>NC_084677.1:15962016-18362016 GCF_028389875.1 Rhea pennata | reverse complement strand
AGGGTTAGTAGTTTTGTGTCGTGTCCCTGCCCCCTTCCCCTACTTTCCCCAAACCAACTAAGGTATTGGGTAGCTTCCAGGGCTTCAGAACATCTGGAGAGCTTGTCCCTCACTAGACCACAGAAAGCAGACATAACATCAGCGTTGCATGGAAAACACAAACTGGACTGCACTGCAGCCATGGTTTGGCCAGGTCTCAGGTCCTGAACATGCTGCGCTTCTCTTTTTGCTTGAGGCTCCCCTGGTTTGTGGATTTTCTGTCACAGGCAGTGGGCTGCGAACTCTGGTTGTGCTCAGCATCATTGTTTTCACAGAACAGCGCCATTTACTTTATACTATTTTTAGATGTATCGAGTGCTAATGTGACTGCCTCACATCCCAGAGTTTTCTTTCTGGAGAGCAAGAAGAAAATAGAGGTTCTGCATCTTTCCAGCACAAACTGTGCTGCAAAATGTTGCTGCAGTTTGTTCTCAGTCACTATCAATGCATTGCCAGGTCTGGACCTTGCTGAATGTTCCAGGGCTTTACTTCTTGTCCTTTTCACCATCTCCGTTATTTTTAGTTCGTGGCCTGTGCTTTTAACTGAAGGATGTTAGTGAGAGCCTGGAACGGGGAATCTTTTAAATGAGAAGAAATGTTGTTGGTAAAACATCGAAAGTGAAAATCAATTGATAGACATGGTTAAAATACACACAAAAATGATTTTCTTAAACAACCACCCAGAAACATGGAAAACTTGCTTGTCTGTTAGAGACTGTCATTAGCTGAAGGCCAAACAAATCTATACTGTCAACTATAAAAGGGAAAGCATTTGAAAGAGTGTTAACGCCTGTGGGAAGTGATTGTAGAGATTTGGCTACTGGACCAGTGTTATCACGGATGGGTAGAAAATCAGATCTGTTCATGCACAGATGCCAGATGACTGCAGATCTTGTTGAGGCCTGCGGAGAGCACTGGTGAGAGTGATGATAACAAGGATAGTTTCTGTTGCCAAGTGCCCTACAGGAGGCAAGGGGGTGATTTTGGAGCAGGACTTGGATGACTCTGACACTCTTGCTTGGCAAGTGACTGATAAAGAAATTGCCATAAAATCTTTGTATTAAGTCTACTTCTTTATACTTTCTGCTGCTCTGGCAGTAGAAAAAGGTCCCAAGCTGGGCATGCAATATGCTTATGCAAGGCTGTTCATGCAGCCGGAGGTGGTTAGATAGTGCTGCAGTAAATGGAAATGGTGGCTTTGCCTGCTGGCCAGCTTAATGGCATTTGGCCCTAAGACTTTCCTTATCCCTTCCTCACAGTATTTAGATCCAAGGTGCCCTCTTCTTGTCCACCTTTCCGATATATCTAGGTGACTTTGGCCAGTACCTGATGCTGCTACTAAATTCTCCTTCCTCCTTGGACCCCCGAAAGGCCCTGCCTTGCTGCTTCATGGCTTTGTTGTCCTCTTGTTTATAGACTGCTGTTGTGGAGCAGCGCCCTGCAACATACTGACTGTTCTCCCATGTGAAGAAATGAGAAAAGTATTTCCTAATATTTGAAGAAATTGCTTTTGATCTGATACTGCCTTATCGGGCTCACTTTTTCTCAGCTGGCTTCTAGTCTGAATTCAACTAGGGAAAGTGTTTTTAACTTCTTAAAAGTCTCGTCAGTACTTTTCAGATGACCAGACAATCCCAGTAAAGCCACAGCAGAGTGCCCTGGTGCAGAGCTCTTACGCTGTATTGGTGCCCAAGTTGTTTTGCTGTTCTTCTTGGGATACAAAACATGGATGCCCCAGACGGTTTCAAAAGAACAGGCTACGCAAATATTTTCTCATATGGTGTCAGTGTTTGCAAATTGAACGTGTGCTTTTGAGAAGAGTTGCTTGGAGCGCTCCTCATCTCTTGGCTCAGCTATGCGGTGAATTGTTGCTCTCTGTTCAATAGCGTCCAAAGCCTCGTGCATCCAGGGGGGATTTACCTGTGTCTCTCGTGTGTTATGTGCAGCAGAACTCACAGTAGTGAGGGGAAAATGACATTATGTTTAATTATTTCTTACAGAGAAATAATAGCTAATATTCCTAGAGGATAGCTATTCAGGCAAAGCCCTCACATCAAAATCAATACCAATAGAGTAATAAAAAGCAGGACCTGAAGGTCATCTACTTCATCCCTTGTCCCAAGGGAGAGTTCATGTCAACAGAAACTAAACTTTCATTAAAAAACTTCACTTTCTGTGAGGCAGATTAAGCACTTGGTAGCTCATCTGTGTGACTCCTAAATTACAGTTTACAGAGGGCTCGCTTTACATGGTAAAACAAATTATCACTGGGCTCTGAACATGCTGACTTGGAAATGCTCGGGGTTCCCAGGAGAGCAGAGCTGGGCGCTGAGAGCCGTGTGTCGGCG
This sequence comes from Rhea pennata, assembly GCF_028389875.1. Taxonomy (NCBI): domain Eukaryota; kingdom Metazoa; phylum Chordata; class Aves; order Rheiformes; family Rheidae; genus Rhea; species Rhea pennata. Next base: position 18,359,629 of record NC_084677.1, on the reverse strand, counting down.
TGCGATGCTGCGCGCCGTGCGGGCCACCCCGGATGGATGCCTTTTCAGGGAAGCAGCGGCTGTCTGCTCAGCAGGCGGTTGGATTTGGGGTACAGGCTTCTCCCATTGCCTCCTTTCTTGAACACTGCTGTGTGTGCTGGGAAGATACTTTGTTCTGATGCATCTCTGGTTTCTTTGCAAACTTTCAATGGAACAAATGTGTATTTGCAGGGCTGACATTTGGCTGGATGAAACTCCAGACAGCTTGTTTATGTGCAACTGTAATTTATGCAACTTTATTTAAATATTTGGGTTGCTGCTTTCCCAAACTTAAGATCTTCTCTGTTCCAATCTCTTAGCAAAATATTACAGAAGCAGAACAGGGCTGCTGTATCTTCTGCTGCATGGTGTTTCAAACCTATTTTATGCCAGTTTAAGTCTCCTTACAGCAGTGAGGAGAAGCCCTTTCAGCACCAGTTCTGGTCACTGATAGCATCTAGGCACTCAGGTGGCTCAGGAGGTGACAACTGGCTTGAAAAGCTTCTCTCGTAATGGTGACCCAAACGAGAGCCAGCGCCTCATCCCAGCAAAGCGCCTCGAAGCTCTTGTTGACCCCGACAAGTGCCCGAGGCCCGTGGTGCCTCGCCACTGCCTCCGCTACGTTTGCTTCTATTGAGTAAATGTTGAGAGTGAGGAGCTGAAGCCAGTCACAGTCTAAAAATAACTTGTAAAATGAGCTGTGCTGTGGGTCCCCGTGCAGCCGGCAGTGCTGCGGTTCCTGGGAGCCCGCTGGTGTGGAAGAGCCCGGAGTCGGAGGAGAGGGCTGACTGCACGCCGATGCCCTTGCGCGCGAGCAGCCCCTGCCAGAACATGACGTCGCCTCAGGAGGTAGCACGTCGCCGCTGTTCAGGGGCTTCGTCCCCGGGCCCGCGCGTAACCATATTTGGGAAAGTCTGAGAAAAGCTCCCTGGCTGCAGGGATCCCAGGAGCCGCTCTTTACGTCTCAGCTGCGCTTCAGACAGCTCCCACCTGGAGGCTCGGGGGTGCCGTCGCTGTGCTCTCAGCAGCCGCCTGGGCCCCGCGTGTGCTGCGGCGTCGGGACTGGCCGTGCGAGCAGACAAGGGCGAGGGAGGGAGCGTGGGTGCGCAGCGGCTGGAGCGGGGACGGCCAGTCCGGACTGCTCCGAATTGCTGTGTAACCTTCGTATCCTGACCCTCAGCCAGGTCTTGTGCAGGACTCAGGAATCGGTCTTATCCCATGCTGCCTGAAGCACAGGTTCTCACAACCCCTTTTCCTAGGCCATCCCACCGCCCGGCTTCAACCCGGCGCTCGCCCCTCTGCTGAGCCGAGGGGAGTGTTTCCTGCAGCCCCCGCCAGCGGTCGGCTGCGTCTCGGGGAACCTGCGGCCCCAGAGCAGAAAGGCACGTGGGATTTACTCCAGCCGATCTGGCCGACCCGTCGTGCCGGCTGCTCCGGAAAGGCTTGCAGCAGGGCAGCGAGGCAGGCTGAGACGGGGCAGGCGCGTGGCCTCCGTCGCCCTCCGCAGAGGGGCGACAGGAGCGCTCGGAGGCAGAGCAGCCTGCTCCTGGTCCTGCAGCAAGGCTGGGGCAAAGCTGGGAGCTACGTGTGGATCTCTGTGTGTCAACCCAGCGGTCTCGGGGCACGGCAGCCTTTCAAGGGCATATGTGAGAGTTTTGCAGTCCTCCCAGGAGAGCACAGAGTGTACAAGCATTTTTGTAATGTTCTGTATCTTTGCCTTACATTTTCGTATCAACAGTTACGATTTCTGTTGTGGGAAGAAAAACATTTCTTTTCTAGATGAATGTTTGTGAAAAAGTCTTTTGGGGCAAATTCCTTAAGAGAGAGCTGAGATTTGGGCCAGCATTTGAAACTCATAAATTCAAGATGAACAAATAAGTTGTCCTCGTGCTGCGGCAGCCTCAGGGAGCAGAGAGTGCTCTGCTCTGTCGCAGCCTGCGGCGCTCTGCTCGGGGCTTGCTCTCAGCAGTTGCCCGTGTCCCCCCTTCAGCCGTTCCCGGGACAGTGCTCCATCTAGGGCATTTTCTCCCTGACAGCTTTACTCTTCCTTAGAAACTGGTCTCTGAGGCAGAGTCCTGGGCACGCAGATGAAATGCAGCCACCTCTGGGATGGTGTGTGTTGATTCACAGTAACCTTCTGTTAAATGGCTCTGGGAAATAGGTGAAACCCCCAGTGAAAGGCCCTTTTTTTCCTGTTATATTTCAGTTATCGGAGGTGATGTACAGTGGAACTGGAGAACAGGAATCCCTTAGCCCTTAGCTTCAGTGTGATTGAAGCCAATAGCTGGTGACAAAAACCTCCTAAGCTATTGCCCTCCTGTCTCCCTGCTGAAATACTGAGAGCTTTATTGTGCAGGGAAACTTCTGAGACGACGTTGCCTCCAGCTTGAGAGCTGAGATGTCACTAGCATTTCTCCCCAGGTGCCCAGCTCTAAACCTAAGTTAGACTGTATATTTTTTTTTTCAAATTTCCATAGCCACTGTGGCATAAATCTCCTTCCCCACTCTGCACACAATCACAGTTACTTCCACTGTGCTTCTTAGGAAAGGTGTAAGCCAAAAGAAGAAGAAAAAAAGGAATCAGATCAGCAAAAACCCACAATTTTCCTGGCTCAAGCAAGCAAAAACACCTAGGGTTTTTCCTCCTTTTTCTGGAAAGTCTATTATGTTAGGCAGTACGAGCAGAGACCACTGTTGCATGGGGTACCGTGTTGCCTTTTATTCCTGGAGACTGGAAAAGCATTTGCCATGGTAACACCTAAGACCGCTTTTCTGCTACGTGGGCAACCTCTTGTGGCGCTTTGCTGCTCTGTCAGCTGCTCCGGGTGCGAGGGAGGTCTGCAAGGTGCGAAGGTGTGTGTTTCGGTGGTTACAAGCCCTCTTCTCGCTGTGCCCCGCGGACGCTGGGATCGCGAGGGGTGCAGTGGTGCAGCCTGGCCTTTGGGAAGAAGGTGCTCCAGCAGCGGGAGCCTCCGGGCGGCAGGGGAGGCGTTCGGAGCGCTGCTGGTCGGCTGCTGCATCTGTGACTGATGCTTTCCGTGGCTCAGTTTGCCACTCCGGTCATTGCCTCCCCTCCCAGGTTACAGCAAGGCTTTAGCCACAGGGACTGGAAGGCACTGAGAGCCCTTGGAATTCCGCAGGTGAAATTTGGTGAAGTTTGGTGAAGTTTGGGTGAAGTGTGAGGAATTTGATGAGATCAGAGAGAGGGAACTGTTTCCACTGGGGATGCACTTGGGAAAGAGAGGCCTGAAGCAATTTGGGAAAGATTGCTGAAATCAGGAGTGGGGCAGGGCAGGTAAATAGGGGCAGCTGTTCAGTGTCCACAGTGCAAAAAACTAGGCAGTATACGGTGAAGTGATACCTCCAGCAGGTTTAAACAAATGAAGTATTTTTTCACAGAGCACATAATTACATTGTGGAACTTGTTGCCAGTGGCTCTTGTGGAGCCCAGACTTGTTTAGGAAGGGGTTAGGTAGCGTCGTGGAAGATAGGCCTGTCGGTGGCTGTTAAATGTGATAGTGCAGATACAGTCTCTGGCTCGGAAGGCTCTCTGTAGCAGGTTGCCAAAAGCTGGGAGGTATACTGGGGAAGCATTGCTCTCGGATCACTTTGCTTTTGCATCTCCCTGAACACTCGGTGCTGACTACAGTTGGGGACAGGATATGAGGCAAGATGGACCTTTCATCCCATGGGCACAGCTGTTCCTACATCCTTGCAACCATTCCTGCTGTTAAAACACAGTATCTGGACCATAACTTTTGCCTCAGTCACACAAACATGAAGCCAGCTCCAGATCTGTGCTGTCCACGAGCAGCCAGGGGTGCAGGCAGGTGTGTGGGGGTGGGCAGGGGGGAAGCGTGCGGAGGCCTGGAGCGCTGGGAGGGTGCTCCGGTGGGGGGCAGGAGCTTTCGGTCAGGGGAGACTTGCTCGTTGGGGGATGCTTCTGGGGAGAGCCCAGTCTTGCAGATCTCCAGGGAAAAGTGGTTTTTTGTGAAGGGCAGGGTCTCTGTGTTGCAGATGGTTCATTTGTTCACCCTGCGTGTCCTGTAGGGCCAGCCTGGCTTGGGAAGCCGGCAAGCTCCTCTGCAGATTCTGGATGGACATATGAATGTGTGCAAGCCCCCTTCCTTCCCTAAGACCTCTGGAGCTTCACTGACCTCCAAGATTCTTAGCTTTTATTGTGGCTTGTAGACCTGGGGCGTCTTTTTTAGTGAATTGCTGCAGCTTTCCCTAGGCTGCACACAGGCTCCCCTCTGCACAGACACTTCTCTCTGTCTGTGGATGCTTTTCCCATTACTGTTTTGGCTGGGCTCCACGCACCAAAAGGGCTGGGAAAGGCACAAGTCAACACTGCCCCCCCTTCCCTCCCTTTTTTGTGAAATGAAGGCAGAGCGGGCCCACAAATGACATAATGAGAGCATGACATCAGGCTTGGCAGGCAGAGGCGTGCTATACTCTGCTCAACATTATATGTTCTGTGGAATTAAAAAAAAAAGCCAGCAGCGCACCAAAAAAAGCTTGTCCACCACAGTGCTGCAGAAGTAAACACAGCGGCCGCCCTGGGCCTGCTGAGCCTTCGCTGCCGTGGGGATGTGGAGCTGGTTTTCCCTGGCGACCCCGGGCCTGTCTGAGCGTTGTGAATGGACAGAGCAAGCGGCAGGCCCCAAACCCTGCTCCTGGCTTCTATCAGCAGCTGCTCAAGGGCAGCACCCACGAAGTGCTAGAAACTGTTCACCCCAGGAGGTTACTGACCCCAGCCTCAGGGGTCTCACTGGCAGGGCTTGGGTGGGACGTATCCTCACCCTCTCTGCGTGAGGTGGGGTGCTGTTGTCCCTGCTGTACACACAGGTCTAGAACAGTTACCTGGCTCAGCCAGCATCACACAGGGAGTTGGTAGCAGAGCTGGGATAGAGCTCCAGGCTCCCAGGGTTCAGGTTGGTGCCCTCATTACCAACTGTTCCCTTATCCAAAACTTCACCTTGCCCACAGGAGCAACTCCATTTCCAGAGACTTTTTTTTTCTCAAAAGTTTTCTTTACTAGGCATGTTTATATCTAAGTTAAATGTTTCTATATTATCTGGGGCACGTAGGGAGCTGCAAGGGAGTGCTCTTCTTAAAGCATCTTTCACTCAGTTCTCATTCCTCAGCAGTAGTTGTTGGTCTTTCATGGTGCCTCTCATCTCCGAGAATTTTGCAGAGAAATGGACCAGTCCTTCCAGCTTCCTTCAGCGTTACACAGCTCCATTTTACAGGTGGGAAACGGAGGCAGCATCAAGCTGTTACTTGCCCATAGCTTCTTCCAGGCAGCACAGCTTGCTCGCAGTATCGCCCATGGCACAGTTTAGCTGGCCCTTGCCGTTTCTTTCTCGTGAGGGAGAGGGGCAGTCTGTGCTCAGTGCATTTCAGTGGAGAGTCTTGTTTTCTGCTGGCTTCAGCTCTGCTTTGAACCTGTTCCGAATTTTCTCCAGCCTGGCAATGGGCTGGGAAAACACAGTCGTGGCAGTTTGTGGCACCAAAAGGCTGAGCTCTGTCCCACAGCCTTTGTGTTGGGTTTTATTGCTCAGTAGTTCTTTCCTGAATGTTTTTTCTTTTTTAATTCTGCAGCTTAGTTTGGTTCATAGCCATCTTTCGCGTGCCAGAAAGGCATAATATAATTTTCCATGCAAGTTGGAGAGAGAACAGTGGGAGAAGACAAGCAGGCGGTAGGAAGCACAGCTAATGGAAAGTGCCCCGCGGCTGGAGGTGGCAGGCGTTGGTGCCTGCCGCTGCTCCGCACTCGTCCAAGACTGTCCTGCCACCAACATCTTTGCCTCCCTTGCAGGCGCTGCACCGAGGAGGGCTGGGGAGGTTGAAAGATGGGAGATTTATACTGGTTCCTTGTCAGATGGCAAAAGCAAGGGTAGAAAATAGCCAGAGAGAGAGAGTTAGGCCTTGGTTTGTACATAACAGTGTGTTGCCCTCTAGTGACTGCTCTGCATGGAGAATAACGGCTTTTCTGCTGGTGCTGGATGTCAACTCCAGCTGGGGAAGGCAGGGTCTGGAGCCGAGGTCTTGGGATCTCTCGCAAAAGCGAGTTGCAGTTAAACAGCAAGGTGACTGGGCGCATACGCAGAGCATGGGTTAGTTACAATCTGCAAGAGTTCAGAGCTTCTCAGAAGCAGCCTAGTTTGGAGACTGAGCCCCAGCGTTTGCCTTTGAAACCTGCTGGTAGAGCTGTCTGTTCCGTGTGGGGTCAGTGTTAGCTTTGGACACTAGCAGAGGATGCAGAGTAGAGGACTGGGTGAGCTCAAATGATAGTAGCTGGCAGTATGATGGAGAAACAGTCTGGTGATGACGTGTGCAGCCAGACAGCCAAGCTGTAACTAGCAGGAGAGGAAGAGGAAAAAGGCGAAGGAGGCCCCCTCCAGCCGCTTCCACGGTAACCTGCGTGCAGTGGAGTGGAGGCTCGCGGGACAGCTTGCAGTGCCGATAACCCAGAGACATGTAGCTGGGTGGCCTGACACCCGCACACATTATCCTGGCAATACAAAGCAGCACAGTCCCTTGATCAGAGAATTCAGGCAAAAGTCTCTCTTAGTTTATGGGACACAGCTGCCCCCAGCGCTTCTTGAGCAAAAGCCACCCACTGGCTGCAGACACAGCAAACAGGCTTCTTCCACCCCTTGAGTCCCCTTGGTCACTCTTGTTCACCAGGGAACCCCTTCTCCCCCTTCGTATGCAGTTCAGTATGCAGTGACATCTAGTGTCAGTCCCATACACTGTGCCGGAGCAGCACTGAGGTGGGGATTACTGCCTGTATTTGCGTTTTACCTGTTTGCTAAGACTAGTGTGAGTAGCCTCTGCCACTGTGCTTTTTCCTGGAACAGGTCCCATATGGTAGTCATTTCTTGTCCTGATCGAGGGTAGGAATGAAGCTGTCTCCTTGTTATTGCCAGGAAGCTAACTGCTCGGTGTGTGTGCACCCCTCACAGAGGAAACGCTGAGCTTGCCAAAGCCTTGGCCCGTGCTTGCCTGAAGGGTAGCTTGCACTTCTGTGCAGAAGACCCTGCCAGTCCAGCCATTCTGCCGGAGGCTAGCTGGAGTCTTTTAGCAGAGAGGCAGAGGTGTGGAAGACAGGCGGGAGTATCCCGTGCTAGCAGTGGTTTTAGCAAGAGGCCAAAGGGAAAGCGATCATGGAGGCTGTTTTGGTGCAAGTACCTGGAGTGACTGGCGGCTTGTCGCCAGCTCGTGACTCTGGGAGGAGCTGAGGATGTTGAAATGTTTGAGTGCTGTGGATGAACGTGTTTTGAAAATGTATTTGAGGGCCAGAGGGAAGGCAAGAGTCCTGTGTGTGAGCCAGCCCTACTGCAGCTGGGCACTAGAGGGGATACGATGCTTGGCTGATGGTGGTGGTGTTTTGGTCCTTTTCCAAACTGGTCAAATAATGGAAAGAGGTGAAGAGGCAGAGGGGGAGTAAAATGTATCCCTGTGCAGAGGAGACAACGAAACCCACTTAACGCAGAGCTGAATTAAGTCAAGGGCTGATGAGTACATTGCCAGGAAATACCGTCTTGAGTATCTTTGCTTTCACACGTTTGTGCTTGCTTTCAGTTCCATGAATGCATGGAGCCTTCCTTTCTCTCTCTGCTGCAGCAGAGTCAGCACCTCTCACCTTGTCAATGCCTGTGCTTTTTTTCAGAGGATTCGTGCTACAAAGTGAACTTCTCCTTTCATTTAAAGCTTTTAGTATCCCCAATTACAGAGGACAGTGAGGACAGCAGATCCCCAGGGCTCTGAAAACACAAGGGAATGTTTTGCCGTGAAGAAGTACTGTGCAGGACCTCCTGATTTTTAAGTCAGACTTATTTTGGGAGTGATAGTAAGAGGCAGAAGGGTAAAGCTCAAATCCAGTTGAGAGCCTCTTTTCACTTAATCATCTTAAGCCTCCTGCTGATGCTTCATAAATATTAGAAATACATTTATTTTGGATTTTCTGTCTGAGGAGTCTCTGCCACAGTGGATAGCAGACCTTCTGAACCAGACTGCAGTACAGTAATAGTAGGCTAACAGGATTCTAGGTAGAGAGCAGAGAGCAGGGAAAATACAAAAGGAGAAGTGAAGCAGGAGGCTCCCTGAAGAAGGAATCTGACTCATCAGGCTGGCAGTCGTTGGGATTGCAACCCAAAGCTGTCTTGTTTGTTTGCCTTGCTCGTAGAAGTTGAAAACAGTTGTGGAGGTAACCTTCATGGTTAGATGTCTCCTGTGCAGAATGTGGCTCACATGTAGTTTGTGACATGCCAGCAAAGGTGCTTTGTGTTCTTTAGCTATTGTTCCAGCTACCCTGAGCAAAAAAGAACACAGTGTCTTGGTCAGACATTTTTGATAGCATCTTTCTTTTTTTTTTGGTATATGTTGAATGTTCTGCACATTTCTTAGACTTCTCTGTTGGTATTGATGGTGAGCTCTTCAGAATCCAATTTTAGCTTGGCAAAGAACTCCTGCACAGCAAAATCAGGAAAAATGAACTCCAACCTTGCAAAGAAACATCCATTCTTGTTGCTTATTCTCATAGTTTCCCAGAATCATAAGTAATCTTTCTGCTAGTTTGACATAATTCTTTGCATTCAGCTGAATTAGGGTTTAAATGTCAGATCAAAACAAAAATGAATTGATTAGGGTAAAAATAAAAGATGAGATGGCAAGGAGAAATTACAGGAGATGCACCTAACAAGAAAGGTGAGAAAGGAAGCTGGATGAAGTATAGGAGAATGCCTGTCTTCACCCAGCGTGTCTGTAATCATGGGAGGCGGCATAGTGAATCCAGCCCTGTCCGCTTCCCTAGAGCTCTTCCAGAAATCCTTGAAGGGTAATAACCATTGCATGGACTTGGAATAAGTGTTTTGGGGCTGCTAAAAGAAGGGTTTGAGCAGCAGAGATTCTTCTGAAACCAAAGAGTGAAGTTTATTGGGAACAAGTGGAGACAGATCTGCTAGACTGTCACTACTTAACTGAATGACATTTTAAAATTGGAAAAGAGAACATGAGATGAAAAGAAAGAACTGAACTGGGGGAGAAGAATAATTTTGATTTGGATGAGCTGAAGGCTGTTAGCGTTACAAGGAATGATTAAAAATTTTTTTAAGCAGTGTTCCTTATATAGGAAAAATCTGTCCTGATTTTAAACAGAAAATATTCTTTGTTACTTCTTTTCTTTTAAGCTTTTTCAAAGAGAGACAAAAAGATGCTTAAAAATTAGAAGTTGAGTACATCGGTTCTATAGTTAATTATCAGTTCTTCAGCACTAGAAATGGACTTGAAAGTTCCTTGGAAAAATTTCTCTATAAGTTAATTACTACTTTAGTCTAAATTGTCTCTTAATTACTTTTTTGAATGTATATTAGACTTGAATAATTTTTTAAAAGGATGCCTGAAATTTAGTGATACACTTGTCATGTCTGTAATTATTCTAAATATGCTACAGAATGGTAGGCATATAATGACAGTCCTAACCTGTATCTACACATTATGAAAGCTTTGAGCAGCAAATGCTTGGAAGGATGTTTTCTTTGGCTAGAAGAACTGTTCCACTTTCATACACCAAGAACTTTCTGTCTGGAGCCTGGATGGAGTTTGGAGAGAAGCTCTTCTAAGCCTCAGCAATGAAGAAATGACAAAATGAAATTGAATGATAAGTGAAAACTTTGTTTTCTTTCTCTAGGGATCTTTCCAGTAACAAGATCAGCATTTTAGATGTTCAGATGTTTAAAAACCTGACTTCTCTGGCAAAACTGTAAGTACATGCTGCAGACCTCTAGTCCTCCAGCTAACAATGCACATTTGAGCTGGTACCTAAAACACACACTTGTGTTTCATGAGTTAGCCTTGTTCTTGCCTAATCTGATCTGTCGAGCCCCATGCATATGTTTCTGTAGATTCCTTCCTCAAGGCATTTAGCTGCACAGTCCAGTGAATGGCGCATTCACACACTGGCATTCAGAGAATTGGACAGAGCTTGCATGACTGTACTGCTAGGTAGGGGGGGAGATTGGGGCAAAAGAGTGAAGAACTAAATTTGTCATAAGACGTGTGTCTGGATATGGAGAAGGATGATAAAGCTGTGGTGTCAAAATGCCACTGAACTTCAGAGGAAACTGGGTGCTGAGTTCTGAGGGTCCTTTGAGGAGCCCAACAGTAGTGGTGAAAAGCCTTGTGTGTCCCATACCTCCGCACACTGTGAGTTGTCCCCTTTCATAAAGGTGTCTGAACTGTGTGTGGGCAGGGAGGAGAGCATGGCCATGGGTTCGGTTACTGGTCCGGTAGCTTTGCATTGTTGCTTGTTGGCAATTCCTAGAGAAGGTCAGGTGTCTTTTAAGAATTGCATGATCAGATCCAAAGAGGCACCAGCAGAGCTGGTAACCAGTCCCCAAGCGGAGCCCGGGACAGAGGTTGATCCTGTATGTTGACCGGGAGGTTGTTACGAGCATGATGAACAGTTGCTAAACTCTCCGTTTCATTTTCCCTCTTTTACAGAGATATAAGCCACAACAAGATTTCTACATTAGAAGATGGAATATTTGATAACTTATTTAATTTAAGTGAAATGTAAGTTCTCTATGTCTTCTAGTTCTCTGTTCAGAGCTTTCCCTGAAGTAGCTCTTCCTTTTGTGGGGTGAGATGCAGCCATTGTCTGCAGGACGTCTCGGGTACTTACCCAAGGCAAGCACTTTCCCGTCGTGGGAATGGAAGCCCTCAGTCCCCATTAACTCTTCTTGTGGCTCTGCCTGCTTGCTGGCTGCTTCCTTGGTGAATTTGTGACAACATGAACCTCATCCTTCTCTCTGACATTTTCAAAGCCTATGAGCCTTAGGGAACACAACACTGGCAGAGGGAGGCTGAATCTGTGCTTGACTGGTCCTCTGCTGTAAAGGGATGAGTGGATACAGTGACTTCCACTTTTTTGTTACCAGGCTGCTCTGATGTTCTCTCTCCAACTGCTGCTTCCTTTACCCTCCCACAGTCCCTGCAGCTGCCTTTTGGACTCTTTCTAGCTGCCTCTTCCAGCTGTGTGCTCCTCTTGGGTTCAGTTGGTGCCCTTCAAGCCTAACCTCTTCCTAGACTTCGCTTCTGTCTCCTGAATATATCCAGCTTGTGCTGCTACCTTCTTGGCTTCCCACTTCTCTCCCACACTAGCTCTACAGAGGTTACTGTTTGGGCATGCTCCAGGTCACGCTTATTCCTGTTTCTATGGTCGCTTTTCGGGACAGGAGATCTAGTGAAAAGGATACTGACCGACAACACAGGAGAGCCTTACTGAGGTGTCTGAAGCACTTGAAAGCACTTGAAGATGTTCACTCTAAGTGATTCCATTCTTATAATGGTTTTCAACTGAAGTAATTAAAATCTGGGCTGATGATATGTGCAGGGAAGTGAGGGAATGCCACACATTTCCAGGAGAACTACGTGAAAGCACAGTACAGGGTGACAGTTCTGTATCTGAATGTGCCAAAGGATGAACCCTTTGAAATGAGCAAGAAAAGAGCTCAGCTACGTGTTCTCCTGAAGACAAAGCACAAGGGGTGTTTTCTGCTATGCATTTTCATTTATAAAGGGCATTGAAAAGAGAAGGGATCCATGTTAGGTGCAAGTGAATCTGTCCCTTCTAAGGCCGGCCTGCAGAGTAATGCTTTTAGTGGTAAAAGGCTTGGGTTCAACCCCTGCAGCAGCCCAGGCGGCGTCAGCTAAACAAACATCTTTCCATCTCTGTCCTGTTCACAGCTGAATGCCAAAGGCTGCAATTTGGATCAAACTTGGCTGCAATTAACGTTTCCATCTTTTCAGTAAACTGCGACATGGAAAGATTATCATTGACTTTGCATTTCTTTTTTGACAGATTAATTTTATCCTCTTAGCTATTTTTTAATGGAGCTGTAAATAGTCTCCCTTAGCTATAGAGGCTGCCATTACATCCAATGGCTGTTAGATGGCAGACTATTTTAAATATAAGATTATGTCTGTAATTTGCTTCTAATTGCAACAATTATTTGTGGAGAGAAAAAAGTACTTGGAGTATTTGCCTCATTCTAGCCTCTAGAAAAATTGTGTTAATTATTGCTTGATTCCCTATTCATTAACTCCCCTAGCAGCTCTCTCTCAAGAATTTCACTGGAGTGGTGCAGATGGGAACAGTGAGGGATCTGCACGTAGGTGTAATTAACACTTAGCACATGCTTCCCGTTGTCAAGTTAATGCGTAACTCTTCTCTGATCTCCCTGTTACAGAAACTTAAGTTTGAATCCATTTTTTTGTGACTGCAAACTTTCCTGGTTGCCCCGTTGGGTGGAAGACAGAAAAGTTAAAGTTATTCAGGCATCAGATACAAGATGTGCCCACCCTCCTGAAGTGGCAAACCTTTCTCTCTTCAGTGTTTCATTCATCAGTGCAACTTGTGGTAAGGAACTGCAGAGGGCTCTGGTGGGTGAGATGACTAAGCTAGTGGGAACAGTGAGCCCAAGGGTGATGAGCCTGTCTAGACCTCTTTATCCCTTAAGTCACTAGTTCTAATCTAATTGAACAAGTAATGGTAGTGTATGACTGTTGTGATGCCCTGAGGACACAGTTAGTCACAGCAGGGCTGAGATCAGCAAACTCATTACATACAGCTTCAAGCAAGCATCAGATGGTTCTCACTCCCTGACCTCTAGCCTTAAGCTGTCGTTCCCAAGCATTTCAGAACTCGTCAGACCTTAAGCAGGTTCTTGAAATCTCATTGGAATTGATGAGACCTGAACACGTGCTACTTTGAATCTTTGCAGGTGACAGCACTCCATGTCAGGAGTGTTGAATGAACGCTGCCCCTGATATAAAGACCTTCTGCTTGTGGTGCATGTTTCTGACTGCCTTGCTAGTATAAACATGGGGCAGTGTTTGCTTGGCAGGAGGGGAGTGGAAGCCTAAGAAAACTAACCACACTGAATGGTCAACTGTCTCTGAGTGAGAGGGAAAGAGAGCACTCCCCTCAAAGGCAGAAGTCATCTCCTTTAATGCATGGCAGGAAGGCACAGTGATGGAGGATGAGAGAGTAGAAGTTAATGGGAATCCATGGAGCCACCTAGTGAACTGCAGTTCTTTCCCACAACCAAAACCCAGGTTGTGGCTGCTCTGCTTTCCCCAGCAAAGTTACTACAGCCTTGCAGCACCCTATAGTGTGCTGTTCACTGGCACAGGAGTCACTGGAACTGTTATTTCCCTTGATAATGAGTTGCTCCCTTCTTTAAGTAATGTGGTTAGTATGGAAATGCAAATTTCTTCTGGAGTTGTTCAGTCTAGTGGGAGTGGGCTGGGGAAAGGGGGCCAGCTACTGACAGTTGTCAGTAACCAGCAGTGGGTAAGGAGTACGACCAGGCTGGTGTTAAAAGGAAGGTAGTTCCCAGGCCACAGCCCTCCTTGCAGGGGACTTTTCTTAAGAAAAGTCAGTCAGCATTTGCAGGAAGGCCATGGAGAAAGCTGGAGAGTTGGACAGATTTGATATGGGAAAATCATGCAAGGCCAGAGCTGTTGAGATGTTTGGGGGAAATGTTGTAGCAACGAACAGAAACAGACAAGCAAACATGGCTCGGTTGCGTGGGCAGGGTTGGACAGGAGGCAAGGCAGTCCCAGCTGGCCTGCGGCTGTGTGCAGGGCAGAGGCAGTGCATGTGTGCTTGTGGCAGAGAGATGTCCCACCCCTTGCAAGCCAGTGAGGGGGAAACAAACTCAAGGGAATGAGCTGTTGCTCTGGGAATGAGTGTTTTGTGCATCTTTCCTATGAATGCCTGTATGTGTATCCTTTTGCCACGTACACAAGCAGGCCTGTGTGTGCAGGCTCTGTGGCAACATCTTTTTTTTCTAGCACCAGACTGTATCTGCAAGTAGCTGAGAAGTTCTTGACTCTCTCCAAGGAGGAAGGTGGCTGTACTCTCTGCCCACCTCCTGCATAGGGCTGGTGGAGAGTCCAGCAGGCACTTCCCCCCATGTGTTGCCCTCAGCATAACACTCTGTCCAACTATATTTGATCATGGGCTTGCTGCTGGAAACCCCAGGCACCATACAATGCCAAGCCAAGGTGCAGCCAGGAGACAATCTATTCTCCTGGTCTTACTTGGTCACTAGTCCTCTGGGCTCCTTTGGAAGGGTCACAGTCTCAGTGGCTCCATATCCTGTGGGACTGGCAGGCTCTCCAAATGCCCTTTTTATTTGCTGAGTGTTGCTTCTCCATAAATCTGTGTGACTGGCTTGTGATTTCTGTCATTGCTAGCCTCAAGAGACTAGAAAACATTTCTGAGGGATCAAAGACTTACTAGGCAAGATTGAAAAAGGAAATGCTTGGACTAGAAACTGTCCAGAAGTCCATTCACAGAGGCGGAGTAGTGTCTCTTGGAAGGTTTCACCAAGTAATGTCTTTGCAGTGTTGTTTTGCAAGAGGATCTTCTGTTCTCTCCCCCAGGAGCTCAATATATAGCGTGTCTGACGAGCAACCACACAGAAGAGACTGAATTCATCATCCTCTTCACATCTGTTTTCCCTGGGAACCTCACTGAGGAGACCTGCAGTGCCCTCTGCTATGCTGAAGACCAAGAGTATGGAGGCTTCAGCGCCCAGGGGCAGTGTTTGTGTGGTACTGCCCATGAACCAAACTCTTCCTCTGGTTGTTTGCCATTTTGCACTGAGCACTTGTCTGGGCAGGCCTGTGGTGGACCCTCACATGTCCGCTCTCCCTTCCAGGCACAGCTGCCTGTGTCTTTCACAGGACTCCAGCCCCGGTATAGCCTTCACCAGGCTGTGCTCTTCAATATCAGTATTCCCATTGCTGTCAGCACTTTACAGTGGGAATTTGGGGACCAGTCAGAGGTTCTCAACACCACTGGGAGTACAGCTATCCACACCTATGTCTTACCTGGACAGTACAATGTCACTGCCACTCTCTTTGTGGGCACCAAGGTCTCCTATGTACAGGCAGAAATTGAGGTGGTAGCTTCACCCCAAGAGATAGAGCTACAGTGTCCTTCCTTGATCAAGACAAATGAGAGTCTGGATATACAGATCCGCAACAGAGGTGGCACTGGCCTTGCAGTGTTGTACAGTATCACTGCAGAGTCCGGAGAGCTAGGCAGAGGTAAGCAAGGTTAGCTGGGAGGCCAATGGGTGTTGGGCGAAGAGGGGGGATGGCACTGAGCTCTGGGTCTTCTAAACCTCTTCCTTCCTGTGAGGAGTAAGGGAAGATTCCTCTGTGCAGTCCGTACACGCTTGCGCTTTAGCCTAGCTGATCAGGCAATGTTTTGCTCTGTACTGTGCCAAGTACATGACTGTACGGAGTGCTGTTCAACACTGAATTGAATTTACCGCCTTCAGAATGACCAGGACATTTCCAGGCACCTTGCACCCCTGTTCCTTTCATTCCCTGGATCAGTTTCATGGTATATTTTTGCTCCCTGGAGCCAGTGTGGGTTGGATTTGCCCTGCATCCATGCTCGTTTGTGTGCATGGGGGCCATCAGCATATTAACAGCTCAATGTCTTATGTCTTTGTGGCATTCCTCATATCTCTCCCTCCCTCTGAATTAGTCTATTTTTATGATGAAAGGATCCTATGCAATCAGGTAAAAGATTCCAAATAGTGTGATGTGTGTGAGGTAAGGACAGCCAGCACCGTGCATTCAACCCTGTATCACAAGCTAATGGGTTAATTACTGATCAGGCAGCAGCAGGATGAGCCTTGTCTTCAATGGGAGCCATCCCGTGGCAATGATGAGCATACAGGCTTAGCTGGTATCTTAGGACTTCTCTGGGGACCTTGTGATTGGGTTAGGATGTGTGGCTCCATAGAATGACATCACGTCTGTAATTTTCTTTCTCATGCAGCAGTTCACCCCATGTGTCCTCTGGATGGCTTGGTTTTCCCGGGCAATAACCACTGCTATCAGCTAGTGGTGGAGAAGGCCGAGTGGCTGGAGGCACAGCAGCGCTGCCAGGAGCATGGCAACGGAGAGCTGGCTTTCGTGAGCAGCCCTGAGATACAGAGTTTTTTGGTCACTCATGTGATCAGGTAAGTGATGGGGGTAAAGGCTAAGATTTCCCAGAGAATGATCATGTGTTCCTTTAGTCACATCTGCAGAGATGTCCAGGGGATGGCCTGTGTGTACAGAGACTGGCAGCCCACAACCCACTGCTGTCAGTCGGGTTGGAGAAACATGTGGATCCAGGCAGAATGCAATACAGTACAGGGAGATGCAGGGAAAAGGCTGCTGAGTGAAGAGGAGGAATGAACAGAGCTGGGCTTTTTTTGTTTATGGAGGCAAGAAGTGGAAAGGGGCAGAAAGATTAGAGGTTGGAACTGTGAATTGTGGGTTTGCTGCAGGTGAGCACTTTTGTGCCCTATGTTTGTATGTGTGGGTGCATCTGAAATGCTGCAGAGAGCTGCAGCCAGGAACAAGCAGCTCTGGGCTGCGCTGCCCCTGCACTCAGGTGTTCAGCAAAATTTGCAAACTCAGATTGGACAGTGGATGAGGTCAGGTGCTGGTGTCTGGAGGCTGTTTGGCTTCCATGGCGGAGCCTGAATATGACCTTACAACCAGCTACCTTGATCAGCAGAATCTCAGCTGGATTTTGTAGTGAGTAGAGTGGTTTGTGTCACTGTGACATCAAGCAGCTGCTGTCGCAAGGCACCAGCCCATGCTGTAATCCTTCCTCTCAGCTGGGAATCCCACGTCCTCCCAGACACACGGCTGCAGCCTGAAGTGCAGACCCCTTCCCTTCTTTTTTTCGATCCTGAGAAGGAGCAGCACTCCTTCCTGATGTCAGGCTCCAGCAACATCTGTTCCACCTCAGGACTCGGGCTTTATAAACAGGCAGCACTAAAAGCGTCAGCTTTTGATTACATCTGCCCCTCTACGTGCCCTTTCTGCCACCAGCCACCTCCAGAGGAAGATGACCAGCAGAGTTTTCAGAGGCCTGACAGCTCTTGTCAGCACTTCCAGATGGAAATGTTGGAGATGTCTTCTTAATAAACATGGCCCAGAAAGCACATGAGAGGAGGACAGCTGCATGTGATGCAGGCTTTGAACATGCCTGCTCTAGGCCTGACAGCTCTTCTCCCCAGACTTATATTCTTGCCCTGTTCTCTTCATACTGGGATTTATCCTGAGATAACAAACATGGTCCCTGCTCTGGAGAAAAGGATTCTGTCTCTTCTAGTGGGTTAGGAACTGGTCACTTGGTTCACTGATTTGTCAGGCATTGCGTGCAGGGCTTTTGATGAACTGCAGTGCAAGCAGATCATAAGACCTCAGAGGAGAATGAGCTGCCCAAGCTGTTTCCCAGCTGCTGCTCCACATTGTTCTCCTTTTCGGCCCCCCTTTATTTCATGTATTTATTTTATTAATCCATTCAGATAAACATGAATGAGATGGTTCCAGGATGCGATTTCCCTAGCGATAAAAGACAAATCAACCAAGCCACGGGTTTTTGGAACATGCAGCTTCCATAGTTTCTTGTGGGAAAATGACAGAAGCAAAAATCTGTTTCCCATTAGAGCATGCAGCAGCAAGGACCTCTCTCTTTTCTCCTTTGGCGCTATCATCTGATCACCTTCCCAGGAGTAATACATGCTGAAACGGTCCCTTTCCCTCTTCCAGAAGCAGTGTGCGCCAACCCACTCTCTTCAGGGGACCCATTTTCCCCCTCTGAGCCACCGCAGAGCCCTTCTCCCCTTCAGCCTCCTCAGACTTTGTTCTCTTGTTGCTGCAAGCACAGCAACTCATTCATTCCTCAGAGGCAGAGAAAAACCCACATTTTGCTTCAGAGGGTGACTGGGGCCCTCCTGTTCTCTTTGCAAGGTAATGGATCAAGCAGTGAAGCAGGGGTGTGGAGCAATCCAATCAGCCTTTTTCTTTTTTCTTCTTTTTTGATGACTTGCAATTAGATCATAGCTGGAATTAGAAAAGGAAAAACTATCAGATTTTACTGATGGCAGCAAACAGGCAGTTTCCTAGCCCATTCTGCCTAATCCCTGCCAGTGTTTCAGGAGCAGAGCACAGCGGTTATTTATTCTTTAATCTTATTTGCAGTGAAAACTACTGATTCACAGAACAGTTATTTTCATCGTTGTTTTTCAGCATGACCTCATTAATCATTTCATCTGGCGTGAGCCTAGTGGTGGAGAGGCACCAATTATATCTGTCTGCTTTTTGCAGAGCAATTGTACCATCCTGCGAGTATATAGGAGCTGAGGGGCAGTGCCATAGCAGAATCGATTGCAGCCTGAAGGAGAGACTGCAGAGAGGAAGCTGGGGGTTTTGAAGGGTGCATGTTAAGGCTGTTCCCTCTAGAAGTTAATATGGAAAAAATATCTCACTTTCTGTTGGGTGCGATTAAAAACAGTTGTCTAGGCTGTTCGTAGCTATAAAAGACCGTTCAACACTTTCCACCTGAATCTCTACTGAAATTCAACCAGTTTCCAAATGTTGAAGGGACATTTCACTTTCCTGAAATGATCCTGGCAGATTCTCATGTTTGTGGGGTTCATCTCCCTGCAGTGCTTTAGCCTCTGCTGCTGGTGTCTTTGTACCCTAGAGTTCACTGCATTTCAGTGGTGACGGAAGAATGTTTATTATCTTCCAGCAGCTGCCTCAAAGACCTGCCAATTTGGACAGGAGATCCCATGACTGACACAGTCTGAGATTTGACCCTGCCCAGGTGCTAGTCCCATTTGTATTAGAGAAGTGACTAGTGGCAAATTTCCAGGTCTCCAGAGATGAAGCATGAGTTTTCTAGAAGACACAACTTCTTCAGACAATTTGTATAACTGCATTATGCCTCTTCAGTCTTGACTCAATGTGAACTTAAATGTATGCATGAGGGTCATTTAAACTCAAATGCAATCAGGCCATTTTAACACACAGCTCTCCTAAGTGGGATCTAAGGTTCAAGGCAACCTGCTGGTACTTTTTTGTTTGCATATCATCCTGTTTCTCTATATTATATAAGTTAACAGCTTGATCCAAGTGTAGTTAGCCACAGCAGAACTGGTCTCAGGCTTTTCAGCACCTGTGAGTCGCTGTCGGCCCTCCATGCCCACTGGAAAGGGAGACAGGGCTGCTTGATGGTATTAGTAAACAGAGCCTTTTGAAGGAAGTGACTCCAACTTGGGGAAGCAGAAGACCTGGAGTTTCAGAGAGTTTTGGGAGATGTGAAAAACAAGATGAAACTCAATGAATCTTCTCTCCAGCCAGTTTCCTCTTGTGCTTGTATTTCATGAGCCTCTCAGATATCTTTGTACTGTACCAGTTGAGGTTCCATTGCAGCTGGATCAGTGCTTGACAGTATGTCATGAGCTCTGTGGCACTCACAATGCCTTTAACTGGGTTCTCCTGTAACCTGAGTGAGAGATCTGCATTTTGGAATGGGGTGATTCAAGTTGTAGGCCAGCAGTACCGAGAGTCCAAATCAGCTGCACGCAGTGATCCCTGTGAGCTTTTTCTCCCTCCCAGCTCCATTACACTGTACTGTTTGCATCAACTGCTCTGTCCAGATTCTTTTGGCTCAGCTGTCTCCATAGTATGTCACAGGGCAGATGACTTTCTGTAATCCTTAGGACAATGATTTGAATGGCTGGTAGACAGCAGCATGTTGTGCCAGGAAGGAGACCGTTATTAAAGAGACAGGTCCTGGTGGTAGAATGAATATTGAAATCCGTTAGTAATTGACAATTTAAATGTAGCCAGTGGCACCCAGATGGAGCTGTTGTTGTTAAGGTTATTATTTTCATTGAGAACTATAGATGGCATTTGTCCCAGACCTTTCTAATACTCGTGATTTCCTGACATACTCCCCCTCCTTTTTTTGAAGGAGCCTTGATGTCTGGATTGGATTCAATGATTTTGCAAGCACTGGAGCACAACAGAGTGGTGAAGGATTTAATCTGGAGAGCTGTCAGAATTGGCTGCCAGGAGAACCACATCCATCAAATGCTGACCACTGTGTCCGGATGGGCCCAACAGGCCAGTGTAATACAGACCTGTGCATGGCCAAGCACAGCTATGTGTGCGAGTACAAGCCAAAAGGTGGGCCATGCTTCTCTCCTGCTGTCAGCTGGGATGGGTAGGTGGGTGTCATATGCCAAGAAAAAACAGGACTGCATGGAGAATGTCATCCAGACCAAGTGGGGCTAGAAAACCCCACAATATTACCAACAGATGCTTGACTGACCTACTTCAGAAACTTTCACTGTTGGCAATTCTGCTTTCCTGGGCAACCTCAGGGTCCCCCTCAAGAAGGCCTCCAAATCTCCCTTTCTGCAATTTAAGCTCTTTTCTGTCCCCAGAGGACAAAGAGAAGAGTTTATTCCCCTCTTCCCTGTTTCCTGTCTCCCCTGTCTTTTCCCTTGGCCTCAGCCCAAAGGACAAATTCAGCCCGCTACAGTCTTTGCCATTAATAGAAGCAGAGAGAAGAGGGAAGCTCTTGAGAAGAGAAGAGCCAGTTCCTGCATCTTGGGTAGCCCCCTCCCCCCAGACAAAGGTGCTGGGACAGGGAATCAACTGGGAAAATACATTCCCATCTTCTAAACAGGATTAGAAAGCAGCACGGGGAGGGTAAGGAATAAGAAAGAGAAGTGAGAAGGTCAGCAAATATTGGGTGATTCAAATAAAATGGAAAGGACAGAGCTGATAAAAGGGCTCCCTCCCTCTGGAAGGAGGGACAGCATCAACTAGTTGTGTTCAGTCCCCAGAACTTGACATCGATGTGAACAAGCAGAGCTATTCAGTATTGATGAAAATCATTTGCTGTGGAGTCCAGGGGGAACAGGGAAGACAGGAGTGCATCTCATGCTCAAAAATTCAAAGCAAATCTTGGGGTACTGGAAGGAAGAAGTATTTGCAGCATTCCTAGAAGTCAAATGAAGTTTCATTTTCACTGAGAATTGCACTAATTCTGCAAGCATTGATTATGCAGGTTGGGAAAGAAATTAAAACATCTGTAAGAGGAAGGAAGTGGCTAGAGTGTTAGAGCAGCTGCTTCTCCAGTAAAGCTGTAGTTACAGATTCTTGAGTGGGCCAAAATAGTTAATGCTCTGCTGTGTGAGCAACCATGAGCAGGGTGGGGAAACAGCTGCAGGCCTCGCTGAGTCTCACAGGCTTTGTTCAAATGTGTCCCTTGTAAACAGGAATTGTCTTAAATGCTGAAAACTTTTATGTGGGAGACCCTGTGTTTGACACACATGAGGCTGTGAAAAACGTGACGGAAGATGTGTTGTCAGCTGCTTCGCAAGTCGTGGAGGTAAGAGAGGTTTAGGCATCCTGCTGTTGCAGATGGAGCCCAGAGAAGCTCAGGTATGTGAGAGCCTTGGGTTTCATTTTGCAGGTGATGGTGTTTCCTGAGCTGGCATTCAGGCATGAGGGGGTTTTGACTGCCCTGGAATTTGTGACACAGGAACTGCATCAGCCTGTTCAAGTGAAGTTCCAGGTGCATAGACCGATACACAGAGAAGGTGAGACATTTCCTCTCAACACTTTCAGTAATTCTACTGCTGATGCCACCACGGTCATGTCAAACTGAGTGTGTGTGACGTTCTTGCTCTTTAAAGCAGAAGCTCTAGACTGACTTTAAAGGCTCAGAGGTTTGGTTCTGTTTTTGAGGAGTCTCAAATACAAAGTCTGTGAGTCTGAAGTTGAATAGCCTGAGGTTGCCTTGGAGAATTGAGTGTCCTGGAGAAGTGTATAGAGGGAAAAACTGAGTGGATGAACTTTACCTCAACCAATCTGTTCAGAAAGGAGCAGAGCACAACTGTGTTGATCAAAGCCAGAGTAAAAATGGTCTTACTGGAGCCAACCAGAACAACTGTGAAATTGAAAGAGACATTTCTAAGTGAAGGGGCGGTTGCAGAGGAGCAATGAGTAGAGGACAGCTGTGCAACTCAGTAATAGCTCTTCATCAGCTGTGGAAAGAAGAATAGTGGAGGACTGACATGGGGACTGCAGATTCTGGACCTGCAGCTGTAACTGGGATGGTACAAACCCTCTTTGACTGCCCAGGTGACTGCATTGCTGAGAAAGTCACATCACTCATCACTTCAGCGACAGAAGTCCCAAAACAAAGAAGCATTTTTGTTTCCTTAGACACCCTGAGGAATTTCCAGATTTTCCTGTGACCATCTCTGTTTAAACAAGAGATCTTTCTTGCATTCATGAACCTTCATTTAAGGACAGTTCCGGACAATTTTGTTTCTCAGCTCTGAGTTAAAGCAGAATCTGCAAACTGGGCGTTGCAGAGTGGTAGTTACAGAAATGTACAGGCCTCTGTTTCCATTTAGTTTGAGCTGACCAGCAGCTGCAACTTAGGGACAATATTTCTTCCCCACAAGTATCCCGAACGCTTTCTTACAGCTTTGTTACCTGTCTTAATGCATGAAGTCCAACTGGAACGTAAGGAATGTGTAGAAGTGAATACCTCTTCTAAGCTATACTTTTCATTTTACTGGAGAAGTCAGGACACATCAAATTGGAATGCATTCTGGTCCATCTGGCCCCATAGGTTAACAAGGAAGAACATTTTCCTGAGCCCATTTCTTCCTGATGGATGAGATAATCTAATAAGCCTTTGATTTCCTAGTACAACAGCTCAATAGTCACAGTTTTGGCAACAATTAATTTTGCAGCAATAATGTTTGCTATAGCCATACGGTTGGCTGGTTACAAAAGGATAGTTTTGACACTAAAAAAATGATATTTTGACATGGAAACATTAACTTAAGTAAAGTAACTTAATGTGTTTTCAGTGTCAGAGCCAGCTCTGCTTTTTCTGGGGCCAGTTTTCACTTGAACATAGATCTCTTAGATTGCAAATTGGCTCATTTTCACTGGAAAAGTAACTAACTTAGTTTTTTAATAATCTTCACACCTTTGTGAAATTTTCCATTAGAACAGACACTTTTCTCTTAAATAGCACCAGGATGCAGTTACAGCTCTTGCTAAGACTGGAGCCATCTTCAGTCAAAATCACTAGAAGTGTTGTTTGTCAGAATGGTGAGCTTTGCTTTCTCTTTCATTTCTTCCAGACTACCAGAAGGGGAACGATATGTACCCATTCCACACGTCTCAGGATGATGGGAACTGGACTCTACTTGAATGTCCTGCTGGTTTCCAGTGGTGTCATTTGACTGATTTGTGCTTGTTGCTGAACAACTGCTGCAACACGACAGAGTGCACCAACAGTTCTCTTGCCAACAGTCCCATCCCTGTTTCCTTTCAGCACAATGAAAGCCAACTTAATTATGAACTCATCAAGGAATTTGTCTTTGCAGTACCAGCTGGCCCTTCTTCCCCATATCTGGTCAGTGTTTATTAGCTGCCGTAACCGGTAATAGGTGTAGCAGTTTTCTCTGAGTGCTTTGGGTACAATAAGAATCATTCCCAATTTGCACATGGAGAAACTGAAGTCCATTCAAATGAAGTTATTTGCCCAATGTCACACAGAGAATACATGGCAAGCCTGGCAGAGAGCTCAGGCCATTACTTCCTCTCTTCCCCTCTCTAAGCCAGGAACTACCCCCCAGTAATTTGTTGCAATAATACAGTTGGCCAAAAGGTTCTGTTTCAGGTTTTGTGCAAATTCCCTGGGCTATTCTCATTGCATTTAAGGAGTGGAGAGGTAGCATAAAGCTGACTTGCATGTTAGTACATTTGATTCAGAATAGCTAAGGAGAATACAGTAAATCCAGCTGTCTTGTCCAAGCAACAATTGGGTTCTGAGTGATCAAAACTGGATGTGTCAATCCACAAATGTCTCCTCTCTTTGCAGGTCACATTCAAAGAAGAAAATATCTTTGTCAGGACCAATGATATCTTCAGTATTCAGCATAATGCAGGCTTGGGCTTACTTCTCCTGTGCCAGCCAGGTACCAGCTCCTCTTACAGACTCAACTTCCTAAGCACTAACTCTTCAGATTGGGCACATGGCCTATCTGCCAGTTTCACCAGTGCCACCTGGACAAACAACACCATTTGCTCTCTCAGAGTTCGCTATGCTGAGGAACAGCTGGTCCCAATGATCAGCCCCCACAATGCAGGACTGGAGCATCCAGGACGCTACACAGTCAGAGCCAGTGTGGACAATGGGGTCTTCAGTGCCAATCTGTCCTGCAGTTTCTGGGTCACTTCCTTGGTGTCAGGCCTGCGTGTCATCCACCCCCCTCCACAAGGCGGCAAGGTCTATGTACCATCCAACCACACTACCCTGGTTGTCAAACTGTCCTCAGGGATGAATGCGACAGCCAGCTGGCTGGGAGACAATCATTCCTTCCCCTTCAAAGGGTCCTGCCCAGCAGCAATCCTGTCACTGACCGCAGACTGTGCTAGAGAGACCAACGATACCTGGTTTGCTGTGGTCAGCCTGAGCAGCCTCAGGGAGGGGCTGAGCACCCACGTGCTTATTGCAGAGAATACTGTGAGCTCCCAGAACATCACTGTTACAGTGAAGGTGGAGGAGCCTATCCGTGGGCTAAAAGCCACCCCTGACCCTGAGAGCAGAGTCCTGCTAAACACACGAGTGGTGAGTCACTACTGCTGTTTTTAATTCATTGGTACTGTTTTCAGCCTTGAAGGCTGATGACGTGGGTTTGACTGATAAGGAGCATCAGGGCTCTGTTCCACACTTGTCAAGATGGAGCACTGCTTGCTGCTAAAGGCTAGCTCACATGCCCACACAGTCAGCACCACTGCAGATACGTGCATGTGCCAGAAAACATTGATGCTTTCAAGAAGGAAGGCAGCTCTGCTGTTTGCTCATTTTAATCCTCTCCAGGGGAAGGCAGTGCTTCCTGCTAGGGGAATACTGACTTTCCGTTTGCCCAGGGGGTTGCTCAGAAAAACAGATGCATTATCAAAGGCCAGTATTCACCTACCATTGACTTGTCAAGGTAGTTACTCCCTTGGCATTTTGATTTACTCAACTGAAATCTTCTACCAGCTGGCTGAAGCTGTAAACATATTTCATCCATCCATCAAAGTCTTGGACGTGTTCTGGTGTCTGTGGGTTTTTTTTCCTCAAAACCCTATCCCCAGGGCTACAGCCAAGCCCTAGGACCTGTTTGATAACTATCCATTTTATCTGTCAAATGCTCTGTTCAGTCTTTCGCTGCTTATGGCAGAACCCTGTGCCTGCAATACCTTTTAGTCTCAGCCTCCCTGGCTGGCATGATCTATGTAGGAGACCCTGTAGGAGTGAGGAGGGGCCTGCCCTGTTCAGTGCAGATCAGCCATCTTAGCCTTTGGGTCAAGCATCATCAAGGGACCAGGATCAGAGAAACAACTTAGTATAGCTAAAGCTGAGTTATTTCTCCAAGGATATCAGAATTTTTTTAGCCTGTGAGAAAAAGACCTGATCACAAGAGCAGAACACTGTGTGAAGTAGGTGGTGTGGGTTCTGCTCCCAGCTCTGTTGTTGATTTATAGAGTTTGGGTCTGCATTTCTCTATCAGAAGACAAATCCAGAGAGGATCATGTGTCTCAGAGTCATGCTCTGAGAGCTCTGCCTTATAGGTGCTTGATGCTACTCCTTGCAATATGACACAGAAATACAGAAATAATAGACTTTCTGGAGTAACCTGCAGACTGTCACATTTCTGAGTAGAATAGTGATATGGAGAGAATGAACGGCAAAATGCAGCAGAATCGTGATCAGAACAGGAAGTTTTATATCCTTTACATATGCTTTTATAAAACCTCACACTACAGCAGTAGTGAGGAGGTAAAGGAAGTTTTTTCCCTACGTAGTAAAGGAGGTGGGAAATTTTTCTCTTTGCATAGACTCAGCCACAGAATACTACTCAGTCTGGCTCTGTTCCCTCTCTGATTCAGCTGGAGATCTTCTGAGAAGCGCTGTGCATGCTTTTCTCCTGCACTAGTATAAAGTGTCCTCATGCCTTTCAGAGCTACGTCCCCGTGATGGAAGCCGGGTCAGATGTGACTTTCCGATGGACAGTAGATGATAAGCCATCTTTCACTTTTTACAACGTTGTCTTCAACGTTATCTACCAAAGCCCGGCTGTGTACAAGCTTTCGGTAAGCCAAGGCCTTTCCCATAACACCATTTCAATTCTGGGTTTCCATTTCATCCCACAAACTGAGCAGGAAGATTAGAAGGTAGAAAAGAGGTTTCTTCAGCTGTCCTGCCCTACTCAGGAGCTGTCAGTAGTGGAGGTTTATGCTGGATGCTGCAGATGACTTGAGAAAGTTTTCAGTGTGCTACTAAGGAGTGCTTGTCTGTTGTTTCTCACTGGGCTGCTATTGCAAACAAAAATAGCATGAGTTTCTTCTTGTGGCCTCCTTTACTGCTGGCTTGATTCTCTTCCTCATCTGGCCTTTCTCCTCCTTTCTCCTTGTTCATCATTCTGTCCACAGAGTCTCTCCCTTCATTGCTCTCCAGTAGAACAGAGGCAGTGAGCCCCACTGCAGGATGCCCAAGTACCACTTTGCTATGCAGGAGATGTGGGTTTAGAACCAGGCAGAGGCAGTATGCAAACATAAGCCTTTCACAGCCATGGCAGAGCTTCTGCTACAAGCTCTTCTGGTCTCTGACTTGTTCTCTTTCTGCTGGTGCAGACAGGAACACTAGGTTTTGTCATGACCCCAAAAGAAGGATAGAGCAGAGACCCTGTGAAGAGGGAGGTATCTGTTGTGGAATAGGAACTTATTTCTAGCTAGAACATCCTTCTGTATCATACCCTGTACTGTGGTGCACAGAGTCCTACTCTGGCTCCAAGCTGCTTGGTTATGTTTGCAGGGTAACAACGGGCTTCCTAAACAGAAAGACACTGAGTGCAGGGTAGCACTAATTTGCTGAGTGCAGCATTATGCCAGTGAGTCTAGATTGCTTCTGCAGAACCAACAAGGTGGTGTTAGCGTGGGGTTGCCTGGTTTCAGTGTAACAGATCCACAGAAATCTAGGCACAAACCTCTTTTACTTCTGTTTTCTGGAGTGGGAGGATTCTACTCCACTGGGTGTGGAGCTGCTGTCAGCCGCTGAACTCTCCTGCAGGAGAGGAGGTGTTAAGATGCCTTGTCTTTAGGTGCTGCATCAGTGTTACGTGCCTAGGTAACCTTGAGTATCCCACTCTATTTCTGTCAGGTCCCTTCAATCTCTTGTCTGTCTGTACTTGCTTTCCCTCCTCTTCCAAACTTTGCTCTCCCTCTCTGTGCTGCTAACCTAGGCTATTGGAGCTGCTCTTGGCATGCTTGGTTTTGTGAAGTCCCTCCCATCCCCATTCTCTGTGGCTGGAGCCATGCACCTGCCACTATCTCAAAGAATCCATGTGACTGCTGCTCCCTCAATGTCAGCGATTGCCTGTGCATAGCAGCTGGAGACAGTGTGTAGGGTGCACATAGAGCAGGCAAAAGGATGATTGGCAAGTTCAGGGCCAGGGGAATATGAGGACAAGAAGTTCTCCCTGTCTTCTTGTGGGTAGAATCAATCATGTCTTGGACTAATTTAGCAGTGGAGCTGTGATGGTTTCAACAGGAGGTGGCTTCTCCAGGTAGGTGAGCTTCCAATCTGTGCTGCTTTCCAGTGCGATTCAGGCTATTGCTTCTGCCTTCCTGTCCCACAGGCTACTCTGCTCTGACCTAACCTGCTCACCTCCATGGGGGGACATCTTCAGTACAGTGAAGCCCCACTCTCAGGAGAGGGCAGCACGGCAAGGTGATCCCAAATGCATTCTTTGTCCCACTGTCCTTCCCAGCTCACCGCCTCCAACCACGTCAGTAACTTTACGGTCAATTACAATGTCACGGTGGAGATGATGAATAAGATGAAGAACCTGACTGTGTTGGGTATCCTGCCGGTCCTCCCTCAGAACAGCACTGTGGAGCTTACAGCACGAGTTCAGATTGATTCAGCTGTGGATGCTATGTTTCTGTGAGTCCTTTGCAAGTTGTTCAAACTTAGGGTCTTGCTGTGCATGGCTTACCAGTCTTGCCTGCATTATTTCTCTCCTGGGGGCCAACTGATTTCAAATAGCCAATTTTTCAGATACTGTCTTGTTCAGTTGAAATTCCTGGAAGTGTGGTTTAGCTACACTGGGATCTATACTTCAGGCCTGAAAGAATCCTCTTTTATAGGATTGCAACACTGATTTAATATTGAATTCTTCTGTTTCTTACCAGTGATATACTGGTAAGTGTGGAGTGGAGTGATATACTCCTCTCTGTCACACTTCTGCGGAGCTAGCACAGCTATTGCTTTGATACTTTGCATTATGCTTCCCCACAGTGCTCCTGATAACCCCAGCCCTGGGCCTGAAGGACAGCTCTGAGACCAGGAAAGGATTCCTTTGGGATTTCCTTTGTTCTCCCGTTGTGCAGCATAACATGGTTTGTGTGTTTCTCCAGGTGGGATTTTGGAGATGGTGTCCAGGAAACGTACCAGTTCAAACCTCCTTACAACAAGTCTTTCCTCGTTCCTGATCCCAGCATCCATGAGGTTGTAATAGAGCACAATGTATCACACACCTATCAAGACCCAGGTATGCTCAAGACCAGTTCTTTGGAGAGGAAGGGGCTCAGATACTTTTGTTGCATGAGGTTACAAGGCCAAGAACTTCAGAGGTGTCTGGGCACCTTCAAATGAAAGAATGACATGAAAATCATTGTCTCGTTCCTGAGCAAACTGCCAGCAGAGCGACTGGAAGTCACTACCAGTTGCCATCGTCTGTAGCTCTGTTTCCAGCACAAGTTTGTCCACACTGTAAGATGAAGGTCTACAGCATGCAGTCCCCTTTCTGGACAGTCTCAGCAGATAGACCAAGTGGTTGGAGAGCTCTTAGTTTCCGTGCTGATGGCAGGTGGGCTAGGGAGCACTACTAGAGGGAGCAAGAGCAGGTGCATCTGTCAGACTGGCTTATTACTGGTATTTGGTCCTCACATGCATAGCTTAGCTGTAATTCCTGCTGGTCCTGGAATGGAAGAGAGAAGCACAATGCAGGAACAGAGTATCTCACTTGAATTCCTTGTCACACTCCCTAAACTACTGCACTACTGAGAAAGCTGTTGCACAAACATTTCCGATGTGACTATTCTTTTTCTGCTCTCTTTCTGTGCAGGTGAATATGCCTTGGTGGTTCTAGTGTCAAACCAGTTTGAGAACCTCACCCATGTGACCCCAGTTCACATTCACAGTTATTTGATTGAAGTGAAGATGGAAACGGATGAGGATGTTCTAGTTGTGAGCCATCCAGTCACCTTCAGAGCCAATCCACTGCCGTCTCCTTATGGCGTTGTCTACACTTGGGACTTTGGGGATGGGTCCTCACTGTTTACAGAGAGCCAGCCTACTGCAACATACAGCTACCCCAGAAGAGGGGTGTACAACATCACCTTGACAGTGAACAACACCATAAGCAGCGTGGAGACAGTTGAGTGTTACCAAGTGTTTGAAGAGATAACTGGGCTCCATGTTTCTGCAGATGAGGCAGCAGAGCTGGGTGCAGTTGTAACTTTTAATGCTTCAGTGCAGACAGGGGACAGTATCACCTGGATATTTGATATGGGGGATGGGACCGTGCTGAGGACCTACATGCCAGTGGTAGAACACATGTACATAAAGGACATCAACTGCTCTGTAAATGTGACAGCAGTGAATCCTGTGAACTCTGTCTCCCAAATTGTGCCTATTCGGATATTTGTCCTGGAAGTACTCAAAATAGAGCCTACCTCTTGCATCCTTGAGCATCCGGACGTGCAGCTCACTGCATATGTGACAGGGAATCCTGATGAATACATCTTTGACTGGACCTTTGGGGATGGTTCATCCAACGTCACAATCAGTGGGGACCCTGTTGTTATGCACAACTTCACCCGCAGCGGGACATTCCCCCTCTCCCTGACTCTCTCAAGCAGGTTTAACAAGGCTCACTATTTCACCAGTGTTTGTGTGGAGCCAGAGATAGTCAATGTCACGCTTCTTCCTTCCAAGCAGTTTGTGAGGCTTGGTGAGGAGAGCAGTTTCCAGGTCAGTGCCATGCCTCTCTATCAGTACCGCTATCGTTGGGATTTTGGGAATAATGAGTCCACTAGATCGAGTGGGACTGAAGTCAGCTACACCTATAAGAACACAGGAGTCTTCCTGGTCACAGTGACTGTCTCCAACAATGTCTCATTCAATAACGACACAGCATTTGTGGAAGTCCAAGAACCAGTTGGGGTAGCAAAGATTGAATATAATGGAACCAGGGTTTTGGAGCTGAACCAAATCTACCTGTTTTCTGCCAACATGAATGGAACCAAAGTGAGTTACCATTGGGACTTTGGAGATGGCACTACCAAGCCTGGCCAAATCACTGCCCACTCCTACAACAGCACAGGCTGTTACACTGTTAGTGTGACAGGCCAGAATGACGTGAGCTTCAATGAGACTAGGATTGATGTCACAGTAAAACGTCGGCTCCAGGGGCTTAGCATCAATGCCAGCAGGACAGTGGTGCCATTAAATGGTTCAGTGAGTTTTGTAGCCACGCTTGTAGCTGGCAGTGCCATCCGCTACTCTTGGATCCTGTGTGACCGGTGCACTCCCATCCAAGGCTCTTCCACAATTTCCTACACCTTCCGGTCCGTGGGCACATTCAATGTCATTGTGACAGCAGAGAATGAGATCAGCTCTTTGCAGGACAGCATCTATGTCTATGTCCTGGAGCAGATTGAAGGCCTGCAGGTGGCTAGTAGTGACCTGGTGGAGGATATGTATTTCCCAACTAACAAAACGCTGTATTTGCAGGCAATGGTGAGGGAGGGGACGAACATCTCGTACAGCTGGGTAGCCCAAAAGGATGGTGATGCTCTGCAGACCTTCACTGGGAAAATCTTCTCCTTGAGTGTCGTAGAAGCTGGAAATTACACTGTATATCTGAAAGCCACTAACATGCTGGGTTGTGCAACTGCTAACAGGACACTGGAGTTCCTTGAAAGCATTGGCCTTCTAAAGCCTTCTGCTTTCCCCAGCCCAGCTGCTATTAATGCATCTGTTAACATAAGTACCACCATAACCAGTGGCACTGGCATCACATATTTTTGGTACCTGGAGGATGGCTTCTCTCTTGTTACCTCTGAACCCTTTATTATACACTCGTTTCAGAGCCCTGGAGCTATAGAGGTCATCATTGGAGCAGAAAACAAGCTGGATTCCACCAATGCAACAATTTATGTCCATGTAGAGGAGGTCATAGAGGGACTGAGTATAGGGACTGCAGAGCCAGACTGTAGATATGTCTCATCAGGCTCCACAGTGGTCTTTGAGGGGGAGCTGCAGAGAGGGACTGAAGTGACATGGCTTTGGGATGTGCCAAATGGTACATTGACAGGCCAGTCCGTGGCAGTCAAGTTTCCTACAGCAGGATTTTATACGGTTTACCTAAATGCATCAAATGACATCAGCTGGGCTCTGGCCAGCAGGAATATCTCTGTGCTGGACAGAATTCAAGGACTGGAGGTTTTTGCCAGCAAGAAGGTGGTAGAGCCAGGGGAACAGGTTACCTTTGTGATCAGGATGTTGTCAGGTACCTCTGTGAGTTACTTGGTGAGCATAAGTGGGGACTACTCTGTGGTGCTCAACGGGTCCAAGTACACACATGAGTTCACCAAGAGTGGCGATTACTTGGTGACTGTGACAGTGCAGAACCAGATCAGTATTGCCCATGCCCAGGTGCTCATTGCAGTCCTGGAGGCCATCCGCGATGTCAGACTCCTGAACTGCTGTGAGCAAGGCATAGCAACAGGCACAGAGAAGATCTTCAGTGCCCAGGTGGGGAGTGGCTCTCGTGTGTCATTCTCTTGGCAGTTCTCCCTGTGGAAAGAGCAGGGCTGCTCTCTGGTCACCACGGCAGGAGAGAGAGTTTCTTACACTCCGGAAGCTGCAGGGCTCCTTGAGATTCACCTCAGTGCTTTCAATGACTTGGGTGCTATCAATATCACCAGAACCATTCAGGTCCAAGACCCAATAGTCCAAGTCTCCCTCATTGCGACCAAAGCCTTTGTCAACAGGACAACGCAGTTTGAAGCGGCAGTGGTGCCACATGGCAGGGGTATTGAGTTCTTGTGGACCTTTGGGGATGGCTCTTCCACTCAAATGACTAGGGTGCCAGTGGTCAGCTATTCTTACCTGAGCCCTGGGGATTACCTCGTGGAAGTGAATGCCACCAATCTCATCAGCTTCTTCATAGCCCATCTTACCATCACTGTCAAGGTGTTGGAGTGTGAAGAGCCAGAGGTGGAGTTAGCCTTGCCCCCTCAAGTAGTCATGAAACGGTCCCAGAGGAACTACCTAGAGGCACAGATTGACCTACGAGGCTGCATCAAATACCAGACAGAACATCTGTGGGAGATATATCAAGCACCCAGCTGTGTGCACTTGGATGACTCCAGTAGGATTCGTCTGCCAGGCGTTGACATGAACAGGCCCCAGCTGGTTGTACCAAAGCTTGCCCTGGAAGTTGGGAACTATTGTTTCATCTTTATTGTCTCCTTTGGAGATACCCCACTGTCCAAAAGTATCTTTGCCAATGTGACCGTGATACCAAGTAAACTTGTCCCAATCATTGATGGGGGTTCATACCGGGTATGGTCCAACACTCAGGACTTAGTCTTGGATGGGAAGAAATCCTATGACCCAAACTTGGATGATGGTGAACAGACTCCATTGTTTTACCAGTGGTCTTGTACATGGTCCTCCAAGGTAAGAGCATTTGTGCACAGGTGCAGAGCATGGTCATTTGGGAGTGCGAACTACATGTCAGCTCCAACATACATGTTTGTGTCTGGGTTGAAATGGTCTTGAGGGGATCTTCTGTGAGCATCTTTAGCAAAGCTACTCAGGAAGGAGGGTTGCAGAGGTTACCCCATTCCCAGTTGAGAAGGATGGCCCAAAAATTGCTGTGGAGTGCTACTTCCTCTGTACCTGGCCTCTGGTGCACAGTTTTTGTGCAGCTGCTCCCATTAAGTGAAGGAATTACAGGGCTTGCAGTACAGGAAGCTGAGGGCTCTGGTCCCTCTCCTATTAGTAGTTAAATGCCTGTGATTTCAGCAGAGGCCAAAGTTAGGCTTTGGAGGGGAAAACACAAATAGTGGTCACTGGAGTCACAATCAGGTCACTGTTCCTCTCATCTTCACACACCGAAATGGTCTTGCCTTACAGTAATAAAAGGGCATGGGCCCTTTCTTTCACTTTCTTGTGGGAGATCCCCCTCAGGAATACTAAACAGGATTGAACGCAGGGTTGTTTTGCTTGTAAAAGGTCACTGCTTTCTATCTTAACCTCTATAAAGTGGAACGATGTGTGTGAATTAGGCATAGTTTCATACAATTTTTTGTGTTGTTTGACTTTTTGCAATATTTATAAACTATTTAGTAAAGAATTATTTGGTATAAAATAAGAATTTGAAACTCAGCTGAAATACAGAAGTATTCCCAGTGTTATTTACTAACCTGACAAATAGGATAACGTGCTTTACTGACCAGACACCACCCTGTTTCTCCCATCCCTGGCAGTGGCATTGCAGAGTAAGATCTGTAACAGTAGAACTTGACTTTGGGTGGACCTGAATGTTTGGGCTGTGGATTAACCAGATGTACACCCATAGCAAGAAGAGTTTGAAAGTTCTTTTCTCCTTGCAAGCAGAGCTCGGCTGCAGGGTGCTCTCTGAATTTCAGTGCCATGGGAGGAATTGTTGCCATTCCCAAAGCTGTATTAGAAGCAGATGTGGAGTACACATTCGACCTCACTGTCTGGAAGGCGGGTATGAATCGCGAGGCAACAAATCAAACCGTACGTACCACAGAAAACTATCATTCTCAGTCCTTGCGCGCCTGTCACTGGGCACAGCCAACTTGGAAATCCATGGCCCTTTTCCTAAGGAAGGTTCTAGAGAAGAGTGCTGCTGGTTTAGGACTGTGCCCTACCAGAGGTGACTCCCACCAGCTGCTTCCCCTGGCCTGATCCCAGAGCCAGTGCCAGTTTACCTGGGGATAACTACCACTATCCAGCTACACCAATTAGCAAGAGAAAGCGGGGAGGAGAGAGATCTCAAGGCATCATTGGGGCTCCACAACTGATGCCTTGGCAGGAATAGACCTGGGTATTTCAGTGATATATTCATCCTGTGCTGTCTTGGGCAGCATTTCTTGCTTGTCTTGCCAAGGCTTTTAGTTTCTTCCTTCCTTTAGACCTGCATTAATCTCACTCTGTGCAGACACTGCACTGTTAACCCAGCCCTGAACACTGCTGGCCACAGTTACTGGGCCTGATAG
Organism: Rhea pennata; assembly: GCF_028389875.1. Lineage (NCBI taxonomy): Eukaryota > Metazoa > Chordata > Aves > Rheiformes > Rheidae > Rhea > Rhea pennata. Next base: position 18,325,315 of record NC_084677.1, on the reverse strand, counting down.
TCTGCAGCAGAGATCTGCTGTAGCAGAGCATCAAAGGAGTCCACGAGCAGTAGCTGTTCCACCACTGTGTGCAGTCCCAGGCTCTTTACACTTCACAACATTGGGCTCTTCCCTGATTTTTGCCTGGAGCTTTGTGTGGCTTGATACTTGATTTCACTGTCAACAGTTCTTCCCTTCTTTCCTTTTTAAATTTTTAAGGGAAGATTTTTTTTAAGTGCATGTTGTTTATGTCAAATTAAACCTAACACTAAATGCATCTGCAGTCCGACAGCACTTATGGTTTATGTCAGAAACATTCATCATGGTGCATTTGGCAATTAGAGATATAGTTAGTCTGAAAGTGGAAACTCTTACAGCCTGGGTTTTAAACCAAAGCTGGAGGATAAAAAGAAAAAAATTAAATTGATAGTCTTTCAAGGACATTCCGTACTATCTGGTTTCCATGCATGAGTGCAAAACAATGATTCCAGTGTCATAGGAAATTTGCAAATACTGTAGGAATGAATGAAGCTTCAATGCTCTCCGGCTTAAAGCTGTGGAATATTTCTCCTCTTTTAAAAGCCTGCCATATTAAACAGTCTCTTCAGTACTGCCTTTCTTTGAATTAAGAATATTCATTATGCCAGGGCAGAGGGCTCTGTCAAATGCTAGACAGCCTTGTTTCCTAGGGGATTAAAGGAATTTAAACAAAATACAGGAGTCATAGCAAAATAGCCATTGTGTCTGAAAGACTGATTGTTTTAAAGCACTCATCTCTCAGAACGCTTTGCTGGGGAGGTGTGGTAGAAATCTTGAAACGGAAAGGTTAGATCTGAGCTAAAAGCCTGGGATAACATGCCGCTATCTGGAAAAGTTGGTTCTTCCAGGCCATGGAGCAAAATGCATTTTTGGCAGAGTGAAAGTTGTGCTTTCTAGCTATTTTTATCATCATCCCTGTCTTTTAAGGGCATAAGTACCGTCAGAAACACTGACCTGCAGTGAGCTGTGAACAGTGCACTCAAGAGCTCAAGGGTCAGGTCCTGAAATGCAACGTGCAACTCTAGGCCATGCTCTGCAGACCAGAGCAGGATAGGGGAAGACAGCCTCAGCTGCAAAACTGGAGGGGACATACACTGCCTTTGCATGGGAAAGAACATCCAGTGTAAACCCTGGCTTGCCCTGGATCCTCTGTTTTTCTGGACTGTAAATGCTTTCCATTTCGAACCATTTGGGTCGAGGGCAAGGACCACAGCCCAGCACTCCTGTGTCCCCAGCAGAGTAGCCATAGTCCAACTGGGTCAGCCTCTCGTCAGCTGCAGAGACAGTGAAGAGTTTGGCTCCCAGAAAACAGAGGAGAGCTGCATTTGCTTCCTGGGGCAAGTGTTCCCCAGATGTTTGATGTGCACTTGATGGAGGCTTTCCTCTCACTTAAACTTTTCCTTTCTTCCAAACTGTAACAGGGACTTCATTTTTAGGGTAAGAGTTGTCCTGAGATGGTCAATATAGCAAAATGCTTCAGTTAGCATCATCCCCACCCAACAGAACAAGCAGGCCTCATTAGGAATCCAGCACAGGGTAACAGACAGACATTTTCAAAGTGATCTAAGTTGTTAAAAGTAAATCAAGTAAATCCACAATTACCTAGACTGGCCTAGCTTGACATTAAGTAGATCTCAAAAGTCGGTGGCAGAAAGACTAGACTGTAGATGGTCAACACTTTGCCATGGACAGTGTAAGAAAATTAATGTAGCTTAAGTCTGACATGAAATCCTTCAGAAATTCCTTTTTGCTGTATTCTTAGTACAGATTGGGCTGGAGCAGGGTGGATTCCTGTTTAAAGAACCAGGTACTGAGATGTCTGCTTGCTTTGTTAGATGTCTGTATTTTTGTCCCCAGCCTCTCTGACCTCCCAGTCTCTTACTTGCCCAGGTATTCATCAAGAGGGGAGAGGTCCCTATTGTGTCCCTGGAGTGTGTTTCCTGCAAGGTTCAGTCTGTCTATGAAGTCAGCAAGAGCTCCTATGTCTACCTGGAGGGGACCTGCCAGAACTGTCACAATGACTCCAAACTTGGGGTAAAGTCATAAATAAAAATCTGGTCTCTGACCATCATCACTTCACCTTTGCTAGACTGCAGGGAGAAAGGGGAGTCAGGACAAGGTGGAAAGAGCTATGTGGAAAGTAAAGTCCTGAACCTAAACTCCCTTAGGGACAAAGTGGCTAGCCAGGTCTGACTGAGAATTTGAGGATGGCTGATGCTGATCTCTTCATCACAGCCTCATGGAATTGACTGCAGTACTTGCCTTCCAGAGGCAGGAGCTTAAAACAAGCCCTGCAGTGACCTAGGTGGCTGTGGGCTTTGGGGTTCCCTCATGCTATGTCATACCTTGGCAGCAGGGAGGATGCTGTGAGAGCCTGTGAAACAGGTTCCCCGTGTTCTGCAGGCACTGGGTACCTTACGAAGGTGTGCGGGGCCTTTCCCTACCCTGGGTGTTTAGATTGTGTCAGCTGCATCCTGCGGGAGAGATCTGTGTTCTTGTGGGCTTGCAGGTTGGGGGACACATGGCATATCACTCCTCCATCAGTGTCTCATCTTACTCAAGGGCTGGTCGTTCCTGGGTCATTTTCAAGCCAGGCCTGTGTGTGGCTAGCTCGTCTCACACAAAAGCCACTCCTTCCTGTAAAAGATCTGTAAAGTGACTTCTCCCTGCTGGATGACATTTTGCACAGTATTCTAGTGGTTCAAGTAGAGATTGTTCAGTCTGTTCTGATCCTCCTGTGTCCCTCACGTCCTCCTCTAATCATAGTTTCCCCTACACAGCGTCCTCTGCTACCTGTTGAATGAAACAGGTTTTATAAGTGGAAGTCTCATTGTGAGAGGTGATCTGTATTGCACTTGGATGGCATTTTCTGTCTGCCTGTCTGACTGTTCCTCTTGTTATTGCAGTGGTACATTTGTGCTGATAACCGTAACTATCCGGGACACGTTCAGCTTGCAGCATATAAAACATGGTATCCCATGGAGACTCCACCAGTACTTAATTTATTTCCTGTAATTTGTGTTCTGTATTAAGAAATATTCTGTCAGAGGGTGATGTAATCCCAGAGACTAAACTAGGTCTCACAGTGGAAATATTCCCACCAGACATTTTGGAAACTTTCCAGTTCTCATTGCTGTAGCACACGAGACTGAAGCTGAATTATCGACTACAAATTTGGCAGACACTCCCACTAGAAATCTGTTACTTTTTATAAGAGACTCAATCTGAAAACATTTTAGGGACATAACTTTAGATTAAAACAAAACCTCTCCTGTCTTTCCCCTCTTCATCTCTATAGAGATGGGCAGCACACAGCTTTAAAAACAAGTCTCTCGTCCTGGACAAAAGAACTACCTCCACTGGCGACACAGGAATGAACCTGGTCTTGAGGCAAGGGGCACTGAAGGATGGGGAGGGATATACTTTCACCCTTCACATCACAGACCTCACAACAGGGGAGGAAGGATTTGCCTCCATTGACCTGCTCCCAAACCAGCCACCCATTGGAGGATCCTGCCGGCTGTCTCCTAAAGGACCACTCAGGGCACTGATGGCAAAAGTGCACTTTGAGTGTACAGGTGAGAATACAGGGATGGCAGTGCTGGGCACTTGCCAGCCCTCTCTGTTCTTCACGGGCAAATATATTTCTCGTGCCCAGTGAGTTACCAGCTGCCCTTGTTCCCCCACATTTTTTCTTTACTCCCAAATTCCACCACAGGACCCTGCTGGCCACAGCTGAGTTCGGAAGTTGACCTTTCAATTTCTGATCCCCAAAGCTTGGGCCTATGAGCAGCTTTGTGTGCCCAGGTTATGGAGTGGTCTAAAACTCATAGTGACAGGCACTTTTTAAAAGCCTAATCCATGCAGCTAAATGGTGGTATCCAGTGCAGGACTGTAGATGTGAAAGAAACGGGTGTTTGGGTGCAGGAAAAAGAAAGTAGCTGCCCAAAGCTGAGCTACGCAAATGTGGGAAGAATAAAAAGACAGAGCACTGGGGACTTCTCTGCCATATAGGCTGGACGTTCCCATCCACAGTTACCTTTTCAACCAGCTGCAGAGACAGCAACAGCCAGTCTAACATTCAAAAAATGGGCTGGCTGACATCCTATAGCTTTGGGCCAAGGAATAAGAGCCTCTGCAAACCTTATTTCTTCAAATGATTGGTTTTGCAGATTAATGCTTTCTGGTGCACAAATGCTAGTAAGGCATGCTACAGAGGAAATGATCAGTTCTGGTGGTTCTTAGGAGGGTGGTCACCAAAGGGCAGCTTAAGTCGGGGGAAAAGCAGACTTGTATTTGGCATGATGTGATTGTAACGTTTGGTATGTTTTGAGCTCCCCAGAATAATTATGAAATCTGTGCATCTCTGGAGTGATGGGAATTTTAGCTATTAATAATTGTGTTTAAGCTGAAATGAAATATCAGAATTCAGACTCACTGATCTGTATCCAGTGTAATGAGCCCTGGCAGAGCCAAGAGCTCATGTGCCCTCACTGTTGCTCACTGGCAGATGCACAGTGAATTTCCCAGCTGCCTTGCTTCCACAGAGCTCTCCACATTTCCTAGGTGCCCCAAAGAAACCTTGTACAGGTCGTATCCAATACCCAGTCATTCCTGAGATGTTGAACTGCATGAGGGTTGCACTCAGTCTAACGTGAGGTTTTGCAGGGCTTCATAGAGGCTGTGGCCTTAGGTCAGTGCTACTTTCAGCTCCAGCAAAATAATTTTGATTTTTATTTTGGTCCTGAACTCTCTCAAACCACAGGCAGAAACTCGTAAACATCAGAAAAATTCTAAGCAAGATCAGAGCTTTACATTGCATGTCCTGACAACATCCCTGGCAGAGTGGTAAAGCTGGCGTAGCTGGCAGGGCAGCTCGTCCCTGCTGCAGAGCTGCGGGGAGCGCTCGCTGCGGGGAGCGCTCGCTGCGGACTGCCCGGCGCTGAGCCGTGTGCCATGGAACAGGGTGGAAGGGGGCACGAGAGCACAGGGCGAGCTCTGCCTGCCGGGCGCAAAGGGTGGCCTCGCTGGAGCGTGGGGTGCAGCTCCGCCAGGTCCTTAGTCCCCGGTTGGACCTTCTGTATGGGCTTGTTTTGCAGGCTGGCAAGATACGGAGGACGCGGGGGCCCCCCTGGTGTATATCCTCCTGGCATCTCGCCTCAGGGCTGGGCACTACCATGAGTTCTGTGTGTACAAGGGCAGCCGTGCTGAGCACAGCGCCTTCCTGCCCCCAGGCTTTCACGAGAGTGGCTTCCTGGTGTCCGTGTCTGTGCTTGTCCAGGACCAGCTGGGAGCGACCGTGGTGGCTGTTAACCGGTAAGGGCCCCTCTCACACGCTGGGGTGGCTGGGGTGGCTTGTCTGGGGTTGTGCAGCAGACCGGTGCCAGGCTCCAGCCTAGAAGCCTGTGTCATGGTCTTCTGGCTTAACCACTGCAGGACTCAGTGAATCCTGGGTGAAGCGTTTGCCTCTTGGAAGAGGTTGCTGGCAAGAGGGTGATGGGAGGCTCAGCACAGGACACTGATGCCACAGAGAACTCCAGTCTTTGCATATGCTCTCTCAAGGGAGAGACTTCTTTTCCTATCAGTTATTGCTTCCCTGACCACCCCCATAATTTCTTGGTGACACCTCTCTTTTACAGCATGATGTCATTTTCTCAAAGATGTCTGTATTTTTTCAAAACAACAGTGCTCACAGGTGATACAGGAAACAAATGTCTGCCCTTTCTGTTGCATTTAGCCAGTTGCAAACAGTTGCATTTGGATTAATGACTTCTGCTGAGAGCCAAATGAATAATGACAGATGGCCTTATCTTAAAGGGTTCTGTCCCATGCTGACATGTTCTGTCCTCTGCCATCTTCTCTGCCTCAAGAGTCCTCAAAGGAAAGTTGGCAGCAGGAGGCGCTGGTGCTGAGCGCGGCCTGGTGTCTCACTTCTGAGAGTCAGAGGAGATCTCATGTAGCGAAGGTGGAGAGCACATGCATTTGAATAGAGTTTAAGGGTCCCCAATGGGACTAGTCCCATGCAAGCCCCATTATACATTCTGCAGACACTCCTTGGCCTCTGGTGTGCTCCACACTGGCACCAAGTGCCCTCGGGCCTTCAGACAGCATCCTGGGCTGGTCTCAGTGCTGTCTTAGGCAGCTGTGTGGCTGCTCCCTCTCAAGGCTGGCTTGTGGCCCCCCTCACTCTAGATGTGGTCCAGGCATCCCAGGGTGGAGTGTGCAGTTCCACAGCCTGCAGTGCCTGCAGAGGAGAATCTGTGTCCCATCTGTTTCTTAGACCCCAGGGAACAAAGCCAAAAGTAATGCAGCTCCTCCTAGCACACTGACAATGATTTTTAAGTGCTCCTTACGCTCCATTAAGCTAAACCAAGATTTTCTCCTCTGGGCTCAATGCACTCATGGGTCTTCCACCTCCAACTTCTCAGAGTTGGACCAGCAGGAAATCAGGCTTCTTCTTGTAGGAATGTGCAGCTCGTGCAAGATGGGTACCAGGGCAGGTCTCTGTCTCTGATTAACTACTTATTTTCCCTTTCTTCTTCCTCCCCAGCTACAAAGCAGATTCTGCCTTTTTCCCTCAGCCCCATTTAATAGTCTGTATTTAAACCAAATCCCTCTTTACTTTGGCAGCTCCATGGAAATCAGCTTACCTGAGGGGTCCCCCAGCCTCTCCCACTGGCTCTACAATCAAACTGACACCGTGCTCCAGGGTTTGGTGAAACAGGGCGATCCTCAACAGGTCATTGAGTACTCTCTGGCGCTCATCACAATCTTAAATGAGGTAAAGCACCAGTCTGCTCCAGAGGGACCTCCAGAAGCCTTTGCAGTCACCAGCACTGTTCTTTGGCTAGGTTTCGTCCAGTGACGTGAGGAAGTGACTAATGCTACAGTTTTTCATGTATATTAGTGTACTTGCAAGCTGGGAGTTGGGCTGGAGCTATTTTTGTGCATGAAAAAGAGCAACAAGCTCCATACACACAATAGCAATGGAAAGCAGAAGGGTTGCAAAATGAGACAAGAGCCCTAGAGAAAGCAGTGTGGCCCACTCATGTATTCCCCCATGCAACCTGCATTTTTGCCCTCATATTCAGCCAGCTTTTCCTCATTACTGCCAACCACAAATCTAAACACTGCATTTAGAAACAGAAATGTTGGCCCAAGTTCCCCCACCTCCCCCATTCCTCCCCTAAGCAGGCCTTCCTTGCAGTGTCTCCAGAGGACTGGCAACTCCCTGTAGCTGCTGAGGCGCCACTGTGAGTGCTAACGAGACCTCCTTGTTTGGACTGCTGAGCTGCACCACGTAGAAGATTCTTCTCCTGGCTGTATACATGGCTCTGTTAGTCCACAGTGCAGGAGCCTCACTCTCTTGGGTGATGAAAGCTCACTTTCACTCCTATCTGAAGTAGAGCCCTGGTCCCTCCATATGCATTGCTGTAGGCAGGGCAAGAATTTTGGTCTATACTCCTGCTTTCCTGCTCCGTAAGAGCCTGCTGCATGTCTGGAAGCCAGGCAGGGGTGTTCCCCCTGAGCACAGGCACTGTGTTTAGCTGGGTAAAGATTGCACACTGGTGTACTACTAAGCTGTCAAATGCAAGACTGTTAAGATAATTGCTTGGAGCACAGAAGGGAAATTGAGGAAGTCCTGCTGAAAACCCAGCTCATTAGATCATCCTCTGGGGAGAAGCATGGGCAGAGAGATGATGTAGAGTGCAGGAAAGAGGTGGCTTCAACACAGCACATCTTCCTTTGAAACAACCTGATACTTTTCCTCACTCTACCTGGTTTGATCCCCTTCAGTATGAGCGGTCAGTGCTTTTGGAGCCTGAAACTGGGAATGAATTTGAACTCCGGACCTGGACTCGGAACAATATCACAGAAACCCTGAACTCACTCAATGTGAACACAGTTGATGATATCCAGCAGATCTCAGCTGCCTTGGCTCAGTGCACGGTATGTTCCCTATCACCACCTCCAGCCTCCTGCTCTTCCAGATGCAATTTAGATGCCAATAATTACAGAGGAGGTCTCTTCAGTTCTTATTCTGCTTCCCTGTCTCTCTCTCTCTCTCCTCACACAAACACACACACACACGAGGAGGACACGTATTATTTGTTGACATTGTTAGGGTTTGTTTGTTGGTTTCTTAAGTGCTGGTGTTGTCAGTTCTGCCCCTTGCCATGCCACCAACCTAGCAGGCAACATGGATAATATGATGTATTCACGTGTTGTAAGACACCACCTAAGAACTCCATGCTTCTCTTGTACCTGGCCTGGGGTGGTAGTTTGCTAGCAAGTACGTTCCTTAACTTGCAGATAGAGACTGTAAGAAAGACGTAGGCAGGTTAGAGAAGCACTGAAATAAATTACTGGGGGAATTACAGAATCTTCAAGGACAGGCTGGACTCTGTCAGGAGCACCACAAGTAGAGCTAGGTCTGCTTAGACCAGAGGACAAAGCTAAGGACTGATGTTCCTTCCAGTCCTATTTCTGCAGTACAAGATTAGAACCACTTCTCTGCTCTGTTGCCGACTGGAAGCGTTGTGTTCCCTGGCCAGCCAGCAGTTTCAGCTGCACAGTGCTGGGGCTGCTGTCTGTTGGATTTAGGAGTGGCTTTATGTGTTTTGTCAGATGGGCAAAGGGAAGAGAGCCCAGTTATATAATGTGCTTGGGTTTTGGTGGTCAGCCAGTCTGCTCTGGCATGCTGTTCCTTCCCCGCCCTCCAAAGTCTTTGCTTCTTGGGACTGGAATCAGGTACCCTGGCCTTGGTTGCTTATCGGCTCCGTAAGCAGGCCAGCAACCTTGCTCAGTGGGAACAGACTGTCAGTTAAATGATGGACAAACTACTGTGACCCATTACAGACTCCCTGTTCTGCTCTTTCTTCGTCTGCTTCAAGGTCTCTGAACCTCAAAAAACACTTCTCTCTGTTCACTTTTGCTCAGAGATTTGGGGATTTGCACATCCTATTCCTGTGCTAAATCGATTTCCCTCAATCACACATACTCTTGACCTGCAACTTGATATTATGGTGGAAGGTCAGGTCTAGGAATGGAATTTCTGTCACATGGGAAAAGTTGCTGTTTTGGGATTGGTTTGTGCTCTGGATTGGAATGGTAATCTAGAATTTCCCAAATATTTGAGAGGAGCAAAGAGTTCATAGATAATCTTTCCTTTAGAAGTGTCAGTCAGTGCTGGTACTTTTTGATTTTATCTATGGGTGAGAGGAAAAATCAGAATGAATTTCTCCTGGCAAGGAAAAAAAAAAAAAGTGAGAGAGAGAGAATCTCAAGCTTCTTAGTAAGTTCTGCTTCCTAGGTAATAGCTCCCCTTGCATCGTTCCTCCCCATAACCTTTTTTCTTCCCCACCTCCTTGTTATCTCACCATGCTTTGCTGACTCTTATTTATATAATTTGTTCTTACTTTTCATAGCTTACAAATTTAAGCAAAAAAGGAGGAATTCTAGACCTGCAGATGCTGTTTTGATTCTGCACCAAAACGTATGGTGAATCACATCTGAATCTTATGATGATTAAAAGAAAAAGATGAATAAGAGCTAGGAGCTGGATTGTGGTAACAGCTTCCATGTGTTGCCTTGGTCTCTCCTGTCCAGCCCTCAAGTGTGCTGGGAGCTCCAGGCTATGGCTAGAACATTCTGTTTCTTGGACACATCTGGGAGCAGAGGGAGGAATATCCATCATGCCTGAGTGGCAGGGTCCCTCCCACAACTTTTGGGAGTATTTGGACACTGGAATGGATGCAGTTAGGGCCAAATTCTGCTTCCATTGAAGTAAACCGTGTACGTATGGAGGAACCCTGCCCAACTCCTTCTAGCTGATTTCAGTAGGAGTTGTATGTGGCCCCAAAGGGGTACTCATGAGCTGCAACTACAGGAGACATGTTTGGTCCTTACATGTGAACTTCAGGGTACTTGAATATGCTGCCCTGTATTGCTCCTTCCAATCTTAATGCATCCTCTGTCAGACTTCCGGCATTCCTGCCTGTGTAGTGGCAGATTGTAGGGTGAGAGGAAGTGGATGGGAGAGTCCTGGAGACACCAACAAATTCTTGACATCTCTCAGTACAAACAGAGAAGCCCTGGTCTCCCCAGTCACCTGCTGGGGCTGGAAGGAGCAGGGTTAACTTCCGAAGTGTATTCAGTTTCTGAACCAACATGCTCAGGTCTTTGCAGGACTGAGCCAACTGAACTTGCCCACAGCTGCCCTTTTCCCGCAGAGTGTTCCTCCTGAATCAGATTATGTTTCACTTTGCAGATGGTGAGCAAGGAGCTGGTTTGCAGGCCATGCCTGACAAGGACCCTGAACAAGCTAGAGACCATGATGACCATCCTGCAAGGGGAGACTACCCAGGGCACTGTGACACCGACGGGCATCGCTGACAACATCCTCAACATCACAGGTTAGTTCGGTTCATGCAGTAATGGGTGACATTTGACTGAGCACTGCTAAGAGCACCCTGTTCAGGGTGCATGGCAGAAGTAAGCTAGAGAAGCTAAGGGAGTTTTTGTAGGTTCTCGCCTATCCCATTAGAGGTTTGGCTCAGGCCTCTTCAAGCTGTTGGAAAAATTACATTTAAAATTTGGAGTTTGGCACCCCAGTATTTTATCCTTTCTGCAGTTTTCTCAGGGTTATCCTGGCTTTGGCAGCTGTCCCTGTGGACAATCAAATCTAACAATTGTTAATAATCTCACCAATACTTCAAGGAATTGCCATTTTAGTAAACAATGAATAACAGATACGGCTTGCAGATGTTTCCCCTCCTGGTTACAATCTGAGGAGGGTACCAGACTTCACTAGTGCATCCATGAACACTATGTGAGCATTGCCAGCTAGTTACTCTTGAAGGAGGAGGAGGCACCTACCTTCTTTGAACTGCTTGTCATATGTTTCTGAATGTTCTGCACTTCGTATTGCAAAATTTTAGTAATGTGTTTGATTTATCCATTCCTTCCCTGTTTCCCAATCTGCTGATCTGGTTATCTCACAGGAAGAAAACAAAGCCTGTTGTGATTAAGTCTTCACTACCACACTTCATAGATTAGTCAAGGGACTGCAGGAAGGGTTGACAGCTCTATTTTTAGCTGAGGGCTACTGAACACTTCCAGTGTAGAAAGTCATGTGCACTGTGTTGAGTTACAGTGAGAGAGCAGTAAGGAAGGATTTGTCTAGTTGTTTTGGGAAGGTGTCAGATGTTATCTAGACTGTACAATTCACCAGTTTTTCTGTTTGTTCTTCTTTCCTGACAGGTGACCTAATTCACCTTGTCAACACAGCTGCACAAGAATCTAAGCCCCAGGAATTGCTTAGTGATTCCCACAATTTTCTGCTAGCTCCCAAAGCCTATAACTTGTCTTCCAGCCTGATGCGCATCCTCATGAAGTCTCGAGTGCTGAATGAAGAGCCCCTTGAACTAGTGGGAGGAGAAATTAAGGCCACAGGCAAGCGGTCTGATCCCTTTAACTTGCTTTGCTATGAAAACACACCGAATTGCCAGTTCTCCATCCCCCAGGCTTTCAACACCACCCTTTCCAACCTGACGGATGTCGTTCAAGTCATGTTCCAGGTGGACTCCAATCCTTTCCCATTTGGTTACATCAGCAACTACACTGTGTCCACAAAGGTAGCCTCTATGGAGTTTCAGACCCACAACGGAGTGCAGATCCCCATTGGGAGCTTAGACTCAGAAAAAGCGATCACAGTGATGGTATCAAACAACACAGATGCTGATGATCTCTCTGCTGGCACTGAAATCATTGAAGCAAGAACTTCTGTGAACCTCATTGTAACTATGGAGAGCAACAACAGAGAAGCAGGACTGCACTTCCGGCTCACTTACAGAGTCTTGAATGGTAGCTCAGAGACAGTGCCAACTCTCTATGCTCTTTTTCCCGTGGGAGAGGATGGGTGGGTGCTGCAGCAGAGGAGAGTTGCATTGAGAGATGACTGATATGCTGAAGGAGATGTCACGCCTAGCCAGTGAGCTCCACACAGCACAGTCAAAGTTCTGTTTGTCACAGGAATTATTCTGTTCCCAGTATAATCTTTCCTCATGAATTCTGACACTGGCCTTTTGCTTTGCCCAGCCCTTCAGTGAGCCACGTTAGCACTGGAGGGAGTTTGTCCTGTCCCTGTCTGGGTCAGGTGCAATGGTATCTGGAGTCTTTTACTCAGGGATGCTCTCAAATGCAGACTGAGAGGGTACAGTCTGGTTAAGGATCTCTCCCAGCTTTCTGCATTCTGGATGCTCCTCTCTGTGCATCCACTTCTGTCAGCAGGAGTGTGATTGAGCTAAAGTACTCTCTGTTCTTTCTCCTGCTCCCCGTGCAGAGCACTACATTGCAAGTGAGCCTGAGCCATTCATCATGGCCTATCTTCATCATGAACCCGAGCCAAATGAGCACAACTGCAGTGCCGCTAAGAAAATTGGCCTGGAGGCCCTGGCTGGAAGTGACCACAAGCTCTACACCTTCTTCACCTCCCCCGTGTAAGTGAAGCCTCTCATGTCATCCCTGTCACCCACAGGTGGTCACGTGAACATGTATGCAGGATACTCAGGGCCTTGCCATGGCTTATGCCAAGTTGCTCTGCAGAGCAGGTGCTGCTGTGGCTATGTTCCTCTCTCCCTGGAGGAGACAGATCTTCTGCGCAGGCACCTGCAAGCTGCCATTTCTACACCCCAGCACTGGCACCTCTTCTATCCTGGCATTCCCTCCTTCCCAGACATCAGCTGCCCCTAGTGCAGAAGCATTTCATTGCTCTGATTTGCCTTTCTGATCCAGGTGAGGGAGGTTTCCCCATTCTAGAGCACTAAATCACATCCTGTGTTAGTATCATAACTTCACCCAGGGCCTCTCCTAGATCACTTTCCCCTGCTGCCCTTTTCTGTGCTCAGTTGCCTAACAGTTGCTGGAGACTGTTTGACTGTTGCCTACTACCTCCCCAGCCAGGCTTTCATCCTCTGTGGCCATATACCACAATCTCAGAGTTGCACATGTTTAACGGGACTGTGTCCCAAGGGTCTCGCACTGACCTGCTGTAGATACAGGGATTGCTTCATGCAGCTCATGAAAGCATTTCTTGAGTTGAAGCATCACACATTAGTTCAGTTCCCAAAATACAGTGCAACCTTCACAAAAGCACTTTTACCCTATAGAACTCATCTTCCCAGTGCGTAACATGAAGAGAATATGAATGCCCTCAAGGGCTTTCATCCCTCCTGCTTGCCTGATGCTTCCAGCATGCTGGGGCTCATTAAGCACTGCTGCTGTGCTGTTGGGTTTTGGAGCAAAGCTGTCTTTTTTTTATCTGAGCAGTCATTCTTGTAACTTCAGTTGCTGCCTTTCCCAGGAGTGTGTGTGTTCCTGCCTCATGTTACTTATGAGCAGTTCCTAGGCATTATCTGAGAGGAATGATAGGCAGTTTGGGAATAGGTGGGGCAAGAGTGGAGACACTGTTGTGAAAGTTGATACGGCTTCATGGCTTTTGGTAACAGGATGCTCAAAGAGGGATTAATTATCCTAACGAAAAAGCCTTCTCTCAGCCAAGAATCAGAAGGTTGCTATGGAAGTGTCATGTGGGTCAGTGGGACAACTGAAGAGCAGATGGGAGAGCTGTGCAAGGCTGCCAGCCAGCAGCATTGTGGAGAAAAGGGTGTGCAACATTGTGCTTTTGTTCTATTCCCAACCTGTGCCTATGGCTTCCAGGTGCTGAAATAATATAATCATTAAGAATAATTAAAGAGGTTTGTAGAGTGCCACAGTTTCTGCACAGCCAAAGGGCTCTGTAAATTACACCCCATTCACTGGACTTCTCCTGTCCATCATGTATGAGCTTATCTGTCCACGCAGCAGTGTGCTTTCCATGGGCACACTTCAGCTGAAATGGGGTTTGTGTCCCTTCAGCAGATGAGCTAATAACATCTCTTTGCTTTCTCTCCCTTCTATAGTACTGATGACACCATCCAGAAGTATTATTTCAACATCACAAACCATTTCAGCTGGTCCCCAGTGGAGGTGACTGTAGGGTTGTACACCTCCCTGTGCCAGTACTTCAGTGAACAGGAGAAACGGTGGAAGACAGAAGGGATCATCCCCCTGGAAGAGACCAGGCCAGATCAGGCTGTGTGCTTAACCCAGCACCTCACCGCCTTTGGGGCCAGTCTGTTTGTCCCCCCAAACTCTGTCCAGTTCATCTTCCCTGTGAGTAAAACAAAGCAGAGGCAGTGTAGCATTGGCAAACTCCAAGCAGATCCTTGTCACCTGGAAGAACTCTTGGGCTCCCATCAGCATTTATGCTCAAGCTGGGTCATGGCTGATCTGTGCCTAGCTGAGAAACTAGCGCAAGCACCTAAGTGCCTTTAGGAGCTGCAAGATGGGCAGAGCTCACAGATAGGCTATGTCCTTTGATTATGAAACCTGGCTGCTAATTCTAAAAACAGACCTTTGCAGAGAGTTTTATTCTGTGTTCCGAACACCTCGCTGTCTGTTCAGCTCTTTCCTGAGATGTCAAATGCTCCTCCTAGCTGTCACCTAGTCCTGTTTTATTCCAGAGAGTTTGCACCTGCCAGCTACTCTCTGGCTCCCAGGAACATTGAAGTCCTTCTAGCTCTGTCAGTGACATAAGTGGAAGCAGAGAGCTGTCTGCATCTGCTACAGCAAACCTCAGTTTGCTGCTGCAGCTCACTCAGCATGGGCTATGAGCAAGTGAGGCCTGACTATAGTCTGTGTGGGGACAGTTCTCCCTGTATCTTTAGGTGGTATGATATGTATTTCTGATGGTTATAGCAAGCAAAGGGTGGCACAACTCCTGGGGAATGATAGGGGTCCTCTTGGAAAAGGAGAGGACCTTTCAGCATGTTTCTTTTCTTACAGGCTCCAGGCCCAGGTCTCAACTACATCGTTCTGCTGACATGTGCTGTCTGCTTTGTGACCTATTCAGTGGCTGCACTTATTGTGCACAAGCTGGACATGATCGACATTAACCGAGTGGGGGTGATTCCCTTCTGCGGGAAGAATGGGCTATATAAATATGAGATCCTGGTGAAAACCGGCTGGGGCAGAGGATCAGGTTAGTCCATTGACTTCTTCCATGCTTGATTGCCTAGAGTGATGTCCCCCTGAGACTTCACATCAGCACATCATGCACCAAACATTCCCCCACAGGGCCTGATGTGTTTGGAGGAGCACTGAGCAGACAATTAGTTCAAGGCTTCCTTAGCTTTCAAACAACCATTCTGCTAGGTGGCAAAGTAACTCATGTGATGATGGGGCAGGCCAAGAGCCCTGGAGAGAAGCATTCTGACTTGGGCCTGGGGTTCTGATCTTCTCCTGCAGAAGCATCCAGGCCTTGTGGGCCCTCTGTATGGACCATTTTGCTGTCCCCCAGCATCCATCACTTTTTTTCTTCCATTTGAATTTTTCCTGGCAGCATGGAGGCAGAAAGCTGGGTTTTCTGATCTGGGGCTAGGATTGTAGCCAGAAACATCATTTCTGGGCTTGGAAATCTGAGCACCTGGGATGTGGGAGTTCTGAGCGAAGATGGAGGTGGAGTGCTACCATGTCACTGCCAGAGACATGCTCCCATTGATCTTGGTGCAACCACCGATTTCACTTGGAGCAGCTTTGCCCTGAAACCACCCCCAGGACCATCCAGGTGGCCCAGGTGGACTGAGGAGCATCTGGCAACCGGTACCAGAGAGAAGTCAAAAGAAAGCAAGTCTTTCAACTACGTGATGAAAAGAACATCCAGAACAAACATCTCCTTTAATTAGAGTGTTAGCAAGGGAAAGAGCACTAGCTTCAGTCCCCACCAAAGAGGAAAACCAGGTCCATGCACTAGGCCAACTTGAGCAGCTGCCTTCCAGGCTGTGTGTAACATTATCTGTATGTGGGGGGGTGGCTAGTGGGAAACATTCCTTCCTCCCAGGTCTCCAGGTGGCCTCTACAAAGGGCCATTGCATCTGGTACTAGGTCTGGGGTAGGAAGGCAGGGCTGCTGGGTAACAGCTTCTCCTTGGATGGACTCTCCTAACTGAGCCCTCTTAACTTTGCCAGGTACCACAGCCCATGTGGGGATTGCCCTGTATGGCGTGGACAATAAGAGTGGTCACAGACATCTGGATGGAGAAAATGCCTTCCATCGCAACAGCCTCGATGTGTTTCAGATCGCAACAGAGCGGAGTCTGGGGAGCATCTGGCGTATCCGTATCTGGCATGACAATAAAGGTTAGGCACGAGCGGGCATGTGGGGCTGAGGCAGTCATCACTTGTCCCAGCTCAGAATCAGGCTCTGGTCTGTTTGGTACCTGGGCTAGGAGCAACACTGCGTAACACCTTGGGCTAAACCTGGCAGGAGACCATGCTGAACCATTGGTTCAGGGGAAGGTTGCTAGGGGAGGACATGGAGTCTCCATCACAGGGAAGTCTGAAGACCAGGTCAGCTGTAAGCCCTTACACGTGCAGTCCAACATGCTTTGCACTGTGGCATCGTCTGTAAATATCTGTACAGTCCAAGAGGTGACTTGGCTGTGAAAAGCGCTTCTCTTGGGCAATGTGCCATCCTCATCGATAGTGTTACAGAGATTGCTGTTGTCCCCTTTTAAGATTCCCCTTGTGTTGCCCTCTTGGCTTTGCAGACTTACAGAAGAAATGTCTGTTATGAAACACATTTCCTTGTTCCTTGGCTTTCAGGACTGAGCCCCTCTTGGTACCTGCAGCACATCATCATCCGGGACCTGCAGAGCAGCAAGAGCTACTTCTTCCTGGTGAATGACTGGCTGTCGGTGGAGAGCGAAGAGAATGATGGCATGGTGGAGAAGGAGGTTTACGCTGCCAGTGAGTGCTCAGCCTCTGGGGTGTGGGGCTGGAACAGCTGTGTGGCATGGCAGCTCTCATCATGCTGGGAAAGTGCCCACAACAAGTGACTTTGCAGGAGCACCATGGACACTCCACACTGACACTGCTTCACTGCATTGTGAAGCCAAACTTCGCTAGTATTGTGAAGCCAAACTTCACTGCCTAGTGAAGCCAAACATTCTACTGGATCTTTTATGCTAGAGTACAATACAGGGCAGAGATCCAGCTGTGCAGGAGGCACCATATAGATGCAGTGCAGACATCCCCTTGAATATCAGCCTGGAAGGAGAGGCCATGCCAGGCCCAGCTAGATACCCTCTGTTCTGTGCATCTCACCCTGAGAGCCTCTCTTTTTGTGCTCAGGTGAGACAGAGCTGAGGAGCTTCTCGCGGATCTTCGTAGCAGAGCTGCAGCGAGGTTTTTTTGAGAAGCATGTCTGGCTCTCCATGTGGGACCGCCCACCTCGCAGCCGCTTTACCCGCGTCCAAAGAGCCACCTGCTGCTCTCTGCTTATCTTCCTCTTCCTCTGTGCCAACGCGGTATGGTATGGCGTCGTGGGGAATGTACACCTCAGGTGCGTTGTGTTCCTTCCTGCTCTGGGTAGTCTCTTACCTTCTTGGGGACCCTCCTGTGCTTCATTACGTAGGGCAGGATAGACCTTATGTCTGCTTAGAATAGGTGCCCTGCTTGCAGCCTTGAGGCCCTCTCTGCCCTCTCTGTTGCAAAGAATGGATATGGATTATGAAGGATCACAGACAGCCTGATGGGATTTCCCCCTTGCCTGGTTTTGCTGTGTCATCTGTTAGCACAGCTCTCACCCCTTTCTTGCTTTTTACCCTGCCCTAGGAGAGTGTTTTACATCTTGTCTGTGCCTTTATGTGTAGTATCAGCCACTTCAGGGATCACCATGGCAAAGATGTTTTCAAATACTCCAACCTGGATTTGTTCTGAGGTTTGGGCTTGGTACAGTCTTTGCACACCTGAAACGCCCATTTGTGCTCTTCTATCTGCTTGCTTGGCTGGGAACCCTGAGTGCTCCTGCACACAGTGATCTCTGTTCTCTTTTCATTCTCTCTAGCAATGGGGCTGTTTCCAACCTGATCCCCGTTAGTGTAGACACAGTGGCCGTTGGTTTGGTGTCCAGCGTGGTGGTCTATCCTCTCTACCTGGTCATTTTATTTCTCTTCCGGATGGCTCGTGGCAAGGTAATCAAGAGAAGTAGTTGCAGGCTGCCTAAGCAGGTGTGATGCCAGGGCTAGATTCTGCCCTTTGTGGTGCAGCTGCTCCCTAGCTGGTCTCTGCCCCTTCCTAATAGCTGCCCTGCACTGCCTTGCACCATGGTCACAGCCTTGTGCTTAGCAAGACTCTGCCTTCCTGCTGAACTGGGAGCAGCCCCTGACCTTACAGGGAAAGATCACCCCCTTAGGCATGTGCTGTGTGATACTGGATTCTGGCAATGCCCAGACAGATCCCAAAAGGGCAGATTTTAAAAGCTATTTAGGCACATACTACCTCTTCATTTCAGTATGCAATAGGTACTCAAATGCCATTTAAAGGAGTGACCCTTTGTTGTGTTGGCAGGAGCTAGAGAGAGGCTCATTGGAGCATTTCTAATGAAATACCTGCCCTAGGTACAAATTTAGCTGTGTGAGCAGAGCTGTGGTTATGCAGCTGTGAAAGGATTAGCGGGGGATTTAATGACTAGTTAGAGACAATTGGCAACCCTGTTAGATATGACAGCCAGCTCAGTTATTGATGATATTTGTTTTTCCTGTAAGTACTCCCTGCTTTGCAGGATGTTACAAACTTACACAGCTTCCTGGGAGCCTGTGCCTGGAACAACCTTGGCTGTGGTAATGTAACACAGTGCCCAAGGTGTCTGGGAGGAAGTGGGGGACCTGCATGTGCCTTTTCTCAGCCCTGCTGTGCAGGCCAGGATCCCTTGGCCCTGCGTCTAGAAGTGTGGAACTCCTCAGCATAGCAGTGAGTTGGGAATGGTAGAGTGGGCTGAGCTGTAGGCTCTGAGCCACAGCAACGTTGTCACCTCCACCCATTCCTTCTCTGGTCAAGCCTTTCTGTCTCCCACAGGTCTCCATTAACCACACCCTGACTCACTCAGACCAGCAGTCCTTGGAGATCGACAACTACCTGGACTCCTCAATCCTGGAGAGTTCCTTCCTCACCTTCCCAGGACTTCGGGCAGAGGTAATGAAAGCTGGACAGGTTGCATGGATCTGTGTGCTCCCCACAGCCCTTCTGTTCACCGCACGGGCACAGTGTCCATCTTTGGCTGTCAGTGTAAGAACTGATGCACATTTGCCACTTGCAAATACTGGTGACTGGGGAGAGCCACAACCCTTCCTCTTCTGCCTCACAATCCCTTCAGGCCATCCTCAGGTACTGAGCACAAGCTGGTATCCAGCTATTGTTCTTTATTTGAGAGCATGGATCTTCACAGTGTGCCTGGACATAATCCCCTCGAGGACAGGTGTGGACCCTGGGCTAAGGGCAGCTCAGGCTCCAGGTTTCCAGTGACCCCTGGTGAAGCTGTATTAACTGCCTGCTGCTCTAACTGGGCATCATCTGTGTCACGTACCTGAAATACTTCCCACTTACTCTACAGGCCTTTTCTGAGCAAACCAAAACAGATCTGTTCCTGGAAGACTCCAAAAGGTAAGTAGATTTTGGAGATCAGAGCAAACAAGAATTCATTGTTTTTTCTGCTTTCAGCCTCCCACATGTCATTTCACCTTTTCCAGTGCTGCAGGCCAACAAATGTGAAACACTGTTTCACAGCTTATGTTATGTTTTGGGTGGGAGACTGGAGAGTCATCAAAGGCCAATTGCCTGCAGGTGTGGAGTGCTGCTTGCCTGTTTTTTATTAGAGCTGATAACTATTTGTTGCCAGAGAGTTGAGGAAGTCTAGTCCTCACCAGCTGTGTTCCTGCAAAGGCTATATCTGAATAGTAACCCAGAGTCCCCTGCAGATCACAATAAAGTTGCATGCTGGTAGGTTGGAGATTGTGCTCCCATAGCTGTTCCCCTTCTCGACAGGACTACACACCCACACAATTGCCTTTCTCCTGCTTCCTGTTCCCCATGCATGCCTGATTGCACACTACTCCTCTGTCTTCTTGCAGCCTTGTGCGGTGGCCCTCCAGCGAGGCCCTGCTCAGCTGGCCAGACCTCCTCAGTGATCCCTCCATCATGGGCAACACTATTCAGAAGTTGAAGAGAGGCCGGGCCAGCCGCCACCTTGGGCTTGAGGGCCCCCTGGCAACTGAGGAGGACAGCATGTCACTTGGCGTTCACCAAGGGCAACCTCGGTATTTCTCTGCCTCAGGTGAGTGTGTGAGCAGTGTTGCTCTCTGCTAGGGTGTAAACATCCCAGGGAGGTGCAGGAGGAGCAATCTGGTCCCTGGGAGCCCTGGATCAGCTCTGGAGAGGCAGAATAGCAGAGCCTGTTGCTATTGCTGCTGGCTCCTATTTGAGGGGCCAGGGAGAAGAGTCAAATTTTCTTAATGGGGAACTCAGTCTGGGAAGCAGAAATCCTGATGGATGTGGATTAGTCTGAAGTGAATGGTCACTACACTGGCAGTAAAATAGGAGCAAAGAGAGACATGTTCCCAGGGGATCTGAATGTTGCAAGCAATCAGCACTCCACTGGTTGCGAGGCCATAGTGTGTCTCTGGACTTGTGTAAATGGCTGCAGGAGAAGAGCTTGGCCTTCTATACCAGCAGTTTCATGCCAGCCTCCACAGACAAATGGGAGTAGACAGGAGCCAGAAGACAGGGAGGGAGGATGGGCCCATCCCATGGAGAAGGATTCCATAACTATGTACGCTTGGCTCCACAAACAGCAGTTGATCATAGGCAGAACTGTCTCATGGTGCAATATTGTGTGCTGTGCTCCCATCACTGATGTTCTCGTTCCCTGTTTTCCCAGATGAGGATCTGATACGGCAGATCCTAGCAGATGGATCTAGTGGCATCTCCCACTCTCAGGACGTAGGGCCATACTTGAGGGCTGAAACAGATCTGATCTCAGGCCTGTAAGTATTCGGGGAGTGGTCCCCCAGACCAAGCCAGTGCCTCGTGTTCCTTGCTCTCCGTCCAGCCAGTCGCACCCAACCGTGAGCTGTTCTGGGCTTTGCAACATTGCAAATGCCTAGGACAGCCTTGTTGTGCAGGCACTGTGTTCTTGCTGGCCCCAATTCCTGCAGTCCCCACAGCCAGAGCTCCAGGAGAGCACTTCTTGCCCTTCCAGGATCCGCTTGGAATATATCCCTGGCTGAAGAAGTGCCTCTGGAGCTTTGTGGACTGCCGACGAAGTACAAGCATGTTGGTTCTGTTCACAGCACTGACAGAAGGGAGAAGGGGATTTGAACCTCTGCTATATCACTGTGCCCAGAGCCACTCTGCTTTGGGACCCAAATCTCTGCCCAGCCTGACTGGTAGCTCATTGCTGGGTAGCCAGGGCAGAGCAGCAGGGTCAGGGAGGGGGAGGACTTCCAGCTTCCCGTGAGACACAGAACAGAGTGTCCAATTGCCTCAACAACCTGAGCCCACTTCATTAGAAGAAGAAAGTGCTTCTGAATGGACACAGGCCATCCTACCAGTGTTAGTGCTGGAGTTCAGCCTGCCTTGGAGCTAGCCTACTCACTGCAGAGGCAGCACTGGCGCAGATCACCAATAGCACCACTTTGCCTTGGCAGGTCCAGTGTGTTTGGGGAGAAGGTTGAGACCGTCATGATGCAGAAGCTGAATGACAAAGGCCAGAATGTGGCAGCCCCTCCTAGGGAAGTGAGCAGATCAGCCAAGTCGACGTGGACAGGTACCAGGGCTGCAGAGCTGTGTCCAGCATTGGGTCTTGGTGCAGGGAGGTTGATGACGTGCAGAAGAGGGGGCATCACACACAACAGCAGCTGGGAGGAGGATATAGACAAGGAGACTTAGGAGAGGCAGCTCTCTTCCTTGGGATATGTTTGCTATTTGCTGCCAGTTTGGGCCAACTTTTCTCTGAGCCCTGGATCCCAATAAATTCTAGGCCACCATTTGTTCTGTGGTATCCCCTACTGTACACCCTAGGGAAGCTCCGCTCACTACTTCCCCCATTGCTTTGCTCTCTGTAGCCCTCTGTAGACATCAGTTATTTCATTCAGCCTTCCTAAGGAGGAAGAGCCAGGGTCTTTGTACATAATCAGAGGGGAAAGGGGGTCAAATGCCAATGAAAGTTCAAACCAATAAACAAGACAAAGAAAAGAAAAGGAAAAGAGATGCTTTCTACGGGGTCATGCAAGATAATAGCCAGCCAGCTAGGGTTGCACAAGGCAGGGAACAGACTGTCATGCCCTGGGAAGATCTGGGTGGTGTAAGTGCTCTGGTGTCAGGCCCTGTGGAGAAGTTAAGTGTCAGCTCTTTTAGCATGAGCTTTCAGCTTCCTGAGGCACAGCTGCTCTAGAGCAGGCTGCAGCGCAGAAAATTGGACACAGCAGCAATCCTCTTGGGTCTGTTAAAATCCATCAGTTCCTCTTGCTTGATGAATGTCTGTAGTATCTTTGTGCCAACACTTATTCACATGGGTGGACGAAAGAAGTTGTGTCTGAGGAAGCCCAAGGCCAGGGTGGCTTGGCAGTCTGAAAGATCAGCAGTTGTGAGAGCATTGCTGGTCTCCACAAGTCTGCAGCTGTTAATGGGTTTTGGGGTTAGCACCTCCAGCCAGTCTAGTCCTGGACATTCCTGATTTCCTGGGGCGCTGATGGAAAACAGGGAACAGATTCCAGCCTCTAAATACCATCTCTTCCTGCTGCCCATTTTGTCCTGTCTGCATATGGGAAGCTGCTGTTCTGATGCTGACTGTGTTTCAGTGTGCTGTTGCTGTTGCTACTTAGTGTGTGATGTCTGGGACAATCCCTCCGAACTCACTCAGGACTGCTGGCGAGTACTCTGCTGGGATAAGTCATTGTTCAGTCCTTCCTGTGCCTTTTGCAGTGATATTTACTCTTGTTTTCCTTCCCTTCCCCAGTTACAGACCAAACGTTCAGGAAGCGCTTGCTGCCACCCTGGTGTTCCTATCTGGCTCACGGCATCAGTCTCCTCCTCTTTGCCACCTCCGCTGGGGTCTCTGTGTGGATTGGTGTGGGCTTTTCCTCCAGCGTTGCCCTCATGTGGCTCATCTCAGGGATATTCAGCTTTTTGGCATCCTTCTTGGTCTGGGAGCCCCTGAAGGTAAGGAGAGAGTAAAGGAGTGCACAAGCACATTGTCTGCATGCATGTGTGTACGCACACACGCACACGTGCACACACTTTCCTGTGACTGCTAGCATCCATCCAGTCCAGATTAGTAAGTCCCTAGGGATCTGTAGCTGTAATAAATAGCTTGTCCAGATACTAATCAACTCACGGTGGACACTGAGTGGATTGAATTATCTCCCCCATCTTCAAAACCCTGCAGGTGGTGAAGGGACGCACACTAGCAGCACTGGGAGAGGTAGTGCTAGTGGCAGTTTGTTCTAGGGGAAGTCCAGCTGCTCCAAGGCAGTATTCTGCTGCAGTGCTGTGCTTGCTGTCTGTACCCATGCTCAAAGGCAAACAGGAGCTGCTGCCTGCAGGAGTCCACCTGGGCTGGCGCTCTCTGCATGCTCGTGACACTTCTTGTCTCTCCCAGGTTCTGCTGGAAGCCCTCTATTTCTCACTGGTTGCCAAGCGCTTGCACCCGGAGGAAGACGACACCTTGGTGGAACATCCGTTTGTTGAGCATGTTTCTGAGAAGATCAGCAAAGTCCGACCTCCGCAGGGGTTTGCCCTTTTCCAGGCCAAGGAGGAGGCTAAGAAGGTCAAACTATTGCACAAGATGCTGAAGGTGTGTATTGTGATACACATAGTGTCTAAGGCAGCCGTAGAGTGCTGGCATCAGGAGCTGAGATGCATTTTGTACGGGCTGCGCAATCCATATGTGATCCCTGAGCTAGCAGGCACTTGTTCCCAATCTCTGCCTCAGTTCCTCCATCTGAGAAAGCAGATAGTGACATCCATCTTCTCTGTGAAGTTCCCTGAGCTCTGACATGGTTGGAAAGCAGAACTGTAACTGGGGATTGCCATTCGTCCAATTTGGAACAGAAAGTGTTTGTGTAGCATGCGGTAGTTCAGGTGTTTGAGGTTAGAGAAAGGCTTGCAGTGTGGAGAGTGTGCCAGCTCTGGAGCAGTACCCAAGACAGTGCGTTAACTGAGTCTTGTGAAAAACACAACTCCCCACATGGGAGCAGGAATTTTGATCTTTTCACAGATAATTCAGTGCTAGTCTTCTGCACTGGTGCTGGAAATACACACCCACTCTAAAGGAATTGAATTATTTTTAACTGAGTGATGTCCCTTTAAAGGATAGAAACTCTCATAACTGTTGTATAAGCCAAGCTGCCAGCATATAGGAGCTAGTACAGGGAGGTTGTGCAATGCATGTCAACTGAAACATGTGATGCTGGGCTGGCTGCCTTGAAAAGAGAGTATTGTTATAAGCCTGTGGTCTGACTTTCATTTTAAACAGCTTCTCATATGGGAGGGAAAAAAAACCCAGAGCATTTTTTGAGGCCCAATCCTGCTGCATGGTAACTGGTAGAAAGTGTTGATTTGTGGCAGGAACAGGGTTGGGATCCAAGCCTACTGCTGTTCTTGAATGTGATCTCCCTTTCTGTTCTCTGCTTGCCAGAATTTCCTCATTTACATGTTGTTCCTGCTGGTGATCCTGCTCACCAACTATGGAGATGCCTCCCGCAACAGTAGGACCTTCCTTTTGCAAAGCTCCATCAAGCAGCAGTTGGGCAGCAATGAATTCCTCCGCATCAAGAGGTAACCACAAAGGGCTCAGGGATGGGGAGGGACAAGATGTTGCTTTAACTCAGATAAGCTGTGCAGGGTTGCAACAAGGAGTCAGTGAGCAGGCTTACTTCCTTCCTTCTGCCATTAGTAGAGCACAGCAAGGCAGAAATGTCTGGCTCTGGCTGCCCTGTTCCAGGTGGAATTGGCTGTTGGGATCATGCTCTGCAGTCACTTAAAGGAGAGAGGTCCTGAGCTTTGTGGAAAGCGTGGATGTCTCTGTGGAGCTGGAGCACTCACAAATAGCACTAGGGCACTGCATGGCAACAAGCAGGTGCCTTCCTTTCCCTATGGCTCAGCTTCTCCACTGGAAAACACAAGGACTTACAGGGATTGAGAGCTTTCATTCCTTTGCATTTCAAAGACCTTCTCAATGGGAAAGGACTTTGAATTACAGATGTTTATCTTTCTGTATCTGGGCAAGAGGACACAAGTTTGTTCTATTTGCAAAATCTACAACTTTAAATAAGATTTAGCTGTAAACAGGATCACGAGAACCAAAAATAACATCTCATACAAATACAAAGCCCTTCCCTCCCTTTCTCTGCACATACAATTCAACTAGATTAAAATTTTTCAGCTGAGTTTCCACATTGCCGTAAACTCTGACCGTTCAGAATGACATCAAAATGGCAACCTAGAATTAATTGCGTCCTTGCACCCGTCTCACTACAGACCTCTTGATTGTTCTGTGCAAATAAAATTTGGCTTGTCCGTGCCACACACTCACAGAAATTTTGATTCACAACAGCATGAAGTGGGAATGATTCTGCTGAACTCAATGGAATTACTGGGATGACAGTGGTGTAAAGAGGAAGAGTGGAATCTGGTTCTAAAAATCATCTCATTTCCATTGGACTGTTGCAGACCCACTGGTATGATCCCTCATCCAGTTCCCACCTCCTCCATCCCATGTGGTTTTTGCAGTGTGAGGCACTGATGCCAAAAGGACGGCTAGATCAGATGCCAGGGAACATTGACAGCTCCTTTATACTGTCTAGGGCTCATCTTTGAGCTCAGACTCAGAGATACTTTGGGGGCATCTTGTTTCTTCAGAGGAACTTGTGGGGATGAAACGTCGTGCAATCAGTTTGACCTCCCAGGGAACCTGGGCTGACATGGGCTGAGCTGAGCAATCCTCTTCTCTTTGTGGCTGTGTGCTGGCCTGCCCAAGAGGCAAGGGGATCAGGCACCTGCTTGGTCTCTGCCAGGTCTGTAGGATCTCACTGGGCGTTAAGCATGGTGTTGAATTGATTCAGTCTCTTTTAGTTCTTGTATGTCTAATAACCGTTTTTCTGGCACTTGTACCTCAGCACAGCTGGTAGAGTGTGATTGGAAATACTGCCTCTGCCTGCTGGCCAGACACCTGGGAGGAGAGCAGCCCAGGTTACCAGGTCCAAAGCCCACCCAAGAGGAAATAAAAATGTTCAGATCATGCAGAGACTGCCTGTAGCAGAAGCTTTACCTCTCATCTTCCTCTTGTTGCAGGTCAGATCAGTTCTGGGTCTGGATGTCGCAGGTGTTCCTCCCTTTTCTCTACAACAACCAGTCAAGTCAAGAGAGCTACAGTA
This sequence comes from Rhea pennata, assembly GCF_028389875.1. Classification (NCBI taxonomy): domain Eukaryota; kingdom Metazoa; phylum Chordata; class Aves; order Rheiformes; family Rheidae; genus Rhea; species Rhea pennata. Next base: position 18,298,986 of record NC_084677.1, on the reverse strand, counting down.
CCACACTGGGAGCAGCCCGGCTGCGCCAGCTCCGGCTGCGAGAAGGTAGGTGGGCGAAGGCCCGGGGCTCTGCTGTCATGTGGCAGGTAATGACACTTCTAAAGGAATGAAATGGCTGGGTCTGGATGCAGCAAAGGGTCTGAACGAAGCGTGGCAGATGTTACAGAAGCACCTTCTTTTTTCTCTGTGACATATAGATTAATGTACCTCTGGTTCTACTGGCTCCTGAGATGAGACAAACCAGGGCAGTCAGCCATGAGGATGGAGGGGATTTGCACTGATGAAGTGGGGTTGGTTTGACTTCTGGAGGTGTGACTAGGGATGTGGAGGGGGGCTTGGGAAGAAGAGAGATAAGTGTGAAAGCTCAGTTTTGTGCTCCAGTGCTGGTTGACCAGATGCTTTGGGCTCCCTACGAAATAATAATGTTGGTCTCATTTCAGCCGAGTGCCAGCACACCGCTCGGGACCTCCTCCGCGGGGTGGGCGCAGCTGCCAGGAGGAACTGCACCAACTCGCACAGCTTTGCTACCGCTGATTACACAGCTGGCTGGGAAAGGGCGCCTGGGAATTTGACAGCTGCATGGTCCTACTCGCCTCCCGACCTCACTGGGTAAGGAGCTGCCAGCCTGCGCCTGCACTTCCTGCTCTGTGTGCCAAAGGCAGTGTATCTGTTCAGTTGCTTTAGTGCTCCAAGTAGTTCCCAGCTGTCACCTCAGTAATGCTTACTGCAGCCCCTGAGCCCAGTAAAGAAAAAATAAATACAGAGCTGCCAAAGGCCTTCCCTGAACGCATCCGCACTGACTTCTGTGCTGGCAGTTTGAATGTTGGGAATCACGTAGTTCTCACTCGCTCTAACTTCACTGGAGATGCACATTTGACCATGAGTTGTCTGAACAGCAGCATGGTGCCGTTCTCAGGGATCCAGGGGCAGACAGTGCAACCCTGCAACTTTAAGGGCAGGAACAAACTGCAGAACAAGGTAACTGAGCCACCTTGTAGAGACTAAAGGGCAGCACTAGCTCAGTTTCCTGCCAAAGTAGGTTACAGGTTTTGAGCTTTATCAGCTCAAAAAAATTAATTGCATTTAATTTCTGCTCTTATTTATTCCTGAGTGCTTGTTCATCAAAGTCTGGGACACCACAGGGCCAGGGGCTGTTCTGAGGTTGGGAACACCAAAGTAGATTAATGGGCATCTGTAATTTGTTCAGTGAAAGAAATAATGAGGCAGCTGGTGCCCTCAGACAGCTCAGGATGGGCAGTGTAGGTGCTGGGATGAAACAAGGCAGATTTTATGGAGGCACTTTTCTGTGGTGTATATATCAATGTACCTCTGGTTCTGCTGGCTCCTGAGATGAGACACATCAGGGCAGTCAGTCATGAGGATCAAGGGGTTGTGCACTAATGAAGACAATTCGGCTTAACTTTTGGAGGTGTGACAGGGGATGCGGAGGGGGGCTTGGGAAATAGGGAGATAGTGTGTACACCCAGTCTGCCACACAGTTTCTCCCAGGCAGTCCTGCTCTGTCCTCCATCTTCAGCACTCACCGTCTGATTCCTCTTCCTCTGCAGAGTCTGGTACTGGGGTTACATCTCTTTCTATGATAGTGGTGGTTATGTCCAGGAATTGGGGGCTTCACTGGAGGAAAGCAGAGCTCAGCTGGATTTCCTTCAGCAGCATACGTGGATCGACAACATGTAAGTGTGGTGGGGGCAAAGGAGATGTTCTTTTGTCCCCCACACTTTAAATGGGCACAGCTGGGGTGTCATGGGGAGGAGAGGATCTGCGATCCCAGGGCTGATGTTGTCCCAGTACCTTGAGCCCTTCTTCTCCCCTCCACAGGAGCCGAGCAGTCTTCGTGGAGCTGATGCAGTATAACCCCAGTGTGGACTTGCATGCTGCCATCACATTGCGGCTGGAGTTCCTGGGGGCAGGCCAAGCCATGACTGCTGTCACCATTAGCCCCTTCCCACTGCTGCGGCTCCGCGGGGGTGTCACGCTGCAGCTCCTCATGATGGTCAGTGCGGCACTTCCCCTTTCTGCTCTTCTCCCTCAGTCATCGAAGAGGGAGCTTCAGGGGCCTGGACTCCTGGCAGCGCAGCATAGGTCACCTCAGACTAAAGCTGTCCTGTCTGAGATCACTCATCCCCATGGCTGTCATCACTCTGCTTCCAGGCCTGGTCTGTGCACAGTAAAAATCCTGGCGCTACTGTGAAGAAGGAGGTTTCCCCTGTTAGGGAGCATTTGCTGGTTCTGGCTCAGTCTTTATGCTTCATTGGGCTCATTCCTGTCACTGTGGAAACTTGAGGCCTTTGTTTTTCTCTTCCCAGTAGGGACATGAGCCAGTCAAGACCTCCACCTCCTTGGCTGGCTGAAGGTTTGGTGTAGGCAGAGCCTGTCCTGCCTTTCCCACCTGGGCACTCCCTACACTGGCCCCAGTGCAGGGAGCTTTGTTTGGAACAGGAGAGAGTGGGGTGTTGGATGAGCTGGAGGAAGATCTGGAGGGAATCAGGGCAGTGGGCTCTAGCTGTGGGGCAGCAGAACTTGGATGTCAGGCTTTGGCTGTCCTGGGGTGCTGTGGGCTCCTTCAGTGCAGCGCAGCAGTCAAGCATTGTCCTGTCCTTCCCTGGCAAACTTTCCACTCCTTCCCCAGGTCTTCCTCATGATGTTTGTCGTCTACTTCGTGGTGTCTGAGTCGCTGTCAATCAAGAAGGAAGGCAGGGCCTACTTCACTCTGTGGGGCAACTATGGCCAGTGGGTCTTCATCCTCCTTACCACCTGCACTGTGGTGGTGCACCTCAGCCAAGCCACCCTTGCCGACCAGCAGTGGCTCAAGTACCTCAACAACCGCAAGGGTTTCACCAACTTCTACCAGGTGGCCTTTCTCAACACAGTCTTCAGCACCTTGGCTGCCTCCCTCCTTTTCCTCCTGACTGTACAGGTATGGAGAGAGCTGGAAGGGAGTGCCACATGGGCAAAGTGTGAGCTTGGCGTGTCTGCGCCAGGTCTCCTTCCCTGCACAGTCCAGAGTAAGGGTAGCAAAGGATCTTGAAGTAAAATCAAGTGTAGGACCATGGCCCTGCTGTGCCAGGCAAATGCAAAGCAGCTGCTCCCACCTTCAGATCCTAGAGCAAGATAGAGGTGACAGGCAGTGATGGCAGAAGCACATGGCAGCAGCAGACTTTCCTGTCCAGTGCGGTAGTGCTGAACCTTTCAGGTATCCAGGCACTCCTCAGCCTCGCACCTGCCAGCTACTCTGCTGCAACAGTTAATCTCTTAAAGCCTCTCTCAGCCCTCAGTTCCCTGCACACTGCAGAAGGGGAGGAGAGTCCAGCCTAATGTAGCTGATTGATAGTCATTTTATTCAAAGAGCCCCTTGATTAGGGCTTCCTCTGCCCTTCCAGAGTTTCGCAGTTTTTGCTCAGCCTTGTAGACGTTTTAGAGAGATCCTCAAGACCCTTAAGACAAATGCCTCAAAGAAGGGGAGGGATGGAGGATTGGGTTTTAAAGACAGGAGGAAGATGTGTGTCTGGTGCTACATGGGGTGGCAGCAAATATTGACAGTAGCTGCTTTAAAGGAATTCAAGAGGCCCAGGCATTCGATGTGTGTTAAATAGAAATATGTAACATGGCAGAGTTACAAGTGCTAGAGTTCTACGGTAATATGGGTGATTCTCAGAGGTGCTCTGGGCGAGCATGGGACAGGGAGATAGGTAACCCCATACACACAGTTTGCTGGACAGCAGTGAAGCAGTGAAGAGGTATGAGGGCTGAGGTATGCATCGGGGCTTACGTGTGGGTCAGTCTGACAGGACTTTCCTGTCACCTCCACCCACAGCTCGTGGGGAAGGGGCAAATTCAGCAGCCGTCAGCGTGACGGCTGTTGCGGTGAGGCGCACAATGGGAGCCCTTGTTCTGAAGTTTACTGTGTTTTTCTTAATGGAGTTACAACACCCCCCTCTGCAGCTTGGGGGTGTTCTAGGCAGTGCAGATACTCTAATGTCTGGGGGCCAGAGGCAAGGCAAGAGTACCAGGGCATCCACATTAATCACACTGGACACTCATGTGTCTTGAGCCTGTGGACTAAGTATATATGCAGCACTTGTCTGCCTTCCTGTTGCAAGTCTGCAAATGCAGTCCAAGAGCAGGCAGCACTGTAACATCTGCTCCGCTGCCAGCGCAGGGAAGGCACGGAAGAGGCTCTGCAGTAACATGCTGTGTTGGAAGGATCTTGCAGCAGCCTCTGCAACTGGGTCTCTGATCTCCATTTTAACACCATCGTCTCTCGGTCCTAGGCTGCCCAGCAGCTGCGTTTTGTCAGGCAATGGTCCGTGTTTGGGAAAACCATTCAGAAGTCCATGAAGGAGCTGACTGCTGCAGGGCTTGCGTTCGCTGTCCTCATCCTGGCGTATGCACAGCTTGGCTTCCTGGTAACTACCAATGCTTCTGGCATTCTGTGTCTGACCTTACAGAGTGGCTGATTGTCAGCAAGGTCTGTCCAGGGTTGATGTTACCCCCCCCCCCCCACTGTGACATTTCTGTGAGCAAAGCCCAGCCTGCACAGAGCTCTTAGGGGTGGATTTGTCTGCAACAGATGAGACTGCTTGGGCCAGGTCCTGTGTCTGTGATATGTCCCTGTCCTGGCTGATCAGTGGGCAGCTCCTCTGGGCTCATGCTTTGAAAATGAGGTGGGGGTTATTTTGGGGGGAGGCAGGAGGACATTTTGCCACTGACTGATCCATTTTCATAACATCTCTCACATCCCTTTTGCAGCTTTTCTCCTCCTCCTCGGAGTCCTTCCGCAGTATTGGCAGCAGCCTCCTGCTGCTCTTTGCCATGGTGCGGGGCAGCGTGAACCTCTGGCCCAGCCTGCCTGAGTCTTCTGGGCTGTACTACCTGTTCTGCACTAGCTATATTGTCCTGGAGGTGTGGATTGTGCTGAGGCTCTTCACTGTGGTGCTTATATACAGCTATCGGGAAATGCACTTCGAGCTGTACCGACCAGCCTTTGAGCCCCAGGACTACGAGATGGTGGAGCTTTTTGTGCGCAGGCTGAAAATGTGGATGGGCTTTAGCAAAGCCAAGGAGGTAAGGGCAGCCCTGGGAGACTCCAAGGTGAAGGGGCTCAGCAGTAGGTGACAGGCTGCAGACTTTTACAGAGAAGCAGCATTCAGGATCCTTGGTTGTCTTTTGCTTCAGGCTACTTCCCACTGCTACTCACAGGCGGGTCAATGCCAGCACCTCTGGCGGATGAGAGATGGAGCAGTGGCAATTCCTCGGGGCCCAAGAGATGCGTTAGTGATGGGGCATTGTAGGGGCGTTTGCTGCCAGTTCTCAGTCCTACTGCTGTGTGTGTTCTTTATTTGGGATCCATCTCTAGGTCCACGCTGTGGACTGGCCCACCAGAAATGGCTGGTAGTGACACCATGGCTGTTCGGAGAGAGTGCACAGTGCCACGGCAGAGCACTCCCAGTGCCATTTCCAGAAATAACCTTGTTTGGGGCCCTCTCTTCTCTTCCAGTTCCGCCACAAGGTGAGATTTGAAGGGATGGAGCCCTTGCCGTCCCGAGACTCCAGTGACTCCAAGTCCTTTCGGGGCCCCACTCCCAGCGCTGCCTCTGACAGCTCCAGGGCCTCCACTTCCTCCAGCCAGCTGGATGGGCTCAGTCTTGTGCTGAGCACCCGGGACAGCCTGGAAGTGGATGCTGACATCCAACGGCTCCTTTCCCTCTTTGAGATGCTGCTAGCCCAGTTCGACCGGGTCAACCAGGTGACGGAGGACGTGTATCGCATCGAGCACCAGCTGGAGGGCTCTCAGAGCCGCCGCTCCAGGAAAAGGTCCACCCGGATGACAGAGGACGTCCTCAGCAGGTACTGCCTGGGCAGCACAGAGCAGGGGCCCTTGTCTGAGACCACCTCTGACATGGACTTGCAGCCCTCGCGGGACACCCTGCTGTCTCCTCACTCTCCAGGCCCCCTGCCAGGCAGCAGGGGCTCTGTGCCCAGCCGACTCCTTCGAGCAAGCAGGGGCGTTAGCATGGCTTCTTCTGTGCTCTCCCCACACAAAACGTATGCCTCTCTGGCGCCTGCAGTAAAAAAGAAACGAACCCTCCGGGCCAAGAATAGAGTCCACCCCACTGTCAAATAACAGGAGCCACAATGGGCATCACGTGGAGAAATGCCCCTCGGAGGGCACAGGGCCTTGGAAGGGGTTTGCAAAGGGCAGGCTGTGCCTGTGAGCCGGAGCTGGAGCCCCAGCCGGCCATCACGGTAGAAAACTTGTGCTGTGGCTGCCGTGCCTGTGCCAGCGCTTGTGGCTGCTTGGGTGGACCGTGGTCAGCACCGAGTCTCGATCTTCCGTGTTCCTGACCGCGCAGGTTGTTTGTGCTGACTTCCTTACTGATGGTTCCCAGCAATTAAGGGTCCATTGGAAAAGGCTCAGTCTCCCCTCCTGGATAGCTGGGGAGGCTGACAGGGTCACTCCGGAATCACAGTCAGCAGAGGCAGTGTGCAGAAAATACCTGTTACAGTAAGGCAGCATTAAAAAGATGTCTCTTGTTAAACGGCCCCAGTTGCAAACAGACAGCAGAAGGCAACTTCCACAAGGCTGCCTTACTGGGACTGGCGAGCTGGCCTTACTGGGACTGGCGCAGAGTGACCAGTGCAAGGCTCCCCTGCTCCCCCCGGCTGTGCCGGCTGGGCGTGCAGAGAAGAAGCCCCAGGCCTTCAAGGTTTGAACTGTCTTGGATTTTGCTGACCAGACACACTGTGGAGGAAAGTTACAGGTTTCAGGAAGTAATTTAACTGACTTTTTTAAAAAAAGTATATATATATAGATAGATAAATGGTATCTAAACCCAATCAGTTAATTTCCAGTATTGGCTTTTATCCTCCAGAAATTGGTACTATTATTTGTATTTAAAGAAGTCCAATATTTAAAACAAAGGATATTGCAAGCTGCAGCGAGCTGCTAGCCTTGCTGCCCAGCCAGGCTTGGAGGGGATAATCAGCAACGGTTCAACCCAAAGGGTGTGGAGACTTCAGAGGCTGCTTTCAGGCCATCTCTGAGAGGGGGGTTGCCAACGTGCTGGCTTCACTGCGGTCCCCCACCCACCGCCCTCCCGGCCAGCGCTGGCCCGCGCGCGGCGAGCCCACTGGGTGAGCATGCTGCTGGCTGCTTGGCTTTTCTAATTCAAGGAATGTATTGACGTAAGTATATGTATTTTTTTGGTTTACTTGTTCATATGTACTGCCCAGCACTTTAAACAATGCTTTCCTCAGCTAGCAGTGACACGTGCGATCTAACAAGAACAGGATAATATATCACAAAAGCAGTATTTTTTTTTTTTTTATCATAAACTGAAATGAGCAAGAGATGATAAAGTGACCGTGGCCCGGCCCTGGGAGCCTGTGCCCTCAGCGCCTGGCGTCTTCCCTAAGGAAAGCACAAATGCATTTAAAAGGAGGGCCGGAGGGACACCTAAGGAGGCTTTTGGCTGGGTCAGAGAGGCAAATGCTCCTTGCCCTCGCCCCCCCCCCCCCCCGACTGGCAGTAGGTTGGGCTACAGCTGGCCTGTGCTCAGAGCACCCCGGGCAGCCGCAGCGCCGCAGCCCTGGGCCGGGGAGCAGGGCAGAGCCGCGGGCCGGGCGCTGGTGCGTGCCGGCGGGCAGGCGCGCTCGGCAGCAGCTGCGAGCGCCACAGAGCTCCCGCCGGGCCTGTGGTCGCTTCATCATTGCCATTTCGTATTATGTATATTGTAAGTAATTTATATGGGTTTTTAAAATGTATATATTTTTGTATGTTTGCTATATTTTCATAGCATCGGTCATGTGTTTGAAACGTGTAGATAGGAGACAGAATACTATTGTCAGAGTTATTTAAAGGATGTATTAAGTGCTTCTTTCTAGGAATGGTCCATGTATATACCGTGTTAGGTGTCTGTGTGCATGCGGTGCATATGCTTGCGTCCCAGCTGTGGTTCAGGCCGGGCTGGCTCTGGTTCAGTCCCTGCAGGTGGAGCGGCACGTGGCAGCGGGAGCTCCCACAGTGCACTGGTTGGTGTTGTCCCAAAAACCTGCTCAATGCTTTGGAAGTGTAACGGGGTTGAAGGGAGGCCCTAGAAACCAAGCCCAAGAGGAGGGCACTGCTGAGCGGGCAGGAGCGTGTGTTAGCCTGCGTCCCGCTGCTGCTGCTGCTGCGGCTCTCGGCTCAGCAGTCCCACGCGCTGGGGCTGCCTGGCCCTGGGGAGGCGAGGCCCTTCCCAGGGAGCCAGAGCCAGGGGGCTTTCAAAGACATTTCCATTGCTGAGCATATCCCCTCCTTAATCTCCTCATCCAGCTCCCAGCACTTTTGCCATGCTATGTTACAGACTTTTAAAGGAGCGTTACATTCCTGCCCCCTGTCCCTCACCGTAGTGACTGAAGGAGGAAGCATGGGTGTTCTTGTGATGGCTTTGAGACTGGTGTAAGTTATCATTTGAAAAAAAAAAAAAAAAAGAAAATTCTATTTATATAAAGGACAGACACTGTAGAAAGGTTGCAGAAGGATGCGTGCTGTAGAACGACGCAGGGGGTAAAGGGTGGTTAAGTTGCCATTAAGGGTGTTGAGAGAGTATGTGCCGAGAGGGAAGCAAAGCAGAGAGTGGGAAAAAAAGAATATTGCTGGTAACCATGACGTTTTTCCTAAGGGGAAGGAAGAGGAAGGTTGGAGAGGAGATGCAAGAGAAGTGCCTGGAGATTCAGTAGCAGTAGTTGGAGATGAAAGAAAGATTCAAGCTAGGCAGCAGTAGGTGACTGTTGCACACGGAGGCATAAGAAACGAGAGCCCGGGTGAGCAATGGCTCATAGGTACCGGGCCTGCTCCTGGCTCAGGGGTTGGTGTCAGTAAGCTTTATGCACTGTACAGTAATCGTTCATCAGTCTTTTCTTTGCAAACATCTCCATCTTCCCCAGGATGCTTCTGGTATGTAAAAACGTTTTTAAATTTAGAGATTTAAAACTATTGGCCTTGTATTGTTTTAGGTCGTTCTACTTCTTTGCTAAGCAGCACAGCAGCCAGCCTCGGCTCTGGTAGAAGTCCATGACCTGTTTTGAGACTGGCGTCGTGCTGCTGCAGGTGCCTGCAGGCCATTTCCAAAAACACGTAAGGCAGTAAAATGAGCAGCAGCAAGGTGTCCCATGATACCAGGCTGTGGCACTTCCAGCTCTGCTAATGGTACTGGGCACGTCATGTTGTTCAGCTCACTGCTCATCTTTGGGCTGGGGGTGGTACAGTAGCTCTGTGGCCTCCCTGGGGATAAGAAAGAAGTAATTATGAAGCAAAATTGTGCTAGGCAAGGTAAGCGCAGAGAAAATTAGGTAGAGCTTTAGGGTCTCTGTTCTACTTCTCCCCTTAAAGCCAAATCTCTGATTCTTTGAATATGCCTCTAAAGGAAAAGTATTGGAGAATTATTCAGTTGTATGAAAAGCAGCTGCCTTTGCAGAGAAAAGCAAGTCATTCACCTAGCACGTGTGCAGAACAGCAGGATGTTGTTCACTAGTGAAAAATAAGGGTTAGCAGAGGCACTCACTAGAGTTCAGGTACTTGCAGGAGTGGGGCATGAGCCCTCCTTGTGGTTTGGTTCCTCTGTGGGAGTCAGTAAGTCAAAAGAATGAAAACAAGCTTTGTAATTCAATATGCATCTTCAAAAGCTAGAAACCAGGAACCTCATGTGTTACCAGCACTTCTGCCTAGCTGTGGCAGAGAAATCTCTTGAAAAGAGCAGCTACATCTCCCCCTGGGCCTTCAGGAGGACAGTGATACTATGAGTTAAGTGCAGTGGCGAGCAGGGGACTAGTGCTCAGAGCTTCCTTTAATAAGCTAAGGGGAGGTGAGCGTGCCGAGTTAACGACAGGGTGAAGCAGCAGAATTCTTGTTCCTGACTGTGACTGTTTCTTACCAAGCTTGCTGCATGTGTGTGTGTGTGTGTGTGTGTGTGTGTGTGTGTATGTGTGTACACACGCGTGAGCGTGCGTCGATGCAAGTGACTTACCAAGTGCTCCCTCTAATGGAAGAGGAGCAGAAACAGGCTAAGATAAAAGACAACCGCCCTACTTCTTTTCCTCACTTGAAGTACGGAGAGCAGCTCTGGACCCCACAGTGAGAAGCCAGACACCTCAGCTCGGGCCCACGGGCGTCGTGGGCAGCCCCCAGCTTCAAGCAGTCGTAGTTCTCATAGCAGCGTTTATTTGTACAAAAGTATCGTAACGCCCACCGGGGTCCTTCAGCCTCACAGCTAAGGTACTTCGCACACGCGCACTTAGCTGCAGCCAGTTACCAGTTGTGGAGTTTTGCTGTTGGCAGCAATAAACTTGACTCATGGCTCTAACCAGTACGTACTCCTGAATGTATATTTCTGTGTTCATAGTCACCAAGAGCTGGTTTCTTATTTATTGCCTTAAGTCTCACAAAGATGCAACAGTATCAAGCTGCTTAAATCTTTATATCCACTAGTTTAAAAGGGAGAGAGGGACTTACTTACACGTATTTTTTTGTTGTTTTTAAAAGAACAGATGATCATGACCAATACATAAACTGTTACTATCTGGTTATCATTTCACTGCAATAAAAATACCATATTTTGTAATGGGGCGGGGGGGAAATGTTTCTTAAAAAAATGACAAGGTCAAATAAAAGATGACTGCTAAGAACTGGCTCTGGTGCTTTTGTTAAACTCGCTGCAACCCACTCACCACTACCAGGAAGTGCTCAGGAAAGGCGCACGAACCGGAGGCCCTTTCTCAGCACCGCTGCCCAGCACCCCCACGGGCGCCAGGCCCTCGGCTGCAGGTGGTACCTGCTCCGCCACCTCCAGCCGCCATTCTCAGAAGCTGAACCAGGACGTGGTCACGCTGAAGGGAAGCTGCAGCACCTGCGCTGCAGGAATTGCTCCAATACAAAGACATGAACGTCGGCCACGAAGACCACCACATCCAGCACCTGCAGTGGTTCCTGAAACGTGAGTGAGTGATACGGATCTGAGAACTGAAAGGGGGAAAGGGAGGAATTTACATTACTACTAGACACAATTTGACTCTTCCCAGGCCAGCAACAACTCACCGACCATACAAATACTTTATTTCCTTTATGACTTACTTACTTATAAACACTCAAAACACAACATAGAGTTCCCAGTCTTGCATCAGTTAGTAGCATCTCTTTTCTCTCCTTGCCTGCCACTTTGCACCTCCATGTGCTCATTGCATTCGTCTTTAACTCCATTCCAAGCGCTTTGCTGTTATCCATGATCCAAAAAGTCACACTTTATTCACAAAGCAGGAGATAAAGTACTCACAGTATAGTCCAGCTTACATTGTTTCTCCCAGTAAGGTTGTGTAGTGTCTGATGACCATCTTGCCACAAGATGGACTACATAATCCCATTGAAAAGGGCTGCTTGTGCCAACAGCCGGCATCCCGGGAGGAGAGACTCCCACTATGTGATTAGTGCAATAGGCAAAACTCATTCAGAGATGATGCCGCAATGACGAGTCAACAATCTTGAAAAAGGGAAGATAAAGCAGATTTACCAGCTGCACAGAAAGGGACGAGAATCATCCCCAAACAATTAGTAGAGATTCTGCAGCTGAACCTAAAAGCAAGGTTTGGCCCCTAGCTAAATCCTTGCAGGGTCTGACTCTCTGGGGCAGACCGTCCTTATCACAAGTGATTCGTACACCAGCGCTCTCTACCGCTCTACCGCTCTGCTCGCTGGCACCCGCTGCCTTGCTCTGCATTCCTTTCGTTTGCAAAAACATCGCCGCTGCAAGAGGGAGGGCTCACTGCAAGGCTCAAAATGGAGAGAGGTTCTTGGAAATTTAAGCAGCGTATTTGGCAGGTAACTTTAGAGCCCAAATTAACTCTTACCAGACCTGGCGGCAGAACAAGTCTGAGACCGTAGAGCTCAAGAGCCAAAAGGCACTGAGGCCTGGAGAGGAACAGAGATTTCAGGATGCTCGGAAACAGTGACTGGATTTTCAGTCCATTGTATTCAAACCCCAATAAAGGTGTCAAAACTCCCTCAATTCCTACTCCTTCCAACTACGTGATGAAGTGCAGAACACCACAGTGCCTCGCTCTCTTCCACGCCCACCAGACACTGGTGTCAAAGGAGCCTAGAGAAAGGTTTTGCAAGAAAGTTGCCAGCAGAGATGATGGAAACCTTGAAATAGCTCAAGCCAAATAAAAACAAACACAGAGTTGGTCCTCTCGGAGCATCTGCTGGGGACACAGCGTCCTTAGCGGCAAGTCGAGACAACGAAACACGTTCAAGCCTCGTGGTACGGTTCAGTGACAAGTTCACGTGAAAGCAACGCAGCCACACCGAGTCTGCCAAACTCTACTCATCTACATCCACGTGGCTGCACGGCGTCAGCATGCAGGGCAAAGAGCATTCGCTGCCTCGTATGTCTGAGAACAGACACACCGACCGCACCAGGGTTTACACAAACTCCGTAAAGTCATCCACCGAGGAGATCAGCCGCTTCCTCTGCCCGGTCTCGTAGGTTGGTGGAGGGTCTTGAGATACTTGGGGAGGGGGCTTTGCTGGAGCAGATGGATGCATTTGCAGGGGGAGGCCAGGAGTCTGGTACTGGGTTTCTTCACGTAGCTAAAAGTCAAATGAGAACTGATGAGCGCAGCGTTCTCCCCAAATGCCTTCCACTCCACGTTTGGGCAGGGCAGGACTGGTGACTCAGTGCAACTTATCTTATGATCGCTAAAATGGTGCAGAGTGGGTGCAAGTCTGTGCCCAGATGTTAGAGTCCCCAACCTCCTTGCAGCCAGGGAAGCTGTGAGGAAGCTAGCAAGTCCAGATCTACATCACTACACTTGTCATTCCCAGAAGAGCCAAATTATAAACTTCATATGCATATTCACCCCCTGACTTATTCAGCAAATTATGATTTTCCCCAGTCACATTAGGATTGTGAGGTAGAGCACAGTTATAAACTCTAAGGAAGCAGAACAGAACGCTTTATTTACCCGGTGTCGCAGCCTCTTGATATGACGTAGCCTTGCAATCCATTTGGATGGGTAGGTGTCAGTAGGGTTTGACCGACTGTGGTGAACCTGGGAAGCCATCTAATTTGGGAAAGGTGAGAAGAAGTGGGGAAAGAAGAGAGCAGGCACTGTAGCATAACTATGACAATAAAATTAATGGAATATTTTAGTACAGTTTGTCAGTCACCAAAATAAAGTTGTTACAACTGTTCACATGCCAACTCTGACTCAAAGGTTACTTAAACAAACGAAGCAGAAAACCTAATTGCTTTAGGAAACCCTATTCATTTCATTGGTAGTCAGTGATGGACCAAGATGCCAGCTGAAAGGCAGAAGGTCTCAGGGAGCTCGGGGTACTCACATTAGCATGCAGGGCCATCTGACGTGCTACAAACGGCAGGTTCTTATCAGAGATGACCTTAGCAACACTTGTGTCTACGAGCCCCTCCATATCTTCATTTTAAAGAGAAGAGAAACTCATGTAAAATACAGATAAGAGAAGAACAAGACAAACATTGCCAGTAATTAAATGTACAAGTAATAGAAAACCTGAGGATTTTCAGTACAGAATCTCAGAAGTTTCCATCAAGCACTACAGCTCCAGTTGTAACAAAACTCACATTGTAACTTAATACAACCAGCTCTTAAATTCTGGCTGCTTTGTAAAGGTTTGATGAGGGCCTGCTTGAGCACGTTACCCCATAAATCAAAGTGGGAACTAAGAGCACTCCAGAAGTCCCCATTTGGTAAGAGGAAAGCAAATGTCCCTGCAGATCACCCAAACAGCATTGCTGAACTTAGCAAGGAGCCTCAACCAGCCTCCAAGGATCAGATCCTGCAGTGCTGGGAAGGACAAGAGACGCTGACCAGCCACAGGGATCTCTACCTCCCATCTCCAAAGGCACTTCCAAGCAGTTGTCAGAGGGATCCGCTGTACTCTGCTGACACTTTACTTTGTCTTAAGCTTGAAGACCATACAAGTGGTACAAAGGGAAGATGCCTCCTATCTTGGGGAAGATTTAGGAATAGGACATCCTGAGATACAGGGCAGCAAACTCGTTTCAGAGCATTTCTCCTGGAAGTTTGTACTTTTGAAACACAAAAACACTCCAAAGTGAAGGCAGTTACTGCATCATGATTACAGGAAAGACTGAGAACAAATGCTGGAGTGATTCCTACCTTTCCGACACTGCAGTGTCACCAGATTACAGTCATAGTCCAGAGGTGTGATGATAACATGCACAAAGTTGAACTGACCCTAAGGAGAAAACAATAAACAGTAAACCAGGTTTTACCGGCAGCCATCATGACCCTTGCGAACGCCACGTGCTAGCACGTGTGAATCCAGCGAGGTAAATAACCTCCAGTCGTGATCTCAACACTGTCTGCCAAACTAAGAACATTAAGTTTCTATAAACAGCCAAATATCTGTTTTACAACACACCCATGAGTAAAATCTTGTACCTTTATTGTTCCCAGTTTAAATTCTTCTCCAGAATCATTATAAATGATAGAAACAAAATCATTCCCAAGGTGCCTTTTCTTGTCACAGCGATATTTATCCAAATCCTTAGTGGGCATCAGAGTAGCAATGTGAAAAATGGCTGAAGAAGAAACAGAAAAACCCTTCAGTTGGGCTGGGAAAGCAGTACCACCGTGGATCGGGGTAGAGGCAAGAATAGGGCCCCTGTCTCAGCAATGGTCAAAACACGGCATTTGTCTGAAAGACAAAGTAATGCCAGGACCACAATAACCAAAAAGTAAGCTGTGCTCCCCTGATAGGTTTGTCTTCATTTGTGAGAGCTGAACATGTCCTGGGCCTTCTGGATTGCTCTGCTTGGTACCTGGAGCACAGATCACGATAGGCAGCACACGGAAAGGGGACCCTTTGGAAGCTCCCTACCTGCCAGTTTTTTTGTCTTGCCAGCACAGCCTTTCTCTAGCACCAGGCTCAGAAAAGTGCATTAAGGGTCTGGCTTTCAGCACGTGTCAGATTTATACTGGAATTCTAATCAAGCTAGGGTAGTTAGCTATCTATGTACATACAATGAATAGAAGACTGGGGGAGAAGTGCTTCTAGGTACTTCATGGCCACAGCAACACGATGAGCAGAATTTGCTTTGATGAAGAGTTAAATATCTGAAAAAGGAATTCCCGTAACTGAGCTCTGCAGAGCACCAAGGCCATAGTAGGGAATGTGCAGCTGGCTCATTGAATCAGATTAAATACCATGATTCCAGTTGCAAGATCAGCTGGGATGCACAGAGTTATATGAAAAATTTGGGAAGTTCATCATAACCTGTTGGACCTTAGACTGTATCTACACTGCTTAGTGCTACAGCACCTGGGTAATGCTGCAGTTCAACTAGTAACAACCATAGATAATGACAACCCTCCTACTTTCAATTTTGTTCTTAAGTGAAACTTTTAACAAATTTTTGTCAGGAACACTTCCTTCAGTTAACAGCTCTTATAGCAGCTCAAGAATGAACAGCTTAACTGCTTATGCTACAGGCCTCTATGTATCACCAAATCAATATTTGATTGTATAGATTATTTTATAAGCAAGCAGTATAATCTTTTTTTCATAAATAAGGCATGTAGACACCTCCCCAAAGTTTCAACACACAACATACAGAGATACCAGAGAAAAATAGGAGAACAGATGTCTCCAGGTCAACTTTACCACACCCTGGGAAGGTTTGTAGGACATGGCTCAGACTTAAGATGAGCTGAAACCAGCCTTCTGCAGACATCTTACCTTGCATAATGTCATCATGCCAACAGTAGGTGAACTGTCCATCCTCCCCACACACATCAAGGCCACCAAGGTAAATTTTATCAGGTTGACAGTCCTTGAGTTCAATGAGCTTCCCTAACCCAGTCAGGAACTCTGTATAGCGATAGGATCCATGTTCATTTGACAGAATAGCAATTTCATTGTTGTTCTGGGAAATAAAAACAAGAGTCCCACAATGAAAGCGAAGAGTACTCAATCAGCTGGAGCAACTAGGTTCTTTCTTTCTAAGACAGGCTTCACACAGGCTCCAGATCTGACAGGCAGAACAGCAAGACACTTTCTACACAGACGGTCCCAGAGGTACTTAGAGTGCACAACTTGTGCTGGCTGGGTCAGAGTGGCAGACTATTCGCAAAAGGCATCACAGTTCCCAGAGCTGGTCGCGTAAAAATGGAAAAACACCAAGACTTTCAAGAGTCATCCAAAAATAAGAGAATCTTTTCCTACATATCAAGATAACCACAGACAGTACTGAAACTATCAGATATTCATC
This sequence comes from Rhea pennata, assembly GCF_028389875.1. Classification (NCBI taxonomy): domain Eukaryota; kingdom Metazoa; phylum Chordata; class Aves; order Rheiformes; family Rheidae; genus Rhea; species Rhea pennata. The sequence goes on along the minus strand of NC_084677.1, from coordinate 18,282,658 downwards.
CTGTAACACAGGTACGAGCCATGAGGATGGCAAAGACTAGTCTTCCAGCATTTTACCTTGGCTTGAGGCACTGCTTTTTAGTGCAGGAAACTAAGGAAAAACTATAAGAGCAGTACAAATTTCACGGCTGGAGTAATGCTGCTTGGACTTCTATTGAAATGCAGCTATTAAACAATTAATGCATTTATATGCAACTCACCTGGCCTTCTCCAACATAGAGCACTGCGATCTTGTGCGTATCATAAGAAGGAATTTGATCCAGGAGCTGCACTGATCTTTCAAATGTCTGCAATCAAAACATTTGTCACGTCTCTAAACAGTAATTTTCTTCAGACACCCTCAATCCCTCCCCATAATCTCTTCCGGATAGTGGCATGCCACATAGACTGCAACAGTACAAAGAGTAAGCAGAGATTCCCGACATTCGGTATGTCTTTCTCTAGGAATGTTGCTCTATTCTGTTCTACAACAGGACATGAGCATCAGTTTGGGGTACAGAGCAGGGCTATATGGCACCTATCAGGCTTTTTTTTCTTTTTTATTTCAGATGAGATTACTCTGGCAAAGTGTATGGATTAGATGCATTCACCATAACAAAGTACAACATCTCAGCTGCAGGCATGGAAAATTATCTTGTCTCTTTCTCTGAAGAACACTTTCAGCAGAGGGCATCACCTAATCCCATCCCATCTTCCCGGTGCCTTGCCACCTGGACCAAAAGCGAAGGGAGACTTCACCACTCGGTCTATTGTGCTCAGTTCATGAGCACACCATCAGCGTCACTTCTTCAGGAAGTTTATGATTAATTTCTCATACTAGCACAGAAAGCTCCCTGGTCACTCCCAGTTACACTGACAATTGATAGGTTTGTCCAGTGACACTCTGCCATCACCACCTACTGCTCAGTCTTCATCCTGCTTTCCTACAAAAGCCCAAACCCCATGAACCATCCTGCCTTCTGGCTGAGATTCTGCACCAGCCCCAGAAAAATCGCCCAGCATCTGAGAGCTATTTTATACCTTTGGAGTTGGTCTCCATTTGTTCCAGAAGTAAAAACACCTCAGCTCTCAATCCAGAGCACTACATAAGCACTGCCAAAGGAAAATGCATCCAGAAAGCAGGAGCTACCAGGACTAGAGTACAGAAAACTTCACCTCTGCAGCAGTCAGTAGGAACCACCTTTAAACTGCACTATCCGAACCAGACATTCATTACTATGATTGATGCTGGCAAAATAATAATGATGCTACAAAAATCATCTAGCAGTATTACTTAAGGCACCCTCACCTACCTCATTTGGCAACAAAAGGGGCTTGTTGTTTTCGTCTCCGAAGAACGGGGAGTGGTACAACTGCAAAAACACAAAGCTGGGGGCAGGGGGGAGAAACAAGTCCTGTTACCATAAACACTAAGCCCACTTCAACCTGTTGCATATAAGAACGTTATACAGAGAAGAAAAAGAATTTACAGTCCTAGATGAGTATTATTCATCTCTCAAAGACACTAAGTGCCTGGACTACATCCAGTCAAATACGAGCCCACGTCAAAATCAGTCATCATCTCCAACAGTGGCAGCTACACAAATTCCTTATCCAAAAGGTAATCTCTACAAAGGATGAAGGAGTGGGAAGGCACTCCTGCAGCACAGTTAGACACTTGTACTTTACTCACAATTTTGGGCAATGTCAATATCTAACATTCAAAAAGCAGCTATTATAGCCACACGTTTTTCCTTCTGCTAAGTATTTTGCACTTTGTATTTCTTGAAAAGTAAGACTAGTAACTCATCCCATTCATAGCTGAATTAACTCTGGGTTAGGCAAGCTGTACGCAAGCCACAGATGTACATTTGGACCCCAAATTCGGAAAGAGTAGACTCATTAGAAAAATACTTATCTGTTTCTTTCATTATTTAAGAGATGTACTTCCTAAGATTGCAAAGTTATTAACATATTATTAGTTTTTCTTTTTAACTAGGTACTTTTTTTAAAAAAACAAAACAAACAGTAGACCAGTTTGATCAAATCCAGTTGTGGCTCCAGCAATTACAACCTCACTATTTCTAGCTTCAGATATGCCCCACCACCCACCTTGGGTTTATTCCAGGTACTTTCTCAGCATTGGAAGCTGCTGTTCTGCTCTTGAAGGCATCTCTCTCGATCCTTTTGCCTCTCCTTGATGGGGCCGAGTCAGAGATCGTGTATCCTCTGGGCCGGTGCCCAGTGGGGGAGCGAGGCGAGGCAGCAGGCACACCACCATCCAACCCGTCTGATCCAGTTGCTCTGGCATCCTCCCCCCTGCCCAACCAACTGCCCAGCCCTTCCCCTTCCAGGTTCCCAGACTGAGATTTTGATTTCACTTCTGTGCTCAGCCTTCTTGTTACTTCTCTGCCATTTGCATCTTTGAGAACCTCCTGCAGTGTCTGTAGTTCAGGGGAAGAGCTCGACTTGCTGAGCGGCTGGGACGGCTGAAAGGAAAGTTCCTCCAGCGTTCGGCCATCCTCTGAAGGGAGGACTCTCCCGATAGAAATTCCACCCTCTACCAAGTCTTCTGATTTCAGAGATTTTTCCTCTTGACTAGAGGTCGAGGAGGACTTAAAAGAAAGAAACAAAGAGGAATGGTTTTCCTAATAAATAAAATAAAAGCTGACACAGTAGTATTTGAGACATCCTCAGACACTTCCAGTGAAAGATGAGAAGTCCCAAATATAAAGAAATGCACATTGAGGGCCCTGTATAAAACAGGTATTTACTGCTGCTGCTCTCTATGCAGTCCCTTATGAACCATCCAAACTCTCAACTATAAAGGCATGTACATTTCTGTATCATTAGTGAGTGCCTAAAGGGGATAACAAGGTGGAGGACTCAACTGAGCAGACAATCTCCAGTGTCTGAAGATGAGGTTGTAATACAAGACAGATTTAGTAGCCTGCTGTTTCTCCTTACCCTGCTGTATGTTTCCTGGGGTTTACCAAATCTTTCCTCATTCAGGACTTGATCTGGGCATGCAGCCTCAAAATCTTCACTCTCTGGAGACTCAGCTGGGGAATCAGTTTCCTTCAGCTCCATTTCTGACGGGCTCCCTTCCTCCAGCACTACCGCTGATTCTACCAAGACACAATGCAGAAGAACCAAGGTCTACAAAGAGGCACCAAACAGTAGGACCCCATACTTTCCTCTGAAGTACCAGCCTTTTCCCTATGGGATTTCAACGGAAGGCCACGTTGGATGTGTGGTCTAGCTCTTTGATCTCATGTCATGTCAGACTTGTTCCTGGTTTCCCTTTTGTATAGAATAACCGATCAACTTACCCTCATAGCAAAGGGCTGCATCTACTTTTGTCAAAATAAGTGCAGTTGTTTCCAATTGTTACCGATGAACAAGTAGGGGAGAGAATGAAGAAAATGGGACCTTGTGCACACTCAGTTATCAGGACAGACAGTAACTACAGAGATGTAAGAAAATAAAAGACTGGCATTAAAAGTCCATTATTATCCAGGCAATGAAGACATCAGTTCTATGCAACTATGCAAAAAGAATAAGTCTTTCTTGCATTGAAATGCCTTATAGCGGCCTAGAAGGAGATTTTTATTAGGAGTCATTTACTTGCAATTTGGCAGTTTTCCTAGTATGTCTCAGTAGAAGCAAAATAATTCAGCCCTGGACACATGAAAAGACGAGAGAGGGAAAGTAATACATGCACTGCAACATTACTGGGAAACCTGCATGTGGCATCTGATCAGACAAATGGTTAATGAAACCACACTGACAAGAAAGCTCCTTGGAAGCCCTGTCTATGTTGGAGGAGGTTGTCACAGCATATAACTCTCTCTACTCCAGGTAAGTAACTCTGACCACAGAGATGAGTCTGACCAAAGGCTCTTCTTGGCCTTGCTTTTTTGTCCTGAGGAAAAGGCTGGAGAACAGGAGGCTTCCCGTTATGCACACAAGGGACTGGAAGACCAATCTGAAAGGCCAAGATTTGTTTTCCAATTTTTTTAAAAAAATAAAATAAAATAAAATAAGCACACACACATAAAATAAAAATAATCAGCAAAAAATAAGTATCACTAAAGCAGCTTTTCCTGGATTGATTTCAACTCGCAGGACCAAAGTTATTTCAAAGAAGCAATTAAGAGTTAGCATTGCACACACATACCTTCTAAAAAAAAAAACGTGCTGATCTGGTTAGCTGTCCAAGCCAGAACACACCTGCATATACCCAGTGCTTCCAAGCTTCCCCAGCTCTTACATTACTGTCAAGATTGCTGTGTTTTTAAATAATGTAAGCACTCATTAATTACACTGTAGGTGGGAACAGAATAATATGAGTAAAGAGAAGTATAGAAAAATATTTTATTGCAGCATTTTTGTATTGCTTTAATAGGCCTGTGTCAACAAGAACAAGCAGTTAAGAATACCCTGCTGTTCTACAGAGAAATTTCCACTGAAGGAGAGAAGGTCGAAGGGAATTTCAACCCGCTCATTAAAATCACAAAGCACTGCAGATTATCAAAGCAAAGCAGGTGCTGTGCTCATAAGGTATGCAATTTGATTTCTATGTAATTTATTTAGGAAGACAATTTTAATGAAAGATTTTATGCTGCTATTTAGCCTCTAGAAACTAAAATTTATCACATTTGCCCCTGAAATATATTTCTTATCTTTTATTTTTAAAAATTGCAACCAGCACAGACTATAACAAACGGCTTCTTGTATCATATTCTCTGGCCATTTTTCTGTGGGCTGAGCAGCACGGGAGCTGAGCTATCCTCATTTCAGGGTAGCTCTTCCTAAGGCACACTCTATGTTATTCTCAGAAGTGGGAGCTTTCAAAATTAGCAGAACACAAAGCCAATTGTGAAATGAAGTTGAAAATAAATAATTTACTTAATCAAGACTCTCAGACATTTTGACATGTGATTCAACACTATGCCTCATGTCTCGCAAGCCAGCCCAGCTAAAACAAAAGTTGCCTTAAGAAGCTGTCTGCACTTGCAAATGTTGGATCTGGCTTGGACTTCTTCATGCTAGTCAAGATCCCATTTGTTGAGAGTAATGAGACTGGGTACAGACAGGAGACATGAAAGGGGAAAATGAAGTATGAGGGATACAGTTTCTATGAATCAGAGGTGTTCTTCTATGGCAATACTTTTTTTTTTTTTTCCTTAAATATATATAAATATACCTGCCCAGGATATGCTCCTGTGCAACTTCCCTTGACAACTGGACTGGTACATGGAAGAGAAAGAGGCCACTGCAAAGGGAAATCAAGTGAGCAGCTACATCAAAAGGAAAGAGAGACTATATGAAAAAAATTAAAAAGCACAGAGTTTAAAATGTAACCCAGAATCTATTTTAAAATAAAAAAATAAAAATAAAATAAAATAAAAAAACAAAGGAAAGAACAAGCTGGGATAAGCTCACTAGATGTCCAAGGGATACTTTCAGGGTAGAGGGTCTCAACATGAGTAGGGAGGCATAATCACATTCAAACAATGCAGACTCAAACTGCTCTGTCAGAAGAAAGCATCTTTAACTTTTAGAGCTAGAAAAGGGAGAAGCCTTTAGTGACATTCTAGCAGAAGCAGAAAACCAGTCTAGACTTTTCCTGAGCTACACACTTTTGGCAAAAGATAATTTTTAAACATACAGAAGAGTGAGGAGTAGAAATATGAATAAAGATCCACACAGTTTTAGCCTCTAAAAAGGCTAAAAAAGAGCAATACGCATATGACAATTTGATAGAAAACTTCTTCAGAACATTAATTTGTCGGACAGTTCCAACAACTCTACAGTAGAGGTTGTATTAATAAGACTGGCTAAAATTATTTTCTCACTGACTGCCACAGGACTGAAATTCAAGTGGGTGATTCTTTCAACTAACCTATTAGTGTCTATGTACCAGAAACTTTAAAAATTCAATGAAATTTTTCACAAATAAGATTTTTCTTTTAAGTCATGAATTAATTTTGGCTTGAATTTTGTGTTTTACGCATCCTGAAACCTTAAAACCATGTTCTGCCAAAAAGGCCTTGGTCAAGAGTGAGCTTTTGTTGTTTAGAGCAAGTATTTTTACTGGATTTCCAAGCAATCTACATTATTAATGCCACCTCCAAAGAACAGCCTTTTCCGCTGTTATCACCAGTCAGTTGTACTAGCACCAGCAATGCTGAGAACCTCAGATAGTTTTAGATATATTGATGATTAGAGTTCTGAGCAGAGCTTGCTTACAACGCTTACAAATTCTAGCTGTTGGTCAACACTAAGCCTCCCAACACTAACAACTCCTGTGGAAGTGAACTAGTGCTAATGTCACCAGGCAGCAGAGTCAACATACCAACAAGTTTAGGCAAGTGTTAAAACAAAGCCATCAAAAGAAACTCAAGTGATTCAAGCGCATGAAGGCCAAATAGTCCTTTTAAAGGGTAATATATCCACCACAAGAAGCAGGATTTACACTCTGCTGTCTCACACTGTAAAACACAGTGGCAACTAATTGACCCTGAAGGGCATTCTCCTAGGAGCCTAGTGCTGTCAGCAGCCAACAAGCTTTCATACTAAAGACAAGTGGAAATGGAAATGCTGCACAGGAAGATTCATCCACATGTGGGAAGCCCAGACCAGCCCCAAACAAGCAGGGAAGGAAAAACACCCATGTTTTTTTTTCATCTTCATCTGGGGAACACTTAACATGACACTCATTACTCCTCCAAAGAAACTATTTCTTGTTTAAGGAAGAGAGATGCTTTCCTGATAGAACATCAGGAGCAAGGAAGAAGAAGAATTTTCACTGAACACTTCTCTGCTACAGAGAAGAGTTGATTTCCCTTCCCCTTACTACATTATTCCTCATGCGGCTAGCTTTATTGTTCTAGAAGACTCGCAGTAACTCCAAGTGACTTTAAACACCCTAGTGGCAGCTACACTGGACGCACTGCTGGCCAGACATCTCTCACCTGTATTGGAACGTTGGAGAAGGGATGGCTTCGCTGTCCCAGTGGCCAAGCTGGAGGATGGGACAGAGAGGGATTTATAGAGAGCTGTTTCTCGGTGTTCCTTAAAACGCTCTGCAGCCATGAGTGCATTGGAGAGCTCTTGCAGGGGCATATTGTTGATATCTGAAGAAAAAGGACTGAGCGGGTTCTCCAGACTCATTAGCCAGCTTGTGTTACCTGGTGGAGACAATTAGGGAAGAGCGTTCAGTACCTCCACTCCAGAAAGTTTACAACTCACAGTAAAAAGCATAAACTGCTTTGCCTTTTCCAAGTAAAATCAGAACAGAGCAAGTTCTCAATTCTCCTGACACTCAGAAGATCACTCAATTTCCTATTTTTAGTGAGTAGCTCCCAGTACTCTATATCTCACATCAAGCTCTTCAAAAACTACCACTGGTAACTCATCACCTCAGCAGGCTCTCAAAAGGCATTCAAAACACTCAGGTATTTTAATTAATGCTACTAGGTCGTTTCAGCTATTTTGTCTTTAAGGAACTACCAGTTGAAATAGATAATTCCCAGTTTATGTTTTAGGACACCGTACAGGCATTTTTTACCTTCAACATCTCTTTCCCTAACAGTAAATACAACTAGGCACTCTACCTATAAGCCTTATTCATCTTGCATCTAGGATGGGAGGCTGAAACACAACACAGACAGATTTCGAAGAAAGAACATAGTGCAATGTAAAAACAGGAGACACAAAGTAGCGTTGACATCATATGGTTCTATTTCTGTAACAGGACTTAATCTAAGTCTTCAGTCTTTTCACAGGTCTTTTGTAGCTTTAAAACACTAAATGATTTCAAAGAATCAAGTATCAGACATGTTAATTTCAAGAGGCAGAAGAGTCTACAGAGTGAAGAGGAGATCCATTTGCACTAAATATGAATTTTTCTTCTTCATTAGGCTCCAGTTCCTTACCTAATCAAAAAAACCCACTCCATACCCAGGTAAAAAATACCTGTGGGTCTGCGCACTAGGATTTCTGCCCAGCCCTGTGTCAGCAGAGGGACATATGCAGCTAAGTTTGCTTTTTCTTTCTGCAAAGGTGTCTGTGCAGCAGGATTTGTCTTCTCTGTTCGAGATGCAGGAGCTGGAGGATTCTGTATCCCTTGGGAAGCTGAGCCACTGGGGAAATGAGAGGTTGAACTGTCTAAGGCACCAACACGTAAGGCATGACCACCTAGCAGGAGAAGCACAAAACAGAAAGGAGAGCCATGTTTAGCTACCACTAAAAATATCTCAGAAACAGCAAGTCTTTTGAGCTCCTCTAGCACCCATGCTCACTATATTAGGAATTTAGGAGAACTCTGAATGTGTTTCTTTTAAACCACGAGGCTAGCTAAATACAGGTGATTCTCACTGCAAATGCTCACCACTTAAATAACTGCCAAAGCTTCCTGTAAGGAGAAGCAAGCATGAGAAGCACCTCCTGAGGCCAACAGCTTCTGCTACTTGTCCACTATAAAACACGAGACAGGCCTAGATTCTCAAATTAGTTGACACTTGTCTACTACTCAGACCTAACAGCAGCTATAAGGAATTTACCAGACATGGATCTGACTCTGTTGCGAGAGCTTCTGCAAACCTGCTGCCCAGCTTGAGATTCTAGCTTTGCTGGAGCTTCTTTAGTTTGTCTGACTTGTGAAACAGGGTCTGAGCTGTGGAAAAAGAAGAATGGCAACACTGAGAGAGCAAGCAGTCAGGCTAGACAAATATGAGTCCTCTTTAGTTAAGAGGAAAGATTTGGCATAACAGTGGTTGAATTGACTTTGCTAGGAGGCTATTTCTAGAAATAGAAGCAAGGCTTACCTTGATTCTGTGCTGCTTTGGAGCTCTCCACAGTCAAGGCCAAGCAGGGACCTTGTCCCCGTTCCAACACTTGTAGTGATAGTCACTAGCTTGTTACCAACCAGCCATGTCTTTGTCCTTCCTCCAGCCAACAGAAACTCACCCACAGGAGACCTAGAAACACATTTGTGGTGAACACAGTTCTCACACTGTGGAGCACAGAGGCTATGCAGGCAACTTTTTCTGTTCCTATGTAGGAGATACTGCTTTCCTCCTTTTTCTGGTGTCTTTTAACTTACTTTCCTCCCCATCCCAATCAATGTACACATTATCTATCAAGATAAGGGATGAGCTGACTTTAGTATCAGTTGATAGCAATGCTACTGCTGAAACACTCCTGGGACACACATTATAGAGCACTACGGAAAACAGTCTTGCCTGAGCTACAGGCCTCCTGGAAGAGATTAGCAAGAAAAATAAATGCCCTTGATTTGAAGCCAGCTGGCATGACACTCAGTTCTGTTGCGAAGAGGATGATTATCCAGCAAGGAAATAGAGCAAACCGCTGCTCAGACAGAGCATGCCACTGCAGTCTACGCATGCAGCTTTCAGTGCATCTCCTTGTGGACAGTTCAAGGCTGAGGTCAAGGCTTCAGTGGAGTTCTCTCATCTAACTTCATATTTAGCCAATCCAGATTTTATCTGCAAGGAACAGCTTAAGAGCCTGGCTCTGCCAGAATGTCAAGCGTGTAACAGTAATTTTCCACTAATAAGGTGAAATATGAACCTCAAATAAAATCATCTCTCCTACGGATAGTGACTGACCCCTACCTCTTAGGCACTGCAGTGAAGTTTGAAAAGACGTAGCGGGCCATCATATCCAGACAGGTCTCAGTGAGTTCCAGATGGAGATTTTTTAAATTGTCATCAGCCTGAGCCATTGAATTTTCATCCGCAGAGCCCAGGCTTGAACTAGTGATGGATGTTTGTATCCGACTAGAAGAGAATGTTTCCAACTGATAGATCACACTGCAAAATGCTTGTCCCTGTCACCCAAAAGATAGTAAGATGCAGAGCAATCTGGAATACATGCATTTGCCAGAATAGAGAGGGGTAGCCAAATATTAAACCCATAACATAGTCAAGATATTTTTGGATCACTCTCATATTGAGTTTTGTAGATTGTCACTGTAGAATGTATGTTTTACCTGAAGAAATTGAGAAATACTTAAATGTTCACCAACTGACAGGTGATGTTGGGTAGCTCATGGGCAGCTGCACCAACCAAAGAGCGAGTGGCAACACCATGCTTTGCATTTGCTAATCTAGAGTGGCAAGCATTCCATGACATAAGCAACCTGCAGAGATTCCCAGGCAACATGGTGCCCATGAGCCATAAATTATAATGTTATGGTTTGCTTTTTTCTCTGTTGCATTCTTCACATATTTTGATTTTTTTCCCCAAGAACAAATTCAATCAGTGTGTAAAACTTCATTTAATTTGAAATATATATAAAAAAAATCACTCTAAACAGTACATTTGCACAATAGAGAGTAATTCTGCCTTCAAACTAACTGGGTTGGGAATGCAATTTGAAACAATGAATTGCAATAGTTGGCCGGGTTGCAGTAATTTATAAAGACAACTCCTTGTGCCATCATAATAAAAGCTAAGTTGAGGTATGGCCAAATTGTCATGACAAAGGAACTTTCGTCATGATTAAGGGTAATTATCTGAATTTTCAGTTGCTACAATTTACACATAAATAAAAGAAAAGAGAGTCAATAATACACTAATGGAGACATTAGAGAATGAAGTGCCAGAAGCATATTCACAATCCAGTCACTTCAGTATCACTCCCCCAAATAAAATATAGTCAGAAGTACATATATAGGCAGTAAGGTTATACTGACAGCAGGAAATATATTCCCTACAGATTAAAGTACAAATCTTCAAGTTCAGATTTTCAACTAACATGTTACAGATAACATTTTAACATTCAAGGGAAGAGATCTTAAGATCTTTAAGAAACTAGCATATGTGAGCAAATCAATGCCCATGATCAAAATTTGTTTTAGTCGTGAGAGCAATGGCTTTATATGGGCTGAGCATACATTTCACCCTTCACTGCTCTGCAGAGATATAACTTAAGGTTTCATGGCCAGTTACTTTGGTTTAAAATGCTTCTGCCAGCTCTCTTTACCTCAAAGAACAAGTGGTAAATAAGGGCCCAAAATATTCCTCAGTTTGGAGGGAGGGCTTGCATCTAAGTTTGAAGAATATCAAGCCCTTCCTACGTCAAGTCACTTCCTGGAAGGTCAAAGTTTTAGTGAGTTTTTAAGCAAGGATTCTCATTTGCACAGAATGCAACCTTTCTCTTCTCTCTCTTCTCTTTCTCCCCCTTCCCCCATTTTTACTTTGGAATAGAAATTTTTGTTGCTAAAGCATCAGAGAATAGGGCAAATTAAACATACCCAACACAGAGTGTGGTGTGACAATCCAGCAGCTGACACTGGGAAGCCATGGGATATCCATGACACTTTCCCAAAACCTAGATTGCAGCTATGACCAGATTTTTAATAGTCTAACGAAGTCATGCAAGCATCCCACATGCAAATCCACCCTGTTTCCACCCGCCCTTGCAGTAATGGTTCCAAGTGCTGAGTTGCTCTTGGATTCTCCCCATTTAAAGTGCCTCTACCTGCGGACCACATGTTCAGACACACTGATGCTGCGGGATCGGAAGGCATCAACTGCAGAAGATTCTTTCAGCTCTTTCACTGGAGGAGAGTTATTCAAGCCTTGCTTTGCATTTTTGGCTAGTCTTAAACTACTAGGTGGAGAAGCACCAAGCCCCAAAAGAGGTCACAGGAAGGGAGGAAATCATTGTAGGGATGTAGGTTGAAAGATCACAGGTCACAGGGTCAATATTGGGGGATCCCGGAGGGTGATATAAAATAAAACAAATGCCAAAAAAGGAAAACAAAAATTAAAACATACAAACAAGCAGAGCTGAAAGCATTAAAAAGACAAACCACATTTTGAAAACAAGATTTTAAATGTGCTACAAAACAAATGAAATTAGTACAAGTTAAAACAAAAACTGATTGAAATGATAGTTGGAATACTACACTGTCTTAAACAAAGGCAAAAGCAAAAGCATCTGAATGCCAATTTGTCACAAATTTCTCAAGATGTTTTGTGCATTTCAGCCATCTCTTGCACTACTTTAACTCACCATTTATTTCAGAACAGCTAAAAATTGACTAGTTCCATCGAGACTAAATCGCAAGATCCTAAAATGCCTTACTAATACTAGATAGCAGCACATTCTTCCAAGAGACACAGGACTCTTATCAAGCCATCTCTACACTGTTAGGTCTGGCCTGGACACAAGCTTACACCCTGAATCACAAACATCTGTTCTGCTAAACCTCACAGGGTCAGTCAGAGGTGCCCCTAAGCTCAAATCTTGGGACACAAGAGGAGATTCAGCCCTTCTGAAGGAGACTTATCCTTCCTGCACCGTGTGGATGGAATGGCAAGACAACAAACACCCTTTTGGCTGTTGCTGACTGCATGACACTTTTCTGTCAATCTTATTTCAGGTGCCTTAAGGAAACCCATTTGACTTTCAACTGAAACAGAAATGAAGATAAGCTTTCACGCTGTCAGGTGCCAGCCACATGCAGGAGACAGCAATTACATCTAAGAGGTACTTTAATTAGTCACAGTGAGATTCATGCCTGGCTGAGTACAAATTTGGACACAGCAGTTGGCCCATCAGCTCACATCAGTGTATAAGAAATGCAAATACTTATTTAACCCATCTTGCTCTTGCTAAACCTGACTTATTGGCAGTTTTCCTTCAGCGAATGATTACACAGTTCAGATAGTCAGTCGCAGGGATCAAAGTTTATTTCCTCTTCTCTTCTCCTCACAGTGATGACCTCTGACAGATTACATTTTCACCACAGCTGGAGATGCGACCACAGAGACCACAGGCTTACACTCTGAGATAATCATCTCTACCAACATCATGCCATTCAGGAACCCTGGGATTGATCCTGATCTCTTGCAACACCCAGCACCTTACCCAAGCACATAAATGCTTTTTTGAACTTACAGATTGAAAAACCAAGTAAGTTTCTCAAGCAAAGAAACAAACATCTGCTAGAAGCTGCTTCCTCTCTCACTTCAGCACAGTCCAAACTGAGACAGACTTAAAAGCAGTGGCATTTCAGCTGGCGCTTCAGCTGCTGCCTGAGTACAGCTTCCAGTCCTTAACAGAGAATTCTGTGGAAAGTGATCGAACGCTGTTCATAAAAGCAATAGCCTTTAGATACAGTAGTATTCCAACCTGGCTGAATTAAACAGATTTTGAAAAAAAGATCAGTTGAAATTCTAACTTGAGAGGCAAGTGGCAAATGACATCTCCTCCAAATTTCTGAATGAAAGCAGAGGGGATGGATAGATGAAAACACAAAACAGCGTTTACAACTATAGCACAAAGGCAAGGATGGTGTTTCTTCATTGCAAGATACTCACTGAGCCTTGCAGTTAAAGTAGAGGCACTTTCCCCAGGGTTCAAATACCACTGTATGCTTACTGCACATAAACACTGAAGCAAGTTAAGTGAACCAATTTAGGCAAGCCTTTCAGGTAAAAGGACATTGGAGACCCCCTGTATGCTTTCCAAGAAATATTCTCCCATCTCTGCAAACAGTATTTTGAAATACTGCTGACAAGGTACACTCTTAATCCTAAAGATATCAGGACTTTGCATTAAACTCACACACTGGTTTCAAAATTCCAAACAGGATCAACAATCTGGATATATGGATATCCCCCCATCCCACTCCCCTGTGCCTTGACTTGACAGATAACACTATGGGAAAAACACAGCATTGGCTCACTCAATGTATACACGTTGCTAATCACAACAATTTCTCCAGCAATAATTTAAATAGTCATTACAAGTGAATTGTTAAAAAGAGTTAACACTATCTATAGGAACGTGGTCATTCCCTTCTCTACTTCAGGTAGCACTGTACTGACATACATCAACTGGAAAGAACTTATTCCAAAAATAAATAGATAGATAAAATAAACCTCACACCTTACCGTAAATCTTACATAACAGCTAGGGATATCCTCATATGTACTATCAGACTGTCAGCTTAGTTTGATTCCAGTTTCTTGCCAGCCTAGGTGTGTCTTTTACCAATCCCTTGGCCTAAAGAGGTTTACTTTGCTTGCTTAAATGCACTGCCAGATTTTGGATAACTAAACCCAGCTTTCTTCAGAAAAACAGAGAAGAGAGTGAGCACTAAAACAGGGAATACATGACCCTTCTGGAGCCAAATACAATTTACCTTTTTGGCCTCTCATTCAGGCTTGTACTACGAGCCCTGAAACTGTCCTTCTCTGGCGTGTCATCAAAGGAGAGGAGGACATTTGAGCGCAAACCCTGCAAATTCAGACAAACAGATAACGGTTTGAATGATCAGGACTCACCTACGATCATAGGCCAATGCCCAAGAACTCAAATTTAGTTTTGAAAAAGATGTTAACATGGAAGAAGAATCTTTCTGGCTTCAGACAGCATCTTTACATTGCTCAAACCAGTTTTTAAATCGTCATTTTTATTATGTGTTGTTAGATTCAGTAGTATCCATTACCTTTGTAATATACGGGACAAAGTCCTTCCGGAAGGGAAGTCGACACCGAATGAACCACATAGCTATCACATGATGGGCGAGGCAAACAATGTACTGGTTAAACCTAAAACAGCAGAAAGATCTCCACAGAGTTTAATGCTGTAATACAAAGATCTCCTATTTCAGAACTGAACAGAGGGATTTTTCTACTAGCGGGAAAAAACGTTAGTTTACATAAACTTAAAGAAAAACACCTCAGAGTTCAGTTTAAACAGATATTGTGTTCATGGTGAACACAGCCCTCCTTTTACTAAAGCCTGAAGATACCAGGATAAGCAACATCTCACAAACAACACTGACTCAAGCATTACAAAAGACAGCATGTCTCATTCACTTCATTTTACAGTTGAGGAAGAAGAGAACAAAATTAAGAAGTATATTAGCTGTGAACTTACTTGGAAGGATTTGTGTATGGTAGGGAGATGGCAAACACACTAGCATACTGCTCTGCTGCAAAGTTCCTGTAAAGGTGAGGCAGCCTTGCTAGAGCTGGAACAGTTCAAGGAGGGGAAGAAAAAAACAAATAAACAAAAAACAGGTGAAGTCTGAATGTAAACTATTCACTACAACTCAGTTTAGTCCGAATTGTTTTGTTTCTTCTAAATCATTAGCTGACATGGAAGTTAATGTCACATTGTAATTCCACAATCACACTATTTAAGTTGTAAGTAGCAAGGCAGCGAGAACAGCTTCATACATCCCGTAACCGTGTCTGAGCACTACACAAAGCATGCCTCTTTTTACCAGTGTGTGCAACTGCCTTTAGTAGAAAAAGAGCAACAAACAGGATGATCAAACATTTACATCTTGATGATTGTGCAAGGGCAACACCGAAAACCAAGAAACCATTACAATGCATTGCATTTGACTAACACAATCAAAACAACCGTATTCTGTAGTTGTAAATGTATTTTCAGACTGAAGACCAAATATAGAACATCGTAACTTACTTGAAAGAAATTCTAAGAGAGGGATTGCCATATTGGCAGTAGCAGAAATGTGGGTTAATTTGACTATTAAGACAGGAAGTGCCTTTATGATGATATCAGGCATCTCGATGCTACAGACAGAGAGTGCCACAACGCACTGGTTTGCACATCGATAAATAAGACCATGTTCCAGGCAATACACTATTTCACGCTAGAAGAATTAAAAAAAAAAAGTCATGATACAGTGAAAGAAAACATCTGTGATATACTATCATCTGACTTCAGTTAGCATTTCAGAATGCCTTGCAAGGTATCACTATTGCAAACCTGTGTGATATACCCATACTTTTACCCAAAATCCATTCACACAGACACTGGAACTCTAAATAATGTTGCAGATATCCCTGTATCCCAAGCCAAAACCCTAAGAGGGGACTACCCCTAAGAGGTAGAAGTTTTAGAAATCATTACTTAAGTTTCTGATCGAACCAGAGATGTATTAAACTTCTCTTTAAGGGCATTTTGTGTCTTTCTGTTCTATTTTTTATAATGTTTATTTTTATATTTATCAAGATCTTTCAGCAGAGGTTAAAGTCACTCACGAAGCTATGAGGGAGACACAGGTGTGAATGGAGAACAGTGAAACCAACTAGCCAGACAGTTACTGCTGCACAAAGTTAGCAAAGTATTTTGTCATCTCCTTCCACCCCAAAAACAGTAGATGCAACTTTTTATAATACAGGAAGAAAGTGCTACCTTGCACCAGAGTCCTAATTGTCTAGTATGAGAAAATTCTCTACTATTACTGGTTCAGACTCTGTTCCCCCACAGCCTATTACTTTCCGTGGTACCTGTTTAGCTTTGTCCAGGTAATTATGATAAGATATTAATGCCGTCAGTACTGGAACTACAGCCAGATGCAAATCAGTGCGAGAGAAGCCTTCTGGGGTACCATGTAGCCTGTCAGTAGTCTTTTTGTCTGTGAGCTGATAAATCACACATTAAGTTAGAATACATCATGCTAAAAATACCCTCTAAAATGCAGCTAAAAGGCAGTGCCTGTAACTCCATTTAGAAACATTTTACAATTTTACTATTTACAGATGGTGTTTTACAAGCTAGACTTGTCAGAAGCACACTTTTAGCAATAACATTAAAAGTAATTCCCTTAACTAGTTTTGGACAAAAGTTATCCAGGGCTCCACTTAACTCTGACTGTCTCAACAACATCATGTAAACACACAGACAACTTAAAGGTGGTACCTCAACAGCCTTCAAAAATGCAGAGACAAATGCAAAGACATGCTAACCTCCAAAAAGAATCTGAAGCCACATAACCATCCATGAAACCTGGTTTTGTATCTTTTCAGACATGAAAGAGTATACAGCTTTACAGAACAACATAGTTGGAGAAAGTCTGCTTGGAAGAGAGGGTTATGAGTACAGAACAAGACTTCTTGCTCTCACACCTGTGTGTGTGCATACCTAAACACGTACACGTATGTATATACATTGTATTTGTATACATGCATGCACACAAATATATACTATATATATACACACACACACACACACACACACACACACATTCTCTCTCTCTGTAATTAAACATCTAAAATCACCCTCACAAAAAGGGGAGTGAGGACTGACAAACATGCTAATCTTCAAAACATTAGACTGAAATAAAAAATCCTCAAGTAAACTAAGGATCTGGTGATTATGTATCAGCAGGGCACACGGTATTACCATGTAGCTCAGTGCAGAGGCCAGGAGGTCTATGTTACAAGGAGAGGTTAAGAATAGCACTTTATAGTGGAGGGATTCTGGTAACTTGTTGAGGACCAACTTTAACACTTTCCAGTCTGTCTCCTGGAAAAGAAATAAAACATTAAGGAGCTTTAAGGTAGAATATTTTCGTAAGATTTCTGTTTAGTTTGAAAGTAATACCACTCAAACTTCAGACAATATGCTATTTTGTACAACAGATGTATGTCTTGTCACATTAGTTACATAAAAAGAACTATGTTTTATCCAGCTCTAGGTGCAACATTAGCACTGCAAACTGAAAGGTAACTGCCATTGAGAGCTGACTGAGCACAGACGGAGGCAAAATTCAACAACCCCAACCATTAGCACAAATTTCTGAGTGAGGTGCCCCCTCAGAACATGACAGTGTCCAAAACCAGTACTAATGAGCAATTTACTGTTCATTAGTGACTAAAAAAAATGTATCACTTATTATACTTCAAAAATTTGCAGAAGGGTTTTTTTTAGTTTCAACTGCCCTTTCAGAAATAGGACGACTTTTCTGATCTATGTTGAGCAAACAGATTTTTACCCTTGTCTGTTCTGAAGAGTGCAATGAAAGCCTTGCTTAGTTTCTGAAGAGCTGAACTGGTGCTCCCACTGGTGGTTAGAAAGTTCCACAATTACATAAGTTCTGTCTATGTAGGAAGAATTAAGTCTTGCTTTTTACATGATATTTAGATACTCTGGGATGGTGTTCTCTAGCCAGAATAGTATTTATCACTAAAAATTTTAAAAGCTTGTAACATGTCGTATTTGCCTCATTCCATCCCTTAAAATTGAGTACATCTCTATAGAACATCAACCAGGAAATGATCACTTAGTTGCCAAGATTTCTTAAAATATTTCTTAAAATATCTTGAAATATTTTTCAAGATCAGAATATCTGAAAGTCATTTTTTTTTCTTTTTTTTTTATCTATGGTGAATAGGTTTAAAGATACAAGTAAATTAGTCAGCTCAAAAAGTTAACACTTAAATTCCCAATTCTTAAAGAACTGAGTTTTCCATCATTTTAAATTGACATATTTCACATGAAAATGACAACACTCATTAAGAGTGGACATACTTGCTTCAAACACTGCAGAAGGACACCAAAGACCATTGAGTATGGCAAATGTCCTATACGAATGGTAGCATTCTGGGAAGGCACACTGGGACTTCCTGAAGGTGGAGAGAGTGTACCAGGAGGCTTTTTCTCAGAAGTCCTCTTCTCTGCTTCTCTACAACATGGAAAGGCAGGAAAAAGAAAATAATGCAAAATCAGAATGCAAAAGATCAGAACAGCCTATTCATGCGCCCTACAACTCTACTCTATTTGGT
Source organism: Rhea pennata (assembly GCF_028389875.1). NCBI lineage: Eukaryota > Metazoa > Chordata > Aves > Rheiformes > Rheidae > Rhea > Rhea pennata. The sequence goes on along the minus strand of NC_084677.1, from coordinate 18,264,089 downwards.
AGCGAATTTGATGACCAAACAACAATATAAATAGTATTTTCAATGAAAAACACCCACAAGCAAGTAGACAAAAAGAGGGAGAGCAAGGAGATGTTGGTTTGGTTAGGACAAAGCTTCTTCTATCCAGGGCCCTCACAAAATTTATTTTTCAGGTTTCTACTAAAAGAGGTATCACTGGGGTATGTTACCAAAAAAAAAAAAAAAAAAAAATCAAGCCAGGCTATAAAATTAGAAGTAGCCAGATTTGTTTGTTCAAATCATTGAATCAAACTTTAATGTGAAAACTAGTTACAGGCTGGAAATTGCAAATATTTTTGCGAAGCTTTGTGAAGCAACAACAAAAATTTCATGTCTGAGATCAAGAGGTTTGCAGACAAATTGCTTGTAAGAGCAATTCACCAATGAATGATTTGCCATAACCCTCCTAAGTTGTAACTACAAACATGCCTAGTAGCAGATTCATTAGAAGATTGAGAAAAACTGGAGATTGTTACTGACGGAATATTCAACTCTTGCAAGAATGCCAAATATTTTTGAAAACAGCATTTGCTAAATACAATGAAAAACCTACACAAAATCACATAGACAATAAGGGCTGAATCTCACTGCTCCATCTTTGTTGGAAAGGCCAAGACGGTGGAGAGAGTCAGCTCGAAGCATGAGCAGGAAGTCAAAGACCTGCAATAGAGAAGACAGAGGAATAACTCAAAACTCAAGCCAGTGGAATATTTTCCCACCTCCAATACTCTTGCAGGTACAAAGGAATAGTTTTTTGTTTGTTTGTTTTTAAGATGCTGTAACTAGTTCTATATTGATCACTTTAAGTCATCACTTCTAGCGTTATGGTACACATGCACACTCCCATTAGCCAAGATGAATTTAACTCTACTTCTGATATAGTTCATGTTCATGTAGCTGCAAACATGGATCTAGAAAACACAATCTCCACCTGCTACCCAAGAACCCCCAAAGACAGCATGCAGCTCTCCACTTGAAAGCATGGGCTACTGCTCATACCTGCAATCTGATGCTGCTAGCAACAGCAAGGCTGTATGCATATATATAATGGCGTTGGACATGATGAATTAGCATCTCATACACCCTCATTGCATGGCTGGCAGGTAAGCTGTAGAGTTTTGTCTACAGAGGAACAGAAACACAGTCAAAAGGCACACTGCAACCTTATTCAGAAACATGTATCTATACTGAAAATTCAAGTACACCCAGCTGAGAGTAGCTCCTGGAAGCAAGATGAACAGATGCGTCCAGACAAAACCTCTGCAGAGACTCCATAGCAACACCGCCTGGCTTCAGAAGGGCCATGGTCAGAACAAATAACTCTTCACAAGTGCTTAATCGTACCTCAGGACATGGTTACCCAAATATAATAGATATTATTACAGACTATCAAACACTCCCCTTCTGCTACGGCTTATGAACACATCTGTCCTCCACACTAACATGAAAATGTGCTCATATTCATTGCACAGTGGAAATTAAGAAAATAAAACATTTAACAGACAGACAGCATCTAAAAGGAAATGAAAGTCAGCAAAACAAGAGTTAAATATTAAGATCCAGACAAATTAGAAGGCAGAACATTTGCTACTGAGAAAATGGTTATCTAAAAGCTGAATCCAGAATTCTGAAAAGACATGTTTAATGATCTGCAACATTTACCTGAAGAATTATCAGGAGTCCAAGAACTGCTGTCTTGACATCCTCTAAAGAAGCTGAATATGATAGCAAGTCTCTCTCTTCAAGTTCAGAGGGAGACGAGAGAGAATGTGCAGCCACCTTTTAAAAAGAAAGGCAACAGGTATTTTAAATTTGTAACCCAGCTTTTTAATTCCATCCTGGGAGGTCAGAGAAGATCACAAGCCATCCTTGCTAGAAATCGAAGCTACTTGGCAATGCTTGTAAGATGTGCGTTGGCAGGGTTTCTAAGCCTCCCTCCCACTCTGAATACCAGGCCTGCATCCTGAAAAAGCCCAGTAATCTTACAATATCCTGCTAAACCATGCAAGTGATAACATTCACAGGTTAGTCTGCTCAGTTACAGTAAGATCTGACAAAAGCTGCAGTGATTAACATTTGACCAAACTGGGCCTCACCTTTTCTATGATATCAAGCAAGCTGTTGAAGTGATGTGTGTTGCAGCCTTCAGCCAGGTCTACAAGTAGCTGAGTGGCCAGTTTTCGGACTTGATGGTCTTTATCCTCTGGAATGTGGGCCAGTTGAGAGATCACAACCAAGTTAATTAGCTCTTCCTGCGAGAGGACAGATCTTAATAAGCCTCGACATTTTAAAGTCAGTTGTTCAATGAGCATGTAAAAGAGAAATAGTTACAAATGAGAAAACACTGATATCCTGTTCCCCAGCTAACTAATTCATTGATCTTTCTTCTTCAATCTAGTTAAGTACCTTTGTACGTCAGGGCTCCATATTTATGAATTCTGTTGAACTTGGATTTTTGACTTTCATCTGTCCTACAGACCTTAAAGACCAGGCTCAGACAGACTGTTCACAAGAGATTTCTAAGCCTTTTTTTCTCGAAAGAGACAGAAAACATGAGACTGCAACATGTTTTCAGAAGCCTTCAAGGAACCAAGAAGCACCTCTGCTGCTTCCTGTCATCTGGCACACTCTGGGTACAGTCCAGGAAGCTGAAGACACCCCCAGAGCTCATGAGCAACTCCTCTGTCAGGCAGCTTCCATCTGGGGTTGCAGTTAAACTGGAAGCTCCAAGACAAGCCAATATGCTCATTTCAAACTGTGCTCTGACCTCTTTTATTTATTTATTTATTTTATTTATTTATTTACAAACAAAGCTTTCAAAGAAACTTGGCATTTCTCATCCCAACTTTCTATTCTTCTAAAACAAAAAATGTATATGCAATTAATGATCTTAAAACAAGGAACGGAATACATAGCAAGGCATGTCATCAAAACATTTCACAGGAGCTTCCACTACAGGTATCACACACCTTTACCAACTAAGGACAACTAAAAGGTAAACTGTTCTACAAAAGTCCTGTAACAACTTTGCTGAATGCAACATTTAAAGCACAGCTTGGTGCATTCTTCCAGTGTACCAGAGAAGACTTGAAGCGCACCATAAAACAAGCTCCACCAAAGCCTTTCCTACACACTTATGATCTCACATGTAATCATCACAAACAGATCAATACACACCTCATAGAATTGTCTGTTAATGCTCAGGACAAAGGACAAAACATCCAGAACTTTAATACGAACAGCACTACGACTTTCATTCCTAAAATGGGAAAAGCAAATTCAAGATGAATAAAATAAAGTTGCTATTACTGGGCAGGAAGGCAAGGAAGGGAGAAGAGGAAAGGAAAATTTAAGTAAACTAAGAAATTTCTTTAGCAATAGAACAGCAATCATTAGAAAGCAGCTGAGTCTTCAGTTATTGGCCCTACATATGAAATCAGATACAAGAAAAATTGAAAACTAGAATCTTGATAAAACTTCTGCTACTACTAAAAACCTGTAACTGCAGTTTTTCCATTTCCACTCCAAATCAGGAAGCATGTCAGCAGAACAACTGTTTTGGTCAGCAAACTTAAAACCAAGCATACAGCATAGAGGAGGAATTGCTCTTCAGCAGCATTTCACAGATGAGACAGAAGTTTTTTCATTGCTGTATGTTGATATTATATGTTGTAGCACAAGAATAATTTTTAGGAGTGCCAATTAAAAAACAGAGATTGCTTTAATATTGTGTAACCAGGTACAGTCCTGATGCTTAATAGGAAAGTCTTGTTTGGTGTCAGAAATGCGAGACGTACAATGCAGTACATAAAAGCCTACAGTTAACTAGAACAGTATCATCCAGCAGAAATAAATAAAAAAGGAAGGATAAATAACTATGGAAAATTTTCTTCTCTAAAACGAAATCCTTTCATATACTGTGCCTAGAACTACCTTACTTATTAACAGTTACTCCTAACATTAGAACTTCAGAAAATAAAATTATTTAACATGGAAAGGTGGTAAGAAACATTTGAAAGGGCCTTATGTTCATAAAGTTACGATTTCTTACCTGAAGAATCTCTCCATTAACATCTGCAGGTTGTGAATCCAGCCATCTTTGGCAGGATGAATGGACTGAGCTCTGTATGTTATCAAGTTTAATACAGAAGATTCCTTTTATGGAAAGATTAAGAAAAGTTTTTAGTGTATAAGCAAATACAATATAGCCATTTTTTCCCCTCCTTCTGAGGACAAGGCTCATACAGATGGTAAATCTTTGCTTTGGTTTTCTAACCACTTGTTATTTTAGGAATTCCAACTTTAAATTACAGCAGGTAACAAAACAGTTGCAACAATAAAGGACAAAGATAAGCAGTCTTACCGGCCTCTGATCAGCACATCTTTCCACCAGCTCAAAAAATCTCTCTTCGGAGCCATGAAATTCATTCTGGTCACAGAGTTCTTCTACTGTAGTCAAAAGATCATGTACAATGGACTTAAGTTCTTGACTCTCTAGACTCTGAAACAGAGATACAAACATTTATGACAAGGTCTTCTGACTGAAATAACACCAAGATAGGCTCAACATTCACCTGTAGCTGTTGGAGTAATCGCTCCATGATGTCCAAAAGGATATCCCATGTTACAGCTTGCAGCTCCTTGCCATATTTCTTTATTAGACGTGTTATGGACAGAACTATCTCGTAAGATACAACCGCATTGGGACATGTCATAGCCTGGAACACAAGGTGCTTCAGTCAATTAACAATTGGAAAGCAATAGTCAGAAACTCTCTTGAATTCAAATGAAATATATCTTTTTCATTAGAAAGCTAGCAGGAGATCCAAGTCTATACACAAAGACCAAAGCAAAGAACCATTTTATAAAGTGCAGTAATGCACTGCTGCAAGCAGCTGTAGATCAGCTGTCAAATATAATCCACTTTTAAAGAGCAGACACATGGGATTAAAGCTAGTATTTCCTGTTTGATGCACTTGGATGAGAAAATCTTAAGAGAGTCTGACGCTGTTCCTGAAAACATAAGACTATACTAGCTACAGAACTCTATGCAGATCAAACCTTAAAAATCAAACCACAGGTGGAACTTATTATCTTTCTTTCCCAGATGTTATAACCCAGAGATGAAAGGCATAGAAGGAATTAAGTCTTCTTTCTGTTGTTGCTATAATCAACTTCTGCTTCATTACTTATAGATCAAGCTCAGCCTTGTCTTCCCTTAAAGAGGGGTTGTAAAGATCAGGATCCTTCTCACTGTAACATGTTAAGCAAATAACAAGTATCCTGGATGAGGGTATAAAACTATAGTACTACTTCTGGCAATACCTTCCTTCTGCTCAGACACTGAAACAGTCTTCTAAGTAACTGCAGTGCTAAGCACTTAAATAACATGGGAGACAACACAGAATTATAGTACAACTACTGGCAATAATTTCTTTCTGGTCAGATACTGAAACTCTCCTCTACATAACTCTAACTTCCCTTAAACATATGTATGTGAAAACAACCTCTGAAATCTTAAGTTTCTTTTGGCTTCATTTAAAACTGGATTTAAAACAAATCTGTTTTATTAAGAAAAGTCGTAAGCTCTATTCTTCTTTCACATAGAGTCAGATTCTTTCTCTCACATTTGTGTACTAAACACTAGAAAGATTTTCTCTCAATTTTTTTTTAAAGGTAGTGCATCCACAATACAGATAGTTTATTTAGAGAGAGAGGAAAAAAAAGTAAATTTTATTATTTGGCCAATAAGCATACTCCGCACAGAAGTCTCAGTTCTAAACTTAAACTTTCAGGTGTTTCATTGTTTTTCCCTATGCTTCACCCAGCATATCCAACTGCTGTCTTTTGTTCTACAGGCAGATGAAGATCTGTTTGGTGTAGGGAGCCACCGTTTTGCTATAGATTTGTACAGGTCCAAATCTATACCCGATTAAGGTTCTCCAACACGCAATCCTACCTTGAGGAACGAAGGCAGCACTGACGTTGGGGAATTCTTGAGTGAATTGAGTCGATGAGCACCCCAGAGGGCCATCCCAACAAAGAACACAGCTCCTCTCAGCAGCGCTGCATCTGCCATGTAAGCTCTAAGGGCAGATAGAAAGAAAAGCTTAGTCTACAGCAAGGGTATTTCAGCACAAAGGCTCAATAGAAATATGCAGCGTCACAACAAGAATTGCCAGTTGTTATACATCATGGCATTGCAGAGCAATTTACAAACATTAAAAGTAGAAAATCACTTTATTTTTAAATTAAGGAAAATTAAACACAGAAAAGCTCAAAAAGGAGCAGTTCAGCAGCAGCAGCATACCTAGGGAGAGAATTCCCTTCTAAGTATCACAACTTTCAGCCCGCTCTTCTGAAGTCAGTGACTCTCTATGTATTTTGACAGGACCTGTACTGAGTTCCTTGAGTTTTGTTAGATATTGCTTCCTTACCTGTCTTCCATGATCCTGCACATGTTGTAGATGGCACTGTGCCCCAAGTGGGTTCCCAAAAGGTTGCGCATCAGCTGCAAATTCAAAGAGAACACTTTAATATCCAATTGTTAAAACACTCATTAGCTTCAATATGCAGTCATCAGGCCAATCATGCCTGCCTAGGGTAAAGTAAACGTGCTCAGCTATTTCCATGCCACAACAGAAAAAGTAGCCTGTCAACATGAGCTGAGAGGAAAGTATGGGTAAACCACATGGAAATGCAGCTCTTACGCTAACAACACACTGATTCTTTAAATACTTGAAACAATTATTAATTTATTCTCAAAACCAAACAGATTTATGGCAAATATCACAGACACATCTGACACTTTCTGAGGCTGAAACAGTGACCTCACCAAAAACAAAGCTACAACAAAGTTCTGACCTTCCAGCATGGCTCACAGAGTTCTTTCACATTGATGGTACGGCACAAAGTGATGATAAATACTGGCAGGTTCTCTGACGGTAGACAATTATAGCAAACAACTGCATCAAGGACTTGCAAGGAAATCTTTAGGAAAGTGAAAAACAAAATGGTTACACATTTCTCTTGGAACAAAGCAGGTAAAACGCTAACCTGATGCACCCACGAAATTTGCTGGAAGTCAAAGGAGATACAAGCATGTTTTTTTAAAAAAATCATCGTGGGATAGAAAGCAAAACATAAAAAGCACTGTTAAAAACTGATTTCCCTAACAATTCAGCCATGTTCCACTGGTTTTAGAACTAAATTACTACGCTTGAGACACTCAGTGGCTCCAAAAACATTGTACTAACACCTCTGTAAAACAGGGATAACAGAGATGAGAGTTTGAGCATCTCATTTTGTTTGTAATAGATACAGTTTCAAAGAATTTCAGAAAACTTTGAAGTACTAAGAGACTCAAATTACTGACCTCTATGTCCACAAATGATGATGTCTGAATGCACAACAAGCATATCTTGCTGTTAGGAAAGAACACATTTATAATTGTTTGTAATTTGTTTAAAATCTTATTAAGCAAACAAGATATAAAACAGATGACTAAATTAGCATGTTATTTTCCTTATAATTCCATTACTGTGTCTTTATTGATAATATTCCTAGGGACACCAAATACTACAACCTCTTTAATAAACAGTTACCTTAAATTCACACTTAAATGATGTCTCAGTATACCTGTGTTAACAGAATAACAGATAGATATCCTTTGCGAGACTAACCAGTGCAGTTGGATTCACTGCATGGTATAGGGGAAGTATGAACAATTAAATTAAAAGATCGGAACACTGTAAGAACTGAGAAACTTTTTTCCAGTGATCATCTCTCTACTAACGACCAGGTTTGGGGAATATCTTGGCCCAAAGCTCTTCAGAGCTCTCCTTCAGAAAAAACAAACAAGCATGACACTGGAGGGGCCCATTCTATGCCAGATCTGACTGACCTTCCAGAAACAAGGTTTTGTTTTGTTATTCTTGCTTTTTCAGTTTGGGATTTAGAGAGCAAGAGGGGCTTTTTTTGCCCCAGGATAAGCACAATTTCATTACAGAGAAACAAAAAACTTGAATTTTAAACTTCTTTTCACTCTGGTCACACCATTTTCATTTAGATCACAGATCTAAGAAGGCTTTAAATTTGGCTTCCCATTCGGAAGTCAGTTCACTGTTACAGAAACTTCAAACAATCAAGAAACAAAATCCTGTTTCTTCATCTGTGCATACTACAACAGCCAGCAGTAGTAAAATCACATATTTGTGGAAAAGTCAGGTACGGTCTGAAATGTAAGAGATCCAGATCAGCTGAAAAAGATTCCACTTATCTCTGTGCTGATCTGCAACTGTGCACTATAATTTACCAAGAATAAGAACATAAGAGTTTAAGAACTTACTGGACCATGTCAGCTACATAGTCTTCCAGATAGCAGCTGTTGAATTTCACCAGGTTCACTAAAACCAGAAGGAATTCAGAAGACAAACCAACATCCATCCACTGCAGTACAAAGTCAGCTAAAGAAGGAAACCAAGTTGTTACAATATGCTTTCTATCCAGAAGTGTTACCATTGCTCCTTTCTATTATCAATGAAAGCCTGTCTCCCGACTTATTAAGATTAAGAGGGGTAGAGTCAATACAAACCCAATTCTTCTTCCAAGTAGGTTATGTATCGTCCATTCTCTGTGAGAGCCTTGAACACCTCAAGTCGTTCATGTAAGTCTTCATTGGATGGATAGTCCTTAATCACCTTAAAAAAGTGTGCTCTGAGGATCCCTAATCTCTCACCCTTCAAAAAAAGGCAAATAACTGTGTCACTAACAATAAAGGCCTATACCTAATCAACACCTGTAACAGTAATCTTCATGCTTGAAATTCTTTTTCCTATAGGCTGGGAAAGTCTTCTGAAAGTACCTCCACTTCCACTGGCTACTGACACTGGCTCAGCTCTCCTCAATCTGTCAGAATGTTTATTTACCAGCACTCAGGGCTCAAGGCATTTTGTCCAACATCACACAGAAAACACCCAGTACACGAAACAATCCATGGGAAGTGTGACAGAGATCATTGCCAGGAGAGCGTTAAAACAAACAAACAAACAAACCCACCAACCCAACAGAATGGATGCCTACTCTTCTCCTATGCATCTATCTCTATTTGCAGGATTCTGGGAAGTAGGATCTTGATCGGATACAGTGGTATGTTTGAATTAGCACATTATGAAATCTTAAGAATTCACAGCAGGCTTAACTTGGCGAGGCTGGCAAAGTATCACATACAGAACTTCTTGCACACTTGACATATTGAAATATCAAAAAGAGCTGCAGACGAGGACTGATGCATCTGAGCAAGGATCATACATAAATTTGCTGTGCTAGACCCAAAAATTTAAATTTAAACCCAAAGCATTTCCTCTTTAAGGAAGACATTTCAACACCCCCCCCCAAAAAAAAAAAAAAGGAGTTTGTCTTGTGCTAAGGCTTAAGTTAAATGCTGCCTTGTCCCATTTATTCAGCACAACCAAAATAAGAAACATGGAAAGTTGTAGAAAAGAGGAAGCCAAATCTTTTCACATTTGGTACTCCACACAAACCCAGCTTAAGAGTGATATTTCTTCTACAGTTTGTTTTTTTTTCACCTGTCCTTGAATTATTGATTTTAGTAGATGAAGAACAGCATGTCTGGCTTCAACTGGGCGTTCTGGCTGCAGCATATCAGCTACCACTTTCCATATTGCTTCCACTGCATGCTGAAAACAAATGTAGGAGACAGACAGTAGTAGGAAAGCTAAGCTGCTTCTGAAATTTTTACCCAGTAAGTCATTAATTATGGCAAGTTAATGAACAAGATCTCTAGGGATTTTATGCCCAGAGTTCTGAGGGATATTCCCACCTGACCTGTCATAGGCTCAGATGAACCATGTATGACATACCAAATCCTGGCCTATGCCACAGCTCGCACCCCCATAACTGAATTTCTTCATTTATGCACTTACTTCAGTGTGAATCTCATTTAAAACTTGGAACAGAAGCATTTGTGTAGAAAACTTCACTTACATACATGGTGATTTTAAAACCCATTTAAAAATCTCCTATAAACTGTCCAGAACAGGCCTAAATATTCACAGTATTCTCTTTCTGTTTAGTCCAAGAAGCCTGTCAGCTCTGTTCTCTCTGTTCGACAGTTGATATATTGGACAAACCAATTTCTTTGGTACATAGATCATCCTTTTACAGGTTTACAATGCACAGAACGTAGCTTCTTGGATCACAATTTTTAAGAGGCAGTCTAAATGATATGAGCTTCTTATGACAAGCCAAAAGATGTTGCCTAAAACCATTTTAATCCTCCAAATATTCACTGAACACTTTAAAACTTACCTCTTCAATTTTTTTAGTTTTTGCCACTTCACAGATTTGGCCAATTGCTCGTATCCTATTACTTAATCCACATTCTATGCTGAGTTCCTGGAAAGAAATGTAAAAATAAGTTAACATTTTATCTTACTAGAAACACTTAACACTCACTTCTCAAAGGGGATCATGAGCCACTGAAAAATTAACTACATGTTTGTTCAAAATGATCTCACTGTTAGTCATCACTGGAGCTGTTCAGAAATTTCTCAAAAAATTTTTTTTTTCCATTAGCAAATGATGACTTGTCAAACCTAGAATTTCTACAGAACTGGAGTCCAGCAGCTTTCCACATCCAGGACAGAAATTCTGTTCAGGGAAAAATATCCTTCTCTTTGGAAAAACTAGTAACTCATTGGCTGTGGCACTTGCCCAGAACAAGTGAGACAGACAGACAGACAAAGGAGGGACTCAAATCTGTCTCTCTAGCTTCCCAGCGTAAGTATGGGGCTCCTTCAGCACAGACAGGAAGGGATTCTTGTCTCTTTCTCCCTATGCACAAACTACTCTGTTTATAGACTTGCTGGACCAATTACTGGAACAATTTTTTTTCCATAAAACCATGACTTCCCCATAAAATGAAAACACTGTTTCCAACTTGTCCCAACCAGCACCATAAAGACTTCATTCAACAAGCTCAGACTATAAAAATGGAGGAAAGCAACACACACTCTGACAAAGCACCCTGCACACCCATGGAACAGAAGACAATACGATCGCAAATATCTGAAAACTATTCAAACACTGAATAGAAAGCAGCATCCTCCTTTCACTGCACCTAAGTGTTACATCCATTTTACTAGAGAATGAATTGAGTTGTAAGGTAAATTAATAGCAAGTTCAGAGATGGAATTAATGGAAAACAGAAAAGAATGAGTAGTCCCCCGCTTCCTCCCTTTGCAGGTTTACCAAACACACCATCTCCAGCTTTACTACAATCAGTTCTCAGACCTTGAGAATTTCCGCAGTGATGATGAATTCTGTCTGCTTTCCCTCTGAAGACTTTGAACTTCCCCGGGATGTTCCCAATCCCAAGAGATTCCTAAACTTCTCCTTCAGGCCGGAATCCTTGCTTTGTGGCTTTGCCATTGCTGACAAGAAAGCACTGCAGAGCCCCTGCAAATACAGAACAGTTACTGTTTAGGAGGCCCGAGCAGAAGAACACTAGTAACAGCCTTCACAATGTGGTATTTACAAATAGCTCTGTTTTTTCAAGCTATGCCAAAGATGAAAGAAGTCTGACACTGAGAATGAAACAGTCAATGTGCAAGTGGCCTGTATTTCTCCTGCCTTTAGTGACTGCTTCCTGGAACTAGACAGGGAACTTTAAAAATCGCGTGAGCATTTTCTGTAAGTTTTGTATGTCCAACACCACCAGAGTCTGCACATACTAATCAACATTTTAGAACTGCCAAGCTGATTTGTAAAATACACGTGCACACAGCTACATACGCTTTTTGGGGGGTATGAACTTTGTTCCCAATCCAAAGCAATGGACAGCCACACAGCGCTGTAAAATAAAAGCTGAAAATAGCTACAAGTGAGAAGCGGACTAATGAACACAAGTGTTCAAGCATCCAGATGCATCAGGGCAGCGGGAAAGGGGGGTGGGGAGCAAGAACAAGCACATCCATTACAACAAAAAAGCATTAGTAGCAATATCCTTTGGGAATTCTTTCTCTCACAGCCTAACCTTAAGCTAGAGTGAACAGAACACGGCTACAGAAAAACAGCAAGGAGCCTGCGGCATAGCACCCAGACAGCACACCTGGCACGGGGAGGGCACCAGCACTGTCCCCAGCCAGCCCTGATGGCCCAGCCCTCACGGTCCTGCACAGCAGGCTTGGCTGAGCAGGACGCCCCCTCCCCACATGCCAGCTGTCACCCCCACGCAGCGCCCTGCAGGCCCAGCGCCCTGCTCCAGTGTGCTCTTCCACACACCCTGGCAGCCCCTGTCTAAGCTGCACTGCCCGGGGACGTGGCACAAGATCCATCCTCCACAAGGCTGTGGGACACCCAGCTCGCCACCCCCCCCCATCCCCGGGGGACAACAGAGATCTCCTCCCCCCGGACACACACACCCCCGGGGACACCACAGGGCCTCCCCACACCCCCAGGGACACCACAGACACCCCCCTATCCCCGGGAGACACCACAGATTCCCCCCCCCACACACACACACACCCCACAGGGGGCACCACACCTCCCCGACACGCCCCCAGGCACACTACAGGACCTCCCCACATCCCCGGGGAGGCCACAGGACCTCCCCACACCCCCGGGCACACCATAGACACCCCCCGTCCCCGGGGGACACCACAGACTCCTCCCCCCCACACACACACACCCCACAGGGGGCACCACACCTCCCCGACACACCCCCGGGGCCACCACAGACCCCTCCCCCTTCCTGCACAGCCCCCCAGGCCCCTGGCCTGGCCTGGTCTGCGCACCCCACCGACCCCCAACCTAGGGCAGGCCCCTCCCCCGCCCAGCCCAGCCCCGCAGGCAACCGCGGCAGCCCGCGGCGCCAGCCCCGGCGCTGACACCCACCCCCGGCGCAGCAGGCCCCGGCCCACGCCCAGCGCAGCGCCGGACCCCTCCAGCGGCCGCCGCACCCCGCCCCCTCCGAGCGGAAGTCCCGCCGCTTCCGGCTCTGTGCGGCCTCACGTGACCCACCGCGGGGCATGCCGGGGCTTGTAGTGCAGCGGCGGGAGGGAGCCGCCGGCCGCCATGTGCGCGGCGGCCCGCGGCGGGCGGGCGGCGGCCCGGCGGCTGAGCACGGCCGGGGCCGGGGCCGGGGCCCAGGGGGCGCCGGCGGCAGGAGGTACGGAGGCGCCGGCCTCCCCTCCCCTCCCCGAGGCGGGCGTGATGGGCGCGTCTGCAGCCCCCCAGGGGTTGCGGTCCCAGCGGCCTGGTGCGGCCCTGTGCGCCGGCAGGGGCCTCGCCCAGGCCTTGCCCGCAGCGCTCGCCGGCCCCTCTCGCCCCGCCGGCCACGCGGTGGCCCTGGGCTCCGGCAGCAGGCCGGACGCCAAGCCGTGTGTTACTGCAGCGCTGGGGTCACGGGGAAGGAGAGTCTGCCTGGCGCGGTGCTCCCCAGGGTGAGCGCGCCGGGCCGGGCTGGGCGCGCCGGTGGGAGACCAAGGCCTCGGTTCTCCCCCAAAAGTCTCTCCTGTGTCTTGCAGCAAGCCAGCTCGGCAGTACAGCCCGTGTCCCAAAGCGCGGCGGGAGGGGGAAGAGCGTTGCTATTGCCTATGAGTCTGTGGAGCGGGATGGCGCTGAGGAAGGGGTGCCTGAGCCCAAGAGACCAAAGTGGGAGCCAAAGAACTGGCGGCAGCAGCTGGAGCGTATCCAGGAAATGAGGAGCAGCAGGGATGCTCCTGTGGATCAGATGGGAGTGGATAAGTGTTATGACAGCAGCGCACCTCCACAGGTAACACCCTGTTGCTCTGCTTAGAGGATAGGCGCACGAAAGTACAGCCTCACTTTTGCAGCCTTCTGGTCTCCTTCATGCTCCTCAGCATAGCCCGTTCTGCACTCTTAGAAGGTGGCAGATATGTTGCCACCTTTTTATGTCCCAATCTGGATATCTCCAGAACAGATGAAAAAAGCAGGATGTATCCGTACTTTAGGTTCAGATCAGTCCCATGAGAGGTTGCTGCGCAAGTATATGTATAAGCAAACAGTTTATCCCACTGGGGCAGGAGAGTCAGCAGCTCCCTCTCCTATACCTGGCTCTTTGGCTTCCAGGGGTCCTTATAGAATGGCAGTGGGTCTTTTCTGATTTGTTTTTCACTCACATTCAGCCCATGCTTAGCGTTAGAAGCTGGCTAGCAAACACAGTTGTGAGAAGTCCTTGTTGTCTGCTTAAATTGCTTTCAGAAGTATCAGGATGAACCAGGAGTAGGAGCTGAGGCAAAAATACGATTTTGGGCTTGGAGTGAAAACTCTGGAAATGTATTGTGGCAGCACTGTCTTTTGAGGTAGGCTGGAAGAGCATGAAGGCATGTCCCTTTTTTCTTAAAAATCTCTGTAGGAATCCCAGGAAAGTATGCAGCAAGATGGCTCTGTAACAGAAAGGAAAAACAGAGCACAGTGAGAAGGCGAGGGCAGCTCGTGGAAACTTTACAGGCTGCTTTTATACTCCTCAGAACAGTACAGAACCATGGATTGGCTTCCTCCCCTCTCATGACTCACTTTTAAGGGGATACTAGTTGAAAGGAAGGGCCATGCTGGGGATGGCACTGTGCTCCCCAAGCCTGGGAACGGAATCAAAGGCCCCAAATGACATCACCCTCCAAGGGGAGCATTTGCATCAGTACAAAAAACAAAGGAGAGCAAGGCCGTAGCACTGTGCTGGGATGCGTGGCTGCAGGGATGCACGATCCATGCGGATCATTCGTGTGGGAACATGGAGATAACCAGCAGGCAGACTGAGGAGAGCAGCGTGAGCTGTGTATTCCATGCTGACCTGCAGGGCTCAGGGGGAAGGATCTTCAAGACGCAGCTGCACGGCCTCATTGCATGTAATACTCTCCCTGTTGCAGGGGTCATGTCTGGGGCTTGGATCCCTGGTGAAAACGGTCAGCTTTGACTGCAGCTTCAGGCAGTGTGTTATGCTCTGCAAACATGCGGGCCAGCATCAAGTGCAGCAGTGGGGCCAGGGGGAGAGACAATGCAAGATTAGGAAATAACTCTTTTCCCTAGGGGAGCAGAGCTGTTCCTTACAAGATAAAGTAGATATTGTAACCCTCAGTACAACATCAGTACTCTTCACACAGCTTTCACGCTCTTAGATTTTTCCTGATGTGCCTCTGGTTTTGTAATCTTTGCTTGCAAGGGAGCTGGAAGAAGGATTGTAACCCATGTTGTCCTGCACCTATTTTTTTTTTTTTTTTTTTTTTTTAAATATCATCCTCCTGGTGGGGACAGGTGGGACCATAGAGCAGAATCAGCTGGGAAAAAATCAACTGAAAAACAAGAGATGAATCGTCTGGGCCAAACTCTGCATGATTGCATCAGAGGAACTTTGCTAGTTGCTGTGTGCCATTTCCTGATCTCTGCTTTTTATCTCATTTCTATAGGATAGGTTCGCTAAGCAGCTCATTACAGTCAGATACTTGGTTCCTACTGAAGTTTAGTGGAAAATGGACAGGATTTTCAGAAGCAACTTAAGAGAACAAGTTGCATGAAAGGTTGATGGGCATTTCCACTTCCTGTGAAATCTCCAGAGTACCACTATCAGGAAAAACTTTGTCTGGCCCTCTGTGGCTAAGCACCGAAGTGCTTGCATATGAGATCCCACTAATCCCCTAGACAGTAGCTGCTCTCTGCCCTTTCACACATACTGATTGCTTAGGTTGGAGGAGGTGTTTCTTCTCTCCCCCTTTTTATGTGGTGGGGAAGTAAAAGGTTACTAATTTCTTTTTCTGCCTTGTAGTCTCTTATGGGTGGATAGCTTCTTACTATGCACTGGAATGAAGATGCTTCTGGGTTTGAGAACTCAGCCCAAAAGCTGACAGGATCCTCTCAGAGCCTTTTGGGTGTCTCACTGTCTCCCCTTTCCCCAGGTTATGCGCTACCAGGTTCTGCTTTCACTGATGTTGTCCAGCCAGACCAAGGACGAGGTGACATCAGCAGCCATGTTGCGCCTGAGGCAGCGTGGCCTCACAGTCGACAGTATTTTGCAGATGGATGATGTGACACTTGGCCAGATCATTTATCCTGTAGGATTCTGGAGGGTGAGTGCAGAATCGCAGCAGGGCCGGGCGTGCGTGATGAGGAAGCCCCTCCACCTCTCGCTGCTCTCACGCAGCTCTCTGAGCCACCCTGGAGGCCCCGGCGGGACGGCGGGCGAGTGCTGGCTCCGGCTGCACAGGCCGCGTCCCTGTGCTGCAGGCAGGTGGTGAAGGCAGTAGGTGGGTGTGAATCTGCCCTGCTCCTGAGAGATATGTCCCTAGCCTATATTCAGCCTGTTTGTGGTGGTATTTTCATACCCCTTGGTGATCTTTTCCCTGGAATGCAGTGCTTTACGCCAAGCTTAGCAATTTGTATCCACAGCAGGATTGTTTGCTGCAGCGCCTTGAGCATGCAGAGGAGATTAGAGCTAACCATGTTTCAGCATTTTGCTTTCAAGGAGAAATAAAAGGCCTCTGTCTCCCCTCTGCAAACTCAAGTGCATGGCCTCACATGTAACATACACTCAGGAATGGGTTGTTTTCTGAGCTGTTTTTCTTTTTTTTCCCTATATTGAAGGGGAACTTGGATTTTCTACTTTTCCCTTTGGTTTTTCAGAACAAGGTGAAATACATAAAACAGACGACAGCCATCCTGAAGCAGAAGTATGGGGGTGACATACCAAGTACTGTGGAGGAGCTGGTGAAGCTGCCAGGAGTGGGGCCCAAAATGGCCCACTTGGCTATGCACATTGCTTGGAACAGTGTGTCTGGGATCGGTAGGTTGGACCATGTTCTCCAGGTTTCTCTTCTCCTAGATCCTGCCTGATCTATTCCTGGGGCAGAGGGTAAGCATTGCAAGCTGTGTAAACTGCCTGCCCCATGACCCTAACAGCATCACTTCGGTTTAGCCACCTGCAGACTAAATTTTGTATTTGTGTGGGTGAAGGACACAGTCCTCGACCTCTTACAACTGATGAGTTGCTGTGAGTAGTTCCTGATGAGTTGCAGAAGGATTTGGTTCCAGGCAGTGTGTGGTTGCTGACCTTCTGATGCGATTTAGTTCTTGTGGCTGGACATTTAGCTGGGTAGTAGGCTTGTCGCAAAAGGTGCATTTGTTTCTGTGCCATGTTTCTTGAACCCCAAGTGTAGTGAGTGCTTAGCTGTACCATGTGCTATGGAACCGTGTACTTTAGCAACGGGAGTCTGGGAGGCTGTGGTGGAGGATGGGCTGGGACAGACCTGGGCCAGATTCATTTCTGCACAGCGTTAGTTTTGAAAGCGCAGGTGAGACCATGGCTGTGGCGCTGCCTGCGGCAGCCGGCAGATGGGGCTGGAAGATCGGCCGCAGCACTCCAGCGCGCCGCACAGCCTGGGGGCCTCAGGGGACAGATTAATATTCCAAGTGTATTTGCTGCTTATTGGAGGAGCCCTGGGAAAGCTGGTAATGGTGCCACCTGATGAGTGACTCCTGCTGAAGTGAGTGTGCAATCCCAAGGTCACTGAAAATCCCCAAGGTGCGGGCAGCAGCCGACTCCTACAGCCCCACTGGTGACTGTCAGCTGTACAAAATGTGGTTCTTGTGCGAGATTCAACAGCATTTTGGATCTCTGAGTCTCTCCTGGCTGTGGGGGAGGGAAGTCTAGAGGGAGCCAAACTAGCCAACTGTTTTCCAAATAATTGTGTGTTCAGTTTTGATTTAAGAGGCAAGACTTAAGTCTTCCTGTTTACAGCAATTTCCTGGGTTTTGCCCAATTAGCCATAGAGACAGGTTTATCGCTGCTGATCTAACAATAATATACTTTGCATTCAGAGCTTTTTAGCTCAAAGTATTTTATAAACACTCATTTAAGCCTCACAGGCCCCCTTGTCTTAGTAGGTATTATGAAATGTGTTTTCCATCTGGGTAAAGGAAAGGGCAGAGATTGCAACTTGCATAACATCAGCTGCAACACAGAGGGAGAGAGTCCAGGACTGGCTGTGTCAGAGTGGGTCCGTATGTTGCTAGCTGTATGGTGTGAGATATCCATCCCCCTCTGCTTTTGGCTCTAGTCCTAGGAAGAAACCAGCATGTTTGTTCTGACGCTGACCCCTCCTTTCTGTTTTGCCTGCGCCATTACTGTAGGGCCATGAAGGAAGCCCATTGCAGGGTGTTGCATCTGGTTTGCTGCAACAAGCAGCCTTGGTTTTGCTGCCTCCATGCAGGCATGTCTTCTTCCACTTAAGTTCTGCATCTCCCATGCTAGGTGTGGACACCCATGTGCACAGAATCACAAACAGGCTGAAGTGGGTGAAGAAGGAGACCAGATCCCCTGAGGAAACTCGGGTGGCACTGGAGGACTGGCTGCCCAGGTAAGATCTGACACCCCAGTCTCCTTTCTCCATACAAGCCCCTTCATGCTAGTTGCAGGAACTGTATCTGCCCACAATTCTGCTAATGGTATTTTCAGTGACTGCAATCCAGGTCTCTCTTTTTTTTTTAAGGGGGAACTTATCTCCCAGAGAGCAGCAGCAGTATCTTGGCTATTTCTCTGCTGTCAGAAGTATCAAACATCACTATTGCTGCAGAGTACCTGGAGGCCTTGATGCTCATCTCTTGCCTAGACAAGTTTACCGTGCCCCAAGCGTAGTGTTCTTCCATGTGTGACCTTGCTGAGCCTGATAGCCACTGTAGCATTAGACCACAGTTGGATTCTAGCCTTCAGTGATGCTGAATCTTCTGTAGTGAATGCTAATCAGCAGGTAGTGCTTCCTGGTCTGTCACATTTCCACATCTGGCCTGTGCCTTAGCACTTGACAACGATCACCTGTGCTTCCTTTGTCCCATGCTCCCCCCCATGCTCCTCCTACTACCCTCATTTCAGAGGGATAAGGAAAGTTGGGAGGGCTGCACTTAGCAGCAGGCTGGGACCCACCTCCAGTAGGCTTGAGGAGCCAAATGGAAGAAGCCGTAGGGGGAAAAGTATCCATTTAAAAGCATGGACTGTTCTTTAACCTCTGAATAACTGCATTGGATGGCTCACTCTCTCTTCCCACTTCAGGGATCTCTGGAGGGAGATAAACTGGCTCTTGGTGGGCTTTGGTCAGCAGACCTGCCTGCCTGTGAATCCTCGCTGCAGAGAGTGCCTCAATCAAGACATTTGCCCAGCTGCTAAGAGATGCTGACAGATCAACCAGTCTTCCTAGAGCAACAAAGCTGCTTCAGCACAGCAGCAGCCAAGAGCTGAGCCCTAGTAAGGATGTTTTGCATGGGGCTGTATGCAACTGCAGGGAAAGAGGAGCTGCAGCCAGCTCAGCATCTCTGGGGAGGGAGAAGCTTACCTGCAATGGCTGAGCTCTCAGGAGGGAAAAAGTGTCTTTGAAAGTGCATCAGTCCTGCAGGCTCCCGGTCCTGTCTGAATGCTTGTATGTGGCCCAGAAGAGCATCAGGCTATGCAGTGTCAGGAGCAGCTGGTGAGAAACTCTGTCCTGCAGAACCTGCTGCTGCTTGTAAATACACATTTAATAAAGGTGAGGGTGTTTCCTCCCCACTTATAGGGTTTGCTGGCATCTCTGCAGCACACAGCAGGGGGAGAAGAGTACTGGTGACCTCCCCAAAGCATGAGACCATAGCAACCAGCCCTGCTAGCTGAGAGCAGGCAGCACACAACATGCCAAGTTGCCGCTCTAGCCTTAGCAGAGAGGGATACTGCATATAACAAGGTACAGCTGAAGGCTTCATAAGCCGGATCAGAGGAGGCCACTGCCTGGATGGGCAACCTTGAGTTCTGGTAGCACAGGAAGCCTGGGGAAGTACAGAGCACAGTGGGCAACAGACAAGCCAGCCAGGCTTCACTCTTATTGCCACTTTAGCCAAACATGGCCATTTTTACTCTGGATGAGCTCAAGACAAACTGATCCAGGCAAAGCTGTTCAAATTTAAGGCCTCAGTTGGACAGCTTTTAACTATGTATTTGAATCCCACAGTGGGTGCTGGAGATGAGCAGTACTTTCTTGAATGCAGGCAGCACTGGGGACAATGAAACAGCTGCATCATTAACATTTTTCTCTTTATCTAAGAGGCTGCAGTGAGTTTCCCTCTCTGCTTTCAAATTTCTCTGATTTATACTTAGAAGACCTGGTATAGATCTTGGAGTCATCCAAGAACTGTCCATCACCCCCAAAGAGAAACCAAGACTCTTCTTACAGATGGGTTTTGTTTGTGCTAGGAGGGATTACAGCAGCTACAGCATCCAGGCTAATGCGTACCTCAGAAGCTGAGAAGGAACATCAGTAACGGCTGTTTTTTGTTCTTCAAAGAAAGGGCAGTGCTGACTTCAGTGTAGAGCTTCAAAGGGCTAATTTCAGCTACTCTTTAAACAGGCAAGGGAGGAAGCAAAGTTTATAATGCACTCAAGAAAGATGTAATTTCACTCTGAAGTTGCCTACCAAACAGATGAAGAATGAGCAAATAAGTTGTACATGGCAAAACCAAGTTTATTACTGACATTACAGTGTACATTATGTTTTTACAATGCAGCTAACAGCCTTACACTTGATTGATTTCTTTTTTCCAAGTTAAATGTAAAGGAACTGAATAATTACTACCACGCTACAAGATGTCAGCAATGTAAGTGCTTTAACCAGGAGCAGTTTCCATGGACTAAGCAGAGACTAAGATTTTAAAACCTCATCAGTACATACTCGCACACCTGATTTCTTTTGATCTGCGTTCAAAACCACATGTACTTTTTTCCCCCTCCACTACACGGGTCTAGTTTTGTATGAGAAGTGTAGTATTTACAAACACTTCTTTGCCTTCTGACATACATCATGGCTTGTGACGGTTACTTCATAATGTAATGGGGAACATTGTGCCCTTTGCAGATGGTAACGCTGTCTGAGGTTTGGCTCTGCAGGCACAGAAAGTAACATGCGTACCATGAAAATGTAGAGATTCTTCAGTAGATTACGTATTTGGAAGCAAATGGTTTTTGTGACCAACAGGAAAGGAACTAATTGTCTTTGAAGTGTAGTAGAAAAGAGGCATCGTGTTAACAGCGGAGTACCAGAAGGGAGGTAAACCTCCCCGCATCCTGATCCATCGTCCTGCTCCCAGTCTCATCACCAATAGCCAAACACCTGCACCAGTTCCTCTCCAAAATCACTTTTAAACCTGTTCATCCATTCAACCTTCTGCATTTTCATAACAGAGAAATCATGTCCTTCAGCCCCTGAGGGTTTCCATGCTCTGTCAGCAGCTAGGTAACAGCCACGCGCATCAGCTGCTCCCCCCAGCGAAGCCCAACACCCTGGACTCCGCTGCTGCCCTCAGCCCCTCTCACGCTGTGCCAAGGCGGGTTAAGCTGCTGAGGAGAGCAGTAAATGTTATAAGGCACCTTTTAGCTCAATATTTATGAAATATACACAGAACCTTAACAATATCCCTAGTGCTCTGACTAAACCAAAGGCCACTCATTTGCAATTCAGCAGCTCTGGAGAGTAACACAGGGCAACAACAGCCTGAGCCAGACGTTGCGTTCAGAACAGTCCTCGGCTCCCATGCTATCGCCACCATTTGCATTTAGCAGGGAAAAGTGGTTTTGTACTTGACTGTGCCCCACTGTGTCCAGTCCCTTCCAAGTGCTGCTTTGAAATGTGATCTGAAATACACAGCAGCCACAAGAGCTGGGCTTGGGGAATTGTCACAGCTTGGTAAGAGGGAAGAGGAACCCTCTAGCTCTTCGTGGCCTGGACCCTTCCCTGGTCAAACATCTCTGTCAGGAAGCTGTTAGTGTTCTATCCCATCTTAGTCATCTTCCCTCATTTACAGCCAAAGGAAAGTAGTAGAGAGCTTAAACTAGCTTAATCAGTAATGCTTTAAAGATGTGTTTTAAGGATCTAATGCTGAGAACAGGGTGTTTACAAAGGAGGGCATAGGAAGCCAGAGCAGTTGCCCACTACATCAAACTGCTGCCTGCTTCACAGCCAGCCCTGCAGAGACCCCCTCAGCACCCACTGCTCCGGAGGCCGAGCCCATGTCCCCTCACTCCTCCCGCATCAACACGACAGAAGAGAGGTGCAGTTACGCTTACAGACTGGAAACATGGATGGAGAGCAGCAGAAGCAGGGAGAGAGGAAGGTTTTAAATACCAGGTCAGAAGTAACAAGCCAGGTGGGAGCTGGGCTCTGTTCTGGGACGTGGCGCCCGTGCGCGGAGGAGCCGAGCCCCGCGTTGGGGAGCATCAAGCCTGCTGCTGGAGCTGGATCCCCACGGCACACGCTCCTAGCTGCCAGCAGATGCTCGCTTGTGCTCTTTTCAAGTCTGTCTGAAGAGCAGAGTTTGTAGCATCTCATGGCTTTTGTCCTCTTGCAAGGCCTTCTAAGCCGGGCTGCCAAGACAGATCCTCGCGCTGCCGGGAGTACTACGGAGTCGCTGCTACCCTGAGCGGGGACGGCTTCACCTCGTTCCCCTCCCTTCCCCATGCCAGTCATTGCTGCATTTGATTATGCAAATCATGAGGCCTGTGGCATTTGGGCTGCTGGGCTGTGTTTTGCTTTTAAATCCTGCCATCTCTTCTCTGCAGAGCTGTCCGGAGGGGAGGGGGAGGGGACGAGAAAGGGGCTTTTATTGCCTTGGTAGAAGGCGCTGGTGAGGAGGGAGGTTCCTGCACTAACTAAAAACATATGGGACTTCATTTAAAACAGAACAAAAAACCCTTTTTCATTTCAATAGCAAATCCAACATGAGCAATTTACAGCCACTGTCCATTTTCCCATGATGTGAAAAGTTAGTGCTGCAGACAGGGTGCGAGGGAGGGGGTGGTCACCTACATCCGAACCTCTTCTCTGGTCTCCCTTGCCCACAGCAAGGGACATGAGGACATAAGACATTTGCACAGGGACACAGAGCATCCCATGGGGCTCAGTCTGGGACACTCGCAAAAACAAAACAAACAAAGTAATAAAAGCCTAAATTATGCAGGTAAGATACAAAGAGTTAATCTCTTCCAGTCCTTTCTCAGTGGGGACAGGGGACTGCAGGCAGCCAGAGCAAGCAAGAAAAGGAGCTTTGGTCACATTCATCTTACAAGAATCGCTGGTGAGTAACAATAATAATAATAAAAAAGGGACTTTAAAATATGCCTCGTAAAAGCAACCAGTGAAGAGCAGAGCACAAAGCATCTCACGTGGACACTGAAGACTGGGCCTAGGCACCTCAGAAATGTCCGGGCCAGGGAGAGCCAAGTGCAGGAAGAGGAGACAGGGAAGAAAGGAGCCGCTAACAAGGCTCAGAAGTTGCTGAAAATCTCTCGTTTCTTGTTCCAGTCCATCTGCGGAGCCCTCTTCTTCACCCGCTTGGCACGCACCTTCTCCTTGGCCTCTGCAGCCGTTGGGCTCAGGCTCAGCCCGCTCTCCTCAAACGGGTCTCTCTTTTCAGATTCTCCATCCTGGGTGGGGTGGGAGAGAGAAGATATCAGATGTGAGCAGTTTCCCCACTGCACAATACATGGGCCAGTGGAAGAGGCTGCCTGGGGCAGTGCCCCCCACGCAGGGAGAAGCATGTACCTACAGACACGTGTGTGCCCTAAAACCCATCCTCTGGACAGAGCTCCCACCCTACGGCTGCAGGTGAGGTCACGTTGTCCATTAGTGTTTTAGCTGGCATAACCCTGCTGAGAAGCCAGAAGCAAGCCTTTCCCAGAGCGTGCGTGATAAAAGCAAGCTCATTTTTTGCGCAGAAAGGCCCGTGTTGTGCCTGTGGTTTAACTGGCAGCAGCAGTATCTGTGTGGCCACAGAGAGAATTACCGCATTACTTTTTGTGGGTTTTTGCCCTCCTGAAGGATGTATAGCTGCCACAACTAGAAGTGGAAAAGCAGAAATACAGAAGTTGTTGCCAAAGGGAAAACAATCTGTAAAAACACAAATAAGTCTCTGATGTTGGCAGAAAGCATCGACAAGAGGAAGCAAGCTGGATGGGCCTTCCAGAGCAAGCAGTGTAGGTGCTACAGGAGGTCCCTCCCTGCATCTGCCTGACCAGTTCTCCCGTTCGCTCCCAGAGCACCAGCATTAACCCAAGCCAGGATGTAGCAATGTGCCGGTGCAGGGCGAAGAGCAGCACCAGCCGGCGTTCCCCATCAGCGAGGCCCAGCCACAGGATACCAGGCAATGGTTGC
Source organism: Rhea pennata (assembly GCF_028389875.1). Taxonomy (NCBI): domain Eukaryota; kingdom Metazoa; phylum Chordata; class Aves; order Rheiformes; family Rheidae; genus Rhea; species Rhea pennata. Next base: position 18,239,877 of record NC_084677.1, on the reverse strand, counting down.
TTTGGGAATTACATTGAAAGGAGCATCTTTCCATGTGCCTAATAAAAGAACTTTTATGATAAGAGAATTAACTTTCCTTTCTGAAGTCACTGCCACTGCTGCAGTGTGCCAAAAATCCCAGTTGCCTGTAAACGAATCCTGACCCTCTTGTTTCTACAGTAGGTGAAAGATGGCCATCAAGGCCTCAGGGCACAATTAATATGCAACTTTAAGCACTTTCTGCAACGTAAGTATTTGTCTTCTAGAGGATTTCTGACAAGATTTGACTCCACTGCATCCCTGCTGAACACGGGTTCTTTGCTGGGTCTCAGTCCCTCGCATCCCACCGCGGAGCCTGACGAACAGAGAAGCATCTTTTCCGCTGGGACTTGTTTCATCAGAACCGGTTTCAGTGGCACGTTCTACAGCCAGCACAACTTAAAGCTTCCGCTTCAGCGATCACCTCCGTACCGAGGCTTTGTCAGCTACCTGCGTTCAAGCACCAGCGCCGTCCCCAGCGCGGCGAAGGCCACTGGGCCTCGCTGGACCGCCGAACGCAGGCAGCGGCTCCCCGGGCTGCGCCCTCGCTTGCGCAGGAGAAGCTGCTGCGCACAGGAGCTGAAAGGCAATGTTTTGCACTTGCTACGCTCATGTAAACAGCTGACAAACATGCAGCAGACTGAAGTTTTAGTGAAACATTTTAAAGCCTGTCTCTTAGCCCTGTTATCCAAAAATGCTTATGAAACTCCAAAAAGGAAGCGCTTTAACGAACCATCCCATTAACCATGGGCAAGGATTCCAACAGAGCCATCTGAAAGACAGCGGCTCCAACCCCGACTTTCCTCTGGATAATTAACACTAACTGAAACTGGTGGTGGTTTAAGCAAGCGTACCACGCTATGAGCTGTGGTGGAGAAGCAGACGACCCACTCCACCACCCTCCTCCAGGGACGCTAGCCTCTACCGAAGAGGTGGGACAACCTCTCAAATGGCCCAGATATGCCTCAAAGGAAGTAACTGGTGCATTTGGGTGCTGAGATCTAGATGGCCTGATTTTCCCAGAAAAGCCAGCACCAGTTCTCACTGAACGCCATCACTGAAAACCAGGACACGTATTATCTAATGTCCAGATAGCAACAGAGATGCTAGACTGGAGACACTGGGACCAGTTCCCAGACAGAGCTGGTGCTTGCAGTCTCCAAACCCAAAAGGTTTTATAGTTTTTGGATTTTCAGAGGTGGCTGCATAAGCACTTGCTGGATGTCAGACTTCCACTTCCAGATACCCCTAAAAACTGCTACTCAATTATTTTCAGAAAAATATGCTAAATTAATAAAACAGAAAATCAATCTAATGACATTCATGCCTTAGGTTTACTTTTGGTTTCTCCTTCACCTTGCATAGAGGGATCAGCCTGTTCTCTAGCCCAAAGCTCATTCTGCATTTGCTGCAATGCTAAAGCCAGGCTTTCTAACAGAAAAAACACAGATTTCGAAGCAACCCTCCAGGTCACCACATCCAAGCTCCTCCTATCTTGAGCAGCTACTTTGAACACTGTGACATATTTATTGTGCTCCAAGCTGCCTTGTTCCTAACAGCATCCTAGGCCAGAACCTCACAGCTCTGCTTTTCACAACCCTCCAACTCCCCAGCCTTCAACTCTTTTCCTGCAGCCTCTGTCCGTGTAATTACACGGCAGATCTAAAACTACTTAAAGGCATCCTTTCATCTTACCCGTTGTTTCAGGCTATTAGAGTAAGAGTCGCCTTCTAACACGGCACCAATTAACTGCTGCAGTTATCCCTTGACGTTTCCCTCTGTTCCCGTTTCAGGCAGCCCTCCACCGAGGTCACGGTGCCCAAAGGTACGAGCAAGCGCAAGCCCTCCTGGAGGCAGGGTCTAACCTGGTGAAGCAGCACGCATCCGACCCCTCGCTAAACTCGTCTGCTAATGCAGGACATCTGCTGCCGCTGGCAGAAGCCACACGCAGCTTCTCGGTCCCCTGACAAAGAGCGGAAAGAATGCGCAGCTCGGACGCGCGCTCGCAGGAGCGGAAACGGGCCAAGTAATTCAGACCTCTCAGCAGCCTTTTTAAACTTGGTTTAATCAAACCCTGCGGGTTTTAGCTTCCATGCATCTGAAAGCCAAAGGGCAGTAACAGAACGTAATGGTATTTAATTCACATTTGAAGGTTGTTAAACACTTCAGATGGGGGCTTGAGGGGGGCAGTTTATAGACAGAGTTTACAGATAATCTCCCCTTCCCCTGGTGTTTACATCTTTATGATAACAACTTGTACTTCTACAGTATCTCCAGCCTGAAGGATCCTGAGTCCTTCATAAACTACCTAAACAAATTGTTTATGCATCCCCCAAATGCAACCACCCCTGAGCTGGATCCAGCAGCTGCTAGCAGGTCATAGGTACATTTCATGAAGATTTACAGCTCCAGATATGAAAGAAAATTCTGTATTTTGATTATTTGATGAGTACAGCTGTACTTAAGTCTGCAGGCTCAAAATTGAAAAATGCATTTAAAGGCATTTTTACACAATATCACAAAGGTATGTAAATATATAAATATGTAAAAAGAGGAGGGGGTGCATTTGTTTGGGTATTTTTGTTTTTTTACCTCTGATTCTTTCCCAGGACTTTGAAGATCACTGTGAGATGAAGATGTGGATCCTCCATTCAGCTGTTGGATATTAAAATGTTAATACAGTTTGCACAAAGACTGAAGAAGAAGAAAAAAAAAAGTGCTATGCAGAAAAATACTACAACCTCATAAGGAAAATCACAGCCAGCCCTGCCAGGTACAGAATAATGCCTAGTTTTTCCAGAGACAAGGCCAGCTACATACACAGCCTGAAAGGGAGGACTGTGAGTTGAAGCGACCCCGATTCAGAGGCACGCTCTGCAGAGCTGGCTGTGGCCCCGCGGTCCTCTGTGCAGAGCTGGTGGGAGAAGGGCTACTGCTTCCCCTAACTCCCCATCCTCCTGCTCCGAGCAGGACCGGCCACGCAGCGCTGCCAGCGCTTAGCAGCTACTTATGTTCCCTGTCACTGGGGAAAATAATTAAATGGGGCTGAAACCAGCCTTGTCTAACTCCTAAATTAAAGCTGCAGGAGGAAGCAATTAAAATTAGCCAGCAGCAGTTACTCTGAGCTAAATGAGCCTCTGGGACGCTCCGAGGTTCCCTCTCCACTCTGCAGGCTGGCACGTCATCCTGCCAGGCTCATGTTTCTCCCCATCATGGGCGAGACTCAGGAGAAGCTGGCATCCCACAAGTCTGGCCTCTCCCGCTTGGTCCTCCTCGATCGCTCCATCCCGGGCTAAACGGGGAGGGACGCTGCCCTGTCACCGCAGCCATCAGAGCGCACGGCGCAGGCCGGTACTCACCTGAGTCTGCGCAGATCCGTTTGTGATGGGCTGAGGTACCACACCTATAGACCCCGCAAAGAAAATACTTGGTAAATACACTCAGCTGGGGATTGCCGGGCTCCTGCGCGAGGTGAGCGTCCCGGAGCATCACCCACCGCGCGAACGCGCGCGCGCCGAGGCCGCCCCCGCTGCAAAGCCAGCGCTTCTTTCCTCCGGGGGCTGCAGCAAGATCACCGCCCGTGCTGCTTCCGAGCCCCCGCAAAAGCCTGTCTGTTTCCTCATGCCCCCGGGAAAGCACATTATTTTAAAGTTCCCCTGACTTCATTGATTTCACTCTGTTTTCATCAGAAAAAAATTCCTTCTATGAACCACTTGGGGACCAAACAACTTCCTCCTATAAGTGCTAAATACAATGCAATCCCATATTTTTTGAATATTAAGTAACTTTTGTTCAGAAGAAAAACAAGCTATTTAATGAGAAATCTTGCAAACCAATCCAACATTCTTTGCTGAAATCAGCATCTGTTGGTTTCACAATAGCGTGTGGGAAATAGCCTGCTTCTCGTGTCACTGCATTTTTGTAACTTTTTGTTTTTGCTCCCTTCCAACGGTTCACACTAGTAATATCCAATATAATGACAAATGTTATGCCAATGAGCTGCCAGTCGCCACTACCAAGTCATCGCTAAAGGCAGCCTGGGACAGATGAGACACTGGTTATAACAGATGTGCTAATCACGTGACAGGATTAATAACTGAATTATCTGTCGAGAATGAATGCTTCTTGGGGCAAAGACTTCATTTTGCACATCTCTCCGCCATGCAGAACAGTCAGAGACCTGTCTCCACTGGGACCTCAGACTGCCACCACGTTATGGCAAATGAGCAGAAAGCAATGATGTGCGTGCACTCCAGTGTGTAACACGAACCCAGCGAAGCCAGAGCCGCGCCGGGTGCCAAGCACAGCTTGCAACTACAGAAACCCAGGGTTGCTAATTTTACAGCCCCAAAGCCATTGCCTCGATACATCATCCAAGACATTTCTGGGCTTGCTTAAAGACTGATTTGGAGGGCTGCATCAGTGCGAGCTGTAGGGACTCCTACTGCAAATGAGGGGACTTTTACATTAAAAAAATAAAGCCTCAATTACGATGTTGCGATTCTTGGTCCTGGTCTGTCCACAATCGTCGGCCAGGCAGACCCAATTCTTAGTGATCTCTGAAGAAAAGGGCAAGGCAGCATGCTGACCAGCCAGGGGTTGCAAAACCAAGGCACAGCGCTCGAATGCGTAACTGAACATCACTTGTGTGTCAGGAACCCCGGCTCCGTCCCCACCGGCGGAGAACAAGGGCTCCATTATCGTTTGTGCCAACGGACAGCTCTCGCACCAGCTCCTCCTCGAACCGATTCGGAGCATCTGACACCACTTCTGCCCCGTGCAGTTCTCAGAACTGTCTGACCCATTTTTTGGACAAATCTCTCCATTGAACATCCGACCAAGCCGAGCGATTGTCCAGGCCAGAATTCAGATCAGATAAGGAACAGCTGTATTGAGGAACAGAGCTCCCCATTCAGGCAGCCAGGAGGGAAGTACGCGTTCGGGGGAGCAGCGCTCGCTCCCAGGACGGCAGGCTGCAGCGCAACAGGTTGCAGAGTGGACAGGCAGCTTTCTCTGCCAGGTTTCAGCAGCGAGGAAGACATTTAATGCAACAGCTCTCCGTGTGATCACTGTCGCATGAAGCCCTTCCCTTTGCGCACACGCGCTGTTTGCTCTGGCATTTCTGTGCACGCCTTCAGGCTTCCTTTGCCGGGGCGCTCTGCCTTCTCCCACCAGCGAGCTTGGCTTCCCCAACGCCTTACCAGGTGAGGCCACAGGTCCACCCGTGCAGACACCAGGCGCCCTGTCTCTAAGGGTACTGGATGCCACGGCAGAAAACAGAGAGGTCTCTGGAAGCTGCCCTGCACGATGCTTCTTCCTCGCCAAAGGGAGCTCAGCTCGAACCAGGCGGGCTGTGCTCATCTGTCCCACCACGCGTACTGCAAGCTCACGGCTCGCCCGGCATCCAGCTCCTGCTGAATCCCCCCGCACTTTGTCTCAACCCTTTTCTGGCAGCAAGTTCCACAAGTTAATTATTCACCATGTAAAAATAACAGTTTGTTTTTTTAGCTAGATTAGGAACCATTCTCACTATTTATAGATAGCTGGGTGGTGCTCAGGAAACTACCGAGGGATGAGGCAGAAGGGAAACATGACTCTCAGTCGCTTCTGAAATCCCACCCAGTGTCACAGGGAGTCGTGGGAACGGCGCACGGTCGCTCCGGGAAGCCAGGTCTCACCTTTGCTGTGCTCTTCCGTGGGGGTCACCCCCAGCTTCTTGAAGTAATCATCCGTTTCGGGGTCCACCACCAGGAGCCTGGCCTCGTTCTCTCTGGACTTGATGTGAGACACAACCTCCGAGTGCCTCAGGCCTTCCACGTTTACGCCGTTCACCTGCAAAGGCGACGGCATCAGAGGCGAGCGCCCGCGCGCCAGCCCACCCCGCGCCTCGGCCCGGCAGAGCGGGGAAGCGCGGAGGTCTTCACGAAACAAACCCCCAAGCATCCTCCCGAGCCCTTCCCTCGGCAGCCTGCCTGAGCTCGCGTTTCCCCCCGCCCCAGGGGCAGACCTCCCAGAGTCACGCTGCTTAACTTCCTTTCGGGTGATAACAAGGCCACCGGCTTTCCCCCTTTTTCTCGCACGCCGGTCACGGCTTCCTCCTGAGCTGCCCTTCCCTCCGAAGGCCTTTGCACGAGCATCGTTCCTGCCTCCTGGCGTGGTGCTGCCAACCTCTGCCTTCGCCCTGCATCCTCAACGCACTTCTCGGAAAATCACAACTGACTGCTGGAAAATCACAACTTACAGTCTCTACTGTTACCTCGTTCCTATGGAAACACTCTTGTTTCCCCTCTTTAATGATTTAAAATCCAGCATTCGTCTTAGATTTGCCCCCAGGCATCTCAGATTCACGAAGGGCGCGAGCACACACACAAGCAACAGGGTGAGAACCAGCTGCGCATCAGCTGCGCCACAATACCTGCCCCAGGACAGATTTAACCTCACATCAACGCACGGCAATTTGTCTCTCATTGAAAGAAAAACAAGAATTTCCTCCTGTCCCATGCAGCCGAGCAGCGCCGAGCATTGCTGTCAGAATACTTGATGCACTGATTATTTTTTTCCTTTATTGCACACTGCTTGCGACCTGCCAACAACCATGATATTATTCTCTTGATTGCTCCGAACACAAAAAGGGAACAATTGTGATTTCTAGGCATTGTTCTCGGTGGGGAATGGATACACCCATTGTCCCACATGAAAAGGTCTCGATACTGCCGAGTCACTCGCCGCTTATCGCTGCGGGGCCGGCTTTTGTTCAACTCCATAAACCGTTTTTAGTGCTCAGTGCCTTTTCATTCACATATACAGCTCGGTCCACTGTTTGTGGCTGGTCTTGCATTTTGCACTTAAGGCATCTGCCTGCTAGGCTGCAGAGCAGATGTGCTAATGCAGCTTTAACGGGGAAACACAGGTACTGCTGATTGCACGGAGTCAGCAACAAAACAGTAATTAAACAATCTGGTCCTCTTGAAAACTGCTGTTCTGTTACTACGACTTTCTGGAATAAATCAAAGACTTCAGAAATCTGTTCAGCACAGAAAGGCCTTAGTTAGGGTAACTGGGTGGCAGTTTTTGTTTGTTTTTAAGCCACAGATAATTTTATAACTGTGCATACTTTAGACGGACACATCTGCTTTTCTGCAGGGCCCTAGCTGTCCACGGATTATGAGCATCAACATAGTTTGTCTTCCATCTCCTTACTCCCATGCACCATGCACAGGATGCTGAAGCGCAGAGCTGCTGGGTGCCTGGACGAGCGCCGCACCCCGACTCAGAGCTGGGCACGCCGCCAGAGCCCGGGAACGAGGGCAACCCCGGACGCCTCCCCAGGAAGCTCAGTATCTGCAAGTGTGGCTTTATCCTCAGCAACATGCACTCGGGGACTTGACAGCCAGTTCCAGATCACTGCAAGAAGCAGGACAGTAGATTAAACCGGTCCCAGTGCAGCTGTGAACCCTCTTCCTGCAAAGTCCCAGCTGTTTCTTACTGGGCTCAAAAAGCCTCCTGGGTCACGCTGAGGCTGTTTGGGGTCTAGAGAAACTCCAGGGAAAGCAACAGGACAGAGCGTCTCTGCAGAGCTAGAGCTGAGCTAGCCCCAAGATTGGATCCCCTCTGCATTTTGGGTGCCCGAACCCCCCACCCACCCTTCCCCTCCCTGAAAGGGCCCCAGGGCGGCTGGCGAGGGCAGCTGGGCTGCTCTCTCTCCGCCGGTCCAGGCACCCCCAGGCTCCCCAGCGCGGCAGAGCCGGTGACCATCAAATATTTATCAGAGCCCCAAAGAGCCAGCGCGGAGGGGATCGGGTTTCTCAGCTCTCCGGCTCACCTCTTCCCTCTTTGTGTGCACCAAGTGCTCTGCCAAGGACCGATAAATAAATAACAAAATACCTCACCGTGACATAACGCTGCGGTGAACCGCTGCCGTGGGCGCCCCGGCTCCCCGCCCCCAGCACCCACGCCGCTCCCAGCTTTAAACATTCAGGCAACAGGAGAAAGCGCGTACCCAGGCCTCCCGGGAACGACAGACACCGAGCAGATGCTGGAAGAAAGAAGCAGGCAGCTCCCACTGACACCTGAATGATTATTCATGGGCTTAAAAAGCAAGCGAGTGCTTTGATCTTAACTCACTTCTTCCCCAATTCAGTGACCGCACAGCTCCCCAAGCTGAGAGCGTGTTCTTTCGACACTCCAAGACCCTTGTCCCTCCTGACTTGGTAGGTGATGGCCACGGTTTGATACCTGCAGAAGGGTTTTGAGCTCACCCTTCTCTGAGGGGGGCCAGCACACAGCCCCAGCACGGCAGAGGGCATCGCCCCTCTCTGGGATCGGCCAGGAGTCACCACGACACAAAAGCTAAAGCAGTAGTTTACGTTGTTGCAGGGGCACCGGCTCTTGGGACGAGACTCGTCTGCGGCTTCGTCAGCGCGTTGCTCCAGCCCTGTCTGAAGCACGCACAGCTCTGAATGGGGAAACTCATTGCTCAGTAAAAACGGCAGGAGACAAATGAGCAAAAGGCAGGGCAATTCTCAGCCACCTCAAAAATGCTGCTGTTCAGCACTAAGTGAACAGGAAATCGTTTCCAAGAGCAATTTTCCCCCCAGTCTTTCACAATCCAGAGTTTCATGTTTTGAAAATCTCCCTGCAAAGCTTTTTCCCCTCAGTTCCCAGACACCTGCCCTGCCTGCAGCACGTTAGCTGAGCCGGGCCGCACCGCCGAGCTGCCGAGCGCCCCGGCGGCCGCGGCTCCAGTCCGCCGCCGTGCCTCGCCGGAGCCGGTATCATTCTTTAGATTTCGGCACGGACAGGCTCTTGCTCTCCATCAGCCGCGTTCAGTCCAGCCGAGCAGGCGGACCTCCGCCCGCAGCGATACGCGGAGCGCTGCTGAAGGACTGCGAAGCCTCTTCGCAGAGCACCTACGCCAGCCCGAAGGCTCCCTCAGCACCCGAGGCCAGATCCACGTGGCGATTAGGTGCTCAGCCCTACCCAGACACCCGCGTTACGGATCTCCGCGGCAGCCGGGCGCTGAACGTCCTCACCTCCGCGCTGCACGCACGCACCCGCTTTCTCCAGCGGAGGCAAGTTTGCCCCCGTATTAAGCAGGAACAGGCAGGGGAGCTGACAGAGGAGGCCTGCGACCTCCTAGATGACCAGCACAGTCGTGTCACTCTTGCTCCCCATCTCCCCACTTGCAAAGGGCAGCTCGTCCCGTCACGCTGCGAAGGCCTCCAAGATCCTTATGCAGAACAGGCCAAGAAAACCCCCAAAGGCTTCCCAGACCTTACCTCCACGAGCCTGTCCTGGGGCCGCAGGCCTGCTTTGGAGGCTGGCGAATCCGGATCAACCGAGCGGATGAACTGCCCCGGCCTGGATTTTTCGCTGTGCAGGTTGAAGCCGTAGCCGTTGGGGCCTTTCTTGAGGTGGCAGAGACGTGGACACAGCTCTCTCTGTCCGTTTAAATCCTGATTAAAAAAGAGGGGGAAGAGAGACATTTTTGGTTTTTATTTACAGGTTTTGTTGTGTTTCAAAGCACATGCGATCAGAAATAAAGTTAACAAGGAAACTACATATCTGCACACCGTCCTCCTGTTCCAGCTAAACGGGGCAGGTTAACAAATGAATTTCCTCTCATTGAGTCTATTTTAAAAAACCAATTGTCCAAAACTATTCCAGAGAAATAAAAGAAAAAAAAAAGAAACTGCATTTCCTTCATCAAAAGCAGCCCAGATGAAGCACGCCCATAAGCCGAGGCTCGCGCTCTCCGCGTTCGGAGCCGTGTTTGCAGAGCCCCACCAAGACCGCCCTCGGCAGAGAGGAAACAAAGCCGAGAGCCCGTGCAAAGAACACAGGCTTACGGACACAATGTGTTAACCTTAGTTATTTATTTAAGGCAGTGCCGTGCCCTTGATCCCACTGACATCAGCATCGCACGCAGTTAGGGCTCGCCGCCTTCTCTCGGTCCCTCCCCACGGCGAGGCTCGCCAAGGGCCCGGCGACGGGGGACCCCAGTCCCCGGGTTTCGCGGGGTGCCCGGCCTCTCCGCGCGGACCTCCAGCAGGCCAGGACCCCGTCCCCGCGCGCGACGCCGGCTCCGACGCGCCATTAACCTCCGGATACCTGCCCCGATGACCGTTTCCTTCGCCTTGCGGATTCTCCTGGCTGTCGCCCACCCAGCAGATGACAAGAGACTAAATAAACCTAATTCTTCCCGTTGCTCCTCACGGCTGCTGTGCAAACCACTCGCTGCTCTCAGAGCCATCTACATCTTCCTCAGCGCGAGCCGTCACACTCCAGAGGCCTCGTTCCAGCAGCAATCGAGTAATTACCGCAGTAATTACCCCTGCTGCTTCCCACGTGTGGCTGCTGCCCGTTCGTCCCAGCATCGGGGCTCGTCTCGTTTTCGCCTGGCTCGCTGGGTCTGGAATCGCTGCCAGCACCGACCCTTTCCCGAGGGACTGCGGCTCGGCCCGCCAGGCGCCATCCTCTAGCAGGGCTCCGGGCTGGCCTCTGCCGAACTTCGCCTCGCTGCCAGGCCGGAGCAGAGGCTGCAAATCGGCACCTCCGCGGAGCCCCGCACGCGAGCTCGCCGCGCGGGCGGCTGAGCCGCCGCCGCCAACGCCCAGCGGCCCCGAGCTCCTCGGCAAGGAGCGGGGCCGCCAGCGCCGCGCTGCCCGGTCCCGCGAGGCCGGCCGGCCGCGCACAGCGCCGCGCTCACCTGCCTCCCGGCAGCTGCTTTGCAGACAGAAACACTTTTGCTTTTCTGCCTGCGGTTCAAGATAAACCTTCCTGTGGCTGGGTTTTAAATTTGCATTACAAGACACGCTGCTCCCTTCCCCCATCACAGCCCGCAGGTTTCCTTTCCACCCCCTGCAAGCCACATTTGCAGCAAAATCTTTTACCACCTTCCTTTTACGACAAAAGGCCCAGGTGGAAACCCCCGCGCCGCCGCCGTCCCGGCCAGAAGGCAGGCGGCAGTAAGGAGGGCAGGCGGGCGAGCGGCGCCGGCTCCGCGCAGCCCCGCGCACGGGCCGTTCCCGCAGGACGTGTCCCCCGGCGCCTGCAAGCTGCCGGCTTCGCAGGAGCGCCGAGCGCGCCCGCCGGCTGGCACGGAGCCCGCCTGGGACGCCTGGGCCCCGCCAAGGGGCTCCAGGGAAAGGCGAGTCCGGCGTGGCGAGGGCCGAGCAAGGCGGAAGATTTTATCCAGCGGAGCCGACGGACGGGGCGCAGAGCGGCCGCCGCCGAGGCGCCTGCCCTTCTGCTGGGACTCAGCGCCCGCGGCAGTCTGTCCTCGGTGGCGGACGGACAGGCCGCTCCCCGCTGTCCTCATCTGCAAGACGCGGGCTCTCTTTTACCCCCTTACGGAGGGGATTTTCCCGGGGAGCATCAGGCGGGAAGCCGTGCGGGGCCGGTGCAACGAGCGGCCGCCTCCAGGACCCCCGGCTCCCGGGAACGTGTCCCTCGGGGCGCAGCCAGAGAGCAGCTACGGGCACGGCGTTAATGCAAACGGCAGCAAGGTCATCGACCCGGGTCACTCTCCCAAGCCGCGTTTCGGGCCAGAATGGCCTCACTGCGCAGGACATCGCACCGTTACCCCACACGGAGTGCAGAAACCCTCGGCCACGCTACAGCGCCCAGCCACAGGCGACTACGCTGCCGCACACAGAGGCAGCGGCAGGGGACGGATGCAGCGAGATAACCCCAAATCCCAGCAGGAAACATCGTGGCGAGCCATCTCCCACGGGAGCCCTCAGCCCCCAAGGACGCCCTGGGGCAGTGGGACCGGGCGAGACGGGGCAGCAACACGGCCCCAGCCCGTGCAACGCCGGGGGGAAATTCCCCTCTGGCCCCAGTCCGGCAACGTTCTGACCCGAGCTCGTTCCACGGGAGCCCTCCTTGGGCTGCTCAGCAAGCCCTGGGATCAGCAAGGATCGGGGCGGGTTGGGCACGCTCCCAGGACCGGCTCCGAGCCGCGGGGAGCAGGGCAGCCCCCGGCTCCGCGGGAGCGCGCGAAGGGCCGGAGCAGAGCCCGACACCAGCGGGCATCGCCGTCGGGCGCCGGCTGCACGTCCCCAGGCACCCGCCGCACGTCCCCAGGCACCCGCCCGTGCCGCATTTCATCGCTGGGAGCCTCCCGGAGCGCGGCGGCCAGCAGGTCCGGTGCCCAGAGCTCAGCCTGGCTGCCCCCGGCCTCCGCGGCAGGGAAACGCTCCCGCCCGGAGCGGCTTGGCTCCCTGCGGAAACTTCCACGGCACGCGGCCGGAGCCCGCAGCTGCACGCCGTCCCCGGGGCACGGACCGGTGGGAACCCCGCGGGGCCGGAGGCGGGCCTGGCCGTCGCCCAGGCGCTTCCAGCCAAGAACCGGCTTGGATAGCGCGTCCCCGCGGGCGGCCAGCAAGGAGCGGGGGAAGCGCAGTGAATGAAAGCGGTGCCCTTGCGGGATGCTGGGGCCGAGAGCAGCCCGCGGTGTCCCGGCTCCAGGGCAGCAGAAACGCGGGGGCCGCGTTGGGCTCGGAGCGGCAAATTCTTCAAAAAGTGCTTACCGAGGCGCTCGCATGGCGTCGCGGGCTGCAAACCAGCTGCGAGCCGTAACTAAACCTCAGCAGAGAGCAGCTTTGCAGCGCAGTTAAAAAAAGAGCAAGGGGAGGGGGCTGCAGCGGGGATCGGGGGCTGCAGCGGGGATCGGGGGCTGCAGCGGGGATCGGGGGCTGCAGCCCGGGGCGAGCACGCCTGCCCGCGCTCCCGTCCCCCCTCCGCAGCATCAGCGACCCGGCGCTTTTCCCATGGCCCCGGAGCAGGCGGTTCACCCTCTCTGCAAACGTTTCCAACTCGCCTCCAGAAACTGCACAAAACAGGAAATGATTCAAGCGATTGAACAGTATCAGAGCTCAGAGGCCTCCGAGCAACCTTAGCGGGTGCCCAGGGCTCCGCACAGCCAGCAAGCGCGGTGCACGGCCCAGGCACGAGCCCGCGTGCCCGGCACCAGCCCTTCAGACCCGCACATCGCCCCTCCTTTGAAATCCTCTCCCTCCCACTGCGTTTTGAGCAGGTCAGAGCTGCAACAGCAGCACAGAGGAAACGCCGCGCGGAAGGTGCAGCCGGGAAGGCGGGGAGCCTGCAGCGCCGAGCACCGCCGCACCCGGCCTCTCCGCTCGGCATCGCCTGCCCTTGCGACCCGTGCGAAAACCAAACCGCTCGGCAAAGCCTGCAGGAGCAGGCTGCCGCAGGAGCAGGCTGCCGCAGGGCGGCTTTGGCCGCAGGGCAGGGATCACTGCAGCGTCCTACCTGGGACTCTGCTTTCGACACAAAATCTTGAATTCTTAACTTCCAAAGAATTCAGAATCTTTTTACAAAGTGTCCTGTTTGGCCACAGCATCTGCTCTGAAGAGCGTGCAGAAATCCTGGAGCAATGCCTCTTCCCCTGCCCCGGAGACGGTCACGGCACTTTGGTCTGGCTTTTAAAGCTACCCGCGGCCGCGCTCTCCGGCGGCCGGAGCGAAGAGGCCGCGGACAAGGTCTCTGCACAGCCCCTCCGCAGCGCTCCGCAAAGCCGCCGGCCCCCCGGCTCCAGCACACGCTTAAGTGCTCTGCGCCTGCGTGCTTGCTTGAGAGGGAGCCCTGCTGCTCCTGCCAGCTCTGCTATTTATTTTCTTTACGACCTGTGCCAACGTTTCCCAGGTCGTGTTCTGGGAAGATATTTCCTTAGCTCCCGGCGGAATCGTGCCTTTGCGAAAGCCCAAGTTCTGCGACGCAGCGTTCCCCAGGGCAGCGGCACGTCACGGGCCGCCCGAAGGCGCAGGACGCGGTTACCCTCGCTGCAGAGGCCTGGGCCGGTTCTGCTCCGCTCTTCCGCGGCGCCCAGAGGCTCCGCACGCGTCAGGAGCATAAAAGCTCGTTTGCCTGTGTTAAATTCACATGTACTAGGAACACAATAAAAAGTAACTGCATTTTTGCCTGTTTGCACACAATAAAGCAATTTCTTGACTATAGGTACTTCCAGGTACCTAGATAACACCACTAGCCACTAACTCCTTACACTGGAATAAAAAAAGTGACGTGTCATATTCCAGCTACAAGCATTAATGTATCCACACACAGGTGTATACCTGTCTGCGTGCACATATATAAATACATAAATATAAATTTACATACGCACACACAGACTGTCACACAAGAAATTTGGATTCTGGGAATCTCCATACACGCAAACATCCAAAACCCTTTAAAAACAAATTTCAGACACATCTCTTGAAACTCAGACATAACACACGTGCAGCAGAAAAGGGGAAAACGCGAAGGCAGCGTGCAACAGAAGCCGTCGTGTTTTAGCTCGCAGGGAGGCTGGTGCCCCCGCGCCGGGCAAACCCTGCCGGGCGATGGGCCGCGCTGCCACACCGGCACCGCCGCTACGGCGCGAGGCCGGCCGCCGGCAAGGGAAAAGGTTTAGGAAACGCCTTTTAAGCTGGTTCATTTTAAAAGCACAAAAAAGACGTTAAACAGCAAAGAAACGCGTTCAATAATTATAATTAAAAAATCTGCTTGGCTGTTGGCAGCTCCCACAGCCTTACTGCAACTCCTGCAGCATCTGGTTTTCCGCCGAGGGCTCCGGCGCCGGGAGCATCCCTGACGCCGGCTTCAGCAGAAACAGCTCGGCGACGCGGCACAGCAGCGCAGCGGTGCCAGGCGGGCAAGCGCGCTCCCCAAGCCTCACGAGAAAGCACGCAGCAAGTCGCCCCAGGCACCGATGACGGCGTTTTCCTCCTCTCGTTATTTCCGGGGAGTTTGGGGTTTCGCTACTGGAGGGGGCGGAGGGACCCCCGGCGCCCTCCGGGCCTCGCGCCGCGGCGAGCGGCACTGGCAGGACGAAGGGGCCCGCCGGGGCCGCCGGGTATCCGCAGGAGCCAGCGCCAGGAGCGTCCCCGGTCCCCAGCTCCGCTTAACGAGGGGGTCCCACGCAATTAATTAGCAGGCGTCAGGCTCCTTGCAAAACAGGAGCACGGCCCGGAGCGCGGGCAGCTCCCTCGCCTCCGCTGCCCAGAGCGTAAATCCGCCTCGGCGCTTTCGCCCGGTGACGCCGCGCGCCCGAGGCGGGCCAGCCGGGCTCCGCGCGGACGAGCCCGCGGCTCCGCGGCCCCTGCCCGGCGCACGCAGGGTCGGCGCTCCCAGCCTCCGCCGGCCCCGCCACGCGTCCAGCTCTTCCGCCTCCGCGGAGCGGGCGAAAGCGCAGGCCGGAGCGCTCCTGCCTAATTCACGTTGTTTGCGTGCTTGCTTTTAACCCGGCTCCCGTGGCGTTTCCTCTCCGCGGGCGCGGGGCTGCCGACGGGAAACGGCTCCGGTGGCGGAGAGGGGCCCCGGGCACCGCTGCCCGCCGGGCGGCGAAGGCAAACGTCGCCGATCCCCATTCCGGAGCCCCGATGGCAAGGTGTCCGCCGCCCCGCGGGACGCGACGGCCCGCTGCGCCCACGGGCGCCCATTCCCGACGGGACACACTGCCTGGGCGAGGAGCGGGCGCTCCAGCAACGCCAGGCAAGGGAAAGCCATTCCCGGGGACCTCCAAAGCCCCTTGAAACGTCGCCAGCTGCTTCCGACGCCTATCACCAGCCTACGAGGGGTGGCACAACGCCGGGAAAAGCCGGGCATCTGTGCCGAGTCCCTGCCAGGATGCTCGGTGCCCCGTGGCCAGCACCGCTGGAGCGTCCCCGGCATCGCACCGCAGCCCGATGCAGACCTAGATCACGGACTCGGGGCCCCCCCGGACACTGCCGCTGCACGGCCCCGACCGTCCTGCGGCCGACGCAACGCAGAGGCGCGACGTCCGGGCCCGCGGCGTTCCCGTTCCCGTGGCTCCGGCCAGGCTCAGCGCTGCCGCCCGCTCCTCCACTGCAAAGCTCCCCATGCGCCTCGCCTGCCGGTGCGGGCTTCAGCTTAATTCAATTGCTGCCGTTATCCAAATTGCTCCAATTATTTAAATCGCTCCAGCTGGGTTTAAGCAATAGAACCATCAAAAAAAAAAAACATATTTTTTTAAAGAGCAAAGCACATGGGGGTTTGCCCTGCTTTCCATAATAGCTACAGCACTACTGCCCTAAGTGTCCTTAAAACAGCCTGTGTGTTTTGCCCAGGCTGTGCAAGCGGCACCTCATTCCCACCAACTTTGCTGTGCCTGCTCCTGGAGCGAGGAATTGCTCCGCCAGGGTCGGAGCCCGCCACACCGCCTCCCGCGGCTTCGCCTGCCAAAGCCCAGCACAAAGGGAGCAAAGGAGAGCCGCAGGCGCGCGCCGGGATGGCAAAACGATTCCAATTAGCGATGGAAACTGTCCAGCAACGGTCAGCCCGGGCACAGCAGGCATCATAGCCCAGTGATGTGCAACAGGAACCGCGCTCCCGCCGGAGGGAGCCGGCTGTCGGGGCCGGCGGGAAGCGCCGGCTGCGGCGCGATGCACATCGCACTGGGGCACGGATATCGGGGACAAATTTACCCCCCGCACAGGCGCCCCAGGACCGGAGCAAGCAGGGCACAAATGGGGCGGCAGCAGCAGCTTCGACGACCAGCCGCGACTTCGAGCCGGAGCCTTGGACGCGCTGGGAGGTCGTTATCCCGTGAAAGTGCCGGGCAGGAAGGATGCGCAGGGCAGAGAGGAGCGACCGATCCCGAGCGCCGCAACGGGCACGGCTCCCGGCTCCGCTCCCGCGCGGGAAGGCTGGCTCCCGCTTGGAGCCGGCGGAGCACCCTGCCTGGCACGGGGGGGGGGGGGGGGTTGGCAAGGAAAAGCATTGCTCTTTCAGCCTCCCGCCTAAGCAATTTACAGCCCAAGAAACGAGAGCTCCAACTTCGCTGCTATGATTTCTCGATGCGCGAAGACTTTGCCGGTGCACTCTGCCAGCGTGCTGTGCCGCGGGGGGCAGCCGGCGGGCTCCGCAGCGAGGGGGAGCGTCGGCTGCGGGAGGGCACGGGCAGCCCAGGGCTCGGCCAGGGCCGCCGGGGCCTCCACCTCCCCGGAGAAAAAGGGAAAATCGCATTTACAGACACGCTATTTAGACTCGCAGAGAGCAATGAAGCAATGTGGGAGGGAGCGGGAGGCCCTGTTGCAAAACACCCAGGTTTTGCCATAAAGCAAAACACCCGGGGCACCGTCTCCAAAGCGCAGGGGTGTCGGGCGTCCTGCTTTTCCCAGTGCTCCATGTGATGGGGAAACCACAGGACACCCAAGGGGCAGCACGGCACCAGGCATCCCCGGCCCTGCTCCCACCGCGGGCGCTTTGCCAGCCCAAGCGCCCTGCTCGCCCTTCCCAGAACTGATTAGTGCTCCATCTTAATTAAAGCCCCCCGCCACGAACAACCACAGGGGCAGAATTAAGCGCTTTACCCCGGGCAGTCCAGTGCCGCTGGCAGGGGACGAGCGAGGCGGCTCCCGCCCAGTGAACCCCACTCCATGGGATCCACAGCGGATGGCAAACGGCGGGAGCAATGGACCCCGGACTCCTGGGCCCGCGTTGGGGAAGGGGCGCACATCGCCCCGCGCCTCCGGGCACCTGCCCGCCTGACCTTTCCCTGGCTCGGGGATTAACTTTCAGCACGGCTTGCTCAAAGTCATCACTAATGGACGTCCAGGGTCAGCTTGTTTTACCTGATAAGAACAAACTCTTGCAGGGCTTTAGCGGGAGAAGAGACATTTAACCAGGAAAATTCAGCTTCAGGCCTGACCCTGCTTTAAACGCAGAACCAAAACGCCCAGGAATTCCAGCAAAAGCTGCTGGGAAATTAAATTATGACATGGGTCTTGCCAAGCCTCCGTGTTTACCATTATTATTAACAATTTTTTTTTTCAATACCACTTTGAGGGAAAGTTTTTCTCAAACAGTTACTCCTCCACCCCGCGGCACCCCCCCTGGGGCTAGGCAGAGGGGCTCAGGTGTCAGCCGAGCCCGCAGCAACATGCTGCTTGGCGGCCGTGCTAAGCACCCGCCGGGGCTTCGGTGACCGCCACCGCGGCGGTGCAACGCCAGCCCAGAACTCGTGCAAAAAAAAAAAAGAACCCAAACTCCAGAGTCAGCAGCGTGCCGCTGCTGGGCCGCGAGAACGCCAGCTGCCACCCCTCATCCAGAGGGACACGACCGCCCGGAGGAGCCCGGAGCTGCGGGAAGGAGGCGGCGAGAGGCCGGGACTCGCAGCCAACCTCTCCAACCTCTCCTGGTGCCGCCGGGAGCTGGGCGGCCAGTGCCCAGCCCCGGGGTGCAGCGCACCGGAGCCGCTCCAAAGCCCCTGCGGCCGAGCCCAGCACCTCCTCCCGCGCGATTGAAGCGCTGCTCTCAAACGAAAACCGGGCTTTGCGGGACACCAGCCATCACCGGGCTTTTGGAAAGGTCTGGTTTTTAACACAGAGGGTGCAGGGTTTTGGCCAGGCTGGCACGCCTCTGGCGCCAGCACGGGGCAGGAGGGGGAAGCAGGAAACACGGTGAGACCTGGGCATATTCCTGCCGCCAGGCTCCCTCCCCTGCTCGACGCCAAGGCTATGATTAAGCTGCAGCCTCAAGGAAACCAAAACAGAAAAAGCTGCAACTACTGTGCAGTGTCCACAGAAATAGCTGCTACGGGAACAGCTGGGAACAGCCGGGAACGGCCAAGGCTCCTCACACACCACCGAAGGGTCTTCCCGAGCCTTAGCCCATGCTCCTGCGCTGCCAGCACAGACGGAGCTTTTGCCATGGCTATGGGCAGAGTGGTTTTGCATGTCCCCCTGCAGCTCCCAGCCTGAGGCTGGGGTCCAAGGAGAGCAGGACAGAGGCAGGGAAGTGTTTTAAGTTAAACTGTGCACTTTAATTGCATAATTACTGCAGACGTTTCTGCTCATGTTTGGTTTTATTACAACTTTGTGATTATTCTACAAGCCCTAAACTCTGGGCCTTAACTGAGTTGGCAAAGCATGCTGGAAACATATGTCCGGAGTTACTCCTCCTGCAGGGTCCAGGCAGAAAGCTGGCAGCAGCAGATGTTGCAATGTAGAGTTTTATTTGCAACAGAAATCAGGTCCTTACCCCTGACCCAAAAAGAAGTGCAAATATTTACTGCCTCGATGTCAGCACTGGTCCTGCACCTGTGGGCCAACTGACATGCTTGTACACGTGGTGCCGCAAAGCCACTGCTCGCGGCCACAGCTCTCCAAGAGGAGATGCAACATGCCTGAAGGCAGATGCAGACCCCTCTCCAGCACAGAGGGGACAGCGCATGCACAAGAAGAGCTGGCCCAAGTCCCCTACACCCACAGGGTCTCCAAGGGTGCCAGGGATGAGGTAGCCCAGAGGCACCTGCGCACAGCTGTGGCTTGGCATGGGAGCAGGAGGAAGGGGACACCAGCAGCTTCACATTTGTTTTTCTCCTAGTTTCACAGCTTTCCACTTGCAGCAAGACCAGCAAGCTAAGGGTGACATTGCCTCCCTGAAAGCAGGGCAGAGTTTTCCCAGGGAACACACCAGCAGCAGAAGGACAACATCCACGGACTGCCCGCAGCACCGTCAGCATCCCATGGAGACGGTCTCCTGCTGGAGATCAGCATGGGACCAGTCCAGACCACACCAGAGAGCAACTCAAAACCCAGCTCCCCACGAAGCCAGCGGTAACCAAGCTGTCACCGGGCTCAGCAGCCACCTCAGGGCACGACAGCGAGGGGCCAGAGAGCACCCGGCACGCTAGACCCAGGAGAGCGCAGCGCCGGCACCGCGAGCCAGGGCTGATTAACACCCAGCCGCTAATTCCCCCGCATTAAAATTCCTGCTGCTAAAACCCAGCAGCTGCTAAACAAGACACGGTTTTGTTCCCAAAAGACGATAGATGCTGGTGAGGAAAAAAGCAACGTTGGGAAGCAGCGAGGCACCCGCTCATGGGAGCGTGGAGCGGACACCCAGTAGAGGACGGGACGCCAGCTCCAGGCCGACGCGGCTCACGGCCGAGCGCACGGTGGTGGCGAGGGGCCGAGCTCCGGAGGGTCAGCCGGAGGCAGCTGCACAGCTGCCAGGCACAGCCCCGCTGCACTTTCTTGCTGCCCTGCTTCCAGCCAGCAAGAGCCAAAGTCGATCCAAAGTCCGTTCGGGCACGAGGGGATGGCGATCGGGCCCTTCCGCAGCCCGCTCCTGCGTCGCGCCGTGCCGCGACCGAGCGGCAAAGGGAGCCAAGGAATTGCATCACCTGAACCCTTCTCAAAGCTTCCCTGTTCTTGTTTCTCCTACAAACACACCTGGAGAAAGCGGTGAGGCTGCGAGTCCCAACAGAGCGGCACTCGCAGCCAGCAGACACCAGACCCCGGGCTCCCGGCTGGAGCGGGGCTGCGGCACCCCGTCCCGGGAAGCAAGCGCTCCGCGGGGTCCCCGCTCTGACCGTGGCCCTGCCACGCACTGGCTTCCCCAGCGTTTGGCACCGTGCTTGCAGCGCCCGAAGCACGAGCCCCAACCAGCTCCCGGCCAGCACCGACCCGCCTCCAGCCCGAGCCGGATCCTGCCCCCCTGCAGGACAAGCCAGCACCAGCAGCGCCATGCAGTAGTGGAAGAAACTGCATCAAAGATCCGATATTTTGAGAGTCTACTATTTCTGTTTTTTAAGAAAGAGGGTATTTGGGCAGTTAAAGATGCAACCAAGCATCTGAAGCAGCTTTCAAAACAAATCCCCTAAAATCTGGCCTTGAGTCATTTGATCCAAGGTGCCTGGTGCCAGGAGAGCCAAGGGTCCAGCTTCACGGCCTTGGGCTGGAAGTCTAAACGTCCCCTTACAACAGCCATGCCTCTTCTCAGGTTCCCTCTGCCTTTTTTTGCCGCCTGCCTCCAAGCACAACCCGCTTTTCCCAGGTGCACGCAGCCCCACCATCCTCCACTACAGAGAGCATCTCCGGCACCGGGACAAGCAGCATGGACCTTGCAGCTACTACAGCCCTGGTGCCTGCCAGCAAGTCCTGCCAACCCGCTCTCCGGGGCGCGTAGCCTGATTTTAAATACACCCCAAATTATTTATTGCACTACAGTGCTTGCTGGAGGCACAAGGTTGCAAATGCCAGGGCAGAATCTCCTGCCTGCAGCAGCCGGCGGGGGAAGAGAGCCGCTTCTCTTTAGAAAGGAGGCTGCAGCAGCACAGGGAAACGCTGCCTGCGGGAGGAACGGTGCCCACGGGCACTGCCTCCGGATCTGCTACGGGACGGCGGGTGCCCTGACCCCCAGTGAGGAGAACTGCACTGCCCAAAGCCAAAGGCAGGGCGAAGCTAAGCCCGGAGCCAGCTCAGCCCCCGTCACCTCGTGCCCCCAGGGACGTCGCTGCTGCCTCATGGGGCGCCAGCCCAGCTGGGACAGCAGATTACTCGAGCACAGCCCAGACTTCCCTTCGTTTTGCTTCACTTTGTGCTGCAGGTTGCACTGAGCAGCCTGGTCTCCAACAGAGGCAGCCGCAGCCCTCGCACAGACGGATGCTCTGGCCCCAGGAGCAGCAGGACTGCGTTTCCTTCTCCCTGCTTACAAAGCTCCTGCCCTGAAACCAGCCCCGCGCAGCCAGGAGCAGCGCCCATGCCGAAGGAAGGCAGTGGGACCACACAGGAGCCCGGATGCCCCAACCCTGCTCAGCTCTCCCACCCCTTGGAGGAGCAGAAACCCCACGGCCGGAAGGGACCAGCCCATTCCCCTCGCCTGACTTCCCGTCCGTACAAACTTCTGGATTTCACCCAGCCCAAGGAATGGAGGCAGGATAGGAAATCCCGCCCTGGGAAGCGGTCTCCTGCCGTGCCCTCGGCTGCGACCCCTCCCAGGCCTTTGGAGCAGCCATCCCCCTCCGGCTGCGCTGACCCTCAAATAGCTTCAAACATGCAAAGAACTCCTCCCGCAACGCTGCCTCTGCCTCTCCGGGCAAGCCGGGTCCTCCCGCGCCGCTGCGGCTCAGCACGGCTTCTGCAAGGCGCTGAGCAGCTCTCCGCAGGGAAGGATGGGAAGCAGGACACCCCCACGGCTACGGGTTTCACCCCTCCGTGACTCGGCCGGGTGCCGGCGCAGCCAGCACGACCCCAGACCGCTCCAGCCACGTTCGCAGCCCGCAGGAGGGCAGCGCTTAGACAGAAAGCGCTTGCATATCTGCAGAGTACAAGCCTGCGCCGTCTCCGTGAGCCCGGCCCCAGCAACAAGCCAGCCATGGAAACTGGACATTTTCCACCTCGAATTCTTTCCTTTTTGGAAAGGAGTTTACTAATAAAAGGCACTTACTGCAGAGTCGCGGTCCAGACTCAGGCCACTTGAAAAAGAGCTAATTTCCTTCCTATTTAAGCAAAAAGCTGAGAACACATTCGTCCCAGATGTTCCCTCCCTCCTGGAAATAACAGGAGAGAAATGAGCTCATTCATAAATCACAGCGTCACGGGAGTCCCCAGACTGCAGAGCCTGTCCCCGAGGGACGGGACGGGCCACAGCGCTCCGCCGGGGAGCACAGACCCACGCAGCACTGCTCCCCGCAGGGCCCTCCGTGGGACAGCTGCCCCCCACCGCACGCACCGGGGTCTCCAAAGCTCGCAGCCACGCACAGAAGAGTTTTTTTCCGATGGGAACGGAGCAGCACGCAGGGAGGCTGCAGGAGGGAGGCGCTTCCCAGACCGGCCCCCTCGCCCCTCACCTTCTTGCTGCCGTGCGAGGAGAAGCTGTGCGAGTGCCGCGGCAGGCTGCCCCCGCTCAGATCCAGCTGCGGCTTCCAGACCTCCCCGTTGTCGCTGCCCGGCGCCTTGGTGGGCGACGTGCCGGAGCCGAGCAGGATGCCGCCGTGCGCCATCTCCTCTGTGCACGTCAGCCGCAGGCTGCACAGGTATTCATCCGTCTCCTTGTCCACCACGAGCAAGCGGGTCTCCGTCTCCACGGCCTTGATGCGTTGCACCACCTGGAAAGGAGGAGGAGAGCTGAGCAGGGAGCCCCTGCAGGCACCCACAGCACCCTTCGGCACCCCACGCTGCAGCAGCACACCCCCTCGCCAAGGCTGGTTTATGCAAGGAACGACCCGGTCGGCACACTTGTCCCGTTTTTTTTGCTCCAGGAAAGCAGATATTGGGAAACCAAAGCCAGGTCCGGGAGCCAGAGCCAGGCCCATGCCGGTTGGTCCCTGGCTCTGCTGAATGGGGGCTGTTGTCCACGCACAGCCTCGGTTTTCCGTGGCTTTTTTTGTGGCTGGTGGATGCTCCGAAAGGGGCTCAGCCTGGGGAGGTGGGAAGGGTCCTGTGCGGGGACACAAGGGCTTTCCTGCCAGTGCAGGTTAAGGACACCTCCACCTCGGAGAGGCTCCGGCAGCACCTTCCCCCTGCAGAAGCCTTCCTCCCGCAGAGGGGGGCCTTCCTCGCAGGGCAGAGCCCTCCACGGCTCCCGCAGGGAACACGGCCCCTTCCTGCCCGGATCGGCTGCGGAGCAGAGCCGCGATGCTCGGGGCACCCCAGGACGCCCTGCAAAGCTGTGCCACCCCCTCTTACAGGGCTCTGATCTAGGTCACCGGCGGGACGCGCTACCACCACCGAGGTTAGAAGTGACAAATGAGCCTAACGTGCAATTAGCTAGCAGTTATTTACTCCCCTGCACGCTCCATTCAAGGTCAACAGACTCGCTATCTGCAAACGCAAAAACAACAACCTATGGGAGATTTATAGACCGCCGACACGGCTGCTTGTCCTGAACAACCGACCGCACTGAACGCCCAAGGCCCCGGTCGCTGTGCCGTGCCAGGCGGGACGCCGCACCGCCGAGGCCCACCAAACCCACCCGTGCCTCTCCAGCACGGAGAGACGGCAGGGACACGGGACGCCGTCCCCACGGGGAGCTGCCCCCCGCGCCCGCGGCTCCGTCGGCCCAGCAGCGCCAGCGCGACCGACTAGGCGGCATCTCCGCACCTGCGCCGGGCACGCTCGCGGAGAGCCTGTGCCGAGAGCGGCCCCCCGGCCCAGGCAGGGCGCTCGCCGGGGACCCGGAGCCTTCCCAGGGCCTCGCCGCGCTCCCAGGGTTTCATCAGCACCGTGCACGCGCCGTGTCGGCGCCGAGATAGGCGGCACGAGGAAGGGCCGCGCTTATCGGCGAGCCGCACGCCCGGGCGGCGCGAGGAAGGGCTCCCCTCGGCGGCACAGATCGCGCTCCGGGGCAAAAACGAAACGCTGGGAAGGCAGCTAAGGGAAAAATAATTAAAAAAAAAAAATCAAAAAAAATCAAATAATAATAATTTTAAAAAATCAAAAAAATAAAAAATAAATTAAAAAATTAAAAAAATAATAATAATAAAAAATTTAAAAAAATAAAAAAAATTAAAAAATAAACCCCTCCCCCGGGGGCTGCCGCGCCCCCGGCCCGGCCCCACCTGGTGGTGCGTCTCCTGCTCCACGTTGAGGCCGTTGACGGCGACGACGCGGTCGCCGGCGCGCAGCCCCGCCGCCTCGGCCGGCGAGCCCGGCTCCACCTTGCGGATGAACTGCCCGCTCTTGCCCTTCTCGCCGTGCAGGTGGAAGCCGTAGCCGCTCTCGCCCTTCAGCATGTGGCACAGCCGCGGCCTCAGCTGGTCCTTGGCCATGGCCGAGCGCGGCGCGGGGCGGCGGCGGCGGCCGCGGGGCCCTTTTATGCGCGGCGGCGGCGGCGGCGGCGGCGGGGGGCGGTGGCGGGGCGGGCCGGGCCGCGGCGCGGGGCCGCCATGCTGCGCGCTGCCCCGCGGGGCGGGGCCGGGGGCGGGGCCAGGGCCGGGGGCGGGGCGGCCACGCGGCGCGCTACACCTCGAGGGGGCGGGGCTAAGAGCTGGGGGCGGGAGCGGCCATGCTGCGCACCGCCCCGCGGCGCCGGAGCGCGGCGGGCGGGGCGGGGCTAAGGGATAGGGGCGGGGCCGGGGGCGGGGCTACGCGGCTGCGGACGGAGGCTCGGCGATGTTGCGCGCTGCCCCGCGGCGCCGGGAGGGGCGGGGCCTGGGGCGGGGCTAGGAGCTGTGGGCGTGGCCAGAGGCGGGGCGGGGGTGGGGGCGCGGCCAAGCTGTGCGCGGCCCCGGGAGCGCGGCGGGCCGCACGGGGGCGGAGCCTGGGGAAAAGGGGTGGTGCTAAGGGCTGGGGGCGGGGCCGCGCTAGCGACGGGGCGGGCGGAGCCGGGCCGGGCTTGCGGGACCCGGGCGTCCCCGGGGCTGCTGTAGCGGGGCTGTCGGGGGTGCATGGAGCAGGGCCGTCGGGGGTGACCGGGATGCACGGAAGGGAGATGCCCGGCGATGAGCGGGGCGCACGGAGGGAAGACACTCGGGGCCGTCCGGGATGCACGGAGGGGAGATGCCCAGGGCGACCGGGGCACACGGAGCAGGCCCACCTGGCAGTGCTGCCCCCCCCTGCCTCCCGGGGCTCTGCAGGCTGTGCCCTGGCTCCCGCTGCCGTGGAGCCCCCCAGCTGGAGGGGGGCAGCCCCAGAGCTTGGTTCCCCCGGGGCCCAGGGCAGCCGGTGACCCCAGCACCCTCCGGCCAGCCTGGGGCGCAAAGGCGTCCGGAGCTGCTGAGCCTGCTGCCCTCCCGGTGCCTCCCGGCCGGCCCCAGCCCTCTGCCTCTAGCAGGGGCACCTGGGTGTGGGCACGTCCGCAGGGCACATCCTGGGCCGGGGGCGGCCAAGGACCGTGTGTGCAAGAGGGAACAAGCAGGGCCCGGAGTGGAGGCCGCTCACCCGGAGAGAACCACAGCCGGCGGCGCGGGCGGGCGGACCTGGTCCGGAGAGGAAGGCCTCTGCTCCAGGGCAGCTCCTCCAGAGACGAATATTGATTTGCTTTTTAATTAGCGGGCAATTAAAAAAATAAAATACTTATGCTGAAGCTGTGCACGAAGTAACTCCTGGCCTGAAAGATGGTTGAATTTGCCCCCGCCAAGCGCGACCAGCGAGGCGCCCATGCTGCACGCAGACGCTGCCTGGCCGGGGCCGGAGCGCAGCAGCAGGATCGCGGGGACCAGCGTGGCGGTCACCGCAAGCGCTCAGCGTGACAAGCACCGTCGGGCAGGAGGGATTTCGGTGCCCAGCTCCGGGCTCTGCTCTGGCACCAGCTCGCGTCCGTTCCCAGGGGTTTTGGCCGGGAGCAGGAGACGCGAGCGGAGGCCGGGAAAGCCAGCGGTTACTGCCGTGTAACACGAACGCTGCCCGGAGCCCCTCCGTGGAGCCACGAAGCCCTTTTGTCAGCCCGGAGGAGGGCAAGTAATTGATTTTTCCACTCACTGGTCAAATAAAAAAACTGGAGGAAGGGGAGAAGAAAAGGAACTGTTTCAAGCTTATTTGAACAAAAAAAAAATCTTTTTATTCAGTGCGAGAAAAAAAAAATCCCTGGGAGAAAACCTTTCAGAACGTTTTTAACCCTTTTGAATGAGTATTTTAAAAAGCGTTCATAAACCTGCAAAATAAAAAGCTGCAAAAACGTCACTCCACAGACGTGACAGCGAAATGTCAGACTTTTCCTAAAATACTTTTTTTTTTTTTTTTTTTTGGAGCAGAAACTATTCCTCGAGTCTGATGATTGTTTGTTGATTTTTTCTTTTCCTATCCTCATCCTCCTCCAAAGGCATCTCCCCCCCCACCAAGAGACATCTGTGAGCTGCAGAGAGATTAAGCAGGGCCGGCAGCCCGGCCCGTTCACGGTGCCGCCCGCCGGCGCAAGGCCGTAACCCCCCCGCGCCGCCGGAACCTGCCCGCTGCCCGAGGAAGACTTTGCAAGACTTTGGGAGCACCCGGCTCCAGGAGCGCCTGTCTCCAGGAGCACCTGGCACCCAGCTGTGGGAGCACCCAGCTCCAGGAGCACTCGGCCATGGGAGCATCCAGCACTCAGCTATGGGAGCATCCAGCACCCAGCAGTGGAAGCACCCTGCTCCGGGAGCAGCCGGATCTGGGAGCACCTGGCACCCGGCTCTGGGAGCACCCAGCTCCAGGAGCCCTGACACCATGGCTCCCGGGGAGCACCCAGGTGCACCCATCTGGGGAAATGCCAGCGCGGCGGGGCAACACCCGGCGCAGGAATGCTCTGTGCAGCCGCCGGCCCGGCCGGGAGGGCAGCGCCGTCACCCAACGAGAAAGGCGGCATTCATTCGCACCATGCTCTGCCGCAGCCGCTTCCTCCGCGGCACGGAAGAGGAGCGGAGCCGCGGCCCGGCTCCGCAGGCGTGGGAGCCGGA
Organism: Rhea pennata; assembly: GCF_028389875.1. NCBI lineage: Eukaryota > Metazoa > Chordata > Aves > Rheiformes > Rheidae > Rhea > Rhea pennata. The sequence goes on along the minus strand of NC_084677.1, from coordinate 18,212,720 downwards.
CGGGGCACGGGGCTCGCGGCGGCGGGAAGGGGCCCGGCGGCCCCGGGAGGCTTGGAGGCGGCGAGAGCAGGGGATGCTCCTTGGCCACCCCGTCCATCCTGGCGGCCCCCTGCTCTCCGGCACGCGGAGGTGGGAGCTGCCAGCTCCCGAGGCTCCCGGGCCCTGGCACCCCTCCTGCAACGTGCTCCCGGCTGCTGGCCTGAGCGGAAAGGCCAGGACAGCCCCAGGGACCTTCAGCTGCCCCGATGGGACGTTGCTCAGAGACGAAGCTGCCCGGCGAGAGCAGCGCCGGGCTCCTGGGCTGCCTCTCTGTGTCTGAGCTGCTGATGCCTTATCAGCGCTCCGGACAACTTGAAAACAGGCAAAGCAGAAAGCCCCCAGATAACGTTATCTCGCCATTCTCTGCGGCTCCCGCTCCTTATCGCAGGTCCCTTTCAGTCCCCTCGAGCGGCGTTAGCCTCGCGGCTGGGCACGCCGCAGGCCCGCAGGAGGGACGCGGCTCTGGCGAGGGCTTTTCCCCCCGACGCATCGCCGCACGGAGCAGGGGCTGCGGGCCAGAGAGCGGGACCCAGCCTGGCCACGGCCACGTGCGCCCCGGCGGGCGAGGAGCAGCCTCCGGGCAGAGCCGACGGAGGAGGAAACTCCACAGGGAGTTTTCTTCCTCCCACCGTACGCAAGGGCATTGTGTGAGCCCGGTCCAGCCCTGGCGGGAGCTCCGGGACCGCCAGCTCCTGGCCCAGGACAGACGGAGAGCATCCCGGCGCGGCGGGCCGGGCCGCCCCGGTGGGCGCCACCGGCCTCCTGGGAGAGGCTGGGCGGCGGCAGCCGGGGAAGCGGGAAGGAAGCGGAGCCGCCCGGAGCTCGGCCGGCCGGCTGGGGTGGGCCGGCTTCCTGCGCCAGCCGCGGCCCCGCGCGGGCTTCGCCGGCCTTGCGGGCTGGAACAAAACCCGTCTGCTGGCACGAGAGCCTGGGTGACAGCTTGGCCCTTCCGCGACTGCTTCCACCCTCGCCGGCACCTTGGGACTGCAGAGCTCCCAGGCCCTGGGGACGGAGCAGCGCGGCTCCGGCTGCAGCTCCGGACCCCACGTGCAGCGAGGGATGCCTGGAGGCCGGGAGCAGCCCCGGCTCGCACGGTCCTGCCGCACAGCCGAGCCCCGGGACAGGCGCCGGGGCCCCGCAGGTCCCTGCTAGCGGGGACGCGCTGCCGGGGCCACGTTCAGCCCTTGCGCAGGGGAGGCGAGGAGCGGGCCCCGGCACGGCACGGCCCAGCCTGGCACGGCACGGCACGGCCCGGCAGCTTCACCCGCTCCCCCGGCTCTCCCAGCTGCAGCATCCGTGCGGCCACAAGATGGCACGGCAAGCCCTCCGACGGCCGCGGGCGGGCGGGCGCCGCTGCGGCTGCCCCGGACCGGGACCTGCCCCGGGTCTGCCTCGGGACCTGCTCCTGCCCGGGACCTGGCCCGGGACCCGCCCAGCTCCTGCCCTGGGATCTGCTCTGGGACCTGCCCTGGGATCCGCCCTGCTCCTGCCCGGGACCTGCCCCTGTTCCTGCCCTGGGATCTGCCCCGGACCTGCCCTGGGACCTGACCCAGGACCTGCCCTGGGATCTGCCCTGCTCCTGCCCTGGGATCTGCTCCGGGACCTGCCCCTGCTGCTCTTGCTCCTGCCCTCGGACCTTCCCTGCCCTGCTTCTGCCCCAGGATCTACCCCGGGACCTACCCCAGGACCTGCCCTTCTGCTCCTGCTCCTGCCCGCTCCTGGCCCGCTGCCGCCCGGGGACGTCGCTCTGCAGCGGGGCTCTCGCAGCCCCCCGGTGCCAGCTGGGCACGGGGGCAGGGGAAGGGCCGTGGGGCGTTCTGCGCCCGGCCGCACCGCGGAGCCGGTCACGCAGCTGGGACGACCGAGGGACTCACTGGGCGGCCACGGGGCGGGGGGGGATCGGTTCACGCTTCTGAACAGCAGCGGGGAAAATTATTTCACAAAGTGAGAAGTGAAGGGCCTCACAGTTAATTGAGCATCTCGGTGGTTTTTCCCTAGAAATTGGCAGGTACAAGTGTTTCTTTCCCATACACGAGGTGGAAATGCACACTCAAACCTGCTTCTCATCGCCCTCTCTGCGCATCTTCCTGCACAAAGCTGACCTTTACGTTTTCTATCTCATTTATCACTTACCTCCGTCAAGAACAGCAATCTGCCTCTGCAGCCACTCCGGAGGCTGAACAGCACCGTTAGCAGACAGAGCCCTTTTCAAAACCAGCTGCCTAATGGATTATGGTTAATCAAGTGTCATTTATCCCATCCGCATCCTGTGTTACGCTAATTAACAGTGGAAATTTGCTAGATTTGAAAATCGCCAGAGGGGAAGGGAGAGGGGGACACGGAGGGCAAGTCGGTCAGGAAGAACCTGGGAGAGGGTGGTGGTGCTCGCGGTGCGCTGAGCAAGGAGCCCGAGGGCCCCGGGGCCCTGCGGTGGGAATGGCTCGCAGTGATTTACCAGCAGAGGGGCCCAGTGAGATGCACCCTGCCCGAGGCCCCTCTCCATGCGGGACACCCCCCCCCCCCCCCCGCAGGGGCTTTTCCCTTGCAACCCCAAATCACAAAATCCTGCTGTCCTGATGGTGCGTTCGGGATGCAGGGGCTTGGTGGGAGCAGCCGGCTGACACAAGGAGGGTGGGAACAGCTCCGTTTGCCAGATTTCCCACAAAAGCAGCCAGCGCTAACAGTGGAGAGCTCGGCTCTTTCTAGGAAGCTGAACTCAAACCACAAATCTCAGTTTTCCCCCAATCCCGGATCCCACCCACTTGAGGTACCATCACCCGCAGGACCAGTGTGCCCCTGTCCCGCCACGCTGCCAGCTGCTGCCTGCGGCTCAAGGTTTTGCCCTATTTTACTGGGAAGTAACTTTTTTTAATTAGCCAAGATGTACGTAAGATTAAGTTCTAACTAGGAAAACAAACAACTGAAGCAGTGAGAATGAGCAGAGCTTTCGTTCAGCGGAGTCCAGGAAAGATTTCTGACTATTTGTCATCTTAATTGACATGTAGCCTAGTAGTAACTCCCTAAAGGGCAATAAGAGATTCACTGTAAAGCTGCAGAAGAAACGGTTTCAGGGAGTTAAACCATGCCAGAAAAATCTGGGAGTTGCCAGAATGCTAAAGCAGCTGCCCCTGTTCGGAACCGTAACCAGTTTCACTGAAAAAGCAGCACAACGAAGCAAAACTTTCCTTTGATCAAGTCTCATTTTAATGAGTGCAGGTTCCTAGGAAGCAAACAGTATGTATTTTTGTTATATTGCAAAGAAGCTAGTACAGAAAATCTAAAAAAAATAAACAAAATAAATATCTTCCCTGTTTATTTCTCCCCAAGTTCATAGCACTAGGTTGACCTGAAAACAATATGAATTTTCCACTGTGTCTGGACAGTTGGTAGGAAAAAAAAAAAAAAACAGATTTTGGTTTTTTTTAATGCAATTGTCTATATGGTTTCAAAGAGGTCAGAAAAATCAGGAGAACCACCGATGAAACTCTTCCTCATCAGCGTCGGTAAACAGTTTCCACGCCGGCAGTCTGTGCTCTTCCAGCTCCTCTAGCATCTCCGTTGGGACCCTTCAGCGGAGCAGAGCCGCATCTTCTCCCTGGGGGTGCTGCAAGGCAGGAAGGGCCGGCGTGACCGCGGAGCCCGGCGCCCAGGGCCTCGCGAGCGGGGCAGCTCGGGCATCACGCAGGGCTCGGCCGCCCTTCCCGGGCTTTCCCCTGAAACCAGCTAGTCCCGGATTTCCTGCAGAAAGGAAGCAGGGAATCCGGCCACACGTTTCGGGGGCTGATGCAGCAGCTAAAGCATCCACGGGTTTCGACTACAGAAGAAGCACGTTGGCTCCTGCCTTAGGTAAGGAGCAGCCGCGGCGGGGCGGCGGGCGGCCGGGCTGCTCCTCGCGGGCAGAATGACAAAACGCGGCGTGGGCGTCCGCGAGGCCGCACGACCGACAGCCGGGCTGGAGAAACCGCCAGGCCCGGGCCGTCGCGCGGGGTCGGCTCGGCCCCCCAAGCCCGGGGCACCGTGCACCCCCGGATGGCCAGTGACCCCCCTCCAGCACCCCGGGGTGCTGCGCAGACACCACGGCGAGGCTCCGGGCACCCCGCGGTACCCGGCGACGCCCCCAGCCCTCGGGGCTGTTCCCCTCCCGTCGGGGCCGGGGTTACCTGAGCTCCGCGGGCGCCGGGCGGGGGCCGTCGGGAGCCGCCCCAGCCCCAGCCCCAGCCCTGCCGCAGGAGGTGCTGCAGGAGGCGGCCGGGGCCGGGCGGCGGCGGCGGCGGCGCGGGCGGCGGGTCCCCCCCAGCGGGGCGGCGCGGGGCCGGCGCGGGGGCGGCGGCGGCGGGGGCCGCCCCGGGCCGGCGCGGGGGCTCCGCCGCCAGCTCCCGGCGCCAGAGGTAGGGGGAGCGGCGGACGCCCATGAGCAGCCCCGAGGCGCGTCCCACCGTGTGGTACCGGGGGCTGGCGACGTGCTTGTACCAGGCTCCGGCCGGCGCCGCCGGCAGCATCAGCCCCAGCAGCACCAGGGCCCCCCAGGCGCCCCCCGACAGCTGCGGCCGCGCCATGGCGCCGGGCTCCGACGGGCGGGCGGCAGCCGCGTCCCGGCGGCCCCCGGCCCGGGGCTGCCCTGCGACGCTGCCCCGCGCCCGCGCCCCGCCGCTTTATAACGGCGCCGGCAGCGGCCGCCCCGCAGGCTCCGCCCCGGGCAGCCCCGACGGCCCCGCTGCCAGCCCCGGCCCCGGCCCCTCCCAGCCCGCCGCCCCTGCGCGGCCCCCCGCCTCCCCCCCGACGGCCCCGAGCGTCGCCCCGGCATCCCCCGGCACCTTCCCCACGGCCCCGGGGAACCCTCTGCAGCCCCGAGCGTCCTCCCTGCAGCCCTGAGCATCTCCCGGGCAGCCCCCCAGCACCGCCCCGGTGGCCCCAAGCATCGCCCCCACAGCCCCAAGCATCCTCCTCGCTGCAACCCCAACCCCCCTCCCCATGGCCCCGAGCAGCCCCCCTGCCACCCCGAGCGTTGCCCAGCTGCCCCGAGCATTGCTCCAGCAGCCCCAAGGACTCTCTAGGCAGCCCTGACCACCCCCCTCCCCCGCCCCAGCCCCAGGCATCCTCACCGCAGCCCCAAACATCCTCCCCGTGGCCCTGAGCAGGCCCCCACCATCTGAGCAGCCCCCCCAGCCCCAAGCATCACCCCTGAAGCCCCCAGCTCCTCCCCCAGTCCTGAGAATCCCCTCTGCAGCCCCGAGCATCCTCCTGGCAGCCCCAGCAGCCTTTCCTCGGATGGTCTCCTCCCCAGCTGTGAACCCCAGATTCGCTGCTTGGCGACTGGGAAAAGTACTCTTGAGGAAGCATAAGTAAGAATAAATTGCTGTGATTTACAGCAAAACAAACCCTGAGGGTGTAGCAGACTTCGAGGTGGGCGATTCCAGCTGAAGCTCTGCTTTTGTGCCCTGTCTCGGAGCAGAGATGCTGCTGCTTCTGGGAGGGGGCACACGGCACACGCGTGCCTCGGTGAACACACGTCTGTGGCACATCGGCCGTCTGTCCGGCCGCGTGGAGCAGGACGGGCTCTCGGCCACCTCCCTATAACCCATGAAATGGGTAAAACCTGCAGTTCTCTCCTGTCTGCTCAGCTCTCCAGCCTCCAGCTCATGCTGCCGACTGAAGTCGTGTGGCCACAGGATGTTTTACTTGCAGGCGTTGCGAGAGGTGGGTCGGGAGCGGGTCGCCCCGCTCCCCCCGCAGCTCGGGGGCCTGCAGCCGCTTCGCCCTTTTACTGCAACTGCCAGCAGCTCAGGAGCAGCTCAGTTTTGACTCAGTTTTGAGGCAGTGCTGCTCGCCCTCCTCTTCTGCAACCCAGGTCTCCTCAAAGAGGTTATTACTATTAATTTTGCCCTTCCAGCCACGTGACTCTTCCCCCCAGATTGCTACAGTAAAACCAAGTAGGTCAAACACATGCTCACTAGGGAGCAATTCCAATTCCACTTGTTTATTAGCCTTGTTTATTGGCTTTATAGGACTAAATCATTTCTTCTCTTCAGGCCACATAATAACTTGATTAATTTTGTTCTCAGCATCGTGTGTGCTCCTAGGTATCTATTCCACCTCTCTTGTTGCTATTGTTTACAATATTTATCTGGTTATTATACTGATTTTTACAGGCCAGATCTGGCAGTGGGGACAGACACACGGGAGTGCACACGGGGCCGGGACGCGAGAGCTTCGCCTTTCGCAGGCTCCACCGAGGCGCGCTCCAGCTCTCGAGGAAAGCGCCGGCCCGCGGACGTCGCGGCTGAGACGAAGGGTTTGCTCTAGTGCCGGGGACGGAGTGCGGCCAGCGAGCGCTGGGCGCGCAGGAGCCTGTCATGCTGCTCACGCTCAAGCCGCAACCTCGTCCTGCTGCATGAGCAGCGTCCAGGCAGGGAGCCGAGCAAAAAGGGGCTGAGAGGCAGGCGGGGAAGGAGAGAAAAGCCCAGAGCAGCACAGAGGCACGGGCAGGCGCGAGAGGCCGCAGCAGACTCTCACGGTGTTGCCTGTTCTCGGTATGAGCCAGTGAAAACCAATTCCTCGCCCGTAAGGGGGGTGCTGCCCTGATGCTACGGGTGCACCCGAGATGAACAGCTCTTGCACAGGAATCAGACCCAGATGGTCAAATCCATCCCCGGCAGAACTTCTTGGAAGCAGCGACGTTTACAGCGCAGCCGACTCCGGGCTCCCAGCCTCCCCCGGGGAAGCTCGCTGGCGGCTGGGCTGTTTTCATCACATGTGGAGAGCTTCGGAAATTGTGAACAGCCTCTGCTCGCTCCTGTTTTAACAGCATCATTAATGAACGGCGCGGGGAGAGCGCGCGGGCAGCCCCACCATGTCGCAAACCCCGCCGCACCACCGGACCGGCACCGTCCTAGAGACCTTCCGGCACTGCCTTCTCCTTGTATTTTTGGCTTAACTTGAAAAACTTCTCATGCTGATAGAGTCGCCGGGAACTGAGCTGAGCTCCCGCGCGGCGGCTGAGTCCCGGGTACGAGCCAGCTTGCTGTGTCTCTAAAGCACTTTGAAATCCTCCAGGCTGATACATTAAGACTCCGGATCTCTAACAGAGTGTACGTTTCCTCTCCCAAGTACTTTTAAGTATCTTTCAGACAAAAGAGCTGGCGAGCAATTTGTCGTCTATTTATATTCTAAGTAACTAAAACATAATTTTAGCATTCCCTCTTGCCCTTGCAGAAGCTGGCGTTACTGCTGACACCACAGCTACCTAAGCAGATCAGCGAACACATCCCAGCGCCCCGCTCCGAGGTGCTCTTCACGCCAATAACTCCCCCAGGAGCACAAAATCCCTGGTTTGACAGATAAAAGACAGAAAGCATTTGAGCAAAATCCTCACTCCTCTGAAATCAGTGCAAGTTTTCTACAGACTCCATCAAGATTAAGCTTCCAGCCTTACTTGCCACTTCTCAAAGCTGCAGATTCTTGTTTTCCCCAGAGTGGGGTCTAGCCGATGTCAAATACTTCTGAAAATCCCACTTTTATGTTTTTATTTTAGAAACACAGTTAGCGCCAGCATCACATTTACCAACATGGATACTGAAGCAAAACTTTGCTCAGCTACGGCACTGTAGATTCCGATGAGCCTTTAATGATGATATTCCAAATTTGTAGAGGTGGAGTGTGACCTAAGCATGCAGCACTTGTATGGGAAAGATTTAAGGTCTTTTTCTTTTATTTCAGAAGAAAATTTAGCTCCTTGAGGGAGGAAGCTGCCACTCGTGGAACGGGCAGTGGCGACGCATTTGCGCCCGGGGGCTTGTGGCCGGCTGGATGCGGGGAGAGCCGCTCCACCAGGGTTTGAGCTGAGAAGCCACCGCGTGAACCAGGCCTGCAGTCTGCAAATACTGCATGGGGGGAGCAGGGCTGGGGGCGAGGAGGGCGAGCAGCCGGAGGGGGAATGCCTCGAGCCCCTGCCATTGCGTCGGCCGAGCTCTCCCGTCAGAGCCCTGCCTCTGCCCGACGTACTGCGCCCTGTGCTCTCACCTCCCACCACACGCATTACTGAACCCAATCAGCGTTTGTGGGTTTTGAGAATGATCTAAATGAATTTGATGGCCCAGAAAGAGGTACTTGAAAAACAAACCGGTGGTGTGGTTTAATGATAGCATTTTCCACATTTTTATTATAATGACTCTGGTTTTTATTGGAAGGTTAGCGACTCATCTGAGCATGAAAACAAAGCAATTTGAGAGGCCAGCCCCATGACAGGTCCTCTGGCATGTTTGGTCGTTAAAACTCATTCACTGTCTGGTACTTCTTGGCCATTTGGGCTCTGCGGCATCTCCAGGCGGAAGGAGAGCGGGAGGCTGAGAGCAGCATCGCTTTGGCCGAGGAGCCTGGTGCTTGCTCTAGGAACCTGCCCTGCTCCTGCCTTGGAGCACTCTGCCAGCTCCCAACACCTCTGTAATTGTTACTATCCCCACTTCTCAGGTTGGGAAACTGAGGCTGTGAGAGTTGAAGCAGTTTGCCCCAATCCACACAAGCAAATGGCAGGTCTGGGGAGTACCAAGCCCTCTGCTCCGGGGTCCTTCGCCTGGGACTCCAGCCAGGCCCGGTCACCTTGGCCTGGGAGCAGATCGGGGCTGCTCTTTGAACAGTGTGGAGATTGCCTTGGGAAGATGGGCGCAAAACAGGCAAAACTGAAAAGAAATTCACTCCATGAAACTTCCTGGAGGTGCAAAAAACTGCAAACGAGCCGAAGGCAGCGATTGCACCAGGGATAGCTTTGCAGCTTGGCCTCTGCTCCCACCCACGTGCACAGGTGTGCTCAAACCACTTTGCATATTTTAAAAATTTGTCATGACTGCAGTCTCTCAGAGCTGTAGTTCGGGTGAATGAAAGGCACCAGGTGATAACGCAGCTTGCGGATGGGAGACCCAGGAAGCCGGATGGCACCGGCCCCTTGCTGCGCCGGTGCAAAGCCCCCACTGCTGCAGCCGGCGGTCTCGCAGGGCAGGTTCAGAGCGCTGGGGCTGAGGGTGAAAGTCGAACGTGGCTTGGGTGCCCCCATTCCCCCTCTCCTGCTGCCGCATCGCTGCGGTTCATCCTTCGCCTACTTTCCCCGATTCCCCACGCTGCTGCTCTGAGGCACTGCCGCAACCCTGGGCGTGACTGAAGACTTAACGGGGAGAAAAAAATATTCCCACCTATGTGGCTCAGCAAGCCCTGACGCTTCCCAGCACGCAACCCACTGCTGAGCTTTCTCGGTGAATCAGAGCGAGCGTGTTCTGCTGAGCAGGGTGGATGAGCCACCCGGCGAGCGGGACCAAACAGGTGAACTCAGTCCTGTAGGTACCCGAGCGACAGGCGTCCTGGGTACACAGTCCCAGAAATAACGGGGTTTGCCATTTGCTCCCATCTAGACTTGTCCTTGGGTAATAAATTCAGATTACGGAGTGATTCCTTTTACCTGTGATTCAGAATATGCTGATTAAATGCTATTTCTTTGTACCTCTGAAGTAAAGGAACTGTAGCTGATACAAACAAATTACGATCTCAAGCTGTGAGGCAAGATGCACCTTGACTCCGCGATGAAGCCTTCTGCCTATCTTGGTGGCTCTAAAGAGAAGGAGGAAACAATAAGTGGTGTTTCCTAATGTTTTAAAGCTTCTTATTAGAGTACATTAAATTAATTCTTTTACTCCTAAAAAATGACTTGTCACTATTCTTAGGCTCATGTATTATTTTAAGAGACTTTTTCCAGGGTCCAGTCACATGGAAGTTAAACAGCAAGCGCTAAATTCTCCGAAGGATAATAAACTCGCTCAAATTGCTTCGCTAATGGAACAGAGAGCACTGTAAATGTCACATACGATATAACAAGAGGAGTGGAAACCTTTGCAGGAAACGATGGATCCATTAGCACTAAGTTAAAAAAAAAAGGTAGACTAGCAATACTTTTGCATAGTTTTATGTAGCTTGCCATTCAAAGCCAAATGAACTTATTTGTTCCCTGATTCTGGAGCTGAACTCACAACACAGCATCCAGCTTCCTAATAACGCACACTCTTACGGCATCGATCATTTAGGATTCCAAAGCCCTTTATAGACAATAATTAAGCCCCAGTACAGGCAGCTGAGTCAGTGGAATTATTTCTGCTTAAAACTGAGGTGCAGAGAGGGAATAACTGAATCACTGACCAGAGACAAAAACTGAGCAGAGGGACAGACCCAAGGTATCTGCTCTAACCACCAAACAGTGCTAATTGATTATGGCCTCTCTCAAGCTTAATGAAGCTGTCCATCGCCTCCCCAGGTAAGAGCACGATCCTGCAGTTTGGACCTGACCCATCCACTTGCTAAGCTGACCCCAGCGGGAAGCTGCCCTGCCTGGAAGCACTGACTGTTATAAATGAGCAGAGCACCGATGGGTCAAGGCCCGTATCTTGCCTCCAACAGCTGCAGTTGGCAGGATATTCAGAAAGTCTCTAAATATCTCATGGGCTGATGTAATGTCAGCAGAGTGCGATTGGGACATGACGTATCAACACCACGGAATCATGACAAAAAAATCACATGGTTGTGATATGACGATGTTGCCTTAGAAAAGGAACAAGGAAGCAGCAAAGAACAAGAAATGAAGTGCGAGTAGAAGAGCAGGAAAAAATGGTAACATCAAATGGAGGTCTCCCGCGAGCTGCTTTCTCAGCCCCCTCCGTTCCATGATTCAGTCTTTCTCCTGGAAGTAATTTACAGTAATGAAAGTGAGCGAATACCCACAGGTGGGAAGTGCAGAGTATATTCGGCTCCAATCCGAAGCATGTTTACTGTAAGGAGGAAGAGTTGTGAGATGAATCTTTTCTTTGACAGCTTTGAGATCTCTTAACCAAATCCCCCACAGACCTGAAGTGCTCTCTTATTTTCTTGAAATTTAATTAGTTGAGGCTATATTGTGCACATAATTATATAGATGTAAGTTAATTGGAGTTGAGGGCTTCAAGGCATGTAGCTGAGAACAAAATTTGTCTTTAAACAAATCTGCACAGGTGGAGTATGTTTTGTTTGGCATGAACACTTTGCTGGATTAAGAGCTATATTTGTAAAACCTTCTGAGATATCAGAAAGGAAGCACATTAGCAATCCTATTCCTGCACCAGCACTACAAGTGGAATTGAACATGCCACAGTCATGTTGCAATAATAAGAAGCACAACATCCTACACAGAGGCACGCAATTTTTACCACTATTTAGGCAGTTGTTGTGGGTACGAGATTGACACCCCCAAAATTGAGCAGCAGTCAAAAAAATCAAAGTATTCACAGCAGCATGGTCTGGCTGGTGAGGCACCAAACGAGGAGTCAGGAGCTCTGAGCTGCACTCCCAAATGTATCAGTCATTGGGTACTTGACCTCTACAAATTTCTGAGTCTTAGTACTGCTGACTGCAAAAAGGGAATAAAATTGTATCTCTCCATTTGACAAGCACTTCTGATCACCAGACAGAAGAATTAATATTTGCCAAGTTTAACGCTGGATTGGGTTGAAGCAATGTATTTAAGGCTTGGTTACAGCTCCCAGTTTCACAGATGCTCCTACCCTGCTCAGATCCTCGTGGAGCTCTGGCCACGGCTGCCCATTTCTTGTCCTGTGTGCCCAAGCGTGAGCTTTCCTCCCCAAACAAAAACTGCAGGCAGCAGCAGCAAGGGAGCTCCTGATGCCGAGCTGCTTTACTTTGGTCCATTTAAGTTAGCTGCCTTAATGTTATTTTAAAGTGGAGCTTTCTTGAGGTCCTTATCCTGTTCTGGGAATTTGCACATTGGCTCTTCACCTTGAAAGCTTAATGCCATCTCTCCCTCCTACTGTTTCTTTGTATTCCCGTCTAGGTACTATATTTTCTGTTTGCTGCACTTATCATGCTCTCATCCTCCAACAAGCTGTTGCTAAAGAAAACATGAGATTAATGTTTATGAATGTCTTAAAATATAACTCCACTTCCCAGCATGTATGTCTCTTCAGACTTCAAGGAATAATTTCCCCTCTCTGTCCATCCCTCCCCCCCATCTTTAAGGAAGCGGTGCTTTTCAGAAAAGCTTTTGTTTCAACTCGGTATTTTGGAAGACAATTTCCCATTCAAATCTGAAATCAAGCACTGTGCAAAGTGTATTATGCAGGTTGGTGAATCAAAGATCTGAAATACCTATATATCCCTCTACAATTAAGCTTTTAAACAGAAAAACATGTTTAAATTTTTTTTAAAAAGTGAACTACTAATGTGATTAGCAATTGTAGACCGGGATATTTTTTAAAAGCAGACAGAGTGAAAAAACTCCATGGACACCTGAGCAGTTTGAAATGACACATATTGGTTTCCTCATACGCAACAGAATAGTTAAGTGATGTCTCAGAGGAAAGCAACGTAGTGTGTTTGGGCTAAACAGTGCTGATTTCCTAGTAACCTAAAATGTTATTTTGAATCTTAGAAATATGGCCTCTGATCTCTAAAGACCATAGATGTTCAGGACCATAATTTTAAACCTGCCTTGAAATGAGGTATGTGACTGAAGTTACAGCTCTAAATAGAAGAGTAAGGGAGTGCACAGTGTAGTCCTAAGAAAAGAGCAGCGTTCGTACACTTACTAGTTTGTCACTATTAACGTTGGCTTTTTAAGCCTTCATATAAAGCACCAGATTTGAGCATCAAATCCAGCAGATATAAAAGCCAGAGCTCCAAGGAATGGATTACGCCCCTATAGATTATTTACTTCACTCCAGACTGCCACACTGTCCTAACTGTAAGACCTGAAATTACAGCAAAAAGTAGTGTCAGATGCGGCTACCACAGTGAGTGGCAGGCTTTAGGTAACACCAGGAGGAGAATAAGGTCTCTGCAAACAGCCCATCCTCTAACTCCTTCCCAGGTAAATGAAACATTTGAGACTTATTCAAAAAATAAGAAGCCCTGAGAAAATCATCACTTTAAACAGAAACTTGATCAAACGAAAGCATATGTTACTATTATGCACTAAGTAGCTTCACTACAATGAACCAAATTCGCTTCCAGCTGTGAATGTGAAATTAATCTAAGGCATAACCTTTAGGTCTACACTTTGACAATATTTTGGAGCTAAACTATAAATATTTGATCTGTTGCTCTTCTGAATACAATGGATTTGTTGTGACCATCTGAAAAGTTATCAGCTATTTCAAAGAATATTGCTGATTAAATGATTTGAAAGGTCTTTTTCTTCTGATATTATTATGTGATATTTGGCTAGTAAACATGGAAATTAACTATCACTAGCATTAATATTAACTCTCTGGCAATATTAACTCTGTTCGACAATGCATGGAACTAAGCACCAATCAAGATATTTACAATGCCCACTGAAGCCTAGTTCATTATATATAATTATATTTCTTCATGTTTTTGGGTCATACTTAGTACTAAGATCCAGATTCCATTTGCAGTTAGCAGAGAAGTAAAACAGAAGTCATCAGCAAAGAATGATTCAATCCATTGAAAGAGTACTATAAAACCCACTTTGCGCTGTGAAATAAATTAATCAAAATCCATGACTCACACTAGCAATATCATTTTTCAGAATGGTGATGAGCTGAAAACAAGCTTTGGAGAAAAGTTTGAACGCTGGCTACTTAGCAGTCCTAGTGTTCTGCTTGCTCGAGGTACAGACACTAAGAAAACAGTCGTAAGTTGTATAATGATAATGAAATAGGATAGAGAATTTTTCTTACATTTTACAGGTGTATAAAGTTTTATCAATAGCTATTAAAGTCCTACTTCAAACATATATAGCTACAGTTCACAGGACACCACACAGGGGATTGCTCAAGCCTGGTATGTGACAGTTCAATGGAGCAAGTACAAGAAGCAAGAGTTCAAAGAAACCTAACTTTTGCTGTGGGCTGTATGGCAGCTTGCCAGATGCTTGGGGACTGGATTTGTTTCGTTCATCTTACGGCTACATGTAGAGAACCTGGTCTCCCAGTTTGCACTTGAAGGATTAATAACCTTACAGGCTGTTCACTTAAAATAAACTTCCTGGTTCCACCTTAAAACTGAGAGCTCAGTGAAACTGGGGAATCTTACTGGCAAGAAAAAAAATAGTCCAATTTTAATGGCTCATGGAGTTTAGCTTCAACATTAAAGGAACATGAAACCTTCAGCAGCTCCCCTTTCTCACACTGATTATAGTAAATATCATCTTGGAAGGGGAAAATGTTCTAACTCATCAGATGTCGGGACGGTTGCCTGTAAAGCCATCGCAGCACTCTGCAAAATAGCCAAGTGCTTCCTTTCACCAGAATGCCCCAAACACTGTTTACAGGAAAAACATACTTGTATGAATGTGCTTGGCAGGAGTAGGTGCTCAGCTCTGGCCAGCCATGAGTTCTGGCGAGCGACACGGATCAGTTCCTACTGCCGTAACAGAGAAGCTCCGAGTGAAATCTCGAAGTGCAAACCGTGGTTCGGCCCGTTTGTTTTGTCACAATGTTCACTGTGATGAGTAATGTCACTTTTAAGCCTAATTATGCAGGTGCATTTATTATCCTATACTTGGCCATATCACTGGGGTACTTGCGTAATTTCACAGACGAGTGACACTTAAGACAGCACATTACTGTCAGCAGCCTCCATCTCATTTCATGCTAATTGCTCTCCAAAATTGTGTGATGCAGCTTTGACATGAAAACATTTTCAACAGTGTCATTAACTTAGGGGGGCACATTTCCTGAAGTAATTACAGCCAACATCCTCAGTCATTCCTAATTATTTAATACAGCTCCACCCTACCCACACTTTAGTGTCGATTACCAAAAAGACATATATTATCTACTCTCTAATTGGAAGTGTGATAAATGGGTCACTTCAAGAGAAAGTAAATATTACCTGTTGTATCCAGTGACTCAAAACGTTCAATTATTTAGTTTTTCTGTTGGCCAAAATACTTATCTAACTTATAACTTTATTTATTTTACATCACAAGTATTCCTAAATGCTACTGGTGTTGAACTAGACAACATTATGATACATTTTAATGAACTAGCTGTATTTTATATGTTCCTTTTTCCGAAAATCATTTATGCATCACAGAAAAATGGTTTCTTTCAACTTAAATGACAAAGAATTTTAGCTCAAAAGAAAGCAGATCTGAATGATTCAGATGTTGCTAATCCAACCTTCCAAATAGCCATGATGCACAAGACAGTAGCTCCCTGGAATTTACCATAAATTTTAATGTGTAATTTATCATGTTTTATTTCCATTTCCCTTCCTAGAAAAATTTTTTGGAGATGTTTCATCTTCCTGAAGTTACAATATTGTGCCCCTGAGTAACCTAAGCGTGGACTGTTTACCTGCTTCACTGAGGCGTCTTGCGCTCTGGAATGATTCTTCATTCGTCCTGTAATAACAGGTTTGCAGGTCAGGGGAGGAGTCTGCAAAGAATTGGACTATTTTGTCATTTCTAGGGCAGCTGGCAGCCTTTGACTCAAGGGACAAGACTCCGGCCAGGTTTGCTAACCGGAGTGACGTGGTGCTCGTCTGGTGACACGCTTGATGACGTGGCAGAACAGGCCCTCACGCCGAGATCTCTGGGTTTTGTGATACTTGGGGAATAGAAGCAAAACTTGTGTTTTAAGGCACTAGATCTGATTTTTCATATTTGGAAGAGAATCCAGCACAGGTTACGCAGTGGGAACGCAGGAGGAAAGAATAGGTAACCACAGAAGTTTGAAAAAAGTGTTTCGTCACGTCTGTGCTGCGTGGAAACAAGTTTCCGCAGTTTTTTGCTTTACTTTCAGAGGAACATGGCTGCTGCGGCCCCGTCCTCGGCGCTGCTAGAGCACCCTCTCCCGTCTGAGGGGCCGCACTCCCGGCCCCGAGGCCCCAGGCCCCGCGGCCGCCAGCCCGGCCCGCAGCGAGCGCCCGCCGAACCGCCGCTCACGTTCACCCGCGCCGCAGACCCCGGCCGCCGCCAGGCGCTCGGGTCCCCAGCGCCTCCGTCGCCGTCTGCAGCACGTCTCCCACGGACGCGCTAGCTGCCTCCGTCCTTCGCCCCGCACAGAGGCCGCAGCGCCCCCCGGCACCGCTCGACCGGGCCGGGCCGGGCCGGGCCGAGCGGCGCCGCCCGACGCCTCCCCAGGGGCTTCCCGCCTTCACAGGAGACCAGCGAGCGGCAGCTAGAGGGACGCCGACCGCGGTGGGCGCTCTTGGCAGCGCTTCTCCGTGATAGATCGAGCACAGCCGGCGCGGCGCGAGGCGCTAGGGGCGCTCTAGGCTGCCTCTCTATGGTCGGGTGCTGAAGGAAGTGCGGACTGACGTAAAGAGGAGCGGCGATCAGCGAGCTGACGGGTCGCTCTAGCCGCGGGCTCTATGGTCAGCCTAGGCCGGCGCGACGCGAGGAGGCCGGCTCTCTATGGTCAGAGGCCGGGAGGAGCGTCGCGCGGCGGGCCGGGCGGCGCTCTAGGCCGGCGCCGGGGCGGTTGCTAGGCGGTGCGGGGGCAGGCCGCGGCGTGTCGGCGCCGCCATGGCGGCCTCGCCGGGCGCGGCGGCGGCGGACGGGCCGTGCGTGCTGTGCTGCGGCGAGCTGGAGGTGGTGGCGCTGGGCCGCTGCGACCACCCCATCTGCTACCGGTGCTCGGTGCGGATGCGGGCGCTGTGCGGCGTGCGGTACTGCGCCGTGTGCCGCGAGGAGCTGGGCCAGGTGAGGGGCCGCCGCCGGCAGGCCGCGCCGCGCCGCGCCGGGGGGAGGCCGGGGCCGCGCGGCCGCTCCCGTCCGCGGCGGAAGGGCGTGACGAAAACGGAGTGTACAGCGAATAATTCCTCTTTTTAAAATCCTTTTTTCTTTTTAAGCCGGCGAGGCTTGTTCTCTGGAGTTGGTCTGCGATGACCTCGCTCGCTCTGTCTTCTTTCTGATCTTGCTGAATTTCTGACCTGGTTTTAGGATTTAGGAAGGGGAGGGGAGAGGAAAGGGAACGTATGTTACATTCTGCCCGGGCTTGGCCGTGTCTTGCCTTGCGGAATATCATTCAGCACTTGCCCTTCAATTCCTGACAGTGTGAGCCTGTAGACTTAAAAACTAATATTGCCTTAGCTGTTTTTTTTTTCTTTTTGAAAGGTTTTTATTGTCTTCGTGGCCCACCAGTCCGTTCTTGCAGGCTATTGTAGAGTTTAGGAGTTGCTGTGTCAGGAGGCACTGCCTCCCCTGGACGGAGTGAAGGGTGGTCTGGCGTGGCGGTGAACTGTTGTGATGAACTTTTTTCCGGGATTTTTACAAAAGTAAATATTTATACGTGAAGTTGTTTTTGAAGAGCTGATGTGGAGAGAAACTAATGCCCCCAAAGGAAAGAATTAGTACTAGCTTTAAACAAAATAATATATTCTGATGGTGTAGGAAATGAAGTAAAACAAGTGTGCGTTTGGAGGGGTGTTCTGTCCCCCTCCCCCCCCCGGCAAAGGGAGAGCCTCCTAAATAAATAAACCACATTAGCTGCTTTTCATGTCCCTCAAATGACTGGAGAGACAGACACTCTTAGGCTGCGTGCTTGAGATCCTCAGACTTTGTGGAGGCCAGAAATGTTGATGTGTTTTTTATGCTGAACTGACTGGCACATGAGGAGCCTCTGTGTTCGGAAAGATATTCTGAACAGCAGATATGCTCCTGATCATCCTCTGAGGAGCTGCTGCTCTGCTTTTTGTATTGAAGGAAGAAGCAGGCTGTGATACTGCTATTCTTCCTTAACAGTCTATCTGTGATCCTAAGAGACACGCAGTTTTAATCTCAAGAGCTTTTCAATTTTGTAATAATTGCTTTATTATGTGGGCTGAACTTCAGTTCATTAAGTCATGTTTTTCTCTCATTTGTTAACTGTTTAAAATGATCCTTTTATTATAATTGTCTGAGGTCCTTTTTAATGTCCATTCTTTTTACCCTTGTCTTTAAGTACCACTATGATACTGTTCTGTCTGTTTACTCATCTCAGAAGAAAAAATAAGAGGAAAAAAAGCCATTGGAGCTGTGTGAATCATACCAAAAAAAGGCCTTGAATGGACTGAGTATATATGTAGGTTCCAAAACAGGTTTTGTTAATTTGCATAGTGTACATGGAATTAGAAGTGCACCACTACTAAATCTCAAGAGGTGTAATACTGATTAATGTAGACTGACCTGGTAAGTATAATAGCCTAATGTCAAAATGGTATAAAAATAACTATTAACATGACTACATCAGAGTAGCAAATGAAGAAGAGAGCAAGATATACTTGTTATGGTAATATGTGTGCTCAGTGATGCATAATTGCTGCTGTTAAGTTAGGAAGGATTACTTCACTCTGAAGTTAATTTAGGGCTTGGAGGGTCAGTGAATGTGCTTGTTACGTATGTATGTGAGATTGTTCTTGGAATTGTTATAGGAAGTTGTGTTGGTCTCCTGCGAAAAAAGCTGCTTTTCAGCAATGAATTCCTCCCTTCTAGAACTCACTTCAGGCTGAAACGAAATGTCTATAATTTCACTGAAACTCTTTCTTTTTTTTTTCTTTTTTTTTCTTATAGTTGGAATTAGACGTAGTTGACATCTCTGCAACTAACTTTGGTTTTTATTCTCTTTCTTCTGTTTTAAGGTTGACACTTCAGTTTGGCATTTTTTGTTTTGATTAATTTGCAATTAACCCCACTGTAAAGAAAGCTTAAAAAAAACACACACAAAAGACTTGTTCCAAGCTATTTCACCCCAGTGCGGGTAGGGGAGCAATTATTTTGTGATTTAACAAGATTAAGCTACGTACGTCTTAAATAATTACATTCTTTTGTTAAGGTTGTAAGTATTTCTAGATTTACAGTGTTCATTGCAACAACTGAAAGTTAATTACTGTATTTTGTTTTTTGTAAACCTATCTGAGCTGGCACAGGTAATTCAAGCTGTTTCATAAATGCTGCTGCTACCCCCAACATTTCCCGAATTAGGAATACATGTTGAAGCAGAACAGTGGCAGGTAGCTTCTGAAGAAGGACATAATGTAGCAAATCGCTGGGGTACCATAGGCGAGCTACTTGGAGGTCGGTAGGAGCAGTTGCCAACAACCAGGTTGTCTTATAAGGAATACATGGTACAAGTAATTTGAGAAGTGATGTAGTATTTTGTTTCTCACTTTCCTTGGTAGTTAGGGAAAGAGGAAATTGTTCTTTCCCAATCAGACTATGAGTAATGTCACTTAGCACTTTTGAAGTGTGAATTTTTGTGATCTCCTAGCAGGAGACAGGAAGGAGCTGAGTGTGGGACTCCAGACAGACATTTGCTGTGCAAGAGGCTGAATTGGTTGAAGATACTTACTCCTAGCACAGTTGTGGTAGCAAAACATGTCGTAAAAGAGTTCCTTCATCCAAAAGACTAGTCCAAAACCCCAAAATCAAGATAGTCCAATCCACGCTCATCTAATCTGACTCACTTGCTAGAAGCTGATTAAGGAGCAGTCACCATTGCTTTGCTGACAGTTGTGGTGACAGAGCTGGTGGGCAGTGACAAGCAGCAGGAGCTGGCACGGAGCTCTGGAAATGCTGTCCAAGCCTTAGGCTAGGAAGAGTTCCCTAAAAAATGAAGTTTGTGCCAAGGAGTTTGACTTGGAATCCCAAAGACTGTACAGCTCACATGTGCTCTCTCTTGTGTCATCTATAGGTTGTTTTTGGAAGAAAGCTTACATCTTTCTCAACAATAGCACTTAATCAGCTGCAGTACGAGAAGAAATATGACATCTATTTTACAGATGGAAATGTTTATACACTGTACAGGTAAATACTGAAATCCTTTCTGTAGTATATACCTAAAATGCCACATTCTTATCTATCTTACGTAAGAGGAAATGCATGGCTAAATAGAACAGTATGGTTTTGTTTTATGGAAATAGAGTGACTGTCATGCTGTGTACCTTAGTCACACTGCAATGCAAGTGGCTTTGGTAGGATGAGAGGCTGGAGCACCATGCTTGGTGTGAACTCTCAGGCCCAAGGTCAGCAAAGAGAGCAACTCAAGACTGGAATTCTAGTTGTTCAGATGCATAATATGGAAGTGTTGTTGCCAATGAAAAGTTGTTTTTTGCTTCTTTACCAAGAGCAAACTTGCTGAAAGCTTTTCCTTTCTTGCATGGCTGTTCTGTAACTTACTAAGAACAGTATTACTATTTCAGTTGTGTTTATTGCTGTGCTGTATAAAGGCTAATCAAAGGCAGTTGTATTGTACATTGCTTGCAAAGAAGAGCAACCTCTTCTTCCTACAAAAATCTTAATTCTACATGGATGAAGTAAAAAAACCCACAGAGTAAAAATGTGTCATCAGTATCATGTTTTTCAAATATTTTTCGTAACATGTTTAATTGGGAGGATTTAAATTTAATTAAAATCAGTTAAATGGAGAGAAAAGAAAAGAAGCAAAACAATGTAGTCAGCGATGCCTTTTTCTTAGAGACTTGTGCAATATGTCCAGCCTGATTTATGCTAAGATGGTAGCTTTGCATATATTTAGATATATTTGTAGCTTTGTGTGACTTCATATTTATGGAACTGGGCAGTGGGTTTAATTAGCTCAAAGCATATTGTGATTAATTATAAACCAGCTCTGAGAGTTACTTCTGATGTTTCTGGAGAGTTGCTGAGACTTCAGTTCCATGGGTAGCAATCAAGAGTGAGTTGGTGGGATCTTCCACTGAGACCAGTGCTCTGCTTTCAGCTGTTGTTGGGGATCATTGTACTAATTTTATGCTCTTTTGCTGTTATAATTCTCTGTCTCCTCTGTGTTTCATGTCATATTCTTCAGTTACTGACAGTTGAAAGCATAATTGGATGTGAATGTTGTATGAATTGGCTGAGTCTTCAATAAGCTAGAAGTCTGTTGCATGGACATATTACAGTCCAATCACAAGTTTTGTACTAGTAGCATATTACTTGCACAGTACCTATTCAGCTTTTCTCTTACAGTTCAAGCCTCTGTAATATGGTTCTGTTCTGTTCCTGACAGGTGAAAAAGTATCCTTGGAATAAAAAGGTCTCTAACCTCATTACAAATTGCTAGGGGAGCTATAAAAATGCAGCCTTCTGCCACTGATGGAATATTCACTTTTTGGTAAAGGTATAAGATTGCTGAGAGAGAATCGGTTAATTTTAATAAATCGTTCTTTGTCCCTTAGGAAGCTGCTGCAGCATGAATGCTCTTTATGTCCAGATGCAAGGCCATTCAATACTTTTGCAGATCTGGAACAGCATATGAGAAAGCAGCATGAACTCTTCTGTTGCAAACTCTGTGTTAAACACTTAAAGGTGAGCTAGCCCTTTATTTTAAGGTATGGGAAGAAGGGGTGCTTCCTTACATAAGCTGAAAAAGTATTTGGGGAGGTAGAAGGAAAAGGGTGGCTGAACAGCACCAATTTATTAAGTTTTCTCTGCCTGCCTGCAGTGAAACCAGTTGCTTCAGGTCTTTTTCCTTTTGTAAACTGATTGATGAAGGAGGCCTTAAGATTCTAAATGGATTATGTTTTAGATTAAACCCAACCAGATTAATAACCTTCTGAGGTTAACTCCACCCCACAAGTACCAAAGACCCGGCTTTCTGATAGGAAGCTAATCCTGACTTGTAGGCAGGCTTTCTTATAACTGTAACAATAGAGATTTGATGTCTATAAGACTTGTACCTGTAACAATTTTACAGAGTAAAACTGCAATTGAGAAAATATTCGGTGCCAGTTCAGAAAACAGTGTATCATGAAATACTAGTTTCCTCTCTGAGATCAGAATTGGCTTAGCATTTACAGTCAGCTCATATATAGGATGAAAATTCATCTTGCTGGCTTAATGAAATATAATTGTGTTTCATTATCTTGTTTATTTATTCAAAGCAAATTTCCTATATCTTAATATAATCAAAATGTTGATGTGATAGGAAGATGAAACCAGTTCAGATCACTGGAACAGGTTACCCAGAGAAGCTGTGGAGTCTCCTTCTCTGGAGATATTCAAAACCCGCCTGGACATGATCCTGTCTAACCTGCTCTAGGTGACCCTACTTGAGGGGGGTGGAGGGGTTGGACTAGATGGTCTTCAGAGGTCCCTTCCAACCTCAACCGTTCTGTGAAACCTCCTGTTGTCAATGTCTGAGGTTCACTGTGTTTGGTGTACCCAAGTAGAACATGACCAGAGGTAGTTTTAAAAGATTTCTTACAACCTGTTAAAGGTAAATACAGTTACTGGAAAGCTGAGTTGTCTCAGTCTGGAAAGGTGCTGTATCTTGAGCCTTTAAACTACTTACCTTGCTGTCACTGTTGTCTTCCTTTCTCACATCCTCTCTTTCCCTGCTCAAAAAAAAAAATCACTTAAAATGGCTGTTGTTATGTTGGTCAAAAAGGTGATGCTTTCTTATGCTCTGAAAGTCTGAATTTCATCTTTCCCTAGAGTAGAGTGCTTTTTCATATTTTTGAATTGCATGTCAGCCAAAACCAGCAGCTACTGTTAAATCAAGGCATGAGACTGCTAACCTGCCTCTGACTATTGTCAGCATTGCTTATTGTTACAGGAAGGAGTTTAATGCACAAGCAAGTATTTTTAGGACTCATTATACACGGTTTTGTGTATGTGTGTGTGTTCTCTGAAACTGATAAGTATAAAACTGGAGAAATGCATTAATGCATTTATCCTGTGGTGTCACAGTTGACTTTCACCAGTTGAATTGCAGGTTACTGCCAGAATTAGAAGGATCCAAAAGTGATCAAAGCGTTTGTTTGAATGAAGACTAATTCCGCTCTCCCCCTCTCTCCCCCCCACCCCGGTTAAGTTTCAGTGAACTGATTCGCCTCTTTCCTGTGGTAGGGCAACCATTAGAGCTAATTCAAGGGAAGTGGGCAGGGGAGGGCCAGACTGCTTTTTTTTTTTGGTTGTGATGTGCTTTTGGGTCTGGTTAAGAGCTGTTTCTGCAGTTAGCAAGAAGCTAGTTTATCATAATCTCTTTGAGGGAAAGCATAAACAATAGTAGAATTTGTTGCTTTTTAATTTCACATTACTGCAGAGACATTTTTAATTTGGAGAAATGCTGTCATACTGCTAGCAAGTACTGAAGTGTAGTTCTTAAACATGTTGAAGCTTCAGGCAGTCCACCATAGCTAAGCCAAACTGATCTGTTTCCAGAACAAGTTAATGTTCTTTATCTAAGCAAGAAATAGAGGATATCTGTTCTCCAGGATGTGTTGATGTTTTTGGCATCTTCATAACTCTTTCTACGAAAATAGCCTGTATTTTAGTAGGGATCGAATATTGGCTCATAATGTAAAATTTGTTCACTGAATCATATTGACTGTATGTGGCTATATAGGGTAGTTGCTGTTGGAGGAATGTAAAAAAGTTCGCTTCTATTTTGCATTTTTTTTTTCAAGTTTAAGTATGCAAGTACTATGTTTTCATAAACACATATATTTAGGCTTTTTCCACCAGAGATTGTGGGTTTTTTTAACATAATGTAACAAAATTTAATTGTGAAGAAAAAGTGAATTATTTTCTTTTCAATGTCTGAACTTAGTGAACTGCAAGTTAGATTTAATTTGGATGTATTGCTTGAATTTTGGCTCCTTTTCACTAAAGTTTTTGGGTGTCAATTGTGAAATTGCTGTTTTCTGAGGCTGGTCAAAGCAAATCTTACACTCTTACAGATGAAAAAGTTGTGCAGAACCTGGCTTATTCCACTTCGTTCTGTATTCACATGAAGTAATACATATATATATTTCTTAAGATTTTTACCTATGAACGGAAATGGTATTCTCGTAAGGACCTTGCCCGCCATCGAATCCATGGAGATCCAGATGACACCTCTCATCGTGGGCATCCCCTCTGTAAATTTTGTGATGAGCGTTATTTGGATAATGATGAGTTACTGAAACACCTAAGACGGGATCATTATTTTTGTCATTTCTGTGACTCTGATGGTGCTCAGGAATACTACAGGTTTGTGAAAGTGGCTTATTTCTCTTTCTGTAGCTTAACTTTTAAAGGAAATTTGTTTGGATCTATTTTCACTTTTGTGGAAAGTAATGCTTGAAGACAGAGGGCATGAATGTAAGCAGATTGGCTGTAGTCTATGTATTTTTATACTGAGTATAAGACTAATAATTCTGAAATTCCGTCTGTCTTTGATCTGTTGTTTCTCAAGCTGATGGCATCACTAGTCACTTCCTGTCTAGTTCTTATTTTAAAGCTTTCTTCATTAGCTGTGTGGTACATTAATTCTAATAGTCCAAAGCCTTTGTGCAAAGGAGATGAGAACAAATTTTCCTTTGAAATACATGTTTTATGCACTGCTGGATGTGATAATTATCATCCAGTAGGATTAGTTTAGGTTCTGAGGTCAGACATTAAGGTGTATGTCTATGCTGCACAGAAGTGGTTTCAGCTGGAGAACTCTCCTGGAGATAAAGGAAGAACCAACAGATAGGCTTGTCTTCATTCCATCTTGAAAAGAATAATTATGCAGCGTTAGCAGGATATATTGGGAAAGTTGCGACTCAGCCCCTTTTCTCTTTCCAGTGATTATGAATACCTTCGTGAACACTTCCGTGAAAAGCACTTCCTTTGTGAAGAGGGACGGTGCAGTACAGAACAGTTTACCCATGCTTTCCGCACAGAAATAGATTATAAAGCACACAAAACAGCCTGTCACAGCAAGAACAGG
Source organism: Rhea pennata (assembly GCF_028389875.1). Taxonomy (NCBI): domain Eukaryota; kingdom Metazoa; phylum Chordata; class Aves; order Rheiformes; family Rheidae; genus Rhea; species Rhea pennata. Next base: position 18,187,989 of record NC_084677.1, on the reverse strand, counting down.
GCAGAGGCCAGGCAGAACCGGCAAATAGACCTTCAATTTAACTATGCTCCTAGGCATCAGAGGAGGAACGAGGGTAAGTGGGACGGGGGGGAATGAGATTTACAAAAAAGTATTCATGGGAAAATGAGAGTGAATGATTTTAAGGGCTGATGTTCTGTTTCCATTTGCTTTTGCTTGAATTAGTTATATTGCAGGTGATAGAAAGCAGGGATGAAGGTGGAGCATGAGATCCGAGCAGTGTATCCGCTTAGGAGTGCAGAGATTGACATACATGCAAACTTCTGTTCTATGTGGAACTCTTTGTAGAGGTCTCTGCACACAAAAATGAAATTACTTAGAACTCGCATCACAGGTTACAGTGTGTGGAATGCATATACTGCAAAATACGTTTTCATGTATCACTCCTGAAGGTGTTATGGACCACATAATCATCAAGATGAAAGAAATCAATATAGATTTGTTTATACCTTTTTTTCTTTTTCAACCTTTTTCAGGCATAGTGTGATGCCCAGATTAGAGAAATAACTTTTGAGACTGATCAACCATCCCTCCTGTTTAGGTGTTATAGGTGGAGAGGACTATGAAGAAGTGGACAGGTTTAACAGGCAAGGGAGGTCAGGCAGACTTGGAGGCCGAGGAAGTCAGCAAAACAGAAGAGGCAGCTGGAGATACAAGAGGTGAGTAGCACAAATCTTGTAGATTTTTATTGCTGCTTACTGCTGTTTCTTAATTACCACTTAATGATGTTTCGGTAGGATAGTAGGAGAGAAGTGAGTAGAAAACCTGGAAACTTCTGTAGTGGATCCTTAGCTGAGGTCAGAGGTGGCTTTCAGTCTAAGCCTGTGTACTGACTGCATGCTTGGTCAAAGTGAAATCAATTTTGTGTGAAGTTTCAGCTCTCTGGACTTACCTGAGGAAACGAACGATGTAATCTTCAACAAGTGGGTTAACTAAGCTCAGAATACTACATTAATTTGCAGCAACTGTTTTTTGTACTAACTTTTCTAAGTAGAATTTTCTGAAGTAAGTGACAAGCCTTTGCAGGTTTAATGGACTTTTTGGTCTGGGTAATCATGAAGCTGCTATTCTAAGGACCATGCTTTTCATTGAACTAACAGATCTCTGTGTGGCCAGACTGAGTGCTTTGGAAAAAGAAGAGGGTTAAGTATTGATATGAAATTTTGCATTTATATGTCTTTCATCCACACAAGACCTGAGTGCTTTATACATACTGCACATCTATTTTTCTTCTTTTCTTGCTGGACAGTTGGATGGTTCATTACTGATAATTCACTGGGGAAAAAATCCATCTCCAAGCACCTTATACATCAGTGTCGCATGTGAATCGTGCATGTGTTGAGAGTTCATGACAAATCATATTTCAAAAAGTTGCTTCAACCTACAGATAAGATTTTCATATATTTGAAAATGAATGGGAGAGACAAGTGTCCTCATGCATCCTTACTACTGTCTCTCGCAGTTCACTCGGGTCTACTCTGTACTGAATTTTTTATCACCACGTGTAGAACTTGCAAATCCAGGGGTTGAATGTTGCCTGTCTCACCAGACCGCGCTGGGGGTGTATCGGAGAAGTGGGTTTGTTTCAGCCTTCTCAGCAGGTGGCAGCACAAGCCAGGGAATGTCACTGGGATGTGACACTGGCGAGGTGAGAGCTGGAGAGAGACAAAGGTGCTTACTAATCCTTGCTGTTTTACCAAGAAAGTCTGTACTGTCCTCTAGGGAAGAAGAAGACAGAGACATTGCAGCAGCAGTCAGGGCATCTGTTGCAGCTAAACGGCAAGAAGAGAAAAAACGGGTAGAAGATAAAGATGACAGCAGCAGCAAAGGTAAAAAGGAGGACTTGAGGGATTCAGAAGTACCCAGCTCCAAACGTGTGCCAAAGTCTTCAAATGAAGTTACAGGTTAGTGCTGAACATGCCCTGCAGATTCAGGGAGGCATGACTGGTCAGGAGATCAGCCTGGCAAAGGTGTGAATCGACACGTAATATTTTCAAAAGCTAGTGAATATAGAGAGAGCTGTGGAGGATCTTAATGCCGCAACACTCATCTGCACTGAAATGTGTCAGAGTGCACTAGGATTTGTGCAGCACGTTATTCTGAAAGAGGAGATGGGCAGAAATATTAAATGCAATATTAAATGCCATTTCCTACATGCAAGAGCTGATTTGTTGTGGTGCTTGCTTGAGCTAAATATCCCTTTTGTTAGGAAGAAGTTATTCCCAGTAAAAGTCTGTAACTGATGGAAGCAAGATTTGACTTGTTTCAACTTGGGTCCAGTTTGGGGACAGATATATATGATGCAGTGGTCTTTCCACTGTTAACTGTTCCAACAGTAGATTTCAAGTTAAAGGTTATGCTTTAATTATGAATTGAAACAGCTGAGAGCTCTAGTTAGTTTATGGGCACAGCTCAGTTGGGGATGACGGACAAGGTTATCTCCCCCAGCTGCATACCCAGCTCTTGCTGCATGCGTGTCTAAACTGTTTTCAGTCTGTCCCTGAACTGCTGCAGCACTGCATTTTAAGGCAAATCCAAATTGAGAGTAATTTATATTTAAATGCTGTACTGTAAACTGCCCGAGAGCTTATTGCTGAGCAGCTTGGGCATCTCCATAGCAGAGGTATAATAAACAGCTTGGAGGAGCTTCCCAAGTGAAGCTATTTTCATTCCTCAATCCAAGCGCTTAGGCTCAGATGAGCATCCTAAACCAGTGCAGACAACCAAGTGCTAACTTCTGAGGCATGGAGCAGACAGCTGGGGCAGTAACATCTTAGTCTCTTGAGGATTCCCTCAGAACGCCCTTGTTAACCAATGTTTTGCTCATGTTTAAGTATCATGGACTTGCCATATGCTAACCAGCGTGCAGTGACATAATGGTGAATGCAGTTAATTGAAGGAAATAGTGACATATGGATTTAAATTGTCCTTTTGGAATGTCAGTTAATGACATCATCAGCTGCAGAAAATAGGACTTGCTAATGCTGATGTGATGTTCAGAAATAGCTTTCATTTTGAAATGAATGGATTTTGGTTGAAAACATCTCTTTGGTCTTTTTTTCAATACTCCAAAAGAAGCAGCTGCTAATGGTGCTTTATGCCAAGATGACTTTCCAGCAATTGGTTCAGCAGTGGGACCTCTACAAGGGTAAGTTTGTGCAAGGCTGCAGCAATGAGAAAAATGAGTTAAAAGCTTGTTCAAGGTTTGTATTTTTTGCAGAAAATAATTTTACACATCATTTTGACTGCAAATGATTCTTCCTCTTCCCCTCTTTTACTTTGAACTTTGATTCTGCTTGTCTCTTGCATGACAAAGCATAGTCTGTTCTTTGAGTGGTTTCAGAGAAATTCTCAACATCGTTTGTTCCAGTAATTTTTAACTTTATAGTTTATCTTGATGGAACTGTATATTTTGGGTTGTAAAATGTATCATCTCCTTAAATTGGTGATTATTAGAATAGAGTCTTTGCAAGGTGTGGCAGCTAGACTGGCCCCCTGCCCCTCTCCCCAAAACCTGCGTACAGTTTCTTGGTCAAGGTAAGATGTACGAAGACAGAACTGATAACACAGCAAGGCCAGTGTGACTTCTTTGAGGAAACTCGTTTCAGACGCAGTTGATAAGCCTGAGTACATTTTCATCCTGTTAACTGTTATGGCAATTGTGACACCCCGAGTGATAGTTTGAGGAAGACTGCAGTCAGGAATTCAGCTCGTTCTGCTTGTTGGAGTTGCGTTGCCTCCGTAGCATCGGTTTAAGTTAGTGTATTTTTCCTTTCTCGCAGCTCTGCCCAGCTAGCACCAGTTAAGCTTAAAGAAGAAGATTTCCCAAGCTTGTCATCTTCTGCAGCACCCACCATCTCTTCTGGGATGTCTTTGACATATACAGCTACTGCAAAGAAAACAGCTTTTCAAGAGGAAGATTTTCCAGCTCTAGTGTCCAAAATGAGGCCTAACAACAAAACAGTAACTAACATCACATCTGCATGGAGCAACGGTTCTAATAAAAGTGTGGTCAAAGCCATTAGTAGCCCCAGTGCAAACCAGATAGCCAAAAAGCCACCCTCCTTGAATAGCAGTAAAGGAAGTAAGAAGAGCAATAAACTCTCTCAGTCAGATGATGAAGACAGTGGCAGTGGCTTGACAACCCAAGAGATCAGAAACACCCCAACAATGTTTGATGTATCGTCCTTGCTGGCAGCTTCTACCTCACAAACTTTTACAAAAGTGAGCAAGAAAAAGAAGATGGGGGTTGAGAAGCAGAGACCGTCCTCCCCAAACCTCTTACAGGATACATCCTTTCCCAGGTCATCTCTTGAAAAGTTGCCAGAAGCAGAACAGACATCAAATGTCTGTTCTGCTCTTCAAGCCAGTGACAGATCTGCAACTGTTACGAACGGTCATTTGGAAAAATCATTAGCAATCTGTAGTACACCCAAAGAGCCCCCTGGCCTTAAAAAGCCCACAGTGACTAACCAATGCCCTTTACCTCAGGAAGACTTCCCAGCTCTTGGGAGCTCAGGATCAGCTAGAATGCCACCTCCACCAGGTAAGTGCTACAGGGCACAGTCAGCCTTGTTTGGTTGTAGCTTAGAGAAATGTAGCATGTGGCACATGGAAGAGAAGTACAAACTGCTCCTTCTGGCTGCCATGCGAAGAGCAGTTCTGGCACATGGTTAGTGTTTGCATTTGAAAAAAGGCTTCGTGGGCAACTTCAATTCTCTTGAATGTTCTCTGTAAAACACTGTTGAAGTGGTTGCAGTGTTAGAACACCTTTGCTCCGTGCAGTCACGGGTGTCTGCTCTCTGGGAGTGGCTCGTGGATGAGCAGCCACTCACTGCTTTTCTGATGAGTAGCGTATGTGTGTTTTCATATTTTAAGATCTAGCCTGGAAGCTCCTGTGGGCATTCTCTTTAACTGAGACCAGTACCTACTGGCACTGCTGCACTGACAGTTGGCTTGCTTGGTCACTTTTGTTCTGTGTTTGCAAAGATGTATCGCCCGTGCTTTCAGTGGTACCACGTTCTTGTAAAACTGGAGTAACATAGCAACAAGTGCAACCTAAAGTGGTTTTAATGAAAGTAGCATCACATCAGGAGATGCTTGCACAGTATTTTATTCTGTAGTGCTCTGCAGATACTGCTAGGTGGAGTCAGCTATAGCTTATGTGATGTCTAGTGCTGTTGTGACTTCTGGAGTGATTTCAGTTCATTTTAATAATGTAAAAATATCTTTTGTCATGAGTTTTAGTGTTTTTTAAATAATTTTCCTAAAGCTTTTCTGTAAAGTAATACCAGCTCTGTGAAGTATTTCTTGACTTGACTGTTAAAGCAACAGATTCCTACCTCTTTAATTTTAGGTTTCTTTAAATACAGTGATTTGTGTTGCTGACTCTTACTCCTTGGTGCTTCTGGAGAGTACATCAGACTGTCGGTGTCAATTTTAGATGGTAGTATATGGGTACTGCAGATATGTGTTATAACTTCCTGCCTGTTTTCTGCCTTCGTTTAGGCTTTAACACTGTGGTGCTATTAAAGAGTCCTCCTCCACCTCCAGGACTGTCGGTGCCTGTTAGCAAACCCCCTCCAGGTTTTGCTGTTATTCCATCCACCAATGTCCCTGAACCTGTCACTACATCTTTGAAAGAGTAAGTAAAGGTGCTTTGAATTAATGTTACTTTATGCATATTGCGTCTCAGTTCTGTCATATAGGCTTCAGATGAAGCATGTAGTACTCGGAAGGGATTATTCTAAACGGCTGTTAGGGCAGAGGCCATCCACATAACAAAGACAAGACCAAACTGAGATCTCTGTTGTAGAGTCCTGTAGCCATTGCAGGCTGAGTTCAGGAGAGTTGGGTAAAAGTCGGCACAAATGTACATTTGGATGAAAGTCTGAGGAAACAAAACATGCAGCTTGGCAGTTGAGGTTTCTCTTCTAGATTTATTTGGAAAACTGCAGTTTGAACATATTTCTTAACCTTGCCATTGATTCTCTCTGAGTCTCAGAAGCAAGATGCTGAAGCATGCTTTTTTTGGTAACCTCTAGATGCTTTCATTGCTCTGATCTTCCAGAAGTTGGTGTCTTTGGCTGGCATCCTTCTGGGCTGGGAAGATGAGCTTATGGGAAAGGGGAAAATACATAGAAGTTTAATACAGATGTCTTCATTAATCTGTTCTGCTTTATTCATAGTGTGGATCTGGTCTTTTTTGCTCATGTTGTTATTAGTAAATCTGACTTACAAAAAAAGCTAGTCAAGACTGTTAAGTTTGCATTTTAAATATCTGGAGTCAGATACACTAGCCCTGTGGGATGCATTTCAACATCTCATCAAAAAAAATAAAAATAATATATATATATGCTGCTAGTAGTAATTGCTTGTCAAATTGGTGGAGCAAGAGTGTATCTTACAGAAAAGTATCTCCGTTTAACATACACACAATCTGTAGTGTCTTTCTATAACATGGAATACTGTCAGATTCACTTTTTTTTTTTTTTCCTCCCTCCCCTAAATGCAGGCCAAAATCCTATCATGGATCATACTTGATACCTGAAAACTTTCAGCAAAGGAACATTCAGCTAATACAATCTATTAAAGAATTTCTTCAAAGTGATGAGTCTAAGTTCAATAAATTTAAAACTCATTCTGGGCAATTCAGACAGGTGAGTCAGCAAGAACTGTGGGATTCCTGAGAACTGTGTTAGTTCGTGTAGTGCAGTTGTCACAGTTTGCTATCACCAAATGGACTAGATGGAGATTTTTTTCTTTTCTTTGCCACTGTAGTGGTAGTCTTCTCTAGTGTTGAGATAGCAAAAAAAAAAAAAAAAAAAAAACAGAATGATGCGATCTGGAAGAAAGGAATTGAATCCTTTTATAGGCCAGTGAAATAGTTGTTGTTTTCTCATTTCTAATTATGCTAATTCTCTTTTTCACTGAAGGGTCTGATTTCTGCAGCACAGTATTACAAAAGTTGCCGAGACCTACTTGGGGATAACTTCAAGAAAATCTTTAATGAGTTGTTGGTGTTGTTGCCGGACACAGTTAAGCAACAAGAACTGCTTTCTGCGCACAATGATTTCAGAATCAAGGAAAAGCAAAGCTCAAACAAACCGAAGAAGAACAAGAAGAATGTTTGGCAAACAGACTCCAGCTCTGACCTCGACTGCTGCATCTGCCCAACATGTAAGCAAGTGCTAACTCAGCAGGACGTTGTCACCCATAAATCTTTGCATATTGAGGACGAGGAATTCCCTTCTTTACAGGCAATCAGCAGAATAATCAGTTAGCTTTCCTGAAGACCAATAAAACAAGTCTCAACCTATGAATATGCACTTTTTGGAATGAGGTTTGGCAGTGTAGTGTGGCTGAGAGCTGGTGCCAGCTGAGTAGTAATACACAGGTAACTGTTAGAGAGCTCTCTCAGTGCTGTTCGTAAATACTCTGCAAAGGGATCACTGGACTGCGCCGTAGCTAATTAACATCCAAAGTCTGAGCTTCCGAAATGCCTGAGTAGAATTAGGCTGAAACTGCAGGGTGGGGAGGCAGGGGGCCACCTTTCTCCTGCAACATGCAATAGCTGAGAAAATACTTTCTGATCTGAAGATTGACAGGGGACACAATAGGGAAATAAGCATTTAGTTTTGTTTCTTCTTTCTTTTTTGGAGGGTTAGGGGGAGCTTTTGAGTCATTGGAATGAATAGAAGCAAAAGTAGCTTCCTTCATATTCTGATTTTGTGCTTTTTTTTTTTGGTGACTATGAAGATCAAGGTAGTCAGAGGTGCAAAGGTGCAGAAAAGGAAAAGATGATACTCACTGGTGAATAAGACCATTACAATTTTGTGTCTGTAAACATTGGGCTGCTCATATAGCAAAGAATATTCCTGTCTGAAACCTGAATTAATTATACTACTTGAAGAATTGGACTGATCTGTGTGATTAGTTGAACGTGAGATTTGAAGTTGCCTCTAACCTTTTACGTAATCATGTTCCTTAAAGAAACTTATTTTGTAGCACTGCATGTAGAATAATAATGTTAAGGCTTTACTTTCTGTAAAGCACACTTCATTCACAGTAATTTTATTTAATGACTGCCATATTTCTAATTTCTTGGACGTATTAATGGTGGTAGCTCAAAACAACAGCATATTGGGACATTAAATGCTGCTGATCACTGACCATGTTTAGCTGCAGTGCCTTTAAGTGCATTTATCTGTTTACAGTGGTCTGCACTAACAAGCATAACTTGTTCAGATTGTATGGAGTGTTTACATCCTTGGTGATAATGGTCTGCAATAGCTTTGATTATGTTGCTTGGCATCTATAAATTCCACCTCTAGGAGATGAGAGGGGAAACTTAAATATTTTGAAGGAATTCCTCCAGCAGCAGCAATGACATGATGGAGTGACAAGACTCCTCCCTGTGGTGCACTTCCCATAGCTGTAACTCAGAGTGTCTGAGTCTCACCCATCCTGGCAGACCAGATCTAGCTATTTTTCACATGTAGGCGTAAAAGAAATTAATTTATGTAATTTTTTAATGAAAAAACACTGCTTTTATATAAGCATCATTTCTATGAAACTGAGCTCAAGCTATTACTGAAGAGCTAGTCCTGGCTACAGAAAGTTTTTCTTGCCTTATACTTAGTTTGCTTGCTCTCAGGCTGCAAAGTGCTTTTGGTTTCTTTTCCAAATATTTGAGACTGTTTTGAATACCTGAATGTGTCTAGGCCTCGCAGGGGCCAGGCTACATGCCCTGAAATGTGGGCAGGGAACATTATTTGGCTGCATGGCTGTTTATAAAATGCATGAAAACATGACAAGTAGTAATGCTTCTGTATTACTGTTCCTAATTTGAGTCCGGTTCCTCTGGACAGAGCTGGCTTTCAGGCCCATCACACTACAGCTTCTGCGCTCACATTTTGATGCCAGCTGCCCTAAGGCATCTAGTGCGCAATTGCTCCACAATGTAAATGATTTTATCTGTCTCTTCCTTTGATTTATAAAGTTCAGAGGAAATGAAATACATATTCTCTGAAGGAGCATCTTCTGTCTTCCCTTTACTTTCAGTTAATTTCTTCTGTATTATCAGACATGTAGTTAGTTCCTACCTAGTGGGTTGAGAACTGGAAGTGCTGCTTTAAGTTTCCTGGAGGTGGTGGTTCTCTTTGGCCTGATGATGCAGTTTCTTTGTTCCCTGTGCTCACCTGGTTAAATAAAATATTACTCAATTTTTTCAGGCCGCTTCTATTTGTTTTTAACTCTTTATTGAAAATAAGTTGCAGTTACTACACAGACACTAAAATACATAATCACAGGATGTTCTCTCAAAAGATATTTTTATATATATACAAAAGTTGTAAACATTTTTAACTTATTTCCATACACAGTCCACTTTTATAGTATAATGCACATAAGATTAGTAACAACTGCAACTCCTTGAAGCGGTCTGCCTATACAGAGGTATCTGGAAAAAAAAACCCACTTAAATTGCAAGCCACATTTGGTATCAGTTTGATATTAAAACTCTTAAAGAATCTGAGGTTTAAATGTATATTGCAACAAAATACAGGCAGCTGAACTTGGGTTTCAAGTTGATTATAGTGAAGGCCAGTTTTAAGCCTCAAATACTGGGGGAGGGTCTTCTGATGCAGCTTCAAAAATGCTCTCTAGAAAAAATACTGTGAATAAAACTGCATGGGACTAAACTATCTGTTCTCCCCAGCACGTTTCGAGGGCGGAGAGAGACTGGGAGGGAGTTTGCAAATATATACAGTAGTTTCAGTACAGAGAGAAATACCGATTGCTAAAAGGTAATGATGTGATTCACTAATGAAGAGACAATGACCACAGTTAGCTTAACTTTGTTCAAATGCAGCAGAAGAGAACTAAGAATTAGCTACCGTTGCAAGATCTGGGATTTTTGCAGGGACAGAGACTGGTATGAACTACCCACAGTCTTTTTTTTAATAAAAAAAAAAAAAAAAAGAAAAAGGGAATACTGCTTGTCGCTTACTCTTAAAACGTGAGCTGATTTTTAACGCTGCTGTGTAGCTATCTGTAATTTGCCTGATGGGAAACTGATCTTACACAGCATCTTGGCAAAAATGAGCAAAATCCAAGTGATGTCAATCCAGTGTCTGCGACATCACTTAAAGGCAGAGAAGTTCTGCTCAAAATGCATAAAATGCATGAAATTTAGAGACATATAGTTAAGGGGAGCATATTTTCTAAGTATGAATTAAGCAAAGCTTCCACCTTGCTAGGAATACCTTAAAATGTTGGAAGCAATTTCCAATTGACAGCTCTTCTTTCAAACTTTCTTTTGTTAATATGCTTAAAATACAATCAAGTTTGATGTTTACATATTGTGCTTGAATTCAGTGCTGAGAAATATCTGTTGTCAAAACAAAGTGTCCTGGAGCAAGATTGTCACGTAGAATGAAGCTCCAGGAAAGGTATGGTATTCTTCTTTTAATTTTATTCTTTACACCCAAATTCAGTGCTAACACTATGCAGAAGCTTTCGGCACGCTATTCTCAGAGCAATATAACCTTGCCCTCTGCAAGCCTGAATTAGCTACTGGGCTTCTGGGGAGCTCTAGGGGAGTGCAGCATACATGGAGCAGCTTGCAGGAACAGCGTGAGGGGAGCAGCTGGCACGGCACAAAATCACACCAAAATTCTGGCACGCGCTTAAGACGCGGTCTGGAGAGTTGCAAGAAAAGCAGCTAGTGTCTGTTGTACCGCAGTGAATTTACGATGAGGAAAAGTGACGTGAAGGAGGTATGAAGGATGATGTAAGAATACTCGAACCCCAGCTAATATACTACAGTTATTACACTGATGGATCTAGTAATTCTCTAACCATAAGCCCATGAGGTTATATTTAATTACAATCCAGACCTGTATACACTAGTCTGTCTGACAAATCACTGCTACGTAGGATGTGCTACGACGGTTAATAAACACTTAAAACTGCTCAAGGAGACACCGCGGGGTCCTGCACAGAGCTTGGAAACAGGATTTAGTGCAGGTGGTGGGCACGTGGCGGTACCGGCGGGGCAGGGCCGGGCGCCGGCACCGGTGTAGCCGACGAGGCAGAGCGCGTGTTAAGGTGGGTGGACGCCGTTTCGAAGGCGTGTTGCGTCTTACGCGCTGCGATACCGTGTGAATTACGTTCTGTCCTGTCCTGGCTTGAAGAGGCAGCTGCACCTCGTTCCCCGCTGCTGCTGCCCGGGGAAGGCGCCCGGCGCGCGCCCCGAGCCGGGCTGCCCGAGGGCCCGGGCGGGCTCCTGGCGGCGCGCGGCCGGCGCTTCCCGGCACCCGCCTCTCCGCGCCGCGGCGAGGTGCCGCCCTCGAGCCGAGCCGAGCCGTGCCGCGCCGAGCCGAGCCGCGGGCGCTCCCGGGCTGCCGCTGGCTCCCGCCCGCCGGCAGCGCGCGGCCGCGTTTCGCTGCGCTTCCGCAGGAAGAAACCCGCGGAAACCCCCTCTGGCTCCTCGAACGCAGGCTGCGAGGGGGTGCGAAGAAAAGAAATGCGATGCAGGCGTCGGGCGCTTACGTTCAGCTGTTATAATATTCAACACATGTACACCAGTGATCAGGACGCTTCTCGCAGTCAGGCAGAACTTTTGTTCTTTACGATTACAAGGAAACTCTGGAACAGTTATATAGTTAGAAAAAATACAATGTACTGAACAAACATTATCTCACGTACAATCAATTTAAACATTTAAATTGATTATAATTTTGCTAAAATATAAACACAAGTACCATTTGTGCTGCTAAAATTTCAGTGTTCCCTCTAAGGAAAATATTGCTACAGTTCTACTGTACCCTGTGTTACATCTTCCGCCTTTTTTTTCTTTTGTTTTTTTTCCAGCAAGACTGACTGTAGAAAATCGCAACGGTCACGTAATTTAGGCTCGTGCTGTGCTAGGGTTTCGATGTCCCTGGTCTACTTCGCGCGATGTTCCCCGTGGCCCGGCCCGCTGCGGCCGTCCCCTCCGCGCGCCCTCGCAGCAGCGGGCGCCGGGATGGAGCGCGGCCGCGGCCGCGCAGCCCCCCGGGCCGGCGCCGCCGGGAAACCCCCGGCGCCGAGGGCGGAAAGGCTGCGCGGAGAGACCCGCGCGCCGGCGGGCGAGCACGGAGGGGTCGGAGCCGGTGAGTCCGGCGTCGGCCGTAACAGCGCGTTTCAATCCGCCCCGACGGTGCGGGATTCAAGCAACGCGGTTTGTCACTGGCAATGACTGCTCACGATGAGGTTTGCTGCTCAGAAAGTAATGCCTTCGCTTGCAATTTAGCAGCAGAAAAAAATGAGCTGTGCTAACGGTGACAAAAACTCTCGGATTTTTGTTCTTTTGCTACCAGAAGAGCTAGGGCAGTTATTGAACTATTGCTTGTCACGAGGTCAGAAGGCATCAGAAGTTTCCCGCAACTTTTGCCAATGAGACTACGGCTGTAAACTGGCACCGCAAAAGGTGGGTAGCGGCCAGCAGCCGGGGAGGCAGGTGAGGGGGGCCTTCGGCCTCGGCCTCCCGCCGGGGCTGGGAATCCACGGTTCAGCTCTTTTGCTCAGGCCTCACTAACGGTAGCTCAAATCGCTGCCGCCGCGCAGCCAGATACACCGGGAAAGCAGCCAAGTTGCGGACAAATATCTACTGGATTTTCACGTGTTTGTGTTTAACGAGGCAGCGATCCTGCAGCTGAACCCCAAACTCAGCCTCTCGCACGGGCACGCTTTTTGCACTCCGCTCTCACGTTATTTGCGAGCACGGGCCGCGGCCACGCTTTGCTTAGCACCCACACGATGGACTTCGGTGGCCTAGCAAGTCTTTCCAGCTCTCCCGTTTGGCGTCTGTATTTCTAGAGGCTGCAGCGTGAAACACGGATTCACACCTGAGGTTTCTTTTTCTTTTTTTTTTTTTTTTTTTGGCTGCAGTTTACGACAGAGGGTGTATTCATACGCTCCCCATATAAAAACACAAGTCGTGTATTGCTTCCTAATTGCCTTGAAATTGGAGCCACAGGGACGCCCGCACCTTCGGACCCGGGGAGGGCGGAGGCGGCGCCGGCCGCCGAGCAAAGCGGGCGCTGCCGCAGGGCGCCCGCCAAACCCCGGCCGCTCCGCAGGCTCCGCCGGCGCCGCGCTGCGGCGCGGAGGCGAGTCGGAGTCGGAGCGCCGGCGCCGCCGGGCAAAGCGGGCTCCGCGCGGGCGGGAGCCGCCGGGAAGGAGCGGGCGGGCGGGCGGCCGGCGGGAGCGACCCGCCTCCCTTGCGGCTTAGAGGGAACACTGCTTTAATCAAAACCCCTGGGACGGGGGAGACAAGAACCAAGACCACTGTACAGAGTTCACCGCACAACTAGCTAACGGGAGGGAACCCAGCGCTGACTCGCCACGGCGGGGGAACGGTACCGACCGCACCGCAGCCAGGCACGAGCCGCCCGGCCCCGGCGGCCGCCCGCCGTCCCTCAGTACGCCGGCACTTGGTAGCCTTTCGGGTTGGCGTCTAGGGTCTCGGTGAAGGGGGGGCTCTGGTAGGTCTCCGCGCTCTCGACGCCGCTGCCGGCGGGGTAGCCGGGGTACGCCGCGCCGGCGTCGCCCGCGAACTGCTCCGTGGCGAAGAGCGACATGTCCGTGCCCAGGCGGTACCTCTGCAGCGCCTTCGCCGCCAGGGCGACCTGCGACGGGGACGGAGGAGGGTTAGCGGGATCAGCCGCGATTTCCGTGCCTGCCGACGGAGCGGGGAGCGGTTAAACCGGCGAGGACCCCGCTGCCGGGACCGCCCGGCCCGGCGCTCCCCGACCGCCCCGGCTGCGAGGGTGGTTGGGGTCCCAGCCCGACGTGCCGTCGTTCCCGGCCCCCCCGCCCCGGGGCGCAGCTCCGCAGAGGTAGCGGAGCACCCGGCCCGCGTCCTGCCCCCTCCCTCCGCGCTCCGGCCGCGGGCCCTCGAGCGCCCCGCACCTGGGGACCATCGCGGGACCCGGGATAAGGACCGGCAGGTCCCCACGCAGCGTAGGGCCCTCTGCACGGCCAGAAGCTGAACTCACCCAGGTGATGATGGAGAAGAAGGAGAAGGCGATCGCTGCCCGAGCGGCGTCTGCTCCCTGTTGAACCCCTTTGCTCATCGTTGTCCGTTGCCACTGGTTCGCGAGAAAGCAGAAAGCTACAAACCACAGGAAGGACAAGAAACCTGGAAGAGAACAGAGCTGCTTAGCGCCGTCCTTGCCCCCGTCTCCGTCCTGCAGGATTTCAGACCGGCATCAAGGCGCGACCACGTCCGTTCCCAGCGTGGCCATCTACGAGGGCCTTTACCGCCGCACGCCCCGGGGCGCTCGGAAACTTTGGCCTGGATGCAGCAGCCCTCACCCAGGCGAGACGCCTCCACCAGCGAGGGCAGCACCAGGCTGCACCGCGAGGCACGAGGCAGGAGGCGGCTTTACAGCTCTTCCGCGCCACACCGTGCCTTGCCCCATCCATGGGGCGCCCGGGGGGGGCTCTAAAGCTGCAAGTAGTAACTGCACACGGACGCAGACGGGCTGAGAGTGACCCAAACCGGGGCGCGGGCACGGCCGGCGGGCGCGCGGCGCTCCTGCCGCCGCCTCGCCGGGGCACCGAGCAGACGCGCTCGGGCGACCGCTGCTCGCCGGAGCCGGGGCTGGCTGAGCAGGACGGGGCTGCAGCTCCCTAAGCCGATCAGCTCCGGACGGAGGGACGAAGCGAGGCGCAGCCGCGCACCGCGCCGGGGCCAGGAGCTGCCCAAGCCGGAGCCGACGCTACCAACGCCTGCTACCAAGACGGCCCCAAATCTCTGCGTGTATTTCCAGTTCTGCTCGGGATGACGTGCTTGTGTGGAGCTTTAATCCAGACCTCCGGGGGAAGGTCACCTTCAGGGGCAGACGGGCTCCCCGGGCGCGTTGCAAGGGGCCCTCACCAGCGGCTGGTCCTGCGTGACGGCGCACAAGAGCTGCGGCACGGGCACGGGCACGGGCACGGGCACCACCACCACCAGGCAGCAGCACAAAGCTCCACCTGCCGACCGTGTCCTCCACGGCTTTTCAAGAGCTGCCATGACATCGCCCGCAGCTCCGAACGCGCGCTGGCTGCCGGGGACAGCAGTTACTGACTTCCTCTGCAGCGCGGAGATAGTGGAGACACTGCCCCTCCTCGGGCTAATCGTCCGGGTCTGAAACCACCAGCTTCTTCAGCCAGGAACGCCTCGATGGTATCGCTTCCGCTACTGCCCTCCTGCACTTCCCTGAGGTTTCCTGATGCAGAGACCAGCTACAATTTCCATTCCACGTCACGACAGCTCTGCCTGGAGCCCTTGAGAGAGCAAAGATTCTCCCCATTGCGCTGGGAAGGGTGAACAGAGGTATCTGTGCGTGGACGAGACGGGACGAGGCGTGGAGAGGGCGTCCAGCACGAGCAGGCAGGCGCTGCGGGAGGTCTGGAGGCCCGACACACGCCGGTGCACGAGCCCAGGCTGCGCGCGGAGCTCCACGAAGAACTATTTTTGTTTCTGCACCAGCCCTCGCTTTCATCCACGATCATGTTCAACTTCTGTTAGCGTTCCTTTGAGATGAGACTTTGCACCCAGCAGCGTGAATCATATTCCCAGATTACAGCTACCCTGCGCCTGCTCAGGCAACAAGGCCGCCCTTGTAGCCGGGCTCTGCTCCATGCAGCAACCGCACGGGCAACGTCCCGCCAAGGGGCCAAGCACCTCCTCGGGTCAGCGGTGCCCCCACCGAGCCACGCGTGCATTTACAGGGTTAAACGCGAGCGGATCGCTTGGAAGCGCTAGCTGCTTCCCATGACGTTTAAAGCTCGAGGAAGGGGGTAGAGCTGACGCTGGCCGGCGCGGCGGCCTGTGCCAGTCTTGAGCGGGGGCCGCAGGCAGGCGGCGGTGCGCTCGGCAGCGGGTTTGCACCCTCCAGCACGCCGGGGAGAAGGGGAGCACCAGGAAGGACCAGCAAATAATTACAGTTTTAGGATCTGCCGACAGCAGAGTACAAACACCAGGAAAGCTACGTTACAGCCCTAATTACAGCCTGGTTCCAAACACGCGCACGTCGACGGGAGCAGCTGGAAGAGCAGATGGAAGCGAAAGTTGCACCCGCCGCGTTGCAGAGCGCCGCGGCCGCGCCGCTCCTGCTCGTGCCTCGGCACCGCGGGAGCAGCCGGTCCGCAGGAAAAGCCTGGAGCGGTCGGGCACGCCGCTGCTCTCGGCACGGCCGGGGCCGGGGCGCAGCATCGCCATCGCGCCCGTCTCCGCGCTGCTCCATTTTCACTGCTTCCCCTTACCCCAGCGTGCTCCTCGCCCTGTCACTTCCCAGGTGCATCTTCAGCTTTTACACCAGAACCAGCTCCGATGCGGAGAGTGCGTGCACAAGCAAGCAGCAGGAAACCAAGAAAACCGTCGCTGGCAGGGAAGGAAAAAGGAAGGGGCCAGCGCGGGAGTCCCCCCCCCCCCCCCGCAGTCCCCAGGGATCAGCGCGGCGGCAGTTAAGGAATGCAAACCCCTGTGGGAGTTTTTGCCCCCCGGCAGCCCCGGCGCCCTCCCCGCAACGCAGAGCCCTCACGTGCCAACAAGATCCCGCACGTCGTCTCTGCTGCGAGAGCTGTTTGTATCGGCTCTCGTTCCGAAAGCAACCAACTGCCTGACATTTACGTGCGAGTGGGCGTGCAGGCAATGGCAACGGGGGTGTAAAAACGGCTCGGGACAGCCATAATTTTAGAAAAGTGAAGGCACAGAAGTAAGAACAGAGTAAGCTAAACTGGGCGCAAACCAGCCCTGACATCTTTTCTCCCCGTAAAATGACCCCATCGCTCGCCCAGGCGGCCGGAGGGTGCTTCTGCGCGCGCCGATTCGCGTGCAGCGAGGGGCTCGTGCCGTGGCCGAGCCCCCGAGCGGGCTGGGCGGGAGGGGGCCCCGGCACCAGCGCA
Source organism: Rhea pennata (assembly GCF_028389875.1). NCBI lineage: Eukaryota > Metazoa > Chordata > Aves > Rheiformes > Rheidae > Rhea > Rhea pennata. The sequence goes on along the minus strand of NC_084677.1, from coordinate 18,171,030 downwards.
GTTGGGACGGCCGGACGGACCCACCCGGCCGATTCCTCCATCCGCCGGCAGCGACCCGCAGCCGACGCTCGGCGGGTTCAGGCTGCGGAAGAGAATGCAAAAATACAGAAGTAGGTGGAGGTGGGTTTAGCTATGTTTAGCTCACGGTGACTGCGGACTTCGCTACGGGGGCCCCCGACAACGCTCCTGTTTGCAGCAGCGTCACGTCCCTCTAGCTAGACTTCAGCCCGGCATTTGGCACGGTGCTGTGCGGGAAATGGCTGGGCAAGCGGGAAAGACGGGACTGTCCAGGAACAGGTACGGAACTGCTGCTAACAGGGAGGAGCGTTAGGGTAAACCAGGAACGGCCGGGCTGCAGGGCAGTTATGGGAGACTGCTCTTTGCAGCAAAAAAAAAGAGGTTTTTCTCTTTTCATTAATGAGCACAGAAAGGGGAGAGGAGCAGTAAATCTTTATCAAGGCCTTGGTGACACGTCCGCGGAGCACGCGCAGCTCTGGCCACCGACACCAAGGGCGACGGCTCCGGGCTGCACGGAGCGGGACGCCGGCGCGCGGCGGGAGCGGGGGCAGCGGCGGCGCCAGCCCACGTCCCCCCCGGACCCGCACGACCTGCACGTGGGCGGCTCGCTCTCGCGGCGAGGAAGTGGCTTGCCGGATGCTAGCAGGAGCCGCGCAGCGGGAAGTCCCTCCTCGGACCCCAGGGACCCCAGAGGACCGGGGCGGCCGTCGGGGGCGGCGAAGTCGCCCGCGCGGACGAGCGCGCGGGGGCTGCGCGACCGCCGCTCGGCGGGGCGGAAACCCGGCGTCCTCGGCACGCTGCTGAAGTCCGGGAAAGCACGTGCCAAGCGCGACGGCGCGAAAGGAGAAACAAGGCAGAGACTGAGCAGGGCAACGTTTTGCACGTGCCTCGCAGGGGAGAGAACAGCTATTGCGGGGTGAGAGGCAGGGGAGGATCGCAGCCACACACCGAGACCCCTCGAGCCAGCTGGCACATGGATGGGGATGCTCCATTTCCCCCTCAATGAAAGGGCTGCAGGCACCTAGCCTGACGGAGGGGGCTGTAAACATCATCTAACAAGGAGCTCGAAATAAGCTTTCCAGGGAGGACAGAACATCTTTAGCAACAGGGAGGCGATGACGGATGTTTTCACCTGGGACCGGAGAGCCGTCAGCTATGCTTGTGCCGGATAAATCACCTTCAGACTCTGCAAACACGAGAGCCTGGAAATCGAGAGCATCGGCTGCAAACGGAGCCAGAGAGCTCCCAGAGCAGCCGCGGTGAGGATGGCCTCTCCCGGCTCGAGGCGTCCCGCTCGTCCGCGTTCACGCGCCCGAGCCCGACCCGCGCCGGGCCGCGGGGCTGCCGACGGTGCCGCCGACGGCGCCGAGCCGCTTTGGGCAAAGACACGCGCGCAACGCGCAGACCGACCCCGACAGAGCACACGGAACAGCAGCTTCGTCTCGCAGTTTGTTTGAGCCGGAAACAAGAGCTCGGGGAGGGCAAGGCGCCCCGCCTGGCTTCCCAGACGCGGGCACCACGGGGCACCTCCCCGGTGGCCTCCCGGATCCCACCTCGACAAACACCCCCGGCGGCAGAAGCAGCAGACAAGCGTGGGGCAGAGCCAAGGCCCCGCGCTCCCCGCGGAGCCAGCCGCCTCCTTCGCAAGCGAGGCACCGCAAGGACGTACCTGAAAAGCCGAGGTCCAGCAGGACGGTCCGTTTGCGGTCCTTCACGCTGCTGATCTGCTGGAAGTAGAGGTCCACAACGAAGAAGAAGATGCAGCCAAAGAAGGCAATAATGCCAACGGCGATGCCGTAGCTGCAGGCGCTCTCATTCTGGTTGAAGATGCAGAGGAGCTCGGGGTCCTGGCTGTCCTTGTTCACGTAGCATTCGTTCACGATGGAGCCAAACACCACGATGGAGAAGATCTGCAGGAGGAAGGAGAAAGCACAACTTGCAGCTGTTTACATTTAACTCTGTTTTCCAACAGTAACAAAATTGGGTTCACGCCGGTGTTTGACTCCATGGCAACACGGCGTTCGCTAGACAGATCCCTGCACTGGCTTCAAATAACGGGCTGGTGGACGGCACCTGGGTCTTTCATCGCAGTGAACCTATTTGCTTTCCAGGGCCTTGGCTGGCAGCACGTTTTAGGAGGTGTTATTCTCCAGACAGGCTGCGGAGGGAAAGAATAAATAGCCCAGGCAGATCTCCGCAGAGCCCTGCCCCGGCGCCGCTCCCTGCTGTCAGGCCGAGCAAAATCCAGGTGCAGCCGCTGGTCTCCTCCGAACGCGCACGAAGGATGCATATTCCCACTGACTTCCCACGGGGATAATCGAGCCTTCCTCCCCAAGTGCTCCCTCATCTCCCAACGCAGCACCAGTCCCGCGCTCGCGCTTGCTGCTCTCCGGAGCCGACGCGAGCGGCGCCGGGCGAAGAGCGGCAGTGCGGCGCTGCACCCCACGAACAGCAACGCATAGTAGTAATAATTTTCCCAGTGTTTTGACAGCAGCTGTAATATCAGCAATTGTAAAAATCTGTTCATAAATAATGCAAAATTGTTATTTACCATCAGAAATAGCAGCAGCATTTATAAAACAGGCCCTGGAAGAAATAATGTGATTCTGGAAAACATGAATAATTGAGAACCTCTGAGTCCCCGGGATTTTTTCCCTGTTGGGCCACTGAATTTGCACTTTTAGCTTCTCAGATCACAGTTTTGCTTAGTCCTTCCAGGAGGAGCAGCCTGGACTTCTTCCTCATGCTTTCAATGGCCACGGGGAGCTGGCAGGGGATGGGGACATCCCGCTGCGCCTGCTCCTGCACCGCCGTCCCCGGGCGCGGGATGCCGGCGGGATGGGGACGGGGACAGGGACAGGGACAGGGACGGGGACATCCCGCTGCGCCTGCTCCTGCACCGCCATCCCCGGGCACAGGATGCCGGCGGGATGGGGATGGGGACAGGGACAGGGACGGGGACGGGGACATCCCGCTGCGCCTGCTCCTGCACCGCCGTCCCCGGGCGCGGGATGCTGGCAGGACACCCGCAGTCTCTTCTCCGGAGGCCAAAATAGAAAGAAAACCTCAAGTGCCCACATCTGAAAGATGCACTCAAAACATCAGAGCTGGCTGAAATACTCCTGTCAAAACATGCTTTTCAGTGCAAACACATCTTGCCATGATTTTTTTTTTCCCTTGTGATTGAAATTTTACAGATTTTCTTTTTAAAAAAAGTGCTGATAAAACATTTTAATGGGAATAGATTTAGGGTTGTTTCTCCAGCTATAGGTTAAAAGAGGACTTTCCAAGAACAGTGGGGTAAACAAAACTCACACTGTTTTTCAAAAACCTCATGAAAAACAAGTTATTTTTTCCAAATACCTCTACAAACCACATTTGCTCAGGTCTGTAACTGCTTCATCGCAGACTGGAAAACTCTCAGATCCGATTTCCTGCCGTGACCGAGCATTTCGGCTCGTTGCAGGCGCCCAGAGCCCCGCAGGGCAGGAGGAGCCGGCGGCCCCGCGCCGCTCGCCGCCCGGCTCCCGGCCCCGCGTCTGCCTCGCAAACCGGCTCGAGCCCTGGCGTCCTCCTCCATTTCCCAGCCAGAAGAACTCAGGGGACGAGGCAGCAGCTTTGCCCTCGCCGCGGCCGCCCCGGGAACGTCCCCCCTCGCCGGGGCTTCCGCGGGGACCCGCTCCCGGCTCAGGGTCTCCGGCCGGCAGCCGGGCGCTGGCGTTTTCCCGTCCCGCCTCCCTTTTCGCGCGAAGGAGCCGGGGAGATAAACTCCGGCGGGAAACCAAGAGCAAATAAGGCAGGGAGAGCCGCCGCGCAACGCCGGCAGTTTAACTTCGGCCCTTTTATTTTCAGCCCGTGGAAAGGGCAGAATGGAGACGGCAGCCGGGCGGGCCAAGCGCCGGGACGCCGGGCGAGCACGGCGCTTCGGGCTGCGGCGAGGGGGCTCCGCGGGCCCCAGCGCGCGCCGTTCGCTGCAGGGCCTGCAGCTTCCCTATAGGGCCTGCAGCTTCCCTATAGGGACTGCAGCTCCGCTATAGGGATTGCAGCAGCGCTATACGGACTGTGGTTTTCCTTTAGGGATTGTAGCTTTGCTATACGGACTGCAGCTTCCCTATAGGGACTGCAGCTTTGCTATACAGACTGCAGCTTCCCTATAGGGACTGCAGCATCGCTATATGGACTGCAGCTTCCCTACAGGGACTGCAGCTTTCCTGTATGGACTGCAGCTTTCCTATAGGGACTGCAGCTTTGCTATACAGACTGCAGCTTCCCTATAGGGACTGCAGCTTTCCTATACGGACTGCAGCTTCCCTATACAGACTGCAGCTTCCCTATAGGGACTGCAGCTTCCCTATAGGGACGGCCGCTTGGTGCTGCGCCTCTCGCGGGCTGCTGTAGCCCAGAGTCTCCCGACGAAGGTTTCACTCCTAGAAGCGGAGACTATTGCAACGAAAACCCAACGTACCGATCGTGACGAGCTAAATTACGGCGTAGAAAAAGCTCTCGATGCTGATGGGCTGCAAATTCACTTCACTTGAAGAAACAAGAGAAAAAGGCACCGTGCAGGATAAGGCAGCCGCCGCCGTGCCGGGTGCCGGCAGAGCTGCCCAGCTGCGAAAGCCGCGCAACGGAGCGGCGCCGGCTGCTGAAACGCGCCTCCGAGGTGCCGGAAAGGGGAGGCCGGCGGCGGGGCAGGGGGAGCCCCACCGTGCCGCCGGGGCCGGGGCCGGGGCCGGGCGCCGCCGCCGCCGCTCCCGCGCTTTCCGTCCCTGCAAGGCGCTTCTGCATTTTCCATCTCCAGGTATTTCCACTCTCACATCTGCATCACAGCAGGTCGTACGCATGCGGGCTCCCGTGGCAAAAGTGGAAATGTCAGGGGAATACTGATGTTCAGAGGAATTGACTGAAAACATTTACTGTAAGAGGCGGTTTTCCAGAGCTGCTTTTAAAAGTCAAACCTAAATATGCATTAAATGAATAACGCCCCTTTGAAAGCCGCGTGGCCACTAAAAAGTACGGCTGGCGGCGGCCGTTGCAGAGAAGGGAACTGTCGATTCATCCTTCGTGGGTGTAAAGTTTGTTTGGCTGTGCAAAAAAAAACGTTCAAAAGGGAAACCACAAGAGCGAGCACATCTTCATCTGACAGACTGCATCGGACGGAGGGGGAAGAGGCGAATGAGGAACTGCTAAATGGTTCTTTCCAGCTTTTTGATTTTACAGCTCGTTCCAGGAGCGGTTTTATTTTTTCTTCAGATACTCAGAATTACCATACACGTCACCGAAAGGTTTTTAGCGAAGGCCGAAACAGGAATCTCCTTTTACCAAAACTTAGCCTGGGGGTTTCCGAGCTGCGGCCACGGCTCCCTCTGCCCCGGCGGCGCGGCGCGGCGCGTCCCGCGCGGCTCCGGGCTCCGCGGCACCGCTAAGCCTCCGAGGTCTGGTCCCACTGCGCGGGTTAAACACGGCACAAAACCTGCAACAGTACAGGCTAGGAAGGGAAACCATGAGAAAAAGCCTCAGCCGAGGGTCTTCTAAAAGAGTACGCAAGGCGGTGGGTGCGGAGGGGAAGCCGCTGTCCCCTCCGCGCTGCCAGGCTTTCCCGGGAAGGCTCCTCTGTGCCTCGGGAACAACGGAGCGACCCAGCCGGTGCAAAGCGCCGCTCGGGAGCTGCAGCCTGGCCGAGCACCGCGAGCGGCACCGCCAGCGAGAAGGGGCCCGGCACAGATCAGTCCCCAGCGGGAGAAGACCTGGGAGAGGCGTCTCAGCACCAGCCGGACCCAAAGTTCACTGAAATCTGCAAAAAAAAATAAAATAATAATAATAAAAAAATGAAAGCTCGGCAGCTTTCGGTCCGGCTGTGGGCGCCGCAGCCCTTCTGTGCGGCTCTAACGCCGCACACATCGCGGACGCCTGCAAGCGAACGGGCCAGTTCCTGCGCACCCGGGCCGAGCCGCTGCATTTCTGCAGTGTTAGGAGCTTGGTGTTCACAGATCCCCTGCAAATTCCAAACCACCAAGCCGGTGACTTCCCTACCGAACGAGCCAGACAGCAGACACATGCAAGAATATTTTCTAAACTGGGATTTCTGGTTTAGCTCTATATTCCCGACCCTGCTCCGGTTTCCCAGCTGTCTCCAGTCCTGCCTCGCGGGGTGCGGACGGGGAACCCTGTGGGCCTGCGGTGGCGGATTTGTTTTAATAAGCAGCCTAACTCACCGTCTGCAGGTCAGCAATTTATCTGACCGTGCCCCAAACCACCACCACCGCCAACTGCTCGCCATTGCCGCGCGAGGAAGGTCCAGATGGATCTAGGCCGAGGTTTTTGGACGGAGATAATGCTCCTAGGGAAAGACGCGGCCAGGCACCACGTGAGCCCGGTGCAAAACATCTAATCCACCCCGCGCTTTGGTGTTCCAGATCCATAACTGGCCTCCGTCTTCCTCCAGTAATGGCTTCAGGGGCTTTTTCTCAAAGCAAACTGGCTCCGATCCAGCCAAACACTTAAGCGGGTGGTTTAACATCGAGCGTGTGATGGCAGCTGGAATTGCTCGTGTGCAAAGACAAGCACGTGCTCCCACGCGGCGCCGCGCGGCATCGAGCCTCGGCACGGGTGCCGCGGCCGAGGCCGCACGCTCTCATCACGCCTCCGAGCGGCAGCCGGGCTCGGCGCTGCTGCAGGGCACTGGCGGGGGGGGGGGTTTGGGGCTGGGGGCTCGGCTCGGGCGCGGCGGAGCCTCCCAGGGCCACGCACGCCGGCGAGGGGCTCGTGGGGTTTGGCAGGCACATGCTGGCGGGGCGGCGTGGAGCCCGGCCCCACGGCTCCCGCGGGCGCTGCCGCGCGGGGCTCCGTGCTGCGCGTTCGCGGAGCGTCACCCAGCGCAGCCTTCCCTGCGCGGCTGCTCCGCGGAGCCCATCGCCTGCTCCCGGCTACGCGGCGGGAGCCCGGGCAGTGGGGAACGGCCAGAGAAGACGACGTCCTCCGAGAATGACGGGGGGGCTCTGGGCAGGGCTGGCGCTAGGATTTCTTCTCTCTCACTCACACACAGAGGCACGCACGGAGCAAAACGAGGAAGCAAAATGTCCTCTCCCTCCGGATTTACACCCCGTTCCCCTTGCCCTTCACTCAAGCAGCAGGGACAAAATGAGAAAAGGGCAGAGACAACATCCACCCGCCGCACCTTGCCCCCTTCCCGAGGAAAATCCCTGCCAACGCCCATGGAAGCCAGCCCAGCCGGATCACGGCCAGCCCTGTGCCGCACGCCTGGCCACCACCCGCGCCCTGCTGCACCGGCAGCGCACAGCTGCAAAGGCACTGCCCCTGGCACGGGCACTGCTCGTGGCATGAGCGCTGCACCCTGCACACGCGCTGCACCTTGCACGCACCCTGCGTGGGCGCTGCACGAGCACCGGGCAGTGTCCGGGCGCTGCACCTTGCACGGGCGCTGCACGGGCGCTGCACGGGCGCTGCACCTTGCATGGGCGCTGCACCTTGCATGGGCACTGCACGGGCGCTGCGCGGGCACTGCACACTGCACGGGCGCTGCACGCGTGCTGCTGCAGCTTGCACGGGCGCTGCACCTTGCACGGGCGCTGCACCTTGCATGGGCACTGCACGGGCACTGCACGGGCGCTGCGCGGGCGCTGCACGGCACTGCACATCGCAGGAGCACCGAGCAGCGCCCGGGCGCCGCTGCCCCAGCCCGCGGCGGCGGGTCCCGGCGGACGGGCCGCTCCCCTTACCCAGGCCGTCACCCGGAGGATGGTCTGCGGCTGCTTGAGGAAATCCACGGGGTCCACGGCGCCGCCCGCCCGGCCCGCTCCGAAGGAGGCTCCTTCCATCTTCCGCCGCCGCCGCCCGCTCCGCGCCGCTCCGCGCCGCGCCGCTCCGAGCAGCCGCCGGCCGCGCGCTCCCCGCCCACCCCCGCGCTCCTCCCGCGTGGGCTCGTCCGCAGCGCCGCGTGCCGGGCGGCGGGAGGAACCACGCGCCCGGGAGGGGGGGTGGAGGGGGGGGGGGACGCTCGCGGCGCCGCGCGGCCGCCAGCGCCCGCTGCCGCCGGGGTCACCGTGCCGTTGCCCGGGTCAGTGTGCTATGGCCGAGGCCACCGTGCTGCAGCCAGGGACAGCACGGCTCCAGCTGTGACCGCCGCGCTGCAGCCAGGGGCACCGTGCTGTGCCCGGGGTGACCATTTTATTGCAAAAGTCACGGTGCTGTGGCCAGGGGCACTGCGTGACTGCAACGGTCACTGTGCTGCAGCCAGGGTCACCGTGCAAGTGCAAGAGCCACTGTGCTATTGCAGGGGTCACCGTGCTGCATCCAGGGTCGTTGGGCTATTGTGAGGGCCACTGGGTGATTGCACGGGCCACCGTGCTATTGCAGGGGTCATCGTGCTGCAGCCAGAGTCACCGTGCTATTGCAAGGACGACTGCGCTATTGCAGTGGTCACCACACTGCAGCCAGTGTCACCATGCTATTGCAGCGGTCACCGTGCTGCAGCCCGGGTTTCTGTGCCACGGCAAGGGTAAGGCGTGCCGCGGCAGGGACCTGTGCTGCTGCAAGGAGGCACACGCTGGGGCTGGGGGTGCAGGGGACGCAGGTGAACCGGGAGGCGCCACGAGCAGCCTGGTGCTGCCCATCCTGCCGGTGCTGCAACAGCACGTCCTGCCTGCCGCAGAGCAGCCCTTGCTGCCCCCGTTCCCCCACTGCCTGCGGGCACAGGCAGGAGCCACGCCAGGCCAGGTCCTCTCCTCTGCTCCCGCAGGCCCCTCGGCCACAAGACGTCCCTGGAGCCCGGCCTGGCTCCCGTGGCGCTCCTCCACGACACCTCTGGCCCTGGCCTGGCCCTGCTCGATGCCTCCCGCCAGCGGCACGGAGCCAGAGTACGGCAGCAGCCCGGGCAAGAGCTGCTGGCTGGGCTCGGTGGAGCGAAGTGCGCTCCCTGCCATGAGCTCTGCGGTGTGATGAAAGGTTCTCAGCCGCTGCCGTGGCTGGGGCCTCTGGTTGAGAGCAACCCGCTCCGTGGGGCAGAGGGGGAGGCTCAGCCCGGCACGCTGGGGCGAGAGAAACCCACGCGCACCCGTGCTCCGGTAGGCAGCGAAGTGGGAAGCGCCCCGCAGCGCCCGCTCCCACCCCGGGGGCAGCAGGGAGCAGGGAACGGAGAGCAACCCTACGGAGGGAAACCCTCACTTATTGCAGAGGGAGGTTCCTCCGAGGCCGGAGGCTCATCCCGGCCGCGTGAGCCAGGTTCGCACCGCCGGGATGGCGATGCCGGTTCCGTAGATACCGATGCCATGACAACCCTGACGTCACCCCTCTGCCCAGGACAGGCACTGCAGGAAAAGTCGCGGAGAGGGGATACGCCTGCGCCGCCGGCGCGGAGCAGGCCGCCGGCCAGCCCCGCGCGGGGCTCCGTGCCCCCGCCGCCGGCTCTCCGCGCCACCTCGGGAACCGCGCGCGCCGGCTGCGCGCCTCGGCTTCCCCAGCCTGCAAACGGCGCGGCTGCCGCGGGCGCAGGGCGCTCGCTAAGGCCCTGTGCGCAAGGTGCCCGAACAGAGCAGAGGAGCCCCCTGCTCGGGGCCGCGGCGCCCAGCTCCCTTTGGCCCTTCGCAGCCCGCCCGGCTCTTCTTCCTGGCAGCGGGAACCAGGACTTAACTGTCACAGCTCGTGACGATGCTATCCAGTTTTTCTCAATTACAGGTGAGTCATCATCTCTCCAGATCTATTTCTGATTCTCAGGAGAAAAGCAGGATGCAGCCTTTCATTCCTCAGTGTCACCAGCTGGGTAGAAATCACAGCGGCTGTGAAAAAGAAGCGGCTATTAGGAGAACGCTGGGCTGGTACCTCCTGCTCCTCTCCTGGCAGAACGCCCTGCGGGTTGCCCAGGGACATCCGCCCCCGTGTCGAGAGCACCATAACAACCTCATCCCCGAGCTGCACGTTAAGAACAAAGAACATAGTTATTTGAAGGGTTACCACAGGTGAGATTTTCAAACAGCATCATCAGTAGTTTAGAAACAGCTACTTCAACATCCTACAAAATCATTTTAATGCTTCAGGGGAAAAAAAAAAAAAAAACTCCTGTATCTACCAGCCCAGAAATATTTACGGAGGCAAGGCAAGGCCAGCCCTGCTCCGGGAGGGCTGGCAGGTGCTGCAGGGCCTCCAGCACGCGGGACGGCCGCGGGAGCTCAGCACGCTCCTCACCTCGCCCCGCGAGCCCGCGTCCCGTACAGCCGCGACGCCCCAGGCGGACGGAGGGGCTCGGCTGCCTCGCTTCGTGGGCGCCCGAGTTTCTTGCTTGTTGTACTGGGATTCCTTGGTCTTTTTGTCTGCATTTAAAGTCCAGCTGGTCACCGTCATGAGAAGGGACGTTGCAGAGCCCCGGCTGCCAGGCGGCACCGCCAGCGCGCACGGCTACTGCGCTGCTTCAGGCTCGTGAGGTTCGGGCTGGCGATCTGCTAATGCTCTGCAGTGGCTGCTCCTGCTGCTCCTGCTCTTTGCAAACGCAGGGGGAAGAGCTGCTGCCGGGAGTGATGTGGTAAGAAGCCATGGTTGGTCACAATTAGTAGGGGAATTGCCTTCAGTGGAATTCAAAAAAAACCCCCAACCATGTTCTGCAGATTCATTTTGTCCTTCAGAAATGGATTTTTCAAAGCCCGCAAGAGTACTTTGTCCCAACACGTTGTACAGCACCACTCGGGCACCAGTGCAACGGGATCAGTCCACGTAAGTTGAGGGCTATGGACAGACACTGAGAAAATCGATGACATGCAGAAAAGCCACGGTAGGGCTCACACAGGGCAGCACTGTGCTCTTGGGGCTCCTGCACAGGGAACCATCTAGAGCTCTGGGGTCTTCTTGGTTTTCCAGTGACATTGGACAAGACACTTCCTTCCATCCTTTTGGGCCTTTCTTCTGCCTTTCTGAAACACTTTGCCAGCTCATCTGCCCAGACTGGGACAGGCACATGTTGAACAGCACAAAGTACACTGAGAACAAGATGCAGGTTGAATCTTTTAGATACTATTTGCAACCATTTCAAGACAAATAAACAGCTTACGCTCTTTGGAGCATGCATTTGGAGCATGATGCATGAGGCAAGTTTCCCACAGATAGATATCACAGCTTCTAAACTTTTTCTCTTCCCTGGAGTTTCATCTCTCCAACTTCTGCTGCATTCATACAGTCATTTTTCATGTCATGGTGTGCTAGCTTTTGTCCCCTACTACAGCTGTGCTGATAAAGCAGAGTAGCGTGCTCTCACCTACACATAAATTGTGCTTCTATTTTACTTCCTATTGCTGCAAGTAAGTTACAGATATACATAGCCAGCCAAAACCAGAAAAGTATATTCAATCTTGAACAGTTCTCTAGATCACTTTCCCCCATCAAAGGGGAAAAGAGAATAGCGTTCAGAGATGGCAATCTCCAAAGCATTTTCCCAGTTTTAATGAGTTCTGTCTGCATTTACTTTTCCCAATGGATTTCAGTGACAGGGAGAAGACAGAACAGTAGAGAGACAAGTGCCCCAAATCTGTCCATGTTCTGGTTTTATGTGAGTTTAATGAAGGGTGTCGCAAACCAGGAGTTTGGCTCATGCTTCTTGTAGCCACACTGGCTTCTCACTCTGTCTCCAACCAACAAACAAAAAAAGCACCACAATTTTTCTCCAAGGGTAAGTACCTGGATGCAGCACCCTTAAGGATGCTTTTTCTTCTTCAAAGTTTGTTTGAGTAGCTATATCCATTCAGCTAAGGGCTGATTATACCTAGCTGCGCAGAGGTAAGCTCAGCAATGTTTTTATGGGCATATGACTGAAAACAGCAATTTATGAGAGCTTACTGAGTTACCTCTTGTCAGCCAAATGATCATTAGTGACTGTGTAAGATCGTAGTCTGCCCCAGTTGAGAGGCATAACATATTTGCTAAAATTTCCAAGCAGGTGGCTGAGACTAATGCACCCTGCCTCGCAGTTCCAGTGCTGCCGCTCCTGGATCAGGAGCTGGCCCACGGGAAGCCCAGCAACAGTCACAGTAAGTTAACACAACGACATTCGGTAGGACTGACCAGATTTTCCGTGGTAGAGGGCAGCTGCCCTGGCTTTACAAATGAAACAATCTGTTAGCCATGTCTGCTACTTCAACATGCTTAAGCTAAAATACTGATGTGAAACTGCCTTGCCCTCAAAACAGTTTTGACAATGTATTTATAGAGAAACTGCTTCAGCCGAGCACTCCAAACAAGCTAAAAGCAGGCACTTCGCAGCCGCGTGGCTTCAGCCATGGTTCGTAGTCCATTGACCTCAACAGAATTCCCTGAGTTCACGCGTTATCTTTTACACCAGCATAGGTGGTAAAACGACTTGCTTTTTGTGTGTTGTCTGAACGGTACACTTGGAGCAGTACTTTTGATCTACGTTCATTTGCTTGTTACTCGGAAATGGTTTGCTTGACATTCATTAGAATTTGGCTAATACTGCTTTCAGCCATTAGTCTTTAGAAAAACAGGAGAGTCGATGAAAACGTCTTTGAGACGTGCTTAGAAATTCATAATGTCCAGTAACAGAGAGAATGGGCTTCCTGATTAATAATACCTTAGCATGCTATCACTAGAAAGGATGGAGTACATTAAGTAGCTAGGAGATCCAAAAATAACTGGAAGACCATTTATTAGGTGGTTACTCATCCACATCTGAAATGCAGTCATTTCTCTGGTGGGATTCAGCAGTTACTGTGCAAGTATAAATAAAAAGTGCTATGAAGAAATACAGAAAACTTTCTGAACTAGAATTGCCAGGGGAAGATTTGGATAGCAGAATTCAATTAATTGCGATAGCATTTGTTTTGAACAAAAGAGTTAGTATCTCAGTACTTGCATGAAAACCAAACTGAACAAAAAACCCCAGGGGGTTTCAAAACGCTCTCCAGTGTTGAAGTCACAGGCCTGATATCTCATCTGGTAAACTTATTCTTCACTTCTCAAAAAATATCATAGCACAAAAAGTTGGGGATTTTTTGCAAACCAGTAATCTAATCCGTTTTGGTTACTGGGCTGGGCTGAACACTGCTAGGTGAATGAGCACAAACATCCTGAGATGAGCAAGGTGGTGGGGGGGGGGGGTGGATTTCTAGCTGTTCTCCAAACTGACCTCTGTTGGACCACAGCAGCAAGTCACATTGCGTAGGGCCTGACCAAAAAGTTGACTTCTGTGTTTGTCATCTGTTGCCTGCTCACTGCTTCAGCTAAGCAGGTACGCTAATCAGAGCTGCGCTGACAGCTACAAGGACACGGGGCAGACTGAGCAGCTCGAGCTGTGCTCTGACACGCGTAGCTCCTATAGTTCTTGTTTGAGCGACAGGAAGCTTTGCTGCCAAAAGAGCTCTCCCAGCTCAGTCATTTTGTTGTTATTATTCCTGTCTGCGTTACTTAACGATGCAAGATCTGGGGTAAAAAAGGCCCACAATGTTTGTGCCGTGAACACAGCATTTGTAGTGACATGCTGAAAATAAGAAATGCCTTTTGTTTTCTAACTGAACACACAGCATATTAAACAGATCCTTGGAGTTCAAAGGCAAACATAACTGGAAGTAAAGAAGATTTGTGGGGCTGTCTGAGATGAGTGATTTGTATTATGGTGATCTCAGGCCCAGGACGCATACCAGCATGTTAAGATAGCCTCCTTGAAAGGGATTGTCATCTAAATAGGAAAGACAGGCAAAGGCTGCTGAAACTGCTGTTTTTATACCCATTTGGCAGAAGGGCTCCAAAAGATGAAGCAACTTACCTGGAGTCTAGCAATAAGTCTGTGGCCAATGAAGAACTGAGTTTGGACCTTTTGAATCTCAGCTATGGCACTTCTCTCACATGCCTTGTGTAGGGAATTTTCTTTTATGCCATCTAAGGAACATGACACGAAACAGTCACAATATCCACTTTGTCACACCACTGGTAGCTTGAGCCCTGTGTTGATGATGGAAGCAGAGAAAGCCTAGGCTCTGCCAGACCATATTAATTTTTTGAAAGCAAAGCCCCTATCCACCACCATCCAGTACAAGGACTGGAGATCTGACCTAAAGCTTGGTGTTCTGTGAAAAACAGAAGTATCTGCCTGATGTCTGCTGTGGGAAGCGAGCTAATTTAACTCATCAGTTTACCCTCTCTCAGATGTGCAAACTCAGAGTGAGGCTCCCATGGAGCTCTTTGGAGTTTCTTCCTACCTCCTCCCACGCAGAAATGCTGGGTCGTATCCTTGTATCTCAACAGGCTTCCTGAAATCACAGTTGTCCTCTGATATTCCATCCGAATTCTGTCTTCCATAAAGCAACCAGAACAGACAATGACTTTAGCAAGCAATTTCAATCCCTTCTCCTGATTAAAAATAGTGCCCGTTTCATGACTGCTGTTCACCTTTTCTCTTTTCCCGTGTCTGGTCTGCACAAGTGACCATGCATGTCTGTGCACATATTAAAGAAATTACTGGTGCAGAACGGTTATGATGCAAAAGTCTGGAAAGTTGAAATTTCACCCACAAAAAACTTTAGGGGAAAAAAAAAACAGTTTTGCCAGTATGGACCAGTTCAGCTTTAGGCAAGGTAGGCATCAGCCTCTCATTTGCTGTTGGCTCATATCACAAGAGGAACAAGAGCAAGCTGCAGAAGATCTAACCAGAGCAGCCTCTGCCATCAAAGGGACACATAAAGGCTGATGCCACAACTAAGCTGCTGTTGCACAGCAAGCCACCCAAAGGGCATAGCAAGACAGACTTCTACTGAAGAACTGACTTCCGCTCAGAATGGCAGGACTCGCTAGCTATTACAACACTCGTTCACTTAGACTGTAAGTGCCTCAGCGCTCTGCTGTCTTCTGGCTATGGTTGTGTGATACCTGGAACAGTTCACAGTGCAAAACAAGTAATGACCTGTATTAGACACAGAAAATGCTCTGTATGAGAAAGTGACTGTTATAAAATTGTCAGATAAAATTCATTCACCTTTTCCAATTTGTTAATTGCTCAATAAGAGAAGCCAGGATTTCTCCACATACAAGCAGCTAAGGGCTGGAAATCAAGAAGGAAGCATGCTGGAAACAGCATTCAGACAGTACTTTATTATACACCCAAGTACAGATTTTAGCTTTAAGTAGAGAAATAACACATCCCTCATATATGTAATTATAGAAGAGATATTGCACATAGTAGGTTATAACCAAATTCAGTTTTCAAACTAGTGTCTTGAAACTATAGGTCAACAAAATCTCTTCCCACAACCCACAGGAAAGGGGCTGGCACAAGGTGAAACCTTTGTTATTTGGAACAGTTTGCAAAATGCTAAAAAAAAAAAAAAAAAAAAAAAGAGAGAGAGAGAGAGAGAGAGAGAGAGAGAGAGAGAGAGAGTAAAAGTCAACTAAATATACTCTTTGTTGCCCTCTACTGTTTGCTTGGTTAAGATGCAAGTAACCTTTCTGTATACCTCACACATTTCTAAAGCACAATACAGTAACGGACAAGAGAAGCCAAGAGGCCGATGGGGTGTTGGTATTTGTGAGGGAAAACCTGGGACCACGATGAGACTCTCACAACAGGAGCGCTCCGAAGCACGGCCTGTACTCTCACAGTGCACAGAAGCAGAGGGCACATTTCAGGAGGAAGCAACACTGCAAGGTCAGGGAAAAAAAGGAGTAGGACTCAGCAGGCTTGAGGGCCGTGACCACCCTCTGACTGCTAGCCCATGCCAGAGGCGGCGTGCCCAGACAAACTCCGGTCTGACTTGCCGGGCTGTGTTAGCGAGCCTTCGCTAGCTCAACACGTGCAGACAGAGTCGTCACTCACCAAGGGAAACAGAACGGTTTCGAAGATTGACAGACAAGCACTAGTGCTTCTGGTTAACCTTTACCTCTAGATACATCAAGAATAACCATAAAAAAAATGAAGAACTGATAGAAATAAGACAGACACCCTCAATACAAGTAAGTGCATTGTTTCCTACCAAAAAAGGATAAATATGACTCAATTGCTGTTCCAGAGTTTTATAGCAAGTTTTCTGAGTTGCAGCAGATGTATCCTGCCTTGCAACTACCATCATCTCTCAGGTCCCTTGACTCTGAATTAGTTGTGCAGCAGTGCAGACACCTGACTCTGCATGAGCCAGCTTGGGAGCAGCATGGTGGTGTTCATGTACACTTCCCCGCGGGACTTGCCAATTCAGGTCAGTGCTCTAGCCGATCATAAAGCTGGCCTCCTTCTGCTCTGACAGCGTTCTGAGTTCCTATTGCTGATTTGCCTGTTTGCTATTAGTTGTGATTTAGCTTTGCATACTTTATCTCACTTCTCCTATTAGCCTAGGATATCAAGAGCTGACTTCACACACAACCTGGTTGGCAGTTTCTACTGAAGCACTAATTCCTGACTGCACAAAATACTGAACAGATTCTCTCCACTACTGCAGAGAAGCCTAAACAACCATTCCAAAATTAAAAAAAATAAATAAAAATAAAAATCAATGCTGATAGAAGGAAAGAAAAGGAAGTTAACAAATCCCACCCTGTCCAAAACCTGAAACACAGAACAAAGTCATGGCTGATCACAGAGGATGGGGACTGTAAAACTACAGGAAGAAAAATTGCTCGAGCCTGTTACAGGCTGGAGCAAAACACACATGCAAGAAAATCCACTCCTGTGAATCTCACTGTACACACCCAACATACTGCAAAGAACAGCTAATCCCTGCAAAAATGTTAAAAGCATCGTAGTGCTTCTGTCAACATCTGTACTTATTACTGCTCAAGGCAGCTCTGCCTCCCATTCATAAAGCAGGCATTTCCTTGTGGCTCCCTGCTCTTTGCTTTTGGGAGCTGCAGGGTGGTGGTGGTGAAAAAGTCATCACAGCTACCAGTGCAAACCAGTCCATGAGAACAGCAAATCCTTTGTGAAGCTGGAGGTTAGCCAGGTGCCCACTGCACAAGAGCAGCTCTTGAGCAAGGTCCCACAAGTTCCCCAGGCAGCACCTGCTCCTCCTCGCTGTGCTTCGTCTTGCGAGGGCTCCTCATATTAATAGAAAGCAACTTCCTCTTTCTGTCAAAGCGGATGGGAAGCACGTGGCCGTGCAGTGAATATGCAGTTAATACAAACATTGCCCTTCGCTGGATGACAGCCCCATCTGCCATCCTGCTCAAATTAAGCAAGATTGGAGCTTACTCCCAGCTACTGTCACCCTTAATGCTGAAACACATGACAAAAAAAAAAAAAAAAAAAAGGCATCTGAATCCCATAAAAATACCTCACCAACTCCCAAATATAACCAAGATACAAATTGATGGGTAAATCTCTGCAGTTTTGTAGCTTCTTTGTCTGAAGAAAACTGCATCAGTTCAGCAGCTCAACAGAAGAGGACCAACTGCAACCCCAGCTTCTCTGATCAACACACAAACACAGAAATACACAACTGATCAAGTTCAGGCAGCACAGGCTCAGGCCATGCACATTAGACACACAAGCATATCAGGATGGCTTTTCATAAGGCCTTACGCAGTAGGGAAGCCAGGAATGTACTCGACTGCTTTATTATTTTTACATCAACAGGGAATAAAATATGAATACATGTATTTTTAAAACTAGATTTAATCAAGTGCTTTAGAAGCGAATTCACATTTTTTCCTTCTTCTCTGTAAACAAATACAAGTACTTTCAAAACAATTTCATACATAAGATTAAACCTTTAGATGTAGTCTAAGCAGTAAAGAGATTCCCCTGCACCACAATCAAGTCTACAGAGGTGATGTTATGCCTGAGAAACAAACGATAAGTCAAAGCTCTTCAGTAAGCCATAAACAGGAAAGAACAAGAGAAAACGCAAACATGTGCTCTATCAAATGGCCACTTTGCTAAGTTACAAATTGCTTCAATATTCTAGTACCCGCAATTGCTCATCTTAGTATTAGGAGGCATTTGCTAAGGATACTGGCTTCAGCATGAAGGCTCTATTCCCACCTCTGTTCCCCTGCCAGGCTAAACAGAGGGGCAGAGGAGGCTTTTCCTTCTGCACACCTCTACCTCCTTGACCAATGCAACGCAAGATGACAAAAAGTTGTTCTGTTCCCATAGGTGGTCCCCAGCTCTGAGAGCGATGTCTGATTTCCCCCACCCCACTTCCTATACTCTTAAGATACAGACAGATGCACCAGTATGGTGGGGGGTTACCCTTCACCTGCCTGTCACCAGCTGCATGCCAGCATAGGATAGCAGCGGTCGTAAGACTGATCTGCAGAGCTCAAGAATGCTGGCATACGTAAGTGCATTTCAGTGACCTGGCTCATTTTCAGTGTTCAGGTGAGACAGGAGGTGTTTTACCAACCTGCTTATTTAAGGTGAAGCAGATCAGGAAGAAATTTCATGATCTCCTCCATGGACAACGAAACTGTCATACAGAGTAGTTAAGGGCAGAGTGGAAATGAGAAGCAGTAAATTCCTACTTTAGGACATCAAGTCCAGAAGAAAATCTCTCCCCACAGCTGCAGCTGCTAAAGTTATCCTGGTAGAACTGGCTAAATTTTGACTGTCATGACTGACAGAAGTGGTACTACAGCCTTTGTGTTGGTCCTCTCTGCACTAGTGGATACCAACATGCTTAACTTTGGAGATCGAATTTATTATTAAAAAGCAAACTAGAGACTGGAATTTGCTTGTCCCAAGAAACTCAACATAATAGGAAAGTTCTTAAGCACTTTTAGTAACTAATGATATCCTGAAGTTGTATGTTGGATTACATACATCACAAGATAACTACCTTCAGTTTTGTTAGTCTTGTATTTAGGAATGTTACAACATAAAACCTGTGATAATATGCACTTCAGTGTTATATTTACAAAATCTGTCTAATATTGTTTTAACAGGTCTAACTTGAAAGCATTTGAATACGCCATAAACCAGCTGAATGTATTTTCAAAGCTCTGACTGCTTTTTTTAAATACTGAAGAGCCCCATGCATAAAAGATTTAAGATCAAAGCTCTCAGATATGAGCTGTCATCTCCTTAATTAATACATTTATAATTAATATTATAAATGTATTACCTGTTAACGTTTTCACATAACTCACTTTATCAGTGAGAGTAAATTTACAAGTGTACTGAAGTGCATGAAATAAAGAAACTCATTAAACATGCAAGAAAATATGAGCAGGAAATTTAGAGGGAAAAAGCCTACTATTCTCATGGTTTGTGCAAACTCTTGCGAACTTCTCATAGTCAGAAATGCAATAACAAGGCCATCATATAGCTATTTTAAGAACGCGAAATTATTTTGATTTTTTCGTAAACTGTCTATATAGATACATGGTGGTATAAATCATTTATTCTATTTCACTTGAATTTAAAATTCACATATATATCAATAACATACTGATGCAGTATAGACAATGTAATAAAAATACATATAGTAAGGATTCTGATGCTTTCTAGGGAAGGAATCTACTTTAGAGACTACATTGAGTCCCATGCACAATAAATACTACGTTAAGCTGGCATCACAGTCTTAAGCAAAGCTCTAAAGCTTCAGGGGTTTGTCAAGGCTCTTTGTTCTAGGCACATTTTAGCTAGGGGTACACTAGAATATCAATCTTGTCAGCAAGTACCGGTCAAGAATTTCAAAACACAAATGCTATCTCAGAATGCTGTATGCTAAACAAATCTGAATACGCTTCATAACAGGTATCAGTTTTCTCAGCTCATTAGAGCTATTTTCATGACTGACTCAATAGAACTTATTATTATACCCTGTCCAAATCCAAACAAAACTAGTAATCAATTTAAAATATTTTAGTTTCATCCAGTTGGTATTTCATTCCACTGACCTGATTGGCTTTTTTTTGCCACACTTTAATTTTCCTTTCAGCAATATCCTCCAACACGATAAGTTGAAACACAAAGATTGAGTAAGAGACCTGGGTTCTGTGATCTTAGTATTTAAACCAAATATATCTGCCTTTAGGCGTTTTAGCAAATGAACTGGATGCAAGTTTAACAATAAGCACTGAAGATCTCTGAAGAAGAGATCAAGGGCTACAGATTTGTCACAAAAGATAGCGCGAGTCCTGCTGTATCAGACCAACAGAGGTAAAAGCAACATGGAGAGATGCTTTTTCTAAAACATTAAGGCAATGCTTGCAGATAAATGAATAGATGCTGAAGGGAAGTTCCCTACAATTATAGGCAGGGAAAAGGAACTCTAGTCACAGAATGCCCAAAAAATAAGGAAATGTAATAATGAAAATGTTTCTACAAGTTTGTCAGTAACTGGTTTCTGCCAATTCCTGTGCCAAATGTAAGGCCTCAATCCTTCAGATTATGGCTAATATATTCTATGCAATCATTTATCAAAATACTCTTATCCTAAGATTTTCAAATTGTCTTTTCAAATTAGTTTCACCTTTATTTCCAGAAACCACATCAGTCACGTGCACATGCACACACACATTTACTTGCATTTCTTCTTGTAGTGACTTCTAACAGACCCAATTCAAACTGGTTTGATTTCCAGAGCAGTCTCTAAAGATTAATCACAACTACCATCTTTCCAACCATCTCGCCAACGCTCATCCACACGAGAGCAGTCAAATTCAGTTTTCCCCAGTTTCCTGTTCACTTCATTATGAAGAAGACACAACCACTGGGAGAAGTTATTTCTGTTGCTAGTATCAGGCTGATTTGTACGTAATCTGCAGGCAGGAAAGAGGAAATAAATGTTACTTCTTTACAGTCACCAATCTCAATCACCAAAGCAGGAACACAGCGCACAGATAGCTTGAGTCTCCTCTTCCATTATTGCAATATGGGTCCCAAAGAGACTTCAGAACACAGCATATCAAGACCTGTGATTACCGAGGCTGAACCTCCCCGATAAGAAAACAACAGCTGCAACCAGCTCGGTTTTATTCAACTCCTAGTCTTGTTCTCAACTGAAAAAGAATGCAGAAGTCAAGTAGTCTATCCATGATGAGAAGCAAGAAATATTCAAGTCCTACAATAAACCCAATAGTAGTAGTAATAACAAAATTTCTTAACTTTTCAAATGGAAAACATCGAGCAGTTTTTTCCTACCAGGTGACATCTGCTGACTGTTAGTCATTAATTCGCTTTCAAATAGGAAAAAAAAAAAAGTTTTTGTTCTCTTTGCTATGTTTTGGACAAAGAATCAGCCTAGCTTATAATATATTTAACTCTAGTCACATCCAGCTTGTAAAGTATTCATAAGCACTACTCAAGTTTTCAGCTGTTTTTGTATTACCCAGATTAACACTGTTCAGTCTTCTCAGTGGCTAAGAAGAGCCTGTTTCTAGAGATAGATGTTCCCCAATTTCACGTCCACTAATATGACAAAGTCTGTTGCCACTCAAAAATACTTAATTTCACCATTACTGAAGATAGTTTTTTTTTAATAGTATGGAGTGGGTACTGATTTTTTTTAATTAATTGTTTGGAAAATAGGTGTTAAAGTTTTCTAGAAACATGTTGCCCAGTTCAGTTTTTGACTCCACTGCTGAGATTGCCAGTGAAAGCACGCTCTGAGGTAGAAGCACGCACTTACCTCCTGAGAGCCAAATTAGTCCCAGTCCAATTTCATGACTAGTCAGGTCATGTTTGAACCAGAAAAAAATAAAGAGACCTCTTCTGGGAGGCCTCGGAGGCAGCACACAATTTAACAGCACAAGGAAAGGCATATATAGGTAAGCCTATATATGATTTAGGCAATAACAGGGAAAGAAAAGCAGTTCAGGTGGCTATAAACCCCAAGTACAGGAAGAACCGATGACACACAAGCAGGCACCGCAGCCCCACGTTTCAGTAGCAACTGTGAAATACCAACAAAGCCGCTCACCTTTCCCTCAGGTCTTCGGCACACTGCTCGCAGGGATAAAACTTGGAAAAGAGGTTGATGAACTGCCTCATGTCCCGCTGCTGGGCGCTGGTGGGCTGCTCGGGGTAGTAGGCTGCCATGGTGTGCAGGAAGGCCCAGGTGCTGCGGCCCAGCTGCTCGCTGTCCAGGGGACAGTCCGGCGGCGGCTCCTTCTCCTCGGCGACGGCGACGGCGTCCTGCAGCGGGGCACAGGGCGGCAGGGGGGAGTCAGGGAGAGGGGAAAGGCCCCCGCGCAGCCGGCTGCGGGGCACCGGCCCCTCCCCGCCCCCAGGGCTCCGGCGAGGACAGGCCCCTCCGCGCCGCCGCCCCTCACCGCGCCGCCCGCCGCCTGCCTCCTCTGCTCGCGCAGCCAGCTCTTGAAGTCCGTGCAGGCCCGGCACGGCTTCCTGGGCGGCTCCTGCGCCTCGGAGCCGGCGGCGCCGGGCGGGACCGGGAAGGGGAAAGCGAAGCGGCCGCTCTCGGTGCCCGGGAAGGGCGCGGCGCCGCGGCGGCCCTCGCCGGGCGCCGCCATTTTGCGGCCGCGGTGCACGTCGGGCCGAGGGCGGCCGCCATGGCGGGGTGGGGGAAGGGAGGCGGAGGAGGGGCTTTTCCCCAGTTTTCCCCCTTTTTTTCCTGGCTGTCCCTTTCTTCAGCGCTCCGCGCTTCCCTCTGTCCCCTTGGCTCCTCAGAGGGCGCCAGCGGGGCTGTGATGGACCCGGCCCACGCACACCACGTCCCCTGTACGCCTGCGCTGCGGCCTCCACACGCCGTGTCCCACACACACCATGTCCCACACACGCCATGTCCTCCACACACACCATGTCCCACACACACACCGTGTCCTCCACACACACCATGTCCTCCACACACACCATGTCCCACACACGCCATGTCCTCCACACACACACCATGTCCTCCACACACACCATGTCCCACACACACCATGTCCTCCACACACACCATGTCCCACACACGCCATGTCCTCCACACACACACCATGTCCTCCACACACACCATGTCCCACACACGCCATGTCCTCCACACACCATGTCCCACACATGCCATGTCCTCCACACACCATGTCCTCCACACACACCATGTCCTCCACACACACACCATGTCCTCCACACACCATGTCCCACACACGCCGTGTCCTCCACATGCCATGTCCCACACATACACTGTCATCCACGTGCCATGTCCTCCACACGCCATGTCCCACACATGCCATGTCCTCCACACACACGCTGTCATCCACATGCCATGTCCTCCACATGCCATGTCACAAACATGCTGTGTCCTCCACACACACCATGTCCTCCATATGCCATCTCCTCCACATGCCATGTCCTCCACACACACACACCATGTCCTCCACATGCCATGTCACACACACACCGTGTCCTCCACACACACACCGTGTCCTTCACACGCCATGTCCTCCACATGCCGTGTCACACACACACCGTGTCCTCCACACACACACTGTGTCCTTCACACGCCATGTCCTGCACATGCTGTGTCCTCTGCACACCATGTCCCCCCATGCACACACCGCACCCCCCGCACACCTCTTTCCTGCTGCTGATAGCTTGTTGCAGCTATATATTCACATAACAGCAATTTCATCTGCTCCTGGAGCTCACTTCGAAAGACAGTTTTCCTGGATTGCAGGTGAGAAGATCCAGCCTGATTATTCTCTCAGGCTGTGTTAAACACAGCACACAAATCTGGTTACTTGTATAATTTTTAATGATATTGCACCAGGCTCAGTTTTGAATCTCATATTTGACGAGAATAGGATTGGTTTTCCTTCTTGTAGCACGTCCATGTGCTAGCGAGATGAACCACTTTTGCAGCCTTCTCGCCAGCGCTCATCCACCTGGGAGCAGTTAAAGGGAGGTTTCCCCAACATTTTATTCACATCGTTATGAAGTGCACAGAGCCACTGACATAGGTTCTTCCGGCTGCTGGTATCTGGCTTTTTCGTACTTAAGCTGCAGAGGCAGAAAAAAACAAACACCAGTGATGCCCATGCAGAATTAATGAATTCACTGTCTGGACAAGGAAAGACTAAAACATAGCTGATTTCCTGTATAAAATATCCAGAGACTACGTTCAAGCTTCTAGAGTTCTGCCTTCTACCTTGATCAGGAAAAAAACAGTTCAGATCAAGGGAGACATACCTCCTCTGCAGCCTGTATCTATAACTTGTTTTCCATAAATACAAAGGTATCAGTAATTGCATAATTTACACCTCCTCAAGCCCTGCAGATAATGCATGCTGTTCAAGTAGTGCGAAGTCGAGCTGTTCCATGCCCCCTCCTTGCTTTGTCATGGTAAAGGCCTTCAAACCCTTAACACATGGTAGTATTTCAAAATCTTTTCAGACCAGCTCCTTATGTCATTGCTAGTTGTCCGCATTTGATGTGCTGCTGGGTACCAAGCTGGTGAACAAGTTGTGCCTCAGTGGCACAACCTGCCAGCAGGTTGTGTTGAAGGGAGCCTGACTGTTATGTCAAGCAAGTGTAGTGATTTAATCAATAATATGATTAAAAAAATCAAATAAAGTTAATTAAAATAGACTTATGCACCAGTAGCAAAATTTTTCCATATCAAATTTTGCATATTTAAAAACTGCCACATGCTTGTATTTAGATAAAAGTCTACTGAGAAGGGATTTATTTACCTGTTTCTCAGGTTGTTTGCACATGTTACGCAAGGGTAGAACTTGCTAAGTAAGTTAAAAAACTGAGCCATCTCCTGCTGCTGGGTGCTGCTGGGCTGCTCCGGGTAATATGCCGCCATGGTGTGAAGGAAGGCCCAGGTCTTTCGCCCCAGCTCTTCTGTGTTGAGTGGACATTCAGCAGCTTTCTTTCTCCTCCTTTTCTGGAAAGCCACAGAGTTTGCAAACATGTTAGGACTGTGCATGACTTAGCTTATGTCTAAATCAGCCTAGTTCAGTCAATAGTCCTAATAAAAGCAGCTAACAAGACATTATGGATTCAAATGTGTGTACACATGGGGATGTGGCTCGTCTCTGCTCCAAACCTGGGAGATCACGCAGGACAGCATCAGGTTCAAAGCTGTGTCCTTGACCCCTTGGAAAGGCTAATGATCTGGGGCTTGGCACAGTGCTAATAGTGCAGGTAAAGTTTTTGGTGAATTCGTTTGGCAATTCAGAGAGTGTGACCTCCTAAAGTACGCCCCGCTGCCAGGCTCTGAGACAGGACAGTGTTAGAAAGTTCTTAATGGGGATTCTAAGGATGAAAAGAAGCAGGGCTGGGACCTCTGAGGCATCATGAAAATGCACAGACTGCGTGAGCTCATTCAGACAACAGGTAACCTGTATCTCCTCTATAGCTGTAAGAGAGGACAGAGTGAGGAGGGAACTTTCAAAACATGTGGAAAAACAATTCCTGATCACAGGACTGGCATCTGACTCACTTCGTGGGGTAAAAGGAATATCTAGAATACTGATTTAATCACTGCTTATTCCTTAAGTCCTCACCTATGCTCTTCTCTTTGTGCCTACAGAGGGTTCCCTCCCTTCCACATCATTTCGGTATGATTTAGTTCTCACCTTCTGCTGGCCCTTGAGGATCACAGCTCATCAGCTGCTAGCCGTCTTTTTATGGTACAAAGACACATCCTGGCTGCTTAAGCACTGCCCAGGCCTTCCTCACTGAGCTGCTCTTACCTTCCTCCTTAAGTTCATGCCTCTTGTCATCCTCAAATACTTCCTCTTGTGTTTTGACTTCTTGCAGATAAGGCATTTTCTTCTTGTTGGTCTGCCCAATGTTGTATGCTGGTCTGGTGCAGAGGAAGTGGTGGGACTGTCGACATCAGAAGAATGTGAAGATGAGCCAGAGGGTAGACAAAGTAATTTCTTTCCGGACTTCTTGTCTTTTTCCCAGTAAAACACCAGCATAAGGTCATTCTTTTTCTTCTTTTTGGCTTGATGCTGTGGTGCCATTAGAGAGAGATTTCAAGGCCACAGGATAAGTCTCCCACTGTGGACAGTGCACGCTAGAATGTGAAGTTTGTGTCCATTTCCACTTTTCACATCTTCGTGTCCTGCAGGTCAAGAAAAAGCTATGATGGTCTGTTTAATACATGAAACTCAGCTTGGCCAGAACACTCTTACAAGCTCTCCCCTGACGTCTAGGATGGAGGTGGACCAGTACAAGTGAAGACAACGGAGAGAATAGGAATAACGTGCCTATGGTGGGGTCAGCGGGCGCGCAGGGCCATGCGCGGCGGCGCGGTGCGGAAGGCGATGATGGCAGGAGGCAGCGCCGTGATCTCACAATGCTCCGGCACCGGCCGCTTTCCGGGCCGAGCTGCGCCGGAGCGGGTGCCGCTCCCGACACCCGTCGTCTCCTCTGACCTTCCTGCTGCTCAGCCAGCACCGGCTCTTTTCATGTCCCTTCAGGCGGTCCTGGTGTGGCGGCCTTCTGCTTGGCAGTTCTTGCCTTCTAGAAATAGCCATACTTCTCCACATCCACTTTCTTCCAGGCCATTTCATCGTCTATTGGAAATGCATCCTGAGCCTTTTCCTGGATGTTGAATTAGAGCTGTTGTGCCACAAATTCTGTAAAGAGGCAATTTGTATGAAAGCTGCTGAAAAAATACTGCTCATTTTCAAGCTGTTATCCTCTATATTTAACACAGCATGGTGTTAAATTTTTACTAGGTAATGCATCATATTTAGAAAGATCTTTCAAAGACATGCCTTCAAAGAGGGTTTCAAAACTTAATGTGCATTTCATGGAGACAGCTGATGTGTTTTTCTAGTCTATGTAGCACTGAACTGATGATCTAGATCTCCATCTTTGGGCCTTCACGAGCATTCCATTTTTTATATGTGCAACTTTATAAGAACATTTCTTTGCTGATATTTGTGAGGGAGGAGAAGAGACATGAGTAACTGAGGGAGGAGAAGAGACACGAGTAACTAGTAGGAACTACAGAGATGGCTTTGTCTAAAGTTACAGGCAACTATATAAATTTCAGATGTAAAAGAAATATCTAGTGGAGAAAAATACATTCCTTATATATGTTGCCCTTGCACACCAATAAATACTTAAATGATTTTGATAACATCATTCTTTAGTTCATTCTAGAGAAAAGGTAAGTCGGTATTTAGGAGAATGAGCAGGGGAATTTCCTGCACTACTTCATTGTTCAGCATTCAAGCAATTAAATAGTTGCAGAGATGTTTTTAAGTCAGAACTATCTCCTTGATAGGCTGTTAACATGGTCTTTTTGCTTCCTTGTTCGTGATTTCATATATTTATTTAGTTAAAAGTATAAGCAAGTTTGACATTTATTTAAAATTAAAAAATAAATTGGAAAGAAGCTGTTACTTGAGAAGGGATTTATGCTCAGTGTTGCTTCCCTTGCCCTTTTTCTGGTCAGCTGTAAGAACAGAGATGGTTCTTTGTGAAGACGTGCTCCTGATTTTCTCTATCTGCCATCATAGCCAGCATCGTCTTGTTTGAAAATAGAGGAGGAAAAAATGGAGAGATGCTCAGATTCTAATCAGAGTGAGGAAATCCACTTTCCTATCTCTAACTGAATTTGAACGCAGAGTCTAACCTTAAATTTATTTCATCTGAAGGAAGACATATCGCAGCAAACAGAAACAGAAGCCCTCCATTCTTCTCTCCTGCTGTGACCTTCGGTCCTTCACTTAGAGTCTGAGCCAAGTCCTGCCTTTCCTTATGCACTGCTTTGGCTTAGTGAGATCACTGTGTTTTGCCAAATATCAGGAAAAAAACCCCTGCCTATTCTCTCCTTCTGCTGAATAGCGATAATAATATTGGTATAATAGCATGTAATATAAGGTAAAAGTAACTAGTCAATGCAAAGCTGCATAATAACGCAGGCTGGAGAAATACAAAGGATTAATGGTAATGATATTGTGTTACTATTTAATAATGAATATTAATATAAAAGCTAGACAATATAGTGACTTTTAATGATTTTGTTACATTTTCCTTCCCTTGCTCAATTGCTGTCCATTCCTGCCTGTTGAGCCTACTTGTTGATATAGGTGCTTCACTGAGGAGCTGTTGCAATGGTTGGTCTTCACCACTTCTTTGTCTAATTCTTTTGCATCAGCAATTCCCAGTTTTGCATCTAGAGGAGCCACTACAACAGCTATGAGTCTCTAGCCTTGAAAGAAATGAAGGCACTTCCAACATCACTCCAAGAGAGCTGTTTCGTTTGGTGGATGTCCCACACAGATTGTTTGTAAGGTGCACAGGTAAGGTCCTAATGGGTGCAGGCATCCCCCAGCTGGGATTGTGCAACTGGGATGCTGCTACAGGATTCTCCTGTTCCCTCTTCCCTGCTCCACAGCCTGCTGAGTCTGCCATAGGGCACTCAGAGCGGGGAGAGAAGCTACAGCGCTAGCTGGAAATACGTGAGCCTCTTCTGCTGCCGTTGGAGGACATGGGCCTTGAGGCCAAAGGAACCAGTGTTGCACTCAGCAGTGAGCCCCAGCAGCCTGGTGTGTTGCAACATTCCCACCTAGCCCTCCAGTTCCATGACTTTGATGTAGTAGCTGGGAACGTGACAAAGACGGTTTCCAAATAGGCATAAAAAAAAAAAAAAAAAAAAAAAAAGAACCTGTTTCCTGGAGGCAGTGACCAAAGGGCTGCTCCATCCCTACACTGTGCCCCACTGAGGTTTCCTCAGTCTGTAATTGAGGCACCTGCAGTAGCGGTGCCTCAGAGCGCTCCTGGGCACAGACGCTACCAATAATGCATCTATTTTTCATATAATTACATCTGAAAGACAGGGCTTGGTAAAGTCTGCTGAATAGGTGCCTCTTCCTAATAGCTGCTTAATCTGTACCTGGAGCAGGGCAATGTAGAGAGCTGTAATGACCATAATTACCGGGAAGCATTAGTGAACTCCGTGCTCGAGAAAATGAAAAGGGTGTGTTTGAGTTTCTCAGAGAAAGACTGCTGTTTGATCTTCTGCTCTTATCTTTGGTATTTGCTAAGCAAGAGCTTATGAATTGGCAGCTGATGGCTGGTGTACGGGAAAGGAAGGAGGAATAGATCAGCAAGGGGAAATGCTCTGTGTTTGAGGCAAGATACTCATCCTTCTGTTCCCTTTCCATCACAAGTGTGAATGACAGCTAGGACAGGGGCACACCGCCCGCTCACTCCCTGAGCCCTGGCTACATCACGGCAGGCTGCCAAGGGCTGCAGGGCTGGAAATCAGGGTCAGGGAGCCCCAGGAACCGGCTGCTCCACCAGGAAGGTGCGCTGGGAGCTGAGGGTGGCAGCAAGACAGGCAGGGCAGTGCCCGCACTGGGAAGAGGCTCCCTGCCACAGTACGCAGGCAAGAAGTACGGAGCAGGTCTAGTGGTAGTGAGGGTACTACCCTTATGGCCTGCTTTCTAGGATGCAACAGGGTTCTATGGAGATGTAACACCCTGAAAAGCCAGCGAGCCCTGACTACCTGCTGGCATGCATTTTACTTGGCTATTGCAGTAGAAATTTAAATCTAGATCAGAGAACAAGGAATAATATTTTTTAATTTGTCTGCTTCATTTGGGAATCTGAACACCATTGACTTTTCATTAAGTAATTCAAAGTGCTATAGAAAAATTTACCTTATATCTCCTGGGATTCTTTTTTTTTTTTTTTTGGGGGGGGGTAATGGTTTTATAGATACTTTTAGTTGAACATAACTGTTGCCTTCTCCAGGGTGATACAAAAATACTTACAGGAAACTGTGTTCTATTTATATGTTAGGATGTCAGCCTAGAGTCCAATCAGTTCTGAAGAACTAGTTTGCCACTCTTAGGAATTAGTCATACAGGTGTTTGTGAGATTACAGACAACTAGGAAACAGCAGCATTAAAAAAAAAAAGAAAAAAAGAAAAAGTGTCTTTCCAGGTAAATGAATCATTCCTGAAATTTTTCTGTTAACTATGTTACCTTGGAGAGGTTTTCTTGCATAGAAGAAATGCATCACTTGCAAAATTTCCTGAGTAAGAATCTCTCGATATCAGGAAGGAGCCTGCTGCCGTGCTGATACAGTTCCGTGCCAGTGAATGCGTGAGCTGCTCCATGAGACATCAGTTCCCCCTCAGATCTGACTAGACGTGTCTTAATCTGTTCAGAACCGCCTGAGGTGTGAGACTTTGCACAGAGTATACCAAGACTCTGCCTTGCTCAGATTTGGGGGTTTATACTGAAAGACTACAGCACATTATTTTGAAGTTAGTGCAGTTCTTGTGTGTGGATGTTCTTGTGGTTAAAATGAGAATTCAGAAGTAACGGGGTACACATTTACAAGGCAGGGATAGGGAGAAAAGGAAATCAGGTTATGCCAGTAAGTACAAGCAGTCCTCCGAGTCTAAAGTGCCGTGCTCCATTCTTTGTCTCCTACATCCCAGTGTCTCTCTGAGCACCTGTAATATTAATTAAGGTGTTCTTAGCACACACACTATTCAATTTTGGCTTTTCCTTTTGTGCTGTTAAGAAGAATAAAATACAAAATCTTCAGAAATCAGCTTCCATTTCTCTTGGTTTTGCCAAAAGGAGGCTGGTGTGCCTGCTGTCTGCAAATGCCAGGAGGGTTCTGGGTTAGGTTGTTGCATGGATACTGGTTTCTGCTAATATTGGAAGCAGAACTGACTTCCCAGTTCAAACACCTATTGTTTTAGCAAGGAGACATTATCTGAAATTAATTAAAAATTTGTTAATTCTTTGTTAATAAGCTCTTTCCCATATGGATTTTAAGGATCCTTTCTTATCAGAGATTCCCATTTTGCCTCCTAAAACTAATGGCCAGTTTATTGTAAGGGTTATATGCTTAACATAACTTGTACCACATACAAAAGGTATACCTGGAGGTTTCTTATCCTTATGCAGCTCTCTGTTTTTTATGAGTGACTCCATCTCCTCATAACAGGACAAGGCAAGTGAATAGTAGTAAGTCTTAACTGGTGTTGGAGGAACCGATTTTTCTCAGATAACAGCTGCCATGAAAATGTGTTGGAACTTTAAGAAATATACATTAATGAAATAACATTTCTCCTCTCGTGTTACTCTTTTCTCTCCCAGGCTTCTGCGTGAAGATGAAACATTGTCCTCTCTGTTTTTTTTTTTTTTTTTTTTTTTTTTTTTTTTGGAGAGGAACAGGCACCCAAAGGCTTTGTCTTTACTCTGAAGTAAAGATTAACTTTTAACTTGAGTTATCTAATGCTGGTCAAAACCCCAGGAGAGAGATAAGGCACTTTGCATATTCTGCTTATCGATAGGAACGGGGAATGAGGAAAGGAAAAGAATAGGATGAGCATTACAGTAACTAACCTGTGGAGAACACAAGGGTCTTGTCCATGATTTTACCATATGTTAGCATGAACAGACTTTATCCAGGTGATAGCAGAATTTCTACGCATTTCTTGATGCTTGTTCCATTTGTATGGCCACAGGTTTTGTTCCTGAGCATTTCCTCCTGAAGCATCGTCTGGGTTCACGGGACAAGCAGCATCAGCAGCATGAATGCTTTAGAAACTCGGCCATGAAATCCTTTTTTCTTTTCATCTCCTTGCCCAGCTCTAGCACGTACACACCATGTACTGGCCTTCTACCACAAGGAGCAGTTGTCAAACACCTTTTTTTTTTAATGTAGGAAATGATGCAGGAAACTTTCTCTGGCAAGGGGTTAAATTATATTGTCATCCTTCCTGGAAATTTCGTCCTTGAATCATGCCCTTGTCCTTTGCATAACCTTAGAAAAACACGCAGCTTTTACAAAGGAAATGTGAAATTGTTGCAACAAGCGTTTGGTAAACAGGAGCTTGTCGGGTGTTTTATAGCCCCTGAATATAAAGCCTCTTGTGAAAGAGGCTTTTCTTACTCTCTCCAGTGGGCTTGGTGGCTGAATCCCAAGGACATGTGAAGAAAAACAGACCAGTTTGCTCTGTTGCTTCCATCCCCCTCAGCTGGCAGATGAGGGGTGATTTTTCTTTGACTCTTCCTCTACAGTGATTTCCCTGTAACATTTCAGACACGAGCCTTAAAGCACTTTATGAAGAGTAAAGTCCTCGCGTTGCCTTTTCCAAGGAAGAGGTCAAGACTTGTCCTCCCTGCTTACAAACTAGGAAGCAGAGGATGTTTTGGTCAGATAAATCACACCCTTAATTCTGTTGCCTTACATTAGGTTTCGATTACCTCTCAAGGAAGCATGAGGTGACTAGGGCAGACAGAGGCACGTATACCACAGATGTCGGTAGTTAGGCAGGATGGATCCCATGGCAAATGTCTTCCAGTGACAGATTAACCAAGGAGTGACTTGGCTATATATTGTTTGCTTTCTTCTATCCTTTCTCCAGGAGCAAGGTGGGGTTTTCTTGTTTTTGACAGAGTTTGACATGCTGCTATGATTTTATGCAAGCTATCTGGCTAAGGCCATGCTATCAGTCACCTGAAAGGGGGGGGACCCCCATGCCCTTCCCCCCCTCTCTTGTGCAAGGGACTGTAACCAAGGTTGTCCCAGACATGTGTCTGTCACAGGAATTGGCCTACATCACAGCAGCTGCAGATTAAAAGAAGTAGGACTCAGAAATTTGAGGATGGCAGGGCAAAGCTTGTAAGGCAAATGGAAATAGGCACAGAAGAGCCTCTCAGAAGAGAATGAAAGTGCCCTAGGAAGTCTGTCGTTATTGTGCCTCTTCCATGTGCATTGCAGGCCACAAACATGTCCTCCTGGGAGTATGACCACCTGGTTCCTGAGAAGTCACAAAGATCACGTGCACTTTTGTTATGGAAAAGATAGATCAAGGCCTTTCATAAGCTGAGCAGTGACCTTTTCAGCACTGCCATAGGATGCCTTGCTGTTTGGGACTGCATCTAAGATAGCTCAGGTAGCAGGAGTGCAAAATTACTTTCTCTTTCTTCCAGAACATGCTATTTGCCAACCCAAGCTCTTTAAATGCTAGTGGAGAATAGACGAACAAACTCAGTCTTAATGCGTCTTTAGTCCTTTTTGCAGGAGCAGCTTTAGCTCAGTTGGTTAGAGCATGATGCTGCTAATGCTGAGGAGGAAGCTGTTATAAGCTGTAAAAATTCATTGTGATCTGAATGAAAACTCTTACAGGTGTTGTAAAATACATCCTTAGAGCTATGCAGATCCTATAATTTTGTTACTTGGGGAGAAAGGTCACACCATGCAGCCTTGCTGCAGACATCTATCCATCTATCTCCGGTTATTACACCTACAATAGCAGTTATCGTAGGTGTTTACACTCAAGCCCTAACTCTTTATCATGGGAAAACTCTGCCTGTGAGTAGTTAATAAACCACCTGCATTGCAGGCAAACGTGCATTGCAGCACAGTTTCCTATAGTGCCCTTCGTTTAGAGCCCCTTTGGAAGCTGCTGAGATGCAGCAGCTTCTAAGGACAGAGAAGAGCAATGCTGTTGTTTATGCTAAAAAGTATTTCTGAATCAAATTCAACTGGCTACTGAAAAATGCCTTATTTCAAGCAGCAGCTGTTGAAGTTAGGAGGAAATCAAATACATTCTTCTGGATTAGGTACTGCAAAATCTCTCATCCCAGCCTTTGTGAAAGTTCAACTGCTTAGCGTGTTTATGAGGTGAGGGCTATTTTTGTCAACTGCAGTGATTGAATCTTTTTTTTTTTTTTTTTTTTTTTTTAATCAGGGCCTGCTTCTGTACTTAATGAGAGTCTAAAACCTCTTTGTACTTTTAAAATCAGCTTTTAGCAGCTGGGCTTTTCATTAAAGTTGCTGATAGGTCAGGTGTTATCGCAGGTGACCTTCAAGAACAGTAAAGGACAGGTTTTGATCCTGAAAATGATGGTGGCAAAAGATTAAGCTCTCATACCAACAGCGTTCCAAGTGATGGCCCCCCTTTGCGGTGCCCATGGCGTGAACTAGGGCTATTCTTTTGGGTATCTCTGTCTTGCAGCTGTAGTATCTCAAGGGCAGTTTGAGGACTTTTTCTCTCATTGTCTTTCCCTAGTGGGTTTGCAAGAGTAAGTCTAATCAGGGCAGTTCCTCCTGTGCTATACATGAAATGAGAAATGCATGATTTGGAGTCCCACAGAGCCCAGACCTGAATTCTGTACATGGTAAAGGATGTTCATAGCATCGTTCTTTCTCTTTCTCATGCATGTGCATTTATAACAAGATCACTGCTTGTTGCACTTTGAAAATGACTGCTGAGGGGCTGTGTTTTGTTATGGCTGGTGAAGAGCTGCCTTTTGATACCCTTGGGCATCTGGGCTCTGAAACACTAGTTTTGGTTCTTCTAGGATGTAGCTGAGGACTGGTCCGGGCTTTTATCCCACTTAGGCTACTTATACAACTTTTAATTTGGTCTGTTTAAAAGTTATTCTTAATTCATACTGAAACGTTAAGTAAATCAGACCTGTGGTGTTTATTTGTCACGGACATTTTGCACACGCTGGGGAGGATGTTGGCCTTGTAATTGAAATATCAGAGGGGCAAGTCTAGATGGTCCTGGGTTTACGTGCAGCTCTGCTGCAGACTTCTTTTCCTTTGGGTACGTCACTGAATTGCTCTGGACCTCTGCTGTTCCCACCCCTGACAGTTATTTTTTTATCTCCCTGGCATGTCTTTTTAGACTGTGGGCTCCTGGGGGCAGATACTCTAATTTTAGTCTTTTTCCACAATGCAGCCATGACTGTTTTTGTGCTCTTTGCCCCTTTCTGTGATATAAAAAACACGTAAGGTACCTAAAGCAGCTGTTTCATGCTGGTAGTAGTGTACCTCAAGTCACTAGAAGGCAGAACTCCACCTCTGCGAGGAACTCATGGGTTTCTTGAAGCAGACTGCAAACTGGCAGTGACAAAAATTATTACGGAGGAAAACTTATTTCTATTCCTAGTCTTGTTGAGGTTGGACAGTCAACTCCTACACATTTCTTGTCAGTGTGTGATCTCCTTTCTATCCTTTAAAATGACTAAAGAAAAAAACAAACGGTGGCATTAAAAACTATGTAAATATGTACCGATGATAAAATAACAGCACCCAGCAGTACTTGCTGGGTTTTTGCTTCTTCCGGGCAGACCTCTCCTAACCTTAAGTTAATAATTACGTATAAGGATGTACCAGTTTATGATGGGATAATATGGAAGCAGAAGAGGAAACAAAGTAAATTTGACTTAGTGTCAGTAAAACTGTTTGTGCGTGCATACGCACATGTGCGTGTTTAAGTGTGCTCAAATGTATCTGGCAAATAAGTGGAATTACTGGCCTCTTCTCACCAGCCATGAAATCAAGGGCTCACCAGCCCTTGCCCGATAGAAAGGGCACAGACCTGTACGGCTTTTGCGAACAAGGTGCAGTAACGTCATCGAGGATGTTGTGCTTGTGCTGTTCCAGAGGCAACCTGGTGCAGCCCTTCCTTCAGTTCCCCAGCTTTGGTCACTTCAGATTAACGTAATATGACTCATTAGATGAACTTTTGAATGAGCTGTTTCTCCTTTCTTATTTTGTCAGTAAGCTTGACAACAATGAGCCGGCAATACTTACGTAATGGAACTGCAGAGCCTGATAACTGAGCTCTAAGCAATCGTACTAGAAACATATGCTTTCTTAAGAATTAATTACTGAGTTTCCAGTCATTTTGCTCTTGATAATGGTTTGTCTGAGATGCCAGTCTCCAGCCAATCTCTTCCCAGGAAATTAGCTCTCCAAATGGTATGACAAGGATTTTCAATCTCAGATGACTGACTAACCTTCTTGTAGTCTCACCTTTCTGTTGTAACATTTGTTTTTATTTTCTCCATGTTCCTCTTCCACTTTATGGTGAGCACTTCTCCTTGAATTAATTGAAAACTGTAAAATATAGCAAGGCTTTTGGAATTAGCAGTTGTCAAAAACAAGGCTACTTCCTACTCTTCATTTTTACTGGCATTTGCAGTTCTTGCAGATGTGGTATGAAGTGCTAGTTGAACTTTCTTTTGTGGTCTTGCTCACTTACAGAGATTGCAGCTCTTCTAAGGATTTTAATTTTGTTTGACTTCTGCCATTCAGGGTAATTATTTTTAAACCTTTCTACTCTTGGAAATACATTGTGTTCTGTGTTTGCTCCGAAACAGGATACCAGCGAGATGTGCTTTGTTTCATGTCTTGGCTTCAGCTAGTTCTGAGAGCTGCACAATAGACCCTTGTAAAGGTGAGCATGGTCTCATTTAGGAGGCCTGCGGGGAAGTTGCATGCAAGAGCAGGCATAATGACAGAGTCAGGGAAGGAGTTTTCCACCTCGGGGACAGATAGCTTTTGGATTGAGCATACAGATCCCAGGGAATAAACTCTCTAGATTAAGTGATTTCATTTCTCTCTCTCAAAAAAAAAAAAAAAAAAAATCTTTGTTTTGATCTGGGTAGATTTAATGGCAAGTGCTTTTGCAAGATCTCTTGTGAACAGAAGGATGGAGGACCTGATTGTGGGGCTGTCGAGGGCAGTGAGCCAGCTTCGTATGGGTTCTCTGCAGGGCAGCTCCTGCGTGACTTCGTTAGGCAGGAAATGTCCTGGACATGGCAGTTAAGGGGTTTTCCCACCTAGCTTGTGGCACGGGACTGAACTACTCCATCAATAACTTTTCCAGGGGAGGCTGGAGATGCAGCAGTGATAGATCCAAGATCAATGAAAATGCCTCTGGAGAAACTGCCACTGTGCCGTTCAGATTTTCATGAAAAGTAAACCAAGCCCCTAATCATGTGTTTTCTAGCTAGCCAAAGTAATCTGCTTGGCTTCCTATTGGGATTCTGCGGGTTTTTTTTGTTTTTTTCTCTCCACAGGTGAAATCACCCACCCCTGTTGCTGAGGTTTTTAAGAAGCTGTGTGTAATTAGAACATGAAAGGGAAGGGCTGAGTTTCTCAGTCTGGGTCTCAGCACTGATGTTCAAAGAAGAGGGGGAGGGAGGATGGAGAAGAAGGTTTGATCACACACAGATACCTATGAGTCAGG
Organism: Rhea pennata; assembly: GCF_028389875.1. Classification (NCBI taxonomy): domain Eukaryota; kingdom Metazoa; phylum Chordata; class Aves; order Rheiformes; family Rheidae; genus Rhea; species Rhea pennata. Next base: position 18,134,139 of record NC_084677.1, on the reverse strand, counting down.
TCATAACTTGAGACATGGTAAAGGTCTGCAATTCAGTGACAGGGATGGCTTTCCAGAGCTGTAATTACTGGCCATGCAGTGCCTCAAGGCAGCAAGCAGATAGTTGATGCAAATGAAGCAAATCCAGCTCCTTGTTCTCTTTTTTTTTTTTGGGGGGGGGGGAAGAGGGGTGATATGAAAGCCCCAGATTGATACAGGACAGTTGTATCTTTACAAATTGGAAGCTTTGGGACTTTTTCGATGACACCCCAGGGGATCTGTTCATCTTTTGCTTGGTCAGTGATGGCATCGACATCTTGCATGTCTTTCTGAGAGCATGCAAATGTTGATATAGCTGCTAGAAATCTCTTAAAAGTAGCTTTTACTAAGCAGATGAAATGAAGCATTAAAGGGAAGAGATTTGTTACAAACAGCTGGCAGACACAGAAGTCATATCTGATTTGTGGTTTCCACAAGCCATGTTTATGGTTAGTTTTGGGGACTAGTGTGAATTGCAGCCCCAGCTGCTGGGGCTGCAGACAGTGCTGGTAACCAGATGGACAGGGGACCACAGTTATCCCCTCACCTTTAGAGGTAGTGCAGCTCTCTGCTGGTTGAACTGCAACATTTTTGATGAAGGCACTGCAATGAGGAACCATTTCTACTGAGAGCGCTTGTGTTCCCTTGCACCCCATGTTTTGCTCAGCTGCACAAACCATAGTCTGCACTGCACCAGCAAGTTCCTCTGTGGCCTGGGGATGATAAGGTGACCTGGCCTCAGGGAAGAATACCAGTATTCTTCTACTAAGGACCAGATAAGAAAATACGCCTGTCCTTTCCCAACTTTCTGAACTATACCCCATCATCTACAGTCAGTGGTAATTGCATCTTAAAAGCAGGAGAGCAAATAAAAGGCATGTGATAGTTTACCAAATTATGGAATTTCTCCTTGTGCATTTCTGGGTGGAGGAGGAAACAAGGAAGGCAATTTTACAACAAACCACTTGGGAACGCCTACTGCTCTCACTCCTGCTCCCATCTATTTAGCCTCCAGGTGCCGTGCCTGGAGCTGCCTGTCTGCAGGACTCCTATCTGCCTGGTGTGAGAGAGTATCTCGCCTCCAAGAAGATGAGCTGCAGCAGGTACCCAGTGGATGTGAAGGCTGTAGGTGTGATGCAATGCCAAAAGCAGAAGGTACTTTAACCTGATTTTTTCCTCCTTAAACATTATTTACAAATTAGGAAACTACAGGGCTTTTGTAGTTACTCTTACAGGGGTATGTTTCCCATTTCCATTGCAGTGTTGGAATTAGGGTGTTATAATCTAGGACAAGAGGTCTTTTAGATTTGTTTTTCAATGGTCAGTATTGTAAGAAAATGATTGTCTTGGATTATGCTGTCTTTCTGTGGACAATCTCTTAAGTTTCTTCTCATTTCAACAATGATCACTCATGGCCCTAAAATTGAGGAAATATTTTGTGTAGATCTATTTTGAAATTTTGCTTCTAATGTGACAGTCTTGTAGCCTGAAACCAGAACTAAGCCAAATGCTGGATGCTTTAAAGCATCTGATATTGAACAGCGTGACTAAAAATGCATTTCTTTTCACTTTTATTTTTTTCAGAACTACATGATATTTGTGTCCTGGTCAGATCGAAACAACATTCTCATCTACCGGACGTTTGAAGAATTCGAGAGATTCCATGTAAGTGAAGAACTTCCTGAAAATAATACTCACATCCTAAAGAGGGAGGGAGAGAAAGAGCTCAGCCATGTGAATGGACTTTGAAGCACCATCATTCTCTTTTTCTGTCTCACTTTCAGAAAGATCTGAAGAGAAAATTCCCCATTGAGAGTGGTTCACTGAGGAAATCAGACCGGACTATACCCAAGTTTAAAGGTAAGGAGACCAAATCTTCCATGGACATCAGAGACCAACAAACATGATAAAGCTGTTCAGGGCAGTCACAACTAATGATGCAGATTTCAGTCACTGAGTCTGATGGTCTCTGGAGCAGACAAGCAAATAGTTTCTGCTTGTTACATGGTATAACTGGATCATATCAAAGCGCTGGAGTCTACAGCTGACTTAAAATAATCTAGACTTTTTTTTTATAGATAAATGCACTTGGTGATACATCCAGTTTAAATATTGGCCCAGGGCACTTTGGAACATTGACTTGTGAACAAAAATAAGTTTTAGGTATTCAAAAATTGTATCAGGAACTATTTAAAATGATAAGAAGGCACAAATATTGACAGCTACTGTCTTCACTCCTTACAATTTGGGCCTGTGTGGAGATGGGTGCTAGCTGAGTGCACCACCATGTATAGGCAGAAGGTGAAGTTCTCAAAGCATCCAGATCTGTCATCTCATGCCAACTCTGCCTTTCTTATTTTAAAGATACAAATGTGAAGCACAGAAAGAATGGAAAGTTGAACAGGTCCTTGGAAAGATTAAAACTGCTGGAAACTTACTCTCAGGAGCTGCTGAAAATGGATGCTAAGATCTCCCAGAGTGAAAATGTGGTTCAGTTTTTCAAGGCACAAACCCAAGACCTAGATCCTTCCTTTCCTGAAAATAGGTGCGAATGTATATTTTGCTTGTATATCGCTATTCTGTAACGTGTGCATTTCATAGATGATAGAAGAGAGAGATCATTATAGTGGAGTGGTGGGGAAAAGCAGTCTCTCTCTCTCTCTCTCTCTCTCTCTCTCTTTCCTGCCTTGGGAATATTCTGCCATTTTTTAGCACCAAAGTAATTAGGAATGAGAAAAAAGGGAAGTGCTGGCAAATGGGAAGGATGCTGTTAGGTAACTCAGCTTTTTGTAATGAGTGCCCTTGTTCTTTGCACCTTTTCTTTTATTCTATTTCTTCTCTTGATAATCGTTATCCCACACTCAGATTTTTTTTTTTTTTTCTGGCATAGAATGCCAGAAATGCAGAATGCCCTGCATCAGAGCAGGGATGGTCTGCTGATTGCTTTGAGACCTTTCGATTTTTCTGATGCCTAAGTTTGGGGGGGTTTTTTAGTCTATTGCATAGACATGATTTTCCCTAAAATAAATAACAAATCCCAACTTTCACATGGCTTTTCAGTAAACTAATGTTAAACTTTTTATTTTTCAGTGCTGTGATCATGCCATCAGAAATTGGAGGGGAAAGGAAAAACCAGCCGCAGCAGCACCTCCCCTCTATTACGTGCCCACAGGCATCTCAGAGCTACAGATGCATTGAAACCTTTGAGACCAAAGACACAAAAAACAAGACTTTCAAAGTTGCTAAGAAGGAAATTGTTGAAGTGTTAATCAAGGACATGACTGGTATGTTTAACTGGGATTCTTGGGTTTCAATTTCAAGGACAGACGTTGTAAAATTTCTAGGTTGATTCATAGCTTGGCAGATGGTGTGTTTATAGCATCATTTATAGCATCACTAGTTTGGGAGTGTGTGTAATGCACTTACCTGGCTTTATCAAGGAAGAAGGAACAAGTACTTGGGCCTTTCTAGTCAACAGAGGCAGGAGTCTGAGCTGAGACTTGGGGCCTTATTCCCAGCCTGAACTGAAAGCTTCTCAGATTTTACTTTGTAGACCCTGAGACACTTGCAAGGTGGAAAACACTGGTCTCAGTGGAGCTCTGCCAAAGTGTCAGTATGATATATGCTAGTTGCTAAACAGTTCTGCAGAACTTCTCTCCTGTCTCCTGTTCATGGTTGAGGTTTATGGTCATTTCTCCTGCGATACTTGTGTGTCTCTTACAAGTTTTTGCAAACTTCTTTTTGCTGCTGCAGGGTGGTGGCTAGTGGAAAATGCAGACAAGCAGATAGCCTGGTTCCCAGCCCCATACCTGGAAGAGATTGACATCCACAAGGACATCCAGAATACCTTCAGCTCAAATGAAGAGGGTAAGTCCACTTAAAGCTACAGTGACCCAAACCTTTCCTTGCTGTTCTGAGTTCAGAACTATACTGTGCTCCTCTCCCTGTTCCCTTTTTTTCTTAAGTGGGGGACAGCTCTGCAAAAACAAAAGAAAAAAACCAACCAAACAAAAAGACAACGCACACACACACAAACACGTTTTAACCATTGGCTGAAGTACCTGCATCGAGTTTCCAGAGCTCTAAGTTTTTTAGTCATCTCTGCCACCGGCCATGGGTGGCTGAGCAAATAAATCACTTACTGGAACAGTGTTAGTGTGCAGCTCTCTCCTGCACCCTGGGACTGCTGATCTAATCTTTCACAGGGATGGGGCATCTTGTAATAGTTATTTGTGTAACTATTAACTTATTAATATCCATTAATAAAAAATAATATCTTGTGCAATTAATAACTACGTATGTAGCAGTATGCTCTGCACAATCACTTTCCCTGTCGCTGAGTTACCTGCTTGTTTCCCCCATCTTACTGTTCACACTAGCTCACAGGTGCAGAACTGGGAACTTTCTGCCTTGTTGGAGAATGCTATCCCTAGTAACTTCGCATGGCTGCATGCTCTCCATCTCTGTACTAGGAAGGGAGCTGTGTTCACAGTGGTGACACCCACCTGTCAGAGGGCCAGCACAAAGCCCATCTTTCTGAGTTCTTAACTATAGAAGTTTCCCCAGACCTCAGGCTGTGCTTGTGCACTCAGCAGACAGGCAGTATTCTGGTCTATTCTCTCTCCACACTTTGCCATGATTTTTTTTTTCTTCACAAGGCAAAAATATCTCCCCCTTCTTTCTTCAGGCAGCTTGTATTTTGCTGTGCAAGCTTATGAGTCTCAGAAAGCAGATGAGCTCTCTCTAAACAACGGAGTCATCGTGGAGGTGGTCAGAAAATCTGATGATGGCTGGTGGCTGACCCGGTAAGGAAGCTTTCCTGAAGCTGTCATTCCCAAGAGAGCCAGCTACCTGCTGCAGGTGCTCTTTCCTGTTCCTCCCCAAGCAGTGTGCAGAGAAGCTCTCACCGAATTCCCTGTCCTTTGGGTAGAGACAGTTTCCCCTTCTTTGTCCTGTACGCAGCAGTAGGGTGAATCCTCGCCAACATCCACCACCCTGCATGCACTCCTCCCTCCCTCAAGTCTGAAGTGGGAGAAGGGCCTTTCTTTTCAGTGTTGCTTTCCATCCTGCCCCTTAGGTACAATGGACATATTGGCTACATCCCCTCCATGTGCCTCCGGCCCTACAAGAATCCTCACAGCAGGCTCCAGACCATTGTGAGCTGCAGGCTCAATGCCTCCACCCCTGACCTCTCCTCCTCCCTGGGGGCTCTTCAGGCCCTGGACAAAGTGGCAGGAGAGAGTGTGGTGCCGCCTTGTCCTCCTCTTGACTTGACTGAAGAAGGGACTTCGACAAGCAGATCGAGATCTTTGCCCAGGGCCAGCTCCACTCCAGATTTGGAGACCGATAGCTCGTCTCTCAGCTCAGGCAGTGAGCGGGATGGCAAGGCAGGCTGGAAGCCTGACTTATCAAGGTCTCTGCCTGAAGTCGAGCAGGCCAGGAGCTCTCCCCTCGGGAAGGCCTTGGCAACACACAACAGTAAATTTCCACACCTCACCCACAAAGACAGGAACGATTCTGGCTTTGTGGAGTCATCTGCCACTGATCTAAGTTACTCCGTCGTTGACTCAGACTTGGCTGCCTGTGTCCCCAAGGTACCCATGCGCCCCTCAGTCCATGAGATCCTCCAGAAGTGCAGCACCGTCACAAAACGAGCCATGCAGCAGTCAGCCTCCCGGCCGGCCCTCCCAACTCTGCACACTCTCCAGAGCGTGCAGTAGCATGCCTGCACCTTGGAGGGGCACAGACGCTGCCCAGGCTGGCACCACAACTGAAACGAAGTGCCAGGTACCCTCCTTGCTGCAGCTGCAGGGAGCTGGCACAAGGAGCGTCAGTGCTGGGGACTGTTGCTTTTCAAGGACATGGTGTTTAACTCCTGACACAACAGAACACGTTTGTGAATGTTACTCAACCAGGTTACACTTACTTATCTTGCAGTTTGCAGGGGAAGGGCAGGGAGTATGGAAGGGCTCTCGTGCCTGTGAATGGTCTGGATGTGCTGAATGGCTGTCAGAACAGAAGACACATACGGGATAGAAACTTAGTCTTTGACCCTTCCCTATAGAGAGGTCTGTGCAGGCATAGAAGAAAAAAAACAGTGACAGTATAGTTTGTTTCCTTACTGGGTAAGTTGTCTGGGGCCAGAGCTCATGTTAATGAAGAAAACACCCCCCTTTCGAGGGGGTTCTGATATTTACTGAAATTTATATTAATTTCTACCTCTAAACTCATTTGCTAAAACTGAAATAGAAAAATCTAAGATTTATATATAGGTTGTGACTTCTGCTTTTAGTTAATCTTTCAGTTATCTGTTAATTTTTCTGAAACAAGCATTTTAACCAATGTGCAATGTTTTTATATTGTTCTAGATTACATACATTTCTGTCTCAGAAACAAATAAAATACATGTAAATATCTAGGGGGACTGGGTTGTTTTTTATGCTTAGAAAATCTCTTAGTCTGAAAATTAAAGTTGTACTTATCTCCCTCCCAGGTGCTAACCTTCCTGGGCAGGGTGAAAGACCTGCTTTGGGCCAGAGAACATTTTGCCCAAGCAAAGAAACTTGTCAATGCTTAGACACAAAACTAATCCACATGCACTCTTAAGCTGGGCTTTGGGACATGATACAACACTGTCAGTATTGCGCAGGAATCCTGCCTTATTTCAGTAGATTTTAAGATTCAAAGAAAGACTTGTTCAGAGCCAAGTTCTACCTTTTCTCCAAACTAACCACTATCTTCCTGGCTCCTCCTGCGTTGTGCAGGATGCTGTATGGAAAGACACGTGAAAACTCAGGGTATTAAAATACAATGGGAAATCACAGCTTGAGCAAAGGACTGACCCCTTCCCTCCTCACATTAAGCCCTAAAGGGTCTGTAAAGAGATACTGGACTTGTTTAAATTTTAAACAAACTTTAAAAGAGTTATTATAAAAATACAAATATTCCAGCTGTCATGCACGGTGGGAAAGCTGGCCAAGGCACGCCCCCAGGCGGTTCAGCTCTCCCCTCAGGAGAGGGCAACTGGTAGGAGAAGGGTCATAAAGTCACATCTTCCTGCTGGGATGCATCAGCCAGTCTCATGTTTTGCCACATGAACTCAATGAACATGGAGGCCTGTAGTAATCGGCTCAGTCTCTGGAAATGGCGCTCTGCAGAGAAAGAAAACCAATGGTTGACACCACAGAAGCTCACCATGCGATGGGGGTGCAAAATATTTCTGTTCGGACCAAGGCAAACTGGGAACATCCACATAGGACATCTCAGTCTCACAGACTGTGAAAACTATTTGTCAGTGTCGGTAAAGAGGCCAGGATCAAGATGACAGAACTGACAGTGGAGTGAGAGCTCAAAGGAGCAGGGAGCAGCTGAGATCATCACAGCATCACCAGCTCTGAGCCCCCAACAGATATAACAGGCTGCCTCACCACTGACCTGAACACTCCCCCAGCGTGACTCACCGGTGTAAGGCAGCAGGGACTCCACAGCAGTTTTAATGCCCGAGTACTGCAGGAGGCAGTCTGGTGTTTCATGCTTTAGGAGGGTTTCAATGACAGCTTGGGCCTCGTGGCAGTTCCGAGAGTTTGTATTCCACGTCACCAAGAACGTTAACACCGCCTCTAGGAAGAAAGGAGGCGATTTGTACACATTAGCCGTGCTGAGGGCGCTGGCACGTTACAGGAGAGGCCAGGTTAAAAAGCACTTTGCTGTCCTAGGGAGCAGTTCAGCTCCCACACACCATGACTGATGAGCCTGGAGAGGTCACAGAGCTATGTGGAGAACTCTGTTGTGAGCTGTCGCAGAGATGTCCTAAACAAGGGGGTGGTGAGGGAGGGCAAGGCCCTTTGGGCAGATGTGACTGAAGGAAAGCATGTTTTGGGGTATGGAAGATATGACTTGGGGACTGCTCAGTGCACTTGTCTCCCGCTGCAGGACGGTCTCAGATGATGCAGTAAGAGTGCCAAGGGATGCAACCATGCCAGAGGCTGATGACTTCAAACAAACTCATAGCAGTTTCTGGTGTTTGTCATGAGTAGCACCATAACAAAGAGGATGGCCCTGGGCAGCAGCCCTGCTCAATGGCGGTGGGAGCTCACTGGTGCAAGTCAAGTCTACAGAAACTCTGCTTTTAATTTTAGTTGAGAAAAGCCCCTCATCTGAAAGGTTTTAGCATACAAATCATGTTGTAACAAACCTTTTTGATCCTTCCGCAGCCGAAGGATGGTCTCTTCCAAGTGCTTTCTCCCATCAATTTCCTTAAGGATGGCTGCAAAAGACAGAAATGAAGAGGCAGGAAAAGAAAGAGGATCTGTTCAAGAGCAAGATCCATGCCCTCCTCCTGCACTGAGGATCCTGTAGGAAACAGCATGCAGTCCTGTCACAGGAGTCTGTGGACACAGAGGCCAACACACTTCAGATACACAGGCACCTTCTCTTCTGGCCATTCTAAACCTGCAAGTGCTTCACTGTGTGATCTGAACATCCCTCTGTCAGTACAGGCTTTCTCAGGCATAAGAGCGGCTCCCAACGTGATTAACCTATCTGACCAGGCACTGGAGGTGAGACAAAACTCCTGCCAACTCACTGCATCTCTCTGCAGAGCCTGGCTTGGGAGGAGCTAAAGCCACCACCCTGACACCCAGTGCTTCTGAGAGCCCTTCACATAGCAGCTGTTTTTTAAATGAGCCCCCGAATCCAGGCAGAGAAAGTCAAATAACAGGTAAACTTCTGTATAAATTCTGGGTGCAGGCTGCTACCCCTGGGAATGAAAGCTGGCTTGACTTGCAATACGAGACTTAGTGCTCTTCAGCAATCAGCTGCATGTGTTGCTCCTGGAGGAACAGTGACATCTGATGTCCCTGCTGTGATGGATTCCTTCTGAAACACACCCTTAGGCTGAGAGCAGGGAGACCATTTGTCATCAGGAGCACTAAAAGCAAGGATTTCACTTAAGAAATGGGAGTGATATGAGGAAGGGAAAATGAAAGTTTTCAGACAATTAGGCTTTGTAGTCTTCACCTACCTGGAAGAGGTGTTCTAGAAGGTGAGAGGCAGAAAATGCCTTCAGAGCTTAACATGGACTCACCTTTAATCACCATCAACACTGTGTGTGGACGATCCAGAGAGATTGCCAATCCTAAAGCTTTGAGGAACCTTTTCTCATAAAGCAAGTTAGAAAGCTCTTGTTCTCTGGAAAACAGTTAGGGCCAAAAAAAAAAAAAAAAAAAACGTCAGAGGCATATTTGGTTGGTGGAACAAAATCCTAGGCAGAAAGTAGATTTGGCAGATGTACAGAAGTTTAATGCCAGGAAGTTAATACCACTTTCCAATGAGCACTTCAGTGCCTTCATTGTGCAGGTAATTACTCTGGCACGTTCAAGGATTCCCTGAGCTATTCAGTGCTGGCTGATGCAGGAGGAAATGAATGATAATAGGTTTCAGTAGTTTGACTTGGCTTATCGCAGCAATACGTAAACATGAAAGCTGACAGTTCTGTAGCAAGGCTTTATAGTAACTAAAGATAAACCACAAAGTAGGTGAAGAGACTACTGCGATTTGACATCATCAAAATAGCTAAACGACAGAATCCATAGATTAGAAGGAACTGGATGACTAAGTTTGGACAGTCTCGCTGGGCAAAATTTGCCTTTTCACAGCTCGCTACTATACAGGATCAACTTACTTCATAATCTGCTCTTCCTGTTTAGCTTGTGCCTCTTCCTGTTCAATTTCAGTGACATCCTTTAACAAAACAGAATACAATCATGTCAAATCTTGCTTTAATACAGATGAATTTTTGTTTAGCCATCAAATGATTAGAAGACCAGCTTTTGTAGAAAGATCTTCAGGTCAAATAATTGCTGAATCTATCAACTCACAACTCCCTTCTAAACGACCTTTAGAACACCAGTGCTTTGCAGGCTGCTAAAGCCCATCTGCTGTTCTGCTTACAAGCCTGTCTAGGTGTGGTCAAAAAGAAAGTAGAAATCAAGATATGCCTTACTGACCCAATTTCAAAGTGCAGAAAATGAAGGGAATGCGCATGTCATGCTGGAACAGGGTTAAGAACAAACCACTGGGATCCTGATCTCTGCACCGCATTACTGATTGCTAACTAGAGAGGAAACAGACTCTGTACTGTACCTTCCACAGCGTAATACAGGAATCACTGGATGCTGTCACAACCATGTCATCTTGCTTGTTAGAGTGAAGACCCCAGATTTTATCTTCGTGACCATCTAATGTTTTCACACATTCATTTGTTTTAATTGTCCAGAGTTTTAAGAGACCATCAGAACCACTTTTGGAAGACAAAAAAAACAGAGCTAATTAACTCAGAGGATCACTAGGCAGACCCATCCTTGCTGTGCTCTGCCTCCCATACTCAATAAACACTTCTCATTCAACCGTCTTCCAAACAGGAGCAAAATTAATTGCAAATATCAAGAGAGCTTAAGAATCTCAAGCCATGTAGCTCTGAAGGTAGGACCCAGCTTTAGAGGCACTCCAACAACAGAAAAAGGCACTACCTTATTAAAACTCATTTCAAACAAAATGCACTTCCTTCCCAGTGTTACTAAGATTTCCTCAAGCGTTTTCTTCTTGGAAAACCCTGTTAGTTGCGTATCACCATAAGCTCTGATATTCCAGTCTCTCATATTTCAGCTTTTCTATACGGAAAGGCAACACAAAGGACAAACTGAGGCCCAGAAAAGCTACATTTCCTGCTTCTAGCTAGAGAACTAACCCTTTGCAGGTACCAGTTCCAATTGTTTAACTTTTGCTGCTTTTCCATTGCCAAAGGCAATAAAGTGAGATGCACCCTTAGCTCTGCCCAGCTATAGTATATGTCACCAGTTCAGCAATGTCAGTGGAGGTAAATAGAATCTGCAGCATAACTGGACAACTAGAGGAAGGCAGGTCAGTCCGTGCAAGAAGTTTAGCAGAGACATGGGATTTTCCTATGTGATTTTCCAAAACGAAATCGATTGCTCAAGACTGCTGTCTTGTTGCTTCTATCAACCAAGCAATTTCTTTTCTGATTAGTTTTAACATCTTTCTTTAGTGTACTGGCTTACCTGCTAAGCAGCTGTGTCCCCCGGCTTACAAAAATGATCTTCAGTACAGAGGCATCATGACCTTCAAAAGTCTGGAAAACAGCAAGTTCAAAAGAATTGTTGCCAGGCTTTTCAAAGACAGCCCTCTCTAAGGGGATGAAATAGTCCCACAGTCCTAATAGGTAAATTCCAATAAGTAGCCTCTCTTTGTGGGACTTTCTCTTACTGTAGGTTGAAAGGGCAGTAGAAAACGGCTTGCCCACATATCAATTTTTCAAAAGACCTCCTTGCTTAAACTTGTTGCACAAGGTCAAATTGCAAGTGCTCTGAACAGTGAGACCAGCTGCATAAGTCATCTCCTAAAAGGTTGATTACCCTGACACTGAATGAAGCACACACTTGGAGGCATGTGAGGTAACACTGCTGGGCAAAATGTATCACAGAATAAGCAACTGCCTTCTCATTGTCTTAGCGAGATGCTGTCGGACTGCACAGATAATTCTTCTATGAAGATTGTGTGTCAGACAAACTTCTATGTTTTTCCTTCATGGCTACAGCTATGTCAGGCAGAGCCAACCTTCTTTCCAAAGCTGGAGTATGCTTTTCTCCTACCACGTTGCTCTTCAGTTAGCTAGAAAAGAAAGATCACTTAGGCACTGGGCAAATGCTTTTGTCCTGGAGCCTTCCAGGCAGCTCAGGCATCCAAGATCCTGGATAACAATGCTATGCCTGGATGGCTGTCCCCCCCACTAACCAGCATATGCCTTTCTGAAGCTGCCTTAATCAATCCTCATTTTATGCCAGGTTCTCCTACATCAAAGAGCAGTTTCAGTTCTCATTACCTTCAGACAGCTGAAGTCCTGAAGACCCCAAAGCTTCAGCATCCCATCTGCTGAGGAAGTGGCCAAGATCTGATCCACTGGGGAAAACTGCACACACCAGATTCCACGCTTGTGTCCAGTGAAGACACCCAACAACGAGCAATCGGAACAGGACCACAGCTTGGCCAGTCGATCCTGTGAGCCTGTGGCAATGAGTTTGTCATTTGGAGAAACTGCCACACTGTTTATATCCTGGAAAAGTCATACAAGTACAGAGTACAAAGCCGTTTAGGTCTTTCTGTTGTTATTGAACATTAGTAAATTCAGGGTACAAAACAGGATAGGCTGATTTAAGTGCTAATGTTTGTGAACGCTATTCTGACATCCTCAGATTGCTGGGCTTTTACCTGTTTTGGAGTTAACTCTCAGGACTGCTAACCATATGATCACTTCAACATTAAAGAAAATGTCCTAACCGGGCTTGTTTTACTTCTGAGAAAAGGGGAAGAGAAAGCCTCTAGCCCACTGAGTGCAAGTGTGAACAGAGGAGAAAATTGTGAGGATCACAGAAGACCAATAAAAAAATGAAAATAAAAGACAAACAAGTAGCTTCAGTTGAAATTTCCTGGTCTTCACCTTACCAGTCTCTGATTTCCTTCCCTGAAGTGTCATGTTTTTCTATCACCTACACTATTGTCTAACTCAACCAATCCTGAACTTTACCCGCAAACTCCATGCTAACATTGAGCATTCAGATTTACTATAGATATTTCTATAGAAAAGTACATCTTCAGGTCTGACGGAGCTCTACCTTGTCGTGACCTCTCTCCGTCACTTGGGCATGAAGGGTTTCCGGGCTGGAGATCAAGGCTGCTTTTGCTTTGGAGGTGAGGGAGTCTGGGATATTCCAGATCTTAATTGTACAGTCCTGGCTGCTGGTCACTACAAAGCTTTCTTTCAGTCTGAGAAAAAAAAAAAATAAAATAAAGCGCCACGTGTAAGGAAGTAAAACAGTGACTTTATTCATGCAGAAAAAAAGCCTTCTCTTCCTTCTCCTACCAGGACCTATACGTGTTCGGTTACTCTGCTGGGATGTTAAACAGAGCACTTGAATGATTTTTCAAGCTTGTTCTCATTTTCCTGAAGTTCTTGTGATAGCCTCCAGCAATTCAGACATTAGTCAAGAGCACTGCCAGCTGTCTTCATTTACGTGATCAGGTATACTGCAGCTCTTGAATAGGCAAATTGGGCTTCAAAACTATTAGGCAGCTTGAAGAAAGAAGAGCTGACTAACAGACATGCTATTCTGAGCCTTGTCCAATCTTTATTACCTTGAGCAAGAGACAGCGCCCACCCCATGCGCATGACCCAGTCCTTGGGCTACACAGATCACTTTTCCATCCTTGTTCATCCGCCAGACTCGAAGGCTTTTATCCTGCAGTGGGAGAAGAGAAACTGCTGTGTTTTTTCTGACAAGTGATCAGTCTCATGAATTTACCACATCCATGAGCCTGGCTAATCAATGTTTTTTAAACTAGAATCTGTGCCTGCATTCATCAGAGCATGAGAGCAGAAATGGCCAAGCAGGCTGCACTGCAGCTTGGAGGTTTGCTTCTGAGTATATCGGGACAGATGGTACCTTTTCTTCCAGCACTTTGTCTTGCCCACAGCTCCCCATCAGTCCCTCACTAATGACACCTCTGAACGCCCATGTAAGAGCAAGAAATGCACGGAGAACAAGGCACTTCCTATCAGGCTATTAAAGTAATCAATCAATGCTTTCCCAGGGATAATGTCAAGAAAAGGATAGTGGAAGAACCTAATATTTTGGGGGCAGAGCAGATAGGAATTTCCATGTGAACAAAAGCCCCTTCTGGATCACCAAAGATGAATAAGAAAACTATCCATAAAGATCATTAGAAATAAAAAGTTTCATTCAATGAAGAAAAAAGCTTCTATACCTTAGCACAGCTCACAAACATCAGGCCTTTTCTGAAGACATCCAAGGCAAGAATTGTTTCTAAACAAAGGCAGAAGAAATAACTGAATATAAAACAGTGTAATCGGACAACAAATGCACGATTAATACGGAGTCTACTGCTTACTGATTGGAGCACAGAACTTTGAGAAACTTCAGAACATATCTGCATGCATTACAAAGTGATTGGCTGTTTATGGCATTGGTGTGAATCTGTCACCTGTAGCCACAAAACAGCCTTCAGAGCTAATGCTCACCTACCTACACATTTAATTTAAATGGATCTCTCTGGTAGTTAAAGGGACTGAACTAATAGAACTGTAAAAGGAAAGCTAGTATTTGCAAAATCAGGACAGCATGATTATGTGCTTTCTCCATACCACTGCAAAAGACTGTTGTGATGCTGTTGCAGAGAACTCAAGGACTCCTGCCTCCATGTAACAGTTGTCACAGAGCAGCTAGATACAGGAACAACTTCACATCTCCCTCCTACCCAATGCAGAGCTGCCCACACGCACCTGTGTGGCCATAGAGGATCTGGCAGTGTGAGGTTGCTAGTTCAAACACTTTGAGCTGAGGGCTGTTGGTAGCCACAACAATGTGAGAATCAGCAGGCCCAAGGAACTTAACATCCAGAACCTCATCATTGTAACCTGCAAACTGAATATGTTGGAACAGTTTAAAGCGGAGAAATCAGCTGGTTAGAGAAGTACAAAATAGCACCACATTCAATAAGGCTGCATTACTATGAGCTCTTGTTTAATACTGCACAAAAAAAGTTTTATTAGACATAAGCTGGAGCGCTAAAGGACTTCTGGCTAGGCCTATTCTGTGCTTTTCTTTTGCCTATGTTTGCTTCTGTGCAATATTCCTTCAAACAACCCCACCAGTAAAACTGGCTTTATAGCTTGTAAACATATATGGAAAGCAAGAAACAGTACAAGAAGAGGGAAGCCCTGGACAAAGCTGTCACCACAAGCAGAGCTGATCCTAAAATGTGGATAAAGAAACAGGAAAAGGAAGACTGAAGATTGTTACCTGCTTCCTGAGCTGAAGGGTTTGAGCATCATACAAAACAATGTTGTGTTCCACGGACACTGTGACAACTTCATTCCTCCCAGGCACAAGCATGCAGTGGGTCAGACTACGCTCGCTGGCCTCCTCCTTGGATTCCACAGGCTCAAAGGGCACAGCCTGGGTAAATACGCAGGCAGCTGTGGCAACTTCCCAGATTTTCAGGATGCCTAACACAAATGAGGATATAAATTATCTGTTGGAAGCCCTGTTTTTGACAATGATTATCCAAGTAATACTAAATAAACCCTAACAAACCCTGGCCTCATCTACTGAGAAAAATCTACATAGCTTTAAGGCAAGACAGCTATATGGTCCAATTAACGTGGTGTGAAGGATCACAAGCATTTTCTTCTTTGGTCTAAATCAAACATCAAACTTTTCTGATCAATTTAAGTCAATCACAGCACAAACAGCAAGTCCAGCTGCAAACTATGACAAAATATACAAAGCAAAATCAAGACTACACAATGTAACTAAGCAATCTGTTCTCATTCACTACTGTCAAAGGAACTCAGGAGAAGGTTCTGCTCTACAGCCCTCAAGAGTTCAGACCAAGGCTTTTGCCACACAAAGAACATACATCCCAACAATAATGGCAACATAGGCCTACAGCACAGTCCTTTCTCAGCCTCTAAACCGGGCAACGACATGGCACAATACTCACCTTTGCTGCCAGCTGTGAGAACGTGCAACCCTTGGTTCTTCACACCTAGCTGAGAGAACTCTCCTTTTTCAGGTAACAGAACAGCAGCTTCCACACTCTGCAAGAAAGTTGGCCAAGCACTGGCTTAGACCTGAGGGACTGGAATCCCGTTTCAACAGACACACACACACCATACTGCACTGTCCCAGATGGCACAGCTAAGTAGGAAAGGCAGCCAGATACAACACAAGAACAAAATTCTCAGAACTATCCTTCCTTCCATCTCCAGCACTGGGAAAGCAAAGGCAGTGGCAGCATGTATATTCTCGTGCTCCCCAGAAACAACTCCAATAAGCAAAGAGAGAAGGAAAATAAACAGCTCTAGAACAGAATTTAATGATTTCTGTAAAGTACAAGGGAGACAAAGCCTGATTTCACAATATACAGAAACTTAGAGAACGCACCATCATGGGAACAGTGACCTAGAAACTACAAAGGATCTCAAAGGAATAAACGAAATACAATTTCACCTCGTAAACAGGGATGGTTCGTTTAATTTCTCCAGTTTTCAGGTTCCACACCATGCAGATTTTATCACGGCCAGAACTGCAAGTTAAAAGAGAGTTTCAACGTTAAAACCATTCACCTCAGGCTCTGAGCACAATTTTGAAAGGAGTTCAAATACCCTTCTGAAGAGGCCCGTAACAAAAGACGACACCAGCCTTCCACGTGGTGGCATAGTATTGTCACCAGAAACACAAGTGCTGAGAGCCCAGTCACTTGCTTATACTGACATGCTAGGATTGAGAACCTTCAGCAATCTTTCCCCTCAAAGGACAAACTTCCCATACATCACAGAAATCCTGTCTTTGGCAGGAGGCGGGATGAATGGGACAGAAAGGCTAAGCCTCTACAAGTTTTTACCTGATGAGTGTATTTCTGTCTGCAGCAAAAGCCAGGGAGGTGACAGCACTGAAATGGCCACTCAACACAGCAACACATTTGCTGGAATTCAGGTCCCAGATTCGGATTTTGTAGTCCATTGAGGAGGAGAAAAGTTGCAGACGTGAAATATCAGGGTGGAACTCAACAAGGCTAGACAGAGAGAAATAAAAGACAGACTTGACTAGGGCAAGAATAAGCTATCTGGCATCCCCTCAGCTTTAGTTCAATATTAAATACATATTCTGTGCATAAAATGTGACGGATCAATCGACCTGAATTTATACAAGAACTTCCTTTATAAAACTTCATTCGTTTCTCTTCCACCCACCAGTGAGAACTTCAACTGTTCTTTGCTAGTCTTAAACTTTCCTGAAGTACAACAATTACTAAGCACAGATATTCCACTTGGATCCCAAGAAACTTTTTGATCACATTGTTTCCTCTCTAACCTAAAGTCAGTTTTAGTCCTGCTCCTTCACTAGGCATGTAAAAAAAAGTGGGGAACAGCAGAGCCTAGGACATGCTCTGAATGGTGTTTTCAATTCCATTAACTCAGGACATCCACATCAGTCCTAGTGCACAGGCATCACACTAGCACCAGAAGAATGGAAATGACAGATAAATATGACTCATCCTTACTGTACAACTCCTGAAGATCCTTTTAGGTTGTGTGTGCAGTACTGTTTGATCATATCCCAGATCTTAATAGTGCTGTCACAGCCACCTTGTAAAAGAAGGGCATAAAAGAATGAACTATGGAGAAGAGAAACACACGAAGTCCAATATATCAGCAATTGTAAAATTTCACAGATTACAAAAGCAGCAAAGTGAAACCAGCAACAACCATCAAGACCAAGAACTGCTCAAGGACTACTTTACACTTTCAGAGCAATGGGCAAAATCTGACTGCTCACAGGCAAGAAACTGGAAGCACAATTAAGTAACATATCCTATCTGCTCTCCTCCATCTCTAAAGAGTCCCAGCTTTACACTGAGATAACTGGGCCCCACTGCTTTGTGGATTCCTTATACTTATCAACATTTAATTAAGTAATATATTTTAGGTAGAACATTAGAACATTGTAAGTATCCCTGTTAAAAGTGGGTTCTTGATACACTACCTGCGCAAAATCTCTTCTGATGTCATCTCATTTCAGGAGCTCACGAAACCACATTGTGTCAAGCTGGGCTAACTTATTCAAGTTATGCAAAAGCACAGTAGGCATTCCCATTGTGCGGCAACGAAATAGGACTGTACCTGTGGCTAACAGTGTTGAAGTGGAGTCAAAGGCCATGCTAGCTATGGGTGCTACGTGCACTGCTTTCCATGTGCGAACACATTTATTCTCTCGCCAGTTCCACTGCTTCAGCAACAGGGCTCGGCTTCCTGTCACAAGGATCTATCCAAAAGCAACACAAAGGAAGATTAACCATTAAGTGGATTTTCTACAGCACATCAGCACGCACGTGGATGCATGAAAGGAGACAGAAATAACTCTGGACATAAATGCAACATCACCTAAGGCAGTTTCTACACATACATACAAAACAGATTAATGGCACGCCTGTCTCTGGATCAATTCCCTATCTTCAATTGCAAGTAAAGGTAGGGACCATTCCCATGTCTGATTTCAAGTCAGACTGGAAGTCAGATGGAAGCACCTGATGACACTATACAGAGATCTCTGGAAATGGACAGCGCTTTCAGACATACTCAAAGGCAGACAGCGCTCATCAGCTCTATTAGGAGGCCCAACAGAGCAGTAAAGAAAAATGCAAAGCAAATACATACCTCATCATCAGGGCTAAGAACAAAGGAGGTAATATCCTCTTGATCGTCCTATAAAATTGAAAGGAAAAGACAGTTAAATCCTCTATGTGAAGCTTCTTAGGGCTCTCAGGACTCTTTTCTACATGCTTCCATTGACACTAAGCACATCTAACAGCTCTCCAGTTGTGCTTACAGAGAACACTAACAATATAACTGTCTGCATTCAGATACATTTCTCATCTTCACATCTAATTTTCACTTGAGAGCTTCAGAAGGACAGCTGACAATAAAGGAACCCGTGGAGGCTTCAAAAACATCCAACAGTTTCCAAAGTCATCAGACATCAAATCTTCTCACCTGTTCAAGGCTGTGAAGAAGAGCTCCCGTTTCTATATCAATTACATTCAGCTTGATCCCGCAGGGGCAAAACATGAATTTTCCATCTCCGTTTACCTGGAGGGAAGAAATGGAAAACCAGAAGCATCTGCAGAACCAGAGAGATGATGCGTTTTTAAACAGGCACATCGCTGTTTTAGCTTTCCTCTCTCAAGACTTCGACAGAAGAAAAGTCACTCTTCCTACCTGAATTCCTCCTCCTTTGTAGAAAGGCTCCATTTTCCGTGACACTGCATAGCTGCAAGGAAGAACAAGCACCGCGCGGCGCAACAGCTCAGAGGAAGCGGCCCCCGGATGCCCAACCTGCCGGCAGCTTCGCCGCACGGGCTCGGAAGGGGCCCCCGGCCGCCCCGAGCTCCTCGCCCCAGCCCCGGGGGCCCCAGCCACTCCCGGTTCCGTCCCCCCGCCTCTGCTTCCCCCGCCCTCACTTGCTCTTGAAGCGCACGGGGCTGCTGGCCGCCCCGGCCGTCGCCATGTTCCTCGCCCGCGTGCCCGTCGCTTCCGGCGCTCCTCGTTGCCATGGAGAAGGGCGGAACTTCCGGCGCTCGCAAGTGACGCACGACAGCACGCCGCGGGCGGGAGGCGGCCGGCCGCCATCTTCGGCGCGGCCCCATGCCTGCCCCGGCTCAGCTCTAGCACTAAGCTACCAACTGTGCAGCTGGTGCGCAAGTGCCGCTTGGAAGAGCAGCAGCTCTCACTGAACTGCTCCTCAGTGCTTCAAAGCAAGCAGCTTTCCGGCAAGGAAAGCAGGAAGGTGACTTTTCTTCAGACTACAGAGGAGCCCCAAATGAATACTTCAAGAACAAGCTTTCACAGATTCAGTATTTTATTGCATATACATACATACAACTCCTTTGGTACATACAGTCTTTCAAAAACATCCTGAAATGGTCCAGAAGATGCCCCAGCTGTGCATACACCACCATCCTGTGATGTTACTTTCTAATCTTCCTATAAAATCTCTTGCTATAAGGCAAAAAACAAATCCTGCCAACATCTCAGTGCTTGCCTGGCACATTGATCACAGACCCCTCCATCTTTTGATTAACAAAGGCACTTTAGGTAACCTCATTTAGAGGTCTCATAGGGTAGATAACACTCAGGTTCCACCGGGAACATTTCAACATCAAAGGAATGCTGGCAGACCTATCTCATTAGAATATTTCTTACAGCTTTACACTGTCCACCAGCATACTCCTCTTTTGCTTTGTTTTGTAAGGCTCATTTCCACAAAAGCATCAAAAAAGAAAACCCCAATAGCCATCAGGAATAGATAAGGTAACTTCATGGTGCCATGCACTGCAGGCTGGGCAGGTCTTACTCAGGAGAACAAGACTAAGTGTAATCTTCAGCATGTATGGATCAACCTTATGTCCAATACAGCCAGCACAGGAGCTCATCTCAGACCGTCCTTCAGAGAGGTTCGGCACTCCAGGGTCACGTCTCACGCCACCATGGCTCCTGCAAAAAGAAGACGGCATCCCTCAGAACAGCCATTACCACTGTCAGCACAAACCCCCGAGGCCTGCTCAGCCCCGCACTGCCCTGAGTAACAGCAGTTATAGGAACATGGGTTTCACTCCCCACGCACCAGGACCGTGGGCAATGAGCTTAACGCTCCCTATACTGTGGGCACATTTATCTCACCAAGGGCCACAGGAGACCAGCGGTGATTTTCAGAACGTGCCGGGCACAGCGGCCAATACGATTCGCGAACCGCCTCCCCCCGGCCCTCCCCGCGGCACGAAAAGCCCCACGGCGACAGGGAAGCGCCAGCAGCGGTCCACACCGCCGACCCACCCGCGGCCCGCGGCGCCTCCAACCGCGCGCTGCGCGCCTGCGTCCCCCTTATATGTGCTCTGCCGCGCATGCGCGAGCCTTGCGCATGCGCGTGTCGCAGGCGAGTCTGGCCAACCCGCACCCTGAATAAGGCGGCTGTCGAGCGCGCCCCGCACCCTGCGTGTGTTCCTCATTCAGCGCGCGGGGCCCGGCCCGCGGGGCGGTGCTCTCGCGAGATCTCCGGGTATAAATAGCGAGCAGGGCTGGCGCGGGGCCTTCTACTCTGAGAGCTCACGTAGGTGTCGCGGAGCGCGGTGGGGGCGGGCGCGGCGCGGCCGCTTCATCCGCGCCCATCGCGGCGCCCGCCGGCGCGGGGCGACCCGCACCCGTCTGAGCCGGCGCGGCCGGGACGCTGCCGCCGCGCCGCGGGGCCATTTCCCGCTGGGGGGGGAGGTGGGGGCGGCGGGAGCGAAGTCTCGGCTAACGCCCCCTCCCTCCTCTTTCTACCCTAGCAAATGGCGGACGACGCCGGTGCAGCGGGAGGTGCAGGAGCCGCCCGAGGGGGCTTCCGCGGCGGCTTCGGGACCGGGCTGCGGGGCCGCGGGCGCGGCCGTGGCAGAGGCCGCGGGAGAGGCCGCGGGGCCCGCGGGGGCAAGGCGGAAGACAAGGAAGTAAGTCCGGGGGGCGGGAGGTGTGTTCGCCTTCCCACGGAGACCGTGAGGAGAGTTTGAGCCGGGCTGGGAGCCCGGGCAGGGCAGTTGCCGCGGGGTGCTGGTTGGAGGGGGTGGGTGCTGCCGGCGATCTTTCTCAGCCGATTTCTTTCCCAGTGGGTTCCTGTCACCAAACTTGGTCGCCTGGTCAAGGATATGAAGATCAAGTCTCTTGAGGAGATCTATCTTTTCTCGCTTCCAATCAAGGTAAGGTGGTGTGGTTAGCGTCACCACATAACACACAAATCTTAATAAACTCTAAAGTTAGCAGTAGCTGCTGCATTTTTGATCAGAGAGTTCAGGTTAAGTCTGTTATAGTTTAACGTTTAAATCAGTAGAAGCTAAGGAGTGATGTATCCAGTTGGAGGAAAGCACAGTGTGATTGCTGCATTCTGTTACATGTTGAGATGGTAGCAAAGAGATTGGATTTTCCTGTAATAGTTCTGCTTAATATTAGCAAGGTAAAATGAAAATTCAACTTGCTATATTGGACTAAGAAACTAGAATAATTTTATGCCTATGAAGGTTTTTTTATTTTTATGCTAATTGCTTAGAATACTTGTGAATAGGATTGTTGAGCTTAAATTGCAGGGACTTTGCTAGCTGTATCTGGTTTTACTGAAAGACTTAGCTTTGTGACTGATAAAAGTAACTGCATCTTGTAGGAATCAGAAATCATTGATTTCTTCTTGGGGTCTTCTCTGAAAGATGAGGTTTTGAAGATCATGCCTGTCCAGAAGCAGACTCGTGCTGGTCAGCGTACTAGGTTTAAGGTAAACCTTTTTTTGTTTTATTTTCTATGTATTGAAAACCTGGCATGTTTTCACTGCTGATTTTGGGGTGTCATATTGCTGAACTAGTTTAGATAATGTTTGATACTCTCTTGTAGTTTATAACAGATGTTGAGATGTATAAGTCTATTCATACAGCTCATAAAATTGTTTTAATTTTAAAGTGTTTTAGATGTTACAGGCTGCCCTAGCACAATTCCAGGTTGTATTTGTGCAGAGATGTGGGCTGTGCTGGATAGAGAATTCTTAAATGTAGAAAGGGAGTGCTGTCTGAAAATTACTGGGCCTTACAGTATGAGGCTGTAGCAGGGATCTGACCCAATTCTGTAGCCTTAGCTGGTTTTGAGTTAAGGATAGAAGTTGGGGGGGGGAATGGGTTGCTTGGGCTATGTGCTCCACTGTAAATTTTGCAAGGTAGGACTTGTTTTAATGTTACTTGCTTGTAGTGAGCTGTGAGTGTTACTGCTGAGCTATTGGGTAATAACTGGGTGAGAGCCTGGTGGATCTTTTGGGGGGAGAATGCTCCAGCATAATGCAGCCACTGCTGAAAGCTTTTCTTTTCATCTTAGGCCTTTGTTGCTATTGGAGACTACAATGGCCATGTTGGTCTTGGTGTCAAATGCTCCAAAGAAGTTGCTACTGCTATTCGTGGGGCAATCATTTTGGCTAAATTGTCTATCGTACCTGTACGGCGAGGCTACTGGGGGAACAAAATCGGCAAGCCCCATACTGTGCCTTGCAAGGTAAGAATGTCTTGTGGTGGTATGCTTCAGCGATTCACACTTCGCTCTGTTCTGAGAGTTGTAACCTGTTCTCTCTGCACAGGTTACTGGTCGATGTGGATCTGTCCTGGTGCGTCTGATTCCAGCCCCTCGTGGTACAGGAATTGTATCTGCCCCTGTTCCCAAGAAACTGCTGATGATGGCTGGTATTGATGACTGCTACACTTCAGCCAGGGGCTGCACTGCCACATTGGGTAACTTTGGTAAGTTTTAGGCTTTTCCATTGTAGTCTAGCTGTATTGCCTGTTTCCTGCCTTTGACAGGAACATGACATAGTTTTTATAGTACTATTTAACCTCTTCTAGCATTCAAACAGGAGTCAAGATTTCTGGTACTTCTTACAATATGGGTTTCTCCTAGAGGTTATTCTGAAGTTAAGAAAATCTTAATTATAAGAACTTGTTTCTTTGTATAGTCATTGATTTAAAAATCTCCCAAATCTGCGCGATTACACTTGGTTGAAGTAGTGTAATTGTCGTAAATGGAGAGAGAAAGAAACTTGAGTTTTGTACACATAGCAGAGGGACCTTGTTATGGTCTCCCTGTTTTGTCTTAAATTCTACATTTTTGGAACTCTGTATGTTGGTACAGTAGAGCTGGCTTCTTTAGTTAGTAATCTGTAATGTTTGTCTTCTGTCTATAGCTAAAGCCACCTTTGATGCCATCTCCAAGACTTACAGCTATCTGACCCCTGATCTCTGGAAAGAGACTGTGTTCACCAAGTCTCCTTACCAGGTAAGAGTGTAAAACATCTGCAGTTCACAGCTCTAATTTTACCTTCCCTACTTGTCGTATTCAGAAGTCTGCATCTTTTGACCCCAGAGACTTTGTAATTCATTGTTTTTGTAATTTGTAACGGGAGAATAGAGTTGCAGTAACAACTGATTGCAAGGTAGTGTACCTGGCATGTGATTTTTTCAGTGTGATGGCTCTGCTGGTAACTGCCTGTGTTCACATTCCTTTATTAGGCAAACAGCCTAGTTCTGTTTCTAAGCTCTAAACTGTGGACTATAGCCCTATTGCAAATACTTGAGGCAAAATGTACCTCAAAAAATATAAAACTACTTGTGCCTGCTCCTAGTCTTGTATTGGTGGTGGTGGTTTAGAGTTTGCCTTGGTTGCCTGCCTATACATGGAGCTCTGTTCAGGTGCTAATTTGGTTGACAAAAGCTTGCTCTCTTCATAGGTGACTACTCAGTGTGATCATAAGCTAAACTAGATTTTCCCTTAGAAAAGCTAAATGGAATCAGGCTTGTACAGCCAAACCTGTTGGTTTCCTAGTGCTAACAGTATCTGTTAGCCCTTGAACTGGAGGCATAGTACCTTCTTCCTGATGACTTTGTCCTTTCATGTGAATTCCCAAGCCAGAAGCTCAGTATGATGAATTACTGAGCAGTTTAAGACCAGATAGCGTAGCCAGTATTTTGTGGTTATTTATGTTTTGGATATGCAGATATTTGAAAATGACAAACTTTTTTATTAACAAAGAAAATAAGAGGAAAGCTTGAAAGATTAAGCAGAAATAATCTGTATCCCTTACCTTTTGAAAAGGGATCCACCCCTGAGAAAGCTGTGACAGTAGTTTTTAAAAAGTTACATTTCTCTTTTTGCAGGAGTTCACTGATCATCTGGCTAAGACCCACACCAGAGTCTCAGTACAGAGAACCCAAGCAGCTGCTGTGGCAACTACTTAAGTGTTTTTTGTACAAGACAATAAAGTGATCAGTGAACAAGAAATTGTGACTGGATTGATTGGTATGTTTAATGCAGGCAGATTAAATCTGGGCTGGGGATGTGAGGGGGTTCAAATCCATGTGCCAGAGCATGTCTGTTGAGCAAAATATTCTGTTTTTACCAATCCTTCTGTTAATCATGCATTAATTCTACATGGGTACCAGAACCAGCTCTGGAGAGAAACAAATGTAATGCTTGCCTTTATACTGTCCTTCTACAGCATGTAATCTTTGCACTAACTTGGAATTCCCCACTAGGACTGGGAGAGAATACTGCTCTGGATATAGCAGTGTATTGCCTTGGTTCAGGGAGATAGGGGAGAGGTCCTGGGGAGAAATTCTAATGCAGTCAGTTCCTGCTGTAATTCAAGACATGCAAAAATTTGTACAATGAGCTTTTGCAGAACTGCACCTCAAAAAAATGACTAAATTTTAGTGGTATGGCAGATGTCTGGGCTGCATATTTATTGTACAGGTCAACAACATCACAGTTCAAAGATGCACCATGCATTTCTGGGTTCATGCACCACTGACAAGTGCTAACCATTTTGTATTCAGATCTGCTGCTCTGCATTTTCTTGTGCCTTCCTTTCTTCCATCATCCTGTGCTTCTGTTTCATCAAACATGTCCTTGCATTTCCATGGGCACCAAGATCTCCATCTAAAAAGGAAGGAAATCGAGCAAACCTTCTTTAAGAATGCCCCCCACTAGCTATATAAAAAAACCCAAACCTATTTAATGTGAAGTCTGGCAGCTTGACTTAAAACCACTTCTTGGGGCATGGTGCTAGATGCAGTGTGAAAGTAGAGATGTGCACAGACTTCTGACTGCTCCAGGGGGCAATAAGAGTGCTGTAACTGCTCTCTGCTGTGCTGCTTTAATGTCCCCCTCCCAGGCCTAGCAGTTTCAACATACCTGAACAGAAAACCAAGCTTAGGTGTTTTGCAGCATTTGTCAAGAGAATTTCAACACAAAGATGGGGAATTTTAATTTTGAATCCTCCTTTTCCTGTGTGGTGTTGCCACACAGCTTGCTCACAGCATGTTAATGAACAGGCCATTGCCATACTCACATTTGTCCTGATAGGCTTTGGTGGCTTGAACCAGCTGCTCCATCTCTTTTGCACAGTTCTGAAGCTGATTCGGTCCTTCCCTCTGCTGGCATGCAGCAAACCTTTCCCGGATGATTGCCACAATTTCTTGATCCACCATCCTGTGGGGGGGAAAAATGAGTATAATTGCAACTGTAGCCAACGGTTTGCAGCAAAGATGAATAAAGAGGCCACAATACAATATGAAAGTTCAGCTCTGAGTTTTTACAGCACCCTCATCAACCTGTCCTGCAGCAGGGCTGTCAGGACTTGCTACTGCAGGCACATGGATGGCTCTGTTCTCAGCTCAGGTGTGCTGCAGGAGATGGCAGGCCTGTGCAAGCACCTGGGTTCTGTAACAGCACAGGCTGCTCAAGTGGATTTGGTAAGCCTTCCATGTTCCCTGCTGCCTCAACACCCCAAAGGTCTCCAAGAAAGTGCTGAAAATGCTATGAATTCAAGCCAGCAACTACTGCTCTGCTTAGTGCTGACAGGCTGGAGCTCTGCGCTGTGGGCTCCCAGGGGGCAGCTCTGTGACATACCTATCCCTTCTCCACTGTGCTTCTGCCTCGAAGAAGCAGAGGTAGTCGCCCTCCATGCACTCGCTCAGGTCGGGCACGCGGCGAAACTTCTGGTGGTAATAGTAGAATTTGTTCTTGGCTTGCTGGCGCTCGATCCACTCTGCAACAACCAGCGCTGTGGTCAGGCACCCCCAGACTCAGCGAGGTGTGGGGCTGCTCCACAGTGGGCTGCAGCCTTGCCGTGCTTCCCAGCCACTGCCTTCACGTGGAGCCCCTGTGTGTCTGTGTCCATACCTGTGTTCCCACGTGTCCCCTCTCTGTCCGTGCCTGTGGCTTTCTGTGTCCCATATTCCTGCACCTTGGTGTCTGTCCATATGTGTCCCGTGTACCTGCGTGTCTGTCTGCCTGTGTCCTCGCATGTCTGCCCCATGTCCCTGTGCATCCATCTCGGTATGTCCTATGTCTCTGTGCCCGTGTCCTTGTGCCCGTGCCCCGTGTCCCTGCGTGTGCCACGTCCCTGTGTGTCCATCTCAGTGCCCTTGCGTGCCTGTCCCCTCGCCCCTGCGCGTGTCCCGGCGCCCGCGTCCCCGTGCCGCCGCCCGCCTCGCGCCCCCACAGCTCGTGAGGCGCGCGGGGGCGGCGGGAGCGGGCCCGGCCCGCCGGTACCTCGGACGAAGGTGACGGGCCGGTCGAAGACATAGCTGAAAGCGGTCTGGAAGATGTGGACCGGGTTGGGCAGCGACGTGCTCTTCTCGGGGATGGGGGTGCGGGTCGGCGGCGCCTTGTACACCTCCCAGTCCCGGTCTTCCGGCATGGCGGGGGCGGCGGGCAAGGGGAAGATGGCGGCGCCCCACACAACCCGCGGCGGCGGCGGCAGTGACGGCGGGGGGTCGGGGCGCGCCGCTCTGCGCATGCTCCGGGCGGGGGCGGCGCTACTGCGCACGCGTGCGGCCCCCGGTGCATCTTGGGAATCGTAGTTCTCCCGGTGTCCTACGGGAGCTCGGTGGTGACCGCGGAGAAGGCAATGGCGGCGGCGACGCTCCCGCGGGCGCCTCTCAGGGCTTTGTCGTCGGTGCTCGACACAGGGAGAGAGAAAGCTCAGGGCACAGCTGAGTTTCAGCTAGTTTTGGGCAGAGACAGAGCTCGGCCCAGCGAGGCAAACCCTGGTAGCGGCTCGTTGGGCCTCCCCGGCGGCCCCTTCTCGTGCGGCGGCGCCCCGGGCCCGGGCGGGGCCTGCGCGGCTCTGGCCTTGGCGCCGGGAGGCGGCTGGGCTACGAGGCAGCTGCCAGCTGGCTTTAGCACGAGTCAGGTGCTGGACTATTCACATGTTCTGATTTTCAGAGCCAAGAAACTGCCATGTATCAAAGCAAGTAAGTGAGTTGTTATAGCTTTCTGGCAATTTTTAATCCTGTACTTGTGAGATATTTGTAACTTGTAATTGCCTGTAATTGCAGCAACCATTCTGCTCAGCGCGTCGTTACATCTTCCCCACTTGCCTAAAGATCACCCACAGAAATGCTGCTACTGCTGTCAAAGCTACTGTCAACATTTTTCAGCAAAGGGGCTAGAGAAGGAGCAAAGCTCATCCTCACAATGAGATCTGTTGCCTTGATCTCTTTTCTAGGCGTGATCACAAAGCCGTTACTGTCTGGACTAACACGAGAAGTTTTCTTCTATCTTTTTTTTTTTTTTCATGAGCAAACTGCTGGATATAGTAAGTTTGGCTACTCATGTGCCCGGTGTGAGTGTTCACAGCTTTTGTTGTGTTGTCTTGCAGTTAGGAAGCTA
This sequence comes from Rhea pennata, assembly GCF_028389875.1. NCBI lineage: Eukaryota > Metazoa > Chordata > Aves > Rheiformes > Rheidae > Rhea > Rhea pennata. Next base: position 18,106,238 of record NC_084677.1, on the reverse strand, counting down.
TTGCAATTGATTCCATTCATGTCCAACTTGTTTAGGGGAGAGAGGAGTAAACTGAGATGCCAGCAATTGACCTTTATCGTATCACAACTGTTAGTGCCAAACCTGCCAGCTTCGCTGAGCATGAAATGAATATAGCACCAAATGAAGCTAGCAGCTAAATTTATGTCTTCTGACTGATAAATATTTTAAGTATTAGACAGGAGAGACACTTACTGATAGCCTCTTTCTGCTGCTGACCTGGGCTGAAGACATCCCATGGTTTGTAAAGCTCAGAACTGCTACCTTTTGGATTGTGTGGAGAGGAACAGTGAGCAGGACTGGGTTATTGATTAAGTTAGCACATTTGAAATGGGGTTGGACTAGACATAGGTCCACTCGGTTTGGAAAACAAGCTTGGTGGAAAGTGCAGCCAAGTTCTGGGACTGATCTTACCAAGAAGGGAGTTGCAGTGGATGTAAATTTAACTATTCACTACTGGGACTGGCTTCCTAGCTCCCCTGCCTTCAAGCCAATATCGTAAGAATTTGTCCGTGCCTCTATAAGGCGCTGTTGCTTTTTTTCTGCGTGGTGCAACATGACCTTGTGATTGGGGTTTATATATTTAGTGCTTCTAATTTGATTTTCAAGGTGCATACTTAACATGCGCTTGTTGTTATTACTGACTCTTTTGGGCATCCTTTCCTGTTTCTTCTGATTGTTAGCTCTGTTCATTGCTCCCATTTGCCTTGACAGTGCTAGAAGGACTGAACATAACCCCATGAATGCTAACCAGGCCATTTTGGTGCTTCTGAACAGAAAATTAATAATTATAATTAACATCACAGTAGGGCAGACCTGCTAAAGAACACCTTTCTCCTTGAAAGTCCTTGAACAGAAAGGAGGGGGGTGGTTTTCAAGTTGTTTTTAGTTTAATCTGCATTATTTGTCTAGAAACATAAATTCTTTGATACTCATGATAGAAGCTTAAATAAAACCCTGTCTGTTACGGAGTTCTTTCTCTCATGGTAGAATTGAAGAGCTAGGAACCCCTTCAGTGCTCACTGAGGTTGAAGGGCAGACATCCCTTTGTGCTTTGGGCCTGGTCCCTTGGGTATCTTCTGGGACTTGAAAGTAAAGTGGATCTTTTTTGTTCTTCCGTAGTCCCACCGCAAGTTCTCTGCTCCCCGGCATGGCCACCTGGGCTTCCTCCCCCACAAGAGGAGCCGTCGCCACCGAGGGAAGGTGAAGACGTGGCCTAAGGATGACCCCAGCAAACCAGTTCACCTGACAGCTTTCCTGGGCTACAAAGCTGGCATGACACACACCCTGCGGGAGGTGCACAGGCCTGGGCTCAGTAAGGCTTGGCTGAAGGAGGGGCGTCACATACAGGAGAAAAAAGAGGGAACGAGCTTGGTGGTAGGAGGGGCTCATGGAAATGGGTGACAGAACATGTCACTTCTAGGCTGTCTGCTGTATGCCATCTAGATCTTGGATGGCCAAAGGTCACCTCGTGGCCAGTGTGGGCTGAACTTGGAGGTTCCTGAGACACCCCCACACCAGTATGGTGACGGGTGGTTTGTTGGATCATGCAAACAGAAGGACCCTGCAGGGTAACTACCTGATAAATGCCAGGTTTGTGAAATCTTGCTGTGGATGTTAATAAAGTTGCCCTCTGGAATGCTCACAGGATAGGCCCCAAACTCCAGGGTGAGCAGGAGCTACACAATTCACTGCTCCCTCCAATATGAGGGGAGATGAGTTAAAGTGTGCTGGGCCACAAGGACTAACCTGTTCACTGTCTAATGATCAGCCCCTGTGTGGCCCTGCAGCTTGCAGCCATGGGAGATCAGAAGGGCTGAGGCTGGCTGTGAGAGCAAAGTGCCAGCTTGTCCCCAGCTCATTGCATGCTCAGTGTAACAACATGGGCCAGAGCTGGCTCGCAAGTAATGAGCTGCTCCCAGACGATGCTGAGTGCCGGTTCCCTTTGCTGTCTTGCAGAGATCTCCAAGAGGGAGGAGGTAGAGGCAGTGACCATCATCGAGACCCCCCCAGTGGTGGTGGTCGGGGTTGTGGGGTACATAGAAACACCAAAGGGCTTGAGAAATTTCAAGACTGTTTTTGCTGAGCACATCAGTGATGAGTGCAGACGCCGCTTCTACAAGAACTGGTATGAGCTTCTCTGCCTGGGCTGGATGACTGGGGTATGGTGGGCAGGGAGCCTCTCCCGGACCTTTCATGTAGCTCCCCATGATGTACAACCATTGGAAACCGTTCAGCTACGGGCAGCTGGCTCTGGGGTGGAGTGAAATAGTTATTTAGTCATGTACAGAAGTACTGCGAAGAGCTTTTTTGTTGTGAATCAGCATATGCATATGTAAATTTGTTTTAATAGTTGAACCAAGGTAGCTGTCTCCAGAATATCATTCAGCAGTGCGTGTCACAGGTTCATTTTCCTTTGTGTAGGCTGGGCCTGTCTACTCTTTGTTAAACTAGAACACTTTAACCAAAGCACCAAATTAAGGGAATAAAACCTAGATTTGTCAGATGGAAAATCCATGCAGATTGTGATCTCTGGCCCTTGTAAACATCAACTCCTCAAATCCCATACTGGGAGAGAGGAAAATGGAAACATGAATTTTGTAACTGTAGGAATCATGTCTCCTACAACAGCACCCATCAGCCATCAGATCCAGCCACCACATCTCTGATCCCTGTCAGACTATTTTGTTCTTTTTCCACTTAACTGTGATTTTGTGTTTGTATTTTGGTGGTACTGAATCAATCAGTGAGAAAAAGCTGGACTTTTATGGAAAAGTGTCTGAATTATCAGCCCTTTCTGTGGCTCATTATTCACTTTTTCCTTTTCACCTCAGAGAAAGTAATGGCTCTGAGCAGCCAGATTTGGCTCAGGTACCCCAAGGTACCTTGTGCCTCCAGAAGAGCTGTTAGTGTTGCCCTGGGCTTCTGCACTTCACTGTTCAGCAATGCTGGATGTTCAACACTTTTATCACAGGCACAAGAGCAAGAAGAAGGCATTCACCAAGTACTGCAAAAAATGGCGGGATGAGGATGGCAAAAGGCAACTGGAGAAGGATTTTGCAGCTATGAAAAAATACTGCAAGGTCATTCGTGTCATTGTGCACACACAGGTCAGAGCCTCACCAAGGGATAGGAGTGGGAGGGCTTAGGGTCTTGCTCAGCTTGGGAACACGCTGAGGCGTGGGAGCTGGGAACACAGGGGTCTCCTGTTGGGGTTGTCCTGGTGGCGTCATGGGAGGCTGAGCAGGCAGATGCCAGTCAAAGGGTGCGGGTCAAGGCACGTAGACAGTGGGAGGTGGAGGCTGGCATTTCCAGCTAGACACCAACCTGTCCGTTTGAGCTGAGTTCAGCCAAGCTACCCACCAGGATCCCCCCAGGATCCCCTTGGAACAGGAGGCCGTGGCTCCAGCAGGCTGCCCCTCATTGTAGCAGGGAGCCCACGCACCCCACGGAGGGGAGCAGACCATGCGTGCCTCAGTGCCTCAGCAGGTGCTGAGCCTTATGTGCTGAGCCTTATGTTAGCAGGGGAGCTCAGGCCCTCCTGATCACCTCAAATTAGCAACTGGTGTCAAATGTTGGGGTAAAAATAACTGATGGGTAGACACAGTTTTGCCAGATGCTGGTTATTGGATACACAGGAGCCATCTACATGCTATTCCCTGGAAGCTAGTGGCTTCATTGGAACCCAGGGCAGAGCTAAGCTAACTTGAAGTTTCTCTTTTGGCTGGCACAGATCCTTGGATTCTCCAGACAAAATCTGGAGATGGACTGTGGTGATTTGGTGGGGGCTTTGCACAGAGTGCTAGGACTGAGAAAGAGCCGAGGCACCTTGTGGTGGGGGCTAGAAAGAACTGCTCCACCTGGAAGTGTGGATAGAGCATGACTGAAGGGGAGATGCTGACTCTGTGGCTCAGAGCACAGTGTTCAGCTCCCAGACGGTGCTCTGGTGAGGTGCTGGCTCTGTCCTGTGAAGCAGTTCCTATAGCTACTTCCCCTGTGCTTAGCTCTTGGGCTGAGCTGGGGTCAGCCAGTCCCTGGGCCCCTTGGAGAGAGGCTGTGCTGTGAGGCGGCCCCTGCCTGGAACAGGAGCACTGGGAGGGTGCTCTGCATGTCAGGCTGTACAGCAGCAGTGGGTACCTGTTTGAGAGGCAGCAGAAGGTGGCATACTGTCTGCAGCTGGATGTGCAGGATGCTGGATTGTGCATCACAGTTAGCAGGAGGGGGAGCTGGGCTGTGAATGGTGGATAAGACCAGAGAGGCATCAGGGACAGGATTCTTGGTGATTATTTTTGGATCTGACTCAAGACAGTGACATTGTGCTCTTGCAGCAGTGAGAAGGTAGGGGAGAAGGGGTGGCTGCACTCAAGGTCTTCAAGGCCTTGGAGTCCAGGGACTCCAAAAGGTCCCAAATGTGTAGTCACTGGCTGCCGTGAAAAGAGCTAACTGCATGACTGGGAAGTGTAGTAGCTGGCCCTGTTCACCCCTTACGCCTCTCACAAGCGCTGGGTGATGTAGCCCTGCCTGCACATTCATGTCTGTGGGGCGGGGTATAACATTTCACCTTAACACACTGCCTAATGCAGATGAAGCTGCTCCCGCTGCGGCAGAAGAAGGCTCACGTGATGGAGATCCAGCTGAATGGTGGGACAGTGGCAGAGAAGGTCGACTGGGTCCGTGAGAGACTGGAGAAGCAGATCTCTGTGCACAGCGTCTTCAGCCAGAATGAGATGATTGATGTCATTGGTGTGACCAAGGGGCATGGGATGAAAGGTACAAAGCAGGGGGACCTTTGCCAGGGATTTGGCTCTGTCCCTCTCAGCTGACACTTCCCACAAGGAAGTGATGGGAGAGGAGAGTGTAAGCTGTGCTGAGAACTCACCAACTCCTTTCACAGGGGATAGCAAGGAGCCCCTGAGCCTCAGCCATGACATGCATTTCCCTTGTAGCAGAGCTTGGTTTGTTTATCTCAGCAAAGGCCGTGTTGTCTGCCGTTCACAGAATCTTCACGGGAGGCTTAGAGGCACTTTGAGGACATTAAGGCATTGCACCATTCACAAACCCCACATGTGTGAACGTGTGGGTGTTCTTGTGCGTCGGTGTGTTCAGCAGGAACATATCACAGTCTGATCAGATCCATGGAAAATGAGAAAAGTTTTGTGCTCTGGCCCCTCACTGTGGTGACAGCTCTTGGTTTCCTCCCAATACTGTGTCTTCTGAGAACTTTAGAAAAAAGACAAGATGTTCCCCTTCCCTTGCATCCTCTCCATGGCACTTGGACACCTGTCCTAAATCTTCCCTGCTTCCTAGTGTTCTCACAGCCCTGTCTTGGTCACACTTTCAGGGGTGACGAGCCGTTGGCACTCCAAGAAGCTCCCCAGGAAGACACATAAGGGATTACGCAAAGTTGCCTGCATCGGAGCCTGGCACCCAGCCCGGGTTGGCTACTCTGTAGCACGTGCTGGTCAAAAGGGCTACCATCACCGCACGGAGCTCAACAAGAAGGTATGGTCCAGATAGGCTCCTTCACAGCACCACTGCGCTTTCCTGCTTGCCTTCCTTCCAGGCTATCACCATCCCTCTTTCCACAGTGGTCTCAGTTCTTCCCAGCTCCTCAGACTTTGCCTTGGAGATCTGCACTGCTGTTGTTCTGCAGATCTCTTCAGCAATGCTTGTTCCCTGCTCAGAAGGCACATCACAGGGGACGCACTTGCGTGGCAATCGTGTCGTCCCTGTGATGTCTGTCTATGAGGGAGCAGGAGAGTTGCCAGCTCCATTTCCTTCCTGTTTCTAGATTTACCGCATTGGCCGTGGGATCCACGTGGAAGATGGCAAACTGGTGAAGAACAACGCCTCGACGAACTACGATGTCACGGAAAAGACCATCACACCTCTGGTAAGGGCTAAAGGGGTAGCAGGGCTGCAACTGGTCCTGGCCTCAGAGATCTGGGCTAGGGAAGTAGTTCCGAAGCTGGAGACAGCTGTATGGGAAATGATTTGAATTTCACTGAAGGAAATGCAGTCATTCCCTTCCTCCTGTTTTAGACACAGAAAACCATCTCTGTGGGATTTTTTAGACCTGGTATTCCCAGACATTTTGTTTTTGGCTGATACGCAGGGCAAGGACTGAGAACTTTGCCAAAATATAAATATGAATTTATATATAAATATATATATAAATTTCATTAAAATTGGATACTTGACAGAGAAAGGTTTGTTACTCGGTTAAAAAATCACTTTCCCATATAAAAACTGCTAACTCGGGAGTCTGACCAGCTCCACTTTCTGTTCATCCCCATTCTCCAAGGAAGAAGCAGAGTAGCTGCCTCTGTAGGTCTTCCTGAGTGCTCCTTTCGTCAGATCATGCAATCGGTGTGGCTGAAATGCTCCAGTGCTCCTGGGCACGTGTCCTGACAGATACAGAGTGTTGTTAGCTAGAAGTATTTTCAGTTGCTATCCTCTCCTTCCATGGAAAATGTGAGTTGTGGACGCATCTGCTTCCATCCACCTCTTCTGCCTCTCCCCACAGGGTGGCTTTCCTCACTATGGGGAGGTCAACAACGACTTCCTGATGCTGAAAGGCTGCGTCGTGGGCACAAAGAAGCGAGTGCTCACTCTGCGGAAGGTGAGAGTGCAGCTGGCACTGGGGAGGGAGGGGCTATAGCTCTTCCCTGACAGATCTGCCACATGGAGATCACTGCTAGCTCCAAACACTGGGCAGGGTGGCCAGCCAGGCCCTTGATGTTCTGTATGCATGTGATGCCTGCATGCTGGTTCATGAGACAGATTGCTCACTGTAGCAGAGAAGGACACCAGGTAGATGTAGAGGGAAAGTCCTAAGTTACCTTACAAGACCAGTGCCTGTGGGTTGGTTGCTGTTATGGTTTGCAGGCTCCGTTCTCTGCGCAGCTGAGCTGCGGTAATTTGTTGGGTGCAGAAGGGATCTCTGTAGACCTCTGTGTAGGTCTGAGGCCATGAATGCCTCTTTCATTTGGCCTGTCTGAGACAAGGCCTGACAAACATGGGTGTTCCCTGCTCTGGAGCTAGCACAGGGCTCTGCCTGGGAATGTGCTGCACATGGCAGCAGGGATTTTGCAGAAGGGCAGCACTGTGCAGCTCTTGCTATGGATTTCTGCTCTCAGATCGGTCAGTCTCCATTTGCAGCTAGGTGGATTGTGGTTGTGTGCAATCTGATGTATTCTCTCACCACAGACAGAAGCTGCAAGTGTTTGAGGGCTGTGATGGGGAGCCTGGGAGTGGAAACCTTGGCCATAAGCAGGCTGTGAGTGAAGTAAGGGCTAAGTGAAGGGCAGGTTCATTTCAGAGCTGCTCTGTAATCCAAGGCCTCACCCACTGCCTGACAACTGGGGTGCTTCTCTGAGGAAGCAGATTTTCATGTCTAAGGGATGCAATGAGGATATTTTAATGCTGCTTCCATCAAAGCAGGTATCCAGACTCTCTGGCAAAAATAAGCTTGATGCATTGTGACTTCTCTCTTCCAGTCCCTTCTGGTGCACACAAACCGCCGGGCTCGGGAAGCCATTGAACTCAAGTTCATTGATACCACTTCCAAATTTGGCCACGGCTGCTTCCAGACAGCTCAGGAGAAGCGGGCTTTCATGGTGAGATACACTGTGCCAGCTCCGGCTTCCAGGCCATACTCACAGCTGGGGCTGAGGCAACTGATTGACTCCATCCGAGCATCTGTTTCTAGATACAGCAACAACCAAATGAGTGATCAGGACTGTCTTGCATGAAAGACAGGCATGAATTCAATTTGCATACTAGAAATTATGCTAAGAAAGAACACAAAGGTTGTGCAAGTGATCCAACACAGACCAACTAGCAAATAATATACCATATGGCCAGCCAGTTTGCATTCACCACGGGATGTTTTAAACAAACAGTTAACTTGGCAGGCATTGCAGTGGACATATGGTCTCTTTCACCCACAATTGTGCATTTCTTTGATTTGGTTGGAATGATCTATAACTTTAAAGTTCTTAGGCGGAAAAGGTTGGGTTGATTTCAGCCACAAACTTGGGATTCTTTTGTCAGGAAGCTTTTAAAAAGGTCAAGCAGTGTATTTTTCCTAAATCCAGTGAAAAAAAAATCTAAATAAATCCAAAACAAGCAGAGTTTCCTGAACAGTTTTTCAGCCTGCACCAGGCTCGTGCATAAGTCTGAATGTGAAACTGAGGAAACATTAAGTGAGCCAGATCTTCAGCTAGCATAAAGAAAGAAGCAACTTCCTGGATACTATACAGATGTACACCAGGTCTGGATCTGGCCTGCCAACCATAAATCGCATGTGAAATTGGATAAGCTGCCTTAGCCCTAGGAAACGAGGATTGGCTATTCAATGCCTTTGCAAAGCTCTTTAGGGCTTAAGTTGTTTGCCTTTAGCTGAGTGTTAGGAGCTTGTTCTGGAGTGAGAACACCTGTGTTCTGCTCTTGCTGTCACTGTAAGTTCTGAGTAGCTGTGACATAGTCCTTAGTGACAAGAGATGATTTTACATTGTTGGTGATGTTTATTTCCCTACTTTCTTCTGTGGGATGAGAGGGTCCTCCATGTTTAATAGGGTAAAATTTAACATTTGGCTAGCAATAGAGGAACAACAGTAATTCTTGTGACTTGCTCCCAGGAGACTTATTTGGTCCAGTACAGCTCTGTTTCTTAGTTTGTGGAAAGCCCTGCATCTCTGTTGAGTTGGCTGTTGAGTTGGCTGCGGGTGGCCTTGCCTAGTCCAGGGCTTATACAGCATCTCAGCAGCCTCTCCACCACGGCGAGTTCCTGGAAGAAATCAGTGCAACTGCTGCTCTCCTCCGTGTCTCCTGACTGCAGGCCAGCTGCTGGGCTCAGCAGCAGGTCAATCATTGCTACTATCTGGCTGCTTCATGCTGCCCACATAAGTAAATTCTTTGTGCAAGGACAATGATTTTTTGCTCCTGATTCCTCCAGAGCTAGGAGGGCAATTGGGGATGCTAGTGAAAGAGAACACAGAGCTGCCAGCCAGGCAGCAGAGACCATAAGAACCTTGCACAGCAGAAAGCTACAGAAAGCCAGAGCTACACTTTTGTTCCACCCAGTTTGGTAAGCCGGGTTTTTGCGCCACAAACACTGAGACCTCTCCTCTCTGCTCTCTTTCAGGGCCCGCAGAAGAAACACTTGGTGAAAGAAAAGCCGCATATGCAGGAAGAGCTGTAAGGGCTGAGATATGCATGGCTGCTATAACTGGGCTCCTTGAATAAAGGGGTTTCAAGCCATACCTGCTCCCAGTCTTCCTTCCAGAGGGGTCATGTGGCCCATATTCAGTGCTGCCTGGGGGTAGCTGTGTGTCCCCCAGGCTCTTTGATAGGTGGGGATGGGATGGGTACATACGCTCAGGGCTACCTGCAACTACGGAGTGTGTGCTCTGTTCTTTGGATCCTCCCTTGCCCTTTCTCCATGAGTTTCTTTGCTGCCTGAATTCACCTAAACCATAGTGAAGCCAAGGTAGGATTAGATGACCCTTCCTCTCTTCCAGAGGAGAGCAGAGCAAGTAGCAGCATTTCTGTCCCGGTTGCTGCTGGGAATACAGGACTTCCCCAGTACTTGCTTCTGCCTGGTTTTACTGACAGAGTCTCTCTTCTTGCTGTCTCTCTCTCACATGCACGCACAGGCGCACACAGGCACACACTGGTCTGGCCAGGCTGGAAGTATGATTCATTCACCAAGCAGCTGTACGCAGCGGCAGTGATGCCGGTGGCGAGAGAGAGCTTGGCCCGGCACTGCAGCCCTGGGCCACGCCAGAGACTGCCACACCTCCAGCACCCGGGTGAGCTCCACGCCGGAGCAGGTCGCACGGCAGCAGTCCAGTGTCAGCGCCCCAGGGCTCCTCCTGGCTCAGGGACAGCTGACGGCTGACGGCCGTGTCCTTGCACTGCAGCGAGCCCAGCAGCAGTGCTGGCGTGGCAGCAGCGTCCGGTGCCTGCTCCGCTGTGGCTCGCATCACCCATGGCACCAGGGCTGTGGGGGGAGAAAGCTGCTCATCACCTCTGCGCTGCGGCAGCTGCCCCCTAAACCAGCCATCCTCCCATGGGGGCTTGCATGCACGTGTACACATCTAGCTATGTTTTACTATATTTATTTATATTCATTTTAAAAGATTTTTTTATGTATCCTCACTGTGTCCTGGCTTGCAGACTGCGCTAGCCATGTGATCGCTCTGTCTGTGGTTTGGGGCAGATGATCTCGCAGCAGCACCATTTTTGCTGCTGGTCTGGATTACAACAACAAATCTTCTTAGTCCCTTAGGGCTAATGGCACGTGGCTCTGGGCAGAGGCGATTTCTGCCTCACTCATTCGCATGTCCTATCAATGTCACCGAGCCCCGGAGGAAATGCAGAATGATTTGGGGTGGGAAGGACCTCTAGACGCTTCTAATCCAGCACAGGGCCAGGGACATTTGGGAGGGGAGGACGCATCCCAAGCAAGCGTGGTGCCTCTGGCAGGAGTATTCCGTGTGCTGCTCCGGGGTCTGGATGATGCAGCATGCGCAAGATGGGAACTCGTGCGTTTCTGGCCTTCCTCCGTCGGCGAGGAGCCTCGCTCGGTGCCGGGAGGGCTGCGATGGTCCTGCCGGTGCTCCCCCGGCCTCTGCCAGCCCGGACGGGGCGTCCCCCAGGGGCCGTTCCCCTCTGCTTATTCCGCAGGGGCACCCTGCGATGTCCCCCGGGGCGGACCGCCTCGGCACGGGGCGCTCCGGTGTCATCGGCCACTCCCGGCGATGGGACGAAGCCGCCCCCGCGGCTGCGGCGGCGGCGGCACCGCGCTGCCCCCGCCGCGTCCGCGCCCCCTGCGCCGCGCCGGCACCGCGGCGCCACCTGGCGGCGGCGGGGCGGAGCCAGGGGCGGTGGCGGGGCGGGGCCCGGGGAGGGGGCGGGGCCTGGCGCAGGGGCGGCGGGGCGCAGCCATGTCCTTCTGCTCCTTCTTCGGGAGCGAGGTGTTCAGGAGCCACTTCGAGCCGGGTGAGCGGGCCGGGGGGGACGCGACCGCCCCGCGAAGCCCTGGGAGCGGGAGCTGCAAGGCCCGGAGGGGGCAGGAGGGAGGCTCCCTCCCCACCCGTGGAGCCTGGGGGGGGGCCCCGAGGGGCTCGGGGGCGGGGGGATGTCCCCTATGGGGTCTGTAGGGAGCCCCTGTAGGGCTAGGATGGGTGCTGGGTGGGGGATGTCCCCTATGGGGTCTGTAGGGAGCCCTTGTACGGCCAGGATGGGGCCTGGGGGGAGATGTCCCCTATGGGGACTGTAGGGAGCCCCTGCAGGGCTGGGATGGGGCTTGGGGAGGATGTCCCCTATGGGGTCTGTAGGGAGCCCCTGTAGGGCTAGGATGGGTGCTGGGTGGGGGATGTCCCCTATGGGGTCTGTAGGGAGCCCCTGCAGGGCTGGGATGGGGCTTGGAGGAGGATGTCCCCTATGGGATCTGTAGGGAGCTCCTGTAGGGCTGGGATGGGTGCTGGGGGGGGCAGAGGGTGCCGCTCCACAGGGTCTCCCCTCTGCCCCATAAGACCAGGTTGCAGGGGTGGGAGAGATCCTGCCTATAAGGGGAGGTGGGAGAATTCCCCTATAGGGGCTGATTTGGAAGGGATCCATCCTGAAGAGCTGCAGAGGTGTCCCCTATAGGGGTGCAGGTCCCGCCCCAGGTCCCTGTAGGTCCTGCTCGCCTCCCCGGCCCTTGGGACGCGGCAGCAGGGAGCTCAGAGTCCACGTCCCAGCCGGGATATAAAGTCCGGCGCGCGCGGGCATACCCGTGCCCGGTGCGGGGCGTCCCCGCCGCCGCAGCCCTCGTCAGCGGCGACTGCGGCACGCTGGCGCTGAGGAAGCTGCCCCCGAACGTCCCCCTTTCCTCTTTGCTGTCCCCAGGCATTTACGTGTGCGCCAAATGCGGCTACGAGCTCTTCTCCAGCCGTGCCAAGTACGAGCATTCGTCTCCGTGGCCGGCCTTCACTGAGCCCATCCACGAGGACAGCGTGTCCAAGTACAAGGAGCGGCCGGGAGCTTTAAAGGTGCAAGTTCTCAGATGCTTGGAGAAAGTTGCAGACAAGCACAGCTCGTTTCTCACAGCAGACTCTGACTGTCCTCTTTTGAGAGCGAGCGCTTATTATCGGACTCTGCTTGTATTTCTAGGTGTCTTGCGGCAAGTGTGGCAATGGGCTAGGCCATGAATTTCTCAATGATGGACCAAAGAGGGGGCAGTCCCGTTTCTGAATATTTAGCAGCTCGCTGAAGTTTGTCCCTAAAGGTGAGGGCTGCACTGTGATAGCTTCTTATGCTCTTCAGCTTGGCTGAGCACTCCTACAATTGTCACAGTTGGAGCAACGATGTGCTTAGTAAGAAGCGTACTGTCCTTAGTTTCACTGTCATTTGCTTCCCAATTCCCTCCTGTGCCAAGCTTGGGCATGGGGATACACCTGGGAGCAACTCTATCGAGGTCCTGTCTCATGTGAAGCCCTTCTGAGCTTCCTCTTCTTCCCTACATAGCAGGACAGCTCTGATCTGGGATGTGGCTGCCCTAAACGCCACTGCAGAAAACACTGAAATGGTCATAAAATAAGTCAAGCAAAAAAAGCAAGGAGATGTGCTTCCCCGGGACCATGTCTTACTCCCACCGAAGCTGGTGAGACTTTCAGATCAGTCAGACTAGGAGCAGGCACAAGGGAGAGACTTTTGCTCGCACCCTTGTGCCCTTGCCCACCTGGTCATCCCTTTGGCTGGGCCACACCGTGCGTAACGTGCTGTTTCCATCTGGCAGTTCAGATAAGCCAAGGAGATGCTTAAATCATAAGCAAATCCCTTGTGCTTCAGTCTGGTCAGCTGGTGACCCTGTCAGGGCGATTTGACCTGCCAGGGTGAAACAGGGAGCGTGCTGGAAGTGCCCAGCCGCTCCAGGATGCTGCTGCAGGTCTACGAGTGTCAAAGGAGCAGCTGAACTCCAGAGGTCTTCTGCTGGTTGTGCAAAGCAGGGAGTTCCTGAACTGACATACACGCAGGAGGATTTGCTGGTTCCTTCCCCCAGCAATCACATGGGAGGTTTGAATATCGCATCTGCTTTACGGATAAGGAACAGATCTACCGGGAAGGGAAGGGAAGGGCTTCTCTCTCTTGTGGTTTTCATGCTGTTTTCCTTTCACAGCATCAGAAAAAGGCTTTGGGGAACCTTGTCTGAGTACAGGGCGGCAGCCCAACCACGTGTCCTGCTGTTCTACCTATTGGACTGTAACTCTTGTGAAATACCAGCTGCGTGTAGCAGAATAACTGTATAAAGTAGGCTGAGGATTCTGGAGCAAGAAATGTGGACTCTTGATTTTTTTTTTTTCGTCCTCTCCTTTTAGGCAAAGCAGAGGACCCGAAGGAGAAGTAAGCGAGCAGCTCTACTTGACACACTGCTCTTTAGCTGATCTTGCTCACACTTTGGGATGGACTGTTGGGTCAGAGGGGCACTCGGAGCAAGAGAAAGCCCGAAGAAAAGAAGCTGTTGGTTTCTCCAGGCCAGTTCTCTCCTCAGAGATGCTCTGATTGTGGGTGCTGGGGGGAGAGCTGTGGCGGGGGAGCACTGGGGAGGGGAGGGAAAAATGTGGTTGCTGGAGCTCTGCACTTGCTTGGGTGCTGGGTTGTATGACCTGTGTCTGAGGTTGTTGCACGTGCATTGGACTGACACAAATGCTGCAGCTCCTCACCTTCCCTGCCCTCTCCGTCTTCTCAGCCGTCTGTTCTCCGAGGCATCCTTGCCTCTGCCAGTATCGGCTGTTACTGTTTCATCCCTTTAAAAGCAGCACGTGTGCCTGCGGTCCTGGCTCTGCTGAGCTCTGTGGCAGCTCTGCTCTTGGATGCAGCAGAGCCCGGACTCCCTCAAACCCACAGCCAAGAGCGGCTGACTCTGCTTTGTCACCAGCTGCAATCCAGAGTCACTCCACTGCTGTTTCCAGGGAGTAACACTGGATTAACGGAGATCAGAGTCTGTGTTAATCTCTGGAGCTGTTCTGGGCTGGGATCATGGTATGAATTGCCCTATGTAAACCCTTCCAGGATGCTAGGGCGAGGATGATTTTATGATCCTGCTAGACAAAATTCAGGTATTTTACCCTTTTGTCACCTCTTACACACAGTACCGAGAGTTCTAGATTTATCGTGCGCTCTGGGCTTGATTCTGGCCTTGCTTCGCATTAGATCTATTACTGTGTCGAATAAACTCTAGTGGTGTTAACGGTTCCTCCTTGCTTACGCTGGTGCAAGGAAGACCAGAATCAGGCTCATTAGCTGCAACTTGCATAACTCAGGCTTTAGGAATCACATGCCTGAACGTCCTTTGCACTTGGAAGGGCGACAACATCGATTTGTCTTTAATTCAGACTGTGATTCTTGGCTTTCCCTAGCTGCTCCCGTTTGCTCACTGCCCAGAAACCAAATTTTCCTCTTTAAAATCAGGGGCATTCCCTGCTCTTCCTTAGGTCTTTCGTCCTGTTCCGTGTGTAGAGCTGGACTCCACCCTGCTCTGTCAGAGCATCAACTGCGGCCTGGGACCTCAGTAGAGCGTAATCCTGCTGCTCTAGTTGTAGGCAAAATTCCCCTCAGTGTCTGCTGTGGACAAGCAGGATCTGGCCCCTCGTAGACCTTGTATTTGGTGACAGCCATGCACAAACGGGTGCTGAGCCCCCAACCCTTTGGTCACGGTGAGCCTTCTGCTGACCCGCGGCTCCAGAACTGCGGCTCCGGGGCAACGCGTGGGTGGCTTTGCGGAGCCGTGCTGCCCGCAGCGTCACGGTTCGGCCGCGCTCAGGGGCACTTTGCGGGCTTTACTCTTCGTGTGTTCGGCCTCTTCGAAGTCCGTCTGGGCTGGAGGAAACGAGGACGCTGACAAACAGTGCCACACACTAGCTCATCACCTGATGTTCACTGCTAATCTTGTACCTCTTCAAATACTGAAAATAAACCACTGATTCACTGTGTCAGAGAAACAACTTCTTTTTCAAGAAGTGCTTCTTGACAGCAAGGCTGGGGGGAGTATGTGGCAGGATTCCTTCTCTCCTCGGTTTTCTTGGTGTTGACCGCGAGAGTGGGAGAGGCTACTCTAGGCTAAGTCCATCTGGGGCATGTGCTGGGCCTGTGCAAATGCGGGATGGATTTCGCTGTGTCCAAAGATTGGGCCAGAAGTCTGAGAGCAGATTCTGCTGGGCGACTCAGAGACATCTCCCAGGTGTGTCCGTGTTCCCCTGTGGATGTGGTAGCCCAAGACCCAGAAATATCTGTCTCACATCCAGCCTGTCGTGGGGCTTTGCAACCGAAACAGTTGGCCTGAGGTCAGCTGGTGTGGATTTATCCTGCATCCGTCACCGTTATCCCAGGCTTTGCAATGTGAAAGGGGAAACACTGATCTATTAGAGCCTTTGGGCATTTCCAGGATGAAAACATTCCCTGGGGAAAGTATTTTCTTAGATTAGCACTTTTACTGAATTGTAGCTGGTTTTAGCTCATAGTTAATTGTTTTTGTTCTTGGTAACTTCTAAACTGTGAGCTGGTGGGATTTACTGGGAAGAAGGAATATGAGTTTTAAGTGTCTAATGGTGGTTTCCACGTGGGAAGCCGGGTATAAGATTGGAAGCTACAACTGTCGCCGCCAACAGAACCGTGTTCTGTGCCTCAGGAATGTCTCGAGTCCGTCAGAGTCAGACGCCAGGTTCACGGAAGCTGAAAATTAAGCTGGACTTTGCCTGTCTCTGCCTCCCCCCATCGGAGGAGACCCGGAGAGCCAGCTCCAGCCGTCCTCCTGCCCGGGGGCTGGCCCTTGGACCGTGGTGGCGTGCTCTCTTGTTTTCTCCTGTGCCCAGCACTGACTCCCGCTCCTGCCGCTGGTGTTTCCTCGTGCCCGGGCTGTCCTCGGGTGGATTAGGCACCTGATGGAGCGCTCGCTCTGTTACCCTAATTGCTGATTAGGTTTCAGCCTGAGGTCTGAGCTCCTTTTCAACTGATTAATCCTCTGATTTGTTGCTTTTTGTCTGGTCCGGTCACCTCGAGGCAGCCCCGGGGGTCGTGAGCTGCCGGTAGCTTCTGCCCCTGAAGCCACGCTAGGACTGTCGACGGTCTCCGCTCCTTCGCAGAAGCCTCTGCCCGGCCGCGCTGGGACACCTCCCTGCTCGCCAGCCGTGCGCGGGGTGCAGCGCTGGCGAAGGAAGGTCTGGTGCTTCCTCTCCGAGCTGCTCGCGGAGGAAGGAAACGGCGTCCGGAGCACGGAAGCGCTGGTGGACGGGAGACTGGGAGAGCTTCCTCGTGCCGCTCACGGCGTGGGAGTGCCGCGTGTCGCGGGTCCCGCTTCGCAGGGCGGCAGCGGGACGCCCGTGGCCGTCGCTGCGCGGCGCGCCGTGCCGGGCTGCTGGCGAGCTGCGCTGCAGAGAGCCCCCGCGCCGCGGCCGCGCTGCCGTGCAGTTCGTGGATGCAGACGCAGGAGGGTGCGAGTGCTGTTCCTACTCCCCGAGGAAGAGGGCAGCGGATTTGGGAAGTCCCGGAGGGTGCCGGCGAGGAGGGAGAGCCGCTTCCCGCCGGGGCGGCCTCGCCCGGGGCCGGTTCGCCCCCCGGCAGCCTCCGTCCGCGTTGCTGCAGCGACGCTGGGTTTTATCTGTCCTCCTCCCTCCTGCCATCCATCCTAATTTTATTACTACGCTAATGACAATTCTGGCTCAACAAGAATATTTTGCTTAGTTGGGCAAAAGAGGCCCCGTATCAGCGACACGAGTTTAATGACACAACAGGCTCCGAGGACAGAAATTGAATTATGTTGCCAGGCTGATGTAAACTTCCCTAGCTGTTTAAAAAAATCATTAATTTCCTCCAGCATAGCCTCCAGCTGACCTCCCTTCTTAATTTTTAATTTTTTTTTATTTGCATGACATAGAGCGGACCTGCCTCTTCGACCCCCCTCGAAATGGCCTCGGTGCAACGCCAAACGGCCGGAGCACGGGGAGATTTAGATTAATTCTCTTAATAAAGACGACAAGACCTATAGAAATTACGTTACGCGAGGAAAAAGGAAAAGGACCCGGAGGCATTAGGAAGCTCTAATAACGGTTATTCCGCGGGCGAGGGCCGGGGCAGGAAGGAGCCCGCTGCCGGCGGCTTCCCCCCGCCCCGCGCCGGAGCGAGCGCGCCGAGAGCTGAAGGCGGATTTGGCTCCGCTCGCCGCCTTGGCGCGGGGCAGCGGCGCCCGCTCGCCCGGCGGGACGGAGCCGCTGGCGCTCCGCTGCGTCCCCCCGGCGCAGCTCTCCGAGCCTCAAGGTGTTGAAATTTGGTTTTGGTTTGCGGCGGGCGTTAATTAAGGCGGTAACGACCGGGAGCATTTCAGAGCGAGCCTGAGCTCGCCGGAAAATGTTTAGCCCAGGGAAAAATTGCTTTTTTTTTTTTTTTTACTTTTTTTCTTTTTATTTTCTTTTATTGG
The DNA here is from genome assembly GCF_028389875.1 of Rhea pennata. NCBI lineage: Eukaryota > Metazoa > Chordata > Aves > Rheiformes > Rheidae > Rhea > Rhea pennata. Next base: position 18,088,759 of record NC_084677.1, on the reverse strand, counting down.
GATGGGCGAAGCGCGTGGGCTCTCAAAATCTCACGGGAGTAAAACGCAAACGAGGAGCTCAAGCGAGCTGATCGCGCGTGAGCCCGCGCCGCCGGCACGCGCACGGCCGTGTGCGTGCCGGCGCCAGCCCGCGCGGGGCCGGGGCCGGGGCCGGGGCCGTGCCGGCGTGGGAGCTCGGCGACGCGGAAACCGCTGCCGGCGGCGTCCCGCGGGACCCGGCGTCGGCGCCGCTCGGGGGACCACGGGCGGCTGCGATGAGCCGGCACCCGCCGGGGCCGAGGCGGCTCCCGTCTTCGGTTTTGTTTTGTTTTGTTTCCTCCAAAAAACGAGGGCAGGATGCGGCAGGGCTGCGCCGCTCCCCCTCCGGAGCGCTGGTTTTGGGACGGCGGTCATGATCCGATGGTTTCCGTCTGCGCTCGGGAGCCGAGTCAGCGATGGGTGAGGCCCCAGGCCGGGGGTGCATCACCACCCGCCGGCGGCTACCGCTGCGCCTGCGAGCCGCGCTGCACTGCGCGACGCGCTGCACCCATGCACCACACTGCACCCATGTGCCGCACTGCACCCCTGCACCACGCTGCACCCATGTGCCGCACTGCATCCCTGCACCGCACTGCATCCCTGCACCACACTGCATCCCTGCACCACACTGCACCCATGTGCCGCACTGCAGCCCTGCACCGCGCTGCACCCATGTGCCGCACTGCAGCCCTGCACCGCGCTGCACCCATGTGCCGCACTGCAGCCCTGCACCGCACTGCATCCCTGCACCACACTGCACCCATGTGCCGCACTGCAGCCCTGCACCACGCTGCACCCCTGCACCGCGCTGCACCCCTGCACCACACTGCACCCATGTGCCGCACTGCAGCCCTGCACCGCGCTGCACCCATGTGCCACACTGCATCCCTGCACCACACTGCACCCATGTGCCGCACTGCACCCCTGCACCACGCTGCACCCCTGCACCGCGCTGCACCCCTGCACCACACTGCACCCATGTGCCGCACTGCACCCCTGCACCACGCTGCACCCCTGCACCGCGCTGCACCCCTGCACCACACTGCACCCATGTGCCGCACTGCACCCCTGCACCACGCTGCACCCCTGCACCGCGCTGCACCCCTGCACCACGCTGCACCCATGTGGCGCACTGCATCCCTGCACCACGCTGCACCCATGTGGCGCGCTGCACCCACACGCTGCATTGCACCCAGTGCTGCACTGCACCCGTGCATCCCTTCAGCAGGACGGCGTGGGTGCCGCGGCATGGGGGCGTCTGCGCCAGCCGAACCCTGTGCCTGGGCCGGGGGCCGGCAGGCGGCTCCCCGACGCGTGGGGTTTCGCGGGGCGCAGGAATTGCACCCCGGGGCCGCGGCAGCACGGAGGTGCCCGCTTCGCTCCGCCGGCGCGCTCAGTGCATGCGGTGCGGGCGATGGGGGGGAGCAGGCTCATCCCTCGCCGCCCGGGGGGGCCGTGCCGGGGACCGGGGCGCTTCTGGCCGCTCTGCGTTCGCGAGACGCGGCAGCGACGTGCGCGGACGGGGATGGGGACGGGGACGGTCTGGCCAGCAGCGCCCAGCTCCTCCGCCTGGCGCCGCGGCTCTAATTCCTGCAGCTGCAGTTGAGGCGCGCGATGCATAGGAGCATTTGGGGGAATGAGGCTGTTAGCTAATTATGGTCGCTACCCGATTCATTACACGTTCATTAGTTGTTCTTAATGGCGAAATATTTTGCTGTCGAGAGGGTTTTGTGCACTTAAGCCCGGACCAGGCAATGAGAGCAGCCGACGCAGGCGCGTTGCCCTTAGACATGCCGCTTCTTGGGGCAGCGGTGGAGGGGGAGCCCCGGGGCCGGCAGGGTGGGCGCATCCCGGTTCATTCCGCAGACAGAGGTGGCCAAAAGTCGGGATTTGGACCCAAAGCAGCTGCCGAGGCGCGCGCTCCGGCCGGCCGCCTCCCCGGCACGGCCGCTCGGCAGCCGCTCACGAGCGCAAACACTGAAATTGGGCTTTTTTTCCTAATAAAGCCCTGGAATCTGTTGCCCAGAGCGGAGGGAGCCGGGTTTCTTGTGGGCCGGGATGAAGCCGGCCAGGGCTGATGTTTAATCTGGTGGTTACTTTTTCCTCCCTCTTTATCACCGCATTTTTTTCCTGCTTCCAAAGACAGCGCAAGTCGGTTGCAAAGCGCCGCCGGGAGCCCTCTGGCCCCCTTCTCCTCCTCCGCGCGGTCGAGGCGCTCGCTTTAAGACTTCGCTCCGCGTCGCGTTACTGCTCGGCTCCGCTCCAGACGCCGCGGTTTTTGATCCCACACCTTCCTCGCCGTTCGGCCGCTGCGCATTCGGCTGAACTGGAGCCAAATGCAAGCTGCCCCCCGCCCGCGCGAGGAATTAGCAGCGGGCATGCCAGCGCTTCGTGGGCTCGTAAACGCAGCCATCTGCGCCTTGCAGCTTGGCCTTTTCTTTTCTTTTAAGACAAACAAGGAAAACAACCCCCTGCCCCCAAAATGGTTTGGGGGTTGTATTTATTTATTGCAAAAAAAAAAAAAAAAAGGAAACTTGTAAACAGTTTTGCTTGGAAAACGCTGCAGAGCTGGGGCGAAGCGGCGGGGAGCGTGCGACTGCGGCGCGGCACGGCCCGCGGCCGCTCCGCTCGGCTCCTACTACCTCGCTTGCTCTTCGCCTACCTTGCAAACAGCTCCTGCCGCCAGCGTTTCCTCTTTTTTTAATCATTTAAAAATCCAAGCAAAATAGCACAGCGGAGTCAGGGCTGGAAGCGAGCCGTTGGTCGCCAGCGCTGCGCGCAGGGAAGTTTCCAAGAACGGCTGCACGAGCGGCTCATTGCCTAAAAGCAAATAAAACAACGGCAAAAAAAAAGCACCTTTGCTTTGTGCTGTCTCCCAGCTCTGCACTTCTTTCTAATCCCCGGGATCATGTTGTTGCTCCTGCGACACCAATAATGAAGTAATTGCAGTCAGCGCCAAGGTGTTTTTTTGCAGGGAAAAACGAGAAGGAAAGCGGGGCCGGGCGGGAGGCGGAAGCCGCGCGGCGGCCGCCGGGAGCAGCCGGGGCCAGGGGCTTGGATAGCGCCAGGCTGCATCTGACACCGCCCGGCTCCGCCCGGCCTCATAAAAATCGCACATTTCATCTATGTTATTTTTTAAATTGGAGCTTTAAGAAAACCTGTGGGTTTTGGCTGCTTTATCCTCTTCCTGGGATTATTTAAATCAGAAGCAGGAATGCGGGGAAGGCCGCAGGCGCGGGGAAATCCGTGGGGATGCAGCAGGGACAGGGATGCAGCGGGGACGGGATGCAGCGGGGACGGGGACGCAGATGCAGTGGGGAGGGGACGCAGTGGGGACGGGGACGGGGCGGGGACGCTGCCCCGCGAGTGCTGCTGTCAGCGCTGGGCGCGCGGGGGACGGGGCAGCCGCGACGCCGGCACAAACCCGCGCCCGGTGGATCGCGGCACCGCGAACCGCGCGCTTGTTTGAGTCTGCGGGTTTGTTTCTGTCGTGCAAAGCGTCTCGCCTCCTCCCGGAGCGGGACGGTCTCTGGCATGCTGCTATTGCTATAGCTACAGGCAATTTTCTCCGTTCCAGTTTTGCAAAACCATATTAAGAAAAATCTCGCCCTGGTGCTGCTGGCTCTCCTCCAGGCTGGGAATTGCATTCCCCCTGCTTAAAATTCCTGCCCGAGTTTCAGATGGGGAACGTACGGCTTCGCTCTGCCTCTTGAGCTGCCGTCAGGCGTTTAATAGTGGGGGCTGCGCACAGGTCGCCCCGGCCCTTGCCGCCCCGCTCAGCCAGCCGGGCCGCCAGCTCTGATTTTCCCCCTAACCCTAACCCTAACCCCATCACTGCTTTGAGGTTCGGTGGTTTTTTTCCCCGACGCGCAGCGTGTAAAGCTCCAGGCCGGGCGGGTTTCCCGGGAAAAGGCTGGTGCCGCCGAGCCGGGTGCAGGGCGCTGGCTGCCCCTTTCCAAGCTGCTTCTCGCGCCGCGCTCTTCGCACCCGAGGAGCCGGGCCGTGTTCGTGGAGCGCGCGGCCGGGACCGGGGAAAGAGGCTCCCAACGGGCCGCGCGGCCCCGCTTGCGCGGCGGCGAAGCGGCCGTTTCGGCTCCAGCTGTGCGTGCTCTAAGAAGTTTACTTGCCTTTGTCGGCCTGGCAAACTCCACCGCGGAGGTGACTTGCTAAATGGTCTCCCGCGTTTCCAAAGCGTCTTTCATCCCTGCTGATCCCTCGAGCCGGTTTCTTTCTTTCTTTGGAATAACAAACCTTCGGAAATCCCCAGGTCCCCCGTTGCGGCTCTTTCCTAATTGCTGCGGGGGGCAGAGGAGCTCCCGGGAAGGGGCGGCTTCGCGGCGGGCGCTGCGCGGCCGAGGGCACGAGCACGGGCGGTCGGAGCTGCTCGCCTCGGAAGGGCTTTCGGGCTGGGATTTCGGGCTGGGAGCTGCAGGAACGCCGAGTCCTTCCCGGCTCATCTGCCTGCTCCGGACCCTGAAAGCGCATCCCCAAGCACGTCCAAATGTTGTGCTTTGCTCTTAAAAAGTTTTCTTCGCTCGGTTTAAAATGACTTTGTCCGAAACAGCAGAGCGGGGCGGGCGGCAGGCACCCGGCGCGCCCCGGCCGCGCGAAACCTCCCCGTCCAAACGGGCAGCTCCCTGACGAACGTCCCCATTTTGACAAACTGACGTTTTCCAGCGATGGCAGCCTCCCTCCCCCCCCGAACCCAAACGTCGAGCTGGACAGATTCCCACCACCTCTAGCCCGGGGTGAGACAGTTCCTGCTGCCGATCGCTTACGTAAGCTCAGCAAGAGCTGGCAAGTGCCGCGCTGCTGCTTTTGGATGCCTTTTTCCTTATCAAACCGCTCCCGATAACAGATTCACGTCCTCAGCACGGTCCCTCCTCCCCGTTTTCCCTAGGGAACGTTCGTGGGGTAAACTGGGAGGTTTCTCTAGTTGCGCTCAAACACTTATTTCCTCCCGTAGAAGAGGTGCCGCGGCAGCTGGGACGGGCAGCCCCTGCGCAGCCACGAGAGGGCACAGAGCCGCCTCGCCTCGCCGCGCAGCCCGGCGCCGGACGGCCGGGCGAGCGGGCTGCCGCGGGGCCGCCGCGCCGCGGGGTCTGCCCGCCTGTGGAGGGCTCCCCGGCTGAACCGCCCCGCCGGTCCCCGTCCCACGCGTCTTTCGAGGTGCAACATCAAAACTGCTGCTCTTTGACTCGTTCCGCAGGGAAAGAGGTGGGAGCGCACTCTTACTTTTCCCACCCCAAACGCTCCGCGGCTGTGCACGCACCTGGCCGTGATGCTGCCCGACAGCAGGAGCCCGAGCCGCCCGATCAGCACCGCCTCGCCGAGCCTCCGCGCCTGATTGTGCGGCCTGTGGCTAGCGGCACAGTAATTACTGGTTTTTTTGCAGCGCATAGTCTCCCTTTGCCCCAAAACTCAGCTGCAAAAATGCAGCCTCTGCGGCGAGGCCCCGTGCATGATGTAAGCGATTTAAAACAATAATTAGAGCCCCGTAAATTAACGGCAGGAAAAAAGAAGAAGAGGGGAAAAATTCTCTGTAGCTCTAATGGGCCGGGAGAACGTGTCTGAGCAGGGCGCCGGGGGCGCCGCGGCGCGCTGCCCCCGCCGCCCCACGCGCGCCCCGCGGCCCCGGGGGGGCGGCGCCGCCCCCGCCCCCACGCGCGAGGGGGAGGGCGCAGCGGCGCGGGGCAGGGTGCGCGCGGGGAGGGGGCCGGGCCGCGGGGAGCGCGCGGCGGCGGCGGCGGCCGCGCGGGATGCGCTGTCCGACGGGGCGGCGGCCGCAGCCGGGAGCGGCCCCCGATGGGATGTAGCGGGCGGCTGCTGGGACCCGTCGGGGGGCGCCGCGCCTCGCTCCTCCTCACCATGATCCTCTTCTTCACGTACTTCTTCTACTGCCTCACGGGGCCCTGCGAGCCGCTGCCGCCCGCCCTGCTCCTGCCGCCGCCCGCCGCGCTGCCCGACGGCGCGGAGGCGGCGGCCGGGGCGGGCGGCGCGGGGCCGCCGGCGCCGAGCGGCGGCGGGAGCCGGCGCTTCCCGCAGGCCATCATCGTGGGCGTGAAGAAGGGCGGGACGCGGGCGCTGCTGGAGTTCCTGCGGGCGCACCCCGAGGTGCGCGCCGTGGGCGCCGAGCCCCACTTCTTCGACAGGTGCTACGAGAAGGGGCTGCGCTGGTACAGGTAAGGCCGGGAGCGGCCCGCGCCGCCCCCCCTCCCCCGTCCCGTCCCTTCTCCTCCCCCGATTCCCCCCGCCCCGACGGGCCGCGGGGCGCTGCCGGGCTCTGCCCCGGCGGGGCGGCCGCGGCCCCGAGCCGCCTCCCGGCGCCGCGCCGCAGCCCCGGCTCCGCGGTCCGCGCCGCGGGGCTGCCCGTGCGGCTCGAAGGCGAGTGTTATTTCGGGGTGAAGGGACAGTAAATGAGTGCGCCGGGAAAAAAAGAGACAAAAAGCCCCCCCCAAACCCCTGCCCCCCCCGCCAGAAGTGCCGGGTGGCGATGTGACGGGAGCTGCGTGGAGCGCTCGTAGGTGAGTGTCGGCACCAGCCGTCTGAGCCGCGTGGGGAGGGCACCTGGCGTCGGGTTTTTTCCTCGCAGAAGCAGATTACAGCCGCCTGGTGCCGAAGCGGGAGCGTGGGAATCTGTCCCGGCGGCGCTGCGCCCTCGCTGCCCGCAGGCAGGTGCCCGAGGGACCGGGAAATCCGGGACGGGGAAATCCGGGATAGGAATCAGGAACAGCGATGTGCTTTATTTTTTTTTCTTTTCCCTTTTTTTAAAAATTATCCGGGCTTTGTGGTTTTAACCTTTAACATCTTAGTCTCAGTTGTCCTACAGTCCTTCCCCCAACTTCCTTTAAGAATTTTTTTATTCAGCTGACTTAAAATGAAATAAATAGATCAAGCAAGTAAGGACCTCGGCTTGTAGGAGCTGGCTGGATCCCGGCTGTGCGCTGGAACGGCGAGCCGGCGGAGGAGGGGGACGGGCGAAGCGGCGGCGTTTCTGGTCCCCCGGCGCGTTTCGCTCGGCCTGCCGCGTCAAAGGGCAGGGCCGTATTGATCCGAGGGAGCTACTCGGTTTGGAGGGTTTCGGTGGAGCGGAGCTCTCGAGGCGATAAAACGTTCGGAAGAGCAGCTACCGTGCATGTGTTGTCTATTAAACTTCCGTATCGTGGCCAAGTCCAAAGCGGCCGGGCCAAATCTGCTCGGCGTGCTAAGTCGCCTGCAGCCAGTGAAAGAATCTGGTCCGGGATTTTGAAGGGAATCCAAACGTGCAGATTTATCAAAGCGCTGCGGTGTTCCTCTGCAACAGCTGAAAGCAATAAAGCGAGCGGCTCGCTCCGTCCTTCCTGCCGCTCTGTCGTATTCTCTTTAAACCGTTCCGGAATACTTTTTCTTACATATTTTTCATACTTCTTTTTGTGTTTTGGGAGAAGTTCAACTTAGCAATTCTCACCAAAATAATAACCTGCGAAAGTCGATACGTTTAGTGGAAAGTGTAATTTTAGTGGTAATTGTACCCTCGGAGTTTCAGCTCTGCGGTACCGCGGCCGGACTGTGAAGTTGGTGACTGAACGCCCCTTCCAGCGCGGTAAGTAGCGCTCTTGCTTTTACGATCGTACTAACGTTGCAGTGATTTACTGGCGCCTTCCAAAGTTCGTGCGCGTCCGCAGCGCTCTAGGAGCAGCAACGAGGACAGCTGATCTCTTGGGGTGGCAGCTACCAGACAGATCTCGCTTGGCCAGCGGGAGTTTAACGACTGCGAGCGCGTAATTAGAGCGGGGCAGAACGCGTGCTTCCGTGTCGTTAGCTCTAGCGCAGCGAGCCGCTCGCGGGACGTACCGCCGTGAGCGACGAGTAAATAGATCTCCGTTTCTGATCGCTGCGCGGGGAGTTAGTCGGCGCTGGGAGCGCTTGCAGGGGGTTTGGCCTGGCAGCAGCCAGATGTGTTAAAATGATTCTGAGTGCAGTGAAACTGGAGAAATGGAGCAGGGGACGTTCCCAGGGCGGTCGGATGCGTTGCGGGGAGGAGAGCAGCGTGCTGTGAGGAGGTCGTGTCCTGTCTAGCGAGGAAATCAGTGCTTTCTGCTTTATTCTAACTCTGCAGAACAAGTGTGATTTCAGTCACGTGCAAACCGCTTTAATGATTCCTCTTCTCTCTGCCTCCCCTGTTTTGTCGTCTTAGAAAACCTTGCTGCGCTCAGGTTTCTTTTTTCCCCCCCGTGAAAATCGGACAGAGCTAAACGTTCAAAGCTGGGGTGTGTTTGGGTGGAGGAAAATAGGAGTTGGACAGAAGTTCATTTTTTTCCAATGAATATCTCAAAGTGGTGTAAACATTTTTAAAATACTTGAGCTTGCTAGGGAACCAAAATTACACCAGCTGCTTCTCATGCCAAGATATTTGGCCCGAAGGCACCTGTAGGTCGTTGCTTGTCTTAAGTAAAAGTTTTCAAAAAAACCAAACCAAAACAAAAAACCCTGCAGCAGTATTTCTTGGGGAAATCATTTTTTACTTCATAGTTCAGTCTCAGCAGTTTCTCTGCTGTGGAGGGAGTGTTTGGTGGTATGTGTGGAGTAGTTTACTTTACAGTAGAAATAACTGACTGAGAACATTTATTCTTGCTGGGTTGTTTCATTTTATTTAAATGCGAAATAGCATAAAGTCTCCTTTTTGGAGTGGTGCTTTTTGCTAGTGAAAAGAACATTCAGTAAGAAGTGGCAAGCGTGTCATAGGAAATTCCTTGAGTTACTATAGGTTCAGCTAATTATAGGAAGATTAAACACCTTTCCTGGCTTGTCACGTAAATTACTTAATGGATAATCCAAGCGTGAAGTGAAATTTTATGCTAAAGCAAAACACTATTTTAATTTTTTGGCTCTCAGCACTGCTTGAACCTAAGTAAAAAAAAAAAGATGTTTGTTGCTCGTTTGTCGTTGCTTTTCGTGAGGGCAGATGCGTGCGTGGCCTTGGGGAGCGCCGGGGTCCCGCTGGGGAGCCCCGCGGCCGCGGGCTGGGCGCCCGGGAGGGTCCTTGAGTCTGAGACGCTTGCGAGTGACACCTGGAACTACGTTACCAATATTTTAAGAGGCGCTTCGTGTGACGGCGTGGGGCCAGTCCTGCCCCTGTTTGAATGCAGAAAATCTGCGCCCGTCGCGGGCGTAACTGCCTGCCCCCTTTTTAGCCCGGCGGATTTGCAGTGGGAATGAGCTCGGGTTCAAAGTCCCCAGTTGCATTTGAAGAAATTGGATAGAAATGCCGAGAGTATTTGTGGGTTTGTGCCTTTTCTGCGCAAGCCTACGCTCAGGTGGCACCGCTGGCAGAAGCTGCTCTCTCCTGCTGGGGAAGTTTTGTGGGCAGGAGTGTTTTAAAGCTCTGCCTTCGGCGCCTCGCTGCCTCCTCAGCTGCGAGGGCTGCGGCTCGCCGTCGCCCTCCGCTGCCTCGCGTCGCTGCGCCCGCAGCCGAGCTGCGGCTCGCTCCGGCCTCCCGGGCCCTAATTCAGCGCCGCCTCGGCAGTTTTAGTACCGGGAGGGGGACCCGGCGTGTGAGGCAGTTTGGGGATGCTCTCCGGCGATGCCGCTTTGCATAAAAGGGAGTTTGGGGAAGTTTGTGCCGAAGGCGTTCGGATTCTGCTGTGGCTCGTACAGAGAAGAGTCTCCGAGTCTCCGTCCGCCGAAACTTTGCGGCGGCTCAGTCCAGCGGTTTTGTTCTCTCTTCTACTTCCTCATGTGATTTATGATCTTAAAGCCCCTTTCTTTCCCATCTTCCCGCTTTTTTTTTTTTTTTTTTTTTTTTTTTTTGTGACAGCTAAAGAGCGAGCTGCACAGAAGCAGGGCCGGGCCTCCAGTGACTGCTCGCGGCTCCGAGCCCTGCGGATCGCCGGAGAGCGGCGGAAGCTGCGTGCCCGGCCCGCGCTGCGCGCTGTGTTTCGTGGCAATTCCAAAGAATTCCTCGCTTTCTCGCAACTTGGGACAAAAGCAGGAATGCAGCCGGTGGCTCGGGCGAAGGCTTTCTGCTGGGCGGCAGGGTTGGATCTGGGCGGCAGGCGCCTGCCGGTGCCGTAACGTCGTCTCCGCGCTCCGACTTTCTCTGAGGCCGAATTTAGCTTTTCGCTGTCGTTCTCCCGCGCGCTCGAGCGTGAATTCCCGCTCGCAGCTACGGAGAGCGCCCGCGGGGCAGCCCGCACGGGGGGGGGGAGGCGGGCGGTTCGGAGGTGGGTCCGGCCGCGTCCCGGCGCTCGCGGGGCGCCTCGGGGCTCCTCGAGCCCGGCTCTCCCGTCTCCAAAGCGCCGCGGTTGCAGCGTTGCGCTCTTGACTTTCGCCGCGAGCGTTGCTGGCAGCCGAGGAGCGGAGCTGAGGTGCCGTGCGCGGGCTGCGTGCGCGCGTTGTGACCGCACCGACGGATCGAGACGCTCCGTAGCGCGAGCTGTTGAGCGGAGCCGGACGTTTCGGCTGCTCTGGAGTCACCGGGCTGCGTTTGGCACAAAGCTCGCCTCCCTTTCCAGGGCAAGCTTTTTCCCCGGCACGTTTAGGAAACGCATAGGTGGGAAGAGACAAAGGAACCTCGCGAGGAGTCAGGTGCAGCGCTGGGAGCCGCTGGAGGACGGTGTCTTTTTTCATCGACACCAGCTAATCTGCTCGCCTAATGGACTCGCGCCCCGGCGCTCCGTGTTTCGGAGCGGCCCTTGCTTTTCTCGGTGCGTTCACAGAAACTCAATCCCGGAGCATGCTTCTTGGGTTTATTATTTTGTGCTCTCTCTCTCTTTCTCTCCTCTTTTCCTTTTGCTACAGAAACAGGACTTCTTTTATCTGCTTCTCCCACCTCATCCCCCAAATCAAGATCAGTCTTAAAATACAAAGAAAGAACAGGAAACGTGAGAGAACACTGCAGATCTGCAACTGTGAAGAAGATATTTTAAAACCTTTATTTAACGCATACTGCTTTGGGTTAGTCCCCGTTCTGCAGACCCTTACGCAGGGGCATAAAGCAGCGTGTGTGCGTCAGCAGGAGAGACCTCCTCCAGGCTGCCCAGGTTTTACCGCTCCCTAATATTTAGCAGCGACCGTCCCGAGGAAGCAATCTGTAACACGTGCAAAGGTTGGCCTTTTGCAGGCTGCTTTCATGTGGGATTAAAGATAATTTTTATCGCCATGGTTCGGATTGCTCGGGGGCAGGTGCTCCCGAGGGCGGCCGGGACGGCGAGGTCTCCGTGGCCGGCGGGGCGGCAGGCGTCACTCGGGTCCGCCGGCTTCCACGGGGCAGTGCCCAAGTCTCGGTTCTGATCCAAAACCCGTCAAAGTCTGTGCAGTGCTTCGTGCTGGCGTAAGCAGGCTGGTGAATCCGAGTTTTAGGCTGTTTCTGCTGCGAGGCAAATGCAGCCTGGTTAGTCCATGTGCTGTTGCATAGTGTCAGGCTAAAATGATTAAAGCTGCATGTTAGTGTTGGCTGAGATTTTTCTGCTAAAAGCCGTGACTTGTGGAGTGTGACGAGTTATGAGCTCTCTGACTGCAGAATTCGCTTTCTGTCTCTTTTAAATAAATGGTGGCTCTATACGCACGCTGTGCAGTGGAGTGTGCAAAAGTAACCCGAGTTTCTAAAGGATTTAAAGTATTCCAGGGTTGCTATCCTAGACTGCTTAAATAAATAAATAAAGCTGGGCACCTAGAAACCATGGGACTGGTTTAAAAGATGAGTTTTATATGAATTAATACCTTTGGAAAGTACTTTTTAATCCGTGCCCTTTCCCATGCGATCTCCCAGTTTACTCTATTGTAACCTTGGAAGTTTTAAGTTTATAAAGATGAGTAGGTTTTTTTTTTTTATTGCCTACGTGCAACTCTGGAGAGGTGCTAAAACCTGCAAAAGTGTAAAAATTGTGTAAAATCTTACGAGACCTGCGCAGGAAGCTGCGGAAGCAGCAGCGTTGCTGTTAGCGGAGGTGTTCCTGAAGCGCTGCGGCCGTTTCGTGGCTGTCTGGGCTGCTGGGGGGGGTCCAGGGCGCTGGCGTGGGGCGTTTCGGCGAGCCCCCGGCCCGCTCCTGCAGCTCACGGTGCCCCTCCGAAGAGCCACGTAGTCATCACGTAATTACGAGGCAGCTCGTTTAAAAGCAGAATTAAAAGACATTCATTTTTTTTCCCTCCCCTGTTCTGGGAGGAGGGGAGATGGGGGCAGCTCCAGCAGCCCGGAGCGCGCTGGTGCTCGGCGAGCTCGGACGGGGCATCAGCCCTCCCGAGGACGCAGCCCCGCGTCGCCCCGCGGACGGCAGCGCCGAGCGGGGTCCCGCGGAGGCAGCACCCGGCCGGCGGGTCCTGCGGCGCGGCGCCGCTGGCGTTTCTTCTCGAAGGTACGATGCGTTTTTATTCCCCCCTCGCCCCCGGATTACTCTTAGAGGTAGGCAGTGACAGAGGTGGGAAGGGCTGGGGGACTTAGAAGGTGCCTTTATGCACGAAGAGGCTCTTACTCCGGACCGTTCAAAGATTATTTATAAAACAGTAATTACGAGTCCCCTGAGACGGAAGTGGGCAGCTCCCATCGACTTGAGGAGCGAGTTACAATAGTTAATTGGCAAATATGCTTAAAAGCGTCTTCCTGACCTTTTAAAAGAACTTCACTGAAACAGGCTTGGGCAGAGATTGAGAAGCTGACTAATGAAAGGCCGGGTTTAATACCAGGACTTAGCTCTAAATGGCTTTTCAAAGGGCTTTCGAAATCCATCTGCCCAGAAAGCTCATCAGCATAAGGCTGCTTCTCCCGTTTCCTGCCGGATTGCGGTCTGCCCCAAAGCGAGAGCTGCCTCGGAGATCCTTCCCGAGAGGAAACTCCCCAGGAATCGGTTAAGACCAGTTTGGCCGCTCTTTGCCCTTGCGGGAGCTGCCGGGCTCGGCGAGGCGGAGGAGCTGGGGCAGGTCGGGCAGCGCCGAGCTCCAGCCCGGGGCCCCGCTCGGTCTCCTGCTCCGCACCCGCGCCGCGTCCCGCGACGTGCCGCCGCAGAGCACCGCGCCGCTGTGCCCGGGCGAGCCTGGCCGCCGGCACAGCTCAGCCGGTTCGCTTTAGTTTTGTCCCCTCTCTCGTTACGCTGAGGCGTTTCAGCCCCCGCAGCAATGACCCAGCTGCGCCCCGCGGGGCGGGCGGCGGGACCCTGAATCTCCAAGCGTGCACTGGTGAAGTCACCTGGGCCCAGGTGGCCCTGCAGCGAGCCGTGCCCTGCGGTGCTGGGGTGCAAAACCCACGGTACTCCGGCCCCCTGGCTGGTGTCTCTCCAGCTGTGGCCTTCTTGCAGTGCTTCAGAGGGCTTTAGAAGAAAAAAGACTGATCAGTGCATCTACCTGGGCATGCGCAGAAGAGAGGCTGGTGGTGGTCTTAGAGCTGCTTCTTCTCTTCCCACCGCATTAGTTTATAATTTTATCAAGTGAGGAGGAAAGGGATATTTTGGATGGCTTCCCACAGGGCTTTGAAGAATCACTTTGCTGAAAGCTTGGCCTGCAGCTGGGAGGGAGGAGAGATGGGAGGCAAAATCAGGAAGCAGCCTGGTCCAGTTTAGGGGATGGATGCAGAGCAGCGCTAGCACGGCCAAGGCAATGTTTTGAAGTCAGTCTTTCAAGATCGCTTACGGTGTGGACACGGAAACGGGTAACGCAAGGTGCAGTCTGCACTCCCCGGCTGCTTGCGTGGGCTCCAGAGGACTCCTCGCATCGCTTTCAGGAGTCGGGGTTCGCGGGATCACGCTGTCATCTCTTTGACGCTGTCTTACGGACTTGCCCAAGCTGCGTTGCCTCTGAAGAGCCTGGGCCAGCTCAGCAGAGAAACGATGCCCTGTGGTCTGCCTCACCTCCCGGGTGCTGCGCGTGCGTGCGTGGGTTCGCGGGCTCGGCTGGCTGACGCTAGTCTGCCCTGCAAAATCCAGGGGCTTTGGCTCTCCAGCTGGAGTTGCCATATTGAGATCCCCGAGCGTCAGTGTTCACGGCACGGTGTGCTCGCAGTTGCTTGGATTTTGCGTGTCTTGTACTAACGGTCCTGGGTGAAAAAATCACAGCAACTAACTTAATTCACCTCCTCCCCCCTCAGTGCACAGACAGCCTGCGGATCACAGAAGTCTAAACGTCTTCAAAATTATCCGTGCGTTTCTTAAGTAAGTTGCTCTCGATCTGAAGAGTCGTTTGAAATGCAAACGGAGACTGTTGCAGTCCAACGTGTCGTTTGCGCCGCAGTATGAGCACGGCGCGTGAGCAGTATGCCAGGCTGAGTTGGAGTGTGCAGGTGATGCCCAGTGCATGGGATAGTAAACGTCCAACCCCGTATCCTGCTGGTGTTTGCAGGTTTCAGTGATCATTTTGCATGCATTGGAGTGGCGTGCGGGAAACCCGGGTTTTGCCACATGTGAGGTGCTGTTGAGCCACAGATCAGAAAGAGCATCTCTGTTTCAGGACGTGCTGCTTGCTTCATGTCTGTTAGCAAAGTGAATCACCCGGATCAGTCCTGTGCAAAGTGTTCTGGCCAGGACCATTCAGAGGTTGGAACGGAGAGTGAAATGTTTGGGATCAGCTTTTCGTAGGTAGTTGCACAAAACTTTTGATACGTGGGCTATTAAAGTGCCAGCACAGAAATGTTCTGGGTAGCAGGGAGGGGAAAAGCAGCGCTTTGAGACTGGGATGCGCTGCCGGGGTCGACAAGCTGTTCCTGGGAGTGATTTCGTACTCCCTGGTGAGCCGTATAACTGAATGCGCCCCGCAGAGGAAACATCACGGCCCCAGCAAGGGCACGACGGGGATAAAAATTCTGCATTTGAACCAGCAGCTCTGCAGGGGCTGGTGGGTGGGACGAGTGATCTCAGGTGTCCAAAATAGCTGTGAATTTTAACAGACAAAATTGATTACAAGCAGGAAAGAATTACATTAATATAGTCACTTGTCACCAGGGTCTTATTAGTAATCTCCGCTCATTAGTCTGGAGAGGATAAGAGTGTGACCTTGTTAAGCGCCCTTGATGGAAAGACTGACCGTTTTGCTATTGATTTACTGCTTAGCCCCCAAGTACTGCGTGCACGCGCACCGTGCACGTGCACCGTGCGCGTGCACACCCGCCCGGCTCTGCACGCGCGCGGCGGCACCGAAGGTGTCTTTACAGCCGTAACGAAGAGTTAGCGGTCTCTTAACCTGCCACCGTTTGCACCCGTTCGGGAGTTGAGCTGGTGAATTAGCAGCTGCTTTTGGCGGGCACCGTATTGTGCAAAAAAAAGGAACCGAAGGTGATTGATGGGAATGCACAAGGAACGCGACAGACGCGGTCCCCGGAGGCCGAAGCAGGGTTGTGTCTCCCACGCCGCTGCTCCAGTCGGGGCTGGGAGCAGACGCCGCGGCAGTCGGCGCGCGCCGAGCCCTCCTGCGCGGCTCGGCCGTGCAGCTGCTTCGGAGCCCGGAGCGTGCCGAGCTCCAGCCCGGGGGGGACTCGGGCTCTGGGCTCGGCTGCCGCCCGCTGGGATTCTTGCTGACCCTCCGCGCTCCTCCTCCCGGCGCCCGGCTGAGGGCAGGACCAGCTCCTCCGTGAGCCCGGGCAGACCCACCACCCTTCTGCAGGGTCGCCCCGCAATGCAAAGCGCAGCGCGGCCGGCGAGCGGCCGAGGTGGGCCTGCGTGCAGGTTTCTAAATCTAAATGCATCAGCTGGGGCTGGGCCAAAAGCAGCGAGACGGGGGCAGTGCCCGGGTTGCCGCGCTCGCCGCGTGCTGTTGGGCTTGCTCGGCTGCTGCGTGCCGGCGCCATCCCTCGTTGCTCCCGCTTGTAGGTAGATGCTCGAGGTTTGGGAGGGAGCCGGCCGCAGCCCCTTCGGCCCCTTGCCAATAAAAGCCTAAAAATTCATAAAAACTCAGGGGGCTGCTACCAAGCACTTTTGTCTCAGAATTTAGGTTTTGCTGAAGGAAGGGAAGGCTTATTTTATGCGACAGGGGTTAGATGGGCAGGAGGGACAGGCAATTTTGTGCTGCTTCGTGTTAATACAGCCCGTGTTCCTCAACCACAGCTGGTGGCTCTGGGCCACTCACTTCTCCTGGCTTTGTGGTTCTGGCTGTCTGAGTGCCCGTGCTCGGGTCTCTTAGTTTCCTGCTACAAGCAGCCCTGCTTTCGGGGTCCTGTCGCGATGAGAGAGAGGCAGGTCCCCAGACTTCCCTGCAGACCCCAACCTCCTTGCTTCCAGTTGTTGCTGCAGGTCTCTCTGTCTCGGTAGCAAGTCTGGGCTGTTTGAGGTCAAGTCCTTGCACCAGAGGCAAGCGTTTAGATGATTATCTGGACTGTCCCCTGAGCCTTGGGTCTGATAACAGGGTAGACCTTCTGCAGCTGGACGTTTGAGGTGAGTTCTGCTGTTTCAGCTTTTGACTTGCCTGAAAGATTGACCGTAAGTAAGATTTTAATTTTGATGCTGTTTCAGCACCTGCTCACGTATTGCAAATAGTGTTTGAAATACTTCGGAGTTCAAAATGAGAGACTGCCCTGGGGTTGGTGTGGGCAGTTTCCGAGTCACCTCGGGTGAGTTGGGGCTGGGTGCGAGGGATTATTGGCTTTTTTAGACTGCTGATAGAGCTGGAAAAGCTTTTCAGCATGCCTCTCCTCCAGAGTCTTGCCTTCCTTCAGGCCTTAGACCGTTGCAATTCCGATGAAGCTATTTATTGTGTTCCCAAACGCTCCGTTCCCAATCTTAGTCCCTATTTAACTGTTACACGGCAAAAAGCCAGTGCCCTGGCTATTGCAGCTCACAGCAGCATAAGGATCTGCTGAAAACCTGTTGCACTCAGTGAGTGTCCCATGGTGACCTGTGCTTTAGTTTAGTTTAGTTTAGTTTAGTTTAGTTGAACTTCTGGTGAAAACAGTTGCATTGGCTCCACTGCTTGTGCAGGTCCGTCCAGGTTCCCGGATTCAGCCAGGCTCAGCTGACTTGCACACGATCACTGTATCTATACCCATGGATTCTGCCCTCGTTTCCACAGCAGTTCCTCCAAAATAATATTACTGGATGCAGTGGAATTGTTTTGGATTTATTTTCCCTAAAAAAACCAGACAATTCCGGTGCAATGTCCACAAGAATGATTGTTAGTAGAGAGAGAAAAAGAGCGTCAGAATTCATCAGCCTGAGAGAAGGATAGAGCTACTGAACCCTCTTGAAAACATTCAGCGTCCCGGTGGGTCATCTTAACTGGCCTGGACAGATCTCTGAGCTTAGCGTTGTAGTTAGTTACCTAGCACTTGGTGTTTGAGTGTAGTCCCATTTCCTCTTCATCACTGAAAGTGTTTGTTTGGTCCTAATCTTGTTAAAGGATAGGTACAAGGGATAACCTTGTTCAGTTCTGATCTCATTATGCATGTTAGAAATTCATATTCCTCTACTTCAGAGTGTATCGGGAAGCATGTAAGGGCCTGCCAGGCTCCCAGGACTCACCAGGGTTCAGAACGAGGTCTATATCTTGTAACAGGTTTATAAGACTTGAGGTACTGAACATGAAACTTGAATAAGTGATTCATTTTTATCATAACATACTCTGATGCAAGATTCTGTTTTCTAGAGAAATATTAATTAAAATAAAGAACACTTAGTTATGTGCCCATTGCATCAAGGATTGGTGACCACCTGCTTGTGCTGTGTCCAGCTGGCACCAGTAAGTTTGCATCGAGGTTCTGCTAGCAGCCCGTGAATGCTAGGAAGTACAGCTGTTATTACCTGGTTTTTAGTTGCATGATATTATAGGCCAATGAATTATACAATAGGTCATATGAGCAATATATGCTGTAGTTACCTGATATACTGTAGTTACCTGAAAGCAGTCCTCAAACCCCATACTTCTATTTAGATGAGGTTGGAGCTGAAGTCATTGGTGAGAGAGGTAACAAATGCCCTTTGGAAATGTGACTTAGAAAGAAATCTGGTTGTAAAGAGCCTCCCGAGTTCAGCTGGGAGGCTTTAAGTTACAGATGCTGCTCTTACTATGGCAATCAAACATAAATATTTAAAGTACAATCTGTGAGGAATGCAATGTTGGGAACTCTTCCTATTTTATTATGAATCTCAAGATACTTTGTGTTTTTCTTAAAGCTGTAGCTTCTGGAGTCATGGGACATGGAGAATCTTAGCTCTTACTTAAAAGAAGCATCTCCTAAATATGAGAAAACTGAAGGCTCAGAAAACAGAAGAAAACTATAAAGAACCATAATCTGTATGTATATGCCTAGCTACATTTAAAGATCTTCCTATAAGTGTTGGGATTTGAGGTTGATTTGGTCAAAGATGGTTAAAATTCTTCTCACTTACAGGAAAAACCTTGGGGATGATTTTTCTGCAGAGTTCTGAAACCATGGCAGGACAGTTTACAAACCTGAAATGAGTGTGGGAAACCTGGTGAAGAGTGGTGGTTGCACCATACTTTGAACGTCTCTGTGGACCAGAAGAGAGCAGTTTGGAGCAGTTCATGCTAGTGTATGTGACACACAGCTTCCGCAGAGATCTCATTTTTTTAGGGTCTTTTTGAAGGGCTGGATGCTTGGAGCAAAAGAAGATGGAATGATGGAGAGGTGCTTCAGTGTCCCCATGAGGTAGGCAGGCCTTTCTTGCGTAGGGTGAGCTGCCTTGTTCTTGGTAGACCATTAGTATAAGCAGATGCTACGCATTAGTTCCTCAGTCACCGCGCAGGACATAGAACAACTTTAAAGAATAAGTAAAACTGTTGCCATTTCAAAGCTAGTCTCAGAATTGATGCCAGGACTCCAACAGACCCATGCTCCTTTATTCTCCCTTTAATTAATTCCTTTGCCTCTAGTGAATTTCCATCTTTTATTTCTGGTGCAATCAAAGGGCTGTGAGCAACAAGACTCACATTAGGAACAGACTGATCCAACCTTTTTTTAATCTTCTATATCAGTTACTTGTCTTTTTCTTGCACTGCCACAATGCATCTGAAGCACATATGCCAAAAGATAACTTGTTGAATGAAATATGGGGCACGCAAAGTCCTGTAGCTGGAATTTTCTCTCAGCAGGTCTCTTTTGCTGGCA
This sequence comes from Rhea pennata, assembly GCF_028389875.1. Taxonomy (NCBI): domain Eukaryota; kingdom Metazoa; phylum Chordata; class Aves; order Rheiformes; family Rheidae; genus Rhea; species Rhea pennata. The sequence continues at coordinate 18,069,723 of NC_084677.1, read as the reverse complement.
GTTTCATATGGCAGCAAAGAGTGAGAGTCCAGATAAACTTGCTCAGATACACAAATGGGCAATTACATGGTCACCTGAGAAGTGTCTCATGATTTATAGTGTTATTAAGTGGTGATGGTAAGAGTAGAAAAGATTTGTAACATCTGCATAGAAAATCCCAGCTCTGACCCTCGCACCCTAGATACCAACATATTAAATATCCAAACAGGCATTCAGGCCTGCAGATCGCTTTGACAGAGATCCCTGCACATCTGGTAACACTTGGCCTGATACTTAAGACCCTGGACAGTGTGCAATTAAATGTAATTCACTCCTTGCCCTATTGTGGAATCCAGGAGGACCGTTCCTATTTGAAGGGCGGTCTTCAGAGAAGCCTCATGAAAGTGGAATGTGCAGCTATAGCCAATGTCAGGGGTAAGTGTCTAGCTGGGAAGCTGAAAGAAGTGTTTTGCTGCTGGGGGAAGAGAGTCATATTGCAGGAAAGCAGTAATCTCCAGGTGCCAAAAGTGTCAAGACTCGTGTTTTCATACTTGGCTGCCTAAATTAGGAAGCTAGGCCTGATTTGAACCTAGGCCTGATTTAAACTTTGACTGCATCTCCTTGCTAGTTGAGGAGGCAGGGGTGACTGCAGCTCTGGAATAACCTCCATGGCTCTTACATCTCTTCAGCTGTCCAACGTCAGTGTGTCGGCATGGGCTACCCTTTTGCAGACTGTTGGATTTCCTCCTCCTCTTGTGTTGTGAAGACCTTAGAGGTCATGAGCAATGAAGAGCTGGATGAAAGAGAAGCTGCTTTTTGGCTCAGGTGACAGAAACCTGCGTTTGCTGGAGCACAGCATCTGTTCTTCACCACAGATTTTATCTGTTGGCCCTTGTATCTGTTACTTGCGGTTTTGGTTTCTGGTCCCTTGGGATGGGCATTCTGCTCCTTATAGAGAAGAAATCATGGTAGTGAATGAGAGATACAAACAATGGGCCGATCAGAGTATCGGATTTGTGGGGCCTACGCATTGGCAGGGATGGCCTGAATGTGTTGCTGCATGTGGTAGTCTACTGTGGAGCCTGCGTGCACTATCACTGAACAGCAGCATGGATATTTTTTTTCTTGCTTTGGCGTAAGTGTGCTGTGATGGCCCAGGAGGGAATAGCACGCAAACTTTCTTCTTGGGCTCTGGTTCTTCACGCTTTTGCAACTGGAGTAGATCTCTCCTGCCAGATCCTGGCTGGCATAAATCAATAGGATGCCGCTGGCTTCGGTGGAATTATGCTGCTTTGCACCAGTGGCGTTCGCAACTTTAAAATTGCATCGCAGTCTGCTGCATTATTTGTGCAAATGCTGATTTTAGGCACAAGTGGGAGAAACCTGTTGATGGAACCGGCAGTAACGAGCATGTTAACTTGTTACAAATCTGCGCTAGGCGCGGGATTCGCAGCCCGTGCTTTGTGCTATGCTGAGAATGAGCAGAGGCTGGAGGATGCACATGTTTCAGAGAACAGGGGAGAGCTGGCAGTTGCAAGGATAAAAGCAGCATATGTCTGATGGAGTAAATGGAGAAATGCAGGCCAGATGGCTAGAAATACTAAGAATTGTTTAATAATTTCTAAACTCTTTGCTCTCTGGAGCAAGATTTTAGGCACTTGCAATCTTTTCATCACTGCTCAGGTTGCCTCCTGTCTCAGTGGTATTACTCTTCTGTTTGGAGTAGAGTTCTTAATATTGTTTGTGACCTTCAGAAATTTGTAGAGTTATTATCTGGAGGTATAAAAGTGAGCATCTTTCAGGAGACAAATGTATGTAGGGATGACCCCTTTGTCCCAGAGAAGTGGGGCTTTGGAGATGCTGCCTAGGACTTTGTGGCTTGCACAATCCTGAATACGTCACAGAGTTGTGAACATCCTGGCTGTAATGGTGAAGGTCCTGGGGTCAGAATCTGCACAATCCATCTTGTTTACACTGACCAGCTGGGCCAGTTTGAGATCAGGCTAAATGGAGTAATTCTACCAGAAGCCAGCGAAATTGGTGTAAATTTGCAGCAATAAGGCAAGAGTAGGTTTTCAGGACACGCGCACCCTGTTCCAGCCACTGAACTTGAGCAGAACTAGATCTGATTTGAACTGTCTCTCATCTGGGTCCTATCAAACTATGTTACTTAATAAAGAAGCAGAGCTGAAAATCATTTGCATTGCAGCAGTCGTCTTTCCTGAGAGAGAATTTAGAAACTGGGTCCTGCTGGTTGCTGCTCTTTTCCCTAGCAGTGGCTGAATCGTGGGGAAGCTGGGGGAAGGGAAGAGGGAGAACATACTTGAAGGACTTTAGAGATGAAGGGTGCTCTGCTGTAGAAATGTTCCTAAGGGTAGTTCCTTATAATAGTGTTTTATTTATTTTTTTTATTTATTTATTTTTTTTTTTTGGTGATCACCCCACTGCCTGCGTTGTCCTCCCTAGAAGCAGGGAAGGCCTAGGCCTAGAAGACCCCAAGGGGACACTACCAGCCCACCATTTCTGAAGTCCCCAAGACCCAGGCTCATTGATTTTCTGCACAGTGTGTTTCTTTGGCCAAATACCATGCCTTCATTACCAAATCGTGTTCCAAACTGTGCGGGGAAGTGTGAACAGTGTGGAATGAATTTTTAGAGGTGAGAAGGGGCAGTGTCGCTGCAGAATCAGGATCTGAGCTGGTCTCTGTGTGGGATCAGAGCGTCTGTGGTGTAAGCACACAAGGGTCAGGCTGGAGGAAACAGGACCCTATGTTCTCTGGTCAGCCTTGGCTTTCAACCTGTCAAGGGGTTAGCAGCTGTTTTTTTCTCGCCAAGTTTCCAAGATCTAGAAGTGCCAAAGTAACAAGGAAAAAGCTGACTTTGCAATGTTGCTGGCCAGGGCTGGAAGAGGAGATGTTTGCAGTGTTGAGCAGAGTTACGCTCTGCTGTGGTTGCCAGCCAGCTTTGCACATATGGGAAACTTGGACTGTTCAGAAATGCATTGGACTCTCCAAACAAATCTGACCCAAACTCGCATCCTTCTGAGGGTGCCTTGTACTTAGCTAGAGGAGATAATTTGTGTCGGTGATTCACCTGATCTTCAGAGAGGCTCCCTTATTTGGGAAGAAGACATGAATGTAAATTCCTTGGAGGTTAGAAGGGCATTTGAGCACAAGCATGAAGTCCAATGTGTATTTTAATGCCATCCTGAATGAAGTTACAGACTTAAATGTTACCTAACCAGTATCTTTAACAGCAGCTCAGGTGGGTTCTCGATGCTGGGGATGGGAGTGGAAACCTGCTTTTCTCAGGGCAGATGTTCGTGCAGATGTTTTTTCTTCTGGTACTTATATTGCCAGATGAGATGAGACGTGGGGAGACCGAATTTGCAATTTCATTCCAAGTCGCTTTAAGCTTTGTTTTGTTGTGATCAAAAGTCTATTTTTCTTCAAAGCAGGAGTCTGTATTTTTGTTCAAATGTAAAGAATGTGATGGTCTTCCCAATGAAATTTTGAATTTAGTCAGTGTTTCAAAGCTAGGAAGTTTTTGAGGAGAATACTCACCTTGATGTTTTAGAGGAAGCGCTCATCTTTTCTCGTAGTCTGCTGTGAAGTTTCTTTGTAGATGTTCTTAAAAATAGATGTATTGTTACATTCATTGCGTTGTCTCTTTGGGGACGGATCTCACTAACACCTGTGGATGTAGCAAGGATTAAAGAGTCGCCCCCCCCTTCTGTTTTTATGTGCTGTTAGAGCTGTAATTTCCACCCCAGAGGTGGTTACACTTCAGAAATGAAAACTTCTATTCTTCATGTGATCTTGAGTGGGGGGGAAGCCCCCCTCCAACTTTTTAAGGTGAAAGGCATCATAGGAACAGAAATTGCAATTCCACTGGAAATCTTAAATAATTCAAGAATAATACCAATTGCAGGTTTTGTCCGTCTTTGAGCAATGGAGGGGGAGAATCTATATATAAAATCCTTAAAGGAAACTGTTTTGCAAATAAAATGAAATTCAGGTTAATTCTTTTATTCCAAGCACAGGTCCACTCAACATTTTAAATGCCAAGGGATTTAGGGATCTGGAGATAGCATCAGTGTATTTTGGTAACAAATATAAACTGTAGTAGATTATAAAACTTCAGAAGCTGTTTCTAATTAGTAGCTTTTCTTCTGACAACTTTTTTTCTTTTCAGAAAAAGAGGGGAAAGGGATTTTTGTAGCAAAGCTGGGCTGGAGATGGGAAAAAGTCTGTTTAAAATATGTGGGGACCTGAAAGAAAATCTTGAGTGAATAATAAGTTTAACTGACCTTAAAATATCCCATTGCCATAAGAGATTCAAAAGTAATACTTCAAATGGATTTTTGATGAGGTTCTCCAGGCTGTGGGGAATAGAATATTTTACCCAACATATTTTCTGATCTAAATGTTTAGGATAACTAGGAAAAACTACTTGGAAAAGCCTGAAGAAGTTCTTGCTTTGTTTTGCATTATATTTTTTTTTTTTTTATCTTGAAGTTACTGACATAGAAGGAAAAATCAATTTACTGTAAGATGACTTTTCAGAACTTTTTAAATTTCACTCTAAAGCAAAATCCGCTCCGCGGCGCGTTCTGCTCGCGGCACCCTCGGCGGGTATCCGTTGGCAAAGCGTGTTTGCATGCTGCTTTACCGGCAGGTCTGGAGACGTTTTTCTCCTCGTTTTCTGACCTTCCTCTCTCCGTGGCTGGAACGAGCAGCCGTGAAGCGAGTGAGGAAGATGCCCCAGCTGGTGCATGGGGGCAATGGCGAAATCCCAGATGTGGAGTCACTGGGGGCAGGGGGAGGTCTTGGAAATGCTCCTGTCGGATTGTAACCTCCCACCCGGTATGAGTCCAACCAGCTCCCGGTCACTCTGTGCCTTTGGAGAGCAGCTGGAGCTCCCAGGCGCGCCTGCCGTGGCTTTGGAGTCAGCTCAACGTGCGCTACCAGGAATGCCTCCTGGCCTCGGACCGCTTAACGCTCTCCAAATGGCCCAGGAGTTTTCTCTATTGCATTCTGAAAGAAAGGGGGTGAAAGAGAAAACTAGTCCCACAGCAGCCCCCCGGCGTTCTGAGCTGGGGAACTTCCTCCGAGGCTTTCCAGGGGGCAGGGAGACCTCGAGCTGAGGTCTGGTCCCAGAAGAACTGGGCTTGCAGCACGTCCGCAGAAAGCTTTGTAAAAGCCCTGCTCGTTTCCAGCCTTTCCGCTGCTGTGGCCGCCGGGAACATGGACTCTTCAAGTTTCTGCTGAGTGGGTGATCCTGCCTGAGCCACAGAAATATTGGCCTGTCCTCAGCTGGTGCAGTCTGAGGCTCCGGTTCCTTAGGTGTTCAGCAGTGCTGTCCAGCTCCCTCCTCCTGCCGCGCCAGCAGCGTGCTCCAGCCCCGCGTCACTCCCTTCGCTGCGCTGGCAGCCGTTCAGGGCAGCGTGCAGGGATGGATCGGGAAACGACCCGCCTGGAAAGAGGCACGAGCAGTGCCACCGCTAAGCGTGAAAGCCCGGCGCGTGCTGATTTATGTTGCATCAGGAGCTGGTCTTTGCCCTGCCAACCCCTGTGTTGTTCATGATACGTTTCAGTAGAGATGCTGTCTCCTAGGTCATGCAGTCCAGGCCACCGTGTGAACACAGGTGTAATGTTTGGCCAAAAGGTTTGCTGACTCGGTTGCTGGGTGAGTGCTCTAGGGAGCCCTGGGCATGAGTTTGATCATACAGCCTGTTCCCTCCCTGCTGGTTTTGTTGCCTGGACCAGTTCTCCGATCATCCCATCTGTTTTCATCTCCCATCCCACAGGACTGTGGTGTCCTTGGCCAAGCCTTGGGAGCTTGTGTCCTGCCCACAGTCTGCTCCACCGCTTGGGGACAACTCAACCCTATAGAGGTCAGTGGGGAGAGACCCGTTGGTTTATGTGGAGCTGGACTAGCACTGCAGACTCAGAGGCAAGGCCTTGCTGTCGTCGTTTCCACTAAGACCTAGTCCCTGTGTGGGATATAAGGTTTAGTCTTTGAGATTACATCGCTTCCTTGGGAGTCGGGCTGCTTTGTACCTGGCTGGAGCAGCCCTTTGGAAGAGTCTACAAGAACATCTTGCATTTTCAGATGGTTTACAGTATCTCAGATGCCACAGCGTTAGTGTTAAATTTTGTCACAGATAGGCTCTTTGCTTGTTGCTGTACTTGTGAGCAGGGCCAGGGCTGCTCGGGGGTTGGAGATGGTACGTTGTCAGGTTTATTTTACATGCCTGCTGTGCGCTGTCCTCATCGCCTTTGGTCTGCTGGTCGGGTAGGTTGTGGTTTCTGTGACTGCCCTTCGTTTGCTGATTGCTGAGGCTGGGTGCTAGCAGGCTCCGGGGCAAACCGCACTGCTGAGCTTAGTGCGACCTGGGCTGTGGACTGCCTGGGGCTTTTCCTTATCAGTGACTGCTCATTAAGCTCGTTGATAGCAAGATCATCCACCATTGCAAGCCTTAGGATTTCCAGTTCTGTAAACACATCTTGTCTTATGGTTAGGAATAGAGACCCACTGGTGGTGCTTTAAGGAGAGTCTTCAGTGCTGCCCCCATCTTTCTTAAATAACACCCAACCCCACAAAGCTGAGGGACTTTTCCTGGCAGAGGCAGTGAGAGGTGGAAGTGAGGCCACCCAAGTGTGGGAACTGGCTGTGTTTGCCTGTGGGTCAGGCGAAATGGGAAGCGCGGTCCCAGGCCGACCAGCACGTTCACACCAACAGCCGACCCCATCCTCAGCTGTCAGGGTGGTTTCATGTTTAAGCTGACACCTTTTGCTATTAGTTAGTTGGCACTCGAGGTGAGCTCAGATGTTTGCCCCCACCTCTCTCCTCCCTCTTTCTTTGCCCCTGTCGGTACCTTGCAAGGTGTCTGCAGAGCCCAGACCAACCTTGTTGTTATTTGTCTTAGCTATTCTGCTGGGATGGTGGGGCTAGAACTGCGGGACTAGGTGGGGCTTGGGAAGAAATTTAACTTCCTTTCTCTGGAACAAGTCGCATGTGTGAAACTCGGCAGAATGGGTGGTGGTGTTATAACAGGAAACAGGCATGTGTCCATTTAATTTCTAGCTCTGGGTGCTAGGATTCCTTGGCATGCTTGCATGAAATAAAAAAAGCTTCTCTCCAACCGCCTTGCCAGCATACAGCCATCAAATATCAGAGCTAAACAGCCTGCCCCCACGCTTATTCCCAAGTGGGTGGGGGAGAGCCTGTAAAGTGACCTATGGAGGTGTAAAAGCTGTGATGCAGACTGGTTTGAGCAGATTCAGGGGCCCGGCGGGGTGTCCTGCCTTCCCCGTACTCACTAGACCATCAAGCGGCAGCTTAATGGCAATTGATTTTGTTGCCAGGTTGGAGTGAGTCTTGGGCATTGATCTAGTGGAACTGGAGCTTCCTCCAAGCCTCATCAGGGCTGCGAACGCTGGACTCTGCTCAGGAGCCTCGCAGGCTTGGGGCTCTGTGCTGGGCTGTTCGATTGCCGTGAGCTCTCGCCTGGACTTACCCAGGTGCTTCCTCCTTCTCTTGCATATTCCTCGTGCTCTTCTGTCTCCTACCTCTGCAAGCCTGCATACCCTGATGTGGGCTTGACTCAATGCATCCTCAGACTTCCCACCCCAAACACATCTTCCTCACATCCTTTGAGGACTCCAGCCCTTCCAAAGAGACCAGGTATCCTGCACTGGGTTAGAGTATCAAGAATGGCAGCAGCTGCCAGGGGATGCCTGGATCGACTTTTCTGTCTAGCTCCATGCTCCCATCTGTCATCCATCCATCCATCATCACCAAGATACTCAAGTGTCTGGTTACAGATGCTAATGCAGTAAAGCTGTAGGAGATGAGGAATGTGCTCAAACTGGTGGAATTACTGCTTTGCTTATCGAGCAAATGACTGTGTAAACAAATGCATTCGTAGTGATGTGTATGTGTGTAAGCATGTGCATATGTGGTTTTGATGCCCAGCTCTGAGGTTGGTGAGGAGCCCTTGGGATCATGTTTCTTGCTTCTTTGTCTCCAAAGTGCCACGCTGCTGTGGACCATGGTTGTGTTTGCATATTGTGGTGAGGTCTGGATGTGCTGGGCATGAGTCCCCCGGACCCGCAGAGGGGTGTGCTGCAGCAGTCAGCCTGGACGTAGCTAACGGAGATGGCTGAGGTTGCCACCACCCGTCCGCCGGTTCCGCTGCCGCCTGCTCTGCCTGGCCTCTCCTCCTGGCCTGCCTCTTTCCCTGGATCTCTCCGTGTTTCTCCTGGCCTCGCTCTGCGGAGCCCATCCCTGAGCTGGCAACTGAAAGCAGCGACCAAACCACAGGACCGTCCGAATCGCCCGCTGTGATTTACTGCCCCTGCGCTCTGCCAGACTCCGACGCGGAGGGCCTCTTGCGCACATGGAAACGCTTTACTGGTGCTAAATCTAGGGGAGAAAACTGCAAGGTTCCAGTCCGTGGCCGAGGGCAGGGCGAAGGGCTGGTGGGGCGCCCTGCTGGCACCCGTGCCCTGTCCCCCTCCACCCCCAGACTCCTGTCCTGTGAAGATGGCCAGCGAGGAGGGATAGTGCATGAGAGGAACAAGTCCCGAGACCAGGTCATGGCCCGCACCCAGCGAGACCCAGTGCACGCCAAGCCGACTGCTAGGAGGCCACGAGCTTCTGAGCGCTCAGCAGAACTTGTGTTAGTTAACTCTCCTACAGGACACCAGGCTTAGGCATCTCTTAGACACCTCTGAACGTGAGGCATCCTGACTTCTGGAGATGTTTGTCCATTTTTCTTTCTGCACTGCTGAGGAGGAGAAGGTTTTTCTCTGACCATCGTAGCCCAGTTTGCAGCCCTGTTTCTGCTCTTGTGCGGAGGTGAATTTGGGGTATGGTCCTTTCCCTAGGATGGCCTGGGCACTCTGTCCTCACAGCAGCCCTGCTGTTGCTGGGAGCTGGACACAGCTGTTCCCTGCTGAAGGCACCGGCCGTCTGTGGCCTGGTCTCTCTGCCGGGGGCCGGCGTGCTGCCGGGGGCGGGAGGCGCTCTGCGGGGCCGGAGGCGGCGGCAGCCGTATAGGAGCATCCCGGGGCAGCGGCAGCCCTGGGCCCTCAGGCTGCAGGGTGCCAGGTCGGGATCTGCGGGATCCTTGCCCACGCCCGCTCCCTGCAGGGACTATTTGACAAGTAGCTCATTTCTAGCCTCTCTCCGTAGAGACGCAGAACCTGGTGGTCTGCTCGGATTGTGGGTGCCCGTGCATGTACCTCCCAGCACCCCCAAGAAGTTTTGAAGCCGTTCGCCAGCTCCAGCAGAGAGGCAGAGCCCTCTGAGGACGGTGAGCTCCTGAGCCCTCTGCACAGGCTGGAGGGAGAGGAGGGAGCGCTCCTCCGAGGCACGGCTGCAGATGGAGCCCAGCCACCTTATTAGGCACCGGAGAATCCACATCGGCAGCCTCAGGATGAACTCACCCACGTTATGAGACACAAGGGAACCCACATCAGATGTCTGGCTGCTGCAATTCTGCAGTGCTGCTTGTCCTAAATTAATACCCGCAGATAAGTGGTGGCTACAGTGTGTTGAAGGAGGGGCTGGGCCTTGGAAGAGCCCAGCGAGGCTGTGGACAGCAGGGCTCCTTGGGATCCGCTTGCTCTTGTAGGAACAGTTGCTGGGAGTTGCTGGCATTCATTGACTGAGGCTCCTTCTTCGACAACGAAATGAGTCTTGAGGGCAGACAAGTATTTCCTCCCAGCTCCTCCTTGGTGGTCTCAGCAGTAACATGGTGGTCTCAGGCTCCTGAGGAGCCACACTCTTGTAAAAGCAAGGCAGGTTCCCATCTCGGTTTTATACGGACAGCAGTTCGCAGACCCGTGGGCGTCCTCAGGGGGTGAGCCACGTTCACTCCTCTGCGAAGTTCATGATGTCCTGCTGCCTCTGCGAATGCCTGGGTTGTGACGCTGGTAGAGATGTCCTTTTAGAAATCTGATTGCCAAGGGCCAAACTTTTCTCATTTACTTAGGGGCAGCTTGGGGCTCCTAGGAGGCACTGTGCTAACCCAGCTGGTGCCAAGGTGCTTTCAGGGAAGTGCTGGGTTGTTTGATGTCCCAATTATATGGTCCTCCTGGCCAAAAATGCTGCATCATCCCCAAAGGGACAAACGTGAAACCGGGAGGTTGATGTGCAGCATGGGGACATGGTGGCCGCCCCATGAGCCGGCCTTTGAGAAGGCATTCAAATGTAGAAATGAAAGTCAACCCATTTCTTCCCAGCAGTGCATAAAAGTTGATGACTGGAAACAGCACAAATTAAATTAAGTATGTATTATCATCGCTGCATCAGTGGAAAATGTTGTGCAAGATTTACTTCCCTTCTCTACGGGGCAAAATGAATAGCAGCTTTCTGCTTCTGACGGCCTTCTGCGCTTTAACCTTAGCTGCTCTGCTGGCCACTGACTTCTGAAGGCTTAAGGCTGTCTTGAATATATATGATCACACATAATAACTTGGGAGCAAATAGTGTAGCCTTTGAATTTCTTTTCCGATGGTTTCTTTCTAAAGCCCCAAGTCTGGGGCTCTGAAGAAATGCCCTTTCTTTTCTGCTCTTCTCTGTTTGGATTTCGCAGTGATGAGGGTTGGGCAAATTGCTCCTGCTTGTTCACTTCATCCTTCTTGCTGAGAGAGGGCAGAGCTTTTCCTGGCTGGAAGATTATTATTTTCTTCCCTAACGCTTTTCCTAAGCAGGGTTGGACGAAGAGGAGATGCTGTGCACCTGGTGGCTGCTCTTTGCTCTGAAGTGGCCCTGAGAGCTCGGGGCCGGAGCGCGCTGGGATGCTCTTGGACAAGCATGGACAAGCTCAGGAAAAGCTCCTCCTGAGAGAGCAGTCTGGGGACAGGCCAGCCGTGGGCCCTCTGCTGAGGGCTCCGTCCTGGCTGCTGCTCCTAACTGGTGCCCAACGCCTGGGTGGAAGCTGCGTGAGACCTCTAGGTGCTCCTGACCTTTTTTTTTTTGCCTGAGAGGAGAATCAGTTGCTTCTAGACTGACCTGATGTTGCTTCTAGTTGTAACTATCAGCCAAGGAAATAAGGTAGAGAAGAGCGTATTTTTTTTTCTTTTTCTTTTTTTTTTTTTTTCCTCCAAATTTCTGCAAATCAATTTTAACTACAATGATCATATTCCTCCGTCCTCTGCAATATTGGCCTCCCAAATATCCTGGTATTGAGCTGAAGTTGAGAAGCCTAAATTGAGCAAGCCAATTTTCTGATGGGAATGAGCTGCTGGGTTTTGGGATGGGCAAAGGGCTGTGCTGGAATTGTCTTTCCTGGAGTTGAGGGCAGTGGTTTACGCTTCCTGCCTTCCTTCTGCTGCAGCTTTTCGTGAAAATGTACAAGCTTCCTACTTTTGATCCTTCTTCTCCATTAAATCCCACTGAAATTGGCCAGTGGGATCAGACATCGCTGGGGGAAGACTGGCAGACAGATGAACGGATAGGCAGACAGACAGAGCGTGTGATTGCCTAAGCCACATTTCCATAGGAAGCCAGGCTAAAAATAATGAAAATCCAGTCCTTTCCCGCAGACAGCTCCGGCTGCCGCAAGCTGATGCTTTTCCAGTGGGGGGAAAAAATGTTTTGCTGGGAAATTCCCAGTTGCTGCACCGCGGCCGAGCAGGTTGGCGGGGACAGCAACCGTTCGGCCGCGCTCTTCGGCGCTGCGCCCCGTGGTTCGTCCTCCCCGTCCTTTTGGGACGTCCCGCTTCTTCCCGCGCCGCTGGCAGGTGCTGCGCGATGTCCGTCCTTGCTGCCGCCGGGTCCCGGGAGAGCTTGGAGCAGCGCGGGACCGCAGCCCGCTCCCGTCGCCGCTGCGCTCCGCTGCTCCGTGCTCCTCGCCAGGAAATGGGGCTTTTTCTGATAGTAAAAAAAAAAAGCTAAATTTGTTTCTCATCTTCCCTGAGGCTATGTTACAAATCTGACACAGATGGGAAATCTTTATTTATTTATTTATTTATTTTGGTGGAAAATTGGATGCGTTTTCCATCTTGGCAAGAGCTTTTCTGGGGCAACATGACGGCGTTTTGCCTGTGAAAAGAACCAAACGAAGCGCGTGTAATTTTTTTGCAGCGAGGGTGGGGTGTCCCCTCGACCGCGGAGCCGCCGCAAGCCCCAGGACGCGTCGGGCGCGTGCCGGGCGCGTCCCTGCCGCTGCCGATCCCCCTGCACCTGCACCGCCGGGGCCTCAGGCTCCCAGGCTGCCGGTGCCCGTGGCATCTGCTGGATGGCTCCGTGGCCTGGAGCCGTCCCGCGGCCCGTCCCACGCTGGGGACGCCGCCGCTCGTCTGCCGGCTCCTGGACCCAGCCCTGCGACGGCCGCGTCGGGCGCCAGCAGAGCTTCCAGGGCTTGTCCGAAGGCCGGTATCGGCACGAACGCGGTGCTGAAGCGGCCCAAATCCTAAGGCTGGGGTATCACTTCGAGCTGTTTCTTAAAACTACTGCTTGTTTCGAGCAGAGCCAGACTCGCCGTGTCCCGCCGGGAGAGCAGGACTTGTGCTCCTGGCTTCCCGCTTCCCTGCTCCGGCTTCCCGTCGCCGCTGGCAGGTCGGCAGCCCGCTCGTGCCCGGGGAGCCCCGTGCTGGAGGCGGCTCGTGGGCCTAGGGGTCTGCAGGGTGGGGGCAGGAAGGGCATGGACCGTGGTGGGGCCGAGCACGCGTGGCCTCCCCGTGCTACGGGCACCGTGCCGGAGGCAGCGCGTGCCGGCCACGGCAGAGCTCGGCGAGCTGGCGCCGCGGCAGGCACCCCTGCGGGGGGCTGGGGGCGGAGGGTCTGGAGGACATGGGGGCCCGGGACCGGGCGAGGAGCTTGGTTAATTCCTTTGAAGCCATTAGAGGCTCCGTTTGTGGTGATGGAAAGGACTTGAGAAGGACTGATGAGTCCTCCTGCCCTCCCGCTGGGCCCCCTCTGGCCCCGTCTGCAGGAGCTGCAGGCTTTCAGGAGATGAATTCTTGCTCCGTCTGGTCCAGAGCCCGCTGGAACGATTGGAGCTGCTTTGGGTTGAGGCCCAGGTACCCTACCGTGTCCCAACCCTGAAGCACGCCGGGGTGGCCGCAAGTAGGAGATCGCCTCTGCGGAGGGATTGAGGTGCTCCGTTACCGCTGATTTCAACGAGCATTAGGTACCTAAATAGCTTTGTGGATCTGGCCAAAAGAGCTTATAACTGTCACTGGAAAGTTTCCTGATGGGTCCCAAAGGCTTCGTTGCAGACCTCAGACCTGGCTCCGGTTCACGAGCGGAGACGGATTTACGTTTTCTTAGATAGAAATGAGACAGTTTTGAATGAGTTTCAGAGTGACTCGTGGTTAGTTTGAACCTGAAATTCCGAGCAAGGCTCGGCGTTTGTTCGGCACAGGGAGCCAAACTGGGGAAGTGTTTTTGCAGAAGTCCCCGTGATATGTAATCGGTGAACGCTCAACGCGCGTGTGCAAAATCCACGTGCCAGTGGTGGAAGAGGAAGTTATTCCTAGGGCGCGAGGCAGGTTCTTGCCTCACTCCCAGCATTTTTGATTTCTGAGTGGTCAGATCTGGCTAGCTGCTCGCTCGAACCGCACCGTTTAAAGGGCGAGTTGCTGAGCCTGGCTCGCTCGCTGCCGCCGTCCTTCCCTCGGGAGTCGAGACGCGGCGGCGGTGGAGGAGTTGGCGCGCGAGGGTCGGAAAGGCGAGCAAGGTCCCGGGAAGGAAGCCGGCGCGTGGGGCTGTCGGGCAGGTCGCCCGGGGCCACGCTGCGTGTCTCCCTGGAAAGCAGGGGAGCCGTCGGCCCCCCCCCCCCCGGTCCTCAGGTCACGAATCCGGTCGAGCCGGGCGGGGAAGGGGCAGCGCCGCGCTGCTGCTTTGCTCGCTGTTGGGATGCCTGCTGCATCCCGCTTGCTTCTGGATTGCCCCACGCCGTTTGCTCTGGGGGGACCCAGCACTCTGAGTCAGAAGCGGAGGTCCTCCTGGGCTTGCAACGTGTGCTGCCTGTTTTATATTAACTACCCCGTACAATTCCCTTTTTTTCAGAACAGCAGCTACATTTTCAGGGGAAACTAGTCAAAACTATAGGTCAGGCTTCAAAATCCAGGGGCAGCCAGCTGGGGAAGTCCTGGATGTACGCTGACGTGCTCGGAGACCTCGGTACTCTTTCGGAAACAACATCTGTTATCTCGTAACTTAGCCGGGAATCCAAGCTCTTGTTCCGCACGCTCGCTTGAGGCATTTTGAGCAGGGAGGGATCCGCTGGTTGGAGCCGGGGCTCGCGCGTCCGCCTGGAGCTGCGGCACGGCCCCGGCGTCGGGCGGGCAGCAGCCCAGGGCCCGTTCCCGCCCCGGTTCCCGGGGTCTGGGACCTCCCCGGCCCTTTCGGCGGGGGGCGTCCGGGAGCGGCAGCAGAGCTGCGAGCTCGTGCAGGGGGCTGGCGAGGGGGCTGCGGGACCGCGGGCTCCGTCCCAGGCCTCGGCGGCCCGCGGGGGCTGCGCGCTCGCGTCGCCGCGCGCGGAGCGCGGCCTGGAAGACGGGCTCGGGGCTGCGCTCCTCCCTTGCCGCGCGACGCGCGTGGTCCGTCCGCTGCCCCGCGGGAGCTCGGCCGGGCGCTCGGCAGCTCTGCTCGCCTCCTCCCGCACCCGCGCGCTGTCTGCTCTGGGCTTCTTATTTTATTTTCATTCATTTATTTATTTATTGTGCCTGCGTTTCGGTTCTTTTCTTAACTGTGAATGAAGTCCCCAAACAGCCCTGCCCCTTGCATTAAAAAAAATAAACAAACAAACAAACAAATAAATAAAAGACTCTGTCTCCTGGCCAAATTTGACCGCTTTTGCATGCCAGATTAGTTATCCCGTCTCTGGAGTCTGCTCGTGTTTCGTGGAGTGGTTTCATCCCAAGAAGGAAAATACCCGAATCAGATGTCGCCCTGCCTTTCTGCTCCGCAGATAACAGGAGATCCGGCAGCTGCTTCCGCCGGAGACGCTGGAGGAAATTCTCACGCGGTCGCCGGCGGCTCTGTCTGAGCAGCACGTGCGCGCGGGCGACCGATCGCTGCATTTCGAGAGGTTTTAAAAGCATCAGCGCAGGTTGAGTGTGGACGTGGAAGAGCAAGGATGAGGCCGCCGGTCGCGACTGAGGTGCGTGGCACGGGTGTGCGTGAGCCTTGCCCTGCCGGCAGGAGGGCCGAGGGAAACCGCTGCTGTGGTTGGGCTCCTGCCCTGCCCGCCCTGCCCTCCGTCATAACAGGCTGGTAGCACCTCCGTTTTCCTCCTCCCTCATCTCTCGCCTCCCCCTCTCATTCGTTGTGCACAGTAGTTACTTGGTATGTGCAGTGCTTCAGGATGCTGGTTCACAGTGCGTTTATGGCCCGTTAGTTACTGTCAGATGTATTAATTACTTTCTTACAAGCATCTGACCTGCTGGCAATTTTTAAAGGACTCTTTAAGGTTGTCCCTGGTTGGCCCTTCCAATTTCAGCTTTGGTCTGGCAACCAGATAGTGCAAACTTCCCATTTTTGTCCATTCAGAAAATGAGAAACAATAAAAAAAAAAGACCTGGAAATATTGGAACCAGTTATGCTGAATGTCTTAAGGTTGGGGAGCTCTTTTTTCTTAAACGTCACTACTTGAAAGCTGCCGATGGGTTTCTTTTCCTCATCCCAAAGCTCATGAGATGGCTGTGCAGGAGCTGCAGACTTGCAAGGGAGAAGTTTGGGGGTAAGGGGGTCTCTCTTCCCCATAGCACGACCTGGAGCATCCTGTGCTCCCGGCTGTGTGTCGAGGCGGGCCGTGGGCAGCCTGCCCTGCCGGTGGAGACCATGCAATGACCATCTGGAGAGCCCAGAAACCGCCTCTGCAGCATTGCTATGGAAAGCGTCTGAGGTGGGATTTGTGAGAGCACCGGATGAAAAGGCAGCTAGGGCCAGCCTCATACTGAGATCAAATAAATACAAATACAGTGAAATTATTCATGGCTCTGGGGACTCGTCTTGATGCCTTGTCAGCATCTGCTGATCAAATCAAAGCATCTGTCAATTCACAGGCAAACAGGAAGGTCTCGCTCTGGACGACATGTGCAAATTCTGCCTTTCCTCCTCCCCGGTGCGTGTCCCTGCTGGCCCTGCACCTGGGCAGGCTGCTGGGGAGCGGGCACGAGCGAGCGGGTGCATCCGTGCCGGAGCCGCGGCGGGGGGCACCGCGGAGCGCCCCAGCCCAGCAGCAGGTTACCCCGGCGAGCAGCAGAGCCACCAAGGCTGAGCCCTGCCTAATTAGCGTGCGCTAATTAGCTGAGAGCGGCTGGCCCTGGCCCAGCACTGCTCATATCTTGGGACAGTGTGCGGCGGCCTCTCCGCGGCACGTTGCGCCGTCCCGCGGCGCGAGCCACCGCGAGGGGACGGACCGCTCTAGGTGTCGGGAGCGAAACGAGGAACGATCCGGCCATCGCTGCAGAACAGCGTTTTAGGCAAAACCGGCGCAGGTATCTTTTTATTTTGAATGGAAAACAAAGATCTTTAAAGTATCCTTAGCACTCTCGGGGAGATCTTTTTTTTTTTTTTTTTTTTTTTTTTCTGTTTCTTTTGAACAATGATAAATTTTTCATCTAAACTTGCCTGCTTTGAGGTGTACTGCCTGTATGGAATATTCAGACTAGGGACAACCGGTCCATAAAAGATAGTTTGCTGTTTTAAAGTTTAGAAGGACACATTAATTGTACGATGCCCCCCGAGCGACGGGCTCCGGTTCCCTTCCCCTCCCCGGACCGCCGTGCTGCAGTGATGCAGAGCCCCAAGCCTGGCAGCTCCCTGCAGTTTTAAGAGCAAATTTTCCTTATTTATTGGAGCGCCCAAGGCTCTCCATTGCCGGAGGTATAAAATTTGTCACTGGTGCCTCTGCTCTGTTTGCAGAAGAGCATAATTTTTGTTCCACTGCTCACGAGCCAGGTGTCTTCAGGCGGCCGTAAAGCACGAGATACGTGGCTGCGGTAGGGCGTATTTCAAAGGCTGGTCCCACTGGAAGGTGCAGTGGTCGGCTGGATTATTTGCTGGAGTAGCTGCAGGAAAATTAACTGCCTTGGAAAGAGATTCCTAAGGGCCACAGGAGCCAGCAGATTTCGTCCTTTCCTTTCCTGAAAGGCAGGAAGCTTTGGAGTGAATTCCTGCTGCGTGTGCCTCCGAGGGCTGCTTTTATTCCGGCGGTAAAACCGCCCCGTCGCTTCCCAGGACTCCGAAGGGAAAAAGTAACGCGGACCACGCCAGATTTTATCCTTACGCCCTTTCTCGGGGCGTACTTGAGCTCCGCGTCCGGACTGGGTTAGCGCGAGCTCGCGAGGCAGGACGCTGCTGCGCGCTCGGCGCTGCGGCCGTGGGGCCCTGGGCTGGCCGCCCTCTGCGTGCCGCCTCCTCGCAGCTCCCCACGGCGTGCCCGCCGCGGGGCAAGCGTGGAAGTTTGCTTCGAGCTTAGTTTTCATCTTCTGTTGTCCCTTTTTTCCCTGCGTTTCCCCGTGCAGGAGGACGCAGAGGGAGCGGCCGCCGCTCCCGCGCCGCGCTCGCCGGCGGGGCTCCTGCGGGGTTTGGTATCGCTCCCAAGGCGTCGGGCGGAAGGGGTTTGCTCCCAGGCGGCTCCCTCCCTCCCTCCCCACCCCGGGCACCAGCAGCTCCTGTCGGTCCCTCCCGCCCCAGCCGCGGCCCCGGGGAACGCGCTTGGCGCCCGGAGGGCTCCGCAGCGAGCCGAGCGCGCGGCGCGACCCGCCGGACGGGAGCAATCCCGGGCCTGCCTCCGGCCCCTCCGCGCCCCTCCCGGGGAGCCGAGCCGAAGCTCCCACCTGTGCCGCGCGGCGCGAGCGATGCCTTAATTTATGCGGTAATTTATTTTTTTGTGGTCGTTCTCGTCCCGTTTGGTTCCCCCGTAAGGCAGGCGGGGGGCGGCCGCCCCTTCAGCTGTGTGCAGCGAAGGCTGACCGCGCCGCGGCGCAGCCGTTGGACGGCGTGCCGGCCCTTCAGCGCCTGAATAAATCGTCTCCAGTCCGCTGCTCCTTCATCTGCAAGCTGTCAGGGCGCGGGCGCTGCGGGGAGACCGGAGCCTCGCCTGAGCCGGCCAGACACCTGCCGCGGGCCGGCCCCGGGGGCGCACGTGCGTGTGCGTGCACGTGTGTGTGCGTGTGCATGCACATGCGTGTGCATGCACGTGCGTGTGCAGGGGTGTGCATGCACGTGCGTGTGCAGGGGTGTGCTCACGAGGGCAGGGGGGGCCGGGCCGTGCCCAGCCCCTCCGGCAGAGCCGCCGCTCCGGCGGCGGGGAGGAGCTGCCGCCCCTTCGGTATCGCTGCCCTCTGCTCCCCGCCCGCCCTTACGCGTTATTCAGCAGCAGCCCTTTGGCCTTAACGTCCCTGCGGAAACAACCACGACTGCTGGATTTGCAGAGCAATCACCCTAATCGCTCCCCGAGGAGGGGACCGTCCGTCGGTGCCCTCGCCCACCGGGCGGGACGAAGCGCGGCGCCACGGGGCGAGGGGCAAGCAGGCGCCTCGGGGGGGTTTCTGAGACGCTCGGTTCAAAAGGATCAGGGAGAAAAAATCCGCTGCGAGTCGCTCAGAAACCTTCGGGGCCTCGAGCCGCCCCCTGGTTACGATTCCCGGCCGTAGTAGACGTTAGGGTGGTTTCAACGCAGGCGGGCGGAAGGGAGGACCGAGGGCGCCCGCGGAGCGCCACGCCGCCCCCGGGGCTGGGCCACGACGGCCGGTCCGTGTCCCCGCGGCGGGGAGCAAGGACTCGGTGCGCGCAGCGGCTCCTCTGCTGCCGTCGGGCCCTGGGGGCCGAGGCCCCCTGCGTCTCTTTTTGGGTGGAGCTGGGGAGTTTTTTGCAGAGCCTCCAGCTGCCCGTGCTGAGCCGCCGGGGAGCTGGAGCCGGCGCGGTGGGAGATGCTCCGACCCCAGCCCCAGCCAGCGCGGTGGGAGATGCTCCGACCCCAGCCCGAGCTGGTGCAGTGGGAGATGCTCCGACCCCAGCTCCGACCCGAGCCGGTGCGGTGGGAGATGCTCCAACCCCAGCCGCAGCCGGCGCGGTGGGAGATGCTCCGACCCCAGCCCCAGCCGGCACGGTGGGAGATGCTCTGACCCCAGCCCCAGCCGGCGCAGCGGGAGATGCTCCGACCCCAGCCCGAGCCGGCGCGGCGGGAGATGCTCCGACCCCAGCCCCAGCCGGCGCAGCGGGAGATGCTCCGACCCCAGCCCCAGCCAGCGTGGTGGGAGATGCTCCAACCCCAGCTCTGACCCTAGCCAGCGCGGTGGGAGATGCTCCGACCCCAGCCCGAGCCGGCGCGGTGGGAGATGCTCCGACCCCAGCCCCAGCCGGCGCAGCGGGAGATGCTCCGACCCCAGCCCCAGCCGGCGCGGCGGGAGATGCTCCGACCCCAGCCCGAGCTGGCGCGGTGGGAGATGCTCCGACCCCAGCCCCAGCTGGCGCGTTGGGAGATGCTCTGACCCCAGCCCCAGCCAGTGCGGTGGGAGATGCTCCGACCTCAGCCCCAGCCAGCGCAGCGGGAGATGCTCCGACCCCAGCCCCAGCCGGCACAGCGGGAGATGCTCCGACCTCAGCCCCAGCCAGCGCGGTGGGAGATGCTCCGACCCCAGCCCCAGCCGGCACAGCGGGAGATGCTCCGACCTCAGCCCCAGCCAGCGCCGTGGGAGATGCTCCGACCCCAGCCCGAGCCGGCGCGGTGGGAGATGCTCCGACCTCAGCCCCAGCCAGCGCCGTGGGAGATGCTCCGACCCCAGCCCGAGCCGGCGCGGTGGGAGATGCTCCGACCTCAGCCCCAGCCAGCGCGGTGGGAGATGCTCCGACCCCAGCCCCAGCCGGCACAGCGGGAGATGCTCCGACCCCAGCCCCAGCCGGCGCGGCGGGAGATGCTCCGACCCCAGCCCGAGCTGGCGCGGTGGGAGATGCTCCGACCCCAGCCCCAGCTGGCGCGTTGGGAGATGCTCTGACCCCAGCCCCAGCCAGTGCGGTGGGAGATGCTCCGACCCCAGCCCGAGCTGGCGCAGTGGGAGATGCTCCGACCCCAGCCCCAGCCGGCGCGTTGGGAGATGCTCCGACCCCAGCCCGAGCTGGCGCAGTGGGAGATGCTCCGACCCCAGCCCCAGCCGGCGCGGTGGGAGATGCTCCGACCTCAGCCCCAGCCAGCGCGGTGGGAGATGCTCCATAGCTGCAGGGAGCAAAACATGCTCCATCAGGCAGCAACCGCAGCCGGGGCTGGGGGAAGGACCGAGCAACCTCCAGGATGTTTCATCTTGTATCAAACTGTAATTAGGTGCAAAGGGCGGGGGGGAGGCAAAGGAGCATTAATAAATTATCTTCCTTGACGCGTCTCCGAGTCGGAAGGTTGCAGAGCCCGGGGCTCCGCTTCCCTCCCAGGCGTGTCGGGGCCTCGTTACGGCCTCCATTAGCATATTCAGGTTTCCCGTCTTAAAGCCAATTAGCTCGCGGCCAGGCCTGATTGCGAAGCCGCGGCCTCATTTGCACATTTCTGAACCGTTGAAAGAATCGAAAATAAAGGAGCGGGGCCGGGGGCTCGCGGGCGCCCGGGGGCCGCTGCCTGCTCCCGGGGGAGCCCGGCCGCAGCACCGGCGCGCTCCGCCGCCGGTTTTGTCCTCCCGGCGATCCCGTCGCCGTCGCCTCTCGCCGCCTTGACAGAGCCGCTTTCTTCGGCGCCGGGGAAGGCTCTGAACCGTGTCGGCCCCCGCGGAAACCCCTCCGCCTTTCACGCGCTTTTGTTGGTGGCCAGCGCTTGGGTATTTTTCTTTTTCATAATAATGGAGAGAGGGTTTTTTTCCCCCGCTTTTTTTCTTTTGCGCGTTTGGTGCTAACTCCGAACGCGGAAGCTGTGATCCGGGCTGTTCCCGTTCGCCCGCGCCTGGGTTTGGGCTCGGCTTCCCCGGAGATCCGCTCGGGTTCCCGGCGGGCGGCCGGGGCGATCTCCGCGGGCGCCCGCGCGGGCTCTTCCCCGCGGCTCCTCCGGGCCCCGGCGCGCGGGAGCCTCCCGCTCCAGAGCCTGGCAGCTCCGTCCGCTGGGATCCCGGCTGGATTTGCTGGGAGGAGCCGCGGAGGGAGCGGCCGCCTTCGTTTCTGCCGGCGCGGCTGGCGGAGCGCGCGGCGGCACGGCGAACGTGGCGATTTCTGGAGGAACCGGTGTTGGGGTTTTTTTTTCCCCTCAAAACCTGGCAGTCCAACGGTTTTTCCGGCCACCCACGTGCGCCCTGCTGTAGCCGGGGCGAGATCCCGGCGTGATGAGTGGCCCTGGGCCTCCCGCTCTTTTAATTTGCACTTCGCCTCGTGTACGAAATGTCTGGGGTAAAATCAGTGCAGTTCCAGGTGCCAGCGCTAGCGCAGCCAGCTTTAAGGAGGGCCCTGCTCTTGCAGGGGTATTACACACTGCCTCTGCTCGTTCCCAAATCGTACGGATTTCCTCTCAAGTTTGTATTCAAGGGAACACAGCTACGGCAGCTAGAATAGATCCAGGCCGCCGTGTTTTACGACGGCTGAGCAGAACCACGAGTTCCCGAGCTCAGGCGAGCTCAGCGCCGGTTCGTGGCGCGGGGACGGGGGAAAGCAGCGGCGCGGCGCGACGCGGACCCGTCCGTGTCGCGGATATCGTCGTCCCGAGCGGTTCCTGTTTGATGGGGAACGTTGTTCTGCACGTCGAGCGGAGTGACTGATTTAGCTCTTAAGCCCGTGCCTGCTGAGTGGTATTTTAACATTGGTGAGCGGCACATGGAAAGAATTGTTTTCCTGTTCGGAAATATCAGCAGCATCCCGGGAAAGCGCTGGAGGACAGCATAATAAATTCTTCAGCAAGGCAGCGCAGAGAGGCTGTGCAAAGCAGCTTGGCAGAGGCTGGGGAAAGAGCCGCCGCTGGCCCGGGACGCGGCGCCCCGAAGGGCACCCGGCCGCCCGCTGCGCCGCCGCTCCGCGTTCGCGGCGAAGCGCGCGAGGGTTTCGTGGCTCGGTAAATGCTGGCGCTGTAAAAAGAAAAAAAAAAAAACAATCCACAAGTGGTTTTCGCCTCCCGTTCGGGGCGGGAGTTGTGCGGGGCCCAGCACTGCTCGCAAATGCTTTTAATAAAGTGTTCTTTCCTGCGTCCAGGGGAAAAACCCCAAACCTCAAGCCTCTTCCCGGTACATAAGGAACAGATGCTGCTGGGCAGAGCCCTGGCTCGCAGCCGGCGCTGCCGCGGGAGCCCCGCTGGGGACCCTTCTCCCCCAGCAAGGCAAAACCTGCCAGCGCCGCTGCTGCAGGCGGCTCCTCCGTCCGTCCGTCCGTCCGTCCGTCCGTCCCACTTGGGCAGCTGCAGCTTGGGCACTTGTCGCCCGGAGGAGCCCGCGGCCTGGCTGCGCCGCTGGTAGGTGCCCGCGGGCTCCCCGCACGCCCGGCCCCACTGCGGGCCTGGCTGCTCCGGGCGGTTTCCGTCCCTGCCGCCGGCGGCTCCCAGGGCCGCGTTTCCCCGGGAGCGGTGACGCCGCAGCCCTACGGGGCCGTTTCCCGTGCTGGTGCCTCAGCTTCGGGTCTGCGCCGTCCCGCTTGCCAGCCGGGGGAGGCGCTCGGAAACGTGCTAGGTCGGAGCAGAGCGCGTGGCTGCTCCGTGGTGCACGCGCGTAGACACGTCGGTTTTATTTTAGAAGAAGCACTTGAAACGGCTTGGTCATTTTGCACGGTACGAAGCAAATCTCTGCAGGCTTCAAACGCGCCCGCTCTGCGAAAAGAGCCGCCCTCGGGGCCGGGCTGGGCATGGGGCCGAGGGACGCCGGGCGCGTGGTGGGCTGTGCGAGCAAGCCCCGCTCACGGAGCGCCCCCATCTCCCAGCCCCGCTCCGGCGGTCGCTGCCGCGCGTGGGCTCTCCCTGCACCCTGGATCCTGCGCCGGCCCTTTTCTCCCCACTTTTGCTGGAGCCTGGCTTGGCTGCAGAGCTGCGTGGCCCTGTGGAGGACGCTCGGTGCTGTGGAGGATGCTCGGCCCCATGGAGGATGCTCGGCCCCACAGGGGATGCTCAGCCCCGTGGAGGATGCTCAGCCCCATGGAGGATGCTCAGCCCCATGGAGGATGCTCAGCCCCGCGGAGGATGCTTGGCCCCATGGAGGATGCTCGGCCCCGTGGAGGATGCTCAGCCCCGTGGAGGACGCTCAGTGCCGCGGAGGATGCTCGGCCCCGCAGAGGATGCTCGGCCCCGCGGAGGACGCTCGGTGCTGCGGAGGACGCTCGGCCCCGCGGAGGATGCTCGGCCCCGCGGAGGACCCTCGGCACTGCGGAGGATGCTCAGCCCCGCAGAGGACGCTCGGCCCCGCGGAGGACGCTCGGTGCTGTGGAGGACGCTCGGCCCCGCGGAGGACGCTCGGCCCCGCGGAGGACGCTCAGCCCCGCGGAGGATGCTCGGCGCTGCGGAGGACCCTCGGCCCCGCGGAGGACGCTCGGCCCCGCGGAGGACTCTCGGTGCTGCGGAGGACGCTCGGCGCCGTGGAGGATGCTCGGCCCCGCGGAGGACGCTCGGTGCTGCGGAGGACGCTCGGCCCCGCGGAGGACGCTCGGTGCCGCAGAGGACGCTCGGCCCCGCGGAGGACGCTCGGCCCCGCGGAGGATGCTCGGCCCCGCGGAGGACGCTCGGCCCCGCGGAGGACGCTCGGCCCCACAGGGGATGCTCGGCCCCGCGGAGGACGCTCGGCCCCGCGGAGGACGCTCAGCCCCGCGGAGGACCCTCGGCACTGCGGAGGACGCTCGGCCCCGCGGAGGACGCTCGGCCCTGCGGAGGATGCTCGGTACTGCGGAGGACGCTCGGCCCCGTGGAGGACCCTCGGCCCCGCGGAGGACGCTCGGCCCCGCGGAGGACGCTCAGCGCCGCGCCGAGCCCCCCCGGGGCACCACGCCGGTCTGCAGCGCGCTGCGGCGTCGGGAGCGCAAGGAGCCCCTGCCTGGCACAGGGTGCAGCCGCGCGGCTCTCCTCTCCCCCCGGCGCTGACATGCTTGGGCAAGTTCTCCAGCAATTAATGCCTCATTAAAGCGCACAGGGGAACAATCGGGGCAGGGAATTTTACACTGCACAATGGCTGGGCCCTGAGAGGTTTTCCGCCCTTTCTTCCTAACGGAAATAGGGCTTTTCTGGCCTGAACTGCTTGCTGCCTGGAGGCAGGGAGCTGGAGGCGTGCGCTGGCAGCAGCAGTGGGTGCCCACTCCCTGCGCTGCCCTGGGGGCAGCAGCGGCTGAGCCCACCCGCTCCCAGCCCCACTGCAGCGTCCCATCCCCCCTGCAGTGTCCCATCCCCGCTGCACTGTCCCATCCCTGCTGCAGTGTCCCAGCCCCCCTGCAGTGTCCCATCCCCGCTGCAGCATCCCATCCCCCCTGCACTGTCCCATCCCCGCTGCAGCGTCCCATCCCCCCGCAGCGTCCCAGCCCCGCTGCAGTGTCCCGGGCTCCGCAGGGACCTGCTGCAGCCCAGGTGCAAACCAGGGCAGACCCAGATCGGCGGCGGTGGCGGAGAGCTGTTGCTCGTCTGTGTCCTTCCCGGTGACGCGGCGCTCCGGCGCGCTCCTTGCGCAGCCGAGCCGCGGGCAGAGCGCTGGGCGCCGAGCTCGTGCCCCCGCTCCTCCCCTGTACAACGTTGCCTGCTTCCGATTCTTTTTTTAAAAAAAATCAGAGGCGTTTTTCCGGATGATCCCCCGGCGGTGCGTGTCCCCTTGGATGTCTGCCAGAGGCGCGAGCTGGGCAGCGCTGGCTTTGCGGGAGGGTTTTGGAGAAGAGGAGGTGCCGGGGCGGGGTGGACCCGGCAGCGTCCCCTGCGCCGTGGCGGGACGGGAGGGCGACGAGGCTCTCGGGGCGCAGCTGGGCATTTCTGCCTTGGCCTCGGGGGCTCGCTCAGCTTGTCGGAGCAGCCCCGAGCCCGGACCGCTGTCCTTCTGTCTCCCCAGGAGCCTGATGCCGCGAACGCTGGAGGGGCAGATCACCATGGAGAAGACCCCCAGCTACTTCGTGACCAAGGAGGCGCCCAGGCGGATTTACAACATGTCCCGGGACACGAAGCTGATCGTGGTGGTGAGGAACCCCGTCACCAGGGCCATCTCGGACTACACACAAACGCTCTCCAAAAACCCCACCATCCCCAGCTTCCAGGCCCTGGCCTTCAAAAACGTCAGCACGGGACTGATCGACACGACCTGGAGCGCGGTGAGGATCGGCATCTACGCCAAGCACCTGGACAACTGGCTGCAATACTTCCCGCTGTCAAAGTTCCTCTTCGTCAGCGGGGAGAGACTCGTGAGCGACCCGGCTGGGGAGATGGGCCGAGTCCAAGACTTCTTGGGGCTCAGGAGGGTGGTGACGGACAAACATTTCTATTTCAACGAGACCAAGGGTTTCCCCTGCCTGAAGAAGCCGGAGGGCAGCAGCCGGCCCCGGTGCCTGGGGAAATCCAAGGGACGGCCTCATCCGAAAATCGCCTCGCAGGTGGTCCGGCGCCTGCAGGAGTTTTACAGACCCTTCAACATGAAGTTTTACCAGATGACCGGGCAGGACTTCGGGTGGGACTGAGGCGGCCGCGGGCTGCGGCGGGCTGCCGGGAGCTGCCGCCCGGCTCCTGCCCTTGTTCTAATTTATACGGGACTTCTGGCGAGAAACGGACCCTTGCGGGGTAGAGAGAAATATTTAAGAAACCGAACCGCAGATGACCCCCTCTGCTCCCTCCCCCCCTTTTCCCCAACCAGATTAAATATTCTTCCGTATAACTCTTGCTAATCTCTGCGCCCGCGCGGAGCCGGCGAGTGGGAGCCCGGGCGGCACCGGCCCCTTTGGGCCGCGGGGACCAGCCGCGGCGGGGGGCTGCGGCCGTCCCGGGGGGCTGCGGCCGCCCTGGCCCGCCGCGCTGCTCCCCTGTGGGCCGCCTGGCTTCTGCCACCTCAAGTTCGGCCCCTTCCACCAAACAGGGTGGGGAGAAGGAAAAAATATAAAAAGTGACTTTCATTTACTGAAGAGCGTGTGGGTCCCTGCGCTGCTCTCAGGGGAGTCGGTGGATTTTCCCACTGACTTATAGCAACCACTGTCAAGCCCAGATTTTGATTTTATGCCTCTATATTTGCGACATTCGGTGCTGCTGGTTTTTTCCCCGTGTTGGCCGTGCTGCGTTTCCTATCGGTTTCTTTTTCTGGCGTCCGTGTGCGCAGAACAAGCTGTGGGCAGAGGAGCGGCGAAGGGGACGGCGGAGCTCGCCGGCCTCCCTGCGCTGCGCTTCACCGCCTTTCGTCTTCTGTTTATGAAAGCGTTTGCAAAAAAAAAAACCCAACAGATCACTAAATCTGGGACCGAAGTCGCTGCGCGGCGTTCGTGCACGTGGTGAGGTAGTTTCGTGGCTTCCTGCACGGCTGAAAACCCCGGGGCGCAGCCGTCCTCTGCTAGCGCAAACCCCCGTGCCAGCAAGGGGCAGAAGCTCGGCTCGCTGCCGGGTGCTCGTGCGGGTTTTGCAGTTCTTGTGTTTCCGCAGCTTGGCCTGGACTGCGCCGGCTGGTTTTTACGGAGTCGAGTTTCCGTTCTGAGAAGGGGCACGGACTGCCGCTGGCCTGCCGGTCCGGCCAGACGGCAAGCCCTGAGCGCCGTGTGTTGTTACAGACTGGAGACAGCCTGGAAGAGCCTCCCCGATAAGAACAGAAGTGAGCAGCAGTAGTTTGGAATAAACGCCAGGGCGGGCGTTAGGGAGGGGGACTGGCGTGTCCCGCGCGTTCCTGTGCAACCTAGCGGGTGAAGCGGGGCATTTCTCGCCCTTCGGGTGAGAATCCCCGGAATTTACCCGGGAAGGCAGAGCAAACGACCGCCCCAAACTCCGACCGTTCAGCTCAGTAACCTCGGCGGGTTTTCAAATCTGCAGCCCTGACGAGGCTGCAGAAATTAGTTTAAACTGAATTAGCTACATTTCCGTTAATTAAAGGTGGGGAAAACATTTCATTAACCTTCAATATCTTATTAGTGACTTGTGTTTGTCTCTTTAATGAGCTAATTACGTGTTTTGCAGGGCCCTCGGGCCCTGCACTGTTTGCCAATAGGCCCTGGCTCCGCGTTTCTCCGCCGTGCCACGTGCCGGGAGCTCGCCGTCCCCGCGAGCCTGCGCACGGCCGGGTGCGGAGCCTCGGGCGCGCGCTGCAGCCAGCGGCTTCGAAGGCCAGGAGAGCTCAGCTTGAGCACCCGGGGCGCTGGAGAAGAGCAAGCAGCGCTGCGAGCCGGACCGCTTTGCCCTTGCGCGGAGCCGCAGCTCGCCCGCAGTCGCTGCTGCGGGGGCTTTTGCTTGTCAGCAGGACCCAGCGTGCAGCCGGGCGAGGAGGAGGAGGAGGAGGAGGAAGGAGGGGGTCCCCCGGGCCGGCAGGCGCCCCGTCCCAGCCGCGGGGATGCCGCCCGGCCGAGGCGCCCCGGGGCTGGAAGCGCCCCGGCCGCCGACCCGCTGGGGGTTGGATGTCGGAGCTGCTGGAGCCCGTTGTCGGCCGCGCTGGCGGCTCCGCGTGATGGACTGCGCTCTGCTTGTTTAGGTTTTGTTTCCAGCCACGACATTCGACCAAATTATTCTCCGCAAAGGGCTTTAAAGTTTCCCAAGTGCCTGTGAAAGCCTGGAAACGCTGATAGTGATCCTATTTCTCAGCTGAGTGACTGCATTCAGCCCAAGCCATATTGATATGCAAAACGTTAAGGGTCCGGGGTCTAAAGATGGTTTCTGTCTGCCCTGTGAAAGGGAGCCATACTTTTTTAAAGCCCGGGCCTTTCTAAAGCCGCACAATACCATATAGACTATGCCATTTAAAGCATCTGAAGCGACCCAAAACGTATTGAAAGCTTGCTTTGCAGACTCATTAAGACTACTCAATAGGTTCTGGCAAATACTGTGCCAGGACTGACCGCACGGATTAAGACTTTTGAAGTGTTACACAAACCCCCTGCTTAAACTAATTGCTGCCCCACGGCTCTTGAGGTCAAGTATTTGTATTCATTGCCTCCGAGAGGAGCCACTTGTGGGTCTGCCCAGGTGAAGCCGGCACTTCATTAGCCGGAGATGGGGAAAGGAGCTGTGGGGTGGAAGGGAGCCGTGGGGCGGAAGGGAGCCGTGGGGCTCGCCCCGCGCCCGGGCTTTGGGCTCTGCTGGGTTGAACCGCTGCCTCGTTCACCTCTCCGGTGGGGTTGGGGCCGGCTCGCCGGAGCTCGCAGGACCCGGCCGCGTTGAGCAGCACCGCGGCTCCATGTTTGCTTTAGCTCAGCATCCGTTTCTGTGGCCTTCTGGCTCCCGGCGCCCTCCCGAAACGGTTTTGGAGCCGGATCCTTGGGCGCGGGGGCTGTCGGGGCAGATGCACTGAGAAGAGAAAGTGTCTGAAATCAGATCTGCGGCGAGCAGTGAGGCGTGCTTTCCTCGCGCGCGGTCCCGTCCCGGCGTCGCGCCGGGCTGCAGCCTGTGCGCCCTGCCGCCGCGCACCGGCACCCTCCGAGCAGCAGCGGCTTGAAATGCAGCGGCGTCGCCGCGGCGCTTTTCCCTGTCGCCTGCTTTGCGGTGCCGCTGCAGCCTTGGGAAACCACTGCCACGCGTGAAACGAGGCAACGTTATCCCGTGGCAGCAGTAAAACCACGGCAGACCTGGGCCGCGCTGCCAGCACCCTGCGCCCGGCGCTGGCGGCACTTCCACGTGTGCAGGATCGGAGCTCTGAGAGCCCCGCGGGCTGCGGGGACAGACAAGCTGAGTGGGTGCAGAACAACCTCCGTATTTTTTTTTTGCACAAGATCCCTGAGAATAAAGGTGCAAAAGATGGTGGCGAAGCCGTGGCGACGTCTCCTGCGCGGTTGTTAGTGCGCCCCGGGGGGGGTGGCACACCTCGGAGCGGCTCGGGAGCAACGCGCTCCCTTCCCTCCGGGGGCGAATCTCCGGCGACGGTCCCCACCCCGCCGCCAAAACCGCCTCCCCGGGGCGGGAGCGGAGGAGCCCGCGGTGCCGGGAGCTGCAGGGGGGGATGCGCCGGCCCTGCTTTGCCTGGGAGAGCGGCCGGCGTTCGGCCGCCAGCTCCCGCGGCGTCCCGCTCACCCGGCTCCCGGGGCCTGGCGTCGCCCGCGGTGCAAAACCAGCACCGTGCCTGTCCCTCATAGCCCTTGCTCTGGAAATGAGGGAAAACGGATGGTTATCCCCTATCTGGGGTCTTCCCCCGCGCCCGATTCCCAGGGTTTCTGCTCGCCAGCCACGTCTGCCTGGTGGGAAGCGATCCAACCCCCCCCCCCGGCTCTGCCAGCGGAGCCGAGCGCGCTTCGCTCAGAGCCACGAAATTCCCCGCTTTCCGGCGAAAGGAACCCTCAACGGTCCCATGATCAAAGCCGGGGCTGAGCGCCGGGGCCGCTGAATGCCACCGTCCTCCTCCTCCTTCCCCCCGCCCCAAGCCAGCCCGGCCCCGTTCACAGCAGCTTTCCCAGCTTGAAACCCCCCCGTCTGTCAACTCCGATGTCATGGTCAGTGCCGGGGCTCCCTCCGCCTCCACTGCGCTCTTTTATCTTCAGAGAAAAAAAATCACAATAAAAGCTAAAATTAAACTTTAATACTGTAATGCTATGGAGGGCTGGAAAAAAGCAGGGGGAGAAAGGGGCTCCTGGACGGGGCGGCAGTGCCGCGGGGCTGGGAGCTCCCGCACGGCCCGCCCCTGCCCACAGGGCTCAGATTTTTGGGGGGTTTTACAGATTTGGGGATCGGGGAACTTGAGCAGCCTCCTCCCTGCAAGCACACGCTGCTGCCGCCGCCGCCGGCGGGAGGAGCTGCGAGAGCGGAGAGGCTTCGCAGCGATTTCCACGGTTTGTGATTCTTCTCAAGAGGGGAAGAGAGGCGAGTCCAGCATCAGCATCGCCCGCGCAGGCGGCCGCTGAGCCGTCTCCGCGCCGGGCGCCGATCGCCTCCTGCGTTCAACAAGACAGTTCGGCTCTCACTGCGAAAGCGGGTCGTGCTTCGAGCTCTCGGCCGGCCGGCGGCCGCGGCGCTCGGCCCTCGCTGCTCCCGCTGCTCGCTGCCGGGCAGCGATGTCCCGGTGAAATACTGGGCACAGCGGAGCGACGCGGTTCTGCCGAAACAGCATTATGCAGATTTTACTCTGCAAGAAGTGCAAGAATTCACGGACATTGAATAAATTCCACAGACATTAACCATGCTCACGGAGCGGCGCCTTCGGGCACATCCCGCCTGCCTCCTCGCCCCGGCTGCGCTCACGTGAAGGCAGAAAGCTCCTTGCAGAGCTTTTTTGTGCGTCCCCTCCGGGGCAGCCCCGGCGCATTTCGGGAGCAAGCGGCTGTCCGCCCCCTTCCCTGCCAGCCCTGGCTCAAATCCCCGGCCGGGCACACGGCAGCCTTTGGCTCAGTCGTCCACTTTATCCACACGCAGTGGTGCTGGCTGGGCTTATTTACGGCTCTGATCAATAAATACTATCGGCAGCTGGCTATATTTCACGAGCGCAGTGCTGTACACGTGCCTGCGACTGTATTTCAAGAGCGTAAATAATACCGGTGCAGCAGCAGAAATTAAAAGCAAACAGACATAACTTAGAACAATTTACACCCAGAGCTGAACGTGGAGGGGCAGGAAGGAAATGGCATTTCCAAGAGATATAGAGCTAATTGTATGAAAATAAAGTATAATGAATAGGCGGGTTATTCAGTGCAACCCCCAAGCACAGGCGGCGGTTGCTCTTCCCCTCTGCTAGCGTTCAACCATTTCCCTCGCAGCGGTGACGCACAAGTTCTCCATAAATCAGCGGAGGTAGAAGCACATTTGCTCCCCGGCTTTGAAGAGCCGTCAGATCTCCGAACAGAGGCTTCTTGCTGGGTGATCCTCCGCGGCTGGTTCCCATTTCCTCGTAGGAGGTGGGTCTGGAGCCCATTTTGTGCGTTCAGGAAGGCTCGTGGTGGGGGAAATGAATGACTTTGCTCTGCTGACAAAAAGAGTCTTGACACCACGAGCGCCGCGTGCCATTAAAATCCCACTGACACAATTATTTGCTTGGAAGACGAACATATTGATCCGGCAGCAACAGCAACACGCTACGGAAAGGCCAAGGGTGTCGGGATGCAAAGGCTCCATCAGCATAACCTGGGCTTGCCGCCGTTGAGCCCAATCCTGCCTGGGTGCTCAGAGGCCTGACCCTGGCTGGGTTAAGCCCGTGATGCATTAGGGACCATGGTGCCCACCCCAGGTTCACCCTGGTCACCCTGGCATTGCCAAGCCGATCGCTCCAGCAGGCATGTCGCGGCAGCACGCTCTTCTGCGCCTTTGGAGACCTTTGCAAAGTGTCGGCCCTTGCGAGGACCGTAGCCGGTAATTACACGCACCGTCCCCTCGCAAGACGGGGATGATGGAGGATGGACAGAGTGCGGGAAGCACGCGGGCGCTGGCACATGCAGCTGCTGCTGCTCTCTGCTCAGGGCCCCCGCGGGACCAGGCACCTTGGACGAAGGTCACTGCAATGCCGGATGCCTTGGATGAAGCTCCTGTCCTGCTGGATTGGGGGCTGGCGAGGGCTGGCATCTCCCCATGAGCCTGGGAGGGGATCCAGAAAGCGCAGCACCAGCAGCAGGAAGAGTTGCTCCTTCCCTCGCAGATTTTAAGTGTAAAAGAGCTACACAGGTGAGACTTGCAGTTTGTGGGAGCAAATTTGAAGTTACAGTCTACGAGGAGGGAGTTTTCCTGTTCAGCTCTGCCCAGTTTTGACTCCCGTGGAACAAGGGTTTAATGCAGGACCAGTGCGTGGTGGGACAATGTGCCGGTCTCCCCGCCGCGGCCAGGGGCAGCTCAGCCAGGTGGGAGGGTTTTCATCGCCCTTCGTGCTGTGGAGCTACTGCCAGCACTGACCACAGGGGCAGCGATGTTGTTGGCCACGGTGCACCCAGCTGGGGACCAGCCCCAGGACACCCCAGGCCACCAAGGAGCTGGGCAGTAAGGACTAACACCGTCTGGACATACACTAAGGACACTGTCCTCTGCAAAGGGCTTGAGTGAATGGCAGCACCTCCTTTTTTGAGAGATTCAGCACTGCTATAAGCTTCTGCCTTGCTGCTGTCAGTGAGCAGCTCACAGCTCGCAGCCCATCAGCACCAGGGTCTGGGGACACCGCAGGGCCACCACCAGCTGCGTTAGCCCTTCTGGATGAAAATGTGTCCCAGTGACTTCTCCAGTCTGGCTGAGGTCTGACTTACTGTCCAAGCTCCCCCATCCATAGGAAATGCTGGCAGAGTAGAGGACGAAGACCCAAAGCAGCACCTCGGAGTGAAAAAGTGCAGCATGGGCTTAGCCTCCAGGAAACATCAGTGCATCCACCTGGGAGAGGACTGCTACGAGTGTCCTGACCATCGGAGCTGCTTCAGTCGCTCCCAGAAGCTTTGGACTGACTGAGAAGTGCAAACACGTGGCAATCCCCATCAGAGCCCGGCTCCTGTCCGCGGGCCCCTTCATCCCGGGAGGGGCCCACCGCCGTGATCTCCACCGCTGCAACACCCGGCCCTCCAGGCAGCCACGGCAGGAAGAACCTTCCTGGAAGGATTTTAAGGAATTTATTTGGCAGGTTTTTAAAGGTAATTTTAACATGAAGGTTGAGCTGGAAGATTTCTGCCTTGCTGGGCTGTTTCCACTGAGGAGCTGGCAGAAGGCAAGCTGCTGAGTGAGGAGTCAGCGCTGCCATATGGAGCTACGCTCTGGCTGGTTGCTGAAGAGAAAATCATACTGGGCCAGAACTTGGCAGCCCTTCCCTGCGGAGACCACTCGTGTGAATAGATGTTACTCATCGGCACTGCTCACTGCTACAGGATCTGGCCCCCGGTCATAAAGAAGAACTGGATTTTGGCCTCGGTTCAGCAAAGCACTCACATATGTGCTTAGCGGTAAGCGCGCGAGCGGTCCTGGTGACTCCCCAGGAGAAAATTTATGCTTGAACACGCTCTTTGCTGGGTCTGCACTTCCATCCGCCTCGCTTTTTGCGCTGTGGCCCTCCGTCCGCCTTGCCAGGGGAGGCAGCCCCCCGTGCCGGCGAAGGCCGCGCTTCCCGTCCCCGTCTCGTCTCTTCACCACCAGCCTCGCGCCCCTCGGGAATGACGCGGCCAGAGAATTGCTCCCAAATTCACTGAATTCACTGAAGTGAAGGCCCGGCGTTTAAAGACGATTGAGAAAAAACCCATTTTTGTCTGTGCTATGCAGAAGTAGTCAGTGGGCGTTCACAGCCACGAGGTCGTCCGGACGCCGAGTGCGGCAGATGAGCTGAACGAAGCGTTGGACGCAGGTAATGAAGTCACCCACATTCCTACCGGACTGGAGATATTTTTGAAGAGGATCGGAATTGAACGTTGAAAGTCACAAGCCCATCGCTCGGGTCGTGGCCCGGCTCCCTGCAGGGTCCCCGGTGCCTCCGGGCTTCGGAAGCGTGGAGTCGCCCGCGAGCCGCCGAGCCGGGCGGGCCGAGGTCTGCGGCTACGTCTACGTCTACGTCTGGCCTCCAGTATTTACCCACGCAAGTGCCATTTTCCCCCTTCGTTTCGTAAACGGGTAGTTAAGCACATTAGCAAGTCACGTGAGTCGGGACAGCGATCACACAGGCAAACTCCAGAGGAGGAAATAGTGATGCATAGCAAGACGAGAACAAATTTAAGAGAATAGAACAAACTCGTGTTAGATACGAAGCGTGTTGCCAAGTCAGTGAATCTGGATGTAGTTAGAGAGGTCTACAGTATACAGAAAAAGTCTGTAATGTTTTATTCCAGGGATATATGTTTCCAGGACAAGCTGTTAGATTGACCTCTAGTGTTCGTTCTCGTAAGGGACGACTTCTCGAGAAAGTCCTGTTTTGACCAGGTCTCCTCCCCGTTGCGTTCTGAACAGACTTTGCGGGGAGTTTTGTTTTCCTAACGGAGGAAAACTTAAAATGTCAGGATCAGACTGAAGGAATTTTCTCCACAGCTGCCTGAAGGGCCGCCAGGCGTACGTGGAAATGGCGACACGCGGTACCTGTAGGAAGGGGCTGGATGCGGTCCTGGCTGCCAGCGGCAGCGGGAGGCTTGCCGCCGGCCGAGGGCGCAGCCAGCACATCAAAGATATATTTTTTCTGGAAAGCTGGGCTTGGACGGATCATTGGGATTTCACTGATGTTCTGTTCACTGAATTTTGTGGTGAGCGAAAAATCTTATTTATCCGAAGATTCCAGTTTTCCCTTACAGTCATCCCCCATCTGTCTTTGAGAGTTATAGCCTAAGTTTTCTTCCTTATGAACTGCTAGTGCGTGGTGGAAAGAGACTGTGTTTTAGAGTTGGCTGGAAACTGAAGCAACAGATCAGCACGAGGTTGGGAGTGGTTTCCCCCACTTTTGTCACTAGAAGACGCTTTTCCAATATGTTCTAATTGGTGCTGGTGAGTATCATGTTTCTCAAACTGAAATGCAGATATAATTTATTTGGTTTTGGTTTCAATGAATTGAATAGCTGAAAATGTTTGAATGGCAGCCAACCAATTCTAAATCCTTTTTTTTTTTTTTTCCAAAGCAACTTCCCCACTGTTAGGGAGCTGTCATTAAAACTATTTTTGATTGTTGTGTTTTCTAATTCGTAATGTTTTATTGGAAAATAGTCATCATTAGTTTGCTCATGGAGAGAAGAGGAAATTCTGATCTTAGGGAAAGTGATGAAAATCTAAGTAATTTTGCTGACCTCACTGAAATTACTTAGGAATTAAGTGGGGGAGGATTTAATCTCTAAAGCCTGAAGGCTGCAACGTGGCCTGGAAGCTCCAAAAAGAAGCATTTTCACTGCTACAGATTCAGGCAAGCTGAAGAGCAGACTGATGTCTATAAAATCGCAGAGAGTCAAAGCCTCGTCTTCAGAAAAACAAGGTACGTTATCAGTCTGTGAACGAACAGACAGGTAAAGTGACGGTGTGTGTCGGTGTTTTCAAACAGTGAATTCCTGTGTGGCTATCTTATTTAGACTTGTTGCAATAGTAAAAACACAGAGAAGGATTAATTTGGGACATGTTTATTCACAAACAGGGTGCAGAAAATATATAGACTACTTAATGCTAACGATTATCTTAGATTTCAGTTACAGTGTTTGCATTTTTATTAAACTTTGCGACGGCTAATTGATGCAAGCATATTTCAGTGTACAGGCCTGAACCCATGGCTTGTTTTCCTCTTTGTTGTATGCTTGCTTGCCAGCGTTACATGGTATTTCTGCTCCACCATTGCACTAATGTTGCAGAAGGAGTTAATTACTCTTGAAATAGTTCTGAATTGAACTTGCTGGTGAATGAGCATCCAGGCCAGGTCATGGAGAAGGAGGATTGCTAACCTCCCCAGCACAGACCAAGGCAGCCAGAATTAGCACAGACTGCACTTAAGCTGAAATCAGCTGAGGTTCATGCTCATGTTCATGTTCATTTTGAATTAATTACTATGTTGCTGCAGCTTCCTGGGCCACAGAAGGTTGTGGCACTGCTCAGAATGAGAAAATTCAACTGTAACAGCACGGGAATGACTCCAACGCAGGGGACCGGGATGGGGGCCGCAGGGCAAAGCGGGAGATGGACAATGGCTCCCTGCGGTGATGGGGAGAAGGTTTGGATTAAATATCCGTTAATGCACTGAGCACCTGTTAGCTGCATCAGCACCTGCCCTACTTCTGCTCAAAACGTCCATCATTACTCCCTCAGCACTCCCGCTTCTCATCCAGTTCAGGTATCAGCCAAAGCCACTGAACAGTGAATACCTTTAATAATTTGCTGCTTTTAATGCATTCAGTCAGGCCAATTACAAAAAATTACAGGTCTAGGCTTTCCATTTTACAGATTCTTTTGGTCCTAACAATGTATAAATACTAAATGAGTCCACCCAGTAAAAGCTGTGGGTAGCATAAAGCTTACAGAACAAACATTTTGATGCACTCTAGCTTTGAAGATCCTTTTGAAGATAAGACTGTCTTAAATGTCCTTACTATCGTTGAACTCAGCCAAGCTTCCCCTGCATGCAAACAATACTAATCGTTACATAACAAATTGCTAAGTGAATTCCCAAATGCCATTTGCACTCCTTGACCATACTGATGAGTGTAATTTAAATAAATCCATTCACGAAGGCCTAATTAGCAGCAACCATTCAATTTGCAGCTGTGGATGGGAAGTCTGCTAATCACAGACCGAATCCAGCAGAGTGCTAAGTGTTACTGAAGTGCGTGAGAGTTAAAATCACTCAGACTTTTCCAG
This sequence comes from Rhea pennata, assembly GCF_028389875.1. Lineage (NCBI taxonomy): Eukaryota > Metazoa > Chordata > Aves > Rheiformes > Rheidae > Rhea > Rhea pennata. The sequence continues at coordinate 18,033,501 of NC_084677.1, read as the reverse complement.
GGATCAAGCACCAGAACAGAAAAATAGTGATTTTACATTATCACCCTCCTGGAGGTGCCAGTAGTGGAGAAGGGGGTACCCTGGAGGGGCCAGGGGCTCCTTGCTGCTGGGGTGGAACCTGGCATTTGCTTCTGGTCTTTCTTTTGCCTCTGTTTTTGTAGCTGTCAAATGGTGATAAAAATGCCAATTTCTTTTACAAATCACTTTGAGGTCAAATGAGGAGAAAAGCTTATTGTTTTTTGAGTAACTCTTGTTTTAGCAGGCTCTCTTTAGTGTTTGTATTATAATCCCTAACTTGGAGAAGCTGCTGATACTGTAAATTAACTGGACCCATTCAGGCTAGGGTCACTGTTTATTACAAGCGCCAACAAGGATGTTATTTGTTTGCAGTCGCCTTTGGGGTCCACATTGCCCCCTGTGGTGGCAGACGCTATAGGAATGGCAAAATTCACAGGCATTGTTGTGGGACAGGTAAGTGGAACAAATTCTCCTCTCGATGTCTGCAAGTCTGGAATTCAGCATCTCATCACGTCTCCCAGCGAAACGACTCCGTTCTCATGTCTGCCGGCTTTGTGCCTCTGGCCGGACCGGCGCACCTCCATGCGATGTGATCCTTTCCTGCCGTTCTTCCCATTGAGACGCACCTGATAACATCTTCCGAGCAGGAGCTATCATGGGAAAGTAAAATGTGGCCTTTTTTTTTTTTTTTTTTTGAAATGTAGGCATGCTGAAAATAGGAGCCGGGAGTGGGAAGTAAACCACAAGGCAAAACCACCCCATCATTAAGTGTCTATTCAGGCTGCAGTTGCGCCGGGATGGGGCACAACAGCACCCTTGTTCTAGCGGCTTTGAAACTGCACAAAGCCCGTGGCCCTGGCCGGGGGACTGCCAGCCGCGTCGGGTTTCACCTGCCCTTGGTGCCTGCGGCAGGGAAGGAGCTAAACCTGGATGAAACCTGGAGGAAACAGTGCCTGTGCTGGCCAGGAGTACGGCATCCTAGCTCAGTTCAGCAAAGCTTGATTGATAATAGCATTCATGTCCCACCAAAACGTTGCTGAAATGTTAGGCAAAGTCAAGGTGGAGATGCTGCAGACCTCATTTCAGGGAGTATTCTTTTATTATTTTTTTAAGTTGCAGTCACAGTGGTAAGAAAAGATACCCATGCCTCTCCGCATGAGCCCTGCTTCTCACTTTACTGGAAACCCATCACCACGTTAATTATCTTCTGCTTGCTCATTAGCTTGATATAAATAACAGAATTAATAGAGAAATAGCCACATGCTTGTTCTATTTATGGGACATTTCCAACCTACAGAATGAAGTTAGAGCCACAATCGTACTGTATAAAAGATGAACTAAAAAATACTCGGGCTGTCACTAAAAAATACTCGGGCTGTCAGCTCCCTGGCATGCTGTTTGTCATCAGCACAGTATAATTATCGGGGACTTTAGTGACCCAATAAATACGAGAGCACAGGTGGTATCCATTTTCAGCTGTTTAATTGAAGAAATGAAAGATCCTGTAATACAGAGTCAACACAGAGAATTTGTCAGGCTACGCTAAAAACTTCAATAGCTATAACCTTAAGGTCATAAAAATCACCGATCAGGAGTAAAACATTTTATGGTACAGACATGAAGAGTATTGACTTTTTTTTTAAAATAATTTTATATGCTATATAAATGGTCAGAACAGCCCACTCCAGCCTTCGGCGTGGCCTGAAAAAGTCAGGAGTGCTATGTTCAAATCAATACAAGTAATGCCTTAAAACATAAATTTTAATGCATTTGTGAAGTACAGGTAGCTTGGAGCTACCACCAAAACGGAAAAAAAAGAAAGAAAGAAAACAGAGGAACGGGGAATGCTTATTCCAAAGCCTTCCGAAATTTGCTTGGACGTTTAACGTGCTGCGCACTGAAACTTTTAACAAAATAAGGGCAACTTTTGCCGACTGGGCGGGTGCTTCGTTAGCAGCGGCGGGCCGGGACCCGCGAGCGAGCGCTGAGGAGCCGGGAAGAGCGCTGGGGAGGGCGACGGCGAGCGCGGATACGACCCGGCGGGCGCCGAGGGGCCGGGAAGCGCGCTCTCCCGGGAGGAGCTCGTCCTCGGGAAACGGGCCCTGCTTCGGCGCGCCCTTCCTGTGGCTGCAGCTGTAAAGGGGGATCGGGGGCGGCCCGGGTCCGGCCCAAAGATTCGAACGTTTCGTAGAAAGCTCCGAGGTAACTCGCAGGCCTCGATCGCGGAGCCGACGCGGAGTGCGACGAAGGAAATCCAAGCTGCCGTCGCTGTGCTTTGGGTTGGTCCCTCTGGGATGAGTCCTGTTGTTTGCACACATGGAAGCCCTCACATGAATATTCTGTTCGTGTGAATACTCTCTATTCCTTTTTTTTTTTTTTTTTTTTGCGTTGTGCTTGGCAGCATTTTGGGGGGGGGGGCACACCGCGTAATTAAGAATGCCGTTTTCCTCACTGAAATGGCCTCCTTCCCTGCCTGCTACGCAGGGCTCTTCCTCTGGCTGCCCCCTCCCCACGCAGGTTTGACCGACAGCCTGTACCCAAGTACAGTCTGAAACTCACACCCAGACTGGCACACACGCGCACACTCCCCTCGCGCACACCCCGACACCTCTGACCCGCGCACTGGCCCTTTAAGGACGGCGCGAAGCCGCTTCCCGCCCACGGCGCTCGGCGCCATTTTGTCTCTCCGCCCTGACCTCAGCCCCATGCCCCCTCAGCTCTTCCCCTCTCCCCTGAGTTCCACCTTCACGGGGTTTTCTTTGCCTTCTCGCCTTGTCTTGCTTCTCCCTCTGCCCTGGGCTGCAGGTGCAGCTGGGTGTAAGCATCTCCCCCATGTTCAGCCCCTAAGCTGCTGCCGTTCCTGTCTGTGAGTGAGGGGTTGAAAAAGGGATGGTGGATGCGAGCAAGTTGCTCTGCAGTGTAAAGCCTAGGTCGGCTTTGGGGAGACAGGCTTGCCTGCTGCTAGTTACTGGTTTGGGATGAGTTAATGGTGTGACTATGCCAAGTGTTTTGTACTTACTTTATTATGGCTTCCACGTCCTTTCAGGGAAAGAACTGATCCTGGATGGTGCTGAGAGGAAGTTCCCTCAGCTGCCCTTTGCAGGGCTGTGTCCCTGTCTCTGAAAAGAGGATAAGTGAGTGGTACTGTGGGATGCTACAGTTTCCCCAGCCAGGGCCTGTAGCATTTTAAATCTTGCCTTTCTAATTTTCCTTTAATAAATGTATTCTCAGTGTTATTTTCTTTAACATGATTCAGCTGTGGTTTGAGGTAAATAATTTAGCAATACTTACTTCTTTTGAGGCAAGGATATTGACATGCCTCAGAGGGATAGTTGAGGGAGACTTTCCTACATAAATGAATGTGAATTCTGTGTGATGGGATGGGAGTAGATTTGAAGGCCACAACATTGAGTAGTTTTGTAAAACAAATTTGGGACATCTTTCTGTTAGAGTTTGTTTTTAAATTCTGTTTTAGAGAATTTGGTTTCTTTTTCAGATAACTGTTTATTGTGTTTAAAGTATAGACTGTCTACTCTTTGTCAAACTCTGTAACAGATTGTTATACTAATGACTAATAAGATGGTTAAAAATTCTCACACAAAGTGCCAGGTATAGGATAGTTAAAATCATTCCAGACTTTTGTTGTAGTTTGGATGCCCCCTGAAAAATGTCAGCAATTTTTTCATATTAGCTTAAGTATTAGACAACTTGATGGTCCTTGTTACAAAAAAGTGGAACTTGACTTCTGTTTGCTAAATATCACTAATGTCTCTGAGCGCACCCGTAGAATTGAAATACTGAAATAATAAAAGGCATTCAGACAAGCTAACAAAGCGTCTATGGCCCAACTTTGACATCAATAGAGGACTCGAGTGTGCAGTTGCTCACAAAAGTGGGCACTAAGGCTACGTTGGCAGTCTGAAAATAATTGTCTTTTTTTTAATCAAAGCTTTTCCATTTTTGAGGAAAGGATGGACTTACATTTTAAAGTAGTTTAATGTTAAGCCCCAAAACTCAGTTAAGGTTGCAAGTCAACACTTTTTCTTCTGCACATAAATGGCCTTTTGTATATGAACAGTCTCCTTAAATTCAGTTGGACTTCCCAGAGAGAAGAAGGTGGGTAAATATTTTTCAGAAGCTCCTGCTAATAGTCATTTAATACTAAAACAAATCCCAGACGTTTATTTAGGAAGCATAAGTAGAATAATAAAATTGTAGCTCTTACATATCGAAATACAAACAATAAGGAATTTGCCACTTCAGAAGGCTTGAAATGTTTTTTTCATTGAAGACAAACACTATGTATGTCAAAACGTTTGTGTTTAAAAAATAACTTCTGTCATTTTAGCTATGAGTAGTTTTAAGAGATTTGTTACGATTTTATAATCTAAATTAGTTTTCTCAAATTACAGATAAAGAATGGCTTATTTCAGTTCAACACGGGACTTTGTTGCACTTTCAGATCTGCATCCAAATCTTGCTCGCCCTGTAGGTCTCAATGACATGGTACTTTTGTTCTCAAATGAAATTGTATATGACTGTATTATATTACTGCAAAATTATGTAATTGACATGTATTTAGATACTGATAGCATTAGTATAATTGTTAGATATAAACTACCTTCCCTTCTTTGTGTATAAACCAACAAAATGAAAATTGATGCTGTTATTGTCCATAGTGTGTGGATACCACAACTATAGATATTGACTGGACAGTTCAATGCCTGAAAGTATCAGAGGCTTCTTTGTAATGTTTTAAATGCATGCTGAATTAGTAAAAGCATGTACAGAGTCAGCATTATGTAGGCACAATACATCTGTAACCTACAATAGTCTTTCAGTACAAGCTATGAAGATAAGGCCCAATCCTGCAGTCTTTACTTGTGTGCTTAATTCCACTAAGTGAAATAATGCAGTCCTTAATTATTCAAACAAAACTCTTATTGAATACTATGGTGTTTGGACTGTATAAAAATCTCACAATTGCATATCAATTGGGATTATTGCTGTTTCTTTATTTAGAACCAAAAAAGATACTGTACAGTTGTCAAGCTATAAAGAGCTAAGAATTTTCTTGTGGGAGCATAGGAGAGTGGGATGAAAGTAAAAGTTTAAACTTAAAGTAGAAATTTACAAAATGTGAACTTCAGCAGCAAAATTCTGTACCGGTTGGTTTTATACGTATATTTGGATATGCCTGCATGCGTAAGTATTAGTTTTTGTTGTTGTCCTGATTTGAGTGAGAATTATCCTCATTAGAATAAGAGTTGGAGCATGGGGTGCACAGTGTAACTCAGTATTTTTCTCTTTCGTGTTTTAGATCAAAAACAGGAAGTCTTGGGGCCCCAAATTTTTCATTCTTTGCTCTTCAAGATTATGTTTTAATATGGGAGGGAGAAGGCTATGTTATTCCACTCTTGTGTAGCCCGCCAATGATAACATGTCTTTCAAGTGTTCAGTGCTGCTGGGACTAGGAGCCGGGAGAACAAAACGGAGAGGCTACATTTCCACATGGATGGACTGCAAGCTATGGTGTGGTGTTATAACCGTGTCTCTCCATAGAACTTGAAGTAGATGCACAAAGTGGGGCTGTATGTCCTAATGCCTTCTAAAGAGAGTTGCAAACAAGGAATTTTCCTGTTCCCACAGCTTTTTATTTGGGAGGGATAAAACTTGGCCCTCTATCCTTATTTATTTTAAACAATAACAGAAAAATCACAGAGAAGGGATGAACTAGGAAAGGAAGTTTTATACACACTCACAAAAGTATTGTATATTCTTCCCAACTTCTTATAAACTTCTGGTCTTCAGCAAAGTTTGATTAAATATTTCTTCACAGTTATTCCCAAATACAGTGTTCCATTAACTTGGTTAAAATGTTTAATTCTACAAATAAAACTAATTTTGAATATTGCAACTAGCAACACATAGTAAATGAAGTATTTTTGTATAAAAGCAGCTCCCTAGTTTCTGGTGATAGATTGAGCAGTATGCATTTAGGACGTTAAAATAGGTGTGTATACATTATTCTAAGTATCTAAATGTCATAGTATTTATTTTTCACTTTATTTTTTAAAAGACAGTGAAATAGATCAAAGTCTAAGAAATCTGCAGTGTCTTAATGCTGTAGCCTGATGATTTGGTTGAGTGGCCTTAAGCAATGCTCTTTGCCAAAAAAGGCAATATGGCCTTGTCCAAAGCAAATGTTCCACTCCTCCTCTTTCAGTGGAACTGGTGCTTGTGTAGTTGCAGAGTAAGCTGATCAAGGAAATGATTTCTCTGGAAATTTTTCTATCTCCTGTCCTCCAAAAATAGTTCTCAGCTATACTGCCTCCTTCAGCCAGCTTGCCATGCTGGCTTAGTGCTGCCACAGGGGAGGTAAATATGATTACAACAGGGAAAAGGGAGATCTCTTTTGGAAATTGCAGATTTACAGCAGCTTAATTCATGTGAAAAGTCATCCTAAATTTCAGTTCTTCTACCAGTGGGGAGAGTGGGGAGATACAGGGTGTATTGGAATCTGGTTTAATTGAAAGGAACTTTTTGTTTAAGAATCAAAACCAAAAAAAAGAGAAAAATAAAATCCTAATCTAGATCACTGTATGTTGCTGACAGATAGAAAATATCCTATGTAAGAAGAGTCAAAGAACTGCTTTATACTGTTGTACATGTTTTTCCTTTTAATGAATTCATTCAAATCACTAGGGTAAGACAGCTACCTTGCTCCATCTAGTGACTGAAAGTAAACTGGAAACACAAGATCTAATTTTTGAGCACACTTGAATACAGCATAGCTTCAGGGAATCAGTTGGGTTGCTCTGTTCTGTGAATGGGTGTAAAATTCAGTCTGTGCTGATTATTAAATTGCTGCAATTGCATCTGACAAATTGACTTCTGTGATTCCCATACTGGAACAAGAAAATGAGGGAATACTGCAAGTAAGTGTGTACATGAAGTGGAAGAGACGTGATGTGCTGCTTTTTTTGTTTGTTTTTTAAGTATCTGTATTCACAGTGTATGCTTTATGGCTCCTGGAAGGACCATTGGGAATTTAGAGCAATTAGGGTAATCTGATGAGGAATACATTTATGATACAGGTTTGTGGAAGAGGAAACTATCTCCATAGCCTCAGGACTTCATCTCTCAACTTCTGTTGTTACACGATACCAGATTCTCCTTCGAGTCCTCTTTATGATACCATCTTTCACTGTTCTTAAATTCTCAAACCAACACTGTTGTGCTGTTCTCTCATGCTGGAGAGGACCTTTGTTTAACAAATATATTCCACAGGGCTACATGTTGTTCTATGTCAACACTCTAAAGCACCACACTTCTATAATCCTTACAGAAATTGTTAATAGCTAGGCTTATGGTGCACTGAAGCTGCTGCTTGTCGGTCTCCTCTTCCGCACTCCTATGGTGTTACTTGCTGTTCTAACGCTTGAACTGTAAGCTGGATGTGCTGTAGGCTGTCATTCTTCCTGTGTGTTTCTTCCTAGTACTTCTGTTCCACAGTTGAACTGAAGTGCTATCGCATAATAAATAAAGGTTTAGCAGAACAGAGAGTAAAATTAATTTTGTCTTGAGTTATCCAAAAGCTTGTTGCCTAAGCTCCTTTTGTAATCAACTGAGAGGTAACAAGAAAGAGGCACCTTTAAAAATGTGTTGCGTAGGCATGGACGGGATGTACAGATGTATGTTTTTCAATGTTGGCGGCCTGGGAAACCTAGATACTCAACTTTGATATTAATCCTGTCCAGATTTTTCATAGTAGATTTAAGATCTGAGACCTGTATACAGAGCATGAAAGGACCTTAAATGTTTATGCCTGCCTGAGGAGAGAATGCCCCAGGAGAGCCAAAACTGAATGTTTTGGGGTGAAGTTGGTACCCTCCAATTGTCTTTACAACCAGAAATATTTGCATCTCTCTCTTTCAATATTTTAGTCACTTTTTAAAATTGAATGTTTTATGTTTTAGCCTTTAGTTCATAAGATATTGCGGAATAAATAGATTAAAATGATTACCAGTCAGAAATATGTTTATTATCATCAGTAGAGTACAAGTCCATGAAATCTAATTTATTATATACATCTGTGTTTAATATTTGTATTCTATAATCTTTTTATTTTTTAGAATGTAATCGGTGTGGTTATTGGGAAAACAGATGTCAGAGGCTTTCCAGACAGAAAAAGTAGAGTCCTTTTTAAGTGTCTTTCTTCATTTTCTCACACAGTGTAGCTTGGCATGTATGACTGAATCTAATATTTAAATGATAAGCAGACTTCTTACTGCAAAATGTGTGGGATAGAAATGTGCAAACAAAATTTCTAGGTTGGGAGAGGAAAAGCAGCAGGGAAGAGCAGTATTAGTTTGGCCAAACCTTATCAATTAGAATTTGTTTTGAAGAACTCCAGCATGGAAGTGTTTCAGACCCAGATTTTTATAATTCAGCCTCAGGGTCTGAAGAAGATGGTACCAATTTGAACCCACATTTAATATAAATACTTCTGGATTTGATTCTAGTCTCTTCATATTCTTTCTTAAAACAGAAATGTTAAGGGGATGTTTTGAGGAATGAAACAAATAAGTAATTTCTGGTCTGAGTAGCAGCAGATTCATATTATTGCATACTCCTAAAGAAAAAAAAATTGAAATAATATATTGTTAATATGACATGTTAAATCCTACATTGATACAATTGGAAATTCAAGTTATATGTCTACAGTTGGATGACGCACTGTTAGGAAGCATTTCCTGCTATGGAGCCTAATTTCAGCTCTGTGTCAAGGGCTCAGCTTTTCTGTGTGTATTGCCATCTTGTTCAGCCTGTTCTTATGGTGAATTTTTGGAAGAAGGTCGTCTTGTTTTCACCAGAAATAACTCTATAGTCTGAAAATCCAGTGGTTTCATACTTATGCCTCCATGTAACTAGTCGGATTATGCTTACTATATTCAGATCCACTCTATAGGTTTCACTGATAACTAAAAAATAACACTTTGCATAATGCAGTATGATACATGGAGTGCTCTTTTTTTTTTTTTTAATTAGCTGGAAGAGAAAGGGGAGCACAGTGTTTTTAAGCCACACTGATGGGCTCTTGATCATGAGTTTTTCATGTGGCCAGAAACACCTTGTTTTACTCTGTTAAATCCTGTAGTACTGTCTAGACAGTGATATGTCCAGAGATGTAAGTCACCATGTTCTGTTCATACGTGCCAAGCCATCTAAAGATGGCCTACCTACTAGAAAATTTGGCCTAATATATACATTTGTTCATATTGTTCTCTAATTTCTTAGTGCTGTTTATATATTTGTCTGTGATTGTGTGATAGATGATGATTGTCTACTGTGCATGTAGCATTGTATAGTTGTTTTATTTCTCTAGCATTAGATCTATAGTTTGTATGATGTTGCCTAAAGTTAAGTGATACATATACATTAATAAGATCATACAGGTACAACTACTTCATAAATTGTAATGATCCCCATTCATGAACAGCAGTGTGTTTACTGAAAAATCTGCTGACCTCTAGTGGTACTCACGAGTGCATGGGTAGCATGTTCTTTAATGCTTTACATTTATGGCAAGATCTAGCCTCATAATAATAATTTTATTATATATTCTAGATCAAAACCAAGCCATGCTAATAAATTTTAATAGCACTGTTCTTTTTGCAGACATTGGATCTGAAAGATACACCTTCAGTTTTACTATTCGTGATTCACCAACTTATTTTATAAATGTAAATTCTTGGGGCAAAGAAGACTATATCAGATCACTTTCAGAAAGCTTTAGAGTTGGTGACTGTGGTAAGCTGGAGTTTTCTTTTTAACATGTTTCTGTTTGAATATGTCTTTTTTCCAGTAAATCAGTGTTATGCATTTGTGGTTTTACTGTATTTTTCTCCAAGGACTCAGAAAACAATCTAATTGGAAACAAGTTGTTCAGTTATGTTAAGTATAAAGAGGAAAGGAATAAGATTTCTATAATTTAGATTCAAAACTAGTACATATGTCAACAAAAAGACTATATATAAATCCTTCAGGTGCTGCCACCCAGAACTTTATAGTTAGTTGATATAAATTCTTACATTATAATCAGTTCTTATAAATTGTGAAAAATAAATTCTGTTAAGTAGTTCAATGTTTATGTCTCATTTAGTTACTACAATTGTTTATAATGATAAAACGAAAATTCACTAGTCTTGTATTTATTTACTGTCTGTGCTTTTATCTCTCTCAGCTAATAAGAATGCTGCTGCTTATTGATGTTGGATCAGAGTGTTTGAATGATACTCATGACTATGAAGAATTTATACATTAGAACTGTGTCAGTTTGTTTCCATTAAATGTTTTGAGGACTCCTGTGGGACTTTGGTTATAGTATCAGCTCTCTGGACAGTTGCATTTTCCACTGTGAAAACATTGACCAGTAGTTATTGTGTCTACTGCACGAACATGTGCATACATACTTTTTCCCCTGTCCAACCTGGAGAATAACCATTTTGCAAAACTGCTTCTCTTCATATCTATGTATCTCTTTATATAACTATATTCAGTTTTCTAATGTTACTCATCAATGTTTTGTTTTAGTTACAATTGAAAATCCTTTAGTTCAGACGAAGGAAACAGAAAGGGAAGAAAAGTTCAACCCTGTAACTCCTAGGTAAATTTAAAGCATAGACTGGAATTTTTTTCCAAAAAGATTACGGTTAATATTTTCTTTAATTCTCAGCTGACTATAGCATCATGCTACTGGTAGGAGTATTTGGTTGTCACCGTGCTACACTAGTGATGGTGTAATTCACCATTTTGCAAATGTTGCATTACATGAATTGGATACAACAAAGTAAAAATTATTTGGTAAAAGCTGAAAGATTTACAAATATGTGTTGTATATTGCAGCCAATTCATGCTGCCTTTTCAATACTGATCAAGTATAAATGTACAATAATTAGTTTTTCTTGAGGAAATTTCTAAAGTTATTTTACAAATTTATAAACTAATTCAAACTTTTCAGTATTTTTAGTGCAAATCATAAAATATTCCTTTGTGAACTGAATTAATATTTTGCACTTTGTTAATAAATTGGTAAGTGAAATATTGATTGATGTGATTTGTTTTGTATATACTATCTAGTTCCTACAAATTACTGATCAGTGAAAATCACTCAGTGGTCAAAACTTGTTCCTCTTATGAAATGGACACCAGCCTACTTTCTCTGTTGCATTTGCCTGTCAAGGACCCTCAGGATTATTATTCACTGGGTGACATCATTGCAAATGGACAAAGCCTCAATGGAAGAATCCTTAATTTACTTGCAGCTGTAATGTCAGTAAGTTAAGGGGCCACAAGAAAATAAAGAAAGTTTTTCTTAACTGTAGTGTGGGTAACTTAATTGAGTTAAGTGTGAATATGGATTTCTGGATTCATATTGGACAAAAATTAATATTTCTTGTTTGTTTGTTTAGATCGGCTGTCATTTTGGTTGAGTTACAATAATCATATAAGCTACTTAAGATTTTCATAAACAAGGTGTAGGAAATTAAGGGAATAGAAATGTCCTGAATTAGTTATCTTTTTGAAATCATGCATATCAGACAACATTTTATATAGAGACAGGTTTGCAGTGCGTACCTTGCAAATATGTAAATTTTTTAGATGAAGTGTGTCTCTCTTGAAGTAAAATTACTATTAAACTTCCTTCTTTTGGTGGAGTATAGTGGTTTTTTTCAGCTATTCTGTTTTCTAGTTCATCACTTTTATTCTGCTAAACATTCTTTAGAAGAAGAGTGACTGCTTGTTTTACTTTTTAAAGGTTGGAGAGCCAAAGTATTTTATCACTCCAGACAAAAGAAAAGGTCAGAGGTGTGAAGTAAAGCTGTATGATGAAACAGAGATGTCTTTTCCAATAGTATGGTAAAATGTATTTTAATTCACTAAAAATACATCAATTAATGCAAGAGTAGGTAAAGAAATCATATTTCAAGTATTGCTTTAGTATTGTCTTTAAATATATTGTTCTTTGAAGCAGCAATATTGATTAAACAGAGACTTGAATTCAGTAGAAAGGCCTTGGATATATTACTTATCTGTGATACAGAGCTATATATTTTAGGAGTTCTCAAAAGCAGACTATAGACAGTGTTACTGTAGTCACCATAAACAATGGCTCTTGCTCATGAAGCTATAGATAGAGGCAGAGATTCAGGAAATTCTTAAGGAATGATGTTGTGAGGATATTTCAGAGGCTATCAGTTAGGAGGTGTGTGGTAGATGAAAAGCAAATACTTGAAATCTTTTTCCAAGAATTAAAAAAACAAAACAAAAAACCCACTCCCCCCACCCCCGGACACACACACACACACCTGTTTTGGCAGTATTTTGTCATCTTTCCAAATTTACAGGGAACTGAATAAGATTTTGTCAAGGGGTCTAACCATCAATTATTATTTCTGAGGGATACCACTGGTCTCAATCTAGTTTCATCACCCACAGTTAAAAGGATTCCAGTATCGGAAAGCTGGCTGAACATCTGGACTAGTGATCGTGAGCAATGAGCTAGTTCCTGCAGAAAAGATTCAGATGATAAGCAGTTATTTTTACTCTGATTTGCTCTAGTTAGAAATTTCTTTTTTCAAAGCTCTGAAATAGACACATTATTTTTCCAGGTATATGCTGCATTTAATCATTTTGAACAACTTACAGTGCTTTATTTTATCCTACTTGGCATGGGATAAGATAGGGACTGTATTAGGTCGGTCATAAATGCATACCAACAGGGTGCAAAGTAGACAGCTTTGGATATACACAGCATTTCAGTTGAATGTGTGTATAACAAGGGGATACTGTCACTCTAACCAATTAATTATAAGTGTATTATTTAGTAGTTTGAAGGCAGGTGAGATTAATACTCCTTAGTGGCATAAAAGCTAGTTTGTATCATTTTTCAGATATGTTCACTGCTGTTTCAAAATGTTTTGACTGACTGCCTTTTTTTAATTTAGTTGGGATAATGAATCTATCCAGCTTGCACAAAGTTGGATTCCACGAGAAACAGGTATCATTTTCTGGTTTTGATATTTTTGCTGTAGTTCTTAATATGATACTTACGCTAAAGTAACAAAAACTTGTTTTTTTGCTTAGTAATATTTGCATCAGATGTGAGAATAAATTTTGACAAATTTAGAAACTGTATGACTGCAACTGTGATATCAAAAACCATTATTACAACTAATCCAGGTAAGACCTGTTAAGTATTTTTTGCTGTAATGCAGAATGCATGAATGAATCAATAGGAGGTCTGATTTGTTCTCTGCCTGCCTCAGATAACTCTCTGCCTTCTTGCCTGCCTCAATTTGAGCACTGTATAGTTAACAGTTTTATTTTCTTCTGTTTTCTCAGTTGGGTCTGGAACATCAACTTAATACCTTTTTGGTTAAATGCATGGACCAGATTGTCCTCAGAATTTCACGTGCGTCTTCTTTGAACCTAACGCTAAATGTGTGCTTTTCAGAATGCAGAATTTGGCCAATCGTATCTGTGCATAGAGATTCATAAAAATTCTGTTTAACTTTTTTTTTTAAAGGCGCCCAAGTGCCTAATCTCATAATAGCTGTCTGCTTGTGAGTCACCTGCACCATTTGGCAACACTTTCTGTGGTTTTTGTCTCATACAAATGTGAATGGGACAGACTAAAGGTCCCTCTTGCCCAGTATCCTTTCTCTAGATAGCAGTTATCAAAAGAGAATGGGTATAGTTCAAACAGAAAGATACTTCCTTGATTTTCCCATTCAACTTGTTAACAGTTTGTGCCTCAAGGACCTGCCAAACTATAGATTGCATCTTTAATAATTAACAGTCTTTAATGGAATTACTTGAATGAATTGATCTGACTTTCTAAAAACATGTAAACTTCTTGCACACAGAATACTCTGGTCAATACATTTCCCAGCTTAGCAGTGCTATGTGGAAAAAATACTTTCATTTATTTTGTACTTGTGTTGATTTCGTTCATACAGAATTTTTAGAAACAGTAAACAGTAACTCCCTATTCATCTTTACCTTGCTGTTCACAAATGAATACACTTATATCATATACAACTCAGTTATTGCTGTGTGAAACAAAGATTCCTGGTTTATTTAGTCACTCCTTGTAAGGAAATAACTCCAAAGTTTTGATCATCCCTTCCTTGTGCTCTTTTTCTACTTCTCATATGTTCCTATTTAAGATGGGGGAACTAGAATGACACAGCATATTCAAGATGCGGATGTGCAATGATTTTACGCAGTGTAATCTTTCATTCACTGATCTCAGGTGAAGAGGTTGAGGCAGCCTTTAGATACTCTAATAAGCTGGTCTAAAGCTGTCCTTCAGCTTTCCTGTGTTCTCTGAGACAGTATAATGATGCATCATTGATAATGGGTCAGTTGTTCATATTTTTAATGTAAATTTCCCCATACTACAGAAGAGGCAGTCAGTTACTCAATGACCAAAGCTTTTGACTTCCCTGCTTTTTGTTCCATGCCTTTGAAGCATTTCCTGAGTATTCCATGTAAGAATAAAAGAATCCCTTGGCTAATTGCAAGAGACATAATATTGGTACTACCAGAATAACAAAGTTGTAGAACATAATTATTTTATCATTTTGAAAAGATACATATGTTCATATCTTTTTAAAAATATATTTTTCAAGACACAGCAGAAGCAAATATTCTCTTCAGCTTCCTAAAAGAGAGTGCGCAGTCAGGAGCTTTGCTCAATAAAATGGAGGAGCAATCAAAAGAATCCACTAACTGTAAGGAAGTGTTCAGGTGCTTTGATTTCATACGGTGGTACAAGTGTACTATTATGGTGCACTTTAAATTTCAATTTCTTATTTCTTGTGTTTATAGAAACAAAACTAAAGTATTTCCTGGCCAAATACTTAAGATTTGGACTGTTACTGGACTATCCATAATATTATCAGTTATGTATTTTCAGGCTTTGTGATTATGCCATCTTGCAGCCTGTCTGACTTGATCTTTGTGGCTTGTATAAATAAGAAAAAAAAAGATAAAAGTTTTAGTCAAAAATTTATTGGGGGAGTAAAGATTAAATATTAGGTATTTTCCTGATTTGACTTATCTTTTTTTGTTGTTGTTGTTGTTGTTGTTGTTGTGTTTTTTTTCTTTTTTTTTTTTCTTGTTCCCAAATCATAAGCCTGCTCTAAAAGGAGAGTACCTGGAGGCTTTTCTGGTGCTTTAAATCAAATCCTCTCCTTTTTATTAACCTTAAATCCTTTTGTTCTTGCTGCTGTTGTTGCTGTTCTATGATGTTTCTTTCACAGACACACTTAATGTGTCATTTTAACTTTTAGTGGAGACTATAGTTGATGTTTATACTGTGGAACAGCTGAAAGTAAAAGCTTTACAGAATGATGGGAAACTTGAACCTGTCTATGGCATTATTTATGGCTACATTTCTACACTGGACATTGATAATGATGCATCTAAAGTTATTCGCAACAGATGGTAAACAACTGCTTGTTTTAAATTTGTATTAAAATATTATCCTTTTTTCCCCCTGACCCAAATTAGATTGAACAATATTTTAGTCTAGTTCCGGAAAAGAAATAATGAGACTGCTCTGGGTAAAGCTCTGTGAGTATCTGTTGCATAGTTTCAGAAGGAGAAAGGAGAAGTAGTTGGGTTTTTGAAGGACTTGCTCTTTCTGGTCCTAGGGGAGAGAAGAAAGACCATTTTGTCTTAGGTGGACTTTGAGTGTAGAAGATGAAGAACTTTGTCAAAGGGTCCCTTGGGAAGTCTCAAATTCTAGAAAACAGTTTCAAACAATGAACAATTGCTTATGTGTTTTAATTGTCTGTGTGCCTTTCAGTTCAACGTGCCGTTGTGTAGTGAATGAAATGTCAAACACATGCATTTTCTGTGGTGATATCTCTTCAGACTCAAAGTCAACTTTTACAAGCTTTGACATACTCGTTGATCTGTCAGATCATACAGGAACTCTTTATTCTTGTTACCTCTCTGACTGTGTAGCTGAGGAAACATTAGGCTGCACAGTAAGTAGAAGCAAATTAGGGGTTTTTTTGATCTGAGCTGTGAAGTATGATGAAAATTATATAAATGTACCTGAATGTACTCTCTATATGTGTGTATATGTACAATGTTTTTAAAAATGGTGTATGTATGAATATATGTTTGTATACATTCATACACACACACACACACACATATATATACTCACACACATACGCATTTTTTAGCCAGTCAAAAAGAGTCAATCGATGCTAATAAGAAGAAACACATTAAATGTAAGAGTAAATAGCCTATTAAAAATATCAGTTTGTTTTAATTAATTTCTACTTTTCTGAGAACATAGTTGGTATTCCCTAACTTTGATTCTCAAACACTCTGCAGTTTATTGTGATCAGTCTGACTGTCTTGGTATGTTTATCACACCAACCACTGTGCTAAAAGAAAAAAAAATACAGTTTAGAAATGTATTAAAATGAGTGGGATGCTCTTTTCATCATCATTTTGTTCTGGAGATGTTTACAGCTATATGCTGAAGAACTGTTCTGTGCTATCATGTCATGTCCTTAATAGGTCCATGAGTTCCTAACTCTAACAGAAGACAAGAAGACTGCATTGAAATGGCACCTTCTTTTGGAACGAAGCAAGATTTATTTTAAAGTTAGTATTTAATATTGTTCTAAAACAATGGATGTTTCCAGTTAGGCAGTATATTTAATATTGAAAATTTGCATGCCAGTTCTACTGGAATTTTAAAAATAAGCTTTAATTTTTGTATATATTCTGAATATTCCAAGCAAACATTCTATAATTTAATTTAAACAGCAGATGGTGTCTCTGCAGGATCAGATTTGTAGGCCCCTTTCAGGCAAACTATGGAAGACGCAAACAGCTTCTTGTCAATACTGCTTGAAGCACTGATCTTGCAAAACCTTGTATAAAATATAATTGAAGTCACTGATTTCTAGGGCTGTAGTGGTCAAATGGTCAAAGTTAACAGTGATTGCAAGAATAAGGCTCAGTCAATATTTTTTAACGTACTGTGTAGAATATAGGGTTACCTAAATGTATTTATTATTTAGTTACCCGTTTCTGCCCTTTTAATTTTGTATTTTTAGAGGTAGTATGGTGAGATATTGCTAAATTTGCACTCGTCCTTGAAGCGAAAACAGTATTAGATTCACATACCTGGAGAAATTGTTATTAATAGTAATCTGCTATTATTTGCAATATTCTTGCCTTTTTCTTTTCTCTCTCTCTCTCTCTTTTTTTGCCCATTTTAGGACAACTTTAAACTGACTCCCATTTTTAAACTTACCCTTCTTACAAACGTCGTCTTACTCTTCCATCTCTTTTATCCCTGTTTCCAGTAAAATTTAACTTCATTTTACTTCATAGTGACAGGCATATAACATTAAATATGTATATTTATGTATAAAATAATATATGTATAACCGTATATGTTAATTAAACATGCTATGTGGTGTTTGTAAATAATAAAATTCAAAGTACTTTATAGCAATGAAACAACTTTATTTTTACAGCTTACTTTGTCACCCAGTTGGAGAACTGGATTGAAAGTGAACGTACTTTCGTGTAAACTGGCAGACCCTATAGAGGCAAGTCAGAGCTTGTTGCAAAAAGGAAAAAGATTACACTATATGTCTTGTTAACAGCTGGAGAAAAGGTTGTTTCTTCACTGCGTTATTAGAGATAGAACACTGTTGTCATTGTATTTTGCTAAGTATGTTCTGATGATAGAGAAGGAATATACATTGCTAATCCTCCTGAGTGTGCTTCTGTATTGATCTTTTTTAGATAATTGCACTTTTAAAAGCTTACTAGGGCCTTAGTTGAAAGAAAGTTAATTCTGCTAAATGAAACCCTTTAGAACTGAGAGGGAAGCTTTCTTCATTCATTTAAGAATATATTTGAAAAATTCAGAAACAACAAGTAGTACAAGACAGATCTCTAGAGCTTCTATGTTTTTGACTGCCTTGCTACATGTGTTACTTCAGAAAATAAAGACCAACTTTCAACACTGCCTGTGTTTGTGGTGTACATTGGTGAGCCAAATATAGAACTTCGGGCACCTGCAGAGGCATGGAAAGAGCCATGATTTTTGCAAGGTTGCTTTTCTTTAGGGCAGACTAGGTCTTACAGGACCACGGTAATCAATTACAGGGGGCCTTTGGCAACCAAATGATCAAGCTAAGGTGGCAGAGGAGAAAGGGCTTTTCTTCACCAGGATAGTTGTTCTTACCTGAATATAAAGAACCCCTGTATGCACATGTTGGTCTTCTCCATTGTTTTTTTTTTAAATCTATTTCTGCCCTTAGCTTCCTCTGCAGCTGGTGGATTTTCTGCATTCACCAGTCCCCACCTTTTGAGCATATTAGGACTTGGCCTGTTTCAAACTGTGGGAAGATGTTGCTGCCGTTCTTTTGGCAAGTACTGGTTGGGGTAGAATGCTTAAAAACCTCTCAGTTATCCCTGGTATGCTACCTACCCATTAAAGCACCAAGGCAAAAAGAGCTCCAGAAACAGTGAATTCTGACAAGCAAAATACAAGAATTGTAGCCCCTTACTCTTGTGAGCAGGAACATGGAATTAAATGTACAAATTGTATATTGCTAATGGGTCATTTTGTCTCTGCTGTTGCAGCAATAAACAGCTTTAGAATATTAGCTGTTACAGCTGGAAAATGTTGAAGTGAATCTTTTCAGTAATTTTGATTACAACTCAGCTTTGCAATCAATACACAGTGCTTAATACCAAATTGCCAGTGGTGTGCTGTTGCAGCAGACAGAAATGTTCGACAGAGCACATTATAAAGAAGGCTGCAGAAAGTGAATTTAGTCCTTTCTCTCCCAGAATTATTCACCCAAATGTCTCTGTCCAGCCCTGCTTGTCAGAGAGCTGCACACCAAATTCAGAGAACAGCTTTCTCACTCACAGAGGCAGGCTCAAATTAAGGCACATTTTGACTTCCAGGAGTCAGAGGCTGTTCTGCTCAGATTTAATGGCTGTTTGTTTTAGTTGGCCTGAGTTCTTTAGCCTTCCTTTAGATAAAATCTGAATTAGGTTCAGAGCATTTAGTGATTACAAAGCCTCATCACAAAAAACTTTTGCAGGTGCTTTAAGCCATTAGCTTAAACCACACTATAGGGAACTGAAATGGATATGTTTGCAGGATCAATACCAAGGTGTTGCATTGGTTTGCAGTGATGTACTACAAATGCATGCAGCTGGAGAAATGAATTGATAGAAAATCTTCTGTTTTTCGTATGCAACATATTCTGTTTTATCATATGAAATACAGTTTACTGGGCCTTCTGCTCTTTCATGGGCTACAGTAATTTCTTCTGTATATGGTCTTCAAAAGTACTTTTTAAAACAAAACTTTTTTCCCAGTGGTTATTGAGATCTGGCTCCAACAAATGGAAGAATTCAACTTTGGTGCTTACAAGCAGGTAACAAAATAATCCATCTGTTTTTGTTAGAAATTGGACTGCTCTGTGCAACCTTTGAAAATGGTAAGTTTTGATGCTTATGGTGGGGGGAGTTTTTTAAAAATTTTATTTTACAACCTTGTCATTCCTTTGAATTTAAAGAGAACTCACTGTCATACAAACTGATATGACTGGTAGAGAGTGTTGAATCAGCTGGAGTTTGGAAATGGGAAAATGTTACACAGTATGGCTTTTTAACAGCTGGAAATATTTAAAAATTTCAACTATTGCACTGCATTATATAAGTAATGTTAAATGCTGCAGTTGTATTTTGTTAAAATATATTTAAATCTGTAAAAGTAAAGACAAATTTACTGGTGATCTTTACCAATGAGCTTCTTTATTGATCTTTTGTATTATTTTACTTTTAAATGAATATTTAAAGCTTGATTTAGGAAAAAAACATCTGCCAGGCATCTGGTGTGCTTTGTGCTGCATTACATCCCTTGGAATGGGAAGGAAAGCAATTCTCATTTAATTTGTGTATTTGAAAAATGTATGAAGGAATCATGAAACCAATCTAAAAAGCAAACACCTTTTTATTGCAGAATACCCCAAGGAGAGAAATCCTTTCTGAAGCTGTAACTCTTGATTTACACATACATCTTTGATTTTATCTAGTGTGGATGAGTTTAAATTTAAATTTTTTTTTTTAATTTTGTACTTTTCAGCCAAAGTTACTCTCCATGCTTGCTGGCCCACTGCTGCTCTGTTCCCAGGCCTCCTCTGGGGAAAACAGAGCAATGTTCCCCGGTGCTTGTTTTCCCTCGGTGGAGCTCTGTGAGCCCTCCAGCTCAGCTGAGATACATGGCAGATTTATTACAAATAAGCAAGAGACGCCTTACTCCTTTCCCTCACGCTTTTCATGTGGCTGTCTCCTGCCTCCCTGTGTCATGGAGTAGGTGTGCTTTCCTCTAGTAAGCAGCAGTGTGTACAGTGGGCAGTTTTTATTGGTTAACTCTGTAAAGGGATCTTGTTCCAAGGAGGAACAGCAGAAGGGCACAGTGTGTGTTTTCAGATAGAAAGCTGTTGAGTGCAACACCCCTGCACTCAGAAGCAGCATTTATTTCTGTGAACTGCTGCCATCCTAATCCAGAATCCACATGTGCTGCTCAACTTTTGGTCTTTTATTCCAGATACACTGGTTTGCTGCACAGCTGTTTGCAGTGGAGTAGTTCTATCCGCTGCTGTACCTCGTACCATCACAACTACCCTGTTCCCATCCATGACTAAGAATGCAAAGATGGTTTCAGTTTACAATGACATTTTGCTAGGTTAATTCAGGCCCTCCTTTTGAACCAATGAGAAGCAGTATTTTTTTTTAAAGTGCAAAAATATTTCTATTCATAAGCATACATCTTCTGTAATTAAAATTTAGGCTTAGGGTTCTAATCCTGCAACCACAGATGTGGATAAGGCTAATAATCCCTATGGGCTGGCTGAAGTTTTCAAAGGTCAGTGCATGCCTAGGGTCTTTAGGATAGTGGCCTAAAGCTAATGTAATGATCAGCAAAAGAAGTGTTAACTACTTATATATAACTCCAAGTCATTCATATATGAGATTGATTTGCTAAATTTGTATATAAATAGCCCTTTAAATGACATCCTATATTTTAACTCTGATTTTCTTCCCCCCAACACGCAACAGACCTTGTCAACTGTTGAGCATAATGATGTTTTCAGAAGAAACAAAGTCTGAAAAGTAGCTAGATTTTTCTTTTAAAGAGAGTTCCCTGGAGCATATATTTACAAAATGGAGGCCTGTTTTGGAAATGAAACCACGGAAAGCAACCCCCCCGCCCCATGACAAGTGAATCAGTTCTTTGAGAAAGCTCTGCAAGTGTAATTTTCAAAATGATGGCAAACTCAAATGTTCCCAGTTAAAACCACTGGCTGTTCTACAGTCTTAGGGTTTGCTCGCTGTAATGATACGAACCTGTACAGCACTTTGCAAAGACACCTTTCCCGTGGTTTCCTGTGTTTCATCAGTTCTTTCCCATTCCAGCTCCCTAAGGAGGACAGTGAGTCAGCGCTGCTCCCCAGCACCCAGGAATACAGCACCTCCGCTGCTGCTGCTCACCCACGAGAGGCCCTGTGCAGCGCCCCACCGTGCTAGCTGCTGGGACACACAGCTGCAAGCTCTTGAGTGCACAAGTCATGCTGCTGCTCTCCGAAAACTGCCATCTTGGATGAATTCTAGTCTTCAGGTTAAACTTTTGTTTTCTTTTGCACGCTTTCTTGCTACTTTTGTGCCCCTGGGGTAGAAACTGGGGACTGCGTGTGTGGGGAACCTAAGGCCCAGTATTAGTTGGCCTGACTTTCAGATGTACCTGTGAGCCAGGACATGGATGTTTTCCAAATAGGGAGCACGTGACAAAGCACTGCGCAGACAGCTGCAGCCCCAGACACTTTCCACACATTACCATTTTAATGTTTTAATTTTTATTTGAAGGTGAAACATTGGCAAAGCTCAAAATATCAGTAGAATGGAAGGGGAAACATAGTGACAGCCACCCCGCTGCTGCATTTTCTACCCTGTTTTCATTTCTCCAGCTCCTTTACAGCTGTATGGCACACTGTCTGCACAGAAAGCTCCCAACTGCAGTTTAGATATTAACCAGCTCCTTGAGGCTGGTCTGGACTCCTGGCCTGACCTCAGTTAAGCAATCAACCCCCTCTGCAGATTCACAGCCTCAGAGGAAGCCTCTGTGGACATGGGGGCTGTTTCAGTCAAAGGCCTTCAGAGCTCATAGGCTACGTATTTTTGATGCCTGATGGTCAGCTGGACACTTGGGCCACAGAAGTGTTTAACATCCAGGGCAGCAGACATGCCTGCATGTCTTTTCATTCACCAGCCATTCCCTAAAGTGCTTCTCGCTGTGCAGAGCGGGGTCACAGTGAGGGTCTTGGTTAGGATCGACGTGTTTGCTGTGCCACCTTGAACCGCATGGACAGGATGTCACTTATCCCAGCCTCTATCTCATCGTTTACCTGCAGAGATCCAACTCCTTTGGGAGACCCTGTCAGAATCAAGTCCCCTTCTTCCAAGGTGACAATTTCACTGATGTAGCTGATCAGGTGGGGGATGGAGAAGATCATAGAGGAGGTCTCCCCCTCCTGCCTCAGCTTTCCATTCACCTTGAGCCAGATCTTCAGCTTGTGAGGGTCTGGGATCCTATCCTTGGGCACGAAGTCGCTGACGGGGCAGGACGTACTGAAGCCCTTGGCCAAGGTCCAGGGCAGCCCCTTCTTTTTGCACTCCTCCTGGGTGTCCCTGGCGGTCATGTCCAAGCACAGGGCATAGCCTGCGACGTGCTCCATCGCGGCCTCCTGGGGCACGGCCTGCGCCCTCTTCCCGATCACCACCCCCAGCTCCACCTCGTGGTGCAGGTTGCTGCAGTAGTAGGGCCGCAGGACGGGCGAGCCTTCACGCACGTAGGCCGAGGAAGGCTTGAGGAAGAAGAGGGGCTCCCGGGGCAGCGCGCTGCCCATCTCCTTGGCGTGCTCCGCGTAGTTCCTCCCCACGCAGACGATGTTCCTGCCCCACTCCCAGAAGCGGGCCAGCGGCTTGGAGGAGGCCATGGGCACGGCGGGTCTCCTCCGCCGGGGAGCGCGGGTGACCTTGGGGTGGCCTTGGCCGGGCCCGGAGCCCGCAGACGCCGCTCTCCGTCTGTCCGTGCGTCCGTCCGTCCGTGCGCGCGCGTGCGTGCGTGGGCCGCGCGGGCGGCCCCTCCCCGCGGGCCCGCGCGGCGCGGGGCGGGCGGGGCGCTGCCGCCGGCCCGCACCATGCTCGGCGGGGGCTGGCGGAGCCGCGGCACCGCCCTGGCGGCCCTGCGCGCCGGGGCCCTGCTCCGAGCCGGTACGTGCGAGCGGGGCGCGCCCGGCGCCGCCCGCCCGGCTGCTCTGGGGGCCGCGGCGCGGCGGCTGCCGCTCGGTAGGACCCAGGGGCGCTGCGGGACGGCGCGACGTCTCCTGCGCGGCCGGGCCGGGCCGCGCCGCGCCGCGTCCCCTTGCAGCGGGGCCGGGCCGGGCAGTGCCCCCTTGCAGCAGGCCCGGGCTGGGGGGGGGGGGGGGGGAGCGTGCAGTGCCCCCTTGCAGTGGGGCCGAGCCGTGGGGGGGGCTGGGCCGTGCAGTGTCCCCCTTGCAGTGGGGCCGAGCCGTGGGGGGGGGCTGGGCTGTGCATTGCCCCCTTGCAGTGGGGCCGAGCCGTGGGGGGGGGCTGTGCAGCGTCCCCTTTTGCAGAGGGGCCAGGCCCTGGGGGGGGGGGGTGCAGCGTCCCCCTTGCAGTGGGGCCGAGCTGTGGGGGGGGGTGCTGTGCAACGCCCCCTGTTGCAGTGAGGCCAGGCCCTGGGGGGCTGGGCCGTGCAATGTCCCCCTTGCAGCGGGGGTGGGGTGGGGGGCTGTGCAGTGTCCCCCTTGCAACGGGGCTGGGCCATTGGGGGTGTGCAGTGTCCCCTTGCAGCAGGCCCGGGCCGTGGGGGGAGGCCGTGCAGCATTCCCCTTGCAGCGGGGCCAGGCTGGGGTGGGGGCCGTGCAGCGTCCCCTTGCAGCAGGCCCGGGCCGTGGGGGGAGGCCGTGCAGCATTCCCCTTGCAGTGGGGCCAGGCTGGGGTGGGGGCCGTGCAGTGTGCCCCTTTGCAGCGGGATGTGGTGGCCGTGCTGTGCCCTGTGGCAGCTGGGGAGGGCAGAGGCTTGGGGGGCTGTAGGGGGACCCTCCTGGGGCTTGCTGGGTGACAGGGCTGGATGCAAGCTTAAATCTGGCTGGCCGCCATCCCCCGGCCGGCTCAGAAGCCTGATGCTGAGCTCTCTTTTTTTCACGGCTCAGGGTTGCGCCAGGCTTTTTGAGCTGACTCACAGCCCCAAGTAGGTCAGTATCTGCTCAGCTGGAGCCTCTCTGTCAGCGGCTTGTGTGCACTGATAACGAGTTTGGGAGGCTCCTGCAGAGTTCCTGATCTCCCAAAGCAAGGATTATTGCTTGGGGAGGGAGGCTTGAATTTAAACTAAATTTAAAGGGTGGGGAGTTGTATTGGTATTGTTGAAAACACAAAAGCCCTGTAAGCTCTGCATTTAAATTTGGGATCTAAATTCTGAAAGTGTCTCTTTGAACCAGGGCTTTGGCTTGACTGTCCCTGGTGACTCTTGCCATAGGCCTTTTGCATTACTCCAGTTTTAAGACCTGGCCTTAATGGTCTAGAATCCATTGGAGTTACAGCTAGGCTTGTAAACCCTGATGCTATCTTAGGAACAAGTATGTCAAGCTCCGAGTAGCTCCCAGGTCTGGAGTCTGCCAGGTTGCAGCGCGTGTGCAGCGTGTCTGTTCTGCGCAGGCTTTGCTCCTGGGGGCTGGTGGGTGCAGCGTCCTTCCCCGCAGGGCTGCAGCCTGCCCCACGGGCTGCAGCCTGCCCCACAGGCTGCTGCAGGCACCGAGAGGGCGAAATCGGGGGGAGCTGCAGTTCGGCAGGCTCTGGGGAGCCAGCGTGAACTCACTGGCTATCCAAAAAACACCTGCGTGCACATTACGTAAAAGTGACTATAGTGTTTCTGCTCAGGTGGTAACGTGAGGACGTTTATCTGGGCATGTCTGTGCAGTCATCCTCTGTGCGTGTAACCATAAGTTTGAAATAGGAGTTTTTCCCCACCCTTTATCTATGACGAAAGGGGTAGGACAAAGTACTATGGAGAAAAGGCGTAAAGCATCCCTTTTCTGAAGGAATCCAATATTCTGTGCTGCTGCCTGTTGCCTTTAGTCTCTGCGTGTTTGCGTTTATGTGATAACATTAACACTTCCTATCTGCAGACCCCTTCCTCTCGGTGAGCCAAGCTGCATTAATGAACCGTTCCAGAAAACCAGAGTGTGACCCAAAGGCTGCTGATGTCCAAGGGAAAACTTCTGTTATCCCCAGTTGTCTTTGCCTCAGACGTGAAGTTGGGAGGGATGTATTACAGAACAGAGTGAAAATGAAGTGCTTTAATTTTGGAATAGACTTGCATGCATTTTCGTGATTCTGAAATGATCTCTGTGCTAGGTTCTGAGCCAGGGCAAGAGTTACATACTAGTAGGGGACCTTCCCTGACCAGAACTGGTTCTGAGAACATGCTCTTCTCATTAGGAGCAGCGCTGTGCTTGCATGAGAGAGCTTTTGATCTGCTCCTTGAATGGGAAGAGCTGAAAAGATGCAGCTTAGCTACAGATGGAAATTCAGAATGAGTTTCTTACCTCATGGATGCTTTGTTAGTACATTGTCTAAATTGCATTTTATAAAACATTTCCTTGTTTTGCGGTGTAGCTTGTTTTGCAAGAATGTGAATTGAACATGCAGAGATACTTTAGGATCAAGGCTAAGGTTAGAAACAGTTCATAGGCAGAAAATTTAAGTTGTATGAATAATTCCTTTGACTTCAAGACTCGAAGTTGGTGTGGGATGGGTGGTTGTTGTTGTTGTTTTTGTGTGTGTGTGTGTGTGTGTGTGTGCGCGCGCTTGTTTTCAGTTAGTGCCTGGTCCTGCAAATACTGACAGCATCCAACAGAAAAGTGCTTCATGCTAGGGAGCAGTTGAGGAGCAATTGCTTTTTTCTGTCAAGGAATGACAAGGGTTTGTGTTTTTTGTTCTTTTTTGAAAGGACTTTCCTGCACCAAAGGAACGCTTGGCAGGTATGGATGCTTTCTTCAATACTACATGTCTTCTATTTCAAATACACGGTGCATGCCTACGTTGTTATGCCTTAGGATTTTGTCTGTAGTACTGTGTTTAATTTTACTTGCACTCTCCCCTCCTTACCTCACTTTCGTTATAAGCAAGTGAGTTGGTGAATGGTGAAGGGGAAAAGTGGGCCTGGACAGGATAAGTATACCAGAGGGGCCTTACTGTCCCCACTGCCCCTGTGTCTGGGGCTTGCTGTGGTTGTTGCATGCACCGGTCAGAACTTTGATCTTGCTTTTGCAGCGGTGTGTTGTGTCAGTCTCTGGAGCTCTAGGGGGATTGTCTGTATTGACTGTAGTGAGGCTGTGAGGCCTCTTTAAAGCAGTCTCTTATCAGCGGTGGGCAGGACTGACCTGTTTGGAGAGAGAGGAGCAGGTTGATTGTGAGCGTGGTGATCCCTCCCTTTGGCACTGATGGAAGTTACCAAGCACTGAGTGTTAGGAGCCCTAGGGCAGGAGTTGGTGGTGGAAGATAAAGCAACAGCTGAGCCAGCAGAATTCAAAATAATGCAGTCGCCTTCATTTGTGTGCACAGGGGTTGGGTGTTAAGAAAAACAAATTTTTGATTTGTAGAGACTGACACATCTTTTTCCTTCAAGTGCGTGGACCCAGACCTGTGTTGCAGGGCTTCAGCAATGGAAGGGCTCTCCGTCTGGGCAGGTCCTTCCAGCAGAACCTCTTGTTGCCAGGTTGTTTTTCTAAGAACTGTGTATCTGTGAGTTGGACAGTGTGGAAAAAGCGGAGCCTGGGTTATTTGCATCTCAAATAAGATTTGCTTCTTGGATCTGATTAAACATTTAACGAAAAGTAAATAGCAAAATGCTGCTGTTGTATTAGGGTAACCCATTAACAAGAAACCTTCCTGCAGTGTGTGTCTTGTACCTGGCCAGCTGGGGAGCTTTCACAGAGAGAACCTGTCTTCTCTCCCTGGCGCTGTGCAGGGTGTGAGTTCACCAACTAAAGAACCAGATATTTCTGTACTATCAGTGTTTGTATTCATTATATTTCGTTTGTTTGTAATATGGCATTTTGTGCTTTTCTTTCTTTCTCTCTCTTTTTTTTTGTGTGCAAAGTCACTGTCCCAGGCTGACCTTTGTCCAGCTGTCCCCTCTGTTCTGCTTTCCGTTCTCTTGAAATCTTCTCTTGAATGAGAGCCCAGTGCTTTGCCTGCGTGAGCATGTCTCTGGAAGTGAAGTGCTCTTCCCCCCTGCTGCGGAGCCAGAGCCTCCCACAGTGTGGGTAGCAGGGTGACACTGCTCTAGTACTCCACGACCTCTCTCCTCTCCCTCCAAAGGAGGCAACCTTGGGCTATGGGTGACCTTCTCTGGGGCAGTGGTTTTGGGGACCTGCTGTGCTCTGTCCCACACGTTCACCTCTCTAGGCTGACCTGACATTTGACTGTCTCGGGATCCTCAGGTCCAGCGTGGCTGCGAGCTGTCTTCCTGCACACACAGCACGAGCAGAGGAAGTCGAAGACAGTTGCACAAGTCAACATGAAGGTGGAGTTGCTCCCAGCCCTCACAGACAACTACATGTATCTCCTCATCGATGAGGAGACAAAGGAGGCTGCTATAGTTGATCCTGTGCAGCCCCAGAAGGTAACGCACACTGCACTTGCGAGTGGGGTGCTTGCCTCTGCTAGTCTGGCCGATTCTTCCAGGCTGCTGTGTGTAGGAGAGGCAGACTTAATCACAGATCTGACTGAGGCTTGAGGGAAAGGCAGGGAGTACTGGCCATCCACAGCTATAGACAGGGCTTCGTAGGCTGTATTCTTCTGGGCTTGGACAGCCTGTCCCTGAGTTCAAGGGTTGTTGGCCTGTTTTTAAATTTGTGTATTTTTTTTATTTATTTATTTTTCTCCCTTGACTTGTTCTACTACAGGACAGAGGAAATGGACCTAGGGGCTTAACTGTGGTCTAGCTGGGTCATAGACCTCGTATCCTGATCTGCAACCCCCTACTTGGAGAGAGATGAGCTCTCTGCATAATGACTGGGGAGCTTGGATGGGGGTTGTGGCCCTTTCAGAGCTTTTAGTAGCCATGCCTAGGATATGGCAGGCATCCTGTGGGCACTGTTGAGTCATTTTGTGTGAGTTGTAATGTTCTTGCTGTGTCCTATGCCTGCAGGTTTTGGATGCAGTCAAAAAGCACGGCGTGAAGCTGACCACTGTCCTGACCACGCACCATCACTGGTAACCTTACCTACTGTAGTGAGATCTCTCCTTCCTCTGAAAAAATGCAATGTTCCACATCCAGATCAGATCTGTCTTCTTTAATCAGGAGCTTCAGTGAGGAGAAGGGCCAGAGCTCAGGAAGTGTCCCCTGGGCTGTCTGGTACCAGCATACCTAGAGAGACTCTGATGAGAACATAGATCCATGGTTGTTCAGGGCAGTTCTGGGTCTGGAATATAACATCTCCTTCCTCTTCCATCTGGACACCAGAACAGCATGTCCCATTAACTTCCACACTGCTGTTTTGAGTTAGTGTAAGTGCTTGCTCAGCGCAGGGGGAGGAGTAATTGGGGAGAGAGTGGCTTGGATCAGCACACTGTTGTGTTCCCTTGGAGGCTAATTGCCATGACAGTTCCTTACCTGCTTGTTTGACCAGGCAACTCGGAGCTAAGACTAATGCAGTGTTAGCACAGGCTTTCTGAAACACATTGGAGAAATAATTTGTAAATTAAAGGAACAGATTCTCTCAGAGGTGTGATTGGTGAAGGGCTGCTTTTAAAAAGTTCATGCTCACGCCAGTATAACCTCTAGAAGATGTCCGGGTTGCTGGTAGACTGGACACGGAAGTAGTCCATCTCGATTCTTTTGTGTTTGAAAGCACAAAATAGCTCTGGGAAGGGAGTCTGGTGGCAGTACAGTGAACACATGAAGAAGTGAAGTGCAGAGAAACGGTACAAAATAGCTGAGTACACAAAGACGAGAAAGTCTGCCTCTGCCTGTGCCTGGAGTTGAGCCAAGCTTTCTTATGGTAATTCTTGCTACCAAGTGGCACGGGGCTGTTTGTATTGCAAGTTCTCTGTGTCAGTGCTTTTAACCTTTAAAATGCTGGCTTATTCCAGCTGGTCAGTGAAATATATGTCTGGTAGTAGATGTGGAAGAAGGACTGCAGGAGGGAGCACATTTACCCTGAATTGCTAGGACGTGCTGGTAAGGCGTGCTACTCACGGTCAGCTGTTGTGGGAGGTTTACCTAGATTGCAGATTAACCCTGCTGGGGATGTAAAAAATGAACATTTTGCTCTAGCACTTCATGCAGTGTTGAACCTGACTAACCCCTCCCACTGGTCACAGTGGAGTCATCTAAGAGCCAGCCCCAATCTGGCAGGACCAGCACTGAGAGCAAATGCTGAGTTGTTTGGACATCTGTTCACCTGCTCCCCAGTGTCTTTTGGGACAATGAATTGCCCATATCGCCATTATCACAGTCACCTAGTTGATACAAGTATGTAAAGCCAGAGTTCCCCAATTAGGTGTGAACTCAAGGAGTGTTCTTGGAGAGCTGCTGACCAAGGTCATGTCTTGAAATCCTTCCTGAATTTGCTGCTCTGCAACACTGGCACCTCTGTAAATGGCACAGAAAGAAACTATCTCCACTGGTGCTGATGTGGCCTGTCCTTTGGTGTGAGGACAATGTTACATGTGCGGATATTGGAAGACTAGCCGATCAGAAATGATCACCTGGAGGTTACTACTGCAATTTGAGTTAGAAGAAATTTGTCTTCATCCCTGCCCAGATCTGTCTTTTTAATCTTCCAGGGACCATGCCGGAGGAAATGAAAAGCTTGTAAAGATGGAGACGGGGTTGCGTGTTTATGGGGGAGACAGCAGGGTTGGAGCACTAACACAGAAGGTGTCACACCTTACGTCACTCAAGGTAAAGGGAATGAGCTGCAGGACACAGTTGGGGGTGTCTTCCATTTGTAAAACAGCTTTAGAGATTCACCAGTGCAATCCAACTTGTGTTATTATTGTGGTTACAGTTTTTTCACCTTTTTAACATCTCTTGGAAGCATTTGATGATTTAACTACAGCTTTTTGGCAGTCTCAACCCTATGACCTGTAATCCCTCTGCCTCCTTTTGGCTGGTGATACTTTGTTGATGAGAACATTGGCATGGCTCACACACCTGTATTGTCCAGAGCATGCTGGGTGTCCAGCTGCTGTTTGACAGGTGGCTTTGCTGCAGTGGTCAGAACATAGGTGTGAACGGGCACGGCTTGTGTTCTGCTTCTAGACTGGTTAATACTGAGCAAATGCAAGTGGTTCTCTCTGAATCAAGGCAGAGAATACAGGATGAAGAGCAACTGTGCCAGCAGTAATGGCTGCTTGCATTGCTTTTCCAGAACTAACGCAGCAAACCTTGTTGCAACATAGATTTTTAATTACAGATGGGCCATGGGCTGGTGGATGACATAAACTGCTGCGAAATGTGCAGGATGGCATGAATGTCACTGCAAGTCCTGCAGCGTAGCTTTGGGGGGTGAGCAGCAAAGAAGGCAGCACAGGAACACATGGGAAGGTGTGCAAATTAGAATTGTGGGGGAATTATCCTTTGAGCCTAATGAGTGTGTGTAGTTCCTCCCTGATGCTGAGTGTCCTCCACTTCTTCCCTTCAGCCTTATTTTTGTTTGGAGCTGTTTACACTTGATTAATTTTGTTTAGGGTTTTGTATTTCTCTGGATCTGTTTGCTCTTGCTGTCAACCAGACGCTGAGTCACCCTGCATGTAAATGAAAGAATCTGGCAGTTCTCTTTGTAACAACACCTGCTAGGAGGAAACAGCTCTCTTCCAAGTCCTTACTGTAAAACTCTCTTGCTGAACTCTCCAGGGAACAGAGCTGAGATTTACTGGCCAACTTTGTGAGAATTTGCCTGTAGGACTACTAGACGATTGTAATAGTGGCGATTCTTTTCTAATCGTATAAATGCTGGCAAACAGTAGCTTAAGCTCTAGTCTTCTGCCTTCTTCTCAGGTGGGATCTCTTAATGTGAAATGCCTCTGTACACCATGTCACACTTCTGGACACATCTGTTATTATGTGACTAAGCCAAATAGCTCCGAGCCACCTGCTGTTTTTACAGGTGAGGAGTTGGGATGTTACGTCGCCTGCAGCCTGTGTCACAAAGAAATAGACTGTCCCTCTGCTTGTGTGCTCCTGACTCTGGATGTGTATTTGTTCCTTATTACCACTGCAGCTGACTAGCTTCCTTAGCAAGGAAGCCCCCTTAGCAAGAGCTACCAAGTAGTAATTGTAGATAAACTTGGCGAAACTCCTCTGGGTTTGTAAAGGCATTGCTGGACACCCTGCAAGCAACATTCAGAAAGAGTCCTGGATGAGTCTTTCTTTTAACACTTTCTTCTCTGAATCAGGAGGTTTTTTGTTTGTTTGTTTGTTTGTTTTTGTACAGCCTTTTCCTCCCACCCCCACCCCACAAGCACTCCTGCCAGGCCAAACTGTGTCTTAATTCCAAAGACTGTTTGCTTTTCCATATATCTGTACCTGTGTCCATAACAAAACTGAGAGAACAGAAGGTGGGGAAATAAGACAGGATGGGTGTCCCATCTCTGGTGCTCTAGGTTTGGTTCCTATTTTGGTGAGTAGAGTTACCCTTTAAATGAGGCTGCTGTCAGTCTCTCCAGACTGCCATATCATCTGTCTCCTGGTGAGTGTTCTCCAGAATTTGGACCAACTGGTGTCTAGAAGAAGTAACTGCTTGAGCAGAAGTTTAGGGAGCACTGAGGAGAAAATGCAGAGGAAATTGCAAGTACTCACGTGCCTTTGTCTTTGTTCAAGTTCATAGCAAAGGGAACTACTATTCCTTGTTCACTGTAGAAGGGGCAAGAAGGGAGAGCAAGGGAGATTCTCACAACTAGGGATTGTTTGCCTGTGGAGGCTGTGAGATTTTCTGCATTAGAAGTTAAGAGTGGATTAGAGAGATGTTTGTCATTTGGGTTAATGTAGCACTGAGCCTGTGTGGGGCAGAGGCATAGACCAGATGTCCCTGTGCCACTAGGTGCTGCAAAGTCTCTGTACCTTCTGGCTAGCTGCAGCAAGGGCTGAGCAATAGCAGGACTGATCCCTTGGGGAGCATTTGCACGTCTTTGGAGTCAGGCGGCTTGCCTGGTCCTGATGCCCTGTTACGCTTCGCTCTCAGGTGACACACTGTTTGTGGCTGGTTGTGGAAAATTCTTCGAGGGAACTCCAGAGGAGATGTACAGAGCACTGATAGAGATTTTGGGGAGCTTGGAACCTGAAACGGTATGAAACTATCCTTTTTTTGCTAGTAGGTTAACTAGCCAAAATGTGATGCAGACATCGTAAGAAACTCTCTCTCTAATAATACTGTTGTTCAAAGATAGAATTTCCCATGTGTTGAAGGAATGAATGCTTACATCAAGGGCTGCTTTTGCTGCAGAATAGCTGGAGTCCTTTGAGAAGGAAATACATGTACCCTAAATACAATTATGTTTTGTGGGGAAAGAGTGGAAGCTATTTATTAAAACAAAGACTAGGGAGCAGGGATGCCTGAGTTCTTTCATCAGACTTGCCACTAAATTGGCACACAGTATCTGGCTGATCACACCCAGCACATTGCCTGGGCATATCTCCCGTGGAGAGTATGGTGTATCCTGGAGAATTGACTCTGTGCCCCACTGTACCGTAACACTGATGATAGCACTTGGCACTGCACCTACCTAGAGCCACATGTAACTCTTCATTTCTCATCCTAGAGAGTTTATTGTGGTCATGAATACACCATCAACAATCTCAAATTTGCACGACATGTTGAGCCCAGTAATGTTGCTATCCAAGAAAAGCTTGCTTGGGCCAAGGTAAGTTGGTTCATCCTTTCTCTAGACTCGCTGGATGCCTTTGTGGACATAGAGCCTCTTTGGGGAGGCAGGGGAGAGGGAACAGCATGAGAGGGAAGCTGAGGGAAGGGAGTGATAAGAGCCAGAAGCAGCAGTAGCTCATGCTTTCAAGGGTGCAGTGTGTTTGGGGGCAGGGTTTATTTGTGTCCCACAGAGGATGGTTTGCTCTCCTGTGGAGATACAGCCACCCCTGGGAATTTCTTGGTATCGGTACAGGCTGACCCTCCCCATCCATCTGGGAGGATTAGCTCTGCCCCAGAAGGCTAAGGCCTGTGTCCCTCTGCGTGCACCTGTGTGCTTGTCTGATTGCATGGCCCTGGGAAGGGCCGGGCTGGAGGAGCAGTTCCAGCAATTAGATGCAGTATTAAGCCTGTTGCATGGTTCATACCCAGAACACTTTTTGTTTGCCAAAACATTCCTCATCAAGCAGAATTCTCTCCCCTTGTTGTAGGCAAAATATGACAGCGGTGAACCAACCATACCCTCCACAATTGCAGAAGAGTTTACATACAACCCCTTCATGCGAGTGAGGTACGGAGGAGGTGTGGGACCGATCACTCTGCCTTGTGTTTGGGATGTGCGTGTGTGTAGAGGGGATGAGGTCCCCAAAGAGCGAGTCATGAGAGTGAACTGCTCTTGCATCACGTGCTTCTATTCAGATGCTGCCAAGACCTTCCTTAAAACATCTGTGTTTCAAGAGTAAATCTGGCAAAATATACTCGCTGTCCTGGCAGAGGCTTGTTCTAGTAAGATTTGAAGGGTTGTGATGAGCACCTCTGCCTGGGCTGGGGTCCCTGGCTCTGGAGCTATACTCCACACTCCACAGTGTGATTATGTTCCTTTGTCACGCTGAGTTTGGCAGAGAGGCGCGGTGAAAGATGCCATTCAAGGCGTAAGGGTGTTTGCAACCTCTGTTGCCCATGAGTGTTTAAATCAAGGGAACTGATAAGCCTGTGGCAAAGCTGAGTCCTTGGTCTTAAATTCAAAATCTCCCCTTGATGCAGATGAAATGTGATGGTGGTGACTTTGCCTATGAGATTTTTATCTTGCAGCGTGTGTATTTACTGTCCTTGGTGTTCCCTCCTGGTAGGGAGAAGACTGTTCAGCAGCACGCTGGGGAGACTGACCCCATCCGAACAATGGGAGCTATCAGAAAAGAGAAGGATAATTTCCGGGTCCCAAAGGACTGAGCACTCTGCCTGAATCACTTTAAATGTCAGTTTAATCGTAACTTAGACTATTCAGATGTTTTAGGAATTAAGCATTCTGTTGTGATTAAGACAGTCATATTTAGGTTTTTATTTTGTTTTAATTAAGGAAAAAAAGCACTTTGCCCTTGTTGAGAATGTTCTACAGCATATTTATATGATGAAGAATATTTATCCTTCTATTTGTGGTTCTCAAACTGTCACATATGTCACAAACTGATCAGATCATTTTACAAATGTTGGTACATGGCTCAGAGGCTGGGGTTGGGAAGAGTCAAGTCTTGAAGCTTTTTTTTTTTTTTAAAAAAAAGTTCTGTTATTTTTATAGGAGCCCTCTGTGAGTGCAGACAGTGGGACTGGGGTCCAAGATGTCTTCATTTAAAAAACAGAGACAAAATACACATAACTTAAATTGCCATCTGAAGATTTAAATTTTTCCATGCTGCTACTTAAACTCTTCTGAGTCTATCACTTCTGTCTCCACTAAAGCCACTTGCCAGTGACAGATCTGCTCTGCCACCACCAGTTAAGGGCTTAGTTCATTAAATACGCTATATGGCCTGGCTTTAGAAACAGGATGGTGGGACTGTCCAGCTGTTCTGCAGGGCTTTTCTCTCTGACTTTCCTTCTCATAGACTGCAGTAACTTCTTCAGGCAGCGTGCTGGCTTAGAGATTGCACTGTTGCTTATACCCTTGCACTGTCAGCTTAGCCTGTTTGCATGTACCTGCTCACTGCTCTTAATTGTGATCTGTATGTTACTTGTGTTAGTACCACAAGGCTGAAGAAGGAATTCGTCTGCTCATGCAAGATCCTAAGAAGAAAGAACTTACCTGGTGCCTAACTGCATGTCTAGCAGTTGAGTAGCAACTAGACTGCTGCTCCCGTAGGTTCCTTGCTGCCAGTAACCAGAAGAGCTGCTTTGTAATATGCTGTAAACTAGCACTTACCAGCTGGACACTGATCCCCAGCCAAGAGAGCAACTGTTCTCGTGAGCGTGGGTAGTAACTATCTTGTGCCTCTGAATGTGGAAGACACCAGCATATAGGCCTGAATTAAATGGGAGCAGATGCTGTATGCTACTGCAATTAACCGTTTATCACTGCAACCTGCTCTGGTTCAGCTTCTGTTCAGAAAAGGCCAGAGAAGTGACGTTATAAATGGAGAGGTTGTCCTTATATTGCCAAATTCAGTCAGGCTGGAATCTCAGATCCCTGGAGAAACCATCTCAGCATGGCGTGTTCCAGTTTCTAGGTTTGCCCGTTCGGCTTAAAAGCTGTCTCTCTTCTCAGGCTAGTGCCGAGTGACCCGAGTCTGCAGCTACCCTGAAAACTGCAAAGAGGAAACATCTCACTGGGCTGTTTTTCTGACTGAGTAATGTGCGAAAGTGGGTGAATGGGATCAACTTTGGGGATGGGGGGGGGAAATGCAGTTTTCTGAGAGGGGAGTGGATTAAGTCTGAACGGCTCATCTTTTGGGGCGGCTGAGATGCTTGGTCCTGGCTGTGGGACTATAAATAAAATCTGTTGAGACCAAAGGCCTGAGGAAAGGCTTTCTGCTCTCAGCGTTTGGAAATACTTGTTCGCACCTGTGGGATACAGAGCACTGGGACATCCGTCCGCAGCCCAGGTGCACTGAGAGAGTTGGCACAGGTATTCGTGAATTTTTCTAGTACCTCCCTGGCTGAAACTGTGTATCTGGAAGAACTTGTGTTGCCAATTCAGAATAGCACTTTGGGGCGTCGCAGTCCTGTTACTGCCTGTAGTTTTGGCAGAGAGCTGAGTTGTAATGACCCCACATCCGCGCTGCAGCGTGAAGCAGCACTTGTTTCGAATGAACTTGCTTAGCCCAGGCTCCCTGTTCGGGCCTCGGGGGCTGAGCCAGTATCCAGGGAGCTTCTCGTGTTGCTAACGAAAAGCATCTTTCCAAAGGAATATTGCCTCTGAGTTCTCCAGTATCCGGGTGCCCGACCCTGGTCGTGCTTGACCTGGGACGCACCTCTCCCGTGCTTTCCATCCTTCAACTTGACATCTTTTTAGGAAAAAAAGAAAAAAGGTAAAAGAAACATCAGAAAAGCTGGTAAGAGGTAGAGGAGCTGCTGCGGGAGCGACCTGCCTCCCCTCGTCCGTCCCGAGCATCCGGAACGGCTTGTGCCTGATGGACAGTTGTCACGAGGAGGGAGGGTCGGTGGTTAGTGACTGATTTGGGCTTTTTAACGCTGTCTGCAAGGGCTGCTGCAGCTTGCTCGTTTGCTGTGGGTGTGCGTGCCGGTGCTGTGTCTGGGGCCACCTTTCCTCTTACGGTGGAAGAGGAATCTCGCAAGCAAAGCCTGGTAGAGACCCTCCCCGAGAGCTGTCAGGAGCGGACTGGGCGATGATTGCCGCCTCAGCAGGAGTGAGCCAAAGATGGTAGGACACAGTCTTCGAGGGGCTTGACAGCTGTCTTTAATGATTTTTGTTCCTAATTATATCTTCTTCCTCTGTTTCTTGATCTCAGTTGCATACTGCAATCTGCTCAAGTACAAGATTTTTTTTTTTTTTTAATGAATGTTTCACCATTGAAACTAAGCATGAAAAGATTCAAATGATTTTGGTTCTGGTTTCTCCCGCTGTCCCTAAAGTGTGTTGCTTGGCGAGTAATGCAGCAGTGGAGTTTGTAACTGCTTAATTTCATTGTGGGGGCTCAGGTCCGCTCTCTAAAGGAAATGCGGCGGTAGCTGTGTTAAAGGGATATGAGCAGAACTTGGTGTAACCATTTTTAAAAAATTTTACTTTATAAATTTTTTTTGTAGTTCAGAAGGAAAAGTGGTACCTAAAACTTTACTGACTCTAATAATTTGAATGCTGTGCTGCTACAACCAAGCATGACTTTGCTGATGTCTGTTTTGACAATTGAGGAAATAAATACAGCTGTAAACAGAGCATCGATGTGGCAGTCTGGAAAAGGTGGATTTTTTTTTGTTGTTGTTGTTTAAAAACCAACAGTGATTAAAGTCAGCAACGAGCTGTAAGCAGCTTTCCTCGTGATTCTTGGTGGCCGTTTGGGAACCTCTAAGGCTGCACCCAACGCCCGTTCTTGTTAAAGGTGTATTTTCCTGCCAAAGAGACACGAGCATGTTCTGTGCTTGTCTCCTGCTGAAGAAAATCCTGTGGGCTCGGCACGGGCCCCCCCGGCGCTCGCGGCGCCCTCCGCGCTGCTCCGCTGCCCCGGGGCCCGGGCAGGCGGCAGGGCCGCGTTTGGCCGCGGGGGACGGGGCGGGAGTGGGGCAGGGGGCTCGGGGAGCTGCCGGGAGCTGCCGGGGGATTCAGCCCTGCTTCCCCCCCCTCCGCCCCCCCAGGCTCCTCCCCGCGCTGCCCCGGCGGGGCGGCGCTTCCTGCGCGTCCCCGCCCGCTCCGGGGAGGATCCGCGCGCGGCCGCCCGCAGGTAGCGGCCGCGCGGGCCCGCGTCGCGCGTGGGCTGCGCGGGGCCGGGCAGCGCCCCTCCCCGGGGTCGCGCGCGTGGGCGCCGCGCGGCCTCCCCACGGCGCGCTCCCGCGTGGGGGCCGGGCGCCGGCGACGCGGCCGTTCGCTTTGCAGGTGCCGGCGGCCGCGGACCATGAAGGTGAAGGTGATCTCGGTCCTGGAGGACAACTACATGTACCTGGTCATCGAGGAGAGCTCCAGGGACGCCGTGGCCGTGGACGCCGCCGTCCCGCAGCGGGTGAGCGGGGCCGCGCGCGCGGGGGCTGCGGCCGGCGCCCCGACGGGGCGTTCGGTCCCGGCGCCGCGAACCGGGGAGCGAGCGAGAACCGCCCGAAGCGCGGCCTCGGCGTCGCGCCGGAGCCCCGCGCCCGGGCAGGGCTCTCTGCAGACCCCCCCCCCCCCCCGCGCCCCCGCCCCGTCGCCGTCCCTTCCAGCTGCTGGACGTCGCCGGGCGGGAGGACGCGGTGCTCCGGGCTGTCCTGACGACCCACCACCACTGGTAAGCGCCGGGGCGGGCGGCGGGGCGGGCGGGCGGGTGGCCACGACGCCCGCGACGCCCGCGACGCCCGTGCCCGCAGGGACCACGCCAGGGGCAACGAGGAGCTGGCGCGGCGGTGCCCCGGCCTGCGGGTGTACGGCGCCGACGAGCGCATCGGCGCCCTGACGCACAAGGTGGCCCACGGCGAGGAGCTCGCGGTGCGTGGGGACGGGCACGGGGACGCGGCCCCGCCGCGCGCGACGGGCGCTGACGCCGGTGCCGCCGGCAGTTCGGCGCCGTGCGGGTGCGATGCCTCCTGACGCCCGGGCACACGTCCGGCCACGTGTGCTACTTCCTATGGGAGGACGAGTCCCCGGACGCGCCGGCGCTCTTCTCGGGTAGGTGCGGAGAGACCCCCCCTCCCAACCATCACCCCCCAGCCCGTCCCCCCGGGCTCCGCGCCCTCCCCGTGCTCCGGCCGCCCTCCGCTTCCCTCCGCAGGCGACGCGCTGCTGGTGGGCGGCTGCGGGGAGCTGTGCGAGGGCACCGCCGAGCAGACGTACGCCAGCCTGGCCGCCGCGCTGGGCGCCCTGCCGAGGGAGACGGTGAGCGCCGGGCGGGCGCCGGGCGGGCGCCGCGAGCGGGGCTCTTCCATCCGCCGCCTCCCTGCCGTCGCCCTTGCAGAAGGTGTTTTGCGGGCACGAGCGCGCCGTGCGCAACCTCAAGTTCGCCTTGAAAGCGGAGCCGGACAACGAAATGGTGAAGAAGAAACTTGCCTGGGCCAAGGTGAGCGGCTCCCGGCTGCGCCGGAGCCGGGTGCCGGCTCCGCACCGGCGCCTCGGCGTGCAGCGTGGCGCGGTCCCGGGTGACGTCCGGTGCCTCGGCAGCGCCGGGATGACGAGGACTTGCCCGCGGTGCCCTCCACGCTGCAGGAGGAGTTCCTCTACAACCCCTTCCTGCGGGTCACGTAAGTGGGGCCCAGATCCGCTCCCCGCGCCCCTCCGTGCCGCCCCTTCCCCGGCCCGCGTCCCCCGCCGCGCGCCCGGGGAGCCCAGCCCCGGAGCAGAGCCCGTCTCCGTCGCAGGGAGGAGCCTTTGCAGAAGTTCACGGGCGAGACGGACCCGGTGGAGGTGCTGAGGACCCTGCACGCCCAGAGGGATCGCTTCAAGAAGCCCAAGGAGCGGCCGAATCCCCAGGCGGTGCTTGCGCTCGAGTGGGGGCTGCTCAGCCCCTTCCTGGAGAAGAAGCGGGGCGGCAGCAGCGGCGCAGCGACGGCCGCCGCCGCGCAGCGTCCCCGGCGCAGCGGGGCTCCCCGCGGCGCGCGCCGCGCTGCGTCCTCCCCGCGCGCTCCGAGCCCCGTCCCTTGAGGCGCCTGCCTTGCCGTTGGGAAGTGGTTTCCGTCCTTCGCGCTGCTCGTTTGGGTCCTGTTCTGCCGCTCGCGGGGCGAGCGGAGCCCTCGGGCCCGGCTGCTGCCGCTGCAGGACAAGATGCTGCTGCGACGCTTCCAGTTCCTCTCGGGAAGGGCGGTTTTTGCATCCCCCCGTGGAGCAGGCGGGATCCCGCGGGACCCTTGGGCGGTTTTTGCATCCCCCCCGCAGAGCAGGCAGGATCCCGCGGGACCCCCGGGCGGTTTTTGCATCCCCCCACGGAGCAGGCGGGATCCCGCAGGACCCTCGGGTGGTTTTTGCATCCCCCCGTGGAGCAGGCGGGATCCCGCGGGACCCCCGGGCGGTTTTTGCATCCCCCCGTGGAGCAGGCGGGATCCCGCGGGACCCCCGGGCGGTTTTTGCATCCCCCCACGGAGCAGGCGGGATCCCGCGGGACCCTCGGGTGATTTTTGCATCCCCCCGTGGAGCAGGCGGGATCCCGCGGGACCCTTGGGTGGTTTTTGCATCCCCCCACGGAGCAGGCGGGATCCCGCAGGACCCTCGGGTGATTTTTGCATCCCCCCGTGGAGCAGGCGGGATCCCGCGGGACCCTTGGGTGGTTTTTGCATCCCCCTGCAGAGCAGGCGGGATCCCGCGGGACCCTCGGGTGATTTTTGCATCCCCCCACGGAGCAGGCGGGATCCCGCGGGACCCTCGGGTGGTTTTTGCATCCCCCTGCAGAGCAGGCGGGATCCCGCGGGACCCTCGGGTGGTTTTTGCCCTCTGGCCCGGGTGGGTCCGAACGCCGCCTCGGCCGCCCCGGGCTTCAAGAGTGGGCAGAGCTCTGCAGCAGCCGCGTGCGAGCTCTGGCCCCGGAGCCGGGATGCACCGGGGGGAGGAGGATGTGCCGGAGCCGGAGCCCTCCCGGCTCAGCCCGCGCCGGCGTCGCGCAGCAGGTCGGGGGCGCAGAGGCGAATGCGATGCACAGGAGACGCCCTGCGCCCCCCTCCCGCAGCCTGGTGGGGTTTGGGGGATTTGTTTTGTTTTTCTTTCAGAAGGACAAAATAAACCGTTGGGCGAGAACGCGCAGCCCCCTCGCTAACCGCCGCAGCCGCCTCGGCCGCTCGAGCCCCGCGGAAGGCGCTCGGCGGCGCCTGGCCGAGAGCCTGCTCCGACCCGCCGGGCTTTGCGGGAGGGCGGAAAGGAAGGGAAGCTGGGAGCAGCGCGCCGGGATTTGGAGCCAGCAAGGCCTTCGGGCGCGCTTGGGCGCGCTTGGGCCGACTGGACGCCTGCGTGGGGCTTTCCAAGGCGCGCCAGCTGGGCGGCGGCACGCTCCGCCTTGTCCCGGACATGCTAGCCTTTTTTTTTTTTTTTCCCCCTACTTTTTTCTTTTTTCCCAAGATAGCTAGAAAATTTGGAGATGGGAAATGTTTTGAATTAGCTTTTTATTTACATTGCCTTTTATTTAGAATAAAAGCCAGAGAGCGGCTGGGGCTCTTAAACCTCTTCAGCTTGCGAAGGTCTGAGTTAAGGTTGTGCAGTGTCATTACTAATTTTTTTAAAGACGTTTGAACAATGTGTGCAGCTTTTATTTTGCAAGT
This sequence comes from Rhea pennata, assembly GCF_028389875.1. NCBI lineage: Eukaryota > Metazoa > Chordata > Aves > Rheiformes > Rheidae > Rhea > Rhea pennata. Next base: position 17,992,237 of record NC_084677.1, on the reverse strand, counting down.
GATGGGGAGGTTTATTACAAAACTGAGCATTGTGAATTCCTTTTTTTTTTGGGGGGGGGGGAGAGCTTGCTGGTGCCTCTGTAAATAGCTGTGAAAATACCTTTGATGGGACAGCTTTTGAGCAGGTTACTCCCTAAGGGACAGGCTCTTGGGTTTCTTCTTTTTGCATCGAAGTGCAAAATATGTGTGTATAATTGTCCTGGTTTTGCTGAGTTTATACCGACTTCGCATAGTTAAATGAAAACAGAGCAGCACAGAGGCGTGGGCCCTGTAATCCTGTACTGTATGCTTTTTAAGCAGCGTTGATTATAAACTTTATCGCTCCGAACACTGGAATAGAGTTGACTTCAGGTTCTTTGATGTGTGGACTATGAATTTAAATGAATTTATTACCACTAAAGCCTGGTTTATGGCCATTTCTTCCATTGCTAGAGACTTTTTTTTTTTTTTTTTAAAGCTGCATTGTTATAATTTACTCTCTCCAAAAGGGGGAGAATTAATCGTGCTGCACAAGTTGTCTCAGTGCTGGAGTTGTTCTGTTTAAACGTGATGGTACAATTTGCCGTAGATGGTGATGCGCTGACAGGCATTCCTCTGTTACTGTGAAGTGCCTGGGTGCTCCGCTGGAAGTTTATTTATCCTGTGATCTAAGATGCACACGTGTGCGTGGGGGCAGGGTTCCTGAACTAGCATTGGATTTGCTAATTTTGATAATAGTAGCAGGGAACTCAAAGGCCAGGAGCAAGTCAAGCTGTTCTGGACACTTGGGACAGTCCACAGGAGCCGCAGGCTGGACGCGTGGTGAGCGGAGGGTCTTCTGACGCCTTTAGCAACGTGTATGTTGATAACCTGGTAACTGGAGAAGAGACAAAACACAGATCCCCAGCTAATCTGCAGCTAATTTAGCTTTGTTTATTTGTGTGCATCTGGCCCGACATGCATGTTCTCAACCAAAGCTGAACTTGTTTCTTTTGCGCTGATGTACAAAGTTTATAGTCAGAGCACTTCAGTGTATTGGACTTGCTTTGCATTAGCACTGCAATTTCTTGCTGTAGTTAAAAAAATCTTACGGTTTAGTATAACACTGTGCATTATAAAACTATGCATGGAAAAGCGCATTCAATAAAACTACCAATTTGCTTGTAAAGACGATAGGGAAAGGCGGGGGAAGCCATGTGAGATTCTTGCCTTATGAACACTGTGAACTCACTAATTAATGAGCAGCACCTGAAATTATATAACACTTTTAATTAAAAACATTAAAAACATCTTGTACATTGTTGGCTTATTTTTAGTAAAAGACTGGATGAGGCGTTGAGAGGTTCACAGTAAAGCGTTGTCAGCTAAGGTGGTCTAAGAGGCAGTTCAAGGTCTGGCAGCTTTGCTGACAGGCGTAAGCTCAAGGTCCACAGTAACTGAGTGCCTGTTATCTTTAAAGAGCATCTGAGCAAGGTTTGAATCTGGGCTAGGTGCAGCAATCATCTCCATCTGTCTGTGTCTACTCTGAAGGAACAAAGCACTGTGACGGCTTTCTTCTCAGTTTTTGTTCATTTAACAGTGCTTTCTTCATAGTCCTTCCTTATATAGCAGTAACTGGGGGAAGGAGGAATACTTTGAAGTAAGAGAAGAATGTAATTTTTAAGTTCACATTCACTGGCAGCTACAGCAGTCACAGAAAGAGGTGCCGCATCTGACTGCATCCCTTTCTCTTGAATTCAGGTACAGCTGCCACTTCTCCCACTATCAGCGTCCCCTCCCCAAACGTTGTCATTTCGGAAAAACTGACATTCAAATTAAGAAAGACCAAATCAGTTATTCATAGTTCTCTCTTTTTTCTTTTTGTAAATAGTTCTCAGAATACCCGTATGTGAAAAATACACACAGCAAGACAAGCACATTTCATCTCCATTAATGAAAAACCAAATCTGTTTCACGTTCACAAGTCTCTGGGCAAGGCATCTTGATATACTGCGTTAAACAAGACTGTATTTTTACTAACCCCTTTGATTGTTCTAGTAATACTACTTTTTTGTGATGATTAAATCTCACAGCCTTCTATAACTTTTGTAAAGTAACAGCTTTCAGAGACATCAAGGATGGTTTGTCCTTTGTGGAAAGATAGCAAAAAATTCTTACTTGAAACACCATAAAAAAATTGTTTTCTCTTAATTTATGGATATTATCTACCATTAAACTACTGTTGAGACAGGGATAGATGTGACAATTCTGTTACTCTCTGTACTATGTATTTAGAAAGAGAGAAGGAGATGTATAATTGCCCACAGTTATAGATAATTATTGCAATTAAAGGAAAAATAAATTTAGATTTTTCTTAAGCATTCACTCAGGTCACATTTCAGTAGGCAATAAAACAGCCCTTGGTCTCATGTTCCTCATATGATTACAGGCTGTTGGTTGCCACTCCATTTGACAGTGCAAAGGTACTGCAGCTGGGCCTCAAGAGCATCCAGTCGGGGACAGTGAAATGAAAAAACAGCACCCAAGGTCTAATTAGACCATTCCTAACTATGTGAGGATGTCTGAAAAAGAGGCAGCCATAAAACTTGGTGCTGTGAAAATACAGCAAGGCCTGGACTAGCAATACTCTGATATAGCATAAAGCTCATCTCAATGAGGTCACGGTCTACTGCAAGGCAAATCCCTCAGTACCTAAAATTCATCAGTTCTGATAAAAGTCGGGGTTGTATAAGGAGGGCAGGTTTAGTTCATAAAGATTGCCTAAAGACTAGGATGCATTACAGTTTTCAACGTGTATTTTAAGTCAGTGTTTGTTTTTTATTCTCATCATTTCAATAATTATAAATCTGTAGGAATCAGGATTACCTGCCTATATACACATTACCTTCTCATTGCTAATGCTAGACACAAATTGCAGTCTCCCACTGATGACACAGAACTTCAGCTGTTTTTTGAGAATCTTAAATACAATTGATTTAAAAAGGCACTGAGTATTTTCTGTACGTAGGCTTCACAGATTTGCTGCCAGAGTCATTCTTCACCATTTGATATTAAATCCAGTGCTTGTTTTCTCCACGGCATGGTACTCTGTGTGCAGTGCTTTTGCAGCCTTTTCTGAATCCACGCCACCTAGCCAGTGTTCGTACAGTTCATTTACAGTCTGATTCTTCTCTGGAATTTCAGTCTTGAGAGATTCATACAGCTTCTCAACTTGCTGAAGCCAGTCCTTGCTGGATTCACCTTCTATTTTGATCTGACCACCTCCATTTAAACAGCCTATATGCAACGAAGTGAGAAAACGTCACTGAGTTTAGAAATCGCTTCAGATTTATCAGAAAAAAAAATCCTTACAGTTAAGAAAACTAAATCCAGAAGTTAGAAAGTGTTTGTACTTAACTTACTCTACAGCTGAGAACCAAGTTTCAGAATGAAAACACTATTATAATTGCATTTTCCTCCTGAGTTATCTAACAGCCACAGGGCAGACAGTAGCCCTGAAGGGGAGATTATTGGCCTGATGTGACCCATCCTAATTCAACATATGGCCCAGGTGTGAGCAGAGAGCTGCTAAAGCATGCTGGGAAAGCACCAGGCAGATATAAGATTTGGAGGAAGCAAGCAATTGTGGTTCTTGTTTTGTCCCTCTAGAGAGGGCTAGGATGCAATTCAGACAAGAGCAGCTTTGGTGCCTCAACTGAAGGTAAGATAAATGCTCCTGGGATATAGTTCTGGATTTACTGTTCTCATGTATGTGTGATGAAAGGGTCAGACCACATAACGTGTAGTTGCTCTCAGTAGTCTGTTCTTTGTATTGAACAACCTTGTGAGCCAAGAGTGGTGCAGATTGTCAGGGAGAGAACGTTGTCCAGAGAGAGTGAAGAAGGGCAGCTCAGTGTTGCTGCTGGCACTGTGTTCTTGTCTATCACAAACAAGCCAGAGCTGAAGTACAAATTGAGCTGCCCAAGCTTTCCACTAGTGAATTCCAGGAGAATTGAGAGGGGAAAAAAGAAAGGCTTTACAGGAAGTAGAAAAGAAAGGAAAACAAGTAGAAAAAGACATTCATCACCAGCCATAGCAAGCACTCTCTAGAAGCAGACTGTTAGCTTCTGTAAACAGAGTTTACAAAGTTAGGAGGGCCTCCTTAAAAGAAGTAGTTGTACCAGTTTCAGTATTAATTTTTTAACTGTAACCACTGAAGGTCTGGAGAATTATTAGCTTCTAGATATATATATATATATATATACAGGCAAAAAACTTTGAAATCTTGATGCGGTGACTATCACATCTTACAGGTTTAAAGGCTTTGCCACAACACTCAGGATGTGAGAGACTGTCTGTGTTTCTTGTACTTCAGTGACAGTTTCATATAGCTTCCTACAGCTACGAATTCTACCAGGGAAAGTCCTATGTGGCCTTACCTGATGGGCAAGCCATGACTTCAACATAGTGGTAAGGGGATCTCCCTCGTTTCAGTTTTTGCACTAAGTTTTGTATGTTTCGAAATCCATATGCCAAAGCAAACTGGAGCAGGACTACTCCATCCTTCTCCAGTGTCACCTCTTGGAAGTCCTTGTTTCTGAGGAACAAAAGCAAACAATATCTTATCTAAATTAACTTCTATTAAACTTCCAAAAAACATTGTACTAGAACTAAGCTCTTTTCTAAGTTCTATTCAAGAAAAGTGTCCTAATTCTTTGCCCTCCCCCCCCCTCCCCAAACAAGTTAGATAAAAGAACTAGCTTACAAAGACTTGGTTGTATTAGAAGCTACAATCCTTTCCAGAGCCTTTTTGAGCACCTTCCATGTGAATTAAGTCTGTTGAAAACACTTGCATTGAATAAATCCTTAAAATTTGGACAAGCAGAGCTCAAACAAAAAAATCTCATTGTGATAAGCTTTCTGGGTTGGCTTCAGCCAACTTACACATCAGTGAGGCCTTTGAAAGAAACTTTTTAAATTGTAGCTGGTCATAACACCAGGGAGTAAGCCAGTATTGAAGGTTTCCCAGCTCTTAGTATCAGTGGAAATAGTTCTTCCTGATAAGAGAATAAGCAATCTGGGGGGTGTGTGTGTGGTGTTTTTGAAGCATCTTGTATTGAGATTGCTGACTCCTATCTCCTAGACCAGGGAATCCTAACCATCAGTGTCACTGGTATGTAATTCATTACAAAAAGTACATTAAGATTACACCTAGGAAACTAGTAGGAATCTCAGTTTAAATGTGCCTCTTATGCCCAGGTTCAAGTGACCTGTTTTACTCTGTCTTACAACAGTTTGATTAAAATGGAACCTTAGAGTCCTGACACCTGGTTTGTGATAGTTAGATTAGTAATGAATCTACTTCAGTGACATGATCACAGGTGAGAAAGTTCAAATCTAGACAAGTTCTGTCTTCTAAATTACTCTGGAAGCAGCCTGCACTTGATACTGGGAAAATCTATCAAGCCAAAATAAAGTGTGTGGGTGGTGAAGGGGCTAGAAGTCTCCAAGGGAAAAGGCTGCAAAGAGTGCTGGCTGATTTATTGCCCAGCAACTGTGGGAGTGAGACACCAATTCCCATGCCTTGAAGTAAAATGTTTAACATTGCAAAGAAATTTTCAGCCATCAGCCAGATAACAGCATAAACAGAATTGCAATAAAAATAGTGTTTTATGTAAGACTAACTTCTTACTTCAAAGGTTTGTACTGAATTGTATCCACTTGAATTCCAAAAAGTTCCTTTGCTGCATACTTGTATATGTGCTCCAAATAGCCACCAGAACCACCTCCTGAATGGCCGGAGAGCTCTTCTTCAGTAATGCTGCTAAACCTGAAGGGAGGAAAGAAAGATGAACTGTTTTAGAGGACCTTCAACATAACAGCCAGCCCCAAGTCCATTGTTCTTTGAAGCAAATGAGTTTGATTATGTCAATGCGGAAATAGCTTCAGCACTACTAAAAGCATTATGTTGTTAGCCCTGTGAGGTTTGTGATAGTAGACTTGTTCACAGAGCAAAGTTCATGGAATTCAAAAGCAACAGAACAAGCCATGGATTAGCTCCCTTAGGACTCCTAGCCTTTCCCTTTCTCCTGGGAACTGACTATTTATAGCTTCAGGGTCCTCTAGATTTAATGCTATGCTGTCTAGTGTGCTTTGGGTAAAGCTCAGTGGAAATGCTCTATCGTGTTCCGTGACAAGGCCTGATCCATACACCGCAAACTTGATCTTGCCAGGTAATTCCCATAACAAAACTCTGCTTGGAAAGACCAGAATGACATGGGCAATTGTTAGCTTCCTATTTAGCATCTCTGTGAACATTAGCCTTTGTTATTTTTTTCCTCCTCCAGTTTCAAAGTATTGATGGTATGGACCTGTGCAATGCAAACTTTTCCTGGAGAACAGTCTAGGAGGAGTCCTGTCTCAACCATGAAACATCTCACGAGTGCTAAAGCTTTCTGCAGTATAAACAGCAGAATTCACTATTCAAAGCTCTAGTTCCGTGTTACAACACTATTTTTGAAACCAGCAACATTCAATCTGGTTGTTGGGACACACCAAAACACTTCTGGGGAGTGTTAATACTATAACTACAAGCACAGAGAGATTAAATTTGTGTTGCTCTGGTTTTATATGCTTAATAAAACTCATGTAACAAAGATGAACAAAATTAATGATGCCAGGGCATTTGCTCTCTACGTGGCCATTTTCAAGTTCAACACATCTTTGTCCAAACTACACTAATAAAAGTTCTGCAATTCAAGTTCTGCACAAGTAATCCCATTTCACTGATATGCCAAAACACAACCAGCTATTCAGAGGTCAAGATAATGTTTCTTGAACAGCTCACCAGATAGAAGCCACAACAATGGCTTTTGTTATGGGGGAATAATAGGATGGGGGATATGCTTATAAGCACTCATCAGGCAGTGACACTTGCATTCTTCTAACAGCTGCAGAAGAGAAAACCCTTGAATTCTGGCCAAATAATTTAAAGTCAAATCAAAGATGTTGCCTCTCTCAGATAATATCTCAGCTTCAGAAGAACTACAGGAGACAACGTTTTAGCCTGTAATTGCTTTCAGAAACTATTTTTAATTCAGTCTTGTTTACAGGAACTGAGATTCATTAATGAATGTTTCAGTGTGTCTGGCCTCACGTACTGCCACTCTCTGAAAATGAGGCTGCCAGTAAAGTTTCAGTGCTGCCTGCAGCAAACAGTTATACCACCAGAAGTCCTGGGATTTCTGGCACTTTATCTTACTCTTGCTGCCAAATGTAATAACCTCTTAATGGGCTTTTCCACGTGCTGGAGGAAAAGTAGAACAACAGCCATTGGACTGCTTATTTTAATGCTCCAAGTTCTATGGAATATGTGTTGTTTGTAACCAGTCAATTTACTGAGTAGGTTAAAGCTAGCAAAAGGTCATAGAGGCACTTTATCACCACAAGCATGAGGCCTAGTGCTCAGAACATACTTCTTAGAAGTCAGCCAGAGATATTTATCAAGTAATTAGACATTTTGTTCTGGGTTATAACTGACACTTCCATAATGTTATTTCCTAATACATTCAAACACTTCAGAATCTTTCTCAATTTTCTGTTAATTGCACAACAATAAAGCAGGCAGAACTGAAGTGCTTGTTTGCATGGGTAACTTTTAAAGTTGTACTTCTGGGATTTAATTATGTAGATATTTTTATAGCTGAAGATATTTTTTTCATTTATGACTTGGAAGAAATTTGAAAGCAAGCTATGTCAGAAAAAAAGGTACTTGAAGATGGAAAAAGTATCTGTAGATAGATGTCCTAGTAAAACTACACTGCTTTCCATTCATACTCCAACACATTGGTATAGCCTTCCTTAGAATACAAGCCTAATGCCAATATTAAAAAATACATTCATACCCATGCTATAGTCTCAAAGTTCCTAATCTCCCCAAACGTGTCTGAAGCATTTTAATTTTACCAGTATTGCAGCATTGCATCATCTAATATTATTTATATCACCCATATGTTACAAGGTAGACATAATAAAGAAACAAGGTCAGCCGTAGCCATAAGTAAATGGAAAAACAATGACTACTGGCTCAATTTACTACTCTTAAGCAGTCCTTTTTATTTTTGAGCATGTGAATGAGAATCTGTTCAGTTCTAAAGAAATGTTCAGATGTGAACCTGCTGATCCACTGAAATACAGCAGAAGAAAATAAGGCTCTGTGCATGCATATTATTTTAGCTCTTTTTAAGTCTAGTTAAGAATATAGAACTAGATATACAAAAAAAAGGTATTGGTTACAAATCTTATTTAGCCCAGTTTGTTTGTTTATTTTTAAACTAAGCAGACTTTTAATTTAAGGGACTGGACTGCAACAGGCAACCTCTATCTCCTAATCTCCTTTTTTTTCAGAGTAAGAGTGACCAATATTCATAACTATTAAAAAATAAACTAGGCAATAGGCCTCATGCAAGGACACTTCCCTTCATAGCTCTGTCAAAATACATAGCTCTGACAACTCTTGAGCAAAAGTTCCCAATGGCACTTTGATGTACTAGAAAGTCTTAAACTGTTTAGAAATACGCCAAATTTAAAACCAAAGAACTGAGAATAGATTAGTGCTACGTTCTGCTCATGTGCTATCTGCTGCATATCTGGTCTATCAAAATCCCTCCTTAAAAACTTACAGTGCCTAAGCACTAAACTTTTGGGTCATACACTTCATCTTTTATAATTTGTGAAGGTTACTGTATACAGGTCACTGTATGTGTAAGCCCTTCTGTTTATTAAGGTCACTTTGCACATTAATAAATAGAAAAGCTACAGATAGAGTGCTATAAAAGCACTTAAAACTGATGAAGAAAATGGTTTGGTTTAATGATCAGTGTGGAACCAGCAATTCAGACGAATAAAATGTGATTTCATAGAATCATAGAATGGTAAGGTTGGAAGAGACCTCTGGAGATCATCTCGTCCAACCCTCAGCGTAGCCCGTACGGGGACTGAACCCGTGACCTTGGCATTAGCAGCACCACGCTCTAACCAACTGAGTGTTTTAAAGTTTCTGTAGCCAGTTAGGCCTCTGTGCAGTTGTCCTTTAACCAGATGTTAGTTTTCAATTAAAGCACTTAGACATATGCAAACCAGAAAAGACTTTAAGATCTCATGGTGGTGTGTGTGGGGGATGGTGTCTTTTGATTTTTTAACAAATAAGGAATCCTAGAGATCTTAGCTGGAGTTTCCATATACTACTAATTTGCGCTTTACTACTGCAATCCTTACAGTAGCTTGGATAACCAGGAACAGTTTCAGGATAACACAGTAACAGACTTCTCTGGCTTAGCAAACTTTTCTCACTGATTTAGGTATTTTTTCACTTTTTAAGTTTGCAGATACATTTTTTGTGGGATTCCATCAGCCACACTGTAACAGCGCTTAAAGCAAGACTGCCATGCAATTTATACTTCTCTATACAATTATATTGCTATTACACTCTTATTGGGCTAATTTTGGCAACCCTACTGATTTACAGTGAGTTACTAATCCTTAAACTTCTAAAAACAAATCTAGAACAATTTCAGATTCTTCAAAACTGCAGATTCAACATACTCTGTACATTATTTTATGCATAACTGTACTGACTCAAAAGCAGTGACAAAGGAAAAACAAATCAAATGCAAATACATGCAGCCTTATGTAAAGTAAAATGGCACTGGAAGAGCAAATTCTATTGAAGAACCCAATATGAATACTAGATGAATATGACCAAAGGTGCAAATGAAATTTTCTTCTTACGTGGTATCCAAAGGAGCAGGATCTACATCTGATAGAGAGATTCCTTCTTGTTCCAACAACCTTAGCACTTCTCCTAAAGCAGAAACACACATAAAAAGCTCTTGTTTTGGAGATGAAGGAAAACAAAATCTGATGATTGGTGCATAAACCTACATCTGCAAACTTTACCAGGGCACAATTTGCATTATTAAAATGAAATTAGACAGCAAAATCCATGCATTACACCTTCTGTCAGAGACAAAGGATTATAAAAATGAGTGAATACCTCACTCTGAGGCTTCCAGAAATTAGCTAGACTACCTCTTGTTCCACTTACCTGTAGTGATTACACAGTCCACATCTCGGGTTTGGTACTCTTGGTTGAAAAAGTCTGGCCTTGAAGCCTCTAGCTTTTTGTCATAACAGGGCATTACTGTTACATGGTATATCTGGTCAGGTGTTAAGTGCTGGAAGAAAGATAAAGCTGTGCAGTTGGATTGGTAAAAATTAAATTCTTGAGGGAGACTTTTCCAGGTACAGATACGAATGATACTAATGCTACCATACTTCTGAAAATACTCTCTATTACTACTTGAATATGTGAGTTTCTTCTTCTCACAGAACCCAATTTTAATTTATAGCAAATTTCAACAGTACGGTCTTTCGCTTCTTTTTTCCTCCTCCTTCTGCTAACGCACATGATCCAAAGTCAGACAGTGAAGAATTCCTAATTATGCAGTTAGAGGATGCACTTCCTACACACTACTAAAATCCTGCCCCTGCATCAGCAACTAACAAATGGAGTCAGACAAAACCCTCATGACCATCCAAGAAATGAGTCTAGGCCAAGGAAACAAGTCTCTGACTCAAGGCCGTTGTTTCAGTGTCTTGTGCCAAATGTTCTCAGTAGCTGCCAATTTTTGTAACAAGTATGCAGATGTCAGCATTTCTTTAACACAAGTGTTAAACCAGCACTTGTTAATGGACAATAAATCATACAATCAGAAATGGTGCTCAAGTTTCTCGCTTGACAACTCTGGGCTATTAGTATGACTGTAGTCTTTAAATATCAAATTTATATCTGGAGAGATTCCAAAGGTTAAAGGGGGAAAACAGAACTAAGTCAAACTGAAACAGAACATGAAGCTGGGAAAGAGCAACTAATTTTTAGAAAAGACATGATCTGCACGTATGCACTGACTGAAGTTTTGTTTCAGAGAGGATAATTTATTTTAAGTTATTCACCATCCTTAAACAATGTGAAAATACCACACACACAAGTGAGATGGGAGCACATTCCTGAATAATATGCAGAGATTTTAAATGGTCCATAAAGCAAGAACTTAGTGTTATTTCCCCAACTACCAGCTTCTCGTTAGATAAAACGGAAGTGAGGGATACTGTTTTTGGCATTCTGCAAGATAGTTTCTACCTTTAAACTCTAGTGTAAAACATGTAGCAACATTAAAAAAATCACGTGTTCATGATATTTTCATGAGTGTTAAGTGTTCAATTTTAGCATTTTGCCATTAATCATAGTATACTTCAGACCCTCACCTGCTGTTCTGCAAAATGGCCTTTGACCAAGGAGCCCATGACCTGCTGTGGAGACTTGGCAGTACTGATATAAGGAACGATGAAACTGCCATGGGTTTTCTCAGCATAGCAGATCCAACCTGAGAAGAATAGTGTAATTAATAAACAACTGCAGTAAACTAACAAACAAGTTCTCTCCCCTGCCCTCCTGACTTACTGCTCACTAAGTACTGTTTTCAGTGCCTTTTCGGCACAGAAACAAAACAAGACTAATTTTAGAGATCATTAGGTATCTGTACATATCATTACTGTTATTAACACCAAGATCTCTTTGTACTGTGAAGAGAGTAATCCTTTCCTCACTGGTAAATTTATCCATATTAACTGTTCTGATCAGCTTTCTAAATTTTGCATGCTCTAATGTACTATTAGTATGGCATATTACTATTTCCATAACTAATTTAATACTACACCTGGACAGGCAGAAGCTAGCATGGGCAAAGCCTTTTTGTCTTCAGACCGCTTTCGAAAGCGCTTTACAAACTCTCGTTGGCTCTCCAGTAGGCTGAAGTTTCTTGAGAAAGTTGTATCAAATACATAGTGCACACCTAGGCAGTACAGCATCTTGTTAAAATTCACAAGAAAGATGCAAACAGCAAACTACAACAAAAAAGCCTCCAATCAAACCGGATTAAAACTGTGTCTCTTACAGTTTTGGATCTCTGCAGTTGACAGTGATCTTTTCCCTAGCATGCCAGCATAAGACACCAGCAAAAGTGACAGGAGGACAACAAATTGCTTCAAGTTCCTTCCTGTTATCACTCTGAGTTTATTATGCCACTGAAGTTGCAGACAGTTTTAATTTCAACCAAAATGAATTATGAAACATTATATATCTATGAGGAGATTATCACATCAACCTTCTGCATTCATAAAAGTTATGCTTAACATATACCCCGGCAGTCCCACACTTGCCTAAACTCTTTAAGAATGTGGTCAACTTCTTTGCTGTTTCCAGAACATTCATTTTATATCTTGCAGCTAGGGAAGCTCTGGACTGTGGTGAAAGAGATACCACTACCAACTTCTGTTCATTGGGAGCTGCAGTCTAAAAAACAGTAAGCAAAATAACTTAACTGTTCAGAGAATATTAATATGGTACATACAGCACTTTTAGCACACCGGAAATTCAAAAAATATCTCCCAGTGTTTTGTCCTTAACTTTCAAGTCATTAACTTGCTACATTAAGGCCCTTTCCAAAGCTATGATCACTGAAAAAAAATTGTGCAGGGGAAAAAAAACTGTACTGCAAATCTGCTCAGATTCTTCTTTCTTGGAAATTAATTTTTACATGTGCTGTTCACACGTTTTTGCAGATGCACCACACTAATCTATGAAGACTTTCAAACTCTGCAGCCTACCTAGCTGCTTCTTGTCACCTACCTTGTTAAAAGTTAGCATTTTGTATAGCTCTTCATGGCTCTGTTGAGTGATTAAAACACTCTCTGCTGATGTAATGCAGCCACTACAAGCTAAACAGTCATTCAGAGTAATTTTGGCCTTTTCCAGTTTTTGTGCTCCTCCATCCTAGAAAGGAACAGATTAGATTCAGTCCTGATCACAATATGGAAGTACTCAAGTAGTTGTCTCCTATCGTTACTATATTTAGTAGCAAAGATGTTGCCCTTTTCAGCCTCTCAGTTTATCATTAAAAAAAATCTTTGAGTAAGATGATGATGAAGACAAATCTCTTTAAAGCTTGTTGATTTCTAATAGGATTGTTTGACAATATACATAGAAGTATAGAAAGATATTGAGGAACTCAAGAAAAATTTTAGCAAGACCAAGACTAGAGCTTCAAATCTAGAGCAGTTGTTTAGGCCACAATTATTTCTGCTATCTGGTGGGCTAACACTGCTCCAACATACTGAAGCTACACTTTCCTGGAAACAAATGTGGTCTGTCTTGTCTGCTTTTTCAACCTGTGCATGGCAGAAGACTGAGGCTGGCATGGCTGACAGGCTACAGATTGTAGCTGCTGCTTTTAACCACAAAACTGTAGACTTCTGAGATCCTAAGCCCTGCAACAACAATCTCCAGCTTGTATTCAATATTCTGATTAATGCTAGGGAAAGCATGCCAGCTCTGTCACCTGTATCAGATATTGCTCATGTTATTTAATTTTACTAGGGCCACTGCTTTGTAGGAATCTTGAATTTCACTCTTTGAAAGAGATTTCATAGCCAGACCCCCCCCCCCAAAAAAAATCACTGAAATTTTTAATTGTTAAGGAATATTCTGCAATTATTCTGTGTGCAAAACTTACATGGACACTAGTGAGAAAACTGTATGACAGCTCAAAGGGCGCATGGCATGGCACTGGAAAGAATTTTTTTATTAGACCTGAGTAAGTCAGTTTTTTAGTGGGACTCCTCTTTAAAAATTACTTCTCAGTAAAGTCAGAAACAGACAGTGATGAAGTATTGTTAAGCTAAAAATTAAAAATATGTAACCAGGCGTCTTTGAAAATGTTGTATTGCCTTCTCCAAGTCAAAAAGTAATCAACAGACTGAAATTAAAACCATTATCTCTGGATGACCTCCTAGTCTGGCTAAAAAAGAAATGCTAAACTTCTCTCTGTAAATATGAAAATAGTTCAGTACAGCTTGACATTAATTTGGAAGCAACATGCTTATCAATTCTGCATGCTACTTATCAAATCATTTAAAATGTATTATAAAAAAACAGAGCAAAAAGTTAAAGACAACCTAAATGAACCTCTTTGAGACTGAGCACTCCACTATATGATGTAATAAAAAAAACCATTATTTTAAATAATCTAGCAATTCAGGCACATCAGAACTGATAGCAAGAAAAGAGACTTCTCACCTTATCTGTTCTTACATTGAAAATATATTAATGTTTGTGTTTGAGAGCTTAAAACAAGAAGGCAGACATGAATTCAGAATATTGCTTACAGAAATGGGTAATTAAATCCTTGGGCTCTGGAAAAAGATGCGAGAAGGCTGACGACAAGAGCAATACTTTTGTTACATCTTGGTTCCCTGTGAGGCAGTACATAGCTGGAGCATTTAAATACAGAGCAAGGAAGTTGCACTTTCTGGATATTTTACACAATAGTCAAAAAATCACACATACCTGATTGATCTGAAAGTAGCTCCCATCTGCTTCAATTCTGATCTTAGCTGCTGCTTTTCCATTTTTTTTTTCAACTTTGACAGGTTTGATGCATTCCTGAAGCAGAAAGAAAGCCCCAAAGCGAGCAGCTGAGAAGTGCGGAAGGGAAAGCATAGCAAAAACTTAACTGAAACTAGAATGTTCAAAAGCAAAGGCTAGCTCAGGAGTGAATGTCACTTATTCTACCTTAAAGTATGCTGGATTTACTCACAGCATCCATAACCACCAAGGGAAAATGTAAAAGTAAAAGGTGCTTACCCCCTTTCTACAGAAGGAACACTTTCCCAACATCATACCAAAAAGAGAGGCACTTTTGCTGTTGCTCCAAGGAAGCCAGCTGTGCTCTAAGGAGCCTCAAAAAAAAGAGGGACTTGCCTGCAAAGTCCTCCTCTCCCTAAAAGCCCTACAGATCATGCACTCTTCACTGCAAATTTTAACCAATGGAGGCGTGGTCACTGCAGTCAACATGTGGCTAGTGCCAATGAAGGGTCTTTTAGCGCTGCAAGGAATCTGATGACTTCAGATGGACTGCTTCCAGTTTTCTGTATTGTTTTGTGATGCAGTCCCAAGGGTGTTTTTACACTCTGTGTGATTTTTATTGGTTAGGCACCTTATGTCTCCTTGTCCTACTTCTCCAGCCAGATTTCTCCTTGCCTTTTACTACCCCTTCTCTGCCAGAATCTTGAAACACTTCTCCCCCTAGAGTCCAGCTTTGCTCACTCTTTGTTCCGAATAGCACAAGACTCTCAGGCTACCAGGAACAACCCACTAAGGTTCCTCAGCTATGCTCCCTGAATAGTAACAATCCAAAGGCTCTCTCTGTTTGAGACAGAAAAGCGGGATGCTCTGAGTCAAAGACTTCCCCGGGAAACCCAAGTACTGCAGGGAGATTTAATGGGATTTGTTCTACTCTACTCCACTGCTCCCATTCTGGGATACTCCTCTGCTCCATTTGCTGTCAGCAGCCAACTGTAGGGCTGCGCTTCTTGTGACTGGGAGCTCTGCTAGTGCTTGAAGACTCTGACAAGAAAGCCCTGCCCGTCCCCTTCCCTCCCTGCCTCCCGGTCGGTATTTGGGCGGGCGGCTCCCAGAGCGCGGCCGGGTGAGCAGCGCGGGCTGCGGGCGCATGAACGGGCTTCTCTGCAGCCGCGGCAGGACGGGGGCGGCCGCCGCTCCCGGGCGCCGCGTGCCCCCCGCCCCGGCCCACCTGCGAGGGCCCGATGAAGTCGTCCAGGTCGGTGAGCTGCAGCGCGCCGCTGAACGGAGACGCCATCGCGCCCGCCGCCGTAAAGCGCGCCGCCGTAAAGCGCGACGACGGCGGTGTCGCGAAACGCGGCGGGCGGGAGCGCGCGTGCGCGGGGCGGGCGGGCGCCGCGATGGCGGCGGCGGCGGCGGCGGCGTTTGGGGTGGGCGGCCCGGCCCGGCCCGGCCCGGCCCGGCCCGGCCCGGCTCTGGGCTGCAGCAGGGCGGCGATGGGGCGCGCGGGGAGGACGACGGCGGCGGCGGCCGGGCCCCGGTCGTTGCGGCCGGCGCCGGGGGAGGCGCCGCGGGGAGCGGGGCCCGCCCGGGGGTGAGGCCGCTCCGCGCCGCGGGAGCCGTGGGCGCCGGGGCGGAACCTGGGGCGGCTCCTGCGGCTGCGGGGTCGGGAGCGACAACCGCCCCGAAACACCCCCGTCAGAAAGCAGTGCTGCGCCGGGTGCTCTGCAGCTGGCAGGCCTGGAGCGGGGTAGGGGGACGGGTGAGCTCCGGGAAGGAGGCAGCTGTGTTTCTGTCAGGGGGAAGCGGTGGAGAAGGCGGAGCAGCAGGGTAGTGGGTGAGTCTGTGCTGCTCCCCGCTTGAGAGCCAGACGTCTTCTCGACTGCACGCGCTGGCTGGAGATTCCCCTGTGTCAGAAGTGTTTAAGGGAAGCCATGAAGCCTGGGCTCCTCGGGTGTGGAGCCTGAAGCGTGTTGACAGGAATTTTATTCAGAGACACATGCTTGAGTTTTTTGCAGAGAAGGTGGAGATTGCTGCGCACTGTTAGTGGACAGAGAGGCATGTTATTTGGGGTCACACTTCAGGCAGAGTGCAAAGAAAAAGCGGCAGTGTTTAGGGCATGATCCTGAAAGGGCTCTTGGATTTTGACCTTGCCACTTGAATTAACTTTGGAAAAGTTTTACTTTTGGAATGGACTGCGAAGGGAAGCGGTGAAAGCCATCTGTTAACTCCTCTATGATTACATTGGGAAGAGTGCTGGGGAACACGCTGTATGGAACAGTCCTACTGCTCCTCTATGGTGAACTGACTGTGACCCAGTACAGCTTCCCAATTGAACATATATGCAGCATTCTCATCTGTAATGCTGAGCTTAAAGCAAATTCTGGAATGGGAGATTTCACTGCCAGATGTGATTGGCTACTCTCCCCTGTTCAGTCGAAGAGAATCTGCCCTCCTGCATGTGAGGGATAAGAGTCTTTTCTGTGCCCTTTTGGTAGTCATATGTAGAGCTTTTGGCACGTGTTTGCATGGTAGGTAGTTAGAGGGTGTCAGTAGCAGAGAGGCGGTGGTGGTGATTGCTGTTGGTACTTCTGCTGAAAGGTGCCTTGTAGGCCGGTGGTTGTGTGAGAGAAGGGAGGGGAGGAGGTTCACGATAGCAGCGGAGCCTTGTTTGAGTCCCTGCAATCGCCCTCGTTTGTGAACTGGTCGTGCGTGGGAAGCCTGGGGTCTGTGGTGAGTTGTCTCCTGCGGGTGGTAACGGAGATTCTTTATTGGGAAGAAGATGTGTTTTAGGAGGAGCGTTGTTAGGCCAAAGGTATAACTGGGCAGAAATTATGCAGTCCTGTGCTCCTGGGGCTGGGGGAGACGCTTTCTGGCTCACCTGCCAGACCTGCTTTCGTTCGGAGCACGAGTGCTCGAGTGGGTGCCAGAGTCGGAAGCCTGCAAGTTCACCTGAGACCTGCTCCGCTCGCGTGGAGCCCCGTAATGCTGTCCCTCAGGTTACTTCCCCTGAGGAGAGAGGTGTTGAAGGTGCCTAGGAAGGCCCCAGGGTCCTGTTGAGGCTCTTGCTCATTCGCAGTCGCCTCTGGGAGCGTCTGGGTGGCAGAGGGGTGGTAGGCCTCTGTCCCTGAAGAGGCAGCAGGGCTAGTGCCTCAGCTGGGAAAAGCTCTGGAGAGTCATGCTGAAGAAGGCAGAGCCAGGAATGAGGCCTGGAGGCCCGTGGTGGGCATTTGGGCCTTCTCGGCTCTCTCGGCCCACCCAAGTTGTGATGCCTAGGCAGGGTGAACTTTGCTCTGGACGGGGCTTCATGCAACGACAGGGCTCGGGATTTACTGGGATGAAATTTAATAATAGCTGTTTGCTGCGGGTAGGCAGGTGATTAACGAGAATGTTCTCAGCAGAGCGTCCGTGACTAACTGCCGGCTCTTCCAGTGTCCTGCTTCTCCTCCACTGCTGCCGGACACCCCAAGCGGTGAAGTGGCCTGGCAGCCGGAGGAAGAAGGCTCCGAAGGTGGCGTCTCGGAGTTGGGCGTTTGTCACGGATGAGAAGCCTTGCTGCAAAACCAAGGGAGTGAGGAGGCAAGTGAGGAGTGAGCAGGAGGTGTTTCCCAGCTGTTGCTATAGGAAGTGTGTGGGTGGGGGTGCCCTGGAGAAGGGAGAGGGACCGAGCTCTGGGAAGAAGCTGGGGTTGGGCCGAGGCGCAGCACCAGCCTGGGCAAAGAAGGGTTCCCCGCGTCCGGCCCCCCTTCACTGCGCCCTGGAGGAGCATCCCCGCGACGAGCGGTGTTTGCCCACAAATGCAGAGTGGGGATGTCGGTGTCTCACCTGAGAGGCAGCAGCAACCAGCTCGGGAACGGAGGCAGAGGCGTCCGAATCTGCCCGGCTCTCCAGGGAGAGCAGAAGGGCTTCGGCCATGCAGATCTCCTGGAGGACTCCGGGGCCGAAGAACAGGCGGGCCAGCCGGGTGGCTGTGAGGTTGTCACTTCCCTCAAACTGCAAACCGAAAGGGAGCCCGTCAGAGGGAAGGAGAACGCTGCTCCGGGAGGGAGCCCGAAGCCGTGGAGCTGGCCGAGTTCCCGGCCGTGGGAAGAGGAGGTGTGCTGTGCTGGGGCAGTGTCTGGGTATCGAATGGGAGCAGGCGGGAGAGGGCTGGGTCCTTCCCGAGGCAGGAGGCAAACGAACCCCGCAGAAATCTGCTGCTAGTGTGACGAAGTCCTCGTAGTGAGCGACGGCTGCGAGCGCGCCCAAGTTCTCCCGCAGCCAGTCCAGGTTTCTCCGGTGGTCCCAGGGACTGGGAGAGCCTGCGGCAGAAGAGAGGCAGAGAGTCGGCCGCTGGCCTTGCCGCGCTGCTGGCCGGGAAGCCCCGGCGCGCCAGCCTGGGCCTGTTCCGGTGCTTGGTTGCTCCTACCCGTCGTGGCGCGTTGGCTTTCGAGGAAGGTCAGCAAAGCGCTACCGCTGCCTTGCAGCTGCTCAGGCAGCAGGGAGAGGTACGCCTGGCTCCCGGCGGACACGCTGGGGAGGGAAGTGTCGTGGGAAAGGTGTCAGTCTTGCTTTTCAGCAGGTGTGAGAAAAAAAACCCAGCCCGGGGGATCGCTTTGCCGTGCGCTAACAGCGGCCCTTTCTGTTCTGTACAGAGCAAAGACGACGCCTGCCTCGTGTACTCACAGGCCTCTGAAAGAGTCACAGGCAGCAAGGCTGCCCAGGAAGAGTCTGACGTTCTCCTTGCTGGCGCTTAACAGGAGCAGTGCGAGTCTCGCAAACAGAAGCATCCAGTGGGCAGGGCTGAAAGGCGGCAGCTCTGCCTCCAGGCTTCCCAAGACCTGGATGACCATCTGCTTCCTCGCCTCCTTGTTCTTAAGGTCGGTCACTGCCAGCTGGAGGAGAAAGGTAATGAGCAGCCGTGAGAGGACCGTATTCAGCAGGTCGTGCCAGTGCAGAGCCAGAGGGAGCGGCGTGATGGGGAAGGCTTCTGGGAGAGTCCCAGAGAGGGGAGGACACATCTCGGATGCGTCCCGTGAGCCTGCCGGATGGGCAGCCAAGACCGCAGGGTGGGCCAGAGAGTCTCCGCAGGTGCCCCTGCCCGGAGCGGCCCCCATGCCGCAGTGCTCGCTGCGGGCGCTGCGGGCCGTGTGCGCGCTGGGCTCTTGTGACAGCACAGCCGCGGGCGGGGGCGCGTGTCGGGTGGGGGGGGCCGGCGTCCGCGGGGATCAGCTCGGTGCCCGGGGCCCAGACCGCACGGTTCAGTAGCTGTGCTTGGTCGAACCTCCGCGGTGCCGTGGGCGCGCGCTTCCGCATGCCCCGGTCGTCGGGTCTCGGGCCCTGCGAGAGACGTCCTGCTCCGCGACAGAAGCGGAGAGTCACAGAGCCTCAGCGAATGGCCGGGGTTGGAAGGGAGCTGTGGGGTGCTCGAGTCCAGCCGCGCTGCTCGAGCAGGGTCCCCTGGGGCACGTTTCCAAGAGTGGCGTCCAGGCGGGTTTGGAGCACCTGCCGAGAAGCGACCTGCCCGCGCTCTCTGGGCAGCCTGCTCCAGCGCTGTGTCACGCTCGCGGTGGAGGAGTTATTCCTCGAGTTCAGATAAAACTTCCTGTGCTTAAAAGACAGGAGCTCAGCCTCGTTGTTGAGGGTGGCCTTCCGAAGTGCCTGTGCTGTGGGAGCGCAAATCGGATGGGAGCTGGGCAGCGCTGCAGTGCTTACCTGGGCGGCCCCTCTGCTGCACTGCTCTAAATACTGCTGCCTTTGCTCCCGTGGCTTGTTGCGCCGTTTGGCGCGGATCTGGCCCATCTCCTGCTCCTTGCGAGTGGCTTTGGGCGCGGGTGCGAGGGGTGCTGGTGGTGGTGGGGAGAGCTCGTGCAAAGCATCCCTCCGTGGAGAGGGAGGCCGAGCACTAGGCACCTTTTTAAGCGTGCGATCCGGCTGCGTAGGTGATAGCTCTGTGAAGAAGACTCAGGGCAGAACTCGCAAAGCTGGACTATCCTACCGACTTGGCAAGTTCTTTTTCCGTCCGTTTTGCTCGGATGCCATTTCTGCGTGTTGTTCACTCTGGACACCAATGTTAAGCTTTGGGTCTGAACTGTCCCTTGAAGGGGCGGGATTTAGACTGTAAGGGTACGATTGCCCAGGAATTTCTGTGTTTGGGGTTCCCTCTTCAGAGGCACCCAGCTCGAACCGTAATACTGCACGTGTGCCATTAAACTTTATTTGCTTTAGTTTGGCTCTGAGCTTCTGGAAGCGGGAACCCGGGTGGGACCCTGTTATGGTGGCTGGCGAGCGTATTTTTTCCATAAGCGCTTGGCACCCCAGCTGGGACCCTGGGCGACCGCCGTCGGGACCTCTCGCCTCGAAGCGATCGTCCGGCACCATTGGGTGCGTTCAGCTGGGATCTTTGGCAGCGAGAGGCACCGAAGGAGCGAGTCTTAAAGTCCCATCTAAATTCCGGTCTGGTAACAAAGTGCCCTGTAAGGGGTTCGCGGGCTGGTCGCCGTAAGGTGTGCCAGGGAGCGTGATTACGTGAGCGTGGGTGCGTGTGAGCTGGGAGCAGAAAGGGGCACCCGATAAAGCCGCCCGCTGCCGAGAGCAGCGGTCCTGGCAGTCAGAGACTCGGGGGTGGTGCGAGTGTGGTTCAGAGACCGCCGAAGACGTCGTGGGATTTGAGGGGGTTCGAGCCCCATCTCAACCCAGCGGGAAGGGGGAGTGCACGGCCTGATCGGCCCAAGGTGCACCGCGAGGCTCTGATACACGTGGGAAACTCGCCCAGCGCAGAGAAGGGGACGCCTTCAGCCGAGGTCCTGGGAAACTGGAGAAACATTGATGGTACCATAGGGTTAGGGGGAGAGGAAAAAGAAAAAAAGAAAAAACACCCAAGCCCTAGTGACCTTGTGCCAGGAAGACTGGCCCTTCCTCATCCGGGAGGGCAACACAGCTGAACGTTGCCACTGCAAGGAAGCTTTGATCATCAGGAGTGAACTTCCCTGCGTCACGTTTGGGGGATAGGTTCCCCAGACAAATTGATTATTGGTACATATGGGACAACTGGGCATTTGCTAGGTGAAAAGAGGCGTCTAGGAAAAAAAAATCTCCAAATACTGTGAGTATATCATCTGCTAAAACGCTTGTGGAACCTGCTCCACCCCATGCTCTACCCTCTTCCGTTTCTCTCTATATCCCTCGCTTTCCTCGTCTCCTGTCCTCCAGGCCCCTTTACAAGTGGTGCCAGGGCCAGGTGCCAGCTGTGTCTGGTCCGGGAGGGATGCCCCGAGCAGCCACTCGAAGGTGTGCTAAGACACTGGTTCAAGGAACCTGGAGGAAGAGGGCGAGGAAGAGCCGGAGGAGATGGATGGAATCCAAGCGAACGTGTTGTGCACGTAGGAGTTAATGGCTGTTGCCATTCCTGCGGGGAAGAAGGGCACTGGAAGCGGGAATGCCCAGTGAGGCCACGCGTGCCAGGAACGGAGGGGAGAGCCTGAGGCAGTCGTGTACTGGAAATGATCCTAGGCAGTTCCCAGCTGGTGCACAATGGCAGGAGATGAGAGACTCGGAAAATGCTGTGGGAATTGGAGTAAATTCATGGGAATTAGATTGGATTTCAGGGGGCAGGTAATGGCCAACATATAAGGTCTCGAAATTCCCTTTGTAGTGGAGACTGGAGCTACCCTTTCCTTTTTGAATTTTGAGTCTAAGGGCTGGAAGTCATCAGATAAAATAATAGTACAAGGAGTTAACAGGAAAAGGTGAAGAACATTAACCAAGCCCTTATGGTTCGCTCCTGGAGGTAAAGGAGCGTGAGGGCGTTTCATAATTTCCGTGGATTCACTCTCTTGCCTTTTAGGGAGAGCTCTCTCGCAAGCCTTGGATGCTAAGGTCTGCTTACAGCCAGAAGGGATAAAATCAGCAGTAACGGGCTCGTGTTCTGGCTGAGACCCTAGAACCAGGGTCAACGAGTCTGCAACTTCTGACAGGTTTAGAATCAGTTCCTGGAAAGTCACGGAGCTCTTTGGGGATGGACGCTGGACTGTTGAAATCAGTGAGGCCAGTCTTGATCAGGTCGAAGGGGGGATCACCTCCTGCGGTTAGACGATACCCTACCCCAAAGCAGCCCAGAAGAGCGTCCAAAACCAAACTGATCGTTGTTTTAAACCGGGTGCCCTTAGAGTCCGCGAATTGCCACGCAGCGCTCCGATCCCACCAGTTAGAAAGAATCGGCAGGGTTCTGATGGCGATCTGGGGTATCGGTTTGTACAAGACCTAAGGGTTATAAACCCACATGTAATTGCTTCGTAGCCAGTAGTTCCTGACTCATCAACTGTATTATTGGATACCCCATCAGGCAACTTCTTTTACTGATTGATTTAATGGCAGCCTGTCTTAGTATACCAGTAGCTGAGGCTAGCCGAGGTCTTTTTGCCTTCACTTGGAAGGGACAACAATTAACTCTGACTAGGCTACCACAGGGATCTACTGGGTCTCCAACTATTTTTGTTTGCCTGTACTTAAAAATGATCTTGCAGGTATTGACTTCCAGGGTATTCAGTATTAAAACAATACGTGGATGATTTGTTATCAGCAAGTAAAGCTTATGAGACAGGTTTAAAAGACGCTATGTCTCTGTGTAATGCTCTTGCAGAAGCAAGGCACTGAGCATCTCTGTCCAAGCTTCAGCTGTGTCAAGGAGAGGTTAAAATATTTGGGGTTTATTTTGAAAGGAGGCCGCAGGTTGACTGATCCAGAAGAAGTAAAGACGATTCTTGATATGCCTCATCCTGTAACAAAAAAAGCAACTTAAGGGATTTTTAGCATTTGTAGGATTTTGCTGACCATGGATTCCTGGGTTGGGAGAACTCACCAAACCTTTAGCCCAGGCAACAAAAAAGGAAGAGAGAGAGAGCCTTTGGCCTGGGGTGCAGACAAGAGCTATCACCTCTGTAAAAAAGGCGTTGGTTTCCGCCCCGGCTCTAGGACTACCAAACCATAGTAAGCTGTTTGAATCATTCATTCACGAATGACAGAGAGTAGGAAGTGGAGAACTCGCCCCCAAACAGGGTCCCCACCGTGGGCCAGTGGCCTGTTACTCCACCCAGCTAGGTGCAGTAAGCAAAGGCACTGCAGGATGCATCAGGGCGATAGCAGCTGCTGCAGCCCGTATAGGAAAAATGTAACCTATAGTTTTGAGTCACCCAACGACTGTGTATGTGCCACAGAAATCGGACTGTTAATGAAGCCATGCACTACTCATGCGCTGTCCGCACAGAGCGCTCACTGCTATGAACTAGTGATCCTCCGTGCAGACAGCGGGACCTGAAAGAGATGCCATAGCTTAGATCCAGTGGCACCAGTGGCCCTACGAAAGGATGGAGAGCCTCATGGCTCCTGTGAGCAGGTAGCTGTCAGTCTGAGCAAGTCCCAGGAGGATCTTAAAGATGAATCCCTGTGAAACCCAGACTTAGTTCTGTTTACAGATGGATCACTGTATTATTTGAATGGACACCGTTATTTGAATGGACAGGTTATGCTGTCACCAACTTTTTCAGGTACGTGAGGCTAATTCCTTGTCTCCATCTGTAAGCGCTCAACGGGCAGAGTTAATAGCGTTAACCTAAGCAGCAAAGATAGGTAACTGTATATACTGACTAAATAGGCATTTGGAGTTATGTCATGCACTGGGAATGCTGTGGAAAGAAAGGGGATTTCTCACATCTGCAGGGAAAGAAAACGCTAATGGACAAGAAGTACAGAAATTGCTAAAGGTGATGAAACTCCCCCAAAGAAATTGCTGTTATTTACTGTCCTGCTCATACAGCTGAAGCCTCTGAGGTAGCTAAAGGAAATGACTTGGGGGACAAAGCATCTAGAGCTGCTGCTAGACAGCCTCTCCTTGTAGCTGCTCCAGATCTGGTGTGAGAACGGCCAGATGCATTGAATCCAGCAGAAACATATGAAGATACACGACATAAGGAGAAAGAGAATTGGAAACTATGCAAAGCAGTTACAGACAGAAAAGGAATTAGGACCTTTGGAGGTAAGACCATCCTTCCCTTAAGGTACATACTTTCTATGTTTAGGTGCATTAGGTCTCAGGCACTGGCACTGGCACTTTGGGAGAGTGAACTTTGCTCTGGACGGGGTTTCATGCAACGACAGGGCTCGGGATTTACTGGGATGAAATTTAATGATAGCTGTTTGCTGCGGGTAGGCAGGTGATTAGCGAGAATGTTCTCAGCAGAGCGTCCGTGACTAACTGCCGGCTCTTCCAGTGTCCTGCTTCTCCTCCACTGCTGCCGGACACCCCAAGCGGTGAAGTGGCCTGGCAGCCGGAGGAAGAAGGCTCCGAAGGTGGCGTCTCGGAGTTGGGCATTTGTCACGGATGAGAAGCCTTGCTGCAAAACCAAGGGAGTGAGGAGGCAAGTGAGGAGTGAGCAGGAGGTGTTTCCCAGCTGTTGCTATAGGAAGTGTGTGGGTGGGGGTGCCCTGGAGAAGGGAGAGGGACCGAGCTCTGGGAAGAAGCTGGGGTTGGGCCGAGGCGCAGCACCAGCCTGGGCAAAGAAGGGTTCCCCGCGTCCGGCCCCCCTTCACTGCGCCCTGGAGGAGCATCCCCGCGACGAGCGGTGTTTGCCCACAAATGCAGAGTGGGGAGGTCGGTATCTCACCTGAGAGGCAGCAGCAACCAGCTCGGGAACGGAGGCAGAGGCGTCCGAATCTGCCCGGCTCTCCAGGGAGAGCAGAAGGGCTTCGGCCATGCAGATCTCCTGGAGGACTCCGGGGCCGAAGAACAGGCGGGCCAGCCGGGTGGCTGTGAGGTTGTCGCTTCCCTCAAACTGCAAACCGAAAGGGAGCCCGTCAGAGGGAAGGAGAACGCTGCTCCGGGAGGGAGCCCGAAGCCGTGGAGCTGGCCGAGTTCCCGGCCGTGGGAAGAGGAGGTGTGCTGTGCTGGGGCAGTGTCTGGGTATCGAATGGGAGCAGGCGGGAGAGGGCTGGGTCCTTCCCGAGGCAGGAGGCAAACGAACCCCGCAGAAATCTGCCGCTAGTGTGACGAAGTCCTCGTAGTGAGCGACGGCTGCGAGCGCGCCCAAGTTCTCCCGCAGCCAGTCCAGGTTTCTCCGGTGGTCCCAGGGACTGGGAGAGCCTGCGGCAGAAGAGAGGCAGAGAGTCGGCCGCTGGCCTTGCCGCGCTGCTGGCCGGGAAGCCCCGGCGCGCCAGCCTGGGCCTGTTCCGGTGCTTGGTTGCTCCTACCCGTCGTGGCGCGTTGGCTTTCGAGGAAGGTCAGCAAAGCGCTACCGCTGCCTTGCAGCTGCTCAGGCAGCAGGGAGAGGTACGCCTGGCTCCCGGCGGACACGCTGGGGAGGGAAGTGTCGTGGGAAAGGTGTCAGTCTTGCTTTTCAGCAGGTGTGAGTGGCGCCGTAGCTGGGGGAGCTGCTGGGTCGGGGGAAGAGGCTTCCCGAGAAGGGAGAGGGTGGGGAGAGGGAGGGAAGGGCTCCTCGTGGTGAAGCGGGACGGTGCTTCCGTTTGTCAGCGGCTCGGAGCAGCCCGTGCGATGGGCACTGGCCCTGGCTCCCTGCGTTGCCACCGTGATTGGGGAATACGCTACAGCTTTCTTTTATTAGCCCACATATTTCCTCTCGCCTCTTCCTGAGGCTTTTTCCTCTTCCTGCTCCTGGTGGCCCCGTGTCCCAGAGGGGTGGGCTCTACTCTGCTCCCTGGGCATGGCCAGCGACTTTGTGGTGTGCTGGGAAAGGTTTTGGTTTGCTTTGAGGTGGTTTCCTTAAAGGGAATGGAGATGTGACCCTCGCTGTGCTGAGTTTGCCTGCTGGAGCATTTCTGAAAGGAATACTGTAGTGCAGGGCTGTTGCCCTGGAAAACCCAGCCCGGAGGATCGCTTTGCCGTGCGCTAACAGCCCTTTCTGTTCTGTACAGAGCAAAGACGACGCCTGCCTCGTGTACTCACAGGCCTCTGAAAGAGTCACAGGCAGCAAGGCTGCCCAGGAAGAGTCTGACGTTCTCCTTGCTGGCGCTTAACAGGAGCAGTGCGAGTCTCGCAAACAGAAGCATCCAGTGGGCAGGGCTGAAAGGCGGCAGCTCTGCCTCCAGGCTTCCCAAGACCTGGATGACCATCTGCTTCCTCGCCTCCTTGTTCTTAAGGTCGGTCACTGCCAGCTGGAGGAGAAAGGTAATGAGCAGCCGTGAGAGGACCGTATTCAGCAGGTCGTGCCAGTGCAGAGCCAGAGGGAGCGGCGTGATGGGGAAGGCTTCTGGGAGAGTCCCAGAGAGGGGAGGACACATCTCGGATGCGTCCCGTGAGCCTGCCGGATGGGCAGCCAAGACCGCAGGGTGGGCCAGAGAGTCTCCGCAGGTGCCCCTGCCCGGAGCGGCCCCCATGCCGCAGTGCTCGCTGCGGGCGCTGCGGGCCGTGTGCGCGCTGGGCTCTTGTGACAGCACAGCCGCGGGCGGGGGCGCGTGTCGGGTGGGGGGGGCCGGCGTCCGCGGGGATCAGCTCGGTCCGCATGGCCTCTGCGCCCAGATCATGAGGTTTAATAGTTAGTAGGGCTCAGTGCTGTTGTACACCTCAGTCATTAGGTCTCAGGCTCTGCCACTGAAACACTTTTTGGCTAAACAGCCATGATTACGTGTTCTGTTGCTGCTGTTCATACTTTGCAAACAAAGCTCAGCCTCGTTGTTGAGGGTGGCCTTCCGAAGTGCCTGTGCTGTGGGAGCGCAAATCGGATGGGAGCTGGGCAGCGCTGCAGTGCTTACCTGGGCGGCCCCTCTGCTGCACTGCTCTAAATACTGCTGCCTTTGCTCCCGTGGCTTGTTGCGTCGTTTGGCGCGGATCTGACCCATCTCCTGCTCCTTGCGAGTGGCTTTGGGCGCGGGTGCGAGGGGTGCTGGTGGTGGTGGGGAGAGCTCGTGCAAAGCATCCCTCCGTGGAAAGGGAGGCCGAGCACTAGGCACCTTTTTAAGCGTGCGATCCGGCTGCGTAGGTGATAGCTCTGTGAAGAAGACTCAGGGCAGAACTTGCAAAGCTGGACTATCCTACCGACTTGGCAAGTTCTTTTTCCATCCGTTTTGCTCGGATGCCATTTCTGCATGTTGTAGCTCTGCAAGAGCTCTTAGCCAGGGAGAGGCAATAAAAATGGTTTTGATAACTGGACTTTTGTGCCTGCGTATTACCTTTTTGTTTAAGGGAAATGACCCATCGGCTCGCCTGCTGCACAGCCCTGAGGGCGTTGTTAATGCTGGCCGAGCAATGAAGAACAGGTAAGGTGAGGAGGTGAGTAGATTCTGCATTGTAGTATACAGCACTGCTCAGGATTGCTACAGCACCCTGAGGTCAAAGGAGAGCTTGAAGTCACCGCCTTTTTATGGCCTTTGGCTCAGCCCTTCAGTGGCATGTTCTGCCAGTGTGTTTTATTTCTGTACTCTGAACAGGAATGAATTATTGCAGAGAGTGACAGCTCCTAGAGAACTAGCTGAATTGATAGGTATTAGTGGTGACCTCAGACTTCTGGGTGAGAAATGCCACAATGTAGTTTTGTACATCCATTTTGCCAGCTGTATGGATTTTGGAGAAGACTGTTGATCCCAGGAATTCTACAGGAGGAGGAAGTTGGGAGTGAGTGAGGACTCTTGGGAGACAAGCCTGCTTGCTAAAAGCTCTCATGAACTATTTTGGGGTTGTTCTCTCTGGCTGTTGGAGGAACAAATGTGTGTGCTCTCCTCTAGAGGTTCAATTTTCAGATTTTGACCTAGGCTTCATCTTTTAGATGAATGCAGGCAAAGACATTTGCTCTGGTACAAAGCTGGCTTGCATGGTTCTGGGAGAAGCTGAATTAGTTGTGATGCTGTAACCCAGTAGGGAGTGTTTTCTCTATCACTAGCTCTTACTTGAAGAGAGACCTGTAGGGTCCAAGTCTTGCAGAGTGAGAAACTGCGTAACTTTTGTTAGCCTGAGGAAAGGTACTGCATTTAGAAGGAGCTGAGAAGGGTCCTCAGCTAGAGATCGTATTAGAGGAGCTTCAGGAGCTCATTGGTACTGGTGTGCTTCTGGAGCTGTGTTGTGGGAGAGGAAATACTCTGGCCTGAGCCAAAGACTAAACTGATGTGAATTCGTATGATGTAAATTAGTGGTAACAGGCTCTTTTTTGAGCCTTGTTATTTTGTGCAAACTGGAGACCTGGCCTGTGTCTTTCAGGCAGTCTGAGGTGTGACGTGGGCATGGACTGGTGGCAGCTGCATCAGACCCAGGCACAGGCTGAGTGTTTGGGGAATGCAAGCCAGCTATGAACTTCCCTGGAAAACTTGTTGCAACACTTTCCTTTTAGTCTAGGTTACTGTGTGTTTACCCTGGGGAAACTTCTGTCCCTCATAAAGCTCTTCCACCGAGCCCCAATAAAAAGCTGTCTGCAGTTACCTCCTCTAAAGCAGGGTTCAACTCATCCCAGTAAGCAGCCAAAGCACTGAGACCAGGCAGCTTGGACAGTCTGTCAAAGATTTGTTCAATGTTAACCCTGTCCCCAGACGTGTTCAGCTCTGTGGCTAAGTGGGCACGCTGGACAGCAGTCAGCTCCTGCAGGCCGGTCACCTGGAGCAGAAAGAGATGGAAGTAATTGTAATTACACATCTCTATTTGCTTGAACTGGCTGTGTCAGCATGTGTCTCCCTGCAGCTTTCCTGTACACCTTGTCCTCAAGGAGACCTGGTGCTAGGCTCACTCTTCTCTTTGTACAATGCAGCTTATGGTATTTAATATTACTAATGAAGCAGTGGCCCAGACAGACCTTGTTCTGCCCTACTCTTCAGTAGAGTCATGAAGTAGGAGAGATTCTTTGCACCAAGGCTGTTGGATTTAAATGGAAAAGATCCATTTTCCAAAAATTAGTGATAGATTCTGGATGTATGCTTGGCTCGAGTGAGCTGGGTAGCTCCCAGAGCTCCTTCTGGTGTTGCAGTAAGACAGCAACTAGTAGAGGTTTTTCTGAAATACTGTGTGGAAACAGCTTGTGTCTCTGCCCTGTCTGCCCCAGAAATGAAGGCAAGTTATTTGATAATCATCTCTGTAAGCGCCAAGACAAGCAGAGAACATGGAACAGATCCAGGACCAGAACCCACCTCCTGTGACTCTTGTGCATGTGCTCTAGCTGTAACATCCATCCTTTCTATTCTGTGCTTTGTTATGGCAAAAGGATCAACCCTCTGGGGCTTACTGGAATTGAAATGCAAGGGAAGAGTCAAGAACTTTAGAGCTGGACTTGCAGTAGCAGAGGGGAAGATCCTGGCTCTCTGGAAGGAGTTGGAGAAATTCTCATTGTTTCCAAGGAAGGGAGAAAGGGCCACAAGTTTTCATTTTGTATTTGTTGTTCAAACGATTCTGTAATACTCTTTGACTCTCAGAGTATAAGCCCCAGCAGGATTTGTGTGGCTGCCACACAAAAATGGAATGGTTTTGCTCTAGGGTGGTAAAACATCACAAAGTGTCCAAGTCCATATTCTTAGCCCAGTAAAGGTTTCATAGACAGCAACAAAAATGTGAGGTTAGCTGTAGATCTGAATCTCTGGAAGTAGCGTCATCCAGTTTTTAGCCATCTGACAGTCTAAAATGCAACAATAACAAATCACATTTCAGCATAAGACTCACAAAACCTAAGGCTCATTCCAGGCTGTGAATGGAAAAGCCAGAGAAACTATCTCCAATTAGCATGCATCTCAGCAGTGAATCAACTCGGTTTGAGCCAGGTTGGCTTATGTCAGTGTAGTTTCTGGAATACTGTCACAAAGTGACAGTACCTGGTAGTTTCATGGAAATGGGGACACCTCTGCTTGGTTACTTTTCAACTTTTATTCTTCACAAACATTGTAAGATAAGGATGTTGAAAAGGAAACCCAACACAGTGGTTCAACCAGCCCTACAAGCAGTTTATGCTCATAGTAAGGGCACGATTCATCTTTTTGTAAATCTTTCTGCACACCTCTTCTGTCAGCAAGCGAAGCTCGTGCTGCTTCATTATAGAGACAAGGGCTGCTCTCCACTCCCTAATGGGGAAGCTGCGCTAAGTGGAGGTGGCGCACTTGGACACAATTGGAGTGCAGTTTACATTTACACTGTGTACTGTCTATAAAAAGCTTGGGTCCATGTGACTGCAGATTCCTGGGCACGTCAGTCTTTGTCTCTGTTGTCATGTTATCAAATGCATAGTACAGAGCTCTCACTCTGCAAGACAAACAGAGAGAGTACAAATGTCAGCATCAGTTCTTTGCTCTGGCTTTCACAGATCCAAGCTAATAACCCTTCTAGTGCAGATGTCTAGAAATATCTTCACTGAGGAATTCATAATTCTTCCTCCAGCCTGTCAGTCAGATCATTCCCCACAGGCCTCCGCGGTGGCATTCTCCGTTACACTGCACACAGATGAGAGAAGTTGAACTGGATGTATACTCATGTCTCTTGTAAGTGGGGGCAGTCGCCAATAGCAGGCAGTGCTATTAATTCATCACTAGCGATGGAGCCTAGATACAAGGTCAGTGTCCCATTGAACAGGAATTCCAAGTCTGCTGTCGTCACTGGGGCAAAATGTGGCTTCAAGATCTGGAAAACGCTTTTGAGCATTATGTCATGAACTCCAGTGCTTGTTATGCTCTCAAGGTCTACCTGGCAAGAAGAAGAAATGGAAAGCGATGTGTGATTTGAGTGAGATGGAATTATTTAGCTTTGGATCCCAGTCATTATGCGTATTAGTGCAGCTCTCTTCATGCAGAAACGGACAACAGACTGCTGGGCGGGGCGGCGTATCTGCATTCTTGGGTTACTTGAAATGTCCCTTCCCCCCTGCCCTTACTGCTTAATCCAAAAAACTTGATAATGCTGCTTGCTTGGGACCATCCCATCATACTGTTTCGTACCCCTTTGCTTTGGAAAAATTTTGAACAGATCATGCAGTCAGAAGGAAGAGCAAATGAGAATGAGGCCTCGCAAGAGGGAAGATGATTCCCATGGAAAGTAGAGTCTGGAGCTGGAGAAACTCTTACTTGTGCTGCAAGAGTATTGACTTCACGCAGAAAGATGTATGGTTCAGAGCTGTTCCAGGGTTGGTGGGTTTTCACGATCTCTGTAAGATCTATCTCTGCCTCGGTTCTGCTGTTGTCAGTTAGGATGTCAGAGATGATGATGAGCTTCCTAGCTGTGCTGCAGTTAGCGAGTCTGTTCACCTCAAACTAAAAGGGAATTGCTCTATTTGCTGTCAGCAGCCCTCTCCAGGGCTGCACTTGTGACTGGGAGCTTCGCTAGTGCTTGAAGACTCTGACAAGAAAGCCCTGCCCGTCCCCTTCCCTCCCTGCCTCCCGGTCGGTATTTGGGCGGGCGGCTCCCAGAGCGCGGCCGGGTGAGCAGCGCGGGCTGCGGGCGCATGAACGGGCTTCTCTGCAGCCGCGGCAGGACGGGGGCGGCCGCCGCTCCCGGGCGCCGCGTGCCCCCCGCCCCGGCCCACCTGCGAGGGCCCGATGAAGTCGTCCAGGTCGGTGAGCTGCAGCGCGCCGCTGAACGGAGACGCCATCGCGCCCGCCGCCGTAAAGCGCGCCGCCGTAAAGCGCGACGACGGCGGTGTCGCGAAACGCGGCGGGCGGGAGCGCGCGTGCGCGGGGCGGGCGGGCGCCGCGATGGCGGCGGCGGCGGCGTTTGGTGTGGGCGGCCCGGCCCGGCCCGGCCCGGCCCGGCTCTGGGCTGCAGCAGGGCGGCGATGGGGCAAGTCTTTCAGACTCTGAGTATTTAGTTCCTACACAGAAAAAAGAATATATAGATATAAAAAAGTTATATTAATACAAAATCACTCAGGAGCGCATTGAGAAGTTACATAACAGAGGCTCTAACTCGTGCGGAAGTGCTTGGATCGCATGAGTGATTCCCAGACAAGGCGCAGGTTGTGCGTGTGCAAGAACCTGGTGCTGCTCTGTGCAGAAATCGTGCTCGCTCACACGCAGGGCCAGCAGCAGTGCTGAGGTTTACTATGCCTGTGCGTTTTCATTTCTCTTGGATGAGGCCTGTGGATGTGCAAGTGTCCGTGGTGGGTCAGTTGAAGGCAAATTTTGGTTAGATTCTGGGCCGAAGTTTCATCTTTGCATAGGAAATTTTAATTCTGAGGCCCAGCGCAAGACATTGTGACCAACTATGAACTATAGTATCACTGATCCCCTTGTACAAACTTTCAGTTCAGTACCTTCTTAAATTTGGCATTGAAGCTAACAAGATCAAGAATTACACTGAGTTTTCAGTATCTTGTGCATTACTTCACAGTGCAAACTCATTATAACTACAGCAATAAGCCAGAAATTCTTCATACTTTTAGTTGTATTACAATAAGCTACGGATTTTATTTTTTCCCCTTGTGTTTAATATTTGGTCCTTCTTTCTGTGCTGGTGAATGGAATTTTTAAAACGAAATCCACAAATCCTGCCCCTTGCAGTGATGTTCTGTTGGGGTTGGTTGTTTTGTTTTTCTCGGTGATACTCTATACTTTGTCTGTCTCGGCTTATGTACATATAAGAGGCTTTAAATAAAATGTCTCTCTCTTTCTGCAGATTCTAACTGCCTGTAAATATGAACGTTAACTTGAGTTGCACTATCCCATCCCCCAAAATGGATCAGCATGCCTCTGGAAATCACTAATGTGGGATATTTTCCTTCCTTTCTCTCTCTTTCTCTCTGGTTCTGGCTGTGGCTGCCCAGTGGACCACAAGTCATTATCACCTGCTTTCATGGCTGCCTAAATACAACAATCTAGCACTTGGAGCTCCTTTCTTTTTGGAAGGAGCATTCATACTACTGTGACCATTGCTGTGCTCAGTGCCTGCATGTGTCTAGGCCTGTCTAAATGTTGCGTGTGTGTGTGTGGGGGGGGGGTCGTTCACAAGTGTCTCTTGCAATATGCCCGGCCAACTAAAGGCCTACGAGTGCACCGGTGTCACGGGATGCGACTGCCGTGTGGATCATGGGCTGTGCTCCAGACAACAAGTGCCAGTAAGTGCTTCTGTCCTTCTGTATGGGAATGAGGACCAGTGATATCCTCTGCAGTGGCAGCTTTGAAGATACTGGGGCCCACAGCCACCTAGGTGAGAGTCACTTTTTTTTGCGAGGAGGAAGAAGCAGAGAACAAATAAATGACTCAGCTGTTAGTGGCCCATTACAACTAATGTTAAGGCGTTAAGTTCTGGAGACCTGGCTGGGGTATAAATGTGATGTAGCTGCATCTAGGGCAAGCAAATGGGAAAGTATGGCCATGCCATTAATGGGCAGCTTCACCGCAGTCAGGCCTTTCCCGGTGGGAAGGTGGTGTGATAGGATGGGAATTGCATGCTATAGCTTGTCTTAGCCTTTTTATCATACCTTTATCCTCCAGATGTAGTCACCACCATACATCTGAGAAACCCCTTAGCATCTTAAGGGATGTGTCCAACAACTGGCTGAAATCTAAGAGGGAGAGAAGTTAGGCTCCATCACAGGTCATCTGATGGGATGACAGAACTGAAAGGAAGGTAAGTGAAAATGACGACCCAATTTGGGTTAATTTTTGCCATATATTCCTGAAGTATGAATGACCTGGAAAAAATGTCTTTCAAAAAGCACATTATAGCTGGCATATTTTTTTAGTGCTTCATCTCCAAAGTTTAGTTAGCCCTGCTGTTGCTATGCCATCTATCTGCCTTACCCTTTGTTACAAATTACTGCATTACAACAAGTTAATACTGTGACAAAGTGGGGCTTCTCTGTGAGCCTTCTGAGGTGACAGTGGAACTGGTTAAAAAAAATAAACGACTTGACTGTAATGTCGTTTACTGTTGTGCAAGTCAGGACTCACTTCACTGACTTCAGTTGAGTGTCTCTGCGGTGTGGCCTGGAGCTGGATCTATTACATCTCTTTCATTTCCTCCTTCCCCTATGAGAAGTTGGATTCCTAGTTGTTGTGTGCGCTTCCCCCCACCGTTGTGACACATGACCCAGGGTCTCCATGGCATCATTGTATTACCTGCCCTTCCCTTTGGTTGCTCTTTCCATTTCAGATTTGTCACATGACATATAATATTCCTTGATCTTTGAATGTAATTATGTGCCTAAAGGTAAGCTCAATTTCCTGATGCACCTGCTTCAACTAGAATGCTACCACATGGAGGAATCTCAGTGAACCGTGACAGAAAAGTGACTTTAAAATTGCTGTGCCATTGAGATACATTTGGGTTTCAGATCACTGCCCGTCTCAGGAATGCTCTAAATTTCTCCAGGAGTAAACAAGAGGCCACAGAAGCCATTTCTGTTCAGTGGTGCTTAACTGTGGAGGTAAAATCTCCAGATGTAGCAGCTGCAAATGAAGCAACTGATCTTAGAGAGCATGGTCACAGGCACTTCAGGAATACTTTTGGATGCAGAAGTGTAGTTAGCTGCCACCATTGTCTGATCACCATCAGCTCCGAGGTGCTAGAAACTGTCTTTAGTTCATATCATTGCTTGCCCGTTGACCTCTGAAGTAACACAGATGCGTCTTCGGATGCTCTGTGTTCCACTGTGAGCAAGAGGAAAATCGCCTGTGATGGAACTGAGTTTTGCATTTAGCCATATTTATTCCTTTTTAGTCTTGTCTTTTGATAACTCTTGGACCAACAGCATCCTGCAAGGTGTATTTTGGCACTCTGGCTTTTGTTGCAGGCAAAATCCCCCTGTAAGGGATATTTAGGAGAAGTCTTTGCTAGTTTTAAAGCTCTCTAACTTTCACAAAGCAGGGTTTTCAATCTTATAAAAATACATTTTTGGCACTTCCTGGTCTTAAAGCTCACTGCTGTTCACAGATTGCAAAACCAGAGCTAACCAAAATGCACCTTTCATTTGAGTGAGACCCATGTGTTCTTCTTTTAGCTCAAACTCCTAGCATCTACCTAGTGTTGCTGATACTGTTCCAAAAAGCAAATGTGACATATTGTACATGGATACTTTCCACAAGGGACTGTGATGTCCAGGTCACAGGTTTTTGGCCCAGGCCCTAGGAAGCACTGACCACACACACCACACATTGCAGCACATGGTGCTGCTAAATGATATTCATTTAAAGGTTTTAAGAATCATAGTATTAAGATGAGGAAAATCCCCTGTGATGGAACTGAGTTTTGCATTTAGCCATATTTGTTCTTTTTTAGTCTTGTCTTTTGATAACTCTTGGACCAACAGCATCCCTGCAAGGTGTGTAATTTTGGACACACTGCTTAACATCCTGCATTTCTCTTGCCCTTCTTGCCCTGGAAACTAAGGACATGGAGAGGCAAAATGCTGGTCTCCTGGCTCTATGTCCTCTTCCGAACCTGATATTCAGCCAGGCTCATAGATTCTCCTGCTTGGCACATGTTTACTTTTATCAAATATATACATGCAGCATGAAGAGGTTAAGCCTTTCCTGGCCTGTGCTGCAGAGTACTTACTGCTAGAGGTAGGGCGAGGCTGGGCACTGTAAGCTAAAGCCAAATCCCTTGTAGGTGCTCAGCTTAGCAAGGTGCTAACTGGCAGCCTGGAAGAGGTACTTGAGAAGCATGGTTAGGGCAGGGGGCCCTTGGCTAATGGGGATTTGAGGAGAGTGATAGATGGGTTTCAGTCCTGCTAGTGATTGAGTTAGGCTTTCCACTTCATGAGGTAGGTCGCTGTGACTTTTGCAAGGCAGGTTTTTTCTCTTTTTCTCTCTTTCTTAAGTCTTAGTGTATGACCTGTCACCTAGCATGGGTGACTCTGCAAACACAGATACATATGTTTGTAGGAGAGGGAGGTTAGACTGCTCTGATGCATCACAAGGTGTCAGCCTTGCTATAAGAGGAAGGAACTGTGAACACAAAGTGTGTTAGCCGGTGACTGACTCAGGAGACCATCTTCTTGAAGCTATAAATACAGAGGCAGGGCTTTTCTGTATTCAAGGATAAGCAGTGCCTTTCAATTACAGCCTTTTTTGCAGCACTTCAGCACATGATAAAGATGTCTACGGGCTGATGATTCCCACAGCAGAGCCAGACAGTGCAGAAGCATTGCTGGGTACTGACAGCACCTCAGCCTTTCCTGCCTGGCCCTCCCACAGGGGGAACGTGTGCCAGCCCTCGGGGCAGTTGTGAGACTATGGCACCACAGTGGGCATGGGGAGTGCTGGTCCTGGAGTGCTGGTAATGAGTGCTTGTTGTGCTGTAGGCACCATGTACAGCCAGAAGTGTTGGCTGAGGGCCAGTGTTTTAACAGCCTGGTTTATCCTGAGAAGCCTTTAGAGGCTGGGCTGGGCTCCTGGGAATGGGTGTCAGCTTCGAGCCTCCTGCTGCTGAAAACTTGACTTATGCTAACGTCAGTGACCTTAAAACTGATCGTGTTTCTTGCCTCTGGCCACTGACACGTCAGGAATGCCTCCAGGAGGCATAGCCCTAAGATCCTGGGTAGCTGAAGGAGCAGGGTTAAGGCATTGCCAAACAACTTTCCTGCTCTCTAGTGCAGCCAGCCATTCACCAGCATGAACAGAAACCTTGCTAAGAGAGAGGAAGATCCAACTTCAAAGTATTTTCCTTTTTTTAAAGGTTGTTCAGACTTACAATTCAGGACAACATTTGAGTGTCAGATACAGGGGTTTTTTGACTTCATGCAACACAAAGTTCTGTAGTCTTCATGACTACAGAAAAGGAGGCGGAATGGTGGAAAACAAGCAAAATGTCTTGTGTGAACCTTGGGCAAGGTGGCATATGGAGAATGAGTTTTACTTCCAGGCATGAACAGTAATGTTCAATGCTAACTGGCCTTTACGTCCCAAATTTTAATCATCTGTGCTGTCTTTGGCATTAGCCTACATGACACTTCTTTTAGCAACATGCAGAGGAAAGCTCCTGGAGGGCTGAGTGGCCAGAGCAGGGTTTGCCCTGGAGTTACAACCAGAGGGGATAAATCAGGACTGGGTTCTAGCGCTGAGGTGGCCGAGGATTCAGGGTGTGTATTGGTAGGGAGGGCTCTGAGACCCTCAGCTTTTCAGTCTCTTCCTCTGTAGAATTAGCCTTAAGTAAAGGCCTGCCACTGTTAGAGGCAAGAAGTGAGGCTCCCACCATCCCCTGTGGAGTGTCATGGGGAGAGCAACTGAAGAGAGACAGCTTGGTGCAGGGTTATCAGGCAGTCTCTTTCCCTGGTTGCTTTGCTGGAGGAATTGCCTGTTAGTGCAGGGAGGTGAGGAGGGATAGTCTTGTGTGAGCTGTAAAACACAGACCTTCAGTGTGAGATTCCAGTGACCCCACTGGCATTTGTATGTGTGGGTTGAGTCTCATCTTGAAGCCAACATGAAGTTTCTCTTCATGTGCTCCTAGCTTGTAACTTAATGCTTGAGCAAACAGGGGTGAGACAAGCTGCTTATTGAACCAACTACTACCTTGTTTATAAAAATCTCTCTAAAGCTGACATATAAGAAGCAGGTACTAATACCACGTAGGCACAAAGCTGGATGCGTACTGTGCTCTTATGCATTATTTTAAGGATCCACACTGAGATAAGAATCAGTCCTGTCAATTTGAAACTATACTTGCATTGATAATATATCTAATGGTGTAATTTCTCAAAACATGCAACAATAAATTGTAATTGTAGAAGCTAAAAGAATGGCAATGCTTGGCCTGACCCATTATCCTGTCTCGAACAGGGATCAATAGTGTACAATGAGGGGAGAAGGAAGAGGAACAGGATGTCATGTGCTCCTCAGCATACACTCCTGTCTCGAATGCCTTATGGTCTGGGGAGCTCCTGAGCCGAGGGTGCTATCTGCATGTTTGGTAGCTCTCAGTGGATTTGTCTTTTGTGATTTTGTTCAGTAGCTTTCTGAACCAGTGGTCACTTCTAGTACCTGCCACCCCTTAAGGCAAAGAACTGTGCAACATAATTGCATGCGTGATGAGCCTCCTCCTTTTCCAATCTGAACTACACCTCTGCTTGGTACTTCTGAATCCACTGATTCCCGAAGGAAGGAAAGGCTACAGAGCTAAAATGGGCCAAAATACTCTGTGATGCAAAGGCCATGATGTCAGACATCCAAGTTGCTTATCTAAGCTAAAGCTCTCTTTCTTATCAACACTGACTGCAGCATGACATTCATGGGGAAATCCCCTTTTTATAGGTTACCTGCAAAATGGGACTCCTCAGAAATGCATCTTCTGCCTTAAACCAAAATCTTTCAGGGTGCCAACTCGGAAGATTTTTCTGGGCAAAGTAGGTAGATATAAGACTGATCCACTCTTAGCCAAGAGATGGGCTAATGAATACCCGGTGGATTCTCTTGACTCTCTTTTGTGATTCTGCATGTAGGCAGCAGCCGTTCAGAGGGCAGCAGGAGTAAGGGTAAGACTGCTGTGCAGAGGGAGCAGTGAGCCATGGAGCAATGTGAGTTGGTTTGTTGCCACTGAAATCACAGTTTTCAAATGCGGGTGTGTGTTTAGGAGTGTTTCCTTGTTTGTGTTTTTGGAGAGATAAGAGGGGGACAGATTTCATGGAGCCTTGCTTCAGCTATCAGTGTCTTCCTTCATGTGCCAGGTCTCAGCAAGCCTGAGATTTATACATTAAGCATAAAAGGTGAGCCAAGTGCAAGTGATGATTGTGTCATAACACCTCTTTTGTGGGCTTGGAGCTGTTCATACCTCATACCATGGACTTTGCATCACCTCTGTTTTTATCATCTTAAGTCAGCTCTAGGCACAACCCTTTGAAAGGGCTCATCTAGCTCACTTCTCTCTGACAGCGAGTCCATCCTTTCCTTGTCGAACGAAGAAAAGAGATTTGCTCTAGACTGAGACTTGGCCTTCATGGTTCTGTTCTTCTTCCTGGTCCTCTGCCCAGTCTCCCTTGGAGACCTTCCTAAAAGCTGCTGTTTTGTCTATCCCCTTCAGCACTGTGTGCCAGAGACCTATTCAGGTGAAGGGTTGAACATGGCAGCTATGTCATGTTGAGCTCCTCCAGGACTTTATGCTGTAGTTACCTTATCTGAGTATTATAGTGTGATTCAATGTGAATATTTTGTTCTGTAACTTCTGCCAAAATCTACAAATGAAATTAAGGTTTTTTTTTTTTTGGTGTATTCATGTAATGAAAGGCTCTAGCAAAAGCAACATAGATGCAAAGAATAAATTTAATTTTCCTGTTAGAGTTGTATCTCTCCAGGACCTCTTTTATACTAGATCATGCTGTGGCCCTTCAGGGCCCTGACAGATTTCTTTCTTATAACTGATGAGAAACAGAAAAATAACATCAAGTTTTTGAAGGTTGTCATCTTCTGAATAGCCTCCTTTGCCCTTCTGTTCAACTATGACAATTTGCTTTTCTTTGCAAGGTGATGTGTGTTTGCTTTCAGCCTCCAGTGTGTCCTTATATAATCTCCTTGTCACGTGCAAAATTTTAGTCTTTTAACTTCCCCTTTTAGTTCTTCTTCATCAAATTTCCTCATTTTGTGCTGCAGTTCTATTCTTAAACCTTTCCTTCTGATGCTTCTGGGATGTATGTTGACTGAATAAGCCTCCTGTCGTAAGGGATGTCTCTCTGCTCGTGAGAACAAGTGAACAACTCTATTTACCTCCTCATCATTCACTGCCTCGGAGCTAGGGGCTGTGAGAAACACAGGCATCCCCCTGTACCAGCGCCAGTGTGGCCCCAGTGTGCTGAAGCCTAGAGAAATGGGAAGCAGAGACCAATGCAAAAAAGCCTAACCCGCAGGCATGTCTGTATGCCTGCTGCACCTTGGGCGAATGTGCCCAGCTGCTGGTGCTCTGCACTCCAGCGCAGTGGCTTGCCTCCAGAAGGGGAGGACAGGGCCTCGCTGAGATACAGGAGGTACTCAGATTCCTTTTCTTCTTGTGTGATTGTGCAAAAGTAGCCATGTTCACTGGTTAGTAAGTTTTATTGATGGCACTGTAGTTTTTAGTCATTCAGTTCTAGCAGGTCATCTGTTTAAGTGAAGTCTCCTAAGAGCTATGATATGTTCTGAAGCATTAACACCTGTAGCTTGGATGCATGTCTGCAAAATCTGTTTTGTAGCTTTTTGATCTAGTAAAAGCCAAAGACAGTAAATGACTTGCCTAAATCTAGAACGCATCTCTCTGGATTCTTGGAAATTTCTGAGAAAATTCATTTGGTTTTATGAAGACTTCCACAGTAAAAACTGTTCTGGGAAAGTAACAGCTGTGCTGTTACTGGCTGACAACATGATGTTGCATGTAAATAGTGCCATGGCACAGAGAGGCTTTTAAATCTCTGCCCATATTTGAGACAGTGCTAAGCCAAATGAAAGCAGCCTCTCTAAATAGGAAGCCTTGTGAAACATTTTTTTTTCTTTACAGGAATCTATAAAGAAGCAGCATAAAACCCCCCTGGGGAGGCTTACAGTTAATGAAAAGGAGTGCAGTGGCGGTG
Organism: Rhea pennata; assembly: GCF_028389875.1. Taxonomy (NCBI): domain Eukaryota; kingdom Metazoa; phylum Chordata; class Aves; order Rheiformes; family Rheidae; genus Rhea; species Rhea pennata. The sequence continues at coordinate 17,951,386 of NC_084677.1, read as the reverse complement.
CTGTCTGGACTCGGTCCAAGTCGCAGTGGCCTATGCAGGGTTACAGAGGAGCTCGCTTGTGGTCTTATGTTAGTAACATAAAACATACGGAGTCCCATCCTGTACATGCAGCACCAAAGCAATGGTCAGATGTTCTGTATCGACCCCTCTGGGATAGTGCTGTCTCCTGCAATTTGCTAGTCCTTGGGCCCATGTTTGCTGGCGTGTTTTTCACCAGTAGTGTGAGCATGTATTTGACTTACCCAGCTCTGCTTTCCCTGAGGGCTCTCCTGAAGTAATGGAAGACCTGACTTTTCTGTAAAAGCACAAAGCCCATGTGGCTTTGTGTGAAAATCCTGGGGATCTGCAGAGACCTTGGGCTGAGCAGGGTGAACGGGGTGCGTGCTGGAGATGGGACTGGGAAGGGTTTGCCTGTTGCCACACCTAGCTTAACATGGCAGGAACACCTAGGAAATCCATTGTACAATGTAGTGTAAATGAAGAACACTTGAGCCATACTTGAAGCCACACATGCACAGTCAGGCCAGGTAAGAAGAGGGTTATTAATGCACTGACTCATTTTCCCGTGGTACAAACTGTTTCTCAGATCCAGCCACCTCCTGCCCTTCTGCTGCAGGTTTTGCTGGCTCCCCTCTTACCCAGACCCCATGGTGTGCACATCAGAGCTCACGATGCAAAACTGGACTTCACTCCTCACTTGCTGTCACAGGGAGTCATGCATTAGAGCATAAGAGAAGGTGACGGTGACATTGAAGGCATTAGATTTATTCAGTTTAGGGAAGAGGAAGCTTATGGAGAGGGAGAAATGAGAGAGGGAAGGGAGGCAGAGAGAGGTCTGCTAATTTAACCTATTGAGAGAAGTTGTTATTACAAGCGAGTTTGAAAACCCCCCTTATAAGCCTATGCAAGGGCAGACTGGCTGCACCTCTGTCAGCCTGGAGGTGATGTATATATGTATACACACACAGATACATACACACACATATATGTGTATCGTATATGTATATATATATCAGGGGCAGTATCAGAGCTCTTTCCAGTTCTGTGCTTCTCAAGTGAGAGGAAGGAGAGGAGATCTCTAGTTGTTACCCATGCAGAAGGAGTTTGCCAGCATTCGTGTTGCATGCTCTGGGTTCCCATTTGTGTGCAGCCAGAAAACCTGATGCTGAAAAAAGAGATAAGTTCATAAAGGGTAGGGAGAAGAGGGCTTAGAAAGCGAACAGGGTGCAGAAGAGGCTGATGTCAGGGAGGGCTCTACTTCTGGGGCTCAGAGCATGCAGAGATCCAAGTCCCCTGAAAGACTCATCTGCCTGGGCGTGGACTGTGAGTTATCTCAGTCTTGTTTAGTCAGTGTTACCACCCAGATCACTCTGTGCTGCTGAGGATATTCAGATAATAGGAATAAAGCTCCTAGGCCACATCCCTTCTAGTTAGCGTGAAGATTACTACTGACTTAAGGACATAAAACCTGCCTGTCCAGACTCACGTCTCTTTGTGTGACACTGTGATAGTCTTCTCTCTGGGAATCCATCAGGGTGATCTTACTTTGCTCTGGTCTGAAAACTGTGCTGCTGTGCTAAGCAGTGCTGAGCCTCCTGTGGTAACATGGTCCATGTCCCTGCGCTGGGCCAGGTTGGGGTCTGGAAAGTGCAGGAAAACCTGCAATAGGCCAACTTGCTTTTCTCAGCCTCCAGTGCTGCAGAATGCTGAGGTTGGAAGTGGCATTGCATCCAAAAGCTAAAAATCCTCTTATCTGCAGGCCACCTGTAGCTCTTAGACCCACGTGACCAGTCACAATATCTACAGATCGGCTCCAGACTTACTCTGTTATAATCCTTACAAATTTCCTTTGGTTTTGAAGCATGAAAAAAAAAAAGTGATGGTGGCTTACCTATTGCTGTGTTGAAATCATTGCCTGTCCTGTGATCTTTGAACTCTTCCATTGTTGTCTTCTCCTAGACTGTATGCTCTTTGAACCTTAGCAGTCTTGGATTCTCACCTGTGCTCAGGGTTCATAGCTGCTAAAGAGTGGACACAAAATCCAGGTACTAGATGCTTCTGCTCAGCCACCTTGCCACTAGAACTAAGAAAAACATCATTTTATTTACAGATGAAAGCTCTTCCTTGTCTTTATGAACTCTGTTTTCTCTCCGCATAAGGAGGGTGCTCTGTACACTCTTTAGGTATGCATGATTTCCTTACTGACCCAAGCAGAAAAGCCTAAAACTCTGCCTCGTCCCCCTTCCCCCTTCCCTGGTTTCCTCATCCTTGACTGAGGCTCAGTGTTGATTTTTCTGCTTTTGACACCTTTCCAGTTCTTTGATTTCACCTCCCAGTGCCCTGGGGAAGAGCCATGGATCTTTTGGCCACAGTCAGCAGAGGCCTGCTGTGCTGTGTAGTGTTTGTTGCTGTCTCGGGTGGACCTGTAGCTCTTCCAGACACACGTGATCCAAGGCTCACAGTGGCACATGCATATCTGACTCTTTGTCTGTGGATGGCCTGCTTGCAAAAGGTGCAAGACACTGAAAGCTGTGGTATTTGAAACCTAACTGAAAGATCTCCTGTCCATATCAAGGAGACCTCATTTGAATACTCTGAAGAGGAGGCTTATTTCTTTTAAGTGGGAATCTTTGATTCTGGCTATTTACAAAATGATGTGTTTCAAGTTTATATAGATGTAGGTGGCTTATGATGGGTGTTGGTGACAGGCATGGTAACGATCAGTGTCCTGTGCAGCTCTGAGTCAGACAAACTACGTGTTTGAGTCAGTGTTGTTGTATTAGTTCCAAAATAGCTGATAAACATGTTAAATGTTGTAAGAAAACTGGGAGGGCAGAGAAAGCAGGGGTTTGGGTGCATGGTGGTACTGTGAGTCAACACCAGCTTTTCCTTATGCTGTCTAAACCTATGTATTACAGCTGGGCATGATGAGACAAGTCTAAGCCTGAGACATAACTGGCTTATAGAAAATTTTCCTTTTTCCAATCTGTGGATAGGGAATTACGCTGCTGCATCCAGAGAAACTGAGAGTTATTGTCAGCATTTCTTAGTGGCTTGGGTGCTCAGATCCAAGGGTGCTGGTCAGTGAGAAGCCTGAGATGACTGAATAATTATGTAATATCCATTCCTTGTTAGAATCTGCAGCAGGTCTCATTTTTATTCTTGCGGTTATGGTTGCCAGGTTTTCCTGGTGCTCATGGAATGGTGCTCATGGGATAACTATTAGCTTAGGAACGAAGAAGTCAGTTGAAATCAGAAGGTCTCCTGACTGCTGATGTACAGTTCTGGAGAGACTATGGAAAGAGCCACACAACATTCAGCCACTGGAGCAGGTCAAACCTGTCATGTCATTCCCTAGCTTCTGCAGAATGTGATTCCTGCATAAAAACTCCTTATAAGCACCTGTGAGCTCTTTAGTAACTTTGGAATACTTTGGAACAGAGCAGCCTGCAGGAGTTGGAAAGCCAATAAAATTATATCCTAGAAACCTTGCAGAGAGGAAATAAATGAAGGTTTGTTGAGGGAAAGGCCGTTTTTGGTTAAAGGGAGACAGGAATCTCAGGGACTGCAATTCTGGAACCATTGCCAAGAACTTTCCTTTGGTTAATAGCATCCTTGCTGAGTAGTCTTACTGGCACACTGCTGTGGGTGCTCATTAGCTACTGTGGTGAGCATGTACAGAAGGACCCAGATTGCATTTGTGGGTGCAGGTGTCAGGCACCTCAGTTTGAGTCCAGTGGCCCATGAGCATGTCTGAGCACCTCTGCAAGTGAAGTTTTATTGGGAGAATTTGAAAGACAGCTGTTCTGTGGAATTTGTCTGCACCAGTCCTAGCTTTTTATCTAATGTCATGCTACTGTCAGGCTGCATTTTTGGCTTCAGCTATCCTGATTCCTCTACCCTGATTTGGCAGATACATGCTTCAATTCATCGACTTCACTGAGCCTGAAGCAGAGATCCTAACTGGAAATACTTGTAGTGAGAAAGCGCCAAAGGAACAGCTGTCGTGTCTTTCTGTGTGGGGTTTCCCAGGTGGAGATGTTTGAGGCGAACAGAAGCCTTGACAAAAGGGACAAGCACTTCAAACTGCACTCAAGCAAAACTTCCTGGTGGCAGGCGTTTATCTAGAATTTAGTTCTGTGCTTTGTGGGTACCTCCAGTGAATGACAAACAGGAATCCTGTGCAGGATAGGGCAGGGAATGGGCCTGTTCACTGCTCTCGTTTTGCCCACCCGCACAGCCTCACTTCAGGCTTAGTGTTTCCTACTGTATCCTAGGGGATGGCAAGCATTAACAATAACACCTCCATTTATTTGTATTGCCAAACCTTTGCATTCTCGAAGACTTACAGGTGTGTCCAGCACTCCAAATTCATCCTGTAATTTCAGATGCAGTTTTGAGAAGGCAGAGACACGCCCCAGTTTGCTCAGTGAAAAGCAGCCCTCTGCGCTCGTAGCCCTCCATACTAAGGGCCCTGTGACTACCGGCTCGTGGTAAGTGTTGCAACTGTCCTTCCCAGCAGGTTACACAACCTCTTACACTCCTCCACCAAAGAGGAGTCTGCTTACTACAGGGCATCTCTGGCAGCAAATCTAGATTAGTGAGCTGAATTCTCTGCTTGTCTTCCGTGGTCTGCCAGGCAGAGGGGACTCTCACAGTGTTTCGTGTGCTTTGGGTCCAGAATTCAGACAGATTTTGTGAAGGGTGTTAGCATGTTTGTGCTTGCTTGTGAGAGTCATTTGAGTGAGTGTCTTTAACTTCACTAGACTCAGAGTTGGTTTTTGCAATTAAATACTACTCATATTTGATTTTTCTTGGCTAAAATAAGGCGATTCCTTCCATATGTGGGCACTCTGAAGATCTTTGCAAGAATGACATCTTTGCACTCAGGGCTGCGCTTCCTCCTCTTGGTTGGTGAGTACTACCACGAGGGTGACAGTTGTCCCAGGACGATTGTCCTCACTAGCCACTGTAGTTGAGAGAATCCTCAAAAGGAAGAGTTGTGCTGAAACACCTGAAAATTATTTTGGTTGTTGCTGTAAATCCCTAGTCTTCAGTTATGCTTTTTTATTGTGGTATCTGTGATATAAAATAAGTTAGTTTAATTTTGTCCTAATACTTTGTTTATTAGTAGAATTCCTTCTCCTCTGTCATTGCAAGCTATCTGTCTGTCTGTCTGCTCACTGCACCCCTTTTTTTGAGTATCCAGATGTCTCTGGGAAAGCAGTTACTTAAGAAATAATCTTATCCGGATCTGATTCTTTTTATGTTATTATTCTATTTTTTTTTCTCTTTTTTTTCTTTTTTCTTTTTGGTACAAAGAGGTTCCAAAGCACGATCTTGTTTCTTTCATAAAGTGTCAGCACTCATCAAACTTGAGATCAAGTTTGCAATGAATGTTGATGACAAGAAGACATGAACTTAAAACAGTTATAAACAAGTTAATAAGACATTACCTAAGGAACAGCTACAAAAAGGGGAAGAATCTTTCTACAGTAGCATTAGTTCTCAGTACTAAGGGACCTGAAGCAAGTAGGTAGATGACCTCTTTTTTCTTTTTTCCTTTAATTAAGCAGTTGTTGCTGTTTGCAACTGATCAGTGTATTGTGGAACCTGATGAAAATCTGAAAGGTTTATATTGCCGTCCTGTAGAAGGAGAGATATGTCTGTCCAGGAGAAGTACACAGATTGCTTGTAAAAGTTAATGACTCTCTAAAGCAACTCTTTTTTTAAGTCTTGTGGGTCAATAATGTTGGTGATGTGTTCTTAAATCAGCCGTTGGCTTAGCATACAGCCTTGTGAAATCACTCTGTTTCACTGGCCCATACTTTGTTTGAAATCACTCCATACACTGGACTCCATCTATCTATTCGTTTTGTTACGTTAAAAAGCGCTAGATAACTGGAGATGAAGGAAAGGCCCTGAGCTTGTAGAGAATTTGAACATAATGGTTTGCATGCACCGTCGCTGTTGGGGATAGATCAAAGAGAATGAAAGAGAAGACACCAATTTCTGAAAGTCCTTAAAAAATCTTTTACAGAGGGAGCAGTGGCTAATCTTAGCAGGGAAAGAATGGGAGATCGAAGCATAGTGATGCCCCGTTATCAGAATGGATGGTCTTATTGTAGAGGTTAAGAAGCACTGGGGGAAAGGGGCAGTGCTCAGCAGCTTTGTGGCACAGAAGTGCCCTCAGTAAGGTGGGTGTGTGGAGAGCAGCACAACCTCTGTGGGTAGGGAGCTGGTCCTTCCATGTGTGTTCCTTTATGGGAGGCTTCATGACAGCCTGGAGTACTTCGCTAACAAAGCATAGGAATAAAAGCAATGTTTTGGAAGGCTGTTACTCCCAGAGTAATGCCCACATGTCTTAGGTGCATCGTGACATAAGCTGAGTCCAGAGCTTTTGTTATGATGTAGTGCAATGGGGGCTTTGTTGTCACACAGTAAGGACTTTTTGTAATGTATTGATCTGAGGGCCTCTCTGATCCTACGGAGCAAGAAGCCAGTCTTCCTTTTCCTCCTCCTCCCCACATAGGTGTCTCTGAGCACTGCCCTTTTGAGTCAATGGGACAATTCACATGCTTAAAGTTAAGCATACACCTCAGAACTTTCCAAGACGGGGGCCAAAGGGCTTGGCTGTGTATTTCCAAGGTCCAGTCCTGGGGTGAGCAGGAAGCAATTATCATGATAGAAACAAACCTGGCTTTGTCTGCGAGCAGGGAAGCATGGCCTTTGGGCTGGCTTCTGGCAGTGAACTCTTAGTTACGATTTTGTAACTCTTTCACAGCTTTCTCTAGGAGCAAACTATTGTGTGTTAGGGCTGGAGGAAGGTACTGTTTTTGGCAAGCTATGGCTATGGCTCCTTTGCCTATTACACTGTTACCTAGTGATGGTTTTCCATTAATTAAATGATTTAAAAGGTGTAGCAGCTAGTAATCAAAATAGTTGTTATACTAATTAGAGACTCCTTTTATGCTTTCCTACAAGCCATTTTGTAATTGCTTTCCTAATGTGGGTCATTAGGCTGCTGAACACATCCACACCTAGGAAAGCTGCCTTCTTCTTCCTCTTCTTCTTCAGCCTGATTGAGGGATAAGTGTCCCATTCCATTGATTTCTGTGCCCAATTATTGCTAGTGTTTGAGTCTCCTGCCCTGGGACTGCTCAGTAGGGTGTGAAAGAACCATAGGATGCAGCATCACGTAATAAATCAGCGCACTGGGGGCAAGCTTCTCTCTCCTTCTTCCCTAGAAGGGAGGATGTTCCTGTGCCTATGGCTTTGAGGTTTGGCTCCTCTGCAATCCTCTGTCAGTCACTGCTGACAAAATATTTATAGATGACATCTGAATCCTGACCCTGCTTCCCTGAAGTGGGCACACAGGGCTGTGAGTCAGGAATGCTTTAGCACTGTGGGGTGCACACACTGTACGTGGTCTCTGCCCCCAGTTGCGTGTACCTGCCGGGCATTGCTCAGCTTGCCTCAGGCTAGCTTCTCTGTGAGCCCATTTCTTTTAAAAAGCAGGAGGTGAAGTGGGTGTCAGGATGATCCCTATTACCGTTGCAGCCTCCTGACAGCTTTAGGGCTTGATCCAAAGTCACTGAAGACAGTTGGCTCTAAAGGATTGTTCGCAGCTCCACAGTGATTCAGTGCTATCAAACTGTGTTTGTCAGCCTGCCTGTGTAACCCCAGGAGCTTCTAATGGCTACCTTCTCCTGTCTCTCCAGCTCTCATTTCATGTTGTTTTTGTTTCCTTCACTTGTTCTGTCCTGTCGGCAGCTGGTGGAAGTCGCTACTTTATACTTTTATCTGTCCGTACAAAAGGGATGCTGAGCTTGCCTGACTCCTAATCCAAAGTAAATAATAATAATGTCAGAGTGATTTGAGGCTGTCACCTATGTTGCTTGTGGTTTCTCAAGCCTTCATTTCATCACCTTTCCAGCATCACACTGTTGGCAGGGCGTTCACTGCAACAGGGAAGCTGCAGGTCCTCTGGGTGCTAAGAAAAGGCTGGAGATGAAAGGGAGAAAGTTGCACCAGTAAGGGAGTGAAAAGGTGGCCTGGATGCAATAGTAGGTAGCTCAAAAATCCTGCTGTCCTAAGCAGTATGTGATACAGCTGAAAAAAGGGGAAGGCAGTTGTCATTAAGGGACAATGTAAAAGTTCAAAAACAAGGGTAGGCGTAAATCCCTGTCAAGGTCTTGGACAGGTCTGGAGTGAGGGCTCTCACATGCTTACCTGCATTATGTACAGCTCTGTGGAGTAGGATGATTTTAATCCAGTTGAGGATTTAGCAGGGGAATATAGCAAATACAACACCAACTTAGCTAGACTCAGCGTAATGATGAGGATGCTGTAAGAGACAAGTAGATGCTGCAAATCTAAAGACATCATGGAAGACAAACGTAGTTTGTCTCGCCTCTGGACTGATCACTGACCAGCTATCTGGCTATGGTGCACAAGAGGTACTGGGCAAAAAAGTCCTGGAAAGGAGGCCCTTTCCCTGACCATTTCCATGCCTTTTCCTGTTTGGGTTTCTTGACCATTGCTTAATCAGCCAGACCATGTGCATCTGCCCATAGCAGTTCCCAGGCTTTTACTGACAGTGGCACTGAGGAACTCTCCAGGGGCCAGGCAGGGCTGAGGGGCCCAGGTGGACCACACCATACGAGCAACCTCCGTGTGTCCAGGTGATGGGTTTCTCCACATCTTCCCTGCTGGAAGCAGTGCAGGGGGATTGACAAGGCTGTTCTCCAGAGCATGAGGACAGCATGTGCAATCCCCATGTCAACCAAGACACTGCATTTCTGTCCCCCACCAATTCAACCCCAGGTGGACAGAGGAGTACCTCATGTCTGCCTACCCAGTCAGCCAGTTGTCACAACATCAAAGAAGAAGCAATGGAAAGGTCTAACAGGAATGTTTCTGTGAAATATTGTTTCAAGAATGAGGAATAAAATAACTTAGTGAGATGAGAGTAATATTCAGGGTTTATTAAGCCAGAGGGAGACTGGACTGTGGGAGTGAGCCTCTGAAACAGATTTGTTAATAAAATCATGGCACATTGTCTTCCAGGTTGGCTGGTGGCTGCTGCAACCTCTGCTGGGACATTTCCAGTAAGTCAAACTCCATGTATAACATATACATCACCCATGCTTTCACTTGCAAAGTGTGTGTGGACTGGTGGTCAGTGTGGACCCCTTCTTGATAGCAGTACCTTGATGAGAGTTAATTGCTACAAACCAAATTTAGTGCCTTGAGCATGGAAATGGATGTTAATTGTCCTTCCCCTTCATGTCTCCTGTAGTGTAGTAGTGTATGTGTGGGGATGCCTTTTCGAGATCTTTGAAGGGCTTCACTGCACATAGATCACAAGCAGTTCAGTGGAAGTGTCACCCATTGACCACACTCAGATCATTGGGAGAATGGCTAATCTTGTTGGCCCTGATGCCTGAGTAACTGGGGAATCCACATAACCCTGAACTTCCCAGCTGTTTGAAGTACAGAGCCAGTACTGATCTGTATTTTGCAGATGGCAGCTACCTAACATGACAAAATGGGAACTCTGGATCTAGGCACTTGCATGTTTTCAGGCCAAATCCAAGTGCAAATGTTTGCAGCTCACATCCTTGTCTGTATTAAATAGTCACAAATAATGCTGTGCTGCCAATGTAACCAGGAGATCATCTGTCTTCTCTCTTTCTCCCTGTCTAGTGCTCGAGCAGCCCTGTCAATGGTGAGTTTCTTACAAAGTAATTTTCCTAAGAAAGATTCAAACACAACTCTCTACATATGTTACTATCACATTTCCTTTATTCCTCTCTCTCTTTCTCTCTCTTTTTTGGGGAATCAGAAACTGCTGTGTGTGCTTCAGTGAAAAGGTATGTGAACCACCAAAAAATTATCTTGGCAACATTTTCCTTGGGAATGATACTAGTTTGTTAGGGATATGACATTGGGTATCAGGAGACTTCTGAAAACAGCTGTAGCACCTTTCTCCGTGGAGAGGCCCAGGGTCATCTGAGGGTGGGGAGGAGGCTGGGATGCTTGGTGCAGCAGCGAAGGGAAGGTGCCTTTCTGGGGTTCTGTGTCTGTGCAGGGCAAGACAAGCAGGGCAAGTGTCTGATATGTCAGACAGCTTTATGTCTTGGAGATTTATCACTCCAAGACCCCTGTCATTGGTGCTGAGTTTAGTTAAGCTGGTGGTGGTGGCCTAGGACTCAAACAGATCAACTTCCAGCCTTTCTTGAATTTGATTTCTTTTAAGGGTCAGTGATTTACAAGTACTCTCTCCTTGCTCTTGAATGGTGTCAGTGAATAATTCTTAACCTCTATGTTGTTCATTTGCTTGCCTGTATTTGTTATTTGGGCTCTGCCTTGTTGTTATGGCTGCCTGGCATTGCTTTTGCTCCTTACTGGGTGGGCTTGGACCCTTTACAGGAAAGTAGGTAGTAACTGTCCCGATTGCAGATATTTGAATTATTGAAAGCTTGTGGTCAGGAGCTTTCAAACAATTTTAATAGAGCACCTATCCCTAGCAGCGTGGGCTCTGGAATCAGGCCGCTGCGCTCCTTGCTTGTGTTTGCAGACGCATTGCTGACAGCGCGCTTGCTCCTGCCAGTCCTGCCCCCAGGTGCCATGGGGTCTGGGAGATTGCCAAGGAGGTGATGACTTTGCTTTTTCCTCACCAGTGTCAGCCAGGAGATGCTTCTGAAGATAGCCCATGGTCAAGCTTCCCCCTGCAACCTCACATTTGGTCAATACGCTTGTGCACAGGTAATGGCAGTGCCCTCATTTTTCATGGGTTGGAGCCTAGTTTTCCTGAACAGTAGTGCCTTTCTTTCTTAAAAGCAGTCTCACCAGAGTGCATGGTGCATGGAGTGGCCAAAGCTTTGTGCAAGCTTGGGGTGCTGTATTGCCACCATCTCCTTCACAAGACTGAGTGGAGGGATTGGGTCAAACATGCAGGGCACAGGGACTTTGGGACCACCAGAAGCACTGAGCTGCGGTTCGCAAGCCAGGGCCCTCCTGGTGCAATGTCACTCTCATACATGTGGTTATAGTTGGGGGCTGGAGATCTCCACACATCATGCCATGCAGCACGTGCAGCTTCATGTCACAAGATTCGAGAGCAGTTACACTACCAAGGAGGCCTTGCTGGGCTGTCCATGGGAGTAGGTGATGCTGTTTTTTTCCAAACCTTTCAAATAAGAAAGTGGGACAATGGAGATGTTCGAAATGAATAAACTCTTAGAGGTTGGCGTCTGAATGTCAGAACAAATCTTTTTATAAGAATAAACCAGCAGAGCTAACTTTCCTCTGAGCACAATAAAAAGGAGTTGTAGTGTGGAAAATGTCGCCTGGAGTATTTCAGATTTACCTCTCTTCCTGCTTTGGTTAGTGCCTCCAAGTTGCTGTGTTACCAGTAACTGCAGTTGAATGGATAAACATTCTTGGTTTTGCTTTATTGTTTCTGACAAAAAGATACATTTTTTTAACATATTTGTTTGGAGTTTGGTTTTTCAGTGAAAAATACTTCTGGAATGAGGAAGTTCCTTTTGGAAATATCTATTTTGCTAAAATGGCCTTTTGTGTGTCTGTGTGTGAAAAGCATTTTGAATACAGTTTTTAAAGCTATTTTGGGCTTTGGAGGAAGCACAGATTAGGTAATAGAAGGATCCAACATCTACTGTTCTGTAAGTTTAGACTTGCTTCAAATCAATGTAATTTGGACTTTCTTCTGGCTCTTCTTTCAACAGGTTGCATCACCTTTCAATGCCAAATGCTCACATATAAATGAGCTAGTGAAGCAGACCTAAAGGAGATTGCATACTGCAGCATCTTTAAATGTGACACACCTTTTATTGTTTCTGTATGGATTTCCCTTTCCTTTTTCAGAGTGCGTGGCTCCAGGACCTGGATGATGATTTCCTTGTGTACTTATACTCTTGCCTTAGCCCTAAGCCTGTCAGTGCAGTGGATCCAGCATACTCCATTTTGTTCTTTTCCAAATATGATGCCAACAAGCTTGTAGCCGCTCTGACTACCTTCAGCCAGCGGGTAGGTGTACTGCAACATTAACTCCGCTGAAAGGCAAAGCAGTGGGCTGCAGATTAGCTTCAGAGGCAATATTCAGTTGTTCTAGCTCAGTGCTAAGTACCTTATTTTAGGAAGGGTATTTTAGGAAGGGTAATGATTTCAATCCACAGATATCTGCCAATGTAGCAGAGGTGTTTGCTGTCAAAACTAGCTGATGAGACAAGAATAAAACTTCTTTTAAAACAAGGAGTTCACTTAGGTTATGTGTTGCTAATTGCAATGACAACAAAGACCTGTGGCTCCACTGAATTAGAGCCTATTTGTACTCGAGTTGAACAAACACAGCTTGGTGAAAGAGTCACTATCTGGAGAGGGTAGCTATGGCTAAGGCTCATTCATAATGTTCATTTTCACATAATTTACATTTTTACATGTGTTGAGGTCTACATTCACTTCACTTCATATGTTTCTCCTTGTGTCTTGCCTTCAGTTTTCTCATGTGCCTCTCTCAGAAGAGTGGAATATGGTCTTCATTAATGGCCTGTGGGAGAAGATGTTACAAGTACCTGACATTGAGAGCCCACCTGTTCTGTTTCAATGGGTCCATGAGGGGCTTCAGCCATTCCTGGTCAAGCCCACAGCCTTTGCTTGCCTCCATGACAAAAACATGTTATGTAAGACTTTCCGGAAGATGTAAGTGCTAAACACAAGCATTGCTTCAGTCCTGTGTGGTCGGGATAGGACAGTGGCCCTTCCTCCCATCTGAAATAAAGGGCTAAACTGTGCAAGTGCTGTGAACTGATAGAGAGCCAGGGGAGTCTGACTGAGAACCTCTCGCCAGGGCCTTGTAACACAGCTACTGCCCCTGTGCTTGTCCTCTGCACCAGCCAGCGCATGTGTACTGCAGCTGAGAGTGCTAGGTTTGCAAAGCAGCATCACAGGATCGGTAGCACAGCACCCATGTTGTGGGTGCTGTTGTGAAGGGCAATCACATTGGTGGTTTTGAAAAGAGACTTCTTTGTGTGTGACAATACCATTTTTCATTTAACTGCTGTTTCTGTGAGAATCTCACTCTGCCAGGTTTGATTTCTTCTGTTTGAGAGGTTTTTCTTACTTTTCTTTAGAGTTACTGCCCTGAATGGCATCTATTCTAACCTTCCAGTAGAAGAACAGAGGAATCTTTACAATGGGATCAAGTACTATCTCATCCATGAAGGTAAATGTCTTGATTTTCCTTAAGAAACAACTACATGCTTTAAGCCACCAATGTACGTTACAATAGCCATGATCTGTTATGGAGCTGAGGCTTCACAGATTTACAGTGAGTTTATGTTAATCTCTTCACTGCAGATAGAGGGGAGTGTGACACTGAGAAGTGGCATCAGGAATCATTTCCCAGCCTGAAGGCTTTCTTTAGCCAGTCCAAATCAGTAGAGGCAGTTCTGTGCTGTCTTACATCCTCTGCAAATTGCATTTATTGCTTTCATTGAAAGGGTCAGTGCAGAGTTTAGTTCTGAGAGCTGAAGAAGTTCAGCTCAGAAGTTAGCTCAGTCCGGCACCTGGGTAAGGCACTTCCCTGTCCTGAGGCAGTAGTTTACATGCAAACTTCTGTTTCCTGCAGAAGGTTCTGGCAGATTTGAAGGGAGGAAGAAAAAGAGCTGTGATGAATTATTCAGAGGACTCTGAAAGAGTGAGGCCTCCATCCTGTCCTACAGGCATTTGCAAATTGAATGCTCAAATGCATGGGTTTGAGCATCTACTTGATCTGCCTGGGAAAATGTATGCTAGGATGTTGCAATTGATAATGAGTGATGGATAGAATGCCAGTAAAAAGAAGCAAAACTTTTTTTTTTTAAAAAAAAGCTGAACTGTTTGATGCATATTTAATTATTGCTGTGAAACTGTATTTCATTCTTTTGGATTTAGGACTGTACAAAACCAGTGCAAAGAAAGGCACACGTAAAGACATGTAAAGGTCTCTATAAAGCTGCTGATTCTTACTGTAATGCATGATCACAGGTACTTAGGGTGCTCTCTGCTGGCTTATTTCTCTGATAGACTAAAGTCTGTTCTGTATTCAGAAATCTCTTATCTCCACTGATTTTCAGCTGCAGTGTGAGTCTGTAGTTTTATGGTATCTGCCTGTTTTGCAGGGTCAAAACAGAAATGTTACAGTGCAACCATTCCAGGTCTGAATTCCACTGCTTGGTTTGAAAATTATCTGGGATCCTTTATGGAGCATGCTACCGTTGGAGACTTGCAGCTTTTTGCTGATGAATCAACAGTAAGTACAGGGTCACGGTGGTGATGAAGGATGTTCATTTTGTGAAATACTCTGTACCTGGGAGATCATCTTCCTGCCCGAGCCAAAACTCATGAAGATGCTGCTAAAAGGAAGATTTTTCCTATTTATTTATGATGAAGAATGACTTCGGTTCTTTATTTTTCCCATTATGATTTGTTACTCATGATGAGACAGACAGGGCTTTCATTTGCACAGAAGTTAATTAGACATAGATGATTCTGCAGAAAGCAAACTGGAGTCAATAAGAAGAGCAGTACCAGTCTTTATCTTAGGACTGGAGTGATGTCTTGGCCTGGTTTAGTGCATGGCCTTACTAGGCCACCCTGCAAGAGGGGTGTTGGAGGGACAGGATAAGTAGGCAGGATTGTGTCTTTTAGCAGCAGTGCCACTTTTTTGCCTTACAGCAGTCAGAGTGAAATGCCTACATACCCTTGGAGTGCACAGAAAAATGAAGCAAAATCCCAGTGCATTACTTAACAAAAACCCCTCATAATTCTAAAGCCAGTTATAAAAAATCATATTGCTTGAAATGAGATTCTCTTCAAACTGTCCCAAGTGACTGTCAGGATTAAAGTATCTTTTTTTTTTTTCCCCCCTCCCCTCATGGTAATACTATCAGCTTCAACAATTTGCCAGGGATCCAATCAATATACAAATCATCAGCAACCTCACTTTGCTCCCGGCAACAGCCGTGTATTACACCTTGCTACTGACGTCTGGGCCCAGCTTTCCATTATCAAGGTATGGGATCTGACCTTACTTCCTGCCTGACTCACGGTTTAACGCGATACCTTGATTTAGCCAGTTTTGCTCAGTGATGATTCTGATGCCTACTTGCATGAGATGTGCAAAGCATGTTTCTATTTGCATTTCTAATCACATTGCAGTGGATCTTGGGGAGGGCCAGACCCCACGTTCCAAATCGTGGGAAGTGATTGTCACACAGCGCAGTCCACCAGCTAACAACCAACAACACATCTTGCATCTGGGCAAGACGTGACAGTGCTTCCTGTAAACAGGAGCATCGTCAGAGCCTAAGCGAGTGAGGGGAAGTGTACACTAGAAGAGAGAATCCTCTGGAAAAAGAGGAGAGCTCTCTGGTGGAGCCACTGTCAGTCATATTTGCAACCTCTCCTCTTTGTCTTCCATCTACAGTCTTCCAGACAGATTTGTTTGCTACCTGAGCCCCTCCGCAGTGAGCAACCTGAGCAGAGATGAAGCTTTGAGCTTGGCCCAGAGGATCACGAAGAACTGCCCCATAAATGTAACATACACAGGAGCAAATAAAGAGAGACCTCACTTTTCATTCCTGACAGCGAAGGAGTTGCAGGTAATGTACTTGCCAGCCCTGTGAATCAGGAGTCACAAAAATTGTGAGGAAGTCTTTTCTTCTTAGTGAAGAAACAGCTCTAATCCTGCAGCAGATAAACAGCTTACAAACTATTAGGTCTCTGCTGAGGTCATGGCTAATCTTTAAAGTACTATCATCCTCTCTAATTGATGAGAAAATTGAGGCAATGAGAAGTTAAATGATCTCCTCAAACATTGTTGCAGGGAAGCACTTGAGCTTGCCGCACTCTTGCAGTGATGAGCACAGAGCATGGATGCAGCCCAGCCAGTCACAGCTCCTGGGCAGTGGAGTGGCTCCTCTGCTCACTGCGGATTCCCTTGTAGGAATGAGGTTTCCATATGGAAGAGGATTCACAAATCTGGGAGTGAGACTGGATTTGGGGTTGCCAGGAAGAGTGGTTGGGAGTAACTAGCCTCATCAGAGGATTTGGTGTCAATTCTTGTGCCTTCTCCTCTGTATGGTCCTGTAGGCCATTTTGCTTTTTTATTGTGGCCTCTGGCTGCTGTTTCGTGATCAGCAAAATCTTAGTGGGTAGAGGAAGTCCCTCACCAGACTTCATCACAGAAGTCTATGAAGCAGAAAGTCCAGTGATTTAACACATCCAAAGGCCATGGGATCCTGTAGGCTCCCCTCATTGCTCTTCTGACTTCCTCTTCTGTCTGTATGGGACCTTTTCAGGTTGCATCCTCTTTGGTGAGAAAGTTTGAACATTTTCCTCCTGCAGTCCTGAGTGCACTGGGCCAGGCTGCTGTTGGGTTGTCCATATCCCAGATTGAGAATAGCATCAGTGGTAAAGACCTTGAAGCATCTCTTCCTGCCCTGGGTGATGTTCATGGATGGAACACTGAGCAGTCCAGCACCATTATCAATAAATTGCTCAGCTCTGGTTATCAGGTACAAATTATAAGATCCACATACACAGCTCACATCTGTTTGTATGTATTTGTAGTTGCAAAAAATATGATACATGACTTGTAATGTCCTCTTGACTGTATGCATTGCCTTTCAGATCACAGATGGCCAGAGCCTGGCAAAGCTAGGGAGCTTGGTGACTGGCCTCAACAGCAGCACACTTCAAAGTCTACCTCCAGAGGTGATCTTGGAAGCTATTAAGTTACCTGAGTTTGTTCAGCAAATGGGGACCCTACCCTCTGCTCTGAAAATGGCATTTGTGGAAAAGGTGAAGATGTTTTTCTCTTTGGGACATTGTAAGTCAGCAAAGCCTCAGTGACTCAGAGCTGAGAATGCTGGTGGTTACCTGAGGCCAGACATTGCACACACGCACACACCCAGACCACATTCCCTCAGGGCTGCTTGTCATTGCTAACCGGAGGGTGCAGCAGAGACAGGCATCTTGAGTCCCTGTCTCAGTGCCTGTATAGAGTCCTTGGCTGCCAGCCACCATGCTATGTCAACTCTTTTTTGGGCCAACATCAGAAAAGACATAGCTGCTCTACAGGGTGGTTGAAGAAACTACTCTACTTATTTGAGAATATGCCTTCATAGAAAGGTTATTGCCGGTGTTTGGACTGAGAAACATGTAAGAAGCAAAGGTGAGTTAGGAATGCCCTTTTAGGGCAGACTGATCCTCTAGCAATGTGCTGGTTTGTTTCCTTCATATGATTGTGTAGGATTTGGACATCTTTTTGTCTTTTTGCTGGCCATGATTGTAGCCTTCAAGTTGCAAGTGCAGTATTCAGGTTTGCTGCTGTTCAACCTCCTCCTGGCAGGAAAGGCTCTGACCTGTGCTTGGCGCTTGAGACTCTGCCTCAAGCTTGTCCTGGGGCAGTGAGCCATCAGGGCTCTGTGCCAAGCTTTAGGGAAGTAATTCTTTCAGCAAAGGATTACTCTGCATTGTGCCCTTTGGCAAGCTGAGATGTTGTTTGGGTTGGCAGAGAGAGAAGTGCCCATCTTTTTTACACTGTCACACGTTTTTCAGGGATAAAGCAAGGAACTAGGAAACTCTGATATAGGCAGAATCGTTCCCAACTGGGGCCCCAAGTATTAGCTCCAAGCAGCTCTCAGTCTGTTAACAGGATAATGTCAAACAGGAAATATTTCATAGCATTATGTCTCTGAGAAATGCCCACGTGATCAGCAGGGGAATTTGCCTGGTTTCTCTCCAGTTCTTCATTTCTTCCTCAACAATTGTTTATTTTAGCCACAGGATTTGAATTATATATATATATGTTTTTTTGTTAGATTTCCTCCAGTGTAAGCCACCCTACTGACCTGGTTAAGTACATCCCTGATGCTCTGGCCAGTTACATTCCAAAATCATTGCTTATTTTTGGGAAAGAGAAGCCTAATATTCAGGATCTCAATCAGAAAACATGGACCCGAGAACAGGTAATATGCTAGCAGCTTGTTTCCTTCATACCTTTCAGTGTCAGGCTTTGATACCATAGGGGTGTCGGTCCACTCTGCAAATCTGTCTGAAAATATAGCTGAGTGTTGCAGAAGAGTTTGATAAACCATTGACTCTCTTTGGCTTTGCTCTACAGGCTACCATGTTTTTCGGTGATGTGATAAAGACAGAGCATGATTTCAGCAGGTAGCATTTTTCTTCTCTCCATTTTCCATGTTTGCTGATCCTTTGTTGCATGTGGCAAACTCACCACATTCAGTCCATAGAAAGAGGCAGCAAATACCATGCAAACCTGAACATAGACAGGTAGCACCAAGGTGTACCAGAGGGTCAGCTGTAAAATATACCCATAAGGCCAACTTGCTTCCTAAAACAACGCTACAGGCTCAGACTGCACTTGAAATCTTTGCTTCTAATTCTGTGGAAGGCATTTCTAATTGGAGAACATGTCAGTCTTACACTATGGTATACCAGGGATTAAAATCTAGTAAGAATGGTGTGTGTCTTTTTTGCCAGCTCTTGTGTCTAGGATGGAGAATGAGGCAAACAGTGAAATGTATCTGGGAAAAACAAAGGAATCGACATCTGTGTCATGTTGATTTTGCAACAGCAGCTTTTCCATATGAAGAGCAGATAATATTTTAAGGACTTTTCCCTAAGCTTTCACAGCCTTTGAAAGCTGTGTTCAGTGATGAAGATCTGCTCAACTCTCCTTCAGTTTTGAAGGATGGCATTTGCTGAAAACACAGAGGCAGACTGATTAAATCAGAGTTCAGCAGTACAATTGGGAGGCGAGGAGTAGTCTCTCCTTGCCTTTCGGCTTCCAGTGCAAGTCCTCAGATTATGTTTATTTGGCCAATGATGGCTTCTGAACTCCCACGTATGTCAAGACTAATGATTTTGAGGGGATGGAGTTTGGAGAACTTCAGGCTTTGAGACTAGGGGAGGTTTATGTAGGTGATATTTGTAATACGCTCATTACAAATATGATCAGCATTAACTCTCCTCCTGATGTCATTGTTCCTCTGATTTGCTTTCTTTGGATGTTCAGGCTTTCCCAGTCTGTCCTCCAAGGCTTCACATGTGCAGCTGCAAATGAAATGGAAATGGAAAGTTTTCAGCAGCTGGCCAAAGTCATGAAGCAGAAGAATGTCAAGCTAGGAGAAGAGCAGGTCAGTTCCCATATGCTAAAATGCATTTTTTGATAACTTCATGAAGGTGGTAGTCAGGATCATTCATCTAGAACTCAAGCACTTCCTGCTTATGGGACTAAAACCAGAGAAACTGGTCCTTTGTCTCCATCACATGGCTCTGAATTTCTCTGAGGTGAAGTCACAGTCCAACTAGCTAGGTTTCTCAGGAACCAAACCCTCTGATTTCGGTCCTCTTTTTATCTTATTTTGGAACAGAGCACATTCTTTCCTTTTGCTTTATTTTTCTTACGTTTTCATACTGTTTTTTCTTTGATGTAAACCCTGCTGTCCTTTCAGCTGAGGTGCTTGGTGAAGATGGTAACACTGCATGGGATTCCCAGGGATTTAGACAGCTATCCTGAAGACCTGTTGCTGTTTTTAAGGTAACTGAGCTGTGATTTTCCTCTTGTTGACTTAGCCCTTAGTGGCAAAAGACATGTTATTTTAGAAGTTAGCCAGTAATGACTACTTCACATACGACATATGTTCCCAGCTTGTTCAGGCCTTCTTACAGAAAAGAAATCAGATTGCAGAAAACTTTCAGAAGGCCATTTGGTTTTGAGGTCCTTTCAGACTCAATAGTCCATCATATTAGTAAAAGGGTACAAAACTCTTTTTAAATATATTTGCCTGGATATGAGATCATTATGGATTTTTAGTACTTTCTGTCTTCTGTGAATATGCTTTTCATTTACAACACCAAAGAAAACAATCAGTAGGGTGGAATTTGTTGTGAAGTGAACATGAATTTTTAAAAAACAGGGACTATGATCTTTGGAAAGAACAACTATGTAGAGTTTAGAAAGAGTCTGTTGTGTGGGAAGCATTATGTTGGACATAGTGTTGAGCAGCATTGAACCTCATCAATGGTCTCACTAGAATTTATGAAGTATTTGTCTTTCTAGTCCTTCAGACTATGCAATGACAGGAAGCTGTTGGCAATACTTTGCTAACGTTGGGAAAGCAAACCTTGATGTTCTGCAAAGAGAGTCCTCCCAGCGGAAACAGTTGCTTTTGGAAGCTTTAGCATGTTTGGTATGTGGTCAAGGGGACGGTTTTGCACAAGACTGGTGAGAACTTGGGTTGTCAGCTCTCAGCAGGAACAGGAGTGTTCCTTCCTACAGTGACAGCAAGGTCTGTTTAACACCTTTATCTTGTGTTACTTTAGAAAATTCCTGGCACACGAGTAAATGAGGAAAATGCAGAGGTTCTGGGTCGTCTGGTCTGTGACCTCGGTGGAGAATACATTAGAAGTTCTGGTGAAATTTTGCTGAAGCAGTTAAGCCAATGTGAATCTTTACTGCCTGATCAAGAGGAGGCTATTAGGAGTGTTATCAGCAGTGGAAACACTAAATTTGGGTATGATTTTTTTATTATTATTCTAGGTATGGGCAAAATACTTCAGATGAAACAAAGCACTTGTCCTATTGAGACTTGAGTGAACTCCAGCGAACCAGCTTAATCAAAACCTTGAATGTTTTGTTGGTTTTGATTTTTACATTGGGCCTTTTACATTGTTTTATTTGAACTTCTTTAGCTTGACTGGAATTCTACTGAAAAATAGTAATCCGTGTCTTGCCTCAGTAGTTATAAAAGCCTTTTCTCTGGCCTATTTTTCAATAATGAAACTTCTCTGAGACTGTCCTGATGAATCAAGGTAGGCTCTAGCTGTTTTTCAACTACGGGCTCTGAGAAGACTTTTTGTTTCCGCCAGTCATAGATTAGATGTTTCATAAATCCCTGAATCTCTCAGGCTTTCTTGGCTGTATCTAACAGAGATATTGTCCAGGAGAGAAAAAAATACTCTCCTTCCTGGTATCAGATGCTCTGAGGTCTTGGCACTGGATGATTAATAGTGAGCAATGGATATACTTCAGTATTCATGCTCAAGAAAATAATTTCTGTTCCATGACATTTTCTCATCCAGCTGCTGCGTCCTAGTGAATGTCAGTTCAAGGCACTGACGTTGCTCCTGCACTGCTGGAATGAAGTTCTGTGTAGCAGGAAGTGATCAAGAAAATTTTAGGATGGCAACCTTCTATTTTATTAACTTTCAATGTTAGAGGAACATAATCCTGGCAGCTTTTAAAGGTGTTTTGTTGTCGTTGTTTTGTTTTTACTTTCTTGAAATCTAATCCCTACTGATTTTTGTATTCAGGCCTCCTTCAGTGTGGTCAGCTTCTACGTTGAATGAGCTCAGTGAATTGATTCCTGTGTTTGATCATAGCATCTTGCAGAAGATCCCTAAGGTGAGTTACAAATAGGGAAGTGGGGAGTTTGGGAAGCACTCTTAGGTCCTGCAGTTCAGAAGAAGCATGGTTTCTAGGTCCGTGGTTCCCATACTGTTCCATGAGGATGAGGAGATTTGTTCAGCAGATAACTTACCAGCAGTGTCTTCAGTTAAAAGCCTAGTGCCAAAGGTGCCAGATGGTCTATGAGGGGTGAGGGTTCGTCAAGCCAGAAAGCTGGGAACTGCTGATCTAGATCATTCACATTCAGTAACTATCTGAAGAGGACCAGAGATGGAAAGCAGTACTAACTCTATACAGTGCTTTGTGGAGAGGTGGTCATTTATGGAGTGTGGAATATGATAGAGTTTAAGCATTTAGAAATTTGCCTTTAGCTCAGCAGGGAAAGGTCTCTAGATTTATAGTAGGTGTTCTGCTGCCCTTAGTACTTCAACCCTAAGCTTTCTTGTCTGTGTGAGTAGCAACTTGTTCTGCAGGTGAAATGCCCAGGATGTGCAAAATCTTCCTGATGAAAAGTTTTCTTTGCAGAATGTTTTAACTCTTTGGTTGAAAAACTTTTCCCGTGATTCATCTCTGTCGAGGGAACAGCTGGCCTCCATCGTTGAAGAACTCCTGCCTTCTCGGCATAAGCGTGCTGATGGTATGAGAGCTTTCACTTACCCATAATGGCAGTGTGCCCCCTGATGTCAGGGTAGTTCTTGTGAGACTCCCTGAACGTGTCTGACTTGATCTATGAAACCCTTAGTGATAGGTTGCCCAGGATGGCAGTAAGGGAACATTCAAAGCTTAAACAAAAGAGTGTAATGCTGGGCACACTTGATTCTTGCTTTAACAGGATGTCCACCTGACAAGGCAATAACACAAGAAGTTCTTGAGGATGAGCTGATGCCTATTTACTATACTCCTGAGCAGTTACGTGCTTGCTTGAAGAATGTCTCTCTGGATAATCACCTCTCTCGGATACTGAACTACCCTTTCAGTATTCAGCAATTAGCTGTGCTGAAGAGGCATCTGGATGAGGTAATGCCAGGCTGAAGAATGTAGGATTATTTACTGATGAGGTTGCTCAGGAACTTGTCCAGCTGCATTTTAATATCTCCAAGGATGAGTACCCTACCATCTCTCTGAGCTCCCGTTCCAGTGTTTGACTACCTTTATCATGAAAATGTTTTTCTTAATATCAAAATTTTCCTTGCCAGTTGACCCTCATCCTTTCACTGTGCACCTCCGAGAAGAGTCTGGCTCCATACCCCTCCTCCCCCCCCCCACTAGTATCCTCCTAGATAGTTGAAGATAGTGACAAAATCCTCTCCTAGCCTTCTCTTGTTCAGGCTGTGCTTCAGCACCCCAAGTAACTTGACCCTTTGCTAGACTTGCTCAAGTTTGTCAAAGTTTTTCTTGTACTGTGTAACCCAAAAGTAGATGTAGTTTCCAGATGGGTCTCACAAGTGCCAAATAGAGGGGAATAATCACTTCCTTCAACTTGCTGACTGCACTGTTACTGGTGAAGCCTAGTATTTGGTTAGCCATCACCACCGCAAAGGCATGCTGCCAGGTCCTGTCCGTGTTGAGTTGGTTCATATTGCTGCAGGTATCGTTCCCTCCCTGGGGCTTGCCTGCCTGGACTGCTAAGCCCAAAAGGATAGACATGCTCATATATTCTCACTGGCTTTGGTTTATTGTTGCTTGCAGACTTTTTATACTTTTCCACATCAATTTTGCGAAGAGCATAAATTTGTCATCACAGGCATGATAATGAATGTCCGTACCAATAACAACAGTCTTTCCACAGACATATCCTAATGGGTATCCTGACAGTCTGCTCCCCAAACTGGGCCCCCTGAATGATTTCCTCACGCCTGAGGACATTAGCAAATGGAAGATAAGTTCAGCTGACACGCTGGCTGCCTTGCTACAGGCTAAGCCCTCTGACAGAGAGGTAGGTGTTTGGTTTTGCTTTCCTGCCCATGGTTGCTTCCTGTTTTGGGAGCTGCTGGTTTAGGACTAGCTTAGTGAGTTCAGAGATAATTGGCCTGTCCTTGATGTCCAAGCAAATAAACTTGAAGGTGATGCAATTTTATTTTTGTAATTATTGCATTTGTTCCTCTTTTGAGGATAAAAACATAAATTCTGGTTGAAGTTAACTTTTAAAAAAAATAAATATTTGTTTTTAGGCTGCTGAAATCATTAAACGATATGTTACCTTGGGAAACCGTTTGACCACCCCTGCGCTGAATGCAATTGGTACGAAATATGTGTGCCTTCTAAACACAACTGAGTTGAACGCAATAGACTCCAACAGCTTGAAGTGAGTCAAGTATTTTGGCACTCCTTGCCTCTTGCAAAAGCACCTTCCCATCAGCAATTGCAGGTTCTTTTTCTCTCCAACTGGTGAAAGGAAATCTAGGAAGCAGCTGTAGTATCTGTTCCACCTCCAGGTTTAAAAGCCTGCTGTTCTTAGTTCTGCCAGGAGGGGCTCAGATTTGCAGTCAAGTTTTGTTTAATATACCTCAGTTGACAACAGTAGTGGTCTGTGTGCATGTTTTTGTCTGTGTGCATGTAGAAGAGAGTTGATGAAAATTAATTCAACTTCCTTTGAAAGAGGCTAAATTAAACTAATTAAATCTGATGTGTTTACAAACATGCAGGTTTAAACGGTGTGCTGTCTGAGCCATGATACCTTATCAGATCCAGTATTTTGTTCAGGAGACTGAGCCATTATTTGTTCATTTACTTTTTCCTGTACCTCATCTATCCACTGGGAAATGCTCAGGATTGTATTGGAGGAGAATGTAGCCTATCTTATGTAGAGAAGCTCAAAGAGATGTCCAGAATGGTTGAAAATGTATTCCGATTTCAATTATTTTATAGAAAACATTAAAATAGTAAATACAATAATAAAAACCTTTCTTTCCGTAAATGTTCATTTTTCCGCAGAACAGCATCTCTTGATCCTTCAGCCTGTTCACAGCTTACTAAAGACATCTTGTACGATAAAGCAAAACGTGCTTTCTCAGACCAGCACAATTCACGTGCTTACTATCCTCTTATCAAACCATATCTAGGTATGTAAAAAAAAGAAAAAGAAAAGCATGTTACAGGGAAAGAGATGGGTCTTAGCCAGAAGCTGAATTAGGATCATAAGCCATATAAGTTTCAGGAATTTTCAAAGCCAAACTGTTGAAAGTTCAGGAGAGTTTGAATCTTTTCCAACTTGCAGGTGCATAAAATATTCTTGAAAGATTCTGTACTTGACTTCATATCCCCAGACAGATTGTCAAACTATCTCAGAGAAAATCAGACTTAGGACTCTGAGGAGGGATAAGATTTGTTAGATACCCTAGTAAATCCAACTGCTAATGCAAGAATGTTGTCTTTACATTGTGTTATTAGGCTTACTCATAGCCATTCCCTATATCACAAAACAAAGATTTTTCATGTTGACCAGTAGCGTAGATGGATGGGAGATACTCATTGTAGCATCTAGCATTGACGCAGGTTGGTTTAATGGCCAACATGGTAAGGTCTCCCAGAAAAATGATCTAGCTTCCATAGTTGTCCAGTTAGAACCCACTTTATTAGGAGCCCTGGGCTAATAAACTTTGGAGTCGTCATGAAAGCATATTCTCCAAGACTCCACAACCTTGGCATACTTTCTCTTTTTGGTTCTAGGGGGTGCCCCTGGTGTGGATCTCAGAGCTCTGAGCAAGGACAAAGTGAACATGGATATTGAAACTTTCACAAAGTTAAAAAAAGACTCTTTGCTGGTGAGCTGGACCGTGAGAGTGTTTTATTCTATGCATTTGTTTCATGCTAGGTGGTCATTTCTGGTTAAATTGTCCATTGGTGTAAATCAGGAGTCACTCCATCAAATTCAGAATGATGTTGCAGCAGTGGAAAGAGGGTGACCAGCTTGAAGCTTCTTCGAAAGAGTGGTTTGGAATCATACATAGATGCTTACTCAGCCTTAGTGGGCAGTTTCCCAAGACTGGGCTCTCATAGACATAATAGCAGGGAGCAGGATTCCACTAGGCAATGTGATAATCCTTTGCTTTGCCTCAGTCCAAAGCTACGTATAGCTCTCCTAACTTAGTGCCGGGAGTGTTGGCAGTCAGGGATAAGCTGCTGTTCTAATACTGTCTGTTTTGGAAGAGAGTCCTGGGACTGGGGCCCTTGCTTGGGCGTAGAAGAGGGGTCTTGGATGAGGATGTAAGCAAGGTGAAGAACCATGCACTGAGCTGAATGTAGGCAATGCAGTCTTTTGGGAAGGGTAAAAGCCACAACAGCAGATGCAGTATTATGGAGAAGCTGCAACAATTCTAGCTTTGACCTAGTGTCCTCCAGCATGGTCTTGTCATCAGAGGATGACAGAAATAAGCTTTGAGAAATCATTTTTATTCCCATTGAGTAAGACAAGATTGTCCCAGTTGAAAGCACTCAAAAGAAGTTTCTTTCCTGTTTTTAACACTTCTGTTAACAGAAACTTCACCAAGTCCTTGGTCACAGGTATTTTGTCCATTCTTGCACTTATATCTTTATATCTTGCTCTTTGATTTTTTTTGTAGATCCTGACACCTGCTGAAGTAAAGGACTTGCTGGGAGTGAATCTCAAAGCACTGACGACTGTGCAGAACAAGTCACCCATCCGGGAATGGGTTCAAATGCAGAAACAATCTGACCTGGATAAACTAGGTGTTGGGCTCTTTGGGGGAACACAGGAAGGTTACATCAATTTGGTCACACCCAAATTTCAGAGTACGTAGTATATTAGGAGTTCTGATTGTCATGCTTTAAATATTTATTTTTGGGTAACAGCAAGGATGAAAACTGCCTTAGGGAGTGAGGTGTTTTCAGTCATCTGTATAAGAGAACTGAATGCACCAAGCTGATACAGCTCCCTGGGAACCAGAGTCAGTCACAGCTGTGCTCAAGCAGGCTGTTGCATTGAGCAGTGCTGCAAAACAGCTCTGGTCATGCTCTTGGTTGTGCTTGTGCCAAGGTCCTGGAGAGTCCAGCTGGCTACTCCTTTTTCAGAGGGAGCAGAGACTGTGGCTCTTGAGTGCTGTGGACCCTTTGAGTGGCGCTCGTCACTGCACATCCACTCAGCCCCACTGAAATACACTGGGTAGCGCTTGCCTCCTCACTTTGCCTCCTGGCTTCGAGGGCAGCAGATTCAGTTCTGCTGAGGAGCATTGAGCCTTGCAGCACACCCCGAGTCCAAGAAGAGAGACAGTTCTGTAATCCCACTGTGAACATTTTCACTGCCTGAACATCTTAGCTGAGTGAGCACTTACACAGCATCCTGCTCTCACAATTGTCATATTTGGGATGTGACTGGGAGATTCTGTTAGGAATGGATATTTCGTGGTCAGAAAGCCAAAGATTTTTCCTGCATGTGGTGTAATGGTATGGTCTCCCCCATGGGGGAATGGTTCAGTTGTTGGGTTCTTTGCACTGATACCCCCTCTTTTTCCTTTAGCACCATCCTCAGCTCCCCTGGGTGCCGCGGCCATGGTCTTCCACCTCCTGCCCGCTCTGCTTCTCAGTTTCCTGATGATGTTGGTCTTGTCTTGAAAACTTGTCTTCCTTCAGGAGAAAGCAAGATGAGGGGGACCAGCCTATAGCTTGCTCTGAGGCCTGTTAGGGGACTGTCAGGCCTAGGGCAGGGGGAGGATGCTCAGTACTAGCAGGCAACTGTTACGGAGCCCAGTGTTCATTTTTAGGTACTTTTCTTTTTCAAATCAGTAGAAAAAAATCTGAATATTTTGTCTGAAGGGAAGATTTCAGACTCTTCAGAGCAGGAATTTTCTTGTTTGCATTTTGTACAGAGCCCAGCCTATGTAAAGCCCAGCCACATTACTGCAACATAACCCATGCCACTATTTTACTGCATAACCCTGGTGGGTTGAATGAATTGGCTCTTCTACATATTAATGATTACATTTCTCAGGGTCTGATCTCTACTCTGCGAGTGGGAATGAAGTTTTCCAGCTGTTTGTAAAGAAATGGTGAAATTGAGTAAAAAATGCCAGAAGCAAAATGATGATTTGCTGTTGTCTTCTCTTCACTCACATAGCCTGTGGCTTAGTGTCTGCAAGTACTGGACAAAAATAAATGGTCAGGAACCCTAGGCATGCTACTTACTTCTCTTTGGTGTTGACTGTTTAAGCCTAACATCTGAGGCTGTTTTCCCCATCTTTATGGGGAAGGTGTAAGGAATTTGTGTAACATTTTTGGTAGAATTTTTCTGCTGATTAGGAAACCCTGTTCAAAAAAAACTTTAGTGCAAACTGTGCTTTGTCAGAATCCAGCCTCTGAAATCTCCTTTTTCCCCCAAGAGGAGAGCTTGCCTGCAAAGATGTTACAAATGTTCATTCAAGCCATGGTTTACAGAAGGAGGAGAGAGTAGTCTGTCCTTCATTGCAGGTTTCTGGGTGGCTGGTGACACTTCTCCACAGCTTGCATCCAAACTGCTCTGTTGGGAGGAAATTTAACTCCAGCAGTCAGGCTCTACAGCCATCAGTGTATCTCTGACTAGTTAGAAGTCATTGCCGCAGTGCTGGGGCAGTAGCTAGAGTGGGAGATAGCTCAATGTAAGTAAGGCAGTCTGCTTTTTTAGCAATATTTTCCAAAGTTCATTTTCCCGATAGAAATCTTGATTTATTTCTTGTTCCTTGACTCACTCTCAACAAGTGACATAAAGACTCTGCTCAGCCTGTAAAGCATGAAACCAGGAAAGTTGGGGATCTGCAAGCAGGAAGGAGAAACATGCGCTTGTAGGAGAGCTACTAGAAAGGGAGACATGAGATAATTGAAGAAACTCAGAATGGAAGTGGAAACTGTTTAGATATAACTTAGCCAGAAAAACCTACAATACAAAGCACTGAACACGTCAAAGAACATCTTTGATTAAGAAAAAGAAAAAAAAAAGCTTTGATTGATGTTTTATTATATAGCACTACAACAGTAATCAGTATGCACTGCCTTCAATTAATCTTCTCTCTAACTAGGTTTTGCATAGTGTGAACAAATCCTGATCAAAAGTCTTGTAAATTCATAAAGCAAGATAAATGCGATTTAGTGGATTTCTGATGGAGCTTTCAGATTCTGTTGCTGGGCCACATTTTGCTTCCCCTGTGGTGGCCAGGAACTTGGATCCCTGAATAGTCCCACTGATTTCGACAGCTCCCAGTGGGATTGCTTAGGAAGTGCAAGGCCACTTGATCTGAGGAAAGCTAGCACAACTGGGCCCACTGTCAGCATTAATGTGGTGCTGGACCAATCAATGTTACTGATAATTGTATTACATAGAGCAGCTAGCTAGTAAACCACCTTTTTTTATTTTTTTTTTCTCCTTCAATCTCATCCTGAAATATAAAGTAGACTTGGGGATTGAATGTGAATAAGATCCTGCTGTACTTATGGTAGGATCCATCTCCAAGTAAAAGACCCCTGAGTGATGAAAAGGTATTAATTATTTTAACACGAACCTATTGTTTTATTTTGAGTTGGGCTTTTTTTGGCCTGGAAAAATACTTGTCCCTCATATCCTGACTTACAAAATAATCAAATTCCCTGCTGGTCTAAAATTGACAAATTTCATTCCTTTCTTGGCTTTCTGCCTTTCAGCAGGGAATTTGCCAGTGCCGATATTTTGGAGGATTGTGAAAATTAAAGGCGGGATGTAGTGAATGTGAGCCTGAAGGGTGGTGGTGTCAGAAAAGCACTTGCAACAGTGAGATTCCCATGGCTGCAGTGAGTACGTGCAGTAAGCGGGAGGAGAGCCTGGATCCGGAGCCTAGATGGGGAACAGAGATGAGAATGAAATGGATTATCTAGGTAAAGAGCTTGTGAGGGGCTGTTACAGTTGTAGAGTTACTTTGGGGTTCAGGTACAGCAGAGGACTGTGCATCTGGAATATCTACTGTTTTCTGTCTTTTGTAGTGTTGCCCTTACCCTGCGCCTTCAGACACTGACCTGCACCCTGCTTACATCGACTGGAAATGAATAGTTAGGAGCACTGAGTCATCTCTTAATTACACTAGCATAAAGCAGGAGTAAATCTGATTCATTAAAGCTAGTGTAGTGGTGTAGCTCTACCAAGATAGAGGGCTTCAAATTTTAGGGCTTTTATAATGACACCTGTTTCAAAAATACTGTATGCAGCTAAAATATTGAAGGTCACATCCTCGCCTTGTGAAAGATGGCACAGTACCACCGACGGTAACAAAATTATACCGGCTTCTCCCCACAGTGGATGAGGAGGTGTCGTATGTTCAGAGCTTGATAATACACATGAAGGTGCCCCTCGCTGCCCTTGCAGAGCACGCGCTGTCTGAAGGTAGCGCGCTCTAGATTGGGTGGTGCTACAGTGCCCTGCAGAGATGCGTTACTGACTTGTCAGTAGCTGTACGGAGTTCCTTATGGGCAGCAGCACACCAGTGCTGAATCTGACCCGGAAAAAAGTGAATCAGCTACTGCTTGTCAATGAAAACTTTTGCCTTTGGATTGGTTCCTAAGGCTTTCCCCACTTGTCGTGTTCACACCTTACCAGGTTCAGGTTGTAGATTGATGTATCCGACGGGTGTTGGGTTCTGCGGCTCTGGCACATCTGTAGGTATTTTCTTAGTGGTCTCACTGCTGGTTGTGGTGGAAGAGGGGCTGAGAAATGCTGGAGGGGCACCAGTCTTGCAAGTGAATGTTGTCGTCTTGACAGTTGAGGAGATGACACCCTTTTGGGTAGAGATGGAGGTTCTGGGAATTGGGGTGGGCTTGTTGGGGATGATGTTTGTTTGCGTGGCTGTGGTGACAACAGGAGCAGAAGTGGTGTTAGGGACAAGGGCACTAAAAGCACTGTGGGTACTTGGAGTGGTGGTATTGTGGCTGGTAGGAGCTGGGTTGGCAGTACCCCCATTTACTGGGATGCTGGTATTGTGGGTGGTAACGGCCAGGTGAGTAACAGCATTTGAAGTAGTGGTGGAGTTGTGTGTGAGAGCAGGGGATGGGGGGAAGCTGGGGGAGACGGTGCTGGGGTTGACTGCAGCAAGGATGGTGGTGAGGAGGGCAGTAGTTGGGGAGGTGGTCACCTTTGAGGTGCCAGACTGGTGGGTAGAGCATGGGTTCGTGGAGCTAGGGGTCTGAGCAGGTCGGGCTGTGAGTCCAGAGGTGACAGCAGGACTCCCACCAGCACTGGGGAGGGTTGTGTGAGCGGGTGGGGGAGTGCCGCTCGGTGCGATCGGGCTGAGAGCGCTCAGGGTCGGGGACGTACGGGTGCCGATACTTGAACTAATAGTAGTGTGGCTGTTAATGGTGCCGGGGATGGTGACAGTGGGGACAGCAGTGGTGGCGAGGACAGTGGTCGTGGGGGCGATACTGGCTGAGGGGGTGATGTTAGCAGGGGTGGCAGATCCCGTGGAGCTGGGCTCCACCATCCCCCCTTGCAGGCCAATTCCCAGGATGTGGTCCAGCTCCCACTGGTCCTGTCTCTTGATCCAGCCGATCACAGAAGGATGATTTTCTGCTTGCTTCAGATCAGGTAGGTTTACCCCGAGCAAATTTTTCACATCCATGACAGTGAGTTTCTGCAATATATTTACAACAACATCCCTGTTCATCTGCACAGCTGGCGTTACCAGAAAATGCTTTTCTAGTGGGACTGCAGATTGAGCAATGACTTACAAAGAAAAGGAAAAATAGAGATTTGTTGATTGGACAGGCCATAGCCTTGAACCCCACAGCTCAGCACTTGATTAGCCCTTCTCTTCAGCAGGGGAAGCAGCAGCAGCGTGCTGGGGAACATACCTGCAATTCTTCAGGATTTAGGGCAGTAAAGGTGTCGATGTCCATGGCAATACCAGTTTTAGCCAAGTCTTTCAGGTCCTTTGCTGGAGCTCCACC
Source organism: Rhea pennata (assembly GCF_028389875.1). Lineage (NCBI taxonomy): Eukaryota > Metazoa > Chordata > Aves > Rheiformes > Rheidae > Rhea > Rhea pennata. The sequence continues at coordinate 17,919,990 of NC_084677.1, read as the reverse complement.
TTAAAGAAAGCATATAGGGTACCTAGACACAGGCAGATGTGGCAGCACTTCCAAAGCTCAGGGACAGGTTTTGGTGACTTTGATGTCTCAAGTTTGTCTAAAACTCTCTGACAGAGGAAGAAGTATCCGTGCCTCAGGCACCATGGAGAGGGAGGGCAAAGGCTGCAACACCTACCCAAATATGGCTGAATCAGGAAATAATATGCCCTGGTGCCCGCCTCGCCAGCAAAGGCCTCCTGGGCTTTTATGTAGAGTTGGTTCTTTTTGGCTTGAGAACAAGAAGAAATGTCTAATTGTCCAGCGCACCTGAGGAAAGGGAAGGTGACAGATTAGAGCTGGGGACACCACCCCCAAGTGATAGCAAAAGCCCTCTGTGTGCTCAGGCCAGTGCTGCTGTGGGACAGCAAGGTCTCCTGCTGACTCATGCAGCTCGTGTGGCCAACAGCACCTCCGTGACCACTGCCAGAGCCCTCCCCAGATGCTCCTCAGCAGCTCCCTGCTGCTGAACCAGCAGCTCGCATTTGTCTGTCATTTTCGCATTGTCTCTTTTCTTGCCATATTTTGAAAACGGCTTGGCCAGCTACAAGTCCTGCTGGCCTTTGTGATTGCCTGAGGAGGTGCATCGGTTTGTCTCCCACCCACTGTATCCTTGGATTCGGCCGAGAATGGTGGGTCCAGGCAGTGGAGCGGAGCACTGGGGCTGATGTTTTTGCCCAGCTGTGCTGGGCGGTGAGGGGGAGAGTCCGAGGGGTCTGGGAGCGTGGGCTGTGGCAAAGCCTGAGACGGGGTGGGAATCTGCCATCTGCTGCCCTCTTTCCCTGCAAAGCCAAGGTTTGCTAGTAGCCTTAGAAAGTGGTTTACCCTATTGCTTCTGGAGTTATTCTACTGATATGCTCCTCAGCCAGGTTACACAGGTTTCTGCCACCAATTTTCTGAAGCAAGGGCCCAGTTAAGGTGCCCCCTAGATCCAAGTATCTGGTGATCAGATGCTGGACCTGAAAAATGCAATTCAAAACGTTGAATATATTCAGACAAGGAGAATATTCCTCGTACAAATGCTTATCACAGTACAACAAAAGCAGTCACGGCAAACTTGAGCAGAGCCTTTGCTACAAATGCTAGCAAGAAAGGAGAGGAAGAGCTCCTTCAAGGCTGTGCAGCAAATCTGAGCTCGGCAACAAAATCAGACCCTTAACCAATGATACCCAGCTCAGATTTCCAGTCTAGGCGATGGGCCAAGCCTGCAGGTCTGTGATGCCATGTGCGGAGACTAAATGGTCCTGTTGCTCCCCCTCCTTTTGGCTGTTGTGGGCTCTCGCGTGCTCATGCAGCCCGAAGCCAGGCCCCGTTCCCACACCTGTGCCCAGGGCCGCTTACCCTCGCCCCACGCGCTCCCTCCTAGGGCACTCGGTACATTTTCATCTCGTGTACAGGAGAACTTGCAGCATGCGCAAATCCCCCAGGAGAATCAGTGAGGCCTTTGTTTTCTCTAGGGGCTTGCCCATGTTCTGGGTTCATTTGGGACCCCTTCCTTATTGCCACGGACGGTGGCAGCTGCCCTGTCCATCTCTTGACCCTTTTACCTCGGGAGCTTTCCACTTGCCAGCCATGGGGTCAAGCAGAGCTGAGAGTGTGTCACTGGATGTCACCCTCCACATGCTGATCTCCTCTGCGGTGTACTGGTGGGACAACTGCCCAAACAGCTTTAACTGGTCCTCTGGGATCCCCTTGGGGTAAATCTGAAAGGTCAGGCTAGCTTGTCAGAAAAAGAGGGTCAGAGAACGGGGACATCTCTCTTTGTGTCCTAAGTAAGATATGAAGTGCTCTTCATACCCCAAGGCACATTCCAGTGGCTTAAAGAGTAATGAGAAATCCACAGGCCAAACACAGCACCCAAAGTCTCCATCCCCCTTTTACTGTTGCCCTCATGCTCCTGTGTCCTCTGGCTCTTCGCAATATCTTTAACTTGACACTTGACAGCAAACCCTGGCCTCTGGGTATGGCAAAACACCAGCTGCAGCCAGCCTCTTAGACTGGAGCACAAGGCACATGCTGGAGGACAGCAGTGTCTTCAGACCTTCTTTGCAAAGACCAGCCTGTCCATGCTATACCTCATTTTTCTCATCTCTTTTCTCTAGTATTTTTGCCATCCCCTCTTGCTTTTCTCTCTCAGCCCTACCTGCTCTCACATCTCAAACACGTGCTTTGCAAGGCAGAAATGTGCATTACACCTCCCATGCCCACTAAGTTGCTCCTCCCAAGTACGTGCTGAGTTTCTCCCTCAGTGTGATCAGTCCCAGGGACGCCCGTTCCCTGCAGACTGATCTCTCCTGTCCAATAACGTGGCCACATTAACCCGAGACTCAGCTGAAGGATCCTGCCTTATTTCCCTACGTTCATTACCTCGCTGATTTTTTTTTTCATGACATGAAGATACTCCGCAGTGAGAGGCTGATCCAGCAGAGGTGCCAGGTTTGCTTTTAAAACCTCGTTACTCAGGCACAGATCAAACTGCTCGCTGGTGTCGTAGCTGATGAGGAAGAGGGGGTCTGAGATGGTGCTGGCGACGATTGGTGCAGACAGGCAGTCTGGAGAGAGCCAGGTGGGGAAGGGGGTGTTAGAGAGATGGGGGTTTCCTTCCTGCCTGCCTGACACTGAGCCTATTATGGGCTCTCAAAGTCCCTCAGAAAAGGCATGTTGAATTAATAGGAAATTATAATAATGCTGTTGAAATCATCCTGCAGGGTGGGACTTAGAATTAGAGTCTCATCCTCCGATTTTCTTCTTCTCTCTAGAAACCTTGTTCTCTTGAGAGAGAGCCAGAGGTCAAGGTGCCCATGGCCCCTGATTTAAATTTTTTTACCCCAGGAGCCTTAAGCAACTGAACTAATCCAGACCTGTCACTGCTAATGAAGGTACGTACGTTTTGTGCTCCGCTTAAACCTGCGTCGAGACGAAGAAGAGGCTGTTGCAAAGGCTTTTAGGAGGGCCACAGATTTCTCCCTCTGGGAGACACCTTGGCTGCGGTACTCAGCAGCAATGCTTCTGCAGAAAGCCTTCCTCACCTCCTGAGGAGAGGAAGGGCAGAAAGGGTTCCTGGGCCCCATGGCAGCACAGGCCAAAATGAGTCCCAAGACCCGATGGGCGCATGGCACAAGAGATGCAAGCAGGGCCAGGGCCTCAGCTTCAGGCTGGTTCGTAAGGCAGGAAAGGAGACGGATGCTGAGCAAAGGAAAGGTGAAGTGCAGGAGACAAAAGCTAGGTTCAAGAGGATCTGTGGGTCACGGGGTAGAGAGCAAAGGACACAGCTCATAGCTAACTCGTTACACATCCCAGCCACCGTCCCACGCACTAAAGGGTGAAGGCACCCCAAGGTCTCGAGGGGGATAGCTTACTTCAGCCACTGAAGTCAAAACTGTCTGGTTCAAACTCAGCACGAGTGGCCCCAAGCTTTGCAGAATCCTTAAATCCCAGGACAAAGGATACCTGTGGCCGACGGGACAAGGCACAGCTTAGCTTCCTCGCAGATGCAACATCTTTGACCCCCACCCACCCGTAAGTACAAGTGGAGGCTCCTTACCCGTACACCGTGGCACCCCGGAGGAGTACGGCGTTGAGGGCGGCTTGCTGGGCTCTGGACAACGCTGGGCACAGCTTCAGGTTCTCCAGGACACTGGAGTCAGAGGCTGTGATGGTCGCCGGCTCCATGTCACACACCAGGGCACCAAGGCTGCCGAGATGCTCTGGACTCAGGCTGGCGCCGCTCACTCCCTGGGGAGAGGTCGAGACAACCCTTCCTACAACTGCCGAGCTTGTGACACGTCAGATACTTGTCCAACTCAGCGTGGCGCTCGTAACCCTCTCCTGAGCAGAGCTTGCAGCTCAGCTCCAACTCACCAAGCACGCTAGTGCCCCGCGCAGGAGCCGTGTCCTTTGGGTCGAGCCTTTCGGCAACAGGTCTAGGTTCCCTCGAGAAGCCAGAGTGTAAAATGCTTTGCAGGTCTGGTTGCGTACGTTGGCAAAGCTGAGAGGAACAAGATGGGCCATAACTGGGAGGAAGTTTCCTAAGAAGGGGGCAGAGCTCCCCGGGGGGTTCGGTGCGCGCAGCTTGTCAGGGAGGGTCGTTGTAAATGGGAAACTTCACTCTCCCAGTGAGTGAAGAAGTTTCCTCACCCTCTCCTCAGCTGAGGAGAGGTCCAGGGGAGATCTGCAGAGCTTCTGAGTGAGGGAGAGGGCTGGAAATGCCTTGATGTGTTAGGTCTGAAGGTGTCTGCTGAAATAGGCGATTTTTCCTAAGTTTCTCCCGTATGCAGCTCCTGCACGCTCCAAGGGGGATGGGGCTGGGTTATTGCCCCACTCACAAGTGTGGTTGTAATTGGTTCGTTGGAGTGATTCTGCACCAAAACCAGGACCTTGTGCCATCCTTAGATACTCACTCGAAGAACAGCAGCACGTCTGGTGGGTAGCTGGCGAAGTCGGCTGTCAGGTTCTTTGCAGCAAGCAGTTTGGCCAGGCAGGATAACTGAGAAAGAAGAATAGGCGGATGTTTCTCATACTACTGGTGATGAGATGCGAGGCGCCGGCCTTCGCACGGGCTGCTGGCCTGCAGGAAAGCCCAGGCAACGGGCCTGACGTTGTGCTTGGGGCAGGTCACATTTGAAAGCAGCTGCAAACCTGTCCCTTTGGGGAGACCCGTCCCGTTAGCTGCAAGACTCCTGGGACAACGGCGGGAGCTTCCCGCCCCCGGCCCGGGCTTTGGCCTGTCGGGCTCGCAGCTTTCCTGCAGGCCAGGCGGCAGGAACGGACCGGCCCCCCTCGCTCGCGGCGCGCCTGCCGCAGACGCCTACCTGGGGGCTGCTCAGCGCGACCCTCCCGCTCCGCAGCCCCTTGGCAAGCGACAGGATCTCGGCGGCGGGCAGATCGCCGGCGGAGGAGCACCGGAGACCTCGCAGGACCGAGGCGGAAAGGCTGTTGGGGAGGCTCGTCAGCGTTTCGCTCTCCGTTTCAGCTCCCCCCTCCCACGCAGCGGCCGGAGGACGAGCCCGCTCCTTCCCCAGGGGATTCGCTGTTCCCCCAACCGCCGGCCGACGGCTTGTGGGCGGCCCACGTGCGGTGGGGCTGTGGGTGGACACGACCGATGGGCTGTGCCGGAGAGCGAAGCCTGGAGGTGCCCGGCTGGGTGAAGGGAAACCGGCCGAGCCTGGATTTCGGCTGCCGGGACGCTCCCGCTAAGTCGGCGTCAGCCCCTGAAGGGCAGGAGAGTCTTTACGTGTTCGCGCTACCACAAAAGCAGAGGCAGCTGAAAGCCGGAGCCGCGCTCTGGCGCCCGCGCGCCGCTCCGGATCTGCCCCAGCCCGACGGGCCGTCGCAGCGGGCCGTGGCGCACGCGCCAAGAAACGCGCTGTCCGCCCAGGCGAGGCGTCTCCGGCGGCCCGGGACTAGGCCCGGGGCCGGGCGCTTCCGCGCGGCCGGCGCGCGGCACTTACCCGGAGCGTCGGCCGGCGGCAGCTCCGAACGGGACGGCCGCCTGCGGAGGAGGAAACCCAGACGCTCAGCCGGAGCGAGCCACGAACGGGCCGGCGATGGCGTCGGGCCGCGGAGCCGGGCTGGGGCTCTCTCCCCCAAACACCCCCAAGCCCACCTGCTCCGGGGACCGACGTTCCCTGCCGATCCCGCTGAGATCCGGGCCCTGGACGGGAAAGGTCAGCCGCGAGCCCGCAACCTGGCCGGCCGAGGGGTCGGGAACGCGCGTCAAAACACGTCCCCGAGGGACGAGGCGTCGGAGACGAGCTGGGGGAGGGAGCGAGAGCCCCGCCGGAGCGCGTCCCCCGCGCCTCCGGGACCGGCCCGAATCGCGCTCGGCCGCCCTCCCTGCGACACCCCCTGAGCTCCTTTTAGCTCCTTTCCACGCACGGGGGATGCTGCTGCGGAGTACGACCCACACAGCCGGTCAGCCTTTCTTTTGGTCCCCCTCCCCCCCCAACAAGAAATGATCTTTTTTCCAAAACTGAGCGTTTTCGCTAACATCATTCATGTCTTCTAAAACGTTACGCTTTCAGCTCGCATCCCCCAAGCAAATGGAAAAAATCAAACACGCAGAGCCCTCCTTCCCCTGGGTTTTACCCATCTTTCCATTTTTCTCCTCTTCCAGCAGCAAAACTGAATGAGGGCAAAGGGGAACGGATTAAAGGGCAGCAGAAACCAGGTAAAAAAGTACTTTGTTGAAAAAGAAAATTTCAAAATTTATCCCCAGGTAGGAAAATAGTCTAAATATTCTTAGTAAGGAACCACGTGCTGGCTCTGCCCCGTGTTTGCGGTGCAGAGGGCAGCGAGGGCGCAGGGAAGGGACGTGAAGGTGGCCAAGAAAATGAAGCTGGTGCGGACAATCTGTTGCAAAGCTCTTTCTCTTTGCCGTAAGGAAGTAACCAGCTAAATCTCATGAAGGCAGCAGAGTTCTGGGGGATTCCAGGCAGCTCCAAGCAGCCCAGCTGTTTTCTAGCAGAAGATGCAAGACCTGCAGGACTCCCAAGCCTGAATTTACCCCCCCCCCCCCCGGCGGGAGGTGAGAGCCCAGCAAAGATGCAGCCTCTGGAGGCACCAAAACACACGTGTTTGACCTACCGTCGTGCTCGGCTGGCCCGTGAGGTGCCCTTTCCTTCCGTGACTCCTCATCCACGCCGTCGCGACGGTGTCACCGCTGCGGGGCGCGGAGTGGGCCAGCAGGTCAACCAGCGCAGCGGGGTCCTCGGCGTCCGCGGCCTGGGAGGGAAACGAAACGGTAGGATAGAGGAGAGTAAAACCAGCAACAGAGAGGAACTTCCTTGCGCGCTTGAGCTGGGATCTGGCCCCTGCGGGGTGCGTGACACACGGGCTCTGGAGTTGCCAAGTTCTCCCTTACTGGAGGTGCCCAGACGTATTCCTGCAAATACCTGTGACTTACAAGGCCAAAGGGAAAAAGGTAAAGAATATTTCTCATGTTCAGCAAATGTAGGGCTTAGCCTGAAATAGGAAAAGGCCTCCACTTCTGAGTCACGTGCTTTTGTCTGAGCTCTGGGACAGAGATGAGGAAAGGACAGAAGGGGACACCCGAGCCGGTCCAGTCCGTCGCATTTCAGGTGCCTCGGTCCCGGAGCAGGCATCGACCGACCTGAGCGCTGTTCCCTCTCCCACGCCATCTGGCTCAGTGTAACCCGGTCTTCCCAGGGGCTCCCTTCTCCCGCCCGGGCCCTGGGGTGGTTTTCCCCAGGAGCAGGGATGCTTCGAAGGTTGGGTGCAACCATCTCCCCCTGCTTTCCAGGCACCGGACTCCGTGCGAGTTCCGCGGGGACCGGGGCAGCCCCGAGCGCAGCACGTGCCCATGCTCTGCCCCGCGACGCGTTCCGGCTCCGGTCAGAGCAGGCGTCCCCGGAGGATGCCCGCCGGGGCGGGGAGCCGCCGGGACGGCTGCAGCTCCTGCTGCTCGGCGCAAACCGTCTCCTTATTAACCGTCTCCTGTTTCAGTGACCCGCGGTGACTTACTGACACTGCTTCCACGAAGTCCGCTGAAAGCCCTGCAACAAAGCGAGATCAGGTTGTAAAATATCTCTCTCTGCTTGCGACCTTCTAAAGCAGCTCCGTATTTAAAAAGTTCAGGAAAAATCTTTTCTGTGTCAAATTGACACAGCGTTTAGTAAACGCAGGCAAAGGCGCCGAGGTTCAGAAGCGCAGAGGCTGCAAGCATCCTGCAATGTGCATTCAGCCCTGATAACCGGGACTTCGCCTACGGGGGGGTTTAAAAGAGGGCAAAAGAGCTGCCCGGAGCAGAGCACGTTTGTGCCGGAAATATCCGACGTGGTGCGCAGCGCGGGCTTGGAAAACCTCCCACGGCTTCGTAACGCTAAGGGTAGCGCGAGACGGAGGACCGCCAACGCGAGGCGGGTTCGTAAACGGAGAGCTGCCGCGGCCGGGGCTGGGGGGCACAAAGCGACTCACGGAGGCAGAGGAGGCAGGAGGCCAGGACGCGGGCTGCCGGGGTCATGGTGCCGGCGGCGGGGCCGCGGCCTCGGGGCCGCCCTGGAAGAAGCACGGGGCCGAGGGTGAGACGATTCCCCCCCCATCTCGCCCCGGGTGCTGATTTGCCGCGTCAAAAATCCCCCAGCGCCGCAGACTCGGCGCGAGCTCTGGCGCTGCATGAGCGCCGGGGCAAATCCACCCGGCAACCAAGATAAAAAAAATTGTTTTTTTTTAATCTTATATAGCAGATGGCAGAATTTTGTTCTCTGCATCTTATTGAGAAAACTCCGCATTGCGTATTCCTCTCGGACACGCGGAGCCACGTCCCTGCCAGCCGTTCGCGCAGCGGCTCCTGCCCCGTCCCCGGCTCGGCGCCACGCCGGGATGGACCGGGAGAAATCCGCCGGCGCCGCGGCACCTGCACCAGCCCAGTGCAATGGCAAGAGCAGGTGTTGCTCTTCCTCCTAACTCCGTACCAATCAACCAGAGGCCCCTAATAGAAAATAGAGCCAGAAATTAGCTCAGCGGGCTGTTTAAGAGCCCACAGAACAATTAGCTTATTGACCTTCCGGCTAGATGCTACTAATTTTTCAGCTAGGTCTCATTACGTGCTGCGAATCCCCCTGAGCTCCCCTGGCAGTCTCATTTCCTCACCTCCGTGGATCCACTGGGGTGGCAGAGTGAACCGCGTTTCGGGAGGGCAAGGTGCTCACCCGGCTGCACCCGGCGCAGCGGCGGAGCCCCTCTCGCTGGGTGCTGGGCGCTGGCGGCCGGCGACGAGCAGCCTGCACGAGCTGCCGGGCGCCCGCGCCTCGCCGGGGTGGGGAGAAGGGGGTGTGACACAAGCAGTTTCTCAAGAGCATTTCGTAAAGTAGCTTTTTTTTTTTTTTTTTTGGTTTTGGGGTTGGGTCTTTTTTTTTTTTTTTTTTTTTTTTCCCCTATAAGGGTCAGTTTAAACTTGGGGCAAACGAAGTTTGCTCAAACCTCTAGTTTGACCATTCCTGCCTCTCTTATGGCAACAAAAGTTCCCTAAAGCTAGTGAAAGGTCTTTGAACTCTTTAGGGGTTTATTTTGTAGGGCAGTCGGGGTTCAGACTAGACCAATCTCCAGGGAAGGCTTGGTACCCCTGCGAGGGCTTGGGGTCCCTTGCCAGCTTTCTCTTGCATGTGGACAATCTCCGCTTCCTTTTTTGCAGCTTTCTACCTGGAATTTTTTGATCGTGTTCTGAAACAGAGCCTGGAACATGCCCCAGGTGACCAGGCTGAAAATAAGGAAAGGCTGGGGTAGATCGGCCTTTGCAAACGGTCGTTGCAAACGCTGGAGCAGCTGCAGGTGGGTTTTGCTCCCTCTTGGCAGCTCCTGGTTGTGGCACCCCGGGTGGCCCCGGGCTCCCCGGTGGCTCCTCGAGGGTTTGTGCCCGAGCCCAGACCTGAACTGCATCCGTGGCTCCGGCACCACGAGGGCACGGGTCTGACCCCCTCCTCCCCCCGGTAGCCTGGCGGTCCCCCGCCGCGGCCCGGCCGCTCCTCGGGGCCGCGGCGCCTCGGCGGCCTCGCCGGCGGCGCGGGCGAAGCCGATGAACCGGTCCTGCGAAGCGAGGTGTTGGTCAGCAGCTCTCCGATGTTTCTGGTTTCTATTTTGGAAGGATCTGCTGCAAAAAATAGCTCCCGTCGGAGAGCTAAAATTACCGAAACTTTTTTGCTCCAAGGGTGCCGGCGGGAAGGGCCCGGGGCTCTGCAGCCGGGGTGGGGGGGGTGCGTGGGGGAGCAGGGACGCGGCAGGGCACCCCGGGGGCACCGCGTGCGCCAGGCTTGCCGGGAGCCCTGAGACAACGTTTGGGGCCGCGGACGACCCAAGCGCAGGGAGCCGGCACCGGCAGTCCTGGCTGCGCCGGGAACCGAAGGCTCTTCGCCCTTTTTTTTTTTTTTTTTTTTTTTTTTTTTTTTTTTTTTTGCATTTTAATGGTCAGCGCTGTTTGGGGTCTCTGGATCGCCACGCGCCAGTTTGAAATCTGAGCAGCACCGAGAGTGTCTTTGGGCCGCCACTCGTTTTTTCCAGCTGCTTCAATTTGAGGAACAACCTGTTGATATAGAAGAGTCCTTAAAACACCGTACTTGGAGGCACTTGTCTCTGCGAACCACCTAAACACCAGTAAATCCCCCCGCAGCGTGTCACCCGCTGGCGCCGTGTGCCCTGCCGGGCAGCACTGCGCTGCTCCCAGCGCTCCTTGCCGGGGGAGACCTGCGGTGTTTTGAAATTAGGCAGAGCTTTTCTTCCTCCTCCTGCTACTCGGCCTGGGACAAAAGCAGCTGCTGATGTTGTCAGTCAAATATTTTTTTTATTGGGTGACTCTGGGTTTTTCTGTTTTCAGAAAACTGAAACCAGTTTCTGTTCGAGGTCTGGGTGCAAACGCGGGTCACCGAGGGACGGGGGCAGCTGGCAGCGTGCCGCGGCGGACACCGGTGCCCGGGGGCCGTGCCGCGAGGCGCCCGCGGGGCAGACCTTCCCGAGCTGGTGCCCGGGACCCCGGGCGGCCCCCGCTGCGGGTCCTGGGCGAAGGGGGCCTCGGGGATGTGCTGGGGGGTGGTGGGGGAACGGCAGCGAGCGCAAAATAGGGCTGAACCACGGGTATTTGAGATGGAAAAGGTCCCGGGGGCAGAGTGGAGCGAACAGGCTGAAGAGCAAGCGGCTGGTGCAGCCTCGGCGCTGGGCTGCTGCCGCTGCCCCGGGCACAGCGGGGCTTCCCAAACCTGCTCCGGGAAGAGGGATGCTTCAGCCTTCCCCCCCGGAAAGGCACGCGTGTCTTGCTTGGGGATGTGAAAGGGAGGGAGAAAGTGGCGTTTTTCTGGCTGGAAGAAAATGTGTGAAACCAGTTGGTGAAAAACCCCGTGCACTGGGGCAGACCCTGGGCCAGATTTGGAAAAGCACCATCGTAACTGAGCCCCTCCGACACGAACGGCTAGGAGCTGGCTGGCGTCCAGGCCAGCGTCATCCCCGCCTTCTCCCCCCATTTTACAGAAGAACGTGCTTTTATTTTAGCAGAGGGGAGCACGAGAGGTTCGGGAGCAAGGGAAGCAGCACAGCCCGGAGAGCCTCGTGGCTGGAGGGGGCCGGCGATGGGAAGAGATGAGCTGCAGAAAGAGCGGGGCCAGCATCCCCTGAGCACGCGAGGGCACCTGCATTCGCCTCCTTGCCTGCATCCTTGCTCGTCTTACCAAGATCTACTAAACCCTCTTCCATGGTGGAGCATCTTCAAGTTTCCTCCGCCGTCCTGAAGCTGCCAGCCAGGATCGTGTTCAGGTGGGTAAACTCTCTCGTCTCTGCAATGGGGATTTTACCTGGGCGAGGGGGGGAGAGCAAAGCCCGTCCTTGCCTAGCAGGTTGGCCAGGTTGGAGCCCGTCTCGCCAGGACGGTTCGTGCCCGTTCCCCAAAGCCCCTCGGCGCTGCATCGGGGCTCTTGCAGGGCAAATTAAGAGACCGCTAGTTCAAATGCAGTACACACGTGTAATGATTTACTCCAGTAACGTCCACAAACGTGCAGCCGTAAATAAGGATTACTCCCAGATGCACAGAACGCCACAACACGCCACTCACAACCCCCCAAAACACAGGTGCATTCATGCAAGACACAGCGAATTATCTGGTGGAAGGAATTACATGATCAGGACGGAGCAACGCTGCACGCCAGCACAAAGGGAAAGCAGGGCGAAGGGCTACCGTAAAATACCTCGCTCCAAGATACGGAAAATATACATTTTATCTCCAGTTCCTGCAAGGTGGGATAAAAAGTGCAATACGTGAAGGCTGAGATGGGTGCGGGGTTCCTCCAGCGGTCCCGGCAGGGGCTTCCCGGCCGCCACCGTCCGGGTGACCGGCGCCTGGCGCACGCGCGTCGGTGCCAGCCGAGGCCGCGACCTGCGGAGCAACTAATGGCACAAAAACTGGGGCGCCAGAGCCGCAGCCGAGCTCCCCACCAAGCGCCACGTGGCAGCACGCGTCAGGGGGCCGCGGTCACCGACGTCCTTCGGCAGCCTCAGGGCTGTTTCTCATAATCCCACTCCAGCCATTTTTTTATTTTCAAAACTTCCTCTAAGGGCTGCAGAGGAGAAGCGAGGTGGAAACCAGAGCGCAAGGGCAGCACGGAGTGGACTGGCGAAGCAGGGAAATTCTCAGACCGAGTTTTGGCTGCGTGCTGCAACGCCGAGCTCCAGCCCGAAACTCGAGCTTCCTCCCGGCCGCCCGCGGGCCGTCGGCGTTTCGAGCAGCTTCAGCCTGCTCCGCCTGCTCGCACCCCGCCGGAGCCCCAGTAAACTGCCTAACCAGAAGACCTGTCTCCAGCTCCATCTAGTGCTAGCACCCTGCTAGCGAGGGACAAAAACATGATCCTTGTTCCCCGACATAAAGGAAAAGCAGAAACAGGCTTTTACCTTCTGATCCCGCCCCGGCAGGGGTTGCGTTCGTATCCAGGATAAAAGCGCGTGTTAAGAAAAGGAGGTATTAGTAGAAAGAATAATCAGATCTATTAAAAATAGCTTAGCGATGCTGGCTATTTCGGGTACAAGTACTAAAAATACATGCATTTCCGAGGCCATCAGTATTTCAGAACTGCTAAAAGACTAGATTCTCTTCATAGAAATTTGGAAAAAGTTTAAAATCTATTAGTATTAATACACTCATCTTCAACAAAGCTTTAAAAAAATACACGTGGGCTGCTGCAGCCAGGAAATCGGCAAGGACGGGGGGAAAGCAGCGATCCTCTGCGGCAGTTAGGGGACTTCTCCTGTTCCGCACCGCTCAGTTCGGCGGGGAAAACACCCGGCGGCCGAGTCAGCAGGAAAGCCGCGCGGGAACCTGCCCCGTGCAGCCCTAGAGAGGCGCCGCTGGGCTGTCCTCGGCCCCCGAACTGGCCAGCAGCCTCCCGAGCCCCCTCTCTGCTCCCGCAGTGGGGCAGCCCCACTCGCCGCCCGCCCTAGCGGGACCCGGCCCGCAGGCAGGAGCAAGGGGTGGGAAGGTGGGAAACAGATCCCATGCTGCATCCAGCAGGACGTACGACTCGGGTTCTCCCCCCGCTTCGACGGGGCGCGCTCCGGCACCCTCGCGCTTCGCGTCCGCGGACATCGCCGCCGCTCCACTGGCGACGCTCGTCTCGGTGCTCACCCAACCGCGCCTGAGCCCGGGGACAGCGCGGGACACCCTGGGTCCGACCTGCGCTCGAAGCTGCTGCAGGACACGCTAACTCTGCTGCTGAGGCGTGGAGTTAGGGAAGGGGCATCGAGGGGTCAGGCGGGTGATGAGGACGTTACAAAATAAGCCAATCCTAGCTGCTGCTAAAACCTGTCTCATCCCAGTCCCAGAAGTGAAGGAAACTACGGTGTACAAGAAGTGCAGATGTGGTCAGCGCTGGGCTTGGAGGGGAGGCTGGCCAGGACCCACTCGGACAAAAATGGAGCTTTGGGTTGGAAATGCAGAAACTTCTGCTGTTCACTCCAAAGTCCACTCCGCCAACCACTGCTCACACTTGGCTCGCTGGTCCTCTGTCTCCGCTCTCCCAGCTTTGCTCGGTGCCTCCTCTCCTCTGCTACTAAGCACATTTTTTTGGCTCTCCTCCTCTTCTCCTTTCTGGATCATCTTGTCCTTTAGCTCCTGGATGGTCTCATCTAGCCGGTGAGCGATGTGGTGAGGCACCCAGTTGCTGTCCATGGCGGTCACGAAGGGGTCAGGTGCAGAGACCTCGATGAGCTCCTTCCCGGTGGGGATGCGCAGGTAGTAGGCGTGGAGCATCATCCTGTAGGGACTGCTGTCCGTCTTGTGGCTGTAGGTGAAGTCGCCCACGATGGGGTGGCCGATGGCGCTGCAGTGAACCCGGAGCTGATGTGTCCGCCCTAGGGGGAACCCAGGGGCAGGGTCATCAGAGACAGCAGTTACTGCGGTTGAGGGCCCTGTGGTCCGAGGTGACAACGCACCAATCCCCTCTGTCCCCCCCCTTCAGAGGACGCAAATCCCCATGAGCTGAGCGCAGCCTTCAGCTCAACCCTTCCCAAACTTTGCTTTGCACCGTGCAACCACGTTACAGCCAAGGGCCAGGGAGGCCCGCGCAGGGCAGCAGCAGGGCCAACGGCTCCTCTCTCTGGCTCAGCACCTCTTCCTACCAGCTCGAGCGTACGAGCCGTGCCTGGCCAAGCAGCAGAGCTAGCCAGCACTCAGCCCCTAGCTCCTGCCATCGTGTCCCAAGGCAGAAATCCTGCTGCGCGCTGGCGCAGCCCCAGCCGCCGGCTCCCACCTGTCAGCGGCTGCAGCAGCACTTTGGTTACGGGCTCCCCGCTGTAGGATCCGTGTTCGAGAACGATCAGCTCCGACTGGCAAGGCTTGGGATTTTCACAGCCTGGAAGGCGAGCGGGAAGGGGGTCAGCTCACGGGGCAAACACCGTTCGGGCGGCGCGCGGCTCCGCTCCGGGTGCTTACCCTCCGTGCCCTCGATGCACATCATGTGGGTCATGCCCTCGGTCGTGTTCTTCCCTATGGCGTACTGGATCGTCATTCGGCTTTGCTTCACGTGGCCCCTGACCTGGAGGGCGGAGGGGAGAAACCTGGTTCACCGGACAAACCGAGCCCCGAGCCTCGCTGCTCAGCCGCGCCAGGCAGGAGACACGCAGGAGCTGCTCCCCTTTTAGCACGCTCAGAAGAGGTGTCCAGCTCCCGGAGGCAGCGAACAAACTGCTGCGGAACACCAGGCTGCAGGACGGGTGTCCAGACTCTGCACTCCAGGTGTCCCTGGAAGCAGGATCAGGCTGGAAAACTCAGTGGTTTGTACAGTCCCGTGGGCCTACAAACCACCTCAGATACTCACAGATCAGACAGGGGCTGATAGTGGCTGTGGCAACCTGTGACGGAGCAGAGCCGGCGGCTGGACTTACCAGGGCAAGATAGGCTTTGGTCACCAGCCGATCCTTGAAACACTTGTAGGCGCTTCCTGCCGCGGCCTTGTTGAGTGCCACGCAGAGGGCCCCGCTGGTGGAGAAGTCGAGCTGGTGGCAAAACCTGCAGAGGAGACGGATGTGGAACATCTCCAGGGGATTCCTGGCAGCTGCAGTTTTTCTTTCATACGTGCTCTGCTTCGAGGCAGGGCACTAAGTTTGGGTGCCTGACCCTCCTGGACAGTCCAACTTGCCTGCCAGTGACAACCCTGAAGCAGAGAAATGCTCCTATACTGGGAGCATGAGGAACGTCATGTTCCGCGGGAAGTTAGGGGAAGATGCCAACCTGAGGCTGTAGCTAGCGAAGGCAGCGGCAGCCACAGCACAGCTCAGCCTGTGGCTGGATGTTGCCCCACGTACCCCCTAGTTGCCCCTTGTATCCTGTGTCACTCACTGGTGCCACGCCAGCCCCGGTGTGTCCCCAGACCTGAGGCAGCCCATCAACAGCAGCGGTGCCCATCGTTGTTCCTACATGGTGCCACCCAGCAAGGAGACTGTGGGCAGCGGACTGAGATCAGCCAAAGAAAAGGTCCGTTTGCTCTCGCAGGCACTTACCTGAAGCCGTAATAGGTGTCCGGGTCAGCGAGCTCGGGGAACCGGTACTTCAGCTGACTCTGCAGGGTCAGCTTCTCGTACCACATCTTGCTGTCGATGCGGATGTCCCAGTGCTTGTTGACCACGATGAAGTCCCGGCTCTGGTAGAGGATGGACAGGTTGTCGATGGTGCCCGGCTCCATGGCGAGCGCTGCAGGGAACAGCCGCAAATCAAGGCGACCTGGGATACCAGACCTGCACGTCGCAGCTGCTCCATCCACCGCGGCGGTGAGCGAGCGACCTCCACGGCTGCCTCTGCGCTTCAGCAGGCCCCGAGACCGGGAGGCAAGAGCAGAACGGACCGAAGCCACGAGCCGCGAGCAAGGCAAGAAGCACAGGGGGTTGGGGCGTCACGGCAGGCCCTGGGCTGTGACCCCGAGTGGTGGAAAGGGACGGGGGCGACATGAGCGAGCGCCTGTGCACCACCTGTGCGGGGCCACAGCCACTCTGGTGTCACGTCATACGGTACCGCAGCCCAGTACAGTGTTACCCTGCACTGGTGCCGCAGCGGTATTGATGCTGCTCCATACCGGGCCTGCAGCCGTACTGGTGTCACATGGTACCGGGCCTGCAGCTGTAGCGGTGTCAAACGGTACTGGGCCTGCAGCCGCACCGGTGTCACACGGTACTAGGCCCGCAGCCGTACCAGTGTCACGCGGTACCAGGCCTGCAGCTGTAGCGGTGTCACACGGTACCAGGCCTGCAGCCGTAGCGGTGTCACATGGTACCAGGCCTGCAGCTGTACCAGTGTCACGCGGTACTGGGCCTGTAGTTTTAGCAGTGTCACCCGGTACCGGGCCTGCAGCCGTACTGGTGTCACACAGTACCGGGCCTGCAGCCGTACCGGTGTCACACGGTACCGGGCCTGCAGCTGTAGCGGTGTCACACGGTACTGGGCCTGCAGCCGTACCGGTGTCACACAGTACTAGGCCCGCAGCCGTACCAGTGTCACGCGGTACCAGGCCTGCAGCTGTAGCGGTGTCACAAGGTACCAGGCCTGCAGCCGTACCGGTGTCACATGGTACCAGGCCTGCAACCGTACCAGTGTCACGCGGTACTGGGCCTGTAGTTTTAGCAGTGTCACACGGTACCGGGCCTGCAGCCGTACCGGTGTCACACGGTACCAGGCCCGCAGCCGTACCGGTGTCACACGGTACCGGGCCTGCAGCTGTAGCGGTGTCACATGGTACCAGGCCCGCAGCCGTACCGGTGTCACATGGTACCAGGCCTGCAACCGTACCAGTGTCACGCGGTACCGGGTCTGCAGCTGTAGCAGTGTCACCCGGTACCGGGCCTGCAGCTGTAGCGGTGTCACGCGGTACCGGGTCTGCAGCTGTAGCAGTGTCACACGGTACCGGGCCTGCAGCCGTACCGGTGTCACGCGGTACCGGGCCCGCAGCCGCACGCCGACACCGCGCCGGGGCCGGGGCGATGCGGGCCGGGAGGGCTCCGGCCGGGACCTGCCACCGCCGCCGCCGTCAATGTCCTTGCACGGGCCGGCCCGGAGCGGCCAGGGCAACCCGCGAGCCCCGACCCGCCCTCCTCGGCACCGCCACCGCCACGGGCACCGCCCGCCGCCCGCTCCGCGCCCCGCGCCGACCTGCAGCTCCTGCCCGCGGCCGGGCCGGGCCGGGCCGCGCCGCGCCGCGCCCGCCAGCGCCTACATTGTATCCACCGGGGCGCCGGGCCGGGCCGGGCGCGCCGCAGCCAATCAGCGCCGCCGCCGCCCCGGCGCGCCGCGCGCCGCAGCCAATCAGCGCCGCCGTTTCCACGGCGCGGCGCCACGGCCGGAAGCGCGGCGCGGGCGCGGCGCGGCCCCATGGAGGGTCCCGACGGGGCCCCCGAGCAGGACCTCTACGAGCAGGACCTCTACGAGCAGGACTTCCACGAGCAGGACTTCCACGAGCGCTTCGCGGCCGAGCTGGAGGTGCTGGCCGAGCTCGAAGGTGGGCGCGCGGTGCCCCGCGGACCGTGCCGTGCCCCGTCGGTGCCGCCGACGCGAGGCGCCGCGGCCCTGGCGAGGGCAAAAAGCTTCACCGAGAATCTCTTCCAGATCCTCCCTCCCCGCCGCCAGCCCCCAGAGTCTCCCAGTTCCGCAGCAGAAAGCAGACGCCGGGGGAGGATGCCGCCGCACGCAGCGCCGCGCACCTCGGGGAAGGCGCTCGCGGCCCCCCGGCCGCCAACCCCAAGAAGCGGGAGCTGGGCAGCAGCCCCCGGCGCCTGGCGGGGGAGGAGGCGTCCCCGGGGGGGCAGCTGCCCCCGCCGCCTTCTGCAGCGCTCAGTAGGTTTTGCCAGAGAGCCCGGTGGGCCGGGGGCTGCGCGTGCGCCCGCGGGTCGCTCTGCGGCGGGGGGCAGCCCTCCGTCGCCGGGGTCTCGCGGCGGCCCGTGTTGTCCCGCGGTGTCGAAGTTCCTCCTCTGCTGGAAGCCCTGGCTCCTTCCGCAGTGTTTTCCGACGCTCGTCGCCCGTCTCGCGGGTGGGCGGAGGTGAAGCCCGGTGGCCTTGCACTGTAGCACTCACGCTTTGGCCAACTTTGCTTCTCTTCTTTTCTCTTCCTTTTTGCCTCTCGCAGCTCCGAAGCCAAAGCGGCAGCGGCTGGAGGCTGTCAAGAAGCTGAACTTCGGTGCGGGTGATGAGTTGGTTCCTGATTTCCCCCAGGATGCTGTCACCCTGCCACCTTACCCGATGGCACCCGCTGCCCTGCAGAGTGCCAGGTTAGCCAGCCCTGGGCATCTTCTCCTGGTTTTGTGTGGAACTGTGTTGAATCTGGGAACTGTGTTAATGCTATGAACTGCGTTACTGCTGGATACCCCTGGACCACTGAACCTCCACCTGGATTAGGAGGGGAACGTGCTTGGTGGTGGTGGGGACTCGCTGTGTCTCTGTTGGCAGCGCCAGCTGGACAGGCCGTGCTTGCTCAGGGGAGGTGTGGGGCCGGGGCTGCAGCTGGGTCCCTGGGAACATGCATCCGCGCTTGCCCTGGGTACGTCGGTGCCTCGCTTCAGGACTAGTAGTCGTTGCCTGAAGGCCCGCGTTGGGGAGGAGAGGGGACTTGGGGTGCTGTGGACCTGAGGAGCTGAAGCAGTAGGACGGAGCTGGTGGGACAATGTCAGCAGATCCAGACGTCTTTAGGTCCGACCTCGCCTAAGGCCTCGTTCCTGCGAGCGCGGCTCTGAGAGGTGCCCTGCTCTGTCACTCGAATTTCGGCGGGGCTCAGGGCTGAGCCTGTGGGCGCGGGAACAGAGCGTCTCAGGGAAGCGCTGCTCGAGCTGTGCTGGCCTGCCGCGCCGAGGAGGCTGTGGGGAGCCGAGAGGGACCGGGGTTGAGCGGTTCCCGTTTGGAAGTGTTTTGGGTTTGCTGGAGGAGTGCTCCAGCCTTGTGTACCCATAGATGCCTCAGTAGGTGGTGGTGGGTAAACTGACCACGTGCAGGCAGCGTGTTTAAGTTAAAACACGGGGATGTGTTCATTCAGAGTAAAGTAGTATGTTGTTTCCAGCAGCTTAATCCCCTGTGGTTTTGAGAGAAATCCTCCTATGGTTAAGCTACCGAGAATTAAGGCTGTTTTATTTCTGAATGCAGATGTTTGCATGGGAATTTAATGTGTTTCCATTTGTGACCTATTAGCCTCCCACCTTCAGCTGCCTCCTCTTTGTTTCCCTGAGTGACGTGGGGTAGACCAAGGCCCACAGGGTGCTGCTGAAGTGGCTCCATACTGAATTTCTCCCCTAGGGTGGGGACTGAAGTGCTCTTTCTCTTGCCTCATTCTAAAGTGGCCTGATGTTCTCCAACTTGGACCCCTTGGGAATGAATGACATGGTTCCTCTGCAAACCACACCGCCCCCTGAGAAGAATCCAAAGCGAGTTCTCAAGCGCCCACCCATCCTGGAGGACTATGTCAACGTGACATCCACTGAGGGCACCAGAGTCTTTCTGGTCCTGAAGGAAGATTGCTCCAGGACAGGGGTGGAGGTAAGAGGTGTTGGGGGCTGCATTTGTTTAAATCAGCTACATCTGTGAGCTCCGATTCAGGAGCGCATGTAGGGCGAAACGCGTGTCTGCGCCCTACATTGGTGTGAACACGCGTGTGCCGTTCACAGCTCCCCGACTCCCTGGGCTGGAACGCGCACCGGCCGCTTTACTTGCTGGGGGTACCTTTCTCCTACCTGAAGGAACAAGTGAATGAAGAGGTATTTAGTCTTATTCCTACCTTCAAAACTTTCTCTGTTAGCCCTTCAGTAAACTCCCTGGGACGGCAGGAGCTGCCTCCCCGACTGGGGAGGTGGGGGGAACCCTCCCCATAGGGAAATGTTGATTCTCAAGTCCCTGCTCACTGGCCAGCCGTGGTTAGCAGAGCATCTCTGACTTCCCTCTTGCCTTGTTTATGTTCAAGCGTCGAAGGCAAGTTCTGGAGGCCTCGCAGCAGCTGACAGAGATCATAAACACGTGAGTTGTTTGGCAGTTCCCGTCCTTGCTGCGTTCTCAGATGTTGCTCCTGGGGGGATCGAGAAGTGGAGTTTTCCTACTGGGGTCCCAATTGCAAAGTACCTGTGAGCAGAGGAGCCTGTTGGCACTCAACACCCTCAGCTTGGGAAGCTACGGTTTAGTTCCCAGCTCTGCCCAGGCTCCCTGTGTGGTTTGGGCAGGTTGTTGTAAAACAAAGTTAATTCCTTCATCAAGTGTTTGATGGGCACCTCATTCTTCCGGATTCTGACCTTTGGGAGAGAGTCTGCTGTTTACTTTGGGATTATGTTAATGCTGCAATGCCCTTATCTTGGGGCATCACCCTAAGGACTCCTGTAGAAGAAGGAGTAAATGAGAATACTTACCTGCAGCACTGCGGTCATTCCTCTCTGTCAAGAGCAGCAGCTTTGCAGCTGCATTGCTTTGGGTGCTGAAGGAGTCTGAGCTGGAGGAATGGAAATTGTGAGCTTGGGGATAACACTGGATGGCACTGAAAGGGAGGACACAGTGCTGAAGGGAGCAAGTAGCAGTCCTAGGATTGAGCTGGGTGGGGGCTTTCTTCTGTTGCAATCACTTGGGAAGATACGGATTGGTTTTTACTGCGCTATAACCAACGCGGGGTTCAGTGGAAGGGACGGTGCACTGCTGAGCTCTGCCCTGAGCCTTTCCCTTCACTTGTGGCTCTTGCAGCTGCCTTGAGAGCCAGGCCAGTGATGAGACCCCGAAGCCTAGTGAGGATGCGGAGATGGCAGACGATGAGGAGGAGTCTGCCTTGCACTGCCTCTGGGTGGATAGATTTACTCCCCGGCGCTACACCGAGTTGCTCAGTGATGATGTGAGGTGCTAGTATAAACGAGGTTTGGGTGGGTTCACCATTTTTATAACTGTTCTTTAATGCTGCGGGATCTAGGTTTTACAGGAGCATGTGCTAGCATGGCTGGGGGACTCTGCTTGTGTTAGACCCCAGCACAGGCAGTCAGGGGCAGCTTTTGCTTTGGAGAGCTCAGAGCTGTGTTTTTCCAGCTATAGTCTGTGGTCCCTCAGACTAAAGGTTCTGTAAAAGATAATCAAGGCAAACAAGACTATTGAGTGGACTTTAGCCCTGTAACCTCTATTGGGAATCGTGTAGGAAATTAGGATCACAATCTAGGAAAGGCTGAAAACCACTGGATTGAGCTGAGTCATGCAAGGGAGAGGAGAGAGTGAGATGTTGGGACTTGTCCTTGGTTCTACCACGGGATGCTGGCTGAGCTGGTAAGGGAAGCGGCATCCCAATTTCTGGCCCCACCTGTGATGCCTTGTGGAAAACCAACCAGGCTCTCGCATTGTGAGAGGGGAAGTGCCAAGTGCTCGGGTCCGTCTGGTCAGACATGTTGTGTGTTGCCTCCTCCAGGCTGCCATCTCTGCTGCTTGGCTTGTTCTTGTGCACACAACAGAGATTTTTAGGCTGTGAAGGAGAGGCCTTTCTCTCTCCTCAGCTGGACACTTCTGAGATCAAATGCTGATTGCTTTCTTTCGTGTCCAACATGCAGTACACAAACCGCTGCCTTCTGAAGTGGCTCAAGCTCTGGGACACAGTGGTGTTTGGCAAGGAGAAACCTCTGAAGAAAGCAAAGCCCAATGCTGAGGCTCATCCTCCACTCAGACAGCTCAAGGAGCAGCAGAATAAGTGGAAAAGTAAGGCCCAGCTCACAGAGGAGATCCTGGAGGCTGAGCTGGACCAGCACAAGAGACCCAAGTACAAGGTGAGCAGGACAAGATGCCGCTGCGATGGTTCTTTCCTTTTATGCTCCCCTAATCCCACCACTGTGGTGGGGAGCAGGGTCTTTTCTTTCAACATAAATCCAGGAGAAATTAGATTCCCTGTTTCTCCTTTAGCAAATGTAAGGTATTCCTCCTTTTCTTTTCTGTTTCAGCTTAAACAATGTGATAACGGGGATGGGAACAGATATCAAGAGAATTTTTCCAGCAAAACATAGACAGAGTAAATGGAATGGTAGAGGAAAGGTAGACTCTTCTATGGAGAGGTTGGTCTTGACTTCAGTTGTGTGGGGCAAATGTGACATGTCTTTGAGCAAGAAATTCTGCATCCAGAAAAGAGCAATGATAATGAGACAGTAAAGGGGTCAGAGATAATACACCCAGGCCATTTTAGCAGCTTTAACCTGTGCAATGAAAGGATATAAAAAAGGGGAAACAAAAATAGTTACTTACAGTATTGCTTCCCCAGGATATAATTCTGGAAAGGTTTTTGTTCAGCCCCGTACTAAAAACTTAAGTGAATCTTCATGTGCATGAGATACAGCTGCCACTGTCCTCCCTGAGAGTTTCTGTTGTGATTCCCTTCTTGCAGCTGCTTGTCCCTTTTCCCAGTATGTCCACAAACACAGTGATCAGTGCAGCGGCTTGCAGGGGTTGAAGGTGGAGCCGTTTGCAGGCTGTAGAGCCTGGCCCCCGTATATCGTAGGTGTGGTGCCTGGATAAATCCATGCCCTGGAGCATGCGAGGCTGATGTCACCCTCTCTGCAGGCAGCATTGCTGTGTGGACCACCTGGTTTAGGAAAGACCACGCTGGCCCATGTCATCGCGAAGCACGCGGGGTACAACGTGGTCGAAATGAACGCCAGGTGAGTCTGCGGGCTGCCCAGCCCTGCTCCATCCAAAAAAAACGGTGGAATGGCGCTGTGCAGGAGCAACCTGGAGTATTTTGTTGTTGCTGTTGTTTTTGCAGTGATGACCGCAGCCCGGAAGCTTTCAAAACCCGCATTGAAGCTGCCACGCAGATGAAGTCCGTGCTGGGTGCCAACGAGAAGCCAAACTGCCTGATTATCGATGAGATTGACGGCGCGCCCACTGTAAGCCCTCGCCAGCAGCCTGCATCAGGCCACCTTCGCGCTTGGCTCTGGGTTATCGGCCCGTGTCCACAACTGTGTCTATGGCTGTGACCCTGCTCGGTTTCTGCCAGCTGTTTCTTGTCTCTAAGCAGCAAGCGTTTGTTTCTTTTTGTCTCTTAACTTTTCCTAAGGCGTCTATCAATGTGCTGCTAAATATCATCAACCGTAAGGAGGTGGAGGCCGAGGCAGCGCCCGGCATAGGCCGGAGGAGGAGGAGGGAAGGTGGCCTGCTGCTCAGACCCATCATCTGCATCTGCAATGACCAGTTAGTAATGCTTGTCCATCCGGGTCAGAAAATGGAGAGAGATTACAAGCTGGATCCAGCCTGTGCTCCTGGGTTAGGTGGTTGTGGTGGTGCTTGCGGGGAGGGGTAGCATCACCGTCAGCCTTGCAGGAAGAGGCACCCTCCGGCAAGCCTCCTCATGCTGAGCTGGCTGGTGCCAGACCTCAGATCAGAAACACCTTCCGAAGTAAACCTGCAACGCATTCAACTTTTCTTAAACTCATCAGATTTTGCGTCTGCTCGTGTGACTTTTTGCTAGGTTTCAACATATGGTAGCGTTCGTGCACATAGATGCACAGTTTTGTGTAGGTAGCTCTTAAATAACGCACTTCTCTTTTTAACGACTGGATTTTCCCTTCTGTCAGGGTTGCTCAGAGATCTGTGCGTTTCCCTCTGCCAGGTACGTCCCATCTCTCAGGCAGCTGCGGCAGCAGTCGTTCCTGTTGAACTTCCCACAGACGGCCTCGTCCCGGCTGGCTCAGCGGCTCTCCGAGGTGCGGCTGGGCCGTGGGCCCTCCCTGGGGTCAGCAGCAGGCAAGCGGATGGGAGCAGGTCTCAGGAAGTCCTTTTCTTCTAGATCGCCCTCAGGCAGGGCATGAAGGCGGACACGGGAGCGCTCCTGGCCCTGTGCGAGAAGACGGAGAATGACATCCGCTCGTGCATAAACACCTTGCAGGTACAGCAGAAAAGCCTGCACTTGCAGCAGAAGGGAAGCTCAATTCCCCTACAAAGTGAGGAAAAATGAGTTGCCTGTGTCTCATGTTTTTCTTAGAGCTGTATAACTATGTCAACATCCCCCTTCTCCCTTTGCTCATTTTCTTCCCAGAGTTTCTCCCTTCACAGAGCCCAACTCCTTCTTGTGTTGCAGTTCCTGCACGGCCGAGGCCAGAAGGAGCTAAGTGTGCAGATGGTGCAGACAATGAAGATAGGCTTGAAGGACCAGAACAAGGGGCTCTTCTCCATTTGGCAAGAGATTTTCCAGCTTCCAAAGGTTCAAAGGTAAACAGGAGAATTCATTAGATCACCGGCATATGCAAAAGCTTAGGAAACAGTCTGTCTGGTGCACTGTGCTTTGTGGTATCACGTAATCTTGCAGGACACACAGTGGAGAGACCTGAACCACCCCTGTACAGATGATCTGTCCTGCAGCAGACAGGGCTTTGTCTAAGCAGATTTGTGTGTTCCAGAATCCCTTTGCTTTCATTAGTGCCTGATGATTTGACATCAATATTGTCTTCAACCTGGTTTGAAATGGTCCAGATATTTCTTGGTGGCCCGTTCAGCACTGGCCTGTTCCGTTTTTGCAAGGGCTTGTTGCTCAGCTGGACATCATGAGCACCTTCCCGTCTGGTCTCCCTAGGCGCAGGATAGGAGTGGACCCCGCTTTGCCAAACCAGCTCCTTGGGGACGACGACAGCCTGCTGCACCTCGGGACAAAGACCAGCTTCAACACGGCCTCGCACAGGTTCCACCACGTCCTTCACCTCGCCGTTGCTGTGGGGGAGCCTGAGAAGCTCACGCAGGTAAAGCAGCCTGGCCAGGAAAGCCAGGTGCCTCCCCTGCCACACCACACAGATCCTGGGTGTCACGGCTACTCGGTGGCTCAGAAACCCCTCTCTGCAGTGACCTGCAAGGGTGAAGCACTCTGATGCTGTTCATCTTTGTTCTGTGGGTACATACGTAATTCTGGGTAGAGTATTGAGCTGACACTGTGCTGGAGTTGAGTTATCAGGTTGCTTAAAATCCTAGCTTGGAAGGGTTGGACTGCTCGGCCCAGAGCCGTTGGTGACGCCCCTTCCACCTGGTCCCTGCAGGGCTTGTATGACAACTTTCTCAACATGAAGCTGAGGGACTCCAGTTTCGGCTCGGTGTGCCTGGCCCTGGAGTGGCTGGGCTTCTCCGACGTGCTCGGCAGGGCTGTGCTGCACGGGCAGAGCTTCCAGCTGATGAGGTACCTGCCCTTCCTACCCGTGGCTTTCCACCTCCTCTTTGCGGCTTCCAGCATCCCCCGGCTGGTGTATCCCCACAGCCAGCACGAGGTGAGTGCCGGGAGGGCCAGAGGGTGCCTGACTTCAGCCCCACCGCCCGCAGAGGGTGGCCAGTTGGAGCTGCGCTTGCCCTGCGGTGGCTGAAGCATTTGTCTCACCCCAGGCCTTGGCCAAGCTGAACCACATGCAGAACCTCATCATGTCCATGGTGTCGGGAATAACGCCCAGCGCCCGGAGCCGTGCTGGGCAGCAGGCTTTCATCTTGGAGGTGCTCTGTTTGCTCTTGGATATCATCGCCCCGAAGCTCCGACCGGTGAGGCACCCGGCAGCCCCCACTGCTCTCTCCTCCGGCTCCAACGCTTCTCCTGGGCAGCACCTTGCGCTGCACGGGGCTGCTTGGTTCACCAAAGCCCATGGCTGCACTTACCCTGTTGGCCTACGGAGGGGACTTTCCAGCTCTGTGAAGTACATGGTGTCCCTAATAGGAAACTAATCTTTTTCTCCCTGGTCTGATCCTCTTGGGTATTAACTGTCCTTTCTTGTATCAAGGAAAAATATCTGCTTCAGGTTATTTTTGTATGTAGAAGTTATTACAGATTAATTGTGCTCTCCCCTTACTTAACCTCCGTGCCGTTCCCTGAAGAGCTCTGCTGTCCTCCCAGGTGAACATGCAGCTGTACAGCCTCAAGGAGAAGCAGCAGCTCACTGACCTCATCAGCACCATGCTGGCCTACAACCTTACCTACCACCAGGAGCGCACACCCGAGGGCCAGTACATCTACAAGCTCGACCCGTAAGTGTGTCTGGGGCTGTGTCACACCGTGAAACTGCCCTGGTACAGATCTGTTGCCCTTATAAGCTGTGGGCAGCTTGGTGGGAATGGATGCAGGCTACCTTGGATGGGGCTGGATGAAGCGAGATGTTGACTGAGATAGGACTTGGTGGACACTTAAGAGGGTAGACAGAAAGAATTGGGTTGAAGATGGTAAATTAAGAGAAATGAAAGCATTCAGAGAGAAATTGGAGCCTGAAGCCGTCAGGGCATAGGCTTGGTTTCCTGCAATGTGTGGTTAAAGGTTTCTCTGGAGAGACTTCGGTTAGCTCCCAGGAGCTCTGATCTAAGCCAGGGGTGCAGCTGTGTCGCTCCGAGTGTTCCCGGGTCATGCCACGTCGCTCTTGGACCGGGACATTTCTTTATTTTCAGAGTAGAAGCTACAGCTAGAGGTTTAGTAGATGATGTGAAAAACGGTGACCCGATGACCTTTTTTGCTCGCCATCCTGGTCCTTTCCACAATGAGGAAGCCTCTAGGCAGTCCCCTTTCTGTGCTGCTCTTTCTGATGGAAAGCCTGTTTTTTAAGAGGTGTTTGTGGTATTTGAGGTCAGGAGCAGATGGCAAACCAGCTGAAAGAGCAAACGCGCTCATCTCCACGTTGCCATTAAGGACATCGCCTCCCTGCGCGCGCTCCTACCCCTTGCTGCCTCCCCCCGTGCTGATCAGACCTCGTTTTATCCTCTTTAACTTCCACCAATCTGGCTTTTCTCTGGCTCGCCTGCTTTCTCATTCCTGCGGCGGGCTCTTTGCCGGCGTCTCTGGGCTGTGCCCCTCTCCCACGCGGCCGCTCCACTGTTGGCAGGTGGGTGACTGGGAATGGCTGCTCCTTCGTGGTGGATAAGACATTACGAACAAAAAAGCAGAAATCCCAGCAGAGACTTGATCTCTTGTGTCTTTTAGGAACTTCTGAAATGCTCGTCCTAAATTACAATAATGTGACTCTTTCCTGTATACGTTTAAGAATAATGATGATAATGGCAAAACGCTTCTGAGGTTAGTGCTACAAAAATGCCCTGCTGTGCCAAATCCCTTACATCCTTCTAAGGGGCTTAGTGAGGTTTTTTCAGTCTAAATACCCATTTTTTTCTTTCTCTCTTTTTTGATGATGGTTCTTACCTCCTTTTTTTGCACTGCTGAGTTGGCCGTTCCCAGGAACACATGCCAGCAGCAGCCCCCTCTGCCCAGTGACACTCTGGGTTTTACCTCTCCCATGAGACCCGACGGCTGCAGAGTCCAATACTGCTGGCTTGTACAGTCACACATATGCTAAAGGGGGGCTGATTTTGCTTTGACTGGATTAAAGAAAAGGAAATAGTAGCTTTGAGGCTCCTAATGGAGATGCTAAGAGTCAGCAGAGAAAGGACCAAAGGTGCTGGAGGGTTTGCTGGGGGAAGGGTGCAGCGTGCACTTTGACTTGGTCAGCAAAGGCCACGGTACTCAAGGCAGATTCGTGTGTCGCCAGCAAAAAGCAGGAGTGAAGGAAAGCCTAGTGCTTGGCAACCCGGACCCTCTTTGCAAAGCAAAGCCCCTTCCTAAGGGCTTTTGCCGTGAACATCTTGCAGTGGGTTAAGTGTTGAGGACGTATCCAAAACTAACGCTGGTGTTGGTTAGCGAAGGGACGAGTTCTTGCAGGTTTGCAGCACTGTCTAGCCCGGAGCTCCCTGCCAGCCCTGACGCTCCTCTCTGTCTCTCCTTTGGCCGGGAGCCACCAGCGCCGCTGTCTCTGCAGCCAGCATCACTGGGTCGTATGGTGTCTCCCGTGCCGCAGCTTAGTGGTTTAGTGGGGCTAAGCACGAAGGTGCTTTTTTGTTGTTGAAAAGCTCATGGAGAGGCTTGTTTATGTGTTGTGACTGATGTCCCTGTTCACGCGTGCCCAGAGCAGTTGAGATGCCACCTCTGCTGCTCGGGAGGCCGAGGCGAGCTCCGGCCGCTTTGCAGCTCCCCTTCGGCTGCTGGCCTCGGCCCGGTCCTGCTGGGTCTCCTGGCCAGTCTCCTGGGTGCTGCAGCAGGTCTCCTGGGTCTCCTGGGTGCTGCAGCAGGGTGAGAGGCAGCAGGCTGGCTCTAAAGGCCTTATTCCTGGATTTGTAGATCAATCGTGTGTCGTTACTAAACTTCAGCCTTCTTTGCATTTTAAGGCTATACAGAGCTGGAAACACTTCCAGGGTTTGAGGAAATACTGCAGCAAGGTAACGCGGACCTGGCCCTTAGCTTGGAGCAATGCTAATGTCTTCCTGGTACAAAAAAGTTAATTAAAAAAAATTAGCCTCTGTTAAATCAAACAGCTGTATCTAATTACAGTGAAGTGTTTTATTTTTTCGTGGAAAGGCCTAAGGGAGCCGCTGCAGTTGTAGCGAGCCGTCCTGCCATCCGCACATTGGGCTGCTAGTCTGAAAGCTGCAGGGCGGTGGGAGCAGCGGGCGGCCTCTTTTCGGTGACTGCAGTGTCTGAAAGGAGCAAGGCTTTTAAAAAAGCAAAGCTAGGTTTTGTGAGTTTACTTTTGCTGCAGCAGCAGGCTTGGGTACCTATCTTGTTGCTTTCCTGCCCTTCTTGAAAGGCAGCTCAGTGACCAAGTGAGGAGAAACGGGAAGAGAAATGACTTTTTAAATAGTAGATTTGACAGCTAGTTTCTAAATGGCTGCAAGTCCATCTGACGTGTGCATTTGTTCCCTTTATTTTAATGGAAATAATATCAAATGCAGATAAGGTATGAAATATTTATAACTGTCAGATGAACCGAAATCAGCTGGTTACTAAGAAGTGCTCAAGCTGTGTTTGCTCCAACTGTCCTGAAAAAGGCTTAGCTCCAGATCAGGTGCAGCAGCCCCATTAAGGATGAAACTGCTCTGATTAAGCAAAATGACTGTTCACAGCTATATCTCAATAAAATAAGCGATGGAGGTGGTCATAGTCTTTTTCTCTCCTTTTTTCCCCTGTGGTGCTGTAGCAGGAGGTGAGGCAGTTCAAGGATGCTGTGTTGGATAGCGGTGCATTGGCTCGGGAAGAGAGGAGGCAGCGAAACGCTGCGGTGGGCTGGACCCGGTGCCGGGAGTTCGGTCCCCGCGCAGCCCCGCGGCCGCCCTCCCTCGCACGTGCCGGGTCTCGTCCCTGCGGGAGGGAGCTCGGCTTCCCGCGCAGGCTCGTCCCGTTGGGCCCGTTCTGCCGCCTCCCTCGGTCCCGCGAGAGGCGTTGGGATGCTGCCGCTCGGACCGCTCGCGCCTTCGGGTGCGGCAGGGTCCTGTTGCCCATGGGGCACGGGGGAGCGAGGGGTCAAGGTTCGTGCAAAGGGCTCTGTTGCTGCTTGTGCTTGATCTGTGATTTATGACTTTGACCTCTTTCAGGACAATCTGTTTGGCACAGAGCAGCATGCGGTTTCTTTTTCTTGCCTTAAAACCAAGATTAAGAAGTGCATCATCTCTTTGCCATTGTCACTGACGCGAGATCTGCTGAGGCGATGTGCGTCCGCACTTTTGGCAGCTCTTGCTGGCTCGCTTCTAAAACTGGTTGCGCACGTGGACCTCGGAGGGGTAGAGGTGGGCTTTGCCCCCGGTGGCGGGGAGGCACGGCGTGGGGCCAGACGTGCTCCCGGGCCTCGCTGCATCGGCCGTGGGACGCGGCGGCCGTGAACGTCCTTCTGCACCGCTGGTGGACAGCGGGGCCGCATCCTGCTGCGGGGGTTTCGGTGCAGCAGATGCCTGAGCAGTGAGTCTGTCTTCCTGATCACTTTTTTTCAGTATTGATTTCTTGTCTCTCTCTGTTTGTTCTCTTTCCCCTTCCTCGCGTGCCGTCCTGTTAATGAAGGAACGTGGAAGACGTCTGCAGGTTCCCCGACCTCCCGGCTCGGAGGCAGCTCACCTACCAAGCCAAGCAGCTCATAGCCAGGGAAATTGAGCTGGAAAAAATGAGGAGGATGGAGGCTTTGCTCCAGGCACAAAACAGCGAGGTAGGCATGGCGAAAGCAGGGTCAAGGCTCAGCTCGGAGGTGTCCTGGGGTTTTGGGGACCAGGTGTGGTGGGTTCATCACTTGGGGTGCGGGTGAACAACTGAGGTAACGGTCCTGGGACTGCGCTGGGGACGTGGTCTTTCTAAAGCAACCTGTGGTTGTCGGCACGCACGTGGAGACGCCGTTGAAGAGCTGGACAGCGCTGCGCGGAGCTGGGAAAGGGCCTGCCAGGACTGCTCAGCTGAGCCCCGCTTGTGCCACGAGCCTCGGGTTGCAAAGTGCCGCTGCCCCCGTCGCAGCCCTGGCTGAGAGCAGCTCCCCCCTGCCGCTGGTGGCAGCAAAGGGGGGGAGAAGCACCAGCCGGCGCCCTCCCTCCAACGCGCCCGGCGGGCTGGCGGCTTTCGTTCTGCAAACGAAAATCCAGGATTAAAATCCCCCCCCCCCCACCCCGCAGTCCTGGGAGCCCGCGCGCTTGCACATCTGTCTCTGCCGTACGGCATGCGCAACGGAGTCCGGCAGCTTTGCATGTGACGAGCCCAACGGCTCCTCTCCAAGCATGAATCCTGGCGATGAACCTTTTTAGCTGGCCCCCTTTTTTTAGCTGCTTCTCCCCACCCCGGCAGTGTCCGTGCCCGTCCTTCCCCTCCTGCAGCCCTCGGCAGGGACCCTCCGCCTGGAGCCGAGCCAAAGCGGGCACAGGCAGATGGGGAGGCTCGGGACCGGCTTCGTTTCAGCTGGTGTGATTTTAATGAGATGCTGGCGAGCCCCGCCGTGGGGCCGCGGGGAGCTCATTAATCCGCGAGCGTCCCTCTTGCAGCAGAGCGCGTTTCTCGGGGAGCGCGCGTGTGGCCAAGAGATGGTGTTAAAAAAAAAAAAAAAAAAAACCTCTCTGGAGGGTTCTTGTTTACGTAGTGCGACCTCGAGGTGAAGAAACCAGCGCCACCGTGTAGAGATGGAAAATACTGAGAAACA
Source organism: Rhea pennata (assembly GCF_028389875.1). Taxonomy (NCBI): domain Eukaryota; kingdom Metazoa; phylum Chordata; class Aves; order Rheiformes; family Rheidae; genus Rhea; species Rhea pennata. The sequence goes on along the minus strand of NC_084677.1, from coordinate 17,889,060 downwards.
CTCGCTGGGTCATTGCTGTGCTGTGAACCGAAAGGAGGGCAGCAGGTGCCAGGGGGATGCGGCCCCTGCCCGGGCGGCAGATCGGGGCCCAGGGGTGACGCCAGCCCCGAGGAGCCCATCGCGGTGACCCCAGCGTCAGCGCTGGGCTGGACGCCCGTCCCTTCTTCAGACGGCCTCAGGTTTATGTTCCCGAGCTCCTAAAGAAAAAAGATGTGGGTGCAGGAAAGGCCAGTTGGTGCCCAGGCCGGGAGCTGCCTTGGCAGAGCCTTGCTGTGGTGGGATGGTGGGACCGGAGCTGTGGAGGGCTGGTGGCCAACGAAGGCTTCCTGCAGTGGAGTCTAATGCCGAGTTTTTTTTTTTTTTTTTTGTCTGTAATATAAAGATAAGCCACGCTGGGTTATCTGCCCAAGTAGGAAATGCACATGCGTGCATTTTAAACCCTATGGAAATAAAAGATGGAAGCCGTCAGCTGCGGGATCTTGGCTCGGGCACTGCCCCATCCCCAGGAGAAGCCTGGAAGAGGGGCAATCGCAGGAGCAGGGCGCCTCGCTCAAGCCCATCTCTCCCCCTCCAGGAGCCCGGGACGGAGGCGACGGCGGACGCGAAGCTCCGAGCACCCCAGGCCGCTCCGCGCAACCACGAGCAGCGCCTGGAGCACATCGTGAGGAAGGCCACCGCGGGCGAGAAGGTGAGGGGGCCGCTGGGGCCTCCAAAACAAACCGAGCTTTAAACACCCAGGTTTCGCTGCTGTTTGCGTGGCTCCGATAGCGCTTCCCCTAAATGCATCGCCGGTTTGGTGAGGATTACGTTTTGCGGTGATTTGCATGCAGCTCCCGGCTGGGTCCTCCTCCTGCGGGAGACGCTTGAGCGGCTGCGCGGGGGCCCGCGACGGGTGCCGCCCGGCGAGCGGGGCCAGGCAGGGCTCAGCCTGCTCCTGCGCTGTCTTCGGACAGGGCCTGGGGCGGCCTCGGCTCTTGATCCCGTGGACCCGGCGGCGCTGCCTGGGGTAGCGGGCGGCTGGCGCTGTACGGAGCTGGCGGACCCGCGTTGCGTTGGGTTTTGGCCGTCTCCGAGTACGCGCCGTGAACGCGGGCGGCGGCAAAGCCGCCTTAACCTGCTCTCCTTGCTTTTCTCGCAGCCCGAGACCGACTTCTTCGGGCGCCCGCTCGTCAGGAAGGCGGCAGCCCCGGCCCCAGGTAGGCGCGCGGGGAGCACGGGGCCAGGCGCTGCCGGCGGCTCCGCGGCGCTCGGGGAGGGCGACCCGCCGCGGCACGGGCATGGGCACGGGCACCGCGGGGGGGGATCAAGATAAGAAACTCCGGGGGCGTCGGCACGTCGCTGCGCGTTTTTGGGCAGCACCGAAGCCCGGAGGGCTGATCCAGCCGGCCAGCGGGCTGGGCAGAGGGTTTGCAACTTAAACCTAGAGCTTTTGCAAATTGTGGTCGCTCATCCTTCCTCCCCTTCCCCGCTCCACAGCGGCCCAGCCCGCCGAGCAGGACTCCATCGAAAAGCAGATCGGGAAGGCCGTGGGGAAGAGCGACGTCTGGTTCCGATTTAACGAGGGCGTTTCCAACGCTGTCAGGAGGAATATCTACATTAAGGACTTGCTCTAGCGGGACAGAAAGGAAGGCAAAGAAATAGTAGGTGCAGAACAGAAAGAAAAAGCTCGGAGCTTCTAATTTTCTTTCTAATACCAGATGTGGGGTGTGAGGATGTTCCTGATTTTTTTTTTAATTTTCTACTTAGCTGTTTTGTAAAAATAAATAAATGATAAAATAGAAAAAAACAAAAATAAATAAAACATGAAGTATTGCTCTGTTTATTTCATTTATAAACCCTTACTTGTCATAGTTTGCCTGTTTTGCTGCAAAATTGTATATTCTACAATATACAAAAGAAGATGTAATTACTGAAAATGTTTATAAACAAGTTTTCTTCACAAGTTCAAGAAAGCTGCCATGTTTACAGAAGTGCTGGCAGGGGCAGGTGGAAGTTTGTAATTGGAAACCTTTGCCTGTTTGGAGTTGCTTCTCGTTCCCATGTACAGTGCAAACCCGTGTTTCCCTGAAACAGTGCAGCTCTTAACCAATTTTGCCCATCCTGCGTGTGCTTTCTTTACCCAATATATAAAAAAGAAACACTTCTACTAATAATAAGACAAGATGAAAGTAGGGTTTTTGTTCCGTTGGTCATATTAGGACACTCTCTAATAAAAGATGTACAGTCGGCGTTAACGCGAGCGCCCGCGTCCGCGGGAGCCGGTCTGCGGCCGGCTGGCGAGGTCGCTGCGGCCCATCAGAGCAGGGTGCATTTTCCCTTCTCCACCCACGGGTTGTTTTTCATCAGCTCCGGGTTCAGGAATGGGTCCTCGGGGATGCCCTCTTCTATCCACTTAACGAACCTGCGGCAGGGAGGGGAGCGGCGGGAGTCAAACAGCCCAGGCCTTTCTGCTCGCCTCTGGGGCCAGCACAAATAAGCCTTTCACTTAATGCACATGTTCTGCACCAAAGTGGCAATATACAGCCAAGCACTTCACAGCATTTGCAAATGCTCAATCCCCCCCCCCCCCCCAACCCCGGGCTGTATCCTGCGGATTGCAGCGCGCTGGAGCTCTACCGATGCGCAGGTACGTGCCCGCGCGTGGCCCACCAGCTGCCTCCTGCAGCGCTTTGGCCAGCTCCTATTTTCCTTTCTTTCCTGCGTTAACACTGCACGCGCTGAACGAATCTCGCCTCGCCCCGGCTCCTGCCCGGGCTCCTCGGCGCCTGCTGCAAGGGAGGGCTGGGACGTGCAGCGCCAGCAGCGCGCTCCAGCTGCTGCACCAGATGGGCCCGGTTATAAAAAGCCTTTCGTCCCCTGCACCCGCGGCTGCCGGCGTGCGGACGGCCACGTGCCTGCCTCGCTGTTGTGATTTTAAAGTCTTATTTGCCAAAGTTGCTCTTTTTCCTAGCTCCCCGTTAGAAGAAGCCAGCTCGCAGGGAAAGCCTCGGAGGCTGATTTGGCTGGTGGGGCTGGTCCAAAAACACATTATGAGCAGCAAGGTATAAAAGATGGAGGAGAAATGCCTTTGCCTTGCCTGACTTTACAAGACTTCTAAGCCTTGTGAGTTATTTTTTTGGGGCAGGGGGCCAGGGGGGGTCTGTACAGCCGCACCGCTGCTACGGACCCTTCTGAGCTGAAGCATTGCTCTCCCCGTACGGAGCAGCTACGGCAACACCTGGGTGGGTTTTGCCGCCGCCGGGCGCGCCGAGACCCGCGCACTCACTCCGGGATGGTCTTGGACGACAGCTCCCGCTTGTACGCCAGCTGGTACTTGAGGCTTTCCACCTCCTTCTTCCACTGCGGGAGGTCCCACTCCTCCATGGCTCCACCGAGGGGCTTGGAGAGGAACTGGCCGGGGCTGGAGAGGGCAAATCGGCACTGGTTTACACAGCTTTTTTTGCTGCCTTTCACCACTGCCCTGCGGCAGCCCCCACCCCGCACCGCCAGCGCCCGCTTCCCCAAGGAAGCCCCTTACCCCTCCCCACGCTCGGGCACAGCAGCGAACTGGGGCCGGTGCCCTCCACTGCCTCTGCCCCGTCCCGCATCCCCACGGCTCAGGCCGACAACCAGGCAAACACGGAGTGGACGCCCCAGCCAGGGCAAGAGGCCCCCCACCTCCCCCCCCCCGCCCCGTCCCAGCTCTGATCCACCTAATTTTTGGCTCTACCAGGAGGCCGCAGCATCTCCAGCTGCGGCAGAGCTGCTGGAGCACCCCGAGCCCCAGCTTCAGCTTTGCAAGGGGGCAAAGCTGCCCTGCACCCGGCAGCCCACGCCGGGGTGGGGGGGACGGAGGTGGCTCTCGTCAAGCAGCTTCTCCGAGCAGAGATGGAGCGGGGGGAGCCGCGGCCCCGTCCAGGCAGGCACCACATGTAACCCCACGGCAAGGGCGAAGGCGGCTGGGGCGGGATCCTCACCTGCAGCACGGAGCCGCCGCGCTCCTGCTTCAGCTTTCGGTGCAGCCTCTTGCGCCGCGAGCTTTCGGGGCTGTTTCACGCTGCAGCAGAGAAATGCAAAGCGAAGCCCTTGGCCGAGGCCGAGCCGCCCCGCGGCCGGCGGGTGAGGGCTGTGCCGGCAGCGCCCGGCGTGCTCGCATGCAAATAACTCACCTGGAGAAGCAGGCCACATTTGACTGCAATTTGGATTTTTGGTATTGGCCAAGGGAGAGTGGCAGCGAGCAACGCAGCGGACACCATAACCGGACGGCGTTCGGCTGGGGGGGGGGGGCCGGCGACGGGGCAGGAGGGAGTTGGCAAACCTCACCGCGCCACCGCCGCGGACAGGACAGGGTGCGCTTGGATGGTGCCTCCAGTTTGGGGCTGGTGGTGGGAACCCGCTGCGGTCCACCTCCCCCCCCCCCCCGGGGCAGGGTCTGGCTCCGCGATGGGGTTTCAGCACCGGGCCCCGGTGAAGGCGGTGCCAGGGGGCGGGGGGGGGCCGCCACGCACACCCAGGTCGCACCACGCGTGGTGCCGACCCGCCGACGGCAGCGACACTCTTGCCCGCAGCGGGGAAACTGAGGCACGACTCCGCGCCCGGGGGGGGGGCAGCCAGGGGCGGGCTGAGGCGGGCGGGAGCGGCTGGAGCGGAGCCGGCCGGGCCCCGCCGCTCCGCCACGCTCACCTGGAGCCCGTTAGACACCATGGGGGGGGGGGGGGGGCGGTTGCACCTCTCCGCCCGCCCGGAGCCGCAGGGCCGCGCTCCCCGCGCCGGCGCTCACCTCCCGGGGCCGCGCTCCGCTCCGCGCCGCGCCGCGCCGCGCCCAGCCCGCCGCGGCCGCCGCCGGCGCTGCCCAGCGCGGCTCCGCGCTCCGCTCCGCCGCGCTCCGCTGCGCCCCGCTCCGCCGCGCCGCGCCCGCTGCGCCGGCTCCCCCGCGCCCGGGCGGGACGGGGCGGGCGCGGCTCCGCCCGCTGCCGCGCTCCGCCCGCGGGCCCGGGGCCAGCGGCGCCCGCAGCGGGGCGCCCCCGGCGGCGCGGAGTTTTTCTCCCCCTCCTTTTTTTTTTTTTTTTTTTTTTTCCCCCTTTTCCCCCTTTTTCCCTCTTCCCCGCGCCGCTGCCCGCGCGGGCGGTGCGCGGGGCCGCCGGGCGCCCGAAGCGGCCGGCAGCGGTGAAGAGCGGCAGAAGCGGAGCCGAGCGATGCGAGGAAAAAAGAAATGCTCGTTAGTGTAAAGTGTGTGTAGGGGGTTTATGCGGTAAGAAGGGGGGAACTCTGAAAGTTGTTACGCGATCAAATCAACATGCTTAATGCAAGGGGGGGGGGAGAAGAAGACATGAACACCCCCCCCAGACCCTGCATTAGTCAACCAGTTGGAACAACACCCCTTAGCTACAACCCTCAGATAATTATTTACTGTTAGATTATCCCCTGCCCTTAGGTAATTATGGTGATTGATAGCCAATGCCGTGCTTTAACCCCCCGCAGGGCCAGCTCGCCTGCTTTTCCTGGCATCTGACAACGGCTTCTCGGTCCACAGCGGCCGGCACGCAGCTCCGGCCACCAGCAACGAGCAGCGCCCAGCGCGGAAACGTGTTAAACCCAGGAGCCGCCACCGTGCTTATTAATCACTGTCTCTGCCATATTGTGTTCATCTTTTCTTACGATTTTACTTTTCAAACTAGCCCGTCAGGACAGTACTGCATATGGCACGCTTCATCACAGCCTGAATTTATGTGTGTGCCTACATATATAGCTATATATGTATCTATATGTGTGTGTGTGTGCACACGTTTGCATAAAAATACACCTCTATATGTCTATATATTATTTAGAATATATATATAAAATGTATCTATATGTTTTGCTCACATGGGAGCAAATTCCCCATGCTGCCCTGAGCGCTCAGGTGGGAGCCTGCACGGTGCCTCGGCCGCTTCCCCCAGCAGACACGAGCCTTTACTGCGCTAAACTCGGCGCACCCTCTGCTGAGCAGCAGGCTGGTGCCCTGCAACACCTGCTTGCAAGAGAGAAGGCGGCGCGTGGCGAACGCACCAACACAGAGCCGGCAACGCAGCGAGCGGCTCCTCGGCCACGCGGGGAGGGCGGCGCGGGTCCTGCCCGGCTTCTCCCGGCGCCCGCCACGAAAAGTCAATAGCAGCAGCAGTTATTAGCAAACTAAATGTATACACATACACACACACTATGACACTCTTACTATTGCCCGCTTCCCTGGGCACCAGCTGTATTTTCCAAATGGCAGCAGCCGCCCGGTAAAGAGGTCATCACTCCTGGCGTCCGAAGCACAGATTATCTAGCGGTTGACATCAATCGTAATCTCCTAGCGTTGGCTCCAAATAATTATAGGAAAGGCTTGGGTTTAGCGCTAAAATGCCATGGAACACGGGTTTTCAGATTTCCATGGATTTTGCCCCAATCTGCACTCCTGCAGTGGAGCAGGGACAGTGAAAGCGAGGGGTTCCCAGGGCAGCAACCACCATCAGCTCCAGCACGGCACAGGTTGCACCACGCTCAGCACATCCTGAGAGCTTCCTGCAGCGCCGGAGCCCTCCCGCCTGGTGCATGGAGGAGCCAGGAGCAGCACTGGGCCCTCGCCTCGCCAGCAACCCTTGCAGGAGAGCAGCCTCGGGGGTGGCAGGGCTTTCGGCAGGCGAGATACAAACCTTGGGTCTCCCCAGCATGTTTGGTGGGTGACCTGGAGCAACTGCTGTCTCAAAAGGAGCCCCTGGTGCTTTGCTCTCACCCAGGGAAGGGTGAGCAGAGCTCACACCAGCTCCTGGGGTTGCACCCGTGGCAGACAGCACCTCCTTGCATCCCGCGCCGGAGCTGGCAGCTACGGCACGATGCTCTGAAACTGCCACCTCTGGGTCCCGCTCCCGGGCCGCAGCCTGGACCCACAGCGCGGGGAAAGGCGGCGCTGCCCCCGCGCCCACGCGCAGCACCGCTTCCCGACGCTTTGCTTTCTCCCCCCTCCAGCAGCCCCAGGGCAGCATGCCTGGCTGGCTGTGAAAAAGCACAGGGGCTGAAAAACGGCAAGTTTGGAGCAGCTACATCTTTTTGCACTTTTCAAGACCAGCGAAGGCATCTCAGATTTTCCCAACGCAAGCTAAGAGCCGACTTGAGCACGCTGTGGCCGAGACGGTGCTGGGAGGAGCCCCGTGTTGCTCACGGACAGCGGCACATCCCGAAAGCCCCCGAGGGCCAGGTGCCCCCAGTTCGGTCCCAGCTGTGGGCTTCACCCCAGCCAGAGCTGCTCTGGGCACCCCACAGTGGAGTGCAGGACCCACATTATCTGCACTGACAGGCTTTATAGATTAAAGAATTATGAACTCCTGAAGTTTTGCAATATTAATGACTGTGGCCATCTGTTAATCTGGCAGCCAGCAACAAGCTGGTTTTTACTTTGCTTAGTCCAGTTATTAAACCCGGGTATTAGCCGGAGGGAAGCTACTCCTGGGGGTCCCAAAGTAACTGTGCAATGAGTTGCACGCAGATCAGTGCTGCTGCTCTGATATTACTGGTGTGTAGCAGCACTGTCAGCCCAAGAGCACAGGGAGCAGTAGCTACCTCGAGCCTGGAGAAGGGCCTCGGTGCTAGGCACCGTATGGACATCAGGGTACGGCATGTGCCTGGAAGAGCTCAGAGCATAGAAGAAAAGGAGAAAATAAATATTATGAGCACCTCATTACAGATGGGAGGCCAGAGTCATCTCAGAGGCAGAAAGGTAGCTAGCGACTTCACACTCACACAAGTTAGGAGAAAGCAGAAGCATGAGCTGTCCCAAAGCTCCGGGCAGGGAGACCCTACGCGAGCGCAGGGAGAGGTTAGCACCACGCCGCTTTGCAGAGGTGCGTCGGTGCTTCCGAAGCAGTCCCCCGCAGGATTCATAACAGTGATTTTGATCCAGATTAGCTACCGACTGTTTTCTGGCTTAGCAGCTGTCTCTGTAAACTCACCATGACCCAGTGCCCCAGACCACCACCACCTTCCCCCACCCCAAGAACAGAGTTGCATCAGCTATGGGAAACAGCTCAGCTCCAAGGGGAAGGGGCTGCCGGTACGAGACAAAAGCTTGCAGGCGCTCCAGGCACACACGCGCTGCCGAGGCCCCGCGCAGCGGAGGCGTCAGCGGCCCCCATCCGCTGCGCGGGGCTGGCTCCAGCAGGCAGAGCTAATTATGGCTCGCTTTGGAAGGGTATTTTAGATAATGTGGTTTTCTGTGCACACACTGAAGGGATAAACTCATTTAGCAGGTTAATTAGTGTCCTTGGTAGAAATCGGTGACTCTCCTAGCCCACTCAGCTGAGAAAATGGTTGGAAGTACAAATATAGAGTATGTACGTGGACTGCAGGAAGAGCCGGAGAGTTTGGGGATGGTCCTGGGCACCAACTGCTCCAGTGTCACTTCGGCCATGAACTCAACCCTTGAAAACGTTATCGTACAAACTGAGTTTCTGCAGTGGCCGACAGGGCACAGGTACTCACTTCACACCAAGGTTCCTGCCACCAGAGCTCAGATTTCCTCCCCCAAAAATCTCAGTCTCCTTACAACTGCGTTGGGATGTGCGTGAACATTTCCACTTGAAAAGAAATGAAAGCCAGCACGGGGCAGCTTCTTTAAATTTTAAAAGAGATTTTCCCATCTGTCCTGTAGGAGATGAGTTTCTTAGCTCTGTATTTCAGAAACCCCATCTGTAGCAACTGGGATACCCATACTCAGATGAGGTCCAGTAACTCAGATGAGGGCCATCCACAACCGAACACTTTCATCTACAAGTTTTAAGCAGATCTATCAACTCCATTACTTGAAATTTGATTTTTGGTTAAATATTTACTTGCATATTTTTTATTAGTTGTTTGGCAGTGTCAGCTGTCTGTACATTTGCTAGAACGGCTAGAACAGCAAATTTGCTAAAATACAGTGTTTGGAACAGACAGCTGTAGATACACATTTTCAACTCCAAACTAAGCATTTTCATTTTTAAGCAAGCCTTGTTCATCTCAGTTTCACCTGAAGCACAGCTGAGATGAATTTACCTTTGGGGTTATACCAGTTCCAGTCTCAGGGTACAGAGAGGACATTTTCTACTTTGGTTGATTAGGCATGGCATTGGAGAGATAAGCATAGGTATAAAAAATAAGAAAATCAATACATATCAATTATCTATAGCATAAACCTTGCTATAAGACTTTGCTGCTGTAATTCATTAAAATTTGCAAGTAGATAAAAAATTGACATCCCCTTTACTTACTGAAACACCAGCACTTCCTAGCCTTTCCCTTTGATAGGGAATTCAGACCCAAGGGGGTAATGCACTTCCCTTGCTGGTGCCCTCTCCCATCTGCACCTGGTCCTGCCCCGGCCACGGGGCACCCAACAGAGCGACCCTCAGGAGTCTGCACAGTCCACGAGTTTAATCCGGTACTAGGACTGCCTCCATACCTAAAGATAGACCCATTTTTCAGCGCAGAGCTATTTGGTTTTGCTGTTGTCTTTTTACACCCACAATGGAGAGTAGCAAAGGATGACATAACCCCTATGGCTAGTACAAAGGGGGATTACTCAAACTGGCACGAGAAAGTCCTGTGCTGGAGTCGTGACAGCTGCCTGGCCCCTCTGCAAAGCTGGGATAGTGCCCGGGAACGGAAAGCTTTACCGTAGGTCAAAGGGAGGAATGCAGACACAGCACGAGGCCTACCAAGGAGCCTAGTGTGAACACGAAGAAAAGTAAAGGGAGAAAGATCATATTGTTAGGAACACGCAAGAAACATCTGTCTTGGAGACAGAGAGAAAGCAAATGTGTCTTATGAACACAGATTGGAGTGAGGCACCGAGTGGCCACCCCTGCTGACAGCCAACAGAGCCAGCATCAGGGCACTTCGCTCTGCTTCTTGCGGTGAACTTGGTCAAGGAGGCGTCCAGAAAGCATCCAGAAAGCTACAGCAACTGTTTAACAAAGAACGAAACAGACAACAGATTTTCTACAAAGGTTTTTTTATTTAACAGCTGGTCGTTTTAGATGCATCTAAATTTTTATAGAAGACTTGAAAAATAAAGAAGCTTCAAAAGCCACTGCAAGCCTGAAGTGTGCAAAATACGGTACATAACATGTTAGTATTTTTTCCCCTCCGACCACCAAACCAATGCAGACAGGCATCACAGTGTAGCTAACAGCATAATCAGGCTACAAATGTATCTCCATTTCTAAATCCACAGTTCAAAAGTCAACTACTGCATCCTTATAATGGTCAGTATAAGTAACCAAGAGAGGCATCAGTACCAGCCTAACAGTCATCTAGTGTAGTATTGTAGTAAAAACAAAGTCCTGCAGTTGAAAAACCTAAAAAATAGATTTTGTATATACAAACAAAACAAGCTATTTACCTCATTAGGCCCTTCTGAATCTGATTTCTTGAAGCAAGTACAAAAAAAAAAAAAAAAAAAAAAAAAAAATGGAGGCCAAAAGATACTACTTGAAGAGCAGTGTTTTTTTCTTTTTTTATAATTATGTATCCAATAAAAGAGGGAATGGAAACAGTATTTTATCACATATTGTAGTACTGTTTCCATTACGTAGGGAACTTCCACTTCCTCAGCAGTTGCTCTGCTGCAGACATTTTGCCCAGAACCCTATTTGTACAACACAGAAGTAAAGAGTTGTGCTGCTTTCTACTTTGTCCCTGTTTCTCCCCTGACCCCAAACAGCACCTCTCTGTAGACAGTTTTCGTAGATTTCTGATCTCCAAGTCAGAAACAATCGCTTAATATATGGACCTGAAAGAAACAAAATTTCAAGAGCACTTTTGCTGAAATATAGCCACTGTTTGCTTAAATCGAGGATTTTGTTATTAAATTTGAAGTCAGTTCTTCAGCTGAACGCATTTAAAGGAAGGAAGAAATGACAACCAAAGCAAAATGCAAGGAAATCTTGGAAGACATTTAGATTAAGACAATTTTTTAAAAAAAATCCTTATGAATTTTAGCAAAATTACAGATTTTCCAAAATGTTTATGAACTTGGAGACTTCATGATGAGCTGTAGTGCCAAGAGGAAGGTGCCTTAATCCCTGTCCAGAGGGGAAAAAAGAAAAAAGATTAATACACTTTGGTAACTTGCCATTTTTATATACAGGAACTTGGGCTCACACACTACTTTGGGCAAGCTTACTTGTGAGCTTATTTGTAGGATGTGGTTTTAACAAGCCAGGCTTATTTCTCTTCAAGCTGTACTTGACTTTCAATGTTTGACTACAAGAAAATTCATCTTCTAAAGGCTCTACCTGTAATGGTTCCTCCCAAGAGAGGCAATAAACTAGATGAACTAAAGTTACCTTCTCTGTCAAAATCCAAACTGGCAACTAATTAAAAGATGTGCTCAGCAATACAGTATGTTGCTAGTTTCACTCAGCCTGCTTGGGGGCAAAAGGGCTGTCTAGATAGACAGCTGATAAGCGCTTAGGGACAAAAAGGGTTGTTAGGCTGCTTTACTGCATACCTGCAGTGTCACACACACAAAAAAACCCTGCAGTGAAATGCTCAGCTACTGGAAATACACAGAAACTATTCAAATTAGTTTTATGTTAGTAGGAAGAGAGAAGTCACGATCTGACAAGAGAATGTGAGGCAATTTCATTTCTTGTGACTATCCCAGAATCCAACCTATGACACAGGGTACACAAATAGACAAGTTGCCAAAACCAACTCTTTTAATCAGTCTGAACATATGCTAAGTACAATTTTCTTTGGCATTAATATGGATGCTTAGAAGATTTAAATTCATTAAGCTTCTCATTCTAGCTTCTCTATTAATACCTATTAGGTCAACTGTCTGGCTTAAGTCATTGCAAGCAAATGATAGAACATTCTTGCCTCTCAAATACTAAAGTCCGTCCCTTATGCTTTGTTGTTAATTCTAAAATAGGTACTTACTGCATTGTGAAAGAAATTGCAAAGATGCTTTGCCCATGGACACCTAAAAAATAGATTTGGATTCTTAATTCATTTTTTTATAGCGACAGATATGTCCACAGTTTCAGCCACATCCTAAGTTTTCCATATCTCAGTGCTTTATTTGAAGGTTAATCCAACAATTCACTACAACTTCCAAATGGAGATTATTGCAGCAACAAACAAAGAATTTAAAGACAGACAACAATAAACAGGATTTCATCAGATTTACTCTTGGACTTCTGACAGAATATACTGTAAAAACCTCAGAAAAGTTGCTTCTAATCTTTGACTACTTGAGCTAAAAAGAGACAGTTATTAGACCTGTAAATTTCTTCAGTGTAACCAAGCTCATACACAACTGAATGAAATCAGCTACTTCATTTTCTCAGCTACACACACACATCAGGGAGAAGGGAGAAGCAGCAGAAAAGCATTTTACAAAGAAGGTTATCTTACACAGCCTTGATTTCCAGTTAAGACAGCTACAGGAAGTGAATTCTCAACATTACTCCGCTGCCATCTGCTACATATGCGAATTAAACACTGGAGCAGGCAATCCTCCTGCTTTCCCGTATACGACTGTGGAGTCATTTGATTTTAAAACTATTATGTTAATACACTGAATCTGTCACTCTAAAACCTATACTATACAGCATAACACAGGAGAGCAAGGATCATACTAACAAACAGCTAGTGGTTGCGAAGGCAACAGTGTGCTTTATCACCATTTGTAACCTAGACATAGTACTTAGACTCATTTGAAACTTCATTTTTCCCTGAATATTCACTGAAGCTTTTTTGCTGTTGTAAAGTAAGTGGTCTCTCTTCTTTTAAGAGAAAAGAATGACAGGCATTAACTTAAGGCTGTCCTCAGTCTGCATTACAACGCACAGATGTTTGAGTCCGATTTTTATGGGATCTACTCCTCTCATTACTTTGTGAAGTATTTCTTACATTTTTTTTAAAAAGGTGACATTTGTAGACTCATTATATTCTAGTAGATATAGAACAATATAGATTTTGAACTACTTTAGGCTATTCTCTTTACATAAATGCTTATGAGGTATTATACCTTCATAGTCTAGTAATTTGTTTGCTCTAAATCATCATTTTTTAACCTAAAGAGGAATGAAGGGATATGAATAGTGACATTTAAGTAACAAAACTAGACTGTATATGTTATCATATGTTTTTATGATGACTGGTCATGGTTCTCCAAATCAGATAGCTGGGAAGTTAGGAGTCCATTTGGTTGCAACAGGCAACATAGAACAATTTCAAACCTACCAAAGACATGGTGCTTAGCCCCTTTACTATTATTAGTAGTGAGAAGTTATACAAACAAGAATGAATTATGAGTTAAAACTATGTTAACTAAAAGAAAATTATCAGTACTGTTGCAACACTTAATGATTTATACGAAGATTCACACTTACATATGCAGGTTCTCTGTAATAATACTCAGAGTGAACAGGCCAATGGACTGCATTTTCTTATGCCTGCAAGTCAGGAACAGGCAAAGGAATTCACCCACATACTGAGGACCAAGGTTTTGCCATCTAAAACACAAGAATAACCATACGGTGTGAAAAACAAAGTCCATTTAACTCAGAATTCTGTCTGAGTTACAGACAGACTGAGAACAGATTCTTTGGGATGAACTTAAGAACAGGACACAAGTCTTGAGGCTTTTTTTGCATATGAACAGCTGTATCGGGTCAGATCAATGGCCCACCTAGCCCAATATGCCTGCCTCTTGCAACAAGCATGATGCTTATCCTGGCTTTCTGCAAGCCAGATACAGAAGGCGACACCTTAGATGCCTTTTGTTTGAAGGAAGTCAGCTGCTGAAGAACAACCCTAGCTCATACAGATCTGAAGGAAATTCATTGTCTTCCAGGTATATTCTCCTCATCTTCAGTGATTCACAAGCTCAAGGACCAACTCTTTACATTGGGAGTGTTGTCAGTCACACTTGACAATCTTCCAGCAATTTGTCCCTTTGTTTTTCAATATGTATCCTTTGTTTTTCAATATGCATAAGCTTAAAGCTTTTACAGTTTTAGCTGTGGACAGCAACATCTACAACATTCTGTATCAACAGGATCCACAACTGTACACTTTAGATACTTCTCAAAGCTTTTTAGCTCAGTGTATAGCTTCAAAAGGCTTTCTATGGCCACATTAGATTCTCTTTATGCTCCCTAGTTCTTGAAACAGAATAGAAAATGAACAACTATTCCCTGGTCCCCTTCTGCAGGACACGCATGATTTTATAGACCATAATCATCTCAAGCTCAGATGGCTCTGTAAAGGTTCAGGATTCCTCTTATAGATGTTGTTCCACACCTCTGATCATCCTTGTCATTCTTCTCTTTAACTTTTCTAGTTCTACAGTATTTTTGAGAAGAATCACCAGAACCATGCATGATACTCAAGACACAGATGCAGCATTTACACACTAAGTTTTCTATATTAGTTTCCCATTAATTCTGAGCACCCTATTTGCATTCTTGACTTTAAGCAATGAGCTGGCCATTTCCAAAGAGCTATAGATTTTTTTTATCTTTGCTAAGCTTCACTGCTGCAGGACTGCTCCTAATGTCTCCATAAACCAACAGTCAGACTTCAAAAAGCAAATGCTTACTCACAGTTTTAGCATTGTTGCTTTTCGACAATTCAGATCTTTCAAAATCAAGTTGACAGTGCCATGGAGAACATGTTCTTCATAGGAAAGATGATCTAGTAATAGCCTCAGAGCCCAAAAGTTATTCTAGGAAAAAAATTGCCTATGATTTAACCTCTGCAACAGTCATTTCTTAAGGAAAAAACAACCTTAAAGAAAAAACCCACACAAACACAGAAGTTGTTTTATTTAAACTTTACTGACCTTCAAAGTCAAGAAAGAGTTAAATGTGCCTAAAACTAGCAAGTGATATTACATGGATTTAAAGTGTCATTTGCTTTAATCAGTTAGAATAGAACTCAATATCTAGACTTACCCCAAATGCCAAGGCTATCTCTAGGAAGGAAGTCAAGTATGGAAGATCACAGAAAAGCATCTGCTGTACTGCTTGCACTGCGAGAATAAGACAAGCCTCACGCTGCAACTACAGGAAGAAATATCAATAAAAAAAGTACATATATTTCAAAGCCCACTTTTCTATTATTTGTCCATTGTACCCACTCAAATCAGCAGGAAATTATTACCATTCCAGTCAGAAAGGCTGAGTGTCACACACTACATCCAGAAGATGTGTGTAAGACCACAAAATAGGGGAACAGAAAGAACACTTCATTTATTGAGCATCTTTCATCTGACTGTCTCCAAGTCCTCACAAAAACTTGAGGTCTCATATCACCACACTAAAGCAGAACTATGACTAAGTAGAAAAGAAAAGTTCTGGCCTAGGAGTCATGTAGCTGCAAAGTAAGTTAAATGCAATTTCCTCAAAAGTAGTAATAAGTCAAGCAGGATAAGATAGCTCCTTAGGTAAGTGACTGCATCCCCATTCCAAACAAGTGACTTCTATCCACCTTGTTTTTCCAAATCACTGCAACTTGCACTCTTCAGATTAGAAAACATTCTGACTGTATTTAATAACCCATTTCAAATCATCTTTAGAGATATTCCACTACACTTGAAGTCATCTTTCAAAGAATGCTTGGAAATTCCAGGCAATTCTGATAAAGTCACAGATGTTTGTTTTGAGACAAGCAACACTGCCAAGTCGCAGAAGACTGCCTCCAATTCGAATTAAACAGAGTAAGATGACTCAACTTAAGAAGTAAATACAGGATTGAGGACTGCCAACATTTTATAAATACAGAAATTTGGACAGCAAGAGATTAAGACTTTTTACTGGGTTAAGGCAGTGTCAGACCAGAACAGACTGCAGGTTGTTTACTTTCAGATATCTCATCTAACTTTCAGACTATGCTAGGAATAGTCTTATGCCACTTCCCAGAAATCTTCAAGCTCGCCTCTTAAAAGCTTGTCATAATAATCCAGCTGTATGCAATATGGCAATATCTTACACTGCAATACAGCAATTGGTTAATTTTCTTATGACCAAGTGCACACTTACATGAGGAGAGAAAATAGCAGATGGTAAAGTAACATTAACTTTTGCCTTCAGTTCTTCCAAAAGACCACTACTGGCAGCCAGCACCTCCTGCAAAAATAGTGATGAATCACAGGTAAAGAAAGTTGCCCAGATATTCTACAAATAAACACCACTTAGGACGATTCTGCAATGTACTACTTTAATGTGCATTTATCTATTTTTTGCAGCACCCTTTACAGACAAGTTTGCCTTTTTCCAATGGTGTCCTCAGTCAACATTGAGATTCCACAGCACCAACTAAACACTATTATATAACCTCTTCATTTTAACCTACTGTGCTTTGCAGATATTTATTTTTTCATTTATGAAAAAATACCCAGTATTGGCTTTTGTAAACCTATCAGAGTACATAAAAAAAATAAAATAAAATAAAATAAAGGGCTACTACTTTCCCCTTTATTCTACAGTTATTTGATTTATCTCAAGATACAAGCCAGTATCAGGTACTGAAATGTAGGCAGAATTAACTCATTTTCTACAACATTTAACACTTCTTTGCACTCACCAGTGATGTATCTACACTATACTTTAGATATAAGAAACAGAAGTGAGCTTCCCAGTAGACTGGGTTCTATAGGCACTGACTAAGGTATTAGCTATATCCCAGTAGGTACTGTTTTAAATACAACCCTAACGAGCTCTTAGCTTTTCCCCAAGCATCAAAGCTTCAGACACGCGACAAAAAGTACTACAGCACAGCAAGTTCATACAACAGGTCAGGCATACGGACTTTGGGCACAACACAGGAACATGTCACTGTGCATCAGAGTTAGAAGAACGGGGATTTACCCACCTTTCATTTCATAGGAAGCACAAGGTAAAATGAACCAATCTAAAGAGCTTCGACTAGAATTTAAACATGGATTTTAGTGCCCATTTGCAACAAGTCTTACGCGAGGACAGTTGTTTTCAAACAGACTATTTGCTGCGTCAGAGTAACTGACACCTGAGTTGCAGCATTTTGCATGCAAAGGATCAGATTTGTCAGGTATCAGAGGACTATTTGATAATGCCCTGTAAAGTTAATCTCAGTATTTAAAAGAACGTGTCAATATCCACACCAAATAAAGCCTTATATAAAACCAAGACACAAATGCTTCCATCTTACAGTATTTTTTCAGTTACCTCTTGGAATTCAAGTGGTGGCTCTTTCAGTGACAAAGGATGTAGGTATCCGTTTTTTCCAAGCAAGTTGCTACTGCCCAAAATCATGATGAGAGAACTCCAACATTTAGGCTGAAATACAGAAGAACTTTTAGAATCAGACTATGCCTCCCTGACAAGTCGATGGGCATCTAGTGTTTTCTGAATAGCTAGGTTCTTTTTACTTTCCTTAAATAAAAGGACCAAAGAAAAATAAAGTGCCTTCTTCATTCTCTTTTGTAATGGAAACACATTACTTGTATATGCTCAGATTGCACAGTGATATTTGTGGCTTCCTGCTCTGAATTATCAGGTGGCAAAAAATCCAGTCCATTTTGTCTTATCTGTAGAAAAAGGCAATGCTTTCCTCACCTGTTATGTTTCTATTCTATGACCCACAAACAGATCTGTAGCTGGTGTAATCACTACATCCCCACTGACAAGTATCAAAGCACGCACAATTTAGGATGGAGAACCGCCTAAAATAGCTGAATATCGCAACAGTAAAAGCACGTCATTCAAAATTTGTATTGCACTTTTGCTTGTTGTTACATTGTTGCTATGTCATGCTGTTGAACTCAGTAATCTTGCAATGACTGCAAAGATGCAACATTTGTCATAAAACTTATCAGTAAGGTCCCAGCTGAGTCAGCAGACAATTCATACACCTTGAGACCGGTATCTGGTTTGTGGTAAGTTCATCATAGCATCTTGAGACAGAAGCCATGAACTACAGGTCTACAGGTAGGGAAATGGAACTGCAGACTTGAATAAAGCCTTGCAAATTTTTTCCAAACAAGCGATTAAAAAACCTAATAAAGAAATCCACAAGCAGAAAAAGTGTTTCAGGGAAGCGTGAACTATGCAAAAGCACTCTGCTAGTAAATTCTGCATTAGACAAGTAATGTGTTTGGACAAAGCAGACATGTACATAAATACTCAGTAGACCACAGAAACACAATTTTAATACAGACTTACATTCCTGTATAGCAAAAGATTGCTGTAAAGCAGTTTCAGTGCCTGCTTAATTAGAACACCATCTTTCAAAGGAGAGCCTGCAAGAAGAAAAAACCCAAACATGTCTTACTCCCCCAAATAACTTCAGCGTATAAATAAAAACAAGATATATCACCTTTATCGCAGATAAACTTCTACACAAATCTAACAAAAATGAGGAGATGAGTGAGTGTCTGCAGCTTTTCTATACAGAGCCTAAATCAACTGTAAAATGCTATCCCAGAAAGTTTCAAAGGACTAAATACAATTTAGTCTAAGCCATTACAGCAGATGACCCAGAATAAAATCTTCATTATGTTCACCATATCACGGTACAGTGTGGTACACACTGTCAGTCTCATACTTCTAGCAATTCTACTAGCAATTGAACAGCTTCTCTAAAATAAATCTTTTGTTTCAGAATACACCTTCTTGACAAACGCACCAAAACAGATCAGTCATCAGTAGCTGAACTAACGATAGAATGCAACACACAGATCATGAAACACTTTGCAGCAGAACACATTCATCCTTAAGGTCAAGGCTGAGATTACCATGAGGCTAAGTTATAGACTGACACTGGTAGTGTCGTGATCTAAAGGGCTTTGTATTTTTCTTTTAAACCAGATTGCTTTGAGAAAAATAACTTTACAGCTGACCAAGCTAGCATTTTGTATAAAGCGCGCTAAACAAATTTATGCTCAGATCTAAAGAATTCTTCCTTGCCTAGCATTATGTACTGTGTATTAGCCTGGAGAATTTATTACTGAATTCAGAGTCCTTTTGGAATGTTACTAAGTTTAGTAAGAAATTAAAAGCAGCAATTAAGAAAGGTTCTAAACACGTGAAATCATAAAACTGTACTTGCCGATTGTAACCCAAGGCCCAGAGTCTTGAAAATCCTTTCCACTGGGGACGCTGCCAGTTCTGAACATCTTTAGGTAGACTTCAAATTGTAACGGTGTTATCCGGCAGGCAGTACAGCACGCAAGGCTATTGACTGGAAACAACAGTGAATGTGCAGCATCGAGGAAGTCTCCAGTTTTACACAAATAGAATGGGATTTTGTCTCTAAGATCTCTTAACCTGGAAAGGAGAAAAATGATCATTTGATTTTGTTAACATGAAAGTTTTACAATACTCGGCATCAAGCTACACTTAACAACTACATCCAATAAGGCAGAAAGTATTTGTAATGCAGTATTACTTTCTGTTAGCAAACAGCTAACAACATCTTGCTGCTTTTCATTCTGCCTTTCCACTTCAGGTTAAAACACAGACAGAGACATAATATGAAGGCAAAGAAATTAAAAAGCCACTTACCCTTTGCTATCATTGCATTTCACAGCTCTCAGGTAGCGAACAACTTCTTTATAGCTGGGGGAAGGAGGGAGTGGAGAGAAAGGAAGCATTAAGCTGTATACAGGTCAGTCAAATATTTATTACAATTAGTAAAACAAAACAGAAGTTATTCCCAAATGGAAGACATTGCAAAAACGGTATAGAAATACAAGTAGTAGAGATGAGACAGTTGGCTGCAAATACAAAACTAAAGTGCTGTAAATTATAGCTGCCTTGGTGCCTTTTTCTGATAAGCTCAGGAAGAGTAAAATCTCTGGACAAAGACACAAGTACCATTACAAATTATTTCATACCTACATCCAAAAACCACTACTCTTAACAATAGTGCAGATGACCTGAATGAAGCCTCAACTTGACATCTCTCTGTACTATTTAAAGCAAGAAGAAACCACGATCATTAGAAATGACACTAACATATGACCTTCTTGCATGCTCTTTTACCTTGGGCTATTTTACAAGAAACTTGTAGGATTTAGCAGTCAATGTTATACAGAGTTATATAGAGAAAAACCTTCAGTGACTGCCAAGGTAGTGGACTGGTCAGATTAGGCTTCTCTCCACTATACCAATATTGGTTTGTATAGCATGGGTGTTCTGCTTTGCTAGTGAACTCTCCAAGGGAATAAGTTCCAAAAAAGGACACTACTGAATACAGTAGATAATGAAATTGAAAGGCTGCTGAAATACAAAGTGAGGCTGAATACACAGATTATCTGAGAACAGCTTCTTATTTCAGTTAAGTGGCTTGAATCCACACTTAAAACAGCCAGAGACCAGGACATGTTGCTTTGCTGTCTCCCACCTAATCAGCCTTTGATCAGGTGGATTTATCTTAAATGTCAGTATTTAAGACCTACTGCGGTTATCTGAACACAGTAGTTTTCCTCTTCACTGTTCCTTTGGGTCTTGAAATGCAAAAAGGGCTCCTGTTTCTGCTTTGGAATCATTCAAAAAAATACTAGACTTGTTTATAACAAGCTATAGGCATGAGAAGCTTTGAATATGTTTTCACTTTTTATGTTTCCGCATAAGATGTAACTTTTGTGGACCTCCTGAAACACTGTGCTGCAGTTAATACTATACAAAATTAGAGCTGAACTTACAAAATGAAAAATCCAAAACAATAACAAAAACTATCTTACTTTGATTTATCTACCAATTTTTCCACTCGAGCCTGTATAACAGGAAGTGTTTCCCACAGAAATACTTTTCTTCCCTTCTGTGTTCTTTGGCCAGTAATATTCTGGCCTTTTAAAACAGTGGTCAGTAATACATGGTCCCATGGTACAACATTTAAGCTGGAAGGAAAAGAAAAAAAAAAGGTCATTCTTAATGCACTCCATTCATACACTAATTCATTTTCTTTAAAGTAACTTTATTAATAAAATCCTCATGTATTTTGAAGTTTATAGTTCACTTCTGAAAAATGATTATATGGACAACAGCTTAGCTACAGCATTAAATAATGATTTTCCACTACGGTAAGGACAGGTCATGTAGAAAGTAGCAAATTCTGATATCTTCCTACAGCAAAATACCTATCTCTAGCACCGTCAGTGAAAAGAATTACTCTCTACAGTTGTATTCAAGTCAGGCAACTGTATAAAAACACATTCTAAAAATAAAGAACATACCTATTTGAGAAGCCAAAACAGTGACATGGAAGTGATATGGACTGAAAAAAATTAACAAACTTTTCATACAAGCTTTTCGGGAAGTCACACAACACCAGCATCCTTTGAAGTTGTGTTGTGATCCTGCGTTTTAAAAAGAAAAAGTCAGATCCTTGAGGAATTCAGTCAAAATCTTTTAAAAGCAGATGAATCATTTACTAGACTCAGGTTTTTTAAAACCCATAGGAAATCAGCCTGTGGGATTTTCTTTTCTTTTTTTTTTTAAATATTTCAGGTAGACATTTTGGAACTAAATTTAAATTCATGAACAACACGACTTTTTTTTGGTTATTGTTTTTAAACATCAGTGAAACCAAGGCTCTTTGTTCTTGCTTTTTAAGATGGAGATCCCCAATGAGTATACGTGAGAAGTTACTGCAGCAGCTAAATAAGTTAATTACTGCAGTTGCTAAATAAGCAACCTGATCGCTGTCTATGCCAAGAGAAATGCAAAAACAGAAGAAGAGTAAAAACCAGTTACATTTCAAGTTTCCTTCAATGTCATTTCTGAAGTGAACTACAAAAGCAACAGCATGTCACTTCACAATTTGCCTGAGGTGTCATTAGAATATAACAATCCAGCATGATCACTGATCTGAACTCCTGGCAAATTTAAGAATAGAGAAATCTTTGTTACCTCCAGTTAAGACAAAACACTGACACAAATAGTCTACCCTTTTAAGTACCCTTTTAAAATTGGGGGAAGAAGTTAAAAGTCTTTCCTATTCTTTTGAAGTAAGAAATAAATAAATTCACAAGCAATCAAACTTAAAAATGAAGACCAATATAGGATTTAGGTTGGACCTATCATTAGTTCAAATAGGAGGTGAGATATATAATTCTTTTTGAGTGCTCCTAAAAAAAGTTAATCCCTATTTCATTAATCTTCTGTTGCAAGCGAGTTTCAGGTTAAAGGTGAAGTATAAAGCTAAAATGAGAAATGAATTAAGTCAAGTGTACTAGATGCCCTCATTCATTAGCCTCTGGGGGAACTTTACTATGTTACATCCCTGACTACTCCCCCCTTGTGGAGGACTACAAGACTGATGTTTTGACTCTAAACAGACACCATATACTCTTAGGCTTAATAACTGCAAGTAGCTGTCTGACACCATCTTCTGGTCTAGCCTTAGAAAATACTACTAGACTACCTGTTTGAAAGGCAGATATTGCCTTTGTTCTTCACAAAAAACGCACTACTATTCAACAGAATTGCTAAAAATCTTGATTTGTCGTGTATAATTAAAGCACCACAGCATGACGAGTTTTCTGCCTATGAGGCTGACTGATGCACACTGTTGTTGCTTTGTATTCTTCTGCCTGTCCCTACCACCTGCAGTCTACACCCAGGCAATAGGCTCTCCTTGCTCTGGTGCTCTTCCCCGATAGTGGTTCCTGATGCTATAGAACCATAAGACTATACACTTTATTCTGAAGCTGTGCATATTTACTTCTGGCTTTTAAGAGCTAAAGCATTCATATTTTTTCTTTATACCTTTGGAGAAGAGTCGTTTTAAATGCACTTTGCACAAGTACCATGGCAGAAAGTTTGCAGCCACCAATCATCCCACTGACACCTACGCATTAGATGAAAACAAAAGTCTCACCTTTGCAGCAGACAAGGGACAGCAATCTTTAGTGAAGCAGTTTGACCAAGGTTCTGCCAGCTTCTAAGAGAACAAACAAACCCAAAAAAAAAAAAAAAAAAAAAAACAACCAATGCACCATTTAGTGCTTATCCCTTTTTGCCTTCTCTATACTCAACTTAGGAAAAACTCTTTCTTAAAAGGCATTGGGAGCTAACAAGGTAATAAAAATGATTCCGAACAGTTACAACAAGTGTTTAAATTGTAAAACACATTTGATATTTTAGAGCTAACACTATTTGTTTTACAGCACTACCTAATCAACTAAAGCATACCTAAGCCACATACACAAGCACAATATAGTAGTACCTGACCACCTACTCTGCCTTATTAGGTGCTTTGTTAGACCAACATGTGCACATCTTCAATTGTGCAGGGCCCCAAAGGGTTGTAGGTCCTTGTCCCACAAGAGGCTCAAACCACATCTCACCTGACATCTCACCTGTGAATGCTCTCAGACTCAAAAGCATTCAGACACAGACTTACTCAAATAATACATTCAGCCTGTTCCTTGCAAATCCTGACAGCTCCCCAGAAAGAGAACTGCAGAGAAGCTGCTGTGGTCTGGGCCGATTTAACAAATCAGAAACATTTACTGCTGCTTTACTAATACTCTTGAATTTAACCCCACAAATACCTAGATTTTGCATAGGAAAGATTTGACTTTGCTCAAGCTAGGCAGTAAACAAGCATGAAGCATGCTGGCGCATCACAACAAACACACGTGATGTAAACAGGAAAAGCAAGACAAGTAGAAAAGGCTAAAATATTTAAAGCCTTTTTTTCTTAGTTATTATTCAGTACTGTGTCCTCCCATTGAAAGAGGCCAGCTTCCTGCAAATTTACAGGAGGGCTAAGACCTATCATCTGAGGAACACATTTGCACTTCCTTCCAGTTCAGGAGCAGATGTTTCCCTGTACAATAAAGATTGTCTGTTCTTGTCTCAGGAAAGCTCCCCTGCCCCTACATGTTCTCCTGTGGAATCAATTCCCAGCTGCCACCATTTGCTGTCTTCCTCACTCTCTCCCTTCCAGTTCCCACCCCTCATCTGAGGTCATCTCTCCTCTCCCACATCCAGCCTTTGCCCTTCTCTTTTCCCAAATCCCTCTTTGTAACCAATCTCACTCCTTCCTCAGGTGTACTCACACCTTCTCATTTCTGCCACCAGGGCTGCAATCTTTACAGTATCCTTTCCCTTAATAAATGGAAAACCAGTACTCTTGCTTATTCTCTTGGGAAGCAAATGAGGATTACACATTAGCTGTAGAATTGGATACTTACAAAGCAGGGTCTTTATGAAGTGCTATCTCTTTAGCTGCTCCCAGAAACATGACAGCAGCAGCTTTAGGATTCTCTCTTTCTGCCTGATCTAAAAATCTTGTTACCAGTGCAAAAACTCCAGAATACCTAAGATAGATAAGCAGTCCATGATGTACTTTGTAAACAAATGGGAATTATGACCGTTCTGTAGTTTGAAAGTAAGTTAACTCATCTTTCCTTGAAAAGAATCTAGGAGATAGTGACAGGGCATTTGCACAAGTTTTCGTTTAAGCATTCTGAAGGCACACACTGGACTGAAAATAGAACCCAGTACCAACAAACTAGTAAAAATAAGGGCTTAGATAAATAAGATGCCTGATAATATTCTTCATTATTATGGCTTAGGGAAGTATGAAACTATATTCTTATTTACTATCTTTATACTTACTTATCAAGCATTATTTAAACATGTATTTATTAGAGGTCTGCTTAAACTATATCTAAGTGCAATGTAACTGCCTGCTGGCTAAATTGTGTCAGTTATGTTTCTGCTATTTCAGGTTGCCATGATTATAATCGTGCTATTAGCTGAGTAACAAAATTCTGTCATCACTTACTTGTATACAACCTCCATATGGTGTGATTTGCAGGTATTGCATTGCCCAGGTGGCAGTTTTGGAAGACAAAAACATTCATGTTGTTTGGAAGGCATTCTTTCTCCAGTCAAATACTTATTATATTCCACAGAAAGTTCATGGATAAAATTTATTAGAAGACTTCCTAGAAGGGTGGGCAGAGGTGTGAAACTATTAGTGCAAAGATTTTCTTCAAACCACAAAGAAAGAAGCAGTCATTCACATGCACCCTACGTAATATATTTTGCAAATTACTTGTGCCCAATCTTGTTGGCCAGGCAAACTTGGTTGCTCCTTCCTATAGGAGGGAAAACTCCTGACTAGATCTGCAGATTTGTGTCTAGTTTATATATGGCCTGGGAAAAAGGCAGCAAGGATAGGCTACTAACCAAGTAACTCACCAAGCCTTAGCAAAGAGGACTGTGGACTGAATAAATTGTCATTGTAGGTCACAAGGATCTCAAGCGGCAGACTGAGTGGCTATTATGAGCGACAGGTCTTCTAGGACAATATGAGAGCGTAACACTTACCACCATGCCGAAGGTCTGCATCTATGTCTGTGAGCTCCAAATTGAACATTACAAGAACACCAGCCAAGGAAAAATCACGCTGGTCCTTCCAGAATTTGCTTTTGTTATGCGCATTGCAATGACAGAGGGAAGGAGTTGTCCAGTTCTGGCACTATTTCATAAAGAGTGAAAGACAAGAAAAGTGTTTGTTTCAGCTGAGCAAATCACGAGTTCGCTCCTCTTTGAGTGAAGGTCTATAATTCACTCCATCTTTCACATGACTAGGTAACGCTATAGTGAAGTGTTTTGATAGTCAGGGCAAAAGGCTGATACAGCAATACCTCGATATCATGACTTGAAAAGAAAAGGGGGAGAAAGGGAAAAAAAAACCCCACAAAACAAAAGAAAACCAGCCAAACCAAACTTATTTCCCCTCATTCCCAAACACCTTACAGGGACACTTACAGCTGGCATCCTCCCAGGTTGTGA
Source organism: Rhea pennata (assembly GCF_028389875.1). Classification (NCBI taxonomy): domain Eukaryota; kingdom Metazoa; phylum Chordata; class Aves; order Rheiformes; family Rheidae; genus Rhea; species Rhea pennata. The sequence continues at coordinate 17,863,276 of NC_084677.1, read as the reverse complement.
GCTGGTAACAGTACTGCTTTTGGATGTTCCCCACAACATCTTTCATAGTTCAAAAAACCTTCTGAACTCTTAGAAAACACACACAAACCGCTCACACTCTTCCTCACTTTATTCTCAGAAGGGTAGATAAAAATCTCAAAGTTTGATATTTTTCTACTGTGAAAAGGAATCAGATTACTAAAACAGACTGCAGAAAATACACTGTGTGCCTCAGACAAACAAGCTACATTTGTTCGTATCAAGCAAAGATCTGTTCCAACAACTTACCAGATTACTAGTAGTAACATCAGACATTGACTAAATAAAAAGTATTAGTAGTGTTGTAAAGCAGATAGATATCAACATTTGAGGAGAACTGTTAAGATAAAAGAATAAATGATACATGAAATTTTGATCAAGCGTACATAATAATTATTTTTTTTTTTTAAGACTGTTGAGGAATTTAGTTTACTCAAAGTTGTGTATATCTTCACTACAGCTCTTCCTTACCTCAGAAGCTAGCTTATCACAAATGTAGCAGTAGCACTGATTACAAATATCAGCATTTTTTCCAAGGGGTGAACATGTATCACATTCCATTCGCCTGCAGAGTTGAAAAACAAAACACTGTTTACAGAACAGGCTACATACCTATCCAGCTCTACATCCACTTTCAGTTCTTAAAATCCTAACAGGATTACTTTCAAAGTGGACTAGAGGTGGAAAAAGCCCCCCATGTTATCCTCCATGCCACTGAACATACTCAAACAGATGTACTGTACAGTCATATCTTGCATGAGGCATAACTTTGGCTTGTTTACAGAAAGTAACCATTAGTTCACATTCCTCATCCACAACCTCTCCAGATTTCTCCTCTTCCAGGACCGTCTTCTCTGTAGAAAAAAAGAATACCCAGTATAAATCAGTATAAAATAACTAAAACTTAATCACAAATTAAACCAGCTATTGACATTTATTTTTGAAGCACTTCAAGACAGGGATTTTGTTACAATTCCACGCAGCGACAATAAGAAAAAGGTACGCTGACCTTGGACAATATCCTCTGTCTATCACAAGAGAGATAATTTAATTAGAAGGGATCCAGTTAACACTACAAAAGGCCACACTCTCAGAGAGCTTAGTGGTATTTTTGAACCTACACAGCAGTATTCTTTAGCATAACTGGTGCTGTTGAAGAAATTTCAAGGTACGAAATAGCGTTCCTTTCTACAGACTCCGGGAAAACAAGTATGCTTGGTTTTGTCTGTTATTTTGCCACTCTATTCATTCTAAGTCCTCAAATTTTTTTTAGAAAAATAACAAGAAACAGTACTGTTTGAAAGTACAGGTACCAGAGACATCTTGAAGTCGCTTCCAGCCCAACTTGTTTCAAAAGTTTCTTTACAAAACTTCATAGATAACAAGAGCACAATACTTACCCAGCGGCTCTACTACCACAACTGAACTCCCAAGTGTGTTCTCTGCTTCATCATCACTGATCAGGATTATACTCTCCTCTTCCTCATCTCCATTCGATGGCCCCATGCTTACTGAATTCCAAGGGAAAGGAACTAAGCAGCAGCAAATAGGACAGAAAAATGTTTCCTAGTCATGAAGGTCCTTCCCTCAACAGAAGACCCAGACTCCTCATCTGTGTAAGTAAATTACACTAGGGACAGAAACATTTCATCTTCACGGAAGTCAGCAGCTCAGAAAACACTGCACTTCCCATCCAAAGCAGAGGGAATCCTAAAAGCAAATAAGTGGGAACAGAACAAAGGGTGAGATCTGCTATTCCTTTGGTGGGACAGCCTTTGGAGAAAAAACAAAGAACCCACCCACCCATTTATTTAATAATGAAAAGTATTATTCTTCTAAATACTTCAGCTGCCCTCTGCAGATTGTCTGCTCTCACCCCTCACACAGTTCCAGTCCTCCAAACTCAAAAACATACATCCCCCAAATCACCCCGACTCCCCCATAGCCCACCTCAGCCCTCTGGTTCAGCCCCCTGCCCCCATCGGCCAGCCTCCCCTCCCCCTCCCCTTAACCACAAGATCCCCCACAGCTGCCCCCTGCCGCAGGCCAAGCCCCACGCAATTCTCTCGCCCCCAAACCCACCACAGCCCCACAACTGCCTCTCCCACCCCCCAATACATCAAGCCCCCCAGAGCCACCTCCCCCCACCAAAGCTCAACCCACCCCGACCCTCTTCGATCTCACCCCACACAACCCCCCACCCTGTTCCGGGCCCACATCCACCTCCCGGCTCCTCCCTCCCCTCACCCCCCCCCCCCCCCCAGGTCGGCTCGCTGCCCCCCGCGCCGCCCCGCGGCTCTTCCCCCTCCGCCAGCCTCCATCTCCCCCCCGCTCACCGCGCAGCCCCGCTCGGGCGACCCCGGCCGCCGCCGCCGCCGCGCCACTCTTTGAACTAACAACTCCTTCCGAGGTGACGAACCCGGAAGTACTCCGCGCGCGCTGACGCTGGTGGCGCTACTTCCGCCCTGGCACGCGTGCGCCCGGCCGCCGCCTGGCGGCCATGTTTGGTGAGGGCAGGCGGCGCGCTCGGTGCCTGCGCGGGGCGGCGGTGCGCGGCGCTTCGCGCGCGCTCTCGCCGGGCGACATCCGCGGCGGTTAAATCGCCCCCCTCGGTGACGGAAACCCGGCCGGGGACAACCCCTACGCGCTTCCCCGTGGCCCAAGGGTGTCCCCAAGGCCAGGGAGCCGCTTCCGCGGCGGTGGCGCCAAGGCCGCGCTCGGCCTCCCCCGCCGAGGGCGGCCGCCCCGCGCGCTGCCTCACGCCTCGGCCTCCTCCAAACCACCAGGCCAAGGCCAGGCTCTCCCCTCCCGCCACTCCGGGCGGGTGACGAGCAAAGAAAAGCCCTTTGGCAAGGCTGCACGTCTGGCGCGATGTTAAAGGGCCGCCGCGGTGACGCTAGATGGTACTAGAGCTCCGCAGCGAGGGTGAACGGGACCCCTTCACCCTGCAGGACCAAAACTGCCGGGAAAGCGGGGATCGCAAAACGTGGAAAGCTGAAGATGTGAAGCTGCAACATGCTGAACCGCTTCTGGCAAAATACTTTTTCCATGAGTGTAGCAGGACAGAGGAGCTGCAAATAAAATAAGGACACTTTTCTAGTGTTCGGTACTACAAGTGTAACATAATATTTGTGGTTAAAAATTACTGACAAAGTGAAGGTATTACAGCATCTGGTAGAGAGGCGTTTGAGGGCTAATTCTCAGAAAATTTTTCATTACTAGTAATTAGTTAATGGTTCAGGGAAAATCTAGCAGGTATTTAAACAGAAATGGCCATTAAATCATAAAAAGTACCTTTCTAGTATTGTTGCTTTTAAAAACAATTGAAACAACACTCAAAATATGATTACTTTTTCCTATAAGGGTCTACATGCTGTGCAATGTGCTGCCTGAAATATTCATGCATTAAAAAGTCTCTCTCTGCAATGAATATTTATTCCACGAATAATCTTTAATGTCTTCATAGCTTTCAACACATTTGGGCAAAATGTTTCACGTTTCTGTGCTTACAGTGAAAAATCTAAATCTGACACCTAAATAGGTGGCCTGATTTCAGCTGTATGGAGCACTTTTTGTATAGCCATTATTGCCTCCCCATAGCTGCCTCTATAGCATGACAGCACTTTAACAGCCTAGAGTAACTCAACACAGCAATTTAGGTGATGAAATGAAGTATTGAGATAGCAGGAAGAAATAATAAAGGCAGAACTGGCACTTGGCCAGGATAACTTTTCTATAGCTCCACTCTCATGCAGCAGTGCTCTGAGATGAGCTTATGGCTAAATATGGTCAGGACTTCAGTGCTGCATCTCATCCAAAAGACAGCAGCACTGGTGTTTCCTCTCCTTCCAGATGAAGAGTTGGCAGCAGCCTATTTTTAGTTGTGTGGGTGTAAAATATGTTGGATAAATTTCACATAGCCTGAGCTCAGTCTGCCCTGTTCTGCCATGTTGGGTTTCACACCCAGACCTAGCAGAGCTCGAGGTCCAAGACTGGCACCACAGGCTCCTGCCTCATTGTCCTCATGCTGTAAGCCAGGGCCTCCTGCCTATGGGGCACTGGGCCTGTTCACCTGCTCCGTGAGCCCATAAAGTACAGCTCCCCGTCCTGAGCCACAAACTGGGTGAAATCTCAGACAAAGTGAGAATGAGCTTCCAAAGAACCCTCACAGCCACAGCAAGAAGACAGTGTAATACCAGTGTCTAAGGTCACTATTCAGTCCACTCAGGATATATTTGAGGGTATTTGTTAAGCTGAGAATCGGCTGTAGGCTGGAAGGTGAAACATTAAGGAAGAAGTACACAGAAATGCACTTCAGTAAAGCAGTTGCCAGGTGTTGGGATCAAGCCAGTGACTTCTCCACGGAGAAGGAGATGGAGCCCTACCATGTTTCTGATTACAGAGGAGAGGCACGAACGAGTCCCAGACTGGCCCCATGTAGGTGCTTCCAGCAGACCTGACAAAGAGCAGTCTATACCAAGTCAGGGCATTAACTGAAGCTGCAGAAGACTTCAGCTACCTTAGAGCGCACTGCTGAGGGGCCAGAAGAATGGGTTTCTAGCCACCAGCTCCTGAAGTAAAACTGGAATGTGTCTCTGACCGCAACAGCAGAGTTGTAGAGCGAACAGACCATTAAAATGTCCATTCAAGAAAATATTCACGTCCCATTTATATTTACTGCTGCTTCATTCTGTTGAAAGTCAAAGGCCTGTTTGTACCCGATGAAAGGCTCAGGACAGATCAATTGACTGGAAAAGGCTCTGAGGATTGAAACCTACAATTCCGCATGGACAAGTGCTAATCCATCAGTCTACTGAGCCCAAACAAGGTGTCACAGATCTTTCCAGGCATGCTGAGCTGACTCAGGACTCTTTTGCTTGTTCGGCCCAGGAAAGGATGTTCAGTGCTGAAACTGTAAAAGAGATTCTCATAACAGAGCTTCTGGGAAAAGAGTTGTGGTCTTTTCTAGCTACTTTTGGCGTCTCTTCAGATTCATTGCCTCTGTTACAGGCAAACTTTCCATGGTGACTTGAAGGAAGGAGCATTCCCCCACTCCTTTAAACTTTTAAGTGTCTCACAGCACATTGCAATGGGCTGACGAAGTGTCATCTGCTGTGTGGAATCAGCTCTGCTCAGGTTTCTTAAGGAAAGAAGACTTACGTGATTATAACATGCATTTGAGTGAATGACAGGCCCCCGGTTGTATCTCGATGTCACCGAGGTGGAAGGAAACCAACCTTATTCTCTGAAAAGCGGGATCCAAGAGGAGTGGTTGAGAAAAATCATACCTCCCTGTGCAGGGGGGTAAAGTGGTGGCAGAGCAAGGAAAAATGCGTTACCGAGGGGTCTGCTGTAGCTCTGTACCTCTGTCTAAATCAGAAACAAGCTTTTACTTGAACCCTAGTTTCATGAGGAAATGAGATTTATGTGGTGATAGCCCATGTATGAGTGCATGTTTCCCTTACAGCCCCACACCCTGGTAATTACTGTATTCTGGTGCCAATTTCAACCAAATTGACAGCAGGTAGAAATCCCAAAGGTGACAAGTCCCTAAAAGTGTTGTGAAAAGAGATGTGTGTGCGTGAGAGAAAGAGAGCAAAACCCTCTATGCCTTCTGTGAGTTCCACCTTGAGATGACTTCAAATCTGGACACAGGTATTATAAATGTCCACACCATGGAAAAGTCTCGATAGCATTTTTGCATATGAGACACCAGAGACTCCACATAGGAGAAGATCTGGATTTTGGGGTGGCCAATCAGGCAGGAGTTGCTGTGATTAAGGCATTTGTAATGTCTTTTTCCCACGTGGCTTCTCTGGGGTCTGAAAACGGGTGAATGCCTCCTGCAGCTCTAGTACAATTCAGTTTAAAAGTCCATCAACCATGAGGCACAGATCCATTGCAAACCAGGCTTCATTAGTGCCAGTGCTCACAGGACAACGTGGAGTTTTTTACGCTTGAAAGAAAATGGTTTGCTTAGCTCCTTCCCTCATAATTTCTCTCCTTCCCCAAGACCAAATAAAGTAGAAATGAGATGCTATCGAAAGATTGTTCTCAGAGTATTTCAGGCCCTGTAAAAAATGGTGAGGGCTGTTGGCTTTTCAGGAGGACAAGCATGGGCCAGGGCAGGAGAATGGCAGAGACCCACAAGCACTAATTGCTCATCGGTGTGAGCCAGCTTGCATTTAGGGTAGGAGACAGAAGAGGTGGAGATGCTCCCTACCTCGGCAGAGCGGCAGCCAAGAGCTCTCAATTTAAGAAACAGATGAATATGAACCATGTTGGAATGCCTTCAAAAATCTGCTAGCACTCTCCTCCCCACCAAAAGCTGAATAAATCCCCTTCGTATTTCGGGCTCCTAGTGAGTCCCTGAAATGTTATCAATGCTCTTTGACACGTATTTCGGGCTCCTAGTGAGTCCCTGAAATGTTATCAATGCTCTTTGACACTCTACCCTTCATCCCACCTGGCTTTCCACAAAACACATTTCCTCTGCTTTCAGGAAAAAAAGTCGGGTTCATTCAAACTCTGACACGTCTCTAGCACTAGGGTGATCAAGTCTCCTCCATTTTATATTTGGTATTTTAATAGGGTTTTCTTTTAGACTTTTAATGAGTTTTTATTCCCCTTTGTATAGCAGACGCTTCAGTCTGACTGACAGTTTTACTCACCCCACGTGGAGAAATACGAACAGTTAGGACAACCTTTTATTCCTGTGGCAAAGTTTTCTTTGCCAACATTTTTCTTTTGCTTGCAGTCCAGAGGATGTTTTGACCCTTTCCTCGCTGCCATGTCAGCTCCCTTTACCTGTCTCCCTGCCTTTGGGCAAGGACGTTCCCACCGGTGCAGAGGCAGGACGAAACCCAGCCCTGCCATCCACGCTCTCAAACGCTTGCAGCTTTTTATTGAAGAAAGAAAAAAAAATGCAAACAAAAACAAATGTGGGATTTAGAACGGCTGAATTATGTTACAATCCTTCAGCATCAGCTCAGACTCAAGGCATTTTATTACTGTTTGTAGCAAGCAAGTGGCGCTGGGGGCTGTCCTCATGCCTCTGGCGGCTCAAGGGCCCTGCAGGCTTGTGGCTGTGCTGGGGACTTGCGTCATTTGCCCGACATAGACGTGCTGGGCAGTTAAAGGTTTGCCCAACGCACGTTGACAAGCCAACGGCTGGAGAACAGCCCATGCTGCGACTCTGATCAGTTTATTTCTTGCCCCGACTGTGGCACAGAGAGGGCAAGACTCGTCCTGCGAAGGCGTGAGGTGACCGGCCTCGCTGCTCCGCTACGTGAGCAGGAGGCAAGGACTCGCGTCGGAGCCGGAGCCGCTCTGGGGACGAGGCTGGCCCCACCAGCCCCGTCCTGCACTGAGCCAAGACGTGCCCAGCCCCCCCCCCCCCCCCCCTTATTTTTTTTTAGCCATAGACACCATGCGAAAGGACTGCGAGAGGATATCTGGCTGGAATTACTAAAAATTGCATACGTCAGGCTGGGTGCTGTACACACAGATAAATTATTAGGTGCCAGTTCTGCCCCCCACCCCCCCGCTAAACAGCGAGAAGATGGAAAGGGAGGAGTGCGCAAAGTGGGGGGGTGAAGGCAGAGGCACTGCACGGCTGACCATGAGACGCAAAATGCACAGGTGGACAGGGACCGAGTCCCTGCTCCAAGTGGTCTTGGAGTTGCCGTGTTCTCCAACCACAGGGCTTCATGGCAACGTTTTTTGAGGGCAAATTTGGGGTGGGAAGATTGCCTCCCCTCCCCCCCCCCCGGTGCAAATCTGGGAAGACGTTTTGTTTTGTTTCGTTCTGCCTTTTGGAATGGGGGAATTTCTAGGTGCCGTCTCCTATCTGCGAGGCAAGCAGGGTGGTTTCCGGCATTTCTTGTGCTTAATTACACAGGTCTAATGGAGTCATATAATTTAAAAACATATGCCATTAAACATTACATATTAAACGTGGCCTTGGTTTTTTGATGTTGCAGAAGACTTACGCTCATCTGCTGAGAATTAGGAGGTTATTACTCTGCGGAAGCTAATCCAAATTGCCTGTTATCCATAGGCAGAAAATTAAAGGAATATTTAAGCCCATTCCACAGATTACAAACTTGGTGGCATAGCTCTGAAACCAGTAGTATTAGTATCTTGCATTTGATAGTTGCCAATAATTTAAGTCAACTGTTTAACATCTGGCATTACTATATAATGTCTGGCTTAAACTGTAACCTTTTTTTTTTTTTCTGCTTTAAGGAAAGCTTTTTCTGCTGTGAGAGAATTTTGATTACTAAAACCCTTCCTAGGACAGATTTATCCTGTGATTTAACATTTTGTGATGGATTTTCATTTTGAATCAGTTGAATAATTGGCAGTGACTTCAGTATTAAACTGATTCATGATGTACATCCAGGCCCTTATATAATTTAACATTATTGTCTTTATAATTGAAGCTCCTTTTTTTCCCCATTAAAGTATTGGAAACCTTCTAGTGATCTGCTTTGATTAAAAGTAAAGTGCAGAGGATTGATAATGATTAGAGATGGTCCGCCTTCCTGGCTAGGTTACCCACCCAGGCCTGGGCCAGGTCACCTATGTGGCAGTGCTTGGGCTTGTGCAGCCCCAGGCACTAGCTTATGGACCTTATGGTTCCTACACAGTGCACATGTTAAAAAAGGAACGCTAACTGAGGCTCCATGGCCTACGTGAAATGAGTTTGAAAGGTCTCAGTCCAAGTGATGCCACCTAGAGATCTCTTTGCATTAGAGGAACTCCACCACACGGGAACTAACCCGTTGGGTGAACAAGGTGGTTCAGCTAGAAATCAAAGGTCAATGAGCCAAATCCTGTCTCTTCGGAAAACACGCCCACAGCTGCCCATGCTGGAGCCTGGCTGTTACCTGGTGAGCTGATGCCTGGTGGGAGCCTGCTGGAGGAACCGGCGCTCCGAGACCCGAGAAGTCCCTGTCGGCGGTCTGCAGGGGGAAGGCTCGGTGTTGTAGAGTCCACATGCCAAATTAAAATGTGTCCATTTCACACTCCCCTCTTCCCCTGGCCTTTGGCAGGGGCTATGATATAACAGGTTTTGCATAGCTGCTAGACATCTTCCTAATAGTATCCCCTGTGAATTCTAAATTTCAGTCACAGCCTCTAAATTTTCATTAAGAGCAGTCACACAGAGAGAATGATGGATTAGATTTTATTGTTGGAAAATCTCCAGATAAAATTAAAGTGCTTCTTTCTTTTCTGAAACCTTTACCTTTCCCCTGTGGTGCCCTATAAATAAGGTATCAAATAATGTTTATCCTTTTGAATTCTACAATCTTACATGCTTCGTGCTTACTTCTGACCACTTTCCTGCCTCTTCAAAGATGTCACTTTTCAGCTAAAGCCCAGGAACAGACACGCTGCCTAATGGACTTTGTTTTATTATAAAGCAGCGTAACTTTGTGTTCCAGTAGCATCGAGGAGACTTCACTGAAGCTCAGGTACATATTTTTAAAGGCAGTGTTGTCTTCTCCTCCATGAGAGCCTCGTTGCTCTTCCCGTTCCCGGAAGCCCGTATTTCCTTCCTCCTTTCCATGCAGTTCCCTCCGTCTCTCACTCTCTCTTTCTCCAGGCCCGATACATTCTTTCTTTGTCCCTCGCTCTCTGTCCTCTCTAAATACGTGTAATCTGCCCAGATTGCAGACAGATGAGACACCGCTTTGGTACGCGCCGGGGTCACGTGGCCGCGCTGAGGCACCTTCTGCTCAGAACCAGCCACTGCCTCAAATAGCCAAATTGTGATAAGTGGTATCCGCTCCCTGCCCTGGCCGGCAGATTTTTATAGCAGATGTTATTTCTCCTTACACTGAAAAGAAGATGGAAAAAAAGTATTCTGCTGTGACAGAGGACTTAAACAGTTTTAGATGCTTTTAGTCTTCACTTTCAACTCAAGCAAGCCAGAACTCTGCAGGCAGTTGTTAGGAAGTGTTCAAACGCTGGTAGTGCTGGCATGATTCATACTGGTGTCAGCTCGTTTAAATTAAATTCCACGGGGATTTATCCAGCAAAGGCTCTAAACAAATTTTAGACAGCACTCCCCTCACCCCCGCACCTCTCACTTCACAGCATCTTAAATTAATACGGTGCAGAAAGGCCAGGATCGTACCGAGACAAGGGCTCCACCACGAGACAAGTTTTCTCCCCAAACGAGAGGGAAAGATTCGCCGCTGCCCGCGGGGCTCGGCCGAGGCAGCGCACGCGTGCAGGCGGTCACCGGCTGTACCCGGAGGAGAGGGAAGAAGAGCTTTTCCAGCGAAATTTCCGACATCCTCCAACGGGGGACTCACAGCGTCACGTTAGAGCCCGGGTCCCGCTCAGGAGTTCTGGCTGCCGCAGGCGGGCGCTGGGGCGGCCCCGGGGCACGTCCCCTCTCCCCTGGCCCATGGCCCGTCTCAGCGGTCCCCGCTGCGTGGGGTGGCAGCGGCTCGGGTCCCGCGTCGCCCTTCCCCTCGGCACGGGAGGAGGTGGGAGGGTTTCTGGGAGAGGAACGGAGCAGCCTTGTCCTCCACCAAACGCCCCGGCCAGCAGCGCGCAAGGGAGCTGTCAGTGCGGGTGGTCTGATGATGAGCACATTAAAATCATACCAGCTTGGCTAATTTGCACCACCTGGGCATCAGCCCCTTGGGTTTCACTCCGGTTTTTGATCAGCCACCACTGGCTTAAAGGCTGGTTAACAGAGTCCCCAAGCTGAGCTCGGCAGCGCCACGGAGGTTGTCTCTGTAACTGCTTTCCTCTTTCAAAAATTCCTCAGATCTCTTCTTGTGCCAGTGGAAAAATTGTACATCAGCTGGCGAACAGCAACAACAAAAGTACCTGAGTCTCATCCCCTCTTTGCTGCATTTTAATGTCATCCCAAAGGAAGCGGTGCTGTCTTGGCCGCTTGCAGTGAAGGAAAGAAAACTCGTGGAGTCCATTGGCTATTTTTATTGGTTTGTCTGTGCCACGTTTCGCAGGCAGCAGTGCCAAGAAAACACCGTGGCTTTGCAGAGCCCAGGCCTGGAAGAAGAGTGAAGAGCTGGAAAGAGGAACCGTGTAAACGTGGTACCAGTGAGGACAGAGAGGAGCCAGAGCTGACCAAAATCTGCCATGAAACACATCGGATCGCAGACTTCCCTGCGCAGAAGTCCTGACGCCCACAGCTGGGAGAGCGGCCAGTGCTATTTTTGGGCAAGCTTTGCGCAAGTTCCAACCAACGGCTCCGTGCACAGAGGGCGAGAGAGCTGGAGGTTTCCTTTTAACCAAGAGATGTTGGACAGACACTGAAGCAGTGAGCAAAGCTTTAGAAAACCTCCCGTGGGGTTCGAACACCTCTGGGCTGGGACAGCTGGGGACAGGCAGCCACAGACCAGACGTGTGTCCCCACTTCTTGCTGCTGAGCTGCGGTGAGGGCTCTTGGGCAGAGCGAACCATGTTCCCCAGGCCAAGTCGTCCACCAGCTGCTGCTGCACGGGAGCCGTCGCTGTCGCCTGACCACACCAGTGCGACCACTCGCTTAGAAACAGCCTCGTGCAGCAGCTCTGTTGCCCTGAAATCACTTACAAAAAGCCTCTGTGAGCCAGCGCTGACAGCTTTGGAGGCCAGCTCTGACCCTGACACCTGGATGGTCAGGATGGCAGCAGAGGTCAAAGCCGAAGGGGCAGGAGAAACCTCAGGATGTCAGAGAAAGAAACGGAGCTGCTCAAAGTTACACGTGTACTTTGGGCAAGAATTAGGCCTTATCTCCTCCGTGCCTCCATCTGAGAAAATCCGTTCCAAAGGTGGTTCCCATAAGTACGTTGAAGGACAAGCCTTGACTCCCCTCTAGGGAGCTTGTGTACCCATGAAGTCTCCAGGGACACTGGTTTGGCCCTTTGGAAAATGGACTGAAAGTCAAAACCCCATGATGCTATTCCAATTGCACCAAACTGTTCATCCCCCTATGCTCAGCTTTCCTGTTTATAAATCTTGAATAATTACTACTGAATTACCAATGAGGGATTTTACAAGTCTCTGAAAAAAATCTGTTATTTACTGGGATGTGTAAGTTTAACAAAGTATTGGAGAACATCATATGAAAGCCACTGTGAGTAAAAAGCTGTAAGAATATTTTTATCAAATAGAAAACTAAATCTTTTGTGGCAATAAGGAAGCTATCTTCAGGAAAAAGCATCACATTGAAGTGCTTCCTAGTGTATTAGCTGGAGCAGATATATTGTTGTTTTGATATGGAGACATGTATGAAAAAAGACCAAAACTCAACCATGTATCCATATATCAGTAAGAAAAAAATATATCTTTGCTAAGGAACTCATTATGAAATTTTGGAAAGAAAATCATTTCAAAGAAAACCATCTCAAAAATGAACTTCCTATTTTCCCTTTTTTTTCTTTTTTTTTTTCCTTTGTCCAAAATAAGATTCTGATTTTTACCAACAACAATAACTTTTTTTTAAAAAAAGCTGTGGATTAACTCGACAGCTATTTCACTTTCACTCCATTTCTTTTGCTCCTCCGCAGGAAAATCCTCGGTGCACAGTTTCCAAACGCTAATGAACAACAGTCCTTTCCCTGGACCTTTCAGGGCCTGATTCACCACGATCATCCATAAATATTCCTTTAAAAACTTTCCCGAGGAGCTCCCGGGGGCCTCGGGAGCAGCCGATGTCCGGAAACGTCGGCGATGCCTCCCCCTGCTCCTCGGGAGGCTGGCAGCGCGGCGGGGAAAGGCCAGGCGCGTTAAACGCCGCGAGATTTACAGCACCCTCCCCGCCCGCGGGAGCCGTAAAACGACAATTTGTTCGATTTTGCAAGCAGACCTCTGCCCGTCGCAGCACCTTTCGGCACCCTCTGTCGAGCCCGGCTTAGAAAGCCCGGGATCTTTTCTGATAAAATGGATCCTAAGTTCATTTTTCGAGCATTGCAGCTCCTGGCAGGGGAGGGAGGGAGGGAGGCCGGCGCCGGCAGCGGCCCCGCCGCTGGGGCAGGGTGGCCGGACCCTGCCCCGTGCTCGCCGCTGTTTCCTTCTGGCCAGAGGTACCTCTTGTTGGACAGCTGGAAGGTAACGGGACCCGGAGAGGTTGGGGAGCCCTGGTTTGGGGGATGAAATGTCACACTAGGGCTCCAGGGGCACCAGACGCTCAGATCTGCTCTGTGCCACCTGGGCGAGCGCTTGTAGAGCCTGGACTTGGTTTCAGGCTATAAAACGGAGGTTGTTCCCTGCCTCAAACTGGCACTGAGAGGCTAAAAATCAACTAATGCCCGAGAAATCGTTTGGCGTCATGACACGACAGTGACAGTCTAGCAAAACCTGGCCTCGAAGAAGACGTTTGCACAAGAACCTGAAGGCCGAAATCCCCGTGTTGCGCTTTGTCCCTTGCCCTGGCCTCGCCACCCCCTTGGCACCTAAGCTGAGCCGTACAGCAGCCAGGCTGGAATACCCATCCGTCAGGAGACGGCTGCACCACCAAACGCACGGTAAAAGGCAATTGTGGCATGTTACTCTGACGGTTTCTCCACCTGCACAGATCCCACGATCGGATTTGAGTTGGCCTCAACTCAAAACCCCAAATGCTGGCTCACCCGTAGACCTTGCGACCTTCGCAGCACCCATTTGGCTCCCAGTTGCGGGCTGGGCCCTCCTCTGGCGTCCCAGTCTTGGAAACCCGAGGGGAAGCGAAGCAGCGTTACCCCCGTAACGCATGACCAAGAGCAGAGTTCTGCATCTCTCGCTCAAGCAGTCCGAAGCGATTGTAATGCAGCCAGACTTATTTCTTACTTACAGTGGTGGACTTATTAAGCTTCCAAAGGAGCTCTTTAAGCCGTCATTTGGGGTTTAATTGCTGAATATAAGCAATATATATATATATGGATATATATATATACCTGCTTCCAAAAGGCTGCCATGAAGCAGCCCCCTCTTCACTAACCATGTTCTTCTGCTCGGCAAGAGAAGATTCCCTCCCTCCCCCCCCAAGCGTGAAGGGTTAAAACTTCGCTCTGCTTCATCCAGTCCACCCCCTCCTTCCCCAGTTTGCAAACAGGAGAAAGGAAAGGATTAGAGAGGAGAGATTTACGGCGCAGCCCATCGCAGAGCCTCAGCCCGCACTTTGATGCTGGGGGACCAGCCCCGGCTCACAAAGGCGCTGTGAAGCTTGCCCACCCGGCCGCTATCTATGGGGCGAGCTAAATCCCTCCTCGGATTAGTAAGGGCTCTGCGAGTCCTCGCAAGGAAAGGCTGCACCTTTTTTACTGCCGCATTATTAATAAAGAGCTGGTGAAATACTTACTGCCGCTCCGTAAATCTTCCCAGGGCAGCAGCAGGCTGCAGAGACGTTCGGGCTGGAAGGAAGCGGAGAGGCCGTCGGGCTTGACCCGCGTCCCCCATCCGCGGGACCTGTCCCAGGAGCCACGGCACGGCGGGAGCCCCGCTGCGCTCCCGGCGCCGGGCCGGCCCCCCGGGCCACCCGCGCGCCCTCAGGGACCCTCCTCGAGGGGGCCCCCGAGGTGGCCCCGGGCGCTCCGTCCCCGCTGTCCCGCTGCAGAAGCCACGCGGGAGCGGAGCGAGCCCTCGTGGAGGCACGGCCGTCCGCACCGGCATGGTGCCCTCGAGCCCTGTCCGGAGGGACGGGGAGCAGGCGGGGACGGAGGCGCAGGAGCGCGGGGTGGGGGCTCTTCTCCCCTGCTCACCCCGCAAGCAGGGCCAGAGCGACCTTTTCAAACATTCCTGCTTTTTTTTAATTTTTATTCCTGAATTTCTTTTTTCTTTTTTTTAGAAGGGGAGGAAGGAATTCATGCAACAAAATAAAAAATACCCTTAAACTAAAAGGCTGCAAAAAAAAAAAAAAAAAAAGGCAGCTGGCACTACCCAGCCAGCAAGCAGTCACCGCTGGAAGCAGGCTCAGACCAAACCATCACCCATCAGCTCTGGATTTGCAAGGCAGCCTCAGGGGAAGGAGTAGATCCCGCTTCTGCTCCCCTGCGTCGTTCCCGGCCGCTTGCTCGGCTGCCCACCGCTCGGATCAGCACCCGTCTGGCACGAGCACCCCAAAACCGCCCGGCGTGCCGACACCTCGGGGAGCCGGCTGCCTTTGGTTTCGGACAAAATAATAATAATAAAAAAAACCAACTCCAAAACAAAAAGCACATGAAAACAAGCAAACTCTCCCCACTATCAACGAAGTCCAAGCCACGACACCAAAAAAAAAAAAAAAAAAAAAAAAAAGTTTCCTTCCTAATTTCAGCTTCTGGTCATAAAATTTTACTTTCATGTAACAGCATGAAATCTGCACAACCAGAGCAGGGGTTTTTAATAAAAGGCAGAGTTGATGTAATATCCGAGCCAAGGTGTTTTTATAAGCCAGAAGAAGAGAGACAGAAACACAGAAAGAAAATAATTTTCTTGAATTCCTTCCAGAAAGGAATTTTATTTAGATTTACTTTAACCATACTGAAATTCTCCTTCCTCTCGAAGCATGGGCTTTTTCCCTCTAAAAATTCTCCTTAACCTCTGCCTTAGCGCCAGCAAATCCAACCCATTCCTTGCTCTTTGCGTCTCAGCTCCAATTAGTTTAAAACGTCTGCGCCCCGAGGACAGCGCCAGCCTGCGAAGGGCCACGGCTCCACCGTGCCCAGAAATCCCGAACCAGAGGGAACCTCCCGAACCTGGAGGAAGGTGCAAAGTATCTTGAACCCAGCAAGCCCGGGATAACGTTCCTGGAGGGAAAGACCCTCCCTTGCTTGCAGGCACTAGGAGACAGCTCCGTAGCTGGGGTGGTGGGAAGGCAGCCTCCAGCATGGGCGGCAGAGGGAAGGGAGGACGGACGGATGGACCGGGGCTGCTGCCCAACCTCTGCCACCATCATCATGCTCCACTCGCATCCCTGCCATCTTTCAGGGCTTTTTCACTGGCAGAGAAGTCAGTAAAACCACCTGAGAACTGCAAACTGGGCAAAGCTGGGCTGTGCCAGGCGCCCGACCTCTCCAGAGCCGAGCTGCTCCCGGCATCCCGTCCACCCCAGAGCGAGCTCCTCAAACACCCGCGCGGGCAGACGGCAAGCGCTTCCTTGCATCCCAAAACAGGAGCTTTGGGGAGGAATACTGTCTGTTAAAGAGCCAGAAACAGCTCTCAGCTCAGTGAAAAATGACTTCCAAATGCCCCCTGCTCTGGGGATTGTATAAGGGAAGATGGATCTTCCTATCTGTTTTCCTTTCTTCTTCATTTTTCAACTCCTGACCTGCACTGTGAACAAAAAACCTCCTGGGTGTGAGGCATTGGCAGAGGAAATGCTTCCTCCAGGTCATCTGTCTTCAGCGGTCTGCACAGCTGAAGAGATGCGTGTGGCCAAGGGGACATGTCCCCCAGCCACCCGGCTCCAGCCTCCTCTCCCCAGCTGCCTGCGGGGCTGGTTTTGTAGGTCTGTTAGCTGGGATGGTACCTGCCGTCCCTCACCCGGCCCTCTGCAATGAGGACAACAGGAATCAGAGCAGCCCTGGCTCCACGTTGGGGCAGAAACAGGGTGCAAAATAGAGATTGTTTTCTTTCAAAAACAAAGAGGTTTCAGTTCTTACCCGCGCCTGAAGAACCAGGTCGTCAGCTGTCTCAGATGATCGGTTCTTCAGCACCAACTGGCTCTGCTGACACTGGTTCAGGAGCAGCTGGTGGGAGTTAGAGCTGGAAAAGGTATTTTGGGGCACTGCCTCCCCCAGGCAGTGGTATGGGGCTGACGACCCCTGCTCTGGTTGGTTCGCACAGCCACCCAGGCTCAAAGCATCCCTTCTCTAAACTCAGAGCATGTCAGGAGTCACAAATTTCAGACACAGATTTCAAATGCCTTAAAACTGTGATTCCCAACTCAAGATTCAAGGTCAATGTATTACCACAAGATGTTCTTGCTTTCGGCATCGCTCGTAGTCATTGGAAACCACCACAGCAACAGGCTAGAGAAAGGATAGTGTGCAGCTTGCAGCATCTAGTTTGGGAGTTAATCCCTGCTGGAAGACTGGGAACCAGTAGTAAAGGTTTCTGGGTGAGGGAACTTCTGATTACCATCTTATAAAAGTAGGACCAACTGCAACAACATTGCAGGAGAAATGGAATAACGTTGTTTTCGCTACAGCACGAAAAGCGAGTGTTCTGGCTGGTACCCTCTGCCTCCAATGATCATCTCACACCGCACGATAGGGATGGAAGTTTTGTTTACATTTAGGGTGGAAATAATGAAAACTGGAGAATCCGGTAAAATTCAGACCTTGCAGGGGTTTGTAATTGCATTTTAGACATCCCCAAACAGACGTCACTCCAGGTGGTCTCCAGTGCCAGGCACAGAGCAAGGATGGACCCGGCAGGAAGGAGAGGAAGGTGCGAAGAGGGGGGTGCCCAGGCCCCCACACTCAGGCCTCCCTCTCTGGTGGTTTCGACATGGGGCCTTATTTTGTTATTGCTTGTCGGAGTGTCTTGAGCATGACCAAGGATGGGGACATCTGCCCTGGCGCCTGAAAGAGCCGCGCGGCGCAGGCAACACAGGCGTTTCACGGCGTGAACAGGAAGCGATCGATCTCCGGTGGAAAGCAATTTATCAGCAGCTGGCAACCAGTGGAGCTGAAATCCCGGCTGCGCTCGTCCACGTGTTACATCGCAAAGCTAATGGGATAAGCAGGGAGGCGTGCAGATGTGAGCAGCCCCACCACTGACAGCAAGACAGATGATATCCTGGGTGGCGGGACGGGGCTCCTGCCCCTTTGGCTTTTTGGTGAATATATAGCATGACTTTCAAGCAGAGTGCGGAGACAGCATCAGGAGGAGACTGTGGACAGCAGTTCCCATCCACACCCGAAGTTACCCTCACGGCAGATAATGGTGAGGCTGGACCACATCTGTCAGTATTGGCACTTGGGCCAGCAGCTCTTGTCCCTTCTCATTTGGAAGATGAAACAGAAATGTCCTTGCACTGTTTTCTGCTTCGTGACAGCTGCCGAGAGGTTGAATTAGTGGGGGGCTTAGTTAAACCCGCAGAATGGGCTTTACAGTGCTGGGAAGAGGAAGCCCCAAATGCAGATTTTGGGAGGAAGAGCGGCAGAATCTGAAGACTCCTGTTAGATTTCATAGATAGTGTCATAGATCTTGCACTATATGGTTCATTTAAGAGTGGGAAATTTTAGTCCCAAGTTTACAAGATGGGCCTGGTTCCTTAGAAAAATAAAATTCAAGAAAAGAATTTTTATGGGACAATTTGTTGCTCTCCACAAAGACTTGAGAAAGCCAAACTGCACACGGCCTGCAGGGCTGCGGCTCTGGTGTGGAAACGGATATGGCAGCGTCCTGACTGCTCGGTCCCTCTTTCAGCAAGAAGTTTTCCTTTGGTTTACAGCGGCCCATGCTCCAGGGGAAAAAACAACAACTGCCGCTGTTATTCTTTATGAAGGCAGCAAGAGGACTGAATAAAAGAGACTGCATCCAAAGCACAATATGAGATGAAAAAGACATCCAAGCACCATGGCGCTAGATAAAACAAAGCACACACAAAAAGAATCAAATGCTGAAATATGTATTTCTTGTGGGTATGAATAGAACTGTCTATGTTTGCCTTGGAGACAGGAGGAAGGAGGCCAAACGGTTTAATCTCAGCAGGTATTGCTTTTCAGTACAGAGACATCGAGCAATTTAAAGACCTCCTGCCAGGCCTTTTCAGCAATTGCAGAGCCCTGCTCTCTTGGAGCAGCTCAGCGGTGGCCCGTGGAAAGGTCATTTCCATTCTGCAACCCATGCACAGGTAGACACTCGTGCACCCCTTACCCTAGCACAGATGTTAGCAATAAGAAAAGCCCAAGAAGTGCAGGGTAGCAGATCAGCCACTTCCATGAGCTTCAGCGTGCCTTCACCCCACTCTTCCCTCGCTGCCATCACCAGACGTTGCTGGACCCTCTGGTGTGTTGTCACTCCTTTGAAGTCGGGGACTTTGGACCAGACTGAGTTAGTGAACAAAACACAGTGGGGTGAGGCGGGGTGGGCAAGTGGGCTACGTCTTCTGGTGAGCAGTAAAACACCAGACCGCAGCAGGCAGCCGGAGAACGAAGAGCCAGTATCACCGGAGCACGCTGGGATGTCTAGAAGTTCCCATAAGGACGTGCAGGAACCGAGATATACAGATTTATGGCTTCATAGACTAGCCACAAGACAAACAAGCAAACACAAAAAAAGAGCTTGGTTTTCACTCATGCTAGAAGTTGATGTGGACACGATAAAAAAAATATAGAGGCCCTTTCAAACATGAAGAGCTCATATTTCCTGAAAAAACTCTCTCTTTTTTTTTTTTTTTTTTTTTCAAAATGAAAGAAGGTTGCAAATCTAGCGACACTACTGCCATCAGATAAACCCTTTTTAATTCCTCCTAGCATCCTCATCCGCTGCTATTGTGGGGCTGTGCGTGATCATCTTTCCTTCTGCAGCTCTGATCTTGGCCCTGTCTTCACCAGACACACCAGCAGGCTGTGGCTTTCAGCCCCTGCCACGCACGAGCAGCTGCCCAGGCTGGCCTCCAGGCAGGTGTGCGTCACGCCGGCTTGGCCCTGGAACCACCCGGGGCTCTCGTGCACTTGAAAGGCAGGACCCCCATCTCGGTGGCGTGCTGAGCGGGACTGGAGGAGCGAGGCCAGAGCTCCGAAGCGATGAGTGAGAGTAATCCGTCTTTCAAAGAGGTGAAGGGAGAAGGTCTCCAGGAGTAAGGGGAGCAGATGCTTTGCAAATGTTTTGCACACATTTGCCTGGACCTGTGACGCACGCACAGAGGCTACTGCTGCAAGGGATGGTTTATCATCAGAGAACGGAGCCATGCACATGCCGAGGGCACCCAGGCACTAGCTGGTGCATTGGGCACATTAATTCTATGCGAGTCTGGGTTTAACAGGAAGTCTCCTTGTCCCAGTGTAAAGAATTGAACAGCTAGCTACAGGAAAAAAACTTGTGCTTTAGAGAGCTTTAGCCAGGGCCTGTGCTGTTACCTCTTCCAACCTAGGAAAGGGCTTTCACGAGCTTTGCGTTGCTTGGGTTCTGCTGGGGTGAGCAGGAATGGACTGTCTCATTGCTGTCCCGCATTGAAACGTGCAGCAATGTGTCGCTGTTAGTGCACGTCTCACGCGCCTGAGTGCTGAGTAGCCAGATTTGGGGTGAAAAAGCCAGATACATTGCGTCCTCACAGAATGCGCACAGTTGGATTAGTTCACAACCATTCGTATCCACTTTCCTTGCCCTGGCCCCCATTGCTATCTCTTGCTGTCTTTGAGCAGCCCATCTGTGAGCAGCAACTTCATGCCTGACAGTGATGGAGAGCAGGACCAGCTGATGACTGACACTAACCGCAGCAGGAGGGGGGTGATGTTTCCTAGCTAATCCATTCCTCCTGAGTGAGGGTAGATATGTTTGAGTGTCTCTTCTCTAGTGTTTCGGGTCAACCTCTTACCAACCTTGTTACTGTTTATCTCCATTAAAAGGCCAGGTGGTCTCCAAAACACCCCCCATCCTTCTCAGTCCTGTTGCCTCCAGCACCACCCACCGCTTACCTCACGATATGAGGCTGAAAATATGGTTTTAATAATGTGTCCATAAATCATGCTGTCTGTAGTAGTTGATGTGACCAATGCTGCTGGGAATAGGCCCAAACTTCCCAGGTGCAGGAAAAGCTATGAAGTCAATCACAGCCTGGCCAGCTGCATGTCAGCTCTGGTGCTGGGAGCTGCATCCCCAGCAGCCCGCGTCCCTGTGGCATGAAGGCGGCTGCCAACGACACCCAAGAGTAGCAGTCACAGCTGGGTGAACCCTACAGAGCACCGTGTCCACGTCTTCTACAGCTTGGGCAAGTCTCCTCTCCACCTAGGAGAGCACAGGACAACCCTGCTTCTCACCTTGCTCATCTGAGCAGCTCTGAGAGCCAGAACAGGGACCCTAGTGCGGGTTAGTAGAGATAACACGTGCCACCTGCACGCATTTGCCTGGACCTGTGACGCACGCACAGAGGCTACTGCTGCAAGGGATGGTTTATCAACAGAGAACGGAGCCATGCACACGCCGAGGGCACCCAGGCGCTAGCTGGTGCATTGGGCACATTAATTCTATGCGAGTCTGGGTTTAACAGGAAGTGCCAGGAGAAATCACTTAAAGCTTCCTTAAAAGAAATGTCCCATCAAAACTACTACATCAACAAGCATTTTTCACAGCTGTTCCTATATTTTGTCATGGATCCCCCCAGCGGAGCCGTATTGGCCTCTGCCAAATAAGGGGTATGTCTCGTAACAGACTGGTTGTTTTAGAAGTAGCCTGATCTTCAGCTCTAATAATTTGGGAAGCTTGTTTGCAGCCTTGAAAGCCATTAGCCAGCAGCTCTGTGAGTCTGCACACAGTTCGCAGCCTGTCCGATTCCCTAGTCCCAGGGCATCCATCACTCTCACACTTCACCGTGAGCTATGGGGTTTCTAGCACTGACACCTTGAAACAACAAGCAAGATCCTGCCCCAGTGCAAAGCACTCCCGCCGAAGCCGGTGGTGCCCCCAGCTGCACCTTAGGACAAAACTCTGACAAATCACCTGGCTGGAACAACCTTCTTCCTGCTCTCACACAGGATAATTTTGAATTTTGAGCATAAGTTGGGTTCAGGGCAAAAGGGACAGCTCCCGATAGATGCTAGGCTGCTGGACCGTGACACTGGGCTGCCTGCAAGAGCAGCACCCGTCCCTGCTGCATGGGTGCCCAGGCTTCCCCCCCACCCTATCCTTTCCGTCACGTACTTGCATCCAGCACCAACACAGTTTTCTAGCAAGGAGAGGAAAGAAAAACAGTCACAGAGAAGGCATATGTCTCTGTGCCACCGTTTTGGAGCATGAGGCCTGTTTGCCGCCCTTATAGACATTTGAAGGGGAGAAAACATACCGGATCGAAGGCTTTTAATCTGTCCAGACTGTTTCTTTGTCTCTTGCTTTCAGAGGAGTGCCTGGAAAAGCAGCTGGCCAGGCGAGGGGTCTTCGCAGTGGGACTTTGCCTGATATCAAGGCAACAAGAGGGGTTTTCACCTGATGCTGGAAACAATGCCATCCATAGAAGCCCACATTGTTACCTTGACATTTGGAAGCAATTACCTGCATGTTATGTAAAACTTTTATTAAACGACTGGAGAAATTCGGTAATGTGTTAATCATTGGTTGAATGACATCTGCTTAATACCAGAGATTTTTGAACTGCAGGAGAAGGGTTCAGCAGTTCAGAATGATTACCAAAACATATTGCTCCTTTTTTCGTTCTCCTACGTGTTAATTTTTCAGATTTATTATCTTAGGCTCCTGCGTCTAGTATTTTCACTACATGTCAACATCTGTTATATCTCTGCATTTCGCAGCTCTTTAGTCTTTGCCCCATGAAGCCTTAGGCACTCGGATGAGAGAAGCAGCCAGCTATAACCCAGGGCTTATGCAATTTTCCAAACTAATCCAAAGGACAATTACCAGGGAAATTTGGCTTGAGGAGGCATTTCTGGCATCAGACATCAAAGAGGGATCGGTAGATGGACTCAAACCCAAAGAAACCGGTCAGGTTTAGAGACAAACTTGGCTGTAAAGACAAGACTTGGAAAGTCTGGGGCACTGTGAGTCTGCTGCTGTTTGAGACACGTTTGGTGAGTGGAAACGTGTCATGGAAAGATGTTCAGCTCTTTTCCTCTCCTGTTATTTGGCCATGTAGACCAGGAGTGACTCCACTTGGACAGCACATGGCGAAACCCTCCAGGGACAGTCATCCTTTTGAAACGCACCGTATGGAAGGGAGGGATGTTCTGTGCAAGCTGTTATGGCCAACAGGGTAACAGCTTTGGTACAGACACTTATTTATGGAGATCTAGGACTTGGCTGGGACACTCTGCTCCAGGCTGAACACGAACTCGTGGCACCTGGGCAGAGGTGGGGCACTGGGCAGGAGGGTTATTTAGAAATAATATTAGTGCTTGGGCCGTGCTTGATTTCAGAGCTGCCGATAGCTGCCAACTTAAGGGTGCTGGAAGCTGCTGGTTGGCAGCAGTGGGAGAACGTGGTGCAGAGCCCTCCTGCAGCACGGCCGCCCTGCCGCATCTCACGTCTTGCACTGAGACGTCCAGAGGGGACGAGAGGTGGGAAATCAGTGCCAGCCCTCCTAGGGAATGCGCAGGGACCCCAGACCCCTCTTGCACATGCCACCGACCCCGCGCAGGCGGGCTGTGCTCATGGCATTGCCACAAATGCCTCCGACTGCTGCCTCCCTCCAGACCGTCCTACTGTCCTTCCCCACACTGATCAAGGCACCGGGGTTTAACTCCGCTCTCTTTGAGGCACGGGCTCATTTTCTGTCGACTTTGCCTGATACTTGGTAATCGTGGGGCGAGGAAGGGATAGAGGGATGGGGGAACCGAGGACATCTCAGGCTGGGCCGTGGCCAAGCTCTGAGTGCAGCTGGGCCGTGAAGCCGAGCAGCCTCCGACCCTCTTCTAGCTGCTCCCATAACCTCCCAGTCCCTTAGGGCTGGGATTTGTCCTACTTTCGCTTTACACATTCAAACGATCAAGAGATCAAATCGTCAGAGGGAAAAGGGAACCGACAGGGCTGAGCCTGTCTAGCAGGCAGGGCTCAGCCCCGACGCCAGGGCTAACGGCTGCAAATCTGAGAGCAAAGAAACGAAGAAAATCCCAGCCTGCCCTTCAGAGCAGCCGGCTTTTCCTGGGTGTCTGCACCCTGATACCCACCTTCTGAGAGGCTTGTGCCCTTCTCTCTCCGTCTGCTTTTCGGGGGGGGGGGGGTGCAAGGCTGAGCCTCGCGAGCAAGGTGCCAAGGCTGCCCCGCTGCTGAAGTGCTCGCCCCCTCGCCCTGCTGCCCTCTCTCCTGGGGCCGATCTTGCCGCAGCCGCGCGGGGAGCCCCCAGCCCCGGCGGGGCCTGCGGTGAGCACAGCTCCGGGGGGGCAGCGGATGGCCAGGAGCCGTGCAGGCTGTTAGCGCCCCCGGGACGAGCCTCAGCCCTTCGGCACCTGGCGAGAGCGTCCCAGCCTCGCCGAAGGCCGTCGGGGCGACGCCGGAGCATCCCGCTGGGCTTGCCCGGGGGCTTCCAAGGCGCCTGCCCCACGGCACGAAGCTGCACCAGGGATTTCGCCCTGCCCGCGTTCACGCACCGGGACGCTCCGGCGCGGAGCGGCTCGGCGCGGGACAGCCGAGCGGCGGCTGCTAGCAGCGGGTGCCTGTTGCAGGCCACGGTTCGGCGACGGGAGGAGGCAAGGTGCAGCCGCCTCTCTCGGGGGATCGCTCCACGGAGCCCTTTCAGGGAAAGTTCACCGTAATGTGACTTAATAGAAAATCTTTTTGCAGGTAATTTCCATGCACCGCACTGGATCATGTTCCACCAGAAACTCGCATTATATACGAGCCAAATGCTTTCTGCTCCCAAATGTCAAGCCACGTTTCTAATTTATGCTTTTTTTATTATTTTGTTCCCTCACCCGTGATCTGGCCCTCCTCCCCAATAAAAATTACAGCTTCCATTTATCATTTTTCTGAGAGGGTTGCTATAAATTCAGCTGTGCCCTGGCCGCACCGAGGAACCTGCTTAACGTAACACAAATTTTCCTTCTGCCTCTCTTTGTAGATTGTGTTATTTCTGTAACCTTACACATCTCCTTTCCGCATCCTCCCTGGGAGAAAAAAATAAAAAAATAAATAAAATAAAAAACAAATCTTTAAAGGCCATCTCCAAAAACCGCAGAATGCTGGTATTACGTACAAATAAAACTTGTGGTTTCTAACAGGGGAGCTTCCTGCCTTTTCAAAAAAAAATGTTTGCAGTAACTAGCACCAGCTTTGAAACGAAGGCAGTGACACTTGCTGCCCCCCGAGCCTGCAGGAGCTGGGTCGCTTCGGGAGCTCGCGGCGGTTTTGCTCGCAGATGCCTTGGTAGGTTTAGCTTGCAGAGGGTTTGCACCGGGTTTGGGGGCACAGGGAGAAAGGAGAGCAGCATGATCTGCTTCCTATCGCCCCAGAGACCGGAAAGCCTTCAGCTCCCTCCCGGGATGCCTAGGGAAGGCAAAGGAATTAAAAAGGAGAGCATAAAAACGGTGGGGATGGCTGTCCTGGCCCCAGGCCAGTGCTCCCGGGCGCGTCCTCCGGCGGTGGCTCGTGGACTTCAGAGGGAAGCGGAGAAGATGCCCTGCGTCGGGCAGCTCGGATGCTCACCTCCCAGGGGAGTTTCTGCCCCACTTCGGCAGCGCCTGCCTCGAGCCCTGAACTGCCGATGGAAACCAAAGATTTCCCTGCTTGCTGAAATTCGTCGCATTTTGTTGAAAAATCCTCCCTTTCTCCATTTTACAGCGCCGCAAATCAACTTTTCGAAAGACTTTCCAGGAGAACAGAGCTTTCCACAAGCTCCCCCGTCTCCTTTTGTCCTCCTGATGGGGAACATGAGGAAGGAACAAGATTAACGCGCAAATGAAACATCTATCCAATGGGCAGGAACTTCTAGGAGACTCTAGCTCAGGCTTTCTTTTTAAATTCAGCTCTTAAAGATGCTGCTCTTTACTTAAAAATGATTTTCAAGCACTGAACTCTGGCAGTAGTTCTCCTAATGCACAAATGTGTGACCTTGGATGACACCAATCTGCCAAAAAAGGAAAAAAAAAAAGTGTTGCTGATATTTATTTATTTTTTGCTCTGGTTCCTCATTCATCATCAGGTAAATTTGCTCTTGGCAGCACCGGCAACTTCCTAAAATCCAGCCAAGGTGACCACTAAAATTAGCATCAAATCCCAATAACACTTTACATCATGTTCACGTTATTTTTCACTGGACATAAATTGTGGGGTGTTTCGCTTTTGTTCTGACTCCTCGGGGACGGCAGCTCATTAATGTAGGCAATGGCCCATGATGGGGAACGGACCCAATGCAGAAGTTAAATTTTCGTTTCACCGGAGAAATTTTCTAAGTCCTTGCCAAGATGAATTACTAAAATGTCTGAAGAAACAGCACTGACTGAGACCTCAGACAGTAAAACATAATTTTCATCCTCTATCATAAATTTTCGCTTAATGAAAAGTCCTCCAGAAGCACATTTCACTGTCAGAGCCAAGGAAAATAGACGTGTGCATGGTTAAACAACACTGATAGCCGTGAACGCGAACGGCACTTAACATGTCCCCGTATCATTAAACATCTGCATCTAAATTCCTGCCAGAGACTCCCGCTCCGTCCGCGTGTTGAGCAGGTGAGAAAGCAGGGGGACGCTCCGCAGGAAGGAAGGGACTTCTCATCTCATGTCCGTGCCACGCTAGGAGTGTTTAATACTCCAATTCCAGACTATTTTAACAGCGAGATGGTCAGAAAACACGTACTTATTTTCGGCAGAACGTAACGGCGTTCGGCTTCGGCTGCTGGGAAACGCGGCGGCAGGAGCCCGGCATCCGACCGGCGGCGGCGGCTGCAGCCCAGCCTCGGCCGACCCAGAGGGCTGGAGCAGCCGGCGGGACGCCGGCCCAGCGGAAACCGCTCCAGAGGCAGCCGCCTCCTCCGGCAGAGATCCCAGGGGAGTCGCGAGCCGCCGCCGCTCTGTGACTGCCGCAGACCTTGGGCACCCTCGTCCTCCGGGGAAGCAGCAAACGCAAGAGCGGGGAACAGCGATGGGAAAACGGGCTGTCGCTGCGGGCGCCAGGTGGCACAGGGCACCACCAGAGCTGGGTGATCCCCGTCTTGCAGCCTGCACCTCCGGGCATCATCCACGAGCCATGGAGAGACCTACGGGGGCAGCTGTGGAGGAGAGACCAGAAGAAGCCCCAGGTGTCATCCCAGGGAGATGAAGCGGGGACGCGATCGCTACCTAGGACCACCGAAGAGCAGGGAAGAGCTGTCTCAACTCCAGCACAGCACTGGCATGAGAAGAGAGGAGCGAAGCACGGGCCGTCAATCCGCTTGGGCCGGAAAACAGAAGAGGATTTCTGATCATCTGCAGGGAGGCTGCAGAACGGCCTCCTGAGCGAGCAAGGCAGAGCAGGAACCTTAAAGGAACTTAAAATGGGTCTGCATTAACTTGCGAATGGAATTATAGCAAAAGCCTGACTTGAAGGGCCAGGAGACCCGCTTCTGGTCCCGTGCCCAGTGCACGCTCCCAGGCACAGCTGCTGATCGCCCGGGCAGCCCCCGGCGCCTCCACCACCCCGTGTCTCCAGGGGTGGATGACCATCTGCTCTCAGCGCTCAGCCGCCAGCAGGACAGGGACAGGTTCAGACCAGCAAAATTGTCCTGGTGGCTTCCTGGGTGCTCCTGTCCCTGCTAAGTCCACCCTGGCCACCTCTCCTGACTGCAGGAAGGGGCTTCTCCAGACGCCCTGGAATCAGAGCAGCGGGAAGGGGCGCCGGGACTCGGCAGAGACCTTTACCTGTGCACGGGCCTGGCGGGACCTGGTGCCCGAGCAAAGGGGTGGGAGGAAGGAGCAACGTCCTGCTGGTCCCAAGGAGGCAGCTCCCCCCGGCCCGGAGCCGTCCGATCTTTGCGGTTGCTGACTCCGGCCCCCGCCGGGATCACCGGGCGGCATTGCAACGCCTTGCCTTGACGTCCTCGTCCACGAAAACCACCCGCCTGCTCCCGCAGAAGCCGGGTGGGACGGGAGGGGGCGGCGGGCGGCCCCACGCCGACGGAGGAGAGCAGCACCAAAGCGGGGCAGCGCGGCCGAGCGGGGCCGGGCGCTGGGGACCCCGGGAGGATCAAGGCGACCGTGAGGATGCTCAGTTTTTCTAGGGGGGGGACCGGAGACCGCGGTGAGGGCTGGGGAGCGCCGCACTAGAGGGCACTGTTGCCTGCCGATTGCACGCGGAGCCGCTTTCGGGGTCCATCCGGAGGTTTTCCAGGTGCCTTCCCACCGGTTCTCATGCCCGCTGGTTGCAGGGACAGCGAATGCCGCGGCGCGCTGGAGCGTGCCGGAGCCCCCC
Organism: Rhea pennata; assembly: GCF_028389875.1. Classification (NCBI taxonomy): domain Eukaryota; kingdom Metazoa; phylum Chordata; class Aves; order Rheiformes; family Rheidae; genus Rhea; species Rhea pennata. Next base: position 17,835,274 of record NC_084677.1, on the reverse strand, counting down.
CTCCCCCGTGCCGAGCGTCCGTCCGTCCCACCCTGTCCTTCACCATCTGTCCCATCCCGCGACAGCCTGGATTCTTAACAGGATCCCCCCGAAACCCGCCGGCCCGCCGGGAGCACGGCGCCGGGGGCGGCTGCAGCCTGCGCCCTCCGGACCCCAGTGCAGCCGGGATCCTTCGGAGCGTCCTGGCTGCATTCGGGCTGCTTTGCACGTGTTCCTCCCGTATTCTCCAGGACTAAACAAACTACCCCCCAAATCCCTATTAAACGAAGTACCCCGCGCCGCGCCGAGACGCAGCCGTCTCCGGGCCACGGCGCGGTGGCTGCTCCAGAGCCGCGGGGCCGCACGCTGGTTTGCCCGGCCGAAGCCGCAGGGCTCACGGAGACGGAATGCAAATTCCCACGCGGGAGTCTGGCCAGGACCCCACGCTCCTGGCTCCTGCTGCGAGTGCCACAAGACTTGGAACCACGAGGTGGTCAGCATTTGGGGGTTTACATCACAACTGTTTGTAGAGGAAAAGATTAAAAGCCTTGCGGACACATACGAAATCCCCAGTAGCAGCAGCTCTGGTGACCAGAGTCAAGTCAGCTCCAGCCCGAGACCTTCCATTAGTGGAGACCATTCAGAAAGAAGGGCAGAATATTTCATTTGCTTCCCCGAAACGGTGATTTCCCCCAAGGCCTTGCTGTTCCCAGGGCTGGAGAGGAGCTCTGCATGCTCAGGCACGTTTCTGAGCAACCTTGCTCCTGTATTTTGGACCTATCCTCAGCAGTCAAGAAAAGGGCCTAAAGGACAGAAAAAATCCTAGGGCGTTTTGCATTGCGCAGTTGTCCTGTGTTGCCTGAACGCACGTCTCCAGAGCGTGGAGGCAGCTAGGAACAGCCATGGCATGGGACAGGTCCAAATTTGAGATCTTCCAGGCGAGCTAACAGTGCACATCCTTCTGCTTTCCTCGAGGGCCGTGTTTTAGCAGGAGGGACTGAGGAGCACAGGAGGAGAAGCCCGAGGCGCGAAATCTCCCCGGAAGCCATGTGCTCCTCCATTGCCCATCTCAAACTCAGTGAAATCAGGAAAAACGCCGTTTCAGAGAGGGGGAACACCAAAATCTGTTAACTCCTTATTCCCCTTGCGGCCTGCTGCACCTCCATCTCCAGCGGCCAGATGCTATCTAGAAGAGATTTATTTCCAGTCCTGTTTTCAAGACATGATGTCAGGATTATAATAACCTGACTAAGGCAAGCGCTGGATGGAATTACCATTGTGTTTATCAATTTCCTTTTTCTTTTTCTTTTTCTTCCCTTGTCTTGATTAATCGTGGAACAGCACGATGGAAAAGTCCTGTTAGACCAACCTGTCTCCCAGCCAAGGCAGGACTGATCCTTACATCCACCGCCTTATGTTGCAGCCAGGCTATTTTTAAAAAATCCCTAGTGACAAGACTTCTTGAATCACAGGAGCGAGAAATGGAAAAGACCTATTAGATCATGCAGTCTGTCTCCTGGCCTGGGCAGGCTCTTCTCAGCAGCCCAGCTTTTCGCGGTTTAGCTTCCACCTTTCCTTCCCCTGGGAGATGATTTTGCTGGCTCACAGATCTCACTCTCAGGTTTGCTTGATGTCATGCTGGAAAGCAGAAATGTCCGGCTCCGGCCTCAACTGCCTGGAAGAGCTGGAGAAACTCCGCTTTAACCCTTGGTGTCTGAGGGAAAGAACGAGGCTTGGGGACGGAGGGAAATGGGCCTCGAAACGGCCCCCGGGGGAGCGAGGGCAGCGGGCGCAGCCCCGCACGCCCGCGCTCGGCTCTGCCTCCGCAGAGGCTCAGGGGCCGTCGCCCCGGCTCCGTGCCTCGGGCGCACTGCAATAGCGCCAGGATTTCTTGCAAATCTGGGATAATAATAAATAATTTGCCCATTTTGGTTCTTGCTTCCAAATTGTTCCTCTGTCTCTGGGGAAATGCTTCCCGCACGACGCTGGGCTCGGCAGGCTCGGGCCGGGCAGCCGCGGGGCCCCGGCCCTGCGCGGGGAACCCGCAGCCTCCGCCTTTCCCCACGCTGACGCCGTGCCTGCTCCGGGGGCTGGTTAGCCGGATGGACTGGCCAGCCAGGACAGGCTTGTTAGCTCCGCAGCATCAGCGCCACGTGGCTTTTTTAGGCAAAAATGGCACGTATCCACCCGCAAACAGCCCAGCAAGCCTGCCTGCGGCACACACGTGCACGCAGCGCCTGCCCCGCGTGCGCGTGCCACAACCCATGCGCGCGTGCAATGCCTCGCGTGTGCGTGCAACACCCTGTGCGTGCGTGCGTGCAACACCTCGCACGTACGTGCAACGCCGCGTGCAAATGCCACATGGCCAAAACCCTGCTTCAGCCCCCAGCACAACCGTGTCCCAAGGGTGGAGAGGCCACGAGGTGCCCGGAGCCAGTCCAGCCCCTGGCTCCAGCAGCCCTCGGTTTTCCACCCTGCCCTTATCTGCCTCTAGCAATCCCAAATAATTGGTTGCTCCCCAGTGGACTGAGCTAATAGCAGTACGAATAAAGTTATTTTGAACAGTTGTTCATGAGTTCATCTCCTGGAAGGCTTCAGCCCCAGCTGTTGCTGTGCTTTTGATTTAAAAAAAAATAGATATATATTAAACTCAAACTGGGGATTATCAGGGCTAAGCACGTCTCAGCCCTCCCTCCCTCCAGTGTCAGGTGCCCGGCCGGGCTATAAACCTCTCTTTGTGTGCAGCTTTCTCGCCCCTTTCTCTCCGAATTGGCACCAGCGCCGCTGAGATTTGGCACCTCTCCGTCACCAGCCGAGAGAGGGGCTCCTGGCAGAGCCGAGCACTTGTGCGCGCCGGTGCCCGGGGCCCTGGCGCGCGAGCAGCCGCAGCAGGTTTATCATGCAAATGGTCCCCGAGGCCTCCGGCCAAGTCCATTTGTTAATGGTCAAACTATGGGAAGCTGGTTAGGGAGAAGCAAATTGAATTAGCCGCAATCAGGGAGAGGGCGGGCGGGAGAGGGGCTGGGGGGAAACGGGCTGCGGCTTCACCCAGCCTCTGGGCTGGCAAGCGAAGAGGAAGGGGAAGACGAGGAGGAAGGCGAAAATGGGAAGGGCTGGTGGGAGATGGCGGGTGACGGGAGCAGCAGTGGGGCAAGAGATGCCCTGCGAGAGCCGCCTCTGACTGCGTGTGCTCGCATGTGTGCAAGCAGACGTGCAACATAGCCGTGTAACGTGGCTGTGCGCTGCAGCTGTGCACTGCAGCTGTGCAATGCAGCCATGAAACGCGGCCACACATTACAGCCATACAGTACAGCCGTGCAACACACCCGTGCACAGCAGCCATGCAACGTGGCCATGTATTGCAGCTGTGCAATGCAGCTGTGCAACGCAGTCGTGCAATGCAGCCGTGCAACACAGATGTGCAACACAGATGTGCAATGCAGCGGTGCAATGCAGCGGTGCAATGCAGTCGTGCAATGCAGCCATGCAACACAGCCATGCAATGCAAGGCAGGGGCAGGGACCTCGGAGGGGTCTCCCTCCTCCCTGGGCTCTTTCCTCGCCCCGCGCAGACCGTTTCCCCCGGCCGGACGGCCGAGCGCCTCTGCACCCAGCCGCCTGCCCACACGCGGGAGCTTCCGCGGCAGCAAGGCGAGGGGATGTTCCAGCAACCCCTGACCCCCCGCCTGCGACACCGCACTCGGAGACCCTCGTGGAAGTAATAAATTAGGAGCTTGGACATTTGGAGAAATTCCTGCTGAGGTGGAGCAATTAGGGAGCCGATGGGGAGCGGGAGAAGTCCTTGCGGAGACGCACTAATTAGAGCGAGGATATGGACAATAAAGAAGAGTTTCACAGTTAGCCTTCCCCGTCCAATCAGTTATATAATAACAGAGTTCTTCCACACCTGCTCCTAGGGGGGTTCCTTCTGGTGAATAAGGATAATTTTAAAAGCAGACCAGTAAGCTCCCACCGACCACTGGCCCAAGAAAAGCTCTTACTTGAGAATGATAAGGTGCAAAAAGGAGAATCAGAGCAAAAGGCAGAAAAAATGCTTGATACTAAGAAACCCTGGATATGCTCAAGGCCGAATATACACACTGCTTTAAAGCAAAACTATATAGTCGCATGTAAGGAGCCGCACGGCTGGACTAGCTGTCACCACAGTACCTACTAAGATGTTAATTCACAGTGTCTTAATCTCCTTCAGTGACTTCTCCCCCCCCCCCCCGGTTAGAAAAGAGACATCTCCCCCCCCGTCAGTGCAGGTTTCTAGCAGCGACTTTCACACCGCGTCCCCGCACTCTTGGCTTTCCCTCCACGGCTCTTATTTTCCTTTTCAGCATCAGCATCTAAACATCTGGGTCGTGGTGGAGCTCAGAGCTGGAAGGGACACAATATAGTGAGAAAGGATGTTTTTGTGCTATTTCCAACCTTACCAGAACAGAGGACTTCAGAAACCCCCTTACAAAGGCTGCATTCTTCCGCTCAACTACTTTAAAGAGACGGGTGAAATCCTCCGTTATCTGCCTACACCAGGGCTGTGCAAGACAGTGACGATCAAAAGGAGGGGGAAGGGAGCCGTGAAAAACAGGGCCAAGTGTTTTTTTGTTTGTTTGCTTGTTTGCTTTAGTGTCTTTTGGTTGAAACTGTAATTCTGGAGCGATTCCAGCCTGCTCTATGCTTGGGGCAGGCAGGGGACTGCAATGACTTACTAAGATCCCCATTGACATTTTTCTTCCATTTTTCCCCCCTCCTCCAGAAAAATTTCACCTTCTTGCTGAAATATTGAACTGGAGCCAATTTTTGCTGGGGTTTGGGGTGAAATCTCACTCCTCAGAAGCGCTCAATTTGGGTAGGAAAAATCTCTCTCTGCTCCCGAGCTCGCTGCACGCGCGGGGCGATGCAGGGTGCAGGCGTGGGTGCCGCGTGGGCGCGGGCGCAGAGCGGCGCGTGGGCTCGTGCAGCCGTCGGCCCTGGCGGGACGTCCCCGGCTCTGCTCCCGGTCGGGCAGAGGATGCGGCGTTGCGCCCACCGGGCAAAGCTGGCAACCGGTGCAGAGAGCCCCGCCGCTCCCCTTGCCCGGGTGCCAGGACCCCAAGCGACGTTGCTCTTGTACCACGTCCCCGTTTTGCAGGCTGCCTGAATGAGACAGGCCAAAGAACATATTTTATCATACACATAATCTCAAAGAAAAAACCCCTCTTACTCTGGATTCCCAGACAGTACGCTCAGCATCCTCATGCTACTGATGTAATCTTGGAGCGAGGTCCCCTGAGCCCGTCTGTGCTAATTGGGAGCAGGACCGAGACCCACCACTTGCTTGCGGAGGTGGCTTGTCCTCCCTGGAAGCCCCTCGCTCCAGTGGCTTTGGGACGCTGCTGGGCATGTTTTATGGACCTGCTTACACACCGTGCACCTCTGGAGTCCCCCACCACCCAAGGGGAACATTAATAGCTTGGCAAAACTCTTGTTTAATGCTGGTCTTGCTATCCCTTGTGCACAGCTGCAACAAGAACCAGCCATGAATAAAGCCGAATGGGGACTAACCAGCAGGTTCCTTAGGTAAATTTGCACGAGCAGGTGTCCACCTTCAGCGCCGAAGCCGTTACAGTTAACTAAAAGCACTGTGAGCCGAGCTCTGAGGCGAGGTAGAACAAGTGAAATGCAAGATAAGTCAGTGGAGTTGCGCCAGGGTGCATATTTGACCCAAATTGCTTCAACTACAGCTGGTCGAGTGATTCACTGCACACAGTTATATCAATGAGCTTGGCCTGGCTTTCTGTTTGTGACTTGTCTCCAGAGAGACCGAGGGTTTTCTGTTTTGTTTGTCTGAACGCCTTGGTTATGCGGGGAACCGTGACACAGACTGTGGGAACACTGGCTGGCTCTTCCTCGAGAAGATGCACATGATGGAGCCGTATTCGGACCTGGCTGCTCGAGTCTCCCGGGACCATTTCTGTTCTGGCCCGAACGCCAGAGCATCTCTCAGGCTTTCACGCAGTGCTGCTCCTCGGCTGGCCATGCGAGGAGAAGCAGCTCCACGGCCGGGCGAGCTCCAGGCAACACATCACGGTCTTGCTTCTCAGAGGAGGAGCAGCTCCATGGCTGAGGAGGTCCATGATGCACATGGCACGCAGACGGAGGAGAGCATAAAGTTCCTGACCTAGCTGAGGATCCTCCAGCCCAGTGTCCTTCCCCAGACAGGTACCACTGGAGCATCAGGAGGGAATGAGCATGGTCAGAGGCTCCCTAAGCTGTACGTGCCTGGAGGCAGAGTAGCTCGCATACAGGTTAATAAGGAGGAGAAGTGCCCATAATTTCTTTCCATAGCACAACCCACCTGCCGCGTGGGGCCTCCCGCCACGCTGACCGGCCGCACCATGTTTGAGCCGCTTGAGTCGCAGCGTGGCATATGAACTGAAGTCCATAAGCTCCCTCAGCTGACCCAGCTGTAAAGTTGCTTCTGCAATAAAGAGAACCAAGCCCCAAATTCTTGAAATATAAAATCACAACCTGGGATCAATCTTTTTTCTTTCGGAGCCAATTTATGGGAAGAAAAATCTGCCTGACTTTCGTAGCAGGCTGATGAAGGAGATGAAAAGAGTTAGATACCATCTGAGCTGCTCCGTTGTGCCCTTGCAGGCTGAAATCGGCTCATTTCTCCCGATGAAATTTTCTTAACGTGGATTACTACCTTTAGGCTTTTTGGAAATACCAACCACGAACACGCTGCAGGATGCTGGAGGCCCCCTGCATCTGCAAAGCCTTGCTGCCCCGCCTGGACCACAAACATCCTCGGGGATGGACAGACACCGCGGAGCATTTGCATTCGCCACGTGCAGATTGAAGCGTTCTTGTGCCTTCTCGCTCTGAGCACGTTTTTCAATTAAAAAAATGGCTTTTTCAGGAAAATGGAAATTTCCGCAGGAAACAGCCAAAGCCGGTGAAACTTTTCCTTTCTGTTCTGACTTTCAAAACGCCTAAAATGTTATTTTGGCATCAAGGAAAAGCAGAAGCGTTTTCCCGCTTGCTCTTTTTTGACGCTCTGGAAGAAACGTTGCAGGACCGAGGCTGCATGAGCGAAGCCCGGGCAGGCCGGGGAGGGCGGCCGGGGCCGCCGGGAAGCCCCCGTGGGCCGCGCCGGGGCGAACCGCCGGCGCCGGGTCCTGCTGCCGATGCGGGTGCGAACGGCCCTGTTTCGGCTCAGCGCGGCTGCGGCCGCAGAGGGCAAACTGACGCGAAAGAAAAGCTGAAAACGCAACGAAACGCCGCGCAGTTGCCTGTCCCTTTCGATCCGGGCTTTGGTCAACTAAATTGTTAGTGAATAAGGCGAGCTGCGTCAAAACTGTGCGTTAATGAAGTGCAGCAGGGGCTCTGGCAGCGTTTCCCAAGCTCCGCGAGGGTTTTAATCCCCCGGGCTCGCCGAGCCACTGCGCGCCGCATGCTTTAAAGGGGATATTTTTTGCTCCCTGGTATTTCATGGATGTTTAGACTTTAAAGACTGCTGCCAGCTTCGTTTAGCCCCCAAATGTCGGTGTCACTTGGGGGACCGGGGGGGAGGGGAGGGATAGGGACCTCACCGATTAAAAATACAAGTGTTTCCAGAGCAGCCTCCAAGGCAAGGGGCCGGCGCGCGCCGGGCGGCAGAGGCGGCGCCGGCAGAAGCGCTTTTCGGTCCCGGCAGCGCCGCGGAGCCCCGGTGCTCGAACCGCCGCTGCGGCTCTCGCTGCTCCTGCGCTTGCTGAGCGAAGAGCCGCTTCGCTCGCCAGGCCGGCTCCCGCTCACGGAAACCTTCTGCTCCGTTCGGCTAAGGCGGGGCGGAGGCGGCTCGTACCCGGGCAGCGCCGAAGAGCCCGGCCGGCGCCTCGCGCCCCGCGTGCGCAGGCGCTAAGGGCTTCTGCTTCCAGGAGCCGTCGAAACCTTCGCCCTTCACAAGCACTAAAACGGCCGGCGGAGGAGGGGGGAAGATCTGTGTGAGCGGAATAATAATTTTTAACTCATAAATCTGAGCTCGTAAATCAAGGCTTGAAGGAGCAGTCGTTGTAATGTCTCGTGAGTTAACGTCGTAGGTTTTCTTTCACCTGAGGAAAAGGAAAAAAAAAGTACCCGGCCCTCTGCCCTTCGGCTCCAGGGACGGCTGTAAATCACCTTAATGCTACAGTCTTGCTCTTAAACAGACCAGAAGCAGGAGCGTGGGGAACAGATAGCGAAACCGGGTAACTGTAAAAGCGCAGCGCTGGAAGAACGCCCGCGGGAAAACCTGAGGCCAAAGCAGCCCTCGGTGTGGAGCGGGCACGGGGGCCACGCGCGACGTGGCCGCGCCGGCCGCGGAAAACCTGGGCGAGCGCCGGCCTGGCCGAGCCGGGCTTTCCAACGCGGAACGCCTCGCCGCACGCTCACGCGCCGCCCGGGCCGCCGAGGCCGGGCCGCCGTCGGAGCAGCCTCCCGACGCCGTTCCCCGCCGTTAACTTCGCCCTTCTCCGCCCGTTTTACCGGAAACTCAAGTCCTGTCGCGTCCTTCCCAGGGCTCGCTGATGGAAAGCCTTTTCCCGGAGCCCCGCGCGACTCCCGCTCGTTGGGATAACAAAGCTCCCGCTTTGGCTGAGGATTATTGACAAACGCTCAAGGGAAAGCGGTCTATTAAAACCACAGCTTTTAAGCCTGAAAAACAAACAAAAAAAAAAGGCCGGACGTTCGATGGTGCAGAGAAACTACCAATTCTCAGGTTTTCGCTGGCATTTCAATTGATCAGCCGGCTCCTTTCCCTTTTTATCTATTTTTTCCCTTCGCGGGCCAGCTCCTCAGCTGGTATCAACCAGTGTCGCCCACCGGGCGCCGGGAAAAAACGCGGCCATGCCCCGGCTGCCCGGTGACGGCGGGACGCAAACCCCTAGGGACCGAAAGGACGCGGAAGCAACCGCTGCGGGGCTCGGCGCTCCGTACGAGTAACCTCATTACCACCCTTATCAGCATCGCCCTAATCCGAGCCGGGGCGCCGGGCGGAGCTGCCCGCACGTCTGCCGAGCTCCCGCCGCCGCGTCTGCCTTCGGCGCCTCCTCGAAAGCACCGCAAACGCGATGGACGCCCCAACCTCTCGCACGGAGGCGTCTCAAGACCTTAATCCTTTGGAAGGGCTGCTGATTTTGGAGGCCTCGTCGCGAGTTTTGCGCTCTCCTTCGACGCGGTTCCCATGGGCTCGCACCGGCTCGGGCTGCTGGGCTCCCACCCTTCAAAACCTGCTTATGCAGCTGCAACTACGGCACAAAAGGACTGAGACGCATTGAAAGCAGCACAACTAATTCACTGATAACTCATTAATGGCGTTTCATATTTTTCCCCCGGCATTTTTTCTTTTAAATAAAAGAATAGGGGGTAAAAAATGAAGCATACTTGATAAAGGGCAGTAAGTGTTATCCCTAAAAAAAAAAAAAAGAGAGAGAGAGAGAGAGAGAGAGAGAGCGCTTTTTTTCTTTCATAGGTGGCTTGGACAGCTGGCTCTTTAAATATTAATCAGGGGCTCATTGAGATGCAAATACGTTAGCAGCAAATAATGCGCTCGCAGCTGCACGGACTCGGCCCGGCCCGGGCAGAGTGTTCGCCCCCTCTCCAGGATGAATGCAAATATCTGAGGACACAGGTGCAGGGAGCGGACCGCGAGCAAGAGCCTGCTTAATAAGGTAATTTGTGAGCGATGCTCTATAGAGACGAACCGGAGCAATCCTTTACCACTTGACAGTATCTGACCACTAAACAAGGTGTTAATCTTATAATCGTTTTGTTGACTGTTCCCTAACACAGCGTTCCTGGCCTTTTGCCCTGACACTCGGCCAGTTAAAATCAACTTAACTGACAAGTCGGACATGCGCCAACCAATCGGCGATAAATTATTTATTGTTCCATTTCCAAAATAACAAGTAAACAGGAAAGACGGGGCATCCCGTAGGGAGAGAGCGGGCTGCGATACGCAGCGGCGGACGGGGTCCCGGGCGCCCCGCTCTCCCCGGGGTCCCCGGCGGCCGAGCGGCTCCTCCGCCCGGGGCCGCGGGCACCGGCTACGCGGGGGTGCAAGCGGCGCGTGCCCACCGTGCAGCACGGGAAAACCCGTGCGTCTCAGCCTTCCTAAAAGCCACTTTATTCCAGGAGATAAGAACCCTCGGCTTTGTAAATCTGCCTTTTATTCGCACGGCATACTTGCCCTGCTTAGTCTCTCCGCATTAGTCACAACACTACTCCTGCAGGAGCCTGCTGCTGTAGCAGTGCAGCCGGTGGGACTGCATCTCTGGTACCTTGGCTGGGAGCCTCTAGAAGCTGGAGCGGGCAGATCTGGCTCCTCCTTCGGAAGAGCAGTTGGAGCTAGAATCGGGCCCGGGAGACAAAGACGGGGGATTTTGCCAATAAACGCAGGCAGCCAGCGCTGCAGCTCCGGGACGGTACCGAGATCCGTGTCGGCATTTATACAAGCCGGTATTAACCGACACGCTGCAGCCGCCCTCGTGCATTACCCCAAACGTCGGCGCTTACCTGCGCTTACGGTTTCCTGCTGCTTTGCCCCAAGCGCGGGAGCAGCTCGCGCCTCGGGGTCGGCACGCGGCTCGGCCACGGGTGTCTTTTTACCCTGGGCCTCGTTAAGGAACGAGAGCGTAGGACAGCGTGGGCGCCCGGGCCAGGCGGAGGATAACCCGGGGCTTGGCAGCACGCAGCCCCCCAGCGAGGACTGGGCTCCTCTCTCCTTTGCACTGGAAACCGTGCTCCCTGCAGCGGCCGCGGACGGGCCCCTCACCAGCTCCGAGCGCTTTTCCCCTTCCTAACGCCGCAGCCGTGCACGCAGCGGCCAGGGCCCGCTTCTGAACTCGAGGCCTGCTTTACAGCTGGCGAAAATTAACTTTTGCAAGGGCCGTGCTGGCTTACACATGCTGGGGACCTAGCCCTCGGGCTTCTTCTTTAATTCTCTTTTTTTTGTGCATGTGGAAAAACACAGGCCAGGCGGTGCCGTAGCCCAGGGCATGCAGCCGGCTGCCGGGGCTGGCTGGGACCCGCTCGGCTCTAGCAGGGTGAAACTGCCCCCCGGATCAGCGGAGAGCAGCTCTCCGATACCGCTTCCTAAAATGCACCAACTACAAGCAGTCTGCCTGGAGCCACAACATGATCTGCTGGTATTCGACCTGCAAAAAGCAGAGGAAAAAAAAAAGCAAAAAGGAAAAGAAAGAATTCTCTGTCCCAGCCACTCGCGGGGGTGCAGGCAGAGCTGGGGTGCGAGCGGGGACCCGCTCGTGCCCCGGCCGGCCAGTCGGCTCAGTGGGAAGCAGCCCAGCCACAGCGGCCAGCGGCAGGGCAGCAGCACGTCTGGCCCGTGCACCTCCTTCGAAATAAGCCCCAGGCCCCGGGCAGCTGCAGGAGGGCTCACGTCTTAAAAATGCCGAGGTTCGCCTTGCCGTTTTGAAGATCACAGTTTAAAAAACATGAAGGTGCCAGACGGGTGCATGCAAAAAGCCTCCGTACTGGTTATTTCCAAAGCCTCACTCGTGCAATCCAGGCTTACGGCAAAACAAGAAAAGCTAACTTAGCACAAGCTCGGCTCTGCCAAGGCTCCCTACTGCACAAATCCCTGCCGTCCCGACCGCACGCAGACAAAAGCACGAAATCGGGAGCCTGGAAGAGCAATATCCTTGCAAAGCAGGGAGGCGAGCGAGGGAGCGAGCGGCGCATCCGCCCCCCCCGGAAGCTTGCGTTGCAAAATGCATTTTCATTCTGAATGGGAAGAGGGAAGAGTCTGAAGCTTCTCGGGGGATAGAAATTACATAAAAAATCAACTGGAAAACATCTAACTTCCATTCTGGAAATGGAAGACAAAACCAGCTTGAAACAATGAAATCCAGTCTGTCTTCCCTCTTCTAAAACCAAACGTTTTCTCCTAACAGAAGAAGGAAAAAAAAAAAAAAGCGAAGCAATGCACTTGGACTTCCCTCTCTTGGAAATGATTTTGTGGACGATACGTTCTGCTGACACCTTGCTACACCCTCGCTTGCGCCGGCACCCGGAGAGCCCCGAGGAGGGGAGGCTTCGCGCGAGGCCAGCACTCGGTAACTGCTGGCGTGCGTTAGCAAAACGCGACATTCCCCGGCAGCGCTGCCGAGACAGCCCGAGCCCCGACTGCGAATCGCTGTTACGGGCGAGAGCTGGCGCTGCGGACGAATTTTCATGGCAAAGGGAAGGCCATCTGGTAAATATTTTAAAGAATTCTAATATATACATCCCTAAATGCTTTTTCAGATGATCAGATTTTACTTGGTTAATCAAAGTTTGTGCATGTATAAACAGCAGACATCTGTCACGCATAATACACATATTCCCCTGCACTCGAGGGCGCAGTTCCTCGACGTGAGCCAGCCCTGCTCCCGCTCCGCAGATGTGGTTTCTTCCCCTGCAGACGTCCCTCGCAGACGGGCAGCGCGACCGCCGCAGACGCGCCACCGCGGAGCCCAGCGTCTGCAGGACGACCCCGGCGCCGCCGGGCCCCGCGCGCCTTTTGCTCCGCTCACAAGCACCGAGTTTGCGCTTTTTAAAGATTTCCAACCAGGGAAGCTGGCCACGGAGGTGCCCTTACGCCGCTGGCAAGAGCCAGTCCTGGCCTTGGGAAAACCTGCACGCCCAGCAGAGAAGCAGCATCGGAGGTTGCTAGAAGAAGCCAGGAGCCAACGACCTTCAGCCCAACGCACAGGGCGCCCAACGCTGCAGTTTCCTCCTGGCGAGGTGTCCCGGGCAGGCTGCTCCACGCCTGCTAACGAGCAACTGTTCCTTTACAAAGTACAACGAAATAAGAACCGTTCCCATAATCACCTACTGGATTTTATCAGCGTGTTTGGGTTACGCTTCTGCCCCTTTGGCTAACGCCTAATTGATTCTTTAATCTCTACAACGTTTTTATTGACTGATACAAGAGCTGTTTAGGCGATCGGCGGCAGGAAAGCGGCTGCAAGCCCTCCGAGCCCCGCGACACGGTGCTAGGGTGACCTCATGTGAAGCGAACACTTTATTTGATAATCTATCACTTATTTATTATTCTAAGTAACTGCTTGCAGGTGGCGTGATTTTAGCATGATCGCTTTACACACAGGGAAAAGCTCAGCCCAACGCGCAACCTGCTCCCGAGCGGCTACCGCGGAGGACGCCGGCTCGCAGACCGCGCGGACGGGCGAAACCCCGCGGTCCAGGCGCTGCGACGGGCCCGGCCAAGCCCCGCCGACCGCCGTGAAGCTAACGCGGGGGCTAACGCGCCGCCCGTAGCTCCCGCTCGCGGGGCGAAGACGGGCCGCGGAGCGGGGCGAAAGGCCGCTGCTGTCCGCGGCAGAAGCGCACGTGGATTCAAGAGCGTTTTGCTGACGAGAAGAGCCCCCGAATTCTTGCAGCCCCCGTCCTCGCGCACCCCCAAAACGCGCCGTCGCGGGGAGGGGGCAGACGGAAACAGCCCGCGTCGCAGATCTGACGGAGTGAATCGCAGCCATCCGGCAACGGGCTTTTAACATCAATTAGTTCTGCATTAGCCTGAGAGTTTTGAACTAGACCCCCCCCCCCGAGGATTCAAGCCACTTAAAGCATTTTCCCAGGGAGAGAAGATTTGAGAAGCACAAGGCAGGTACCAGGAAGCGCTACCAGGAGGAGACGAGTTTCTGGATTTTCTGCCTCGGGTTCTGCCCCGTCTCTTTTAACCGAGCCAACAAGCTCATCGGAGGAGGAAAACGGCACTTGGGTTGGCAGGACCCCGTCACCAGCGCCGGGTGGCCCTCGCCAGCCCTTCCCCAGACGCCCATCTGATAGCGAAGCGAGGAAGAGCTGCCAGTGCTTCATCTTCAACCCTGGCTGGAAAAGAAAGCAAGAGGAGGAATCGTTTTTTCATTAAAATAAAAATCGATCCATAACAAAAATAGACCTCTAATGGGAAAAGCTGAGCACAAATGGAAGCTTTTAAGGATTCTTTTGACTGACAATAACCTGAAGACCCTCCAGGAACTCCAGCCCAGAATAATCAGATTAAATGAAAACTAATATACGATCCTGAAATTCATCCCATGCTGGTCTAAACTTATAGCAGCTGGGTAATTTCGCCTACAGGTTTCTGCCTCATGCCCAGCAGTTCACACTGAATTGTTTAGCCAAACTTAATCTACTGGGAAGGAAAAAAGCTCTTTCCTTTAATATGTATTAAAGTAAAGCCAGCTTCTAAAAGCAGTTTGGAGTACGGAAGACATAGGAATATTTTCTGTGGGAACGTGCAGACTGACGCTCGCTTACTTTAAAAAGAGTAAGCACAATTTCTTAATGATCCAGGAAAAAGGAATTAAATTCTCTGGATAGGCATAGATGGGTCTTTGTGCAGGTCACATTTGGATTTCTTTGCATGCACTGCCCCAAGACGTTGCGCGGAGGTGACTGCGCCCGTGCAGCCCTTTTTCTGGCGAAAACTCCAGCGCTGAGCGCAGGGAGAGCTCCCGGACCTCTCCGGGGGTAGGTTTTGGGGGAGGGCAGATGTTCCCTCCGTGTCGGTGGAATGCCGTGTAATGATGGTTTAGTGGGGAACATCTCCGTGTTCTTGGAAGAGAGGCAGAACAGAGCAGAAATGGAGGCTGCTCCTGGTGGACAGCTCAGCTGTCTCAACAAGTGACCTTTGCTATGTTTGGAAACAGAACTTCAAAATATAAATTCATCGTTAAAGATTCTCCAGCTGATTCCCGTGGGAGGGTAAACATGTTGCATCTTAACCCAGCACTGGTCTTCACTTCACCTCCTGGGGACGGTCCTCCTGGAAGACCTGGAGACAGGTAGATGATCTGCAGAAACTCGAGAGCCCCTGCACCGGCGCAGCCCGCCGTGTGCAAGCGGGAATCCAGCCGTGCTCGCTTGGCGGCCGTGCACCAGCAACACCGTAATCTTGGCAAAGACCCCGGGACTCGGCTCGTGGGAGGCTTCCCGGGGCCTCTCCAGCCTCCCACTGCGGGGCAGGGGTTGCTCCCCACCACCCGCGGACCCTCGGGAACCCACGCACGTGGACAGAGGCGCGCGTGCCGTTTGGAAGAAGTAGTTGTAACATCCCAAGGGTTGATAACTTTCATCTGGGGGGAGGAAAAACCCCATCTCGACCTCAGGAGAAGCAGTAGGAAGGAGTCAACCGAGATGAGACCCCAGAGCAGGAGAGGAACTTGGCAAACACAGCAGAGCTATCATCAGAGCTGTCCCGAGAGGCTTTGGCCGATGGCCGCTTTGACCGACAGACCGCAGCCGGGTGCCGAGAGCTGCTTTGGCTGCCGTCAGGCCCCGGTGGCCGTTGCCTGGTGCTAGCTGGGTGCCCCGTAAAACATCTGCGGAAGGGGAACGGGGCGAGGGCGGCCCGCAGGCAGCGGTACCTTGCGGACGGATCTACGGCGCGCTGACTTGGGACTGCCGTGAAGCTGCGCTCGCCGCGCAGGGCTCAGAGGAGAACACCTCCCCAAGGACTCCTGTGGTCAACAGATAACGCGACTCGCTTCCGATTTCCTCCCCCCTGCTAACCAATTGTGTCTTCTTAAAAATGTTGTCCAGGAGAAACATTTCTGCTTTAATTCCCTGCATGCACCTTCCTCGCTGCCTTTGAGCGTGCATCATCTTCCAGGCATTACTCGGCAGTGGGAGCGAGAATTTTTGATTAAAAAAAAGGGGGGGGGGGGGAGAAAAAGGCTTAACAAGTACAACGCACCGCAACCAGGAATGCCAGCGACGGTCTGCGTTGCATTAGCCCTGACCCAGGGGTTGGGAACCAAAAGAAATTAATTAAAAGCCAACTGGGAGGTGGTGGTGGTGGTGGCGGAGGAAACGGTGCCGCATGCTGCCGGGGATGGGGGGGGAAAGACGTCCCCGGGGAGCAGGTCAGCCCCGGGCCGAGGGTGCAGCCCGCGCCGGGCCGCGGGACCCCGCGCCGCGGCCCCCCGCCCGCTCTCCCAGCAGGCCGACGGCAGCCCCGGCGAGCAGCGGTCACAACCTCCCGGCTCAGGCCAACAGGAGAAGAGCCCCGGCCGGCGCGGCCGCGCTGCCGGTCCCACGATCCCGAGCGTGCTCCGCACGGAGCGGGGGCAGAGCGGGCCGTCAGCGTATCCCTCCCGGCGCTAACGGCGCCGGCCCTCGGGGAACCCTTCGGAAACGCCGCACGTGTGCCCGGCGGAGACCAGAAACACCGGGCCGGGAAGGGCTCCTCGCCGCGCTCGCGCTGAGCTCGCCACGTTGGAGAGGCCCGGGCTGCCCGGGTTTCAACCCGCACCTAAACCCCAGCAGACTTGAGGCTGACCCTCCGTTTGCACAGCAGATCGAGGCGAGAAAGGGGGCAACAGCTCTGCTTTTACGTAGCCTTTCCCCAAAAGCACATTTTCTCGTTTTCAACCCCTTGAGTTTTACCTTCCTGATAATAAATCGAAATTCCAGAGTCACTGCACCTATGAAAGCCCACTTCGTAAACGCTGGTTGCAAACCTGGAATGTGTACAATTAGGAATATTAATTTGACTCCGTACTGGTTCACCTTTTTCTTGACTCTGAGCTGATGATTTTCTAATGGAGCAGATAGACTAAACAAATCAATCATTCGGCAAGCGCGCGAGGAGAAAGACAAACAGCGGGACGGACAAAGCACCAGAACGCGGAGGAAAACCAGACCACGGCAGCAGGTGGACGGGCCGGCTGGAAACCCACCGTCAAACGTGTGTAAACACGGGCACGCAAAAAAATACAGATAGAAACAAGAACTGTAATTTATAATGAAGCGGACGGCTCGTGCCTTCGGCAGCCGGTTGCTGGCGCCCTTCGTGCCCGTTCGCCTCCGTCAGGCCTGCGCGGGGTAAGGCCAGCTCCGGTCTGCATAAAACTTCTTCAGGCCCTGGAGATTCACGGGGGGGAAGTAGGGCCCGATCCTCTTCCGGATCCACCACTTCCCGTCGCCGGCGTGCTTGCCTCCCGGCTGGCTAAACTTGTACTTGAAGTGCTCCGCGCGGATCCACCTTGGGAGAGACAGAAGGCAGCCGGTGAGAACGGCCCCGGGGCAGGGCGAAGGCCCGCGAGCGCGCGCCGCGGCGGGGACCCGCGGCGTGGGGGACGTGGGGGACGCGGGGGGCCCTCCCTGCGCCGTTCACGAGGGCGGCACCGGGCAGAGCAGCCGCCCCGCGCATGCTGCCCACCGCCGGCACAGACCTCTGCCGCCGAGCTTCCAGGAATAACAACCAAACCCCAGTATTTTCCCCTCTTTTCTGCAGAGTATTTGCGCAGGCGACACTTGCAGGTAGAGAGCCCAGCTCGCCCCGCGCAGCCCTCCCCAGCATCCCTCTGTCCCCCCCCCCAGCCACCGGCTGTTGCTTTTGCTCCGCAGCTTATTAGAGAGGCTGAGAGCGCATCTGTTTTCAGGTCGCCCTGGGAGTTGAAAGAAAAGGAGATTTTAAAGCAGTGCAGAAAGCAGCATTCATCAGTCTCGCAAAACACATTCGGAGGCTAAACACGCCGCGTGGTCCGGGAGGTTTGGTCCCGCTTGATGTAGGGCATGCTGACAAGAGACGGAGCAACGGCCCAGGCCTTCCGAGCCGGGCTCCCTGTTTGCAGCGTGCATCGCCGCATTTGCTGGATAACTTCATAAAATAAGCCGCAATATAAAAATGTCAAAGTCACGTCAATGCTCATTTAAACCTGCTTTGCTTCACTACTAAAATACAAACCCCGCTGCTGAGCAGGGCACCGCGCTCGCACAGCTGCCTGTTCCCGCGGCTGGAACTCGGGCTGCCGTAAAGTTAGCTCCTACTGCTAAAATAATTAGGGACGACTCCTACGTATTCGCCGTTAGCTCTCGCTTTTGTAACGAAGGCACTCGAATGCGAAGCAGGGGACGCTGCAGACGGTCGGTAAGACTACGGCCCAATTAAAAGCCCTGTTAAAACCGAATCTTGATGCCCCAGTTTGGACCTCGGTGCGTACCCAGAGCAACGCAGAAACGATTCTGCTAACAAAGCACGTTAACAGGGAGCAGCGAAGCACGTCCGTCCCTCGCGGCTGCTTTGCAGCAACCAACAGCGTGATCTGCTTCCTGACTGTCTCCTGGCTGTAAAAATAACCAAGGGAGGGAAATCGGATGCCTTGATGTTTCAGCCTCCTCTACGGAAAACGGGGGATCCAAGAAAACCCAGACGCGTGTCTTTGCAGCGACACCGGCGCAGCTCTAACCCGAACAAGGGGCGCAGGGCCTGACGCCCCGCGAAGCGCTCCCCTGTCCCCACCTCTCCCCGGCTCCGGGCCGAGGGCGGACGCGCCGCGGGATCCGTCCTCGCCGGAGCGCCGCCGGCTGCCGGGGGCTGCGCTCGCCGGGATCCCATCGCTGCACGTGCTACCTCGCAGCTGCTGCCTCGATTCTCCTCAGAGCCGTTTTTACGCCCTCTCTCCCCCCTTTCCTGAGGCTGGTAAAAGTCAAGCGGGGGCTGAAGTGTTACTCCCACCGTGTTTACTTCGCAGAAGCACAGAATTTCCTGTTCATAATTAGAGCATTACAGAGCAGCAACGGTTACCCGGGTCCAGGTAGCCTGCAAGCTGTCCGAGAGAATTACAGATTTAAAAACTGTGCTGCTGATCGTCTTTCGGAGTCCAGAAAACATACCCCACCTCTCAGAAAAGCTCCAGTCTGCTCGTACCGGCTGTCGAGACGGGGGCAAGCAACAGAGCTTCAGCTGCCGCTGTGCTGAACACCCGACGCCAAGCAGGGAGGCAGATGCCGCTCAGCCAGGTCCTCCCCAAAAGCCGGGAAGCAGCATCGAAGCAGAGGCAGCAGCACGGCCGGGGGAGCTGAACCACGCAGGACGTACGTCCCCGGCGAGCCCGCGGGAACGGGACGTGGCGCGCTCCAGCAAAGGCACTGCTGCAACGGGATGGCGCTGCTGAGCTTCTGGCCAGGTTTATGTCGATCCCTCTCCTGCTCTAAAGCTCCTTCCACCTGCTCCCCGCCGTACTGTGGCTCTTGGGAGCTTTCTTCACTACATGACCACATGGCATTGACCACGGTGGACGAGGTCTCCACGCACTCCCACAATATACATTTAACAGCATGCCCTGCTCTGAGGGAGCTATCTGTAAAACCCCATCGGGCAAAATTCCCATGTTATAGGTGGGGATGCAGAGCACAGAGATGACTTGTCTGAGGTCCCGGGGAAGGCTGAGGCCAATGTAGGAGATCTCAGGATTCTGCTCAGACATAGAAACATCTTCCCCTTAACTCCAAGGCCTGTCCAATAAGCCCTCTGGAATGAAAATTTCCTTGTCCCTTTCGAATGGGCTTGCCTGCCTATATTAAATAATATCTATCATCTGATTTGGTATGATTTTTCCCATATGTTCTCCGTCTATTAGAATGCTTGCTATCAAAGGGATCGGCATGTAAAACTAGAACCGTGTGAGCATTAAAGCAACCACATGCAATTGAAGCTGCATTTTTGTGGCATAAAGTTTGCCTGTCTATCTGAGTATGTTTCAAGCTCTTATGTTCAGAGTCTAAATAAATCTGAAAATTCCCCCCAAGCCCCCAGCCTCTCAACTGAGCTATGCTCTTGTCCCACACCACGTTCATGCCATTTCCCCAACTGGCTCTACCTGAGTGGTGAGCTCAGATGTGGTGAGTGAGGGCCTGCCCGATCCAAGGCAGGATCACAAACCTCATGGAAAACATATCTGCAAAGCTACTTGGTCTGCAGAGTTATAAACTCTGTGGAGCCTGAGTTCTTCCTGGATCCAAACTACTTGCCGGATGGTGTGAAAGCTCTGCTGGCTGCAGCTACAAGCCTACGAGACTCAGCAGCCCATGGCTCTCTGCTTCCCTGCACTGCTATTGCTTCCCTGGGAATCCAGATCTGAAAGCCTCAAGTTTGACTCTGATCAATGAAGATACTAAAGAGCCTTTACAGCACTGCAGCAGCCAGCCTGGGCTGCAGGATGGAGAAACTGCAGAGGAAATACCTCTGAAAATCAAGGTCCTACAACAGTACTACAGAAGCTCGGCAGTCAGCTTCTCCGTGCCTTCCCGAAGCGAAGTGCTATTCTGGAAAGAGGGAAGAACCTGAGAAGTTGTAACATTTGTGAATCTTTCTTTCCAGTGCTCACTGATGTAAAAGCTGCAGAATTTAATGCTCACTAAAGCCTTTCATTTCAGGGCTCGTAGAGTTTACAAGCTGCTCCAGAATTTATAATCTAGCTGGGTGCCTCTTTTCGGAGTTTACAGTATTTGCAAGCTCCTCCAGTGCAGAATCACCGTAACTGCTTCTTCCTCCTGGTATCGGGGGAGCAAACATGCTCTTGCAGTAACACGGCAGAAGTATTAACGCCCTGAAGTCCATCATTTCAGGGCTCATGGAGTTTACAAGCATCAGTTGGAGACCCGCACAGCTTGTAACTCAAGCGAGACTCGCACATACGTGGTTGCCCACAGATCATGGAACTGCTATAGGCTGCAGCTCACTTTATCATAAATTGCTTGTATTTTTTTGCAACTGTGGGACTCGTGCAAAGACATTCTGGCTGGTGGAAGGGATCCAAAGGCTTCTGAGGCCTCTGCTAACCACAGGAAATTGCCTGCATGCATGAACCTTGCTTGCTGCTCTGAAGAAATGTGAACATCTTCAAGGAGGTCAGGAGGAAGCTATCTGATTTCAGCTACACTAAAAGGAGACTAATGCCACTGGTGATCACTCACAGTAAGAGAAGGATGAGCAGCGCTCGTGATTCAGAGAAGATGACCAGGACATTCTCTTTCCCAGGATTTATTGCATGAATGAAAACCAGGAGCTACTGTTGACTCGCCAGGAAGCATCAGGTACCAACAACTGCAACCAGGTGGGAAAACAGCTTGGAGGAACCATCAGGCTGAGCCAGGCGAGTCGAGGCTACGTCTCTCCTGAGACCCGCGGGCAGAATGAGCGCTTGAGAGGCAAGTAATGAGATACGGGCAGATAAAGCGGGTCAGACATTTAACCTCCAGGAGACACAAAGCTCTCCGCTAGTTTATCTTAGTAAGCACAGTGGCTCCGGGGACGCGGAACAAGGAGTACTCCCCTCCCTTCGGCAGCCTCCCCCCAGCACCGCGGCGGTGCCGGGCGGGCGAGCGGCGCGGGCCGTCTTGGCGCTCCGACGGGGCAGGACGAGCCCGCGGCCGCCTGCGGCACCCGGGGACAGCCGGGGACCTGCGTGCTGCCGCCGCCGTCCCCTCGCTCGGGAAGTCACGCAGCCTCGGCAAGGGCAGAAAGGCAGGGGAGGCTAAAAATAATACGCGTTATTACTATTATTTTTTTTAAATCAATATTCGACGTCGCACACGGCCAGATGCCCGGTGGCAGCTGCGCCGCAGCGCTTTTAAGATTCTCTCATATATCAGCCGCTTATGACATCTTCCAACTGTACGTGTTAAAAATTAGCAGCAATATTGGAGTTGTTGCGCTGCAGGCCTAAATCCCCCGGACAGCTGTAATTCGTTCCAGCGGGCGCAGCTGTCTCGCGCAGCAGCTGAGGGGCTCGGCCTCGGCGAAGCCCCCGGCCCGCCGCCCGCCCCGAGAATTAACGGCCTGGCAGGGCAACGCGGGGCGGCGGACGGGGGGAAGCAGGCAAACCCCGGGGCGACTCCTCGGCTGTTTTTTTCCGTTATCCCGAGGTTCCCCCTCCGCTCCGTTGCAAAGCAGGGAGCGAGCGGCAAGCAGCAGCCCGGGTTTTCCTGCTTCGTCTAGCCCCGCTCGCTGGAGACGTCGTAAATTCACCTCGGCCCGGGAACCGTTTAGGGAATATCGGTGGTTTCACGGGCTGTTTCTCGGCGGCGCTGCGCTCGTACGGGCTGGCCCCGCAGCGCAGGAGCGTCTCGCGGGCAGCTTCTTCTGCCGCTCTCTCGGGAGATGGGGCGAAGCGGGTTTTCTCCCCATTTGGGAGGCTGGAAACGGAGGCTCAGAGGCTGCATCCAGATCGCTGCTATCCGCAGCGGCTGGACGAGCAGCCCGGACACCGCAGCTGCCCCTGGACAGGCTGCGGCCGCCCGGACGGACGCAGCGCTCGGCACGTTTAGGCATCGATGGGCAGTAGGTGCACATCAGCTCTGCCCCGTCGCGCCCGGACAATGCCAAAATACTGAGTCTTTTCTTTTCTTTTTTTATCTAAAAGAAAATCCCTCAAAGTTTTCATTCAGGAAATAATTTCCCTTTGATAATATTAGACATTAAGATAAATTAAAGGTGCCGTTTCAACATAGCACGTGGCTAAAGACGAAATGAACAGCAATAAAATATTTCACCATGGTGAAACCCAATAAGAAAGTCAAAAGAACATGTTTAAACTTTTTCACCCCCGAACACACTGTCACTTCCCTGGAAAGATTTCACTGTCCATAGAGTGGCTTTTCAGGGGGAAACCACACAAAACATGTAGCTGTTGGCGCAGCGGAGGCGGGTGCTCGTGGCGTCGGCGGCGCTCCCGAGCCTCCCCTCGCCGCACGAATTACAGCTGCTCAGGGCTAGGAACAGGTATCTTAAGGCTTGATGAGTCCCAAGAAAGGGATGCGTGCTTACACTACTACTTATTACGTTCGTGTACTCATAACGGTTGGGTTCCCACGGCGGACACCGACGGTCACTGTTGCACAAATTTGCAGCCTGAAGGAGACTCAAGGCTCCCCGGGGACTTTGTGCAGCTCTCCGGAATTGTGCAAATACCTCCAAAGACTTCCCACCGCCAAGGACTTCCCATCTCCAAGGACTTCCCATCACCAAGGACTTCCCATCTCCAAGGACTTCCCACCGCCAAGGACTTCCCATCACCAAGGACTTCCCATCGCCAAAGACTTCCCATCACCAAGGACTTCCCACCACCAAAGACTTCCCATCTCCAAGGACTTCCCATCACCAAGGACTTCCCATCGCCAAGGACTTCCCATCTCCAAGGACTTCCCACCGCCTGGCTTTGACATCTCGGGAGGTGCCATGGCAAAGCAAAGCAAACACCCTCCGCCGGGAGCGGCGCCGACGTACGCCGCTGGAAAGCCCGGCCCGCGAGACCCTCGCAGATGGAGCCTGACGGCTGCGAGAGCAAATGGTGGAAAGCAAACGAGGAGCTCTGAGCGCCTCGCGGCAGCAGGAGTCTCTGCCCTTGCTCCACGCAGGTAGCACCGCCCTGGAAGCGCTGCTGCCAGAAATAACGCTGCGGTTACGCTTCCAAGTCTTCGTGCCGGGGCTTTTTCAACCTAGGGCTACTCTTAACTGGAATAAAAGCCTTTAGGTGAACGTGATTTAATACCAGAGACTCTGGGCGCTTCAGGGCAGAAACTAAATTGGTTTTGTTTCTCCTCCGGTAGGCAAAATCGGATTTTGTTTTCTGTCGTTGTTGCCGTCTGCTTCCACGACGGCGTGTTAAACGCTTATTAATTTCTTAGCCAAAGCCCCACCATTCAGATTTATGGCGGCTGGTGTTTTATGAACTATCCGCTGCACGGGAGTGTTTGGTAAAGCTGCATTCCATAACCATCACCGCGCTTGAAGTCCAGCATCCCAGGCGGCTGGGCCGGGCGCTCAACAATGCGCTCATTTTTAATCACTCACCTGTTTCTCATTTTAACTTTATCACACTCGAAAAAATACTATAATTTCTAGAGTTGTAAAGAAACCTACAAACTTTGGTCTCCGAAATTTCATTTCGAAGGCATTAACTCATTTTGAAAGTCCCTTGGCTAGCTGAGGTGTAGAGTTTCCATTAGCAGAATAAACTCTGCCGAGCGTGGAACGCAATGCTCTTACGGAAAACAGCCCCTTCCCCTAATTATTTAGTCTAGCACAGAATGAAAATAATTAAGTCTCAAAATCCCCTTCAGAGTGAGGAGGGGAGAAATATGGTAGGAAAACTGGGCTTTTTTGGCACAGCTACCGAAGGGCAGCAGGGGCTCGGGGCACAGCGATGAGCTGGGAGGTGGGAGCGAAGGTGCCTTGCAGATTCGTGGCCCTCACACGCGGGCTCTCTCCGCCCGCCTGGGCAATCATCTGAGCCAAGAAGCCACCCCAGACTATCTTCTCTTTCCAACTGTTACTGCTCAGGCGCAAGTGAAAGATTTTAACTTGCAACCAAAATAAAATTAGAACAAAAAGGCAAATCCTGACTGCAAGCGGCTGGCAATGCTGAGGCTCCCTGCATTCGCCGCTCAGTTAAATGTTATTAAGGAGTCTCATTTCAAAGAAGAGACAGCCTGTAAATTGAGTTATAACTGCCTCGTCCTCCTCTTAAATTCAGGTGAAGGACCAGGCAGATCACCCGGTTTCTGACATTTTCACTATCAGGTTCTCCCACGCAAATCTATTTGGGACGAAGCTGTTTGGGTTGAAATGCAGCAAGGGAGTGTTCAAAATCGAGCAAAGAAACGGTGCTTTTGAAATTTAAAGGCAAACACCAGGCCGGCGAGCTGTCTGGAGCAGAACTAATGCTGGATCCGAAGCGGCTGCCAGGGCTGCTGTAAACAGGCCAGCCGCGAATGCCACAAGTGTAAATTCAGCAGAACAGCGATCGGGCACAAAAGCTAAAACCCACCAGTTGCTTCAGGTCCCTCAGGCAGGCAAAGTGCTAAGAGCAAACAAACAACAACCGAAGAAACGCCAAAAGCAGCGGGACACCGTGAGCGACCTGATGCTTCGGAGTCGGATGCAGATCCCGTTATCCCCGCGCCGGCAGGGATCGCGCCCCTCGACTGCACATCGGCGCCAAAACGCAGATGGTGCCAATACCCAGGATGTTTGGATTTGGCTCGCTAAAACCAGAAATGTAACCAAGAAAGCGGGATCCAGAGTTAAGCTGTGGGTTTGGATTTTGGTTTGGGCCAAAGTGAGTATTTGTAAATTGTTATTTTTATTTTACATCACCCAAAAATGCATGAGGCCCACAAAAAACTTTTAAAGCAAAACACATGCCAGAGCGAAGGCAGCTGACACACAAAACCAGCACTGGATCCGGATCTTTTCCTACTATAAACTAGCTGCCAAAGAGTGAAAACAGAGTCCCTGGTTAAACCAGAGTAACGCAGCAATCACGGCGCTGGCCAACAAGGCACACAGCTCTGTGCATTCAGCATAGCATCGAGCTGCTGTGCGACTGCTTATCGGACTTGCTTACACCCTCCACGCTGTGCATCCGCTCGCCGACAAACACGACCAAAGCAAGGAAGATGCTGCTTTCAGTAAAGATCTGCTTTCATCTTTGTTTTACGTTCTTGAATATTTAATTTCCTCACCTGTTACAGAATACAATAACTAACTGTTCACCGCCTGGCACAACGCAGAGTTACCCCTACCACATCCTGCATCATTACTTTCATTCTTAAATGAATTCCTCTGTTCAATAACCAGATTTTTTTAAGCACCGCTGATTGAGAAAGCTCATCTGTGGCTCCATCTCCAAGACATGATATGCATTTTCTTGATTTTTAATTTGGTATAATATCCTGTTTTTAGTTTAAATCTTGGTGAGCAGCAGGAACAACGTTTATGGCACTAGGGGACAGCAGGGTAATAAACAGCTCTGGGATTATCAAACGCTTCTGTCCGTCCATGAACCGCACGAGCCGTTTATTGCCAACAGGCGCCGGACGGCAATGACTTTTGGTTGCTCTCAACAGGGGACACCTAATTCAATCTGGTGACCCGGTGTCTAAAGGCTCCAGGTTCTGTTAAACATCTCTAGGGTCGGCCAACACTCAGAACTGACTTTATTTATGTATTTTTTTTATTATGTATTTTATGCAAGAAAAACTCCCCACAATGAACACCGCTCAATGAATTTACAGCGCTGAACTTTGGGGATATAAGCTTAGCTTGATGAGAGCAGGGACAGTAAATCCTCTTGATATGGAGCCCATACATCACAGGTTCTCTGGTATTTGCCACTTCAGCTCACGCTTGCAGATCACAGGCCACCACAACCTCTCTGCATCAGCCACCCACGGCCCTGCGGTGCCTGTGTGATCCCACCGTCGCTGCCCGTGCACGTCCTGGCCTCAGCAGCCATCCGAAACAGCAGCACCGACTGCAGGCCCTGCTCCCCGTCACAGCCCTGCACCCTCGTTTGGCTGATAACTGCACATCCAACCAACCAAAGGTCCATAAAGCAAACAGAAAACAAAGCAAAAAAGGGCACTCGATCTCTATCAAAGAGGTTTCGCGTGCTACTCCACGCTCCTTTTAATATCGCCGATCGAAGGTGGCTGATGAGATGGCATCAATGCTCTGTTCCTGGTCTAATGCAAGCAGAGCTAATCAGAGCTGAAAACCCCTCCGTGAACATTATTAAAGCATATCCTTCAGCAGTGAGGGCATTCTGGTATAGCCCAGCACGTCTTTGCAGGAATAATTAATAGAGGTTCCCTGAGAACCCTCCTGGATCCCAGCCAAGGTGTAATTATTTTTGTGTAACAGATCTACTGCTTGTGTAGCTGAACAAACTGCGACATTACCCAATAACGCAACCTGAGCAATAAACCGTGATTTACGGGCACGCCGCTGTGCTCGGGGGGCTCAGGGCTGCGGGCAGCCTCCCTGC
Organism: Rhea pennata; assembly: GCF_028389875.1. Classification (NCBI taxonomy): domain Eukaryota; kingdom Metazoa; phylum Chordata; class Aves; order Rheiformes; family Rheidae; genus Rhea; species Rhea pennata. Next base: position 17,808,705 of record NC_084677.1, on the reverse strand, counting down.
TCCGCACGCTGCTAGGGCCTCGCGCTCAACCAGAGCCCCGACGCCGGGCTCGGCCCCGAGCGACGGGAACGTGAGTTCTGCAAAGAGAACGCGTACAGCCCCCAAACACCTGCTTTGTAGCAGTCTTGGCTCCCGTGCTTGGAGGCAACATGCTGCCATCAGCCTGCACCGGTGCTCTGCTAGGTGTCCAGTAAGCAAGTAGTTTGCTAAAGAAAATCTGCATTTGTCTGCTGTACATAAAGGCTTTCTCTAGCATCTAAGCTCATAATGTAGCACTATCAGAAGAAATCTGAGAATTCTGGATGCCTGGAGAACTCCAGAAATCTGGTTTTTAGAAATACTCAAGTGTGATGACAGGAAACTTGCTTTAGCAGCTATATTGCAAGCTGTGTTTCTGTTCTGTTTTTGGAAAAATATATACCGATATATATACTTATCTATCTCTGTATAAACCATCACGAGTTGAAGGACACATCTAAAATGAAGTGCTTTGGAAAAAGTGGAAGTTCTTAACATCTTAGAAACACGATGAGTCTCTCCTCAGAAGATTTGAGGGATATACTGTATTAAAGTTGAGAAATGTCAGCTCTGTTTCTAAGGGAAATTCACTTCACATGGTGCTGTGAACCTTAATCCTTGTTTGCAATGCATCTTGAGAGCCTCAAATGGAAAATATTAGCAAGAGCATAATGCTACTTTAGTTAATCCAAAATTCCCTCAAAATGTTTTTTCAGCTAAAAATAACTTTGTCAACAAAATAGACACTTCTGTGAAAATTTTCCTTTTGTAGAAAGCCTTTGAGTTTTCATCTGTACTTTTCACTTGCTGATATTTGCTTTGTCTTTTCACTGAAAACTCAAATAATTCCAAGACAACAAAACCAATTGTTTTTGCAGGGCTCTTTTGTCTTTGAAATACCTCAATAGCCCCGTAGAAACAGCATTTGTGATCTGACCTTGCAAAATGATCGTGGCAAAAAATCTAAAGCTGACAGGCAGGAAACCACATCAGCAGTCAAGATCTCTGTCCAAGAGAAGCAACACGGAGCCCTTTACAGACGTGCCTGGGAACGAGCTCAACCAAAGGGTCCTTATGTCTGCGCACCAGGAAGAGATTACGGTCCTGAGAGCACCAGGTCTTCACGGTGCCCTAAAATTTAAACTGCCCCATTCAAAGGCCACCTGTGTATCACCAGGCACAAATAACCCTCAGGGAACAGAAACCGCGCTTGCACGTCCAAGACAGAAGCGACCACGCCGAACAGAGCCTGGTGCGCCCAGCTCTGGACCGGAGCGCAAGCTTACCGCGGGGGCGCTCTGCCCGCAAAGGGGTTCGTTGCCATCAGGGACAGTGCTGCCTCCTCCTGCGCCAGCAGCTTTCCAGCCAGGTGGATTATCCATTCATTCTGCTCATAGGTCTTGGGGAAGGAACAAAAAGGAAAAGAAACGACGTTAGACACCTCTGGACTTACCACATGTCGTTACCAGCACTGAAGAATTTTGCACGGTCTCTGCCAGCTGCTGGGGAGGGATTGCAGCAGATTCAATTGGCAAACGATGGATTTTCTGGTGTTGCTGGGAATGGATCCCACAGAATCCAACACCTTGAGGTTCACACTGACACCCTCCAGCATTTGCAAGGAGCAGATCTGCCAGGAGGCAAAGCAGGAGTCTGAACGGAAGCAGAGCGCCCTTCATCTGGAAACCACTCCTCGGGGTACGGATACAACCGAGAGCGGGCAAGACATGGGCAAGACACAACCACTTAATGAGTTGTTGTTCGTTAGCTGAGACGGCTGTGTGCTCTCTTAGCCTGCCCTGATGGCAAGGTGACGCACACCATCTCAAGCAGCTCCTTGCAGCTCAGGGCTACGAGTGTGCACCCGGCCAGCTGCCCCGGCACACGGATGCTCAGGACCTCGTCTGTGTTCGGTGATGTCTAGAGACCAGTGTGACACACGCAAACTGGCAGGGCGACAACATCTTGCACGGTTTTGAATCCCAAGGACATGCTACCTCCCCTCTCTTTTTCTGTCACCCCCTTGGTGGGTTCGCATTTGGGGGTCTCCTACGTGAAACACGTTGGGAGAGCACAGACACGTGTCTGGCGCCTGCCGAGAGGAGCACAGCATGTCCAGATGGGCCCGTGAGATGTCTCTGCTGGGAACTGACCCGAGCGTGTCCCCATGGGGCCTGGAGCAACCCCCACACCGCCCCACGTCTCCCTAACGCTCAGCAGCGACTGCCTCTCCTCTCCCTCGAGTCACAGACCTCTCTTTGACTTCATGTATTTAATATAGCTGGAAATGTTCTTGCTAATTCTGCACCTCGAACACTTGAATGGAATCACTTCTTTCAGCAGCAAAATTCCTGCGAGGAGCAATAATGGTGCATTTTAAAATGAGAATCCAGCCAACATTTTAAGATATGTTACTTTCCCTTGTTGTGTTACCAGAGAGAAAACAGAAGCAAAAACAGAAGGGACTTCTCAGCGTGGGACTTCTCTATTACTCAATTCCTGTCTTTTGCATCCCCTTCATTTCCTTTAATCTAATGTTCCTTCTTTACATCCAGTGTCTATGCTATACCCTCAATTAAGCCATCGCTGGAATAAGGAGTGCATCTTACACCCTTCGCAGGGGGTCTTGGTGAACCTCCGTAGAGAACATTTCCCCTTCTGGTGATTTTCGGAGCCTTACACTTCCATAAAGCCTTCCCCCCCCCCCCCCTTTTTAATGTGTACCTAAGTGGATTTTTTCATGCAAGCAGTAGGGGACACTGTGGGAAAGCTAAACCCAGCAGCTGTACCTGCAGGACTGTGACTAATGCAGAACATTGATGCAAAGTTACTCTGCAAATCTTCTACAATGGTAAAGTTTGTTATTTCCGTTGCTATGGGAAACTGGAGAGAAATGAGATGGAAAACACCAAACACTGATGGAAGAGGCAGCACTCCCTCGCAGGGTTTCTGACCCGTGCTCATCACAATTTAGAGGAAAACCGCAGTTATTTAAGCCAAGAAGCTTTTCAAAGGCGGCTCCTCTCCCCATCCTTCCGCTTCCACCTTGCCTCACTAGGCTGTTGGTTGATCTGCCGCCCAGGTGGCCCAGCCACCACTGACGGTACCCATGGGGAGCCAAGCCCTCAAACCCACAGTGCCGCAGGTGGCAGGCTTCCCACCAGCCTGGCGCAACCCGCAACGCATCCCTGCTCGCTGTCCCACCCACGACCTGCATGAATCCCCTGCTGGCCCCAGGCTGTCTCCTCAGCGGTCATGGATGAGCAAATATCATGAGTCAGGTTCCCAAGTCTCCCCAGAGTTCACTTATTCAAATTTTCTCCATGCTTTTAAGGACTAATTCTTAGAGCGCTTGGGACATGTCATAGTTTCTTTTTGGAGGAAAGCAGGGGAGAAGCTGGAGAAAAACAACCAGAAATTCTATGTAATCACTACACTCCAGAAGCTAGAGCTTTATGAAGGACACCAAATCTTGAAAGCCTGATTTCATAACCATGAGACTCTGTAACAGTGGAACAGGATCTCTGGCTCACATGGTCTCCAAATTGTTAATTAGCAGCTCTGCGCTCACAAGAGTTGGACTTCTGGTTTGTAAAGTGTTTTTCTTGTAAAATTTACAACATGTCTGGCCCCAGCAAAGTCTGCGGCGAGAAATTTCCATCAAATGTAGTTCCCCACACTGCTCCCAACACAAAGGCTTAGATATCATGCACTGCTGATGCTTGGAGCATGCAGGAGCAGAGCAGCACTAACAACTGTACTGTTTAACTCATTACTCTGTAAAGCGATATGGTGGCAAAAGAAGAAAAAACAGTCAAGGTGATTTGGGTCTTGTCCAGGGAAGCACCACGCTAGAAGGCTGGAAGGCGACAGTTCCTCTGTCAGTGGCTCTGGTGAGACCCAGACTTCAGTACGGTTTGTAGAGCTGTGACATTCAGGATGGCGGAGATTTGTGTGGAGTGAATTCCACTTCTAAGCATGCAAAACGGAAGAGTGAGACCTTGAACCATCCATTGGGTTAACAAAAAAAAAAAGCTAGGACCACACTGCTTTAAGATACGCATGCAGTCCTGTTGGGGGGGGGGGGTCATCTTCAGATTTTGGACCTTCTTAAGTGGGAACCATTGTCCCATTCCCTAAGATGCCTCTGGCAAATGCAGGTGGACGGGCATCCAAGGCTGACCCTCTGCCAGTCTTGCTGGAGACAGGCACAGACTGAGACTCCTGGGTCGGGCTCCTGGCTCCCCTTTCGAGAGTGGGAGTTACGGCTCATGTTCCTGCCGGACCTACGCTGGGGGCACCAGCACGCTTGAGCACTCACCGCCTTCGTGCAGCAAGTGAACCACAAAGCCAACGCTAACGCCCGCGGGCTCCGAGCGTGCCGACACGGATGCCATCCTGCCCAGACTCCCCGTCCAGCCTCGAGCAGAGAAGAGCTGGGGAAGGGACGCGCTGGCATGCACGTGGGCATGACTCCTTCTTTTGTTCTGAGTGGTTTCATTTCATTTTAAAACAAAAAAGCAATCAGTGAACGTAAACACAAATTCCATCACAAACCAACTAAAACACGTCTGAGAGAGCCAGTTCAGGCCCAAGCTGAGGTTCCCAAAGCAACGTTACTGCAGTCACAAAGCGGAAGCCTTGACCCATGGATATATCAACGTGTGCACAATTTTTAGGCTGGTACCAGCTCAAGACCTCTCTAAATTAGGCTTTAGGTGTGACACGGTGGAGTGACAAACAGCCCCCAGGGCCAGGCGTTAGGACACCGAGAGCTTTTATTTCCTGGCTGGCTTCAGCCTTGCGCAGGACTCAGGGTCCTTACTGCGCTCTCTGGGTGAGCTGCTTTGGGATGGAGCTTGCTCCTTCCCTCCGCTCCCCGCGGACCAGCATCAGGAGCTGAGGATCACTGCAGGCCACAGGGTTAAAAACAGCAGCACAAAGTAATGCTGCTGCCAGACTTTTAAACTATTTCTACTTTCTGACCTTTCCGTTTTCAACAGCGTAACCTTAATCAGTGTACAAACATGGCACTGGCACCTTGAATACATTAACTTGCTTTCAGAAGTACTGAAAAGCTTTACAGAATTAAAAAGCAACTCATCGTTGAAGCTAGGCAACGGCAAGAGGCTGCGGGCAGAACGAATGCAGTAGCAGTGCAACTCTGCAGAGATAGTAAAGCAGAAGAGAATATAATCACTGCAGAAAATATATATAAAACCACACAGCACTACAGGGAACATGTTCCCAACTGAAATAATAATAATAAGAACCCTTTTCCTCCAGCTTTAATTGGTCATTTAATGAAAAAGGACTGTGGATTAGTGTGGCATTTTATTGAATCGCAGTCCTGGCACAGGCGCACGGGAGGAGGTAAGTATGAGATACACATGTGGAAACAGCTGGAAACTTGGCCCGGGAGCCCAGCATTATTATTTTGCATGGTTGGGAGCCCTGCACGTTTTCACCTCAGGTCCTGTGTGCGCTTCGTGATGACAGAGGGGCAGGGGAGGTTCATATTTCCAGCGTAATGTCATAAGGGGCATTTTTTGCATCACAGCCTACCCACTTTGGGGGCGTAAAGCAGGAACTCCGCCATCCGGGGCGTTTTCATCCTTGCATTCATGTTTCTGTTAACACCAATGTGTGCACTTCTGTGGCTGGATGCCTTCAGCTGTCACTGTGCAAGGAACTCGAGATACCAGCTGCAGAATTAAACCATGTCACACACAAAAGAGGGCATAGCTAAAGACAGGCTTTGCTCTTCTAAAGTACTCTGTCTCAGAGACATTTGCTCCCATCCTGCTACCCGACTGACTTAACCAAGGGAGGTCAAAGGCTATGTCAGGTTGTCTCACTTCTAATTATCCCCAATAACCACATCTCCTTCTTTCTTTTAGCTTCCCAAAGAGGCAAACCATTTCTCAGTAGGTCTGGTTCAATGTATAGTGTTTCAGTGGGGGCAGCTGCTCAAGCCTCACTAAAAGCCATCCATTAGCCCACTTTCTTATAAGGTGCTTGGGAAAGTAGCAAGTCCCAGGAGAAAGTGTGTGTCGTTCCGAGTGCAGCAGGTCCGGGCACAGGAGGAAAAGGCTGTCAGAGAGCGGAGCGTGACTTTGGGAACCGTCTCTTAGAGCTTGCCTATACGGGGAAATCGTGCACCTGGCACAGCTCCCGGATCACCTCTATATTCGGAAATAAAAGTCACTTTGTTCCAGAATAGAGTCTAGACAGGGATGTACAATAACCACTGTAGACAATAACCATTCCCTGCAAAGACAAGGTCTTACTTTACGTGTCTACAGTAGTGAACATGGTAGACTGACAGGCTGGTTTGGGTTTCTGGGCACTTCCACTGCAATATTGCTATTAGAGGTAAATCAACACGTGATCCAGCCTGCAGTTTTCATGAATGTAGCTTGAGGGTTTGAAAAGTTTTCATATTCACAGGGAGACAACTAATCAGAGTTAAACAAAAGAAGTAGAAATCTGACATTCTGAACATGGACCAAAATGTACGAATGCTGCAATGGAAAATGGAAGTGAATCGAGGCTTGTATTTTTAGAAGGGGAAAGAAAGGAAATGTAAAAGAGTGTACTTAGCAGGCTGCTCAGGAGGTTTGGGTTTTACGATGTTACGCACACCTCTTCCTCCATTCTGCTGCCATGCAGCTCTTTTTCCTGTGAGTGCCTTCTGGCTGGAAGACCACGATAAAAGGGATTTGAGTAAAATATTTTATAAAAATATTAATCTGTCTTCTCTGTAAATGGGGTTGCTTTTTTCTCAGCTCTTTCAGTTTGTGTGCGATAACATGAAATCTCCTGTCACAACTCCCTTTCACCACAGAGAGGAGTTCCTTAAAGCATCAATTCTGCTGCTCGTATTTCTCTTTTCCCTTTAGAAGTCATCTGAATTTTATCTTTAAACTTACACAGCACATCTGGAAAACATATTTCTTCTCACCGTATCACAACTGCTGTGATTTGGTTGGTTTGAGAACAGCTTGCAGAGCCCTTCCAGGACAGAGGGGCGTGCGCTGCCGGGTGGAGGAGCCTCCGTGTCCGTGTTCGATGGCACGCTCATGCAGGTCCATTGCTGAAGCTAGGATATTTCCTCAATGAGCAGAGGCAGAGAGGGTCATCTGAGATGGACAGGCACATACAAGGGAAGGGAGATGCTTGGAGAAAGAAGAAATAGATCCTGCTACTGGCTTTGGTGCTGTATCAGTATCGCACTCCTCAAGCCTCAAACGTACCAAGTATTTTGCAGCACAGCATCCCCGGGATCCAGCTTACTCCATTCGCCCCAATTAAGATGAAGCAACACTCCCAGTTTGCTTGATCTTACAAAAAAGAAGTGACCTGAACATCAGATACATACTGCAGGCCACAGACCCAACAGCCAGAGACTTTTGGAAAAGTTTCAAGGAATAACGCAATAAGACACTGAGCTTTAAAAACCAATATCAAGATGGCAATAACTTTGTTATTGTTTGACTAGTTGTTATTTGGTAAGCACCAAAAGTGCCCTTTTGCACTGGCCAAACATGTAGTCCCAGCTATGGAGAGCTTACACAATCTGAACAGAATAAATAACCTTCATGCCATAATAAGAAGGGAAAAAGCCTTCCCTTTGATTTTTCTTTATTCAGAGCAGTGAAGACTTTCCACTGCTGCCCAATGGTGAAGAACAAATATTTTATACTATAAACAACCAGCTTTCGCAAAGTCCAAGACATCCAAGTACCAGAAAAAGCAACGAACTTAAAGGACAAAAACTATAAACAGTATCTTGTTTTCTGGTTGTTATTTATTAACAACGCTGAATCCACCTGCAACCTGCCAAAAGTCCAACCATCACACTTCTTGTGCCAGTGGCACAGCACAACTCCATGCTGGGTTACGATGGCTGGGTTCCCACTACAATGCCCACCAAAAATGACCATTTGAATACTTACAGGAGCATTCCCATCAGTAGCTGGAGAAGAGATAAAGGTTTAATGATTTGTCATCAACTTATGTAAAAACAGAGTGTCTTTGCATTAACACAATAAAGTAACCTTAGGCAAGGAACCAGCTCAGGAGAAGCAGAGCCTGCTCCCCTTTCCTGTGATGTCCATCACAGGCCTGCGATGCTGGGAGTTGCCCAGCACCTCTGGCAATCAATTTTGTCATTAAACTATCCCCTGTTAGAAAGCTGTTCCTAATACTCAACCTGAGTTTCCCTGAGATGAAACCATATTCTGACATTTAGTCCATGCTTTCCTTCCTTCTCCACACGGACAGAGAGAACACTGTTGCTTTCCACTTTTTAGTATGTCTTCACGTATTCCGAATCTGTTTTAATGTCTGTCCTTCTCTTTTCTTCTTTGGATTAATTGATGTGGATTTGTGCAGTCTGTAACTATGGAACAAGGTTTCTGGACTTCTGTCCTGACTGTGGGTCCTTTCATGCTCTTTCCAGCTGGCCAATATTTTTCTTGAATCCCGGTGCTCAGCTGGTCGTACTGGACCGTTGACACCTCGCACCTTGCATGCCAAACTCTGGCGTGGTGTATACTGTTTTCACAGTGCTGCAACATCACTGGCTGCTGCTCTTCTTGTGACGCTCTCTTAGCCCGAGAGGCTTCCCCGGAGAACACCTCTCTGATCCATCCCATACTGCTGTGTGCAGCACCAGGCACTCATCTCCTGTCTGTGCAGATCAAACTTAGCAAGATGACCATGCACTTAGATGTTGTCCTCCACTGCACTCACACCTTGGTGGCATCTACAAATTTAATGAGTGTATCAGGTTGCTCATTTCATAATGGCTCCTCTTAAAAAGACTGCATTACAATATAGTGGATCAGACCTTGGGTTAAATTGCTTTGATGGAGGCAGGCGAATCTACACCAGCCAATGATGTGATTCATGGGGACTAATCTCAGGAACAAGAACATCAGCTCCTCTGATCAGAACACACTGTGGCCTATCTAGGTCCTTCATGAAGATCTGACTGCTGGAGAATGCTTGTTTGTTTAATAAACCAGCACCCCTACTGGTACAGATCAAATTATTTCAAAGTTCCTATACCACCATTAGTGACCAGTTCTCTCAAGGAAAATATCCTTCTCTCTTCTGGGGAAAGCCATGCAGTGCCCTTGCTCCACCAGGGCCACCAGTTTGGCTTCTGTTCAGGAATGAGAGACATAGTTTGGATAAATCTCTTTTTCCCAAGCGATCCTGTGTAATGCCCTGCCCAACCCTGAGCCAAACTCCTTTTAAAGTCTTCCTGTGATCTAGAAATGAAAGCACCTTTTACTCAGCTGATTACCTGCCTGGCACGACAGAGGAGCCTCGCTCCTGCCAGCAGTGCCACCAGCGCCTGGAGTATTGCTCCAACAGATAAAGCTACTCTTCTTTGAATAAATGCAGCTGGGATTTGGATCTAATTTTTTCTTGAGACAAATATGATTTTGTTGAGTCCATCCTAACTCTACATGTGACATTATCAGCTCGAAGATGGATCAAAGAGAATCCTGTCCTAGGCAGTGGAACAGTTGGAAACACCGCACGGATTGCTGTGTGCCATTGCCGTGGGCAGGTTGTGGGAATTTTCCCTTCTCTAGGCAGGAAGAAGCAACACAGACATCTTTCTGGACTGGTTACCTCCCCGCCAGAACTAAATGAAGGATGTTAATTCAGAGCTACAGCACCCATGGGATGTCAAGACATGTAAGACAAAGAAGGGATTTAGAAAACAAATGAAAAGGGATACTATATTTAGATAATAAGGTTAACATGATGAAAATTGCTTCCTGGAAAATAATGTCATGTTACATTACACATAATTAAGGCGCTACCAGAGCAGGAACTGAGAAGCAGTCAACTAATGAACCACGCGTCAGAGTGGAGCACCACAGCGAATCCTCCAGCTCGGCTATGCTCACGGTCTGACACCGTGCCAGCCATGTCAGCCCCGGCTCATGTCTCTCCCGTGCGCTGCACCCCCTAGTGCAAATCTGGCTGGTGAGCTCCAAGGGAAGGTTTCTCCGGGAAGCCCAACGGAAGGAAGGCGTCGTACGGCAAGCGGCGATGAGGTGCAAAGAGGAGGAACCTGTCACTAGTGGCACAAAGGGACGGTAAATATCTTCCCCAAAACGTGGCAAGTGTTTCTGCAGCTTGTCACAAGCTGGATATGTCAGATCCTGACCTGGCCACCTCTGAGGAACTGCCAAAATAGCCCTCCAGGCCACAGTGCTGGAAGTGATCGGGTGGAGCAGGAACAGCAGGATAAAAAAAATTCAGAATTTCGGAAGACAAATTAAATATAATCCAGAGGCAGAAGTAGCTGACTTACTGGACTCCATAAATTACAGTGTGAGGTTTGCAAAACTTGTCTGACTTCACTTCTTCTGGAGTTTAAACTTCTGGTTTCTCATCCTTTCTGCAGCTATTTACTATGTATGATTCAAATTTAAGCAATGCATGAACAACTGCAGCCTTCTCCTGGCAGAAACAGCTTGGACTGGGGCAGCAGCACAGCCGTCTTTCCAAACAGTCAAGCGTGACAACTCGTGCTAAATATACAGCTCTGAATTTTCAAACAAACATTTAGCTACTCAAACTGAGATTTACTTACATGCTTAGGTACATATTTACATGCTTAAATTTAAACATCCGTATTTGCAAGTGTTTGCTGCTGCGTCTGTGTTACTTATATTCCTATTGTTTGCAGCATGAGTCACCCCCACCTTCATGTGGTTTTGTTAGAGGTTTTTATCTCCTTTCTGCACCTTTTGTTGAAATATCTAAGCAGGACCTGACATTGCTTTAGGAAGGTCTAGTTTTGTACCGAGAGGCTGCTGGAAAGTCCACGGTCTTCAAGAACGGGAGGGGAGAAAAGAGTGCGCGGCTGGCACAGGGAGATGCCGGATCAGAGGGCTGGGGGCAAGGAACAGCCCCACTTCAGCCAGAGCCACCTGGCAGGAGTAAAATCACTGCACTCAAAACATGCAGCTTTCCCGGGAAATCCTTCTGCGGAGCTGCATGGGCAAGCGCAACGCAACCTGTGGGCAGCTCCCAACCCCTCCCGGGCGTTTAATGAATCTGGAGCCCAGAAGTGATGGATGGGATTGTTGGGACCACTGAAAGCACTTGAGAGCGACAAGGACGCAGGGGAGAAAGTCGGGACTTTGGGTTGTGGAAAGGATTTTAAGCACTGACTGCCCTGCAGATCTGTGCAGACACTGAGGCTGCAGAGACGGCTCGTCCCCGCTCCGGCACCCAGGCAGCCCCCGGAGGCAGACGCAGCCCTGGAGCCGGGCCACGATGGGTCTGCGTCCCCCCATGAAGCCCTCCAACGCGTGCTGACCCATGCGCTAGGTATGCATCTACCTCCTGCCAGCACAAGCCAATTACCGTTAACCAGCTGGCGTGAACGACAGTGTTTGCATGCATGGCTTCCAACACCGCTCCGTGCGCACAGGCTAATAGAAACACTTTGGGGAACCTCGTGGTGAATTAAAAAAAAAAAGAAAGAAAGAAAGAAAGATGCGAATGGGCCTGGGTTATTTCCTCTTCCTCCTCCTCGCCAGGCTGCTCACATACATCACTGTCACTCAGCGCAGGGGCTGTGTCTGCTGAAAGATCGCGCCGGTGTGTAACAGCGTCTCTCAGCACCAGCATAGCCAACACTTGCGTATGATGCATGAGTATTTATGCCCTGTCCTCATTTGTTTTTAAACCTGAGACCACTTTGTATTTCAAGACCTTAGGGATATTCCTGCCCTGGAAACAAACGGCCTTTCTCTCATCTCGGATCTGCTTCTCTGCTCCGCAGCCAGAGCCTCCTCTCGGGTGACCTGGATTGCTGCTCTGGTGCCGGAGCCCTCCCGAAACACGGCGAGATGGAGCCCGGCAGCTCCCATGCAAACTTCTGCAGCTTTACTCCGTGCTCTGCCCTCTTGCTGGCTGGAGTTTTAACCTTTGCTGTCGTCTTGCTGAGGGATAAGCATACCTAATGGAGATTAAATGAAATTCCAGCACACACAAACTAGAGGGGTAAATATAAAACCATAGCCAAAGAGAGATGGTTATGTCATCACTGAGGAATCTAAAAGGCGCCTAAATGAAAATACCACAAAGAAAGAAAACAGAGAGGTTTGGGGCAGGGGGAGCGAGGGACGAGCGCAGGGCGAGGGTAGGGAACAAAGAGAAAAGCCTGCAACGCTCTGCCACGGGTTTGCCTCCTGCAACTGTCGTTCAAAATCCAGTACAAAGTCTCCTGGTCACACAAAGGAGAATTTGCAGAGAAGACTAAAAGATATCAAAGAACTGACGTGTCCTCCCTCTTCTCCTTTTTAATTTATAGCTGTCCCCTGCTTGCTGCTTTCACCCGGCAAAAATACTCAGAGGGACCCCAAGTCCCTGCGAGCGACAGCGGCTGCCGGCACTGCCACGAGGGCAGCGAGCTCGAGCCGCCCCCGGCTGTCCCCGCGAGCCGCCGGCGCGCTGGGACACTGGTCCGGCAGCAAAAACGCCGCCCACTCGCAGCCGCTTGTGAGACAGTTGCCGTCCACCTACTTCCTCAATGATCTTAAGTCGTATTGCTGAGAAATCATTAAAAACAGGCCTCACGTACAAACCCCGTGAGTTTCAGCACATTGGCAGTGGTCATCCCTTAGGACTACAAGGCTTGTTGGAGGACCCCAAAGGGAGAGGAGAGCCAGTCCTTTGGCTGGAGGCACCTCTTCTCCCAGCCCCCAAACAACTACTGGGTAACTTTAACAAAGCACATCATTCATGTTTCACACTTTGCTGGAAAACTGGACAAACCTGCAGTACTTGGGGGTGTCTGTGTGTCCTTCTGCGTCGTTTTGTTTGTTTTACCTAATAAACTTAGCTGGAGCTTAAAATATCCCCCCACCCATGCAAGCACACAGTAAATTCACAGGATTTTGTGTTTTTTCCTGGTTCTGGTGGGGCAGCAGTCTTAGTGCATCCACAGACACGTACCTGGAAAGCGGCAAACCACATGAGCCAGTCCAGGCGATAGTGGTAGGGGCTAATAAAGCACGGCCTCCTCTTCAGATCTCCAGGCTTGCATTTGAAGTCATACTCCTCCCAGACAGCGGCAGGATCATTGGGATCCATGCTGGATGTCCCCTGAATGATAACTTCTGTCCTCTCCTTTGTAATGCTGTGGGACACATCATTATATTGTTATTTTTCTCAAGTGGTGAAAAATGCTATCTGCTCAGAGTCAACAAGGCAACTATCTCGTTGGCCTCGTGATGTTTTGATCCTGACAGGCAGCAACCTACAGAGAAGCTCTCCTTCTGGCACACTCTTTTCCCCCCAGCACCAAGGGACTTAGAAAACTCAATCTTTCCCATTTTCCCAAGTTCCCCTCTATCACAGTCCAAGAGAAGTCAGCAGATATTAGACACTAGTGTCTTTCTAGATCAGAGCTTAACACTTCCCCAAGAAACTGAGAGAATTTAATGAGCATCTGCCAAGTTCCAGATGAGCATCTTCACCTTGGGCAACAAGTTTTGAAAGGAAATCTTTATCTCTGTTATTCTGATGATGTAAAATGATTCCCATGATGCAAGAGCTCTCTGAGGACACAGACTCCTGATGACTTGAGAGAGTAGAAATGAAGGATGGTCACAAAAGGTGCCAATGCTCATCCAGGTTTTGCAAAAATAGAGGCTTGCGACTGGCATGTTTGGCTGCTCTAATGGCACAGCCAGTGAGGACATTTGCACAGGAAGCTTCACGTGCTGTCATGCACATAAATTAAACCTCTGTGTTTCAAAGATCTGGCCTGTGACCTCCAGCCACAGGATCAGCAGAGCAGCTTCCAGCTCGGGCAAGTCCAGCGACCCCTTTGCTAGCCTGGCCCTCCCTGCTGCGCCTCTGGCCCCAGGATGCTCAGTTCCTCCTCGACTCTTGGCTATGGCAAAGGGCAGGATCCACCGGCAGCGAGTCCAGGGTAATTGGTTACATCCGCTCTGGCCTTGGGCAGCCCATCGGCCCCATGCAGGGCACCCCCCAGCAGCTGACTCTCGGGGTGCCACTGAAAACTGTCTATATGTGCCCAAGCATTTCACTGTCCTGGCTGGAAGACAGGTCTCATGGAGCTAATACTCAGCAGGAACAGCAAACTCTTCAGGCCACAGAAATCCTGTGCAAAAACATGACAGTCAAGGTTTTCAGTGACCTGTCAGTGAGATTCCTGCACACTGCAGTGCTGTTTTCCATAACAAATGCATAACAGCATAAGTCTGTCTATCAAAATTGCCCAGCTCTCTACACACTTTTAATTTTTTTACTATATTGTTCCTTCCTCCTTCAACCGAAGAAACTGAAAGTTTGGAGCATAGAACCTCCTCCTCCTCCAATGACTTCCAGTGATAGCTGCTTAGAACTCAAGGAACGCTGTATGTCTCGGCTTATAATTGTTACCTACATTTAATAGATTTCTAGATCCTCCAGCCAAGTTCCATATTATATGCTGGGCTGAGTTATGAGCCGTGGCTAGCTGCCCAATGGTTAGAAACACACTGTAAATCAGGGACAGCAAATTACTAATAAAAGTATGTTCCTACTGTGTGATTCAAAATATGTCAAGTTTCACATAATCGTATATTCATTATAAGCTGCAATCCTCTTTTTATTGGTTTACATAGGCTGGAATTACAAACATATTACAGCAGCATTTCATCACATGCTCTTTAGGTTCTGCTAACTGTTGAAACAGAAACCATAGACTGAAGAAGAAAAAGAAGGACAACAACCCAAAGAAAACAATCTCCCGTAGCTTCACCACTCCAGCATTCAAAGAAGTTCAAGGGTTATTTTCCCTTTCCGAAAAAAAGGAGAAGCTTCACTATTTCGCACTTTTTTAGTGTTGATACTTTTAATCATGTTTTCTTTAAGTTTCACTTTCACAAAAACTTCTGCTATTTGAAATACTGGGGAAAAGATCAAATTACTTTGATGGTTCTAGGTGTGTTCTATACCTCCAGTGCTCCCAGTGAGACCTGCTCCTCCCCTTCATCCAGCTGCTCAGCCAGCGTTTTCAACAGCCAACGTGATTCTCCTCTTATAATACCTACTTAGTTCCAGTTGGCTCCTCCTACTGGACCATGTCCAGAGCCCGCTAAATCATGAGGAGCCTCGTGCACCCCCTGGCTCCAACCTCTGGGGAACACCTTGTGGTCACCATAGCAAGGTCGTGGGGTGGGCAAAAACAGAGGTCTATACCGGGAAGACTAGCCCCGTTGTTAGATGTGTAGCACTGTGTTCTGATGAAGTCCTCTCATTCCTTGATTTCAGCAAGCTTAAATCCCTCAGACCTAGCTGCTTCCTCCATTCCGCGGTTGGGCTTTCCTGGGAGGTCTGCACACAAGCAGCAGGATGACCACACTCCTGCTCCCTGCAAGCCCGGGGTGACCCATGTCAGCTCTCGACAACTCAGTAACAAACTGACAGATGCCACTCAAAGAGCAACGTACTGGGCAAGGACCTGAGCAAACTCTTCTTGGTATCAGCTGGCACTTGAATTAAAGGGATGACCGTAAATCACTGCTCTGCCCATTCCGCTGTGATTTCACCTCGCCTGCCCTCCCCCTTGCCTCTTGCAGCTCTCAGCTTTTCAAGGCAGAGGCTGTCTAATCCTTTTGGCTAGCTTTGTGAGCGTAACGTGGCCTGACTTCCAGCTGGCTCTGTGGCCCCTCTGTAGCAGAGCGACACCACCACCTCCACCACCACAGGGTTACCCTGCAAGCACCATGCAAAAACCTTCTCCTTCTCCATCTCTTTGCTCTACAGAAAAATAGTCTTTTCACAGATGTCTTCGCCAGGAAGAGCCTGAGAGGGACAGTACACAAGAGCAGTCATCCTGGGTCAGACCCGTGGCTCACCTAAGCCCAGCAACCTGCCCCCAGAAAGCCCAACCTCAGATGCTCGAAGAACAGAATGGTTCCAATCACAGATCTAGATGCTTCCCCTGGTTCAGTCCCCCACCTTCCTGCCATAAATGGGGTTTCCTGAGCTGAAGGCAGCAGCCAGACTGCCCTTGTGCCTCTATTCTGAATCTCTCTTGTTCTTTCTGGAATCCATTTATACTTCAGTCTCCACAGTTTCCTGTGGCAATGAACTCCCCAAATCACTTGCTGGAAAAAGTACTTCCTTTTGTTGGCCTTAAACCTGCTTCCCAATGGCTTATATGAATATTTACATGAGGGAATATTTACAAGTGTGTACACAGGAAGACAAGTTCACCATAAATAAAGCCTGCTGGTGATGGTGAAGACCATCCACTAGATGAGCTTTTCTACAGGTATTTTCATCCTGCTCTTCTGTTTGCTACATCAATACAAAAAGCTAATTAAAAATACCTCAAGGAAAATAAATTCAGTATGAAAGACACCTGCTCTTTTCCCCCTCTTCTTCATAAACAAGTTTTTCAAGTCGACCTGCTACTGGAAGGATTTCTGTTTAGATTTCAGGCTTAAAGACTGACTATTTGACCATACTTTATGCTGCTGACAGACAGGCCGAGCTGTATGATGTGTCCTTAAAATGAATATACCTTCCAAAAGCTCCGTATGTGTTCACTATTCTGAGAGGGTTGAACGAGGTGTTCATGACTTGTCTGGCATTAAGCAGGTTTACGATGACGGGGACGCTGAGATAAGCAATCAGAAGTCCAAACGAGATGTTCACCACTTTGCGGACATAGCAGCCTGTTCAGGACACAAAACCAAACCAGAAGAAAGTGACTTCACCATTGGCAGTCAGTCCAGAGCTGCTCCCGATTCTCCCCACTGCCCCTGCCCGGTGACTGCAGCCCCGGCCTCCGCGCGGCTTGACGGGACCCTTCCTGGCGGTGCTAACAGCAGCTTTCAGCTCCCACGTCAGGCTCGGGCTGACAAACGCTCCTGTGTAATCAAACAGACCTTGCCAAGGGGCCATACGCTATCGCTCGAGAGATCTGCCTTTCTCTAAATAGTCTGAGAAAGGGCTAAAAAGAAGAATGTCTAAAATGTAAGATTAATCGTTGTTTTAGTATAGGGGGAAAAAACACAGCTGGCACTTGCACCTTGTTCAAAATTGCCCTCCTTGTTTTTAAGCTCTGGGTGGACTGCCTCCAGCTCTTCAGGACAGTTCCCACCACGGCTGCCTCCTCTGCGCTGCCCTGAAGCTTCTGCCACCCAGCTTTGATTTCTGGCAGACTCCTGTCTCTCACTCCCTAGCTCTGTTCAAATCTCACCTCTTCTTTTACAAATCTTCCTCTGTTACTTCTCTTTTACACTTCAGAAGTGTGTTTCTTCAACAGTGCTTCTGCATTCGATCTGCAGGAAAGACCCTCTCCAGAACAGAACGGAGCTGTGCTGGAGTTAAGTGCCATTTCAGTCCAAAGAGAGTCCTATTGCTATCAAACAAATAAGCACAAGTGACCTCTAAAGAGTTCTTGCGCTTATGCCCGTTTTTAATTTGTTTAACATTAACAGCCAAAGGATCAGATTCAAAGCAATTGCACGTAGCTTTCCCCTTATCTCTGCAGGAGAGGGATGTTTATTTGAACCTCTCTCAGAAGCTATTAATAATTGTTTAGTCTGAGAACATTTCTGGAGAATCACTTGATTTGGATGGGAGCTCGCTGAGACATGTCTCCTTGCCCCCTGCGCTGCTGCAGGACTGCTGTGACCAGGTAAAACATCGCAGAAGTCAGGTGGGGCATTTTTTTGTTTTTTAGATGGGCTGAACTTCCCAGCCAAGAGCAAAGAGCAGGTATGGACACAAAGTGCTGCATGACACAGGCAGCGTCATGAGGCCATGCTGCTTGTGGCCATGCACGGGCTGCCCATCTTTAAACTCCCTCAGTGACCATGACCCTCATCTCAGGAGTCAGGAGATCTAGCCCATAAAGTGTCACCACCTGACATGCCTGCCGTGTTGTGGTGATCATACTCTTGCCCTTTGGGTCACAGCTACTCGGTCACAGAATAAAGAGTTTAATCTAGAAAAAAATAATAAATAGCAAAGAATAGAGCAAGACTCAGGGAAGGAGCACAGGACCTAAGTCAATAGGATCAAGATCAAGTCCCTAGATTCCAACAGAAAGGGCCTCTATTGTTCAGAGAGATTTAGGAACAGAGCACTAGCAATGGAGATTAGAGGTCTCAGTAGGAGTTATGTACATGTACTTCAAGGATGTGGCCAGATCCTTGTAAAATCTGGTTGTGAGTTCGGCTGATGGAGAACCCCGGTGTTCCCTGTTCCTGTGACCTGGCACAAGTGTCCCCCTAAGCCTTCTGCCACACAGCCCATCAGCAACTGCTCTGTTAGCATTTCTAGAAACTCAAATTCATCCAGAATATGACAGATACCCTACCCCTTACTTCAAGATCCCCTTTTTAAAAAACTCAGACCCCTGAACACTGCAAGTGTGGTAAGTACGGACAGTTCCTCTTGCTTGGGGATATTACTGGCTCAGTAGGTTTAGCTCAGTTGTTTAGAGCGTGGTGCTGCTAATGCCAAGGTTGCGGGTTCAATCCCCGTACGGGCTACTTATTTGAGGATTGGACTAGATGATCTCCAGCGGTCCCTTCCAACCTTACCATTCTATGATTCTAAGCAGTATGGTTTTCCTGGAGTACCACAGAAAAAGAGTAAGTTCCTCACCAAAGGATCTATCTCCTCTTCAAGGCAGCTCATTGAGCAACACAGCAAAGCGACACTCTTTGGCTTCTCCCCCAAAGAGTAGGTGCAACTTGAGCACTGTCTGGGACTGGATGCAAAAATACAATTGGTAGGAAAACTCCAGACCCTCACAGCCACTAAAGCAGAGGTACCTGAACTGAGAAGCTGCTAAAGATTTCTCCTTTCAGTAAAATATGTAAGACACGACACACTGAAAGTTTAATGGCATTGCGTTAGCCTTGCTGGAATTAACACTTCTGGTTAAGAAATTGTATTTCATGGTAGATGAGAAAGGATTAGAGACAGATGCGTATCTTGTTGACAATTTTCACTATTCTGACAGATGTTTAGTATATTTTAAAATGAGCATCTGTAATTGTTGTTGATATTATAGTCAATTTGTTGCTTAAATGTGGTTTATAAAAATATTACAAATGCAACTGTACATCTGTTAAGCAGCCCAACGAAAAACAGACAAATGTTGCTTGTGCAAGCAATCTTCGCAAATAGGGTTGCTCGCAAAAATCGCTTCAGAGGGGTACCTTAGCCACAATAATCCCTTCTATTAACTTAAAAAACTCCTTGTATTTGCTTTTTCATATTCATAATACAAATATATGAGTTCGGCTCATCCCCACTTTCACGGAACTCCCTCCACAAGATCACTGTGCCCATGCTGCTGGTGGTGGCAAGGAGAGCCTGACACCACAGCTCTGAGCAGCTGCTCCTCTTGCCTTCTCCATGTGGCTGCTAAGTGGAGAAAGACCGTTTTCCCAGGAGCTGGGTCTCTTTTCCGGTCAGTAAAAGATTACTGGAGCCACAGCAGATCAACAATCAATTTTGCTCTTTCTGGCAGTCTGGTCTCATGTCCAGCTACTTACTCAACCAGGGAAGCCAGGTGCCAGTGAGTGGAGGATGACCATGTCACAGGGGAAGGAAAAGCCTGAGAGTGAACAAACACCAGAACTGCTTCATTTGGCTTCTAAAACAAAATCCTTGCCCCAAGTCACACTAGGTGTTTCATTCCTGACTTTTAAATAGTCAAAAAAAAAAAAAAAACCACAAGACAAATTATACAGTTCCACATTGCTAATTTAGGGCTGGAGTTTGACACTCACTGGAGTGAATGCTATGAATACAAACTCTCATGAGCAAAGATGTCAGAATTTTAGCTGTGGAGACTTATCCATTCCAAAATAAATATATCTGTACTAACAATGTGCCCTCTAGTGGCAATAGGGTGATAGACATTTACAAATCAGCTACTGTTTTTGCGCTGATCTGTCGTCAATGCAAGATCCAGACAACCTTCAAACCACAGAGAAGGACCATGCAGGGGCTCCTGCATGCTTGCTCCAAAAGGAGATGACGACAGTTTTCCAGACAAACATGTTGAATACACCTGTCTACAACTTTCTTCCTTCCAGCAATAACTCACCGTATCTCAGAGGAAGCTGTTCTCCGGCTGCCCGCTTGACTTGCATCTGTGCCAGCTGGTCTTTCACACCTCCTTGCCTGGAACTGAAGAGGAAGGCCAAGCTGGCGTCGTCAAAGCAAGCGATGCTGGGCACGATGGTCAGCCAGTTGAGGAAGCTCAGGTTTCCACTTACAATCAGAAGCACCTAAACAGCAAGGAGTGAAGCACAGGGTATTGCAGGTGCCGGTAGGCGTCCGGCTAGCTCTCCAGACACTGATATCTGGCAGTGCTTATCTGCAGTAGGAAAAGGAAATTCCACCTGTGCACTAGTTTACTCCCTAGAAACAAATGTGGGTTGCAGCAATAATTCCTACTGCAATAACTGGTTTGGAAACAAAGGAAATGAGAATGTGCAAACGCAGTGGCCAGCTGCTCCGTGGTCACCGCGGTCATCCACTGCACAGACCTCAAATCAGCAGCCTTGGGTTGCTCCTGGCTGTTGGTGGCTCAGAAGAGACTCCACAGCCCCTGGGCCAAAGCAGCTCCCACCTCCGTGAGCTTTACTAAATGCTCAGCGAAGCCCCATTAAAAACGGCTTTGCAAAAAGCCACATATGACTATTTACGCGTGATTGCTCCTGCACTGCCAGGTTGGCGTCTCTTCAACCCTCTCCTGAGCTCTGTGTCTTCGGAGACACAAAAGGCGCCTGGCAGTAGGAACTCTGTCTCCTGCTGACCTTGGCATACCCTGAAAGCAGCACCTAGCAGGGAGTCAGTCCTATGTCCTTCAAGCCTGGGGCTAAGACTGAAAAAACAAGCAACGCCAAAAAAACAAGCACCATCAGACCTCCAGCTCCGGCCTCTGCCACAGCTCCCCGAATCACCATCGCCTCTGTGCCAGTGGCATTCGGGGCCTGACAGCGCTGAGCCCTGCTGAGGAAGATCCCACGCCTTCTGCAGCAGTTCGCCTTGGGGGCTCTCTGCCCCGGCACCCGGGCAGTTAACCTGGCTAACAGCACTGTCTCGCACACTTTGCAGATTTTCCTCTTATTCCTGACTGCAGCAACGACGGCAAGCCTTGCTCCTCTGCCCAGGCTACCGGCCCAAACGTACCCCACCGACTCGCAGCGTGAGCGCTGCCATTGCTTTCAGCGCGAAAAAGCTCAGCCAAAGTATAGTGTGACTTGATTTCCATAGCTCACCCCGGGACCGCGCGGTGGTTTGGCTCCCAGGGAATTGGCTGCTTCCTGATTATGCCTACGCATCTATGAAATCAAAGTTTCTGAAACCCTTCAAGAGGAAATACTGGAACTTGTAATTAAAGAGCAGCGCTTAAATACAGGACTGTGGCTTTTTTTTATGATTTTTTTATTTTTCCTTGTTTATTAGAATGTTTTGCATGTGTAAAGCAGATAAAGTGGAAAATCTACAAGCCTTTGGAAAAGTCTCCATAAATATTTGTACATACTGGGACGGGACTTTTTACCCTTTGTGCTTTCTGTACATTTTTTCTTACTGTTGCATTGACTTGACAAATACAAGGCACCTTCTTGCACCCCAGTTCTCCAGCACATCTTAACGAGCACAAAGCAGTCACGTTTGGGTGCAGCCCATTTTGCCTGGCACAAATCACATCGTCACAGCACATGGCTCTGGTTTACAGCTTTCCCCAAGGTTACATGATGTCACTTGCCACTTGCGTTTTCTTTTACCTGTTCGCAGTTACCCTTGTTTTAACGGTACAATTAAAACCCTGCTCAGCCTTCCTGCCGCTCCATGCTAAGCAACCCAAGCTGTCCTAGTCTACTCTCACCGCCGACTTTGCTGTCCGATACCCTCGTCCCCATTCCCTGACCCTGAACAAATTGCAATCAATCCTCCTGGGTGCGATGAGAATTGTACGGAGTACATCCGAGGGGTCTCACCAGCTGCTCGCACCACGGTACTGACATTTCTCCTTCTCATCCAGACCTGCCCTCCCGCCGGGCCCTGATGCCGCATTTACCTTTTCCTCTGAGGTGTCATGTTAGTGCTCGTGAGTCATCTTGGGGACTACTCAAGTCCCTCTACCCATAAGTGATTTCCAAACCCCGAGCTTCCAGTATGGACCAGGCATTTCTGTTCCCACCACCGGGACCCCACACCTCAGACACCAGCATTTCAGCCCCTCCAGCCCATGGCAGGCTGGGCTGACACACCAAAAGATGCTCTAAACTACCAGACTCAAAAATCCACTGCCTTGCTTTCATGTGCAACGCATGTGTTTTTTAACCTAATGTGGCCAAAGCACTTAATTGTTCCACGTTTCGTATGAGCGGGGCCTGCTGCCAGTTCAACCTTGCTGACACCACGACTTGCACCAGATGCAAAGTGGAGATGACTAACTTGCTTAAACGCCAGCAAAACAACATGTCAGATGGAGTCAAACCCAACACCGTTGCCATGAAGACACATCTGGGTTTTCTGAGCGCTGCCTGCCTCGCTGAATCGTCTAGCCATCACAGTGTTCAAAAAGGAACATGTTATAAGTGATTTAGCGTGTTGGCATAAAACAATACATAGGAACCCATCAAAAAAGAACAGGCAAAAAAAGAAAAGCAGCTGATGTCTGTTCAGGGCTATCTGAGTTTTGAGACTGATAGGAATTCTAGTCCCATTAGTCATATTCCTTAGGATTTAGCCCTAGTTATGCTCATTAACTAGCTGGTCCTTCGACACATTAAAACAAAAAAGAAGGGAAAAAAAAGGAAATAAAGTAGTCTCACCATCTAACCCATAAAAAAAATATAAAGCTGACTTAATGTATTACACGTTGAAAACTAATGCCCAGATGGAACAAAGTCTTTTCCTTTTCAGACTTGAGGCCAGCTCATGAGAATTTCCCCCATTCCAGCTGGGTTCAAAATTGTAACCTTGACTGGTCCCATTATTATTTTTTTTAGAGAACACTTCACTATTCTCACAGCTGAACTTTATTTTCCTGTGAACTGTTTATTCACAATTTTTAGCACTTGTGGTCAAAGAACACTTTCAAGGCTCTGAAAAACAAAACTGCACTAAACCATGCCACCCCAGCACCTACCCCATGGGAGAAGGAGTCGCGGCAGGGCGAATCGTCTTCCTCTCCAGTGACTTTCTCAGTCACCACCCTGCTGCCCTCCAGCCTGCCTCCCGCTCCGGGGTACTGAACGTGCTACGAAGCTTTCGGAAACCTTGCACAGTATGACAAGAAGAAGAGGCTCGAGGACCAATCGCAGACGCAGCTGCCACCGTTGAGGATCACGGCTGCTCCCTGGGCTGTGTTGAACCCGAGGACAGGCAGCCTATCGGGGAACCACAGCCCCCTTCACGGGAAAGCTCAAGTCAAACGCAACAAAATCCCTGAGGAGCTCGAGACCATCGCAAACTCTCTACGCCACCTGCAGAGCCCATCCCTGAGCTCTCCTTCTCTAGTGTAGGCAAAAAAAGTCATAATAAACATCAAAAAAACATGTCCCAAGCAAAGAAAAAGTCCCTCCCAAATCACTGCAGGTGCTCACCCCTGGGTGAAGAGGACGAGAGCTCAGGCAGGTGCTGACCCACCCCGTCCACAGCCATCAGGCAGAGCATGGTGCAATTTGCTACAGCATGAGAGCAGGTCTTTGGTTACCTACTGGAAAAGTGTGTGGAAAGCTGCAATATATTTTTTTACATATTCCCTTGCACTAGCCTTTGCTTTGCTTTGCATAAGGAACTAGGCTTCTTCTGGGGCTTGCTCAAGAGCACAGTTTCCAAAGACGTGCCAATCACATGTATAATTTCCTGGTGGGAACAAGGAAATGAGACCATCACCTTATTTCAGAAGAAGCCTGGTCTAGTTTCTTCCGAGAGCTTTTGGGCATCACCCTGAGGTTTGTTATTAGGATGCTACACGCATGTAATATGAGGAGGCACCAACTGTAATATAGGCCAGCTTAGCTTGGGCTTGCTAAAACAGACCGTAAGAGGTCGGTTCCTGTCCTGAAGAAACCAAATCTAAACACACAAAACAAAGCACCATAAAGATTGGGATTTACTATGCCCATGTTACAGGCAGAGAGTGAAAGAACTTTGGCACCTAATTCTTATTTCAAAGACGCTCTCTGGGGATATTGCCTTAAAGGCCACTCAGAGTGGAGTTTCCTTCTGGTTTATCCTGAAGCGCACTCGTCCAGTGTGACCCTTTCCTTCCCAGAAAAAGTCTCATTTTCCTATATTTGGTCTCTTGTTGGGGCCTGATTCTCTAAGGCAAAAGGTGGGCTCCTGCACAATTTTGGTCTGGGGACTTCCAACCAGCATTCAGTTAAAAAGGATATACATTGTCTCATTAAAAATAACAACTAATAAATGTTAAAAGCATACCATTTGTTTGCTTCTGAGATCGGCACTTTTTTTAAAATACAGTGATTTGCAAGTTATAATTTTCCAAAATGCTGGCAGGACACTTAAGCAGCAGAGTCACATAATCCTAAAAAAGGGGGAGATCAAACCAGTTACAGTTAGTAAGAAAAGTCCTAACTATTATTTAGTAAAAAAAAATTACTTACTTAACCTGAGTTGGATAATTACCCTGAATTATGATGGGAAAAAGTATTTAAATCTGAATTACATACATATGTCAGGTCCTTGAACATAACATGTTGTACTCAAAGCAATAAATACGTTTGGAGTTCCCCCTTTGACCCATATGCGGTTTAGCTTTCTGTTCAATGCATATTAATCGGTCTGTATTCATTAACACACTTCTCACTTAGCTACTTTGTTAGGAAACTCTGATCCTTTTTTGATGTGATTTGCCTTGCACAATTGCAGTAATATTAAGAAAATAATTCTCCACTTTGCCACTTCTGCAGCGGATCATTTTACAGCTTTATAAGGAGTGACTGGGTGGTCCATTAGACTTTTTTTTTCAGTAGTGATTCACCTCTCTTTATTGCTTGGAAGTCAGAAGCAAAGATATCTTATTTCCACCAGCCTTTAAAATCAGGGGATTCAGAAATAATGTAAGTTTGGCGTTTTCTGGTCTGTGGGTGGAATCATGAACCTGACACATTTTTAACTTCAGTTATTCCAGCTGAATCTCAATGATCACCACCGGCCAATGTGACTGCTGAACAGGCACCAACGAACAAATTCCTAAAACAACTGATATTATACCCTGGTGGGCAGAGGATATGAATACTGTGAATCCCTGAGCTTTGCAAAAATAAACCTCCAAGGACCTCTCGCTTGAAGTCAATTAACAGCAAAACAGACAGTTTGTCAAACATGCTGATGACTGGCTGTCCTGGCAAATGGATTCTTGGCCATTTTTGCAAAAGGCGTACGTTATTTGATAGACCTATCTGGCCAACACTTAGACTGAAGCTGTTTCAGCTGCGTTACTCTGCAGTTGTGATCCTCTGAGTGCAGCACAGCCTGAGGTTAGAGCATCCTTGGCTGACAGCACACATTGACCTAAATCCTTCTTCTTCTCTGCTAAACCTCCTGAGGCTTTGCACAGCGCTCCCTGATCAGATGACAGTGCTGGGCTCCTCTCTTGGGGAAGGTCTTCGCTCTTCCTGGACACTAATTTCCCAGTGCAGTTTGGCTCATGGCAAAGATCTTGCACAACTTCATGCTGGACAACCATGCTTGAGGGACAGCAGGGATTTGGGGTAAGTTATTGAAATGAGCGTTGCATAATAATTTCAGAACCAAAGACGCCACGTTTTGCCCCATGCACGGCTTGGCCTTCTCTGATAGTGCCATGATCACTGCTCTGCGCACATCTCCCATCGCACCTCCTCCAGGACTGATGTGCTCTGCCCTCTTCCTTCGCTTGGTCATGATTTGCATTTACTAAGTGTCTTTCTCTTGCTGGACGATATTTAAATGCACAATTATAACAAACAGATGGTATCAACCCCTGTGGTGATTTTTAAAATTTTTTTATTAAAGCACAGTATTAATCATGGTAATTGGGTAGGAACTTTAAGGTTATAAAACTACAGCATGTCTAATGAGCGAGCTCCTTATAGGAGGAACTGAGGTTTTTAATCTAATAATGTCAGTTTTATGGATTATGACTGGAGTTTTATGAAGTGTGATATGAAATACTGTGGATTCATGGCTCTCGCTGGATTAATTTGGAAAAGTAGTTTTCCTGGTTCTAGGCCCAAAAACAATTATTCCTTACATTTCTGTCCCCTGCACTGTTACCAAACCCCTCTGTCAGAAAATGGGCACCTACACCCATAACTTTTTTACAGGTTAGACTTCTTTGTTTGGCTGTTTTTTATTTTTTAAATCACAGATTGTTATAAACATACAGTAGGTACTAGGAGCTCATATTCTTTGTAGCAGACTGTATATTTGTCCAGCAGGAATGACAACAATGGGCTGCAACCCATAAACGTGGTCCAGGGATGGCTGCAAGTTTGCATGCTAAGTCAGATCACAGGGACACAGTCACCAGATGGCATCGGAGCAGTCTGATATTATGTAATTTGTGCAAAAAAAGCCCAAATTAGGGTACTTGGAATAAGTATAGTTGATTTACTACGCTTCATAATTTATTTACATGATGCTGTCTTTACTCACTGCATCAAAGATAGTCTGTTCTCCTCCTCCTCTCTCCACTTCCATCCACTGCCTCTTCTCTCCCCTTCGATCCCAGTTGATTCAACCTTCCCTTGTGAAGCCAGTCTCCAAATCTTGGGACTGCTCTCTGGGTTTTCTCCAGCTGGTCCGTATCTTTCCTGAAGTGAATGTCCAAACCTGACCCACAGCTTTTAGCTGGGCCTTCCCAACAACAGCCAGCGTGAGGGATTCCTTCGTGCACCTTGCTGGCAACTCCCATTACTGATAGATTCCGGCAGGATATTTGCCCCTTTTGCAGGGGTGCAGCCCTTGAGCATGTTGCCATTCACAGCTACCTGGACCTTTTTGGTGGAGTTGCCCCTACGCCACCATCTTCCCTCCCGCACTCAGAAAAAATCACAGTGCAGTGATTTTTTTCAAACATGTGCAGGGCATTACACTTAGCCCTTCTGACTCATATATGCCTTTTTCATGCTGTACCTCCAGTTTGTCGAGATTATTTTGTATTCTAATTATGTGCTCCAATACACTGCCCATTCCTTCTACCTTAGTGTGGTTGACTAATTTAATGTCCATTATCTAATTTAATGTCATTAATCAAAACACTGAATATCACCAGATAGTCTTCACGGCAGCTCCCTCGATAAGTCCTTCCATTTGAGAGTGAGCCGCTGATAACTACTGAATAGAGTTTTCCAACCACTTTTGCCTGCTGCACAGTATTTCCTCTTCCTATGTGCCCTGTTTTCTCAGATTGTTTATGAGGTTTCATGTGAAACAGTTTCAAAAGCCTCACTAAAAGCATATATTGTTTATCCTCTATTCATATGCCTTGCTTTGTCAATGAAAGAAAGAAGATTGCTTTTATACAGGCTGCTCTTGGCAAATCCACGATGGCTGCAGTCATCTCCTTGCTTTTTTGAGATATTACAAATGGTCTGTTTGAGCACTTTTTATAGTATTTTTCCAGCAATGGCCCTAAAATGTCCCAGTTTTCCTTTTTTCCCTCTTTGAAGGACAGGTACTTCAGTAACTCTTCTCAGTTCTTTCATTACTTCATCTATGTTCTATGAGTTCTCAAAAATAATTATTAATGCTGACAAGATTTCAACAGCCAGCTCTTTAAGAGCCCTAGATGGATTTCCTTCAGCTTGGATGATTTGAAAAGATTCAACTCAGCTAAGTACTCTCTAGCTCACCTGTACCTGTGGTTGAGGTCATTTTGCTTTATTATTGGTATTAATTATACCCACAGCCTCATCACATGTGATTTTTTAGTGATGACTCTTACAAAAAGGTCACTAATCATTCCATGATAAAACAGAGACCACAGTCATCAATTCCAAAAAAAAACTTGCCAAGTAGAAAAATCCAATGTAAATCTCCTTCCTTGTACACAAAATGAACAACTACCTGCTCACTCCATGCTAGTGAAAGTTGGTGAAAAAAGAAAATGTTTCATCTGCGTGCTGTCAGAACAACAGTATCTGTCACACATGGACCTTTTCATCACAGATCCCCTATGAATAGCACACTTGGATCAGCTCAGCTGATCAGGAGAGCTAAAATCTCTCCTTCCAAAAGACCCGCTACTAGATCTCCAAAACTGAAGAATGCTCCTCAATTGACTTTGTATGTCACCAGAGAGGAAGTCAGCCTTTTAAACTGCTTTTTATGGACCTTTATGACGGAATAGATGCGAGGAGGGAGTCAATGTTATCAAGGAACTCGTGCACCACATTTACTGGAGCTAATGGGGAAAGCAGGTGCATCAAGTACCGACGGGACCATCTGGTCCCTGTCCCCTTCCATCCTACATATGACAACAACACTGCTCTGCAACTACAAGGAGCTATGGCAAGCTCCTCAGCTGAGAGAAAGCCCTTTACAAGACATACCTCCCCTTGTTGAGAAAAAGCATTTCTGGTGGCAACCAGAGAGGAGGAGGAATTCAGAAATGATCCCAACCAACCCCCTTCTTTAAGCAGAGGAGGCCAGTACTGTTGGGATGGGTGACAGGAAGAGAAAGAGAGATTGGCCATCCAGCACCTCGATCTGTTTGCCCCATCCCCCAGCATCACTTCTGGCTTCTCTGCCAGCTTGCTCTTGTCCTGGCTTTTTTCTGGGCAAACAGGGGCCGGGCTGGGTGACAGACGGGGAATGGCATGCCGATGCCACTGGAATTGAAAGTAGAAGTGCAATTGGCTGCATTCAGAAGAATTCCCAGCGTTTCTGTGCCATCTGCGCGTGGGCTGAATCTCTCAAACGAGAATTGCAGCTTTCCCTTGATGGACAGAAACTGCTGTGGTTTTGGTCACAGACTCATCTCTCCTCCTCTGAAACCTGCAGCCCCACTTCCAAGAATCTCCTACTCATACAACAAGCTGAAATTCATAACATCAGAAGTTGGTCCTTCCTGTAAGAGATAGGAAGGACAAGCCTCAAAAGCCAAATTTGATTTTAATTTGCCTCCAGTTACTTGCGTACCATGAAAACACTGCCTCCCTCAAAGAAAAACAGGCTATCATTCTCCCATCTGGTTTCAGTTTGAAAAATACTTATATATGTAGTTTTCCCCAAAAGTTATTGTAGGCATAGGCAAAAAATTCCCATTAAATGACAACAGCAAGAACATTTAATTTTCCTGTATTATTGATTTTGTCTCTTGTCAACTTCTTAGCTCAATATTTGCATGAGGATTTAATCTGTTTTGCAGAGCTATTTAGTGCAGAACATTATATAGGAAAATGATTATCTCTGTCCACTTGTTCTGTTTTATACAGTAGATAAAATAGTTTTTGAATCCCACAGAAATTCAGAAAGCTTTTGGAAGTACCAGGAGAAAAAGGGTCAAAACGTGAGGTTTGAGAGAAGCACATGGTTTGACTTCAGTTTACTTTTGAACACTCAGTGAATTAGCCGATCTCAACTTAATACCCATTACAAAGAGGAACCCACGTGCATTTCTGTTTTTTTTTTCTTTAAACACAATCTGCTTTTGCTTTCACAGCACTGAAAAGCCAACGAGCTAATCACAACGTGGTTAAGCTAGGCTGAACCAGAACCTCTCATCTGAGCGTACTGCACCAAACCCACGTGAGCTCTCCGGAGCACGCTGTTTGTCTGCCGCGCTCTTGCAGCACAAAATATGCGTCTTAATTTCCTCCCCCCCATAAAACTGTGACAACCAAGATGTAACATATAAGTTTTTTTTTTTTTCTTCCTCCAAATACAGGACTCAAAAAGCCTTTAAGCATTTTCTCAGCTTCAGGCAGAGAAAGAAAACTCCCTTTTTCCATCCTTTACCTGCTAGAGAACACTTGAAGCCAAGATCCTTCTCAGTGGTCTCAACCATAGATGCTACCTGCCATGAGATCTCCCAGATGGGCAGCAGGACACCTATCCAGCTCACTTAGAGTATTGCGAAGTCACAAAATAGCCCAAGTTTGATATCCTGAACATGGTTTCACAGTCAAGAGCTGAGTATTTCCTTCTCAGAAGATGACAGGTGAGAACCCACATCTACTTATTACATTTAATACAGAAATAAGTAAATAATGAATTTAGAGGTGTCAAGATAAAAAGTAAAAAGTGCCTTGCACAGTGGTAGACAGATGTTGCACACCTCTAGTTAGAGGACGTTCACTTTGAGATGATTAAACATACGAAAATGATTGATTTGGAGACAGAGAAATTAGCCAGAATTTGAAGCATTTTATGATATGTTACATACAGATTTTTATTTTCCTGAGTAGCTACAACTGGAGGCTTCAACAACTACATTAAAAATATCCTAAAAAAGCAAAGACCCATATTTACCCTCTAAAAATCAGAAGTCTGTTTATAATATTTACAAGTACTTATACGGCTAGAAATTCTCCCAAACTTACAAGCATATAACAGAAATATTGAGGAATAAAATAAAGAGAGCGGCACAAATGCAATCATACAGCAGTCTTCACTAAAACTTGTTCTTGAACTGGGTCAGATTTTGAAATATTACAAATTGCACTGTAAGAGGTTTGCAATCTTTAGCCTAAGTACCTGGTCTAAAGTTGAAAACAGAATTGTGCTAAAGCAATTGGGAACTCAAACCTTTCCATTCCTGTTACATTTGACATTTGTTCTCGATTGAAATGTGAAGCAATATAAATGTTTCAACCTCTACTCATTTTTGAGCATATATGAACCACTTACTGTAGTTCCTGCAGATTAGGGGATTTGACCGAGGAGCATTTCTATGGATAAGCACAACTTCCAGATTTTCAATGGAAAATATTTTAAAGAAAAGCAAGAGAGTGAAAGAGAAATCATTATATATAACCTTCCAAAAACCTCACACTTTGGAACTGAACCTGATCTCCAGTGATTAGCGGTCAGGAGAACCCTGCAAGGATGGTGGCACAGGGCAGGTTGCTGCTCTGAAACACCCAGAACTGGCTAGTTTGGGAAACATGATGCTGAGGAAAGGCCTGACCCAGTATAGCGAATTCCTCACAGTCTGTAAAACACATATGGAGCGAATAAAATCCCAATGCACCAAAAACATAGAGCAAATTTTTCGAGATGAGATTGAAAGGGTGGTCTTCACTGCTCCAGCTTTGCATACATCCATTACAGCCCAGGAAGGCAGCACAAAGCATAGATATCACAAGACACTTCTAGGGCTTAGATGAGCTTTTAAGCAGTCCACAGGCTTCCTACTGGGAGATGGGTTTAGTCTGATTACTAGAATTTGGTCTTCTACATGGTAATCTTCAACCAAACTCCTTTTCTGTAATAGTCTCCATATTTATTTAACGTCAAGGATCTATTGAGACAGAAACAGGATCTGAAAGGTACGTTCAGTTGAAGCAGAAAACGTCCATCTCACATCTGGTCCTGACTAATGATCTGGCTCTGCTCCCACCTCCCTTTTCCCATTCCATCCCCAAAGTAACTTCCCAGCTTCTGCTGTGCTCCGCAAAGTGAACAATGACTTGCATGGAAAAAACTCCGAAATTGTCACTCTTTTAAATCAAGGGCAACTTGTGCAAATCAACCTTTCTTACATCTACTAGATGATGCATAATAGTTCATATAAATACAAGATGAAAGTGCCACAACACAAACTGCATTTTCCTCCAGTCAACTGACTAATGAAGAACTTGCATCATTGCAAAGTGGTTTCCACAAGCAGATACTGAACAAGTTTTCAGACCAGAGGTGCATGCTTGCTTCTCCCTCCTCATCTGCACTGTGATAAAAGTCCAGTGCCAAAAGGGTTAAATTTAGTTTCTTTTCCTTTCTTTATCATGTAGCACAAGAGCTCAGAGCCAGTATTTCTATTCCAGGAAATTTTATACATTTAATTCAATTACTAAAGTATTGTGTGTGAATTTAGGATCAGTTGCTTGCTTTGGGTCTGAAATATAAGCTGACTCCTCCTGTCCTACTCCTTCAGTGTTGCGTGATGTCTTCGAGTTACTGACTTTGACACATTTATTCTACTCTGCAGCTTTGTTATGTAAAATACCTCTTGGTGTTGCTTGATCCATTTACTCTTTTGCTAGAGGCTACAGTGTTCCACATTAATACATTACAGGCTAAATAACTGCTGAAGGACTGTTTATGTAAGTGTTGGAACAATATAAAATGAAAGAATAATTTTACAGAAGGAAGGAATTTTTTGCTACTCTGCTCTGAATTATCAACATCTTTCCATCCTTGATGGTAAAGTTACTTCCTAAAGAGGGAAGCTGTCACAAATATATTTAACAGCAAAAATCTTCCAAACTTTTCTTTTTTTCTTAAACTAAGGGTCAATGAGCACAGATCAGTGAATCTCAGTGAGCTTTTCAGCAGCATCCTACAAACAGGACTATTTGGAGATATCTTCTTGACTTTACTCTAATTTTACTCTAACTTTCCAAAAGTTGACTTTAGTGAAATGGCCTCTTAGATTAAGATGTTGCTTAGGAGAAGGAAGGCAGAATCATTCTTGAGCTAGGACTGAATCTTTTAGGTCGGGACAGAGATTTTCTCTGGGAAGAGACTTGTCATCCCAAGGAAAGACAGTGGCAAATCATCCTCTCTGTAGAGCTCATACTGCAGGTGAATTCAGGAACAATTCTGACTGCTCACCAAAAAATGCTTTGCCGCCACGTAATGGCCAGGAGGCACCAATTCAATACACTAATGGTTAGCAGAAGACCTCACAGATCAGCACCAAGATGACTGCCTCAGTCAGGAGAGGCTGGAGCAGGAGGAGGCAGAACTACCCAGAACGAGTGGCCTCCTTGGTCTGTACAAGCATGAGATCAGAATCTGGCCCTGATTCAGTCCTGAGAAAACTATATTAGCATGTAATTATGGGGCCTTGTGTGGACTTTGAAACGGGATATAAAACCAAGTTCCTGATTACTCATGGTCATAAAAGAGACCATGGAATTTTCTGTAAAGCCAGGAGAAGTGGGCAGGATGCAGATCTCAACCCAGACTTCAAGTCAGGTTGTTACACTCAGCACACCTCTGTCCTTCATGGTGCTGCTGCTTGATCCTGCAGCCCTCACACACTCTCCTTCCGATGCACCGGCAGTGCCGGCACACAGCTGAAGAGCCGTGACAACCCACGCTAGATACGGCTGCATTTTAGAGATCCTTGAACTTGTTGGCTGCAAAATGCTGCAGGATCCATCCACATGACACCAAGACTATGGAAAACCAGATTATTGTCACAACAAAGAGTGCCTGCCTGGATTTCTTCACTCAGTGCAATGGCAGTGCTCATTCCGATTAGCTCATTTCATCAATAAAGTCAAACAGCATATTAAAAAATTTCTACATCTATTAATAGTCCAAGCGTCTCACTAACCAGCTCCATCCTGCTCATTAAAAGTGCTTTTTATAGCAAATGTAGGGTTAAAGTCCAGGAGAAGTGTTTTGCTTCAGTGGTATCTCCAGCTGGATTATGCTGGAAGGAGACCCAAGCCATGCATGGGGGAGAGATGGCAGGTCCTACCTCCTGTCTGCATCTCCTGGTGGGAGGGCAGGCTGGAAAGAACATTTTTCCAGCTGGAATCTGAGGGTTTGTTGAAAAATTTCCTGGTAGAGGTCTAGCTCTGAGCAGCTTCTCCAGGAATCCTGTTTCCTGGAGAAGGTGCTCCCATCTTCCTCCTCCTAGGAAGGACCCAGCTCCCGGCCTGAGGGCAGGCTGCCCTGGAGCCCAGGTTCCTGTTCAGCCCGCCTGAATAACATCACTCTGATTTGCAGGATAGCATCAAAACATGGATTTAGGTCTGCTCGGGAGAGAAAGTAAATCTGAACTTACAAGGCTGTCTCACAAGCGGAATTACCATTCTGCGTCCAATACTTTTTCCTTCTCACGGTGACAGCAATAGGGTCAGGCTAGAGGCTCCTCCAGCACCTGCTCTCCCCCGAGCAAAGGTCCCGAGCTGCACGCCGTCCTCCAGCTCGGCTGCCGCCGCGGACCCGGGAAGACACGTGTGCTGGCCTGCGCTAGCCTGCTTGCAAAGGTGGAGCGGTCAGAACAACAGCAGTCACGTCCACCCCCTCTCCCAGCAGAGACAGCTCAGGGACGGCACAGCATATCAAAGGGAAACGAGCTAAAATCACTTATCTGATTTTGAAGAGTGCTTAAGATTTTTTTTTTTTTTTGCTTGTTAGCACTGCACTAAAGCATTCTCAGAGTGAAGCAGAAGGGCTTAACGGAGAGCTCTTCTCCGCTCTGGCTTACAATTAGCATTTGGTCTGTAATATTAAAAGTAACTTTCTTCTTAAAAAATGATTTAAGAATGCACTCATGAAGAACTGTTTCATAGCTTCCTTTCAAACTGGTTTCAAATTTGAGCTAGACACCTAGTAAATAACATAACAGCTTTAAAAAATAACACTAAATACAACATGTCTTTTGGAGAGCGCTAGCTGGACTGGGCAAAACTTCCCCAGGCAAGTTGTTCTGGGAGCATTTTGCCACAAGTTTTTATTTTTCCTCTCTGCTGAGGTCTGCTGCACACCCAGATATTAAGACATCATAAGAAAAAATTCCAACATGGCAATTAATCATCAACTGTCACAGTTTTCCATAAGGCGCAAATTTAGGGTTATAAAACTGTCAAAAAACTAAAACGTTACACGGGCTGCTTGTGCCGTTGGCTGGATGCACTTCTGGAGGCGGACGCAGACAGATCCGCGTGGCGCTGCTGCCTCGCGGGCCCCAAGCGGCCCCGGCCGTGCGGGCTCCCCGGGATCGGCGAGGGGCGCGCGGCCGGGCGCCTGGTCCAGCCGCTGCTCTCCTCCAGGAAGCCCCGGCGTTTCGGCACGGCAGCTTTCAGCAGACCGAGAGCAGAGGGGGGTTTCCCCACCGACTTCAACACAGTGCAGATATTGCAAGGACAAACCCGGGCCAGCGGTCTGACTCGTGAGTTGGTCGGACCACAGATGCTGTTTCATTCGCGCTAAGAGCAAACATTATCTCCTAATATCAACTTACGTTAAAAAATTACTCAACAAAAGCATTTTTCACTCTAGCAGAAATTATCATGGTTTGAGCTCTATCCCATTTGAACAGCAATCTGCAAATAGGAACGAACCAAGAATTTGCTCACAAATTACTACAGCTCATGGTTATCACGGTAAAGTCCAGAGCTCTACTGTAAAAGACAGCAGATGATTACTTAATTATCAGTGCAAAGTAGAACAGTATTAAGACTAGAAAGCGTGATACTCTTTTCCACCATACCCTTTTTTCTCGCAATTAGGACATTCTTCACCGAGAAACACATACATTCAAAATTCCCTCTGCAAGAAATGATCTGAATTAAATCCTGATCTCTCAAATCCGGGATCAGCCGGGAGTCACATGGAACTGTTTATTTTCCTTGATTGAAAGAATGCTAAGATACTTCTGGTAAAAGTACTCCAAGTCCCTTTCTACAGAAACTGCAGGCTCCTTTGAAATTCACTTTTTCTATAATATTTGGACGAATCTAACAATTGCCAAAGTAAGAGCAAACCGCATTAAAGAAGGTGAATGCATCAGAAAGAAATCTGTTGTGATAGAGAACATTTTGCACAGTATCTGTCCAGGTCTTGGTAAAATTTGGATTGAGGTGGTATTAAAGACAGAGTATGGGCACAACAATGCTCTTTGGAACAAATTTAGACGGGAGGGCTGAGCACCTCAATCTCAGACAGTCCTGACACACGGAAATGGGATCTGTATTACGAATTCCTTTCAAAACAATTCAAATCCAAGGTTTTGGTTTGACCAATTGTGGAGACAGAGCAGCCAGCTGCAAAAGCTGGATCAGGATTCCAGCCCCCAAATGAGCCGGCATTTCAAGCCCAGCAGTGATTCAAACTCATCTTTCCCTTTTAAAGTTAAAAGCAAAGGGCACGACCACATCCGCAGGCACAGGGAAAACGCAGGGAAAAAGTAAAGGGGATGTCACATCTGATCAGCTTGACACTATGGTGGAAAACATTGGTGGCTTCTCTGATTTATATCTTTCTGCAGCTACTTTCTTTGCCTCATTAAAGCACATAATTTCAGTAACTCTAAGCTCTTAGCAACATCTGCAGTAAAATGTTTAACTTGGGTTGGCTATTCAGTGTCACTGAAAGCCAAGGCTGGGCGCCTTTCAAAATCCCGGATGACCTAGATTTTTCCACCCACCCAACTTCTCACAGCACGTTCTGGAGCTAATACATGCACCAGTTCAGCTCCACGTTATTGGGCCATCGGCTTTTGCAAGCGCTGGTGAAATAGGAAACACTTGTGGTGTGAAAATGCACCAAGAAAAAACATAATCCCGTGCCTTATTTGGGGTTGGTTACCATTCGATTTTAATAAAGACAACCTGAAAAAGCCTCGGGGTAAAAATAAAATAAATTATATGAATGTTAAGTTTTTAGTAGAAGTGATGTGTTAATAAAAAAAAAAATAAGCAGGTAAAGACTAGTTACCGTCTGCATTTTGCAGACACAGATGTCTGCAGAGGTCTGCACGGAAAGGAACTAAAGTCACCTACTGGCTGTAAGTGGCCACTAAATTTCCACGCGAACTTTACTGCTACGAGTCCGGTCGTGCCGCAGGACAGAGGCGACGGTGGGGACGGGGAGGATGCCGCTGCCGGGGCGCTCTGCCGGGACGAGGCGCCCGGAGCTGAAGGCCAGCCCTGCTCGCCGCCGGCTCGGGGCACGCGTGCACGAGCAGCCGGTCCCTCTGCTGCGCTGGAAAACGGGTTCAAAATTGTGACAAATACATGGCCTAACAGGGCGGCTTGCTGACACGCTGCTCTGCAGAGGTAAAACACGATTTGAGGTGCCCCACTGGTGAGCGTAAAGCCTTTGTTAAACTACCTGAGGCCAAAAGAAGAAGGAAAGGGGCATTTCACTTGCATCCCAGATGGTAACTTAGCAAGCCACAAGCTGTCGGTGGCGGGGACTTAAGCAAATAGCAAATGAAATGTACAGTGGGCAAAACCAGATACGCTTAAGAAAGCAAAAAAAAGTGTTAAATAACACATTTTTACGCTGCCATCTGCAGCAGTTTCTCTTCAGCATTTGGGCGCCTTGCTTGTAATTTAGTTTACAATGGGAATGAGGTGTAAATTATGAAATGATCAAAATGGAGAACTTTCAACTATTTCCCTCCGCTCCCGGCGCCGTTCCTTCCATGCAGGACCAAGCTACGCCTGAGGACCGGCGGCGGGACGCAGGGAGGGAGGGACGGGCGTGCGGACGGGGGAGACCTGCCGGCGGAGCCCTGCCCTGCTGCGGCCGCTTTTATTTCAGCCGCGCTTTTGGGGGCGCGCGTTTGCCTCGAGAACAGAGCCATAAAGCTCCCGCGCGGGAACCGATTCTGCCAGCTTTGCACTGGAGAGCAATAAAAACATGTAAAAGAAGCCAGGGCCCCATTTTTAGGTTTGTAGAGCAAGTCAAAGAAGCTAAGGTTGTCTGAAGGGACGTATGCAAAAGAATAAGCTCTGCATGCAGGTTAACTAATAGCTAGCGGTCTGCACACACGGCATGTAGGGCTCAAAAGCTGCCTAAGAAGCCTCTCTCCAACAGGGAGCTTTGAAGACCCCAGCCCTAAAGAGCCGAGTACAGCGGGTATTTCCTGGTAGTATCACACTTCTTTTCCCAGCATAGCTTCAGCCTATGTCAGATGGGATCACATGAAATGTAGATCCCGGAGGATGCTGGAGAGGAAGCAGAAAATGCCACCCACTTTCAAGGTCACAGCTGCAAGGAGATCCCTGTTCACGCTGCTGCACTGATCACTTACATATGAGATGAACCTTGGAAGAATAATAAAAATATACGTATATTAGAATATTCCAGGCAGAGCTATCACAGTACAGCATTGCTGCTGGTGGGGAAACTCGGCAATTAGCCTTTGCATTGACAAGAACCTAATGGCAGCTGCAAAGTTATCAAGAAGGGATGCACTCTTGGAAAAAAACTGCACGGGGCTTGAGGTTTTCCAGCTCTAAATAATCTCTAGCAGAGGATGAAATACATCTGCCCGTCATGAGTAAGTACCCATGCTCCAAAGCGAGCGTGTGACTCATTCCACAAAAACCAAGTGCATCAACATCAGCCATGCAGCTCATTTTAAAAGATTACTCATTATTCACCAGCAAATTAGATTTGTCAACAGACAGCTAGAGTAAAAATACAGTATCGCCTAGTCCTGTAATTCAAACAGCCTCATCTTACAATGTGGAATAATGAGCTTTCTGAAGCTGGGCAACAGTCGGCGAGAGTGGGGAATTAAGAGCAAGAGTGGGGAATAACACAGAGCCAGAGCACCCAGAGCTCACTTGGTGCCTGCTGGCACTATCGCAACGCGATTGAAATCACCGTGATTGGAAGGGAGCAAGAACCCAGCAGGAAGCAGGATCTGGATACAGACGGGCTGCTGGAGCCAGTGCTGAGCAGGGAAAAGATGCACAGAGCATTGCTGCTCCAGTTTTCCTGTGCCTTCGTTTACACCCTGCCCCTGGATGCTACGTACTTCAGACCTACATTGTTTTGGGTGGCTTTAATATGACTTTGCAGCTTAATTTCTTCTGACAGCGTGAAGGAACCCTTAAGGTTTCCATAAACCAAAATGTTTACAAGCAAGTGCCAGAGAGAGAGACGGGTCCAATGTGGCCTGTGAACAGCCAGCCCCCTCTGCTGCAAAATTACACGATAGCGCCCGGGACGTGCCACAAGATATTAATCTCCCAACACGCAATTTTACCCTTGAAATCGCTCCGAGACAGATACATGAGCAGCTCAGACATGACTGAGGGAAGTTTAATGAAGCAGCAAATTACAGCTCTGCCCAGGATTTTCCACCCAAGATACCACATAGGTATTTCGCAGTAGTCGCTCATCGGCAACTGTGGTCAGCGCAGCTCCATTCTGGCGTCTTGCGGTGGCACCGCTGCTGTCACGGTACTGGTGGCCACGGGTGCCAGAGCTCCGACAGGGCCACATCAGGCCATTGTCACTGAGGAGACACAAGAGCGGTTACACTCAAAAACAACTACGAGCGTCTGCCGCGGCACCCGGCCAGCCCTGAAGGAGCTCTCTGCTACCTGCTCGGAAGCAGGTTCTGCTTCCGAGCCCGGGCCTGAAGACCAGCAGTGTTCCCTGCTTTGGTCCTGCCCTGGACAACGCACGGGCTGTCAGCAGCCTGTGAGCTTACGAATATCCATGACTGAATCATGAATATCTGGGACTTCTCTAACACTTCCTTTTCAGACCTCCAGTATCTTCCAAAGCAGTAAAGGACAGATGGTAAAGCAGAGGCGAGAAGAGCCCCAGCACGATACAGTGGCTTTGGAGAGAGGACCAGGGAGCCGGGCCCTTTCGAGATGAACCACGGGTCAGATGCTTAGTTGTTCACACTCCTAGAAACCTCTCTTAGAAGGGAACTGAACTTTGAAACACAATTCCCAGGGCAGCAGGCTGTGGTCTAAGGAGTATCAGATCCACTTCTGCCTTGATCTGTTCACGGAAATCCCTTCACATCCCCTAACACAATTATCTTCCCAATTCATTTATCAATGTTTTAAGTAAAGGTATAGATTATTCTGAGTGTCATTCAACGAATGGTGGTTTCCATGCAATTACATACTGAGCCTGTAGCAGAAGGGAGGAAAAATATCAAGGAGAGAGAAACAGCAGAATTGCCGCATGCATCTCTGAAGCATCCTCCTACCAGGGCATCTCCACCAGAGCACATCCGAGAGTGCTTACTGCTGAAGCAGCCAAAGAAAAACACCACGAGGACTCTTATCACAATACTGGACGTGTGTGGAGTATTTCATTTGGCACTCACTGCAGCTCTCATAATCTTTTCCTTTATGATTAATATTAAACAAGTCATATTCCTTATGGAATTTCCTAACTGTGTCTGTTTGTATTTTTCTCTACACCATAGTTAGTATTTTAAGATTGACTCTCTTTCATTTATTTTTTTCACATTCATGTGTTTTTCCTCATTTTATAAATTAGGTTTCTTGTTTAGTAGCCATGACAACATCTGACTGTGGTGGTTACACCACAGACTGGGGCTTTTTCTTTTCACCCCCAAAGCTGCCTTAGAAAAAAATATCCTTTAAATAAATAGAAGGATAAAATCAAAGGGGCACGTTCTGTGCTGACTCCTCCTGCTTTCCCTCCAATGACCCACTTCAACAAGACTTCCCAGCATGGTGGGTGAGGACTCATTTGGCTTTAATCCTGCAAAGTCTTATCCACTTAGTTAACTTCAATGGGAATACTCAGAGCACATCAACTGAAACACATATGTAAGTCTTTAAAACCTTGAGGCCTATGCCTGCAAGGCAGAAAGGCAGAAAGCTGGAGTTATATTTTCTTTCTGGGCATTGATCTTTGCACAACAGCTAAATGCCGGTGCTGCTCGTGGGGTAAATGCAGAGAGGCACCGTTCCCACCGGTGAGGGAGGGGCTGAGTGGGTGACGAAGGGGGTGAGACTCTGTATTTCAACATTAAAAGCTGGATACAGCCTTGACTGTATTACACCGCAATATCTGGACACTATCACTGTGCTGTGGTTTGCCGTCAGCTCTTGAACACCAAACGTGATGTCGCACAGTATTCAATTTGAACGAACAGGCAGCATTCAGCTCTGGATTAAAAACCGACTTGTGTTTTGGGTCACGCAAAGCTTCAGCCTCAGGCCTCGTACTCACCTATCAGGCAGAACGTATCTGCCCAGATCTGGACCCGGCATCTGCAGGCCATTCCCTCTCTCACTCCCTATTGCACTCGGCTCCAAAACCCGTCCTGTCTCACGTTGGGGAATCTCAGTTTCTCGCCCATCTCCACTAATGAACAAACACAACATAGACTGAATGGCTGCAGACTTTGCTCCCTCTCCCCGCGAGCACATCCCATGCCTGGAAACCTTCTTCATGTGAAAGCAGGAACCACCACAGCTCTGCCTCTGAGAGCCTGTGGCAGTTCCTGCCACCTGAGGGGTTTCTGTATCTCTCTCTTGCTCTGGCCTCTTTGCAAAACCCAACTCACTTCTCATAGGAGGTTGGCAGTAGCAGGGGCCTCTCCCTTCTGAGCTGAGCAATCATGAAACAGCCCCTGCGTAGCAGCTGTCTCCTGCCTGTGAAGCAGGCCCATCCCCAGGGCACGCAGTGGGAAGGACCCTCTATTTCCCTTCGCAGGACATGGTCATTAAAGGTTGCCTGTTTACCAGGGCAACCTGAAGATCAGGCTAAAGAAACTCAAAGCAAAGTGGCATTACACAGTTTTGTGACCCAGGAAATAGTATCTTTGTGAACTAGGGAATAACATTATTCAGTCTTTTAGGATGTTGGTAACCAGTAGCTTAGAAGGAATTTATACTTCTGAAAAAATTAGGGTGTATTTTATATAAAGACCTCTCCCATGAGCACAGTAAATTGCGACGGGTTATGGATCTGTGTTTACCAACGATGAGAGATAACTAAAACTCCATGGCGCATTTTATACACTGAACATAAAATACCAATTACGCTGGGAGGCAACCACATGGAAAGCAACTCTGAACCAGGAGGAGGCAACGGGGAAGGGAAAAGGCCGGGAATGTAACAAAGGAAGATGAACCTCCAGTGCGGCAGAACCTCTGGGAGCCCTGAGACACCGAGTCCAGATGTTCAGAGGTCGGCGTAACCTGATTCCAAGAAGGAAGAGGATGTGTTTCTTAAAATTCCCTGTTGTGTTTTAATTTACTGCAGTCTTGCAGAGGACGCATGTGGTGATCACAGGTGGAGTTTTAGATTGACCATAAACATGAAGTTGGGGGCAAAAGACTCAAGCCATTTCAGCTTCCACTGCCAAAACGGTTGAGGTACAAATTTCCACGAAAACCTCTCTCTCCGTTTCCCTACACTCCAGCAATCCGTAATTGGGGCCTAGAGGAAAATTCTCCTGAAGAGATACTGCAGGCACCACCAACCCCTTCTGCTTAGAGCAACCGGACCAGTGCCCCAAGCAAGGCTGGTGAGCTGCTCACTTCTTTTGGCTGCATGGAGAGGGAGGAGGGGAAGCAACATAGGACAGTTGATAACATCTGAAGCTCTAGTTCTTATCTATGGTTACATTTCTTCTAAATACTCACAGGAAAATGATCTCTCTACTTCCTTAGGACTCTACCGCCTGCCCCTGAATACTTTGCAGGGAGGAAAGAAAAACATTGGCCTCATAGTGTCTCTGGCACCATCCCATCTGCCCACTGAATCACAGCAG
Source organism: Rhea pennata (assembly GCF_028389875.1). Lineage (NCBI taxonomy): Eukaryota > Metazoa > Chordata > Aves > Rheiformes > Rheidae > Rhea > Rhea pennata. Next base: position 17,766,206 of record NC_084677.1, on the reverse strand, counting down.
CTGAGCTGATTTTGATGCATTAGGTTTCCCAGCACCCCCTCCCCCAGATCCTGACCCTTTTACCTTGGCTTTGCTCCCTTCTGAGGTTTCTGGCCCACAGCAACGCTCAGTGTTTGATTAGGAGAACTGGCAGATTTGTTGTTGCTGCCCCAAAGGGATCTGAGTAGGGATTAGAACTGGTTTTCAAGAGTTGGCCATGGAGCAAATGACATTACTGACGCAATGAAAGCAATCCCAGTCCCCTTCCCTTTCTCTGTTCCTGCCATACGAATACCCAACCCTCATCCAAACACGTAACACAGTATCATTTATTTTTAAAGGGGAAATTTTTGAATTTTGGTTGACTATGCTTTGAATTTTCTGTTGCTCCTGTTTTTCTGCATCTCTCTGCAGCACTCAGCAGTAGGATCTGTCAGGTGCTATAAAATAATGACAATAATGTGATGGTTGACTGGCACATGAGAAATAACTATCTTTCTTTCTCTCCCAGCCTATTTCACGTTATAGGAATGAGGAGTTCAGCAAATCCTAACTTCTTTCTTCATTCAGGAAGAACAACCTGAGCTTTCACCTCTTCCAAAGCCTAATGTACCTTCAATGAAGGATGACGCAGCTGTCGGAGAGACGGAGGAAAAGTCTCGCCTTCAGTTCCAGCCAGCCTGTGAGATTTCTGGCACAGGACAGCACAGACTCTAGTAGTCAGGCAAGTTCTAGCAAAAGGTGTTGGAAAATGGGTAAAAGTAGCTCCTGCAGATGAACTGGTTAAGGCAAGGATGACAGTACAGCTATCAATCTCTTATTACTAGGAAAAAGATAAGCCTCCAAAGGAAACTATCAACAAAGTCATGAAGGGTGAAGCGATCCTTGCCTTGCAGGCCCTGCTGAACATTTTAGGCTTTGGGAAAACACAAGCTAATAAGAGCAACAGTGCTCGCGTGCCCCAGGGGAAGCAGAGGCGAGCATGGGTATGAACTCAGGGATGACCGGACACTTGCATGGCCGCGGCTTTTGGCCCTGAACGGGAGCAATCACATGGGAAACACATTGCTATGGAGCAGCAGTGTGCAGGGCTTGTTTTAAAAAGCCTGTTCACTTGGGGTAGTTTTGCTTTCTCATTTTGTTTCTTGATGTTCATGGCTTCATTGGGCGCAAATGCCAGGACTTGTCCCCAGGCTTAGAGACTTGGGTGCTCATCTGATTCTCAGAGAAGACCTGGGACTTTCATGCTTTTACAGAAAAAGAAAAAAAAAAAAAAACCTTTGTTATGTATGCAGGGAAAAAGTTTTAACTGAGCATCTGCAACTGTGAGACTTCAAGACTTCCTTGAGCCTAGTGAGCTGAGCTGGGCAGAATGGGCACAGTTTGGGCTGTTGGCACAACTCAAAGTAGTACATTACTGCTTTCTGTAGCTTTGGGGTAAAGATTAGAGAGGGCTGTTGCACAAGCAGGAGGGGCAGGCAGCCAGCAAAATGCCAGTGCGAGCAGAAAACTTTCCCTCTGATACCTGCCCCTCTCCTCCCCTCTGCTTACTTGCTTGTTTGCATGGCAAAAGAAATTCTCCACCCCAAGCTCAAATCCACACGACCTGCCAGACCCAGTCACTACGTTACGCCTGCATAATCTCATACTAAACTTTACCAAGCTGCTCTTAAGGATTTAATGCTGATTTTGTGAGTATTTCTGCTACACTTTTAACCGAGGTCCCACTGCACCGCCTTGCATATATGATTTGTTCAAGTGGAAGCGACCTGTGCAGATGTTTCAGCCAAGATGAGTATGAGCTTAGTAATGACACATTTCATAGGCAAGAACGAGCTTTTCAGATTTCAGAGGGTTCAGCTCCTTTGATCCTTGCTCTCCGAATGAATGCACTGCATGGCTACCAGAAAAACCTCTGGAAGCTTCATCCCTTCTCCCACCAGCACCAGTCATGGGATGGACTGACGGCTAACGCTGGAACAGTATTTTAGGACACTTGCTTTCCCAGGCTTTGCAAAACTGGCACTGATCAAGGGTTTGCTTGCAAGTTTTTCTAATTAAAGTAGGGTGTAAATTTAAAGTGTCATATCTCTTCCTGAATAACTCCATATGTGGACATCAGCTCCAGAACAAAACTATGTTGTTCCTGTTTAGCTTAACCCATCTTCAAAGTGGGTTGCATGTGTGTGAAACAAGAGCAGTTAATCAAGAACGCCTCCTGCGGACAGACAAGCCTCCAGCGTGCTCTTGGGAGAGACTAAACTAGGACGCGAGTCCCTTAGAGGTGAGCAGGAGCGGGGAGGCCTCGTAATATGAACACAGGCCTGGAACAAGGTATTCTCGAGCTCAAGTCCCAGCAGAGATCAGCCACTGACTCAGTTTATGGCAGCAAGCAAAATCCATTAACCTTCTGCAAAACGATGACGCTACCCCCAGGAAAGGGCAGGGGAGATCGGTGCTTGCAGGGAAGCCTCCAGGTGAAAACCACCCTGCACTGACTGCGAGCGCCTACGTGCCGCCCGCGCGCCCTGCTCACAGCGGGAGCCTGGCCCCGCACGGCCGAGGGCTGCCCGCCTCCAAGTGCGACTCCGTTCGCTTTGGGCAGCCGGGCAAAAAAATGCAGCTGCTCTAGGAGGATTTTGCGCTAATCGGAGATTTCTCTGAGTCATCGGCTCCAAGAAACCCTAGTTTTTATAGGAAGATGAAAGTAATGAGTGACACAGGTTTCCTGCAATTTCTAGCTGTTGCATCACCGAGGAGATAATGTCTTTCGTGGCGCCTGGGGACTCAGATAATACAGCTGTGTAAACTGCGTGTGGGCTAAAGTATCGCAGGGCCGCATCCTCATCCCAACACTTCCAAATCAAAATAAGACCTCTCTGGAGGCAGCATCATTACAGAGAAACATTAAACCCAGCAACTTGGCCCAGAACAAGCAAATGAGTTATTTTCATCTAAGCAGCACACGAGAAAATCCATCTTCGCTGCTACCCTGAGGCAGCCCGGACACCAAAATTCAGGACTTCCTTTGCCTTTACTCTGAAATTATGTTGGATTCACTAGAGCTGATTTAATTAAAGATAACTAGTGTTGGGGCCAGGGACTCTCCACGCCCACTGCAAACTTGCAAAACTGCCACCCATGAACGTGTGGGCATTTTTATGGATTTACATTCAGCAGACACAAGGTGTGGTTAAACAAAGCTATGCACATGCACAGAAGATGCACTGGTTAACTTCGCAGAAAATCACCCTCTGAAATACGGAAATTAATAATTAAAAAAAAAGAGTTGCCTACCTGGAGGGGTGTTGGATATCATCTGACATCATCTGGTCCATCACACCTTGATGGACATTGTCTGAGTTGCACTAATTACGCCAACGAGGTGTAATTACACCAACACCTGGCCTATCAGGTGGTGCCTGCAGCTCTGTTGCTGGTGGTATGACCCATCAGAGGCCAATTGCACCAAGCATGGCAGCTGCTAGCCTTGGCTTTACTCCCCTCGCCACCTCTCCTGGAGCATGCAGACCCCAGGGGCAGCTCCTGCCACTCCTGCGGGTGAGGAAGGGCTGCAGAGCTGCATCTGCACAGGGGAATCTGGACACCTCTAAAGGCAGAGACAAAGGGCTTGGACTTGGTGGGATACCTGGCTTTGCTAAGCAGAATACAGAAATCCATGGGAAGAGCATAATTTAAACAGTTGCAACGGACAGTGATCATGGAGGAATGATTAAAGAGCAGCAATTATGGAAGCCCCTCGTTTCAGCTAGGAGAGCTCTCCGCAATTAGCTGCATGGCAAAATCCTCCTCAGACACAGCACAAACACTACTTCTAGGACAGCAACCCACTCCCAACCTCTTCCACTTCTAACTGCTCGAACAGACATGTTCTGTTTCACACGTCTGTATCTGACACTAGTAAATGATTCTCTTCTTGATACATGTATTATAAACTCCCCTTAAAAAAGTATATAATCCACCATCTGTTGCCAGTTAAGCTGCTCTGTTTTTCTTTTATTTTTCTTTTTCAGATTTTAATATAAAACATTATTTAAAGGGTCTCAAACTCTAGATGTTGGAGGAAAAATCCAAATTCCAGATACTTCGCCAGTACCACCGTGACAGTGCTGAGAAGTAAGCAAACATCAGCAAAGACGTTCTGAGAGCCAAGGCTGGGAGATGCAATGTGGTAAATTTGAATCAGGAATACCGCACAGGGAATGGGATTAAACTTGGAAGAACCCTACTTGGGGAGCCCATCACTTAAAGCCATTACCTGAAACTATACAAATCTGTACCTTAAACAGATTTGGCACAGATACTAGTGGTTGAGTCTTTTGGCTTGGGCAACATAATGGTTCAAAATAGTCAGCTTTAGTAGCTACATCTAAATGTAAATGAATAACCATCACTGGAAATATGGTAACAACACACGTTCAAAATCATGTCAGTAACTTCAGTTACATCACTGGCTTGTAGCTGGTCTGGCTCTTATTAGACATAATGTTTTAAACATATACTTACACATACATGCAATCACATGTGCAACACATACTTTATCTCCCGTCCTTGTTTGGACCTGAATGCTACAGCACAGCACTGAGCACTCCACATCTGGAAAGTGCAGATGTTTTGAAGCTGTTTCAGTCTCGCCAACTCATATAGTTTCACTGACAACATCGTCGTAATTGATTTTGCTCTTCAAGCCCAACCACCTGGAATACTGCTAGAGCACTGCAAGCGCAGAGTTTCTGTATCTCCGAGAAATCTTGAAAAATGCAAAATTAAAAGAGGAAAAAAATTGCCCCAAAGCCTTAGAGCCTAAGTACTCTATTGCTCACACAACCTTTTCCCTTGGCAAAGAAAGGACCACATGTGGTGGATGTCAGCCATGTCATTTAATACGCCTCTGGAAGGTGTTCATATAGTGTGAAGAGGAGAAGGGTGTAAAGCCTACACAGGCTAGCGCAGAAAACGAGACCTGTGAGCACCCCGAAAGACCATAATGTGGAAGAAATAAGAAGGGCATCCAGAATTTGTTGGATTTTTGTTATACTTAAAGCAAGCCTTCCAGCACGGGATCTAACTCGCGATCTTTGAACGTCTGCGCTTAGCGATACGTCCAAGGACAAGGGGCCACGAGCGGTCCCCGGGCTACCGTGGCGAAGGCACCGAGGTACGATACAGCAGCCCCAGCCCCGGCCCCTTTCGGGCCACAGCACCCTTTTGCAGTACGAGCAAGCATGCTGCACGGTGATCTGAAAGGAAACCAGCGCTTCTGGGCAGCCAAGCGCACGCAGCTCCTGCCGGCCCCGAAGGCGAGAGCCCCGGTCAGCAGCGACCACCAGGACGGACCTTCCCGCCGCGCTTCCCAAGCAGGGCAGCGCTTGGGGCCTCCCGGGCACGCCCGGCTCCAGGGCTGGGTTTGAAATTTAACAGGTTTAAACAGGTCGAAATTTGAGGTTTAACGAGCAAAAACATTATCCGGGCAGCCAGGGCGAGCCGCCCGCGTGCCAGGCGCCCCTCCGCCCCGCGCCCCGTCTCCAGCCGGACGCCCAAACGCAGAGGCACCGAGCAGCAGCGTCCCAAGGCGCCCCGCTTCACCCTCCCTCAAAAAAACCAAACCCCCAAAGCCCCCCAAACCCCCAAAAGCCCACAAAAAAGGCGGGCTGCGGGACCCCTCCACCGCTTGTCTCCCAGCGAGAGACGGCGAACCCCAGCAGCGCGGAGGCTTCGCTGCGGAGCCCTGCCAGGCGGCCCTGCCGCGTGGAGCCGTCGCCAGTCCCCTCTCCAATTAATCACGTTCCCATACTGATTAACAGCATGATTCATGTCTCGTTAGGCGCATTCAGGAACAAACAAGGCTGTATTTCAAGGCCGCTGGCTTAATGGTTAAAATAAATACCTTCCAAACTTCTATTTTCAAGTAGCTGAACCTTTTCCACCTTTACAACTAATTCAGACTTCCTTCAAATTATTTTTCTAAGTAATATAACAATTTGTTTTTCATTAGAGCTTGTCAAAGCCGGACTTTGGTTTATTTTGAGAGAAACCAGCGCTCTGCAGAAACTGTTTAGTACAATTTGAATGACGCCCAAAGGGGTTATTGCAGCCACAATCAAAATAGAGTTTACGGCACTGGCTAGGGGTGACACTTTATTTAATGATTTAAAAAAAAGAAAAGAAAAGGAGGAAAAAAGAAACAAAAAACCCAGCCCCCTGAATCAGAAGCTAATTAAATGCATTGCTATGGCTAACAGTAAGTGTTTCCAAGTCACTCTGACTACTGCAAAATGCAAGGACTGAACTCGTTGCTAACTGATCCCAGACCCCACCGTCGGCGCGGCGTTATTTCCTGCCTGGGGGTGGTAGGGGCTGGCACCCCGGGCCGGCGGGTGCTAATTCTCCCGGGACGATTTTTGTCTGTGGCTTCTTTCTTGACCAGAGGAAAAATCGACAAAACGGGACTTTGGCGAGCGCGGCGTTTCCGCTGGGCTTTGCCATCGCCCGGCGGCGGCGCGCGGAGGCGTAGGGTCTACGCTGTCTCGCGGGGGCTCACGTCGAGTGTGCGCCCGGGGCCGAACTCTCCTGGAGGGGTCGGGACGGAGCCTTGGCGTTGCTGCGTTTTGCCTGCACTTGTATTCGCCTGTATTACAGCGAAACCCACGGCAGCGCCACGAAGGCGAGGGAACGGCTCTGATTTTCCAGCACTGCAAGCTGCCCCGCTTTCCCCTTATTATTATTTATTATATTTTTACCTTTGTGGGACTGAAGCTCCTTCCCATCTGGCAGAGCCGAAGCTGCCCCCGGCTCCTCCGCGCGTGCTAATCCAATGCTACCTGCCAGATCACAGGGGCAAGGTGGCTTTCCCCCCCCCCCCCTTCTGGCTTTCCTCTAGCTTCCCCTCATCAACTCGTTTGCCAAGCAGTGTAATTTTACAGCCTGGCTCCAGGAGCCAAGAAACACGTTTGCTGGTGTAAGCTGTGCGTTAGACATCGGGAAAAACATGCAGCTTCAGGGTTTTAGGAGCCAGCTACGGAGAACGGCGAAACACCCGCAAAGCGGTAAGGACGTGTTTCTTCACCCTCTCGGATTTCACTCGCGGACTCTCGCGCTCGACTCTCTCTGGCCGTGGGTGGCTGAGTGGAGGGATGGGCAAGGGCGAACGTGTGCGCACACGCAGAGGACCAACGTCGGCGGGGAGAGGAGGGAGAGACCACGCGATACTGCCCGAGGTGGTGTGGTGGGAAGGGTCCTCCCACTCCGCTTGCTCAGAACCATGTATAACAGTGTCTAGATGTCACCTGTGGTCTCCAAGAACCTTGAAGACCTCTTCTTCCACCTCTAGATACTAATGACCACATTTTGGACCTCACTTCTCCTCAACTTGGGTGTGCTTTTGATCTGCATATATATTTTGGGGGTCAGATCCCATTACTACTACAAAATCAACCAACGGGTACCATGAGACTCAAAATGCAAGAATCATTCATCAAAGCCATTCGTAAAACATTTACCAGGGGCCACTACAACCATCTTTAGCTGGAATCTGCAGCCTTCGCATGCCCGTCACACGCACCGGCTCTGGTTTCCGATACGACCCCCAGCTGCCAGCACCTCAGTGAACACGGCTCTGCCTCCAAACAGCAGCGACAGACTGCGCCTATGCTTCCCAGGAAGGGCAAAAATAAATGGTAGCAAAAAGCTCACTTTGTTTCATGAACTCTTAGAAATACGCTTGGTTATATATGAGCAAAGGGCAAACTCCAGCTCAGGCTTATTTGGAGATTGTGGCTCAGATTGGACGTTTCTCACTGGTCTGTTTTTACAGGGCTGTTGTGCAGAACTGAGCAGGGAGGGAGCTGAGTTTTAAGTCTCTCCTCCAGTTTTATTCCTGGCAGAGACAGTTTGCAGCAGTGTTGCTCGGCACGTCGAGTCTGGCACCTGCTTACAATAAATCCCTAACGATGCTGAGAAGTTAAACGTCCATTTAGTTTAATTTCTGTTTTAGATTTGGATTTCTATGTACCGTAAATGCTAGAAAGAATGTTTTTTTGAAACAATGCTGCGTATTTACCTTGGAGATCTTCTACAACTGGCTGCCCTTCATCTAAAATTTCACTCTACATGCAGAGAGATGCGCTCAGCACACAGAGTCCAGCGGGGGAGACTCTGCTGCCGTCAGCTGGCAATGCCTTTATGCCAGCTGCGATACTTGGAGAAGGCTCCCTTGCAGGTGGGATGGGTCTCAGAAACCCAAGGGGTTTGAATCCCAGCAGGCACTAAAGGAAGAAAAAAAACCTCATGGGGCGATGTTAACCTGTCAGACCAGGTTAGGAGTCTTTGCTAGAGATCTCTGTGTGATGTGAGGCTGAGAAAGGCTCCTGCAACCTAGGAAATGCCGTGTCCCAAAGTCTCATCCTCATGGTCATCTCTTCACAGTGCAAACATCTTTCCTCGGGAGACTGGGATTTCAAGTGGCAATTAATTAAAAAGTCAGAGCAGCCTACTGCAATCCCTTTTGGGAGCAGGGAATCACCAGGGCCGAGGACACGCACCCTCTCCCCCTCTCCTGCGCTCGCGGCACAGGCAGCCGGGCTGGGACCTCCATGCCAGGCTGTGGAAGACCCTCCTCCAGCAGAGGCACCTGGCCCTTGGCAGCCGCCGCGCGCAGCTGCGGGAGCTCTGCTCGGGAGCTCTGCTGGAGCCTGCCCGGGGGAAAAACTGCTGATGGGGCCTGGCCGAGCTGCTGTAAAATCTTGGATGACATTTTCTCGCAGCTCACCTTTGATCCTGGCAAACGTGCTCTGGGTGCTATGAGTTGATTGAGAATATCTCTGTGTGCAGATGTCCTGCAAAAACTACACCCACAGCTGTAAATCACCAAGCCCTCCCCAGTCTGCTGGTTAGTAACAATGAATAATGATTTTCCTAATGGGAACTGGCCAGCATTCAACCCACTCCTTGATTTTTATTTTTTCTAAAGCAAAGTCTATTTATATCGAGTGACTTGCAATAAGTAAAAGCCTTGGACTTGCTGGGGAATTATTAAAGATCAAAAAGCAGCCAAATGGGGAGATTTCCGGAAGCTCAAGTTAAGGGGACCTGCGTCCACACAGGCAGAGCCCAAAACACGCTCCCACATGCGGACCGAAACCGCAGCGCTGGGGATGCACAGAAGCAACACGTGCGCGTGGCGCCCAGGGCTCCACCATCGCACCAACCTCCTGCACGGTAGGTGGCCGGCGACTGCCCGAGGCAGCGCAACCTGCAAGCTGCGCCCACGGCAGAGCCGGCCGGCAACACCGTCGGAGACGAACCTCCGCTGAGACGGCAGCAGCCTTCCAGCCCCTCCTCGCCGACGCCGCCTGCGGCGGCAGCCCGCTCGCTAAGCCCTTTTCCTTACGCACGTGAAAGAGGCGAGAAGAATAAGTTCACACTTGAAAAAAAAAAGCTTTCTTTTTTTTTTAAGCACGACTCTCTTTTGGGCTCCTGACAAAGCAATATTCTCCAGGCCAGTTGGAATCTGGAAAAATACACTTACTCAAGCTAGCCACCATGACTCCAATAACAATTATAAAATGTCCAATAAAACTTGCATGTAATGTCAATTCAAATCTTGAAAAGCAGAATTAAGTGGTATATCAACATTAAACTTTATTGCTTCCTTTGCAGAGCACAAGTATTGTCAATAAAAGTCATTCTGAATGAAGAAAAGGGTAGTAAATATTAAATAAACAGGTTTTTGTTGAAATGCTATAAATGCACCAGAGCCGCACACTACACTGGGACCCTTTTTCCCTTTGCAGACTCCCCTCGTGATAGAAATAAGTCAGTAATTGCAAACTATCAATAACGCACCAATTAAAGGGTGGTTAGATGCATGCATTTACAATATGGCATTATGAGCCTTTATCGCGGGCAGTTTGCTTGTGCAGATCGCCCCGGCTCCACCTGAGCCCCTGCCGCACACGGCAGGCGTACGGCTCGTTAGGGGCCTCGGGAAGCCGGGCGCCTTCGCTGGCCGTCACGGCCGTCCCCAGCAGCGTCCCGGCCCCGTGCCAGCCTCCTGCGCGGGAGCACTTCCAACAGCGAGAAAGCAGAGCCGAGCACGGGGAGGAGAGCGGCAGCTGGGAGGGCTTTCTGGTAACCCGGGTCTTTTCCGGCAGAGAGGCGCGAAGACAAACTACCGTCGTCTCAGGCTCTTAGGCAGCTGCTCTGCTACCGACACAGGACCGAACACGACAGCCCTGCCCCGGCCCTGGGACTGGGCAGCACGGCTTCGCTTTCCGAGGCCCTTCACCGCGGTCCTTTCTTGGCCCATTTGCCCTAAAACCCAGCAATCACCGCCCTCCCTAAGCCTCCTTACAAGCAAGACTATCTCCACTTGCAATCCCCAGCATGCCGACCTGGATTCCGTCGGCACCGGCTCGGCACTCATCCCCTTCCTCAGTGATGCTTTGCTTTCTCCACGGAGGAGAAGGCAGGTTCTCCTTTTTAGAGTTGGGCTGAACCTCCTGGTTACAGAGGAGACATCACCCGCGGTGGCCGACGCAAGCAGACCCAGCGTGTTAGCCCCAGACGCAGCGATGCCCCGAGACCGCCCTGAAGCCGAGCGCCAGCGAAGGGCAGCTGCCCTCGCTCTGCTCCCGGTGCGCGGACCTCCGGCTAAACCGAGAAGATCCCTGACGCCAAAAGGTGTGTAAAGAGAGCAAAGCAAAGGTTATACGTCCTGCGGTAGCCAGACACAACAGGACGTGTTTCAGAAGCAGGGAGGGCAGCAGCCTTCTCTGTGCGAATGCACAAATCCCTTGGCTTTTATGTCAGCCCTTTAAAACCCGATCAGCATTTTTGTGGTTTACCAATAGAGTTTATAAGCTGTTCTCCAGTTTAATCATGGCACGTATTTACAGGAAGCAGTAACAGCTCCAGTATATGAATTTCATGATGCTGCAGTGACACTGAAGAAACACTGCAGTAAGCACGAGCTGGAAGCTGCACTTCTGCAAGTTGGAGGGGCTGCGGTTTACTGAAGTTTTTCAATATTCCTGGGGCAGAGGAGAAGGAAATCAGATGGGACCTAGGAACGTACACATTCAGCATCTTCTGTTCTCTGCCTTTTGCACAGATTCATTTATTTCATGTAAAAAAATAACTGGAATGGGAATGCTATTACTTTGCGAACAAATGATTTTCACTATGAACCTTGGCAAACTTGGCGGCTGCAAAAATCAGAACTCAAATGTTTTCAGAAAAACATTAAAAATCTAATTCTCTTCAAAAATTTACTTCTGGAGAAATTGCAAATATTCCTCCAGGCCTTCCACAACCTTCGGTCAGAGCCAGGGCCATCACAGAATCAGATTCTTTGCCCTGGTCCCTGTGCTAACATTTCTCTGCCACCCACATGGATGGAATCTAACCAAACGCAAGGGAAATAAATCTCCAGGAACACACCAGCAGCAGTCATACCAGCACGAATTACCCAAAAGCTGGCAGCTAATTGCTTTGAATCATCTTGGTTCACTCCTGTCCTGGTAGTGATGCAGTTCCTCTGGACACTGCTCTGGCAGAGGCTCGATGGGCTACAGCCCATGGTGCTGCCGCGACGGAGAAGGTGCTGCCCCCGGCCCGCTGGCCTGCACCCTGGCTGCGGATTCCCGAGCCGGCATGAGCGACCCACGCCTGCAGCTCCACCACCCTGTCCTGTCCCAGCTGACAGCCCCAGGACCTGCCCCGCTGCACAGCACCCACATGCATCACAGGAGAGGTCTAATGCCCTTCAACCACCCCTACGATTTCTTGGGGGAAGGTGTGAAAGCAAACCCAGGAGCGTCTCACCTGGAAGAGGATCTGCAAAATGCCGTGTACGATGCACATGCGACGCCCAAGGAAGATGAAGAACGGCACCACGAGCTCGATGAAGTGGTTGAATAATGTCTCAAACTGATGAAACCACCACGGGGAGCGATGCATGAAATAAGCTATCGGGTTGGGCACCGGCTGGGTCTGAAAGAGGAAGGAGAAGACACGTCACCTGAAGTTGAGCCCCTTTCCCAGTCTGACCACAGGGCTCCCTGCAGAGCTCCTTGGCTTTTCTCCTTCCTTCTCCAAACTTGCCCACAGAAGAGCTGTCCTTTGCCTCTGAGGAGTAATTTCATGTTATAGAAAATTATTTTTCAAAATTTTTCATGAAAAACAAACGCATTTTTAAACCCACACATCTTTTAAAAAATGAGAGTTTTAACTTTCTCTTTCGTTTTCCATTATAATCAAAACCTCCCATTCACCTGAAATGAAAACCACCCTTAGGCAATACTGAAACGTTGTTTGACACCAACGGATGTTAAATCACTCTACAGAAGTGCTAAGATGCTCAGAGCAGCCATGCAGATAGCGAAACCGAGAGAAAGATTTTCCCAGGGTCGCGCAGCAGGTCACGCAGAGCCATGAATGGAAACCAGATTTCCAAACCTAGGAGATACTCTTTCAGAATGTTTAAATTTGAAATAAATGTGGTGGTAGCATTACTTTCCAAAATCATAATTCAGGAGAGGAAAGTATAATTCCTCTAAACATGCTATATTGGTTTAAGATATTTACGTGCTGGCCTCGTGACAATATTTTTCTTCTATCAGCCTGAAGTTTTTTGACACTGGGAAATCTTCCACCCAGTACAACGTTTTACAAAGGAAACAAAAACAAATACTGACACATTAACAATTGCAACCCGTAAAAATGCTGCAATTTAAATAAAAAGAAGGTAACAATTTACCTTAGCACATCTAACTAAAGCTCAAATTCATTATTGATGCTTTAAAATCCTGTCAGAAAAAAAAAAGAGGATGAAAACACTGATTTTAATCGAAGGAGACACAACACATCTTTAAATTATTTGTAGCTAAATCAAAAATACAAACAAAACGGGAAAAATATTGTACTATGCACGGCAGTTGAGTCCGCTCCCACTGCCAAATCCCACAACCATTGTAATTCCTTATTAGCAAAGCTGGGATTAATAAAGCTCTCGCTCTCTCCGGGCTGGAAGCTGCTGCAGCCCCTCAGGCCGGGCGACCGCATCCTTCCTTCCTCGGCCGCGGGGGCACGGGGCCGCGGGGGCCGGGCGCCCGCTCCCGCCAGCTCCGGCCCCGCTGCGAGCTCCTCCGCCGCTCTGGCCGCCCCGCAGCCGCCCCGGCCGCTCAGCGAGGCTCTCGAGGAGCTCTCTAACCTCGCTCCCGAACCGCCGAGAAACGCCCGTGGCTTTCCCCCAAAAGGGCCGCTCGTTTCCGGGGCTTTTTGTTGCTGTTGCTTTTTCGTTACGAAGCCGCCCGATGCGTCGGCCCCGGCGCTGCGGCGGGCAGCCGGCGGGACGAGCGGGCGCTGCCGGGCTCGTCGCCACCGCCGGGTCCGGCCGCTCCCGCGCGGGCAGCGCCGGCCGCCCGGGAGCACGGGGGGACACGTAACGTTACCCCCGTAGTTAGACGTGTGCTCCCCCACGAACCGAAATCCCCGCGGCGCGACGGTGCCGGGCGGGCGCGCGGCGGATGCGCAGGGCTGGGCTGCCGCCGCTTTGTTTTGACGCCCAGGCCACGGCCGACCATCGGCTGCGCTCTTCTGCTTCGCCGCCCGCGCCGCTCGCGCCCGCTAGCAGAGCCGCTCCGGCACCGCAGGCTGCGGCGGGCAGAGGCTCCCCACGACCCGCGCCAGCCCCCGCCCAGGACCCCCTCCCGGCGCTCCGGCGGGGACTCCAGCGCTGACATTATCACACCGTCAGTGGGGGCAATGCTGTAAGACAGGCAAGGTAAGTCAAACGACAAGCCCCGACTCCCGAGACCGAAAGCCTAAAGCGGCAGCAGACACACGGCGAATAATACGCGGTTCCCGGGCATTTGTTTTGACAGAGGGAAAGAAACGGATTCGATAGGGGAAGTCCTGGCAGCGGGGCCTCTGGAGCCGTCAGCAGCAAGGAGCCCTTCCTCCTCCACACTGCAGCCGCTTCTCCGGAGCGCAGATCTCGAGTACGTAAGGTTGAATAAACCATAGTAACAGAGGAGTGATTTGCGTGTATCAAATTAGTTAAAACACTGGCGGGGGGGACGAGCGAGGAGGAGCCCCACGGGTGTCCCGCGCAACGCGCCCCGCCAGCACGGGCGGCTTCCCGGGCGGAAGCGGCGCTTGCTCGGGAGGCAAAAGCAAAGGGCGAGGGCGAGCGCGCGAATCCGCGCTGCCCCAGCGCCCGCGGGAGCCGGGCCCCCACGCCGGCCCCGCTCCCCGGCCCCGCCGCCACCGAGCGCCCGCCTGGCCGCGCGCGGTCGGCGCAACTAACCAAACAAGCCCTGGAAAGAAGTACAGGAACGTCGTTCAGTCCGGTCTCAAGGAAGCCACATTTCTGGATAGCTCTGTGAAGCATGAAATGCTTTAAAAAAAAAAATTAGCAAAAACTGGCTCTATGTGTCAAGTCAAGGTGTAATATAATAAACCTACTGCCTCTCACACCTCCAGCAGTTAGGGAAAAACTGCCCTGCAAATGTGTTTTGAAATGAGATTGCAGAAAATTAATTCCATAATTCATGGGGCAGATTTGTAACGTGTGACTTCGGGGTGATACTCGGCAGGGGCTGCTTGCACTGATAAATGAATTTGACGTTGCCAGCTAAAGCATGCTCTCTGGCTTGTATCTACCAGGTTTTATGAGGGCTGGTAACAGATTCTAAAAATATGCACAATAAACTGTTTTTTCTCCCTAAGGGGTCTATGGTTTAATTATGTTCTTAGTGAGAACCATTAAAGTGCTAAGTACCTGAAGACTCCTAATTTACTAAACTATATGCTACTAAAACCCAACAGAAGGCTATTATACACCAGAGCAAATGCTCTTCTCTGGGACTGTAAATGCACATGGTCTCTCCTCTCAACCCCTTTTCCCTTACTAGCATGGCATTACATAAACTCTGATGAAGTATTTAATCCACGTGTTAGATACCCCATCTCAGACTAGGAAAATCTCCAGGCTCTCCTACACGTGTGCGTGGAAACAAGCCCCGCATTGTCCCGGAGCAACCCGCTGCCGAAGCTGGGCTGCGCGTGTTATTCCTTCATCGCTGCCGGGCGGCAACCACACGGCATCTGGGGCACAGTCGGTGCGCAGGGAAGACAACGTCCTCCGAGACTGCATGCGAGGAGGAGTCCAGAGACCTATCAAGGTAGTCTTGTCCTTTGCCATGGTGTATTTTTACCTTCCTTCGGACCCTCCGTTGTATTTGCTGGCTTGGCTGGGCATCTCAACAGCTCAGACTCACCGAGGCTTCAGCAAAATATTATCATCAAATTATGAATCAACCTGTCTCGACAAAGTGAACTAAAAATCCGTTATTTTTCTGTTTATAAATGGTAAAATCGGATGATCTATTGATTCAGTTAACCAAAAGTAGACTTGGCATTAATATTAAAACTACACTAAGGATGGCTTGCAGGACAGCTTTTCCAAATACCGCCCTGTATGCCTGTCTCTGAAGTCTGAAGAAGCCCAACTTCATGAAAACCAATGCAAGCATTAAATATTCTTAGACACTTAGGGTACTGTAATTCATTTTTACCTGGAAAGGCACCTCCTGAACCACATACTCAAACCCAAGTGCAGATATCTATGGAAAAATCTTGGAAAACATAGTAGGAAATTAAACAACAACACACAAAAAATTGATGAGAGCAATCAACGATTCAGTCAAAAGAAATAGGATTAGCTTGGCCCAACTGACACTTTATTAACAGTGTGTGGGTACCCAAGGGCTCCAGCAGTCAAAAGAGAGGAAGTCCTTGGCACAAACAGAAAGGTGTGAAGAACAGCAGTACCCTGTCAAGCCAAATGAAAAACCACGCTGAGAATTATTATTAAATGCTTTCCTGCATGCTGCTGTTGCAATGTCCTGACCAACACAAAGCACAGGGCTCCAGCTTCCCTAAGTACCAAGACATGAACTCATCTTCAAAGGAAAACACCGAGTTCTCACATACTTTGGACCAAAATAAATAAATAAATAAATAAATAAATAAATAAATAAATAAATAAATAAATAAAGATCCTCCATTACAGCGAATTATTTGATCAACAGGATCCAACAGGCTGTTTCTCTGCCAGTGTACCCTGCTTCAGACCTTGACCCCTTCTCCTGACACATCTGTAGATCAAAGCTCCACCTTCCAAAACCCGAGCAATGGGCAGCCGTGCTGCCCAAGCAGAAGAGCAAAGGCAGGTGAGCAGAAAGCAGGTAAGCGTATGTCAATCTTCTGCCTTCCTCACTGGTGGGGCTTTGTGGTAGGTGCACTACGGGTGCAGCACGATTCACTGATGAGCAACACCGTGATTTTGCACAAAGATATAGAGGTAGGCTACAGTTTTGATAGGAAGCTGAGCAGCAAACTGCTCAGCATCTTATGTAAATCCCAGTGGTAACTGTGTGTGAGCTTAATACACGTTCATGCACTCCTTTTTATGCATACATGCATGAACACAACTCACCGTTTGCATGCTACCAACATACACACGTATACAACAACTAAACCAGCTAAAACCAGCCCCTTTGAAACCTTTCCGTTATTAATATAGTTCTAATCAAAATAAAATCAAAAGGAAAAATTAAAAAGTTGTTTCTGTCTTAAAATGCACACAGGTCTAATGTCTAGTTGGGTCGGAAGGGGTCAGCTCTTCAGCAATGCAATATCAAAATAATTAAGATTTGATAGAGCTATCAAAAAGAAAAGTTACCTACATGTTCCTGCTGGGCAGAGCTTCTCTTGTGCAGTCAATAGTAATATTCAGTTCATAGAAAAACATACTGGAATCTGCCTGCTTTAAGACAGCAACCCAAGCCAAGGAGATGTGTGTTTGACTCGGTGCCAGCACAACCATAAAATGTTGGCAATTTAGTAGAGACGTAGTGCCGCGCCACTCTCCCAAAGGACCTAAATAAACTTCAGATGTAGAACATATATTTTTACTTTTTATATATATAAATCTGCTGTTTCATTTTTAACTCCTTTCCCCAGCCTTCCCTGCGTCTAAGGTTTTTCAAAGTTGAAACAGGTCCCTACTTCTCCAAGCTGAATGAAGCCTCAGCAATGAAAAGTTAAAAGCATGAAAAATCAGAGAAATGATTCACGTCTGGGCGTTGGGTTTCTTGTGGAATGATGGCTGCACATGCGGCTGCACATGCTCATGGGGAGAGGATCTTAGGAGAAAGTTCTGCCGGGCAATTCTATGCCTCTGTGTTAGAAAGTATCCCAAGGAATTCTTTTTCGTGTTCACAAAGCTGCACTTGCAAAGTCACCGGCGTAGCTGAAACCTTCCTGCCACATCCGTGACATTTAGCTACAAAGCCAAGCCTGGCTCGTGATGAGTCAGCCTCGATTTACACCAGCACGAGTGAGGAGCTATGCTGGCTCATAGGGATATGTTTTACCAGGAGTACATTTAAATGACAGCTTTTGAATTCCAGCAAATTGGGTGGGGGCAGAAAGATCTATAGCTGCACTGTTTGCTTTTCCAGACTGCACCCTACCTCCTGGTCAGAGCTATCCTTCTCAAATAATAAAGACCACATTTCCACGGCCCACAGCATACCTGTTTATTGACTCTATTCCTACATAGCATGCCTTGGAGCTGCTTGCTGTATATAGAGTTAATTGTGGATGTATTACAGATTCACCTATTTATTCTGTACATTCTTGGAGGGGTCCAGAGCTAAAATTACACAAGGAACTGCAGAACAGCTCAGGCTATTTATTTGTTCAAAATCCCTTTAAAATAATTAGGAGGCCTGGAACAGACATCTTGGCTCTGGTGGGGCAAAAAGACTCCGGGGCTACCAACTGCAGATTCTTTATTGCCTTCCCTTCCCAATCCCGCACGTGTGGGAAGAGCCTGTTCATTAGCCGCACCAGCGATGTGTCCTGTTTGGCTTGGGCAGCACAGACTGGAAGGCATCTCAGTGTGAAAAACCAGGGCTAAGGGCCATCAGTTCTTATCAGGAAGCTCCCATCACATTGGGCAAGGGAATGAGATCTGGGAGCTGCAGCTTGCTCCAAATGCAAGGCAAGCGAGCGAGCACTGAGCTAACACTCGAAAGCTACCGCCAAGGGCGATGCCCTGGAAGAGGATGGTACCATGCAACCCTGCAACTGAGGATGTGGAGATGCCAAAAGGATGAGGATGATCTGGGGCCTGATCCAAAGCTCAGTAGGCACACCACTCATTTTTCGCATTAGCTCTAAGGGCAATATCTTCCTGCCATTCATCATCGCTAATGTTCTGGTCTACAGACCTCTCCATCTGAGCTGCCAGAAGGGGGATGAAAAATATTCCTCCACTTGCTTGGAAGATCTGGAGGGTTCAATGACAGAAAAGCACAGGCTCCTCCACGTAGTCATGGCTGCTCTTCCATCCACACGGAAGAGATGGCTCCTTCCCAGTTCCCACCTTTCACTGGCTTGCGACCTCTCCCCACATTTCCCCCACTTGTTAATTGCCAACAACCCAATCAAAACTGAAGCTCCACCTTGTGCCAGCCAGTGCTGGGTGAACGCAGGACGGCATGGTCACCCTCCTCGGGCCCCCTTGGGCTAACACTATGCGCACCAGCAACAGCATTTCAGCCGTCCTGTTTATGTGAAAGGACATAAACTTTCCCTTCCCTCAACTACTGCTATGAACCAGCTGACATAAGACCCTGCACGAACTACGAATCCAGTGTCTCCATCCCCTGTTCCTCTATTTCCCACGTTGCGCCTCCGCAGCAGAGTCCCCACCTGCACAGCCAGTCCCCAGCCCCAGGCGCGGCCCCAGCAGTTGGGGCTGACACCATGTTGACATCATGCGGCGCTTCCTGGTGTGTCTCATACGCTGAGGTTTTCTCCCGATGCAGTGATAGAAACGCACTGCGCAGTCTGACGCTGTAACAACAGAGCTCGCATTCCTCGGCAGATCACGAGGCAGGGTTACTCACCAATATTTTAAATTGCCATTTAAGAGCATATTGCAAATGTGATCCTTTAATTGGTCACTGTTATGGCTCTCTATTAGAGAAGACAAGTTTTTCCACACAAGGTAAGCCCTTGTGAAAGCACTGAAAATGTTTAAAACCAATCCAGTCCTGATATATTTATTATATATTTCTATATATATAAATAATTTCATGAAAAGGAACGTACTGAGTGGAAACTCCATTTAAAATGTGATCCCAGATGGTGGCAAAGCTCTAAAATTGCAAGGCAACATGTAAAGAAAGATTAACGACCTAAAACAGGCACAAATTTATGAGGTGAAAGCCCCTGTAATCCTAGAGAAAAATGATACCAAACGTTAGACTAGACAGCTAGAAAATGCCTCTGCTTAGTTCATATGGCCTCTGCCATTTTACATTTTCTTTTAATATACATTACTTTGGGGTTCATTTAGTCTTTTCTCCTGTAGGACAGAGCTATCGCTTTGGTACATGAACATGCTGATGGATTTGCCAGCTCCCACCAGGCACCTTTATTTAGCAACCGGTAAATCAGATGTCAGGAAACAGGTATTCTGTCCGGCGGTTTGCAAACAGGCCGTGCCCTGCCGCGTGCCCAGGAGATACGCAGTAGATGAGTGAAACCGGGAGCCAAGTCACTGTGTCGTGAATTTTCCAGGGCCTTCTTTTCATGCAAAAACACAGCTGAAGCAAAGAGAGATGTCACCTACCACGGGTAAGTAGCCTAGTGCACATCACGGACCCAAGTGACAGAGACAAATTCCCCTAGAAGGGCTCAAAGCTGGGATGGCTTTCCTGTATCCCACGCTACTGCCTTCATCACGGGGCTGTAGGTCGCCTGAGATTGTGTTTCTGCCCCAGCAAATTCCACCCAGACCTGCAAACCTTCTCAAAGTCTTACTAAGAGAGTCTTCCGAGAGGCTTTTCAACGAATTGTGATTTTCTGACCAAAACACCCACCTTTCAGCAAGAAGTTCTTGGCACACTCTATTTGATAACACAGTTGTGAAAAATAGTACGTTTTTAAAACACTTTGCAAATAAAAAGGTATTCAGGCAACACAACAACATTAAACTAAATCGATCACGCAGGCAGAAAGCAGCTCAGGCCCGAGCTCACCGCAGCGTTCAAACACCGTGATTATTTTGGGTTTGCGGCAGCCCCGGGATGCAGCAGAGCGACGGCGATGGTTGGACGCAGCAGCGGGATGCCGCCGGCCGTGGGAAGTGGGAGAGGCTGACCGTGACCTGCGGGTGTAGCAGAGACACGGATGCAGCGACCAAAAGCCACCACAGGACCTCGGTCTGCTGCTGGAAAAAGAAAGGTCTCTCTTTTCCGTCAGGAGTCGCACAGCCCTGCACTGTAACAGTGATCTGCTGCCAACAGATAGAGCTGCTTAACTACCCGAGGGTCAGGAGAGCATTTAAAATTCAATTTGAATTTAACTACTAAAAATACAGATCACAGGCTGCCAAAAACAGCTGAGGCTGAACCTCCAGAGTAGAAGATGGTCAGAGGAGGAGGGGGATGAAAAAATATTGGTATTAAAAAAGAGGACAAGCTTGCATTCAGTTAGGACACGGTGCCCTTGCCCACGGTGCTCTCCAGGAGCACGTTCAGAGAAGGATGGTGGCTCCCAGCTGAGAACCTACAGCCTCCTTCACTCACCCGCTCCAACATGGGGCCTGGGCAGAGGAGCGAGCTGTCACGTGGCTCCGACACGGATCCGGCCGGGGCCAGGCTCAGGGGAACCTCTCGTCCCTCGCCGGACCCCGTGGAACGGTGCTCGCGTTGCAGACGCTGCGTTTTACAGGCCTTTCCTTCCAGAGTCTCCGACCACCGTGGGAAAGGCCAGATTCAGGCTCCTGAAGCGAAGGTGCTGCTGCCGGTGGCCAGGCAGCCCCCATGCGGGCAGCGAGCCCGCGGCTCCCGTGCCCCCGTTTGCAGGGAGGCCAGGGAAGCCGCCGGCGTCGCCGCGCTGCAATCCCGCCGGCTCCTGCTCGCAGCAGCGCACCGTTTCTAAAATGGCCCGTGCCTATCTTCTATCAATCATAAAGACTCGTGCCATACAGAGGGGTCGGTCCCCACCGAGCCGGCGTGCTTTGAAGGGCAGACGCGATGGTGGTGGGCGGCAGATGCTGGGCTACGGCTGCTCCCGGCACCCCGGGAACCCGGGTGCCACCTACCAGCCACCGCTCTGAAAACGGGCTGCGGCTGCTTTCCCAAAAGCCCTCGGTGCCTCGCTTGCTTCCTTTCTCAAAGTCCAGGGCTAAAACTAGAACCGAATCTCCTTCTGAGGGCCTTTTTTTTTGCTATATGCGCTCATAAATAGGACGTGGAGCGCCAGGCCAAGGAACGCGCGGGCAGCGTCAGAGGGCAGCGTGCAAGAGCCGCCTGCGGCTCGCGCCCGGGTTTGGATCAGGCTGCCTGGGGGCCTGGACATTTACTTTTTTTTTTTCCCCTCCCCACCCAGGAGAGTTACAGCTCGAGACAAACAGTGGGATCATTCATAAAACGTGTTCACAAAGGCTAAATTGTGTCATTAGGAACTCGCTACCTGGACGGTCATTCGAATTCTCCGAACTGGAGCACCGCTTCGCTTCGAGCCAAATCAAACCGACGGGGAAGGAGGGGGAAACTCAGAGCCACCGGCCGCCCAGTTTAACTTTCCAATTCAATGAAAGACAGAATAAGCTGCGCATCGTCTACCTCAAATCAGGGCACTTAAACCAAGCGCCTGGTTTGAGCAGCTGCTGTCATAAGTGAAACCTCCAAGGAGCGCAAGAGCAGGCGTCACTTTGCAGAAGGCATTCTGGTGCTGGTCAGCTCGATGAGTCACCTGGGCATTGCTGAAAGGACTTGGAGCCAAGGCAGAAAAAGAGGGAAAATAATGAAAATTGTAACCTTCATACTAAAACAAAAAACCAAACTCACTCCCAAGAGATTTCAAGAGATAAAAAGCAGCCTGGATTTCATGTCGGGGACATTGGTTGAAAATCTAGCCCCCACGCAAAGTGACTGGCAGCCACACATTGATCAGATGTTTGCACAAGGCTGGAAAGGGTGAAACAAGCTGAAGGTTGTCAGCTCCAGCCATCCTGCCTGTTTGTACAAAGCCCTGCCATGCGTTCCTGGGAAGCTGTTAACTGTAACTTAAAACAGATTTCTCCAAATAATAATAAAAACTGCACTGACTCTTCACTCTGTTGGAGGGGGGCAGAAATGGACTGGTATCATCAGGGAAATGTTTTACCTAATAGTGAAACCCTGGGAAAGCCTTCTGGTGTGGGATTTCCCGCAGTACCATCAGAGAAGTCTGCTCCTTGCTACTCTAGTCACTGTATCAGCAGACCCCAAAAGGCAACTGAGAAACCAGGTTAATAAACTCTTATTCCTTTACTATCTGATCATCAAGGGCAAGAAAAAGATAAAGGTTCTTGAGATTTACAAAAGCCCAGGCTATGAGGAAACTTCTTCATATTGGAAAGCCTACCCAAGTATCTCCCAGAGCAGACAGAAGACCTCTCTGCTCCTGAAGGCCTCACCCCTTGGCTTTTAATACCAAAATAGAGACATCTAGTATATTTTCTTATCTGGTTTGATATGTTCCTCCACTCTGTTTTAAGTAGTAATGCCTGACAACTCTGCCACATACAAGTTCTAATTTACTGAGAGGTCTGGCAGGGATATAATGAAGATGTAACACATTTTTAAAAATCCAAAATTGTTATGCCAATTCACTCCAAGTCGAATATGCAGATAGAATAACATGTGGGGTATCTTATTGCCACTCTCCTGTAGAAACTATGGCAGTATAAACACTAGCACAACTGTGTCCAGTCTAATGCACAGTATTTTACCATTCTACTGTATGAAGCTGAAGCTAGTACAGCTCCTGCACACGCTGTAAAGAGGCCTCAAGACTTCTCCGCAGCACTTGGTCAATGCAAAAGAGTCTTTTAATTGGGCATATGAGCTACTCATCCCTTAAATCAGATACTTAATGATGGTCACAGCACGGTTGCTTGACTCCATTAGAGGCAGCAACTCGCTGTCATGCTGTGGTGAAACCAAGAGAAGGACGACCACGGGCAACCGCGGATCCAGACCACCCTCCAGCCGTGCCCGGCCCCGCTCCAAACAGCTATGAAACCGAAGCCCCTATCTTTCACTCATCTATAAGTACTTACAGCACAAACGGAATACAAACAATCCTTTTGTTTCCCCGAAAAAAAAGAAAAAAAGATCTGCCAAAGTGCAACAATCTGGAGAACAGAAATTGTTACCTTTAGCATTTGAAATTCTTCCCTAATAAAACTGAAAAAAGAGGTAGTTGTTCCAAAGATGCAGCCAAAAACCTCATAAAACTTAGTTCTGTTTCAGGACTTCTCCTTAGCAACAAAGCATGCAGTCTGAAAGAATTTAGGACAATAAAATTAATTAATTAAGAAATGTCTTTGCCATGAGGAGTTGATACACAAACTCTTCAACAGTGAGCTGAATTCTGGTCTCCATTGCCAACAAACTGCACCTCTGCAGTCATCTAAACAAGCTTGGCATCTTCATGCGCGGAAATAATTCAAACAACCTTTTTGCCTTTTCTTTTTTTTAGTCAAATGGTTAAAATAGTGACTCCTTGCAACGATGTGCCCAATTGCTAGGACACTAATCACACGTAGCGGAATGAAAGAAAGGTGAAACCTTCCTGCCGATGCCAGGAAGCAGACTTAGACATCTTTGGACATTTGGATGTAAAAGTGTATGTTTGCAATTAGCAAACGTCCTCTTCCTGCTCAAGGCCTTCCTTGGGTAAAAATATCAATTTTATGTATTTTAAAGCAAAACTGAGGAACTGAGGAAAGCACGTTCTTAACGACTCTCCTGGGTCACCACCAGGCCCCAAAGCCGAGCGGGCGGCACGCAGCCGCGCGGGCAGCTTGCTAGCGCGGGAGGGCTCCCAGCGCCGCGGCGGGCGCCGCGCGGCCGGGCCCCTCCGCCGCGAGCCTCGCGCGGCCGCCCCGCCTGCTCCGTAAGCGGAGCTCGTCTCCACGCTCTCCTAAGGAAAATAAATAAACCCTGCGGACAAATAAATTCCGCCCAATAAACGTGTCGCTCCCTCGTCCCCGCGGACCTAATAATGCCCTCGCGCTTGTCCCGAGTTGGAGCGCTTACAAACCCGCGGCAGAAGCAACAACGTCGCCCTGTGCCAAAAGCTTCAGTTTTAATGCAGCCTTTTACCTCCTTTCCCAACGATAAATAACGGCCTGGAGCCCCGGCCCGGCGCCCGAGCCGCCGGAGGGTGCCGGCGCCGGCCCGCTCGCCGAGGCGCCCTCGGCCCGGCCCGGCGTGAGCAGAGCCGCGCTGAGGCGCCGGGGGGGCCGCCGGCCCCACGCCGCCCCCCGGCACGGCCCGGCCCGGCCCGGCACGGCACGGCCCGGCCCGGCCCGGCCCGGCCCGCCGCGCGGCCGCCCGTCACTCAAGCCCGGGGATGTTTATTTTAACGGCCACTTGCGGTCGAGGCCGGTGCCAGTCGCGCGGCGCCGGTTACGCGGATTTAACGCGGGGGGACTCGGCCCCCCGGGTCCCCGAGCGCGGGAGGCAGCCAGGGCCGCCCCGGCCTAATGTAAAACAACTGAGCTGCTCCGCGCCGGCTTTAACCCCCGCCGCGGCGCCGCCGCTACCGCCGGGGGGGCCCGGCGTGCCGCCCGGCCCCAGGAACGCCCCTTCCCTCCGCCTGGCCGTGCCGCAGCGCTGCCGAAAGCCCCGCTCGGCCCACAAAGCCGGGCCGGGGCAGCAGGGGAACGGCAGACGTCCTCAGCCGCCCGGGGAAGCCGCTCGTGGGCAGGGCGGAGAGGGCTTTCAGCGCTCTTCTGGGTTACCTTTACCCCCCAGGGGCACCGACGACGCGGGCCGGGGCGCCGCGGCGAGCACGGATGCTCTCCCCTCCGCCGGGCAAAACCCGGGCACCGCCGTGCCGCCGGCGCGCAAAAGCTCGCCGTGAGCTCACGCCGTCCCGCTGCGGTGGGATAACCCTGCACGTCGGCAAACGAACGAAGCGAAGCGCCGCGGGGAGCGGGACGCAGAGCAGCAAGCCAAAGGGATGCTAAAATGTTAAATAAACTGTGGCCCGCAGCAAAATTACGCATCGTTTTTGATTGTCTGGACTTGCTCCAAGATGCTAATCAGCCCCAGATTAAGTCATCAAGCAAACT
Organism: Rhea pennata; assembly: GCF_028389875.1. Taxonomy (NCBI): domain Eukaryota; kingdom Metazoa; phylum Chordata; class Aves; order Rheiformes; family Rheidae; genus Rhea; species Rhea pennata. Next base: position 17,740,993 of record NC_084677.1, on the reverse strand, counting down.
GATGAGCAATCACATTTTGCCCGTACAGCTGGACACCATTACTCGGGATCTGATCTTTCACCAGCGAGCGAAGACGCCTCGTTGCCGCTGATCAGATCCGAGGAAAGGCAGCGGGGGAAGGCTGCAGAGTGCCCGGGCTGGGCTGCGGCACAGCAAAGCGCAGGGAGAGGCCGGAGCGCGTCGAAGCGCCAGAAAACTCAAGTCCCAACTTGGTTTGCCGAGCCGCGGTTAACGGGACAGCTTCAAAACTCCGCAGCCAGTGGGGCTACACTGCAAACAAGTTTTCAGTCTGCTCAGAATTAAAACCTGCCCAGTAAATAATTTAAAACTTAAGTTTTAAAGTAAGTAAGTATCTAATAGGGAGATACAAACAAAATACGTAGCAAAGATCTGTTTCAAACTACTCATCCTGGATCCCCTGCTTGAAGAATAATGAAATATGAAAAAAACACATCAACACTGGCAGTACTGAGTAAGGAAAGGAATTTTTTTTTTGTTGCATATTTGAATACAAATTAAGAGGAAATAAATTAACGAGAGTTGCTATTAGGTAATTTTACTCTTCTTACAAATCTTGGAAACGCGTAACACAACCACCACGTCTCCCAACAGCCTCCCTGCGGTTTTCTCGTCTGCATCGATTTTTCCATGGCCAGTATGCGACGCGCTTTCCCGGGCCGCACTGCGATATCGGACGGCTTCGATTTTCTTCCCGCCGCCCGCCAGCGCCAGCGCACATCTGGCTGCCACACGTAAGCCAATGCTCAGCCACCCCGTGCCCATTCCTCCATTTAATAACACATTCATATGTTTTAAGCGACGATTTGCAGAGGAGGAGGAAGAGGCGAGAACATAACGCAGCAGCTCCGGCTGGAAACCTCCCACGGGGGCCGAAGGGGCGCGTGAAACCGTGGCGCGGCCGCAAGGACGCGGCCCCTTCCCACGCCAAACCTCCCCGGGCCAGGCCACTGCCTTCCTAACACCTTCACCAGCTTCTGCAAACGCACGCAAAATCATATACAAGTTAGGTATAAACGCAAGCAGCTCCATACAAAACTAAACTCTACGGGAAAGACCCCACAGCACCGCTGCATCGCCCAACCAACCTCCGCCTGCCTTCTGCGAGGGCTTTCACGCAAAGCAGGCAGATATGCCTGTGTATCGCGTCAACTTTATTCCATTTTGCCACTAATTTGGTAAGTAAAGTGGCCATATAAAGCATTTTCCGTAACGCTCATATATTAAGCTTTTAGAGCAATTACATGGATTCTCTAAACCCGAGCAAATATTCCTGCTTCTCTCTGGCTTGCCAAGGCCAAGCTTGGAGCAGGGATGGAGCCAATGTCTCCTCCAACCTACTGCATTTTTCATCTGCTGGAAGCAGCCTGGTCCTATTCAACAAGCCGAAAAAAACCCGCTTTGAGCAAAGTCCAGCTCCTCCCCAGCCTCCTGCCTGCCCAGCTAGACCGTGGCAGCCCCTCGGCCTTGCACCCAGGCCGCCCAGCAGCTCCCCAGAAACCGGGCTGTTTCTAGCAGAATACCTTGCCGAGCCGTCTCCTACGTTTTTCTGAGCCTTTGGAGTTCTTACTTCTGTGCTCCAACTCCTCGGTGCCAGCCCGGGGCCACGCTTAATTTTAAGTATGCAAAGAAGTCCTAAAGTGCTTGCTTTTTAGCGCTTGCTTTGCTGAATTTGAGGGGCTCCAGGCTGGGCACTCGCAAGCGCTCGGAAAGTCCAGGATGGGAGATACTGTACAAAAATGCCGGATCTTTTGACAGCGCACAGCTGCAGAAGTAATTCTAGTTCACGCAGATGCACGGGGAAAGAAGAGTGAAATTTAAGCCTCTGCTAAGCCGCACTTTCAGCCCAGAAGAAAGACAACGCCAGGAGGTACGACACCGCAACTGCCTGCAGCTTCTTTTTATAAATAAATAATACATATGTATATTATTTATATATGTTATATACATATATTTATACGTTATATAATATATACACTTATATTAAAACCTGGAAGCTCTCTGTTGCAGAGCAGGTGAGCAAGGCTTGCCTTGCAGCCTGGGGCTGCAGCTTTTCTGAGCAGCACCCACAAAAAGCTGCACAGACGACACGAACCTGCGAGCGCAGATGCTTTATAATAAAACGTGGGAAATAAGAACGTGGAGCTGCATTGTGTTAAAATTCGAGACAAATTTAAAGTCTTGTTCCTTAGCGGAAAAAGCTGGAAACCCGCCCAAGCGAGAGGAGGAGGGAAAAAATAATAACCAGACCAATTGTATATTTCTCCTAGAAATTCCATGTCCTAACGTGCCTCGTGCGCTACACTTGCCGGGTCCAATTTCAATAAATCAACCCAGCGTGCAGAGTAACAGTAGCACAAGTCTTTCTCTCTTTCCATAATACACCCAGGTAAAATCACCGTGAAGCCCAGAACAAAATGCCCATTCTTCGGGCTCCTTGGCAAGGGGACAAATTACTTTCTGCACCTCTCTGTGTTGAAGGACTAGTTATTAAATAGAGCCTAAGCTGCCTTCCCAGCTGTACTTAAATCAAGGGCAAAATAAAGCTAACGTGACTGTCCGCAAGAAATTCTGAGAGTAAAAGAGCAACGTTAAGATGAGGCCACCCCCCTGCATCTGTCTGCCTACCCGTGGATTTAATTCTGATTAGTAACGCGGCGCAAAGCCATACAGCTTTATTATCCAAGGCCACTTGCCACTATAGCCAGTAAGGACACAGACCAGTGAAATCCGCCCTGGTTTTTGTCAATAACTGCCTCCAATTTATGGATTACTCCGAACATCTACACCAGCCACAAGCATGCCGCTGCCGAGAAGGAGCAGACTCGAAAGGGAGAGGCAGCTTCGAGCTGTCGTCCCGTTTGGCCGTTCCGGAGCTGTTTGGGCAAAGAAAACCTAAACCTGGGCCCCATCTGGGAATACAGAAATATGGAAATAACCAGGGAGTAGTAGATGGGTGCAGAAGGCCAAGGAAAGATGAGTTGTAAGGTAAGATGGGAAAGAAGCACCGAAAAGCGGCGTGCCTGAATTCACACGTTGAATCAACACCATCGTCAGGCGCAGAGGAGAGGTCTCCGAGCTTCCCGGCCCTCCTCGCCTGCCCTTCCCGTAATGACATTTCATGCCACTTCTGCTGTGACTCGTTTTACATTTCCTTTATAATCCCTGCTCCTTGAGAGGCGTAACGTTGTTAGGGGATCGCAGCAGGAGCCGAAACCCAGCGCACGGGTTATTACACCGCGGCCGCCGCCGCTCTGCGGGTCGGGGCTGAGCCCCTCCGGCGCAGCGGTGCGGTGCACCGCCGCCGCCGAGGTCCCCGACCCGCCGCCGCCGCCGGCTCGCTCCTGCCGGACCCGCTGCCGCTGCAGCCACCGCGTTGCTTTTAAAGGAGGCTTACTTCAGATTTTGGTTCTTATCTTGCTGCTTTCCTGCCAAACAGAGCTCAACACCACACAACACGCGAGCACTGCGGGCCCCAACGAAAGCCTGCTGGCGGCAGGGAAGCGATCCCGCCGAGCCCGGGGATTGCGCTCTTGGCAAGGAAAACCCCCTTAGCGAAGCAACTTTGCAAATGCAGCGGAGGAGGAAAAAGCTGCTTCCCAGACCAATTTGATCATCGATATTCTGCAGCATTCAAGTATTTCACTTCAAAGTCCTGGTTGCTGTTGCATCCCTGATTCACCATACAAAAACAGAGGAAAAGAACATGGAGAGTTTGTGCCTTTCTTTTCCAGGCCAGAATTAGCAACAAGCTATGGGCTATTTATTGGGAGCAAAAAACGTTTCTGGAAACTTCTATAAAGACTTAAAACACAAAAATTTTGCTTTTTTTGCTGAAACACAGATTTTCAGTAAGTCTCTTGGTACAAGGGCTTTGGAAACAGCAAAAGAATTACTTTTGGTCTACACACACGTGGTGCATTGCACAGAACATGCAAATGGCAAGCGGGTCTAATGCCTCAAATTACCCCAGAAACCTCTGCTGAAAGCCAGCTACCAACGGAGGCAATTAAAGATGTCCCATGGCCAACACCCGATGCTCTACAGGAGCCCTACAGTGGAAAACAAAGATTTGAGGATCAGACTCTACCATAGAGCGTGGAGTCATTTCGGGGGGCAACAGAAAGCCATGCGTCACGCAGGAGGAGTTTGGATTTTCCGTTACATTCTTCTGCATTTTTGCAGAGGCAAACTTTCTCCAAATAACCCCTCACCTATTTGTTGTTATTAAATTACGTCTTTAGCTTGCCACATAAAACACCTCTGAGACTTTATGCCCTGCATAAAATATTTAAAAAGTAAGCTTCTCGCCCACACAGGCAGCTCAGTGCATTAAAAGTATGCACTAGTGCAAACAGTTGCTAGAACCTATGTATTGGTGATTAAATACACTTCCAAGCTGATGCACTAATTAAAATAAAATTTACAAATAAGTAAGCCAGGAGGTAAAACTCCTTAACAGCAGTCACCGTTAAAACATCTAGAGTTCACTGTAGCCCCAATTTTCTCCCATATTTAGAGGAAAAAACAGTTACGAACTGCTAAACATTGCTTCGTTCTAACCTGGTACCCACTGTTAACAACCCGTCGGTCCTACGAGACCGAAAATCTCCGTTCAGCTGATCTCCCTGCTTTCACGCAGACAGACGAGTCCTCAGGATCTCTCAGGCCAGAGGAAAAAGTCGAGAAAAAGGTGATCTTCATTCCCGACAGGAATCATTTTAGTTAAGACTTAGAAACTGGGACTATTTCAGCTCAGTAATGACGGCGCTCTACAGTCCGCCATGCCCTTGGAGCAGGCGGGTCGGGGAGGCTGGCGCTGCTGAGCGGGGCTCACCACGGCACAGGCCCTCTCCTCGGCCCCTCCAGCAACGCCTCCACGGCCAGCAGTCCTCTCCGCCTCCGCGCCGCGCTGCCAACGTATGCATCAAAACTACTCAAATATATTTGCTCAGTATAAACAATACTGTGGCTGATCTTATAAAACTTAATTATTCGAAAGCAATCCCACAGGAAAAAAGAAATAAACCAGAATTTTATAGTTAAAAATAAAAAAGGAGGCCTCAACAGTCCCAGCCCAGAGCAAAAGCTCTCAGTGCGCAGCGTACATGAAGGGTATTTCTCAGAGTCCCTGCCGCCAACAGCAGTAGATGTTACAGGCACACACTCCTCCGCTCGTCAGCTGGCAGCCTGGCAGGCCAGTCCATCTCCAGTCCACTGCAACATCCCTTCGTGCACATACACAACCCGGCTGTTTTGCACGTTCAACTCAGATATTCAGAGCCCTATCAGTCCAGCTTCTAGGATTTTATCCCCTGTCTGTAAATAACCAGCACTTTATTCACAGCCTGATTTCCCAAACAATTTGGGTGCCAGGATTACTCGGACAAAAAAGTCTTTACACTGGTTACAGTTACAATATGCAAGCCTGGCTCTACGTGAAAAACTGATGTTTGCATAGGCACACGAATACGTAAAACCGTATTCAAAACCTAACTAAGCGACTGCCCAGAAAGCGGCTGGATACAACGCACAGCTGCAGGTACAAAAGCGTTGTGCTGTTTCACACACATTTGTTTACACCTTTTTGGAAGCTCAAATTTCTACAAATTGCTACAATACGCCCATACTGTAGATAAGGCAGCTGCATTATAAAGTGTAAGTTCAAAGGCTACAACAATTCTACATAACTCCTCATCCAAAAGTTCTCATCCACTGAAACGTATATCTTCATTTAAAAAGGACTGAATTCAACCAAAAAAAAAAAAAAAAGAAAGAAAGAAAAAGTTTCTAACATCCTGTTCACTTGCAGGACATCCAAATGCTCAGCTGGTCCCTAAGACAACACACATCGGAGGTGGGAAGAAAAAGCTGTGCACCCAAGCACCATTTTATACGACCAAAGAAGAAAGGAAAACAATGCCATACTCAGACAGAGCACTTTGCATGTAACTAAATGTTCTTGTTCATGCCTGTGAGGACAGGACCCCCACCAAACCACTGACACAGGTCTGACATGTTGGACAGAACTACCATCATTTTTTCTTACTTTGAGAATCCGGGTCTTAAGTAGTCCAGGAAATTCTGGTACCTGGAAAACTACCAAAATGATGATGTGTGAAGATTCAGGAGAATGAAAGCCAAGTCACTGTGAAGGGAACTCAGAGTCAGTTAGGTTTTAAAATTCAGATTTGTATGGACTCCTGTTTTCAGCGCTCTGATTTCAACAGCCAGCAAATGTTGCAGTAAGTCTCATCACAAGTTCAATGTCCTCCTCTCATAAGTTTCAAGGGAAAAAGTAAAGAGCAACTCCCTCTCCAAAGTATGTTAAGATTTGGATGAATTGATAAATATAGATAAACAAGCGCAGGCAAGGGGAGGAGCAGGGGTAGCTCAGCGCTTGTAGGATTCCATGTCCAGGCTCCCCGGGGAGGTCATGGAGACGCTAACGAGACCACAAGCACAACTCCAACATTTTTATTCTGGGGTGCTCAAATTATTAGGCACCTCTTTGTGCAGACCATGCCGAGAGGTGTCAGTTTGCAGCGAGGAGACCGGGAGCCGTTCCCAGGTTGGCGTCGTTACTGAATGGGTCAATGTTTTCTGTTCGCTCCAGCGTTGTGCCTACTGCGAGGAGCATGGCATGTTATTGTAAGGAACCGGAGCCCTCCGCTCCTCCCGCCCTGCAGCGGCTTTAACGAGTGTGGTTCCTGGTGGCTATGGAAAAACTAACATCGGCTGCTGCTGCTGCGTGGAGGAAAACGGACTCCTAAAAAAAAAAAAAAAAAAAATCCAGGCAGCTCTGAGGAGATGCACAGTGGCCATGCAGATAGGAGTGACTCTGTACCCAGCTCTGGTGAGCCCCCTGGACGTAGGATCTTCATGGCTTCTGCACCCACATCAGGACCGTGTACTCAATGTGATACAGCTGTGTCACTGCCTTGTGTGACTTTATGTGCTGCTTGGTATCATTCATGTTACTGCTACTGGAAACTGCTGCTATTACTTACCCTTGCAACAGCCCACAGTGCTGCCACAGACTCACTTGGGGACCCTGAGTAAATTAAAGCCAACTTGGTAACAGCATAGCACACTCAAAATTGAGTTTTTTAAAAAACTTGCTGCCCTGATAAATGACCCATTGGCAGCACCAAAATGGAAAAGTCTACGAAGGTGGGATGGAGTTGAGCAATGTCTTTTATTTCCTGGCACTTTCTGAATCACCAATTACATACTGGCCTTGGTATAGTCATGGCTATTTGCTGCTGTGTTTGCAAATGTGCCACGCCTAGAGCAGAAAATAAAATTTGGGAAGAGGAGATGATGAAATACTCAAGTAAGTCAACAACAAAATAAAAGGCATGCGGACTTGGCTGGCTGGAGTATCTCAAATGACTTCTAAGTCAGATTTTGAGGTGGACTAGACTCAACCCTAAAGAGCCTCTTAACTCCGTCCACTGCCAAGTATGAGCAGAGGATGATAGTAATCACATTACTGCAGTTGAAAGGAGCTCTAGAGAGCACTAAGGAGTGCCAGCAGAACCTGTGAAACGTTGTACATGGGAATTCACTTTGGGGGATTGAGCCCTTGGCCAGAGAGGAGATGAAGAAAAAGAACATCCCACAAGTCATCCCACAAGTACCGGAGCCAGCTGCAGGCACTGGGTGCAGGAGAAGAGGGCCTGGGGCTCAGGAGGTTTCAGAGTCCTCTTCCAGAAGATGCTGCAATACCCTGACCCACTGCCAGCCTCCAAGAACCTCCCGAGGCTCCATTTGGCTGGATGGAGGAAGAACAGGAAGGCTGACTGATACCCATCTGAGAAGAAGAGGAGAATGAATTTGCAGTACAAGGAATCTTAATGAAAGAGCTCTAGAGCAGTAGGAATAGCAGACAAATCAGGGAGTTCTTTAGTAAGAAGCAGTGCTGTGTTTTAAGCCTGGCTGCAGGCGCATGAAGAGACCGTACGAGACTCGTGTTTGGTTTGAGCAATGCCTGTGCTACACGCTTGAGTGGGATAACATAATAGGAGCACCATGAGCTGGGGTGCAGTGGAAAGAGAGCAGTGGGAAGCATGTGAGGTGGTCTGGGCTAAGCCCCATGGAGCAGGAGAGGATTTGGTTTGGGGTATTTGGCCAGGTGGGCCCAAATGGCATCACAGGTGAGCTGACCTGGTAGAGCAGGGTGGGAGACCAAATCCCATTCTAGGAAAAGGAACCAGGGACCAAAAAAGCATAGGGTTTTCCAAAGCCAGCTGGCCTGAGATCAGACATAACACAGGTCTCAATGGCAGTGCAGTTCCTCTGGTGCAAATCTTCACCCTCGTGGACACAATCCAGGCCCTGCAGAGCTAATGAAGCAATAACTTTTTCCAAAAAATGTTGAGAACGGCTGTGTGCAAGTCTGCTAGAGACTGTGGTGAACAGCAATGGCTTGGAGGAGAGAGCTCACTGCTCCTGCCGCAAATGCTGGTGGCAGCAAAGGCAGGCGCAGAGGGCACCGCGCACCTCTTCCATCATGGTGGGCTGTGGCAGCTCCCGTGTAAGCTTTGTTTTGCAGCATCTAGATCAGCAGCACTGTCCATGTGCAACAGCAATATCTGAATTTCATCCCTCATAGCTTCTCAGGAGAAAATTACAGTGTCGAAGTCAAAATGTTAAAGCCTGTCAAGCAGCCTGGCATGAGCACCCTCAAATACACATCCACACAACCTTCTGTTAGAGCAACTTAGAAGTCCTCGCAAACAATGTGACTTTGCTGTTCATTGCAAAAGGTTTGCAGCCTTTTCTTATCCTTCATTTATGCTGCTGCTCTTACCACAGAGTAGCATATCTGCTACCTAAATGAAAAACGTAACTGATGAATCGGAGGAATTATTGAAAGGAATTTAGAGAAACAGTGATAAAAAATTTGATTGAACATAAATGAAATTTCCATAGATGTTTGTAAGAACGAAGAAGAAGAATCATTACTCACAACTAAGTTCCAAGTACCTCATATTAATGCATTATTATTAAAGCAGTATGAATCTATTAGCTTATATTTCTAAGGTATCAGGAAGGGGAGGTGAAAAGCCGAGCTGCTGCACATCACTGAAAATGCTCTGCCATATGGACAGCTTGTGCATCCCCTTCCCAGCCTTACACAGGAGCCCGTTCCCTCACCCCGCAGGCTCCAGAGGGAAGAGAGGTGCCGTGCTTCGCTGGCAGCAGTCCAGACCATGACCCTGCCCAAAACACGGGACAGCAGGGCTAAAGGGGAGCTTGGGGCACAAAATACACAACAAGTAGAAACTATTGATCAATGCTGGGCTAATTCTTCTATTTCAGGTTACAACAGGAAAAATATGATCATTCCAAAGCGTGATGCCAAAACACATCCGAAGCTTTCACAATCTCTAACGCAAGGCTTTATGAACGTGGAAGAGAGAGAAAAATAGGCAGCAAGGACGGAGAGAGGAAGGAGGAGAGATACGAGGTGCTGGCTGCTGGCTGGCCGGAGGCCGAGCTCCCGCAGAGGGCAGCGCTGCATCCCCGCGGCCTCGCATCCCAGCACCTCCACGGCCCCGCATCCCTGCCACGGGTTCCTGCTGCAAACGCTGCCTCCCGCAGCCCTCCCGCCACCAAGACTTACCACTTCATATTTTAGCAGCCTGAAACAAGGCTTCAAGTGGGTGAGGTTTGTCGTACTCCTGCAACAACGCTGCGTAAACTACAGCAAAGCCTAACTATCATCAGAAAAAAAGGAATGAGGAATTGTCTGGAGCGTGATATTTTGAGTGTATTTCCCAGTACAGAGTAGAAATACACACACTAGATTAGAGTGAAATTATCCAAATTACATCCAAATGTAGACCTATGTATGGATGGCACTGGCACTAGACAGATTTCAGATGTTAGTGTTTCAAAAGGGGATCAGCTTCACCTTCTAGCATTTCAAACAGCGAGACCCACTCAAGTGGAGATACTCAATCTCTGAATATCCTTTGGGGCTCGTTCTCTGGCATGCTCAGCGGAGAATCCCCTGCGCAGCACTGATGGCATTTTGATCTATTGGCTGGTATTTGGTTAAAATATAACAGACAACTAACATAGGGGCATTCTAGTGAAATGCATTTTCTAACATCCCTGCTATAAAATCAGCTGTCAAAGGTCCAAGTCATTACGGCGGTACTAACTTTGAATTCCAGAAATGACATCTTAATTCTTCTAGCATTACTTTGAGATACAAACTCTCTGCTACATGTTACACAGGGAATTTTCCTGCTTCACTGGGAACCTGCAATAAAAGCGTGTTACGTCTGGATCGTGCCCAAAAACAAAACCTGGGCAAGCGCCGAAGCAATAACTCACAGAGGGGCAAAGCGCTGGCTGTCAGGGAAGGGGTTAATTCCGGCAACGTTCGAGCTTTATTGTGTGCACAGCCAGAATTAGCTTACACTACAAAATGAAACACCGTGAAACCTGTACTGCATTAAGGTTAGTGGAACTACATAATAATTTATGAACTGGACCATGGTTTACACCACAGACAAACAATTGCGAGGCAGGAGGTCCGAGGAAGCCGAAGGTTAAAGGTGGTTGCGTATTACCTGAACTTCCCTTCAATAACTCAACACATGACTATTAGCCTGGTTTATCTGGCTCTATTAAGAAGAGCCGATGAAAACTTTTAATCTAATTCCAAATGGCTCCATGCGCTGGGCAGATATTAGCTTGTTTGTTAGGAGAAATAAAACAAAATATTGGGAGCTTCGTCGGCCAGGTCTCATTAGGAGCTTAAGAAAGAGGTGGTCGCGGTGGGGCGACGGCCTCCGGCGCGGCCCTGGGCGCTACCTGCTGAGCACACGCAAACCTGAAATCCCCCGCGGGAGACGAGCAACCTCGCAGGACCGTGCCCGGCTCGGGGCGAGCGGCGGCCAGGCGCTCGGCGCCGCTCCCGCTGCAGCCCGCGGCCGGGCCGGTGCCTTCCTCCCGCTCTTCCTCGCCGCCCTGCGCCGCGGGGAGCCGGCGGAGCCGCCTCGCTGCCGCCCCCGGGCCCTACCCACGAGCTGGGGCTCCTCTCGCCATCCCTGCAGGACCGCGGGGACGCTGGAACAAAAAGGGAGGAAACCAACTCAGCTCCTCGCCGTGCTCCACCTGCGTGTCTTAAAATAAACAGAATTAAATTGGAAATCCTGGAAGCAGGTTATTTATTTCTTCACGCTGCAAGCGAAGCTGGAGGAATCTGCAGCCCTGATGCCTGTACAAACCGAAGTGACTGCTTAAGAGGGACAAGTTTGGGATGTTTGAGCAACTTCGAACAGAAATAAACAGCGCGGCTCCGCAGAAGTATCGAGCAATCGCCCAAATCTGTCAAGCCGAACGTAACCGATGAAAGGCCTCTGAGACAGCGGCCGCAGGCCCGCGGGGCGCCGCGCTCCCCGGGCGATTATCTGCCTTCCCAGCCGCATCCATCACCGCCGCGGCAGCCCCGCAAACACAAGCCCTTGGCTCGGAGCGGGGGGAGCCGGCACGGCGGCCGGGCAGCGAGCGAGGGCCGTGGCCCGAGCTCCCCGCGTTTCCCAGGACCTCAGCGCTTAAAACAGACCCGCTGCCGAAAAGGGCCCCGTTCGCGGAAAACGTTCAGGGAAAACGGGGACAAGCACTCTGCTTGAAGGAGATGCGCGGGAGCGTCGGGGCGTCGCGGGAGCCGGGAGGGACGCGACAGGCAGCTGCCAGGACCCCGACGGGGATTAACCGCCCGGGACTTTTGGGCCACGCTCGTTTGTTCCATGTGGAAAAATCAATTAAAGCTGCTCGAGCAGTTTGGAAGCGCTTGTCCCCTCTCCCGAGGACGCAAAAGGTGCGAGCAGTTTTCTTCTACGAACGGGAACGCTCCCTCACCCCTCAACTCTCGGTTTGACAACCAAAACAGGGAAAACTTCCATGCTAAAAATAATTAATTCCTATTTTCAAATGGGGGAGAGCTAAGGAACAGGGGAGATGCTTGCAGGGGCAGGCAGCGCGCTGCCGAAAGCAGTGCCGTGCTCCCCGGCCGCCGGCCTGGCGAGCGTCATCTTGCTTTCCTCGCGCTCCCCTGTCCGTCCGCCTCCGCCCGCCCCATCCTTCCCTTAGCAAAGCCTTCGCTCCGCATTCGTCCAGCGCTCAGCACTACCGGCTCTCAATCCAAAAAGGCTCCGAGGTGTTTTTCCACGCTAGAAATCACACGGAATAACGCGCGCATGCTGCGGTGCTGGCGGGCGACGCCGAGGAGCGGCGCTCGCTCCCGAGCCCGTTCCGGAGGCTTCGAGCCGTCGGCGGAAAGAAACGCGCAGCTCAGCTCAGACCGCGGTCTGAACGCCCTGCCGCGCTGCTGCCCCGCGGCGCTCGCTCCACTCGAAGCACCAGGGAAGAGCGGTACGCCAGCGGTCTGGGAACGCCGACGCACCTGGCGGACGCCCCGGGCCGGCTCTGGTGCTGCTGCCAAGGCACCTCGGCCCGGCACTGCCGCCTTCCCGGGGCAGCGCCGGGGACGCGGCAGGGAAACCGCGACGAGGCAGCTCGAACCACGCGGCGCGGTCCCCGACACGGAGACCTGGCGAGGAGTAAAGAGAGAACAAGCGACGAGAGAGCAACACCACCCCCCTACAAATTCAGAACTGCTACAAAGAAAGCCACCAGAGAAAAGGGGAAAAGTTAAGTGTGAGGCTGTAAATTATTAATTACATTGAAAACAGGTAGATTTATAAATACAAAGCTAAGGGGAAAGACATATTTAAATAGTAGGGGATATTTTTTCCCTAGTTTTAGAGGGATATAGCAAAAAGCGCAAGAAAAAAGGAGCGGCAGAGCCAGCTGGTCCGACAGGCTGCGGATGCGGGAGTGAAAGCATCCGGGAGCGTCCCCGGGCCGCCGGGTGCCAGGCGCAGGCAGCGGCACCACGAGCAGACGAGGAAGCGGGGGTCTGGTCAACAGAGGAGAAAGGATCCTATTTTCCTTCCAACGTCCCTAAAAATAGAAACAAAATAGCAAGCAAAGGGCTGGAGAAAGTCATTCCCCTGTAACTCCAGTGAATTTAGTAGCCCTGGGGCTAGCTGCTGCTAACATAACCGGCTGCGAGACGGGCTAGCAAAAGCAGGCGATCATAAAGGAAGGATCAAAATTCACACTGGATTCTGGGGCTTAAAACCTCTGGAACACAAATCTGGCTCCACTTCTCTCTCTTCAAAGCCATGCGAAATCTTTAAGCAGGTAAGAAAATAATAGCTGAATTAGAGCTACTGTAACTCCACAATTGTTTAGACGTAATTGTCTAAATAAAATAAAAGACTTAATTAGCAGTATCACCAAAATGCAGGCATATTTGAATAAACATACTGTTGTTTCAGTCATAAGCAATTAACGTTTTACTTGATAAGAGCAATCCCAGCTGGATGCAGATGTTTCCAATAATGCAAATTCTTTTCCTGTTTATAATAATTAAAACCACTTTTTTTTCCTTCATAAGAAATTCTGTAAAGACTTTTTCCTTCCACCTTGGCCCAGGCCTGCTTTCTATGCATGGGGGAATTTGGTTAGAATTGCAGACACGCTTGTGAGCGCGCTGCCGCGTCGATAGCGCCGCCGGCAGCCGTTCGGGGAAGCGAGCAGGTCTGCGTGCAGGCTCAGCCCTGAGCTTGGGCTCTTCGGGCTTATCTCAGCCAGCCGGCGGCTGGCGAACAAACGTTGCAATGAAACCCTGGACTTGCACCTCCAGAAGAACAAACGTGCTTATCTATTTTAATTTCACTGAAGCACTTCTCTTGCAACAACTTCAGGCTGCATTAAGAACGATCAAACAGAAAAATTGCATTTCACATTCACCCTGAAGAAGAGCATCACCCCTGATAACGGAATTTCAGTAGAATAAGCAAGAAGAGGCAAGGTGGAAGTGTCCTTACATCCACTGCGATGCACGCTGAGGACTCGGAAGGAACACGTTTGCCTCTCACTTTAGTGAAATAAATAAATAAATCAGACGCAGTGAGACCACACATTGCAAAGTCACGTCACGTTGTGTGTCCCCTACACTCTTTAAATAGCAATAGAAATGGAATTTATATATCTTAGTTTTGTTCAATAAGATCTGGAATTCTGTTTTTTCTTTTTCTAACTGATAACACATGTCAAAAACCAAAACCAGTTCTTACGTAAAATAAAAGTGGTGTACTCCAACTCAACTGTTTCCTCCATGTAGACTGCCCAAGGCTAGGGCCGAGCTCTTTAGAGCAGACCTACACTGTAACAACATAAGAGCAAAATAAATAAATAAGAACTGGGACTGGCGCTCTCTTAAATATCAACAGGCCTCATACTGATACTATCTGTTTAATTGACAGAAGTATCTTTACGATCACAAATCACATAGATGGATGAGGAAAATCGAATGCATTTTCCTGAATCCAGGGACTGTAGCTGTGAAACTGTTTTATGTCAGCTAAAACAGAAGAGTCAAATTAAGTAATTTCTCACCCGTTAATAGATTTAGCCATCGAAACCTTACAGGAGACGGATTATGCTGGTCCCCTTATTAAAGTCTGAGTGCCAAAACCATAGTTTCCTGATACTCTATGTTAATGAAAAATGAGTGGAATTTATGGGAACTTTTGAATTTAATTAAAGCAAGGACTTAGAGCTCTCGTTCTGCTTTTCCACGGGGGCTGGCCTGACGCTGGGGTCCGGGGCGCAGCCCACGTCCGCGGAAGGCCACGTCTCAGCGCCGCCTCCCCATCAGGCTGGGATGTGCCAGGAGCTTTGATCCTGGTCTTAGGCCTAGGACTTAATCAGCTAGAAAGGAGAACGACCAGCCGCTGCTCGCGCCGGATCTCCCCACTCCTTGAGCAGTCGCTCAAAACTGCAAAAGCGAGGACTGCACTGAAGCTGAAGGGAAAACGCACAGAGAACCGAGAGCAGCATCCCTCCTCACCCTACTCAGGAGAGACGCGCGCCTTTCCCGCGAAGCCTCCTCCGCCCTCCCCGCTTCATTTTTGCTCCAGTTAACGAAATTTCAGCATCACAACTTGCACAGAGCAGGCATCGAAATTACAGTGTCCATCAGTCATCCCCGCACTGATGTTGTTTATAGCCTGGCTCCTGGAATTTAACGTCTGCAGTAATGAAGAAAACTGCTGGGAAAGAGTTCAAGAATTCCCTAATCAGAGTATTAATGAATCCTTCTCTACAGAAGCAAATTAGAGAGGGTCACTCTAAAAACCAGAAACCACGTACTAAACAGTATCAATACGAGGCATAAAAAGAATCAAGTGGCATTTATTTTTTGGGTTGCCTCCTACTTTTCCCATGTGCCCGCGCTGACCCTACCGGTGATCTCCGGAGCCCCACTGCAGACCAGGGGTGCCACCGGCCCGACCTGCCCGGCACAGCCAGGCGCTCAAACACACCTGGGCACGCTCAGGACACGGGCTGCTTCCCACGGCAGGGAAAGCTTGCAGGAAACGCCAGGGAAGGCTAGGAGCTGATGGGGACGACGCAGAGGGAAGGGTGCAAAGGCACGCAGCCAAATCACTCCCAGAAGCAACCCCTTTCCTGCAGCATTGATGGGGACAGCTGGCAACAGCACAGTGCGGGAATATATAAATTGAAGAAAAAAGAGCACATTTCCCAATACTGTCATACTTACCCTAAAGAGAAACAATTTGCTTTAATCCATAAATTATGAAGATATCCTTTATGCCTCTTTTTTTGCAGGGAATAAGGCCTGTGGCCAAATATTTTAGAGATGTTAGAAAGGGAATAGTGACCTCCCTGTTTCTCCAAATTACAAACACAATTCTCTCTTTAATTACACAAAGAACCTTATTAATTAAAATTTGCACAAATAATGAAATGCATCTGTCTCTGAGACATTGAAACCAACAACTGTTACAGCCCAAACATTTTATCAGTCCTGCAGATACTGAATAGACCTTCAAAACACATAGGTCATCGTTTTTAATAGTAATGGCCTCTCCTGCAGCTAATAACATGTACAAATCTGAACTATCACTCTACAGTACACATTGAAAAGCTGTACTGGGTCACAAGGCAAACATTTTTCAAATGCTGTTTGCACTTGACTTTATCAGGCCTATGTAATAAAAAAAAATCACCTGGCACATGGCTGGACAAGGTGCAGCAGAACAGGCTGAGCTCTGTAGCTCTGTAGCTCAGTGCTCATGCAACGAGCCCAAAAAAAAGAAAAGCAAAGCTTCTACTCTCTGAAGTCAAATGGCAAAATGCCCGTTACATGTCGAATGCCAACGCAGAATACTTGCCGATTCCTCCAGCGGTTTATTATTAGTGATGAAATACCCTGAGGTCTATCCTAAGTCATTTTTCTGCTACCAGATTGAGCCCAGCAGAACACAATGGAGATTTTGAAGATCAGATTACATGGCGAGATGAATAACAGGAAGGTGAACAAGAACAGAGCTCACAACGCTCTCTGAAAAACAATTCCAATTACACAATCCCCTGCTCGAAAAGGCAGACTTTCACCTAACGTGAAGCGACTGTGGAAAACTCCAGTGACCATGAACAAACACAAGCGCTGCCCAGCCTGCGGGCAGGCTGGAAGCCCGGAGCAGCTGGGCAACGCGCCACCGGCTGCTCGCCCGCTCCCCGCTCGCATCGGGCTTTGCTAGCAAGGAAAGCTCAGCACCGCACCTACGTGCATAGAGATCTTTGATTTACGGCTCCCTGCGCTTGCTCATCCCATCTCGCCTCTGCTACAGGGTATAATTGTGTTGTCGCAAGTTTGGATCGCGATGGAGGAGGTCTCCCGCTGCGTCAGGCATGTGTGCTCAGAGGAGATGGGCACCACCGCCACCGAGCCAGCTGGCTCAGCTGACTCTCTGCTCAAAATGCATCATTTGAAAGACAATAAATAAACCAAGCAAGAGCATTCGGAAGAACCTTCCCAGAGCCCAACCTGCTGGACTACAGCTCTACTGGGTGCGTTGGCAGCTTTGCACAAACACAGCTCAGCTGAAACACCATCTCAAACTAAGGATGCTCCTTCCATAACAAGACTATTACGAATGTTTCTCCCCTAACCTGTCTTCCAAATCTTTGCTCGATATTCTCCACAGCCAGTTTCATGAGAGAGTCATGCCAACTCTCATTACCACTTAACATCTCCATTAGGAACAGGGCAAGCATGAGCCTCAAAACACCAACAGCACCTCCAGACACCAAACTTTTCACTCTGGAAGGAGAAAATGTAAAGGTAACAAGACAGGCATCAAAATGTATTTCAGGCCATTTAGCAGCCCAAAATCTTTCATTGAGAAGTATGACCATCTTGTTTGCTTTCGGAAAAAGGGTCGTGCCGTGCTGAAGAAACCGTCAACGTGGGTTGCTCGAATGTTACAAAGCTTTCATTTGAGGTCTGGCTTTTATTTAAACTGCAAAGCTCAGGGGATTCTCCAGGACCACAGAAAATTATTTTGAGAAAGTACACTGAAGTCATGCTGCTGAAAAAGCAAGGAGCCGTATTTCAAGCCAGAGCACAGACGTTCAAGCAGCGAGCGCAGACAACAGCTTAACTGTAACCCAGTAGAGCTTTGTCAGGGTTGGCCAGCGACTTAACCTGAACTTGCTAGGTGTTTTCTCCAGTTTAATGGGTAACTTCATTGCACTGACATCGTTCGCTCTTTTAACGGGGCTCTTTCCAAAGCAATTACTCATTTATAAGGGCTATAACATTTTATACCGTATGTTTTGGTGCGGTACCCAGCAGAGCCTGTTCCTGGCAGGGTGCCTGCTTGCGTTCAACAGGACAACTCTGAAGATATGGCCCGAGAGGGCTCCACTGAGGGTCTGCTGACATCTGGGCACGTTTCTCTTTAGTGAGCTCCAATGTAACTTGTGCTGCTGCTTAATTCCTAGCTCTTCAGCTACATGTTTTCAAAATGGGGCAAGGCTTAACTTTACTCTTTTTTTTTTTTTTTTTTAACCGAGGGCTATCTGCATGCCTATACATATGATTAGGTCCTTACCAAATTCTTTAAAATCAGAAGCATGCATCTGCACCACTCAACAACAGACTCTGCTGAAACGTAAAGGGCAAAAAAAGGCACGTATGGCAAAAATCCAAATATGAAGCATTTCACCTGAAATGAAAATAGCTGCATAAATGGAAACAATCAAAGCCAACAAAGTTGGGTTTCAGCCACATCTATTAATACTAATGGGAACTGTAAAACCTAACGTTATTAGGTGCAGAGTAGGGAAGGACGTGTACATTGCAATGCAAAAAAGATCTTCCGTGGTCGGCTCGAGGAAGTTCCCGACCGGCTGCTCCCCGTATTTGGTGCAGTGCAAACCCCCAGGGCTTGCGCGTCCTCAGCTCGCGCCCGCGTCATGCCGCCGCCGCGCGCGCCCACCGAGGGGCTCACACGAGCCCTTTCGTCCACGCGTGGGAACACGCCACGGCATGTGCAAACCCACTTCGTTGATGAATGCACTTTAGAAGAGCTTGGCTGCTTGGTGGAAATAAAGCAACAGAACGTAAAGGTAAAATTAATCATGAACCTTGACTTAATTCTGACTCTTTTTCTGCCCTGGCTTTGACCAGGGCAGCTTGTGTCCGTTTACCAACTCCCCTGCGTGGGTCAGTCCGTCTGCACGCGCTGCGCTGCCTGCTAATCAGGTCAACGCTCCCTCCCCTCTCTTCCCTTCTGCCCAAAATTGCACTTAAAACACAAATAATAATAATAAAACATAATAAAAATGTCACTAGACAAAGCAAATAAACCGTAACTACACAACTGCTTGCTGATATTTTGTACAAACTCCTGTAAAATTAACTTTTACAACTTTTACTGGCAACTTCAACCTCGGTCGAAATTATTCTCTGATTAGTGTGCCCATATATCTAAGGGCAGCCAGTGACCCTCATCCAATTACGTTAAGAAACAGTTTGCACACGTCCAGGCCTCGCAATTAAAACCAGGACACCGCACGCCCAAGTCCCAGGGCAGAAACGCCTCCCCCGAGCCTGCCGCGGCACGACTCGGAACGCCGTGGAAAAGATTTGCTCTTTTAATCCCGCCACTAAAATCAACCATGCACAAACTTTAACCGTCAGGGAGGGTGCCGCGCGGCTTAACGACGACAACGAAAAAGGCACGCGCATAAAAACAAATAAAAAAACGCAGCATGCACGTTGCTGGCTTTAATTTCCTTGAGTAAACACAGTGCCGCAGCCACGTTGTTGAGGGCTGGGGAAGAGGACGCATACCTGAAATTTAAGCTCATTACTGCTCTATGAAATACGTCTCCAACATCAGGCCTGGCTCGGCCGACTGCCGGATTTAAACGTGACTTACTCCAGTTACTCTATCAAAAGTGTCAGTACACAAGCGACTGTGGAGTTTAATTAGCCTAGCCTGCTCGCAGCAACATTGCGTTCAACAGTAAAACAAGATTACGCTCACGCTGCGCAGATTGAGCTTAAACAGCCCCCGAAGTATTAGCAGGGTAGTGGGGCGAGGGCTGGTTGCTGCTTTACAACCGCAACAGATTACAGGCAGGTTCCCGGATCGCAGCGCTGCGGCAGCTGGGAGCAAGGAGTTTGCGCGAGCTTTGGCTCTCTTTTAGTTTCCCCCCTTTTTACCCCCCGCTGCAGGGGTGGGAAGAGCTCCGCCACGCCAGCGCTCCCTTCCGAGCGACGGAGGGCCGCCCGCGGGAGCAGCCGGCCGATCGGCTCCCCCGGCGCTTCCCGGGCGGACCCGCCACGGCGACGTTCGCCACGGGCCCCCGGCTCCGCTCCCGCCGCGGCTCCCCCCGCGAGCAGGGCTGCAGCACCGCTCGCAAGGCTGCAAAGCAAAGTCCCTCGCGAGGAGGGAGCACAAATCAAATATAAACTCTAGGAGGGCTTTGAAGCCCTTACTAATTATTCTAGATCATGATTCAGAGTTATATTCTAAGTAATAGTACAAATTACAGAAAATATACTTTCAAGGCTCAGGTCTATCGTCAGTCGACTTAAATTTGCTACGTAGAGGTCAGGCTCCACGGGGAAAAGAAATGAAGAGACTGAATAGAAAAAGCCTGAAACCCACAACAGCAGCGAAGTCCAGGCTTGCCGCTGATGACACTCTTGTAAGCAACAACTCCATCAACAGACAAAGAGAAAAAAAGCATTGTCACGTACCGCAAAAAGGGACGGTTTAATAATTGGCTACAGAAAGCAAGCCTAAAGCGAATCCACTAAGCTCCAAATTAAGCGGCATGGGACAGCGGAGGGGAATGCGAGAAGCACATCATTAAAATACGCTCATGGCAGCGGGCAAATTAGTGGAGACGTGAAAGAAGCGGAGCCAGGAGCCGCAGCACGCACCCGCACCGACTCGGATCGCCCCTCCGTCCTCGTACACCGGCTCGCGACAGTAAAATCCAGCAGCGGAGGAAACGCAATCTCACGCCGTTAATGCACTGAGAAAATACTAAATGCTAGCACGAAACGGAATGAATTTGCAGCAAACACACGCGCTTGCTAGAAAGCTCAGCAACGCGGCAAGACGACGGCGATGAAGGAGCCGGGTTGCTTCTGCTTTCAGCGCTTCTGCCACGCTTTTCTTTTGCTTCCCAGCGTATTTTTTCCTGCTAGTCTCTCCCTCGCTTCTCGCGAGCACGGTCAGATCAGACAGCTGAAGAAAGGGGCACAAAGCAACAGCTGGTTTTAGAGGCACGAAGGGCACCGCTCGGGAGCCGAAGAGGAAGCCCTGCTGAAAAGAGACGCTAGGAAATCCTGCCACGCAAAGAATCGGAGAGGACAGGCAGGGAAACGGGAAGAGAGGAGTGTGAGGCCAAGCGCGGGAGCGAAAGGCCCAGCGAGAGCCGCAGGTTTTTCACGCGCGGCTCCTGCCCGGGCCGCGCCGCACAAAGGGGTCCTTATCCGGCGAGCGGGGAAAGCCATGCAGAACATCCACCGTAGCTAATGAATTTAGGACCCTCAATTACAAGTGGGATCTTGTGACACTGCTTTATTTGTAGCTGCCCCCCCATTTTTTTTTCTTAATAAACAAAAAGCAGATAAGGAGCGTGACACCTTTAGCGGCTTCCCAGCGGCTCTGCCGACAGCGCCGCACGCCTCGGGGAGCTGCCGGAGGCGCGTCCGACCAGCGGAGCCGTGTCCGTCTCCAACAGCCCCGCGGCTGCCATCCACCTCCGACCGGCTCATCCCCGCGCCAGCTCCCCATCCACGAGCGTCCTCTGCAAACGCACTAAACCCGGGATTACTTTCGATACCAAAAGACAAACAATCTTCTATTGCATTTTAAAGCGGGGCTTATTTTTTCAGTCCTTCCCATCCACGCGCTGGATACGCGGCATTACTGGACGAGAAACAGAGGAATAAACAATGCCGTGTTTTCCTAAAACTGCAAAGGGAAAACACAGTTGTTTATATGCCGCAATACGGACAGATTTACACACTAGCAACCACATTAAAATAATACACGTCTGGCACCAGCTCACAAAAAGCAATGCAATTCAGAGTCGCCTGCAAATGTGTCAACGGGGAATTGGGGACCTTCACGCAAGAGCCAAACAGGCCAAACGCAAACGCTACAAAATCTTGATAACCTTTGGGGAGAGAAGCCCTTCGGGGCAAACCCAAACTGCCGCCCCGGGGAGTCAGCAGAGCCCCGGCGGTCCGCAGGCGCCGGCACCGCGGCTGCCCGGGACGATGCCGCTGTTCTGCCGCCCGCCCCGGTGCTCCGGCGGGACGGCCCCGGGCACTGTCCTTCCCCAGGAGCGGCACCGCCGCGGAACAAAAAGCCTCCTGTGAGCGAGCACGCTGGAAACAAGCGTTTGAAGCCAACGGTTTTACCCCGCTGCGGGAATACCAAGGGGGGAATTTCACGGAGCAGCACCTCAGAAAGCCGCCAACCGGCCGTGTCACCAGCAAGGAGCGTGTGCCTGGCCCGGCCACCCTCCGGGGAGCAGAACCTGCTCTCCAGCAAGTGGACCTTTGCGGTGGAGCTGTGAACCCCGGGGACTGCGATCCCGCCCGCAGCACGCTGCTGTCGCCCCAGCAGTCAGGGGAAGGCACGACCATTTGCCTCCTGCACCGTTGCTCGAGTCCCCGCAGGGAGAGTCCCTCTCTCGGACACCGAGGACAGCATCGAAAGCTGCTTTTGCAGCCCGCACTTAAGCCTATTTGGGGAGATTTCCACCTCGTGTCCCGTGCAGCCTCCAAGGAAATTCAGAATAATAGTAACCAGCTTTGCACGGCGCCTCGGTCCAGCACGGCAGTTCTGCGCAGCCTCAGCGCCGGCTGCCCTCGCCCGTGTCTCACGCCCCAACGCCCAGGAACGGGTCCGTCGCCCTCAGCCAAGCAGAGGGGCAGCTTCCACGCAGCAGCTACGCTCTGTGCTGACAGCAGGACCGTGGGCTCTGGCCCGAGGAACCTCTTTAAGAAAACGAGTCAGTTGATTTGCTTTCTCCAAAGGTAAGAGCTGGGGATTCTCCAGTACTGTAGGGAAGCGCTAGATGGCACTCCCAGAGACAGCCTAACCGCCGGGTTCAACAACGCATAAAGAAGCCCCATCTCCATATGGAGGCCACATGTTATCTGTGATGCAGTTCCCTGGGGCATCCCCCGAATGCCTGAACAAGATTAGCTGCTTTCTCTCTTTTCTCTGATGGAAATACTTCCTTGGATGCAGAACTCTTGCACGCAGCAAACACTCCCAGAAACCCTCATGAACTATTCCACGAGGAGCCGAACCACCAAAGCCCATTTTGTACTGATCTGCCTCCGTCTGTCCTCCACTTCCACTGCATTCCCCTTCAGTAACCCCAGCCCTCTCCCTACCACATCTCTCACCACTCCGATAGCATCCTACTCAAGGGCTTCCCATGCCTTCAGCCATGCCTGCACCATTCTCTAACTCTTCCTCCTCTTCTACTTTTGTGTCCTGGTTTTCATATTTTAACTGTACAATAAATGATCCTGAGCTGCTGGGTGCTTTTATGCAGGAACATCCATAAAACTTGGGTCCTGAACCGTCAAAACTTCCACACATGGAAGTATTTAATACACCAGAGCTCCACAGGCATTAATGAAATTCCTATCATTAGCAAAGTCAGGGGGTCGCATCCCCCACCAGAGCGCAGATTAAATGCTCAACTAATAACCACATGACTAAGTGTTGCACCGGTAGGTCTAAATTACTTTCATTCATTAAAGATAAGTCTTGGTTCCTTATTGAATAAGCAGATACCTCTGCAGCTCCAAACTAACATCTTCAAAGATTAGTGACTCATGACATGGTGGTTGAGCCAGGCTTTCTGACCAAAGACTGCCTTAAATGAAAAATTAAAAAGGAGGAATCTTTCCTGCCACACAACTAAACGTAAAGCACATTCTTGCGCAAACTTCAAAAGCTTTAACCATCCACTAAACTTGGGCAGCTTGGGTACAGAAGTAGCTTGAAGTTAGCAATAAGCTGTTACGTGTTTGGAACCAAAACCCCACTCTGTACAGCCAAAAGCATGCTAGGCCTTGACGAGCTGTTTCAGTCTTCAGAAGCAGAAGATAAAGTATTAAATTTCTGCTAAATCTGAAGCAATAAAATTAAACTCAAGCTCCAAGGGAAGGGAATAAAATGTCCAATACATAATTGTTTCGTAAAAATTGTGTTTAATTTACTTGAGACAGGCCATTTTACAGTTTATCGAAAACAGCTGGTGTCATGTACATCCATTCATGGTCCTGTAACATGGATACAATTTATCCCGTGAAATCTGTAAATGAAACAAGACAAAGCTTTCAATATCTTTTATAATAAATTCTTTCAGCAGGTAAAACTGAATCCTGAAGTGGGTTTTCTTAATGGATTACCCAGAAAAAAACAGCAAGCCAGGAATCAAGCTCTCTCACAAGTCATAAAACACCCTGAAAACACGCAAAGATGTTAAATGGCAAATTAATTACCACACACTGACATCCCACTGAGTCCTAGCGGACTAGACGCACTGGTGGGAGGCTACAGGTAGGTAGGTTCAAGCCCAAGACAAACACATGCATACTGCAAGCAGTACTTCCCGAGAGGTTTTTACAAACAGGACGAGAACATGTTTTGGCCCAAAAGTCAAATATCAACGTGGTACCCGGCTGCCACCTTTCTGGCGTGTACCATACAGCACGTATCATACATACATGGAGTTTTGGCTGCACAACCCAACCGATCCCCCATTGTACAGTGACCTGTACTGCACTGAGGATGTTTAGGCAACACTTTTTCCCTCCTCTTTACCAGGCAGATCTCCCACTGCAGCCCAGCCTGCTCAGCCTAGCCACTTGCTGGCATGTCCTCTTGGGTAAGCAATATTCTGTGCCTCCGCTCCTCCTCCGTTCCTGCTTAACCCAGTTGACTGCCCAGGCTGCCACGGGCCGACAAGTACTTGCATGTTTCTGGACGGCTTCTAAGGGGAAGGGGACATGGTCTTTGGTCATCATGTAACTGAATCTCCAGAATGACTCCCTACACCTGGGATTGTCCAAGAAGGGGAGGAAGACGTCAGCTCTAATCAGAAGGTATCAGGCACTAAAATCCTCAAGCCTTTAGCAGTACACGGCTAGGTCTGCTCTAGGTATTCTTTGCTCACGTTAACAGCAGGAGAAACGTACTTCAAACCATCATTTCAAGCACTGCTCCAGGGTAAAATATCACTGCTTACCACGGTGTGCCTATCTTTTCGGCCTTCAATCCTATACACCAGCAGCAGTGACGTGTGGCAGAGCACAGATTATACAATTTTACAGCTGCTTTCCCTCTAAATACAACTTCTGGAAGAAAGGACGGGAGGGAGCAACTGGGCCATTCATCCCAGAGGGACCCTAAATCCAACTCTGGTGCACACAAATGCAGTACCCATAAAAACAGCATGTTGTGTAGCCGACTTAAACTAAATATGAAAACACCTATTAAGGGTCCATGGGGGTTCATTTTTCCCAGTGTGAAAAATCCTGGAAAAGAGGCCAGGGCCTGCTACTGTGTGCAGGCATGCAAGTACCGGAGCAACACGAACGCCAGGCTACGGAGCCCATCTCCAAGGGGCTATGGCACTGAGGCGAACTGAGAGTCCGAATGGAAAGGCATCACACTTAGGGTTATGCAGTGAAACGCAAGACATGTCCTGCATTTCTGGGAATCTCAAAGCACAGCCTACACACGGCTCCCTGCCACCGAAACGTGAGGCTGGGTTATGTTGCCCTGCAGCAATTTAAGCGGTTCTGGCTCAGAAAGAAGCAAAAAGTACAGTACTCTGGGGACCTTCTAGGAGAACTTAAGGAAAGCAAAAACACAATGCTCTGCATGAAGACCTGGTTACGAGGCTGGACCTAACAGCAAGAAAAATGATGCTACATAACCCAGTTTTGGTAATCATCCTTAGCGGGGGTATTACACCAGCACAGCACAGAGTTAACGAAGCCCAAATGTGGTACAAAGATCCGAGTTTAGCTCAGTACCGAGACTTCATGGAGCTGAGGTGGAGGGACACATCCAGCTGGCGACGGGGCAGCGTGGCTCCCTGGCAACTGGTTCAGCCCCAGGACAGGGACGGGCTCTCAGCGCAGCAGGACCCCGGCGTCCAGCCCCGCGAAACCACAGAGCGCTGCTGAGGGTCCCCGCAGCAAACAGCAACACGGCAAACGCCCTGAGTTTCATTCCTCTAATTTATTCCGACATCTCCTGGATTTTAAGGGGTTGTTTGTGTCCCGTTTCACAACGTCCTCACCGCTTGTCAAACCCCGAAATGGGAAATACGCACAAAGACGCCGGTATCGCATCCTCCCCGTCGGCACGAGCACCCACCGGCCCCGACCCGGAGGCGCGCTAACAGACGGGCTTTTGTTCCTCCGCAGCGCGGCGCCTGTAACCCAGCCTAACCCAAAGGGAACGATTTCTTCGGCGTACAGTGTAAACTGAACTGAAAGTGCCAGAGAAGCAGTAAGAAATTCCTGAATGTTCTCCTAAAACCCCCCAGCCAAAACAGCTCCCATCTAGGTGACATATAAGATTTCTTAGAGGGGAAACATTAGAAATCTAGGAGAAGTCAGTAACATCTTAACTAGCAAATTAAACCCATACCACGCTTGATGTCAGCAGAGGCAACCCCGCTAAAAGCCTGTATTACTGCCCTAAGAAAGTGCTCTCAGAGGGATACGGGCTGAAAGGTTTCAAAGCTGGCATAATCTCCTCTGAGATCTGCTGGAGGCAAATAACATGAAACGCAGCTTGGACTCATCCCTGCGAGAGTCACAGCTGGAGGGGATCCTGCGGAGCAAGATGGAAAATCTGCGGATAAGTACCCTTTCTGCGAGTTCAGCTCTCACCTTTGTGCTCTCCGACCGGCAGGATAAAAAGCTCCTGCCTGCTTTATGCTGGCTGCTCTCTGACGCTCTGCGACGAGCTACTCCCACGTTATTCTAGCTAGAAAGAAGAAGGCCCGATATTTCATACAGGCCATAGATATGAAGACACTGAACAGGACAAAGTGATGCATAATATCCTTAAAAGCACCCAAGTTGCTTAACTGCCACCTCCAGAAGCTCTTTTACTTCAGAAGTAGAAAATCATTTGTGCCTTTTATAGTCTGATAGCAGCCTTTTCTTTTACCTACATCTTCTGTCCCACAAATAAGAAAAAGTATCAACTACAAACCTCAAAAGTACTTCCTATTTGCAAAAGATTTGCATTTAATGACATAATGCAACACACATGACTTTCACTCATGTGCAGGATCCCGCTCGATCATTTCTGGAATCTCCCCTCCACCCTCGGCTATTAGTTTGATAAACCCTCATTTACAATAACCAAGAAAATGATGGCTTTGATGCTAATCATACTGCAGAGACCTACAGAAGCAATAAAGCAACGTAAAGCCAATCTCCGATATTTAAGGAGCTAAACAGCCATGTTTCCTAACTACTGCTGGCCTTTACATCCCCCCAAGGTAATCAGCTAATGATTATCTTCTGTTAGTACAATTGGGTCACGTGTGTTTACTGCTACATATTTGGCACAGATAACTGCAGAAGGGAGTTATAAAAAGAACTGTTAGATCCTGCTGGTGGTTAGGAAAATGTACAGCAGGAGCAGCATTATTAAAATTACATGCACACACACACACAGAGATACTAACGATCACATTTTTCAAAAATGAAAAGCATTAATGGAGGGAAAAGTGCCTTTTGAAGCTATACTTCTGGTAACTTTTTTGAGTTTTTTCTGACTTCTAAAGAAAATTCTTATGATCACAAATGCACAGACCATGGTGAAATTTAGATCAGTGGTTTAAAGAATTAAAGGATTACCCTTTTATAACTTTGTGCATGCAGATTTCTGTGAATCAAAGGGATCGACCTGCCAGAAGGACTCAGCACTTCTTACAAGCAGCTACCCAGCAGGATTGGACTAAGGCACTGTGAGCTCCTGGCACCTCACAACTGCCTCTAGACCTGCAAAGCCACCACTCAGAAGCAGACAGCAGGAGAAAGTTGAGACTAGCAGAAGAGCAGCCTGTTAGGAGCCCTAGGAGCAAACAGAAGGCCCTAAAGTGGAGAGGGATCAGCTGCCTCCCCTTGGAAGGCCTCAAGCATTGAGCTAAGGCACTTCAGGGAGAAGACAGAGGTTAGAGAGACCCATAATCATGTTTGGGTATTGGCAAGGCTTGAGGTCTAAGCCAACATGAATATGACTGGAGATCGTCAAGAAAGGCCATGGTGGAGGGTGATCTGCCCCTAGCACCCTCAGTCTCACTTCAGCAACCTGTGCAGGACCTTCGCAAGTACCCTCTGGTGAAAGCAACGTTGGGACAAGAACTGCTGGAAGGAGTCTCACAGATGACAGCACCCAAAGCCAAGGTCAGCATACAAGACAAGGGCGCAGAAATTTGGAAAGGAACCTTCACGTGAACTTTAATCCCAGTAAGTTACAAAAGAGAGTTGCTCTGTACGCAACAAAACCAAAGTTCAATTAGGAAAGTCAGGTCTGACTGGCTTTGAGAAAATTACCCTTTGATAACTACATGCTACATAATTCTTTCACTTCTTTTGGCACGGAAAAGAGGCTATTGCAGTTTTCTTTGGCTCCTGCTCTCTCCTGTCAATCCCTCGTGCACTGAGATAGTTCAGGTTCAATGTTCAAAGGGAGGAAAAGGCCGTGAAACGTCCATCAGTTCTGTTTACCAACAGAGCTAGTCAGTGAGGGAAGAACAAATGCAAGAAGGGACTCTGAGCGGGCAAGTAATGGTTAGAGATCTCAGGGTCGCACCACAACCATCTGCTCATGGCGCTCTTGTCCTAAAGTCACTGGAATTATTCTCTATGGCAACTTGCAGCAACTACAGTTGTGGCAGCAATACTAAAAAAATCATTAATGAACAACCTAATGATTCAAGAAACATTCCCAGCCTGTTCTTGCTCATGTTTGCCTTCAACATCTGTGCTGGTGTTCCTGGTCGTTTGGCCCAGAGTAGAGCAGGACAATGTTTCCCATCATCTGCCAAATTTGATATTGAAAGGCTCCTAAAATTGCAATTAACTTCTTGAATTAAAATATTTCACTTATTTGCCTCGAGGCCGAGGGTAACACATTCAAACAGATTTCCATTGTGGGCTGCCTGCAAACTGTTTATTACAACTATCGCCTTAAGGACTTACCACTGGTAACTCTCATTTCATACAGAGTGTGGGCCACCTCCTGCACAGGATACTATTTCCACTCCTTAGACAGATGACAGGAAATTTTATCACATAAGACGAAGATCATTGCCAGGCCCTTGAACTACCAACAAACCTATGCATTCTGTGTGGACGTGATACAGTTAGCCTAGGGGGTATTAAAGTCAACTCGTATTTTATATTTCATTAAATGCTGGTTAATACAATATTATTTGCTGAGCAGAATTCGCTCAGCTCCAGCCTCTGCCAGTTAATGTCTCCCTGTGTTCTCCTCTGCACAAACTGGGATGGGCTGACACACAGAAGTTTAAAAAAGAGCAGTATTTCTAAGGGAAAACGTGGGTGAATAAAGGGTGGTGGCCACAGCTCGCCAAGGCAGCGGAGCGCTCTGAGCGCCGAGCCGGGGGAAGAGGGGAGCCGCCAGCACGACGCCAGATGTTCGCAGGTTCCTGCGGAAGGAGAGTCCATGAGCACGGCTCTGGGAAGGGAAAAATCCCCGCTCCCGGCTTCCCCGCCGACGTTTTTGTTCCACGCCCTCACCGGTCGCAGGGAAAGCCCAGCACACGGCCCAAGCCCAGCTCCACCAACCTCCGCTGCCGCAGCCGCCGCGGGAGAGGTGGGCATTCGCTCGCTCCGGGCTTGGGATTATTAAACTGATGTATTGATTGCAGAGCCCGACAATCTTGTGTTACATTCAAATGGATCCAACATGACAGTTCGAAATTCAATATTGTCTCAGTCTAATTGGACAGGATCCAGTTCAATTCTGTCAAACGTCTTGATTAATGCTAAAGCAATAAAAGCCCTTTTAGCCATCAAGACATGCAGGCTGAGAGGGAAAAGGAAGAATATGATCCTTGGAAAATGCAGATAAGTGAATGCATAAATATGAGTACGACAAATGCCATTTTTAATGCAAATATTTCCATAATGCTTGCAAGAACAACAATTCACAATCTGTGCTTTTTTGAAAAATTGATCAAAAGGTAAAAGCTTCTACTAAACACCTTGTGCAGTCAAACCTTTTAAACTAGAATGCGATACGACAACATGGTTATGAAAAAGGCTTAGCTTGTTGTCTCCTGAGCTAATGGGAGACAGATCAGAAAAGGGAAAACTCACTTTCTTGCACCCTTCCAATTTGGTTACAAAAATCACTTAAATTGAAATCACAATATGAAGGGTAAGGAATGGGTCTGAGCTGCAGACGGGAGCACTTGTAACTTGGGGAAGGGAAACCACAGTTGCACTCCTGTCTCCACACTGGAATTCCATAGCTTAAATTAAATTAAAAAGTAGGATCTTGTTTTGTTTTAAGCTGGTGGGGAAAAAAATGCATTGCTTTTATCTAACTTTTATCACAGAACTGGCTATTTTTTGTTGCTGCACAAATGGCATTGCAGGAAAAGATGATGGCATGATTCTATATGTAAAAAAAAAAGTGTAGCTGCTTTAAATGCTTTACAACATTGATCCTGTCACAACGTTAATAGAATGAGACAAAAAACAGTAGTTTTAAGGATTGTCGAGTTTTTAGAGTTGAAAGAGCTAATTCACATTGAATTACCTTCCCAGCATTTATGCTTAGTACATACCAAAAAAGATAAGCAAATTATATTACTTATATATAATTACAGAAGCTCCTAATTATATATCACAATTTTTAAGCAGTCTCACAATTGCAATGCTTTCCAGAATGGCAATTCCTGAAGCAAACAGTAAATCAGTTTTTTCTTGCCACTGATTTGAAACTTTAACCTATAAATTAAATTAATAAGAGACAAAGGCTTCTTTTGTGCATTTGCAAGTCTGTAGGATTTTACAAATAATAGGACTGGAAAGTGATTTATATTCCAAGATTAAAGGTCAGTTTGGCGCACACGACTTTGGAGCAAAACACCACAGCACAGAGCTCTGTTAACTCATTCATGCACCACCTTAATGCCACACTCTGCCTCCTGCAGACACCGGCAGCTACCAAGGCTTGCTACGAGCAAAGTGAGAGTTGCAAGACAAAAAAAAAAAAAAAAAAAAAAAAAGCCCCAAACCGCCCAAATCCCAAATCCCAAACCCCACAACTGTACTGGACAAATAAATGATTCACTGTAGGAAGGGAAAAACATAAAAATAATTGTATCAGGCAATCAACACCCCCCCCCCGCAGGTTAACATTACCTGCGCACTCGGCACAGAAAGTCTGAGACATGCATAGACAATTATATGGAAACAGCATAAACAAAAATACTCAAATGGCTCAAACTCCTAACAGCAAAAGAAAAGGCTCTACCACTTTACAAAATTCTGGCCGTGATAACACGGCTTTTTCCCCGGGCAGACCAACATTTCTCTGAAAATAAAACTTACAAGCTGAATTTAAAACATTTGTTGCAAGCAATAAATAACATGGTGTTAAACTGAGAAGTGCAGAAGTTTCTTATGGTTATTCCCGTAAGAAAATCCTAGAAGAACAGAGGAAGCAACACGCACAAACACATCCACCACTGGGAATGCAGTTTCTTAAGCAAGTTTTCTGTATCCGTTACTTTGTAGGCGACAAATTTAATATTTCACTTATTGAATTAGGACTGCTTTATCTCTCTATTATGTGGAAAATTCATTAAACTATTTAACACATTTAATAGTCCAAGAAAGAGATGAAACGGTAGCATGTTTTCATAATCTAATGAAAATGTAATCTGATCTCCAAAGAAGAAAGCAGCAGCTTGTAAACAAATGCCCTATTTGTTTAAACTCCATCTGCAATTAAAAGCACGCGCACGCTCTGCTTTCCCAGGAAAGGCAGAGAGCAAGGATGCGGACAATTTTGTCCACGATTTAACTGCGTTTTGGGGCTGAATGCGTGCCACCCGGCAGCTGACACCACGCTAAGCAACGGCACGTGCTCAAGTTTCGGTTTCGCCTGGACGCCTGCACCGCGGCGAGCGAAACCCAAGGCACGGGAAGATCGCAGCGGTTCGGCGGGCAACGACGGCGGGTCCCGGCCGGCACCGGCGCCGGCGGGTGGGCCCGTGCCCGCCGGGCAGCTCAGCGCCGTCCCGCCGCCGTCCCCTCTCCTCCGCTTTGTCTTCCAGCTGGCGCTGAGACTCGTCCTCTCTTCGCTCCGCAGATTTCTTAAAACCCCACCGTTAACGAGCTCGTAAAGCTGCGATTTAACCGACTGCGGAGCTCCGGGGCCCCGCGGCGGCGCCGGCGCAGCCCCGCGGAGCCGGGCCGCGGCCGCGATGCGCCCGGCGAGCGCGGCCCGGGCCCCCGGCGCGGGGAGCAGGACGGGAGACGCCAGCGCTCCGGGCGAGGGTCCTGGGTGGTCTGCAAACGAGTTTGAAGCAGTGGGAGAGTGTAACGAAGAGATGAAATCCAATCGTTGTACAGGAAGCTTTCACCCGGCTTAAAACAAATCCTTAAGAAAAACAGAAAAGAATCCAGGAAGAGGAATTGTATTACCGCTGAAAACGGTATTGGCATATTACCAATGCATTTACAGCGCGTGACTGACAGCTCCGGGCCCGGGCCCGGCAGCGGCGCGGGGATAATGTCTCCCTACGCCTCAAAAGCCTCCGAAGACTCACAGCAGAAACTTCCCTGGGGGACACTTCCCCTAAACTCGTGCTCGTTCCTCCCGTTTTGTGTTAATATCGCCGGAAATCAACTGAAAGCTGGGGCGACGGTGGGGGGCGTGGGGGGGTGACCCAAGTGACAGGTGCCAGCAACTGGTTTGGCTTAGATAGACCAGCGTGAAAATTCCCCAAAGTTGCTCGCTTTATCTTTGGTCGTTTTGCTGCAGGTACATTTGGTGAAGAAACACCCACAGAAAAAGGCAATTCCTAAACGGAGCCAAAAAGATAAGGAAGAACCAGGCGGAGATGCGGCCGGCTTTGCAGACCACGGGAGCTGCCCCGTCCCGCTAATTCCAGCCGCTAGTTTCCTTTCAAAGCTGCTCTGAAAATTTCTCCCTCAGCACCCGCTCCGTCCCACCGACGCCAGCGGCACGCGTTTCCCGAGCGCTGGCAGAGGTGGGACGCCTGCTCTCCGATGCTCATTTGCAGCCTTCTGTTTCGATGGCTCACCGACCAGACGCTCCTTCCCCCTTCCGAATTTACTGCAGGGATCCTGGTCCCGGTGAGGAGAAAAGCTGAACTGATGCTGACGTTAAGGTGGTTGAGAACACAGCTATCGTCTGCCTTCCACGTGTGCTGCTCAGGCTAATACGAGCCAGACTGCTGGAGCAACCGTCGGCTGCTGGAAAACCACGGCTGCCGCGAGTGCACCGCGCCGGAAGGCAGCTTCCCCGCGTGCTGCGCTCGTGCTACACCTCTCGCGTCCCTGCAGGTAGCAGAAATCTGGTTTTGCTCTGGTTAAAGCCCAGCGTAACTACCTTAGCTCTTCTGGAGCATCACTTGATTGCAGGAAATCCTTTTTGCACTTTCAAGAGCAACGTGCCTGGGTATAAACGTCAATATTTATCACTGTAGCTTCTACACTTGCAGCTCCAAGGTTACACTTCTAAAAATTCATTGCTTCACAGCTTTGGAGAGCTCAGAGCTCCTTTTCAGAAGTGCTGATCATCTGCAGCAGAGCATGCTGCCAGGGCCCAAACCCTGGAAAATCGGGCCTCTTTCCTAGAAGCGTCCAGCCAGAATTTATAGTCACCAAATCTCTTATTGTGCTCCAGTAAACTTCTGCCAGTAAATCAGACCTGTGTAAACCAAGCAGTACTTCACACTCCTGTCTTCCAAAATGCTTCCAAGCTGAGCACAGATTCCACCCTTAAAAGCTTTCTCTCCCTGTCTTTTTAAGCGACCTGTATATTTACCTATAATTAGAATAATAAAGCCCAGCTCAAGGCTGGGAATAATGCACATTTCCAGCACAATCACATTCAAAGGCATCTTGCATTCAATATAGAGCACCTGGGATTCATCTGAAAACCTGTCTCAGATAGAGACCTTCATGCAGCAGCCTGATACAAAATCCAGATATAGTGTAATAAGCTTTTGATGTCATGTTGACATTTATCTGCCAATATTATTGCTTCATGCACTTACCTTATGATGGATCTTGTTACTTAATTGATCACAGGCGAGGTCAAGAATTAGCCCTTCTTCCAGCGCTAGCACTGACATCATGCAAATCACCAAAAACCAGAAGAAAGCACCTAATCCTTAGCTTCAAATCCCCACTAAATGGCCCTTCAATATGTGTGAATGGGGACAACTGTTTTTTCACTTATGCCTCAGAAAAGGTCATTTTTCAAAACTTATGACCAACTGAAAAAAAACAAAAGCTGAACTCAAGCATGCTCTTCCTCTTGGTATCAGTCTTAATTCAAAGAACAGTTGGTTTGTGTTTTTACAACAACAGGTGAAAATAAACTTCATTTAAGATCCACCACGAGCAAAATCCAATTTCCTCCGTGTTGCTCTCGTTTCAGAAAATGAAACAACGGCAGCCTGAAGCATCCGCGAGGCAAGCTGTCCAGTGAGGACACAGATGAAACAACTCCCTTCGCCCGTGACTTCACAGGAACGTGTCTTCCAGAGACTGAACTTTTGCTTTGAGGAACAACCAGCTCTG
Organism: Rhea pennata; assembly: GCF_028389875.1. Taxonomy (NCBI): domain Eukaryota; kingdom Metazoa; phylum Chordata; class Aves; order Rheiformes; family Rheidae; genus Rhea; species Rhea pennata. The sequence goes on along the minus strand of NC_084677.1, from coordinate 17,706,663 downwards.
CCTCATCCCCCAAACCCCTGGCGCTTTTACCGGGCCATGACCGCTCCTCAGACCCTTCCCAAAAGCTAAGGGCAGCCCGCCACACGCTGTGCTTCCACCCACCGCAGCGGGGAGCCCACCCCAATGCTGGACTACCCGTGCCCAGAGGAGACTTCAATTTCCAAAAATGTTCTTAGAAGAACCTGACCTGTAAAATTCCCTGTGTAGAAAGCATTAGTCAAGATTGTATCTTGTCCCTCCTCCTTCAAGTCTGAATCAACTCTGTGGCAATCTGCATCTGATACCACACGGTTTACACAATAAAGTCCATTTTGCATGAAAAAGAAGCCAAAAAGCACTATGAAACCCTAGGGAGGGATCTGCAGGGCAAAGACAGGCATTGAACAACCCCGTACACTGCAGCACAGCTGACTGGCAATGGTAATTGTGCGTTTTAGTGCTTTATTGTCAGTTAGAAAGACTTCATAAGGAAAAAACCTGATTAATCAAAGATGGAGAAAAGATGACTGGCAGGTAGCGTGATCAAACTCAACTTCGGTAACTCTGCTCACAATTACAAGCACTGCTCCCAGCACCCGTAATCACGGCATTCACCCTAATGCTGAACTAACATGAGGAGAGCTTGTATTTAAACTTCTTACCCTGAACTAAGTTTTCTAAGTTAAAGCTCAGATTTATAAACAAATCCTACGTGTAGGGTGGTTCTTCCCACGCCACACTGCTCCCTTACAACCCCATTTGCAGAAGTAGTGCTAGTACTTACTCAAAACGCTCCTTGCCAATACAAAAACATATGTGCTCCCTGCTTCAAAGATCACCTTAAATTATTCTGACTTTTGGTGTAATATCCTCTCCTTGGGAAAACTGCAAAATTTCTATCTGACGAGTTGAAAACAGTGATGACGACTTCAAAGGCTTTCAGAGACCTCGGGGTTGGCATCCCAGCAACTACAGAGCAATAATTTGAGACTAAAAAGCCGGATGTCAGTAGCCTTGGCTCGGAGCTGAATCACGCGCCATCATCAGACCATCATGTTTGCCTCGCTTCCCAATTTTAGCAGTGACTAGAACCCCACACGGGGGTTCGGAAGCAGCCCTAACCTCGGTAACTCCCAACAACCACGACTCGGCGCCTGGGGCTGCAAGCAGAATAGAAGCTAGAAAGGTCTCTTGATCTGCTCTGCTACACCCAACACGAGATTTTCAACACCTTTTTTCTGATGGAGCTGCTTCAACAGCCATATATCTCAGCACCTGGAAACAAGGAAACAGCCTGTTTTCTTACTTTCTGTATCTTCAACTGAACACGAAGCTCATTTGCCATCTCCCTTTTCTCTCCCTAGCAGGACTGCCATTTGCTGGTGCCAGCGCCAGCATGCAAAGGCCTGAGTGGACCAGCAATGCTTTAATGAGATGCTCTAAGGAAGGACGTTGTTCTCCTGTCAAGGAGAACCCACCTCTCCCCATCAGCAGCACCGGACAGGTTCAGGCAGTGAGCGAGGGGAAGAGGACGCTCACGTCATTCTGGGTCCAGTGAAACCACCCCGCCGCCTTCCCCAGCTGCAACCCGGGCAGGTGCCAGCCCACGGCGGCAGCACAGCTCCGTGTGCCTGGAAGTCCCACCTGCAGCTATTTGTTTTCCATTTGGTGCTTGTTACAAGGGCAAGATTTATGCTGTCCCTAGAATAAACCGTTTTTGGAAAGCTCATCTATCGTACCATACCCAGGCCAAGACAGGATTTTCACAGTGAAGCAACAGCTTGCCAATGCAGTTTATTCGCTTTAGCAATTTATTATTGTGACTACTAATTCTGCCAAGATTCACCTTTATGGTCGTTGAAATGGAGAAAATTTTGTAAAGTGCCAATGATTGTAAATTTATGATGCTACATAAATATTTCAAAACACTTTATTAAAAGGTAGATCTCCAAAATGCTTTGCATGGCACTCTAAAACATATTTTATATAATCTTATTTTCTCTCTAATTCAGCACCTTTTGTTTCATCAATACTTGCAACTTTATAAAATGTACTTTGAGCAAGAGCTCCAACTTTCTGCTTCTAAGAGCTCGGAGCATTTTTGCTCTGAGTAATACAAACTTTGTTGGGATATAGGCTATCCTGAGACACCAGGGATGAGAAAAGCAGATCATTTTCTGAGGTATCTAAATTAATTGCTCGATAATGACTATTTAATTACTTTTTGTTCCCTAATAGGTTGGACAAAGGTAGATGAGAAATCTAACAGGCTCTAGTAGGGAGAAGAGAAGGCAGAAAAGAAATTGAGAGGCGTTTAAAGAGCCGTTGAAGCTTCCTCCTCGTCCTTATCAGCGCAGCTATCAGCCAGCAAAGCGCATCACTAGGCGCAAAGGACAGCGAGCTTCGAGCTTCGGAGAGCGGCGGGCGCAGGGGCGGCCTCCCGCGCGCTCAGGGCTGCCCGACCGACTGACAGCAGCTATTTAAGAAAACCAGTTATAGAATAATTAGCCACAATTTGTACAAATTAGAAGTAGTGACCTTTGCGGCTGTGCGGTGTCGCATGGAGAGACCGAAGCTCTTCGCCTGCGGTGCTGGCAAATTCGGAAGACCTAAAACGCAACTCAGTTATTAACTGGCATCTGGTTCAGTCCTTCAGACCGGCCTGCCCATCCTGAGCATCTACAGAAAACTCCACAGGGGGGAAACAAGTCCTGGGTCCCACTTCCAAGGCTGCCAAAGACTTTGTTGCTTCTGTTTCCCCCCCCCCCTTTTTTTTTTAACCCCCCTGGCCTCGTATTCGTAGCCGTAGTAAGCGTGCCTTCGTTAGCAGATTGCAAGGCTTACTGCAAGAATGGATGCACAGCACTGAGAAAGTCCTCGATAGAAGGCGTTGCTGTGAAAATGTCACTTTAAAAATAAAAAAACCCCCACAAGATTAAAAAAATAAAATGCAGCTGCCTGCCGTTTGGAGCGAGCCGGCTGCAGGTTCGTGGCCCGCCGAACGCTGCCGCTGCGGGCTGGCACCTCGGGCGCTTCGCCCCGGCGCTGCACGGCCCGGCGCGGCAGAGGGCACGCGGCGGACGCGGGCCACCCCGGGGACGGCCAGCCGCTCCCGCGCCGCTTCCAGCGCAAAGCATGCCGAGCAGGAAGACGCCCGGCGGGGATCTGTTTTATGCACCGGGCTGCCCAGGCAGCTGCTCCGGCAGCTGTTCCTACCAGTTGGTGACTGAATTTTACAAGATATTTGTCTGTGCGGCTGTAATTAAAAAGCAACAACCCTCTGGCAGCCATTGCGAGGAGCATCGCTGGACTGCAGCCCCCAGGGAAGAGTCCTGTGCTGGGTGCAAGCAGATGGACTAGATGCCTCCATGCAGGACTTTCCCTTTTCCAACTCCCTAAGATTATCTGCTTAACTGTTCTGCCAAGACCACCACCAGCATCCAAAAAGACAGGCTGCATTTGGACTGGTTGCCAGTCAGAAACACTCATCTCCCGCCTGTGCCACTCAAACCTGGCGGTGCCAAGACATCTGCTTGCAAGGTGCTTCGCGGTCCGAGAGCGAGGTTCAGAGAGCTGCAGACCTGCTGGGGAGGTTTTAAACATGGGTCCTGCACAGAGGCTTTTCTCCATTTGGAGCACGTTAAGACATTGTGCTTATGCCAGCTAAGCAGCACTCCCAGAATCAGCAAACCGCAGGCCAGATAAAGCTTGGCAGAGGAGGGAGCATAAGAGGCCCCTGGGGAGCAGCTTTGGGCTCCCTGCTCCCCTGCCTGGCACCTCCTGAAGCAGGCCAGAAGGTTGCTCCAGCCTAGTCCCACGAGCTGTGCATGCTCCAGCAATGGACCCACGTGGCACAAAACCTCCTGCAACAGCCTCTCGCTGGGCTTCCTCCCCAGGGCGACCAGGGCAGTCACGCTCTGCGGCGGTGGGAATGCCACCGGAGGAGCTGGAGGGACGCGCTCAGCCTTGTTCCCAAACCTGCGCAGCAGGGAGCAGAAGACGCCTCTCTCTTGCCCAACAGGCAGGACTGTGTTGAAGGCGGTGGGATCCCTGCCATGGACTCCTTTGGAAGCAGAAATCTAGCTCTTGTTTGCAAACCACTGCATACATATTTGTAAACCATTGTGTACACAGTCGATAAATGCTTAATAATAATGATGACAAACAGACCTAAAACACAGAAGCAGCTTCCCTCCGCATTAACTGCATCGTAAACAGGTCACGCTGAACGCAGCTTAAAAGCCTCTGATTTAACTGGGATTTCTTACAGGAAAAAAGCCACCTAACCATAGCCAGTAGTGAAACAACTGCAGTTCCAACGAGTGGTAACTACAGCTCACTGCATGTTGGAGCCCAGGACTTTATTTGCCAATTGCCAACGGCGCAGGGCCATTTCCACATGCCAATTCCAGCCCTTGGCAAGCACCGGGCTTAGGATACCCAGCTTGTGTCACCCCAGGGTGCAAGTGCACGCACCCAGCTTGGATCCTCTGGCTCTTTTTAACGACAACACTAATGCACAAAGAGGTCGGATCCCCTGCCTGTGCTAACTCTCCAGCATGGGAGTAGAGTTTGAGATTCCTGGCATTTAGACCCAGGAATCAGCCTGTTGAGTGTTTCTACCCTTGCTTGCCAGGCTGCACATGCAGCGAGCAGTGAACTTCTCATCTCTGTTACTGTCTTTCTGCTTGTTCTGCCACACTTACTGGAGTCCATCTACTCCTCAGGGATCAGAGGAGTGGTAGGTCGGTAGGAAAATACCTTTTCTGTGTAAACCATGCATTCTGCCATTTCCCTCTCCAAATTACACGTTACACATCGTAAGTCCTCTAAACAGAGAGTCTTCAGTTGAAGAACAGATCTCCATAAAGGCTGGGATTAAGGCTCTATACATAAGAGGGGAAAAAGGGAGGGAAAATATGCTCCGTTTAATTACCCAAGCCATAACAACATTTTACTATTTTATACAATATTTCTGACAAAAGTGGAAATGTTATTTTCCACAAGCATAGCTGCTGGTTCTACTACAAATAAATAGTCCAGGGTGCGCTCAACATGCAAGAGATGGAGGCCATGTGTTTTCATTAATTCTCTTGGCAAAGGAGCACATGTAGATCTTGGACTGCAGTGCAGGACTGGAATACGAGAGCTGGGGTGGCCAACATACATCACAGCAGACTCCATTTGGCCCTGGGCCACGTACGAGCTGGTCCAATACCCAGGTCTATCCTAATTACGAGCAGACTCCTAACCCCTTTCCTCCCTAGCTGAGGTATCTTCAGCTTCACCCTTTTCTTCCTCCCATTGGGTAGTCTGATTTGGACGGGCTTGTTCCACATTGCATTTCTGTAAGCAGCTTTCTCACCATCACACTCTTCTCCCACCGAGTGAGCATGAGTAAAGCCCAAAAGGGAGCAATTAAGGCAATTTTTAGAATGGGCCTGTACCAAGAGAGGTATCAGGGAAGACGCCAGGTAGAGCGAGCCATGCAAAAAGCTGACTGCAGCGCGACGAAGGCACAGGCAGAGCCCAGAGCTCTGCACTGATTTCCCCCCCCCCCCAACTCTACCGGCCTCATGCAATTGTATCTTTGCAAGTCGGTGACGGTCAGTCTATGGCTACAGCTCCCCTGGAAAGCTGCCTGCAAGCGCTAACTAAACAGAAACTTCACCGGGGCTGGAGCCGGATTCTCTGCGCTTGAGAAGTTTAACAGCTCCCAGCGTACGCGGGCTTCCTTTCCCAGCCCCGATCGCAGGCAAAGGCTGTGCTCCCCCGCAGCGAGGCCTGGCTACAGGCTGAGCCGTTACCAAAAGCTTGTCCACCCCACGGGAACAGGGCGCGCAGAAAACCCGCAGCAGCAGGTGAACTGCAGCCCTTTGTCTGCTGCCGCGAGCAGCCAAAGTTTGGCCTCTTTCATTTTCCTTTTATTGCAGCTTCTTTTGTGTGGATTAAAATAATTGATATTGATAATGTGATCTGCCCCGTGCCCCTGTTCCCAATTACTTTCACAGGCTGGGAATCCTGCGTTATGGATATGACAGGAATGGTCTTAATTAGCCTTCTGGGCTACAAAACTGATTCTGGTTTTGATTTCAAATATTTGGGATTACGCAGGCTGACTGTTGTGGGCTGGGGTCAGCAGCGGAGCCGGCCAGGGAATTCGGGGGAGCTCAGCTTGAGCTGGCTTTTCTTTGACTACTGCCAGGTGCCTCGCAGCGTGCGGAGCAGAGGGGCACTCTGGCTGCCGGGCAAAGATGAAGCAGAGACAATCTACCCTGGTTGCCTTTGTGCTCGGGATTAACAGCAGCAGCGTTCAAGGGTCCTTGCATCTCATGCTGGACTCAGATTGCAGCAGGACCCCCAGAGTCCGCTGAGAGCTCAGTGAGGAGCTCATGGGTCTTCCCTGCAGTCAAGGGGCAAAAACTAGCAGAAGTAAATAACAACAACAAACCAGCATTAAAATCAAAATGGGAGACGCTGCTTTCCAGCCCTGCAAAATTCGGTTTTAAAAAGTGGAACTGCTTAACTAGGTCATAGGAGTGAGAGATAAAGGCTTCTGCGCCTGGGAAACTGATATAATTTTTCCTATTTTGGAAAGAGAAATCCTAATCCTATAACAGGATTTGTAATGTGGTCCCTGGCACTCACGTGGAATTCTCTTTATGCTATGGTGGAAAGAAAAAGATACTGTAACAACTTCCCCACTTTTTCCCTTTAGCGTCCCTACCCCCAGTAAAAAGTAATTCATAGGCAACACCTTGGAACACGTTCTGAAGGTCAGGGAAGTCAGGCGCTGTCAGATTTAATTGGAAGGGGGAAATGGCTTCCAGACATGATGAAGGTCCACTGAGAACTTCACCCCAAATGTACATGTCCAGGGATCGACAGCTCAGGCTCCCCACCTGAACAGGGCTGGTCGGTTCAGGCACAAGGACGTACGCAGCCCTCAGCAACACCAGACAAACACACCGAAAACTGCCCAGCGAAGCACAACTACAGCTCTGCAGCCTTGCGCTAACGGATGCAGAGTGCTCCCCGGCTCCTCAGATGGAAATGCATTACAGATCAGAGGCATTACAATTTAGCGCGCCGTTTCCAGTGGCTCTGATGTTAATCTGCAGAAAGGAATACCACTCGCAGTTTTGTTTACTTCATTCTGGAACCAGAGCTACTTGCTCAGCTGAGTGCCACTGTACATAGTGGTTTTTTTAAACACTACTCATATCAAATTCAAATGCCAAAATATAGGTAAAAGAACACAGAAGGGAGGCCGAGCTCCCTCTCTCTGTAATCCAAGAAGAGACGACACTCAGAGCCAGCACACAAACCACAGTTTATAATCAGAATGTAACGTAATCACTGAAACAGATGTCAGGAAGAGAAAATCGTATAATTCTGAACTGCCGATTAGCGTGCAGCATCTTGAATAGCACCGAGATGCTCTCTATCTGCTCACGTGTCTATGCTTTGGAAGAGTAAGTAGAAAGCAGTTTGCTTGCTGCTATGGACCAGTCCTCTCTGGTCCCACCTTGCACCATTTGGACAAAGGGAGCTCTTGGTGGAGCTCAGGTTTAATCCTGATTCAATCTGTCATCGAGAGAGGAAAAGGGCAGAAATTTGTCTCAAAAGACTTGGGTTGGGAAAAATAGCATCACTGAATTGGCACGTGGACATTGATGGAGATGCCAGAGACAGATGGCAACGATAAACAAAGAGCAACATGGAGAACTGGCTGGTGGTGGAGAAAAGTTTAGAGAAAATTTTTCAAGCAGAGTGAAGTAGTCAAGAGAAACTGGCGCTGATGTGTGGATCACTTACCTCGTAGTGATAGTCCATGCAAGTTAGCTCTCTCCAGCAGCTATCTCCTCGAATTTTAATCAACCCCTGAAAAATAAAAATAAATACAGTCACAAATACTTCATTTCCTTTACCTTAAACATCAAGGTACACCTCAAGATGTCAAATACTCTAGTTAAACTACAAGAACGTATCCAGTAACAGCAGAGAACCACAAAGGCTGGAACACTTCACTCAAAAGCACCACTTTTGAATCCCTTGCACATCTGCACCTGAGGTCCATCCATCGTCCTTTGGAGACTCTAACAAACCAGAGTGCTCCAACAGGACCCTGCAAAACATGTTCCTCCACAGCTTGTTTATTGACAGTAATTTGACATCAGATCCTGGTAGAACATGACATGTCATCTAAAGGCTGGCAGAAGACACTGCGATGAGGGATGTCTGCACAGCAAGAGGGAAGGGGTGCAGCTTGTCAGGGAAATGCATGTCTCCATTATTTGAGTGCAACCTGATGAACTAATCCCGCATTTGCAGAGCAGAAAGAGCTCAGGACCTGATGAGTCCATAAAGGGGCTTGAGCAGGTGTCGCCTGCAGTTTTGGCACTCATTCTGTGAAAGATGCTGCTATGGCTATGAGATGCCCAATGAGCTGACTCAGCACCTTTCACATGAATCGTGTGAACCAGCCTCCAGCCCTAACTTTAGGAAAAGGCAGGAGAGCAAACACCAGCTTGCAAAGTTCATTAGCCTAATGCCCAGTGCCTAATGCAGACCGTAGCTCTGCAAGGGCTTCAGACCCCTGCCCTCATGGGGCCACAGAGCCTTTGCGCCCATCTCCTGTGGTGTAGGCAAGACGGAGGCAGGAGCAGAGCACCACAACCGCAACAAGGGTCTGAAACCAGGCTTTGCAACATGAGCAGTTTTCTACACTGAAGAGTTACCTCCAAACCTAAAAGCAGCTGCACGTGAAATTTCAAAACCCAGACCCAAAACTCTCCTACTTGCAGAGCCGCCTCTGCATCTCAGAAAAAGGTTGATGCTGCTGCAGCTGAGGAAGACAAACCACGCAGCCTTCCCAGCTCAGCCCAAGCACTGAGCTGGATACAGAGATGCAATCAAAGTAATTAGAGAAACAAAAGAGGAGAAGGGGAAGGAAGCTGACAGATTTAAACACAGATGAATACACTAATGACAGGTCTGCTCTACCTTAGGTTAGAGGTTGGCAATGAAATAAGCAGGTATCAGAGGTTGCTCTGCATTGATATTTCAAGGCAACAAGAGGGTAAAATTTCCAAATCAGTGAGTCCATTCCAGGGCTGGCAGCAATATTGGGATTAAATTTCTTTGCCTCAGTGATGAAGACTAAAAAGGAATCAGTCGTCCACAGCAGGAAAGACACCTGGCCAGAGATGAGTCTGTTAGCAGGAAGCCGTGCAATCAAGCCGTGCCAGCCCCAAGGTATGCAGGTTCAGCGTGACGCCTTTGATGTATGGCTAAAGGTCTCTGATTAGGATCACAATATCCCAAATTGAGGAAAGCTTCACTAGTCAAAAGGTTGAGACTAGCTCTATCATCTGCATACAATTAGGGGATATTTGCCTACCTTCTGACACTGCCCCTAATTATAATGTTTCTGCTCTCTTTAGTAGAAAAAAGATATGGAGTTTCCTTAAGGATCCATTGCTGCCTGCACTGGGAGCATCCTGAAGCCTTTCACATTTGCAGTAGGAGATGATTTCCAGAAGAGACCCGAGATCTTTCAGTGCCTAAATCTGGGAACTCAAGGGAGATCACAGCACTAGGACGTATCTTACCCTATCAGTTTTATCCACATTGCCTAAAACTCTTCACTTACAGCATTATTTAGCAGGTTTGGGGGGTTCAAGGAAATTATGGATTCCAGGGAGTTAAAGACCTTCAGCAAATGTTCAGAGCTCATCAATAAATATCCACAAAAAAAACCTTCTTCTAGTGAGAGGTAAACTGCAAAGGAGAGGAGAGAGCAGAGCTCTAGGAACTCGTGACTAATATGTAGGTGGTCAATTTTGAATGATTACTCACCATTTCTCCTAATGCAAGATGCAAGGGCAACCTGATGAAAGCATCAAGTAGCTGGTTTAGAAACAAACAAAAGGATGCACTTTTCCACAGAGCAAATAATTTACTTTGGGGAAGCCAAAAGTACAAATGGGTTCAAAGGAATTAAATTCTCAGAGGACATGCTTGAGGGTAACTTCTGAACACTGCCTCTCCCTTGGAAAGTCCCGAATCCCTTGACTGCCAGGAGCTGAGAGGATCTGCCACGAGAAGATCATTTTATGTTTTATAGTCTTTCCTAAACATCTGCTAATGGCTGCTACTTGAGATGAGATAATAAGTTAACTGGACCTTGGGCCTAACCCAGTACAGACTTACACAAACAAAGATCCACAAAAATGGTTATGAGCTTATTTAGCACATAACTTAACGAGAAATAGGCACCAATATACCTTTGTGGATCTAAGCCTTACACCAGATGATGTTTAGACATGTATGTCTTTGTGAATATGGGTGACCTCACTAGCCTTCAGTAGGGCTATTTACAGCCTTAAATTATATCTGTTATCAGGCACCTTGCTAAGTTAAAGCAGATTTTGCCCATCTGCTGTTCCAAATCATTTTTCCTCTTTTTTCCACTCATATGAAAACAAAATATTTTTCATTCCAATGTTAGCTGAAGAGGACAGTAAACAGAAACTATTAAACATTTTCAAAATCAGTAAGTCCAGCCAATTTACATCTGTAATTTTTAGCCAAGAATGAACCTGAAGAACCTAGTACACTAAAGGCAGTAAAAGCCCAGCATATTCACAGGGCATCTCCTATGGCAAGATGAGAGACCCACCATCTGCAAGGTCACTCTTAGGAATACAGTTTTGTGACCAACCAAGAAAACACTATATAGTACAATCTCTTAGTATAAAATATCAACAGCAGGAAAACCCACAACTCACAGACAAAAACAGTGGCAAATACTATCGATGCAAGAGAGCAAATGAATGTTACAGTGATCATTGAGAAAGAACTAGAAGATACAGCAACGAATAATAATTAATTATTTTGCAGAAGTGCTTAATAAAGAGGTATCAATAATGCAAAGACTTCTGCCCAGCACCTGCCTTGGTTCTGCACAACATGGGAAAAAGGGAACAGTAAAAATCGACACTGCCCATGTTCGGCCCTTCTGGCCTCCAGATCCATAAATCTTTTGGAAAGTTACACAAAGTCTGAGCTCTTCTATGTGAGAAGCCACCCAGCAGCCTCAGGAAGGCAGGTCCACCTTCAGACCTCCTGCACACTTACCATACAGATAAACACTGAAGCCTCACTTAACAGTAACAGAGAGCAAGTAATTAGTAAAAAAAAAAAAAAAAAAAAAAAAAAAAAAAATTAAGTAAAACCAGAATATTTCTCCAGTCACCCTTGAATCTCAATTTTGATAGGTGAACAAATGCCTCTTTCTACCCCAGTTCCAGTGGGAACGGCCGGGGGCGACGCCAGGTGCATCCACGATGGCCTCACGCCAGAAATTCAAATCTAGAAACACCCTGGCACAGGGCTGCATCTCAGGGTCATCCCAAAAAAATGAAAGGGAAAACTTCACTGCCACCAAACCCAAGCAGAATCGGTCCAAAGGGGACAGATGAAGCATGAGGGCTGCAAAGAGGTGTCCCATTAAAGGCAGTGGGATGGGAAAACAGCAGGCGCTGGCATAGCCGGCCCGGATGAAGGTGACCACTGCAATTCACTCTTATAAAACAGACCCGCCACCTTTTCCGTACACTGCTGCCGGAGGGGCCAGGAGCGGTGGGGAGAAAGGGATGAGCCAGGTTCCTTGTCATCTTCCCCCCCCTAAAATCACCCATGTTTCGCTCTGCCCCTGGATCCTTCTCTACGATTACAGGCTCCGTTGATAGCATCTCGCGGGATGCGCCACAGCTGACAGCCCTGTCACTGGCAGAACGGACGTCAAGAACGGCTCCGTGCAAGAATGCTGCAATATTAAAAAAGGACAACTATCTTGATGACCTTCCCTCCTACCTTGTCCAAGCTGTTATCAAGCTCTCTTATTCAGGAAGGGTAATTAAAACAAGAACATGACAAGAACACACCATATGAACCATCAGAAGCTCTCCTGCAATGAGTCATTAAGTGAGTTAATCACATTTTGTTTACTATAAAGCTTTCAAATAGAAAAGTCACTTAAAGCTCTTAAAATCAAATCTGTTTTTCAGTATAGAAAACTCCCACTCTCATAATTAAGGGGAGTTTCATGTCTTCTTTGCACTGCCGGTGCTTCATGGTCCCCTTCCACACCCACACTGCCATGCGAGTTCTCCAGTTTTTAGATTAAGTCGGGCCAGGAAATGCACAAAACGCTTGAAAATTTGATGTGCTTTATAGTTTCATCTCCTCTGAGAAGGGCTGTGAAACGAAAACGAGTGCCGTGCAGACAGGCCCCGCAACGTGGCCTCCATGGCCCCTGCGGCCCTGCACCTCAAGTCATGCAAAGGTGAGCGCTAGACGCTTCTCCTACGCACTCGCGCAGCTTCTCTGAGACCATCCCCGGGCGCGGGCAGCCGGCGCAGGCTGGCCCTTGGCAGCCTGCAGTTGTGCCATGCAGTCTCCAACCCGTCTCAGGTAACAACCTGCACAACACATCTGTCCTATCCCTTGGGCTGCTACCCCAGCCCAGTAAATACATGCAAAAAAAAAAAAAAAAAAAGAAAGAAAGAAAAAAAAAAAGAAACAGAAATGGAGGCCTTTTGCAAAGGGAATGTAATGGGTTTTTGCCTTCCAATTCAAATAGCTCAACTTGTATCAACTAAGGATGCAAATCAAATTACACGGGAACTGGTTTTATGACGACTGACGCATTCAAAAGGGGACGTTAGTTTTGCATCCTCCGTGGTAGAAGGGATGTTGCAGTAGAGTTGCACCCCACTTGAGCCTATGGGGTGGGCAGGACCTAGCCACCGAAGGACTGCAGGAGCCACGACTGGCAGAGCCTCTGCAAGCACCCCCGGATCCAAGTCTCCTCTTAAACAGAGGAAGAATTCAGAGGACAAGTTGTATATTTCTTTCTATGCATATAAACTGACAAATTATTATATAAGCATGTGACACTAAACGAGACAATGCCTATAGGGACTGGGTTTCGTTTCTCTCTCTCTCTCTCTCTCTCTCTCTCTCTCTCTCTACACCAAGTGATGTAGTGAGACTAAACCATGAACCCTGGGGGCTGCAGCCAATTTTATCATACTATTGCCCAGGGGCTATCAAAGAGCAGCGTTAGGAAACTCCAGCCTAGTGGAGGCAGGTCGTTTAAGGTACCTGAGGTAGCCTCTTCCGTCTGAAGCGCGCGTGGCAGACACCACTCCAGCACAGCGTGAGAGCCTGCAACATTCCTCCGCTTTCACGGACTCTCGCCTGTCCCAGAACTGGCCAAACTGAACGGCGGCAGCAACGAGGCTGAGCCTCTTTCTGAGGGGCTCTTCTGCTTTGCAACAACGCATCAAAATGCCACAAGCTGTCACCTAGAGCCAGCGGTCAGATGCAAAGCACGTTGCGTTAATATACCAAGACGTGTTAATATACCTGCCATGTATTTTCTCCATCTGTGGAAGTCACTCCTCCACTGTCTTCTCCAGAGGTGGCAGAGTTTCCCTTCTGGGGCGGTAGCAGACCTTCACTCAAAGAGACACAATCCTCCCCAGTACTGGGCAGCACGCTACCCTGAGAAGACCATCTCCTCTTGGCCACACTTTTTTTTTTCCTTAGCAAACACATAGCAGACAAATCAGAGGAAAGAGGCAGATCTTGCAGCTTCAGAACGGAGAGACCAGCCAGTGTGAGAACCCAGCACTAGCAAATGCAGAGAAAACCTCCACTTGGCCCTTCCGGCTGCGCCTTTCGGCTTGGGACCACCAGAAGGTGCAGCAGAGCATCTCCTTGCTATGTGACTGGTTGCAAGCAAGAAGCCAGCTGGCGTTTGCCATCATGGGTGCATGGCCACAGCAAAGGCACTGCTAAGCACATCACAAGGATGGATGTGGCGGCAGTGAGGAAGGGCTAGCTATGAATGTATGGCCTCACGTAGCAGCTGCAGACTGTGTGCAAGGTATATTAGAGAGAACCACATGAATTTCAGACATTGGTGGCTGAAAATGCCTGAATGCAGATGTGTTTATGCCCTATATATTAACACACAGATTAATTGTTCCAACTGGCAGCATCCAAGGAAGTATGAGGAGAAAAGTGGATTGAGAGGAGGACTTGGGTCCTACTGTGCATAGGAATAGGAGGACAGACGGGGGAAGGGAAGAAACGTTGATCTTTACATCTGCTGGAATTTCACATTCACTGGATTTCTCTCAGTCTGCTAACAATTCTCAATCCATTTTCAAGATTTCTCTGTGTATATTGAGCTGGCCTAGACTCCACAGCTGCAGCAGATTATGCTGCCATAGCACAGATCAAAGCACAGGGAAAAATCCCCATCCCCTGCTCTCATACAAGCAGAGGCTGAGTGCATCTCTGGTGTATCCAGATCATCCTCTTTAAGGATGTGAAGAGGACGTGCAAGGGACCAGAAGGAGAAGCAGCCGTGGGACATGTCCATAGGACAGCAACATTAGACTGAATCAGAACTGGAAGGCCCTTCTCTCATTTGGACATAGGTTGCAAACATCTTGCAAGGAGTATTTTGGGGGCAAATACTAAATCAGAGTTCCAGAGATGAACAATATAGACAAGGGGAAAATAAGGAGAGGAATGAAATCATTCAAATGATCATAAGCAGCACTTTGGAGAGCAGGGCTCACCACCCTGAAATGACATTTCTAACTGCTCCTTCCCCACAGTGCGTTTCAGTTGGATCTTACACCTCCTGCAGCTTCCTCACGGTAGCTTTGCTCGAGTAAAAGAAAAGGAGAAAAAGGCAATGCCCCATCTCAGGCTCTAACGCAGCAAAACATTTACTTCTAAGCATATGATTGAAATCAAGTTCCAGAGGCATCAACTAGACGTAGGTGGGGTAGATTTAAGAACAAGCCTGATGCTTTGCCGCACTGAGGCTGTGTTGGAGGCAATGCCTGAATATTGGAAAGACCACACTATAAATGTTTTAACAAAGGATTTTTCCATTACTTTGGGGGAGTGGGAGGAGGAAGGAAAGAGGAAGAAAAGGATCTGTCTGATACCTTTGAAGTTCAAGAACAGATAAAGGTATTTAGAGAGGTCAGTAGCCTCAAATCCTTCTTGCCTCCATATATCCCGTTAACCTAAAAGTAATCTCAAACCATACATGTTTATTTAAAGTTAGGATAAACCTTTATGATGCAACAGTGCTAGTTCTTGTAAGTCTATCCACAGCCTTGGGGCACTGAGGGTTTTGGCTAATGGAGCTGTTGAAATTCAGGGCTGGTGCAACTGCTCCCTTGCAGGGAGCAGCTGCCTGGCACCGAGCGTGCGGCTCCTGGCTGGAGCTTGGGGCAGCAGCTCTCGTGCCGCCAGCGCAGCAGTCGCTGGTTGAATCTCTCTTTCTCTTGTAAGCTTCTAGTCTTTTTAAAGAATAGGTCTGAAACTCAGGAAGCAAATATGAAAAATAATTTCAGAGCTTGCTTCACCTTTTCCAGAGTTTGAGACATTCACCCTAAACCTTGTCCCCTTCCGCCCCTCCCAATTTCTCCCGGCAGTGTTCTTGCATCTTTAGGTGCCCTGCATTTTTACACGTGACATCAGAACAGATCAATTAGCTCTGTGCTAATTAATGCTCCAAAAGGTGCAAATATATCCCAAATCCAGCCACTGTTAACTCTTGAAAAACCACCGCTGCAACGTGTGGCAGGTTCCTGCTGGCCCTTGTTCACTGCAGAGTGAGTTCAGGCACTGGGTGATAAAAAATGACAAGCAAATGTTTACTCACTGTCATTCACTTTGAGCACTGGACTGCTCCTAGACACACTAAACCATCCCAATTTTTATGGCCCTTTTGAAACACCTAGAAGATGTGAATACAGTAAAACACCCCAGGAAGAAGGCAAAAGCCTCTGCTACCCCATTTTCAGCTCCTTGTCAACTCAACCATCTTGCTGGCTTTTTATTAAACTTGCACAGAGAGGCTGCACACACAGCGGGGGCTACGTGCCAGCTGGTAACGTCGTTATTCATGGTTATCTACAACATACTGACTGCATTTCCCAAGTCTGAAATAAAGAAAACCTAAAGATTCAAGGCGATTTGAAACAGCACCTGACTCTGTACTACATACTTTTTTTTTTAAGCTATTTGCACCGTGATAGCATCTATGAATTGATATCATGAAACAGGAATCTGTTATGGTAGGTGCTGCACAAACACAGAATAAAACATTGAGCTCTATGGGTACTTTTTAAAAGCAGGGAAAACCATTTTCTACTAGTTTCAGCTTTACTCTGTCAATTCAAATCATTTTTGTTATAAGAATTCAATTGGCACATATTTTTAAATTATTCCAACTTGGCAGAATATAAGAAAGGCTTCTAATATTGTCCAGGGTTGATGCCATTCTTTGGAAAAGCTATGCCAGAAAAAGATATGCTATAGAAAGTTCCATGCACTATTTTGTTCCTCATTATCTAAATTCCAAAATTATTATTTTTTTTAATGTTGGCAAGTTTCTCCCCAGTTTTGAGCAAGTAGAACATTAGTTAACAACCTGAATTTCTGCATTATTTTAAAATACAGCAAAGACAGGAGACTAGCAGGCAGAAAGTATTTTAGAAATATTTTCCAATTTTTCCCTTTTTCTGCTCGGCTCTAATCATCGGACAAAGCTAAAGAGCACGTGTGCATGGCTGGCAGGAGGCTTTTCAAGTTGACTTCTTTTCCCAGTGCACGCTCACAGCCACGCTCACACCCCGAGGAGAAACCACGCAACCCGCCGGCCCTGTTTGTACATCAGGGCTGGGTGAAGGGACTTTCAAGGCGTTGCGTATCGCGAGGGAAAGGTATTCAGAAATACAAATTAAATATAAGCTAAAGGGAAGGCAACAGGTGGCTACGTGAACTAGCAATTGCCCTTTCCCCTCCGCGGCCTTGCTTTGAATCCAGCTCCGAGCAGAATTATTAAATTCCTACCGCTCACGTGGTGCCTGCACAGAAACAGCGGTTTGATCCCGTCAGCTGAGCTCACGGCAGCCAGATCGTACGAATCAGCTCTCTCGAGCAACAGGCAAGCTTGGCCCGGAGAGGGGGAAAGTCGACATCTCCGTCACGCTGATTTACAGCCGACTCCGTCTCCGGGCCGTTCTGCCCTCTCAGAAGCCTCCGAGCGCTGCTGCCCGCAGGGAGCCATCGCACGCTCACCCTGGACTGAATTAGCAGCCAGAGTGAATTGCGGGCTCGGTACCTTCTCGCCGGCATCGCTTGCTCCCCCGGGCACGGCTGAGCTGGCCCTCCCCAGCGAGGAGGGAGCGGCGGCCCCTGCTCCGAGCAGCAGCCTCCGGGCACCCAGGCTCTCTCAGTCAAGGTGCATTAAATTCACTAGCATTTTTCACAGGGAAAGAAAAATTATACATTTAGGGTTTTTTTTTCTTTCCCTTAAATGATTATTACTAAGTGCTTGGTTTTCACCACCAGAATCACTATTCCATCCCTCACCCCATGCACCGCTCTACACACCAGTCCTGATCTGCACCCACGTGTTCAAAATCGTGCATAAACAGCATTTCCAAAGCACCCGATTTGCTCTCTGGATGCACTGCAAGTGACGTCTGGAAAGTACTGGAGTGCCTTCATTGCTGTACTTTCATTTTATTTCTCAGCTACAGTACATGGAACAAGATCCTATTTTAGCTCAAACACCATCACTTGATTTGATAGCTGAACTACAGCCTTAAAAGATGACCCCAGGCAGCAGCTTGAGTGGATGCACAGGCATCGCCATAGTGATCTACGCTGTGATCTGAAGAAAAAATCGTGCCCAGGAAATTCTGGGCAAAATCCATGCTGAAAAAAACTCATCCTCTTGTCTGCCTGCTGCAGGACTTGGTACCACTAGCAAGTCAGCTAACAAGTTCTTAAGCATACTTCATTTATAGAAGTAACTACATGAGCCAAAAACTAGCTATTTTTGACTGAAATTCTCTTTCAAATCAAGCAGATCGTTCCACAGACATTTGAAAAGTTTGCCAACTGATGGCGAGGGGGTTTTGGGGGTGGAAATCAAGTCAACCCTTTGCTCCCAATGAATCAATTCCAGTTCTGCTTGATTAAGTAACCTCACATGCCCCCTTCCTTTCTCCACCCTCGAAGGAGTACCCAACAGCAGGGATTTTGGAGGAAATTAAGCCAGAGAGAGGGAAGTTACCAACAGCTTTCAATTTCTACATTTCACGAGTTTGATTAAATCATGGCAAAAATCCCAAACCCATGGCCACCGCACACGGTGGCACGTGAAACCTAACACGGGCGTGCAAGGCAGAACGAGGCAGGGACACTGGGGAGCTGCCGGCTCGGTCTGCCGGAGGCAACATCTCTGCTTGATATTCCTGTACTGAAACCTGAATTTGCACGGCAGCGTGCTGGGCAGCACATGCACAAAGAGGATGAACGTACGAAGAGAACCCGACCCTTGCTTTCCTACGGGATTTTCTTTTCTCGGATGCTCCCCAGGTCTGCGGGCGCCCACGTACCGCAACACTTTCCATATCTACATCCATCTTACAAACCAGCTTCCTTTCTCCCACCTCTTTCAAGGCAGGCCGGTGCCCGCCACATCCTCATGGCATGTTCTGCTGGTGGAGTGTCCTCACTCTCATGAAAAGGGGTGACAATCTACAGACCAAAGAACGATTCCTTCTTCCTTCCTCACTTCTGGGGCACAACAGAAAAAAATAAACTTCCACTTGAAGCAGAAGCGGGAACTTGCAGTAAGTGTGGAGGAGCAGTCCTTGCCAAGGACCTCGCCGTTCAGCAGTGTGCGCCGCAGAGGCGCCCCGGCAGCTGCACCCAGCCCTGCTTCCCCAGGAGACTGAGCCCAGGCGCAACTATTAGTTTAAGAACAAAACACTGGTGCGTCGCCCTAGAAAAACCATTAAGCTTTTTCGCACTTGAAATCAAAACATCTCAAAAGAAGATAAACTTCCCTTATTTACTTGATGCCAGGAGAAATGATTCATAGACCCAAAGATGATCTATCATCTGTCACTGCGACGCAAGGGTGACGAGCGTGCAGGCGTGGAAACCTGTTCTGCACTCCTCTGAATCACCCGGCTTCACCACTGTCGCTCCGCCAGAGAAGAAAAGTGGCTGAACTTTGACACACGAAATCCTTCCTTTTTATTGTACGCAGATTACTCTACCCAACTGTACCCCTTTCAGGCTGATGTACTTTGGTGATTCAAAATGAAAAAAAGCCTAAATAATTAAAATGTCATTCAAGCTCTAAGCCAATATGAGTCACTGTTACAAAAAATATCTCAAAAATTCTTTCAAGAGTGGGGGATAATTATATTCCTCCCTATCTATTGATTTTTCTCTACAATGCAGATGTCAGATTTTCCACGGTTTTTCTTTCTCTCTCTCTCTCTCTCTTTTTTTTTTTTTTTTTCCGGAGTGAGTGTCAAAGAGGAACAAAGCTCTCTTTGAGACTTTTTCAGCCCAAAATTAATTCTGAAAAAAAATGGTACAGACAGGCCAATAGCATGGCAAGCTGAGAAAAAGCCTGGTGACTCAAACCATGTCTGCAAAAATTCTATTGATACCAGCTCTGGGGAGCAGGGTGGGGTACGGGGACCAGAGTTATAAATTTAGAGTCCATCTAAAGACCTTTTTTGTGTGTCTTAATACTACAAAGCATGGCCAAAAAAAAAAGAGAAAAACTCAGAAGGGAAACCCTGAATTCTGGATTTGTAATTTATCTTGTGATATTAAACACTCCCTGAAAACCAAAAATGCTCTCTTACTCGTTGGCAACTCAACAGATTGACCAACCCGTGCAGCCTTTTAACGTCCTGTCCCTGTGACTGTTTTACCTCTCAAAAAAATTGCTTTCAACATCTTTTAAAAACCAAACGCATACAAATATATTTTAAAAACAAAACAGCTGTAATTGAGATGCTTTAGCTAACGCAATGTAATTAGCGTCCAAATTAATGCCTATAGGAGAGAAAGTAGCTTTACAAAGTTTCCGTAAGAAACGGACTCAAGGAGACTCGCTTTGCTGTTTGCAGACACAACGAGAGCTGCTCTGTAACGTGGATTTGCACACTCCTTATCCCTGTGTGGTTTGCAACACCAGCACAGCAGTCTCCCGCTCGGGCAGCACGGCTGGAGAGTGGAAACAGCCAGAAACCACCTCAGCAGACCGAACCACGGTACAACCCCTCGGAGAAGCAACGGCAGCGCCCGAGCAAAGCCGAGCTCCCCGCGTTGTCACCGTGCAGCCGCCTGGCCACGGCGCGGAAGGCGAGCACGTTTTCAGAGCAAACAGTACGCTTCTTCCTGAACCGTATATTCTTCAATTGGTTTTAGACTGTCTTTGGATCGTACTTCAGCTCACTTGATAACCTGAGCTGGGAACTGTCCACGGCCCCCATTAGCTCTGCAGCACCAAGAGAGAAGGTCTCCTGCTACCCAGGACGGCCAACGAGCCAACCAGCCACGCTACAACTAAAGCAAGCTGGACCCCAGTGCTTAAAGCACTGGGAGATCTGGAGGAGCTGACGTACGACTCCTTTAAACTGCAACAGAACCACGAAAAGACAACATATCCCGCGCACAAGCAAGCTGACTGCCTGCGGAGCGCGGCCCGGAGCGCACGGGTATCAGAGACTTGGTCTGGGCCCGAACAGTGCGGACACGGAGCACGGAGCCTCCCGGCTCCCGCACTCGCTGGTCCGTGGCCCGAGCTCTACGGCACAAGCGCAAGAAAAACAGGTATTTTGTCCTTTTCTTTTAGAAGCATCGCTCAGTAAAGATGTAAGGCAGGCTTTTGGGAAACTTTTTAGTACGACTCTGACAGCAGCAGACTACAGGCTACAGCTGTGCCTGATGTTCACACAAACCTCTCATTAAATTAGCAGCTGATAATTCAAACCTCTTCTGCTCCTTCCAGCCAGAGACAGAATTAATGGGCTAGAACACCACTTCCTTAGCCAGCAAACGACAAATCTATGCTCATCAGATGACACTGCTCTTTAAATACCTTTGCTTTGTAATGTGAACATTTGCACTACCAATCCAAAGCCCGCAACGAGCCTTACTCAGGTTCAAGCCTGTGCCAACATGATGGGATCTTCCCAACTCCTAAATTCTGTCTCAACATAGCAGGTTAAAGAATCAGGCTTCAGAATCCCTCTAAGGTTATTTGAGGTGCACATTAATGCTGAACGCTTCTTGAACGCCTGCTTTACAAATAGGCTGGCTCCTGCTCTGCCAACCCCGGCTCTACCACCGCGCCAGGCTTGCAGGGAAGCAAGACGGCTAAGGGATACAGAGGACTTTAAAGCCTCTCTTGCAGCAACGCTTTGCCCATGCTTGGATAGCATCAACACAAGTTATTGCAAGACTGATTTTGAAAACAGTGGTCCTGGATGATAATTCAATTCCTGCCTGCTGTCACAGCCCATAATGGATCCGAGTCAACATCAGCAAGCAAAGAAATATCCACCAAATATGACAGAAAAGCACCAAAAAATCCCAGTAAAATTCAGAGGGACTGAAAAGCACATTTCTGAAAGAGAAGTCACTGCTGTTGATTTTTGGTTTGTTGTATTTGTTGTTGTTTTTTCCCTCTGCTACCAGAAAGACCCTTTGAAAAACAGCCATGACTGCATCAGCATTTGATTGACTTTGAAGACTTGCTGTAAGGAGTGGGTGAAAGGGATTTTGAAAAGTACTTGGCATTAACGGCTCCATGCCTTTTTAAGCCACTGAAGGAACAACAAGTCTTCCTGCCAAGGGCTATTACTAGACAAATGGAGAGAGATCAGAGGCACAAAGGAGGTTGCTAAGGAGTCAAGTGTGGGATCCCTGCAGAGAGGAGGAGGGCTGCAGCTGGGACAGCAAAGGTCAGAACATTGCAGACATCATTTTCCAAAAATTCCCATGAAGCCCCGGCGCTCGAGTCAGGAGTCTGGCCCTTCGGAGCTCTCCTATGAATAATGAGAAAGCCATAAAAGAAAGCGCCCTTTCTTCCCTCCTACCCACGCTAATGTAATAAAACAAATTAGAATAATTATTCTCAATTTCAGAGCCATAATGCCCAGGATCAGGGCACGCTTGTCACCAAAATGACAACTACATCCGTTTGATTCTTCTTCTTCTTCCCCCCCCTTTTTATATTTACAAAGATCTCCCAAATTCCAACTTTTATTTCATTACATCTAATGTAATTTTACTGCAGGCATCCAGATTCTGTTTGCTTCAAAGTCTTCATTATTTTTGCCAGAAAGTTCATCTCCCTTATTAGCTAATCACATCCCCACCCTTTCCAGTAACCTTTAAAATACCACCCACGTTATGACACTTTTAACAGAATCCAAGGAAAAACAAAACAAAAAAGTGAGGATTTTAGCATAAACCACTAGCTTCTAAAATAATTCACTGCAGTTAATTAAAAGAAGCATTTTTTATATTTGTAAATATATATATATAGTGATAGGCACATAACATGGAAATAATTAGTCCTCTTTCCGTGAAAACACCTATCACTGGGTGAGGGACAGGCAACACCTTTCATTAGAAAATAATTACGAGAATTTAGTGGAAAAATTTACTGCTAATTATTATAGCAATATAATCTCTTTATAAATTATAAATCTCTTTGCACTATTTCCTTCCCAGCGACTATCCCCTTTCTTTCTGTCAAATTCACAAGAGAAAACCTATCAGTTGTGTGTGCTTGAAGGAGCAGATTATTGGGTTTGCAGTCGGCATTACACTCAGCGAAATTCAGAGAGGAGTGGAAAAAAAAAAAAAAAGTAGCAGCTTTGTTTACTATCAAGATCGCCTGGTTGAATAACACGGACGGGGCGACAGGCCCCGCAGAGCCGCTCCGCGGTCTTCCGGCGGAAGGACTTCCGAATCACAAACCACAACCTCAGGGAACCCAAAAGCCTCCTCTTTAATTCTTTTTTAATTTTATTTATTTTATTTATTCTTTAAGTCCTGCACGTGCACGCGAGGCATTTTCCGGCGCAGCCTCCCGGGACCAGCGCTAAGCGAACCGCGTGGAGAAGAACCCGCGGAAACTGGGGGACGCGCCGAGGGCGGAGGCCTGGGGCCACGGCCAGGGCTCAGCGCGGGCCGCCCTGAGCCTCAGTGGCCGCCCTGGGCCCGCCGGTGGCCGCCCTGGGCCCGCCGGTGGCCGCCCTGGGGCCCCGTGGCCGCCCTGGGCCCGCCGGTGGCCGCCCTGGGCCCGCCGGTGGCCGCCCTGGGGCCCCGTGGCCGCCCTGGGCCCGCCGGTGGCCGCCCTGGGGCCGCCGGTGGCCGCCCTGGGGCCCCGTGGCCGCCCTGGGCCCGCCGGTGGCCGCCCTGGGGCCCCGTGGCCGCCCTGGGCCCGCCGGTGGCCGCCCTGGGGCCCGCCGGTGGCCGCCCTGGGCCCGCCGGTGGCCGCCCTGGGGCCCGCCGGTGGCCGCCCTGGGGCCCGCCGGTGGCCGCCCTGGGGCCCTGTGGCCGCCCTGGGGCCCGCCGGTGGCCGCCGAGCTGCCGTCCGTCGCACGCGGCCGCCGCAGGAGGCTCCGAGCTGGAACACCTGCGCGAGGGGCCGAGAGATTGGCAGCCTTAAACTCGAATTTCCTTGCTTTGGGCGCTTTTAAATTAAAGTGGTAATGTGCTTTAAATCCTGTTTCCCTGCTTTTTCACTACACTCCGCAATCCTTTCCTCCAGAAACTAATCAAGATGTCTCAGACTCACTCACGCTCCCTGCTCCAGCCACCTCCGCCGTAACGTATTCCACATGGCCGCGGCCCTCCGCGCGCCCCAGCCCCACCCCGGCTCCCTTCGCGCTGCGGGTTTCCCGCGGCGCCGCTAACCGACCCCCACGCAAGACAACCCCGGGGGAACGACCCGCTCCCCGCCGGCAAGGCCGAACGCGGCGGCGACGCCGGCCCCGGGCACGCGCTGAGACCCCCGCGTGACGACGGCACGTGGAGAAGGACCCAGCGAGGAGGCGCGAAGAAAAGGAGGAAAAAAAAAAAAAAGAGGAAAAAAAATGAAGGGAGAGGAAAAGGAGCTATGTACGACAAGCAGAGCCAAGCCTCGGGAGCAGCAGCGAGGGAATTGCCGCCGTGCCGCCTGCAGTCGAAAGCGTGGGCCCCCGCGAGCCGCGGGCCGGGCCGGGCCGAGCCCCCGCAGCGACGCGGCCGCGGCACCGCGCCGGGAGCGCCACAGCCACCGCGACCAGGCGCAGGGAAACCCGAGGGTGCCCGGCGCCCACCGCTGCTGCGCTCTACGCCCCGAGGCCGCTTCCAGGGCCTCGGCGGCACTTACTTCGCCTACGGTTCTTCCCCAAACCTACTTAAAATCATATTCACTTACTTCTATCCTTCTACATCTGTTTTTACGGTTATTAAGTTTTATCAATGCAACCACACTCGCATACGCAGGTCCTGACGAAAACCAAATTCCTGCATTTCCGAACAAGCGCTCTTGCTACATTTCTGAACGCTCACCTCACGCAGGAGCAGAACCCGTATTTCATGGCTTACCTGTCCAGGCACTAGCGGCCTTCGGGATGCAGTAAGCCACCCTGAAGCCGCAGCTCACCAGCCTGCGGCTGCCCTCCAGCCTCCCCAGCACGCAGCGGTACACACTCGACAAAGTCAGCATCTACTGTCAAGTTTCTTGTGAAGAAAGGAAAAGGAGTAACATTTGCTGAATAACGTTTTAGCTACGAATTACTGTTTTGGTGCTGAGAAAGGGGAGCTCAAGCGCAACACTACTGTCCCACACCAAACCGAACAGAACCTCGTCCACCTAAGAGCTGAAGCCCCCGGCCCCGGTTAGTGCTGCATCGTCGGCGGAACCAGCAGTTCCCCAACAGAGCACGAGCCTCAGCACACGAGCGTGACTTGGCCTTAAGAAGCCTCAAGGTGCAGACGGAGAGACGCCGCTGCACCGAGCCAGCGCAGCTCGGCTGCTCCTCCGGCACCTCCCGTCGCCGCAGACCGGGTGGTTGTGGAAATCTGCCGTGGGGCTAAAGGGCTGCCAGGCCCCCGCGCTGGCCGCGCAGAGCATCTGCCACGGCTCCAGAAATCGGAGCGACTGAGAGCTCTGAGCAAAACGATGAAAACTTCCAGCCACAGAGCACTCCTGAGGCAAATCGGCAGCATAAATGTCTGTTTGTATCACTTATTTCCTAACAAGCTGCTCGCCTGCACAAAGGGACCGCTCTTCCGTTGCCTCTGCGCGTTCCTAAAACATCCGTCTTTACATCCTGCACTAATGGATTATTAGGAACATCAAACGTATAGATTGAATCATGTAATTACGCCTTTCAAAAAGTCAGCAATATTTGAGATCAGCCCAGCACTTGCTGCCAATCAAACAGCAGAAGCAAAGGATGAACGTATTCCTCGCTTTCTGGAATCACGGCAAAGGAAGTATATTATTTCTCTTACGCAGCATCTTTCCTCAGAAAGTCCAACCCGCTCCCAAGGCAGGCATGCACAATAGAGCAAGATCTGGCCACAAATACTTTTTCAAGGACTTTTGCAGAAAGGCCTCGCATATAATTCACTAATTCAAAATTTATTTGCTACCCCCAGGGGAAAGAACTACAACTGAACTTCCAGGGCCCACGTGCCAGAGAGATCAATCCTTGCAGGCCGTTCCGGGCCTGGCACGCATTCAGCAATACGCGGGACAGCATTCGCAGCACAGCTCTCCAGCTCCTTTGAGCAAGGGCAGCCTAAGCCCCAGCGCTCTCCCAGGGATGAGGGACCGGAGCCGCTCACGGCTCGTTGCGAGCCGCCCTCCGCCCGCACGCGTCGCGTGATGGGACGTGCAGACCATGAAGCCTTAGGCGGCCCGTTTCAGACCCCGTCCGCTCCCGAGGTGGAGAATTCAAACACATCCTCTTTCTTCTCCCTCAAACATGGCACTGTTCCGAGACGCAAATAACTTGCATGACTGGTATTTTAGACGTGGATGAAATTTGTTCCTTACTTGAATTTCGGAAGAAAAAGTTGCAAAACTCAAAGGTAGGATTTAGGAGACCACGTGGAAGCGACCACACTTCCACCAGGACAGACGCTTCTAAAGCAGCAGGTACGTGCACGCGGCGCTGGGCAGCGAGACAGCTGCAAACGTGAGCAGACAACTCTTACCGAGATGCCCACCTCGCCTCCCCTGGCACCACGGCGGGCACAGCAGCCGCGGCAGAGAGCCGCCCAGGAGGAAAGCGCCTTTACTGGGAGCCATCACATTGCAAAAGGCAGGCAAGCCTTTCGCCTATTTAAGGCGAGTTCTAAAACTGCATATGGCATTGCTTAGCTCACATGCAGCATAAGGTGAGAAACACAGAGCTGACCTGAGGGAACGCCATTTGCTTGGAAGATGGCATTTTACAAGGGAAATGTTACCCTAACCAGCTAGAAGGATCCCTGGAGATCTGTGGAGGAAAGTCTAACTTTCCTTCTGTGTAACATATAATCACTGCCAATCCCACCCATGGGAAACCTCTCCTCATTCCACATTTGTGCACATGTTTCAGCTCCTGCCCAGATTAGTGAAGAAATCAGAGATTGCCTTTGAACAGGTGCACCTGCGCTCTAGGAGGATACTTTGGTTTCACGCATTAAACTTGCTTCCCTAGTGCCTGCAAGCATCATTACCCCAGCCTAGAAGGAAACGTACACGTGTTTGGGCCCCAAAACATTAAAGATATCATCAATCACTGATTTCCACTTGCTTGAAGTAGATCCCCCTCTAATGACCTTTCCACGTTTTACTCTACCATGCCTGTTACTTATATATCAGTAACGAAGACAAAGGACTTGAGGGGCGGCATCCCTTTTGCAGAGAGCTCTCTCCAAAATAACAGGAAAGTTATTACTCTCTAGATAAAACTAAGCAGCAGCACAGAGATAACAATAACAGAGATCTTTCATGAGCATGGTTTAATCAAAATTGTCCCATAATTCAGAATATATATTAATTGTAATATATATTACAATTAACAGGAACAGAGCAAAGCGCAGAGTCAAACTCCATTCTAAAAGAAAAGCTGGATGCAAACTTGGTGATTATGTAACTTGTTAAGAAAAGTAGATAGATTTCCCTACATTGCATGTCATGGACTCTCAAACCCTTTTATAATCAATGTCACATCAGAGAAGCAGCGTTGTAGAAGCTGAGAAGCATCAAGACCACAGAAGCCAGTCTGCATCTACTGGGGACAGAAACTTCGGCAGGGACAAAGGGTTATCTTGATATTTTCACCAAATGTCACTTGGTATTAAATGGCCCAAATAACTCATCAGCAAAGAAGTTCCCCCCAGCACTCCCAAACCAATATGCCCCACAGTAACTTGCATCTCGGACTTCACCTGTTTGGAGGATTAACAGGCAGCCTTACGGGACCTAATCTTAGCTCCTCACTAATCACTCCATGGGTCACACAGGACGAGAGGACCCTGGGACCTCTCATGTCACAGGACAGCTTCACGGGTCCTAAACAACATCATTAAAGGCCAGCCAGCACCATGTTATTGCACTTAAAAACTTTAACAACTTATATCTTTGTGGGCAGCAAAGGTCTAATGAAAAAACCGTGCAGGTCAGCTACTAAAGTAGTTATCATTCTGTGTAATCATTCTGTATTTGAAGAAGAGGACAGGAAATTTAATTTATAATAAAACAAGGAGGGGTATTTCTGGCAGGTAGTGAGCTTTCAATTCCATTTCCTAAACAGCTACTTAAAATCCTAGAAGGTATTCAAAACCTACATGGGCATGGGCAACCTACTGTAGCTGACCCTGTTTGAGCAGTGGGGTTGGACCAGATGATCTGCAGAGGATCCTTCTAACCACGACTATTCTGTGAAACCCATGTGTCAATTTTGGCTAGTGTTTTGAGCTCTGCTTTAAACTTCTACAAATCCTTCTTTAGATGCAGAGCGGCTGCCCTGGGGATTCTGACCTCCTCAGCCCCATCCCACAGCTCTGTCATACAGGGCTCCAGCAAACTCAAGGGCAGCTGTGACCAAGACCTTCTCCAGCCAACTTTTGAAAATCTAAATTTTAATTAAATTAAAATATTGTAATGGGCTTCTTTGTTCGGAAGAGAAGCAGGAAAACAACAGGAAAAAACAGACACTTTCCTACAGAAAAAATAATGCCAATGAAAAACTAATTTCTTATCCAAACAAGCTTCAGTAAAACTTCACTAGCCTAACACAATACCTGTCATATATGTTGGACATGCTGAACTAACCGCATGTAGATCAGGATCTGAACATTTGTAATATTCACATGTGCTGCAAATTATGGTCCCTGGGGAGCTCTGTACCCAGCCAACAGCAGCTCATGGGCCATCCTGTGCAGCACTGCCACCGAGCAGGGAATATCCCTCTGATCCCCGCCCTGACACCATGAAGATGGAGGCTCTGGGCAGCGAACGCCTGCCGTGACGCCAGCCTGGCAGCACCCCGACTGCTGCTTTATGCACCAATTGATGCCACAGCAGAGCTCATACTCAGCTTTATAAACTGTCTCACAGTTGATGACAGTTGGGGGATTATTTTCCTTTATTCCCTCCAAAGTTCATTCACCAGTTTCTACTTAGCTATCAAATTTCCCTTCTAATGTTGCTTATCCATAGCCAGCACCAAAGCTTTAGAGCCTCCTTGGCTTGGAGTCTTCCTATCAGCAGTTTTGCTAGGGATTGTTCTAGCTATTTTCCTAATAGCGCTTTCCCATCTATCCAAGGAAAAGATCCCATGGAACAGACTATATGAGACTGAAATCTTTTCATTTACCTAGCAAACCAAACCATCTCGCTTGTCATGAAGGTCGTGACAGTGCTTGCTCAGCCCTGCACAAAGACCTTTACATCAGCTCCACATCCCCCTCTGATCTCAGGGGGTACCAAATGACCCTCTCTTCTACACAAGTCACCTTCCCTAAGAAGCTGGGTTTCTACTCTTTAAAGTAAAGTAGAAATTACAAATTCTTCAGGTAGCCTCAACCCTAGGATAAGGTGACATTCACAGCTGCATATGAAGGTTGGTTTAGTTGTTCCCTGACACCTGCCCATTTTTTAAAATTTTATTTCCACTCCGTATTAAGAGATTGATATCTGAAAATGAAGCTCATCCTACATGCTCAGAAGCCACATGTGAACTGTACTGTTCACACAGACTCCAACTGAATGTAGCATTACAAATCTGACTTAGTCCTATAAACTCTAACTGAACATTTTCAACAGATAGTTGCATTAAAATCTACAGGATTACCTACACATGTAGACATTTTAGAGTCATAAAAAATGCTGTTGGAACAGGCCTTAAGTAGTCATTTAATCCATCTCTATTGCCCAACAGCAGGACCAGGTCTATTTAATTAATCGTAACTGAGAATTACAGGAACCAATCCCTTCAGCTTTAGGAAACATTTTATCAGAGCAAAATTTGCTGATGTTGCACAGTAGATATTACCAAAAAAAAAAAAAAAAAAAAAAAAAGTAGCACCAGATAGTGGGTTTTGAAACACCAGTTGTGTGATGCATAGAAGTCAGGATTTTTTTCTGTGCTTTGACGTAGAATTTCCTGAACTGTCATAGGCCAGATAGCCTCATTTAGGTGCAGCAAGCATGCAGCACGAC
This sequence comes from Rhea pennata, assembly GCF_028389875.1. Taxonomy (NCBI): domain Eukaryota; kingdom Metazoa; phylum Chordata; class Aves; order Rheiformes; family Rheidae; genus Rhea; species Rhea pennata. The sequence goes on along the minus strand of NC_084677.1, from coordinate 17,677,034 downwards.
TTTCCAAAGATATCTAAAGCAATATCACATTCTTCACTAACACAACTGCCTTGAAAATAGGCAACAGTAAGGTTAAGATCCAAAAATTTTTCCTTATTCTTTCTTTTATTATTAATTTTTAAGACAAGGAGAATTAAGAGTTATTGAGCTTGATTACAGATTCAAGCCCATCAGGAGCTGGGACAAGAAAAGGTTTTAGAGAAAGTAAACACAGGCATATCCATCCCATCTGCCCTCAGTCTGTGTTTTAGAGTGACAATCCATGATGTAACATTTTGGATATTTTTATAGGTCCAAAATCCTGATGCAGATCACAAGATAGCACCGTTCCACACCTCTATTTTACCAAAGATCTCACTTCCTGATGGATGCTTTTAGAATCATAGAATCAGTAAGGTCAGAAGGGACCCTCTGGAGATCATCTAGTCCAACCATCCCGCTCAGCAGGGTCACCTAGAGCATGGTAGACAGGGTTGCATCCAGACGGGCCTTGAAGATCTCCAGAGAAGGAGACTCCACAACCTCTCTGGGCAACGTGGTCCAGTGCTGTGTCACTCTCACAGTGAAGAAATGCCCCCTCACGGTCAGGCAGGGCTTCCTGTGCTTCAATTTCTGCCCATTGCCTCTTGTCCTGTCACACGGGACAACTGAGAAGAGTTTGTCCCTTCCCTTTGACACCCTCCCTTCAGGTACTTGTACACATGGATAAGATCCCCCCTCAAGTCTTCTCTTCCCCAGGCTAAAGAGGCCCAGCTCTCTCTTTTATAGGCTACTTGGGAATTTCCATTGGCACTCAGATGGAAACGCAGTGATTGTTTGCTTTGAAAACATGGAGCAGAGAATGACATTTTAGTAAAGCATACACAAAGCAAAAATAACTCAGTGCAAAGCTGCTGGTTCCTGGAAATTACCCATTTCCCAACCACCTTATCAAAAAGCCACAATGCCCAGGTCTTAAACTTCACTTGAATTCCTTTTAAAGAGCCAATCACAAGTGCAGCACCAACATGTCAACACATATATTCTTATTCCTGTGCTTGTCCTCCTCAAAAATAAATACCAATGATAGGCCTTTGAAAGACTCTATGAAACAAAAACATCAAGTACTTCCTGATGCATTCTCCTTCCTCTTTAACTAAAAAAACCCCCTAAACTAGAACATTCCAACATATTGTACCAGCGATGTGTTTTCTGCTATGATGAAGCGCTTGAAAAAAATCTTGCCACTAACGCTTTGGGATACTCCTTTTGCCGCCACCTTCAGAGAGCAAAAACGAAAAGTTGCACTTACTGCTCCAAGCATAATTCTGAATATGAGCCACCGAAAGCCCCAGATGACGATGGTGGAAGGCGGAGTGTAACTGGGCAGTCGGGAGAGGGTCCAGAGTGGGCACAGAAATATTCCCAGGAACCCTGTTTCCAGCAGCTGTGATTCCCATCCTGTAGTGTCAACATGCAAGAAACAAGAAAAAATATATATTTTTTGTAGAAATCTCAGAAACCATCCTTTCACAAATTCTAAATACAAAAGAAGAAATTTTTAAATTTTATTTAATTTGAGGCAACTTAGCTATCAATAATACACATATCATACTGACTGAAAAGGTTCCCAAAATTAAGACTGCTTACGAGACAGTGTCAACTTCAGTACAATACACCACTGTACACCTACAAATGCATTTCCCACTATTGTTACCTTTAATACCTAAGACCACGTTATCTTATTTTTTTACATTGATGACAGGACAAGTATGTTTGGCTAATTTGGCTGCACTGTTTTTCTCCAAGAGCAATCTGCTGCTTTTCTTTGGTGTTTACATGGCTATTTTATGCAGCTTGAACCAAGAGAAAAGTTTGTACTTTTATGAAACAAAGGAAAAATATAACTTCTAGCACCATGGGAATTGGCAAGATGACCCAGGAACACAACTAATTAGTGCCGCTATGGATTGCTTTAGATTGAGTGAGCCCCTGAAAACATAAATTCACAAAGAAAGTTCCTTAGGGAAGGAAACAGAGAACCTCACACCACGATGACTGCATCAGCCAACATCTAAGGAGGCCTGTCACTGCCTGAGAACCATCATCTGCACCACCTCAACTCTGCAAGAGATGAGTCTTTATAAGTAACCTTACAACTTCAGTCCTGTGCTGTGAGTGCCTAATGCAGTTTTGTGCAGACCAACATATGTAGTTTTTAGTGACCTGCTGGCACCACCTCCTCAAAGAGGCAAACGGCTTCTCTGCACCATCAGGTTGAGGCGCTTGCAACACCTGGCAGCAGTTTGGAACATGCCGACACCTTTTCCTCTCTCTCTGATGGAGAGGGGATCCATCCTCCTACTGAGAAAGACAGTACCTCACAAACTCTGGTATTTTTATTCAGTCTGCATGTATTCATCAATGCAGTCACCCGTCACACAACTGATGGCATACAATCTTTTTTACGTGAAAAATTGGAGAGAGTGGAAAACCAGTGAGCATGTGCAAACCATTACTGTAAACCTGCCTGGAAATCTACTTTTGCATCACACACCACTGTCCAAAGCCAGCACCATTTGATAAATGCACACAAAGGATTTTCGTCGTGAACCTGCTAGGCCCCAGGCACGAATGAGCCAGGTCTTGGTGGGCCTGCGCGGCCAACTTCCAGCGACTTCACTGGAGTCGCACCAGGGGGAAAAAAAGGGCAGGCTTCTGTCTTCAAAAGAGGATGATTAAAATCACATTAAGTCTTATTCATCATCAGCTTTAATATGCAACCAGAAGCTTTCAATCTTTAATCATAAAGAAAAATCATAATGCAAAGAAGTCCAAATCATCCATCAAACTTGCTTTACACACTCCTGGATTTGGTGTAATTATTCTAGACTTAATATTGGTATAGTGAAGATCAAAACACAGGTTCATAACCACATGATGAACCTATTACTTGAGATACTATAATGCTTTGGAGAAGACTGGCTATAATCTACTTCATGCAAATAGGACTTTTCATTTTTTTTCCAGCAATGCATACAGTACAAATATTAAAATGATCATTCAGAAGGAGCAGAAGCACAGCAGTTAATGCTTTGAGAGCTGAAGTCAGACCTCCACTACATTGTTAAGAGACAACATAGCAATGCCAAAAACTAATTAAATTTCAATACATCAACTTTAACCTACCTCTAGTCTTATTTTATATGTATATATACACACACATATATATTTATGTATACATATTATATACACACACACACTATATATATTTATTTGTTTTTAAATACTTCCATGTGAAACAATTGCATTTTGAAGCCATGGTGAAGGGCTAAGTCAGAGCAACTCTGAAACCTCACCAAGCTGGCTGGAGCCATTTGAGACCTTGCTCTTCCCGCCCATCTGTTACCACCACCGTAGCTGGGACATCGAGAACCAGCAGAGCATCCCTGTTCGTTATGGATGCACACAGCTCTCACGGCCGGGCCCTGCCGACACCACCCTGCGCTCTCTGTGCCTGCATACGGCACGCCCAACTTGGCAAACCTGCCTACAATTCTGCAAGAAATAAAAGCCCGAAGACCTGAAATGCAACCTGTTTTGTGGTGACTGAAGGCCTGAGAACGCCTGCAGGGACGGTGCCAGCCATGCCACTGGGACACTGCAAAGCCCTGCCAAGCTCCGTGCTGGAGGTGACACGCACCTATATGCCCGAAACCAGGCAATGCCGTGGATTGCTCGAAGCCGCGTACTTTCACGAGGGTCCTGCAGCACTTTTTTAGCTGTAAAGCAGCAGAGGCAAAGCTTGGTCCATGTTCATCACCTTCTCTTTAGCTGCGCTTAAACAGGTCAGGAAAACACCTCCCAGCTGGATGTGAAACACCTGACTGCACACAGGACTAGGTTATCAAAGCATATATTGGCTTGCTGTCACGCAAAACACGTTGAATTTTGCTTTGTCAAGCAAAAGTATGTTGAATTTTCTTTAGAATATTTTTAGCCGCAGGAATGGAACCTCTTCTCGTTCTTGATTTGAGGGACCTTGTTTGTATTAAAAACGTTAACAATTTTTTCAAAAGAGATCGTTGTACTTTGAATAGCTACTAAAAAAACCCTCCCTATTCTTTCTCCATATATCCTGTGGTTTCTAGAACAGCTCCTCCAACCGCCAAAATCAGCGCCTCTGTGCAGAGAAGCGAAGGATATTGTTATACAAGCAGCTGCACCAGAAAAGCAATGGCCAACACAAGATGTGAAAGGTTAATTGTTACTAAACCCAGCCACAAGCAGCAGTTATGGGGCTAACTGGCACCAGAACGGCAGTATATCTCGCGCGTTGCTGCCGGCACAAGAATCCCACTGTTATCGGCGTTTTCATATGTTAATCGCTGCGTTCCCCTGCAGACGTATCCTACGCACGCTGCGTCGCTGAGCAGGAGGGCGCGAGCCAAAGCGGCGGAGACGGCGCGTGGGACGCGCCGCGCGAGCGGGCTTTCACCGCAAGCGCGGCCGAGGACAAACCAGGGTCAGCACCGCTCCGGGAGTCGCCCTTATCCCCCCACGCCTCCTCGGCTCGCAGCTCGCTCCCGCTCTGCTCCGGCTCGTTTGCCGGCCCAGCGGAAGCGCGGGCGTCGCGCTGCGCTTGTCCCGATCTCCTGTTACGGTCGGTAGCATCCGAGCGGAGCCGAGCTCCCGCAAGGAGAACAAGTTTGAGATGCAGAAACGCAGGAAGAGCCTCTGATTTATTAACAACCTTCTTCCTGAATCGCCGCAGCTGGGAAAGCGGTCACGCAGATCAGTTTTCCGTCCCGGCACGCACCGCCCAGACAGGCGCGTACGCCGTCCTCGGCAGCTCCTCGCGGCGCCGCGCAGCCCCGCTTCCTCCTCCTCGCCCTGCCAAACACCAGAACTCTCCCCTTCCTGCCTTGATTCACACTTCTATCCCCCGTTTTTTACTTCTGGTGGGAGTTTTGCAGCTTCCCCAGTTTCACTGCTGTCTCCGGATATTAAAGTTTCCTTTCTCGCCTTTCTTTACGCTTCATTTCTCCCCGTCAGCACCCCGCTTCTCTTGTCCCTCGTCTTCCCAGACTCCTGTCCCACTTGCCCACCGTATCTCACTTGCATGCCCCACTTTCACCTTCTTCCCCAACGGCAGTCACCTCTTTCTGTTTGCATTTTGGCTTAAAACTACAGGTTGGTCTAAGCCTTAAGCTCAGACGCAGGAAAGATCAGGCGTAAGTGTGAACTGCTTCTAACGTGGCCCCATCCCTGCCTGTAACTTGTCTTTCCTTTCCTAGGCAGGATCGTGTGCAAACGAAATACGCTCAGATGCCACTCCATCTGGAATAAAAGCACTCGGTACGGCAGGATTAGCGGAGAGGCTAAGTGCATCGTTTTTTCCTCTAAAAATCGCAGCTACATCGCGAAGGCTTTCGCGGTAGCGCACGCTATTCAACACCACGACCCTTTCTGCAGCAGAGGGGAAGCCGGGGGCAGCTCTGCTCCGCCTCAGATTCACTTTACTGTAACTTGATATCAGAAAGCAAGGTTATAAGATCCATCAACAGAAACCTTGCATTTCTCCTAACTGCTGGCTTAGGAACAGTTGTTCACGTCTACTCCTTAAAAGCCTCCCCAGACTCGAGCACCCCTCGCAGTGTCAGCGCGGCGCGGAGGCGGCAGCACGCTGCCCCGCCATGGAGGAGGTGATCCCACCGCCCTCCCTCCCGGCGGGAATCGGGCGGCCCCCGCCTCGCGGGCCGCGGGAGGGAGCAGCGGGCGCCCGGCACCGCGCGGCGGCCCCGGCGGCAAGTCCAACAAGCCGAGGAGCCAGCAGCACCACGCGCAGCCAAGCACCGGGCCCGGGAGGGAGCAACGACAACTGCCGGCATTAGCGATGCTAATTCGGCGCGCACAGCGATGCTTCCCAATCCCGGTATTTGAGGAATGCAATCCAGACCCGCACGAACCAACCGGGTTTGTACAAACGGCAGCAGACGGACGCCGCTCGTCTCGCAGCGCTTCGAGACGTCACGGTGGCAGGCAGGGTGCTCAGAAGCAAAACCCGAGCCCCCAAAGCGCAAGCCAAGCCATCCTCGCGGCGGCGGCGGCGTTTTCCAAGCGGGTCCGCGCCGCGGGCGCACCTCGGCCCCCGGCGCACATTGATACAGCTGGGAACGCGGGGTCACGTTGCTGACCCACCTGCTCCCGCTGCCGGCAGTTGGATCTAGTCGGGTTTCAGCAGCTGCGGGCGGCCACAATGAGCACCATTGTCACCGCGCCGCGGGCGCCCAGGATTTGCTTTTTATTCCCCCCTCCCTCCTTCCCCAAAAAATGAAATAAAATAAACTGCCAACAGCGGCTGCACTTGCCCCACACACGTTTCAAACGTTTGCTGCGTGCTCCTAACTCGATGCAGCAAAATACAGAGTTTGGCGTTCTCTGAAATCGCTGCCAGGCAAGGGGGAGGGCGGCAGGCGGCAGCGGAGAGGATGGGCCGACGAGGGGCGGGGGCAAGCAGAGAACGGGGCAGGGAAAACGGGAAAAAACGCTTTCCCGTTTTTCTTTTTAAAGTTTTCGAACGATCCGCTGCCTCAAAGTTAGATAAAGCCGTTCCTCCTAGCCTTCGCTGCTAGGAAATGGAGCTTACGCGAGCTGATCTCCAGAGCCAAAAGCCATTTGCCGCCTGAAACAGGAACCGCGAGCGCCGGTGCGGCGCAGCGCTCGCCGGCGCTCCTCGGAAAGACCGCACGCCTTGGCAGGAGCAGCTGATGCACTGCAGAAAACATTACTGGTACTTAACATATAAAAAAAAGTCAATTTGGTACAAACATTCTCCAAAGGAGTCCAAAGCAGCACCATTATGGCTCCCTATAGGGAGTATTATTTCTAAGGGCAAATAGATTATATAGCATTATATCATTAAGGTCTCCAGTTTTCATCTTTATGTTGTTTACTGTCAAATACCTGATGGAAAAAACAGCAGAGCTATCGGAGCCTGTCCACGGCTGCAGAGCAAAGCCCTGACACGAGCTTCCTGCACAGCCCTGGGCGCCGCACCTTCGGCTTCCCGCGGTCCCATCACGACTTGCTGTTTATATGCACAGCAGCAGAGAAAGCACTGAGGCGGAGACGGCCAGAAAGCCTTCAAAGCTAGACACAAAGCAGCCAGGTCCAAAGATAAGGATATTTCTTATTTTCAATTAGTCTGTTTTGTCACCAGAAAATCCTTTTGTCAAAATCAAAAAAAAAAAAAAAAAAAAAAAAAAGCCCACGCCTAGCTATAACAGCGTATATAGTTCAGAGAATTTATTCTTATTAATTCCCGTTTCCTCCTAAAATACGGGACAAGGCGCAGTGGCAAGCCATGTCTCCTTGTACATCGAGACGTACACACACAAAGCGCGGCGGGCACGTCTGCACGGCACGGACGAACGCTCCGACAGCACAGGCACGTTTTACAGCGCGCTCTCGCAGCCAGCACGCAGAGGAGCCGCGGAGCAGATAGCGCAGCTGTCCTGTGAATATCCTGTGTCACGCTCGCTGGCGGTCAAAGCAGGGAAGATGCCCAGGACGGACCTGCAGCCACCCCGTGCTTCGCAGGACGCCCAGCAACCGCTTCCCTGCTCACAGCGATACAGACCAAACGAGGAACACGCAGTCTTTCCCGACATAAGTACTCCTAACGCAAGCACGTCTTGGCTTAAAAGAGGACAGTCAGGGCAAACCTGGCCCTCTCTTCCAACAGTGAAAGCTAAACCTCAAGAAATACTGAAAGATAAATGTTTCTACTTTTTCCTTACCATTTTCTTTTTCTTTTAAAAACAAAGTACTGTGTAAATCATTACAGCTTTCATCACTCAGTGAAAGCTTCCTAAAGGAAAGCAGAGGTCCTACCTATCCTAGCAAAGAGCTGCATCTTTTTCAACTGTTTTACTAATGCTTTCTGCAGTAAGTTAAAATCCTAAGCCTGTCAGCTAACTACAAAGTCCTTCGTCTTCAGCGTGAATTACTGGCGACACTAACACCCGTGACAAAAGCACCACCAGTTTCAGCCGGGTTTGGCTTTCACGCACAGGTTTTGCATGTCTTAGCTGCCACCTGTTGAAACGCGCTTTTTCTCCCTGCTCTGCTGAAGATGAGAGCAAAGGGATGCCATCATCGGGTGCGCTCACCAACCAGCCCCAAAGCAAGGAAGACCAACGCAGTGCGGAAGATGACTGCCAAAGTCCAAGAGGAGAGGACCTGTCCACTGTTGTGCCATTTCAGGCATAAAGGAATCAACACCTAGCTTGAACCAGCTTCAACACAGTGGGAGAAGGAAACCCCTGAAAAGTAGAGCATGTTCAGTGACTCGCTTTAACTTGGTGGGCAGAAGTTTGCAATTGTAACCAGGTGGGCAATCTGAACCCCAGAGGTGCTGGGTTCCCTTTTTTGCCTTCCCTGCAGTCTCTTCTCCCTTTTTCAGAAAGGCAACAAATCTATCAAAGGGACAAAGACTTACCTCCTCCTCTAGCTTTCCAAATATCACCAAAAAGCAGAGGCACAAAGAACACATAGGAGACACATTCAAGTTTGTGTCAAGTTTAAAAGGTTTCCCAGGGCACCCTGTGGAAAAGATTCCTGGCAATTCCTAATAGAAGTACCAGACCTCTATGCAGTTACATAATCATTCTATAAACATGAAAAACCTGTTAAAAATGTCACAGAGCAGTTCTGAATCTACTCCATCAGCAGGCAAAGCATGCATGCAAGGCTGAACTCCAGAGCACTTTGGGTCTTCCAGTTACCCAAGGAAAGTTAAGTCCCAGGCATTAACGTCATGCACAGATTCATTCACAGGCAGTGTCCCAAATGATAGCTTGCAACTCAGAGAGCTCTGAGAAACCAACTCGTTACTAAGACACTGTTTTCTTTGAAATTTATGGAAATCTCTTGCATAGGCAGTGTGCCTGTTGTATCTTTGCTTCACAGTGTACGGCCACCCACAGCTTTAACTGTGGCTCTGTTCAGAAAGGTCAACCTTCCACCTCTACACCACGCTCTGCACCTCCACCCTGCTGCAACGGGAGAGAGGAGGTGTCCTTCAACCCCATGACTGACTCCTGTCAATGCTCAAATGCCTCAAGTACAGAAAAGGCCTCTTTTCACCCGGTATCTGGCAACAAGTTTCAACTTCAACATCTGAGAACACTGCAAAGCAACAAGAATGCTTCACTAAGTCACAACCCTCCCGCCAAGGCTTCCATATTCTAGCACCTAAATGCAAAGAGTGTTGACCCTAACCCTAAAAGCACGTCCTAACTTGGAAAGGAGAGATGGTTTTTAAAAAGCAAGGGGGGAAAAAGGAGGGGGGGAAGTCAGTCCACTCTAGTTCTGAGGAAAAGACCACAAGGAAAGAAAATGATTAATGACTTCTTAACTCCAACCTGCCCTTCACTGAAGGATCTCAAAACAAAGAGATCCACCTCTCAAGCCTTCTGCCACAGAGTCTTAGGTCTTTTCAGAGATATGAAAACCAATGCCAGGGGGCTTCAGGCCAGAGTCCCCCATGCCACCTTGTCCGCAGCTGGAGCGGGTACCATTAACCCCACTCCTTTGCCCCGTGGCCAGAGCACTTCTGTTGAAGACACCAACATGCCCAAGACCTGAGCTACCTTCCCACAGTCAAACTCTGCTGCATCAATTTCCTCAAGTACCACTTAAATTTAATGTTTCAAATTTCTCGTTTGCTAAAGAGGTATCAGACTAGTGATACTTAACAGTTCTGCAGCCAACAGAATAGTTCTTGATGTTGTTGGAAAATTTGGAAAATGTTATCAATAACTTTTGTTCTTAAAGTATAAACCACACAGAAAAAAAAATTTAGCATAAAAACTTTTAAAAGCTTCCAAGTGCTCTCCAGGGTAGTCATTAGAAACTACTTAGGTAACAGGAGGGCGATAACAGTGAGTTAATGCAGCGTTAAATTAGCCCTCCTTCCATGCAGAACTTTAAGTGACAGAGGAATCAGTTGGGAAGATTTTTATTTTATTTTTTAAATAATGAAGTTAATGGATTTCCTGTTTTTAGCTCTGTGGGCGGCTGTCATTTTGAGGGATCCGTATATACTGTATTTAATTACTCTGTCTTAAAGAAACTAAAATAATTTCATGTGTTCATATGACCTCACCGGCATCAGTATCTCTCCAGCGTGGCCGTCAATGCAAGGAGAACATCCAAGCACTGCTGCTTGGCACTGAGGTGTGTTTTGTTTCTAGAGGCTGCTGTAACCACAGCAGCTACCACTTACTAATTAAACTGCTCAAGCCATCCCTCAAAACCTTCACACAGCCAACAGCCACAAGATTCATGCCACAAACCTTGGGGAGCTGAAGGGAGCAAGCACCAGGAGCGCTTCAGAGTCAGCAGATGACAGTCGCTTTCTAGGGTACCCTGCTAGCCTCCCGCGGCACGGTGCTGGACAATCTTACACCAACTTTAATAGCTCCTCTGGACCTGACACCAGCTCCTCTGGGCTCACTCCCATGGTGGGGGATTTGCCCCACTTTCCCCTAGTAGACTATTACAAGGGAAGTCACCATCACCAGTGGCTGCACTGTTAACAAATCAGGAAAAATATCAACAGGACTGAGGCTGGCCACAAGGACGAGAGGATCCTGCAACGGTCTACTAATCACACGCCCCACACAACTTTTTAAATAAAATAGGAAGTGACAGAAAGGATTGATTGTGAAACAAGATGCCAAAGAACAGAGCTGGGAACAGAAGCAGAACTAAAGCAGAGGCCAAGAAACAAAGCGATAATACCACGACCAGATGATACGAGCTCTTTAATACTGGTGCTCCACGTTGCATTAGGGCACAGCAGAGCTCTCTGCAAGGGCTACGCATTCCCACTCAACTAATTCTCAGAGGAAGAAAAGAAAGCGACTTTAAAGGATGGAAACAAAAAAGCCTCAAGGTGCAGAACAATCCCTGGCTGATGGGAGTCTTTGAGGGACGCTTTCCCTGTGAAACCGATAACCTGCCTACTGCAGAGCTCTCTATTCTCCTTTGAAGCCGCTGGCTCCAGTTCTGCTGGAAGCAAGTCTTGATGGATCACTGGTTTGAATCCAATATCGTGATTTCTGCGTTCCCCTGAGCTGAGGTTCAGGTATACACTACACATATCAGCAGAGACTGACTACTGCCAGGTTCCCATGGCGCTAGAAAAATAAAAGGGAAAATATGTATCATCACTAAGGAACTCTGGTTCCTGGGACAAATAATTATAACCTGAAAGGGATTTTCTTTCCAATTATCCTTTTTCTGTTGATCTCTTTGAAGTTCATGATATAACTAAAAGCCAGTTACAGTTTTCTGGTGAGTTTTCACTCTGGAAATGTACACTGATCACATGAAAAGAATACCTGATGGCACAGCCAAGTGCTTAGAATCAGGAGGTTTTGGCTTAAGAGAAAAGAAGTAAAACCAGAACATACCCAAAGGACAAAAAAATGGCAGACTGAAACCTCATCTACCAAACCAAAGGAGTCAGGGTTTGTTCAGGAACCAGTAATTATACGCATTCCTGCTAGGTCAGTGAAAAAGCCTGAAACCTATTTCATGTAAAGAGACCCTATTTGCTCACTTCTGAGCTGGTTCATGCAGAGCTCTGCAAGTGCAGTGCCGTTCTCTGCAGGAAGGTGTATACAGGTGCCCTGCACAGACATTTGCAACATCATCCCTCCACAAAGCTCATGCCAAATTAGCAAGTAAATTCACTCAAAAACTCTTCCTTGCAATTAAGGTTTAAGCAAAGCTTCAGAAAATTGAAGTAGCAAGTCTAAAGTCTGGTGTCAGAGAGAGGGAGTCTTGGCTACCAGCCCTCTTTGGCAGGGAAGCCAACGCCTTCCTCCAAGCATTGATCAGGTGCCGATATGGGCCTGACTGGGTAAGAAGTGAAATTTTGCCCCAGCATGATCCAGATATACCAAAAGGACATGGCTCTTGCACACAACGCACTCTCCCTAACTCCACTTGCTTCCCCCAGTAGGGGCATAGTTCTCCTTCCCTGCAACCATCTCCAGGTATTCTCCCACTGAAACTGCTGGAGCCCTCGGTATACCCAGTGCCAAGACAAGGTTTATGGGAAAGCCTCCCAGTTCCCAGGCCTTAGCTCCGAGCTGACCTACACATATTGTATAAGCCATTTCCCCCATCCTTTTGGGACAGCAAAGCAATTGCTGCAACTGAGCCAGGCATGATCCCACCAGTGTGGAGGGAGAGATCCTCTGGTCTGCTTTGGTGGCAGCTGGAGTCCCTGCAGTCAGGGCAGATGAACTGCCTCACGAGAAGGGACAAGCAGAAAAATGCAGAAAATGCAGCACCTGGAGCAATGGGAAGGGGCCTGAGGATAAGCATTCAGGGAACTTTAAGGAAAGCAGTGCAAGAATCAGTAAGCAGGAACTCTGACCCTGCCTTGGGGCTAGGATGGCTGCAAAGGTCATTTTGCAGCTTGATCTTGCTACAGATGGACCCACTCAGACATGGAAAAGGAGCTCCCAACCATCTGGGAGAAGCTGCATCTTATTCCCATTTGCAAAGCAGTCTGAACCTTAGGAGGACACTACAACCAAGGGAATGAGGGTCCTTTAATTGACATAAAGATATCAAGGGCTTTGGAAGACAGAGCTGGGTTTGAAATATCAAATAATCACTGTAATGCTTGTCCCTTCCAGATTAAATTCTTTCTTAGTGTGCTTTTCCTTCTTACTCTGTATCATGAAAACTCTAACATGAACTGGAAAGCCAGTTCCCCAAGCAACCTGTTGAACACATTTTATCTGTCCTTTATGGGCAGGACCCCTGCAGTATTGTGCCATGTGCCTGCAGAGCTAAATTGCTAAAAACAGGTGTCTGTTGGGTGTTAAATCTATCTTCAGGCTGCTTTGGCAGCTTAAGAAACCATTAGCAGCTGTTAACATGGTTAGCATGGCAACATAGGAGCCTAACAGCTCAACCAGCCTGCTTTCTTCACCATTTCAAAACTACCATTTCCCACTTGGCACACTTCAAGCAAGAACATATTAAAACCAATATCATGAAGGCACCTGGTCAGCCATTTTGCTAGCAGATATAGAGCAAGTCTCAAAATAAAAAGCACATTAGATAAATTTTTCCTGCTGTATCAAGCAGGGTTCACATTGCCCTTAAGAGATCACATTTCAGTGTCGTGCAACCATACGTTTTCACACTAATTTTTGTGTGATGATAAATCCTGACTGAGGGACAACTCCCTCATCCAGCTTCCCCTGAAGACCAGTGTGAATTTGGATTCATGGAGATGAATGGAGAGCCCAACTTTGCATATTAGTTAATGGGCACAGGCCTCGATTTCCCCTTGTGCACGGGCCAAAGCCACTGACCAAGGTCAAGGTCTCATCACTTGGCATAACTAACACTCATTCACGTGCAATTACTCACAGAGCAGCAAATGCAGGGAGGTAGCATTAGTGCTGTGTAACAGGTGCGGAACTCAAGCCTGGTGAGATTAAGTGTTTACACAGCCTTGATCCCGCCAACCACGCTCATCTAACAAAATAGCAACAATACTGGAGCCAACAGCCATCAGGAGGGAAAGAACTGCAGAGTCCATTTCCTTTGGTGGTGGCGAACGCCAGAACCTACTTTAACCCACACTTGCAGTTTTCAGTTATATTCCTTCACCATCTTTCACACTCAAGGCTTACCACAAAAAAGTACCCCTCCCCACCACCAAATGCAGGGCACTGTTTGCACAAGCCAGCATGAAAAAAAAAAAAATCATTGCAGTAGCTATACTATGAAATTTCTAATTCAAAAAAAAAAAAAAAAAAAAAAGATTTTCTCTGCCAAGAGTGAAGTTTATTTTTCAGTATTAGAATTAGATAAGAAAATCAAGTTTTGCTGCGTTTTTTAGGACATAGTCTCTGTTCCAGAAGAAGCAAGCTAAAGTCAGTGCAACCACCTCACTTTGAAGTAACTCAGCTGACTTAAATGAAGCTTCAGCAGTGTACGTCTGCTGTAATTCAGGAATGGTTTAGTCCAGGCATTTTTCAACATGCAGAGTTCAGAAGTGGCCAAAATGACTAATGGGACCTCAACACCCACAGCTTTAACCTCAAAGAACAAAGGAAGAAAGAGGGAGCAGGAGGAAGGAAGACCAAATGCGGATCTCAGGAAATCAAAAAGCTGCTTTCAAAACCCATCTGATTTTAAGAAGATCTGATGGTTACGTAGGAGGGAGCAGCAGTTTTTTGGCAATTACGGGACAAATGCCAAAAAGTCAACTGCGTTAGGAAGTTGTTCTCTCCCTGTACAGTACAAAGAGATGAGCAAACATATAAACAAGCAGAAATGCTGGTGTTCAGAGACCTGACTACGGGCCAGCCCTTCCGAGTGCTGAAATTCTGTTGTTGATACAAAGAAAGATTAACTAGATCAGCAGGCATTTAATTCAGCGCTGGAACAACTAAACTGACATATCAATAAGAGAAATCAGAAATATGCCGACATAATTATTTTCAGCCACGGCAGCACTTTTACCTCTGCATTGGTAAGGGACCATTTTGATGATCAGCCTGCAGGAAACAGGAAAGCTTAATCGTGGCAGATCCGCCCCAGCAAACCTGTTGCCACGTCCAATAGACAAATTACCAAGCCATAGAAACAAAACCTACCCATCGAAGAGGTGTGTGTTCTTCTAATCATTACTCATTTTGATAAAAGGCCAACAAAACCATCCTTAGGACATCTTTAAAGCCAATGAATTCATGCCTTTCTGGGAGAAACAGAGAGAAGAACCACGAGGACAGCACTGCCCGGCTGGGAGCAGCAGAGGCTGCAGAGCCTCCCCGGGAACCTCCCTCGGCCAGGTTAAACAGAGAAGCCATTCGCACACTGCACTCCTCATGTCCAAACGGCAAAGACCACCTATCCACCACAGCCCTCGGACACTTTTCTAATTAAGTAGCCTATGAAAAACCGTACACTTTTATCTGACCTCATGCCCAATGCAGCCCAAATGCCGACTCGCGTTTTGCCTTTGCTGTTCCGGCTAGCATTGCAATTCTCTACTGCCATCAAACTACCTGTCAGTCTTCACCGGGACAAACTGAGAAGAAAGAGAAATAAAACATGAGTCTTAAGATCTCAGGTCACTCTTTGAGCTTTTTTCTGGACCTTCCATAATATTTTACTTCCTTTGACGTGTGGATAAACAACACTTTCGTCTGCATCAAATGCGAGAACAAAACAAGCTTTACTTACTACCTGCAAAACTCACACGAGTAAATACGCAATTTTAATATGCATTTCAAATAAAATTTTAGACTTCAGCTGATAAAAAATAGGAAATATAAATCAGGTTAATGTTACACTGAAAAACAGCCAGATGGGGAATTCATCAAATGTTGTTCTTATTAACATTCCAATCACTATGTTTCCTTGCAACATGTATAGATATTACTTGTTAAACTTCAAAATCTTAGATGCTGGCAGAGAGACCTAGAGACAGACACCCTTATTAATCTAAACCAGCAGCTGTTAGAATTACTGTGGATTCCATTTTTAGGAATAAGCAAGTTTCAGAGTCATAAGCAAACAAAAAGATAAAGCATCACAAAGCATAGTTATTTATTTTGACAGCTGCAGTTTAGTTGTTTTAACTGTTTATGATAGTTCTAAAAGAAACACTGAAATCCCTTTTTTAAAAATAATGAAGCCTTAGTAAAGCCAGCCCGGCTCAGGCTTCCCCGGCGGCAGTCTGCTGCGACATGGTGAGCGAACGTCCCCGGACCGGCCCGGGGGGGCCGGGACGGCAGCAGAGCTCCGCGGCGAGTCGCTCCCAAGCCGCGGCGGAGCCGAGCGCGGGAGGGGGTGGACTCGGCGGTGCGGCGCTCGGGGGTCAGCTCCGGCCCGGGGGAGCAAGGCGAAGCCGGAGCGGGCGCCGAACGCCCGCGGTAGGGGGGGATCCGCGCGGGAACGGGGCACGGAGGGCCCCGCGGCGCGCGGCCCCGTCGCGGATCGCCCCGCGGGCCGGCGGTCCCCGGCGACCCCCGAGCGCGGGGCGGGGGCGGAAGCGACCCCCGGACCCCGGCGCCCACCGCCCTGACCCCAGAGCCCGTTCGGCTTTTGTCATGGTCCTTGTTAGTGCCGGGAAACCATGGCAACCCCACTTCCTCCTCACAGATGGCTTCCATTGCTTAAATCCATACAGGTGTCACTGGCCCGGCTTGAGAAAAGTATCCATAGTAATGACCCTGCTTAGCTTTATTGGTTTAAAATAAATATGAACATGCTTCCCTTCAGCGGAAATTAGACTTAGCAACACAGACTATTTAGCATTAATATATTCCAAATATTTAACTTGCGCACGCCTGAGGGGCATGATAAATTACCATTTCTAGGCCTTTTATTTCCTGTGCCTGATGCACCTTAAAACAACTCGCCAAAAGCCCAATAAAGCAAAGATAGTTACGGTTAAAATGCGCAGGCAGGCCCTACGCAGCGTCGAAGGCGATCCGGCAACGCGGCCTGTGCCGCTCGGCTCCGGCTGCAGTGGCGGCGGCTTCGCCTTCCCCGGGGGCGACACCAAAAACCGGGCAAAGCTCGGCGGGCGCCGGTAAAAACCACAGTCGCAAAACACACCGCTTGTACGGGCGGCAAGAGAGGGAAAAACCAAGTGGTGAGGGAAAGAGGAGGAAAAGCTTCCAAAAAGCAGCAACCAAAAACACGAGCCGGAACATCACCGATGCAAAAAATAGTTGCATCGTCCAAAACCAGCGGTCTTGACTGCACAAACGTGGTTTTGCTCATACCAGTATCTTTCTGCGAGGCTAATGCCTGCAGCTACGTTGTTTTCTTGCATTCACACGTTTGAAGGTGCGGGCGCACAGGCCGAGGACGCGCAGCACAGCCCCTCGGGGCGGGCTGCCGCCTGCCGCGGCGCGGAGCGCGCTGGCCCCGCGCGGCGGAGAGGCCCGCGCCGCGCCGACCGCCCGAGCTCCTTCCAGCCCAGCCTCGTCCAACCCGCCAGGCCGCGGTACCCCTTCACGGGAATCACGTTTCCAATGAGAGATACGTGACTTGCGATTTTCCGTCCTCTTTATAGAGCTAAAGCATAGCTTTGGAGGAAGAAAGAAAAAAGGGGTTTTTAAACATGAAAAAGACATGAAAACTTCCAAATTTGCCTCTGTTTCTGTATGAGTACAAATTACTCAGTAACATTATTTTTGTTTTGAAAACATTGAAATGAAAGGAAAACTGAGCACTCGTATGTGGTTTCACATCCGTTTTTCCATGGAGAGGACTCGTATCTTAGATCCAATTTGCATTGGCAGATAGCTCTGCAGGTACCCTCAGACTTCACTAAACAAAATTAAGAACTTCCACATGAAGGACGTTGTTAATGACACAACGAGGTTAACCTCCATTAACTGCACCTCTTCCACTAAGATTACTGTTAATATTATCTGAAGGAAAATACGGTTCTCAGTTCCTGGAAGTTCTGAGCCGCTCCATTTTTTTGGAAACACCATGCACTAGTTGTATGGTTGAGAATGCCACCTGGGGTACATTACATTCATTTTGCCTCATCTTCTCCAATTTTCGGGAAATAACTTATATTTTCTTTTGTTTTCTGGCTATTTTGCAGAGTTGTTGTCTGTTCATTAAGTGCTAATAAAAGGTAGAAACAAAAATATTCTTTCAAGAATGTTTTCCTGAAAGGAAACTCTCTCAAGAGCATTTCCCTGGCAGGACAGACAGAACTGCCTTAACCAATTAATCTACTTCCTCCAGCTGCTACTGGCAGCAAAATGAACTGCTCTGACTGGCCTTCAAATATTCATTAAAATCAATCTTGAAAATGATGGCTGGGATCTAGCTTGCTCATAGTCATTAAACTATCAAAAGCAAATGAACAGAAAGGCTGGACCCTCCTCTCTCTTCCCTGTGAGGACATTCATGCCCGGGAGGTGCCCAAGGACCGGACGGATGGTCAATCACAGCTCACACCACCCTTCCACATGCGGTCCATGGAAAGGAGGTCTCCAATGTCGCTTCACACTCAGGTGCCAAGCAGGTACAAGTCAAGATCAAACTTTGCAAAAATAGTGACTTAGATATATTTTAATCATCTAATAAATAAATAAATCCGTAAAAATCCGTCATTTACAGCTTCTGCAAAGGCACAGCCATGAGTCTGAACAGACTCATTGCTCACACACAACGTGAGCACCACGTGCTCAGCATCTGTTAGAATTTACAGCGACCACAGTAAGCGAAGTGGCAATGCCCTGTCACTCCTCAGCTCTTCCAGCTTCTTTGCACATGCAATACTACACACCTCGTGCTTCCCTATTTTTTTAATTAAATCCAACTAATTAGAATTAGTTAGGTAAGGAAGCAACAGCGATACTATAGCATAAAGCAATGATAAGAGTATTAACTTCCTACCTGCATAAACAGGAGCATTTCTTTACGGAGATTCTTGGAGAAGCCAAACCAAAGGGCTACGAGACAGGATCCAACTGCTGGGTTGAACATGCTGCTGCTGGTCGGGTGCTTCCCCCAGGGCGAGAGGCAGCTGGTGCCCCCCACGCGCACGCCTCTGCTCAGCCGCACGCCACCAGCTCTGCAGCTCAGCTGATGCATGGGACTGCCCCCCATTAGGGCAAACCTGGTGATGCACATGAGCTCCAAGTAACCACAGCTGTTATGCTATCATGAGTTAAACCCCGTTTGGGCACTTACACAGAAACCAAGCAGCTTCGTCTGACACATTTTAAACTAAAAAAATTGGGGTCACTTCACAGCTTTTGCTAGTTCATCTAGACTTTGAGTCTAGATTCCTGATAAATCAACCTCCTCATCAAATGTATCGCCTAAGCAGCCTGGAAACACTAGTCAAAGCAGATGATTCAGCCCTCCCTCTCCTGCCTTGCCTCGGTCCCCTGTTGCACAGGGAAATGCGAGGGTGCCCTGGCAGTCAGCATGGGAGAGCCGATCCTGGTGTAAATCCTTCTCCATACAGCACAGTTATGGAGCTTGAGTAACAGTACCTTCCTAAGCTGCATTTTCTCTGCCCTGGGGCCCCGGTCTCAGGGTGAAAGAGCTGCTGGGCATTGGCACCGCTTGCCTTGGGAGCCTGCACCTGAGTGCACCTAAAACAGGTGCTAGAGACAGCCCTGGGGAATGCTACACTTTCACAGAATTGGTAAGGTTGGAAGGGACCTTTGGAGATCATCCAGTCCAACCCCAAATGAGTGGCCCGTACAGGGATCGAACCTGTGACCTTGGCATTATTAGCACCACGCTGCCTTGTGCTTACACTTCGCGCATACTCCACTACAGAGCACTTCACAGATCAAGACAGTTTTTCGATACAGCTTGAAGAAAAATAGGAATATCTAGGGGCTTAGGCTCTTCCTCCAACCCCTTCTCCCCCTCCATGCCATCACCAATCAGGGCAGATGCACCTACTCATGCAACCTTTCCTCACATGTCCCCCTCTGAAGCAGTTTCTAAGCACAAATTCATCTGGGATAGGAGCAAATACTTGAGAGACCTAAGCTGTCACACTCAACTCTCAGGAGAATAATTTGATGGGAGAAGTATCAAGGGAGCGATCAAGAAGCTTGGAAAGGAAATTAAAACAGATATATGTTCCCAAAATTGCAAAATTCACTTCAAACTCATGCTAGCTGAAATCTGTATTTACCCAAGGTGAAATAACTACATAATTGCGCTCTTCACAAATGACTCTGCAAGACAGCTCGCATTGCTTGCTTTGCTGGAAGTCTCAGGTCCTCCACAGTCTGCTTCAGGCACAGCCACTGTCTCAGTTTACCATCTCTGCCACCTCAGGTAGCTTTGTGCTCCAGCTCTCCTTACTGGAAACAATGATTAGCATCAAGTAACACTTAGCTAGACCCTTCCAGCCTTCCATTAGCACAAATGATTCCCAGGCCTCCTCCATGCATAATCCCTTCCTCGAGGCCTAGGCTTTCCAGGCTGTTGTCATATTTTCCATTACACCTAATCTCTCCCCATGTGCTTCCATCAGATGATCTGGATTCACACCCTCTGCCTGAAAGGTGGGCAAGGTGGCACAGGTGCAGCTTGCCCCCAGTCCTCCTAAAGATCCTCACCACACAATAACAAGTTGTCAAAAAAATTAAACAAATTGTTCAGAAAGAGCTATCTGGTTTGATGAAAACTGTGGTACTCTGACCACAGAAAAGTGATGCTTGGAGGCTGGCTGAGAGGTGCCCAGGTCCTCTCTGACCTAAGGGCCCAGACAGGAGTTGCTGCTATTGCCACACCTCCATGCAACGTCTCACACTAATGCCAAGGAGTAGAAGATAGCACCTGGAAACTGTGAGCATCTGAGTTTAAAAGGAAGGAAAGCTGTTGCCTGGGAATTCTAGTTACTATTTTCCAGGAATACAGCAATTGCCTTTCCTTGCCTTCAATCTCACGTGTTGCACAGACGTTAAGGATCCAAGCATCAGGCACTGCCGTGCGAGGCACCGGAGCAATGCAGACAAAATGCCCTGCTCAAGAGAAGGGGAGAGGCAGCACCAGGAGGTTCAAAACTGTAAGTCTCTTGATTCCTCATTTTCTACCCCATCCATCAAACCACCTTCCTCTGACAAGGAATTAAGCACCCTAATTATTTCTGTCCCATGGTATCCCATCCCCTCCAACTGCACTGTCTGGACAACTATTGCCACTACATCCATGAGAGCTGTAAAAGAACCCTGAAACTCCTAACACAATAATTTTATGAAGCAATAGCTAGTATTTTAAGCCTCACATTTCTATTTTTATTCGTGTCAACATGCCATAGTTGGTAGCAAAAATACAGTAATAATAATAATAAAAAAACTCAGAATCCAGTCCTGTCTTTCCTCCAGCCAGAAGAGCTTAAAAACAACCCCAAAAACAAAATACCCCACTCACAGGGTGCAATCTTTCATTTCTAATCACCCAACAGTTTAATTGGCAAATTGCTTTTTATTTTCCCCCCTCCTCCTCAGGAATACATTTCTAAAATCATTTGCCCTTTCCCTACTTCATACTCTTAACAACCATTTACTGCTAAAGATGATCCCACTCTCAAGTATCTTCTCTTCCCAGCCCTGATTTAGGTTACCCCAGTGAGAAGATTCTCTTGCCCCCCAATGGGTCCTACACCATTGCTTTTCTGACAAAATACAAGGGTTTAGCATTCCAACAAACATTTATTTACAGTCAGCATCAAAATGATGCCCCCCTTCCCTAACCAGCTGCAAAAACTGCAAAGCCTTCGTGTTAAAGACAGGAGGGGGAAGAGATAAATGTGTTTTCCCACAAATATTACTATTCTCCCAGTTCCAGGGAGAAGTTGCCAGTTGGAAGGATTCAAAAGTTTAAAGATAACACAATATGGCATATGGCAAGACTTTGTTTTCTCCTCTTTCTTCCCCCAAAACACTGCAAAGCAGCAAGGCACGATTATGCTGCCTGCAACATGGGTGGTGCATTTCCCACGTGTGTGACATCAAATTCATTTGTGAGGATATTCTATAGCATGTAATTAGAATTTTTGCTTCTAATTTGAAGAAAAACCTTTTTATCTATTTATATAAGCCTCTGAAACCAACCACATTAAAAAAATCACACAGAATAGCGATAACTGATATCAAACAGTTACGCACGTATGTTCCAATACCACAAAACTGAGTACTCGCTCAGTTCTTGCCACCGCAAGAAATCCAAATGACTTCAGTGCACTAAGTCAAACATGAATTAATTATCGGCTTTTCCATCCTCAATTTAAAGTGTTGTTAACTCAGGCTGAATATGTGCACGTGCTCTATAGCAAAGAGTTATCCAACAAGGCATCAGGTAGTTCATAAACATTCAACAATGTAAAACCAACCCCGAAACACAAAATAGCAGGTATTACTTGCAGACTTACCATTAAAATGGTATCAAAACTCTCGCAAAGCGGGGCAAAATGTCTTGCAACTCTTTTAATGCTTAAACTGCAAGCGAATGAGAACACCTCTGAAACAGTCATTCAAAGAACACATTCTTCTTATTAATAAAAAGTAATTATCCAGCCTTTGATGTGATCATTCAATAATTAATGGGAAAGTTGTCAGTAAAGCTGAGGGCTGAAACTTAGGTAACTGGAAACATCTGTGAAAGTAGCCCGAACACAAGCAAAGCTTACTCCAGTGATTGATCATACACCTGAGGTTTTGGTATGCTCGCACCAATAAATCCCTGGATGCAAAGGAGAAAAAATGTTTTATTTAAAAATCATTTGAAACACAGTCAGGGAACCAAAAGCAATTCCAAAGCATATGCATTATTTGTCAAAATAATTACTCTATAAAATAGTGAATTTTTAAACATTTTCATGCAAAGTAAACTTTTATACAAAAAAAATACTCTAATAAATGCACTACTGCTCAGTTGATCTAGAAAGTCATTTAGAAGAGAGATCAACAGCTTTTTAACATGACACACTGCAACACTTTAAATGACTACGCTGGAGGATAAGTACGGATATTAAAAGATAAAACTTTTTTTTTTAAAGAAGGTTAGATATGCAGATGTGAAAGAACCCAGTAAGAAGCAAACGCGTTTTTTACGCACGTTTCTGCCTACGGAACATGAAATAGGTGAATAATAAAGTACTTCAGTGCGCGAACGCAAGACAAGGAATGGTTTCAGCTTTGAATGAGGAAGTAGGAAAAAAAAAAAAAAAAAAAAAAAAACAACCCCGTTTGGGTAAAAGCGCAGGCTGCGACAGCTCTTACCTGGGAAGGGCGGACTCTCCGCCGCCGCGGCGCCGCGGGCCGGCAGGCGCCCGTCCCAGCTCCCGGCCGAGCCCAGGCCAACGGAAGCGGGTGCTAGCGGCGCGGTGGCGAGGCGGGACGCCCCACGGAGTGATTTTTTTGGCGCTCAGGTGAGCCTTGTAGTTCACAGTGGTTTTATAGCCGGCGCTGCCCAGGGGCCCCAGAAGCACCTGAGCCATTTCGGCCTCGTCGTGCGGGCGCAGCCCGAGGCAAACGCTAAAGCTGCAGCTTTCATGCACTACCCAAGCGCAAGGAGAAGCTGCCGGCAACCCTGGATTTAGGAGCGAAATAAAACACTCAAGATATCCGTGTACTGGCTAATTTTCCCAACAGAAAGGGCTGACCCTTAAGGAGCGGCATGTGTCAGGAGTCCTCTCGTTTTATTTTGCCTCAAGCTGACACAGGAGCAGAAGTTCAAAACGCTGCTCATAATCATAAGCTGTAGTTAAATGGTATTCAATAAAAACATAAACCGATTTCTTGTGGACATAAATCCAAAAGGTAAGATTGTGCAACTTCAGTACTTCATATTTAATAATAACAAACAGATGGGAAAATATTATAATAAATTATTATAACTCTCCAAGCTGTGTGCCAGAAAGTCTTGGCCACGTTCCCCTGCTTAACCATCTACACACCACTCTCACCGCACACATCTCGGAGGATGCCACGCTCCCAAACACTGACGCACGTGCGCCAAGCTACACCCTTAAAAATAATTAAAGAAAATCAGCTTCTGAGCTGCACTGCAGGCTGACACCACCGCAAAACACCAGCAGTGATTTATACGACGACCCACGCCAGGCCCCGACACGCAAGCAGCAGCCGCAGCGCTCGCAAGCGGCTGTGGTCTAGCAGCCCACGAGGAAACCCCCCAGGAGGGAGGATTTATCGCTGCTCGGAGGCCGGGTTTGCTCCTGCATCTGGGCGCACACGTGTTAAACCCAAAGGGCACCTCAGCCTCCGCCTCGCCCGCTCCGCGGTGCGGACAGCAGCAAGACGCCTCTTAATGTTGAAAGTCCTCCAATTCCCTTCCCAAGGGCTCCACAGCCAACCCAGCTGACTGTCGTGCAGGGGAAAAGGGGGGGGGGAGAAAAAGAGCATTTTAGGACAAAGAGCTCTGTGCCCGCAGGCGCACACGAGTGTGGAAATCGGTGCGGAGCAACGGCGCTGCCGGGAGCCGGGCCCGGCCCGCGGCATCCCCGGCGGGCTCCGCCGCGGGCGGCCGGTCTCGCCTCCGCCGGCGCCTTGCGAGCGGGCACGCGCGCTTCCGCGCCGGCGGCGGTTATCGCAGCTGCGTTTCCCGACAGCTCTGCCTTGAATACAAAAGTGTTTTCCCTCCTCTTCGTGCCGTATGAGCCAGAAGAGGTCATGTTAAGAGATAAACCATGTAAACGAGAACATAATTTATTCCTCAGTCAAACAGCAAGGGAAAAAAAGGGGGGGAAAAGAAGGCAATTTAACACTTGGCAAAAGGGAGAATAAATAGGAAGAGCTTCAACTCTGATTTATCCCTTCACACACCCTCCTGGCATCTCCCTTTCTTCTCGCTGCCCTTTCCCATTCCTCCGGCGACTTTCAGCAGTCCCGACGCGGAAGCGAACCGCCCGGCGCCCGCTCGCCGCGGCCCCGAGCCCAGCACAGCCGGGCAGCGAAGCTAGCCCGGGTCTGCGCCCGGCGCGTTTACCGAACCGCGCGGAAAACCCCGCCGGCGTCCGCCCCCGCGACAACCGGCCAGCCGCCGCCGGCGCTCCCCGCAGCTGCGGGGCCGAGCGGGGCCGTCACGCCGCCGGCGAGCCGAGCGCTGCCATGCGCGGGAGCCTCCCCGTCGAAAAGAACGGCATTATCTCAGCGAGCGCAAACACGGCACAGGAGCGGCTCTGCCTGCCGGCTTCCAGCCCGCGGCCTTCACCTTTCTCATCGCTCCTTTCCCCAAAAGGTGCCTTCCTAAATTCTCATCCCTTTCCTGCACCCAGATTGCTCATCATACTGATTTATTGCACAGCTCGTTTAGTCCCTCTCATGCCTTCTTTTTTTTTTTTGAATTATCTTTGCTCTTTCATGCTTCCCACATGAAAAAAAAATTGTATTTTTGGAGAATTGCAGCACCATTTTTTTCTCCCCCCCGCCGCCCGCCCGCACCCGTTGGTCACTGGCTCCCGAGCAGCTCCCCACCGCGCAGGAGCGCGGCCGCTCTGTGCCGCCTCCCGTGCTGAGGAAAAGCCAGTATCGCCATCGGCCACCTTGCACGGACAGCAGACTAGACCGGAGCTGGAGGACCCGGCTCCGTTCCCAGCTTTGCCATTTCCCACACGCTCTTGGAAGGTATTTCTGCATGGGCTTCAGCAGGCAGATCCGAGCCCAACCTGCCCACACAGCGAGCCGGCCAGAATCACGTCAGCTCCAAACAAGTTGTGCAATCTTCTTTGAGGCTCGGTCTGCAAGTCTCAAACCATACTCTGCCACACGAGATTCCTCATCCATCGGACTTGCAGAGGCGAAGGGCTCCATCCTGCAAGTCCTCCAGCTAAGCTTGAGCTCAGCAGCTGAGCAAGACACGATCCAACGTGGCTCAGGCCAGCACAAAGGAATAATAATTTTCTGCTTTGTTTATCTCCTCCCTGATGAATATTCCCAATAAATGGTAAATCCAAAGGAACCTCACAAACCTCCACACCTCAGCTACCTACTCCATTAAAACATGGAGCTGCTTAGTCCAGTTTTAATGCTGGTTTAATCATCAAATAGCCTGAAAGCACAGAATAGGAATCAAAATCCCACTACTAAAACACTGTTGTTTTAGGCACTGTGCCTTAACCAAGCAGCAATCGCTTGCCCTAATGCATCAGCTTTACCTAGCGATCTGGAAGCACCCTGGGGAGAGTTTTATCCCCATTTCAAGTAGAGTTGACGGAGCTGCGGTTCACTCACGAGCCAGGGCACTGGAGTCCATCGTCCCGGCTCCTCTCCTCCCCTCGGACAACACGACCTGCTCCCCTCCCGGCCACGGCTCACCTGTGCTGGGAACGGCCACTTTCTTTGGGTATCAAGTCTGAAGACAGGAGCCGCTTTTGCTCTCCCCACGAGATGCTGAGGCATTAGCTCCTTCCTGCTCACTGCCTCCCGGCCCCACACCGGCAGCGCACAGACCTGCAGGGCCTCGGCCTTTGCTACTACCCTTTTTTCCTGATATTTGAAGTTTTTCCTTGAGAGGTTATGGCTCGGATAGATAATTTTGGCATGCATGCGGGCAACCCTCTCCCCCCCTCCCCAAGGACACAAAAATACAAGAGCTGCAATAAAAGCACCAACTGCTCTGCAACAAGGCACGAGAGCCAAGGTACAGCAGAGGAAACTTCAGCACTGGAAATTACAGGGTGGAATTTGCTTTGAAATCCTGACACTTATCTCTTTCGACTAACATAAAATATGTACCTTGGCTCATGCTCACTTCCTATATATGACTGGGAAGAGGATGGCTTCACACTGCGGTTTCATCCAGTTTAGAAACGGAAGAGAAATCCATGAGAAAATTATTTCACTAGACTAAAAATAAATAAATGAATTCTCTCTCTCTTTTTTTTTCCCTGAAAGAGTTGAAGAGAACATGATGGATCCAATGAGTAGGTGGTCAAAAATATTTGGCCGTGTGTCATTCTCTTCAAATCAAAACCAATGTATGTAAAACTGTAAAACTCAAGGGCTGGTACAATATTTAAGAAAATAAAGGCATCCCAGCCAGAACACTGCTGCTGTGCACAAGGTTCAGTAGCAGGCAGACACATCTGCTTCAGCTCCTGTGCAAGGATGCTACAAATAATAATAGAACACACAAGATATTTCAAGGTAGTTCAAGAACTCCCTGTTGCAGCAGTAAATTTGTTGCAGAGATGCACGCAAAACAAACTTGACCAGATTGACGGTACAAGGATTAGATACTTACTGGATAGTAATAAAATTGGTACTTTCGTGGCTCAGGTTCCCCTAAGACAGCACTCACCACAACTGATTCTGAAGCGCTGCAGAGTTCCATTTTTTGGCATGTACAAATGCACTAATGCGAGAGCGCTTTTTGTTATAACTACACTTCATTTCTTAATTTCTATATGCTAACTCACTCTGAACTATGAAACATTTTTCCTCTAATTTAAAAAAAAAAATGACAAGACAAAGACAATTTCAAAAATGTTGACTTCGTTTGTTTGGTCTAGAAAGCTGTCCAACCCAGTGCATTCCCAAGAAAAATTTCCATTTCAAGGAACCAACTTTTTTGGACAAAGGAACAGCAACAAGGGATCTTTAGTCGGCTCCATTGATGTGGTCCCTTACTTTTGCATCAGTTTCTGCAAAGACAATGAAGAGTGACAGTTTGTTCCCTGCTAAGGAGAGATCAAGGAGTCCAACACTTAGAGGAAGATCAGACTTGACCTCTGTCTCTCATTCCATTAACCAATGCCAATAATTCCACTCGTCTTTATACATAGAATGAACCCAGAAAATGTAATAAACTTCAAAATACAGACTTTTGAAGAAACACACAGGCTTCAAAAAGGGACACTGCCAGCATAAATACATTAACCTCTTTAGCCCTAAGGAACATTGAACAGTCAAATAAATACCCTTAAAAAGAAGCTTTCAAAAGAAAAAAAAAAAAATCATCACGCAGCACTACCCCTCCTCCTCCTCCCTGCAAGGAAAAGGAGACAAAGAACTGTTCAGAGCCCACTAGGATGTGTGTCCTGAAACTGGCCCTTCATTCCACTGGTCACATCCCTGGATTACCACTTTGGCTTGGCCAGAAGAAAGGTTAGTACCAGATACCAACAGGCAGGAATACTGAAATACTCGTCCTTCCGAAATGCCAATCCCAGTGCAATGCTGTTAATGGTCTCTCCACATCTAGATTTGCACCCCTGGGATTTGGTAAAGAGAGGCATTAAGGGTGTGTTGCAGTTTTACCTATGATCCTCCATAGAAAGAGCTTTACAGATCCTATGACTGATTAAATGAGACATGAGATCTAGACCAGAGCTTTAGTCTGACCCAACTGCAGTGCATTTCTGTACATCAGACATTGCTAATGGAAAGCATCTGAAACCTACAGAACGTCATTCCAAAACCTCTGTGCTCCAGATCAAATCCAGAATAAAGGAAGGATGAAGACTATCCTCATAGAGTTAGACTACTCAAAAAGTGCCCAAACTTTAGTGGCCAGCTCTCACTGAGCTTTCTCAGATGTCAACACGCAACTCCCTTTTGCTGCTCGGAGCTATATCCTAAAACTTTGGCCCTTTAACCCGCACTTCTACCAGCTACCTCGGGAACCACCAACAAGGGATAAGTCCTAACCATCCCTGAGAAGAATGGCTCTCAAACTTTAAACTTGGAGCTATAATCATCCTCTATAAATTACTGCTGTAAAACTTTTATGTAGTGTTATATCAGGTCAGAAAAGGGGCATTTGAATGGTTAACCAGACAAAAATAAATCAGGTGCACATTAGACATGACAGTGTGATTAATGAAGAATGGAGGAAAAAAAAAAAAAAAAAAAAAAAAGCTCCAGCAGCTCCTTGGACATCGTTCAGATTTTTTTATTTATTATTATTATTCAGAGGTTATTCTGCACATCAAGATTTAACTTTAGAGAAACAGAAAAATGAAACTTGTTCTGCCATGCTGAACTTGAACTTTTGATCGAAATGCGCCTTAAAGACAACTGTATCCATCTCTCATCCTCCTCCCATCAAAAGCCTGGTGATATTACAATGAGTTTAAATAGCCCCTTGCTGAGAAGTGTCAGCCTGTGGAAGCCAGCACTGTCACGGATCTAATCCATTGTTTTCACTGGATTCTCCCCAATTAGTCTTTCTCACTAGAAGGGGGGGGGGAATTACCATCTCCCGCTTTGCAGGTGTATTATGCTTTCACGTTGCCCTACTGGATTGCAACACTTACGTTTGATTGATTTTTGAAAAAAAAAATCCATAGGATGGTATTGACAGGGACATCTTTCCTGGATACTGTACGATGTTAGCCTTGAGTTAAAAAAAATGCCCCAGTTTTTGCAGAGCAGAGATTTGTGCCACAGCTGGCACCAGTCAATACCTCCGCTGCAGCATCCTCCTACCCCACTACCCGAGTGCAGGCAAAGCCTCGCAGGAGCAGGCAAGTTAGCCAAGCTCCCCTGGCCACACTCCCGTTGGGTGAGTATATCTCATCTCCTTAAATCTCCCAAACAAGTGGATATTGCATTCAGGTTGCTCTGTCTGGTTAATGCTGTGCCCTGTCTAAGACTACTAAGACACATCTAGACATAAAATACACACCTATACACATTTTCATTAGTTAGAATCACTAGCTTGTTAGAAGGATTAAAACAACAACAAAATCCAAGCAGGCATTAACATCATGACAATGAGCACATTAAATCCTTTCCTTGAAATGGAAGAAAACCTCCAAGAAGTGGAGAATGAATTTTAGGAGCAAGTAGGAAGGTTATAAAGGCTTGCACACAATACCCTTGCTAGTTGCACACAGGGTCGCAAGAAGCTGTGATTATAATTGCAAGCCCCTACGCCTGCTGCAGCCGAGTCGGAGCCACTAGCTTGCTCTCGAGAGCGGTATCAGAGCACGCACCAAAGAAGCTGCCCGTGTGCAACCCCAGCACTGATCGGACGACGGTGCTCCCTGCCGCTGCTGCTGGCAGAGAGGAAGGCATGCTCCATGGCCATGAAGACTTCGGGTCCGTTTCTGAAGCGGATAATGAGCGAAACACCCTGCACTCGACTGCGTCTCCTGACGCACCCACCACACCTCCCCATCATGGGGCTTTCAGGGCCTCTTCTTCGTTATTTTGTACCTTTAATTCCTGCTGTTTGCTCCCCACAATACAGGCTTTCAATCAGACCAGAGACATCCCTAACGAAAAGAAACACTCAATTATTTTGCATTTCTGCTGTGCCTTTAACACTGGATTTCAAAGCGAGGCAGCGACTTTCCTACCTACCTACCAACAGCATGTACCGCTGCAGCGCACACAGCGTTCAGATCACACCCGGGCGCTCTGCTGTGCTGCTGGAACATCCGCCCATGCTCACTAAGAATGTAAAGGTTTTTAGCCTTTTACGCTGCTACGTGCCATCTGCAGAGGACCGGTGACAACTAATCCCTAGGACAGCGACAGCATCCTTGACCTAGTCCAAAGGCAAGGCACTGTCTGTCCATCGACATCCTCTGGGGTTCCTCTGGACCGGCAGAGCGAACCTCCACGTACCTGGGGCTATGAAGCACGTGGCATCACGCCGCTGCCTCAGGAGCCACACTGCCAAGTCTGCATTTCCGGAGAGCCCGGCCTCAGAACCACGAGCAGCGGGAGAGATACGGACACACCGGTTCAATACCGGGCTCTGAAATAGGAGGCAAATCTCTCTGCTGGACCAACAACAGATGCCCTTCTTCTAACCACTGTCAGTGTTTCTTCAAACTGTGGGAGAAAGTACTTTAACTTCTCTGCTTTAACACTACTACGGGAGAAATAAAAATTCATTTGACTTAGCTTTGGCAATGTATCAAGGTGTTCTGAAGACGACCAGATTACTGTGTTTGCTCAAGATGTCTTTCCTACCCTGGCCTTTCCAGGGGTTGTGAGAAGTTAAATATCAGAAGATCTCTTCCCAACCTGGAGTAGTAATTTTTCAGAGTAAAATTCTCTCTTTCTAGAGTTAGGCAAGAGGACACAGATACAACCAGTTAATTTCCTGAGCAGTGAAAATGTTCCAGAAGTGATGAGGAAGGTGGGATTCAGTCCACCAGAAGAGACACCAGGTCTAGGAACAGTCGCTGAAATACGGGGCAAGGAGGAGAGCTCTGCTCTCACTAGTCAGACAATTCAACTCGGCTTTTGCCTAGGAAAATCTCTGCCTGCAAAAAGCATTTTTGTTTGTTTCCTTTTTATTAAGGCTGGGACAAAAGTCAGTCACAAGAGCTGCGGAGAAACAATTTGCTTAGGGAAAGGGTTTCCCAGTTTCTGCAAGCCCAGCGTTCCCATTCCACCCACTTACATTCCTGGATCAAGAGAAAATAAGATCACATCCGCAGGCCAATCATCGGTTACACAGGTCGACATCCAGTCAACATGGCAAACTGCTGAAGGAAAACTACTTACACAGAAAAATCTTGTTTGAGAAAGTTTTGCACTTTTCCAGCACCACCATTTATATCAGGCCTCGTTAAGAAGTATTTTATCCCTTAAAATCATTTGCATAATTGCTGCAATCAAAGGCACTACTTTACAGTAATAACTTTAATGGCAGATTTTTCCTTAAACATTCTTTTTAAAAGGTACCTCCCAAGCTGGGTGCAAAAATAAAGAAAGGTGACACTCAGGAAATGCCTGGTGTGAAGAGGGACCACGTTTCCTTTTGTTTTGTGCTTGGTTTATAGAAGAACAGTTTAGAGAAAGTAAAACATCACAACTAAGCTGAAATAAAGCATCACAGAACCTAAAACTTTGTCATTTAAAAGCAACCCCCTGGTGAGTACACTGGCAACTACCTATTTTTTTCTAAACAATTTTGATATCTACTAACTGTAATCTTATTATGGGGGAACCTGGCTTCTTTCCAGGTCTTGCAAATTAGAGTCCATGTCTCACTCTTCAACTTTCCCTCCCTGATTACAGGTTAACAACTCAAATTATAAAGCCCGACAAGAGCATTCAGTATCCACCACGCCAGCTCCCCGGGCTTGGGGGACGTATCGTTAACAAGTTGACAGCCATTTCATCAGTTTGACAACAATGCAAACCACCAGCAAAACGTTAAATAGAGCTTACAAGTCCTGTATTATTTCATGCTTCCAGTTTAGTAGTCGCTGAAATCTCTGAACAGGCAAGGTATTGCACTTGGAGAAAGCAGAATGAGAAGTCCCTTCTCCAAGGACCTCACGGTTTAAGAGAGGAGACATCACAGGAAGCTTGGACAAGCAGGTCAGGCACACAGAAGCAGGAGAATACTTATGAAGTTGACAGTTCGCCAGCACTTTGGGGACATTGGACCTACTGTATCAATTTTCTAAACAAATTCAAACAACAGAGGCAGGAGCTCTGGCCTGCTTTTGTCAGCTACCCAGAAACAGGAGCACAGGAATGAAAAAGAGAAGGTCTACAGGGCTTCTGTAGCATTAAAAAAATATATTTTTAAGATGGACAAGAATCACTATCCCATCTTTGAAAATAAATCATCGATTTATAAAAAGACTAACACCCAACAGCAAGTTAGCAATAAAAGCAAGCTGGAATTTCACCCTCCTGCTCTTATGCGTAACACCTCAGGTCTGGGTTCTTCATGCAGACATCTTCGTGTCCAGCCTCAGTGGTCCTCTGCCAGCATGGCTCTATCTCCGATGCCACAGTGCTCCTCGCTGGAGCCTCGGCTGGGAGCATCTCAGCTTTGCCCAAGCAGGCTCCAAGCCTGACGTGCAGGGACGCGCTTTCCCAGCCGGACTTTTGGGGAACACTTCTACCTAATTTAGATTCTCAACCCAGTCAGGCCTGGATAAAGGCCCGATGCCCCTTTATGCAGCTCTAACTACATTAAAACAAAATACTTTCGTGAACATGGGGAAAGGCTGGGTAGAGAATCAGACAAGCTATAAATTAAACTGGAGGATATGAATACCATGCAAGCTGCAGTGCTAGGGTTAACGTGGGTCTGGAAACAGTTTAGTGAAAACCTGGTGTGGCTAGGGGCCAGCTCCAAGTTTAGTTGCTTTGGGCTAATCGTTTCCTTCAGGCAGGCTACTCTAGCACACTAATAGGTTTTAATAAAAACTTCCAATTGGGCCAGTAAACCCCTCATTAAGCTGTTTTTAAAGCATGAATTTAAGAGCGGCGAGGGTAAAAGGTCACGAGGAGTATTTAATTCACAACGGCTGGCAAAAGGTGCTGTTGTGATTGAAAACACCAGAGTTCAAGTGTCCAGGGCCACATAAACATCCGACTCTGTCACTAGACCTGGTTAAGTGACAGCTTGAAAAATAGATTTAATAAGACAGAGAGAAAAGTTTCCCACTCTTACACGAGAAACAGGAACACCAGATCACAATATTATTAGCCAGGAAAAGGAACAACTGTAAGCCAGTCCCTCCCATCTCGGCGTAGGGGAGGACAAATAAAAGGGTATGGCCATATGGGTGTTCCAGCCCAGCAGCGATTCCCAGGGGCTTGCAGGGACTCTTGTGCTGCAGATCCGTGGCCTCGTGCTGTTAACAGGACCTGAAGTCCTCCAGGACAACGTGAGCCAACCCAGCCTCCACATCCTACCACCGCTGTCTCCGTCCCTCCTCACCCCTGTGCCTCACGTACACTAAGCTACCGAACGCCACCCTGGGCTAACACAATACTTAGGTGCTACCATGCAAAAAACCCAAACCTTTCCCTGGTGAACTCTTACTCTGACACTCATGCAACCTCAATGTGGGTCAGAAAGAACAAACTGTTCAGCTTGGGGTACAGTTCAACGCAGACATCCCCATCTCAGGAAACTGCAGTTCACTTTAAATTTAAGCTTTGGAACTCCACTAGGGAAGTTTGACCTTAGTCTTTTCTACTTGCACCCATTTTCTTCCACGACCACAGCAATACTCGCTCATCTAGTGCAACAAATATGAAAGCTTTACCCCCTCCTCAGAAACACATGCTCACAAAGGTAAAACAACTCAATCTTAAACAGCAAAAGCCAGAACCCCAGCTGTGCACTCTACCATTTCATTTTCTGTCAATGCACATCTAAAATTCAAGATCCCTGAAGACCTTTTAAAAGAAAATCCTCCTTGGAACAATTTGCATTGAAGTAAAGAGTGAGGATTTAACAAGTAATGGAGAATTATGTACATTCAGCTCTCAACTTTTTATTCCGCTTCTAATCAAAACATGCTTCATCTTAAATTCTGAGCTAACAGATGCAACATAAAAATTGAGAGCAAGTCTAGGTATGAACTATTTTATTTCCTAATTCCATGTTTATGGATAATGGAAAAAATATAAGTTTAATTCTATATTTGGTGAACTTCTAATTGTCATCTTTCCCCATAGAAATTACCAACATGGTCACTGTTTAAAAACAAAACTATCACTCATTTTAAAATATACTTCTAATTCTGTCCATACTGTTGGCTTGCAGACAGCATAGAAGCAAGGTCCTCTGGAGCTCTCCCCAAAGAAACATTTGCTTTGGCTTTAAATGGGACACTTTTGTGCATCACGAGTCAAATAAGATCAGCTGGTTCTCAAGTATTTCTGCTTAATGATCCCATTGATAACTGAAAGGTAAACAGCCACATTTCCGTCTTTGACGGGTCTGCGTGTTCCTTGCTGGGAATCAAAATTGCTACTTTGAGAGGTATCCAAGGATACCTGCTTAAGAGGACAATGTGGAGTCAGCACCTCCCAAAATGATTGCATCATTCTCCCACTCCAAACCTGTATTTTTATTCTACAGACAGGCGCAGCTGCCCATTACAAGCCACATCATCATTGCAGCTCTCCTTAGTTCTTCACCAGCATCTCCTACCAGCATCACTGCGGTATCATCTCAGGACGTATATCAGTCCAAACTGTCTTCCACATATCTGGGGCTACTTAGCACAATAATAAGGCAGAATAGAAGAAAGAGGATAAGACAGACTGTAAAAGAGCATCTTCTTTGTTAAAGCCTCTATTAGAACAGAAGTAATCTGAAAACATTAAAAAAAAAAGTCATTACATTAAATCAGGCCTCCAATCAAAAAAACATCCTTGGGGATAACTCTAACAGAAACAAGTAGGATCATCAGAAACTATCGCTCTAGAAAAGGATGGCCGTGTTCAGAAAGGGTCAGAAATAGCAAAACTGTCCACACCACAAGGCTATCCATGAATCTGCTGAGTAGTTTCAGGCTCATTCCATGCCGGTAGAAAAGTTGTCCTTTATTTTAAGAAGGACAAAATAATGAGTTGACCTTGCCAGTTCTTCTAAGTCTCTGCACCACTGCTGCGACCTACAGAGAGAGGGAGGCTCCACCTCAGCTGGAGCTGAGCCAGGTCTAAAGGTGCTGAGCAGGGTCAGCTGGCTCATGGTGGGTCATCAGTGTGCACATAGAAAGGAGCTCCCCAAGACAGGTCATTAAAGGGCTTGCACAGAGAGGGCCATGGAGGAAAGCCCTCGGGATGGAAAAGCTCAGGGTAGAGATTTAGGATTAAGTTGCCACGAAAGCTCTGCTCCCCAGGCAGAGAGCCTGGCCTCTGGCCCTGCAGGTGTACTCCACTGAGGGACAGAGCAGCTCCATCCATCAAGACTCTCAGCAATCTCAGCCCAAGTAGGAAGGACCAAATCAATTCAGAGCACTCTGGCCAAAGAGCAATCCTGCCGGAGGAGAGGCAACGCTTAACAACCAAGCAGACCACTGAGCTGCAGCAACGGGCATGAAAAGGACCTGCAAAGGCACGCGCTCCGGTCCACCGGCAGAGCTCTCGCGTGCCTGAGCTGTGCCTGTCTGCAGCGAGGGATCCAGCAAAACCCGCCCAGGTGCCAGAGCAGTCAGCCTGGTCCTTTCAGCACCACAAGCTCACTGAAACATGCCACACTAAATCTAAAGCTAAATTTATATCTGAATAACAATAAATAAAGCCGAGAAGTTATTACAACTCAACTAATTTCAGAACAGTTCTAATTTCCAGGCCAGCGCCCGTTACGGGATTTGCATTGCAGAGCACCTCTTCACCTTTTAAAGATAAATAGTCAAACACAAGCCTGTGCTTTGCATTGTGAAAGCTATTGCACGGCTGGTTCACAGTTCATTCCCTGAAGTGAGGGGTGTTTTTAATAACTGTTACCTGACAGCAGCAAGAGCAAAGAGCAAAACCTGTGGCAATACCAGTTGATCCCATTTGGCCTAACAGCTTGTTGTTATTTCCAGACTCTGGAGTTCTTTAAAATTCATAGGGACAGCCTGCAGTTTTAATAGAGGCTACCAAAATCCATCCTAAGATGTATCAAAAAAAGCATACTTCCTAGAGGGGAATAGGAAACAGTCAGCATTTACAAAAGATCTCTCCAGGATTTTTTTTTTTTTTTTTTAAATAAGATCCTTCTTTGAAGTAGATGCTACCAAAGAATAAGGCTTCCAGAGCTCAGCAATATTTAATGTACTTCTCCAGTAATGGATGACAATGTTGTTGTTTCAGCTATATTATAACAAAAATATTGTGGTTTTCCTGTATTCTAACAAAAGTAGCTTAAGATTTACATCTCATTCATCTTATTCAGAAATAAGACTTAAGCCAAAAACAAGGAAGGGAGAGATCCTACTGCGAACAAAGGACTTTACTAACCCTCTTAGGGTGGCTATCCAGACAGGACATAAAGAAAGGCCAAAGTAAGGAAGCAGGCAGAAAAAAGACAATTGGGAAAAGCACTTTTTCCTCCAACTATCAATGAAAGTGGAAAACACACACAGGAGATAAACGACTTCAGTTAAAGCCAGGATGGGCGTCCTCACAAACTTAACAAAAGTGTGTATTCATCTACTGTAAAGTCCAGCTGGTTAAATAAAGTTCCACATCAGACCTAGAAGTATTATCAAAAATACACAGGAGTAAAAACAATTCTCCATGCCCCTCTGCCTCTCCATTTGGCAAAGCATCTCCTCAATGATCCCAAGTACACCAAAGTGGTAAGTCCACTTACAAGCTATTAAGACAATGAATCAATAAACGAGGAGGAGAGCGCAATTCCTTGAAGGAGGGGAGGAATATTCAGTCATCAGTTTTGCAAGCATCAATAATACACAGTCACTCATGGCTTTAGCTATTTTAGTGCCTTATATTAGGCTAAACAAGTTTGCTTGTGACTAGCTAGTGAAAGCTTGAGACATGAATCTATTCTTCATCCGTACCATGATAAAGCATGCCTCTCCACCCCACCCATTCAACAGGTCAAACACCAAGTTGGAAGGCTGAGAAGACACTACGTAGCAGTCTAAAATAGGCTGGTTTAGGACATTATGCCATGCCGATACTTCCCAGAAAATCAAAAATAAACTAGCAGTTTTCCTAATATCTCTACTAAGAGGAACAAGTTTTCTACTGGGACTTCTAAGTTTCCACTTAGACATTTGACTGTGGGTAGGAACACTTAACATTGAAAACAAACCCAAATCTGTGCAAAGCACTGTAACATGTATTAATCAAACTCCCAGACCTCTGAGAGAGTAATATTCACATGACATGCCGGTGGGAAAACAAGTGAAATGAATGTGAGGTTCTTGATGTTAATACAAATCACTGGCGAATACAGAATTAGTATTTGGGACCTACCAATTCGCCTCCTCCACAGAATTGTCCTTTAGACCTTGCTTCATTTTATAATCCCACACTTAGTTAACTATTCATTCCCAATGTCATCCTTCACCACCAAATGATGCTGGTAGTGGTAACACAATCCTTCTGCCAAGTTTCCTTCAGCCTCAATTTACAGATTTTACACCAGTTTTACTTTCCTTAAAGACATGCAGTTAGAAAGAAATTTAATGAAAGGTGGAGAATAAAGACAATTGTAGCTTAAATATTTGAAAGAGAAAGCAAGAGAAAGCAAGCTAGAGTAATGTAAAAACTACATACCCACAAATGCACCAATAAATTACTACTGCAGATTCTCATTTATATTCACTTACCAAAGGAATACCTGCAAAACAAAATGAAGAAAAAGCAAAGAAATTAAAATCTCAGTTGATCAATCTCTTGGACATACATCTCAACTTTATTTCAAATCTTTCACTTTCCAAACACAGCTCTCAAGGAGTAAAAAACTTGCCTAAACCTTTTAACTATGTAATATGCAACTCAAAGGCACTAATGGCAAATTGCTGCTCAAGGTGGCCCACTACCCGGAAACGTAAGCAACACAAATCTACCCCGTTTTGGGTGAATTAAGCCATTATTAGCGCTCTGAGAAACTAGTCACCCATCTTTCAATAAAAACACTAAAGCAGCATACCCAAAAGAAACAGCACAGAAAGACAAGGCAAACAGTCCAGTCCCTGTCACAAGGGAAGTCATTTCCCAACATTTGCCTTCACCAAGAATACTGGATTTCTGGGAAACTCTAAGACTTCCTCTTTCATCACTGAAAAAGGCTCCTGCTCGCACCCTCACGCACGATGCATACAAAACCCAATCACAACAGCTACTGCAGGCTGTGGTAGCCTAGTTAACAGCAGTTCCTCTCTTGCTCTGACTTGAGATGAGCATCTGAGTGAGCAACATAGTTATTCTTGCTACTTAATTAGGCTCCACAGCAAGATTATTTATTTATGACTTCCAAAGCATACGAAGGACTTCCCAGAGAGAATGCAACCAGGCTGAATCGAAGTTGTTAAAAGACTCAGGAGGTAATGCATGCTTTTGCTTTGATGAAGCCCAAGCTGCTTCATCATGTGAGAAGTTGCATGTTGAAATGCAAGAAGTTACTTCTCCCTGTAGGTAAGCTATACCTAATTCCCCCCCCCTCATTTTTAATACAAAAAAGTCCATTTAGCACCACTCCAGTCTGCTAGTTGAGCTTCAGCATCTAAGGGAAAGTGATACATGCTTATTGCACCATTTTCACATGAATGTTTGCCATGCTTTTTGGTGTGCCCTTTAATTTCCTTTTCTAACTGATGTTCCTTTAGCCTTAGCTACAACAAAGCAATTCCATATAAGATTGCCAGTTCCAACTAAAAGCAAAACCTAAAACTTAATGAGTTTGAATACACCACTCTTTTTCAAAACCTTGAAAGAAGCAGCGCACTTCTGCAATCTTCCCAGGTCCAACCATATTCCTAAGAAATTCAATGCTCTCTGGAAGTCTGTTCTGGTATCTTCTTCTGCAATGCAAAGCCACAGCTCCACCAGCACAAGTCTGATTAATTTTACATAATTTATACCTCAATGAGAATCACCTAGATGCCTCCCGGCACCAGGCACAGCCGCCCAGTGCTGCAAGGGCAGAGCTAAGGTGAACACGGACATCGCGACCCAGCTCCAGCACCAGCAGCCCGGATGCGTGTTCACGGGCTTGTTACAGCTGGTGTTCACTCAGGCTCCCCTAAAGCATTTACTGCCACTACAACTTCAGTCCCACAGGAGGCTTTACTATCTGCAATATATTACATTACACTAAAAAATAATCAAAACCAAGAATCCCCCCCCAAAAAAAATTTTTAAAGGTGTTCAGAAAGAACCTCTCGCTTACTGAAAACGCCCTATTGAGGTGTACAAATTTTACATTTCTGCGCATATAGACCTACTACTTGTAAAAGCTATCAATCTAAATATTTTACTACATATTTAACAACAATTTTATACAAGGCTACTGACACATAGAGAGCAATAACTTTAAAATGCACAATAAGCTTTAACGTTCTTAATAAAAGTGGCTCTTTATAAAAGATATCTGTCATTAAGGGCAACCTAACTTCACTGTTCTCCACCACAGTTGTGGTGCAGTTAAACATAAACTTATACGAATTATTGTTATTTCTTGGCAGAAGTAAAGAACCCCCTGAGGCTCATTTAAAACACACACACACAATGAGGAATTAATAAAATATTGTATTCTTCTGAACCACATTAAGTTTTCTGACGTGTGTCTGTTGCTGATTACATCAATCTAGGCTCCGTAACTTGTCATGTGATGACAGGCAAACACTTGTGAATTTATTTCTCTGAAGAAGCTTGCGATACA
The DNA here is from genome assembly GCF_028389875.1 of Rhea pennata. Taxonomy (NCBI): domain Eukaryota; kingdom Metazoa; phylum Chordata; class Aves; order Rheiformes; family Rheidae; genus Rhea; species Rhea pennata. Next base: position 17,637,413 of record NC_084677.1, on the reverse strand, counting down.
AATGCCAAGGAAACCAAACCAAGTGGCCGAGTCCAAATACATAAAAGCAGCAGGACTTCTTGCAGAGTTTTTTTTATATATATATAGAGAGGGGGGGGGGGAGGGAGGGAGGTACAAATAGGCAGGTACCTAATTCCTTAAGATTCCAGATTGTAGTTTGGAGCCTAATTACCATTCCTCCTTTTCAAAGTCCTCATCCTTGTTTATACATAGTAAACAGAATTATTTATTAAAAAAAAAATATATATATACTTTTCTTTCTACTGCCTGCCTTGGAGTTTGTCGAAACTTTGCTGAAAGACAATGACAAGTAAAAACATGGATTTGATTTTGTGGGGTTTTTTGGCAAATTGCAACAGAGTAACTTTTGATCTGCACACTGTCAAAACTGGGAATTTTACAAACTCAAAGTGTATTCTGCTCATCTTTTGTAAATTAAATAAAAATCATGTGATATCATTTCTGTTCTCTGGTTGGAGAAACAATGTAATTAGCCATGACTTGTCATTAAAGGCAAAATTTCATATCACACTTAAAAATACCATAAAAATCAGCCGGGAATCATAAACATCATCAAATATTTGGGTTAATTTGTTTTCATTACATTGTCAGGCCAATTAATTCTAGTTCTGGCATATTTGTAGAAAATGATAGCAAAACATAGTTTAAACTACATTAAACTACATCGCTTCTGATGAAAGCCCTTCCCACTACGAGTGGGTGTTCAGTAGAGTTGGGTCTGAAGGTTTCCCACTGACACGGAGGTGCAAACAAACAAGCCAACCCAGGGAGGGAGCTTAAAAGACAAATAAAAACACCACGGATCCAGGTAGCAAATAACCAACCAAGGGATGCAACAGCTCCTGTGCAAGAACTATCCACACCAGACATCAACCTCGTCCAGGTGAAAAACATGCTCGCTTACAGCTCTGCCACGCGCTGCAGTGGCTGCGCTAGAGCCTCTCGCTCGCACGTTCACCGACGGCACTTGTCACCCTATCGACACCAGACGGCCCAGGCACTACCCGATCACCAGGCAATGCCTCCGGCTAAGGGACCGAGCCCATCCGTGTCCTTTCCCCTGGTGCTAAGGGGGTGCCCAGGAAGGCTTTTCACACCCCTCAGGGTAGTTGCTTTTCTGCCCCTTTTCTGCATAAACACACCCTTTTCTTTGGGTGTAAAGCACTTAGGATGGTGGTTTCTATCTGGCCATGAAATAGGATTTTGGAAGCCTTTCTTTCTTTAAAATGCTAACCTAAGAGAACGCATTGGTTAGATTTGTCCAGTACATTTACATCCTTTCTCCACTCGCTCACCCCATTGCTACTCAGGTTATTTAACACATGAGTTGTTTGCAGCAAGGCCTCCTCCCCTTAAGGTCTGTAAAACACATGACAAACTTCTATACAGAGAGTAACAAGTCGTATTAAACATACACAGAAACTTGTATCTTTACCTTTACTGATGCTTAATAGGAAAATACATCTGTATTCATAACTGTGGAAAAAAAGGAACCAGCTCCACCTACCACTCGTGTCATGGCAGAGCCCAACAGCCGCGGATCCTTCCAACTAGACTTCCACCGGCAGGATAACTGACTACTACAACCCTAATCCACAGCTGGTGTTAACAGATTCTCTCACTGATCTCCATGGAAAATATCCTCTATAGAAAGTGAAGTCAGATGTCAACTTTCATCTCCATGATGAATCTCCCTTATTCCCTGGGCTGCATAACTTGGGATGAAGAAAAAGATATTTGGATATTACAGACACATTTTCTATTCTCCAGTAAGTTAAGGTTCTGAGGTCTGCTTGAATAAGGTTTCACAGCAGCATCTTTCCAAAATGGGAACGAGGTAGAAGCTACATAACGAGGTATTCCTTCCCTATCAGGAATGGAAGTGAGACACAACACAATCCGTGTCTTCCCTGAGGGAGCCAGCCAGGGAGAGGAGAAAGCAGAAGACAGTCTCCCGAGGGGACAAGAGCATCCTCAGAACACAGCTGGGCATTAACAAACACACAATTAATAGAGTTCAGAGTTTCCTTCCAAAATTTAAGTGACAGAGAAGGCCAGATGAGCTGCCTGCTGTAAGTCTGGGCATTGCATTGAAGGAAACAAAGGGTTAAACCATGCAAGCTTGGGAAATGAGGCTGGAAGGCACATTAAAAATTGACATGGGCTATCCATCCACCACAGGATAGGGCTGACTGTACAAAAATCATTTCTGACAGAAATCTGCCTGGGTAGTGATGGAGATGGCACCTCCCTCTCCAGGTACTCAACTCAGTGTTTCTCCTACTTGCATTTAGAAGGCTTTTCTGAAGTCTAACATGTTTCGCTTCTTTTTCCCGCCCACGTAAAACCTTTGCTCCTTGTCCTATCCTCATGGAGACAGCAAGCATACAGAACAGCTTATTTCCCTCCTCTCTGCTGCTTTCATGCATTACAAGATCATTATCCCTTTTCCCAGTTTCTCTTTTCTCTAAACTAAACAACCTCAGCTCCTTCAGCCTTTCAGCACAACGGGCCAGCAGCCTTCCGCACCTCTGCTGAGGCTTGTGACTTCTCGACTGCCTGACATAGGGCCACATCCACCTCAAGCACAATGTTACAACCAGAAGCAAGATGCCGGCTGACACCTTCCCGACCCTAAGAAGTGGAAACTTCTTCCACTGCTGCCTTGCACATGATGCTTATTTTAAAAAGTCCAAGCCTTACATACCTGAAAGCTTGTTTGGTGAACCACAATATACGAATCACATTAAAGCTGTAAACACTTTAGGACAAGGAATATCTTACACACACACATTTTATATATATATTAAAATGTACAGTACCTTCTACTTGTGCATCCAGCTCCTTAATGTGCTACCTCAAAATAAAGAGGCCAGCTGGCAAGTTTCACACACAAGAAAACAAAAATGTTGATAGTCCATCAAAATGAGATGACAAAATTAGTCTGGTACACCATTAATTTAGGAGCATCATTAACTTAAAAGTGTGGGGGTAAGAAACATTTTTGACAGCTGGTTTCAGTTGCTGCCAAGCCTTTAGTATTGCGCAGCGGTCGTGGGGGGAGGAAATAAGCTGGAATGGTAGTAAATGAAACCACTCGTCTGGTTTCTGGATTCACTTTATTGTGGTCACAGATCTCTGAAAACTGGGATTCAGTGCTCTGTAATTACACCATCCACATTTAAATGGAAGGAACAGGGATAACAAAAAAAAAAAAAAAAAAAAAGTGCTCAAAGATGAGGTTTGCTCCTTATTTTGCACATAGTGCTGGAATTGGTGCCGGCGCAGAGCTGCAACGGACCAGAAAGACAAGGAATGGGACAGAGTCTTCCTCCTGGAGCAACACGGGTGCTCAGCTACACCTGCACCGTCGCAGACCCACGCGGACGCCGCGTGCAGCCGCTCTGCGGCAGGGCACTGCCGCAAGCTCTCTGCACAGCCGAGCAAGCGGCGGCTCCCGCACACCAACCCAGCGAAGCAGCAATGCACCGTTTTATTTTCCTATCGCAAGGCAGGGAATAAGGCTTGGTTAAAAAACATCTAAAATGTGAATTACCTAACTAAGCTCTGGTGCTCACTAATTTTTCTGTCTGGGCTCATTTCCGAAGTGAAAAGTTATTACGAGCCCTGGCTTACACAACTGCAAAATTTGCCAAACTCAAAGCCTGCTTTGGTTAAATCCTTCCAGTGCCAAAAGCAGATGCTGAAACAGCAGCCTACAGAATCCCACTTTGATTCACAGTCTGGTTTAAGGAGCAGCTCAAAGGCAGAAAACGCAAGAATCAGAGCAGCACGCGGAAGGGGAGGCAGCGGAAAGCACAGCAGCTCCCTTTGCCACTGCTCGTCCCGACGAGTCCAGCAGCAGCCACACCGGGCTGCTCGACTTGCCGAAATCACTGCACTTCCTAGAGAGAAAATCCCTTCAAACCAAAGCACGCGTGCAGCAAGTGGAAACAGGTAGTGCTGGGAAATAAAGGATTAGCTTCAATTCAAGTATGTTTAAACCTCAGACCAAGGGCACAGCTCTGCTGCAGCATTTTGGCGGCTATGTGCGCGCAGCCACAGGCAGAAGATGCGATACAAGCGCTGGAGCTCAGCTTTTGTCAGGACACAGCAGCAGAAAGATTTTGTATTTCAACCACCGACATGCCGTGTTTTATAAAAACGTAAAATTCTAGCCACGTATTAGGGGGGTGCAGGGGTGGGGAGCATCTAATTGCATTAATTAATCCCTCTCCAAAGGTTGTTCCCATCTGCCAACCGTTCTACAGACTGAGTGTAATTCCTTATTAAATGAAAGAGTCTGCAGCAGGGTTATCGGCTCCTGTGAAAGCACGCTCATTTCTTCCACACGAAGTTCATCAGGATGTGAGTTACTTTAAATTTCCACCTACTTTCTACGATAGAGTTCCCCCAGATCTTCCATAGTTTTGCAGTCATTTTCCTCCCTAAACTTCTGTTCAGCCAAACAGATCTGGAGCGTTTCTCAAGTAACATGGTTCAAAGCAGCAAGTAATTGTCGTTATGGCGTAATCCCAGCCGAGTTAACACCCTACGTGACTAGCAGTGAGTGCTAGTCTCGAGAATATTTTTCCCAATTAAGACCCTTAGGGAGATTAGTAAACACGGATTCCACCAAGGCTTGGACGCTTCCCGAACCCTCGACTGCTTTTCGGCTGTACCGATCAGCACATTAACATTCCTTCCAACCACAGCTGTTGGAGAAGTTAGATGAGTTAAGCAACAGGAACGTATGCTGGACCAGACTGGGTGCATGAAGCTATTTGGCAAGTTGTAGTAAAAATAATAATAAAAAAATTTAAAAAACACAAACAACTAAACAAAAAAACAAAATTTTTTTCATTCTTTTCTTAAATCTTTCAGCTGTGGAATCCATACTGAAGTCTACAGACTGGATAGAGCTGGCAATTGGATGTGCCAGATAATAAGCAATTAAAAAATACTTGTCTCAGCCTCTGGCAAAGCCCTGTGGCACATCAGACGCCGCACAGCCATGCCGCTAACCACATAACCTTCTGATAATTTCTCTGCTCTCCTTTTCTCACAGGCTGTGATGTGCATATGTGACTGGAAGCTAGAGACTGTTTGGGCAAAGAGGATGGCACGGTGTTATTAACTCTCCGTCTGCTGCGTACAGCTCCTTGTACAGCTGCATTAGCCCGTATTCCAGCCTAACTGCTGCTGATGTTTTAACGCAATCCTTTTACGAAATCAAATTAGAGGCAGGAGAAGCAGGAAGGAGGTGAAAAGAATATCACTACAGGCTTTTCACTAACATGCGCTGTGTTGTCAAAGCACTAAGCTCGATGAGGTTTATTTCATCCAGTTATTTCATCCAGTTTTTTTCAAAGCTAAGCAACTGTATGCTTTCTTAATGCTATATACAGCTAACGGTCTTGACATTTGGACATAAACTACTACTGGGATTAACCAACACGAGAAAAGGTTATCAGCCAGGATATTCGCCGGCCAACGTCAAAGCACACCTCTAACCCCCGAGCACGTGCTGGGTCAGGAGCTCTGCTCGGCGTCAGGACGCACGCAGCAGAACCGGCTCGGGCGCAGCAGGCAGCACCCGGCAATAAGGACGCAACCCGACGGCCGCTGCAGACAGCTTAAGGGAACCCTAGACATGATGGTTTTCTAGTGCACAATCTCTTTCATACATGGTGAATTAATGGTTTTAGTAGACCTTTACCTATCTTAGAGCAGATTTAAATTAAAAAAAAAGAGAAAAAAAATCCCACCAAAGTACTATTGAGTGAAGCAGAACCAGTAATTACAGTAAATCAAAACAATAAGTACAACCAATTTAAAAGATTTAAATTCCTTTTTAATTTTCCCCCTTTTTAACGTATTAAGCCCTTGCAAGCATTCACATTATTCAGATGGAATTAATCTTAGGGGCACTACTTGCTACAAAAAAATCAATAGCCTCACCAGTACTACTGCAATTTCCCATTCTGCGATTGCTCAAGAAACCCAGGCATGCAGTTTTATCAAAGCCATTTCTGCTGGTTTTCATATTTTCTCTCAATAGCATGTTAAACTTGCTATGGGTCAGTTCTTCCCCAAGAATACATCCACGGGAGCAAGCAACGACCAGACCTGATACAACTTGAGACCCTACAGCCTTCCTTATTGCTCCAGCCACCAGCTGTCAGAAAGGCGTTTGGCAGCTCTTCCTTTACCAATAGCTCATGCTGATGTTCTGAAATTCATGTTAGAGCTGGACCTGGTTTCTTAGCCCAGTTCATCTCCACTTGCCTTTCAATCCACTCCACGCTCACAAACTAAGGTTTTTAAAGAGTGTAGGCAGGAAGGCACTAGAGTCTCCTTGGATCCCCTGGGGAAACTATGGTCTTCACTCCTTCTTGCCTGCTTAAAAAGCCCAGGAACACACGTTTACAGGTCCAAGGGACTCCTGAAGCACAGTCAACCCTGAGATTACTTTCCCACATCAGCCTAAAGAGAGCTGGAGCCCAGCTATGCCGAATGCCAGGCTAGCAGAAAGCAAGGGGCTACAGAAAGGAAGGCTGCTAAACTAAAAAGCAGCCTAGGGTGGGGAGGGCAAACCTTAAATGTGCTGGATGGTGGTGGTGGTGGTGGGGACAACATTAAATGATTCATCTCTGACATCAGTTATGATTAAATTTTAATTTCTTAAACAAAAATATGTTTTTCATCAGCCTCATTAGTTCCCAGTTGTACTGCAAGGCAACAGTGTCACATGGTATTAATCTTTGTTTTCATTAATATGTCATATCAACTGCTCACGTCTGCTCACAGCGTTCTTTGAAACTGATACGCTCCCTCTCTTCTGTATGAGTAGGAAGTGCCAAAAAGCAGCTTCCTCTACAGGAAGGATGACCCCCTGAGATCCTTCAACTTTTGGTTTACGTTTCTAGAGATAATCTTTTCTTTCTGGGGACAGAGGGAGGCAAGTTCAGAGCAAAAGGGATGTGAGATTGTGATCCACAATAACAAAGAAATTCCTGAGGTTTATTGCCAAGGCAAGGGCCAGATAAAGGAATAAGATATTCTACGTTTTCTTGTCATTGTTTGGATACTTTGGAGAGCTAAAAAAAATAAAGTCAGGTTGCAAAAAGGGCTATTTGCAAAAGGGTTATCTGCAAAGCCCCTAACAAACTTCAAATGACTCCAATTTAGCATCCACATCAAGGTGGAATTTGTTATCTTAATATGATTCAAGTAAAAACCTTCTTTTTCTTTTCTATGCAAAACAACATGCTAGGTGCATGTCCAATAAGAATTTTTGTTTGCATTTCGAACATTTATATCTGAAGGGGTCCTTTTATTTAGGCCTTACAGTCTTTCAGTACAAGCCTTGCATCACCCTCCAGACAGGCAGATAAAGCAGGATAGAAGCTAACGAAAAAGCTTGCTGAAGTCACACAGTAAGCGCAGCCCAACACATCAGTTCCTGGATGTACCCTGAGGTCTCAGTGAACTCCAAGCCATTCACACTTAAGGTGGCCCCGGTTTGCTGGAGTCTCAGAGGATGATCCTGTTGTCTGTATTTTGCATGTCACACTAGGTACCCAGCTTATGGCTAAAGGGAATCTCCATGAGCACTGTGCCCTTATCACAGACAGTCACAAACCTGCACACTTGAAATTAGGAAAAAAAGTTTGCTAAACCTAGTCCACAATTCACACACTGCCTGATATGCAAACTAGAATAAGGAATTCAGAAGACATCTGTTTCTAACCTTTCTTGGATTGGGATGACACTAGACAAAAACCCAGGACTTTTAGATGGGAGAAAAAAAGACCTGAAGAACATAAGAACGAACATGGGGGAAAACAGTCCATTTAATGGCTGCTAAAGCCCTCCTGGAGAGTGAAAACACAGCCCTGAGCATCTCATCAGCCCCCTAGCATTTAATGGACTTCAGCCTGAGCCATTCACCAGTTCATCTGCTAGCAGACAGAAGACTGTGATTAAAGTCCTGCATAGGTCAAGTGGTTTTTAATGAGACTTATAAACCACAAAACCTCTGTGACATAGAAGTCTTTCTTCTTTCTCTATTGTAAAGGAACTTCTAAGGATGGTAATTTAACTGCAATTAAATTACATGCCTCAGAGACATGCTTTCATGACCTGCAGTATGCCTGTCCCTCTAATAAGCCCTTTAATATTAAAGTCAAAAGCCATTAATATTATCTTCAATCAGCTAAATATGAAAAAAAAAAAAAAAAAAAACAGTAGACATTTGGAGCCAGAAAGACAGGCATGTCCTCTTCTGTACTCCAGCTAAGTGCTACAGCATCTGCAACTTTTTGGAAACCACCTGGGCACAGTGGCTTCAAAGGGCACGTGAGCACCTTTCAAATGGTATTCATCAACAGCCTCAGGAAGTGGTACGGTAGTGGAGCACAGCTCGGTTTTCCACTTAGAAAAAAGGTGTGCTGCTTAGTCTTAATTCATCCTAAATATCTGTTTGCAGTAGCTCCATCAACATTTTCCACAAGGGAAGATCACACTGAAAAGAATGTGGTAGCCACCTCATGCTATCACATTTATTGGCTTGTTTAATCTATTCCCTTGAGTTCTTGTAACCATACCAAAAACTTAATCACAAAAGAAAAAGCCAGTGGGATTTAAAAACACATAATTCTAGCTTTTTTTTCAAATCAAATGTTGCACACCATACCCTCCAGTGTTCTCTAACAGTGGGCAAGATACTTTGTAAAATGAAGCAGCAAAATATCCAAGAGAAAGGAGAGAGTTTTCAGATGATATTTGAAAACGTCAAGGGGGTTCAATGAAGAAACAACAGAAGAAGAAACAGCAGATCAGTGGCAAAGTAGTTTAAAAGTTTGTTTATACAAGAAAGCGTAGCAGCTCTCTGGGAGCACCTTATTCTGGGATAAAAGTGATTTTATTCCAGAATTATGAATTCACTTTGGAAGTGCATTAGTTATTCTAGTACCAAAAAAAAAAAAACAACAAAAAAAAAAACAAAAAAAAAAACCCAACTTCTGCTAGAATGCCTCTCACAGAGAGCTTGTCCTGACAAAGGACCTCTGCTGCTGATGTCCACGTCTGCATGCATATGCCTCAGCAGAAATGGCAGGGAATAAATCACAAATGGAGGTTTCATCAGGTCACCTGCAACAAGCTCAGAAAGTATTTTTGCCTTTAAACAAAGGAACAACTTCTTGCATTCTTGTTCAAATCTAATACAATATTAATATCCGAGAGGGAAGGAGCAGGGAAAAAGGCAGGAACATTCACATTTGACTGAGAAGCAGTATCATTCTTCTAACGACAGAATCCAGACAAGTGCAACTTGTACTATACAAAAAGGACACTGAAGTATGTGGAATTCCCACAAAATCTTTTCAAGAATCTCTAGCTTCCTTAAATAGCTTCCATTATAGTCAAACTGGGACTGCTTTTTACTATTATTTTACTGAAATTAGAGATACTTTGCAAAAAAAAAAAAACACAAAGAAAAAAAAATCAATGCTAAAATTAACAATAAAGATTAGGCTTTTTACCCAACCTATGGGTCAGGTTTTAAATAATCTTTTGTGCAGTGGCAGTTTTTTGGGCTTTTTGACAGCCTCCTCCTATTTCAAAAGCAAAAGTTCAAAATGGGAGAGAGGGGAAGACAAAAAAAAGTATTTTTAGATGCAGACATTCTCAGCTCGTGATATGAGTGTGGCCCCATCATATGTATATCCTGTGATGCAGGGAACATGTCCAGATTTCACCTGAAAAGAACCTGAATGTCACAAATGCTTTGGGAACAAAGTGGCCAGAATTGCAGAAGCTTCCCTGTGAATTCCACTTTTAAATTTGGCAATGACAACCTTGGCCCCACGTTTCACAGGTACCAAAATTAACACACTGCTCTCCAAAAGCTAGCCAAGTTCAACAACAGTACATCTTATTCCAGATCTACCTGCACTTCAGCAGAGCTGACAGCAAACTGGCTACGTTGAAGATTAATGTCCAAGACAACATCCTAGCCCCAGTTTTCAAGATTTTAAGTTTCTGAAGTTCCTTACAGTAATCCTCACCCTGAAAAATCTGTTGCAAAGGGCTCATGTTAGCTGGCTCCAGGAGCTGCCTTCTTCCCTGCAAAACCCCAGCAACATACAAGCTTTTCAAATCCAACTGCCTTAAAAGGACCAGGCACGGCCCCAAAGGGCAGCTCCATCCTTCAGTAATTAGGCTGAGAACTGCCAATTCCTCCAAAGATGCTGCCCCCACAGTGCTAGACACCAGTCGCCTCGTTCACCCCCAGCCTCTTATTTCCCACAGTTATTAACTAGCTTCCTTTGCCATCCAATCTGGCATCTTTCTCCTCCTGGGTTTTAAATCATGTTTCATTTTTACCAAATTAAGGGGTTTTAATACCCTCAGAGACCTTTAACTCTTTTCTTGCTGTGCTGTCGCAGCAAGGCTCAGTGTTCCTTGCAGCACAGAGCATTTTCCCCAGCTGCTGTGGCTCAAAGAGGTGGCAGTCAGCGTTATCGGGAGCCAGCAGCCAATGTCTTGCCTTTCAAAAGAGACACTTTACTCTTCTGAAGCTTCCTCTGAGCCTGAGCCAGCTGGACAGCAGTTGAAAGACTCGCTCCTTCAGCACTGCCTGGTATTTGGAAACTCCAGCCCAAAACAAATAGAAACATTTAAAATTAAAATAGAAAAAAAAAGGCGATAAAGGAATAAATTGTTCTTCACTGGCCTATAAAAGATAACTTTCTCCTCAGCATCCCGTATCTTCCTTGAACTGCTTTTCTTACCAACAGTTGCAAAGGATTTGCTACACTGGTTGAGCACTGGTTGAGGTCAATGCTCAGTCCAGCAGCACTCTCTTGCAGGAGTTGGCACCTGCAGGTTGCAGAGGAACATTAAGACCAACCATTAGCTGTCTCAGACATGTGGAGAGATGCCTGTATGAGCAGGCAACCTCCCAGAGACACCATAAGATTATCCCCATCAACAAATCAGCGTGGAAAGGGAGTTTTAAAGCCAATACAGCCACCCACCCACTTATGATCAGCAGCAGAATTCATGAGATTTCAGGTACTCTCAGTCCATATTTAATGTTACCAGAATTCTTTGGAGGATGGTGAGAAGTTAGTTAGTTTCTCCTCTTCTCCCTCCTGCCTTTCACTTGCACCCTAAGCACCTAGTCACCCAGCATCCACTTCTCCATGGAATTGAATGTCACAGTGTATGCACAATAATAATATGGTTTTAACCACCCAGTGACCCATTTCAGAGGATCTAATGAAAAATGCAACCACGGCTGAATGAACTGTAGTGCTGGGTTGCTTTGATTCTCTTCCCCCGCCCCTTTATACGAGGAACCCAATTTCCTGTTTAATATATTTGATGCCACAACTAAGAGACGAAATTGAGGCGACGCCTCTTATCCTCCCACCTTTTTTCTCTCACCTGCTCCCCCCGAGAAGAGACTATCCCATTGCCTTGGCAGGCTGCTACTACATGCCATACCTGCCTGCAACAACTAACTGTTAAATACCAAATTTGAAGAAGCAAAGAGAGGGAAATGGCCTCATCTCAAAAAATCAAGAGACAATTCCTTTCAAACACAGCATCCACCAAATGCAAACTCTGACCTCTGTTTGCATTCCTGCTGGCCAACTCATAGTCTTCAGAGTTGCAAAGAAACCTGCAGCTCCACTGAGAGTTGCTAAGCCTGCTACACACACTCAGGAAGAGACATTTGGACACGGTCTGCTGGATGCTGGTGGCAGTTCAGTATACGAGCAGAAAAAAAGGTTCCCCCCTCTACTCCCCTTTCCTTTGCCTCTCCCTCAAAGACTTGGACGATGACAAAGCAGTCACTCAGAGAAAGAGTTAAATGGGCACAACTGGATTTCTTCTGGTAAAAGCTCAAGAGTTCTGCAGGAATGTTACTCCTCCAACACCTGCAGAGAAGAGGTCAAACCTCTGCTTTCAGCAGGCTTCTTACCAAGAAAAGCAGTTGGGAGCACAGGAGAAGCACAGAAAGCACAACTGTCCAGCAAGACATGAAGAACACATCCTGGTCACTTCTTCCATCAAAACTATGACAATACAGTAATACTACTACAACCATGGCACTAGTCACTGAAAACTCCAGAGTGCCTTATGGGTACTAAAGCAGCAGGTCTATCATGTTAGCTTCTTAGCCCACTCCTTCAGGAGCAAGCTAGATCAAATCTGAAGCCAACACATGTCCAGCTTGCAGCTACAAAATCTTGCAGCTTTAATAATGTTTATTTTACAGAAAGGCAAACAGGAGGAGGTCAAGCAACACATCTAGATTTTGCTCCTACAATGACCCAAACCCCTGTGTCTCTGGAAACGAGAGCAGGAAGACACTTTAATTCTTGCCCAGTAACATAAAAGGCCTAGAAAAAAAGGCAAGAGATTTTAGAATAATTTGAGCACGGACAACAGAAAGTTACCAACTGAATTGTTTTTCAAATGTTGTGGCTTTCTTTCAGAGTTTTAATTTCCCACTGAGTTAAGAGCTCAGAGAACAGAGCTTTTCAGAGATCGGAGGCTGTTATCATTCACCCACTTACATACCATCCAGAGTAGGATAGGAATGAATGGGACAGTACAAGATGCAGGGCTGCTTGCAAACATGTAAATCCTTAAAATTAAAAATCACCGAGCCCATCTGCAGGGAAGGTGTCCTGTCATATATTGTAGAGCCAGAACACTGGAGCAGATCATCCCAGTGACATAGCAATACTGCTTGTGTCCCCCTGCGACAGTTGTGTACTGCTTCCTGGCATGGCCTTTTACATCCTGAAAGTTACTTTCACCATCTCTGCTACTAGCAGAGCGATGCACAGGTACCTGAAGAGATGAACTAATGAAGTCCGATTTCTTAAAGGCTCATCCTCTCTCAATCATTATATTTGGGGCCTTAAAAGGTATGAGGCCCAGCTAAAGCCCTTCGTCTGTTTGGGGCACTCGCAAGGCTTTTTTAGCTTGCATTTGCAATGTTGCCTTTCCCTGACATAAGCAAACCACACACTCAGTTTTCCCTTTCCCATTTCCCACAGGTTTTATGTACTCATCTCCAGTGCTCTGGCTGTCTTCTGGGCAGCACTGGAAATTAATAAACCAGCTCAAAGGTAATTATTAGAGGAATCCTCTTGCAAGAGCCATGAGGGAAGGTACTCCGCAGCAGGGATGACATGTAGCTCAATACATTATGCAGCTGATCCTACTTTCACTGAGAACAAGGCAAACTGGGACACGTGTCAGGAAAGAGTGGAGAATGCCCATAACCTGTAAGTGAAACACTCCGATGCCAAATACGTTCCTTCTCCAACATGCCTACATCACTGCCTACCAGGCTATCAACCGCAAGGAACTAGAAATTCAATGTATACAATGAACAGCAAGCTATCACAGAAGAAATCAAAGCAGAGAGCTTGTTAACCTACCAGATCTGTCCAACATTGACAATCGAGAGGTAGAGAATCCACAGGAAGGCCATGAGGATCATGTTTGCACATCCAGTTACCAGTACAAAGGCTGAAGTTGCCAGGCCAAAGCCAGAGAGGTAGTCCAAGACACTGTCCATGTCTGACCAGTCCAGAAACCAGATGATTGTTGGTGCATAGCTCAGTGCATCCAGATTTATCTTCCCTTTGAAGTATCTTTTGACATTCTGCAGGTACAGTGTACATGGGAGCAGCCCCTTTTCTCCTATCAGCTGCTTGTTTTGATGGTAAGCCACGAGGAAGGCCACAACTACAGGAAAACAAGGGGGAAAAGAGTTTTAGAAATCATCCAGGCACAAGCACATCTTTTGAGTCCAGCGTTACACAAGTATATTCATGCCTTGGGAAGAAATTCATTCATACACATCGTTATCTCTATGAAAATAGAAGACAGTCATTTCTATCAGCTGTGACATAGAAGGCACGGGAATTCTATAAATACTGTCTGCCTTCACACCAGGAAGTGGCACAGATGCTGTTTTGAGATATAATTTTCTCCTCAACTGCTGTAAGGGACATGTCACTTGCTGCGGGCAAACTCAACACAAACTTCTGGGAAGAGCTCCCTGCAATGGAGCACCTAACCCAATATAGAAACAAGAGGGCCAGTCCAGCTCGCTCAGACTCTCCGCCTGACCCTAGGCTCGTCACACACAGCATCCACCTCCTAACGGAGATGAGGAAAACAGCCTAATTACACTGCAGAGCAAGAGTGAAACTAATGCATTAATTTCTTAAGATTTTCAGATCAGATTTGCTTTCTGCAAAAAGTGTTTGAAGAGGAGACATCAAGAGGGAAACCTGCAGTTTAGGTGTAGAAATTAGGGAGTACAATCTAAACAGCCAGAAAAGCAGAGGTAACTCCCTTCTGCTTTGTGGCAGCAACGCAACAGCTGCACTTCTGCACCCCTCTTATTTATGCCACACAAAACGCTTTACAGTGTAAACAGACAACAACTCCATCGTGAATGCTGTTGGCAGTAATTTACAATACCTGCTGCTCCCAGCACAAATAACCCATGACAGACACCTAGCTGTACCTGCAGTGTTACGCTCTGACTTTAGAGGACAACATATCCCCATTTGTACATAATGCTCTCTGTAAGTACTAGACTTTTTTCTCATGGTAAATATATTGAATATTTCAAAATACTGTTAATGAAACAGCATAAACTCATATGCATTATTCAAAAGGAGTCCCAAAGAAACCCCCACTCTTCTGGGGGTGCAATGGTTAACAGTTACACATTCCAGTTGGACAAGACAGTAGTTATGTTATTGGTTGACCTTCTGGATTCTCTCACATCCTGGTAGGTTGGAAATACAAAGACTTAATATTTTCCTGTCCCCTAAATTGCTACTTTTTACATGTCACTACAGCTCTCATTTATAGTAGCTACGCTCTTGCACTGGACAATCTTAGAACAGCCAGATGCTTTTTTTAACAGCATGTAAGCAATTTAATTACAGATTAAAGACCTAGAATTTGATGTTCTACAGAGAAAGTTGGTCAGTTTGTAGGGATTATCTCATATTTTAGGAATCTCCTCCAGTTACCAATTTGCAATTCGTAACTGCAGTAATCTCCATTTCTCAGAAAAATGATGAAGGCCAACATTTCCTGATTAGGCTCCATACATTTTGCTCCCAGCAACTAACTTACACATTTCAAACATTATGCAAACACTAGCCACGTCACATGCAGCAATATCAGAAGTCTTGAAAAAAGCCAATTTGTCTTCTTGCACTCCTCCTTAGTTAATGATCAGTTCTGTTGCTTTCCTTATCTCAATACTGCCATTCAGCAAACAAGAATTTTGGTGTTCATCTGGTCGGTATCCATCATTGGCAACACTGGTGGCAAGGGTGAAACTGAATCTTGAGCTTGGGACTGGATTCCTGTTTCTTTGAAGTTCAGCCTGATGAGCAAAAGTCTGCAAACCCAGGAAAATAAATAAACAAACCAACCATCCCATTCTCCTCAAACACACATAAAGGTCTCCAGTGGATTTCACTTGATTCACTTAACACTTAGGCCCCCTCTTCACACACAGCATGTATTTTGTTCTCAATTTAAAACCAACACTAAATTGCACAATCTAATGAATGTTTGAGGTTGCCGCTGGGATTCCAATTGATTTCAACAGATCCTGAATCACATTGCTAACATGGTCAGCTGGGATTTGAACGGGTTGATTCTTTTTCTTGTTTTCTTTGATACCCAGTGAAGGATTTCACTCAAACTGCTAAAGATAATAACTTCGTATTCGATTATGTACAGCCAGAGATAAGAGTAAACTTGGTCACAAAACTGAAGAGTCAGTTTTGGACAGAAATTAAATGTTTTCTATTTTAGAGAATAATTTTTTTTCTACCAATACTCTGTTCAGGACAACTGTGTAATCAGAAAACCTGATAAATGAAACCAGCAGAAATAAAATATTTTCAAGCTTGAGACAGCTTAATATCTTCATTTTTGGTTAAAAATAAATAAATTAAAAATCCAACTCTGCCTTAAAACTACATGGCCTGATTTTCCTTGATTAGCACTGCAATTTGCTGCAGTTTTCCGAAAGTGCTAATCAAATTCACCTCTAAATGCTCCAGAAATTGCTGCCTCAACCCATAACTGCTAAGCATTTTTTTTCTAAAAATATAAATTAGACCCCAGTGCAGTATGCAAGATAAACAAGGAAAGGGTAAATTAGGAAAAACAAACTATAGCAATTAAAGAAAAGTACACACTGTATGCACAAAATACTGTATAGCCTTTTTAAGTTTAAAAGCAGCAAAGACTGCATTATAAGTTTGCATGAACTGCACATCTGAAGATCATATATCTCCAGCTCCAAAGTGGTCTTCTCCCAGAACACAGATTTTCCTTGAGATGCTGAATTCCTGCTATTTTGCATGCAATGATTTCACTATGAAATGCCATCAGCCACAGCCTTAATTTGATGAAAAACTCATCTAATCCAAAACAGACCCTTCACGTTCCACCTACGTTTCAAGCTGTTGTCTACCCTCCCAAGCCATCGGGACCCAGGTCGGAGGAGTGCGGCTTATGGCTCACACGTGGCCGGCATTTCCGAGCTGTGCTGGGAACGGCCCCGAGCCAGCTCCCTCTCCTGGACACTGCCCAGGCTGCCGGGTCCACGCCGGCCGCCAGCTCTTCCCATCACAGCAAAACCCAGGCGCTGCCAGAGGAGCTTCTGGGGCACCCTTGGAGTGCAAATCCCATGCGCAGCACCCAATTTTTGGAAACCCCTCCGGCTAAATCTTTTAGACCTTGTATTCTAAGAAGCCACCTTAAACGCTTCCCTCGCAGAGGCTCTGCCCTACAGGCAGTGGTTCCCAGTTTGCCCACAAAGACACAGGCAACAGTTGAGGCTAAAAGACAGATTCTGCAAAGAATTTCAGCAATACAGGTAATAGACAGATCCAGGGAAAAATGTTATTCATCAGCTTTGTCTGTTTTCTCTCTCCAGATCCCGTCTAGAAACAGTATCAATTGTCGCAGATCCGGCCCACTCCTCCAGGAATCTTCCCTTTGATCTTGGCTTAGTCAGAAAGAAAAAGTCCCTTTTGCCCCCAAAGCCTATGTTTTCATTCCTCTTCCTCAACCCTTATTTGGAAACCTCTCTCCCCTTGGACTCATATTTGGGGATTTTCCACTCTCCATCTTCCCACTCCCTTCAGGTAAACATGGTCAGACGAGATTGCTTCCATCTCAGGCACTTGCTAGCATGCTCACCGCACCGCTGGGGCACGGGGCAAGGTTAACAGCTTCTCTTATTCCTCCTCTAGCTTCTTCCTGGCAATTTTGTTACATTAACCAGAACTCACTGGTTAACAAGCCACTGGATGCTGAGGAAGACCCAGCTCCCGAGTACACTCCAGTCCAACCAGCCCTTACAGTAAGCAGTTCCTGGGTCAAAGGCTGCTTCCATCTCTGCCTCTCCAAACCCTCAGAAAGCTGCACTCCTGGGCATTTGCAAGGTTCACATGAGCCCAAGGGTAGTCTCATCTCCAGAGGCAAAGAGAGAAAGGGCTTATCCAAAGGGAGGCTGGAAAAAATGGTCCAAACTGGCAGCCAGCATCCTCTCGCTAACAGCAATGGAGGTGAGCGCAGTGCTTCCATGATGAACGGAGCTGCAGGAGCCCACTTGAGCGTCCCTCCTCTGCAAACCCAGCTCCTGCATTTGAGAGCCTTGGGCGATGGTCATTGCTTTGCATCAACGCAGAGTGCATCAGCACTTCTTGTCAGTTCAAGATTTATTTTTCCTTCGAGAACTCCACAAGCACTTGCAGAACAAAATTCCTATGCACTAGGCAGCTCGCCTCCACTGGCACCCTGCTACCCTTGAGCTCAGTGCAAGACCATGCTGCAGAGCTCCTGTGGCACATGCCCCACCAGCACAGACACGCAGGATGGGGCAAGTCAACAAAAGCCTGATCCAGAGGCTCATACCTTTAACAGGCCAGACCCCTCAGACTGTGCTGGCTGTCACTTTCTGGTATTATCTTATAAAAACAAAGCATAAGAAGCATTGAGAAGGAAGCTTTTTCAAAAATCAGAAAATGCTTTTCCAATGAGGATGCAGAACCTGAAGTTCTCCCATAGCTATCCTTTCCTACCTCACTGAGAGAAACTATGTGAGGACAGGGGTGAGCCCACTGCTGCAGGCTCCTAGTGCAGGGACATCATCTGTGGACTCCCAGCACACATGGAAATATCTCAGAAAGTCTTTGCTCCTGGCATAAAAATCTGCTATTTTTTCCCCATCGCTTTGCTTATTTTCTCATTGTCTGACCTTTTAAAAAAAAAAAAAAAAAAAAAAAAAATTCCTGGATGTGGATGTCTTCAGCCCATCCCATCTCTTCTCTTCCCACTTGAAGCACTTTGCTGTTCTTCAGACGATTCACTCCTTTGCAGATTGAAAAATTCAACTTCAGCAACTCCCATGCTCCCTCCTACTCAACAGACAGGCAGAACCTTTGACAGCTCACATGGGAACACGCTCCTCTACCTGATGGGAGCTGAGCTTTACATAAGTAATACATGTAAATTGTCATCAACTGCTAATAGACCTTCACTACTTATTCTCACCTCAGAAGGTGCTTTAATGGAAAAGTACAGTAGCTCCCCCCTCCACGTTCTCCCCCCTCCTCAACCTCCTCCCTCCCTACAAACTGAATCCATTTCTTGTTCAAACCCACATGCTACCAATAAGCACAACTGGAGCATGCAACACAAGAATCACTCATCCGAAATGATTTGCTCCATCCACATTGTCCTGTCACCTCAGTTCCTTTCCCCCAGCCCAGGCTCGGCCTGTCATGGTAAAAAAAATGAGAGAATCTCATTCTTTATGCTGTAAAGATTTAAAGATGTGAAATCCCAAACTTTCCGGTCATATGGCTCGCTCCCCCCCCCCCCCCACCCATTAGAAAAAGTCTTAACTTTTACTTGAAGCTCAAACCAGGAGAAGAAATGAACCAAGAGCACAGAACTCGGCATGAAAACCAAACTACATTTTGCACACACAATACAAACTCTGCCTGGAGCCATGTATCAAGCGCACCTTTGACCCAACAAGGCATTCAAAAAAAGGCCCTATGCTGGATGCTGGCAAGCTAATGTAGGGCCAAAATTGAGGTGGATCCATTTGGGTGGATGTGTTTGGGGTTTAAGTGCTTATCTCCCGCTTATCTCCTCATTGTCTCTGTTTGAAAGAGCATGAAAGCAAATACAAAAGGTTGGGCTGGGGCACTGCTAAGAAATTCCACCACAGGACCAGGGTCATGGCAGCCCAACTTACAGGACATTGAAAAGCTCCCTCTAGCCAAACCAAATCCAGCCAAGTGGCAGACAGGGAGACAGATTCTCTCCCTCTCCGTTCTTCTTACCACTTCCCTGAAACTATCAGCGCTTACTATTAACTTATCTTCCTGCAGTGGAAGTGCTTTGTTCAGTACCAAACACACTTCTGTCTCACTTGCACAGCTTTCTCGCAGAGTGAAACGGGGGGCATGCGGCATGCTAGGAGGACACAGCGCTAACATACTGCCTTTGTTTTGCAGACTCGCTAACAAGCACCACGCTGAAATGAAAACCTTTCACGGGAGAACGAAAATGTCAGAAGATACACTATAACCCTGACTAGGCAGCAGTCTGAAAGCTACTGTGAGCCTTTTAAGGCAAAAGAAGAGGCAAAGCAGGGGAGACAGCAAAGGAAAAAAGAGGAGGAAGGACACAAGGGGAGAGTCAGGAACCTACAGGAAGTCAAACTCCCATGAGAAGGCTTTAGATTTCAGAATTCGGAAGTAGCAGCCTGAACCTCCCATAGTCCTAGCTCTGGGGAAAGAAAATACTACTGTTAAACAATACAAAGGGAGAAGGAAGATAAACTGGATTTACATAATAGTATTTATTTCAAAGCACTCCATGAAGCATGGATGAAATTGGCAAGTGTGGTATTTATTTACTGCCATCAGATTCCAGATGTAGAAGTTCAACTAATTATCCAGAAAGCGCACTTCTCAAAAATGATCTAGAAGGAAAGCAAACAGATCAAATAATGCACATTTGTTGTAAAGAGCTTTGGGACTAGCAATAACCTATTTACCTGCAACAGCACTTCCAAAAAGACATATTTTTTCTGTATTTACAAAATGGTAATCACTATGATAAAGAACAAACATACACTTCAAGACCAGGACGAAAGGCCCTCAAAACTGCAAGTCTCCCTTTCCCCAGGTTACTATATTAGAGATTGCAATTAGCCACTGAGCGACAGTAGAAGTCTCTAAAACAATTCTCTAACTAGCATACCAGTATGTATGAAAATGGCTCTATAGAAACAGAGAGAGGGGTCTGGTCAGCAGTGCACAGAGTAAAACCTACATAAACATTGTCTGCACCAAAGTCTAGGCTGTATTCTGTTTTACCTTACACTTATCTCCTGTTCTGAAAGTGTTTCACCACTTGGTTTGCCCACATTTACTTGAAGTGAGAAGACCTCAGTGGAGAGGGGGCCCTGGATCCGACAACACCCCAGAGTTCTGTCAGTTATAACCACCTCAGCATCACCTAATTTGCAACTACACCACACTAGTTACTATTAAAAATAGAAATGTACTGAAAATGCATATCTTCATTCACCTTAACACTCAGCCAAGACAACCTCGTTGGCACAGCCCTAACGCAAAGGGGAAGCCTCCCGGATTGTTTTCAGCTCAGACTCATCTTCCTCTTCCTTCCCATTCCTGCAAGCAGCACGGGGGTTTGACCACTGGGCTCCACAGATCATTTCACACTTTTCCATCTCTAACCTGCTTCTCAGACAATAGTCACTTTGCCAGGGACTTCCCAGGCCTTAGCTGCTTCTGGAAACCCCCTTCTAAGAATAGAAGGGGAGAGCTGTTATCATCAAACAGGGGTGGGCGAGAAAGGAGGGGTCCAAGCAGGGCACCTCACACCTGCCTTGCTCTGTATGACCTCCTTCCAGAGACAAAGATCCAGCAGGAAAGCATCTCCTGGACTGACATCCAGCAATAAAAGAGGACTGCAACAGCAGGGAGGAAAGGAGGTGACAGGCTTCTAAATCACGCTTTGCAATTCTGTCCCTAATCCCAACATCACTACACACCCCATATTATGCTTCTTCTCTGCTAATCCAGGAGGGTCTTTCACTCTCCCATCCCTCCCCTTCCACTCACAAGGGGAAAGGAGCTTTCAATTCACACAGCTGCATGAAAAGGTAGGAGCTGTAACTGTCAGGGAGTGACCACTTTCCTTCATATTTTAGCAAGCAGTCTCCCCAGAGGATTTGTTTCTTAACACAGCAGGAACGAAAGGATTATGTTTAAAAGGGTGAAATGAAAGAAGGGGGAAAAACATCCCACGACTGAGGAATGCCAAACTGTCACAACGGCATCAACTGTTTCCTCAGCAAGTCTGAGACTTGGTGTGTGCAGAATAGCCACGGCTGGGGAAAAAAAAAAAAAAAAAAAGATCTGACAAAGTAAATGGTTCCATCCTCAGAAAAGAGGCCTGACAAGTTGTTTGGCACAGAGCCTTAAAATTGTTTTCTGCTGGTTTTAAACTCAGGCTCACAAAGGAGATCAAAAGGCAACCTACCTTCCCTCGAGAGCATCCCACCCTAACAGCCGTGTCAGGGCTTTGCAGCCTTTGACAGGCTTCTGGCAGGAGCTAGGAATCTGCCTGTTTACAATCTCTCTGTCTCAAAGAGATGCCAGTTAGTTTCCCCTCTACAAGCTCATTGGTTGTAGGCTGCGCAGCATCTCCTCCATGCTGGGATCAGAGCTGGAGCCCCGACACTACTGGAAGCGACGGTCACAACTGGAATTTGACCTGTCTCAAATCAAGGCCAGATTTCTGGCTTAGGCTCACTTGGCTCTTACACAACCAATACAAACAGCTGAAATCACTGTTACCTGATTGCAATCAAACAGCAGTTACCTAAGAAGCAGGTGAACTTTTCTTCTCTGATACTCCTTCCATGATTAAGATTAAAACCACCTTTCCACCCTGCTCCTTCCAGCCTCTGATACCCAAAGCCCTTCTTCTGCAGATACCTCTCTCAAAACAGTTTCCCCATTGCAAACCATGGAAGCATGTCTGGACTTCCCCACTCCATCTGCCATTTCCAGGTGTTCCCATTTCAGTCTCCTCTTTGGAAGAGTGCTGAATCCAGTTCTTCTCCCTCTCTTGGCTGTCACCATGCATCCACTCACCAGCCTGCCATTTCAGTTTCATCTTCTGGCTTATGCATGCTCTTTCTCTCTTCCTCAGGCAGCCCGTAAAGTTCAGTTATTTCCCTGCTGTAACTCACATGACCTTAGGATTTGATGCCTCCTCTCCCTCACCTGGTACTGCTCTTGTAGACCTGAATCAAGCCTCCCACTCACCTGCTGAGTGGGACCACCTGGTCCCTTTCTATCTAACACACCACCATCCTACAGACCTGATGACTTGTTATCTCACCCTTTCTCTCCCTGATGCAACTGCTGAGTCTGAACCACCCTCCTGGCCTCACACCACAAAGCATCTGAACTAGTTTTTTCTACTGCAGATCTCTCCCTACCTCCTGCGGCATCATAAGCTCCGCTATCCACTACATTTATCTCCTGTTTGATTGGGTTTTGCATCTTCTATCCCCATGTGCTGCCCCTGAAACTCTTTTGAGTGCCCAGCCTAAAGAAGCTTCTTTACAGTGCCGCAGAACCAGGCAGCACTCAGTTCAGGGCACAGTATGTCTACAACCCCCTGTCAGTGACTGGAAAGCAGCAGCCTCCCCAGAACACACAGTGGAGAACGCTAATCAGGTTTTCATAAGGAAACAGCAAACTGAGCCACGGGAAACTCGGCAGTCTGGATTTACACACGGGGGAATAGCAGAATCGCTTTCATTTTGACTGAAAGAGTCATAACCCCGCATTTCTCCGAGAGCCGAAACCAAACTAGAAACAGAGCACGTGTCAAAACCATACAAAACTACTACTTCTGCATGGTTTTGATGCAAAATAACCTAAGCAGCCTGGCAGCCTACAAATCCTAACGATTTTGTGGACAAATCTGGGGCAAGTTTAGAATTTGTAGCGTCGCGTGCTACACGTCAGTTCAAGTTTCGCCGTGAATGTTTTTTGAGCGGGACACCAGTGGGCTCCGAGCACCGCTCGCAGCGTTTCCTCGCCAAAACGAGAGCGAGCCGAGGCTGGGAACTGGCCCCACCGTTAATCGGTTCGGGGTTAAAGGGAGCGCCAGCGCTGGGGCCTCGCCGCCTCCGCCCACGACGGAGGCCTCGGACCGGCGCTGGCGTCTCGCAGGCCGGGGAGCCCCTCTGCTGCGGGCGGAAAGGGACCCCGGAGGGAAAGCAGCGCCGGCTCCGAGCGCGGCCCGGCCCGCTACGCCTCCCCGGCCCCGGGCGGGCGCGGGCGGCCCGGCGTCGCGCAGGCCGCCGGCTGCCTCGGCGCACACGTGCCCGCTCCCGGCCGCGTCCCCGCGGCCCGGCCCCGAGGCGATGGCGGGGGGCACTGAGGGCCTCGGCGGGCCCCCCGGGCGCCGCTGCCCCGGGGCCGCGGCTGGGGGGGCCCGCGGCTCCCTCCTCCCCCATCCCACAGGAGGAAGAAAGCGGGCGGCGGGGACTCACGGTAAAGCAGCGCCGTGGCGCGCAGCAGCGCGATGCGGGTGAGCCAGAAGGTGCCGGGCGGCAGCGGCGGGCCGGCTTCGCCGCCGCCGCCGCCGCCACCCGGCTTCGGCCCCGGCTCCGGCCCCGCCGCCGCTGCCTCGGGGGCGCCGCGCCGCGCCGGCCGCTGCCTCAGCGCCGCGCTGGGCGCCGCCATGTCGGGGGCGGCAGCGAGCATGCGCGGGGCGGCGCGTCCCCCGCCCGGGGCCGGGGCCGCGGGGAGGCGCGGGGGGCCGGGGCCGGGGCCGCGGCCGCGGGGAGCCGCCCGGCGGGGCAGGGCAGGGCCGTTCCCGTGACAAAATGGAGGCGCCCAAAGCGGCTACAGGTGCGTCCGTGTCAGAGACGGGCGGTTGGGCGCCGGGGCCCGATCGGCGGCGTCTCTGTGAGGAGAAAGAGCCGTTTGTTTGTTTGTTTATTCAGTTATTTATTTATTTGTGTACAGAACGAGCTCTCGGAAACGCTGTGAAAGCGGCAGGCCTCAAAGCGAATCGGAAAGGAGTGAATGTCCCTGTGCCTCGTCCTGCGGCGGGGGCGAAGGCAGCCGGGCCTGGGCGCCGCCGCCGCCGTCCCTCCGCCTCGGTGCCCGTTTGGCACCCGCCAAACGGCGCCAGAGACGAGCCGTGCTGTGCCGTGTCCCAAAACGCTTGAGTTTCTATATATCACTTTTTTTAAGGGGAAAAAAAAAAAGTTTTAATATAACGTTCCGAGGCTCAGCAGTCGTAATTGATGGGTTTGGAGCTGTGTTCTCTGTCCTCTCTAAGTATATACCGCGGTGTTAAATTGTTCGATGGTCTCTGAGAAAGTATCTGTTATCAGGTGTAAGGTTATTCAGTGCTTTTCAGACTGTAAACCAGCTCCCTATAAATGCCTCTTTTGTTTTTCTGGTTTCCCATCGCTGCTGCTTGCATTGTTCTCATTAGAAAAAAAAGTACATAATGGTGCATTGTATAGGGAAAGAAAAATAACCTATTTGTTAAAGGCCTCTGATATATTAGATTTTCCCTTTCCCTTTGGATTAGCTACACGGTTTGGCTAGATAAATTGATGTAAACTAATGATTTCCTTTGTGAGGTCTTTATGAAACTTTTACAGCAAATTCCACATTAAATGTAAGTGTCTGTAAAACAAACTGGATAACTAAGGAAATTACTGAGGAAAAGTGGAGGATTTAGTCAAAAGATTCTGCAAAAAAAGAATAATTGGACTTGGAGGGGAACATTGAACTCAATCGGTTTTCATTGCAAAAGATCCCTCTGAAATCTCCAGCTACGCAGGTTGGGACAGTAGCATGAATGAACACCGAACTAAACCAAGCTGAACTCAGGGGACAGCTTGTGTCAACAGCACCTTTCAACAATATGAGCTGCAAAGTTTTAAGTATATTAAATTGTATAAAAATGTTACTCTAAAAGACTGATCCAACTCTCATAAAAGGCAATAAAAACCTTTCCTTTAGCTTTACTGGGAGATGGATCAGGCTATAAAGGAAAACATTTAACAAAATGATAGATTAGAACATTCGGTTACCGTCTTTCTATATTCTCTGAGTGCATGCTCGTAGATGGTTTCATGCAAGTGTCATCTGTGTTCGGTTTTCTGCTCATTTACTTACTGTCAGCTTTTAAATACCATGTTCTGCTTTTTGCTCACATGCCTTCTTTTCTAATTAAGGTATTATAAAAGAAGACTACGTAAAAAACAAGTGAGTAACAAAACAAGATATTTAAGAGCAAGGCTCTGTGTCTGAAATCTCAAAGGAAAAGTGATTCATAAACATCGGGCTTGCAGGGCCAGCGCTAAGACATCATTGATGCCAATCTTCATTCAGCAAAATACAAGTTGCCACGTCCCCCCGCCCCCATGCCCGACCCTATTTTGCTGTGTTCCAAACAGCTGCAAAAGTGACAGCAAAACAAGCATTTACTGTCACAGCATCCAGCAGCTGTCCCCACTAGCACCTCAACCCCTGCTGTCCCTGGCACCCTAAATTACTCTGTGTTCATTCAGGTCTAGTCTTTTGCCCCTCTTGCTGCCAGGAATTGGGTTTAAATAAAACAGAGACAGCGAATGTGTGCAGAAATGACTATTTTGTAAAGCAGCACTAACATTTGGAGGCTTCTCTAAAGAAAACATACATTCAATTATATATAATAGTTATACACAATCTCACTGAACGCTCAGCTGTGTTTGCTAGATGAGAGATGGGGGTCTCACAAAGAATATGGGAAAGTCCTTCTACTATTTAAGAATTTTCCAGCCATAATAATATTTTTCCACCAAAATCTCTGATGTTCCCTATGGAATTCTGATCTTTAACTTCATGGTTAGCAGGATTAAGACTGAGAAGGATTTTTGGAGGAAGCATTACCCTTTTTGCTCCTCCATCTAAAATGAAGGGGTGCTGATTCAGGAGAAGGGTTCCTATGCATTAGCACAGGACACAGCATTCATAATTACAGCAATGGTTATTAATAGAGCTGTGGCTGTTATTTTGAAAAAAAAAAGTGGCCAGGCCTGTGTCGTGCAGGAGGTCAGAGCAAATGTTTGACCTTAGAAGTGTGATACCTGTATGTGTCATACATGTCTCAAAAGCAAATTCTCTTGTGTCACTGCTAACATCTTAGAATATTTGAGTGGAAATAACACATTTAAATATCTTTTCCACTGTTTCTCGTCTTTACCTATACACTTTTTCCAACACTGAAAGAGGAGGCTGTCCCTGCCAGCTTTGTAATCCCTTTTGCCTCTGTTTTTTTTGGGTGCCAGCACCACAGTGTACAAGTTCAGGCTGTGAAAGCTGCCAAATAACTATAGTTTGTTCTGCATTTTTATTTTTTTTTTCAGCTGGGATATTAAACGATCAATAATTATAAAAAGCATTTGTTAGTAAGGGCTTATTTTATTGCATTTTTGCAGAAAATCCTTTCCGGGCCAAATGTAACATGTAAAGATTTTCATGAACCTTTCACTGCCATTGACTCACACGGAAATCAGAACTTTCTAAAAATAAATGACCTTTTTTCACTAATATCTCCTGCAATGGTCAAACCTGCAAAAGGGCTTAAGAATCCTGTGCAATCCTCGCCATGTGCCTTTCAAGCAGGAGAGAGGTCAGCAGAGTCCTGCCCAGTGCAGGTGTGCAGCATTTCTTGTACCAATGCCAAGTTAAATGTTCAGGGGTTGGAAAAGAGCTGCTGGGGGACGTGTTCCTGCATCATGGTTGTCCTACAGCTGCCAAACTATTCCTGTCCAGAAACAGGAGGGAACATACAGTAATTTTGCATTCCTGCTGTGCAGGTGACAGCAAAGATTTTGAGAGCACAGCTCAGCATGGGAAAAGCCTAGGACTAGATTTCCGATGCGTTATTAAAATTTGCAAATAGATTCTGTCATCCTTACTCCTCTGAGTGGATCTTGCTCCTGAGATGGTTCTGTGGATTTCAGAATCAACCGGAGCAACAAGGTTCATCTCGTGTGTATGGATGACAGGTTTTGGACTTAAATGGATGATCTGCAAGCAGCTAAGCTCTAAATTTAGTCATAAAATTGTATGAGCTACAGCTTCACAAGCACACAGCGTGGAATTGGACCCAGTGTTACAGTCACTCTGGGGATCAAAGCTCTTGGCTCTTCTGCTGCTATTTTAATTGAAAATAATTGAAAATTACCACGGTTCTTTTTCTTCCTGTTAGAAATCGGTAGCTTTCTCAAAAAGGGTTGTACATTGTTTCACAGAAATCTCTGTGCTGCTGCTGAACTGCTCTATCCTCTGGGCAAAGCATTAATCCTGCAGATGGCAGAGGCTTATTTTAACACGACGCATAGGTTATGCTTATCTGATCAGAGGTGGGTTTTTTTCCTCCCTGTAAGGCTGTTTCTATTTGCTCTTTGAAATTCCCATGTAAAATCAGCTCACAGTTCAAAGGCAGCCAATTTTTGAAAAATGATAACTTCACCACTTGATCAGATTAAGCCTTTGGCGATACAGCCCACCTTTGGGTTTTGCATCCGCCCAGCCAGGGAGGGAATGCAATACGTGCGCATGCTGCAGGAAACCTGCATCATGTACCTGGTCGTGTGCAATGTGCCTGTGTGCTTTCATGCTCTAAAAATGACTTCCCTGTCTTACACTGGAGAGGAAATGTCCCCTCTCCAGCATTAGTTGGGCTCTGTCCTCCTTAAGGCCAGTGCACACACGTGCGTGTTCCTGCAGAACGAACCAGGACAGGAGGTCGGGGCACCTCCATCTCATGGTAATTCTGGGGGTAAAGGGAATCTGAGTTTCCTTCCTGAATCTCCATCTTTTTCCCTGGAAACGCTGATGTCCAACTCTGCCCTGCAGCAGGCCAGGGAACAGTACCTTGCCATCTGCATCCCCTGGGGTCTGTGGTCTGCTGTGGTTTGTTGGAGAGCAAAATTTATAGCAGGATTCACAGCACCAGCCTCCCTTCAGATCTGTGGCAATCTCCCTGGAAGAAATGATGCTGACTGTACTGCAGCTGAGATGGGAATAGGAGAAAGAGCCCGGTTTCCTTAAAGAATCGGGGCAGAGCAGATCTGTACCAAAACTTGGCCCTCCCAGGCACTGCGAGACTGCTGAAACAGTGGTTGGAAGAATGACTTATACTGTCTTCTGTCCTCAGGGGCTCAAGATGTAAATTGTAACCTCACTGACAAGAAGTAGGGAAATCTGAGGCATGGGTCATCCTATCACTCCCTCACAGAGCACTCTGCTTTTGGGAGTTTCTGCTTTTTTTTTTTTTTGCTGTCTTTCTTCTTTGGCCTCAGAAGCCATGAATGGTGAGGGAGAAGCCCCTTCCTCCTACTGAAGTCTAGGGGGTGTGAACCAGGACACAGCATGAGCCAGAGCCCACAGGCAAACAAAATTATTGAGAAAAATAACTTCCCACTTTCTCACTTTCTTCTGCTGCTGAACTGATACAATAGCTTACCTGTGCTTGATCCTTCAGCCCCTCTTGAGTCCTTCTTCCCCTTCTGATGCCTGTCTTCTCCCCAGTCAGCTAATAGTGTCATCCTACCTCACTTTGCAGCTCTTCTGCTTTGCTATCCTAGTATCACTTCTTTGGATGGAGACAGATAAGCATTAGGGCAAGCCTAGAGGACACATCATTTGGGATCACTGCAAGACATGTCCTGCAGCCTTATCATTTGCCCACTCCTGTGCAAACCTGAGCAAGCACCTTACTGACTCCTCTGACATATAAAATTTGAACCTCAGACCCCATAAGTCAAAGAGCACAGCCTGAATCCCTTCGTTGTCCCAGCGTAGTCTCATGCCACTTCACAGGGAAGTGAACTTCTCATGAAACTGGAGCCACTGAAGTTCCCCAGTGTTCCCATCTGTGGTGTCTTACACCCCCTCCTCTCCATGTGTCACCTCAGCTTCTCACAACCATCCGCATCTCAAGTCAGTCAGCAGGGCAGGGCAATGCTGCCCTCTCCGTCATCTCAGCTGAGAACTGAAGCTCATGAGACATGAAATGGTTTGTGCAAGATCGCATAAGCAGATGTGAAGCAGGAGGTGTGAACTGCTCAGTCAGGCTCCAGGTACTAACTCTTCCATGTACCGTCTCTGGAGTAAGAGGGAGCAACTCCAGCATCGTCTTCCTTCTACTTGCATTTGAGGAGGAGGGATTCGTGTGTGAGGGCTGGGAAATAGACCTGTAATGGTGAGGAACTGAAGCAATTCCCTGCCCCAGGCAAAGCTATGGAGCTGCACAAAGCACTCATCACTTGAGAGTGAAGAAGAACGGTATCTAATCCCTGCTTCTCCTGGGGATGTTTACTGCAGGAATTTGCCTTGTAGCTGAAGGCAGAGATTAGAGTACAGGGCCGCTTTTTTTTTTCCATTGCTGCCTCCATGGGCTTGCCCCAAGCTTCGAGTGTCCTGTAGATCCTGTCTCAACCTCAGCCAGGCAATGAAGCTTGAATCTTCTGAAGATGCTCCATGGGAGAGACTGTCTTTGAAAAGGTGGACCAAAACCAGTACATTATTGCTTTGATTCAGCCATCTCTGTGATGTACATAATACAAATTGTCTGACTCACAGAAATTCAGTAATGTGAAGTTGTCAAAAAGCTATGAGATCCTAGAAAGAGAGGCTTTATAGAAATGTCCATTATTTATTTGTTGACTGAGGAAAAAAAGTTCTGCCAAGTATCTAATGGCACTGTGAAACCATGGAGTCAAACCCTCCATAAGCTCATGCAGCTTTGGATCAGGCCCTGGAAGAGATGTACAGTTACTCCCCGTTTGCAAGTTCAATATATATGTACTATGTCATGAGTCTTAAATGCAATATTTGTTTAAAATTTTACTTTGTAAAGTAATAATAAAAAAGACTCTGCCTAAATGCAACTTACTTGATGACTCCGCAAGCTGAAGGCTGAAATCTAGAGTAATTACCCAAATAAGGAAATGATAAATTTTTTCAATAAAACAAAATCATGCCTTGCACTTTATTGGAGTATATTCATTTTCCCATAGTAGGCATACACACATTCAAGCATACACAAATATAATTGGTATTACACTTAAATTCAAAGCATACTTTTTATTTCAAGATGATTATATGTTGCAGTAAATAAAATGCTCTAAAAAAATCGTGTTGCTGCTATTTTTTAAACACTGGAATGCTTGAAGCATTTGCACGATTTCTATTATTTTTCTGTAAATCTTGTATTTGACCCCCTGTTTCCAGGGGGTAGTGGGGCTGCGGTGGGGGGGGGGGAGGTTGGGAGGGAAGCAGCAGATAAAACTGGAATTTTTAGCGTTTTTTTTTTTTTTTTTTTTTTCCAGGCACAATTAGAAGGTTGAATTCCGCGGATAATTAGAATCAAATGCTCCAAATAAACGCTGGAAAACAGGGCTCACTTCGACGAGGGGAAACCCTGCGAATGAAGCCGAGAGAGGGAGATTTTTCTTAAGAAGGGGGATCGCTCGCCGCGCGGCACCCGGCGCTCGCGGAGGAGCCGCCGCCGCCGCGTTTTCCAAGGGGAGAAGTTGGCGGAGAAAAACCCCGAAGCGCCGCGGGGCCCCCCGGAGGCGCCGCTTCCTTCCTCGGCCCCAGGGCCAGCTGCTCCCCAACTCTCTCCTGTCCCGCGGCGTCTCCCGTGGGCTCGGCCCCGCCACCGCGCTAGGACCCGCTCCCCGGCCGCGGACACGCAGGGCCGGCCCGCTGCCGTCGGAGAGGAAAGCGCTGCAGGGCAGCGGGAGGAGAGGGGACGCCCGGCGGCCCCGGGGAAGCGGAGCGGCGCGTTTCGACGTTTTCCAACAATTCGCCGCTCTTCTCCGTTATTCGCAGTTTGGAAAAAGTAGGGGAAATTACGCGCTGGGGTGTTGCGCGGCCGCGCACAGCGGAGCGGCGGGGCCGGTGCAGCGCACGGCAGCTCCGCGCCGGCTCCCGGGCGCCGCTCGGGGCCACGGGCGGCACCGGGGGCGGCGGGTTCCGGCACCGGGGGCGGCGCAGGCCGCCCCTGCCGCGGGAGCCCCGGGCGCCTCCGGCGGCCGCCGCAGCTCGGTGTCTGTGCCTCGCACCGAGCCCTGCGCGCCCCGCGGAGCCCTGCGCGCCCCGCGGGAAGAGGCTTTCGAAAGAAACGCAGCTGCGCCCGGAGCAGGGCCCGCCCGAGCATCGCCGCCGGCCCCGGGAGCCGCGGCCGCGGGCCCGGCACCGCTCCGCACCTCCTCGCCGGGGCGGTCCGGAGCAGCGGCGCTTGCGAAGGGGCTTGCCCCCAGCCCCCAGCCCGCTGCCCCGCGGCGCGGAGACCCCCACGCACGACTGCAGAGCGGGTAAAAACCCATCCCGCTACCGCCGGGATCGCTGCCCGCCCCCGCGGCGCGGCGCGGAGAAGCCCCTCGCCCCTCCGTGCAGCCGCCCCGCGGCGGGCGCTGGAGAGGGGCACCGCGCACCCCGAGAGCGGCCCCCGGCCCGGCCCGGCCCGGCCCGGCCTGCCCTGCGCTGCCGGCGGCCCCTTGCGCGGCGGCGGCAGCCCCCGGCCCGCGGCAGCAGGAGCGCGGCGCGGAGGGACGGGACGGAGCGGGCGAAGAGGCCCCGCCCCGTATGGAAATGAGCCCAGCCCTCCCCACCAATGGGCAGCGGCGCCGGGGGCGGGGCGGGGCGGCCGGAGAGTCCCCGCCCTGTATGGAAATGAGCCCCGTCCTCCCCACCAATGGGCAGCGGCGCCGGGGGCGGGGCCGCTCGCCCTCGCCTTAAAGTCCCTTGTTGCCAGGGGCCGCGTTTCGCACGGGACGTGGAGCGCGGCGGCGGCGGGCCGGGCCGGGCCGGGCGGCGGGCGCGGGGCGCGGAGCGGAGCGGAGCCCGGGCGGCGGCGCGCCGCCACTGCGAGGAGAGAGTTTTCCTGGCTGGTTTCCACGCGTCTGTGGGATCTTTCCTTTTTTTTTGTTTTTTATTTTTCTTTTCATTTTTTTTTCCTATTTCGCTTTTTTGGCGGCGCCCGCCCGGAGCGGTGCGTGGCTCCGCGCGCAGCACCGCGCTGCTCCGCCGCCGTCTCGCGCTCGGGCTTCTGCTGCCCGCGTCCCCGTCTCGCCCCTTCCCCCCTCCCCGCCTGGCCCCCCTTTGCCCCCCTCCCCGGCCACCAATGCTCAACATGACCGAGGAGCACGACAAAGCGCTGGAGCCCCCGTGCAGCCCCGCGGGCACCACCAGCTCCATGTCGCACGTGGACTCGGACTCGGACTCGCCGCTGTCCCCCGCCGGCTCCGAGGGCCTGGGCTGCGCGCCCGCGGCGCCCTCGCAGCGCCCGCCCGGCGCCGCCGCGCTGGGCGCCAAGGTGGACGCGGCCGAGGTGGACGAGCGCTTCCCCGCCTGCATCCGCGACGCCGTCTCGCAGGTGCTCAAGGGCTACGACTGGAGCCTGGTGCCCATGCCCGTGCGGGGCAACGGATCGCTCAAGGCCAAGCCCCACGTCAAGAGGCCCATGAACGCCTTCATGGTGTGGGCGCAGGCCGCCCGCAGGAAACTGGCCGACCAGTACCCGCATCTGCACAACGCCGAGCTCAGCAAGACGCTGGGCAAGCTGTGGCGGTGAGTCCCGCGGCGCGCACTGCTCCGCGCACCGCTCCGCGCCGCCGTCGGGGCTTGCGCGGGGGTCCGGCGCCGGGGGCCGGTCCCGCAGGGACCCCGCGGGCAGCGGCGGTGCCCCCGCGGGGTGGGGGGCGCATCTGGATTCTCCCACCACCACTTTTTTTTTGCCCCCCCCCCTTTTTTTTTTTTTTTGCATCTGTCTCTTCTTTCCCTGCCCGCGGGGTTTTCTTGAGCCGTTTCAAACTGAAGTGCAGAAATCCCCCGGAGTGCGGTCGGCACCGTGCGACAGGACAGGCCGGTCCCTGCTCCAGAAAAGCCCCCGTGCAGGCGCCCGCAGCGGCAGCGGGCTCGGCGGGGCGGCCGGGCCCGGGCCCGATGCTGTCCCGGTGCTTGGGACACGCGCTGTTTTCTCCACTCCGTCTCGGGGCCGTGCAGCCTTGGACCTTCTCCTCCCGTGGCCAGGGTTTCCCACATCCCTGCTGCTGGGGAACTGCTTGCTTTATTGCTTCTTTCTTTCCCCCCTCCCCCCGCACAAAAGTATTTTCCTGGCATGCTTGCCGCTAAACAATCTTTGCAATCAAACGAGCCGCTTTTTAGCACTTATTTTAATCTGCTCTGCAATTTCCCTTATGTGTGTGCTTACATGCTCTGTGCTACCTCCCGGTGCAGAGCCTTTTGCACCTGAGCGTGCCCTGCTTCCCAGGGCTCGCAGCGAGCCGCGCTTACCGCGTGCTGCCGTCGCTCACGTCTGCCTGTACCCAAACTCGCATCCCTTGCCCGCTCTGACCGGCGGTGTTCCTGCTGTGGTTCGAGTTTGCAAAGAGAAGTCTGGGTGGGAGAGTTTTAAAAGAAATAATCCCATCACTGTTGCTTTTGTAGCTTCCTTGTAAGCACCAAAGCAAGCTGGAAATGGGCAATGCTGTTTGTCATGGTGAGGGGGTGGCATTTCTGGGACAAACGCTGGAATAATGTTTAGCAAAGGGATAAAAAGTAGCTTTTAAAATTGAGTGGAGGGATTTTGTTTTTCCCTGTTGTCAGTGTCCATAGTAGATATCTCTTTTATGCTTCTTTAATATTTTAATACTTTTTTTGTGGTATGGCTTAGCTGCTTTTTTTGTCACAGCAAATTTATTTTGCAATTTGCTTTTTGTTTGCCCAAGCCAGTGCACGGGAAGTGGGGAGATAAGTCTGAAAATAGACCAAGAGTTTCTAAGGAAAAGACATTTAACTTTGGATTTTTCTTCCCTTTTTTTTTTTTTTTTTTTTTTTTTTTAAAAAAAACTCAAACCAGTTTGTTAAGCGAAAATGAGAAACGTCCCTTTGTGGAAGAAGCTGAGCGGCTCAGGGTCCAGCACAAAAAGGATCACCCGGATTATAAATACCAGCCACGGAGGAGGAAAAGCGTAAAAGCTGGGCAGAGCGATTCCGACTCGGGAGCTGAGCTGAGCCACCACGCGGGCACCCAGATCTACAAGGCAGACAGCGGCCTGGGAGGCATGGCAGATTCCCACCACCACGGCGACCACGCAGGTAAGGGGGCCGGCGGCAGAAGAGCTACCGGCTGGTTGGTTTGTGAAACGAGCCTGCGGCGGGCACGGGCTCGCTGCTCCCTCCGGATGCATGTGCACGAAAAGTGGTGGGGTTGGGACCTTGCAAAACTTGGAGTCGTCGTCCTGAGAGCCGCGATTTTTTTTTTTTTTTTTTTTTCAGCAGGCCACGAACGTGGCTACGGTTTTAGTTCATAAGCGCTGATAGTCAGCGGTGCGATAGGAGATCCCCAAAGTGCTGAGGGCTTCCCCGCTGCGTGGAGAGAGGATCGGGGTTAACATCCTCGGCGCCGCGGGGGGCAGGTCCCGGGGGCGAGACCGCGGCTTTCGCCCCAAAGCTTCCCGGTTCCCCGGCAGAGCTTTGAATTGGCAAAAGGCGAGTGTTGACAGATTCCAGGAGGATTGCTAACGTCCGGTAACTTCAGACATGCCTGTGCTCTTACCGAGCCGTCTGCGGGCTCCCAGCCCCTTCCCTTGCCGAGAGGCTTCGCTATCGCTCCGAAATCGGGGCTCACTTTGCCCTGGGCCCCTCCAAATCCCACCCAATCCCGCTTTCCCGTCGAGAGCCAGCTTGGGCGGCCGGGCTTCCCGCGACGCCCCGGCCAGCGACGGCGGACGGGCCGGCGCGCGGTTCCCCAGCTCCTCCTCGGTGCACGCCGTCCCTCTTGCAGGCGGTTTAGCCTGGGACGAGGGCTCGGTGCCCGGCGTGGTCGCCGCGGGGCCGTGGGTTCAAATCCCCCCTTCGCCCCTCGCAGTAAGGGAGGAGAAATGCACGTGCGCGCGTTGCGGCCTCCCAGAGGGCCGGGCGGCGGGCTGGCGCGGCCGCGCTGACGAGGCCTCGCTCTCCTTTGCTCCCCACCCAGGCCAGACCCACGGGCCGCCCACGCCGCCCACCACCCCCAAGACCGACTTGCACCACGGCGGCAAGCAGGAGCTGAAGCACGAGGGCCGCCGCCTCGTGGAGAGCGGCCGCCAGAACATCGACTTCAGCAACGTGGACATCTCGGAGCTGAGCAGCGAGGTCATCAACAACATGGAGACCTTCGACGTGCACGAGTTCGACCAGTACCTGCCGCTCAACGGCCACGCCGCCATGCCGGCCGAGCACGGGGCCGCGGCCGGCGCCGCCGGCGGCTCCTACGGCGCCTCCTACTCGCACTCGGCGCCGGGCAGCGGCGCGGCCGCCCAGGTGTGGACTCACAAGAGCTCGGCCTCGGCCTCGCCGTCGGCGGCCGACTCGGGCCAGCAGCGGCCGCACATCAAGACGGAGCAGCTCAGCCCCAGCCACTACAGCGACCAGTCCCACGGCTCCCCCGCGCACTCCGACTACGGCTCCTACAGCGCCCAAGCCTGCGCCACCACCGCCAGCACCGCCACGGCCGCCGC
This sequence comes from Rhea pennata, assembly GCF_028389875.1. Classification (NCBI taxonomy): domain Eukaryota; kingdom Metazoa; phylum Chordata; class Aves; order Rheiformes; family Rheidae; genus Rhea; species Rhea pennata. Next base: position 17,601,652 of record NC_084677.1, on the reverse strand, counting down.
CTCCTTCTCCAGCTCCCAGTGCGACTACACGGACCTCCAGAGCTCCAACTACTACAACCCCTACCCCGGCTACGCCTCCAGCATCTACCAGTATCCGTATTTCCACTCGTCGCGGCGCCCCTACGCGACGCCCATCCTGAACGGCTTGTCCATCCCGCCGGCCCACAGCCCCACCGCTAACTGGGACCAGCCGGTCTACACCACCCTGACGAGGCCCTAAAGGGTGCGTTGGGTTCCCCGCGGTCTTCCCCGAAACGTGCACTAATGAAGGAATGAAGAAGAGGAAGGTGGAGGGCCCTGTTCGTTTCCGAAGTGCCTCCTGAGCCACTGGGAACTCTGCTCGCTGCGACTGGATGTCCCCTTGCTTCGAGATTCTCCAAAAGGACAGAGCTCTATTTTTCTTTAATGAATAAAACAGGAAAAAAAAAAAATAAAAAAGGACCAGTAATTCCTTTTGAATAAATGAAGGACAAAACCATTCAACTCCTCTGTGAGGACTGAACTGAACTTACTCGTCTTGAAAGTTGACAAGTGCAAAAATGGAGGGGGGGGAGAAAAAAAAAGCCGTACAGGACTTTAAGGGTCTATTGCAATGTGAGGAACGGACCAACCTTGAGGGCAAGAACTCACTAGGACCAACTCGTAGGAGAAAGGAAAATCCAGCTATTCCGTGTAACAATCTGGTGGGAACAAACGAGTCTGTTGGGACCAACCAATTAAATGTCTGAAGTGTTCGTTTTTTTAGTCAAGAGTTCTTCTAAGCAAGGTTTGGCTGTAATTAACATTTTGTTTTGTTTTTGGAAGCTTAAAAGTGTTTTTTTTAATCTGTTAAATATGTATTTATGTTCTGTATTATTTTGTCTTTTAATTAATGAAGTAATTTTGTGCAAAAAGTAGAATTTTAAAAGATTTTAAAGATGGGGCGGGGAGGGAGCATAAAAATAGTGGAGATGATACAATAAAATGGTGTTATTGAGTCTATAGATTTTCTTTGGTTTTTGGGTTTTTTTTTTGTTTTGAACCGCTGCAGCAGTCGTGTTAGAGAGGGCCTGGAAGAATCTCGGCATCGCACAGGGCCAGTCACGGACACGGAAATGAAAGGGGCATGTAAAATAACGAGGGGGGAATGCAATGCTAAGGGCTTGCTGCAGACGCTACTGATTAAATTCGGAGGCTAAAATGATTGCAAAAAGGAGCAGGCAATGAGAAATTTTTCTGGCTACCTGCTGTCAGATGTTAAAATTGGATTTAAGGCATTGCAGAATCTTTGTACACTTCCAGAACCAGGACTACTTTAGAGAAAGATGTAATTTAATGAGAAATTATCAACTTCTGCTTTAATTTTGGCTTCTAGGGACCAGATATCATCCATCAAGCTGTGAAACTAAAATCTTCTCCACTAAAAAAAATGTTTAGGTACTTAGTTTTAGACTAATATTTCATTGATATATTTCTACTTTTTCCATTGTATGCTGAGCATATAATAACCATCTATTTTATGGTAACTTGTGCCTTTAAACTTTGTAAATCTAAAAACACATTTCAGAGGTTATCATCTTTTTACCTTTTCTATGTTTCCTACTCTTTTTCTAAAAGTATTTTTTTGCATATTTCCTTTTGGGGACATGGGGGTGGGGGAAGATACAGAAAGCTCATTTTTTATGCAATCTATTTTTCTGTATAAAGTTTGAAAGACTTTGGCTGTTACTTATCTGCTCTCTTCACTAGCTTCTGACTAAGCAATGCTAACTTTTGTACAGATCAATTTGATAAAATTAAAAATTGCTTTTTATCAACTATGTGTTACGTTTTCTTTCTCTTTGAGCTTATTTCTATGCTGAAAAGGAACTTGGAGAACACCAAAGGAGACAATTTAGGCTATTAATTCTTAAATACATTGACCAAGGGTTACTACGTTCTCCTAATGTATTTTTTTTCTTTCCTAGCTCCCTAACTCCTGTACTTAAACTGTCTTACATTTTTTCCCCCCTTTTTTCCTTAAACTTCCTTGAGGAGTATATTTCCATGCAAATAATCCCAAGGATTTCATTGAGATTGCTTGCATGAGTAAGGGTTTGCAAGGTCAAATGGCATGGTTTTAAACCCGGTTCATTTTGTTCTGTACAGCACGTAGGAATTTTACAGCAACAGATTCTGTTTTCTGGTTGGCGAGCTCTTGTAAATACCTCTTAATTATGATAGCAACCAAATTATATGTTGCATGTCGTGGTTCTTTTTTAAATACAGTCATCAAAATAGCTCCATTTGTGACTTTTTTGGTTATCCAAACTGAGTTTCAGTTTGGTTGCACCAGTTCAGACAAACTGGTGCAACACTGTCAGGCTGGGGCCTAACTGGGAGGAAAAGCTTTGGGTTTGGGAAACCCACAATAGAGGCGGCCTGAGAAACGCGCTCGCGACCCGGCGGCGGTGCAGCACCGTGGAAAATGTCTTAACGCAGGGGGGGAAATAAATGTGATGACAATTAATGAAGCTCAAGAACATTAGCAGAGTCTGAACGGCAGAGTCCCCGAGCAAGCTTGCTGCCCGCGCTATCTGCCAAGACCTATCTTGCCAGAGCGTCTGTAACTGGACACCATTTTCTCTGTGCTCATTTACGAAACTGCTGGCAAAATGACTTTATTACGCTGAAAGCCAAAGCTGCAGAAGAGCTTTGAGAGGCGACTTTCCTTCCTGCTCTCTCCTCCCTCTAGTTGCAATGCGGGTTTCAAGTCTTGCGAGGGGAATAGCTGCGTTCTGGCTTTGCCTGCTCTGCACGCTGATGCGGGGCTCCCTCTCCGGAGCAACACGGGGGGGGGGGGGTGCAATAATAAAACGGGGCTCTGAGCGCTCGTTTTTACTTTCTTCTTGAAGTTGAATGGCAAAACTTACAGCGACTTCACCAGTGGCTGCGTTGATCTCCAAACCGGAGCTGCGCGTGCTGGTGGTGCAAATCGCCCTAAACACTGATGCTGAAACCTGCATGCTGAGAGCAGGGAGCCCCGGCGCTGGGGCCTCGGCGCCCAGCAGGATCGGGCCCAGTGCTGGGGCCTCTGCAGGCACCTTTAGGGGAGAAATTGGATGTTCAGGATGGTGGTAGGCAGGTAAAACCCATCACCCCGAATAATCCCAGTGACTCAGACGTTAGCATGTGCTGGAAATTTCTGCGTGCCAGAAGCTCATTCCCCACGCCTAGACTCACACTTAAACCTCCCGCCTCCCTGTTTGATTTTCTTAGGAGAACACCGCTGATCTGTTGCACAGTTTAGATGCAGAGGAAAGCATTTTGATGCGAAATTAATGCTGTTTGTAGAAGTGTTTTTTTCTATTGCTATCCTTCCCCCCGTGCGTTGTCCTTTGCTTCCATCCTGCGTTCAGCTGCGGCCCGCGGAAGGAGAAGTGATTTTCCACGAGCCGAGCGTCCCCCCGCCGTGAAAGGCGGCATTGTGCGGCTCGCGCTGATTCCGACGGCGCTTACGCTGGCGCGACTCCGGGACGGCTCTGCCCGAGCCACCGCGAGCAGGTGAGACCAAGAGCGGCCTGTGACCCTTGGCTGTCAACCAAGAAAGGGCTCTGAGGATAATTACAGGAGTGAGAAAAGTTCCTCTTTTTTTTTTTTATTTTTGGTGCAGGGAATATTGAATGTTGCTATTTATCTGAGTCGCTTGTGCTGTTTAGCAAGAAAGAGGAAATTAATTTTATAGACCGTATCCACATTCCTTCTGCACGGGGGAAAAAAGTCCCTTCCCATCCTCTTCATTATAATTTTTCCTGGAGTGATATCAGCTTTCATTACACATTTTTTACAGTCAGATATTAGGTTTATGGCAGAGGAATTCCTCAGCGCGGTTTCTATGACGGTGCACAGGTTTAACAGCCTTCTGCGTAGGCACAGCGCGGGCTCTCTGTCTGCGGAGGTCCCGGGGCCGGGGCTTTGCAGGGGGCTGCGCCGGGCCCCCCCGGGAGGGCGGCAGCCGCGCGGCCCCGCTCGCTCTTCTTCGCCTTCAGACACAGGCGGGTGCCGGTGGTTTTAAGGCTCTTTTCGCTTTTCTTTGCAAAATCCATAAGCGCCGGTTCCCCAGCGTGAGGGCCGTGGACTCCTCTCCGGAGCGGGGAGGTGGAGGCGGCAAGCGACCGATTTCGCCCAGCCTGTGTTAAAAAAAAAAAAAGAAAAAGAAAAAGAAAAAAAAGGGGGGGGAAAAAAAAAAAGCTGGTCAGACACACTTATTCGGGTTTCGCGCGGGCGCCTTCCAGTTTATCTTAAACCAATTAGGGATGGGAAACAAGCCCCTCCTAAGCCGCGGGAGGAGGGGGCTGCAGCCGCGCCGCTGGTTTGCGGATGCGTGCGCAGGCAATATTGTGACTGGCGGAGACGCGATGTTAAAACATTCACCCAAAATACCTCTGCCTTCCTCCTCTCCCCCCCCCCAACTCTTTTTCTCTTTTTTTTCCTCTCTCTCTCTTTTTTTTCTGGTCTAAATTCACGGTGGGGTGACGGAGGTCTCCGCCCAGGAAAGGGTTAAGCGTTTCGAAGGGTCTTGTTTGAGGTAGAGTGAATTTTAACCACCGCACACATAACGAATGCGAAACAGCCTGAATTGCTGGTGAGGAGCCAAGAGCACAAGAGAGGAGCTGCTGAATTTTAATGATTCATTATTGCATGGAAGGCCTTTGTCTTCCTTTATCCGGTGCACAATAAAAGAATTAATTGGACAGAAAATGGCAGGGCAAAGAACTGACAAGTCATTAAGGGGCTCTGAATGGCTGATTAGGTGCACGTTGGGGGTGGAATTTCAACTGCACTGTTTCAGCAAGGGCTCCGGAATAATAATGGCACGGCACAGTTTATATTTTGTATGCCGTACCAGAAAGGCCTTTATGTCGGCATTGTGGTGCTATTTATTATTCTGCCTATTTAGCCATTGTTGGCATTGTGCTTGCAATAAGAATGCGCAAACAAAGTTAGTTTTTTTTTTTTTTTTTAATAAAAAAACAACATTGCAAAGGCAAAATAATTGGGAATCGGAACCTTGCTACGCGGCGAGTTTTATTAATTTTTTTTTCCTCCGCAGCCAGAAACGGCAGTAAATATTTAGACTTGAGAGAAACAGCTTCATCTATAGAGGGAAAAAGAACTAATAAACTTCTTTCACTCGCCCGTGGCCCGAAGAGGCGCCGACCGGCGGCTGGTGGAGCCGCTGGGGAGAGGCGGCAGCTAGAGTTACCGCGAGCTGGGAAGTTCGCCGGACATCTCGGATGCGCGTCCTCCGAGCCGGCTGCTGCCAAAGTTTTGTTGTCCTTGCTGATGTTAAGCAGTTGCCGGTGCGGTATTATGAAAACCACACGCGCGGAGGGGAGAGGAAAAAAAAATGCCGAGTGTGTTGGGTGGGTGTGATGAGCAATACGCTTTATTATTACTATTATTATTATTATTATTTATTATTATTAAAGGAGGATAACAAATAGTGATAGCAGCTTATGTCAGGTCTGTATGTAGCTGATTAAAGTGTCATCTTTTTTCCCTGAAACTTTCAGAGGCGACGATGCATTTTTTTTCCCTACGACTAATTCATTACTGCAGAAGGAAAATAGAGGATAAACAGCGAGAGCTGCGGCCGGGTGCGACTCGCCACTGCACGTGGCTCTCGCGCGGTGCTTGCTGTCCCGGGACGGATGCGCTGATGCCGGGGGCCTCCGTAAATCCCCCCCATTCCCACGCGCTAGAGGAGGGGAAGCTGCGGAGCCGCTGCAAAACCTCCGGCCCCGGCTGCGAAGGGCTCGTCGCCGGCGACCTCGCGCCGGCGGGTTGGGGTCGGTGGGTTTGGCGGTGCGGCCCCTCGCCCCTTTCCCGCGCTGTTTCTTTCCTGGGCTAAGAACGGGTTAATTCCCTCCCTGCACGTTCGAAAACGTGAGAGGGGATTTGGGTGTCAGGGAGATGGATGAGCTGCAATCCGAAACTTTTTAGGTAAGAATAAATGAAAAGGAAAATGGGGTTATTACAAAAAAACGCCATTCTCAGTAGAATACGGACCTCCGGTAGTAATATTTTTAAGAGGCAGTTAGTAGCGCTCTTCGTTCGGGAAAGTAAAGGTGTGCACGTCGAACAAAAATAAAATCAAATAATACAAAAAGAGGTGGGAAGGTAGCTGCTTCCACTGGAAATGGTGGCGTTCCTCCCGAGGCTCCAGCTTCTTAATGCTGTGAAAGGAGAGGGGGGAAAACAGCAAAAAGCCGTTTGCGCTCCTCAGTTCATAAGGAGGCAGACGGAAAAGCTGTCGCTGCCCGCGCGAGGCGCTGCTGCGGGGACGCTGCGTCCGCGGAGGCCGCGGGTGGCCGGGCCACCGCCGCCACGGCAGGGCTGGTTCTCCGCGAGAGCTTCCCCGCGCGCCCGCGGGTAAAGCCGGACCCAAACTGCCGAATTTTCCGGCGAGGATCCAGGTCTGCCCAACGTTTGGGAGAAATCCGGCCGGCCGAGGAGGAGCTCGGAGCAGGGCGAAGGCAGGTGAGGATTTCGGAGGCAGGTTTCGACCGTCCTTGAGGATCCTCCTGTTCGAGCCCTGGGACAGCAGAGAGAAATCCACGCCCGCTGCTCGGACATGGCGGAGGTAAAGACGCACCTAAAACACTCCATATAATTCCTAGATGGAAGCAAGTTTGATTTTTATATGAAAATAACTGAAAAACCATCCGAGTGGTTGGTTTTTGTGAGTGAAAAAACTCTGCCTTTTTATCTAGTTTCGGCTTGCTGGGGGCTTGCTTCACTGGGCCCTGCGCGGAGATCACCAGGCGATGGAGAGGGGGCTCAGTCCCCCGTCACCTTCCTCACCCCTTTCCTGACTGCCTCTGCTTGACTGACTTCGCCAACCGACCTTACTCCTGTGGTGTAAAGAGTCTGTTAAAGGTGTCTAACGTATTTCAGCTCCAAACCTAAAATATCCTATTTTGATAGAATTTTGTCCCCGTCTCTGACTCCACGTTGGAGCCCAATATACGCTTGGTGCTAACGACGGTGACATTTGTTTCATCCCAGTGTAAAAAGTGGACTTTACGATCAGTTTAAAAGTTCAGGCTTCCTGGTTTCCGAGCAGCAAATCCAGCCTTTTGGGCTGTGCCTCCAAGGGCTGAGTTTCTCCCCAAAGCGGGCGATGTCTCCTCATCCGGTGTGTGTCCAGGCGACCCAGCTGCGTGGGAATTGCTAGCACGTGGGACCGGCGCAGCGGCAGGAGCTCTCCCCTCTCCCGCCTCTTCCTCCCTGCGTTACCCCATGATACAGATTTGGAGCCTGAGATGGCTCAGGTGGCATCTTCTGGATTCTCCCTTCTGCCTCCTTGCTGGGATTTGCTTTTGCTGCCACTACGGGCCTGCTCCAGGATCCAGCTCAGTGGAAGCCTTTCATGGGCTTTTGGATCAGACCTATGCCCTTGGATTGGTTTTTGCTATGACAAATTATCCATTATTTGCTGGTTCCCGTTCAACCATTAAACAGAAGCTGTGGATTTGGAGCTCCCGGCTCCCTTGCAGTCAAGGCCGAGGCTCCTGTGGCCTTCAGGAGGCCCCAGATTTTGCTCTGGCTTCTGCCATAGCACCGAGTTCACGAACTGTGAAAAATGGATCCGTGATGATATGTCGCAGGTCCAACCTGCTGCATTTGGAGCCAAAGAGCCACAGTATTCAGACACACTGGGATGGACTTCAGCCAAAATCTCCACAGCCCAGCTACAGCCGACAGCTTAAAACACCTCTGTGTGCAACATCTGCGCTACCTTCCTGGGAATGGTGCTCGCTGTGCCTCTAATCGCTTCAAACATCACTGCTAAATATAGGAATTAGGAAGGATTTGAGGTCTCTGTTCCCTTGTGAGCTCAGCTTCAGTGCTGGCGGGGCAGTTTATAAACACGAGAAGCTGATGGTTTCACCTTGGTTCAAACTCTTGAGGATTTTTGAAGAGCACAGAAAATAAAACGATTGCTTGTCTCCCTATTCCCACGGCGGCTTTGCTAGCTTGGAGCACGTCCCGTGCAGCGCTCTGAGGGTGAGCAAGCACCGGACATTGCCGGGCAGCGGCCGAGCGCGGAGCGGGCGCTGGCACGTGCTTTAAGATGCAGAAAAATTTTCATTCCTCTAACACTGATGAATTTTGCCATCACTGGAGCCTGCGTCACCTTTGGAAACGGGCTCTGTCTCTACCAGAATAAGCCCATGAAGAGTCACTCTTAGTATGTGTCTTCCTAGATGTACACCATGCCATGAGAGCTGCTTGAGACAAGGACGGCGAGACCCCAGCGAGGGAGTGACTCTCGCCTGGGACCTGGGGCAAAACCTTCACCCCAGACTGCTGCGGCACCGGCTCAGCGAGGGTAACTGGCTGCAGCACATTTACTCGCACTAAAAAATGAGCCAGTTCAGACTGAGGTACCGACTTGCTATCTGAACTGAGTGTTTGACTTTTCTGCGTAGGAATAAGCTTTCAGGTACAGGGATTTCAGAAGTAGCCAAGTCCTGCAATAAAATCTGCACCATCAGGGCACCTGTCCCTCCCACTGGAGATGTAATTCAGGGCCATTTCTGTAGGTGTAAAGCTCCATAGCGGCAGTTAATATATGCATACTTCTGGGTTCCCTCGTTACCATTTCAGTTGGCTCGTTTACATAATAACACAGAACAGAAGATCATTTGCATAAAATTAAAAAAAAATCAAATAACTGAATGTTGCTTTTATTTTGAAAGGCGCAGAGAATGAGCCTGTGAAGTTATTTATATCTCTGAAAGTACCAAGGAGGCTAATCGGCAGGGAACCGTGCTTTCTGCACAAAATGGGACTTGACCACTTCAATTTATTCATGAAATATTAGCTCACTTAGTGGAAGAGTTTTTTAAGCAGCTGGGCTGGAGCGGACGGGAAATCCCCTCCCAGCTGCAGCGGGATCAGCACGCCGCGGAGCCAGGCAAAAGCAAATTCACGCAGCGCCGGGCCCTCGCCGCACCTGAGGCGCCCGGGCGCGGAGGGACCCGCGCCTTCGTCACGGCTGGCGTAGCGCAGATATGCCACCCTTTACCAGCATTTCCTAGCGGTCATTTACCTAATCTTGGGGTTTTATCCCCACCAGCGCTGTGATACTTGAGCAGCAACTGACCACCAGAGCAAAGCTCCTCGTGGGCTTTCCTGCCGCGTCCTGGCTCCTGCTGCCATCCCCGATCTCCCCGGCCGGGCACTCCCGTGCGGGCGGCCAAGTGCCCACACCTGCGGCCGACGGCAGAGCGGTCCTGCTTTGCGGCGAGCGGAGTCACCCCAGCAGCTCACAGCCCTCACGCTGGAGGCGCCCGGAGATCCGCGTGCCAACAGCGCGGGCTGACGGACGCCGCGGGTGGGTTACCTGCTGGAGACGGGAGACCGACTGAGCAATGTAACATGCATTAATTTGGTATTCAAAGAACGTGCAAAACGGCCACGTTTACAGGTGTCAGGTTTGTCGGGAGGAATCTTCGGCCAGATCCTATTTTCATTTGGAAAGCTCCAAACATGCAGCATCTTTACTGATGCCAGGAAAGTTGCTTTAGATTTACACGTGTCATGAGAGCTGTATGTAGCCTGAGAATCGTTGGTCTCCTAGTCCTTTAACACCTGGAGCCTATGGAGCACAGATCTCCTTATTATGGCCACTCATCGTGAAAGCATCACTGAATGTAAACTCCTGTAATAAGGCAGCTTCTCAACTTTTAACAATGGTGGAAAGCCTGCAGGTTTTGGGGGTGAGCAAAGGCTGAACTTTCCATGCTCATGTTGTGCAGATGGCCTCAAGGTTGGAAACATGACCCTGAACTTCCTCCTCTATACGTTCTCTGGAGAGCAGCTCCGGACTGTGGGAACGCTGGGGCAGGAAGACAATGGGACAATGTTTGCGCTGTGACTCCTCAATTCCTCAGCATGATGCTCCGAAACAAAGTCCGAACGAGAGCATGTGAGCGGCTGCACTCCCCCTGCCTCGGTACGCCAAAATGAATACGCATTGTTGGGCATGGATGTGGTGGGTTTCAGCACACTGCGTCTGGCAAACTTGGATTACTGCCTAAAATACTCACATGGCCTTAATAATTTTGTTCCCCTTTTCTCATACTTCTCCATGCGCTCACTGTGGTTGAGATGGCTCTTCTGCACTGAAGGGAGTACAGCATTACCCTGGAATCACCCGCAGAGCTCTGACCAGGTGGGTCTGCAGCTGAAGCCTTGTTCACAAAGGCTCTTAACCACTTGTCCTGCAAAAGATCCCCTGGGAGAGAGCTGGGATGGGAAGGAGGGGAGATCCTGCCCCATCCCACCTCAGGTGGGAGAGTGAGATTTCTGCGTGCTGAAACACCCCAGAAACCATGTTTGTCTACCAGAAGCCTTATCTCAGAGGGCATTTGTGCTCTTTCCAGAGCCCTGCTGATAAGCTGACTATAATGGGATCACACGGCCAGGTGACACCTTGATCACTCACTCCCAGAAGAAGGGAAGAGATTGCTCTTGGCAGAAAATACACAGCTGCAGGATGGGCCAGCCCTGGAGCACAGTTTGTCTCTGGTAACCTGTGGACAACATCTGTGGCACACTTGCTCTGTGTCTTCCAAGTATCTGCTCCTCCCATGGGGCAGCAGAACACTGCAGAGGTCTCCGGGTCCTGGGGCAAGTGTAGGCAACAGCAAACTCACACTCCTGTGAAAAGCAAAATATGGGGCTGTGAGCAGCACTGCAGCTCCTGGCAGGGAAGACGAACCAGGAGCTCAGAGGTGGGAGGCTTGAGGAAAAAGGGTGTGATGCTCTGCACAGACCCACAAACATCTTGCAGAGACAACGAGGCCCAAGTTATTTGTAACACTTCCCTGTGTCCTATATTGAGTATTCAGACGGAAAGAGTATTTATCTCACCAAGTGCACTGGTTCCCCGTGGGGGACTCCTATTAGCGCCCAGTGAGGGCGTTCCCCGCGCTGGTCCATGCTGGGTTGGGATTCCTCAGGTTCCTCCATCCCAGACAGAAATTGAGCCGGGGGGAATCCGCAGCAGAATTTCACAGCTCACTGTTTTAATAAATGTCTGGAAAACGCAGAGTGAAATTGAGTTAGGACCTTTCCAATATCCTAATATTTTGGAACACATGGAACATGCAGATGGGAATAGTCCTGGCCCTGAAAGCATGGGTAAGACCCAAATCGCTAGAAGAGGCGGCTCTCCGAACACGCTCGGAAGCTGGATTCAATCAAGGGCTATCCCTCGGAGCCTCGGAAACAGGACATCCGTCCTGCTGGGACGCAGGCCTTGCTGAGAAGGATTTCGAGGCCGTTGACAAGCGAGTTTCCACGACGCAGGACAGGCGCCCGGGCCACTGGGGATGAGAAAAATGGCTACAAACGACGTGTCCGCACCTGGCCCGACCCCGCCAGCAGCGCCCGCCCGGGGCCGGGGCTTCACCGCGAGAAGCCGGCGGCCCGGCGGGGCGTGCGGCGGGTGCGGCGGGTGCCGCGCCGAGCGTCGCCCCGCGTGCTGCTCCTGCGGGAGCGCGCGGCTGATTTGCAAGGGAAATCGCGTGTAAATAATCCTCATTACCCAGGAAGGCCGCCCCGGCCCAGCTCGGCTTCGCTTGTTATTCCGATCAGTCGATAAGCCTCATTTGCATTAATTTTTCGCTCTTCCACCCTCCATGCTGTTCTATTCGGAGCGGGGTTTTACCGCTCTTATTAATTACTGTCGTTAGGCCGAGGGCTTGTCCCCGCCGACGGGCTTGCGAGCGCAGGCGCTGCGAGCGGCGACGCGCGGGCCTGGGGCTCTCCGGACGGAGCAGGGGGCTGTGCTCTGCCCCGCGGCGTTCCTCGCAGCCCCCCGCTCCCGGCTCCGCCGCGTCCCTCCGTCCTGGCTTTCGCTCCTCTCCTAGCTGTGACCCGTGCCAGGCTGGCTGCTGCCGCAACATCCTTATTCGGGATCCATCATCCTTCATTCGCTTCTTAAAGGTGACCACAGCTGGAGCGCGTCGGTTCCTACGGAGGAGACAAGGAGGGAAAATACCGGCTGCCGCTGCCGGCTGGGCAGCTGGAGCCCTGCTCGTGCCCCGTCCCCTCCGCGGCGGGCGAGACGGAAAGAGAGGGGCGCCGGCTGGCGTCGTTCACCCCGCGCAGAGGCTGCTTGGGGCTGCACCAAGGCGGGAGGGAACCGTTTCACAGGTCTCTGGACAGTCATAAATGTCTCTGCTGTTGGGTCCCCAAAGGATTTTGGGGTTTGGTGTTCTGCGGGTCTGGGCCTTAGCGCTTTGCCTCTTCGGCTTCGTTACCTCCTGTTCCTCTCTGAGCAAACGCAGCGGCATTTACTGCAGTTAGCTGGCCAAAGTTCCTCTATTAATTACATACTGCTGCCGTGAAATTACCTGAGTTTTAACTAACTAATGTATTCTTTTCTTTCTTTACATAGCTCTGAATCTCCTCCAGCTTACACGAATCTGGCAATTCCTCGCCCTGCTGGAGCTGTGCTGGGGTAAGGGAGCGGGACTCAGAATAACTCCCAAACTTGCTCTCTGGAGGTTGAGTCAAGCGTTTCCCGAGGTGGCTGCCTTTCTACTGAGCTTGACAATATTGCTTTACATAAGAGGGAAGAGTATTTCTACCTGGAGCAAACAAAACTCCTTGGCCCGTGTCCATGGTCCCAATGCGTCATCAGAAATGTCCCTTCTGCCCTTAAGCCCTTGCACGAGTGATGGGCGTTGCAGCCTGCAGGGCTCCGTGGATCCGGGCTTGAACAAGGGGCTCAGGGCAGCGGTTGCGGCTTGGAAAAGAAACCGAGCGCTGGGCGACCGCGGGCGGCGCAGAGCTGGGAGACGGGACGGGCTGCGTCTCTCTTGCGTCTCTCTAGCTCCTCCTGAAGGAGACAGAACCGTGTAGCTGCAAGCTGAAGGGGACCGCGGCACGCGTGTGTGTGTGTCCTGCTGAGAGAACGTGCGATAATTTGGGATGAAGGGAAGCAGATTTGGAAAGTCGAGGGGAGCGGGGCGCTGATCCCCGGTCTTTATCTAGGGCAGCATTTCACGGCGTTGTCTGTGCCTGATGCACCCCCGTCTGCACGACAAACACCGCCGCGGGTCAACCTGAGCTGGCACAGCCAGAGCCGGAGCTCGAAGGAGGCTCGGGCTCGCGGGGGCTGAGCGGGGGCAATGGCAGGAGCAGGCGCAGGCCGTGGCTTAGACACTGCTTTGAGAGCACCTCTCCTCCCCCCGGCCCATTCGCTGTTGCTGCTCCTTGCCAAACCCCTTGCAGAGCACCCGCCTGGCAGAGTGCGGGCAAGCGGCTATTAATTGTCTAGCCAAGGCACAGTCCCTTTTCTAGGATGTGTATTTTATGTTGTTTTGGGTAATTTTTTGCAATGGGAACACAAGGCTGTTGCTTCCAAGCGATGTCTCCTTGGGAATGGACCGGTGTCTTGAGGTCCCCAAACTTGCCCACAGCTAGGGCAGAAGATTTAACTACGCTCAGCCCGGTGGACACCTAAAAGTGGTTTGGTGGCCCCCACGTGTGTGGCTGCTGGCAGGAACCTGCTGCACAGCAGGGCCTACACTGGGGAGCTCAAGTCGTGACAGATTTCCTCCAGCTAACGAGGTTAGACATGACAGACACTTATTTGCTTGTTTGCATAGGTTGCTTGTAGTGAATCACATCCCTGGGCTTCAAAATAGCTGTAGGAGTTTCTCCCTAGGGCCTGAGTTACCCCAGAGTGGAAACAGGAAAACAACAAGCTAAATATTAATTGTATGCTTTAATGGGAAGCCCAAGGGCAGCGCTCAGGGTAACGCATTTCCCCCACGTGCCCGCCCTGAGTGGAAGGAATGAAAAAGTTATTTCCAGATTTCCTAAGCAAATACAAGCCTGGTCAGGAGTAAAATTTTGCCCTAAACTATTTAATTCTGAAGGAGGAGATGGGCCTTATGGTTACTCAGTCTGGATTCAAGGTCTGCATTTCCCTGGCTGAAGTGGACTTAAACAGTGAATTATTATTATTAGATACAAAGCTGTTGGCTATTCAGGCACCAAGCATCCTGACTCTACAGTCAAATAGGCCTCCAATATCCTTCTGACCACACCAGAGCTCATTTCCTACGGTATCTAGGGTAAATCTGGAGATCTCCACACAGCCCACCCTGGGAATAGGTCTATGGGAATGGGTAATGTTGCAGGGCACGAATCCTGGTTTCTTATGAGATCCTGTTCCTATCTCCATGAAGGGAAACCTAAACCCTGCTGAACATCTGGGACTCTGTGTGGGAGAAGGAGATGAGACAAATGCCACAACCAGAAGGGTTGGTCAGAAGCCCAACCTCATCCGACACCAGCGACTCCAGCCGCGAGGTCCTTTCCTGCAAAACCGCTCGGAAAGCACGAGTCTCCGACGAGGAGGGATCTGTGGGCCCTGGGGAAATCTTACCATATTGAAAAGAGGGAGTTGAAGCTTTTAGCTGGAAGGCTGATTTTGTGACCGAGGCGTAGCCCAGGCTCCAGAAGACGTGGGAGCAGCCTCCACACCTGCGCTTCGCTTTAAGAACGTCCACGTTTCGTTTGCGCCGATCCCAGGAACCGTCAGCTTCGCTGCAGACGTTCCCCGGGAGAGCGTGGGCTTCACGTCCCCGCTGCTCGCCGCGAGCGTGCGAGGCTGTCAGGACTTTCCTGAATCCTTCCTTTCTGGACTCCCTTTTTCTCCTAGGTGACATTAGCGGAGAGCTCTGTCGCTCCACCCCACTTTAATGATTTCCTCTGGAACAGTTTCGCGTTCAATAAACCGTTGTGTTCCCCATCGGAGGTGAATCTCCTGCAAAGCCAGCTCCCCGGCCCGAGCAGCTAGCGCGCGCCGCTCGTCGCCTGCCACCCTAATTGCGCTGCGGAGGAATGTGCACATGGCAGCGGGCCCTGAGCACTGCAGGCAGGATATTGCCTGCTCCTGGACGCAGCCTCTTTTGCTGCTGCAATAACATTTGCTATAATAAGCAGTGACTCCATTTCGGGGAAGGCGTGAGGGCGGCGGAGACGTTTTGGCCCGGCTGCTGCCCTTGCGCCGAGGTGCCTGAGCGCCGTCGGGGGGGGACGCCGACCCGCCACTCCCGGGGAGGCTCTGCAAAGCGGCGCCCCTGCGGCGGGAAGGGAGGGGAGCGCGGCGGGCTGGAGGGGTTTCCTGCTCTCCTGCCTTGGCCTGCTGGATGCGTCCGGGCTGGGCAGCCGGGCTGGCTCGAGGCAGTGCTGGGGAGCACAGTGGTCCGGGGGCTGCAAAACAGACCCGCGGCCTCCTGCATCCGTGCCAGAGCCCTGGGAAGGCAGCCCGGCGCGGCGGCGGGAACGGCCAAGGCGTCCCGGCCGGGCAGCGAGCCCGCCGCCTTTCCAGCCTCCTCCTGCAGCCTCTCCGCCTTCCCGCGGCTCCTTCCCGCGCAGCGCCCTGGCCGAGCGCCGCCCGGCTCCCCCGGCGGTCAGTGGCCCTCGCCTCGCAGCAGCCTCTCCTTTGCCGAAGCGCCTCCGTCCCCCGCGGGCTGCGCGTCCCGCGGGAGCCTCCCGGGAGGGGGCCACGCTGCGCCGGGCGCTGCGGGAGAGGCGGCACCAGCAGCGCCAGCGGCTCTGCGCTTGCTTACCGCATCACCAGCCTGAACCTCTCTGGGTAGCTGTAGCCCACCCGGGTGAAAATCCATCGATTTCATAGAGCCAAGAACCAGGAAAGTGTTTGATCGTCTCTTGGCTGCAATGTACCATCAAGCTATCTCCGTGCTGGGCACAAGGACTAGAGCTCGGCTGGGGCCCTTTGCCCAGACGCAGCCCATCCCTCCCAAACACATCCAGAGAGGGCAAATCCACCACTTCTACGTTAGGTCCACAGCAGCAACTAACACTTCTTCCCAGCCCAGACCCATACCTATTCCCAATCTGAGTTTTGCCTGGTTTCCACTCCCATCTTTGCTTCTCCCATGCCAGGCCCTGCTGGTGTCTGTTAGCAAGAGCTTGTTGCTGCCCCGAATTTTGGCTGCGGGTGGACATTTCTGCCCTGCGGTCACGTCTCAGTCCTTAGACCTCTTGTCTCCTTCTGGTCGTCGTCCCTGAGCTGTTTTGCAGGGATAGCTGTTGGCTGTTAGCTGGCCCAGGGAAAACGGCTTGGTGCCTCTCCAGCTTTTAGGGAACAAGGCGCTGATTCAGGAGGAGACTTAATGTGTGCTCCCATCCCATCCCGCTCCGAGCCTTCCCGTCCGATCCCCGAAAGCCCTCCAGGGTGTGTCCCAGGAGCAGGGAGCCGTTGGGGCTCGGGCTGGGACAGCCACAAACACCAAGCGTCTGCGGGAAAGTGCCTTCTCCCCGCACTGCTGCTCGCCCAGGTGTTTCTCCCTGATCTCATATAAAATCTGTGCAGGCAGAAGAGCTCCATCTCCTTCTTGTGTCAGAAAACCCCTGTGTTGTGCTGCTGAGAGAGAGAAAGAGGCTCTCTTTTAGCACACTTGATTTACACCGAAAATTAGAGGAGCAAAATATGTTCTGAAGGGGGCTCAGTCCAAAGGCAGCAGAAAGGCTCCTGGGGACTCTTGCAGGCTTTGGATCAGCCTCTGCTTTCAGGGACCATAAATAGCAGCCAAGTCACTCAAATATTCAAGACCTGTAAGAGCCATTCATAGCTACAAATCAGCAGCTACCATCAGGCCCATCTGTGCCTGCCCAGAACGCGGGCAGGATCCCCGCTCCCTCTGTTTAACCTGATGACCATAATTACATGCTCATTTATACACCCGGCGGCACCTGAATGCTTTACAAGACAAACACCTAATCCCGCGTGGAAATTATAGCCACATAATATCTCTTTTCATTATTTGTGGAGGTGTTGAGTCTGATTACAGCACACACTGTTTGCTTTGTACCAGGGCAAAGCCCCTGTAATTTCTCTGCAAGTCAACATCATTCCAGCGAGAAGGCTGAAAATCTACAGGCTACTGTGCAAACGAGCTAGCAAATATTAATCCACAGTAAATGATCTGGGAGGTGGAGGGGGGGGGAAGGAGTGAGCAAGGTTATTTATGTCCCCCCCGAGATTAATAATACCAAATTAAAAAAAAAAGAGAGGAAAAAAAAAGAGGAGGGCGAAGGGCGTGAAACATTCCTGCTGCTGCTGCTCCCCGGGGTGATGACACAAGCTTATTGAGTGGGGCATTTCTGCCAGGGAGTGAAGGCTGCTTTGCTAAGGGATTGCTAATGGGAGGAGAAATGCCCCAAGTTCAAAAGACGGGCCCCTGCGTGCCCCGGCGGCCAGCTTTGGAGGGCCGGCAGAGGCGGGTGAGGTTCCTCACGTTGTCCTCTGTGTGTATCTTTGCTCTCCCAGCGCAGCAGTGGTGATATGAACCCTTTGCTTTGGGCTAGACCCCGCTGGCTGCTCCCAGGGCCCCGCTCCCCTCTGCTGCCCCGGCCGGGTCTACCAAAGCCAGAGGCAAGCTCCCAGTCCACGGAGCACTTCACAGGTGGGAGATCTTCTCCTTGCAGACCACCAGAGCCTGACCAAGAGCCCCCGCGTCCCCCCGCGTCCCCCGGCAGACTCTGCCCTTCCCGGGGCTCCGGCGCCTGGCCGCGGCCCCGAGCGCCGGCGGAGCGCTGCGCCCTTGGGCTCCCCCCAGGAAAAACATCACCTCGGGCCGAGGTGTAACAGGAGTGACGTTGTCTGGAAAGAAAGAAGGATTTGCTCCAACCCGCGGCGCGTGGGTTTGCAACCAAAGTACACAGGCGGGCTGCGGGCTAGACTGTACCCTGGCCGGCCGCCCGGCCCCGGGCCGCGTCCCCGCGCGCCGGCTTCGCCGCGGCTCACGCCGGGTTTCCGCCGAGCGGCCGGGCGCCGCGGTAGCCCGCTGCCCCCCGCGAAACCGCCGCGCGGCCCGAGGGCTTCTGCAGCGAGGCGGCAGCAGCAGCAGGGCGCTCGGCGCTGGGCAGCTCGCTTCCCGCCCGCCGGCGGCACGAGCAGCAGGCGACGGTATTGAAATCCACGTCAAACGGGCGCTAACGAAGGAAAACCAGGCCTGCGTATTGCATCGCCTTTAAATCTTTGGGGAAACGTGTTTGCACGATGGAGCAAGGCGGGTAATTACCGCTCCCCGCGCGCGGAGGGGGAACCGGGGCACCAAGGTCGCTCCCGGCGGAGGGCGGCCAGCAAGCCCGGCTCTTGCAAAACCCCTCCGGAGGCATTCGCGTCAAATCCTGGGGGCGGTGGTGGGGGGGGGAAAGCAAACGCTAAGGTCTGGAGCAGGACGGGGGGGAGAGCACAGCCCGGGTGCCGCCGCGTCCGCGGCGCACGGAGCCTCGGGTCGCCCGTGCCGCGGCCGCCCGGAGCCGGGGAGGCAGCGAGCCGCTCCTCCGGCGCTCGAGCTTTTCTTTCAGGCTTCGAGCTGCCTTGCCAAGTGTTATAAAAATACATCAGTGTGAGCCAAAACATTTAGCACTCCACTTATTACTTTAAGGTTATAGGTTAAACAAATTCCTTCTCAGAATTTACTGTGTTCATTTTAGCTTCACAACACAGCCCTGCTAGCGGTAGATATATTTCACACTGTAATACCTCCCTAAAGCATTGGAGGGGGGGAAAGGAGAAGAGGAAAGTGGCTTTCTAAAATTTTATTTGAACAAAAGCTACTATATAAACTAGCTGAAAACAAGTCCTTTGCAAGAGATAGTTTGTAAAAGTTATTTTCCGGTAACCAATAAACCAAGAATGAATGGTAAAGTTTGTTTTTACCTTCCCTAATAACTTCATTTTTTCTGATTTTTGCCTTTTTGGAACAATAAAGCCTGGAAAAAGCCCCCCAAACCCCAGTGTGAGCCCTGTTCCCAGCTGGGGTAAGCAGGTGTAACGGGTCCCGTGAAAGTGCACCTCTGTGAATCAGACTTAAAGCTGCTGCAGGTTGTGGGTAGATTTAACTCATGGGTGTATGCTGGAGCTCACATACCACTCTCGGCTGGGAAAGGGGATGGTTTTGCATGTTAGGACTCTTGGATTCCAGTTCCTGCTTTGCCTCTAGGTTTCCTGCAGTCCGACATGATAAAAATCTTGCTTTTCTCCTGATCTGCTCAATGATCTGGGTAAACTAACTTAGTCTTCACAGCCTAAACATGCCTCCTTATTGCTAGAAACTCGTGTCCCCTCCAGACTCAGCTCGGTGCAGGTTGCCTCCCAGCCGTCTGCTTCTATAGCAGCGTGATGCTCACACCCACGAGGGACGGGTTAATTCAGAGTTAGAAAAATCTTCCAAGATGGGAGCATGCAAAGCTGAGCAGAGGGCAATGCGGAGCAGCGCTGCTCCTCTGCCCAGCCTGGCCAGACTGATTGATGCCGCTGAGAAGCACAGGAGCGAGGATGGGATGCAGGAGGAAGGATGGGATGCTGGAGTGAGGATGGGATGCTGGGTCGAGGACGGGATGCTGGAGTGAGGGTGGGATGCTGGATCGAGTGCAGGATGCTGGCGTGAGGATGGGATGCTGGAGTGAGGATGGGATGCTGGAGTGAGGATGGGATGCTTGAGTGAGGGCGGGATACTGGAGTGAGGATGGGATGCTGGAGTGAGGATGGGATGCTGGAATGAGGATGGGATGCTGGGTCGAGGACGGGATGCAGGAGTGAGGATGAGATGCTGGAATGAGGGTGGGATGCTGGAGTGATGATGGGATGCTGGATTGAGGGCAGGATGCTGGTGTAAGGACGGGATGCTGGAGTGAGGATGGGATGCTGGAATGAGGGTGGGATGCTGGAGTGATGACGGGATGCTGGATCGAGGGCAGGATGCTGGGTCGAGGACGGGATGCTGGAGTGAGGACAGGATGCTGGAGTGAGGATGGGATGCTGGAATGAGGGTGGGATGCTGGAGTGATGACGGGATGCTGGAGTGAGGGCGGGATGCTGGAGTGAGGGCGGGATGCTGGTGCGAGCCCACGAAGGCCAGGGACGGAGAGGAGCCGGGGCGGCGGAGCAGGGGTGTGCCGGGCAGAGCAGCCTTTTCGCCGCAGAAGGCACAGCCGAGGGAGCGCGGCTGGGGGGAGCGCGTCGTCTTGGAGGGGAGCAGACTCGCCTGCACGTCAGTCCCCATGGGAAACCACCCGGAAACTGCCTGCTGCAAGCGGGGTGATGTTTTCTGGACCGGGGCAGGTGGCACGTCCTGGAACGGCCGTTCGGGATGCAAAACGGTGGCGCGCAGGTGTCCTGCCGGCTGGCGGCGGCCCCAGGCGCGGGGGACGAGGGACGCTATCGTCACGTCGCCCTGGCCGGCCCTTGCCCGTTCCGAACCTTGCACCGCCTTCGCCGCCCTGGCCCCCCAACGCCTTCCCGCACACGCGGCACGGCCTGTCCGCCGACGGGCAGACGGCTTCCTCGGCACCCCGCGACGCCTGCGGAGGAGCCCTGCCCGCTGCACGAGCCGTGCGCGCCTCCCGCGCCCCGGCCCCTCGCGCTGCCCCGGCTGCCGCCGCGGTTTGCCCAGGGGGACGCCCGTGCCGGCCGCGCGGGGATGCCGGGAAGCCTACGCCGAGGGGCCCGAGCCCGCAGGGACGCACAGCAGCCCCTCCGGCTGCCCAGCGCCTGCAAGCTGGCGGGCCCAGAGGTGTTGTTCTCCGACAGCTCCTCCAACCCGCGTGGGCAGGGGGATCCCGGCTGTCCGGAGAACCCCCGGCCCCGTCCCGGCGACACAGGGCTCGGTGCAAACCTTGAGGCAGGTTGTGGAGCTGCTCTGCTCTCGCTTGTCCTACAGCCCTGGCCGGGAACGGAGAGGGGGCCTTATCCTGCGTCACATCACCTTGCAAATTGCTTCGTGTTAGCGGACGCTAAGTTACTGGCCCTGCTTTTAGGGAACAAACCTTGACCAAAATAAGAAGAAAAAGAAGAAAAGAAAAGCGTTAGGTGTGGCTCAAGTTTGGGGCTTGGATTTCACCTGGGAGGGGAGGGGAGCGGGGAATCAGACATCTAGGTGTCGTGTATGTGAGCTAATAAAACTGGGCCAGCAGACTGAAGATGGAGGAGCTGAGGGACTCTTTAGAGGTATCCGTCACATAAATGAGGAGGTGGAGGAAGTCTGGATGATAGTAACCCCATATTAAAAAATTCTGCCCTGTCAACAAGCGAGGAACTACATGGTGGAAATATGCCTGTGCTTGTAGAACTGTGAAACCAGATGTCCTAGAGCAATAACTATCGCATAGGAGGAGGGGAGGGCCGAGTGGAACACGTTTGCGTAAGATTAAAAAAAAATACACGCTGCTACAGCCGTGGTTTCAATTAAAATGGCTCAACCCAAATATTGCTCCTATTAATGGGATGTCCAGCTGCGACACCGCGATGTAGTATCCATATACATTCAGCGCAGGCAACATCTGTAATGTAATCCCAGCGTCCATACAGTGGAGCCAAGGAGCTGAGAGGCAGCTTGCATTTTTCCTGGTGGCTCAACCTATACGTAAAGGCCCTCCTAGGAAAAGAGGAAAAATACAGGCATGGGAGATGTGGAAGGCAATGCAAACTGTGCCTAGGATATATCTTTGGGTAAATGAGTATTTTTGGCATGTGAAATATGGATCATGATGTAAGATCAATTTCTGGACGCAGCAGAAAATCCACAATCCTTCGTTAGAGCAATCAGAAATAAGTCACACTGCTTTTTCTCCCAAAGGTCAAGATAGCTAGAAGAAACAGCGCTTTGATTCCTTGCAACATTTACAAGTTTCATTTTAACCTTACAGTGCCAGAGACTGGCAGGAGGTAAAGCTTTTACACACAGAGCTCGGTATGTTTAAAGAAAGGCGAGCTCCTGCTCTGGGAGGCGAGCTGAGGAAGCCAAGGTCTGCAGGACAAGAGCTGTTGCCACCCCTCTAAAAGCATGTTGCCTCGCAGCGCATCCGTTCGTCCGCGCTCTGGAAACACACTCCCCTTCCAGGCAGCCTCCTGTGTTTCAGTGCCCGGCGTGGGGCGGCAGCCTGCCCGGGGAGCCGTGCCGCGGAGCCGGGAAGGAGCTGGCCCCCGGTGCACCTTGCAGGCTGGGCGCAGCACGGGCCCGCCGGACTCTCTGCAAACCCCGTTCCTGGGTCTGTGCTGCCGGGCGAGGGCTACGCGGCTGCGGATGCACCCTGGAGCCGGGAGCAGGTAGCGTGCAGATACGAGAGCGAAAGGGCTGGTTATGGCAAAAAGAGGCTCGAGGGCAGAGCTTTGGGAGGAGTCCGCCTCGGGATTAGGTTAATCTCAGTATGGCATGTTCTGCCTTGGTTTGCTGGGAAAGCTGGCTCCCAGAAAGAGGATTTTTCTGCAGTGTGAACTGCGTCTGGTGAACTGGACTGGTGAGACGAGAATTACACTTGCTTCTGGGCTCATCAGGACAGCTCAGGGAAAATCACCCCTTCGCAGCAGACTCGCTTGGTGTCTCTTGACGTTTGGTGTCTCGTCATGTTTTTGGTGTTGCTTCTTTCTCACAGTGATTTTATTACTTGCTAAAGAACTGGAGCTTTATACTTCTGCAATGTTTTACAGTGGTAGAGACTGGCAGGAGGTAAAGCTTTTGTATGCAGAGCTCGGTTTAAAGAGAGGTGTTTCTTACGCGACGCTTGGCATTGCTCAGATGCCCTCTCCAAACTCACGCACCGCGGAGGCACAGAGGCTGCAAAGGGCGAAGACGCCAGGGCGGCAGCGGGGCAAAGCGCTGAACGGGGCTGGGGGTGCCAGGCCTGCCCAGACGGACCTGCTGGGCTTGGCTCATGCAAAATGCCATCTCTTATATGGTTTGTGTTTTGGAAATGAGATTCTGATGTATTTTAAAATAGCAGGGGTCAAAATGTGCCTTGGGGAAAAGGTCCTAAGTAAGAATAGGAAGCGAATGTCAGGATTATGTACAACAGGACTGGCACACTGACTTTTCAAACCGATTCTTTGTGCGATCCCTCTCGTGAAGTGTGTCATTTACAAATTACAGCATCGTGTAAGCAATGCCTTACCAGCCAAATACGAGTTAAAATCCTAAATCCAGCAAGACTTGGAAGACATGTGCTAGGAACCGTTCGCACTCCTCATGCTACCAGTGTCCTACTCGTCACTGCTGTCTCCCCTCCTGGCATGCACGTTTACACAGTCACATGCAGTAACTACACTAACAGCTGGGGTGTGAAGAGAGGCAGTGAATGTCAGAATAAAATATCGATGCACTATATTAATTCTGTTGTGGACTGTGCTGTTCGCTCAACCCATTCCCGGAGGAAGGACCGTATCTCTGCCCCTCGCGGGAGGCAGCGTGCACGGTAACACCTCCTGCAATGAGCAACGGTGCTGCAGAGCGGGAGGGCAAGGAGGAGTCGGGGTAACGCGGCTGCTTGTGAAAGCGGATAGTGTGGTGCTGCTGCCAGCAAAGAGTGAGACGCGCGTCGGTGAAAGAGAAAGTGAAATAAGGTCCTGTGTTTACACACGCAAAGCAAGCAAATACGGAGGTATGATGCAAATGGTTCCTAGTTAGAAAGGTGAAGGGTAGGTGGAAGAAAATGTGTGCCCACAGACGCAGGTAAGAAACCTGTAAGAGAACATCATTTGTCACGGGGGAAGACGGGCAGGCAGGAAAGTACCGACTTTCTAAAAGCAATTAGTCATGAGGAAGTAACTTGGAAGAACGTTGTGCTCTGCATGGATGGAAAATCACTAACAGTGCAGAGAAAATAATGAAGTGAAGGAAGCAATGGAAATGATGGGTCAACCGTAATGGAACAGAAAGATGCATTAAAATTACCCTTCAAATGACAACATTTCATATTTGTAACCTACAAATGCAAAACGTTTGCAAAAGGTAGTAAAACACAATAAATCACAGACCATGCAATTTGCTGATTCACACAATGTGGATTTTGCAGTTACAGGCTCCTGGTGTTGCCAAGTGGCACCTTTGTGAAGTTGTTGAGTTGTGACTCTGGATTTTGACCAGTCTTGCGATGCCGCGAGGTCTGCTCATTTCTAGAGACTTGTAGATCCAGACCCCTCACAGGGCTCCCTATAATTCTTCCAGAGTCACCCTGCCTTTCCTTACAGCCTTACCAGAGCTGCTCTAGAGGCAAACGAAAGCTCCCTGGAGCTTTCCAGAGAAGCACAGAGCCCTCTTAAAGTCAGCCCAGGGCTTTATTGAGCTTCTCAGGAGGCTGTCCCAGCACACCCCTGGAGTAAGCACAAAGTTTTCTAAACGTTTTTTGGAGACTCCTTCTTGGAGCTCCTAGAGCCCTTCTAAAAGCATCCTAGAGTCTGGATAGACCTTGCCCTAGAGACATTTGAGAGCTTCCCTGGAAATAATCTAAAGCCAAACCACAGCCCCCTGCTCCTCCACCCCCCTAGTCTGAGACACTTTAAAGCTTTCCCAGAGCCATCACAGGGCTTCCCTGGAGCCTTTCCAGAGCCTTTTGGAAGGCACAAGTCGGCAAAAACCAAAGTCACAGCTTGGCAGTTTCCTAAAGTCACAAGTCAGCAATTTTGGAAGTCACAAAATAAAGGAAACAGCTGTAAGTGACACAGTGCAACCATATTACATTAGCAAACTTACAGACACATGTTAATTCATATTAAATTAAGTGTAAAATTGATCTTCACAATTTCCCTGTTGCTGTATGTGTCATCAGGAGAGAGCAGACTATCTCTGGGCTGCCATTGCATCTGTTTGTCTGCGCACTGAATACGACACCGGATCTAAACAGCTGCTTTTTTGTCAAAATAACATGCGCTCTGAGAGTGGATTTGAGCATTAAGCGTAGGAACCTAGATGGTGCAGATAGGGCAGAGTGTACAGATGTTACCAGTGAGAGTCTGGCCCATTTCACTTGATAATCGGCATGTCAGTAATGGTTTGGGTTTTCTAGGATGGCTCCTCTCAAAGTCAACATATAGAAGAATTCCTCTGGTGTGGGAAAGAAATAGTAATGGGGCCCAAATACCTCTTTTAAACTTAAGTAGCTCTCTCCTGTGATCTTATTTCTGGAGAAAGGCCTGTTCCAGCACTAGCTCTCACTTTCAAATACACTGTGACTTGTTTGTACCCTCATCTAAGTGATGTTCCTTGAGCCCCTTCTCTGTAATAGGGTCTCTCATCACCTTAGCAAAAGGGAAGGGACAGACCGGATTTATCTGAAGCAGTGCATTTCGAGAGGAGGATTTTTACTGAGCCGATGACCATCATCAACACACCTCTGTCAGCCTGTCTGTGTTGTCCTGGCCTGAACTTTCCAGTTACGTCGGTGCTTCAGGCTGTGATACAGCCAAAGCTTCAGCTCCAGATTCCTCTAAGCTTGCTAGCAGTTAGGAAACTGATCCAAAATTTGCCGTGTGTGCTCCTCTCCTCTTTGCTCAGTTTTGCTCATGAGGGTCTTATACAAATCTCTTTTACAGAAAGAAGAGAATAGGAGGGCCATGACCTACTTCTCCATGCAAACTTGGTGGGATTTTCAGAAACCAAATCTCACCGTTACAGACCCTAGACATGAAAGTTGCTGTCAGATTGGCTCTACTGCTTACTCTTCACAATTAATATTCTTCCAGTATAGCGTTGCAAATCACCTGGTAGGGCTCCAAAACGGATATATGAGTTAGCCAGCCAGTGAGGTTGCTTCATCCTTCACCTTTCCATAACACATAAGCCTGTTCACTTTGTTTGCATTATTCCTGCTGCCCTTGGGCTCGTGTGAAGGCATACCGATACTTATTGAGAGCTTCTCCGTGGAGTCACCCACTCACTAGTGCCAAACGGGAAGGTCTTTCTTCACCAGGTGGTTTCTCCTACTTCCATATCACCCGTGCATTCATTAACCTGTCTCCACGCAGGCAACACAAGCCTCTAGTCCAGTAAAATTAATTCAGTTGAAGTTCCTCTTTTAGTGGCAAAGCACCAAATTCTCCAACTTTTTCCATCTAGCACCTGAGCCCTTGTCTCCCCCAACACCCCCCAGCCTTCTAGAAACACAACTGCTTTGTCTCACACAAACACTGCTTTCCCAGGTTTGGTGGAGCGGTTTTTGTGCATATACGTCTTTTTTTTTTTTTTTTTTTTTTTTTTTTCAGGGGGACAAGGAGCATAGTAATGTCTGTCTGCTTTTCCTGCTTGTCTAATTCTTAGAAACCACATGTTCTTCCTTCACTGGCAACTTCGTACTTATTAATCTGCAAAACAAGCCTGTATACTTTTTGCAGCAGCAGTGGCGAGTTGGCCAGAGTCCAAAGAGACCCTTAGTCACTTCATTTACGCAGGCTGCAATAAGAGGAGGGGGAACCCGTTGGGGAGTAATTCTAGCATTCAGATGCCTGCACCGAGCTCTCATTTCTACCTCATTAACTTTACAGTTTGACAACTTCACAAGCCAGGGACTTCTGTCGTGATTGCTGCTGCACAGCTAAGCAGCAGATGCCTTCCTTCAGTGTGCAGATTTACTTCACGTACGGTTGCAATGGATTTTCCCGTCCTTGCAGGGAGTAGCTCCTGCCTGGCAGGGTCTTCCTGAGGGTCACAGCTATATTTGCGTGGTAATTGCCTGCGTGCTCTTGTCGCAGCCTCCGCTACTCCAGATATATTCCTGGCAACGTCCTTAAACACCATGAGTGAGTCCGTTCCTGGTTTTGCCTAGACAAAGTCGGACTTATGTCCAGCCTGATAAAAATGAATTAACTAAGCCTGACAAACTTGACTGTTTTGTCTGTGGAGATGCAGCTTTAGTTCAGCTAAAGGAGCTTTAGTTCAGAAAGGAGCGTGAAATAAATTCAAGGTCTAAAGCCTGAGCCGGCTTTGCAATGCCGCACCAATACCAGCTCAGCAGGCAGAGTTGAGATCAGGCTGGACGTGAACTGCACCGAGCCGCAAGGCTCCTGTTCTGCCCCGGCCGGCGAGCGCACGGCAGCTGCCAGTGCATGCTCTGGGATTTCATCTTCATTCTGCCCTAGTCCCTGACTCTGTAACTGTTGTTCAGACCAGGTGGTACTCACACATGGACGTGGTCTTGCTGAGCTCACCGACATGGCTTGCAACGCACCCAAGTTTCCTGCACTGGATCCTTGGGGCTTCTATTCCCCACTCCTGCAGAGCAGTGCTGCAACTCAATATAAAAATCTCAAGAAACACTGTTTTTTGGCATCTGATATCAATAGATTCTCTAGAAAATGTCTTCTATGTCCACATGCAGGTTCTGCAGGAGCAGAAGGGAACCCAATGATCTCTTCCTAATGTTGTGCAGATCTCAGCACAGAGAGTCTGAATTAAAAGCTCTCTCTCTCTCTCTCTTTTTTTTTTTTTTTTTTGCCTTGCCTTAAAGAACCTGACTCAAAGGCACTCAGGGAGAGGCTACGCTGGCTGAGGCTTGGAAATATAACTTTTATAGCCCCTCTTCTGTTTATAAGGATGTTTTAACCTTTCAGAATTTCCAGCAGCTTGCTGCACAACCTCCGTCTGGGTTTGCTGATGACTTGTGGCACAGCAGGTGATCCAGAGCTATTGCCGGAGCAGAGAGCCTTGAGGAGTTCCTGAAAGGAGCAAGAACAGTGATGTAAACCCAGCACCCTGCGCTGCTGAAGCTTGGAAGAAAGCAAAAAGCAGTAGTTGGAAAAGGTTGTAAGTTCTCATGCTTCAGTGCTCTGCAAAGCTCTAATTAACAGAGGTAAGGACATAATTTCCCTTTAGGACAAGCTGGCCCATGGCTGCCTGTTTGCCCTTTCATCTCAAGCAGGTGGCCTGAGTCACTCCTGAAGACAAGGGAGACCCGACTCGATTAAATTCGTAGCTCAGAGCCCAGCGTGGAGACTCCTCTGCTCCGAGGTAAGCTGTTTTACCACGTAGGCGGCTCGTGCATCTGTCAGTGCCTGGGGTTTCAAACGCCACCCTGGCTGGTGGAGATAGAAAGTGATTAGCTCTAAACGGTAGCTCAGAGGCCTAGGCAACAGAGCTTTTTCCTTGGTGAGATACCTATCACCAAGACAGCAATGCGATGATGAAAGCTTTGCACACTGACCTAGTTTGGGCTTTCAGGCCCTTTCAATTGCTCAGACTGAACTCACCAAAAAGAACGTATAAAAACCAGGGGTCTGACCAGAAAAATGCCTTCTTGTATGGCACTCCTTGACCCACTCAGCCATGGAGGCATAAAGAAGCCTCCCTGGAAAACTGGAGGGGCTTGTCCAGCTTCCTAGGGTCCTATTCTCCCTGAGGACCACTTCACGGAGCAGTGACATTAGCAACTGGAATAGGGAATTTGTTCAGCTGCAGAGGGGCTGCTTGATCGGACCAGCACTGACCTACGTGAGGGAACATGGGGGAGGTTTAGGGAGGGCCCAAAGAGGAAGGTGAGAAGGAGAACGATACCGGATATCACACAGTGGAGCCTTTGTTCGTTATCACGTGCGAGGCACCGTAGGTGCAGAGAAAATGTTTCTGGTACTAAGAGCAAATGACAAGATAAGGTCCTTCTGCAAAGTGTGCGTAGTTTACGGAGAGCAGTGTCCTTAAAGTCTGTTCAGATACCAAGGGTCAGGGACAGGGCTAGGTATAGAAAGGAAAAGCTTCTAGCGAATATTTAGTCACTTTAGTCCACACTTAGTGAGTTACGTAACTGTCGCCTATGGAATATATGGATTTCTCAGCCCCACCTTTCAGGGGAACTTGCCACAGTGAGAAGATAGGTAATCTAATCTCATCTATTGACCTAATTTCATGGACCAGTGATTAATACAGAAGTAGTGAGATTCGATAAGACCCAGGTCCATCTCCTCCAGAGTCTGTGAGCGCAAGCGCCGGGCGCTGTTGAAAAGGGGCAAGGTACACCGTGCAGGTGTGGAGTAAATTGCTGCCTTTCCTAAAATGCGTCTGCTGTGTGTAGGTGTCTTCTCCTCTCGTAACGGCTAACGCAGTGGGAGCTTGTCCTGCAGGCTCAAGCTACAGCAGCAGTTCCCAAGCTTTCCTGCCTCTTTTAGGAACAGCTGAAAAGGGCAGCGCAGTGCCATTTCGAAAAACTAGGAGGTAGGAGAAGATAAAATGTGTGGCATAAACGCCTGCAGCTATGAAATGCTTCGATTTTCCCTTTCTTCTAATAGAAGATCAAAGAGGCGTCTGATGAAATTAAAACTTTGGGCCAGCTCTTTTGATGGCATAAATTGACTTCACTCCAATTCAGCGCAGGTGAGAATCTGACTTTGTCTATTTAAATAAAATTGTTACGATACAATAGGTTATAAACTCGTGGAACTTACTGATGCCAGCTATTGTTACAGCAAACAGCTTAACAGATGCCAAAGTGGTTAGACTTATACACGTGAATTCGAATAGAAGAGGTCCTGGCTGTAACAAAAACTAGAATATCAAGCTAGATTAGTTCACCAGAAAACGAACAAAGAGACAATGCACTTAAAAAAAAAAAAATCAGTGTAATCCCTCCCGCACTTTGAAACCAACCCCCCTCATGATATTTACTTGGGGCAGAGTTGGGACTTCAAAGCAAGATCCCAACGTTGGGTTCACCCTCTGCAGCCTCTGCCTCGCGTTGCTGCCCTCTCCTGCGAGGGACAGACCGGCGGACGCATTCGCCTTGCGCGGGGCATCGGTGGCCCAGGTTATTGGAGTTGTCTTCACGGAAGATGACGCAGTTTTCTCCGTGCAGTGGGCTTCGCGGGGAGCGGCCGCGGGGCCGGTCCTGGACGCTGCTGGTCCGGGGATGGGACCTCATCGCTAGACCTCATTTCCTTGTCTCCGTGCCACGATCGCGGCCGGGGCCCTGCCGCCCTCCCTCGTTAAATCATCACGCAGGCGGGATGCAGTCATGCGGCAAATTAAAACTGGAGAAAGATGTTTCCAGTTGTTCTAAATTAATTGGGTCGCGAGGCGGCAAGGCCGGACTCCCGTGCCAGTAGCGGGACCATGAGCACGGCAGGGGCTGGTGCAGCGCTCCGGGGGGACCCTCTGCTCCAGCCCGGCTGCGGGTTTTGGGGCGACTGCCGGCCGTGCGCACCGGACCCCCGTCCGGTGAGACTGGCAAGTACCTACTTGTAAGGGCTCCCTCATCCCAATATCAGTCCCAAAGCACAAAAATTGACAACTTGTTAACAACACAGGGTAAGAAAAGTTCATTACAAAGTAGGGGTGAGCCAACGCATTTTGATCATCACAATTTTAATAGCTTTGCTGCGTGCTGAAGCAGGCTCTGAAATGAGGAGCGTATTTAAAGAGGTGACACGTGGGTTTAACGAGAGTTAAACGTCTGAGCGCAGCTAGGAGGAAATTGCCCCAAGTCTTGGTGCAGGACAGAAGAGGCCGGGCTGGGGCGTCTCCTCCTGCCGTCGAAGCTCGGCTTTCTGGAAGGGGTGCAGGGCTCATTTCTCCAACCAGCTTGTCACTCAGCACCTACCTGCCTTCAGCACCACCGTTTCACCCACTTCAGACGCTGGGTAATTTGAAGTGAATTCTCAATTCATGCACAGACAGCGTGGCTGCTCTGTTATTTATTTCGCGCACTCTACCAAGAGTTAAAGGAGAAGAAAACATTTGGCTTTTAGTGGTTTACAAAGCCTCATTACAGCTGAAATAAAGTAACCACTAAATCTTGTGTGGTTACAGAGGTCACTGAAGTTCTGGCACGGCGGCGCCAATTCCAAGGCAAGAATTTCGTTTTTCCTCCGAGGAAAAGTGCACACAAAGTTGACGGGACGACGGCGGGCTACCTCGCTGTCCTCCGGCGGGGCGAGCGGGCCCTGCCGGGGCTCGTTCCCGCGCCGCGGGGGGCGATGCCGGGATGCAGGGGCAGGCTCGTGCTGGTCCTCTCCGGAGCAGAAGGAAGGGAGCGGGTGAGAGAACTCGCAGGCATTCGATGCTTTGGCGTCTCTCATCTTGGCCGAGGAGCTCGGGAGGGTTTGCAAGCAGGTTTTTAGACTTTCCTTGCTCTCCTGTGAAATTAGAAGGTATTCCTCGACTGCGCAGAGGGATGCAGAGGAGCCGGGGAGAGCCTGCGTCTTGCAGCGGCACTTTCCAGAAGGCCGGGTGCTGGCGTGCATGAGGGTGCACAAAAAGCGTGACTCCCAGCTCTAGCCTCCGCGCCCGGCAGGGCTTCCCGCGGGGGCTCTCGGAGCGGCGCCCGAGACGGAAGATCATCCGTAATGTGGAGAGCGAAACCCTGAGGCCGGCTACTGGCCGACAGACCAAGGGTCCTGCTAAATTCGGTGATTTGCGGTCTGGACAGAGGCTGATGTTTGCTGGAAAATTTCTTCCCTGAGTTTTCCTGAGGCACACAGAGCCTTCGCTGATTTAGAAAGAAAACGCCGGACTCGGTTTCGTTCCCCTTTGCGCCTGTTCAGCATGCCACCGGCGTAGCTGTTCCAATAAAGCTCACTTATTAAATAAGTGCACTATAACAAATTAAATTAAACACGTTTAATACGAATGGGCGATGCACCTCGTTTGGACGTTAGCGTCTTAATTAAAACACAGCGATTGTTTTTTCCCCTTTTATTGCCTTCCTAGAGAAGCCTGGTCGTTAAGCCGCCCGCTCGGTTAGGGGTTCGCGTCCCTCTCCTCCCGAGGGGCTTGCGATGAGGTAGGCTCGTGCGTGGCGACCGCCAGCCTCGTGCCGGGGCAGCCGGGCTTGCAACGGGGCCAGGTGGGGGGTGGATTTACAGCTGCCTGCGGAGCTGCGGCATCGCTCTGCGGAGCTGCTCCTCACGGCTCCGCATGGAGCGAGTTCGGCGAGGACCCGGCGTGTTATCCGGGCAGACAAGCGAGCCGCTGAGCCCGTGGGAGCTCGAGGCTGCTTTGCTCTGGGGGCAACGCCGGAGCGGTCCCCGGTGTCGAAAATCTCTCCTCCAAAGAAGGTTTCGGGAAGCCTTGGACATGGTGGTGGAGCAATTCCTACGCTCCCTTCCCCGGGTGGCTGTCCGGGCATCGCTGCTCGGGTGCTTCACGGTGACAAAACCTCTGCACTGCTATAGACGACGCAGCGTTATAACCAGCAAACCTACCGCTGCCGTGCAAAGGCAAACGAAAGGAGGGGACTGCTGGGAGGAAAGCCAGCGCGAGGAGCAGTGGTGTTCCTTCGCGCTGCCGACGCGCTGCTCCCATCGGCTTTGGTTTGCAGCCGCAGCGGCTGCAGCGAGTCCCGTGCAGCCGGCGTTAGCCTCCTCCTGGAGAGGCAGGGGAGGCCGCGCGCTCCGGAAAGCGGGCGGCGGAAGATGCCGGCTCCGCCGTCGCAGCCCGAGCGCTGCCCGCCCCCGCGGGGCTTTGTTTTGGAAACAGCCTCTCCCCCTCCCCCAACTGCCAATCTTATTTTTACTTTATTCGTAAGATGTAACGCTCTGTTCTCCTTGCTGTTTGCACTGGCAGCGCTCCATGTAACGCAAGGTTCGGGAAAGGAATATAATTTCTTGCCTTTCCATATCTCATTTGTTTGGGCATCATTTCGTACTAATCCCTAGTTAATTAGTTTAAGATGATGTCTCCCAGGAATGAAAGAGCACCTTTGTGCTTGCTGTATTTTAGCGCTTACGTATCATCATTAAGGAGCGCAACCCTGTTAGCAGATGGACTATAACAAGCAGTTGCGGCCTTTGCCTCCCTTGGGAGATGCTTTACCACCAAGGAGGCTACTGGCTTTTGTGGCGTGGGGGGAGTCAACCAGGGTCTCGCTCTTGTTTGTGTCTTTTCACAAATAGTTTCCAAAAATCCTGGTGGGGATTCGAAGGGCTTGCGAAACGTTGACATTCCTCATTATGAAGGAACATAATTTTTTGGCCCGTCCTACGCAAAATACGTCAGCCGTGCAACACAAACTTCTTCTATTTAAGCTAAAGGGGTAACGCTGTTCATGCATAGCAACAGTATGTTAGTGTTTTCTACATAAACCAGGCACTTAGGGAAGACACGCAACACCCTACGTTACCGCTCCACCCGTTTCTGTCCGACTGCCTTGCGGTGAGCAAATGCTGTAACAACTTCCTGACCAGCACCTACCTTTGCACTCACTGCTGAAAAACTCAAAGAGGAACTGTTTACTGAGGCTAAAAGGAGCACAACACAGCGTAAATAATGGAGATGGAGTGAAGGAAGTGAAGCTAATTTTTAAGAAGCTTTCATTTTCAATTTTTGTACCTCAACTAACATAATGATATAGGACACAGACTATTTCTAGCCTGCAAACATGTTTTTCTTGATACTTGGGACACTGTAGTTAATCAAATTGAATGTCTGTCTTTGTTAAAGTCAGTTGAGGGACACTGATATGTTGTCATTTCTTTGCATGACAGCTGCTCTTTTTAAATATTTTGCTCCTAATTCTGTTTTTACTTGTAACAGCTTAATTAAAGTGTCTTCATCAATGACATTGGAGTAAGAAATCCACAGAAGTAAAAGTAAGATTATGACCACTGTGTTTTGTTCTGAGAGCCAAATAAAGTTGTGTACAGTCCATAAACATCACACAACTATTGTCTGCCCTCATTGAACTGGTCGAAAGGCCGGTATCCTGATGTCGCATTGCCAACCAGGCAGGACGTCTTCATTTTGCCTATCATTTGAAACTTCTAATTGCCGTTCCTGAAGCTACTTTTACTTCTGCCATCCGCATTAGCCATTCTGCATGAAGGAGATTCACATAGGTAGTCTCTCTATTACACTATATTAATGAAATGTTTGCTCCTACACTGGGTGCCTGGGTGATTTTGCAGTTTTCCTTACGCACACGAGCTCCTGGGTGGCTGGCACCGTCCCGGCCTTGGTGGGTTTGCCACCGTGCCTGCCACGCGGCTCAAACCAGAGCACGAGCACTAAATTTCAGATACAGAATTACACAGTGTATGGTTGCTATATGGAGAGAGAGAAGAAAAGGAAGGATGCGAGAGTGTACACAAGCTGAAACAGCTACAAATAAAACCCAGGGATGAATAGCCGTCAGAGATACAGTGGAGTTTCTAGGTGCCTGCAAACCAGGGATAAAATGATTTTTCTAGGATTTAGTAGGATTTCTGCTTTACATCTCCTGGATATTTCATGAATCTCAAGTAATTCATATCTACAACATCCCTGCAAAGAACAAACCCAACTTACAGGTGGGGTAGATCGTAATCCAGGAGGCCTCACTGAAGAAACACGAGAAGCGTGCGACCAGACGGTCATCCTTCCTCCCCGCGGGAGCTCCACTGGCAGCGGCTGGACAGAAGCAGTAATTAATACTACAAGTGAAAGGCAAATGAAATATTTCTGAGTAGGTGAAGGAAGAGGGAGAAGGTGACCTGGAGGTGCTGACTTGTTTCTCTGCCCCAGGAGATTAGCATTCTCAGTATCACCATCGAATAACTAGCAAACGAGCATGTGGAAGCTCTTACCGAGGAGAGAGCTGGGATAACGAAATACTAATTGCAAAAAGTAGCAAAGTGTTCAGTTTTCTTATGTAACTCCCTTTTGCATCCAGCTTCCTTGGATGAGAGCAGCCATGAGGTGCCGTTAACGGTGAGGTAGGATTTCTCTATTATTCGTTTAGACCACAGGGCTGGGAGAGCACATGGAGTAATTAATTTTGACTTACAGAAGCTGTATTAAATTGGATAGAAATGGGTGAAAATAGGATTAGGAATGGAGTTTAGCCAAGAGCAAACAGAATTAAAACTCTCTAAGAGCAGGTCAACACAGCTGATATCACTGATGCAATGGAAGTAGACAGCTTTGGACATTTTTGAGTGATAGTTTAATATCAGAAATTGTAACCTGCCTAGTACCCAACCAGATCAGGAGAATTAAAAAGCAAAAAGTGTTGTTTTTTTTTTTTTTTTTTTTTTTTTTTTTTTTTCAGTTGGGCTTCTGGCTGTTCTATCTGGTCTGTGCTTACCAGCGTCCAAGGATTAGTTCTGAAACAATTGTGCAGAATAAGCAAGAGTCTCTATAAACCCCAACTGCTCTAAATGTGCACAGTGCTTTCAACACATGCACTGAAATCTAATTAGTATGGGATTATGCTTGTCACAAATCATCAGAAATGGAAGGACTCAACATAAAAACCAGCTCCTCTCCCTGAAAAGCCTTCTCACAAACCCAAAGGCAGTTGCGTCTCACCAGCTTGAGAACATTTGATTACAGAAGCCGGAGGACCATGTCCTTAAGTGGTGTAAACTGAAGTGTCTTGACTGATGGCAATCTCCATTTACTGTCAGGGACATAGGAATATTTGGATTGGAGGCTCTGGCTAAATTCAGTTTTGGTGCAAGGGAATAAGGACCCACTGGTCTGGTTGGGTTAAATCTAGAAATTTCCTTCCTATCTCTGACCCAGCTGCTAAAAGTCTCGCGTGCATTTCCCAGGCTAAACTTCACTCTGCTTTGTTCCAGTGTAACTCCTGCAAACTAAACCGGACCAGACCCTACTCTTCCTTCGCAGCTGTGTAAATCCATTAAGTCAGTCACTGTTCAGCCCAAAGCTGCCGATACTTGAGTTTACATTTCCCCTCATTGCCTGGCTTTAAAAAACAGCCGATCAATTGAAGGTCACAGCCGGACAGATTGTGGGTTACGTACAGTGTCCTTCGAAGGCTGGCTTTCATGCTGGCCTCCGACTCCTGCAGCTACTGGGAGTTGCACATAAAGATGAATTTCGGTTGTTTTCTCGAGGGTTTCCATGGTTCCTGGCATGAGACTTTGCCCTTGTTCTAAAGTAGATGCTCTACAACTGCGTTTTCCTTGCCCTGAGGAAGCACATCCTATTGCTAGGAAACCTCGCAAGTTGTCCAAACAAGCGGTGGGAGCCCCGGGGAAAGCGGGGCGGCCGACGGGAACGCCTGGAGGCCTCCGCACGTCGCCCGGCCGCGCTCGCGGATCGCCGCCGCGGCTCTCAGCAAGCGGTTTACGGACGGCGGAAGGGGGTGCGAAGGGCTGGCTGCGGGACGGGACGGGACGGGACGGGATGGGAGGGGGCTGAAACGGCCTGAAGCTCCCTGGCTCTTCCCCGGCCGACGGGCAGCGCGGCCAAGTTTGCGTCTCGGCTCTTCCCTGCTCCGTGACGCGTGACCGGAATAGCTGACTCGGGAGAACAAAAATCTCTCGCGGGGGGTTCGGTGCCCAGACAGACACAGGAGCACAAGCGGAAAATCGTAGTGCTGGGGCTCGGGAAAACAAACAAACGCGCTTAAAAAACTCCTCTGAGAAGCACCTCTCTCAGCCTCGGGCACCCGGAGAGCGTGCTGTGCCGAGCTGGGGCCGTCGAGCGGGCTAAAAACCCTTCTTTTGGTGCTGCTTGATTGCCAGAAAGTTTCTTTTCATTCGTTACTGGATAATTCCGCAGGTGTTACATCACATCGCCGGCTGGGAAGATCAAAGCCAAAACGCTGGCAACCTTAACCGAACACAGATTCTTTCCTGCGTTAAGCTACCCGAGCGGTGATGCATGCCGCGCGCTGCAGGCCCAGCCCGCGGGCCCGGCGCCGGGGCGCTCCCGGCAGCGGGGCGACTGCAGCAGAGCAAAGCTTTGCCGGCCCGGGGCGCGCGGCAGGGCAGCTCGCGGGGCTGAGCCCCATCCCCTCCGCTGGGCACGAGCTGCTGCCTCCTGCGCGTTGTGGGTGCTCGGGTACCCGGGCCCGTGTATGCATCCGAGGGACAAAAAGCTCCCCCGTGCTCAAGATAAGCTGGAGGAAGACTAATCGGAGAATAATTTTCAGGGGGTTAATACGATTTTTTATCTTGGCAGCTTCTCGTTACTGTTAGTCAATTTAGATCTCCGTCAGTCCGCTTTTCCTTCCTCTGCGCAGTGTTTCACCTCCTCCCCTTCCTCCTCCGAAGGTAACTGTATCTCCTACTTATGCATGCATTCCTTTATAATAAGGTATTATGCCTCTATTTATATGCATCTTAGGTGCAGAGGCAGCTGCTGCTCTCCAGAGCCCTGGCCGAGGAGCATAAAATTGAATTCAGCGAGGAATGTGCGGGTGCGCTTGGACATCTGCACCCAGCCAGGGGCAGCCCTTCCTCAGCCCTTTCCTAACGGCTAGATTATGCTCCTTTGGCTCCCGCCTAGTGCGGCACGCTGGTCTGTTAGGAGTCCTACCAACCACAGGCGAACTGGGGGAGTAGACTCCGGACTTTGCAATTTCCCCTGGACTAAGAAGGTCGCTCCTGCCCCTGCAGCAATACGTTTGTGTCACTCTGCAGACTTTTTACTGAGGTTACTGCACATGACAGGACCCTGTTGCACCTCTGGGTTCGGGCTCTTGGAGGCCCATGATCCCCATATGTGCCTCCTGCTTTGTCAGAGGATGCTTGGTTGCACAGGTGATGGTCCCAGAGACCTGGCTGATCTGGGCATATCACCCTGGGGGTGACAGACACGCAAGCTGGCAGGGGACTGTGTGCATGCAGAGGGGCTGATGCTCCCAAGCATTGCCATTGCAGTGAATATAGGGTTTAGGATGCTCCTGTGGGGCTGTGGGTGGGTTGCATGGCAGATGCCTGGAAGTCCAGTCTCTGCCCCTCCTCTCCATGTCACTCCCTTGCACCACCATCCAACACCACCATGATGAACGCGACACAAGGACTGAGCTGGATTGAACTGAAATGGTGCTTTATAGCAGCCATTTCTGGATTAAGTTGTTGTGGGCCAGACTGCCGAACTGCTTTCAGTAATGATTTTCAAAGCAACGAAACCTGTGGAGGGACCCTTGGTCCATCTAGAACAGCCGCCAGCGTTCACATGGTGATAACATAGCTCCGTGTGGACGATGTGAAATCACTCAGCTTTTCTGTTTGGCTTCTCCCCAGGCTAAACTGCTAACTTTGGGAAGTCCATGTGGTTTTGGCCACTGCCCTCTGTGGACTCCCCACTTTCACCCCATCCTTTTATTTCTACAAAGACTGTGTTGCCCTTGAAAGGTGACTTGTTTCCTGGAGCCAACCTGTGATGAAACCTATTGACTTTCCACTTTCCCATTGCAGCTTGCTGGAGGGAGCTGGTGGGGCCACCAGGGCCTGAGGGGCTGTGCAAGGGCAGCGGCGCCCGGGGCTCATCAGTGAGTTAATTACTGGCTGCGCTCCAACGCGGGAGCCCAAAGCTGCATGTTCCCCAATGACAAGCCCTGACAGCAGCACTTCCTCCCTGATTAGCCCTCATCTAGCATGCACTAATGAGCTTGAACTCTGCACTGTCCCGGGGAGAGGGGGCGATCCACCTCACTCGGGCTGATACCAGGCAAGTGTGCCTGGGAATAGAGGCCACGTTATCTCCCACACTGAAAGCTTGTGTTTTTCTTTCTTTCTGTCTTTTTTTGCGATCAGGATCATAACACAGCCCAGCTGGTGAACTGATTAATCGGTCACTGGCATACACGTTCCAGCCTCCACCAGGAACCGGGAGATAGCCCCGATTAACCCTTCTGGCACCCAACGCATGCCCCTGTCACGGCGTTGAGATGCTCCAGAGGAAGGAGGCGATAAGGCGATGTTTGGTGACGACCTGCTCCGGGGTGCATGCAATCATGCAACGGCATGTGCAAATCTGTACATCCACAGTGCTGCTGGCGCTCATCAGTGAGACAGTTCCAGCCCTGAGCAGTTTGCTAGCTAATTCCTGGAGGAGGCAACATGTGAGAGCAATCAATTTGTGGGTTCATTTAAGGGGCTATCAGGGCAGGTGGACTGATTTACTCTCTCAGTACCA
This sequence comes from Rhea pennata, assembly GCF_028389875.1. NCBI lineage: Eukaryota > Metazoa > Chordata > Aves > Rheiformes > Rheidae > Rhea > Rhea pennata. The sequence continues at coordinate 17,563,001 of NC_084677.1, read as the reverse complement.
GGGCTAGTACCCTGGTACTGCCAGAGGTACCTGGTGCTTCCTGAAGAGGTGAAATGATAGAGAAAATAGCTCCTACTGGTATGTTTTAAAGTTCACTTGGGTCCTTTAGAGTTTAGCTTTCCACCACAGATTTCTCTTAAACACTGAACTTCATGAATATATTCTTTTTCAAAGGGATTAGTTTGCAAACAGCTCAGAAGGCTGTTTCTGCATGATTAATGATATGCAGCTTAACAATGAGCCTCATATTCTCATCCTTCTAGGAACAGAGGCCATCTTCAGTGCTGTTCAGCTGATGTAAATATTCCTCATATCCAGAAGCAAGGATCTGTGCTCCTGCTTTTTTCTTGCCTTCTCTGGGATTTGCAAGCTCTGGACACGAGCAGAAGCACCTGGAGAACCATGCAGGTGAACTGTGGCTTCTGTGTTGCTTGAAGGCTTTAACTTGGGGAGACTTTATGAATCATAGAGATCTGTGATGGCTCATGCAGGAGTTACAAGCTTAGTGCAGAAAGGTATGTCCTGTATTATGTGTGAAGTCAGACTTGATGATCATAATGGTCCTGTCTGGCTTAAAAAGAATTGCTTTCCATGTGGATTTTAGTTCCCTTTCATGTGAGCAAAGCTCACAGTGAAGGTGAAATGACAGATCAACACCAGAGGAATAAGCTGAGGCTGTGGAGAAGGGCTTGGGTGAGGGAGAGAGAAATCAAAGGGAAGATGTCTTTGTTACCTCCCCAGCTGCAACTTCCTGCTTGGGCTAGAAAATACCCGAGGAGCTGACTTGTCAGAGGATTGCATGCCTTCACCTTGCCTTGCTTCCCCATAATAAGTGAATAATGAACTTGTAGGGCAAGCAGAAGGTGGAATTCCCAGAAATTATCATCCATAGTAAGCACAAAGAAAGTCTCTGTCTGCCACCTCTCAGATTCCTATAAATTGGCACAGCTTTTCAATGAAAGAAAGGGCTTTCCTCTACTAACCACAAGCTATAAACAAGCTTTTTTGATCAAGTGGCACTCCTGTCAGTGCGGCGTAATGCCTTTGAATTCAGTGGAGGTGATCTGGAATCCATCCAGGGTCAAGGAACCTAACTGGTTTCCATCAGGGATGTATTCTTCATAGTTCTCCTTTTTCAATCCTCCAATCTGTAGTCCTTACGATGCCCCCAAAGCTCTTTTTCCCCCTGGGGATTTTTAAGGCATATGATGTGTATCGTGTGGCTTGTGCTGTGGTGGAGGTTTTGCATGGTGGCTCAAGGGGTGAGAAAGGCTGGCCGACCTGTTCTAGCATATATGCTCAGTTTAACGAGATGAAACATGATGTTTTCTCAACTGTTGGGTCTGAAGAGCTAAATGAATTTTGCAACTAGAGTATGCATTTCATATAAAGACACTTTGCTTGCAGTGCAACGATATTTATGGTGAAGAATGGGAGCTAGCCCTTTAGGACAGGCTAACAGCACAACTGGTGTTTTAATAAGCAGCTCAGTGGATCTAAGTCTGAAAAGTCTCAGAGGAAATTCTTTTGTGAGAACAAAAACGAGACTTCAGTATAAGCCACCGACTTTCAATAAAGTGACGGTGTTTTGGAAGGGAAACGCTTTATCTTTCAAAAGCCTGACTGTTCAGGTGCAGAGACAGAAGTGCAAACATGAAGCAAACTACCTACATTGTGCTTAACTTTTAGGGGCTGCTAGGTATACAAGACTGGTTTTGCTACTTGGCCCCCCAAAACCACCATCTGTTCTGGCAGGTATGAAATGAGGAACTTGGTGGAAGGAGTTAATTGCATTTCATGTGGAAACAGCAGGCTGTATCTCTTGGTGTGCCTGAGGAATCTGCCCAAAGTCTGTTCCTATTCAATCTTCTAATCAATGATCTGGATACTCTAACAGTGTGCTCTTACTAGATTTGCAGGTGACCCCAGCACTGGAGGGACTGCCTGAGTGCTGGGTAATGGGTTAGAGCTCAAAGTGTCCTCAGCAAGACTGAATGTGTTGCCCTAAAAATTAGGATGTGTGATGAACTAGTGCAAGCCACTGCAGGAATATCCCATGGGTTAATGGAAAGGCTGGAAAAAAATGGACAAGCTGCAGCTCTTCAGGAAAGGGTCTAAAGATTATTACAGACCACAAGCTAAGCATGAATCAAGAGTCTGATGGAGAGAGATTGGAGGGACAAGGGTGTTAGTCCCAGGAAGAGGAAACTGAAAGACCAGATGAGACCAATCTTCAAAACACTGCTGCAAGAAGAGGGAGCAATCAGTACTCCCCACAAGCGCAGTGGAGAGGATGAGAAGGAAAGGGCTTAAATTTCAATTGGAGAGGTTCAGACTGAATTTTGCTGAAAGCTGCTAAGAGAGGGGGGAAAATAGTGAAGCAATGATAGAGATCCCCTGTTGAGTTTTGCCTGTTGAAAGTCTTTACAAGCAGACTAGTCAGAAATGATGGTGCAGAACTGATCTTGCCTGAGAGCAGAAGGAAAAAAATGACTTCTTCCTCCCAGGGCTGGTTTGGTGACAGTAAAATAATCTATTCCCTCTTCACAGCCTGTGCCTGCAAGCTCCCCACTGACAGCATGCAGCTCCATGGTTGGCCCCAGAGAGCTCAAGAGCAGGTGATTAGTAGCTTTGTTTTCATGGGTTGATGATTTGTATCCAAAGGTTTAGCAGAAGCCCAGACTCCGTTCCTCTGGTGGGGCGAGCAGCATATCCTTGCGAGCAGGTATCTGTTAATTACCTTTCACTGGGCTGTGCAGCCTTTTGCTTTCCTATGATTATGTTACTCCTCTTAGATCCAATGAAAAAGGATATGTGGTAACAAGTCAGAGCGCGGGGACTGGAGGAAGGCTAACATTTCAGTTTGCTTGTATGCTAATCTGGATCCTCTTCTCCTAAATCCTCTTAACCTCTGTGTTTTTTCAATCACTTCTGTTTGCATCGAGCATTACCCGCGTGGACAAAAATTGAGCAAGAGAAGATATGGTAGCTTGCAGCCAAAGGAGCTCCATTAGCTAGCTGCTCTGCTAAAATAATTATGAATAGACTAAACTGCATGATCTGCTGATAATTTGATCTAAAAGTGTCTAGTCACTACTCTTTCTTGCCCACCTATTGTCTAGTGGTGCATTGTAATTTCAGGCTTTGCTAGATGTACTCAGCCTTTTAAGAAGACGGTGACCACGTAATCAAGGCTGTCATCGCAGCAGAATCTGGCTCTCGAGTCAAAAATCTCCCTGCTGGTCTTTTTTCATTTCCTGGCTCAGCATCAGGGGAAGAGATTATGTGATCTGATAGGTAAAATTATCCCATCAGAGGTGAATGTTCTAATAAAAGGCTTTTGCAGGCCTGGTTGTGTGATATCCCTGAGAAGGCTACATTCATTTGGTGCCCTTTATTGAAGGGAATTCTCAGTCCCTATGGAAACCCAACAGGACAAAAGCCGAATCTGGCAGCTAAAACACCCACAGCTACACGCACACATACAGAGGTCAAGGATGCAAAACTGTTGCAGTTGCCTGTTCTGTGGGGAAGAAACAACTGAACAGCCCAGTGTTGGATGTTTGGCTCAAACTGAGCTGTATTTTCTCAGCTAGTGAAAACTTGGGGTGATGAGCACTGCTTGGCCTATATATCCAAAAATATAATCCAGAAGTCTGTGTGTCATTTTTTTGGAAGGCTTGATCTGGTCCAACAGATTTGGAGAAAGAAAAATGGGAAACCTTTTGGGAATCCTTCCCCAAGATTACTGTGTGTCTTTCTTTCTCGTTATTTAGTTACCTGTTTCCTTTTTGTAGCAGGTTTTGAATGGTATTTTAGTAGGTTAAAAAAAAAAAAGTACAACCCCCCCCCCAAAACCTTCATCTATGAGTGATGCAAAATGGTTAGCGAGGGTGGAGAAGGTTTGTTGGGGACTCTCTCCTGTCTCTATAAATGTCCTAGCCTGAGTGCTGATGGGGCTCACCATACCGAGTTCTTACCTGCTGGCTGTCTGACGTTTCCACCTGGGTGATCTGAGGCTGAGAGGGTTCAGCTTTTGCAGGGGGAGAAATGAGGATGGTGTCCTGTCAGTGTCGGGGATTTTGGGGAAGGAGGAAGGCAAAGGGGAGAAGTGTTCAGTGTTTGTGCAGTCAGGAGCAGCTCGGAGGGAGACAGGTTGCCACTCCGAGAGCAAAACGCCGGGCAGTCGTCAGCGAGCCGGTGAAGTGGTCAAAGGTGCGTTTTCATCACGTGCCTCAGCCCTGCCGCGGGGCTGTTCGTGCAGTTGTCCCATAACTGCTTGACAAAGCAAAGATCCCTTGACTTCAGAGCATGCAGTGCACGCTACTAGGATTCAGACCTGCTCCTACTTCTTCAGGAGATTTGAGGAGATAAAGGAGACCACATTTTGCATCTGAAAAGTGTGTTTTCAATTAGAAGAAGGTCCAAAACGCACAGTGGGTTAAACGTTACAGTGAGAAGCATTCAAGCTGCTCTTCCATTGAGATGTAACCAGCAGTTTGTGTGTGATTGCAGGCAGGTGGTTCCTGTTCGTATTAAAACTGAGTAATCTAAGCTCCCTGGAGGATTTCTTCAGAGACAGTCTGGACAGACCTGGAAGTCCAATGTGCCTTTTAAACCATAACTGTTTCCCCTCTGCATCCCAGAATCCTCCTTTCTGAGCATTTTTTAAGGAGCTCTTGGCCAGCAGGTCAGAAACATCTCCCTGCGTTTGGGGAGGGAAAAACCTGTTACCATAAATCAAGAAATCCCCCTGCACCCTCCAGGCTACAGAGAAACCCAGAGTGAGCCTCTCCGCGAGCAGTAGGCAGAAGTGGTCTGTCCTGCTGGTGTCCCCACAGGGTAAGGATGTTCCTACTTATTTCCTGGGTGATACCTGCTCATCTCATGCCTCCAGGTTTTCCTGCAGCTCCTGGGGGATGAATTATGCTCGAGTGCCTTTGAAATACCCTGGTGTGCCCTGGCACAGGCTGCTCACTGTGTGTTCTGCTGCTTAAACTGAGGCAGAGATGCTCTCTGTGCTCCCAACACATCTCCAAGGGGATTTGCATGATTTACATGTAGTAGATCACTGCTGTGCTTCAGAGCCTGGAAAGATCCACCTCCTTGTCTGTAGGAGTGCATGAGTATCCAGGACATCTCCATGTTCTTTCATCTCCCAGGGCCAGCTATCCACCTTGCTGCATCTTTGCAAGGAATCTGTTTCTTACTCCCTCTTGCTTGTGCTATTAGCCTGGGCCGTTTCCCTGTAATGTGCATGCAGCATCCTACCCCCACACCGAGGGCAAGGTGCAAGCCCTGCTGCTGACCCCAGGAGGTGCAGGTTGAGCAGCTCTGCTCCCTGTCCCCCACCCTAAAAATGCAGCTGCACCCATGAGCACCCCAGGCCTGGCCTGGGAGCCACTCTGGCTGCAGCTCCCCTGCGTTGCCTGGTTCGCTCTGCGCTGTGGTCCCCTTTCCGTTCATTGTCCTGGCAACCAAAAGGCCAGATCCACCACTGGTTTTGTGGTCCCCTCCACAAGAAATCATCTTAACAAATTATTTCCCTTAATACTTTGATGCAGTTGGGCTGTTACTGTGCTGTGGGATTAAACATCCGCTCAAGCTCCTGGGGGTAATTGCTTGGTATTAAGTGTCTGGGTAGTGTGTTTGGATGGGGTCTGCTCCTCAGGTGCCCTCTGTTGTTGTGGCTTTGCTCTAGAAACTCCTGATCTCTTTGAAGGCTCTGTGGCTTTGCCTCCCTTGTGCCTATGAGCATAGCTGTTCTGAGATTCTCATTGCCAAAGCTCCAATCTCTCTCCCTATTGCATGCACAAAGGGGAAAAAAATTAATAATATTTTAGAAGGAGGTTTGATGGCTGCATTGCAGTTTAACTTGATCACTCAGGGGAATAAAAGAATACCACATGCAGAGATCTTTTACTTAACATTGCGATGTTTAATCTTGCCCAGTCAGCAGTTTTTGAACATATTCCAGGAAAGCTTTTAAGCCTGATAAAGCTGGGGCTTTTGCATTTTCAAGTGATACTTTAGCTACAAATGACATGCTCTACTTGTCATTTGGCTTTAAAGGAAGGTAATTAAAATCTTCCTAAGAGTACAGTTACACCAGGGAAAGAAATAACATAAACTAAAATAAAAAAAGAAGCCCACAAAAATGCAATTTAGCAGATGAAAAATGTAAAGAAAAACTGTTAAAAGATAAGTATCAAATGCACAATAGCAGTTTGCTGAAGGAGGGCTGAATGATATGGGAAGTACTGTGACTTGTGCAGGGAAAGCACAGACAGGGCAAGGGACTTTCCAGCAGATACTGCTTGCAATTTTTAGGGCTGCTGGAAGCCACAAGACAGACTTGCAACAGGCTGAAAGTGCTGCAGCAGTCCTGGCTGCAAAAGACATACTGTTATGCAAAATGTAAAGGGGAATAAAAGACAAATCCAGATGTGAACCTTTGCCCTGAGCATTTCAGCAGTGGTCCTCGGGGGAGTGACCCCCTGTGGTGGCAACCTGGAACATATCAGATTAGGTTCAAAGCCATATTCTCTTCTGATTTTTAGAAGAGGGACTTGAACCCGTGTTCCTACATGAAGTCAAGCGTGCTGATGAATTCGTGTACATCAGTTATTTTCCTAACAGATGATAGGACTTGTTTCCGAAGGGGTTCCCGATGTCCCTGCCTGGAAATGCAGCAGGAGTGTTGTGTGGGCAGGGAGAGGAGAACAGACCCTTCCTTTTCCTCACTGCTCTTCCCAGGCACCGTTCTGTGTTCATCATGTTTCACCCCTAAAGGCTCACAGCAGGAACCTCCTTCCTTCTCCTTTCAGAAAGACTCATGTTGTCATTTCATTGCTGCTTTTGATCTTTCGAGTGGAAAAGGAGTATGACTGAGGTGTACCATTCCCCAAAAGCTGTCACTGTCACACAGCTGGAATAGTTCAGAAATATTCCAGCATAAAAATGGGGAAATGAAATTTTCTCCTAGGATAACACCAAGCCTGCATCATTCAACAGCCTCTGGCATACTCAGCCATCAAGAGCGGCCTGCTGATGAGTTCAGCAAAAGCAGACACTATCCATCTCGCTAGGATCAAGTGTAAAATAAGAATCCTTTCTTTTTGAGTTGTGCTCGGATACCGGATCGGATGGAGCAGCTGGTTGTTTGTAACCTGGAACCTCCGTTGTGATAGTGGATTCCTCTGGGCTCCAAGTATTTATTAGTATCACTTGCCACTATAAAATCAGCAACTTTAGAGTTTTCACTGCATGTAGTAGTTTTGCTGCTGTTAGTGGTTATTGTTCCCCGATGCCTGTGTCTCAGACAAAGTCTTCCTCTGTGCTCCAAAGTGTTGTGGATGCCAAGTGAGAGCACAAGAGAATTTCTTCAGCTAGAAGAGCAGAAGAAAGACTACTGCAAAAAGCCACAATATTTATGGTGAAGGGACTGGTAGGAGTACCTCTGATAGACCTATTTCTGTGCTAGTCAAACACGATAGCTGCTGTACCCGTGGGCTTTCCTATTCAGTCTGAACCCCAAATGACGCTCCTGCCCTGGCTTACTTATCCGAAAGGCATACTTCATTTATTCTCATGTGTAGTTTAAGTTCACAGCATTGCAAGGCAAAATCCTGAAATTAAATAGTTTCTTTGCTCTTCAGTTCCCTCAAAGCTCTTCCCATGTCTGATCTGGCCCAAGGTTTGTTCCCAGTCCATGCTGCAATTCCCATCTGTGGGCAGTGGGACTGAAATTCATCACATGCAACTGTTCCTCTTCCTGCAGAAAACACTCGACTTGCACTGACCGCTGGTGCTGACAGTATTCCTTTGCAATGCAATGCCAGCACCTGGCCTCTCCTCTTGAGACACCCAAGGTCTTCTCAAGACACAGTATATCCGTCCCCAGGAAAGTGGTAGAAGAGGAGGCTGCAGACTGAGGCCACCCTATGCAAAGGGACATCAAGCACCGAACCTGGGTGACTGGCAGCTGCGGCATAGCCATGGGCTCTGTCTCCTTTGGATGGCGATGGCCTCACAAACCTGCACACCAGACCCAAAGGCAGTTTGTGCTGATTTTTTCCCCTTGCACTGCTGAATTCCCTGCCTCAGGCTCCAGATGGACTTGTCTTTAGGGTTGCAGCTAACACAAATTCTTCCCTAGCCTAGAAGTATTCAGAGCACTTGAAAGCTTTCCTATCCCCGTGAACTAGTTCTAGCACCTTGAAGCCTGGCAAGTCCCAGCAGCTGGTGTAATATGAAGAAAACCCAAAGCCAGAAGCTGATATACCATCCTGCACCCTCAGAGGCTGCAGGAATGAGAGGGAAGCTGCGTGCCGAGATGAAAGATGCTGTAATGACTTTTTGCTGACATGTACAAATGTGATCCTGACTATTAACTTTAATGACCTGCCATTATGGGAGGGGAAAAAGGGGGAGGGATCTAATTTTTTATAATTACTTTAATTGCCACCCTGTAGTCTTGTTTTCTGCTGCTGATTTTGCAGTCAGGTGGAGGGGAGGGGGAAAAAGGACCCCCAATCCTCCCTCTGGCCAATATCTGAGATTTGTGTTCTCTCCTGCCCCAGCTGTGCCAAACCAAATCATCCAGAGAAGCTAGAAAGTGCTTCTGCAACAAATAAATGAGATTGCAGTTCTTTGATATGGCTTTGAAATTGCTGAATAGCAGCTATGGGTCATTCTTTGTAATTTAAATGTAATTGAGCCCTGAGACAAGCTATGGGTTTGCAAAGCATGAGTTAGTGGAGCTCAAAGAGGTTCATAGACAGAGCGAGTCCTTGTATAAGGACTGCTCAGCCCAGTTCAATGTTCTATTAATGAGGCAATTTCATTCAAGTAATGGCTTGCAAGGATCTGAGTGGCAGGATTGGGCCAACATCCTTGGTGTCCCCAGCTCTCTGCAGTGGAAGAACTGGAGAGCTGGAGCAGGAATAAGGGCAGTTGTGGAGAGCAGAAATAATGTGGAGCAGGATCCTCTGATGTGACAGATTCAAGGTTTTTGCATATATCTATCATCAGTCCATTGCTCCATGAATATGAATGATTATTTCATTACCCAAAGACTATTACACTGATGTATTAATATTTAGCAGTTCTATCATGCTTTTCATCTGTAGTTCAAAATGCTTTACAAAAAGGGGAAATGTTTATTTTCTTGGTTTTAAAGGCTGAGAAAGTAAGGAAGAGAAGGATGAAATACAGCAGCAGCCCTATGGTAGAATGCAGTGGTGAGGCCAGTGACGTACCCACTGGGTGCTACTATCTCCAGGAATGTATTTCTGTTTGAGCTCAAACCGTATTTGCCTCCTTGATTTGTATAAAGGAGCTCTGGGTTCTGCTGCAGTCTCCCAGTTGGACCGGCTGCATCAGGATAAAAATTTGTTTTCTTTTCCCGAAACCCCTTTTGATGAAAAATGCAAATTCTATTACAATGAAATGTGTAATGAATTTGTGATCATTTTGCCCAATGATTAGCTTCGGAGAAAGTTGAAAGATAATTGCGTAAAAGCGCTCAATGGTCTTGTTTTGACATTTTCTAAAGGTACTCTTTCAATTCCTACTCCAAACTTTCCTTTAATTGTGTAAGTGGCTCCAAGACATTTTCAAGAAATCAATAAGAGGAATGTTTTCAGTTTGATTGAAACATAGTGTTTTATATGACCCACTTTACTCTTCTTTCAGGTTGTGATTTGCCAAAGGTTTTAAAAATATGCCTGGTTTTGATCCAGCCCCAAGTGATTTTTTTCTGAGTTTTTCAAAATTACCAGTAATCCAAAAAATACCCTCTTTCTTATGAGGTCCTTCAGCTCCCTTCAGTGCTTCCCTGCATGTAAAATATGGTTAATAACTTCCTGTCTTATGGAAGGCCTGAGATAATAAGATTTCAAGTCACTTGGAGATCCTCAACTGAGCTCTGTCAACAAGAGCTTTTAGATCAGCAGAACCCCTTATACTGGCCATCTTTGCTAGAGATGGAGTGGTGAAGGGTGCAGACATGGGGGTCCTGGACCTGGCGAAGGGACAAGCTCCATGTTTCTGATGGCTTTGCGCTGCTGTCAGGCAGCTGCCTGTGGATCTCAGTGAAGTTTATCCTGGCAATAGTCATGGGCTTTCACACCTGTATGCAGGGCTGCACATTGCTGAGTTGAGTGTGGGCTGAGTGCTTGGGCTGTGAGCTGTTTTGAAGTCTCAGCAAGCTTAGCTTTTGGTTCTGGGCTGAGCTTTTATTGCCTTGAGTTGAGGGAGGCCTTGTATGCGAATGGAGCAGAGCGCTGGAGCACTCTGCGGATGTTAATCTTCAGCCTTTGACACATGCCCCGTGGGGTAGGAAGCATAGAGAATTGATAAAGTCAAGACCTGTTGTTGTGCACACCTTTCTCACCGCTTTGGCAACCTCTGAAGCAGTTTTCTAATGAGTATTTGTATTTGTTCTTTGCTGTTTTGCTTGAGTTCCTGAACCTACTGAAATGAATTCAAAGGGAAAATGGATAGTATCTTTGGGACTCCATAGAAACAGCACAGCTCCCCTGGGACAAAGATCACATAGTTAGGGGGATTATGCTGGAAAGAGTTTAAAAGAAACTCCATTAGAAGGAGGAGGTGCCAGAGATGACAACCCCCCTGCCTTGTTGCCCCCTTACAGCTTTCTGACTCTGTTCTGCCAACCCAAGTGACTTTGCAATTTGCAGTGAACTTTGGCCAAAGAAACAAGCTTCGAACTTGATCAAACGAACTTGATCAAATCCAAGTGAGCAGGTGTCCTTAACCTTTCCATGCACTGTCTAGAGGTGAGGTTGCATGACTGCCCATTCCCTGCAGGGAAGAGCATGTCCCACTGTTTTTTCTTACTCCCCTGAAGCTCCCCACCTGCAGATGTGATCAGTCAGCCAACATCCCAAACTGGGAGCCTTTCTCAGTTGCGTGTGTTTGCAGGGATAATGAAGGGCCACCTAACAGTGGGGACCTACAGTTATGTACCTGGTACAACTGAGAATATCATAGCCCTGCATCTAAGATGTATGTCTTAGATAGACAAAACATGAAGAATGAGAGGAAGAACTGCAAAACATTAAAAAGTGAATAATGAGGTAGCAATGACTCTAGCACCTTCCCTCTTCAGCTGCTTACATCTTGGACCATCTACTACTCCAGGGTCTCGTAGGAAGGCTGTAGAGACACTTGCCAAACCTGTTCCAAAGGTGGTTGTTAATTCTACTTTCTAAACAGGTGCTGATAAGTGGATTATGTTTTGAGACCAACTCATGCTAGTATGTTGAGTTATCATTGGTCAAATTCAAAGCTATGTCCACACAGGTCCACTTGGCAGTGAAGCCAAGGTGAAGTAACATGGACCGATGTGTTGTATCAGTAATTCGCACAAACTAAATGGACCTGAATAGTCCAAAACAAGACCTAGCTCCAAGAAAGGAGCCATGCACTGCTTTGCTGGAATAAGGTGTCATGAAGGAAGCTCTATATCCTCACTTCTTGTCTGTACGTTTTGCAGGGCAGGCTGGAGCAAGTGTGGTGATGTGGTCAGCAGTGCACGCTTCACTAAGGTGTGGACCTCTTTCAGCTTAGACAGCATTGGAAAGCGTGGAGAGAGGGAGAAATCGTAGAGAGGAGGACTGAAGCTCTTGATTTTGATCCTAAATGTCTCTGTGATTATTAGTGCAAGTGATTTGCCAACATCCTCTATTTTTTGTGGCGATGACATTTAATATAGTTTAGAGGTGTGGACAGTACTGAGAAAAATACAGGGTGGAGAGTGCTTCTAGGTAGGCTAGACAAGCGCGGCTATTAGCTGGTCTGATGGTAGCTGCATGTGCCTGTGGATTATAGGCTCAGTGGGTCTAGGTCTAGCCTGCTTTGGACATTTGCCTGTATCACAAATCACCACCCACCTTCCTGCTAACTGGCAGACTCAGCCAAGCAGGACAAGAAAAGCATGGGTCATAAACCTCAGTGCTCCTGCTTAGGGCTGAAGCATGTTGACATGGAAATTTTCAGTGATGCTCTTTGTAGAAAATTAGAAGGCTTCTCTCTCTAAGGCTCTTAATCTGGTACCTTGAATCACCATTAGACTCACAAGGGAAAAGAAGAAGCAAATATTCCTTACCCTTTTTATTGTTTTACATTTAGTCAACATTTAATATTTTTGGAAGACTTGGTATACTGATTGCTGTAATTGAGTAACCCTTGCAGGAGAGGAGCTATGTCTTGCTTTTAATCCAATTGCTAGCCAACTCTAAGCAAAACCCAGCTAGAAAAAAGGTGCTGCATGTGTAGTTTTTCCAAATGCTGTTGCACGCTTAGGAAGGGCAGCAGGGAAACCAACATTCCTGTCTCCAGAGAACAATCCACAGAAATTCACTGGGGGGAGGGAACAAACCCCCAAATCCAACGCACAAAACACTTCAAACAGTTTCCTACTACTGAGATATACTCTGCAGAGAGGCAGTGTTGGCTTACCTTCTCCTCTAGCATTTCCTTCCTTTCAGTAGTTGGCGGGGGGGGGGGGGGAGGGGGAGGTGGAGGGCTAAGCAGCTTGGTTGTCCTTAACCAGGACTTCTGTGCAAAGTGCTCCATGTGCTACAGGAATTAGGCCCTAGGGAAAGGGGATTTCTGCTCGGGGGAGAAGGCTGGCTATCCTCCATGGCTGTCCATCCCACTTCTGAATCTGTTGCATGGTTCCTTCTCCCTGCTCCAAGTTATGCTGGTGAAGCTGCAGCATCGCTGAAGCATTGCAGTGACTGGTTATTAAGGCTGCCTTGAACTCTTAATGTTTCACTAAGGCTTTGCGCCCAGGAAATCTCTCCAGTCTCCTATGAAATAAATCCTGGTGGTCAGCAGATGAATCACTAACAGTGACTTCAAAGGAAATTCAGTTCCTGAGAATTCTATTTTTTTTCCTTAATCAAGGTACTTTCCATTCCTATTTATTAATTAATTACCAACCAGAGCTATTGTTATACTCTGCTTAATGACTTGCCTTCTATTCTCATTCTTGTTTGCACTGGTATGAAAAACTAATTTAAAGAGAAGACTTCAACGGGCTCATATTACAGTGTCACAAAGGAAGGACAGCAGGTTTGAAATAAAACATCCCTGTTACAGTAGGGTGCAAGCACAGTCTCAGCTGGAAAAAGGCTAGTGAATTAAATGGGGAGTACACAGAACCTGTGCCTGAATCTGCAGAAACCCCAGCTTAGCCAAAAGGATATTGTTTATTCGCTTTTTGAGTTTGCTTAGCTTGGGCAGTGAAACTTGTCTGGCCAGTTTGAAGCCTTCTACTTCCTTGTTCTTATGTTCAGAATAAGTGGGAAATACATATTTTGCAAGGGAAAGCTAAAACTCAATAATAATTTTTGCTGAAAAGGGGGAAAATAACTCTAATTTTAGTTCAGTATGTACCTGATAGCAAAAAGAAATTGAAAAACTTACTAGAAGACCATCCATTTTGAGGCTTTATCACAGCCCCTGGATCAGATTGTGTTTCAGACTTTCCAGACGTGCTACAGAGACGTAAAGGGGATCTTTAGGAGCTTTAGGCCTCCATGTTAAAGGGATGCAGCTAAAAAAATACAGAGAGGAAACTTGACATCAGTTGTTAACCAGTACTTTAAACTCTGTGTATTATGAATATCTTCTTTATATGTACATATACATACATACATATACGTGTGTGTGTGTGTGTGTATATATATATATATTTAAAGATGAGGAAATGCCAAGGAAGTTTTTTCTGCATGATGAGTGATGAGCTTTCGCCAGTGCCCCCAGGCAATGGTTCGGACATGGTGCTGTGCTCCGGTAGTTACACGATTCAGTCCTCCCCGGGGGCTATGTAACAACTTTATCTGGCTTCTTCCAAAGAAAGCACACTTTTTAAGGCTGGATTTTACTGCGTATATCCAGAGTATCAGGTATAAATCTCTAATTCAGAGAAAAATCAGCACTCTCCTTGCCCTTGTTTTTAGTCTATGCACCCTGTAGACGTTTGTGCACTTTTGAAAAGAAAAGCATCTGCTTAGAGAAGAGCTGTTTTGGTGGCACAGACATTGTCTCCTGACCAGCAGAATAGGTTGTCTCTGATTTGTGCATATTTCACCAGAGATTCACATTTTCCAGGAAGTTTGTGCCTCTGAAAATCAGACACTTTTAAGGTGTTTTGGTGGCTAATACTGGCAGTGCTCCAAATCACTGGCTGTTTTTGAACTTCTTGGCTCAACTGAGTAGCAGCTGTTTGGTGGATGCTGGAAACTGAGATTTTGTGCTGTTGTACATATTTTGAAGCTGACCCAGTCCCTACCTCCTCAGCTAATACTGAACCTGGATTGAGGATTATTTTTTGGCTGGTCTTTTAAATGCAGATCTCACTTGCGCATTTCCAGGGAATGATCTCTCACGTGATAAATATCTGTGGACACTAGAGGGGAGCACAGAGAGTATTGACCAGTCTGGGTCTGTTTCCAATAAGGAAGTTGGACAAAGTTGTTTGTTGTGAAGGTACCTGAAGATCAAATAGATGCAGTGGTGTCTGTAAGATGGGACATCAGCCAAACTTCTGGGACACACCTGTGCGTGCGAGGTGTGCAGGCCAGTTCAAAGCTAAATGGGATCCTAGGAGAGAAGTGGAAGAAAGGCTTTCTGCATCCTAATTTTGGCATACTAACAGGACCACAAACAGGGTCTGCTATTGCTGGTGAGGAGGAAAAGATACCCCAGGCATTTATTATAAAATACAAGTATAGCCCATAGATCACTGTTGAATGAGGAAACCGCATCCCTGTCCTCGTTGGAGCCTGCTTGACCGTTCCCGCTTTCCTGAAATAACCACGGGCTGCTACTGAATCAACGAGAAATCGAAAACTTGCAGCTGGCAGCAGCACCTGTGCGCGCGGCCCCGTCACCCCGCCGTGCCCTCCCCGGGGACGGCATCCAGCTGCGGAGCGGGGCGGCGGAGCTGGCGAGCCGCGGGGTCAGCCGGGGAGGCAAGGGGCCGCCCGGCTGCAACACTGCGCCTCTTGTGCGGGGGGATTACTGCGGGAATTAGTGCCGGTGCAGCGAGACGAGCTCTGGGGCAACAACTGCGAGTGTCCGTTCCCCCAGCCCTTCCCAGGGAATCTGCCAGGCCGGCCCGTCGCGAATGCCGGCCCCGGTGTGTCGGATCAGCACAGCTGTATGCGCGCCACTGCTAATCCGTCTGCACAACACGCCGCGCGCCAGCTGCCCGGGCGCGGGGCCCGGCCTGCAAGGTGCCGGGGCCGCCCGCTCCGTGGGGCGAGCCAGGGCCCCGAGGTGCAAGAGGGACGTGGGATTTGAATCTGAGGCTGCAGATGGAGGTTTCGGGTGACCGCTAGCGGGATGCAACCAAGCCCCGGTTCGGGAGATGTGCAAGCCTTCGTCTCGCCGGGCTCAGCCTCCTCCTCGCCTCTCCCCCTGGAAGTCTTCAGTGCACAGCTCGTTCCTCCAACAGTTGCAACCTCAGTTTGATAAATCCTTTAATCTCCTGTTGGATCGGTGCTCATGAAGGAGAAAGCAGCAATACTTCCTCTTCCTCACCGTTATCGTCGCTGTCTCCCCTGGGGCCGCGAGCCCTCGCAGGCAGGGCAGCACGCACAGCTCCCAGCTCCAGCACGTCGCGATCGTGCACCTTCGTTGCAGCCGCTCTTCCCGACGTGCTTTGAGATGCGAGAATGGTGCATGGCATTTTCTTCCCCTTCCGTTTCTGGAGTAATTAGTCCCTGTGAGTTAATTTCCCAGCCGTCGGGGCAGGCAGATGGGTTGCAGACCCTGCTCTCCTGCTCCGGATGAGGAGCTCTCAGTGCCGTGCTCCCAGCCCCAGAACATGCAGCACGTTTGCCTCTGATTAGGACTGCTCCTGCTTTCCAGCTTTCTGTCACCACACTATTGTTTTATAACTTGATACCTAATTTATTTTAGTGACAACAAATAATTTGGCAAGTGTTCTCCACCCTTGTTCTGGCAAAATGCTGTTCTAAGGTTGATAAAGCTGTTAAATTGGGGAGGTTGTTCTATATATTTTTTAATAGAAACCAAAAGACATCAAGAAAATCTTTGAAAAAGTACCACTGACAGCCCTGCCCTTTAGCCAGAGCTGTCTGTCAAAAGAGAAGCTGCTGTGCCGAAAATTTGTATTGACGGCAAGAGGCATGACATGCGTACCCGGCACCCAGCAGGGCTTGTTCAAGGACGCTCCCCTTCTTCCCTTCCCGTTGCAGACCCGAGCGCCGAGAGCGATTGCACCCTTGCAGCAGCAATAACAACCCGGCCCTTTTCCTTCCTGTTTACTGAAGCGCCAGGCTGCTTTCTAACCTTGGTTCATTATCAAATGCTTCTGTTTAGAAAAGCCACAAGGAAAGGCAGTGCTGAGACACGAATCTCTCTTGCGTTCCTCCAAGAACCCCATGTTAACGGTGCTGTGAAGGCGATGGGCTGTGTGGATGAAGCAGGGGTGGAAGAAAAAGGGAGGAGATGGGGATTCCGGTCTCTCCTGTTCCCTGGTGAAGGCAATGGATTTTCATAAGATCTGAGGAGCTGATGGCGACCGGCTCTGCCTCTCTAGGAAAGGAGGCTTGGGGGAGAAAATCCCTCTGCCCACACAAGGCTCTTATTTTGCATGCCTGTTATTTTGTTGGGGACACCCTTATCAGCTCCTACTGACTCCTGCTGCAAGCACAGGATTAAATAAAAGACTTACAAAAGACTGGTGTGAATATATGCTGTGGTCTGTGTCTGCCAGAGAAGGAGCAAAGCCCTGGAAGGGACAGAAATGTTATTTACATGAGGTCCTCTCCCCATCCTGCAAGAGATGTGGCTCTGACCTTATCCTGCCTGACATCCAGGCCACACCAGTTTGCCCAGCCTGCAGATTGCGCAATGGTCTGCAGAGGTTCCCCCTCCTGGAAAAACACGCCTTATTTCTTTGGAGGTCCTAGGGAAACTCTAGTCTTATTTCTTATTCTGATAAGTAAAAACAAAGAGCCAAAGTGGAGCAAAACCAGATGCATTAATTAAACACAAACTCTACAGTCCCTGCATGTTCCTGATGTGAAATTGGCTCTGATTTATCAAGGCGTATTTGGCTTGCAAAGAATGGGGCCAAATGTCTCAATCTACAGTTCTGTGCTCGCCGGAGCCCACAACACTTGGCTTTTCTGTGCTGATTCGTGGGCAGGAAGGGAGCTGCCAGCCTGCAGGAAGACGGCGGCCTCTGCAACAATTCCTCCTTGTTTGCGCTGGTATGCGAACCCACGGCCGGAGACCTGAGTGGGACACAGGTGACACCTCCACTGTGTAGAAACAAGCTTTATAGAAAAGAATGATGCCTCTGTAGCATTTCTTTCCTGGAGCTCTAAAATTAAAGAAACAAACAGATGCAAACTGGACCCGTGAACCAAAGACGGCAGTGTGTGCAGTAGGCTGAAACCAGCATTGACCAGAGTTGCAGTGCTGTGCCAACGAGGAGGACACAGTGCCCTTGGACCTGGCTCTGGGATTCTCCGTCCAGCTCTTAAAACTTGAAAATATGTTCTTGGGGGATTCTTGAAAGGGGCTAGTACTAAGGAGGGAAGGAGTGCCAGGCCAACACAAATGTTAAGCTAGCTATGTTAAGCTTTCCTCTGTGTCCACCAGGGATAGGTCCATCAAAGATGGGCTGACACTGCAGCAAGAAGGGTTTTTAAGTTATAAAAATGGCTGTAACCGGAAGGAGTTAAGCACTGGAAGAAATGGCCTGGAGTTGATGTGGAGTCATCATCACTGAAGCTGTCTAAGACCAAGCTCAATGAACGGCTGTTGGCCTTGATTCTGGAGCTGCTGTTCCTGCTTGGGGCAGAAGGATGGACTCAGTGACTCTTCAGGTCGATTCTGCTCTGTTTTCCATGAGTCAATGGCAATAGCATATGACTTGGTTTATGCTGCTGTTTGCAGAGCTTCTTCATCCAGCAAATGTGTCTGCCTTTGCTGTTACTAACAGCGTTGGAATTGCCATCAGGGGCGTGGGGTTTCCTGCCTCCAAATTTAACCCGTGTGTAAATGCTATTTCACTGTGGCGTAGAAGGCACCAGCAGCAGCACGGGAGCAGCTCAGGACCTGTCGTGCCTTGGTCTAATGCTCTGCGTCGTGCCTTATTTGGCAGCCAGTAATACAATGTTCAGGGTCTGCTGTTGCAGTCTGGGATTCGCAGGGTGACTGCTCAAATGCTCAGCAAAGCATTTGGCTAAGACAGGAATACCACCACCAGCTGGAAGGCCGCTGGTCTCCACTGGCAGTAGCCAAGGTAGAGGTGTTTTCTTCCTGTCACTGATAGGGGTAAATCCATGGGATAAACTAACTTCGGCTGTGGTTATTTCTGGTTCAAACTACCTGTGCCACTGCTGGTCAGAGAAATCTGGAGACTAACAGACAGTAGAAAGGTTGATTTCTACATTCAAAACTTGCTGCAGGAAATTGGCTGTTTCTGTTCAGAGTTGGGTTTCCTGCCGTGGTTTTATTCTGATAGAGTTACTACCAAACCTGTTGTTGAGGGGGTAGTTTATATTGAAATATATACTGATATTTGGGAAGGGTCAAATCATTAAATACATTTTGCATATGAATTTCAGTAATCTCTGAGCGTGCTTACTTTCCCAAGCATGCCATGTACGTGGTTTATTCACAGGCAGAGCTAATAATTGCAGTTATATGGAAGGGAAGACATCAGAATCCAATAACGAGGATTTGATGGCGAGAGAATACCAGTAAGACAGAGGTCATAAAAATACCATACACAAACCCAGCTGTTTATCCATTTCCTCTATTGCTCATCATTGTAATGTCTGCTGGCTGAATTACCTTTTTTTCTTTTTTTTTTTTCATTCAAAAGATGATAAATAGCCTGGAAAATAGAAAAAGATTATGCTCTGAACTGAGAGAGAAAGATTCTCAACAGAAAAAGCAGTTTTTCTTTCAAGTGCACCTCTGAGCTGAGTTATGCTGGCGCATGGCGCAGAGAAACTGGTATTTGTGACTGTGTGTAAAAATATAGGCCATGTCTAATTGCAACTATTTTGCCTGCTTGAGCTTACTGCAAATTGAGATGTTTTCAAGAAAAAGGTTCAATTTCCCTGATAAGGTAAGTCATAATTAGGCAGGGTCTTCTTCAATTAGCTCCAAACTTAACTTGACCTCTAGATGGTTAATTTGGGACTGTCAGCCCCGTCAGGTTCCCAGAAAGTTGGTTTTAGCTGTACCTGAGATGCTTGCGAGCCATCAGCCAAGCCCGTTTTGGGTCGGCGCAGGGACAGGGTGCTGTTTTCTTGAGCCGGAGCCGCGTTCCCGCAGGCTCCGTGTGCAGCCGTGGGGCTGATGCAGCTGAGCCCGAGGCTCTGGCCGGTGTTTGGGCCAGTCCCGGGGCTCAGTGCCCGGGTGGGCAGTGAGGTCGCTGGGAGTCTGTAGCAACAGGTACCTATTGCTCCCTTCTGGCTCCCAAATGTGAGAAACCCGACAGCTTTTCTATTTCTCCTTGTCCTGGAGGGCCCAGAGGAAGGGCTGAACGTGCTGTCTTTCCCCTTGTCCCCATCCTCCTGCTTTCTGGCCAGCAATTTCCAAGCTGATCCTGAGGCAAGGGGTGATTTGGAGTCCCCTGAACAATTCTCAGGAAGGAAGACAATAACGATTTTAAATGAAAATAGTTACAAGTGGGGAGTCGCCGTGCCGAGACATAATTCATTTCAGACTGCCTGTCTTGCAGCTATTTGCCAATTCCTTCAGCATGTAATCTTCCCATTTCCTACAGGCGAACTCTTTTTTGCGCACTTATAATTAGGTGCGTTTTTTTCTCCTCTCTCTCACTAACCTCAGGCTCCAGGCTTGCAGCTTCCGAAAGTAGCTCACGTCCCATTAAAAATAAAAAATTTTTTTATTACTCTGGTCTTCAGGGGAGAGGGAGCTGGGGAAGGAGATTACACAGAGAGTCAGAGGGAAAAGTTTTGGCCACAGCGTCCTGGAGGAGTTTGGGAAGGAGCAGGGAGCCAAGACGGTGGTTGCACGGGGTCGGGGCCGGCTGCGTGGGGATGTGCCCAGGAGCATCTGACGCCAGGAGCGGTGGGTGGCTGCTGGGTGGGAGCGGGATCCGCATGGGAATGGCGACGTCTTGGAGAGGTTCTCGGCTGCAGACTAACTGCTTGACTTCACGAAGCAAAAACCTCGAGCAGAGGCGGTTTCCCCTTTATTGCTTTGGGGATTTGACATGATTACATACATTAACTTGTGGCTTTTCTCTTGTAATTGCTGGTTACTTCCTATAAATGTGTATGCGTGGATATGCACACACACTCACAAATATATATAATATAAATATATGTATATATAAAAGTATATATAAATATTATATATATATATATATATGCACACACACACACGCAGTATATGTATATAGAGACAGAATTATACATAATGTTATCAAATTTCATCTCACCGTGATAGAAGGTCCCATCAAACGCCAGCCATGGGGACTCTGAAAATATGTCCTGGGTGATCTGAAGAGTGGAACGATATTTATGTGCCCGTTTCTTATCTACTTGCTTTAGCATTGTAACCCCACTTTTGAAGGTTCCTCGGTAACAGATAAAGTCACCACTGTTGTCTTGTGGGTGTCTGAGTGGAAAGAAGAAATGAAGGCTCATACAGTCCTCATTTCCTGAGTAGGAGCAACTGGTGCTCAAGCTTTCCTTGGTTTGCATGTGAGGTTGTGTGGGATGCATGCGGATCTGCCGGGCTGCAAAGAATCAGGATTTGCAAGACTTGGAGGCAATTGCCTCTGGTTTGTATCCAGAAAGGATTTCTCTAGTTCATGAAATATATGTCGTAGGAGATGCTGGGGAAACCATGAGTTGATCTGCTATGGAGGAATCGGAACGTGTTCAAGCAATGCTCATTGTAGATCTAACATGGCCAGGGGACACCAAAGCATATATGTAGGGCTGGTGTCAGAAGATACCTGTCTGGCACAGTGGGAAACAGTAAGAGAGAGACACACGGCAGCAGTTTGATTTATGAGTGAAGGAAAGAGGCAAGTTATGCTCCGTTTTCTGTGATCTACTAAGCGCTATGCGAATCAGAAGTGGTTTGTATGAAGACAATCTGAAAATATGGCTATTTTTTCATTAATAAAACCGCCTGTTTTGACATATCCTCTAGATGGAGAGTAGACATAAAAGGAGACTCTAGCTGTTTGTTCAAATTTGTTTGCACTGTTTTTATATTATATTAATCCCATTCTTCAGAGATTCTACTGCTCATCCACAGGGACAAGGAAGGATTTATTTCTGACTCTTTTAGCATGATTTAGCTTCTGGTTTTGAGATTTTTTTTTCCCCTCTGAAACAGTGGAAATTGGCCACAGCTAGAAACAGGATGTTGAGCAAAGCACTTATGCTCCTAGTGGTATTAAAATCTTTTGGATGCCTGGTGGATAGATCATTCTTCTATGCTCTGGGTTAAACAAACTGTCAGATTTAGGATCCAGAAATCATTTCTAGCGGGTCAGAAGGGCAAGGACTACTGAGTTCCTTTGGAAAATGGAGATGGACTATTACATAAGATTATTAGGGATTTTATCTAACAAATTCCCTGCCTTTGCAGGGACTTTGATGTTAGTGATGCTCTCGCCCATTACAGCTGTGTTCTCCAGTGCGTTGCAAGGTCCTGGGGGGGCTTAGCGGCAGCGGTGAATGAGTGTGTAAGGAGCGGTGCTCTGTGATCCTTCCTGGACTAAATGCCTCTTGCTCTACCAGAAAGTCAACGGATTGGCATGGATGTTGGAGTTGGTCCGTTGGAGCCTTTACTTGTGATAAAGAAACATATCAGCTTTACAGCTGAGGGTTCAACCTTTCAAAGAACTTGCTGGGTTCTCCTCCCCCCCTCCCAACTCTTAAAAAAATATTAGTAAAAAGGATAATTCAGGCTAGAGTTGAATGAAAACCCGCAGATCACTTGATTTAATCTGTGTCACAGGATCTCGTGTTCCCTGTGCAGCAACAGGCTCTGTGGAGGCTGGCTGAGGCTTGTACCACGGCACAGCTTGGCACCGGCAACGTTTTGACAGGCTCCAAGGATTAGCCGACGAAGTTTGCCTTTGGGGACTATTGCCACAGAATGGTGCAGAGCAGCTCCTTCTTCTGCTCACTGGCTTTTTGCAAGGGAAGAAGCTGGTTGCAGCCCTTACACTGGGGTCTAGCAGCCTAGATAAGGCTAAAATGAAACTGTCTCACAGCTGGAAGGAGCTGTCTGATGACCTGTAAAATGAAACCTCTCAAAATGCAAGACAATATGTTTCTGGAGAAACTTATGCGCGTGATTGGGATAGCATTAACTTTGGTCACCCAGAACCATGCCTTGATACCGCTAAGGACAGCCCAGCGCAAACTTCTGCTCTGTGTGCTCCAGAAGCTAGGAAAAATATTCAGATGAAATTTTGGAACATAGCAACTAGTACAGTTCAGGATTACAAAACTGCCAGATGGATTTTGGTGTTCAAAAACCTAGCAAACTTAATTAAAATGAATGCAGATTTCACAGTCGTGTCCTCTGGCTTTCTGAAATGCCAGCTTTCATTTGGGTGGTCTTTTCCTCTGGTATCTCATCTCGCTCCGTCACTCTGCTTCAGTCTGTTGAGCTGCAACAGAAACCTGGGACTTCACAGCTCATTTCTCTAATACAGAGCATGGTTGCTGTTTTGATATCGTTTGTTTATTTATTTTATTGATACCAGTTTTGGAACAGAGACAATCCTGTCTTCCAGGAATCTCAGTGCACAATCAAGGCCCGTTTTCCAAATAGTTTTTCTGCCTTGGGAACTAAGTCTAATCACAGCCTTTGCAACCCACCCCACTGCTCACCACGGCCCTTCCCGATAATCTCTGCTCAGCAGCACAGGCAAGAGGGCTACCAGCTTTCTTTTGCTAAAAGCAATGCTGCCGCCTGATAGCCTAGCAATATAACAATTTCTAAAGAAAATGAGACCAAAGGTATTTTAACGTTGCTGTCATGCCACAGAATGAACTACGCTTAAATAATTGTGTTACGGTTCAGTCACTGTGTCTCCAGAAAGCCCCAAGGATTTTGGAAGCGGATCAGCAGTGGGCAACAAAAATGCCTGAAGATGTGAAAAGACTTAGAGCGAGGCTGTTTAGTTTGGAGAGAAGAAAAGGAAAAGGTGCTTTGGAGGGTGTGTACAGAACGTGGAAAGGAAAGGTCTCTTCTGTGGGCTTGCTGAGGCTGCAGACTTAAATTTGAGGCTAAGCCGTGAGCAGGTAAGGGGCTGCAGGCCAAAGAGTGAAAGGCAGCCTGGCAGATGCCTTCCCCGCAGTCCAGCATATGCCTAAACTCCTGAACCGCGAGCGATTTTCATGGAGTCGTGTAATCTATCCACCCCAGCCTTGCTAGGATGACATGGAAAGACAGAATGATTTTCTCCAGTTCAAGAAAGCTGCAAAGCACTGCTTACACTAACATTAGCGCTTAAATCCCTTCATTCCTAGAGAATGAAATGGATACCGATAATTATTAATGGACAATAAACTTAGAGTGGAAAGGCAAAATTCATCTGGCTGTGGACAGTCTAGTATTTACAAATATGTCAGGCCAGTGGAAAAATTCCACTGAAATTGTATTACTTACTGTTATTTTTTTGAGCAAATACTCCTAAATATTATTTTATGGAAAGCTCTAATTTGCTTATATTAGCAAAATTAAATTGTCATGGGTATCAAAGGGTCAATAAGAACTATTTTCAGTTGCTGCTTCTTTATGGTACTTGAAATATACTGGCTGAAACAATGTTTTGAGAAGACATGGAAATTCAAAGAAATATCAATTATCAAGTAAATGGTGATTTTTTTTCAAATTTCCACATTTCTTAGTTGTACATATAATTTTTAAATTGGCTTTTTTAATTGCAAATGTCAGTATTTTTTGTTGCTTTTGTTTTGTTGTTTATAAATATGTCCATTTAGAAAGTTCAACGCTGTTCATTTAGTCATCCCACCTTTGACATTTTTGCCTCCTTTGGAGATTAAAAAAACACTTCAAAATATTGGAATTTCCAGTAAATAGAAAATCTATTTGTGAGTCTCTTCTTCTTTGACAGATAACTATGCACGTAACAGTCCCATGGTTGGGTGCATTTATCATTCTCTGCTCATAGGCACGTCCTCGTTAAGTTTTTCTGGAACCTGATCAAGAGCTTGTTCCCTAGGAATTAGCTCGTGTGCAATGTAATCTACTTAAGCCCATTTATTTCAGTAATGGATGAAAGACTGTTCATAGAAGTGACAGATAGGTGGTCTTTGAGCAGGACTATCAGGGAGTTGTTCAAGCAAATTAGAGGCCACCAGCAAATTGTTTGGTCAATGCTTTAATGACTGCATGACATTGTTCCAAGGTTTTTGATCTCCAAGGTTTGTGGATATTTCAAGGTCAGGTAATTGCCTGGGTTTTATTTAATTCCTGAACTTCTCTCTTTGCAGCTGACACGTTTCAGGCCACCACAGCAGACCAGGGAGATGCCCTCACCAGCTGTTACAAAGGGAATTGAGAAGGACATTCACTCTGGCCCAGGCTCTGCTGCCTTCCTAGAAAAGAGACATTTTTTTGGATGGATGCCAGTGAGGTACTC
This sequence comes from Rhea pennata, assembly GCF_028389875.1. NCBI lineage: Eukaryota > Metazoa > Chordata > Aves > Rheiformes > Rheidae > Rhea > Rhea pennata. The sequence goes on along the minus strand of NC_084677.1, from coordinate 17,538,304 downwards.
TCATGCAGTACTTGTCTCAAGGGTGACCTATGATGAAGCGCGACCCATTCTACTCTTAGCTGACGGATAGCTGTGGACAGCAAAAAAGGCAGATGGTGGAGAAGGGGAAACTTTTACAGCATGAGGTTAGGGTCTCCTGGCCAGCTGAGTACCTTTCTGTATTTCATCTGGACAGCTCTGAAGTGTAGGATAATTAATGTGTTCAATGGACCAGAACTGACCCTGGGAGCCTTAAGGATCGTCCCTCACTCTGGGAATGGAATAGATGATGCAGACGTTAGAAATGACTATTTGTCCAGACACCTTTGGTTAAATTTAACACAGCTCAGACTCTACCTTCCTCCACCCTTTCCTGACACATCCACCAAAATCCTCCACAAAATTCTGTGTATCTGGACTCGGACCAGTTCAAAAAGCTTACTGTGTTATTCCTGCGAGGGCTTTTGTTCTGTCTCTTTGCTTGCTTCCAAAAGACAAAGCAGACCTGAATTTTCCTGAGAAAACCTACTCTTGTGAGATACCTTGTTGACTTCTTTAAGACTGCGGTGGTTAAAGAGAGAACCAGTGAGATGGCCAGATGCTTGGGTGCTCCTTTAAATTATCCTCCTTCTAAAAGATGAGACAACCTGGTGAAAGTTTTCACTTATGTAATGTATTCTTAAAAGCCATGTGATTTTTCTCACATTGCAGCAGTACCTTGAAGGGACCCTTCCCCCCACCAAGCTCTAGGGATCTCTTACACTAAACTTTTAAAATTCAGCTCCAACATAATGCTAGGACTGAAGTGCTCAGCCCAGAGAGGAGCCAGAGCAACCTCCTGGGGTGCATGTTACAAGAGCCTCCCATCTTTGCCAATCCACAGAGGTCACGAGTTGTCACAGCCAGCAGCTGCAGAGCCTGTACTCTTTGGTTCAAGCTGTTACAGCTTTTAACTGAGGGGTGGATTTACTGGGGATGAGAAAAATGAGCTTTAGCTCTCCCATTAACTATATCCTCTAGCTCCCTTGGCAGCTTGTGCAGTCAGCTGCTGCCCACTGGCTCCACTGGTGAGAAGCCACAGTGCTATGATTATGATTTTTTCTGTAATTCTGTAGCACTTATGAACCTTACCGCGCTGGATCCTGCATCCAAAAGGGCCGTCTCTGTAGCAGCATCATGCTGCAGGGCTAAGCTCTTCCCACCAGCCCCAGCATCGTGTAGTCCTGGCAGTGAAACAGGCTCCCCACGGGCAAGCTTGGGCTCATGAAGGTGGTAGCTGCATGCTGCTGGTGCCATCCTACCCTCTGAGGATCAGAGATGTTGGGTGCTTTGGCTCTTTGCAATCCTTTTGACTCCCCTTGCAGTGGAGCTCAGTGACCAAGAGAAGGCCACATCCCTGCCCCACAATTCCACCTTGGAGGTGAGCTGCTGCATCTACTTTGAGCTTGCTGTTCGTTTAGTTACCTCGTTCCCAGTTTTCCAGGCTGAGCTGCGCTCTTTCCATGGCAAGTTTCATGGCTGGCCACAGGCTCTCCTTATGGCAGTGCCCTCTCGGAGGAGCTGGCCTCTGCAGAGGTGTCTGCCTATTCCTCCATATCCGCCATTTCCAGAGACTGGAAACGGAGCTGACTGTGTTTGTCTGTGGCCCTTGACAGGGCCTTAATCACATCACTATTTCTCCCTAATACCCAAGAGTGTCTGAAAATGGGAGAAACAGCACACACAAAATAGTTTGTGCCTGATTGTGGCCATAGGGACCTGTGCCTCAGCAGACCTCACCTAGGTGTTGTGCAAAGGAACCTTTCCATGGGAATCAGCAGGAGCTTGTTGAGCTGGTACTAGGGCCAGTCCAGCTCCCGTTCCTGCTGATGGCAAATGTTTGCTGACTTCAGTATGCCTCAGTTGTGCACGCTTTGATGCATATGACTTTTTTTTGGTACCACATGTTTTGAATTTCAGCATTTTGCATTTAAGCCTCTCCTCTGTGCCTCAACCTCCACCCCTCAGATATACAATGAAGATAAAATAAAAAATAGCAAGAACAGTTTATCTCCGTCCATTTCACTAGGCAGTACTAACACCTTAGCAAACAGTTGATGTCTATATACTTCTATCCTTCTGCCTTCGTTAACTCAGGTTATTGATCGACTCCTTTGAGACTGCTTTCCTAAAGAGAGATGCAGCCTAGTTCAGAGGAAACCCCATGATAAGGGCAGTGGTGTAGGAAGCAGAAGTCCTGTGTTCTTTCCCCAAGGCTAGAGCTAAATGCATCTGCCTGGGAATGGGGCTCTCTCCAGGAGCCTCCTGCCAGGCAGTGCTTATCAAGGTAGAGCAATGGGATGAAAACAATTAGACTCCTGTTTCATCCTGATATGTTCTCCTCCTCTTGTGTCTTCCTCATGTGGCTATAACCCCCAAAGCCTCTGAATAACAGACCTGGAAACAAAATGTTCCAACCAGCCAGATTATCAGGGCTTGATCTGTCCACTCGCAGTCTGCTTGGCGATGGCTGATAGCAGCTGCATTTGGAAAAAATTCAGGGGTGATGGATGAATCCTCTGCCCCCAGCTGGCAGCTCTCCTGTCCTGGCTGCAGCTCAGCGTTGAGATTGGCCTTGGGTTTGGTTTCCCGGCAGTGTCAGAGCTCCTGCTGCCTCACCGAGCTGCTGCAGGGATTCCCTCACTCTGCGGCATCGCCACGTCACTTGGCAGATCCAGATGGCCTCTGGTCCTCTGCTTACCCCTCACCTCCCAACCCCATTACCCTCCTTTGCTACACGTGGCCCCGTCCTCCCTCTTGTCTTTCTCTTCCAGCCCTCCTGGGTGCCTATTGAGACCCTTCCAGTCCCTGAAGTTTTTATGACTTTTCTTCTCCTTGGCTCTTTCCTGGATGTCCTCTTAGACCTCTTTGGCTGTTCCCTTGCGGTAGTTTTCACCACCAGACGTGCTGTCCTGTGAGAGCTCTTTGGACAAGCTCTGGGCAGATACCTCTAAGGCCTGTCTGACGTCAGTATGAAGCCAAGTGAGCTCCCTGTTCAGCTGGCACCCAAAGTGTTAAATCAGCACAGAAAAAGGAGACGATTATTTTGGGAATCTTTTGGGCCTTTTTTGTTGTTGTTTTGGGTTTTTTTTTTTTCAGCTGTTAACTGACATCTGAATGGGAGATATGAATATAGAAATTATTCTTTGCTGAAAGCTGCAGAAAAGCCACAACCCTCAGATCAAACAAGTTTTTGTGCCACAGCAAAATTAAATCCTTGTGATTTCCATATTCTTCAGTCAACAGGCTGGCGCCCAAACCGTTACCATAGCTACTTAAGTACAGACTGTCAGGAGCGAGGGGAGAGAGCAGGGAGACATGCTGTCCGAGGGTTAAGTAGCTGTTTGATTATTCAACCCAATATCTGGCAAGCACTCCAGATTGACAAAGGGGGGTCTCCTGTGATCTCTGGCTTGGTAGATCACTTTAACTCTTTCTCCTCCCTCTCTAAGAGCTATCTGCCACCAGCCCTAGCAATGGGAACAACACCCTGATGAAAAGAAGGGAAAAGTGGATTTTCTTTTCATTTCTCCCCTGCCTTGTTTGCTTGTTTTCCTCATTCAGACTTGCTGGAGAGCCTCCGTGGTTGAACGAGCTAGCTGGCCAGAGAGAGCAGGACGATGTCCCCGTCGCCCGCGTGCCCTCGCAGGACCGGGAGGTTCGATGTGGCTGGCGCTGAGCGCCGCGGGATGGCTGCCGTGCTGGGAACGTGCTGCAGCGTGGACGTGGCCTGGGGGTGTTAATCCTCTGGAGGCGCTTTGCGAACTTGGCGCGAGGGCTTCTAGTGAAGTGTAATGTACAGCTGCGAAGGATGGTTGCACAACCGCCACCGAGCAGGAGAGGATGATGTGAGCAGCCGAGAACCTCCCCGTGATGGTTTTTCTGTTTTGCGTATATGGCATATTGGGAACATAGGCTCTTTTTTTTTTCTTCTCTCCTTTCTGATGGAGAGAAACAATTAAAATACGTGGAAGAAGAACAGCTATGCTGGTCAAGACTCCCTCATTAAGGAGAGTCATGTCTTCAGATGCCTCCCTCTCTGTTCCCCCTTGCTGTTTAACTCTAGAAGCCTGGGCTCTATCACACACAGAGTTGAGGGCTTTTTCTCTCTGGAAATCATATTAGAAGTGCTGCCTGGCCAAACTCCTTTGCCAAGCTGATTATAGTGTTGTCCTGTGATCTGAGAACACTGGGGGTAAGGTAAGGTAACAGTGCAAAATCCACCACTTAGTCATTGCTGGACATGAAAAACTGCATTGGTTATCAAAGAAATATGTCAAGAGTGGATGCTGATAGTCTCTGGGGGTCTGGCTACCTGGCTGGTGCCAACAAAAAGAGACAGATTAATGATGTCTATGGCCAGTTGCTTCTGTACTCTTTTCTTAACCTTTATTTTCCACAACACTTCCAGACAGATAAAGGACAGTGCCTGGTTAATCATTTATCCATCTGCATATTCAGCCTCTCTTTTCTTATTCTTCTCTGGCCTCAGAGGAAAAATTAACATATTTATTTTCTGGTTTCTCCCCCACAGTCCTACAGAAGCAATTTTGGTCACAATAGGAAGTCATGTCCCATCCAATTCACTTAAAAAAAAAAAAAAAAAAAGGAAAAAAAAAAGAAGAAGAAGAAAAGAAAAAGGAAGAACACTAGAGTGATTGGAAAGGTCTGTTGGGGAGAGGGTGCTCCAGCCGATCCTGGCCTGCCTTGAAATGTTTTGTGCTTCAGCATATTTTTAGCTACTGTCATAGAGTGATTTCCTCGCAGATCTGCTTGAGGTTCACGTTGCGTTGCTGAAAAGCTCACTTGCTCCACTGCAGACCTCCAAGCTCGAGAGCTTCTGACTGCAGATTTTCATCTGGATGGTTTTCTGTTTTCAAGGGCCAAATATTGAAGCCTTTTCTCTGCCTTTATTCAGACTAAAGTCCCATCGGATCAGTGGCCTGGCTTGTCTTAAAGCTCTTCTCTGAAGCTCCGTGCTCTGTCAGACTCCCACCAATGTCCATGCTTTGCCATGGGATGCTCTGACTTCCTGGCGACGGGCTGCTGCCAGATTTTCCTGCAACCTCCGACTTTCATCCCCTGGTTGCTGCTGTTGCAAGCACCCATAGTGCAAGACCTACACAGAAAGGGCAGAGCCTGGCTAGCATGGGTTCTCTGAACAAGTGCAGCTCCTCAGACCCTACAGCAGGTCACCCTTGCCCCTCTTGCTCTACTGCATAACTGTGGCAGCTAGGCTCTCTGTGCCTCAGTTTTCTCATCTCAGCCAGACTGCAGTGGCTTTTTATTTCTTTTTCTTTTTTTTTTCATAATTATATTTTGTAAATGATACTGGTCATAAAGCTGTGTGACATTGCAACATTCCCTGTATAATATACTTCCTCCCTGTGTTTTCCTGAAAACCCATGTCCCAGAATGATCATGAATTCCAGGAAGAAGTGCCAAGAATTTCCTAGTAAATGTCTTGGCTCTTAACATCTTGATTTTTTGCTTTTCTATAAGTAATAAAAATGAAGCATCATTTAAGGTCTTTATTCAGTCTACTGAGCTGGGCTGGATTTCATGATCTTCTTTCTTGTGAAGGCTGGACAAGCTCTCCCTAATTTCAGTCCATACACTACCTTTGGCTTTTCTGTTAGGAAGAGAAGGGCATTGTGTATTCATGCGGTTAAATCTCATTTTCCCAGTGGTTTGGTGGACATCAGAAACTTAAGAAATTCAGGGTCCAGGGGAAGGGGTAGCTGACTGACCTCCTGGACGATTCTGTGATACTTTTGCAATAATAGGGTGCTCCTTTGACTAGAGCTCAGTTAAATGGGTGTGGATGGCACACATGCGTCATCTCCAACAGTCTTATCCCCCTCTTGGGTACTCTCGGTTTTTTGTTGGTGACATCTCTTTGGTTGGGACCTAGAAGTTAGTAACATGGCGGCGTTTTCATGGCTTGGTGGAATTTGCGGCATGAGCTGAGCTCTGGCAGCTCTGCAACTCTCTGCCTATGCATGTAGATCTCTAGCCATTATTTTGGATTCAGAAAAAGTACCGTTTTCATTCTGGATGTTGATGATGGGAAAGATGATGGAGTTGTAGTGTGTGTTCACAGTTGACAGGTCTATCCTCATCCTGTGCATCAGTAAAGGCTGAGCTACATCGGTGGCATTGGGTCGTCATTCGATTCTGTGTTTTATGTTGCCAAAAATGACTCAGGCTTTTGAACACTTTGATTTACTGCAACCTAAACTTGTAGCTGTGAAAAGTCTCAGTTGGGCAAAACTACTAACTTTCAAGGACTGGATCCCCTATGGTACTTCATCTGAGCACTAGCTCTGCTGATAGCACTGGTCCTGGCACTGGAGTCCTTGGCCTGGTCCCAGCAGCAGCGGGAGAGGAGCGCTGCCCGCGGCAGCCACAGCCACCATCCCAGCGTGGCAGCAGGCAGCCCCACCGGGAAGCCCATACCTGGCAAGGGTTTACACTAGAAGCCTTGCTAGCACTTTGGCAGTATTTAAAGACTCTGAAGTGAACAAATGCTTTCCAGGGGCACAATGACAGTCTGGGAGATAAAGAACACCTCAAACACCTTGTTTGCTTTTTCTGCTGCCTCCGGTCAGCTGATGAGATCTCCATGAAGGATCAGAGCTCATCCCTGAATCTGTGACATTTTGTCGCTTGTCAGCTCACCAGCTGATAGGGCAGTTTTCTTTCCTATGGTACATCAGGCTGCAACAGCACCTTAGCCAACCACTTTCAAAAATTTTGAGCTCTCAGTTTGGTTGGAAAAAACATCATCACTTAATTCAAGAAGGGGGGCAAAAAGCCCTTCAGATTTCATAGTGGAAGCCAGACTAACAGGCCTGTGAGCATGACAGCATGTGGCTGTGTTGAGATTAATTTGCTTAATTGTTGCACGCTGTTAGCAACAGTTACCATGTTTACCGGTTGAGTCAGTAATGCTTGTTAAAACACTAATTCAAAGGGACCTCAAGTAATAAAAAGCAGCCTTGGAATGGTCTTTCACATTAGCTACTGTTGCTTTGCTACAGCAAACATAACACCACACTCTCCACGGAGCTCTCTCCTGTTTGAGGGAATGTTCACCCTTTATGGACAAGGTCTGTAGAATCTCACATTTAAAAACAAGTGATTTTTTTTGCCTGACTGTTATTTTTGGATGTAGTGCATAGAAGCTGAAGGAAATTGCACCCGTGCCTATTGCCATGGAGAGAAGGCACTAACACCCGTGGGAGAAGAGGCGCCGAGCTCCTCGGCTCTGTGGTTCCCACGCAGCATGGGCAGGCTGAGGCCAAGTCTTGTGGCACGGCTGCATTGCCTCTGCCAAAGCATCCCCTTGGGCAGGGCTCTGATGCAGTGGCCTTTGGAAAATCAGTGGGAGAGTTCCTCTGGCTCCAGAGGCACATAGTTGGGACCTTAATATCTTCTCAGTTCTACCTGGCTTTCCAAAAGGATCTCACTATAATTTAATGCATTCCTCAAATACACAGGTGTGGAGAGAGCCCTTCCTCGTGCACCTGTTCAAAGTGCAATAGAGAGCTTAATTGCTATGTAGCACCTAAAAACTTATCTGTCCTTCTACGGTTAAGGTCAATGAAGAGACATTTTGCGGGATCGATGTTGCTGACCCTGCAGTGGCACGGCAGCAAGGAATAGCAGTTACAGCTAAGAACAAAAATCTAGGTGCTTTTCCTGTTCCATCTCTGCTTTGCTGAGCTCATCTCTCTTTATCATCTTTGTATATAGGCAGGAAAGAGATAGAAGTCATTAAACAAGAAACATATAACTATTCCAGTTTGAATCTGATCACCTGATAGCCAATGACTGTAAAATTCAAGAGAGGAATGGATATATCTGTGGATAATGAGAACTTATTGAGCTACAGTATACACTTTTTTGACGCCAGTATTTCTGCACAATACATATTTCTAACTTGTTGGCACATCTCTCCTTAATTGTCCATTATCGTTATATCTGTATTACCAGCATGACCTCTTCGTCTTTCCTTGGTATCATCTTGCCCTGTCTTATCTGTTACAGTTAAGACATACACTTGGACTGATCTATTATGGGAAGATTCATGGGCTGTTATAACACTACCTGTGGGACCAAGATGGACGTAGGAATATATTTCATGAAATGAATCAAACTATCGTCTGTATAGCACTGTGTGACTCTGACTCCCTGAAGAACTAGAGGAGAGAATTAGGGGCTGCAATCACCCCCCACCTTCTAGGTGCACTAGTTCAGATATTACACCTACATCTTTCATTTGCTTTAGCTGGATAGGGAATCGGGGTCTATTACAGAATGGTTGAGGTTGGAAGGGACCTCTGGAGATCATTCAGTCCAGCCCCCTGCCCGAGCAGGGTCACCTAGAGCACATTAGACAGGGTTGTATCCAAGCAGGTTTTGAATATCTCCAGAGAAGGAGACTCCATAACCCCTCTGGGCAGCCTAAAAAGTCCTGGCAGCGGTGGGATTCAAACCCACGCCCCCAAAGAGACTGGAGCCTTAATCCAGCGCCTTAGACCGCTCGGCCACGCTACCACACCTGTGTGATGGCAGGTACTTGTGCCCAGAATTTGTAGCAGAATAGCCAGTTTGCATGCAGCATAATGATAGGTATTCATCACATGGAAATGAGAAAAGTAGGGAGGGTAAAGTAGGAGAGGAGAACATGAAACAAGAAGCTATGCTTAGAAATTTCCCTAGTGATGAGCAGTGGCTCGGAGCAGAGGCAGTGCTCCTGGACCCTGCAGCATCCCCCCAAAGCAGCACTCATTTCAGTGCAACATAGCAGTGTTCAGGCACGTAGCCTCTTTGTGTCTGAATGCCACACGTTTGTGGGACTGGCTGGGATCGGAGGAGTGTTTTTCAGGTGGAAAAATCAATATTTCTATGGGATTGCCAGGGAGCCAGGAACTGCATTAATAACCCCCAACAGACCTCATAAAACCAGAGAGACACTGCCAAAGGAAAAGGACTGAGCAAAGTTTACAGTTGCAAAAAGAGTGGAGGAGGAATCAAAGCTTGTGACGTAATTTTGTGTGAATAAGGTCAGAACATTTTGTTTTGGCTGCATGAGTGGGACTTTCACAACGGAATGCAATGTTGAAATATTTTGACTATTTTATGGTATAGGAGGTAAAACTCAGAATGCAACTTCTCCAGCATTTCCAGTTGAGTAAATATTTGAACAAAACGATATGCTACCACCAGCTGTGGGTGCACTTTCACCATCATTCCCAGGTCCACTTGGAGGGAAGAAATATTGCTCCTGAATCCATGCTGCTCTCCCAGAATGTTGGATGCTCCCTAAGCTCTGCCCTTGAAGGCCACTCAGTCGCCGTGTAGCATTAATGCCTCCTGAACAACCTCGTTTCCTCCGGGGTCGTATTTGGGATAATATGTTCTCAGCTGAGCGGTGAGGACAGCACCTTCCTGAGATCAGGGAAAGATCTATCATTGCACCTAACGCCCCGCTGGAGGGTGGAGAAGAAGAGGTGCTGCCAGTCATGTCTCTGGTGCCTCATCAAGAAGGATTAGAGCAGGACTGGGCATTCCCAGGGAGTCCAGGATGCCAGTTCACACAGCCAGCGTTTTGGGGTCCTCTTGTTGTAAATGACCAAGACGTGCATTACTGTGCAGCCTCCTAGTGTGTTTGAAAGTCCTGCTCTGCCTTCAGCAAGGAATAGATTTCCACAGCCCCAAGGAAGGAGGTGAAGCTGTGCCCTGAAATGCGTGATAGATAAATGCCAGACACCGAGCTAGCACTGGAGGGAAGAGTTTCACTCACCCATGCACCATGGCAGGGGACTAATGGAAGAAGTGAATGTATCTCTTTACTCAGCAGTATGGCTTATTTTCAGGAGGGAAAAATGAGCTCACTGGGACTGTTAGTTTCCCTTTTGCCTTCCCTCTCGCTCCTCAGAGCTGTGGAGATGGGTAGGGGAGGGTCTGACTCTTGCTGAAAGCATTTTGGTTAGCTGAGCTGGAGAGGAGAGACAAGAAATCTGCAGCAGATCTTGCACGGCAGCCGCCAGCTTTCTCCTTGGAGGGAGGGAGAGCAACGAAGGAGCTGCGCTGCTGGCGTCACGGCCCCTTCCCTGCCGTGCCCGGCTTGGCCCGGCTCCACGCCACCCTCATCCAAGGGCAGAGGAGGAGCGACAACCTCACACTTCGTTATTACTCATCGTGGTGGCTATTTCTTACTTAGTGATTTAATAGCGCACTTTCCACTAAGTGCTTTACTAAACATGCTCTAATTTCTGCAGTCCTCTTCTAGCTCAAGGGTTTGAAGTGCGAGGATGACAGAAGGATTGAGACTTCACAGAAGGAAGTTTGGGTCAAATCCTCGGCTAGTGCAAGTCTTCCTGGCTGCGCTGATTTCAACATCCCATTTCAGGACCAAAGTTGGCAAGGATCTTTTGAAGTGCAGATGTCTCAGAAAAGCAACAATGCACAGAAATCTCTTTAAATGATAGTAATAAAAAGAAAACAACGATAGGAAATATATGTAAACCATCCCTAATCACAACCAGGAAATCGACTTCGCTAGAGAAGGGCTGAGCATGTGTCTAATCTGAGCTTGGGATAGGAACAGAAGAAACGTAGAAGGAATCAATTTTTACCACGTTATGCTGAGCCTCCCACTGACAGACAAGAGCCAGCTGCTGGTGTCAACGCTGAAGGCATAACATGACCGAGCAGCTCTGCACGTTGGGGCCAAGATCCACTGGCGGCACACCCATGGCTCCGGGGCCACTGGGAAATCTGGAGACATCGGCCGAGTCCTTCCCCTTTGGTGGCATTGCATTGGTGGCAACATCGAATCACAACTTGGAGCTCTAGACCTCCTAGCTCCTGAGCAGCACAGCACCTCCCCTGTGCTGCTTCACCCTCTTACGTGAGAGCAACCCAATGAATGCAAGAAGTTTAACTCGTTAACTCTCCTCCCTAGCTAATTCCTTCTCCATATAGGCCTTTCAGACCTTCAGAGAGAGCAGAAGGCAAGGAGAGGCTACTTCAGCTAACTGGACCTCTGGAAAATGCCCAGGGGACTGCATTTCTCAGATATTGCTGTGATAACTTAGAGATTTGCTGTTAACATGGCAAAATATTCCAGAACACGAGGAGAGTACAGAAAGCCTGAAGCATTCTAGTAGATACTGTAGCTTGTAAAAAAGATGTGGTCAAAAAAAATAGTCTTCAAAATGCTGTGCAATGTCAGAATATCTGCAAAGGCAACAACCTTTTTTTGAAAAAAGGGATCTAGTTCAAATATATTCTATACAGCTATATGCACTCATGCATTTATAAACGTTGAGATCAGCACCGGATGGTGTTTTTTATTTAGTTTCACGCTTCGCTAACTTCTCTAAATTATGTGGAACGCTCCTTTTTTTAATACCCAAACTTCTGCCTGTTCCCAATTACCAAAAGAAAAAAGAAGAGAAAAGTAAAAAAAGAAAAAGAGTGAGGTCCATGGAAGAAGCTGACACCACAATGAAGCAATCGTCGGCTACACAATGCGTCCTTCTTGCCTGAAACATTTGAGATGAGTTGGAGGCTGGAGAGATGGAGGAGTTAAGGCACACGCGTGTAGGCAGCAGAGGAAGACACTGACACAGATAGAAAGAGGTCTTGAGTATTTCAAAAACCCTGAAGTAAACGTCAGAGATATTTTGATGATAATCATCCCTGTCTTCTGGTTTGCATACTTGGAGGATTTATACTGCCTTGAAAAAAATAAAAAAGGGAAATCCGCAGTGCTTTTTGGGGGTAATTTGTTAAATTTCAGTAGATACAAATCAAAGCTTCGGACTCTGCGGGAGGCTCACCTTTGAACAGGAAAACTGTAAGTAACCAGGACCTCCAGTGACTCAGGACACCCTGCTTGTTCCGCTATTGCGTCTTTATCCAGTGATCAAGGTTGCTGTTTAATATGAGAATTGAAGATGGTTTTTATTCAATTATTGCATTAGTAGGAGTCTGAAGCAGTCTCATGATCACCAGGGTTATTGCTGTATGAGTTAATGTTCACACCCCTTTTGGGTGTCCCAGAGGAGCCCTGCAGGCTTACGGCCAAATTTTATTTTGACTTGGATCCCAGTGTGCAAGCCAACTGTTTCTGCATTTCATTTCTGTCATATCCTGTACATTAAAACACCATTAATTCAAACCTTTTGTTTCTAAGAACAACTGTGCTGTAAAACAGCAGTAAAAGGCTGCCAAAGTTCTCTTAAAATCAGTGTAATATCATGTTCATTCACGCAAACTGGGATGTAAAAATAAAGAAAATATATATTTTGGTCAAAAACATACTAGAAATAATAATTCTTTCCTCCTCGACTTTGCAAGGAGATGAGAGGGAATCAGTCTGTAAGCAGGTTTCTCCCCATGACCGTGGGATTATACAGAGCCTCCCCCCTCCAGTTTTTACCATTAAATAAAAAACAATCTGCTAAAAGATTTTCATGTGCTGTTGTGAAATACATTAACCTCAGACTTGTGATGTAAGTTGTTCTGTACTACTTGCATTGGCTTTGCGCTGGTAACATGAGAGCCCATTTCAGATTTATTCTTACCTAATTGCTTGGTGATTCAGTGAGGTCTCCCAGTGCTGGGGAAGCCTGAGCCCATCCATCTCCACGCATATGCTCACCGCATGGTGAAAACCAAGGAGAGACCTTCAGAGACACGTTCTACGACCTGGCCGCAGCTAGGAGCCAGAAATTAGAAATACAGTCATGATCCCGACAGCTTCCCCCCATCTCCATGTGGATGCTGTTACTTTTATCTGACGCTGTGCTTGTTATGGGGTTTAATTAGCTCATGCCTGAAAGGCGGAAAAGGCAGCAAAGAATGCTGTCCGAAAAGCCGCAAGCTGAGAGGGGATTTGTACCAGGCTCATTTTGAGCAGCCTCTTCTCGCTCACGGCTCTGCGGAGCGCTGCCCGAGCTGCCCCCGAAGTGCTTGCCACCCGTCGGGGTGCAGGGCCGGCGGGGCTGAGCGGAGCAGTGGGCGAAGCCGGAGGTGTCCCTCTCCCCCCGCGTGGTGTTGGCAGCCTGGTGCGTAGCATTCGTTGTTCTCCGAAATGACCGTGCCCATCACCCTCCCCTGTGCGTCACCCTCTCCTTTTATAGCTCCTGCCTTTGTCCTCCAGAGGACTCAGCTTTTATATTTTTGGTTAAACTAGCAGAAAGTTTCAAAAACATTATGCATTTTCTGAGTGATTGGGGGAGCCGATAAAAATACTCATTCTCACCGACAGACTTAACTAGGGGACGCTTTTAGAGATATTATTCTGGAGGAACAGTTCTGGCTGAGTCTAGAGGACCCCTGCAGGGTGGTGAGCTGCTGGAGGGTCCTGTCCACCTCAAGCAGTAGTGTCCCACGCCACTGGCCTCTCTCCTGAGGTTTTACCGTGACTGCTCTGGAAACTGCAGCACTGGGAAGAAGAGAGAAGGTAGGTGTCACGAGGGTCTCCATCCCCACACCCTCGACTGGACCTCGCCAAAGGAAGAAGGGGAGAGCCATGAGCAGTATCCTCCTTCCATCACAGGTAAAAGCAGCTGTGGAGCTGTTTGGGTGCGGAGATGGCTGTATATGGGCGAACGTTTCTTGCACATTCCTTACTGCTCTGTAGTTCTTTTTTGTAGCTCTTTGAGACAAGGACAAGTTGGGAACTGGAAAGATGAATTAGGAAGGGAATTCCTGCAACTTTGTTAGGAGGCTGTCTCTGGCCTTGAGCACAGAGACCACAGTAACAGCATAGGGTAGCACCAGGCCTCCTTTCAAGGTGGGATTTAGACATGCATAAAGGTAAGCTGGGACTCTTAAAAAAAACATGCAGATGCCAAAATGTCAAGACTGCATGACTCAGCTCATACCCGGGGTTCAACCTGCCATTACCAGAAGGAGCTGGAATACTCTACGAAAAGATTTGGGCTCTTTAATCACACACTCTCCGTCTTTCATTTTGGGGCTGATCAGAGAATATTGTCAGTGGAACTTAAAACACTGTAAATCCAAGCCTCATGTTGCTAAAACTCACTCAGAGAGAGAAAAAAAAAAATAAAAAAAGAATAAATCCAATACCACCAGGAGAGAGGGAAATATCTTTTCTCAGGCCACAAATTCTAAAGATACCAGACCAATTTATGAACTAGTGGTTAAACCAAAGTTCATAGAGTCCAAGATACACCATGAGACAAGTTTAAATGTATAAATGAGCAATGTTTTGGGTAGGATATTTTGCCTCCATTTGGTCTAGCACTGTTTCTAAAGTTTCCCAAGTCATATCCTGATCATTCTCCCTCCTCTCCCTGGCTTAAAAGCCTTGTTTTGGCTCTTGCTGCAAGGAATAATATAATGTAGAAGGGGAGGGAAAAAGAATCTCTGTCAGCTGCTAAACATATAAACCTGCAGATTTATTTAGTAGTAATAATCCCTGAAGGGGAAACATATTCAATACTTCATCATCTGAGAAACTGCCCACATCTGTTCAGAGACAGCAACAGGCGGTCGGGAGCATGTGCCAGCAGCAGCTCAGAGACAACCTGTTGCTTTTGCCCCCTCTCTGCTTTCCAACGCTCTAAATTTGCCTGTATCCTCAGAAATGTTTTTAGACATTTTCCTTTTTTACTGCTGTGGTGCATCCTCACCCCAACCTTGCCAGCAGACCTCCCCGTGGAGAAATATCCTGGAGCAGCCCCAGGCGATGAGGAGCCCTCGAAGAAACCCCGGGACTGTCGCCCCTTCCCCGATGCAAGGCTGGGCACCCTCCGCAGGGACCCGCACGACAGTGCCACGTGTTCAGCTCTCAGCATGGCACTGGTCGCAATTTGCTAGGCTGTTGGCCGTGTCTATTAAAAAAAAAGCTGTCCGTCCTGGTCTGCACTTGGCCAGCAACGTGGGAGTGTTGGGGAGGCAGGAGCACTCAGCTCCTCTAGTCTGGGGGGGAAGTGACCTTTTCTTGGGCACGAGCCACTTCTAAATTTCAGGCAACTGGATGATCGTCCACTGCACGTGCAGGGGCTGGGCTACAGGCCAGGACTGCGGGGCTAGTAGCCAGGCTAGTTTCTCTGGGGTCAGCTTTAATGAGAGGCCTTGAGGGCCCAGGAGAAATTAAGAGTGATCAGACAGTGACATGGCTCACAGGAGGGGAATTTTTGCTCCCAGCTTCATCTCCAAGAGCCAGGGAAGTGGCCATGGACCCGAGGAGCTGGCGTCCTCAGATTTGCTGCCGCTTCCCTTGCCCTCTTGGACTGGGCCCTTCCCGGCTCCTATTCCATGTCCTCCTGCCCAGGGGGCCACCAGCTGCCCCTGTGATGTTGGCACCACCAATATTCAGTGTACTCTAGCCCTTCAGAGCTCTTGCCAGCTCTCCCAGAGGACTTCCCTACTGAGTTGACCTGGCCATTGACTGCCATTGCAGTTCAAGGAGGCAGGAAGAGCCCTTCTAGGAAAGCCACAACAGAAGCTGAGATACCGCATGAAAGGGGCTTGATTTCCAATGCTTTATTCATGGTGATTTTGTTCCCTTTAAACTTTTAAATTCTTCATTAACATATGCAAAGAAATAGCTTTAACTTGTTCAAAGTCCACTGACGGAGTTCATTTTGGCTAGCAAACTGATTTTATTTTCTTTGGAAAAATGGATCCTGTTTATTTAATTTTCCTCATGCAAAACAAAATATGTGGGTGGAGGAAATGGAGCAGATTGGAAAATACTTTGACAGATAAAAACCAATCATTTTGACATTATAAGCTTTTATATCTGCAGTAGAAGCCATAAGGAAGTCATTACTAAATAGTTACTGTGGATATCTGCAACTCCAAACAGAGGTGGAAAAGCTGGGAAATGAGTGATATTCTGGGCTAACTGCTGGAAGATGGATAGTATTTATTATAACAGTTAGATTTTAATAGATACCAAAAGATATTAAATAGGGAAATTATAGGTTAATTAAACAGATGAGTGGATATACATGTCACAGCTTGTACGAAAACGTGCTTCACCCAACCGTAGAAAGCTTCACCAGAAAAATAATAAAATTCTGATATATTTCCTGAATAATTTTAATCAGAAAAAAAATAGAGTTTTCATCTTCAGATTGAAAATAAAATCACGTTTTGCCCCATATCAGTTTTCAGTCACAAATAAATAATACAAGGGGAAAAAAACATCCAAAGGTTTCAATGGAAGTGAAAAATGTGGAAAGTTAGGTTTAGTCATAAAATTATTTCTGTTAAAAAAAATGGCTGGAAAGGCATAGTTTTGCTCTTCTATACAGACATATCTATTCATGTATGTTGAAAGTTGGGCAGTAATGTGTTCAGGACAGCATTGCTGTATGAAAAGTAGTCCTTTTTAAGTAGCAATGATACTGATGCATGCTGAGGAGCTGCAGAATTGGCATGAGTGTCCAGGACAGTGTATGAGGAAGTACAGAAGCGGAGTTTGGAGCTTGGAGTGCCTTAAGGTGCAGCTGGTGAGAGGGAAATGGTCACCTCCAGATGTGACCACTTCATTGCCAGGCTGATGTCCTGCCATGGTGTGTGAGGTGGTAGCCTTAGACATGATCCCTCGCAATAAGATGTGCTCGATAATAGACTACATCCCTTCTTCAAGACTGGGGCTCCACCACAATGTCTGAGAGCACCTCCAAGCTTGCAAGGTCTTGCATGGTGGGTGAGATTTGTTATGTAGTACCAGCATGAATCCGCAGTAAGGCCTCTCCTTGCAGAAGGCTTTGGGAATGTCAGCTTGGGAAGAGATCCTGACACTTCACCTCCGAGCTGTGATGAGTTCATCCTTTTTAATGACTTACCCACATCTCAGGTTCAGGGAATTCTTGTGTGAGTCATAGTCTGCTGAAGCATTTTTTTCTCTCTCCCCAGATACTAATATTTTGAACAAGTCTCACTCTTTATTATCACAGAGATATAAGGAAAATATCCCAAAAGGACAGGGGTAGGTCTGAACTGTATGTCAGAGAGTTTGCTGTTAAGATTACATGTGATGTGTGACCAGACTATTTGGATCTGTGGTCGGGCCCCAGAAGATATGTGTGGTGACTGACCACATCCTCTGCGGAAGGGAAATGTTTGAGTTCATTGTGTTGGTGAAGTGTAGCGGTTTGATCCTGGCGTGGCTGCACTGGAGGTGGGAGAGGGGAAAGGGGCTACCGGGGCCGGAGCTCCACCCTGCACACCCGGCCTGGGAATGCCGCTCGGTTGTCCAGGATGCATTGGACTTGCCGTATGGTGGATGCATCATATTTCTGTCTGCGATTTCCTGCATGGAAAAATGAGAGCCAAGAGCAACTGCTCCCACATCCCCTGGGGTGGTCCTCGCTGGGGCCCTGGCTACAGATGTGCTTATGCCTTGCCATCGGAGTCCTCTCCCAGATGGCAAAGCACCATGCTTGTGAGGCTGCGCAGCCAGGCATCCAGTTTCTTTGGGCACACATCATAAAGTTTCTGATTTGTTCGGTTTTTATCAGGAGTTTGTAGAGATTTCTGTGATGGTTTTTAGCTCAAATCCCAAGGCAGATGTTGGTAGCTGCGGGGAGTGGTCATGCCATCCAAATTAGGTTATCTTAGGAACCTGATAGAGGCTTCAATCTCCTCTCTCTGTTTGCGGGCAAGATGAGTCCTCTCATGCACCAAATCACAGCAAGCTAGACATCAAAAATACTCCAAAGATGATAGCAGGAGGCACTGCATCTCCTGGCAGGAAGTGTATGGTGTGGTTCCTAGCAGATTTCTGGAAGACTTTGTGAGCCCTTGGTTTGGGGACCAGACAGTTCCTTGGAAAACTGCAATCTCTGGCAGCCATGCAGAAGCCTTTATCTGTGATGTATACATGATCATGGCTTTTTGTTCATTTTCTGTAGCCTCCTCCAGCCGACTGACCTGAACAGACATTATGGATGGTGCAGCCTAATTGTAGCCCCAGTGCATTGCCTACCGCATGCTTTGAGCACTCTAGTCTGAACTTTCACTGTGCTTTACAAACTCGTTGGTCCAGTGCTTCATAGGTGAGCCCTTCGAGAGCTGTTGTTTCTTCTGCAGAAACTTACTTCTCGCTGCTTAATCCATCAGGTCTTTATATTGTGTATTTTGGGGGCAGAGAATATACAGCACTGGCTTATGTTGAATAATCTATATTTGTATAAGAATGAGTACAATGCTTCTGCTAATAATAGTGGTAATAACTGTGTTCACTCCAGCAGCTGTTTAGCTGTGATAGCAGGTAAGCAGAGTCAGGCAGATGCCAGACTAATGCAGCTGTCCTTACTCCTGTCCTCAGGTTAGCTGGAGTACAGCAGAACCGAGTCTTGCTGCATGCCACTGAAACCATATCATGGAGACACGCTCTCGGCTATAAATGCTGAAAGTGGTACAAAACACTCTCCTTGCCTGACTTCGATGCACTATTTTGCACATGTTGCGTTGTTTTGCATTTATCCATGTAAAATCCTTCCAAGATTCAGTTTCTATAGATTTATGAGGTTGCTCACATTTTGTTGCTGCCTTGCTCTTTCTCCCCACTGGTGCAGCGGAAGTCGCTTAAAACTAGAGCTAGAGCAACTGAAACATGTGGAAGGTTAAATCCTGCAACCATGTATTGCTGTGCGGGGAGGGGGTGTGTGTGTGTGTGTGTGTGTGTGTGTGTGTGTGTGTGTGTGTGTTCTTAGGAATAAATCGCTTATTTTTAAAGAATGAATTGTAATCCCTCACCTATATTTTAATTTTGTCAATAAAACTGCCTGCCTAACAGGTCTCCTGGTAGAGTAAGGACGGCTTTTCATGAAGACTTTATGCAGTTTATGATCCAAAGTCTCATGAGATTTGAGGATTTTATCTGATGATAACTATCAAAGTCAGGGTGCTGATCTCTCGCTAGTGGATAAGCCCGGCATGGACTTAAATTATCTGGTGTCAATGACCTAGTTTTTCTCCTTCCTTCCTTGCTTTCTCTTCTCGAAGGGTTGCGGCTCATTAGCGTTCCGGCTGGAAAGCCGTTGTGCTGGATGCTGCACAGACCCGCAGCGCCGGAGAGCTTCCCCGAGCAATAAACCTTGCTGCTTTCGCCCGCAGGGGACCAGGGAGAGCCTTTCCCTTGGAAGTGCCTCAGATGAGGAGAGCCAGTTGCACTCGTCTGCCTCGCACTTCTCACTTGTAAATAGTCTGCTCCTTCACACGTTCCTCTTCCTTGTGCTTGCTCAGAAATTTTACCTCATCTCAATCTTGCTAGTTGTACTGCACAACCCTGAAGTTGTTGCAGGGTTGCAGTTTATAAGGGAACTGGTGAACGCCTGCAAGCCCGACAGACAGACCCGTTCTCGCAGGAGAACAAGCTTCTCAGGGAGTTTGTCATGCTGAGCTGCTTTGGAAATACAGACACTAATTTGGCATTTAGATAGGTTCACAGGTCTTTTGAAACCCTGAAATAAAGATGACCCAGTGCCTCAGTCTCCCTGCTTCTGTAGGTGACTGTGATCCTCCCCCCTGCATCACAAATACCACAAGATGATATTTGCCCTGTGCACAGACCGTTTTCCAATTTCAGACAGAAGGAGGTATTGAAATGCAAAGTAAAAATAGCCTGCAAGTGATTTTGGTAGTCGAGCCCCCCGAAGCAGCGAAGCCTTTGGAGGACGCAGGGTGGTTAGATGCCATTTGGCTCTCCTGGGCTCACAGGCCTTCCAGGCACACACTCTCCCCGTTTCGCCATCAGGCCTGGAGAAGGGAAGTCTGCGCTGTAGCTGTGGCCCTGCTCTCAAAGGGTGATTGTAAGGGGCGAGGGCTGCACCGCCGCGGCGGTCGCTGCCGGCAGAGGGGAAAGGAGTTGTCCGTGGAACAACTCGGCTACGATTCCCCTGCGAGAGCCACAAGGCTCCATTGACTTCTCACACCTAATTAAAACGGAAAATTCACCAGGCGCACGGTTCGCTTTCATGGGATTGTGGTACCAATCAGCAAACAGCGTTTCTGTGTTCAGGGCTGTCATTACTTTCAGACCCAGGGTCAGATGGAAAAAACTGCTTGACGAAACTGTCTGTCTCGAGAAATATCCTCCCTGAAGAATTTCATTGTCCAAGTTAATGGTCCAATAAAATCCCAAAGTCTGGGCCTTTGGCTTTCCAACGTGTTGTCACAGCGCGTTACGACCCTCCTCGGATAGATGTAAAAGTGCAGCATGTCCGACGCGGTTTGGCACCGCGTGTGTCAGCATGCAGCGAGTGGTCTTGCAGCTCCCATCATGCGGAGAGCGGCTGTGCTAATCCCGTGGATGCTTTTAGGAAGCGTGCACGCAAGTGCTGTGCAGAGCTTTGGAGGTCTGTGTGCGTCCCTGCCTGCAAAGGAGGGCAGTTGCCTGCGTAGATATCTGTAGCATGCTGCGAACTCAGCTGCGCCTGTATCAGAACAAACACTGGGTGCAGCACGTGCACGAGGGCAGACATGAGTCTGTGGCACCAAGCCAGCTAGGCAAGCCAGCTCCTGCACTGAAAAAGAAGGTAGAGGGATGGAGTGCTGCAGATTGATTCAGGAGACATGGGAGCTCTCAGAGCCGTTTCAAGGACTCTGCTCCATGGATCAGGCATAGTATAAATTTGAAAGGCTGAACTAAATAATAAAGACACCATTGCAGATTATGACTCATTCTACTTTCCTGTTCAACTTGGCCTGTGACTTGCACCAAATAAATGCTATAGGGTGTACCATAAAAAGATACTTGCGTGAGTGTGTTCTAACTGCACAGAACAAGCAGCTTCACTTTTGGCTACTTATTATTTACTGAAGTTGGAGATCTGCAAAATACAAAAGAAAACACACAGCTCTCATCCCAGGAAACACTGATTCTCGGTCAAAAGCCACAGTTCACGTCACAAAACCCTTGGGGATGATAGCCGAGCCTTAGAGCAGAACAGATACCTTGGAAATCATTATAGAAGGGACTTGCATACAAATTAGAGTTGAGAAAATCAATTTTTAAAATGGGAAACAAATTTTTAAAGGCATTGGATATAATAGGAGAGACATAGATTCCTGGGGGAGAAGACGGAAAAATACTTTTTTTTTTGTGGGATTGCATTACTGGTGGAAAAAATGACCTGCATAGATTGACTTCCTCTTTTTCTTTTTTTTGTTTTTTCTTTCTTTTTCTTTTTCTTTCTTTTTTTTTTTTTTTTTTTTTTTTTTTTTGTCACTGACCATCTGCCAAGCCCTGATTCTTTCTGGATATTAAGAGAAGGGCTCAAAATACAGATGCTTCAACGCTACCTTTTAAAAGTGAGCACACTGTACCGGTCCATCTCCTGCATGCACCCGGTTTGGGCATCCTGCAATATTAACCCTATCTTTGATAGAAGTGGCCCGCTTTTTGAAGGTGAGTATTACTCTCCCCTTCAATCAACCTTTAAGGCAATGCACTCTGCACCTTTACACCTTCTCTCTGATCCTCTGAGGCACCAAGGCCCAAACCACTCTCTTCTCTTGGCTGCTCCAATAGCTTCTGCAGTCCAGGCAAATCGTTGCAGTTTTTCTTCTGTCTTGTCATATGACACTTACAACAGCATTTTGCTGTGTCTCAAGCCATGCTAAAGGTCAGGAGATGTCTGGCCTGCAGTTGTTGCTTTGCATTTTAATGCCTCAGGCTTGAAGTGCATTGGTAGTGCAGACAGCCAAGACGGATCTTGTCTGCCTTTCTCTGTTCTTCTTTCTGCCCCTCTCAGGACTCCCTCTCAAGGAACCTGGATGCCAGCTGAGGTTTCTTCTTGTCACAGTTTGATTGAAATGAGCGCCAAGGAGAATTCTTCTTAGCAACCGCTTGGAATGTGTGGAGGAGGCTGGATTTCAGGTTTGCTATTCACAAAGTCTTAGCTGGGTTTTGGTTTGGAAACCCAAAATACAAATGAAAGATTGGTGACCGAGATAAATTAGAACTGAAATCCAGATCAAGCTGGCTTTGCTTTTGCAACCCCCAAACCATCTTGGTTTACTCTTCATGGACGTGAGGGAGGAAACCCCCCAAACTTTTATCTGACCCCTCCTCAAATTATTTTGTTGTTTGAGATAAAATGTAACCCAAACTCACACGAACTCCTGGGGGAAGAGGCAGGGGCTATAAAATAAGAAGTTCCAGCCTATTAACCGCCCTGGATGGAAGTGACCCAGCGCAGCTTGGCAATCCAAGTTCTTAAGTCACTGGTCTTGATAAAAGCAATAAATCACATTTGACAGCATAAGAGAAAGGAGTCTGACCTTGCGCCTGTTCTTGATCCCACTGAATTCAACAGTGAACCAGCTGTAGATTTCAATGAGAGTAAAAATGGCAGCTTTGAGCCGGGAGCCAAAAGGCAGATGTACGGAAAAAGTCCTTCATAGACAGCTGAAATGGAGAATGTGAAAATGTCTGTTCAGGACAGTGGCCATCCCTCTCAGATCAATTATTAGCTTAAATTGTTGAAAAGGTATAAAAAAGGTGTAACAGTAAACACACAGAAATAGAGACAATGGGAAGAGATCAAACTGTGAGTTAGGGCAAAGCTGTCTCCTAAAGCAAACAGTGGCTATGGCCAGAGTTGCTCTGCGGTCGAGAAGAAAAGTGTTTCTGTAGGCAGAGGGCTAGAAAAGTACAAGATACAGGTGTGGCTTAGACTGATACAGCCATCGTGGGAATCCATGCTTCAAAATTAACTGAGCATCTAACCTACGAATAAGAGCTTTTCTAGCTGGGTCGTCTCTTAGGTTGCAGTAAAGCCAACCCCTCAGCTTCAAAACCTGTGCTCTACGTAGGCAGGCAGAAGCTGAGAAAATAATTTTTTCTCTCTGTCAGAAACCCACACATTGTCCAACTGGTTCCTCTGGGACGGAAAATGTAACATCTCCCAGCAAGAAGTGTTTACTTCTTACTCCCACTGCCTTGTGTGTTTAGCATGAGCTAGCTCAGATTTTGGAAGTTCTCAGAAGCTCCTGAAAGCTGCACACAATTTAGAAATGAACCTCACCAGGCAAAAAACTTACAGCCCTCCAGGTCAAGCCCTTTTAAGAACTCTTTTATTACAACTTTACCAAATCCATTAAAAAAAAAAAAAAAAAAAAGTCCTCCTGAAGATTACACCTTTGAAACGATAGCTACCTACAAAGTTTTAACACAGTAGTTCAAAGTGTTGGAAAAGACACTTTTACATTTTGCAGAGAACAGCAGGTTTTAATCTATTGTGATTTTTTTCTCCTCAGCATGTTTCAAGTCTGTTACATGAGTGTTATCTGTCCGGTTTCCAGGTTTTTATAATCCACTGGGGCCTGTGTAAATCTCAGGATTTCCTCTGCAGACTCGGCTCATGTTCCACAGCTGTGCTTGAGCACATGTGTGAGGAAATTAGAAATGAAATCAGCTGATCCAGTGTGGATTAGGGCAAGAAGAGCGACCCAAGCCTCCAAAGCTAACTGTCCTGTCCGCTAGGGTCAACGTGACCCTCCAGAACTTGTCCGCTGTTAGTACCAGGTCCCAAGAAAAGATCAGTGACATTTTCCATTCCCCCAGTTCTGTTATAGGATGAACACACAAGGTATTTTTATCATCTCTTGCTTGTCTGGCTGCAGTAAATTTGCATTATCGCTTAGTCGGTTTAGTTAAGTACAAACATATATGGGAAAAGTGCCACGAGGTGTCAGCTCAGAGAAGGCCAAGTGCGGTTAAGTGAGGTCATGACTACAGCTGGGTGAAAATGGCAGCCCCGTTTTCCACGAGTCTTTGCTTGAACTGTTAAATGGATTCACTCCGACTGCTCTGCTGCCCCCGATGTGCTTGGTTTCTGCAAATATCCCAGCAAATTAGTTTTTTCGGCAGCAAAACTTGCAGAAGCAGCAGATACCAAGTGGACGTTGCAGACTGCTCAGAAACACAGGGTGAGACTCTCGTTGCAAATCTCTGCACCTGAATCCCAACTCTGGGCAAAGCGCTCTCCCAGCGAGGGTGCGGGAGGGAGCTCTGCGGTCTTGGTGACCTGCGGCACCTACGGAGAGCGACTGGGCCGGCTGCTGCAGGCTCACGGACTCTCGTTTGATGCCTCGTGCGCTGTTTGCACGGCAGCATGGAGATGCCGTATCAAAGCAGAGCGGCAGCGTGGGCTCAGCACCCGGTGTGCAAGTGAGTGTTAAGCTGGCCCTCGCAGTTCAGAGCTGGCCCTCTGCCTAGCAGCAAATCCCACTTCAGAAAGACGTACCCCACGCAGCAAACTTCTTGCCTGTGAGATGGGTTTGCCATGAAATCCCCAAGCCAGGTGATTTCTACCTGTGTCCAAGTGTGATTTCTATCTTGCTCCAAATGCTCTGTGCAAGAAGGGCAAACGCAAGTGGGGAAAGCCATTCCTCCCCTTCTGCAGAAGCCGAGATGCAGACGCAGCCATTTGCCGTGCTCGAGCTAAACAGCTTTTGTTTTTTAGACTATCTGCTGCCTCTGAGGAGGTCTGTGGCATCAGGAGGAGTAGAACCCTGATCCCCACTCACAGGACCGTTTTCCGCTGCTATTAGTTACGGTTTCTTCCTGCCAGAACTCTCCAGGCTTCCCAAAGACAAGAACATAGGAAAAGGGAGCAATAACAATGTTTAATATGAATCAAGCTAATTGTAGTGTTGAACATAGTAGAAGCGGTGCTGTAAGAAAGCGTGGACAGACGTTATGGGTGAACCCTGTAGTGTAATCACACCTAGGGCATCTCCACACAATGGTACATTTAATAAACCAGTTACCTGAATGGTGGTTCTTCCGTGTACCAGCGCCTGGATCATTACAAGCACCCATTTATCTTAAGTCTGTCTCACGTGGAACTGGCAGCTGGGGTTGCTTAAAATGCTTGTGCGAAGTTTGAAGTCGTTAAAGATTTTTAACGGGTAAATGTTGCATACCACAGTCTGGCACCAGTCTGCGCTGTTCCTGGAACTGGAGACAAAAGGTAACGAGGCTTAGAGAGCACGGTCCACTCACTGCTGCATTGCTGAAATGCATGAATGTGACATGCATGTGGCTGGAAAACCCCACTCCTTTTCCTTTTCAAGTAATTGAAGGAGCGAGAGAATGGGAATCTAGCCCAGGTTTCCTGCACATTCTAGCAGTGTTTCTCCCTCTAGGCCACAGGCTTATTCATAAGGAACCAGAACAGAGGTAAAACAAAGCTGTTATGAACTGAGATGAACTTCTTGCCAAAGCTGGAAAAAGGGAACTCCTTCTCTCAGGAGTTTTGCGTGGAACGGCCACAGCTCTGGACACACCACGCAGCGTGGTACCAGTGGCCGAAGGAGACCAGGCTGGGGCGCAGCTCATGCAGACACCTTGTCATATGCACTTGTCGTTGGAAGCTGCTCTTTAATAAACACCTCCCCTAAGAGTGGGATCTGATTCCAGTTTGAGGGAGGGTGGCAGATCTGGTATTACCGTCATGAGGCTGACTTCAGGAATAGAGACGTCTCTTGGAACTGAACATTTGGAAACGGGATCCCCCTCATCCATGGTCAAATAAGTGTCCAAGCAATTGCACATCAGTTCATAGAAAAAGCATAAACTGAACTACATACATCGGACTACAGCTAGGAGGAGACTGCACTTTGAACTGGAACCTGCCTTTTACCTAGGAAGCTAGCAAAGAGTGCTCCTGCGACAGTTCACTGTTTAATCCTCTTGTCGCTTGTTCAAAGCAGATCTGCAAAATTGGCAGAATTTCAAAGCCAGCTGAGGCGCCTCGGCAGGGTGCTAAGCTTCAGCTTCTCCTGCTACTGAAATCTGGAGAGTGAGGCTGGAAACCTCCTGAAATGGGGCCCCCTCAGGTGCTTTGCTGGAGAGTAGCATTGCCAGTGAAGCCTTGGGCACCGTTGCGACCATTGGTGGGATGTAGACTTGGCAGACCTACGTCTGAACAGGAAAAAAGCTTCTTAGAGCTTCAGAAGCCTTTGGCAGTCTAGCCCAGCTGGTCTGAGCAGCCACAGGAAAGGTTTGGAAAGATTAGCAGTTTTTTTCCACTTGTTTCAGCATTACTTGGCACTCTGGCCCTAGTGCATTTGCTGACTGCAGGATCTCTGTGTGTGCCTTCAGTTTTCTAGGATTTTGGTGGTTCCCTGCAGATCTGATCTGCTGCCATCCTTTGACGTGGGGCAGGGTTGAGTGTATAACCCCTAATGCAGCTATTCTGCACATCTGCACTGTGGGAGGCCCCGTTTGTATCTGCAACTGCCTTGGCTTGCCTCATTTCTGCAGCTAAAGCAGGATGTCTCATGTTTTGTATTTCAAAGACCCAGGTTCAGTCTCTTCAGTGACTCCGTGGACATTGTTTCTCACAAACCACCCAGACTGTGTCCAGATGTCCTCCCTCAGATCCAGCTGTTTTGGTGGAGGTAGTTGCAACTGCCAGCTGCTTGTCACTGCTCCCCTGCCAGCAGAACTGCGTGGGTCAGTGCTCCCTCATCCATCTCTATCCAAACGAGCCCCGTTAGCAGAGACCTGCTGCTCGCTACGTTTCTGAATTCAGCTCGTTTTTTTGGCTGAAAGAGCTGTGTCAGAAAGGAACCAACCAACCAGCCCCTCTCTCAGAAGAGTTCATTCCCTCCTGCTGACCATAAACGAAGTCTCCTCTGCCTGCAGGACAGCTGAAATGCCATTGAGCTGCACCGAATCTATCCATCTGGTGCTAAAAAGCACCCAGCATAACTCATTACAGTGCATATTTTCTTCACATCTTGCCTCCCTCCCTCTTCTCCCCTCTTGCGCTCACACACACGAACGCGTTTCCGTCCCGGGAGGAAGCCTGGTCTTGTGGACGGAGCCCCGATCCCCGGGCTGGGAGCCAGGAACTCCTTAGCACTAATCCCATCTCTGCCCTAGGCTTGTTGTGTGGCCTTGGGTGAAGCATATATCACCCCTGTCTCGGTTTTGCCCCAGTTTGTTAAAAAAAAAAAAAGGGGGGGGGGGATAATGATGCTGACTTACCTACCTCAATGAGCTGCCTTGAGGATTATTAGATAATGCTTGCACAGTGCTTTGAAAACATTCGGGGTGTGAAAGTCCAATTATTATAAAATCTAAACATTTTCAGCCCTCCTCTTGAGTGAGAACAGAGCAAATGTGTTTCCCAACAGTTCCCAACAAAACAGCAGCAGCTAAAATGTTATAAAATACAGCAAATGCTCTGTGTGCGTGTGTGTGCATACATGTGTGTACAGAACAGCAGTCTGGACTCAGCTTGAATTGATTCATGTGGTTTTTGACTTAGATTATCCGAGCTTACAAGGAACAAGGCTCATATTTCTGCTCCTGATTCCTAAGCCTGGATTTTTTTCTTTCCTTCTCTTTCTCTCTCCCACTTTTCCTTCCTCAAATTAACTCTTCTGAATCCTTCCTCATTAGATTATTGGACGGGTTGAGTGAGCTGGTTTTCATCGTCTAGCCCCAAAATGGTGGCCTACCTCACTTCATTTAAAACTGAAGGCCAAGAGGAGGGGAAAATTGCTTTTTTCCCCCTTTTTTTTCTTGTCAAGTACAATGCATTCCCCCTGCAGAAAAACAGCAACACATCTGGATAGTGTTTCACTAAGGCTGCTCAAGGAATTATCAGAACAGTGTCCTTAGCTTCATATTATTATGTGGTGCATATTAAAAATGACTAAGGGGGGGGAACCCACAAGAACTATTAAAAAAAAGAAGTAATTAAAAGAAAAAAAAATCCAATACTCTGCTATAAAGAAGAATTTCCATTTGGTCAGAATGCGAAACAGCTTTGCCAAAAAAAGATACTGTTTAGGAGCTGGTAGGTACAGAACCTGCAATTTATATAATCCCGCTTTTCCCATTAGGATGACTTGAGCTGTGTGCGGGGATCGGAGGCAGCGGGGGGCTGCCGGGGAGGGGGCTCCACGTGGGGAAGCGCGAAGCCCTTGGGGCTTGCGGAGGACTCGTGCAGTGTCGGGGCGAGACGTGGCCAGGCGGCACGGGACCGCCGCGCCCCAGGCCCCGGGACAGCGTAGAGCACGGGCTTGCAGGGCGATGTTTTTTTACCTGGTTTTGTGAAAGGGGCCTGTGTGGCTGCTGTGAATGCGGCTGCCTGTCTGCACCTCCCGCAATAATTCAGTCAACTTCAGCCCCGTTTGACGGAGACGCCAAGGCTGGCAAGATACCGAGTTCTTACAGGTCTTGTGAGAATAGATCTTTGGAAGATCTTGGTGATTTCAGAGGTCATTAAACCTCTAAAATTTCTGAGAAATATGTAAAGGCCTTTAAAAATCCCTGGTGTAGAAATGCGGTTATTGAGCCCTGTTTATGCCATCGCCATGGAAGGGACCAGAGGCTCTGCCCTAGATATCACTAACCTCACCCTGGCAGATGGACATGGAGTGTTTACACACATCAAGAGACACGACCATCAGGATCCTAAGGTGCTCTCGGAAACCAGTTCTTCTGTGATTTCCTCGTGGCAGAAGCATGGGATGGTGCTGTCACCACCTCTGCAGCACAGTGGGCTTCCCTGCTCCCGCTGGGTCTTTGGGCATCATCTTCTCCCAAGCATCTGCCAAGGGGGATCCCCATGAATCCTGGACCTGAGCCCCAGCTTGGTGGGAGTGAATGGAGGGAATACCAATTATAGAGCAGACTTTGCTCAAAGCTTAAAGCATTTCCCAAAAGCAAAGCAGGGAGAACTAGGGTGAAGATATGGGAATGGAAGGGACAAAGAGGGGATAACTCCTGTCACCTGGTGTCCAAATGCTGGCACACGTGGGATCATTTCATAGACATCTCCCCCTAGGGGGGCTGGATTGCTCTGAGCATGTTTACCACTGCTAAGACTCACACAAGTCACATTCTCCCACAGGCCAAGTTGCAGGAGTTAGGCAGAGATTGTCCCGGGCAGTCCCACTTGCACAGCCCTGAGTAGCTTAATGAGTGTACAAGTATGAGGGCTGGACCCCCAAGGGGGGAACATGGCAACCAGCAGCCTGCAGGGCCTGGTTGTGAGAGGAGCTCTGTAATTAGCTTTGAATGGAAGCAGGAGCTAGACTGGGAATCCATGGCCAAGTAACTCTTTTGGCCCTTTAGCAGGTGCTTCACAAGCAGCTCCCCAAGAGAGTCCTTGTGCTGAGACCTTAGCCCACGCATGAGGAGGGGCATATGTCCTTGATCTTTGCTCTTCCCTGTTGGATGCCTTTTCAATATGTCCATTTCCTGACTGCACGCACGGGGATGCATGGGTATCTTTCACTTGGTGATACTGGATTTGTCCAACCCTGTGCTGGTCAATACAAGCAAAAACGTGCTGGGGAAAAGGGGAAAAATGTTCTTGAAGAGGCAAAGCAAACAATAAACTCAAAATCCAGGGTTGGCAAATAACAGTTTTGACAAAAATCTGTAGTTTCCTGCCCTTCCTTTCCATGTATTGCTTGATGAGTTGCATTTGGCAGGTTAGAAAGCACCTGAAATCCTTTATTGGCTTGTTCTAAGGGGATATAAACCATTTCTGGGAACCAATAGAAAGCAGGTTACTAAAAGCCATGGTGACAGCTGCATACCAAAAGCAGACTAATAGCAGAGAGGCAAAGGAATGGTAGAATAATTTGTAGTGAAATAAAGATTTTAATAGCAAAACCAAGTCTTCAGAGAGCGAATATGATCCAAAGCAAACCATACCTTTATATTTGGGGAACTGGGAGAGAGAGAAAAAAATCATCTCATTTTTTCCCCCCCTAAAACAAATTACTCCTCGTGGAGCAGTTTCATATCTGCTGCTAAATTATTAAACTCCTTCTCTGGGGAAAATAGATAAAATAAACATCCACCATTTCATTTTTTTCATAACTGAAAGAGGCTTGGGTGAATGGAAAAGCAGGCTGGTCATGAATAACCAGGCAATCGAAATAAAATCATCAGATGTTTGGTGATCCTGGGAAGATGTGGAGCCTTAAATAAATCAACAGGTTGAAGCTGCTTAAAATAAAAACAAAAAATTGTCTTCCTGCACTGGGCTCTTAGTGCCAAATTTTCCCTGATCGAGGTCTGTGGCTGGATGTAGGAGGTGAAGAATTTGTCTGAAAGGCTAGAAGAGACAAAAAGGAGGAAATAAGCAGTAACCGATAGGGGATTATGTCATGTGGCACAATGCATGGATTAGGGCATGTTGGGTTGCACACGTGAGCAGCAATCTCCACGGCAGGCTGCATGGTGCCCACACGAGTGGTGACCGGCCGTGATGAAACCTGGGATGAACCCACAGTGCCTGGGGGTGCAAAAAGGTCTTGGTAATGTTTCCTTGATAGAAATCACCATGTTCCCTAGAGAAGGCACCTGACCTCGTCATCACAAAGTTTCCTTCCTGATCGTTTAATCAGATTTGGGCATGTCTATACTAGCTTTTGGCTTTCTGGATGCTTATCAGAAGGAAAATACAATCCCTCCTCATTTGAAATTTATGTTTTCAAAACCTGTGGCAAAGAATTGAACGTTTATCTTCATTTCTATCAGCAGCTGGATCAGCATGGTTTTCATGGGAAATTGTTAATGTAATCTTAACAGACCTTATCCCCCAAATAATGCCATTCATTAAAGATAGCATGGATGTCATAATTGCAGGTAATGAATTCAAGAAGTCTCTATGGAAGAAACAGCATCTCTTCTGCTGGTCCTGGGTATCTCTCCTGCTATGTCTTCTTGGGAGTGAAAATTAGCATTTAAGCCTGGAAGACAAGCTCTCTGCAAGCATTCCAACCTTAGCATTTTCATAGATTCCGTCTTTTACTAAGTGCATCCAGTCCTTCACTGGATGCACGATTATCACCAGCACCTTGCACATTTTGAATACTGTTGCCACCAGAAGTACTTTATCATTTGTTTTCCACAAATTAAGTTGAAAATTCTTTTGCCATGGATGTGCAAATGGTGGGACACAGAAAAAGGAAATATGAAGAGAGAAACAATACACTGAAATAGATTTGTTAGCCAAAGCAATGTCTTCTGGCTCCACAAGTATTGCACTTACAAAGTTAGAGGAAATCAATGGAAAAGGAAATTTTGCACAGAGCTTAGGCTGCACTTACCAGATTGTGCGAAAGGTGAATTGTGCTGGGATAAAGCAGCTTTTTTTGATCTGGAATCAATACTGTCAGGAAGTAGAAACATTTGCTATGAAGTGAGAAACAGCACATGGTTATTTCATTATATTTACCTAATAAAGTACCTTTCTTTTATGTAGTATTAAAAAAAGTCTCAAGTGGCATTTAATAAAAGAAAGATGGTTGAAAATACCTCAGCAGTTAAAGAGGATAGATGAGCAATATTCTCTCAATTTTCTTGGTGTGGTACAGTCTCTATTTTAGCATGTAGGAATTTAACTCTCCCATGATGCCTTATTGGAAAGATAAACAAATATTCTCTATTTTTGCCCTATAGTACTCTGCTGGGGGGAAATGCTGCTCCTGCATCCCTGTTCCAGAGTCAAAAGCAGTTTTCTGTAAGCAATGCCAGTCAGTCTGCCATTCCTATCATAGGCACAAGCCCCAAAACCCCAGTGTCAATTGGACCAAGGCACAGGAGAGCCTGGATAGCTGTAAGCCCTCAGTGCTGCACCCCAGCTCCATCCCCCACAAGCATGCTCAAGGTGAGGGGGAAGGCTGTGAGAAACACTCAGAAAATTGGGATGGTTTCGTAGCTTTGATTGCCACATGTGTGGGATTTCACAGGAGGAGTGTGGGCAGGAAGGGAACGGCAGGAGCATTTCCACCTCCACAAGGCATTTAACAAAAAAAAAACCAACCCCTCCTTTGATGCTGAAGTCTCTCTGAAGACCTCATAGTCAAGCCCTTGGGCTGTGCAAACAGAGGGCCACCTATGGGCGCCCATATGGGGGCCAGAGCCGAGGCTGCAATGCCTGGGGCTGTCACTTGGCTGCAGGGACACATTGCTCCAGCTCCTGCACCCAGCTGGGGGTAGTACCTTGAGGCTGAGACATTCAGGCTGGTGACATCTGAGCCAGCTAGCTGGTGCAATCTGATCATATTAAGGTGGTGCAAGCAGAAGGGCTGTCAGATTGTGGCTGCTGTTACTCTTATATTATGCAGGGAGGGTTTCAGTATACATCCAAAGATTTGTCTTCATTAACATGCGTTTAATGACATGCACATGTTGCTAGAGGTCTGAAAAAGTTACTCCTTACTGCAGTGAGAGCTGGCTCCCTTGGGCAGAGGGGAAGTCCATATCCACATGCCTGTATTTCTCAGTATTTCCCAGATTCTTTGGAGGATGAAAGCTCTGCTCTGTCCTGAATGCCTGAAGGGTGCTTCCGAGGATGCTCCCATCACCTGGGATGATGGTACTGCCTCCTTCCTGGAGGGCACTGTGAGTGGCCGATGCCAAGTGCAACACGAGGTTGAGGTGTTGATATCATTTTTCTTATACATCTCCCACAAGAATTGGACGATACAGTTCAGTAAGCTAGCAGCAAGAAATGCAGGGCTTGTAGGCTTAAATCTAGCTCTCTTTAATGCTTTTCCAGTATTTCCAGGATGTAACACCAGACCCTGAATTCCAACTCAACAAAGCTGCTCTAGGAGAACTATTTCTAACACTGGACCTGGAGGACCTCTTTCCCCAGCACACTCATGTTCACTTCTCATCACAGTCTTCATTACCCGATGCAAACCCGGAGCAGCTCGTAGGGTTTCTTAGGGTCCCAAGCATTTCACAGGTAAATCGGATTTGAACACAACCACCTTTGTACATGTACCTTTCTGGAAAGAGGAAGGAGGAGAAGTATGGTTTGACTTATTCAGAGCTAGAAGACACTTGTGCACATTTTTTTGTGATTTCTAACCTTATTTTATTACTAGAAGACACCACGTTGTGTTGGGGTGGATAAGACAACTGCTGAACAGGAAAAAACAGCTTTCATTTTCTCTGCAAGGCTGCAGCTGTCAACTGCGCTGATGCATACCCTCTCCATAACAACAGCTGGAGCAGCCAAAAATGGCATGCCGACAGCGGGCTGCTGATAATGAACTGCGCGACTTCTGGACGTATCAGTTACAGCCAGCACCTCACAGATGCCACTTCCGTTAAAATAATATAAAATAGGGAAAAAAAAAAAAACACAGATGGAAAAATTATTTGCCTGACACTGGAAATTCTTTTTGTTACATGAACCCTGACATATGTTACACTATAAAAGGCGCGCATGCAAGAGAGGGGGAAAAAAGAAAAGGGAAACTGAAGGAAGAAAAAATTCTCCATGAACTTGCTTTTCACCTGTTGTCTCAGGGCAGGGTGTCTGGAGAGCAAGGGGGGACGTCTGCCCTGGGGCTGCTGAGACAAGGCCTTTAGTCTGACTCGGAGGACTCCTCTCCCAGAAATAGTTGCAAGAAGGGCAGAGGTTTCTCATGAGCAAGCAGCTTTTTGTTTGTTGGCTTACAAAGTAATAAAATTATGTATTTTTCTCTGGAAAATTGAGTTCCAACTCAACTTGGCATGAGAGAAAATTTGATAGCATTCTACTGCCAGATCCATGTGCACTGCACACGTCAAACCCGGGAAGTTGTCTGCTGGATGGAGAAAACACAACGCAAGGAATGGAAGGGATGTAGCAGAAAGCCTGACTCAAGCTGATGTTCTCTGAGGCTCACGTAACACTGTGGCCACCTACCGCGTAGTGAGGGATGTCTTGCGGCCTGTGCTGAGGGCACGGCATGCCTGCCGACAGCCACCAGCTCCATCTCCTCGAGCTGCCGACAGCAGCGCCCAGCACTGCCATCTCGCAGGCTTGCACATTTCCCTTGGCCACCTCTGTGCGCTCCTTTCAAAACATGCTGAAATAGCTCCAACAGGGAGTAGCTGGGGATGTTTAGCCCACCGCAAGAGCACTTGTGCAGGAGAAACTATCACTGAAACGGCTCTTCCACCAAAAGAGACATCACCCCCTTTCCCTGCCGTGAAGATATCAATACGATTTGTCAACATTATGTATGAAACATTCACAGGGAACAGTTCTTAGCAGATGCTTTCCAGGTCCAAAGTGCTTGCAAACACTGATTAGTTACAGTACTGCGGCTTATTAATCACTGCCATTTCTCATTGCTGTAGCTCATGTCAACATTTCAGTGCTTTGTCTGGTACTTACTTCCAGCATAATCCACTTAATCAAAGCTGCTCTCTTCCAGCACAGTGCTCATCCCAGGGGCCTCGGAGTGCTCGGACGGCGGCTCCTTTGGCACACTCACATCCGAACTCAAGCTGCGGACAGTGCCTTTCACAACTTGAGCTATTTCACTGTGAAAGTAGCCAAGGGAAGAGTGGGACAAATTGCCACTGTGCAGAGATCACTCCTACATCCACAGATTGGGGAGGCTGCCGATGGCTGAGAGTGCCGAGGAGAAAGCGAGATGGGGACTTCTACGAAAGACAGAGCTGGACCCTTCGCACAGGTGCACAGTGAAAGAAGAGGCGATAAGGAAACTTGCAGCTAGATACAGAGAAGACATAAGAAAAAAAAGTAGTTCTCAGTGACAGTGGTTAAATCCCAGAACAGGGGCAGGGAAAAGCTATGGTGTCTGTTCCTGAAGATAACTGGTCAAAACTTGATCAGACCAGGGCAGTTGCCCTGAGTAATCTGCTCTAATCTTGAGGTTATACCTGCTTTGAGCAGGGGTTGGATTAGAGACTTGTGGGGTGCCTTCCAGCCTACATTATTCTGTGGTCATGTGCCATTGGTCTTCTTCTACTTTCTACAATATTCAGAAAATCTTCTGAAAGCTGACAGACGTGTCCAATCTAGCCAGAATTCAGATGATAGCCTTATAACAGGGTAGATCTTGCTTCTTTGCTGTCTGACCTTTCCCTACATTATTTGCACCCAACCAGGATACTGACATTGTTTTCTGTCTAACTCTGGAGCTTGTGCATTAAGTTTTTGCATTGCAGACCCTGGTTTAGATCTGGGTCCTCTCCTCTGAGTTCGATGCTGTCCATCTGTCCCACTTCTCCTACCTCCGCTTCTCTATTTGAGCCCAGGAAGCTGTGCAGCTCCGTCACAGAGCTGAGCTGCCTCCTGTCATCTGCCAGACGCTGCCAAATTGCAAGAGCCTTTGGCTGCTTTCTGCTCAGCAGGGTTGCAAGAAGGCAGTAAGTGAGAAGGAGTAGGTGCAGAGGTAACTTCTGCTGGGAACTTCAGCCTCCCCATTAGCGTGTGCTGGAAACATTTGTTAGTGGGAGAACGTTCCTGGTGACAGGTCCTAAAATAATTGTGGAGGTGACATGAGTGAGCGACACTGATAATGAACACGAGTTGGTGGAGCTGGCATAATTTCCTGCAGAGTGCTGCGGTCCCTAAGGATGCTTTTACGCCCCCGCTGGGCCTAATTTAAGAGAAAGTTAGGGAGTTAGACTTTACCCTGAATCTAGCCGGCTTGCTCGAACTTTTCCCATTACTCTGATAGAAGATAAACATTAACTCTTGGCTGATTTACACTGAGATTTAGTGTCCAACTATTTTCCAGACCTTTGGGGAAACATAACTCTGCA
This sequence comes from Rhea pennata, assembly GCF_028389875.1. Taxonomy (NCBI): domain Eukaryota; kingdom Metazoa; phylum Chordata; class Aves; order Rheiformes; family Rheidae; genus Rhea; species Rhea pennata. The sequence goes on along the minus strand of NC_084677.1, from coordinate 17,502,711 downwards.
GTGAATCACTTGCAGTGTCCCATACAAATGTGTCCAGCCTGGTTAGACAAGAGTCATGTTGATTCCTCACCAGTCAGGGAGACATCAGAGAACATCACCCCTTTCTGGCAGAAATTAGGGACCTCTTCCAACAAGGTGCAAGGAGCAAATATCATTTTTGAGGGGGTCACTCTGCTTATTATTATTATTATTATTTTAGTAATTATGATAGAAATGGTAGGGGGGAAGGAAGTCAGCCTCTCCCAAAACTAAGCTATATTTTTATTAGTTATAAGAGATGTTTGCAGCACGGTTGAAAACCTCACTATATTTACCTGCAGATGTTTTCCAGTTGTAGAGGTTTAGATTAAGCCACCCAAATGCTTTGGAAGGAACAAATCTCTCTGGTTTTAGAGAAGAGGTAGATCCTTTTCAACAGAATGGAGAAGCCATGTGTGTGGGGGTGTTTTGTAGAGGGGGTTTAAAGATAACAACAGCCATGGGACTCCGATACCTTATCAAATCTAGGAATCTTTCTGCTCTTTGGGTTATGAGCAATTCATGACTTAGCCAAGGATAAAGCAAAGTTTATGCAGAAATTTCCAGCCAGCTGAGACTCAAGCCCAGTGGTGGTTTTTATCTGCAACAGTCAAGGCATGCATACCCCCTAAAGGGCAGATTTGGACTGTGGTCCGGAGTCTAACCTGGGCATGAGGCTGTCAGGCTGGAGCCTTTTGGGGAGCTCAGATACCATAATGGTGCAAACTAGAGAAAATGCTAACATGTCAGACGGCTCTGGAGAAGCACCTAAAGCTTTTTCAGTGTTGCTGAGCCTGTTGGTAATTGTATTTTTGCTGACAGGAGCTCAGAGAGACCCTGTGCCTTGGAATTTCTGAATGCCAACTTCAGGGCTGGGAGCTGGGAACAAGGTAGTATCCACAGGAAGGGCAGTGAGTGGCTCTGGAGAAACACGCTGCCTATCACAGGACAAGAAGCAAGATGTTTGGAGGCAGAAGTTGCTGGGTCATCCAAATCCCAGGCTGCAGAAGGAGGTGAGCCAAATTTACTGAGGAAGACCTTGTTTTGGAGGATGACCATGACAATGGTGCCATGGGTCTCAGGTGAGGTCCCCAGATCTATCTAGTTCCTTCCTACTTATAGGGCCGTGGAAAGCTGTTAGATCTCTTTCTTGGGGAACTCTGCTCTGCGAATGTGGTGGGTTTTCCAAGGTTTTGGAATGAATGCCCCTAGATTCAGAAAGTCCAGCCACCATTTCTCCCACTGCCTATTGATTTGTTGTCTCCTAATAGCCTTTTAATTCTACCTGTCGTCAAGTCCAGTTCCACCACGGACATCTCAGCCAAATCTCATTCATTTATACTTGGGCAGTGTATAGACTCTTCAAGGAAACAATTTCCCTAAGATCTTTTTGGCGCACAGTTCAAAGCAGAGATCTGTTGTTCCGTCACACATCAAATAGATTCAGATTCGAGCACCTTCCAGGTTTACCTCTATTGTGTGGATCTAGTCCAATACTATGCAGTACCTGTTCTTGCTTTCAGGTCTTTCTGCTAGCTTCCAGTCCTCCTTTTGTGCCACTGGGAGCAGAAGTTTCCAGTGACACAGAGCAGTAAATAAATGTACTTTTTGGTAAAGAAATCAGTTGGACCATAAGTGACTATCCCTTTGGGTTTGCACATAACTTTTATGTTCAAACAAGCCTGTATGCTTCCCTTTTGTGTTAATCCCAGCAAGGACACCCAGTCACCTCCCTCCTGAACATTACTTTACATTTTGCAATAAGCTAAAGTGAGAGAGAAATCTGCATTTCCTCTGTGACCGGTACCCTAACTGAGCAAGGAGACTGCCACGCACAAGAGAGATTTTACATGTGTGCACGTATCGCCTTCACACCTTCCTTTTGTGCCGGCTGAAATAACGAAGGCATCATCATAAAGCTCTCTGATACCACTTTGGAATCGAGTTTAGGAAAGCACCTGGAGAAGGGATACCAGCCGATTTCTATTGCAGGGTTGGTGTGAAAATACTTCTCCTGAGCTTTCCTCCACATGCAGTCTGGGCCAGAAGAGGTCTGCTGATGGCCTCTAGGAACTAGTGAATTGGTTGTGGCTGAAGTGATGTGTTCCTCTGCCCACCCACACAAATTTTAAATGAATCCTGAGAGAAATCAATGGTAATCATCCTCTCTTAATGTCAAAAATGTTTCCATCACACTAAATCAAATCGCTTGCCAAATACAAGATTTGTATTGCGATTCTGCACTTTACTAGCTCTTTCAATACATCAAAGCTTTCCAACAATATTTTTAGATAGTTTGCATTTTCCCCCTAAACTAATTAAATCTCTAACTAATTTTCTAACCCTTTCCTTTTCATCTAGGAACTAATTTTATGGAAAGAATTACAAGCTACCCCCTACTTTTCTTCTATGGATGTTTCCTTTAGGAGCATCATAATTAGAGATCATCAGTTTTAACGCCTCCAGATTACTGCAAATGAATGATGCTTCCATAATGAATAACATAATAATCATGTTATCAGCCTTCATTAGTTCTAGATAAACTGCAAAGAAATGATCATGCACTTCACTTATGAAACCCTCAACTTAAGAAATTAGTTCTAAACCATTCACACTTTTCCACACACGTACACCCCATGTATCTCAAAAACACGCAATTCAGAGACAGTATTATCAGAAAAAGGTGCATTAAAGGCTATATTGTTTTTTTTCATTTTTCACCTGGCACAGGTTTTGGTATTTGGTGAAATTCATACGTCCTTGGAAGCAACTACTGTTCCTCTCCACCCTGCTTGTGGTAAATGCTGTTCATAAATTAGATTGAGTTTTTTCTTGTCAGCTAATATAATTCAGCAGTAACAAGAAGCACTCATTTGCTGCAGATGCAGAAGTCATCTCCAGGCAGGCACTGTGACCTCCAGTTTGCGCGAGACATTCCAGCTCTCTTCTCAAATCTAGGAAATATTATGGATCTTTGTTCCCCTCTAGTGGCTTATTCACAAAAGACATTTCAGGATCCACATACTGCTGCTTTCTCAGGGGACAGACCTTTCGCCTGCGTGGTTATGCTCATGCTTTGGCTCTGAAGGCTCCAAGCTCCAATCTCGACGTGCTCCCAAGCAGGGCCGCTGCCGCACCCTGGTGTACCCGCCAGCTACTCCTGGTGTAGGTGACATTTCCAGCTGACAGTTCAGATTGGATCAGCAAGGGAGGTACGAAATGCTATTTGGAAGAGATTAGCCTGTCACTCTCTGGGAAATGAGATCAGGGGTCATTTGGAGTCACTGCGGAGGAGTCGGTGTAACTGGGAAGCAGAGCAGCTTACGTGAATCAGCGTTACCTGCCTTAAAGAGGGGCTGGGAGACTAACCAGGCGGACAACACGAGAGATGCCCTTGCAGGGGCTGCTTGGGAGTAGCTTGCCAGAGGAAAGCTATTCCAAAACTTAAAGGACTTCTTATCCTGCAAGAGCAGGTGGACTTCAGCCGAGCACCTCTAACCCCATAGGCAGCGGAGAAGGAGCTTCCCAGGGCAGTGCTCTTCCCTCCTACTCCTGCAAGCGTCCAGCTGGGGCTTGGTCTACCAGTTTCAACCTCTAAGGCAATCCTGGCAAAAGAGAGAGGTGTTAAAAATCCAGGAGAGAAGGGAGAGAGGGAATAAAAACTGGGTAAAAACCCTGGCATCTGTAAAATATTATATATATATATGTATATATGTATATGTGTGTGTGTGTATATACATATATATATATATATGTATGTATATATATAAATATATAATGTTTAACTCTCCCTGCAAATCCTCCAGATAATTATGCAAACTCCGTCTTCAGAGCTAAAGTGAGGAAACACAAACAAATGAAATCCCTTTTCTTGGCTCTCTGATCTGTATCTTCTGAATATGTCGTTAAATAATTAATAAGTAATGGGGTTAACAGCAACATTTTACCCTGAAGTGTGCTGCTAAATTACAACAGTGGCCTCTAGTGGTATAATCTATTGAGTTATTTTTCCCTGTTGGCATTGCTTCAGTTAAACAGAAATAATATGAGAAGAGCCTAGCCTTATTAATGAGTAATAAAACATAATTGGAAGATAATTTAAGGATGTCATGAATACTTCTGAGAATATATCCCTTTCATACATCTTTACCCCAAAGCTTTTCTGCTTCTTTCCAATCCTGAGTTTCAAAGCCGATTTTATATTAAAGTTAGGGACCTGATGAATTAGTATCATTTGGGACATTTGCCAGCTCCTATTGCAATGAGAGATGACATTCACTCCAAATATCTTTTTTTTAATGAAATAAGAATTAGAACAAAGTTTTCATTAAAAAATCTATAATAATTCCTGTTTCTCCGTCATGTCCTGTTTCTCTGTTATGTCTCATATTTCTCATTTCCATCATGCAATCATTTGCAATCTTTTTTTTTTTTTTTTTTGGTAAGTGATTTTTTCCACTCTTTCCCCTGTACCATTTGTGATCAGCTGAAATTATAATTCAATACCAGAGAAAACATACCTAGGAACAGAGTTGCTCCTCCCAATGCTGGACTGAACTCGTTTGGGAAGGTGGGCTGGGCATCCTGTGACCCTGTATTTCCAGAAACACCAAAAGAAAGAAGGCTGGTTTTCATGAACGACATCATTTTGGATCTTTTGGTTGTTTCTGATCACATTTCGTGGCTGATGGAGAGGGCAGGTGCTGAGTGTGACCTGTTTCTCCCAGGCCCCAGGAAGGCGCTGCTCGGCTCCGTGAGGATGCTGGGCTGGGAAGAGCCCCGCTGCCATCTGTCCCCTCCCCACCTCTGAACGCAGTGTCACTGTGTGGGGACAGCCTGGGCAGGTGGCTCTGGCAAGTGCTGATTCCAGTATTCCCAGGAGATCTAATGACAGGTTGCACGGATGGTGTCGTTACATGCGAACTGTTTCTGGCTCCAAGATCGTCTGCGTGAAAAGCACAAGCCGAGATGAGCAAAGCCATCGCCCTTCCACTGTGGTCTGGAAACAGGGACACAGACAGCCAAGAGACCGTGTCTGCTGCGGAGGCATCGCTGCTTGGCATGCGACAGCCAGCCCGGCGTTTCCAAACGCTGCTGTAAAAGATCCCTGATACAGATCAGATCGAATCAGAGCATTTAGGGAAAACATTACCAAAACCTTGCCTGGTAACTAGCGTCCTGTTTTGGAAGAGTTTATTGCACTTTATTTCCAGTGTGCTGCATTTCACTTATTTATGAAAGTTAAGGTGTAAAGTAGAACAGGTATTTCTTGTGGAGCAAGCCAAGGAAAGCTGCCCCCTTGGAGCAGGTGACCGTCCTGCTTCGGCTGAGGGCTGCACAGCATACTTGCTGAAGCAGAAGGTTGCAGCCCTGAGCACTCAGCTATAAGTAACAGGAGAAATGTCACAGGTGAATAATCTTTCTGACAAATCTCCAATTTATTGGAAAAAAAACGAGCTTTGCAAAAGGCAGTTTCTCTCCTATGTGGCAGCTTGAAAGGGCATAGCAGTTGCTGAGACCAGGGTGCTATCACACTTATTAACCCTGAAGTGCTCACTTCCCACTGGAAGAGGGGACCAGCAGCCTGCGATTTGCATGGACCCACATCATTTGGGAGAGGAAGTACCTACTGGTATCACAGAGGCTTGTTTCTTGAGGCAGTAAGACAAGAATTAATCAGGCAGCTAATTATCCCAGGTGATTATTTTAAATTATTCACATATTATTTCTCTTTTTATTGGCAACTGGTCGCCTCACTTCTGCATGGGATTGCCTGGCAATTCACTGTTGTGCTCTCTTTCTCAGGTTCAGCCAAAATTTAAATGATAAATAATCATGCCAAAGAAGACAATGACAAGAACTGCTCTGGAGATTTGGACAGAGCAGTAAATCATGCACTCCCCTTTTGAAAACAAAAGCAAAAAGCTGTGAGACCTGGACCAGTTTTCTGGCAGGCTGGCAAGAACTTCTCAGAACTTCAGCTCTCACAAAAGGCATCGCTTCTCTCTGATGCAAACCCTTCAATCAGGAGAAATAGAAAAAGTGGGGAAGAATAGTTCTAGCGCAATCTTTTCCAAGTTCCTGGATTCACAGGAGAAGTTTAAATTGGCTTCAGCAGCTGAAAGTTGGCACCTTTTCCCTGGCTGTGCATCCACACGGAGCCCGACTCTTTGTCGTCGCCTTGCTGCTGTCCCCAGCAGCCAGAGGAGCCCACGAGCCTCGCCGTCGCAGTGGCCTGCGAGCAAACAGCTCTGCAAAAAGCCAGGCTGCAGAAACAGCTCCACCTCCCACAGGAGCAATAACCCTACCGTGAAGAGCAGCTTTGTGGGAGGAACAGCCCAGGCTTCGCTCCCAAGCCTCTGCACTGTAATTCTGCACCATACCAGGCTGGAGGAGACGTTTTCCCCTAACGAAACACGAAAAGCCCATTTTCAGCAGTCTGAGGGAGCGGAGACATGGGGAGGAAGAGCTGATCACCAAGGGAGAAAGGTCACCTTTCCCCACTGGGGTGATGAACGGAAGTGCGGGGAGGAAAGTCCCGAATCGCTGCCCACTCTCCACCACTCGCTCACAGTGAGCAAAGCTGTCCCAGGACTGTGCTTCATCACGCGTGACCCAGCCAGATTTTCCTCAGGTGCTCAATGATCTTCCCCTGACCTTCCAACGAACAAGCTGTCCCCGCAGCCCAAGAGCTTTGTCCGTTCAGCAAAGTCACTTTTGCACAGAGCATTGCAGGTGGTCCAAGTGACGTGCCTGGAAGGAGCCTCCTCATCAGCTCCGGAGCTGCCCCAGCGAAGTCTACAGAGCTGAGGTCTCCAGTCCTCTTGGTGAAATAAAAAGATCAAAAATGAGAATGAAGATCTGAGGATCTTTTAGTTTAAAGTGAATAGGATCTACAGGATCCTTATTCTCCCTTGGGGACAGCCACATCATGTAAAAGTCAGTCACAACACATGCCCAAAATACAGCAGGCTTGAAGTGAGTGCAGCTCGTTGGTGAGTAAAACATGGCATGAGACATTCGTGGCTTTGTGTCGTTTGGCTCCTGTGCTCCCCTGCTTTTGCCTGGAGGCACACCGAAGGGAGGACACGCTGCCGATGGGGAGCTGTGAAACCTACAGCTATTAGCCCAGGGCACATCCTGTTCTACTGTCCAGCACTGGGTTTCTAATTAAATAATTAGAAACATCGTTTCCTTGTCTTAAACAATGTTCTCTTAAGAACTGCAGCTCACAGGAATTAATTCTGATTTAAGGCTCTTGCAAAGCTAATTTTAGTCAGCCTTCATTATCGCATGGTATTTTGCTGGGGATGGAAGGGGAGATGAGAGCTGGACTTTATGTAATTTTCACACTTCATGTTTTTTCTACCCATATGGAGGTGGTTAGAACATGGCAGGTACCTGCCACAGAGAGCGAGTATGTGGAAAGACTCTGTAGCGTGCACCCGTGGTGCCGTGAGGCGCTGCAGAAGGCACAGGGACAGCATTAATGTGCTTTGCCTTCCACATTCAAGGACATAATTGGACTAAAAGCATCACAAAAGCACAGACCCTTGAGCACGCTGGAGGCCCTTCAGACTTTTCCGAACCCAGGGGTGTGCTCTCACGGAAACACATGCAGAGCAGAGGACTTTGTTTTTTTACTCTCTGTTCTCATCTGTACCCATTTCCCCTCCTAACCTTGCCATTTCAGGCAGATTCCTGTAAGCTAGAAGCTTTTCTGGTTGCTGCACATCAATATGAAGCACAGGCGACTGTAGTCCAAGATTCAGGATAAGGCTCAGATCATATGATAATTGACGTGGACTGAATAAAACATTATACGCAACAACAGCGAACCCTGTGCTACCCATCTGTCTGCTGTAGCCATCTGCTTGCTGTTATTACAAACTTAGATTGCAACCTCTTTTGGAGAGGAGACTACTTGGTTATATGTAGGCTTTGTATTTATCACTTTAGACTTTACTTGCTACAAATGTGGAAAATAATGACAGAGAAGGGCAGGTTTTATAGCTCTGGCACAGAGCAGGAATGCAGAAGATCAAAGTTCAGGTCCCTGCTGGATGTCAAACAAATAATATCATCTGTCTCTGAAATAACATTAGTTCTATTACTATAATTCACAGGAAAAAGGATAAATTCATGAATATACAAGATATGTGCAAGATATGTACAAGAGATAATGCAAATGCTTAGGAGACTGGGAAGATAAGGACAGTAACGCTGGCCATCAGAAAAGCTGACTGAAGTCTCTTAAACTGGATCTACATCTACAAAATACCTTCTGTTGAAGTCCCAAAGGTGCAGGCCATCTCACACGAGGACTGCTTTGGAGGAGTCAGAGCATCTCCGCAAATGCACATGGGGAGGTCTCCTGGTTAAGCACTGAAAGATTAACCTTGCCATTAACTGCTTGCCATTTTCCCAGCCCAGCCCCTTAAGCTTGTGCATGATGCATGGTAGCACTGACAGTATCTTTTAGCCTTCTTCTCATTTCCTTTACAGTACCTGGCCTAACACACCTACCATTTAGGTATGGGGAATGCATGAAAAGAAACTCGCAGAAGATTCAGCTGTGCAAACCTCAGCCTAGCAAGAAACCCAGAAGGGTTAAGAACCAATGGGGCTAATCCCAGGGTCTTCTCTGCTTGGTTTTACTCACAGCTCCTGCAGCCAGCAAGTAAGGTGAGGGTAACTGAGTCTCCATCGTGGAGGGGACAGCTGAGCCTCTTCCTTTCTGTAACATCCCGCTGCAGGATGAGCTTGGACCCGCTCCTCGCTGCCAGTCAGCCTCAGCCTCTTCCCCTGGCAGGACCCGGGCATAGCCTAGATGTAGGCAGACAGGAGATGTTGGCTCTTTTTAACTACTCAGCAGTGGCTCCTCATCAGGCATTCGCCTTGACCAGGGCTCCTCTATTTTATGCAGGACTGGGCCAGTCTTGCTGCTGCCTCTGTATCCAATCTGCAGCATGGTTAATAAGAGCAAGCTGTGAGCTATCACAGCTGTCCATCAACACAGGTATCAGGGCTGTAGTGGGTCAGACCAAGGGGACACTAATGAGAGGGCAAGCCTCACCTTGTGCCTTCCTAACTCGTACAAACAGAGAAACCAACAACACAGAGATGCATTTTGAGGACCTTGGATGAAAGATGCTGCTGTAAACACTAGGTGTTAATAATGAGGAGGCAGGGATCAGGTGCTGATCTTTGAAGCTGAGTCAGTTGTGTTCAGTAATTGGGGAAAATTGGACATAAATTATAGTGTGTGACATTTTAACACCACTCTACTGGAGTAAAATACTGCCTTTAAAATGGGTTTTTAGCCACATGGCTAATCAAATGTTTAGGCTCAGCATTTGGGGATGAGTGTGTTACGGAGTGTTGCAGAAATCATCTTTATTCAGTGTGGAGCTGAGGGAATTCCTTCTAAAGCACAAAAACAGCTGAGCAAAGGCGAACGACAGCATTTTAATGGCACTCATGGTGTGTTTTGCAGGCTAGATTTGGCACTCAGGACACCTGGCTGCAGAACGTATGTACCAAAATTGACTGTGACTTTTCTGACGCGGCATGCTGTCTGTCTTAGGTAATTAAATGGTCGTCTTTGCTATAGACACTTCACACCATCAGTAAAGATCTCCCTGTGGGACATAATGATTCTTCTTGTTTTTCAAATGGGAAATGGTAGAAAGGATACAAGAACTGTCCACAGCCATAGAGGAAATCCGTGGTGAAATAGGGATTGAGTTCCCAAATAGAATACTGACCTAGCCTCATTAAGGTATTTTGTATGTCATGGTACCCAGCAAAAGCAAAATATGTATATAAAAAGCTGCAGAAGTGACTACTGCTTGCAGACCATCAACAAGTTCACCGAAGTGCATGAGAACATCCAGGCGGGCTGGGGTGGAGGAAGAGCTCACATTGCCCCTAGCAGACATGGAGAGGAGCAGGAATAAGAGCAGACGAAGGCACTGGGGCTGGACCAGGCTGATGTGATGCTGCAGTAGGAGGGAAACTGCTGCAAGAGCACCATTATAAAGCGCATGTGCATTTGCATGTGGAACATCAGTGAGATACAGGAATATTGTCGCAGTGCAAACACCTGTGTCATCAGTGCAAACATCTGTGTCACCAATCCGTTTTAATCTCACAGGGAAAGAGTAATGGCCCATGTTTGCCAGTCTCTGTGTATTTTTGAAGAGCTCTGTCCCTTTACACTGATTACATTGAGAAGACTGGGAATGTTGCCATCTAAACACTCTAAAATAATGCCGACAAGCATTATCAAATAAATAGATGAAACTTTACTCAAATGGGGAAGATCTAATGGGTCTATCACATCTCCACTTTGCATGGACCAAAAAAAAAATTTAATATGAATCCTTCTGTCATCTCCTGTTTCTCTGATGAATGAGTGAAACACAAAAATTTAGTGTTTTTGTCCTTACATTGCCTCTGTGAAGTCAGGCGCTGCTGCCACCTTCATCTATCAGTGAAGTGAGGCACGGAAAGATGAAGGAGTTTACAAAGCATGCCTGCAGGCTTGCATGTGGCATGAGGTTGTGAGCAGGAGCCTGAGCCAGGGCATCGTCCTCATTTATGCATCAGAAAAGGCATGCATGATACTAGGGACTCCTGTTCACGCACAGATGTTCATACAGCTGTATCTGTGTATAGCTCTCTGGAGAGCTGGTCCCTAAAGATGCAAGGTGTTTGTTCATTTAGAGTATCTTCCAAACTTTAACAGGCCATCACTGACGTGGTTTTCCCCTTCAGTCTGCTGAGTCCTCCCACACAGGACCAAAACAGAACCAGGCAAAGTGAATTTATCCAAAATGAAGGAAGAGAGAAGCCTTCACAGCCAGAGTGCAGCTCTGGGAGAGCAATAGCATCCCTTTACAGGCAGATACGAAGGGGCTAACGTCCATGTGCCACGTTGCTAGAAACCCTTCATCTTGCAAATTAAGCTGTCTCAACTGGTACTCACTGCAACCTTGCAGAAGGTCTTGACATAGATGTCTTATTACTACCTACAGCATGGACTAACACGAAAGGCAGTACTCAAGTCCAGGGAGTTGGGTGTCATTTGCATGTGCTTGTTTTGGAGCTGGCTGGGCAGGAGAAGGATCCTTCTGTCCTTCCCTCCTTCTGCAGTCTGGGCAGTTCTGCTCATGGGTCATGCTATACTGTCTGACTAGCAAACAAATCAGCCTGAAGCACTGATGGAAAATGCCTCCATGAGAGAGCAAGAGGTTCAGCAGATTCTTGTTGACTCCTTGTTACGGTCTGTCTGCCTTGTTCTTGCTCAGAGGAGCAAAATGTCAAGACAAGTTTAAATGTCAGGCCTCATTTGAAGCTTGTCAGCCTGAGGTGAGCCTCCTCTGTGGAGCAAAGATCAGCTGCTCAAGGACCAGATGTCAGAGTAATATGTTGCCCTTTCATATGTACATAGGACTTAGGAAGCTTAAAGAGCTTTGGCAGTAGTGGGGACTAAAGTACACCTTCCTAAGAGAACAGGGATCTCAGGATTTTATCAGACTGGTCAGTAAATTTCTACCCTGCTGCTTTTAACTGTGATCTGTCAGATTTTTAGGTGACAACGATATGGATTGAGGACTGGTCAGAAATCCTGGGTAAAGGTATCCTGCCCTCGAGCAGAGCAGCACACATGCAAGGTGCAGCACATATGCCTCTGATTGCACAGCTGCTGTAGAAATGATTTGCACAATTGCTTAGAGTTCAGGATGGGACACTTTGGACTAGCTGCTTCTAAACCTGCCTGCATTAGCTGTTGTCTGAAATCAAAGAGGTTAATCAGGTATTTTGGACCATGAGAAAGGGTGTCTAAAACTCTACCCCAGTGAATAAAAAAAAGCTGTTTTTAATGTGTTTTTCTGAATCATGCTGTTTGCCTCTAAGCAAGAATGCAGTCTTAACGTCTTGGTACAATGCTAGAAGTTTGTGTATTGCTCAGGAACAGCACAAGTGTGACAAACTTGCTTTTATGTCCTTTCTGGCTAGCAAGCTGTCTCCCCTTTCCTAATCTGAACTGGCATCTCGGAGCAAAGCAAAATCAGCAGCTGAAATCAGATATTAAATGATTTTATCAAAATGATAATGCAACACAGTCATAGTGCTCTACAACAGAGAGTTAAATAGTGTGAGAGGCAGGAGGAGGAGGTCTGTGAGTGAGGGAAGAGGAGAGAGGGAGAGGCTAGTGGAGGAAGAAGTAGGAGCAGGGCATGGCTATGCAGCAGTTCTCACTGAACCTGTGGTTTGCTTCAGCCTAGCAGGCACAGAGTTCAAGGGCGGGCTCAAAATTCATAGGGAAGCTGGGCAGCTTCTTGATGGAGCAAGTTTTATTTGCCTCTGTGCTGCTGCAGGGCACATTCCCACAGGGAGGGAGATGGGCCAGAGGATGCAACCATGATCCCCATTCAAAGCTGTACGATAAGGCAGATAGGAGTACAGCTGTGGCTTTGGGTCATTCATTCAGGGTGGTTATGTGCTCAGAGCAGTAGCGAGGTGGACTCTGGCATGAGAAATGTCCTGCCGCTTGCTGGTGCACCTTGCCTTCACTGGTGCATGTGCTCCTTCAGCCCTGCTCTGCTTGTGCACACCATAGCTTACCAACAGGAGGGCTGCCCAGCCCCTAAACCTATAATTTCCTATCTTTTTTCTCTGGTTTTGGGGTATGAAGCCCTTTGAAGTCAAGTGGGAAAGTTCACCATTAAACCCCCAAAGAGAATAAGTAATACTAGGAGCCAAGGATCTGGGGCTTCTTACATCTGGGGTAAAATGCTGATGCATTGGGGCTGTACAAGAGAGTAGTAATAGTTATCCCACAGTCAACATTTATTTTCAAACTGCTAATATTTTATCAGGGAGGGAGCAAACACCCTGGTAAACTCCAGAGCTGCTGCTCAAAAAAGAAAGGCCTTTGCTGGTGGAAACTCAACTGGGACTCAGAAAACCTGGTTCACTGCCTACCTCTGCCTCAGACTTCCTAAGCAGGGGTGAAAGTGAGATTTTTTTCTCCCAGTAACTGATGATTTCAATATTAAGTGTTTTATGTGAGATTTACTCTTTCCTCTGAAGCAGTTAGAAGAATAAAGGCCCATGGTAGAGCTGGGGTGGAAGAGAATTTAACCTGCTCCAATTCAGTTCCTCTAGCAAGGGGCAGTCATGCTCCTACCTTTCCATTGCCTTCTTCATAGCTGAGCAAAAAAATAGCTTCTTCAAAGCTGAGGCTTTCTTCTAGGCTTGAGTAAAGAGCTCTTCTTGCCTGTTTAATACAAGAAAGGAAAGTTAAATAAGGTGAAACCTGAGCAAATTAAAACCAAGCCTTTGCTCTGAATGGTGAAATGTGAAGTAGCATCATGCCTTGCTGTGATTGTATTATCAGGTTTCAGTGAACATCTGCTGCTGACAGGTAGTGGGACTGTGATATTCCACATGTGGGAAATGGAGAGAATTAAATAAACACAATTGCTTGGGAATAAATGAAACTTAATCTAGGATGATGTGGGCTACACTGATATAACGTGTTATGAATAAATATTTGGTGGCAAAAATCTGCAAAGATGGTAAACACTTTGTTCCCTCTTATATCTGTTCTTTCCAAAAGAACTGGTAATTTTTTACTGAAGGGGAAAAAAATGCATAGCACTGTTGAAAGCAGCGAACAAAGACTGCTGTTTGCACTGGAGCCTAACGGATTCGGGTGTCTTGATCCCTTAATTCCTGTGGAAATCCCAGCTAATGTAGCCAGCTTACTATGCTTTCTTATCTTGGGGATGGATTTTCTGAAACATCACAAACAGGCGCTGGTGGAGAAGCCCCGTGGCCTCAGAGAGGAGCAGTTTCCAACCCTTCTGGTGGTGTTTTGGTGGGCTTCCCCTCGGCTTTGAGCTGCTTGCAGCATCTCTGCTGAGCCCAGCAGTAGCTGCTCATCCCAGCTCAACGTGAGGCACTTGCTGTACTTGCATCTCCTCTTACCGTGAGCCTGGGTCTGGAGCCTGCCTCCGGGAAGGTCACAGAGCTTTAAAGGATGAAGATATAAATCTTCCAGAATGACGACTTTAAAACACAAAGAAAACCCTGCAGATACCTCGATGTAGAAGGAAAGAAGCAGCAGAACCTCTTGCCAGAGCAAAGGCCTTACTGTTCTACTGCCAGCCCCTTGTCAAACTGTGGATGTTTCTTGTATGCCTCTTTTCCTCTGCAGTACAGACCCATGCTAACATGGGTCTCTTGACTGTATTTTGACTGTAAGATCTGTCAACTGTAAAGGGCTTCACAAATGAAAAGCTTCCTAAGGGAATATAGTTATTAAAAATAACAGTGTTTTGACCAACACTCAACAAATTGCTCAAACGTGTCTCTAAATGCAAACAAGCACTAACATCAACAGATCTTAGAGTCATTCTTAAACTCAAGATGTGTTTATGTACATACTCTAAATCTCATCCAAATTTACTCTTGATGCTGTCTAGTTTCCAGCCCAGCCTGTGAGTAGCTCTGTCTGCCCTCTCTTCAGAGCATGTTCCTCTTGTCCTTGACAATTCAGTCCTGTTCTGCATATTTCTTGCAGTCCAGTTACAGAACATGTTTATTGCTTTTTCTTTGGCACATACTGCATTTTGCAGAGATAGAGAGGCTAATTATTTTGTTTTTATTGCACCGTCCTTAGAATTGACACAGTGTTTACTGCACTATTTCTTGGACTTTGCTGGAATATTTTTCCTTCATAGATCTGACATTCTCTCATAAATCAGTGATTTTCCCTGCTTTCTTTAGTTTGAACTAATTTCTTATTGAACCTACTCACATAGCTCAGTTCTAGTCCAATTCCTCATGGCAATTTATAAGCCACATTCAGTAATCACTGATTTAAATTAAGAGTCAATCTATGGGAACTATTTCTCAGAATTAGATATGAGCTCTCAGTGATTCAGTCCCAGTGCCAGCTAGATCAGGTGCTTGAATAACCATGCTGAAGCGTTGTGCAAGTGGAGTTCTGACCTACTGCATCAAATTAATTGGGCCAAAGGGTTTGGATCCTGCTTCCCAGGGCAGCAGCTGGAGTGCCCTGTTGCTCAGCTGGCGTTGAGGAGCCAGACCAGCAGGATGGAGAGCTGATGGGCTCACTCATCCCTTGGCTCTCCAGGTAGAATCAGATGTTCCTTTCCTGAGTAAATCTCCATTAACATGGGCAAAAACTGCAGAGTTGTCCCTTAATTTCACCTGAATTAATGGCTTTTCATTTGTGCCTCTCCTCCATGAAGATAACTCCAATGGGTCAGTCCAGGCCTCGTGGCTGCCATGGAACCAGCCTGGTTACCCTTCTTATTACTCCATTTGACACAAGCACCAGAACAACCCACTAAAGAGCAGGCTTCTGCTGTCTTTGATGATGGACTGAAGCGGAAACCGCTGAACCTCTAAGAGGAAGGTAGCTTAGTGCATCAATACGACACGCTGCAAATAACTACAGCTCTGTGTACTTGGCGACAGTGACACTGATGTATGTTGTACTCCAGGAAATTATTTTTCATAAAACTGTGTGGTGCTTCCTTGAATGTCACTTGACAGCTGAAGCAGAGAATGCTAATCCAAGGATTCGCACATCGCTGTGAGGCGGTCAAGATCGCAGAGCTCGGATTTACACGTCGGGTGTCTGTGAATTTCCTCTGCTACCTTCTGCCAATGAACCACTGTGATTTCTTTTACCCTCTTTTGCTAAGTCTGATGCACACTGAGATTCTGATTTAAACAAGGTGACCTGAGTGAAATGCTGTTTGGGTTAGACTGGAGCCAGGTTCTGGATGGGCAGTTTAATTGCACTTTTTGTAATGAGTGCAATTATCTTGATGTCACTGCTGTAGCATTAGCAAAAGGGAAAGCTGCAAAGACTGCAATTCTGTTTCTTGACCAAGAAAAGGGGTAAATACTGACATTTTAGGACAGCTGAGAGCTCTTTAACCTGTCTGAAATCAGAAAGAGAGCTATATTTCCTATATTTCATGGTTTTATACCCTGTAATGAGGGGATCAAACACAGGCTATGGGAGGTTCAAACTTCTAAACCGGTGCTTCAGCATCATTAGGTGACCAGAAATAAGTACAATAACTCATTAGCTATACACAGTTATCGGCACTGGGCCGCACAGGAGCAGTGAGGTGCCTACCAAATACATGAATGATGAGAGGATCTGATTCCAGTAACTCTTGGACCAGTTTTTTAAATTAAAATCAAACCCAGCACAGAGAGAGCTCCCAGATCAATTCAGCCACTTATTCTCAAGAAACCTGCAAAAACTGGATGCAAGGCAGAATATACTGGAGTTTCCATTCAAGAAGGCTTAAGAGGTTCAACTTTTGTTAGGTATCAGAAAATACACACAGGAAAAAAGACTTTTAAACCAGGCTTAAGTTTTGCTGGTCCTCACAGGCCTACTCCTTTAAAAATATTTACATATAGAGATCCAGAATTGTATACAATGACATGCATTTGTACACGCAAACTTATATCCCTATAGATATTACATATTAGTTTACATACACTAGCTCTACAAGGCTGAAAACATTCATTATAAAAAATAGAGATAGCTGTAAAAACAGCAGATATGGTAAACTGACATAGTGTTCCACTGTCAGAAACACAAGTGCTTTCAAATTTTGGTTTCCAGTCTGCTTAGGAGAATGACTGAACTGAGACTACATCTGGTATTTAATTCAAGCATTGTGCTGCCGTCAGAGGAAACCGTGCTGGCAAGCTGAATTTCAGCCTGCCAAGATCCTTTTGCAGAAACACAATTCATAGCTTAGGAGTAGAGAGGGGGAAAAATCTAGAAAATAAAGACATAATAGTACAATCTCTGTGGGCAGATAAAGCACAGAAATACTGTGTTCTCCTGGTTTCACTTACCTTCTTATTTTTGCTCTGCAGTGATTGAGAGCCTGAGACACTTACGCACCCCAGGCCAGGACAAAACGCGGAGTTCCCCATTCACCTCCATTTCATGCCATCTCAGAAGCCTTTGATATCCAACAGTATCAGTCTCTGCTCTTGCTTACTCAGACTGGGGGTTATGACAGTAAGTGGGTAAGTTTGAGCAAATGTGTAAACCAATTACATATAATTCTCAGAGAGAGCATTACTGGAGTAAAATCTGAGCATGGGGACCTCATGATCTAAGTCTAAATAGCTGGTTTGCTTCAGTGTGAAGCATGACTCAGTACTATGATTCAGGTCTAATGTATTACAGATCCGGTTCACTCTGCCCAGACTTTGTGTTCTTGCACTCTTGAGGCCTTCAAATTTTCTCTTCTGTCAGAAAGAATTTATTTTTCCATGAGCTCAAATCCTTTCCATGGCATTTACTTCGCAAGGCTGAAATCCCCTCAAAGGAAGGTAGGGAGAACTTTAAAGCTGCTGGTAGGTTCCTAATTAATGAGATTCATGAATTTGGGCTGTAATTCTGAGGTTTTTAACCTGTTTATTTATTTTTTTTTTAATGTTACAAACCAGCCACTGATTTTCCTATCAAATGTGATGGTAGATAATAAGCTATTCTGTAGCTTGAGTTTTATTCCAGAAAGGACCATGACATTTTCAAAGACTGGGATTAAAAAACAGTCATAAAATAGATTTCTTTTGCTTAGTTTTACTTTTCTAACAGCCCTTAAATTTTTTTTTTTCAGTGGATTTGTGTCATCACATCTTCTATTTTGCATAAAGGTAAATGCAGCTAATTTTGCCCATCATATTCATACTGACTACAAATCCTTCACATCTTCCCGTACGAATTTTCATAAATTTACAAATATATTAGAGGATGACTTAATGAAGAATAGGGCATCAGACAGTCTTCCCCCCCCCCAATAGGGCTGAAAACAGAGCAAGAAGAGAAATCTATTTCAGATTAACTTTGTACAATGGCAGAGCATACAAACTGGCTCGATCTTAAAATACAGTGCACCAAAGCCTGCAATATTGCCAGCTTTGCTATTTTCATTTTAAACTAGCTTAAAACACCAATGATGGAGAAAGTTCACTTTGTCAATGTTTTTTTCATGTGAATATCAGAAAAAAATTCAGTCTAGAATCCCTCCATCAAAGCACTGCTCTGAGGAATAGTGTGGGATTGTGTGATAAAGCAACAAGAGGCATTGGTTCAAATATCAGGGCCATATTTCCCCAAAGTCTATGCACGTACACGCAGATATTTTCTTTCTATTTGAAATTCACCTTGTGTAGAGAATTGGCAAGATGTAAAACTCACTAAATCCCTACGGATCAAAGTCATTTCTGTGCAAAGGGCTGCAGGACGATCTACATGCCATTTAAGTCCTTCAGTCCTGTTTTGATAGCGTAATGGCTTTGAATGAACGTGTTGGTAGAGTAGTCCTTCTGCACGACACTAAAATCCACCCTATTATTCGAGTTAAACTCTTCTTGGCCATGGTAAAAATGTTGCCAAGTAGGGCTTCGTGTTTAGCATAAAAGCAACAAGATACATTTTGTCTGTTGGAGACAAGTGTAAAATGAAACCTCAACGTCATTTTTTTACTTCAAATAGAGGTTGGGGCTAAAATTTGCTGTTATTAATCACTGCTGTTTTCAAACATACCTCTGTACTATTCTGTCATGAACTATCAACCGTATGGTGACATAATCTTCCCACTTACACAGAAGTGAGCTCCATCCTGGCTCCCATGGTAAAAGGCAAGTTTACCATGTTTTGATACATTTTTTTGTATGTAGCTCTTGATGCAGCTGAATCTAGTCCCTGTATTCCCTTTCCTTTTTTCCAGAAGTTCCTCACCAAAAGTCTTTTTTGCTGTTACCACCGGAATGTGCCATGACAGCCACCAAACAATACCAGGAATAGTAAATTCTGACAAGATGTTGCAGGATAGAAAATCCAAGCGGGAAGAATGGGAGCTCCATATACGAAACCCCTCGTTTAAAACAGTCTTAAACCCATGACACAAAAATAAGTTTTTTTTTTTTCCTCTTGATTTACATGTCTCATGTCCTCTGTGCACAGGCTGATATTTGTGATTGTGGCTTTTTGTCAACTGCCAGGGCAAGTGCAGATAAGCCACCAGGAGATTGTGATCAAGGTGAGATACTGTATTGCAAAATGGTTGTGGATGGGAAATCTTCCAAGGCAGTTCTCGGAGTCAAAGAAATATCTTGGTTCAGAACAGGTAGACTTCCATGCACCAGCCAATAACTCATTTTGCATCATGTTAAATTTTTAAATTTTATGTACATTTTTATGATTATGAATTAATATCATCGCCTCAGCACAGCCTGTGTTCATCTCTAGTATCATCAGAGACTAAAGGAAAATAAGCGTCAGATGGAAGTCCCATTGTAATGCATATGCTAAGTGACTACAATCTTGTTGCTCCTCAGAGTAGTTGATTTATGAGTGCCCCTTGGGCACTGCATAAATGGTAACAAACCTGACACAAAAACTACTTCATCGTTTGTTGTTCTTATCGCAAGCCAGAAAATCTAAACTGCTTCAGGCCAACAAATTAATTAAAAATTCCAGTGAGGAAAAGCATTTATCACACACTGTTTTAATAGACTCCTGTTATTCTCTCTCAGAGATGCCCACACATTTGTTTTCAATAATCTGAGTGACTATACTAGCTCAAAATAGCACTAGACTTTCCATATGAGGCTGAGAGTGTTGAATTCAGAAAACCCCTCGAGCAACAACTTAAAATAGTTACCAAGACCTGAGCTTATGCAAAGTTCCCTTTACTGCTTCTCCAATGAGGCAGGTGGAATGGGATTTTCAAAAGACCTCACAGAACTGGATGCTCAAGTGCTCTGAAGGCCTCTGCAAACCATGGTGCAACAAGCACCTGGATATTAAGCAGGTGCAGATGTCATGTTAACACAGCCTGTAGACCTAAGTAAGCTTAATTCCTACTGAAGTGAGTGATGCTGAAATGCTCAGGTGCAAGGATCTACCAGGACTGAGAGCGCTACCCAGATGTCCTCTTAAACACGGCTTAGAAGACAAATGGTTTCTACCGTGGAGATTTTAAGAACCAGACTAGTGAATCTGTAAGAGGATTTCTAAACATACTCTCAGAGCATCTGGCATATTCAGCTTGCACTCCAGAAAGTAGTTACTGAAATTATTTAGTGCTTTTGCAAATCTGGCCAAAATTACACCCTATTACAGTAGGCAATAAACAAGGTCCATGTGACCCAGCGGTCTCCATCTACCTGCAAATAACCCCATACAAATCGTACCGTAGTTTCTTACATGAGTAAGAATTTAACTGAATTCTGGCTTTATTTCAGAACTCTACATATGAATTTAAGAACTTAACTTTGGTAAGGAAAGTTTAAAGTAGAATAAGGGGTCAAAGGTAACAGAAAATAATAATGGAATAATAATAAAAAACCCTGTTCTCCCCAAGCCAGTGGAAGCTGTAAGAAATGGTGGGTGCAAGTTAAGGGCTTTAGGCTGTACATCTGAAGAGCTGCAGAAAGATGTGCACAGATTTTAGCCTCTGCACAGAAGAGAAATATTTTTTTTAAGAGGGAAATTCTATGTGCAGTGGGACCTGATCCACCACCAAATGAGTCAGAAGTAGTATATTTGCTGATTTAAAATTGTTACATGATACAAAAAAAGGCCTTGGAAAAATCCATTGTAATCTTTTTAGCTATTTTGTCTGAGAAATCTAATTGAATTAGCTTGAATTTCACTGAGAAATACTAATCCTTCATCAAAAGCATCATTCCAAACTTGAAGCTGTTTAAGAATAGCTAATCTCCTGAGGGAGAGAAATGGTTTGGCAGATATTACGTTATTACATGTGAATGCAAATAGGTATTATTTAAAATGGCTCGGTCAATGTAGAGGAAAAAATGTTTTAAAATTGAACACGGTATGTTAAAACCATAACTATAATTGATTTTTAAAAAATTTCTAACTCAGCAGCAGCTGTATTTCCACAAGTGTTACTATGTTTCTGAGGCACTGAAGACAGGGTACTATACAAATGATTTTTTTAAAAGCGAATCTCAATTTTGATGTATTTAGTGATACAATGTCTGAGGGACACTGGATATTAGAAAGTTTCAGGTAAGAATAGCTTGATACAAAACTTGTGTGAATAAAAATTCAGTGTGTGCCAGGTACCTCAAGCATAAAACACATTTTTAGAAGATGAAGTCCATCGAGGAATTTATCTTTACTTGCTGGAAGCATAATTTGAGTTAAAAATAATACACAGTCTGTAGAGGTTTAAAGTAGGTACAGAATGGGAATGCAGCAGGCGTAAGAAACTACAGTGCTTTAGGCTCATCCTGTCATGCTAAGTGCTGGTGATAGGACAGTGTGTATCGCAGATAGGAAATACACTGTTACTCGCTGCCAGAGGTGGTGCAAAAATGTGGTCCAAAGTGGCATATCGGGCTAAAGGGCCTGCTCGCTGCAGCACCATGGACAGCAGAAGAGCGGCATGCGCACACCGTCCGGCAGCGCTGGCTCGATTTCCCTTCCATTTCCAAATTAAAATACAAAACAAAGCCGCCCAACCTAGCGATGAATTTTGTAGGTCTTGAGCAACCTGTAGAGAGTGTCAAGCAAAATATGTATTCACTTACGAACATCTTCATCTTTCAGCTGGCAAATAAGTGAAGGAGATTACCGCTTTAAAAACCCCTATTTTCAGATCAGCCTGGAATTTGGTGGGACCAGGCAATACCCATCACAAAATTTATCTCACAGTTTATGTGCTGAAAAACAGCCCTGTGGTGCTTCATTCTGTCCTATCTCGCAAGGGAGAAAATAAATTCAGATGCTCACAGCAACAGTATTAGAGCTTTAAATGACTTTCATGACTTTATGCTATATATCTTCATAGGGTCAGTAGTAGTCTCTAACAACTAAATTAAGGTAACACCATAATTCTGAATGTTTATTGTCCAGCAGACAGGCTGAAGTTTTTATAATTACGTTGGAGATGGAAGTGTCAATAAACGATGAGAATAAGATCTATGATGACATCTTCAATAGATGTGGAGTTTTTGTGTTTATTTGTTTGCTTTTGGCAAAAACAGCTTGTTATTTTGTTATTCAGATCTTGGCTTGAGCTCAGCGTCCTTTCAGTGGAAAATTATTTTTCTTCTGAAGTTTGACCCTAGAGCATGTATCTGTAAAATACTTGGTTCATCATATTTTTAAAGTCTGAAATAATACAGTTAGAGGAGCTGAAATTTTTCTCCTTCAAACAACAACTCTTACAAAGATAAAGCTAGTGACATTTAATTATGGTGTTGAAGAAGATGCAGAAGCACAGGCCTTCCATGAATATTTGCTCTCATGTTCTGCAATATAATAATATTTTTAGCTTTAAGCATAAACATACCAAACCCATCCTGGTAGCTGGAAACTGATGTGAAAAGGAATGGAACAAAAGCCAGTTCTGACAACTCAATTAGTTATCTTGCCCGAACTAGATGAGGGCGTAAGGAAGACCTGGATCCAAGCACTAAGAGAGGGTAGATGAGATTTCTGGTGGACAATAGGCAGACTATAGCTTCATCCTTACACGTTGTTCAAAAGTAAGTGGAATATGTCTCAGTGGTTACTCTCAACTCCTCTGGAGCAAGGTTTAAGAAATCCTTCCTTAAAGGCACATTTAGGTGACTGAGCTGGTTTTGTATCTTTACAACACAATGGACTAGCAGCGAGGTTTGTACACTCCACTTCATGAAATCTGAACATCATCTGGGAAGGGTGAACAGAGCACCTCTCTCTCCATGAGAAGTCAACTGGAGTGTAGGCAAAAGCTGGGTTATGAGACATAACTCTGCTGGAAAAGTGGGGCCTGTCAAAGGCTGAAGATTAGCTGGAGGGGAGGTCAGGACCAGATCAGCAAGGGTTTGTTGAAACAACAAGACCACAACCCCCTCCCAGAAGGCTGACAGTCCCTACTTGGCCAACTGCTTTAAACTGGGTTGAGCTCTGACTTCAGCTAGCACTCACAGACTTACTGCCACTAATTCCTATGACTCTTGGTGTCAGCAATATCTTGACTTTCAAGGAGTTGCTATAGGGGCAAGGTTTGCTTGGCAACACCAGCCCTTGGATTCCCATGCCGTATTCAGAGGAAAGCTCCTCTTTGAATAATACTAAGCAAAGGCTATTAACATTTGAAAGTCAAATGTTCTCACAGAATGATTTCCCTTCCACAGAGCATGGCTGCAAATGACTTCTATACTCTCGCTTTTATCTTCAGCAGTAGCAAATGCTGGTTGTTGGGGCTATCTTAAATTTGCAGAACCACTTGAAATATATCTGCTAAATGTTTCTGCCTTGCAAAGAAAACAATGGGTCTTATCAGTATCACTCAGGCAGTCATTTGTGGAAGCAAGAAAAGGAGATGTCTGTATATATCCAAGGGCAAAAGAACCCAAAGCACTTGAAGTTTGAATTATAGGGCTATCAGTATACATTGGCCTTTTTCTAACTACCCCCTATGAGCTCCTGTGCAACTTCTCTCAGAATGATAAGACTGCATCTCAATGTACTTGGGAAAGATGGATCTGCAAGAAGAATTAAAAAAAACCCATGGAAACAAAAAGGTCATCTGCTTCTTTAGGGAGACTAAGTCCCAAGAGCATAAACAATGAAGAACACTGTGAATATTTTGAAATCACTAATAAGACTGTGACCACTTATCCCATTCTTATAACTAGTAAATTTCTGGGAGGCTCAACTATTCTTCAAGTCTACTTTAGACGTTTAGAGGAGAAAGGGGGAAACAGTTAACATTAAATAAGGATAAAATTCTCCAAATATACCCTTCTGGATACTAAAAATATTATTTGAATGCCCTTTTCCCCAGAAGAAAAAGAAAAAATTCTTTGACGTACATGTTTTATTAGTAGGCTCAAGATACACAAATGTAAAAGCAGCACAAGCATTGCAGCATTTTTCCTAACCAAGTGCAAAAGCATAGGTCAGCTGACGAAAATGTCCTGAGTTTTCTGTGCCAACTCTGAGTTTGAATGAGCTGAGCATAAGAGCTTATGCATAACTTTGGGGGCCGGGGGCGGGTAATCTGCATTCACGTCTGAATTTGATGGAGTATGTCTCATCCTTACCTCAGTTGTGAAAGCAAAGAGAGACATATGGTTCTTGAGTCACCTGTCATGCACTCAAGCAACACCACTCAATCACAAGGTTTCCCACATCACTAGCTCTTATCAAGGAGACATTCTGAACAGTTTGACACAAGTGTACTAGAAGAAGGGACAGGTACAATACTTTCAAACTTTTGGAAACTTCCATAAGACTCATTGGTCAAAACGTCCTTATCAAAGGAGCTTAGATGATCTGAAAACATGTAGAATCAAGGAAAAAATAGAAAAGTACTACTTGTTTTAAACATCATTTTGGAAGGGCTTTCTGTACTTAGTTGGTTCTCCCGCACGTATTTTGAAAAATGATCTCAAATAAAGGAATGGATTTGTGTAAGCGATCTCTACAGTACCTCATATAATTCAATTGGTATTAGTCAGGTGGAGTCACACAAAAACTTTTCTCTGAAGTGTTCCCGAGATCAGTATTTGACCATATTACTAAAATCACTCTGAGGCTTCCTAACTGTGTCAGCAAAAGTGCATGCTGGGGTCCCAAGTAGGAGGACTTTATTGCTCTCACCTTTGAGGTGGTGAAGTCCAATTCTGCAACTAAAACAATGTAGTTCAGGGGAAGTGAGGGCGCAGAGCAGTGAATGAGGGCTTAGCTGAAGAGCTGCTAAGGGGTCCGCTGTTGGCTCTTCAGTGCCTCTTGACATGGAAGAGAGCTTGGGCAGGACTGATTTAGGAGCTTTTTGTGAAGCTATTTCTTCTCTTTTTTCCCCTAAGACTAATTTTACCCAGCTGTGATGTACGCATATTTGAAGATGGCTCTGATATCTTCCTTCAGTCCTTTATTTTTATACTAAACAAACCTTACTAATTCTATTTACTCTTTGTAAGTTTTTTTGAACCTCTTCTCTCTCTCTCCTCTGGCTTTTCACCAATCAGTTCACATCTTTCCTTAAGCACAATACCCAAACCATAGTCTAGATAGCACATTACTTCCTGTGTTTTACAGGCTGTATTTTCCCTTCATGTTTTTATATATATAGGCATTATATAACCCTCATATACAGCAATGAGGTTTGTTTTTTTCATAGCAACATAGCACTGCTGACTTAGATTCTTTTTTTTTTTCTACAATAAAATCTCAGTTAAACACTCTTTCAAAATCATAGCATGCTATGGGAAAAACGTAACTTAGTTTATCCCTTTGCTAGTAAGGACTAAATAAGTTGATTTCACAGTGAAGAAACTGCATACAAACAGTTCAGCTGATATGCAGTAATCTGATTTACCACTCTCTGATCCAGAGTTAGAACCTAAATAAGCCTTTTCTGAAAATGATAAGTCAATTGGATACCACTGAAGTTTTGCCCCAGAGCAAATAAACTATAGCAGAGGATCTGGATCTAAAATTTTCTGAAATCTCGCAGAACTTGAAAGTAAAATCTCTTGGTATATCTTCTGCTTCTAATCCATTCTGCACTGCAAAGTGTTTATCAAATATGTGTTATTACATAGAGGCTGACTACCAAAGAGAAGTGCACGACAAAGTCAGACGATCTTTTTCTGGAAATGAACAACCTGTCATTTCCCAAATTAAACACTGACATACCGTACCACAAAGACATTTTCAGGCAAGGATTTCCTGAAAAGCTCATAGTTTCCATCACCATTATTAGTATCTGCCCCTTATCCAAGGTATAGTGTTTGCCTGGAGATAAAGAACCTTCTACACAAATACAATTGGCACTTACTGTGTGTTTGTCCAGAGATGCTTGCTCATATTAGAAGACCAATGCTCAGAAAAACAATAAGCACCACAGTCTTCTGCAGCCTCCTATGTAGGCTCAGCTTGTTCAGTGCTGTCTCCTGCCCAAGCAATTAACAGCCAAAGCATTACAGCTGAGAGAATACAATCAGAGAATCTAAGGGCAGGTCATGTTCCTCCTGGGGGGGATTACCATGCTCTTTTGCCCTAGAAGGAGATCTTTTGTTGCTGTCTAATACTTATCATACTCTCAAGGCTGATGGAGAGGCTCGTTGTTGCACACAAGCAGAAAAGTTCAGGGTCTTTTGGTTTTAGACTTTATTTTTTCAACCTGTACAATTTATGGAAGAGAAACTGGCTGGAAGTGTAGCAGTAGCAGTGGCCATTGCCAGATGTCTGGTCTACGAGGTGTTGAACTCCTCATTTGATTCCTTTTCCAATTTGGGTTTGATCTTGATCATAACATATCTTAATTGCCTCCCAGCCTGGCACTAACAATGGCAGGTGCATCCTCTAGGCACCTGGAGATTGTCCTTCATTTTATATCATCTGTCACTCAGCCAAACTGAGGCAAGGTCTGCAGGGAGAAGTGACATCTTTTATCAGACCAGCTGATGCAGTTGGCAGGGGGAATGGAAAAACTTTCAGGCATAGAAGCCTCCCGCAGTATAAAACTGTCCAGGGCTCTGCCCATGGTTCTTGACAAATCAGTTCCCCACAGTGCAACTGAGATTGTCCATATCATTTCCAGTTTATTTAGGATGGAAATTTTTGTCTGCCTGGTTTGGGAAGCACACAGTAACTGCCTCAGTGGTGTGTCTGAAGCTCTATTCCCTTTAAAATGTATTTTCTTATTACGGCTGCGGTGGCTGGTAATGGAGGAACATGAGTTGTGTTTACTCCTTCTTTTCAGCATTATCAGCAAGACAGATATGAGGAGCAGTGAGCGGTGCCTCATATTGAATATTCTTCCCTTACCCTTTTGATGCTTTGCATGTAGATATGGAGTAATATTTTTTCAGCGGACGGTATCATAGTGCTACTGAGTGTGACATTTTATTAGTAGTGCAAGATCACATGGATCTTGTATAAACAGCCAGCTTTCCAATACCAGCAGTCTCTGTATTGCTTTTCAGCTATAACATTCAGACAGTGCAATTTTTCTGTTAGCATAAGGCTCATGTGAGCAACCATGTTAATTAAGATCATGAAGAGATGCGGCTGAGCATATTTATATGGACTCAGAATTGCAACAGTAGAAATGTAAAAAGATCTAAAATTATGCGTATAAATGTGTGTATTGTCTGCATACTTCTCATTTATACTGTACTGATATTGCAGCTTTTCATCTTTGCTATGGGCCTTAAATTTACTATTGGATAACAGAATTCTCTAACCTGTGGTATATCTTCTGTGAATCCTTCTAGACTAATTAACTCTGAAAGCAGGGGAATATATGCGATATTCCCTTCCAGTTTCATGAGACTTGTGTTCCTATCTAGATGGAAATACATAATATGTATGGGAGTGTGATCCAGGCCATGACTTCATTTTCTGTCTCTGACCCTGTCCACTTAACCTGATTATGAACTTGTTCTTCCCTTAACCAAAGCTCCAGGCATTAGGATCTTGTTCGAGATCCCAACAGCAATGGAGCCTAGGCCAACTCCTAACTCTCAGCCCTCGAGACCAGCCACGAAGCAGCTCTGCTCTCCGAGGACAGCAGAGCTTTAGAAGTATATGAGCAATAGGGCAGGACAGCCTTGTCCAGTCCTACAGCAGCAGAGAAATACTGATGTTAAAACTCTTTGCATTCAAGCAGAGATTCCTCTAGCTTACAAAAATTATACAAATCTTTGTAAATAGAATCCTTTAAGAAAAAATGGAAGTCCTTTTCCAACAAGGAATGAAATATATGGTGCTGAGTTTATATTTCCAATGTGTCTCTGCGAGGAGATATGGGAAAATTAAGTTGAATTCACTCAAGACAAGAGTTGAAAGGTTAGAGAGTTAAAGTTAAGGGTTTACCCTCTCTTCCCTCCCCAGCAGTGTAGATGTTGTGTTTTGGGATAAGAATATCCATCCTGGGCTTAATGGAATTTAACTAATATCTTTTAAATACACACTTCTAGCCTAAGTGTCCCATGCAGATATACACATATTAAGGTCTGCAAGTCAAGGCTATAAATTACCTAATAAGGCATATTGTGGTTTGTTAGTGTCAGTATAATCTGATTTCAGACCTAAGGTACTGAGAGCTGGCTGCAGGCCACCCGACTGAGACTGTATTAGGGCTTAATAAAACTTTCAGATATGTATGGCGGTACTTAAGAGAAGAGTTAAGAACTCTTCATGTTCATAAGAGTGTGTTTTTGTTGGGTTTTGTTTTTGAAATAAGAGTGATGTACCACACTAGTAACAAAAACGTGACTTGAAGTCTCAAGTAATTTATTTAGTGGAAAAGATTAACTGAGATAAATAAAGTACAGCTTGACTAAGCTTGATAAAAAACAACCTAATGCCCTAAAAATTTCTCAAAGTTGATGTATGCTGCAGCTTTACTCATACTGAGGAGCATTTACTCAAACTTGTCATTCTCTTGAAACCTATGTTATTAATCGTTGAGATCAGCCTCACAGAGAAAGATGGATTCCACGTAAGTACCACTGCAACCTAGCACATTTTGGGGTAAGTGCTTTTTATATTGAACGAATGACCCAAATGACCCAAACATGAGAGAGAGAACTGAGATGAAATAATGTAATAGGATATCACTAAGGGTGTAGAATGGGATAGAAATACTGGAAAATATTGAGCACTTGGGTTTTTAAAATTTGGATTCATCAAAATCCTTAGAAAAATAGCCAAAGAGATATTTTTATACTACTGACCACATTGGATGAATTAAATGTTATCTGTCATAATTGAAATATCTTTGGCAGACCACAGTCTGTGGTCTGCAGCAGGCCAGCTTCTGATTCTCAAAGATCTATTTCATCCTTGTACTCTTATCCAGCATAATGCATTGAACTAAAGATCAAGTCCAGATGCATGTTGAATGCTGAGAAGGTCAGGTTCAGGCTAGAAACAAGGCACGTGCTCTCCTGATGGTGCTCCTGCTACTGAAACAAACTGCTGAGGGCTAGGGTGGATTCTCCAGCACTAGAAAGATTTAAATTGAGATTGGGTGCTTTAGGAAAAAAAAAGGACTTGCTTGGGGAAATTCCTTGCTTTGTGTCACTGCAGTCTAGATAATCCTACTGGCCTTCTGTGCCCTGAAAAATCTGACAAAAAATCAGAGTAGATCTGAATACTTTGGTTCAAACTTTTCTTCCACATATCTATTGACTCAGAACTGAGCTATTAAAGTTACGATAAGAGTGAAGGTGAGTGAGCTGTACAGTAACTCAGCTGATCAAACAGCTGTGGCTGTCAAACAGCTGTCCTTGCTGAAAGTGGAGAGAGCATGAATACAGACCTGTTTGCAATACCTTGTATTCAGTTCTAGTCCACCAGAAAGCTGGAAATTCAGGGTGAATTTCTGTGTGTTTATCTGCAGCCTGACATTAAGAAAATTGAGTTCATGCTGGAATGAAATGGCTTGCCAGCTTAGTTAATGCAATGCGGAAACAGTCCCAAAGTAGACTGCAGTTAAAATGAAGAAGAAGTAAGCTAAATTTGATATGGAATAAGAGGAAGAAAGTTAATTAGTGTCAAGTAAGAAACTCCACTCACTCCCTTTGACATAGTGGAGTGTGTGAAGAACTGCAGGGAACACGGACATCGTCTGATCTCGGTTGTACTCTTGTTCTAGCTGTGTAAAGCAAAAGTTCCCCAAACGAAACTGTGATCCCAAAGTACAAAGGAGAAAGAGAGAGGAAACAGATAAAACAGAGACCCTGCAGTCACTCTTGAATTGGATATACCTTAAAATACCAAAATAAATGTTTTCAGAGCTCTATTTTCTTGCCAGGTTTGAAAAAGACTTACGAAGAAAATTATTGTTAGTGAGGTTTTGTTTTTATAAAACACATCTTCAAAGAGATCAGCTTGAATGTGACATCTGAGGATCATTTATATTCCCTCCTGATTTTTATTGCCTTTGGATTTTTCACCACTTTCTTGTTCTTTCACTCCAGCGAGACTCAAACTGGTCGAACAACAGGGCTCTGAAGAGATCTGATGCTTCAGAGGGAAACACCGGCAGTGACAGCTTATGACATCAGTGGATGGTGGCAGCATCACTAGCGAGTGGTTGTCACGGTGCCCCATGGTCCCATGCGCTGCTGGCTGGCAGTGAGCTGTCCCTGGGGAGAGCAGCCTGTGCTGCTGCCTGTGCTGCCAGCACCTGCTCTGAGGCTGAGAATAAATCCCATCATCAGGACAGCAGGAAAGAGAGGGGAGGATCTGACATCTTCTGGTGATCCTGCCAGTTTGCAAGCAAAGAAAAGCAAGAGCAAGCCCTGGAGCACAACAGTATTTCCTGGCACCCTTCCTCCTCCTTGGAAGATCTTCAGAGCAACCTGCTGTCAGGTCCTAACGCTCCCCTGAAGGGCAGTGGGGGACACTTGTAAAATGACAGGAGATGCACTCAGGCCAACTGAATTAAAAACTGTTCCAAAGATTTTCCCATGAATCTTCTGTTACATGCTTACTTTGGCAAATTGAGATGTACTAGATGATGAATTTTTATCCCTCAAGCATGCATTAGTGGCTTCTCTGTTCATCGTTCATGGTTCCCTCCTTCTGGGCAAATCCCCTGTCCACGCTCTCTCCAGCTGCACATTGGAGATAAGCTTTTGGGTAGCATGGCTTCAACATAAACAAACTAAATGCCTGAGTTTCATCGCAGCAAGCTGTGAATGAAGGCAGGAGAAGTAGGGGAGTAGGAACAAATCTAGTTAGTTATAAAATGGTTACTTCTATCATGGCCTCCATCCAGAAGCCACTCTAGAAAAGGAGCCCAAGAAGAATTTCATAGGCTATGTCAAAATCATGTAGCCTCCATCAGAGCAAGATCTAGAGATAGGCTCTGCAGGCCACCCCTGGAGAATGTCTGCATCTGCCCTGCTGCGGAAGAGGCTGGCCAGCTAGCTCACCTGCCTGTATGAGGGCTTATGAGTGGTCCTAGAATCAACTAAGATTCCAAGGGACTGAAACAACAGCCGAGACTGTGTGGTTCTCTCCTGCCTTGTGGTGGAGGCTCCAAAGCCAAAGCATCGCTGGTGTGAAGTCCAAACCACTCCAGGATCTGATCTTTCCCACTGAT
Source organism: Rhea pennata (assembly GCF_028389875.1). Lineage (NCBI taxonomy): Eukaryota > Metazoa > Chordata > Aves > Rheiformes > Rheidae > Rhea > Rhea pennata. Next base: position 17,471,512 of record NC_084677.1, on the reverse strand, counting down.
CGTAGTCTTCAGTTTCTATGGAATTGGAGGCATCTCTCCTGCTGCTTGAAAAGAAGAATAAGAAAATATTAGATGCAAAATATTGAGAGAGTGGTAAAATAGAAATTACTTCAAAATATATTTATTTTTAAATATTTTGTTTTTAAAAGATCTATTTCCTATCCACAAACCTTTCTTCCTATAAGACCTCTAGAGTTAAAATAATTCCAGAAATCTCAGGGCTGTTTTACTTTGCTTTTCGTCTACATATGCAAATAGTAACAGCAGGGATTTTTCTGTCCAATTTCTTGAACTAGGAAGGACACGATAACAGTCATAAGTCACAAAACTCGTGTGTGTCTTCAGGGAGATCAATTAATTTACTCTGTGCTCTGTTTCCCCATCTGTCAAGGAGAAGGACACTTTCCCAGATTCCAAGCGTGGTATATAAATAATACCCATACATGCAACATGCTCAAATACTGACATATTGAGAGCCACAAAGGGTCCTAAGTAGCTCGTGTCTTAAACTTCTGAAAATCAAAAAGGGCGAGGACTGGCTAAGTGGAAGCTGGGAAGAGATAACGAGAGAGAAATGAATGCACTGACTCATTCATGCGCTGTCCTCTAAACAGTGACAGAAAACAGTTGTTCACAAAAGTCACAGCACTCCATGAGTTTACAGATTGCCTGTTCTTGAGAAAAAAAAAAGCAAAAAAAAAAAAAAAAAACAGAGATTATCAATACAGAGTGGGAATGTTGTGTAAAACGAGTAAGCAAAATGACTATAATAAGTCCTATGTCACTTGATGTAATACCCTGTTGAAGGTAACAAATACTGAAGTATTTAAAGAAAACACTATTTTGTAAGAAATTGTTGCTTTCACTGTGCATGAATTTCATTGGGAAATCTATCATTTTGTTCGTGACATTTGTTTTGAGGGGAGAAGGAAAAAAAACTGTTGAAACTAAACAAAGAAAGGCAGTGGTAAAATTACCAACCCAGAGTAGTTCAATAAAATGCTATAATAAGAAAACAAGGCCTGAGAGAAGACAAAGTTATGTAAGTTATGAATCTCTGTGCTCTTATACAGGAAGTTACAGTGAACAATTAAACCTGTTTGACAAGTCTTACTTGTTAAGAGTAGTTTTTTTCTATTTAAGGGAAAAACTACTTTGCTCCTTAGGTGTAACAGCCAAGAGATAAAGTTTAACTGATGTGAAGTTGAAGGAGAGAAACAATAAAATAAAGCCAACAAAATTAAAAAAAAAAAAAAAAAAAAAAGGAACGTAGACTAGATATGCTCTTCTCTAGAGATTCACATCTGCCATAAAGTGAACTTAACACTTTTTTTAAGGCTGTCCCCTGAGCACTGAGGCAGTGCTGCCCATATGGTAGACACTGGTTTGCATCCAGACCAAGATTAAGCTGCACGTGAACCTCAGCGAGGACACCATGCCTCCTGGAAAGAGGAAGAAGGAAGGAAGGAAGGTGAAGGACAAAGTGCTGGTATTGAAACTTCTACGGAAGAGAGCCCATGGAGATGTCATCTCCACTTTCAAAGTGTTTCTGCCCTCCTGTGCAGGAGGGCATGCTTGTTCCAGCAGCACAGGATGCCCTTGCCAAGATAACCCAGCTCCTCAAAGGTGAGAGGAGCTAGGAGCTGAGCCACCTGTCCTGGTCTCCAAGGGCTGGGGCCAGAATCCTCCTTGTGCCAAACAGCCCAGGCTGCGATGGGGTAACAGAGCAAGGGAAAGCGCCTGTTGTCACCAACTGTAATGCTAGAAAACTGGGAAAAAAACTTCCCAGGAGGAGAAGGTCCAAGTGAAAGAAGCATTAAGCATAAAAAATGCACATTTCTGCAGGCTGCCCTCTGTACTGTATTTTTTCCTTTCACCCTAGCCTTCATACCGGAGGGCAAGTGGTTTGCTTTCGGAAAGGGACTATATAAGTCAGCAGGAGTTACATATCTTAAACTCCAAGCATATTCCTGAGATGCAACTCAGTGAGCAAATACAGAATAAAAATAAATGTAATTATCCAGGAAAGAGCCAGGGTGAATCGCAGTCTCACAGTAGCTTGTTCATTCATTGTCAGGGAAATAATAAGTGTTACATTCACATTCAGGATGAGATGAAGGCTGAGAGATCTCTCTGCATGTGCTGCTTCTTTATTACCACAGTCTGGCTTATTTGACTTAAGGTCATGGCTCTTCATGTTTTCATTAGGACTCTCTTCAGTGCAAATGACCATAATAATCACAATATTCGGCCTGTATACTGCACTTCCAACATGCAGAAATCAAAGCCTTGAAAGACTTGTACAACAGAAGAAGACACATCAAGGAGCACGGACTGTTTGTCTTAAAACGAGAGGAAGTTGGATCGTTCCTCGTCCAATGAACATGTCACGATCAGTCCCAATTCCAGCTAACGTTTTGTCTACTCACATGCACTCAGCTATTCATTTCCAGGAGCCTTTTTTTCAGCTGATCCACAGAAGATGGTTCTGGTGGCTTTGGCTCGAGGTACTGGGCCGCGCCCGGCGCTGGGAGGTGCTGGCTGGGCTGCGTGCATTTATTCCCTTCCACCTTTGAAGGAACCGGTAGAGGGGAGAGGAGCTCTGCACACTGGCTGCAGGCTGGGACAGCCAGTTGGGCCATGTGGTTTTAAGTGACAAGCCCTGAGCTGTTGCTGTTTCTGTGCATGACGAACAACATAGTCACATACTTCTGATGAGATCAGAGCTCACGACCTGAACAGCTTTTAGCAATCTCTCCAAATCTTGGTTACTCAGTGGAGTGATTGAAAAGAACTGTTAAGGTTAGTACTTCATACCAAGCAAAATCCTAGCAAAAAAGCTGTATTGCATTACTTCATCTGTTGCTTTTCAGGGGAAATTATGATCAGACAGTTAAAGACCACCTATCATCAAACTGTTGAGTGTGTGTCACTTCTGTTTTCTGTGTTTGAGTTTGTGTTTTTCCCTCCAGCTGGTTTTCCAAATCCTTGTATCTACCTGCAAAGGCAGGCTATCAGCATGGGAGGAAAAAAAGTATTTTGAGGCTGCTGCTGTGCAAATCAGAAATATTCTCAAAACCAGAATTAAGCCCTGCTCTTTTGTGCGTTAGCAGTAGTGATAATCTTGGTTAATATACTACTATGCATTTTTAAAAGTAGGAATTTTGGATACTTTTGAGGGACATTGTTCCAAAATAATTTCATGTGACATTAGAAGGACAAATATATCCCTCATCACAAAGTTTTGTCTATCAATCTCTAGGACTTTAACAGAACAAACCTTACCAGAAATCAGTATGACTGAATAAAGCATGCCAATTTAACCTGAAGAAAATACTTATTTATGTTTTATTTACAACTTTCAGTCAAAAATGCTTTCTAACTGTTGGTCTCAAAAATCATGGTCTCATAAAAACTCCAAACCTCAAACTGAAACTTTTTGGATGCTCCGATAGAGTCTTTTTCAGTAAACACCTGCCATTTATTATGTAGCACTAGGGGAGATATCAGTGATTGGTTTTTAGCTTTGTTATCAACTCACAGCCTGGGCTTTGCAGAACAAACTGTGTTAGCAAAATAAGAATAACACTTGCTACAAATCCAAAATAAATAAGTATTGTGAGAGCATTTTAAAAAGGTGAATGGAAATATTTTAAGTACAAGACATTACAGTTCATGAAAAGCTGTATAACATTAGTTTTGTATACAGCAAGATATGAAAATTGCTGGGAAGAATCCAAGAAGATGTATTCCATCTATTAACTAAACACTTACTAGCAATAGCTAGCCTGCTAATGAGACAGGCTCACTTCAGTGCTGAAGCAAATTTGACTGTTGAATTTAATAATGAGGCTATTATATTCCACAAAATGGCACATGCACACAGAGATTGTTTTTAATATTTCATTTTTTGCATCTGCTTCTCATTAAAAACAAAGCAATAAATTGAAGTGAATTTGTCTGCAGACCTAATTTCCTAGCAGGACCAAAGGCTGAAAGTCATTTCCATTATAAGGCAGTTAAAGTGCTAGTAGAGACCATGAGAAAAAACACATGCAGAAAACAACGTGAATCATATTATCCTGCAGATATTATTATAGACATGAGCAGGACTTCTTCTACCTTGTCTGAGCAGGAGATACAAATGCAAGAACCATAGATAGTCCTCTGTGGTTGAACATCTGGAAGGAATGTCCAAAATGTCACTTTAGGAAATAAATAAATAAGATCTAAATGGATGTCTGTATGGCCCACATGCCTTATGTAGCCCACTTTAAAAGATGATGTCCCTGTAAGTGCACCTGGGTAGGTAGAAGAGTCTCTATGGCCAAACAGTACTGTAGGAGCATATCAGCTCACATCACTAATGCCCAGGCTCAAACAGTCAGGGCTGCAGGTTACACTAATTCCTCCCACCTTTCCTGGGAATGGCTGAGCTTTGTTCTAAAGACGAGAGAAAAGCCAAAAATACCAGCTGATCCTCACACGCAGTATGTCTCTTTAAGGCAGGAGACCAGTTCTGCTAGCCCACGGCTGCCTCTTTACTGACACACTGGAAAACGTGGGAAGCGATCAGTATTGAACAAGCCTTTCTGGTTTGCCTTGCTTGCTCTCCAAGAGGGCTCGTTAAGGTCTTTGCGCTGGAAGCGCATGGGCTGCGTCACTGCGGATCTGAACTGCTCAAGGATGCCCTTAATGCAACCGTAGTCAAAGGATGCAGGTATTCCTTGCAGGCTTGTGTGATATCTGCAGCATCTCTTGCTTTCCTACTGATTTCCATTCTTCACTGGAATTGCTTTTATTATTACTTCTATTTGGTGGTGACAACATGCTAAGCACACACACACACACACACACACACACACACACACACACAAATCTTGACTTTCATTTTGTCCTAAATAGCTTATAACCGGGTTCCCCTGAGAATGATTACCTAAACAAGAGACTGCAGTACGGGCTTGGTTGAGGTATGGATTGGTCTGTCACAGGTAGCTCTGAATGACTGAAAAATTTCCTGGGCTGTCCTGAAACAAGAACAAAAATCCAAATCTTGCAAATCTTTGTGGCTCAACAATTAAAAAAAAATAGAATAGTTTGGATCAGTGGAAGTATTATCATTCAGCTTTGAGATTTTCTTTGCCAGCGCTGAATAAAAGCTTGTTTATGGGTATAGTGGATGCTAGGGAATGATCTTTTTCTACACTCCATGTCCTTTAGCTGGAGGACACTTGTAGGGCAAAGATCATCTTCCTACTCTTCTCCTCACAGGGAACAGCAAGTTCTGGATTTGAATTTGAAAACATGCAGTATTTTACCAAATACTTAATTTGATGCTATTATCCTTTCCAATCCCGCAACAACTCCTCAAGCTTGTAAATATTTGTCATTGGAGCTCTAGAGCTTTCTGTTTAATAAAGCTTCTCTCCTTATTTAATAAAGGCTGTTCTATTAAATGATTTGCCTGTGTTTACATGTGCATAATGAGGAATCTGGCAGAAAACCAAACAAGTTTGGAGGCTTGAGACGCTAGCTGGTGCTCACATTAATAACTACAAAATGAATAATGAATCATTAAGTAACTCACCTCATCTTTTCACTTCCTTTTCACAAAAGCACAACAAAAAGCTGCCCACGGAGGTCACAAGAGATCTGCTGATTGCAGCAGCTCCAGTCCTCAGTCCACAGAGGAAATTTCTGAAAGTGCCAGGACCAGCGTAATCTCCATTTCAGTTTCTGAGAACCTCAGTAACATTTATGTGCTAGTCAAGGAGGACATGAATTTTACCCAACTAAACCTTGAACAGTTATGGTGAACTCTCCTGGGAAACTATATTGAAAGGGTTGCATGTTTCCTACTTAACGATAACAACCTCTTCACATATGGGTGGGAGACAAGCGAGCTTTGGGGAAGAGCAGCCTGTTCTTGGCATAACTCCGTCAGATCTGAACTCCCCATGTGTTTTGTGGAATACCTTTTATTTGTGTGATCATTTGTTTAGTATGGCCATATAATGTAGAGTAACAGAACCTTCTACAGAAGTGCTGCCTACGGACAAGGTACATAATTCAGAGGACTTCATCAGAGCTACAAGGCGAGGTCTGAAAATTGTCTGTTTTTTAAAATACAGCATCTCACATTTTTCCTATCAGATGTACGCAAAAGGTTAGCAGAAGAAAGTCACATTCTGAGGAAAATATAGTGCTTGGCATCATCTCAATCAAAACAAACCCTCCTACTTAAATGGAAATGCGCCTAATTACATTTTATTACGGCCTATCAAAGAAAACCTATTTAAACTATTCCAAAAAATACATTGATTTAAAATGGGAAAAAAATGTGTACATACAAAATTCTTCCTATAATATTCCGCAGCCAACCATTGGTCACGTCGACCTTTTTTTCCTGTTTCTTTCCTTTGGTGGAACCCCAGAAAGTCTTTTGCATGGATCTGATTTGCAGCTGACAACCTGCAGTTTTCTTCTTCATTTCAATGCGATGGTGAAATTTTCTTCAAATGTCACTTGAGTCTGTCTGAGAGACTCTTACAAGGTGCCAATTAAAGATCAGAGAGAAGCAGGATATGGTAAAAATTATTTTATTGAATTACTTATTTTTAAAAACCGTGATCCTAGAAGATTCAAGAATCAGGGCTCTGAGACTTTCTTGTTAGCCCAATACTTTTGCTGCCTGAGAGTTCCCCATTGAGGGCAGAAGATGGAGAAGGGACAGGAACCGTGTGGAAACATGACACATGACACTATGACGCTCCTTTCTACTCTTGCCAACCAGCCCAGTAATGCACCTCTGGCAGCTCACGGGAGCCTTCATCATCGGTGGATGGAGTGAAGAGCGGTTCAAGTGCCTGCCCTTCAAGCAGGTCACTGCAGCAGGAAGCCTTCACTGATTTAAAATCAGTATCTGGTTAAAAGAAAGAGTCCCTTCTGGTAGAGTACTTCTGATGGAAAATTAGCTTCTTGTTGAAAAACTAAAATGCTGGAAGTATGTCCACTGAAAAAGGCAAGAAGCAGCTAGTACAAATGAACTGGTGTATGTGAACTTTTGCCAGCTAAGGGTTAAGACTTGTACATTGCTGGGAAAACAATGCTGAAATATCTTTACAGTGTTCCAGATAGGTTTATTCAGAATGGATTAAGTTCTGTGAAAAGACACATATTTCTACCAGAAGGATTGGGAGGGAAAAAGGATTTAATGACAATATAGCTACCAGATCTAGTGCTGAAGGAGTGATGTGTTTGATATGTGGCTTTTGAGACCAGTTCATTTGAATCTCATGCAAAGAATATCGGTTTTCTTTCCTAATCAGGTTGCGAATAGCTGAGCAATGTTCACTGGAGGTAATCATGAGGAAACCTGAGCAGCTCCTCAGGCTGAGCTTCTCCTTCATGAGGACTTCCCAGAGGCAGAGATGTCTGCAGGTTGGTGGGGACAGCCATGGTGGCATTAACCCGGAGCAGCTCTGAGATGACCAACAGGACAGAGCCTCAGTGTCTCTACTGCAGGCACCAGCCTGCAGGCGAGTCAACAGTTTGACAACAGATGGGCCTGTAATTACAGCCTATTTCAAAGATTTCTAATGCACTGATTTGAAAGCCATTGATTTTTTTCTTCTTCCTAAGGAGAATAACAAAAAAACACCTCAGCCTCGCTGAGATTCCCACTGCCTGGCTTTTCACAGCACATTCTGAAGGCAAAGCGAAAACATTCAGCTTCAGCCAGCCAAACTGTGAACGTAATTGAATAGAGTAACTGTCTTCCACTCAGGAGCTGAATCATGTCTGCTGAGAGCTTCGAAAATGTTTGAGATGAATACAAACCGATCAAAAAAAAAGGGGGGGGGGGGAAGAAAAGAAAAGAAAAAGAAGAAGAAATCTCTGCTGCATATGGAATTCCTGGTAGAAACAAATTGTGGAGATCCAACCACACAGCTACAGCCTCGGCCGACCTCGGATTGGGAGAGGGAGGACGATAGATATTTGTAGCCAGCATAATCTGAGGCTCTGAACAGCAAATGACAGAAAATGGATCCATCTATTTCTATGGTAACATGAATAACTCAGGACTAAACTATAGCCTAAATCTCAGATGAGTTTGAAAATTTCAAGTGATGAGCAACCTTTCTCACCCAGGCAGCTTGATACGTTTTGTTCAAGGTAGTATATTAGTACTTTTACACCATACATCTCCTTTTCCTGCAAACTGGTAATGTTAAAGAAAATGTTAAAAAAATCCTTCATCAGAGGCCAGAAATGAAACTCAGAAGCCATAGTTTAATTCCTCCTTGACTCTCAAAGCTTCGGCAGCTCTAGGTTGGTGGAGCTGATACCTTCCCAACACCACCACACTAAGTGCCATCGAGTCTTGAGGGGTGAGGAACTGGTGTTTCCTAGCTCTGACTGTAACCAACAACATGCGTCTGTGTTCACCAGGGTCTCAGACACATATTTTGGAAAATGAAGCTACTACTTCATCTTTTGCTAAGATTTTGAAGAGCCAAGAATTCTACTTCCAGCCAGGCAAAGCCATGCAGATGTGTCTGTTTTCCAGTACTACTTTCAGTGGTTTTGACTATAATCCTCTTGTAGCTCTGGAAAACCTGAAACCTTAAGACACAATGAATTTTTGGTGCAATGGCTCCAGAAATGAACTGTGAGCTGACCATGTGTCTTCTGCTCCATCTCAGTTTGCCTGTTCCTCTGAATTTGAGACGTACCTTCATTGAACTACTTTGGCCCGTCTAATCAGATGCAATCCAACCCTAAGGCCTCAGTTCAACACCTGCATGTAATTCAGATCTGGCTTGGACTCACATCTATTACTGAGATGATTTATACATTAATAATTCCTCCCCTGCCAGCAATCAGTCTCTGTTCCTCACTGCCAAGTTCAACAGGGAAGGCTGTTGACATAAGTTCCCCAGGACTTCTTCCATCTAAAAGTATTGATCACAACTCATCCTTTCTGTTTCAGCTGAATTTTGACAAGCCAATTTCAAAAGCACAGAAAGAGCTTCACATGCAACCTGTCTTTACAGCTCCCTTGGAGCAGTCACCTCCTCCATATTGCACATATACACCGTTTTAAAACATGTATTACTACTGTTATACTTGTCAGCAGTTTCATCATCATTCAAGACTACAGTAGGAAATCCACCATTAACAGATCATATTATGACACCAAATTTCTGTATGTGACAAGGAATGGCAAAATAAATAGATTTGTATCCAAGTTCTAGCTCTTTGAGAGGTATTTTTACGTGAAAAGTAGAATAAAATAAAATAATGCAATTTGAGGCTTTTAACTCAGTACAAGATAACTCCCTTTTCTGTTAACACAACATAAAAATGCTAAAAGATGTATAGAATATACAGCAATAAAATATCTCATGCAGCTAAAGCAATAGGCCAGCTAGAACTTAAATAAGTACTGTTATATCTCAGTTACTTGCTTGTCTTCCTCACAGCTCATCTGCCTCACACGTCAACCCATGGCAAGACATATCTGGGCCATGCTACTGCCCACACGTCTCTAGAGGTCCCCGGGGACCATTGGGTGGTGCAGCACCGTGTGTGCCTCTGGGCTCAGCCCCCTATTTTTGTGAGGCAGGGGCTCTTTTTTCCTCCTTGTGTTTATTCTGTGGCAGTTGTCACTAATCTTCAGTTCCTGAGCATGGATTTTAGCCATTAAAAGCACGGTAACAGGCAGCGTTCTCGGATAGCCTTTGTGTTCACTCCATTCAGCTCTGAAATGGAGAGTCATTGTGGACTGAAGTGGGTAAAGAATTAGACAACTTTAAGGGCTTTAGAAAATCCTGTCTATATCATAGGACAGAACCTGTTAAAAATGCCTTTTTCAGGTTTTGCTTTGGTAGAAGACTTGTTTTACTCAGGCAAACCTAGTAACTTCAGTGTATTCTCAGCAACTTTTTATATACATCATAAATGATAATTCAAAGTATGAGGGAAATTCATTAAATTAGCCCTATTTGATTCAAGCTGATATTCACAGTGGGGCTATTGTACCCCATTTTGCTTGGTATGTTTTCAAAGATGGTAATCAAACTCTCCTCTTCTGCTTATAATCCCAACTCTATTTTTATCAGATGACTCTCCCTATTGTCATGGCAAGAGCAGACTGGAGTCTTAGTTCAATTTAGCAATACATGACCATAAATACATCAGCAGATTGAATTAGAAAGCGACATGCCAAAAGCAGCTTTCGCCTCTCCTTTTTGCATTCACACATCTGACTCAATCACAGATCTCTAATTGAAAAGCCTCAGCAGTGGATTAAGATCATATACATTATTACAAGGCATGACATCCTGCGCATGCTGATGAATCCAGGAGCGCCTGGCAGGGAGTGGGTTAGCCCTGCGCTGGGCTAACCACACAGCAGTTGTGCGTGTACTGTATACTGGGACAAACGCTTGAGCAAGTAGGGCTGGATCAAACTCATGTGGGTGTCTGTATGTGTAATATTGGAGGGGGTGCGGACAGGGGAGCTCTATATGACTCCCTCATTCACTTGTTGCATTCATAGGGCGAGACATTTCAGCCCCCTTCTGCCTAGCAGAACCGCAATTAAGTCAACGGGATTTAGAGATGGAGCAAACCAAATGCTTGAGAATCTGTGCATTAAGTCCTGCATCTCTCTCCTAACTAGTAAACTTAAAGCCTGATTCATAGCCAGCTGGAGTCAGTGGCGAAACATCCCCACATGGGATTTCAGCTCCCAGTTCCCGTTGAGAGGCGGCCTGTGTGATGTGAGCCGGCCACTCCGTCTTCCCCTGCGCTCGGTGCTCAGAGCTGGGCTATAAAACCGATGCGATGAACGCGCCAGTCTCTTTCTGGTCGCCCCCGAAGGAGTGTGCACTGCCAGGAGTTCCCCTTCCCGAGGTCTGGCAGTGCAGCCACCTGCGCTCTGGGAGGGGGCTTGTGCCCGGCGAGCTGCAGAAGGCTTTAAAAGCACTTGTCCGAGCTGGAAGGGAGCTAGACCCGCGGAGGAAATGCAGGTCTCCCGTGACAGCCCTTTCGCTAGTCCGCGGGCACGCAGCCCCTTGCAGGAGCGGCCGCCCCCCTTGCACGGCGCAGACCCCGCACCCCGGGCAGGGGGGCGGCACGGCCGGCGCTGCCCGCCGCAGCCCCGCGGGGGACCGCAGGACCGAGGCGACCGAGCCAGGTAAGGGAGTCCCTGCTCCCGGGGGAGGGGGGTCGGCGTGCCGGGGGGAGGCCAGCGCACCATATCGGGGGCTGCTTTCAGCTCCCTCCCTGCAGCCCAACTTTTTGCGGGGGGAGACAAAGTGGGTGGCCCCAGGGCTGTCCCCTCCCGGCTCCCTCCCCTGCCGCTGCTCCGTCTCCCGGGAGGGGGAGGCAGCATTGGCCGGGAGCCCCGGTCCTCCCCCGGGGAGCAGCCCTGTCCCCGCCCGCTGGCGGAGGGGGGCGGTGGAGCCCAGACCCGGCTCCCCGCTCCCTGCACCCCGCTCCTTGCACCCGGCTCCCCAGACCCTTCTTCCCGCACCCGGTTCCCGGCTCCGCACTCGCCGCTCCCGGCCGGCCCCCGAGCGACCCCGAGCGCCGCGCTCGCTGCGGCCGGGGGCAGCCGGGCGGCTCATGCCCCCCGCGGCACAGAGGAGTCCCCGGAGCTTCAGGTGATTCTTGCCTTCGGGAGAAGGGGAAGGGCAGCGGGAGAGGGGGGCGGGTTGGGAGACCCTGAAGGGACGGGGTGTGGGAGGGCGAGGGGACGCAGGGAGGGATGGGGACCGGGGAGGCAGCGGCTTTGGCGAGCGCACCCTGATTTTGAGGGCACCTTTGCTCTCCGGCAGAGTCTCGTTCGGTCTCGTTTGCAGTCCTTCCTCAGCATCCCGGGTTTCTTTTTCCTTTCTTCTCTGCTTATGGGGCTTTTGCAGCCGGAAGAGTGGAGTTGCCGGATCTCGGCTGGGACAGAGGAGGGAGAGGGACCTGCTGGCTCATTGGGGATGCGATGCTTAAAGCAGGACAGTCTCCTTAGTGTTGCTTTAAGACAGCCTCTTGAGAGAGAGGAGGAAGGCTCTTGTGCGAGGGATGCCCGCATCCTGCTCTGCCCTGCTTGGTACCCGCATCGTGACCCAGAAAGGTGGCAGAGCCCTGAATCCTTCCCAGCCCTACGCAATGCCAAGGAAGTCGTAGGCGGTTAGAGCTGAAAGCACGATGCCGCTTTCTGATAAAACATGAGCAGGGCAGCACAGGGTGGGTTGCAGGATGGTTGGCAAGAGGTGGATGGTCAAGGGCAAAGAGGAGCCCCAAGAGTCATGGTCAGTCTGGTGTGAGCAATGCCCGTGTGTCCCTGCACCTTACTGATCATTACTGCAGCTCCCAGTGACCTCAGTCCTGGGCATGGCTTGTTCCTAATGTGCCCAGATCTTTTCACTACAGAGCAGGGGAAAAAAAATCGGCTCTGGTGTTTTGATATTGCAGACTTCTGTTGGGATAAACTGGAGACTTTTTATAGTTCTGTGAGGGAGGAGGCATGCAGGTCGCATCAGGCAGCCAGTTACTAGGATGCAGGGATCAACCTGCCAGTACTTAAAACGGGGAAACTTAGTTCACGGGGACCCTGTCTCCAGGGCTGGCTGGCTCTGCAGCTGGAGCAGGTCTGCACTGTGTACGCACAGCGCGGCTCCGGGCTGGAGACCTTGCACCTCCGACGGACACCCGAACCACGGCATGGGAAAGGCCCCCCGGGTCTCCTCCCCCAGAGCTCTTCCCCCTTGTGCTTTGCAGAGAGGAACTGAGCTTGAGAGCAGGTCCATTTTTGTGATCAAAACGCTCCTCGACTGAACTGTCTTTGAATCTGGCACATCCCTGAAATCTGTTCCATTTCAATGGACAAAGAGGAGAGAGGAGAGGAAAAGAAGTATTTTGCTAAAAGTCCCTGATTACTCCGACAGACAGTGCAGTAGCTGCAGTTTATCCACAAACACACCTGTACAGGTGCGAACATGGACGTGTCAGGCTGCACCCTGTTTTCCTGGCTGAAGTTGTTTAAATCAACTGATCTGGGAGCAAAACCAGAAGCATGTGGCTTGCATGACTGTTCATGTAACAGCACCAGCTCAACCAAAGCGAACAGTCTCTGACCAGGACAGAGTCTGAAATTTGTTTGGAGAAAAAAGTATTTAGCAAATATTTGACAAAAGCAGAGCTGTTTTATGGACTGTTTGTTTGCAAACTAAAAATAGGAGCAGGTCATCAGGCAACATAACATATCCACGGAGTGCTCTAGGAAACACTGGGCTGGCCAGGGTGGTAAGAAAGTGTTACCAGCTTGAAAATATAATTCCTGAAGATTCTGATAGTGGTAGACGTGACAAGGTGCTACTCAACTTTGACTTTAGTTGATCAGTGTTTAGTACTAACAAAGCTAGCCAAAGCAGAACCAATTTGTGTAGGAAATTTTATTTTGTTATATCTTCTGGAGAGAAAAATCAGTCATGCCCGTTTTTTAGAGTGAAAAGCTCACCTTGAAAAATATTGAAAGACAGATTTTAATAAGGAAGACGTTCCCATTCCTTTTGCTTTCTTTCCTCAGGTAGTGGGACGGGGTGGGCATGGAAAGAAAAATGTCAGATTTTTTCCCATATTAACACTTATTACTGTAAGAAGTTGAAGCAGGTGTTGGCGTGGTGCTGCATTTCACTCTGCTCGGGCAGACCCCTGCTTCAGCTTTGCTCCTGCTATTTCAGAGCTACACCAGGTCACAGCAGCTTTCCCCAGCACCTCCCTGCCTGTCCTCTGAGACACGCTCCTTGCTTCCCCTGCTGCAGCAGGAACCGTGTTAGACCAGGAGCGGGCACACACCCTGCCTGCCCGGTCCCTGCACTGCAAAGCGTGAGGACCCCGAGGGTCATATCTGAGGACATAGGCAATGACCATTCATCCCCAAAAGAGCAGACTTTTACTAAAGGACTAGCAGATTTTTTCTTCTCCTCACTACAGCAAATAGCTCCACTCGTCATGGCCAGCTCTGTGGGACAGTGGAAAAGCCATGAAGTTTTGCTGCTGTTCGATATTTCTTGGCTATTTATCCAGGTGTTTTTCTACCCATTGGTCCTAAGACCATTCGTTTTAAAGGCAGATTTGTGTGGATTAGCATTTTCGCTCTTCCCGTTGGTTATTCTGCATCTGGAAGCAGTAATCTACCTTTCTGTTATCATAATTGTCTTCACAGCAATTACATTTGATGCTGCATAAGAAACAGTTATGACTCCAGGCAGCAAGATGAAATCCTGTCATGCAAAATTATGTTTCTTTATGCAACTCCTTCTTGATCCCAGCTATATCCAGCTGTTACCCTTCACAGAGTTATTTTTGTTTTGCTATTGTAACTACAATCAGGAGTGATTTCAACCTTGATCTGCCTGGAAAGTTTTAAGGTTTCTTTTTCCTTATGCAGTGATGATGCTTCAGGCACTAACAAGCTGCTGTGTGCTTTCAGACTGACACCTTCCCTTGCACCCAGCAAAAGCATGTTTGTTTAGGACACTGAAGTCTAAACACTTTGTTCTGAGCAGCATGATCAATACCTTGACATCTCTGCCATCTCTTCTGTCTTTCCATTTTCTTGGACACAGACACAGAGAGTCAAATCTGTTCAGCTGCAACGGATGCCTGTTTTTTCAGGGTAGCGCTCTGTAAAGGGAGAGGTTGGAGTTATATCAGTGGTTACTTTGGATCTGTGTTCTTAGCTCCATCTTCCTTTTTGGTTTGTGTGTTTTAAGCAGCGGGCACATAATGTATGAAGTATCTCAGTGTGATGTCTTTCAGATCAAACAGCCAAAGGGGAAAAAATCTAGAAGAATGGAAGGCCCCTAAAGGTTGTGTTTTATTAATCTATTAATTAAGGATACCAAAACAAGTAAATAACGTATCAGTCATCATGTCTTAATTATATTTAGTTATCCCTTGTTGAAGTTCATGGTCATTAACTGCTGTAGTGGCAATACATGTTCAGAGAAAATTGTACTGATGATGGGCAAGGCTATCAGCAAGATAGAGGGAAAAATCATCTATGCTTGCCACAGGCTGCTAGCAAAACGTGCTGTTGCAGCTGTTCAATTTTTCGTTGTTGCCATGCTATAGTGAAGCCCAGAAGATCAGTGGCTACAAGGCAAAGGCAATATGATTTAAATGGCTTAGTGGATAAAGCACTGAAATGGGAATCCAGAGACCGGGGCTCAGTTTTCAGGACTGAGTGACTCTAAGCACATCATATCCCCAGCCAGTGTGTGGAAAACATTCAGATGACGGCAGCTCCCTGTCCGTGCTGCCAACCTGCAGGCTATCACCCATTGGAAAGATTAAAGACTTCACATGATAAACTTAGCAAATGCATTTCCTTCTGAATCCACCTGGAACTAAAGGGAAAATTGCACAATTCATCAAATGGAACAAAACCTCCTAAGAATAAGGATTAATATTCACATGAAGCCAAGAGAAGAACCTCAAAATGCCAAAAAAATCAGACCAGCACTCTGGTGAGGTACCACTACCCCCTGAAGACACCACTGCAGGGGGAGCAGACCGTGGCGGATGCTATTAAAGAAGACAGAAAAGCTGTCCCCACTCTTGGAAGATGCACAAAGGCTTCCCCAGAAACCCCTTCAAGTGTATCAGGGCTACTAGCAACAGACGGCTGGAAGAACCTGGGGACCTTGCAAGCAGGGATTTCATGCAGCAGGCTATCTTCAGGGTGAGAAGAAATTTGAGGGCATGCAGTCCTCACAGAGGAACTCCTCTTCCTCGCTGCCCTTTCTAAGGCTCAATTCTAAATATGGTGGAAGAAGCAACAGGTTGGAAGAATTTATTCTGTTATTTCTATAAGCACCATTTCAAGCATATATAATGCTTGTCCTTCGGAGAGAAAGGAGGTAACTTTAAAAGACAGATATACATCCTCATTCTCCTCAAGTAGCAGGATGAAAGCAGCATGCCACTGTGTTTCCTGACCTCCTCCCGGCTGAGTGTGTGACAACACTATTTTTTTTTAACTGTCCTCCTACTTTTGCAATCATGAACAAATTTTTTTTTTTTTTTTTCCTGATTGGACATTCCTTAGCTCAGTCTGGACTGCTCTAGGTGAAAAGAAATGCCTTCCCTCCTCATCGTCATACTCAGTTCTAAAGACACCGTTGTGTTTCATGAAAGTGAGCTTACAAACCCTGACTGCACCATCTCTCCTTCTATTTTCTTAAATTTCTTTCCGTCAAAGATACCGGGTACCCAGTTGGGTCACACTGCATCTAGGTTGAAAGAAAATGTAATCACTTTGAATGGCCACAGCCCTAACAGCCCAGGAGGAGTGTGGAGCTGCTTCTCCTTCTTCTAAGTATCCCTCTAAATATCCTGAGTTTTTTAAAAAAAATCTATTTTAAAATTAGTATCAGGAAAAATTTTAAAAGGCTACTGTTTGGGCAGAACTATTTAGAATTTTCCATGTCTTATTTAGGTACCAAGTCCAGTTCTCTTTAATTCACAACGGACATGGCCTCGGCTGATGCCTCTCCCTGCAACACACTGTTAGGGACTGCAATGTCCCTGCAGTGATTCTTGTAGCCTACCCATGACTACAGTATCTAAACCCAAAACACTGTGGTAGCTTAATCAGAACCTGCAAATTCTCCCTCCCTGTTTCTCAGCTCCAAATTCAGCATTGGTTTGAGCTTTAGCAGCTTTCTCAGTTTTGCTATCCCAGCCACCCTGGATTTCTGACTTCTCTGGTACATCTCCTCCTAGCCACGGAGTTACATGTGAGACACCTACTCCCCATCTGCACACTTCCAAATCTGAACAGCATATTTTTGATTACTACTGGTAGCCGGGGAAACTTCTGTTCTCACCCACTGCATTTTTTTTTTTCACCAAAAGAGAAAGCACAGTAACCAGCCCATGGAGTTGTTTGCATTCCCCTCGGGGACGAATAGTCTTTTGCATGTTCACATGATGCTGTATTTTGTTTTTGCCGGAAGGCATGGGTACAGTGTGGGCTGGCTGTTTTTGCCATAAACTTAAATTCATGTTCATGCTCTTATATTGTAATGGACACCTAATCGTCCTGCTATGGGAGCAGTAGCTGCTGTGCACATCCTCCCTGAGCGTCTTTACTGTACTGGCCTGAAGAGAGACCTAGATTTGGAAGAGATCTCGGGCCAGGCTGATATTTCACATTTTTATTCTTTTAAAGTAGAAACCTTCATACATACTTAGACCATGTTGAGGGAAAGAACAAACTAATAAATACCCACATGAACTAGTTACAACAGAGAGAGAGTGCTTTGGAAATTACAATGCTTTCTAGACTAGCGAATAAACATATTTCTTCACCAAATCAGCTCAACTCTCCTTGCCCTGAGAGGCTTCCTGCTGCATTTTGGATGTAAGGAAGAAGAAAGGTATTTCTCAGATAAAAAGCTCACTTTGGGGCGAGAGGAAAGGAATTTAGAAGTGCTAATGTAAGGACAATCTTGAGAGAGAGAAAAGAAACAGTTTGTTCCTTTCCACTGCAGAGTCTTTGTGCTTCTGTGTGCATGGACGGGCCTGGTGGAGAAATGTTCTCGGGCATGGTCATTTCTATCAGCGTTCATTGATTTTTTTCCTGGGGTTTTGTTGGTTGTTATGGAGGGTTTTGTTTCCCCACCTACACAGCTGCCGATGCTCTCTGGAGGTTTTCAATTGGTTCTGCTAGGCTGTAAGTGGCATTTGAATATATCAGCTCAGACTGTTTCTACGTAAACAAGGAGACCTGTGAAACATTTCAGTGGAGCTTCAGATGCAAAAAGCCAGGGACTGTATTTGGCTCTGGATTATAAAAGCACCCAGGGCTTGGGCACGAGTGAACCGGCTGAGTCAAACCCCCAGCCTCTCCAAGCACCCTCGGCTAAACTACAGCAGAGTTGTATCAAGTACAAATTTAAAGCTTTCAGCACTAACACCAAAGCTTTGCTTCAGACATTCTTATTTGTCTGCAAATTTGTGTGCAAAATTGTTTCCTAAATTGTTTCCAGTTTCAGTTTTCAATTCGTTTCGGTTTTTAATTAGAAATTAAAGGAGGGGAGGTGGGTTTTGAATTTGCTTTTTATGCAGGCTGAGTATGGCACCTGCTCCTTGATTTCAGGAAAGAGGCAAAGGTTTGTGAGACAGGTTAAGGAGTGTGAGATGGCCAAATAAAGTTTTCTTGCCAAATAGCACAGGAAATATGCAGGAAATAATTTATTGTCACCAACTCTCTTGAGAAAAGACTGGTCTTGTCACCAACAAGCTTTAGATCCAGAGGGCCCAGTCGCCAGTGGCTGGCTGGGCTATCCCCGTCTCCCCTCGCTGCCAGTGGGATGCATGCTCCATGTCACTGCTCTGCAGCCTCCCATCTCCATACTGTATCCAGCCCTGTACCCCACTGCCCAGAGCTCCTGAAAATTAAACCCAAATATCATATGCTGGGGTGAGCACCTGGGCTCCCTCAGCATGGGATTCCTTTGCTAAGGCCTTAATCTTATCACGTATGCTAACAACATAATTCAAACACAAATTCTGGCTATGGATAGACCATTGCATGATGTATAAATCTTAGTCTATTTTGAATTCACTCTTTTTTTTCTCTTTCTCCCCCTCCTTTTTTTTTTTTTTTCTTTTTTTCTTTTTCTTTCTAGGAACAAGATGCTCATGAAGTTTAATCTCTTTTGACCTTGAAGGAAAAATTGGAGAATAAAACTATGGATCCTTTATATTTTTCCAACACATTTAGCATGGAAGCTAGTTCTGTCGATGCAAATTTCTCACTGCTGACAAATGTGACAGAAAATGGGACACTCTCAGAGCTGCCCTCATTCAAATATATCCACAAAGTCCTGATTCCCATCTTTTACCTCCTTGTATGTGCAGTTGGACTCAGTGGCAACACTTTGGTCATTTACGTGGTTTTGCGTTATGCCAAGATGAAAACTGTCACCAACATTTACATTTTGAATTTAGCCGTTGCTGATGTACTCTTCATGCTGGGCCTACCATTCCTGGCTACCCAGAATGCCATCTCCTATTGGCCCTTTGGCTCTTTTTTGTGCAGGCTGGTTATGACTGTGGATGGTATTAACCAGTTCACGAGCATTTTCTGTTTGACTGTGATGAGCATGGACCGCTACTTGGCAGTAGTTCACCCCATCAAATCAACCAAGTGGCGACGTCCCAGGGTCGCCAAGCTAATCAGCACAACTGTCTGGACATTCTCGTTCTTAGTGGTGCTTCCAGTCATCATCTTTTCAGATGTGCAGGAAGTCTTTCAAACCTGCAACATGAACTGGCCCGATCCTGTCAACATCTGGTCAGCAGCATTCATCATTTACACATCTGTCCTCGGGTTTTTTGGCCCTTTGTTGGTGATCTGTCTTTGCTACTTGCTGATCGTGATTAAAGTCAAATCTTCGGGGATCCGAGTTGGGTCTACAAGACGCAGGAGATCAGAGAGGAAGGTGACCAGAATGGTGGTGATCATTGTAGTTGTCTTCGTGTTTTGCTGGCTCCCGTTTTACATGATGAACATTGTCAATTTGATATTTATACTGCCAGAAGACCCTGTGTTGGTAGGGGTGTACTTCTTTGTGGTGGTCCTGTCCTATGCAAACAGCTGTGCCAACCCCATTCTTTATGGATTTCTTTCTGACAACTTCAAGCAGAGTTTTCAGAAAGTCCTTTGCCTCCGGAAGGGCAATGGCATAGAGGATGGTGACCCCATTGAACACAGGCAAGAGAACAGCAGTCGCTTGCAGGAATCAATGCTAACCCAGAGAAATATTGAATTCAATGGACATATGCAGACTAGCAAGGTGTAAGTGCATGGCTTGGAAATGCAAAGCATTTGTAGAACTGAACACTTTAGGGACTTAAAGGAGACATAAAATCTTAGCAAAGCTAAAATCTGGAGACCCACAAGCTAAAATAAATGTACATAGACTTCACTCCCCTCCCTTTCCCAACTAAAAGTGTTATGGGTTATGCTGGGTTGTATGAAGTTCTTACAGCATTTTAGCAAAGGCCATCGGATGTGTGTTACCACTTTCTGTACTCTAGAGAACTGATTTACTGGTGAACATTGCTTGTTTGGTACCGCTCTAGTGATGCAGAACAACACTAAACCTGTTTTAACTACCTTGTTAAGGTGAGTTTATGGTTGCTTTGCACTGTCAGGATCAGCTCAAAGCAGAAAACAGCTCAGATAATTCATGTGAAAATATTTTTGAAATCTCTAGGGGAATCTCTTATAAGAAAAACATTTCTTAAGAGGAAGATCTATTAAAAAAAAAGAAAAAAGAAAAGCCACAGCACTGAACTTGGAATTATTTATGAGCCATTGTTTTATGGTGCTGTGTATTCCATTTACATTGTTTTACTACCACTCATCCATGTAAGAGACTCATAGTATTCAGGAATCTTTCAAACACAATAAGAAAGAATAAAAGCAAGACTATAAAAATGTTGAAAGGATTCAATGTATTCCTAACACCTTTACATTCTAAACCAAACTGCATATAAAATGTAATGTAACCACTTTACTATTATGTAAATGACAATGATTGTGAAGTCTGGAAAGCTGTTGTGTATATTTATTGGTTCTGAATGTAAGTATGGACATGCATTTAACCTGTATTTTCTGAAATTAAAACAAGTCCAATACCCTTTTGACTATCAATTTCATAGCTTCTCTAAGCCCTGGCAGCACTGCATGAAGAAGATACTGTTTTGTCTTTGAAGCTCACCCTCATCGTAGATGCAATGTAGGTTAGTACAGTAGGGTTGAGTACAGGGACCTGTGGGGCTCTATCCAGCTCAGGTGTCGAAAGGAGCCATGCCTCACGGCGCTTGTGACCTCAACAGATAAATAAAGATCAAATGACTAATGCAAGAGCATATAGCAGAGTGAGGAGGGCTAGGAACAGCAGCCAGACCTGATTCCTACCCAGTACGATCCAGGCTAGCTGCAACATTAAGCAAGGAATCTTCGCATACTGAAAGGAGGAAAGCAAATTAGAGATTTGTTTTAATCTGGGCAGAAACTATTTATTCTGTTTTGAAATTTATTCTTGCCACTGCTGTCACCCACACAGTTCAAACAGTCACATAATTCAAGCAGTCTTTCTGTAAGGAAATTTATCTGCATGCAATAGAAAGTAGGGTAGTAGATGCAAAAAGAGAGGGCATTCCAGCTTGTGCTTCCAACCCTTGCTGACCTTCTATAGTATCTCTAAGGGGATGTGGCTGAACCCCAGTACTACCAGTAAATATCAGCCTGACATTTGTACAGGCTAAACAGATTATTCAAATTGCTCTAAACAGTGTGATGCTGATATGGTTCTCCCGTAGTTTGCATCTCAGAGAAGGATGGAAGAAAGTGATTAGAGTAAATCTAGGGTTGAAATTATTGGAATTTTGGGGTTTGGCAACCCTCCAAAGATGAGGCACCAAGTCGCAGTTCTCTATACCTTATTGCTTCCCAGAAGGCTATGTGAGCTCAGAGCAGGAGCCTGAAAATATTATTTTAAAGCCAAGTTAGTGTTATCAGCTAGTCTGCAGCAGCTTGTTTCCACATGAATCTTCTTGACTGAGGACTTCAGAACCCCCGAGAGTCGAGACCTGCTCCTTTTCTTAGTTGTCCTTCTCAAGAGGTTGCCATTCTTGGTGCCAACTATGTTCTGATATGCCACCATTCACTACTCGTGTGTTGGCTCACCTGTACGATAAGGTGCTACAAGCTAGTATAATTCATGAAAACATCTGACATTATGGCACACAAACACTTCCCCTTAAAATGTTTCACATTGGTCTACTGCTGTAGGACTTTTCTGATTCATCAGAAGGGCTTCGCTGTGGGCAGGCTTGCTCTGCTCCACATTCGGAAAAGGCAAGGAGTCCAGTCATGGAAGTTTTCCATGGAGGAGGAAGAGGCGCAGTAGACAACACCCACTGTCAACACATGCCTGTTAGGTTTCAGAGCAAGCATCCTCTGCTCATGACAGCGAAGAAAGTGACTCCAAAATATTTTCAACTTATCGCTGTGCTCATCAACCTCCCAACTTGGCCATGTCCTCACTCCAGTGACTACTCCAGGTTAGAGCGTTCACAGCACAAAACCTACCATGACCACATCTGACACAAAAGGAGAAATCTAAAGCTACAGAAACTGTAGCATCACCCTATGGCAAAGCAAGTGATATAGAGCAGTATCACTACGCTCATTTTAAAGACTTGACATAAAGATGATATGATTTGCTGAAGATCACATAACCTGCCAATAGCAGAACTGGGAGGAGAAATTAAATCTATGCCCAGATATTTTGTCACTAGGCCTCTTAACAAGCTAAAACTTACCCTGGCGCTATCTATCATTCCATCAACCCTAACAGACAAGTCCTTTTTGTGATTTGTGATTATACCTAAGATGTTGCTAATCGACTCCTGCCGTAGCTGGGAAAAGCATATGTTTCCAGTCAGTAACTTATATTATGACTTGCCGTTGCTGGGTCCCATGTGCCATCATATCTGGCCAAATTTACATTCCCCAAGCACAAGAGCCCAGTGAATATGATAAGAGACAGATAGAGGCTAAATCCAGAGCCTTGTCCCTGACTGAGGCCATTGGTGGGTACATTTATGCTTCTCACGGTGGTAGCTGCTGTAATCCACCTTCCACACACCTGTGCTACAATACAACTGCCAGCTCAAAATCACAGTGCAACCAGGTTTACATTGATTAATTAAGTCATGCAATATCTATTATTTCCGGAATTATCAGGCTGTTCCAGGCATAAATCAAGTCTCTTATCAGTTCTTGAGACATGTGGAGTAATTAGTGCAGGCCTTTATGCCATCTCTGCCAATTCCATCTGCCTCCAGATGATTAGCTAAAAGTTCTTCTCCAGTGACAGAATTAGAAAACCTATTTTAGTTCACAGATCAGTTTGCAAGCGGTGGTAATAATTAATGCTCCCACAGAGAGAGGGTGTTCAGAATACACAGAGTTTGTAGCCTGCTCTGCAAAGGTGCGGGGAGGCAGGATTCAAAACAATGCGTGCTGCTGGGTGCATCCATGCCATCCTTCATCCATCACCAGCCTGATCCTCTGAAGGAGCTGAGCTCTTCCACACAGGAGAAGTCAGCAGAATAAAGAAACCACAGGGGTGTTCACAACAGCAGCAAAGCTGAACAAGGCTGGTGGCTCTTGCCAGGTATGTGCTATATTAATATTTCCCATGGGAGTAACAAAAGATGGTTGTGAGATGAGGAGTGGACAGAGAAGGTAGCAGTGAACAGCCGAAACGCCAGGCTGAGATTTAGGAATGTGTCTCGAAAGCTGTGAGACTCTACCTAAGTCACTTCACCTCTTGTGCCTCAGTTTCTGTACCTATAAAAGTGGCAATAATGGTACTGACATCCATTAGAGCATTTAAGGCAGAAAGCAAGTATCAAATAAAAAAACTTCTAATTTGTTGTCTCCTACCGAGGTGCTTAGAGCTGTACAAAAATCAGAGCTGGTTGTCTCTGCTACATGAGCCTTGCAGTCCAGGGGAAAGAGACAACGTGTAGGGGATGAGAAGAGGAAGGGTGACATCACCGCCTGTCCTCACAACCGTGTTCCTTAAGGCTGCCTGAGAGAAGGGCTGTCTGAGCATCTCAGTCTTCATTTCCAAGGGAAATCTCTCTGTTTTGGGAATGCAAAGGGGGATGCCTGGCAAGCCTGCAGCAGGGGCACCCATAGCCGAGGAACCAGCAGTCCCACAGAGACCTTTAGCAGGCCTGGGATTGGCAGCACCTCTTGCAGAATTAAAGTGTGGTCACAAATTAAAAAACAACAGTCTCGTTCTTGGCCTTTTATATCCAAAACCAAACGAACAAAACTTAGAGCTGAGATAGAGACTGGTCTACGGCCTAGAGAGGTATTGGTTTGCCAGAGGGCTGTTCAGAATAGCAAAGGGGGAATTCAGAGCCAGACAAAACTACCTGGAGACTTAGAGTAGTGGTTTGGAGAGCAGACTGCAAAACCAAAATGCCCCACCAGACATTTCATCCATCCCTTTGACTCATACTTCATGGTTAAGGCCTGTCAGTGCCACAGAGATTGCCTGAGTGTCACTTCAACATAAAACCAAAAACATTCTGCTAGAATAAATTGTGTACCTAGAGGTTAAGAAATATAATGAGAAGCAGATGGAAGAACAAACTCCAAAACCAAGGAAAATAAAAAAACCCACCCCTCTTCAGTGGATTGGGTAATAACGCAAAAGAACTGAAGAATACTCCCAAGACTAACACTTGAGTAAGAATTGGCAGAGTTGAAATATCAACGATTTCTGGGTAACTTCTTATTTTCTCTTCAGGGAAAAGACTAATACTCATTTCAAACCACTCTGCACAGGGCAGCGAGCTAAAGAGGTGTGACAAATGAAGATCCAGAGTTTTATTGCTCTGTCACGCTAATCTGTGCAGTATCAGGAGATACCAGTGTAACAATAATGTGATGCATTAGGGATAGTCTGTTTTTCTTTCGATGATGATTTTATAACATACCGGAAAGGAAAGCCAACAGTGTTTCATGCCAAGGTGCTTTATAAACATTAATATTGTGCTAACAAAAGCATCATCTTTTACCATAGAGGAAGAGTTTAGTGTAAGCTATAAGCTCTTTGGGTACTCAGCTAAATTTCCCTATTTTTTTTCTCTGAACACACGTCAGGTCAGCGTATCTTGTGTGGAGTTACCATTCACTAATAACCTAACATGTTCTTTTCTTCAGGCTTATAGTAAAGAATTTGTCCTTGCTCTCCTCTGTTAAGTAGTATACTGGAAAATAGTATACTGGAAATACTATACGATTTATGCATTGCATGAAACAACTCCAAAACTGTTTGCATATTTTCCAAGTCCTAAAAAGCCTTTTCTCAAGCAATCTGGCTGTCGCTCGTAACCGTAGCTCCTGGATCTCTCCCGCGCTGTGAAAAGCCTGCCCCAGCCTGTCTGCGCGGGCTCGTCGCGTCGGTCCCAGCCCGTTCGTCGGGTCGCGGCCCCGCTGGCGCCGGGCTCGCGGAGGCTCCAGCCGTCCGGCGCGTTGGGACTTGCCTGCGCCGCGCCAGCGGCACGGCCACGCTAAGCCCGGAGCGTAGCCACGGATCACGGCAGAAAAGAAGCGGAGGAAATTAGTGTTGATTTCAGTGTGAAATCAAATTTGCAGGGCAGCGTGAAGGGACCTATTTTCCTAATCACCTGGTTTTTGTCAACAGCCCATTTGATCCTCTGACCAAGTGGTGAGCAGAAGCACATCAGAGGATGCTGGAAGGCACAGTCTGCCTCCAGTCAGCCCAGTGATCCTCTTTCTCCTGATTTCAAAGGATACTTGTTTTGACAAAGCACTGAAGAATAACTCATTGCAAAAATGACACTAGGAAGTGGAGAAACCCAGAAGTGCCTTAATTTCTTTCTTATTCCTGTCGTGATTGGCAGCAGAGGAATGGGGCCTGCCTTCTATTAAATTTGCCATAAAAAAAAAAAAGATAGCATTTTAGAAATGTGTGCAGCATTTATCCATGAGATTGAAAAAGGCTTTCCATTAGGGTAATGATTGATTTGTGTTATAATTAAAAAAGAATCAAAACTAATTTATTTACTAAGCAGACAGTAATGGTCACGCTCCAGTGAATGAATAAATGTGCATTTCAGAAGGAATATTTGTTTTGTGAAAACATTTAATTTAATATAACACATTCCTATAAAAGCATCATAATGAGGCAAGGATGACTCTGTACCGTCATGCACTGCCTGTGAAGAAAAACGGGGCTTGTGCTTACAACTCAGCTTAGGACTTCAGAGGAAGGACCTTAAAGCCTTGTCTGATGTCAGGCAGGCTGTGATCTCCAAAGTTTTCCGTCTGTAAAACTAACTCAATGCTTTCTTTCTCCCACATGTCCTACACGAGATATCATATAAAATGCACTTCACAGTGTGCGTGTTCAGTGCCTGGTAGCACTGAGTTCACCTCTGTTGTGTCAAGGCCTTGCTAGAATAGTTGCTTTTTTTGAAAAGGAAAAGTTTTGGTGCATTAATTTTGCGTCTCTCTGAGATTAAAATCTCCTTTCCCATACTCAGGTGGGCTTTTTGCTGGTAAAAGATGTGCTAGACGGATTATCAGCCGGCTCCCATCGACAATGTGTCTCCAGCAAATTTGCAGCTTGCTCGGGGCACTGCGCACCAGCTTGTCATTATCCCCTCCAAGAGGGACCACTTCCAAAGAAAACTGGGTTTCAGCACGGCTCTCTGTTAGGGCACTGAGGACTGAACGGATTACACAGCCCAGGCCCTCGCGGGCCATCCGACCCGTCCACACGCCACCCATCAGCGGCGGATGGTGACGCTGAGCCGTGCCAAGCAATGCCCTACCGAAACCCGTGCGGGCGCTCAGTGTCAGAGATACCAGATGTGTGCAATACTCCATGTCTACGATAACGATTAGCCGAAGGGTATATGAGTCAGATAGCTTCTGTCAGCTTTTAGGGATTATATACGTGTGTGGGGTATAGGCTAGGAATAATACTCTCATTTCATGGGGAAAATGTAGGTAATTTGTACACAGTGATAGAAGAAAGATGGGTAGGTAAAGCCTTGGGAAATCACATCTCTGAACCACTTGAAGGAGCATCAGAGCACACAGCCTGAAGCAGCGTCTTTGACATACTGAATGCTGAAATAGGAATGAAACCCAGACTGCTGGGGCCTGGGTTAGTGCTCTGCGGGCAGTAGACTCACCCTTCGTGTAAGCTCAGTCTTATCTCTTTGCCGTGTTTGATTGCATTCAGCATAGTTTGCAATTTCCCTTCCTATCTCCATGCCACTGGCATATTTCCTGCCCTCCGAGCAGACGTACGTGACCAGAGTGCTGCTGTGCATTTCGCACTGAGACAATTCATCCAGAATTCCTCAAAAGTGCTACACACTGGAATTAAAAATGAATCTTTCTTTTCTCCCACCTCAAAAATCTCCAGTATAGCCAGGCACTCAGCCTGGCTTTACAAAAGGTTTCACACTCAATGTCAATATAGTTTTTACTCTTCAGTAGTCTGTTTTGAGATCTTGCTACCATCCAGTCTATAGGAGTAAGATAACTCTCTCCAACAGGGCCATAACACCAAAGATCTTCAGTAGGTGAGTTACAAACCAGCGGTTATACCAACGACTGATTTCAAGACAAAGCCAGAGGAAGGAGTCTGCCGGAGCTCTACAACCAGCCATGTCTTATCTAAATAGTATTGACTGATTTTTTCCTCTGCTAGCTGCTAATGATTGGCAAATAAATGACTATGCTTTGAAAATACAGAAAGGATTATAAAGTGACAGAGTGATCTATGAGAAATAAGTCATCTCTGTTGCTAAAATAACAGATAGGGAACTGTTTCTGCCAAATTATCTTTATATACATTAAAAAAAATTAGGCATGGTTCTAATTTGCATAGAACAGAGTCTCTTGATAAACAAGCTGAGCAGAGCATGCAGCAGGTTTTCAGCTGAACTGACTCATCTCCTGAGAGCACAGGTCATGCTCGTAAACCCTGGGCTGCTCCTTGCCTCTAACTTCATTGGAGGGGGCAAAGCAAACCCTGCTTTCTCATGCCCTTGAGAAAATCCACAGTAACTCTGCTCAGGTCAATGGTCCTTGGGATGTCACTGGAAGCAAAGTGTGACCAGCCTGAACAGTCATCACCTTGCAAAGGCCGTCTGTCATATCTCTGGCTGCAACTCAATCCCTCTGGCATTAGACAAGTCTTGATTTTAAGATCGTCCGTGCCATCTTTCTCAGCACAACCCAACTGTCGTTCTTGGCCAGCTCTGGTATCCCTAGTGCTACAAGCCCACGTTTCTGTGGACTGAGCTGATGGAGATGCAGTGCTGAAAGATGAGAAACATGATGGTTTGTATCACAACATCCAGGTTTTGCTGGCTTCTTGGTGCACTTTCACTCCCTGAAGATGTAAAGAACAGGGAGAAAAAAGTGTAAAACTGCTATGGCTAGACCTGAGGGCAGAACTCACGGCAACTTCAGCGGGGGCTGCAAACAGCCAGAGCTTCAGTTACAGGTGTGCATTCACTGAGGAGCACAGTCAACCCCACGTGGAAGCTTAGGCACAGAAAAATGATGTTTTTGCCAGGTGGCACCATCTCTGTCATCCCTGAGAGTTCAGAAGCATGCAGGGAAGGACAAGGAGGAGAGATCAGCTTGGTCCTGCTCCCAGGTGGCCTTGCTTTGGTGCCTTTCAGTGTGTTACGCCACCTGCAAGCTTGGCCTCAGGTGGCACCCCAGGTGATTGGCACTAAGGTGACAATCGGGAAAACAGAAGCTGACGGCTGCTAATGACTCCTTAGACAGCAAAAAGCTACAGGTATCCAACAACTCACACAGCAAAGCTGAAGCCTTTCAGCTGATGCCAGTGGCTGTACAGGCGCCCGGCCTCTGCCCAGGGTGGGGGACGCCGCGGAGAGCAAGCTCTGACTCATCCTCGGAGCCAACCTTTCCCTACTGCTGGAACCTCTTTGTGCCTTTCAGGCATCTTCAGTGAGGGCCAAAGGTGCTGGACATAATCAATGACTATCGCTTTTCTTCTGACAGAGTGGTGACAGTGAATAAATGCTAACTGCAATTAGGCCACCCCATTAATGAATTAAACCATTAAGGAAACAATTAAGAGAGGGAAGCTTGGCTTGAGGAGGGCAGGACAACTGAGACTTGGAGGGTCATTTCTGGCTGGGTGACTTTTGCCAGCTGATGGAAGCAATTATGCATAGCTCAGTGAGCAGCAAACGAGCCTGCAAAATTAAAGGTATGGCAGCAATGAGCAGGGCCACATCTGGAATGACGGATGAATGGGTCAAGTCTTTTTGGCTAAAGGGAAGGCTTCAGTAGATACTTTCAACTGTTGAAACTTAAGGAAGAGAAGTGCTTTCAGATCCAGCAGGAACACAACCCAACACTGGGAGGAAACCTGCCTATACATCATTCCCTCTCCCTTTCTCCCCAAAGGCTGCCCAGTTAGGAATGAATATAGATTATTTTGATTTTATTTTTTCTCCATAATGATGGAACAAAAGAGCAGATATTTCTTTTCCTTGGCCACTGTTAACGATATCACACTAAGCAGCAGCACCGAAATGCCCCTGTCCATCCCAAAAGGCATTTGTATGCAGCTGTTACTTTGTTCAGCCTTTCGCTCCACTGCAAGCAAGATTTATGCTCTGAAAGATGATGAGAAGGAGCATATTATTAATCATGAAATCCATCATCCGTCCAAAGAACCTGATGGAAGAGGTCCCACAGAGGTGCTAACGTTCTGTTTGCCAACTCCTGAGATTGCTCCCCGGAGTCGGGCTGATTTGCCCGTGCCGGTTGGCATAGCGCAGGCGGCACGAGGACTGGATTGCCCAGTGGGGGCCTGAGCTATGCAGCCACCTGAGACAGCTGCGGCTGCAGGAGAGCTGGCCCCAGCTCCCTGCTGCTCTCGCTGCTCGTACAAGCCCTCTCTTACCCATCACAGCCCAAGTCATACAGATTAGCAAAGTCTTCTTGCAGAAACGTTCATCAGGGCTGAAATGGGCTGGTGATTCTTGCACAGCTTTTTCCCTTTGTGTTTAGCAATTGATAAATCAGCGCTATCACAGCTCTTGCATTACACAGTATTGGTGACAGACAGTCACTCTCCCCTCTTGCCCCCCCATCTACTTTTTTTTTTATCCATTTTCTGAATATTTTCCTGTTTTCTTTCTCCTTCTATCATGCACTAGTGTTTGGCTGAGTGATCAAAGGAGATGTAGTCAATGCATGGTGAATTAAGCTCTGTCCTCAGGTTACATCCGTGCAAATCAAGAACAGCAGGAAAACTGTCTTGGGCTTTTGAGAAGGTGGCTAAGAAGAGAATTTGGCCCTGAGGTCAGTGAAGGGGAGCTGATCACAGGAGTTTTAGTAAAGCTCTTTAATTTTGTGAAAGGGAGGACTATGGCACTAAGCTGGATACCAGATCCAGGCAGAACTGGAAGGATAAATACAGATGGGGCCATTTTATGACAGTTCAGCCCAGAAGGAGGTGCAGTGGGAAAGGCTGGAGGTGCAAACTGGGCTGCCGTGATTGTTTCACCCTGTAAAGCTAAATTAGCTGTTGTGCAAGTCCAGCCAGGTAAGGACGTGGACAAGGACTTGGCTGTCCTTGATAGCGAGTTTACATTTCTGGTCCGTGTTGGTGTCACTACTGATTTCCAGCAGCAAAAGGTTAATATCAGTGAAAATCCCATTATTACTGAGCATGGTTATTGCTGTAGCGCCTGCGCACCAAGAACGGCACTGCTCGGTGCTCGGTGCTGTACAAACACGGAGCGGGGCACAGCTAAACCGCAGGCGACGGGAGCAATGGGGCGTCCCAGCAGAATGGAGTGGTACTGGTGCGTCTGTGAACCTGGTAAACATAAAAAAGCACTTGCTCTTTACCTGAAAAAGATGGAAATGCAAGAGCCAAGAGGGCAAGTGGAGGAAGGCAGGAAGACAGGCAGCGGCGGGGACTCCTGCAGCTTGCACGCGTTTCAGTTTTCATCTGTTTCTTCCTCTGTCTCCACACAGCTTGCGATTAACATCAGTAACCTTCCATCAGCTCATTCCGTATGTGCATAGTTTATAATGAGAAATGTCTCGAGCTTCTAGGTAACAAAACAAATAATAATAAAAAAAAGTCTAAAGCCTCTGGCCTCCCAAGGCAGCAGCGAGGAGACTGTTTTCTCCAGAGCTCTGGGGGAGTCAGGGAGTGGCGTGGGCAGCAGCAGCGTAGCAATTCCCCATCTCCCTGCCAGAACGGCTGTGGATTTCAGCATTTGACTCGTGAGTCTTGCTGCTCCCTGGGGAGAAAACACATCCCAGCTCAATTTTCTCCCAGTCCGTCCTGCTGCCGCCTGTGCTTGGGACACCTGCTCTGTTCTGGACATGTGGAGAAATCCCCCAAATGGCCTGTGCCTCCTGCTTTCTCTGGTCTCTTTCTCTTTTCTTTCATTTGCAGCATCTGGGGAGCCAGTTTGGGGCAGGGAAGACACCGTTCCCGTGCTACCATCGCCATAGTGCAGGCTTGGCTGATAGCGGCATGATTTAGATGTTTGGGTTAGTTAGATGTTAGGGTTTAGATGTTTGCAAATGTGAGCTGTATTGCAACCCCCCAAGTTTTGGTGTGGTTTTGGGTGCATATGCACTACAGCGAAACCACGTCTACCTGGAGCCATCCTGGGAGCACAGACTCCGCGTCCTGGTCTGAGTTACCACCAGGCTGTCCAAACCTGCCGCAGACCTAGATTTGGGTAGCTGAGCCCTGTCAGCTGAAGCAGCACGTGGTAGCAGCGAAGTGCTTCCTCTTCTCTTTAACCTTAACCAAGGCTAAATTGGAAATTTCCCCATTCAGGAAAGTTGAAGTCTTGTACTAAGTATTTCCAATTTCCTCTTCGGTGGAAGTGTGACATGGTGAAGCACTAAACTCAAAAAATAACTTACTGCAAATGCTGGCCATGAAAATATCACTCAGAGGGAGCGACAGGGCTGTTTCACTGCCATCAGTGTGTAGCTGCCTGTGGATTTCCACCCACTTCTCCTGGCTTGATTTCTGAATTCAGCCAGGAACATCTCCTGCCTTGGAAAGGAAAGGGACTTTAATAAATGAAGATATATGGGGGAAAAAAATTAACACCTGGCACTGTATTAAGAGAGCAAAGATTACTGCTCTCCTCCTCCAGAGAATTTGATCGTATTTGGAATTAGCCAAGGAAGGTTTACTTTGAAGGGAATGAAGGGACACCTAAAAAATGGGTTCGTAAAACTGAGAGCAAAGCAGAGGATGCAGAAATCATGCCTGCCCCATGCCCTTCCGCGTCCCTGAGTGCAGCTCGGTCTGTCCGGCCCTCGTGTGGGGTTGCGTCCCCGTTAGGCTGGCTAAGGCGGGGGAAAGACTGGATGATAAAATAGGCAATAATTGCACTGCTGTGCTGGAGCTCCTAATTTTGACATCTTTCCTACCAGCAATTACAGCTTGGGGAAGCATTAGAAATCAATTGGCCAGAGCCAGCCCTCTGCCAGCCAGAAGTATCAAGCTTTACTCCCAACCTGCTCTCGCCTCACTGTTTGGAGACATTTCTATGTAAAATATCACGAGCTTTGACTGCCTAAAGCAGTTGCAAAACCAGCCCCTGCCTCCTGCAAGCCTCTCTGTGCCCTCACAGCCCCTCACCCTTTTGCTGTGCGAGGGGCTGGTGGGAGATGCCAGGAATTACCGTGCTTGGGACGGGGACGTGTCCCCATCGCCACCTGCCCGCGATGCCAGCCTGGGCAGCAGCAGGGACCTGGATGCTCCCAGCAGCGCCGGGGACCCCCAGCACAGCTCGTCAGCAGGGAGATTGGGGAAAGGCAGCACGGGGAAACCTTCCACCCCCAAGATTTACTAACGCTGCGCATGGTTCCTCTCAGCCAGAAATAGCCCGTCTTGTCCAAGAGGAGCGAGGCCAGGGCAGTGCGACCCCAGCTCCCTGGCTCTGCCCGGAGACGAGAGGAAGCGCTGGAGCCTTGCAAAGTGCACTAGACTCATGCTCAAAAGCCACGGAGACTTCGCAGCCTGTCCCCGGCGTCGTCTGCAGCACGCTCCGAAGGCCTGATGTGTTTGCAGAGATTAAACTCACCCTGGAGATGAGATATGCTCCATCTGGTGTAATGGAGAATAAGAGGAAAAAAACATTTATTGCCCCTTTTAATTTTTTTATTCTAACAGCCTGGGAAAATATAAGCCTGTTTCTCTCCAGCACGGCATTTTCTCACCTCAGCTTTGCACCTGACACGACTCGCTCTTGCCAGGACGACGCTTGTTCTTCCATTATCCTAATGGTGGAAACTGCCTACCAGCCTTTGATTCACTTCCAGCCCTGTTTCCTCTGGTCCCAAGTCAACATTAATCTTAATTATGTCTCAGCTAACAAGCCTCTAAGAGTTTATTAAACAGGCTTTTGTGTTCCCTAATTGAAAATCTCAACACAAAGCGTTTTGGTGCTGTTCCTGACTTTCACGCTGCTTGACAAATTGTTCCAGGAGGCCGCTGGTGGGGAGAGGGGAAGGAGGCACCATTCGTAATGCACTTGCATGCCGGATGCCGAAGGAAAACTGAAGGGAGAGAGCTGGGAAGCCACGCTTAAGCACAACAGTCATCAGAGCGGGGAGCAGTGCCAGTCAATGCCTGACATATATACAAGGTGCAAAGGCTTCCTCCAACCTCTAACTTATTTTAAAGCCAGAGGACAGAACGGCCAGAGTCCGTGCTTGGGTTGCTGGAGCGCACAGAGAGCTTTTGAAGTCATTACCCTCCACCGGCCGGGTTTCTTTTGAGCAGGAGAGCGGTGCTGCCTTGAACACCTCAGGGGACCCGTGGGAGCTCCCACAGGTGCTTCGCTCCCCATCACATTGGCCTTTACTGCTTTGACTTTCCTTATGGACAGACCTGGTCATCTCTGTTCCCAGAGATAGACTCACACATGCCCCCTCTTCTTTTCCCAGCTCTGTTGTCTTTTCAGCAATTTCTGCTCTTTTTTCTTCTATTCTTTTCCTCCTTTGATCTACTCTCATCCCATTTTATTCCTGGTGCATTTTTCCTGCCTCTTGGAGGGATCCGTAGGCTTGTCTTGAGCTGTCTAGAAAGCTTTCTTTGTCACAGGGAAACAGCACCAACTGCAGTAACGGTGTCATGTATTACAAGAATTTGCAAAGAAAGTTGGTCTGAAAAGGCAAGAAATCGTTCCCAGTTTTGAACTGGGGCCAGACCTACTCCCTCCACTTCCACCACCCCCGGGCTAGGATTAGGGCCCTGAGTGCCAGGAAATAGATGTTCCAAGGGAGAAGCCTGCCTGCCAACATTTTCTGTTGATAATATCGCAATGCATCATATTTAATGAGCAAATTTAGGAAAGCTTTCAATGCATCAATTTTCAGATAAGACAGCCAAATGACCTTTCCA
The DNA here is from genome assembly GCF_028389875.1 of Rhea pennata. NCBI lineage: Eukaryota > Metazoa > Chordata > Aves > Rheiformes > Rheidae > Rhea > Rhea pennata. The sequence goes on along the minus strand of NC_084677.1, from coordinate 17,437,415 downwards.
ACAAACAACTGTCTGGGGAATCCATTTCATAATGAATGCCTATCCATCGCTGAGGTTAGAGGAGGAAGCACGGTATGCAGCGGCAGAGCATAACGCACACGGGGTCTCTATTCGGACCCCATGCCCAGCAAGAATCGAGCCCCTAATTTAAAGCCTGGTGGGCTCTAAGGCATCGTTGCCTCAATGTGGCCCAGATAAGGCAGGTCAGTGTAAATTTGGTAGCTCTTGCCCTGGCCCATGGCTTTCCTTTCAGGAACAGCTCTGCTCCTCCCAAGTCTTCTCCACGGTTCCTGCAGACCATGTGGACCTCACAAAGTCCTCCGCCTTTCCTCAGGCCCGAGTTCTGCTTTCGGAGGCTCCACTTGCTTCTCCCACAAGGCCATTACCCTGCCCTTGGAGAGACAAGGGTTTCCCAAGCAGCTTGGCAGCACGTTTCTGAGGAGCCAGGCAAGCTGACAGCATCACTGAACACATTTCATCCAGAAGTGTCATGCTTTGACAAAGATTGGCAAATTCAGATAAAAATCTGTCCTCCCAGCCAGGCATTCCAAGAAAGCAAGAGACAGAAGAGACACTCCCCAACAAAGGTTTTTTTTATACTTCAGATCCTGTCTCTAAGCCTCAGGGACTGACTGACATTTTTAATACCTCGTCAGACAATTCTGCAAATTAAAACTTCCCATTTGGCTTTAAATACTCCTTTCTTGGCCAACTGTTTGATCCATTAAAGTATAACAAATGTTAGCTCTTCCACTGCACTGCTTAAAACAAACACTCACATGCACACATACATGTTGAGGAAACCTTGCCCTGTGCCCATCTGACCTTCACAACACTGCAAAATGTATTTGCTCACTGCCATTTCTGTTTAATTGAATGTTCAATGTTGAATATTCATTGAGATTCAGGTAGACACTCAATAAACAGATTCTCAATCTCTGTATAATGACGGGCATTGCTGAAGTACACGTGCAAAAGGAAAATAAGCGATGATCAGGGATAAAGGGCTACTTTTCTTAAATATATCATTTTTTCTTCTAATAAAAACAGGTATAAGTGAGGGAAAAATTCACACTCTCACTACGTACAAGCACTGTTTGCAGAATGCAACAATTCTGAACGGCAGCCTCCAGGTGGATATCTCAGAGGGGTCAGGAATGACCTGGGAATTAATACGTTTAGTAAGTCTCTTGTGGTCCCTTGGATTTCAGTGGTTACCACTGACTTCACTGGCCTCAGAATTTCTCTCTGGTTGCTAAGTTAAGCAAAGCCTGGGCACATTTCTTACTTGGTGCCTTGGGCACGAGTATTTGCAGAGACCAGTGGATTTATGTTGGAGTAAAAGCAGCACTGACAGCGATATTTTTAATCCTTCCTTCTTCAAGCTATGGCTAAATGTAGTTTAACTTCTGAAAATCAATATTGCTTATGCATGCTTTAATGCAAACCTCCCGGTGACCTCAGAGACCATCTGTTGAAACAAGCTCTGTATTCCCTGAGGCTTCACATGCTGCTGGCTCCAGGCATCGGGTGGTCTCCAGAGTCCACATTCAGCTCACTTTGAATGAAATACCTTGTCTAGGACAACTTGCCCAAAACTGGGTGCTCATGAGAGGAAGGATATAACTGAGGCTGTTTTGTAGCCTGAAGCACCAGGCTGGCTTCATCCGACAAGCTGTCTGTGCTGCCTATGGCATGTGCAAACCATGGTCTTCACCTAGTCCTTCCAGCTGCTGCTTCCCACCACAGTCAGAAGCAAGAAGAGAAGAGGTCCATTTTTAGCCTTGTGAGGTTTGTTCCCAGAAGGGCTTATTCAATTCCACCATCTCGGTCACCCTAAAAATGTTAGTCTGTCACCTCAGCTGCACTTGTTTTCACATCACATTTATTCCTGGGCATTTCTGTGTTGTTTGAATATCTCCATCTAAATCCAACCTTGTTGCTATGAGATGCATGATGCTCTGGCGTTTCTGTGTTCTCTCTCTCTTTCCAGCTGTAATCTCGTAACACTTAATCCTCTGTATCTCTTCATCTTTCCCTGAAAAGTCATTAAAGGTGAAAGCTTTCTCAGCTTGCTCTCTTACCATCCATATCTTGGGCCTTTAAGCCTTTGATCCAAAGTTCTGAGCTCAAGTGATGAGTTTTTCCAAATATCAGATGTGTCCTTTTCCCTTGGGCTATTCTGTTTGCCAGAGTGAACCTTCAAAGCTGCTCTAGTGTTTGTTTTTTCCCAACATGGGTAATGAAAGAGCAATGCCCCTTAAAACAACCATGTGCTGCAGGAGATGCATATTCCTGCTTCGTGGTGATCTGAGGTGAGGTGAGGCCAACAGAGCAGTTTACATCAGAACTTGGTTCCAGCATCCCAGTGCTGCTGCCGTGGATGCCCAGACCTGCAGCGACCTGGAGACCTTATCTCAGCTCGGGTGTCTCGCTACATCCTTACACGCAGCTAGGATGTGCCTGCACTGGGCACCCTAAGGCGCAAGGCAGAGATCTGGGTTTTATATTCCTTGCACAGATAAAGAGTGTTTGGGTCAGAGGTACAGGTACCTCGAACTCAGAGCACCTGCCCTGTGCTTCCTTCACCCTGGACTCCATGGGGAGATTTTGGGGCTTTCTCTCACCGTGATCCAGGGGCACATCCCACCGCATCTTTCTGTGGAGACGCTGGAGGAAATATCTTTTCCCCCCAAGGTCTCAGTTAATTTTTGCTCCCCCTGGTTTTTCCCAGCGTGATGTCCTCTAGCTTTTTTGAAATAAAGTTGTGCAGGGCCACACGCTGCGCAGGTTGTGTCCCCGCCCGAGAGCTAACGGTGCGCGGAGGGCGCAGGCAAAACCAGGCTGGAGGCGACTGCCTAAGCCTGGAGGCATCCACGACCCTGATCGAAGCTCGCTCTCTCCTGCAGAAAACAGCTTTTGCCCTGTGTTTTGCCTTGGTATCTAACCCGTGAACCCACCGCCACTGCAAAACGATGAGGAGCGGGACCAACGGCAGCAGATTTGCTCCGACCGAAGGCACGCTGCAGCGCGCAGCTCTCCCTCGCGCCCTCGGGCCCCTCCGCTCGCAGCCCTCCGCAGCCCGCGGGGCTGCAGCAGCTCCGCGCAGCGGAGGAGACCTTGCACGTGGCACCCTCAGGCTTTTTCCTTTGCAAAACCCCTGCAACAACCAGAACAGAGAGGCAGCGCGCGCACGGGGACGGCACCACGCCGCGAGCAGGAGCGCCGGCCTCGCGGAGATGGTGATGGCAGCAGCTCCCCGGGGCCGGGGGAATTAATTGTGCGGCTTCCTGAATTAATGCGCTCATTCTGCTTTCCCGTTTGCACCACAAGAACAGCCTGCACCACAGGCTGCGTTCCCGTTCCGCCGTCACACGTGTGAACGCAACCCCATATGCCAGGTGACAGACACAGCGCTCCGACGGGGCTGCCAGCCTCGCACACCCGAGGCGCGCAGACGCTCCCTGACACGCGTGCGCCTGCCTGCTCCAGCCAGCGCTCAGCGCAGCGCGTTGGCTGCGCAGAATAAATCCATGGCACCGAACTGCGTTGGGATTTCTCCAGTCCCTCGTGCTGGGGAGTTTGAAACTGCATTGCAATGCCGAGGCTGGCAGTAGCCGCGATGCAAACTTAGCACAGGCAACACCAGCCTCGCACTTCTGCTGCCGCTCTGCAGTGCTCGACCGATCTGCAGTGCTGATAGCCTGCCTAATATATACCAGCTAAAACGAGCATGAATTTAGTCTCAAATAGTTCCAGGCAGTTCATTTGGGTGAAACTCACTGCTGTGCAAAAGGCCAGAGCGAGGTCTATGAACCACATACGACTCTCAGTGATGGACCTGGTGCTGGCTGGCTGCCCGGGGGTGAATTTCATCTTTTGTGAATCCCTTGAGAAATTTTCCAATAAGATATTAAAATACCTCCATAATGTTCAGTGAGCAGGAGCCAGCATTGTCAGAGGGATGCACTTAGCAAAGAGCATTTGCAATTTTCAGGTGGCACAAAAAGAGGATGTGGGAAAGGGAATTGTATGAAAAGCCCATACACAAAGCTGTTTTGCTTTTTTTTTATTTCTCCCTTTTCAACCTTCCTCCTTCCTTCAACCCTTGAAATAAGAGCAGTAACCTGAAGGCTGAGTCTCATCCTAGTCACCCAATTAAAATGCTGAAAGTCTTCAAAGCGCGGTGTATTCTGCGCTATTAATACATTAATAAGCCATAAACCAGAATATTTGGCTTCTGAGTATTTCTCTCCTTCTGTGGATCAGTAAAGTATTAAGGTGATGAGTATGACAAGAGCTCGCGTACACAGGCTTGGACTCGTACTTTTCCCATCAAAATGAATTTCACGGGCAAATGAAAATACAGATTTGTGGCAGTTTTTTGACAGTTTAGCAGGTGTCGTTCCCAGCGAGTCACGACCACAGCAAGCTCACGCAGCCTGAAGCATCTCCTGCCGGAGCCGGCGGCCGGGGAAGCCCCGCTCGGCTCCGCGCTCGCAGCGCGCTCTTACGCCTGCGGCTCTCCGAGGGCCGCTCTCGAGTAGGTCTTTGCGTCAGGACTTACGTGAGCGAGAAACTAAAAAAAGAAAAAGCCACTACGCACAAAAAGTGGCGCTATGTTTAACTCGGTTACAGGCGCTAACCCTCGCTCCCTTTACTTAGGAATCAGCTGAGGCCGCGAGCCGGCAGCTGGGGGGGGATGAGGTACCATCCAGGGCACCTCCCCGGGATCCAAACCGCATCTCACGGAGGGAAATTCTGCAGTTAGCTTCAATAAGAGCCTAAGTTGAACTCGCAAAGCTCTTGGGAGCGGTATCTCGTGGAGAGCCGTGGGGCACTGCTTGGTGGGGGACTGAGCGTGTTTTGGAAACGGTACATCGAGTGCCGTGGGAAGGAGCCGCCGGGTTTCACGGCGCGCGGGGCGTCTGCCGGCGGCGAACACCCCCCTCTTCCTCCCCCAAAGCCCCTAATCAGTGCAGTTAAACAGACGTGCTTAGCGGTTTTACGGCCAATAAATTATTACTTCTATTCATAACGAGCGAAGAGACTCAATTAGACGAGGTTAATGCACCAAATGAACGACAAGGGCTCCGCGTGAGGACCACCCCAAGCGAAAGCCCTCCCGCGCGCGGAGACGCCGCGCGGGGCACGGGGACGGCCGGCACACGTCTGCGGGCTGCGTGGCGCGGACCCCTTCCCCCCGGGCACCCCCCGCCGTCCCTGCCGGAACCGCCGGGGAAACCTCCGACAGAAACGGGGCTGGAGATAGCGACGGATCTGCTAAATCGGGGCCAGGCTCGCCCGAGCTGCGCGACCTAACTTCACTCCAGCCTCGGCGTTACAGCTGGGGGAACAACTAGCCGTTATATTAGATGGATCCACAGCTTGCTCTCCTGAGAGTCCAGATGCATCACTAGTTTTTCCTTTTCTTTGAGAGAGAGGCTCTAACGCGTTAGCTGTTCGGGTGCCGCTTGAGCAGGGGGGAGAGGAACCGAAGTCGCCTCCGCCCGGGAGCGCGGCTGCTGGAGCGGAGGTTATTCGAGGAAGCGCCGCGACTCGCCGCGCGCGTTGCAGCGTGCCGGAGCGAACACGCCTGGCGGGATTTTTCCACGTTTCCCGCACGACCTGCTCCTCCCAGCCAGGTGTTTCCACGCCCAGCACAGCGGCGAGGCCCTCGGCAGCGCGCGGCGAGGCCGGGGCACGCGGCGCCGGTGCCAAACGGGACTGGAAAGCCGCGCGCGTCTGCGGGGCGCCAGATGCCGGGGAGGAGCCGGCGCCTCCTGCGTCCGTCCCTGCCTCCCCTTTCGTTTTCCGGCGGGTCTCAAAGCTTTTCACTGCAGTTGGAAATTCTCGACGGTTGGATTGAATCCGCCCTGCCTTGGCCCTTTTCGCCCTGCTTCTGGCTGGGACTGAAGGCAGGAGCGGGGATGGGGGGGGTCCTGCCCCGGCCGCTTGAGCTTTTTTGTAGAAATTCTCACCGAGGGGATGCAGAACGCAAACAAGAGCTGCGAACCCCGAGAGACAGGCAGCCGCATCCTTCCCCGGACGCCAGCGCCCGTCCGGACCCGCCGTCCGAGGTCTGCGCGGCGGGGTGTGATTTACACTTCCCTGCACGGATACCGCTGTGATCACGGGAGAGACAGGATTCTGCCTCAGAGAGGGACGAAAAGCACAGGCAGAAAAACGGAGGGGAGAATAATGTTGTCAAGTGATTGATTCGTGTTCTGCCTTGCTTGGAAACGGGGTTACGCGATTCCCTGGATACGCGCGTGCAGCTTCTCGCCTGCCGTGCACTGCTGGCATTTTGCATCAGTGAATACCAAACCCCACGGTAATTCCTCTGTTCCTGCAAGGGGAGTTTAAGGAGCAATTTTGGTCCTTAAACGGCCGTTCAGTGTCAAAGCAAAGGGCTCTGCCTCTCCGTCACCCCGCGGCACTCAGGAAGGGCCAGGAGCCAGCACAGCGCTGTTTCCCCCGGACCACGGGAGGAAGCAGAGGGTCTTCCTGCGAGCTGGCTTTGATGCAATTTTGCCTGGAAGAGGAGGGTTGCAAATAGCATCAGGCTGCCGTGCCCAAGGAATGGCAGCTCCCCCGAGCCCCTGCCCCGAGGGGCTGCAAACTGTCGTTCAAAGCCTCCCACCCCGGCAGACCGAAGGCCAAGGGTGGGGAAGAGAGATCAATGCTTGTACAGCATGTGCAGTCCAAAGTCTCCAGCGTTTTAGCTATGCATCATCCGCTGGCTTGTAAGTGGTTTCTATTTGTTTTAACACTTTCATATTTTATCTGCTGCATTTTATCTGCTACTTTAAATCTATGCAAGTGAATAGGTTCTTAGTAGAATCATTAAGTTCCATTCAACTCATCTAAACACAACCCATTAGCTTTATTTGTTGCCTGGTTTCCTTATCTGCATTGATGTTATCTGCCTGTTCCTGTTGTAAAAAAAGTAAAATAAAAAAAGATAAGAAAAGAAAAAGAAAAGAGGTTTCCTTAGGGCAGAAAGAAGTCAGTTTGCTGAAGCCAGAGCTTCCTTTTGTTCTCACCCTGATGGGCCAGGAAGGATCCTTCCAGAGAGGAGAGGGATGCAATCCCATCAGAAAGAGCCTCCCTACCCGAAACCAGGCTGGGCATGGAGAAGACTCGGGTCGTTGGGTGCTGCCCGCGCAGGAACCGTGATGAAGCAGAGCACCAGCACCGGAGCTGGCGCTTAGCTTTGATTTGTGACACTCAGGGAAGAGTCGTATCAACAGCGTGAGGGGCTGCAAAACGTGCCCCAGCCTGCTCATCTCTAGAGGAAGTCCTGGCTTGAACAGACTTCATGGTCTTTTGTATTTCTAATGTAACCCTTTTCTATCTTTTTTTTTTTTTTTTTTTTTTTGAAAATCTGAAATTCTTATTAGTATGCAGCCTAAGGACTAGAGATACTATTGTGAACCACTGCTATTTTCTGCATCTGTTCTCCCACCCTCACTTACTTTGCATATTAAAAATCAAAGCTAAACATACCACAAATACTCCAGGATCAGTAGTTCAAACATCTGACAGCTATTGAGACAACTTGGGCAAACTTTAACTCCTAAGCTCACGGCTTATAGCACCCGTTAGCAGTATCTTAGCATTGTGCTTATCCAGCTTGATTTTTCTGCCCAGAGAAAAGCTGCTTGTCCTCTAATGCTGCCCGTGGGATTTTTAAGCCTTCTCGTTTCACCTCCCCATTGTACCGGTGAGCTCTCGGCTGGTTTTACGACAGAAAGCAAGGGAGAAGCATGGTTGCTGTCAGGCCCCGCTCTGAATATTTACAGGGAGAACTAAAAAAAGCATACAGAAAGCTAGAGTTCAGGGGAACTTAACATTTGGAGAGAAAGCTGGCAGCACAGTGATTTCACCAGTCTAATCTGGCCAGCAAAAGCCTGAATCACACCAGTTCAGAACCTTTACTGAGCTTATGACAAGCCAGAAGAACAGCACTGCCTGATTACAGCAGTTACTAAGGGGTGGCTTATTGCTTCAGGCTGAAATCAAATCAGGCAATTGGTTTATCTGTGTAGAGGACAGCTGAAAGACTTCAGCAAGGCACAAGAACATGAGGCTTTTTGACCCTAACCGCTGGCTCAGAGAGCTGGTCCGAAGCAGGGAGCAGCATCGGGGTGAGGGCATCCTCGCTGCGGGACAGCGGCGAGCAGCACACCGAGACTGGCTGAGCCGCCTCGGGGCTGGAGGGGGGCCAGATCGCATTAGCAATTACCTCCGGCAACTCTAAATCAGCCTTCAACTCTGTTCTCATCCAACTTTGACCATGCATTACTAGCACAGAGGCACCAGCAGGGCAATTAACCATGCTTCAGATTAACCACTAAACCTACCTACTGCTTTCTACAGCAAAATTAACTCCTAATCATCACCTGTTGCTTTATATTTTGAGGTATGGTAGGTGCTACAAAAAGCACTCTCTCCTAAAGGAGATGAGTTTTGCTTTGGCTTTGCAGTTCTCTGATGTCATCTCAAGAGTCAATGGCTAGTTTAGAAGTTTTATCAATTTAGACAAGGACAACAGTGGAGAACAGCAGGAGCTGAACAGAAGCAAGCATGCAGAAACAGAAGAGTTAGAGAAAACAAGAAGCAGGCTAAGATCTTGGTTTCCTTGCTACTACTTAACATTGAGACCAGTAAATGCTGGTGCAGTTCACCATCTCTACCAGCTATACTGAGAGCTAACAGCACTATAGGAGCTATTAACCCTTACACCAGTTGCTCATCACAGCCAGGTTTATAAGCCCTTCAACACCTCTTTCCTGAGAGCATTTCTGAGTGGCTGCAGCATAATTTAGAGATGCATGAGAAAGTACAGAGTTATCTGCAGAGTAAGTTTTCTGCTGACTGAGCAAAGAAGTTGCAGGATCAGCATTAGGATCCAAGAAGGGTGCCCATAACAACCCCCTCACACCCAGCGCTGCCACAGCTCATCACTGCAACCAGGAGCAAGAAACAGGTGCCCTCAGCACAGCTGACAAGCCAGAGCCTGAGAGGGGTAAATGAAATAGTGCCTCATCTCATTCTCAGAAATTATAATCCTCACCCATAATTTCTCTCTAGCATAACCCTCACAGAGCCCACACAAATCCTCCCTGCCTGCCCCCCAGCTAGACCAAAAGGCTCCCCCAGCCTTTGCTGCTGCCTTATCTAGTCCCTCAGCTCGTTAAGGCAGACACAGGTGTGCACAATGTAATTTGCTGCCTCTCTGTTTAAAGAGGAGTTCACCCATCTCTCTCATTTCTGCTTTTAACAAAAAAAGATGGGGGAGGAGGGGAAAGAGAGGTTTCAGGAAAAAGACTGCACTATTTTAAGCTTACAGGGAAAATAGGAAGAGGGTCAGACACTGTTAGATGCTTTTGTGTTTGAACTAGGAGGAGTAGGGTTTTTTGGGTCAAGTCTATTGTATAGTATGAGGACTCTTTCCTATCTCACACCTGCAGGAATTAAAACTAAGAAGATGAGCAAAAGCAAGTTACACGTAGGTAGGTAAGGGCTGTGCAGCAACCCTGTGAATCATAATGCAATGCTTCATTTGGTGCAATCATCTAAGAAAGGATAATGAATGACCGCATTTGGAAGTCATAAGACAGACCTAAGCATAGGGTTCAATGGGGCAGAGAGATTCACAGTAATTACTGAGCTCTTGCTGCAGGGTTTTTTATGCACAGGTTTGCAATATTGGAAATTACAGCTGGAGCATATTAAAACAATGCAAAGGCAGGCCTGGCTTAGCTTCCTCATATGGTGAATTTTAGTGGATATTATTTCTTGTGGCTTTTTCAGACTTTACTCTAAGATAAAAGGCTGAAACTTAAACCTAGAGAAAAAGAAGGTTAAAGGGACATTGTGCAGCTATTTAGTTCGTTCCTCTGTCCTAAGCCAGTGCTACCTTTATCATTTCTGGCAGGTCCTAGGGTGCCTTCAAAAGCTTTCAGAGATAGAGAGCTTATCTTTCTTGCTGCAGCCACTTGCAGACTTTGACTCTCCTTTTAGTCAAAATGGTTTTGCCTAATATTGAGCATAAATCTTACTCTCTCCTGGATGGATACAGAGCAGGTCATTTGCTTGCTCTGTCCCATTCATTACTTTTTTAGGTCCATGATCTTGCAGATCAAACTCAGCCAGATCTATCATCATACTGCAGGCAAGGACAGATAATGCACACACTCTCCTTGGGATGTGCTGCTTTGAGGGCTCTGGCACTGGAGAAACCAAGGAGGATGCTAGAAAAGTTTTATCTCCTTATAATCATCATTTGGGCCAAAAAGTGTAAATGTAGTGCAGATACGTGGTTGGAAAACAAGAGGTGTGGTGTCTCAAAGTCTGTTTTCATCTTCCCATGCCAACTAGGTGAGATTTTGAAAGGTTGCTGCTTCTCACCTGATGCTTTTCTTAACCTATGACTTTGGTTTCTGAAGGTCTGGTCCTGCTTCTGCAGCTGCTCAAAACAGGTTCACCTGCTTCCGCTGTTTTCTGACCTTCACTGGCAGTGCCCTTTCTGGCTGTGCTCGAGGGAAAAAAGGCAGATTATTTTGGCAATTTGGTTTACTAGTGCCTTGTGCCATGGGGACTTTATCTTCTGCAAGGATTCTTAGGTTAAAGGGACACATAAGAGAACTAAAATTTATTAATAAAATGTGCCTGGGATTTACAGTGGGTTGAGACCGTTTCACCACTTCTGTGTACAATACTGCTCACTGCAGAACTCAGAAAGGAAATTCTGACAGACACCTGGTGATTTTTTTTTTCAAAGCATGAAATGAGAAGTGCCAATTTAGGGAAAATAATTGTAAAAGAAATACAAATTAAGGTTTCTTATTTCCTTTTCATTTAGATTTCAGCCCTAACCTCCTCTATTTTCTTCTCTTCAAAAGAGAAAACCTTAAAAGCTTTTTTTGTTAAGTCTAGTTGTCCATGCCACGTATTCCTGGAAAGAAGGAATTTAAATTCTACCATATGAGAGGCCCTGGCAAACTGCCTGTATGTTTATGAGTAGGTCTCAAATATTTGTACGCTGGGATTGGCTTATTAAATTTCTCCAAATAGGGATGTTTATTCTAGCCCTTGAAATTGGAGAAAAACGATAGGTGCATTCAAAAGGTGGCTGCAGAAATTTCTTTGTACATTTTTTTCCAAAAATTAGGAAATAATTTTTTTAAGCATGTGTAAACAAAACCAGTAAAATCCTAATAGCAACTTTGTTCTGATATGTGCAGTCTAAAATATGAGTAGTGCATCTGTATCCTCTAAATATCTGTATCTGAAACTGTATTTGAATGCCAAGCTGAACAGGAGGCTTTGTCTGCAGCACCAGCAGTGCAACCTCTAGTTCCACGGCTGTTTTTCCTTTTGGTTTCTGATGTTGTGAAGTGAAAGTTCTAGTTCTTCAATACAAATAGTTAACAGTATTAATGTGCATACAGCAGCAATCACTTTGATTTGTTTGAAAGGTTATTCAGCACCTGAAGCGAATGTGGCTTTAGTGATTTACCTACTTATAACACTGACATATCAGTCAAGAGCATTTTGAATGTGTGCTATCATTTAGCTAATCAGAGTCTCTCTAATTGCATGTTACAGAGGTGTTAGGAAGATATACATATGTATATATAAATATGTATATATGGATTTTTCCTTGCTTCCTAGTAGCAAGTAACTTTTCCAGAATCAGTGCAGGTTGAACATAAACACACTCTGTGTGTGTTTTTTTTCTAGCGCTGGATTAAGCGCTGTCAATAACTCCAGCTGGCTATGACATTTTAAGAGGGCTAGATTGTTTTTTTTTTTCTTTTTAATCATAGTCAGTGCAGCAAGCTACAGAAAGGGCGAGACGAAGCTGTGGTGAAACCACTCAATATGTGAAGAATGTTAGACAGCCCCATGGTGGTTTCAGCCTTGCTGAATGATCCCTGCTCTGCCACAAGCCTCTCTGCGCAGCCCACGTGCCCCTCTGCCAGCGGTACCCTAAAACCAGCCAGGCAGCGAGGTATGACTTTCTGCAGCTGCAAAAGCTAGAAACAAAGCAAAAAAAAAAAAAAAAAAAAAAAAGCTTTTAAGCTCTCTCCAATGTGATGTACAGCTAGGGAAAAACAAACTGCAGATGCCATCACTGAGTCCAATGCAGTGGGGATGTTTCTGGTTGTGGGTGTTTGCTCTGGCATCTCCCTGTTAGTGCTCTCAGTGCTAAGTTGCATGCTGCAAATAAGCAATGCAGCCATTAGGGCTTTTACCACCACCCTAATGGAAACTGCAGATTAGGAAGCTTTTTTTAAGGAAGGAGGGAAAGAAAAAAAAAAAAGAAAAAAAGAAAAAGGAAATGCTGTGCAATGGCCTGACTGAAGCTGCTGGGGTATTTGATAGCAGGTCAGGAGAGAATCCACATAAAACGTCTTTGCTGTCCTTTGGGAGCATTTTTTAAAGCCGTGAGAGTTTCCCGCTCTCCCTTCACAGAGCTGCTGCAGGCTGTGATGGAAGCAGTGCTTGACATGATGTTTCAAGGCGCACGGATCCATTTTCACCACACTTTCACTTTGCAGATAGGCTAGTTTAAAAGTTTCTCTCTTCACTAAGGTTGTGAGACCTTTAAGAAGTTTGGTATCTACTTTTCAGCAAGAGGTTGTTAACTCCTCTTCTTGATACCAGATGACAGCTGTTTACCAGCCTGCAAGGAAAGGAATTGAAGGTGACACTCTAGTTTCTGGAGTCTTTTGGCACTAAAGTAAATAAAATTGCCACCCTAGATGATTATGTGGGACTGGATGTTCAGACTGCTGCTTTTAGTCCTGTACTGTGAAAAGCACATGGAAATAAGATAAACAAAGCCGGGGTACTCAAAGCACTATCTTTATTTTAGCGACTTTTCTAAACAGCTGTGGATAGAGGAGGTACAGCACTGAAGCAGTCTGCATAGCAAGACCTTTTGCTCCATCGTTCATACAAACGTTTTACAATGCAAACAAGAGACTGGGGCTCTGGGGAAGAGGAACTGCTGAAAACAAGGCTTCTTGCTGCTGCATGTACCTCTCCGCTGTTATATCAGTACATTTTACAAAAAACAAATCACTGTTTGCAATAAAATATTTTTTCTTCCTGATTTTCTTCTCCAGTTTCTAGAAATTAGTGAGCTATAAGACAGTAATGTTCAGAAATGCTGATGTCCTTAAATTCCCACTCAGCAGTGAGTATTCATAAATCAGATCCTAAGGTAGGGCCCATAGTTTTCATTGAAATGGAAAATACAGATTTCCACCCATGCTGGATGTTCTTATGAGGGAAGTGTTGTTAAGAATACAGCAGTCTGGCAAAGTTATTGCATGCGGCAACACTTGTGCTTGAAACTATGTGCCTCTGAAATAGCTTTGCCAGATCAGTGTGCTGTTATTTATGCAATTCTCACATTATGCTCTCAGGATGTAATATTACATGAAATGGAACAAAAACATAATTTTGAGTAAAAGTACTGTGCAATATATTCTTCTAAACCGTGCTGCATTCTTGCCCCTCCCCCCCCCCCCCGAGTAGAGCTGGAGCTGGTGTAAATGATGGCAGAATGTGGACACTTCATTTTATTAGCAGTTACTGCACGTTGCAAAGATATCTCAGTAATGCTGTAGGAGTAATTACATTCCTTAACTGGTATCTGAAGATGGTCCTTAGATCTAATTAAAATGTCTTCTTTAAAGCAGAGCAAAGAGGTTAAATTTTTGCTACGGACCTGGCAGACTATTCAGCCATAGATGTTACTGGGAACCTATACTGGGCTGCAGACTGAGGCCTTCTGTGTGCTTCATCTGCAGGAGCACAGAAGGGTTAAAGCCTTCTCTGTACTCACACAATTTGCATAACCTCAGAACACCAGCCCCTCCATCCACACGGACACCCTCTCCGTGGCCTGCACAGATGTCCCCATCCACAGGCCAAGATGCTGCCAGCCATAATCTTTCCAAGTGGAGCTAGACATGTGCACTTCTAAGAGGGAAAATGTTAATGCATCTGGCAAAATCCCTACCAAAGCTTGGAGCCTAAAGCTGAAGAACAGCTACTCTACAGCTGGCTTGATTAGATGGCCATTGAAGATGATGTAAACATCAGACTCCTCACTATAGATGGCATTTTCTCGCTCTCGCTTGAACATCCGCACCCAGACCTCCTCTCCTTCCTGCAGGTCCAGCATCAGGCTTTGGCTCTGCATGATGCTCCGATCACTGGGCTGAGCATAGAGGATGGCCATCTCTTTCTCGTTCTTCATCAAGTGTAGATAGGTCTCCTTGAAGTTCCAGGTGTGGACATTGAGGCTGAAGTAGTAGACTCCTGGCACATAGCAGAAGAACTTCCCCGAGAACATGTTGAAGTGCTTGTAGAGGTTCACAAACTCCGTGTCAAAAATGACGTGCTGGAAATAGTCTGAGCTATGAAGGGGTTTTCTCCGACCCACTGAAAAAGCAGCATAGAGCTGCTTGCAGGAATGGCCTTGCGGGCCAGGCTGGCCTTTCTGGCCCTTTCGTCCATTATAGCCACGTAGACCTCTCTCTCCTTCCTTTCCCACTGCTCCAGGGTACCCTTTTTCTCCCATTTCACCCTTCTCACCTGTGAGCATAAAGGAAAACCTTGTCAAAGACAAGCATGGGAAGCCCTAGCGGCAGACACATCCAGCTGGAGACAACTACCAAAGTACTTAATCAAATACTGTTTTGACAAACACAGGTATCTAGACACATCAGTCAGACATTGGCCCCCTTCTCAATCTCAGTTTTGCATCATCATGAGATGATGCTCTCTCACTGACTGGCCACTCATTACATGAACAAGCCACTTCTGATGTAGTTTCCAGGCGTGGGCAGTTCTAAGTATATTGACAAGCTCTAAGTTACTGAGTTTTTAACAGTGCCTCCATTTGGGCACTGTTAATCTACAAAGTTTAGGCCCTTATCTCTGGGAACAGGAAAAAAATGCCAATTCAGATGTGAGTAACAATATGAATGGAACAAAAAGGAAAAAATGACAGGTAAAATCTTGGCTCCACTGAGGTCACGTCAATGTTCAAAATAATTCCGACAGTGAAACTCCACCGGCTGGCCCAACTGTTTACACGCACAGCCCCTCTGTGCAGAAGGGCAGGCAAGAAAAATTTGCAGATTTGGCTGAGGTCTGGTTTGGGCCTGGGAGGCTGCTGGGTTTGTCCAATCTACAAATTCCTGCTTGCAGAACTCCCTGTGATGTCTCTGATATGCTTAACTTTTCTTTGAGCTCTACCATAATGAGACAGAAATGTGATATGAAAAAGTAAGTAAGAGTGTGCTCATTCTTTATACCTTATTCTACCTTTTTGTGATTCTGAGATAACATTTGCAGCTGGTTTCTAGTGTGGTCTAACCTAAGCTTCCAGTGATACAGTTTCACATTGTCTTTTCCTGAAGAATTAGAGCTTTTTGTCATCTCTTCTTGCTCGCACGCATGTATTGCCTGTGTCATGTCACCCCTTGACCTTTTTTTCAGTAAATAATATAAAATAGGTTTCTCAGCGTGGGGGAGGAGCACA
Source organism: Rhea pennata (assembly GCF_028389875.1). Taxonomy (NCBI): domain Eukaryota; kingdom Metazoa; phylum Chordata; class Aves; order Rheiformes; family Rheidae; genus Rhea; species Rhea pennata. The sequence continues at coordinate 17,421,841 of NC_084677.1, read as the reverse complement.
TCTTGCAAAAAAGCGTGAACATGTAAGACAAAAAAAGTGTCAGCTTTACCCACCTTTGAGGATGGTGATATCTATGGTGGGCTGGACTTTGGGAAGTGAATAGGCAGGGTCATTGCTCATCCTCGTGTACCGCGAGGAGGCGATGGGGACGGGCTGCTCTGAAGGCCGGCAGCACCGCACACACGACAGGCGCCGAGGCTCCCGTCTCAGCTGGCCCTCTTCCAGCAAGGCACCGACATTTGCAGTGGACACCAAAAGCACGAGAAACACAGCACTCATCTTCTTTCGGCTAAGCCAGTTGGACCAGGCAAAGGAATAGAAATGATTAACATGGTGATTCAAATTAGAGCAACTGATAGGCCACCTGTTAATGTTATTGCAAGGTGCACTTCTTCCGATTAATTATTAGCCTATCTTGTAGTGGCACCAAGAGACTCTGGGCAGCAGAGGTGCCCCACTGTGTGCTGTTTACAAGCAACAGAAAAGACAGTCCTGGTCTTGCATTACTTACAGTTGAAGTATCTGTTAAAAGATACACAAAAGGCACACATACAGGTGCAGGTACACACAAAAGAAAAGATTGTTGAGATAAGCTGAGATGCTTGAAGAAATTGGTAGCAATCTCTGGTCAAGGCACACATGCTGTCTTGCTATTGCAAAAGGCACCGGATAAAATACACAAGTGTTACTGTTAGTTACCATTTTTTCTATCAACATCCTAAAAACACAAAATCAGATGGAGGAAATGAAACTTGATTTAAATAAGGATCAAACCAAACTTGAAGAGAAACTAGATTAAAAGAAAATAAATTATTTTATCTCTTTGAATAGTTCCTCTGTCTTCTGTTGGTAATTGCTTTCCAAGGCGACCTAGCCAAGCAGTTCATGGCTTTGGCCATATCCATTTGCTGTTTCTAGGAGAACCTCTGTGTACACTTCCTATTTGTATTTTCCAACATGCAGAGTAGAAAGCCAAATACTACACCAAACACAGACCAAAGTGCGATTTGCTCTGCACAAACACTAGTCCTTAAGTTCTCCTGTTACATTTTCAGCTGCTACTGGCAAACTCCAAAACCCTGAACAGTGGATGAAATGAACAGACAGAAAACATTTCAGGTGGAGAACAGGAAGAGTTTTCTGCTAGCTCATCAGCCTCCTTCCTGGAATGGGAAGAGATGGAGACAGGAGAAGGCATCCTCATACCACATACAATTAGTGTCATTCTAGTGATTGCAGTGGTGTTTCACACAAGACAGCTTCTGGCAATATGCCCTTTTGGACCTTATCCAAAGCCCAATTAGTCAGATGGGCTCTTGTTGACTTCAGGTTGGGAACAGGCTTTTACAGCTCCTCTCATACTAGCTTTAATTCACGGGATAGGTGGGGAAGATAGATGTCTTAGGTGTCAGAAATAACACAAAGCACCCAAAAGGACCCTTCTGGGTTTTGGACCATTGTGAATGAGACAGAGGATGGAGAGTTTCGCAGGCTGGAGCTTTACAAAAGCTTTACTGGGCAGAAAACAGACTAATCAAGAGAATATGAAAAGAAGTGTCAATAGGGGCAAGGTGTTTGGATTATATGAGCATTCCTGGGAGATGTTTTCTTCCAGTTCTTACCTGCCCCAAAGGAACTGTCATTCACACCTTTTATTACTTGGTGTAATTTAACTCCCCAGAAACCTGATGAATATTTATTAGTAGCAATATAATAACTTTCCTTCTGACAGTGGTTGAATGTTCTTTCATCAAATCTGTCATAACTTGAAAGGATCTTTCTACTCATAATTGCACCTCATTCTAGGTACAAATCTCAGAAGGGATTAATATTCCTTTCAGATCAGTGTTCAGGACCTGAATTCTTATTTTCATTAAGTCCTTTCTAATTTGCAATATGTTTTTTAAGCCATCTTTGTGCTGCAAAATAGGAACAGAGGTGCTATGTAAGTCTAAATGGCTAGAAGGCCCTAAGCAACCTGTATGTGACCGAAACAGAAAGCTTGGACTGCAGAGAACATTTGGGTTCCACAAACTCTTTTAGGGTCTATTCTGAAGCAGACTGGAGTTTTTGTGTTCACATAATGTCTAAGGAGTATCCCACATTCACTACAAGTTCCACGCAACTGGGAAAACATTGTCCATGGGATTAAGTATTTAGTCCTCAGGAGTGTGGGTAGTCAGTAACTTGGGAATGAAGTATATGGCATTTATTACATTATCAGATCATTAAAATCTGGGGATATAGTTGCTTATAATACCTCCATGAAGGAGAAAGAACATTCATTAAGAACGGTATTCATGATGGGTGGAAGGGAAAGGATTCATAAATATGAAGAAATTACCTTTATGTTTTATAGGCCATTATTCTCCTTAAGATGAAAGACTTTCCTGTTTTTAGAAGTCATACACCAAGTGACTTAAAGAAAAAAAGTCTAGGTAAAAAAAAAAAAAAATCACTGTTCAGTTTGTGCACATTTTATATTACTATAATCTAAGCACTCATTGAAGAAATTGTGACTACTTGCATGATTCATGAAGAATAATAACTCAAGTTATTGGCTAAAAATTGCTTTTGGAAAAATGAGACCAACCAGACAAAAATTCAATCAGTTCTGAACATCCTAAAACTGATTCTCCTTCCCCCTCCCTATTTTCCTTCATGCTTTTACATTCCAAAATGGTGTAATCTTCCAGAAATAGCCAGACCTGTGAACATAAGGCCAACCTAAGCCTTGCTTCTGTGCATGTTTCAGCCATTACCTTCCCTACTGAAGGTGGTTGAACAGTCTAATGAAGTAGCAGAAACATGTATTTGGTTGCAACATCTGTGGTTAGGTGAAACCCTAATGACAGATGTCAATAAACAGATTTTTAGATTTACAGTCTATTCATAAGAGTTAGAAGAGGACAGGAAAAGACATACAATAAAAAGAAAAAAATTGGAGAGAGAAAGAACTCATGGCTATAGGAAAATAAAATGAATTCAACAATACCGATTAGATTTGAAAGATATCTAGTATGAAATCAGAGATCAGATGAAGGAAAAACCTCAGAACAGACAAATCAAAATGTGCAAAAAGCAAAGGGAAAAAACTTGGGTTTGTAAGAGAATCGTATCCACCTGGAGAAAAATGATTTGAGCTGAATTTCAGAGAAGCAGCAAGAATAACCTTCATGGTGGTGGTGAAGTCAAACATGACAGCTCAAAAAAAGAGGTAAAAGATAAGAAGATGGAACTAAAAACATAAGATCTGTGAGATAAAGCTAAGGATCATTTTCAGCGATTTGTTTTTTTTCCTTAGAGATAATTATTGTGACCTTATTTTGTCATGCGTGGCAGTGATGGATTTGACTTCAGCTGAGCAGGTTTATCTTCTCCAGAAGACAGCGAATGACAGACTTGCATTCGGTCTAATAAGGCCATGACTCACGAGAGAGTACAGATCTGGGAGGCTGTCTCCTCTGAACATCACTCAGATTCCTGCACTGGAGGGACATCTATCCTCCTTCACACACCAATGTGACATGCTCGTTAGTGCCTCAGATGATGCATTAGTACCACACTGAATGCCCTGAGACTGCAGAGCTGAGTACGTTCCTATTCGGTCATCCTTCATGATACCTCGCAAGAGACAGACAGGAACATCCTGAAAGCAACCAATCAAAACTGGAAGTATAAATTACTGTCTTTGCTTTCCATACCAGGAACCTGCAAAATGCAACCTGGTTCATCTCAGACCTTGTTTTTCCTGTCAGGAAAGATGATGATAGGCACAGACATCTTACTGGAATGGACAGGAGGAAAACTGGTCTCCTATCTTCAGAAACTTTGGAATCTGTAAATGTTTCACCTGAAGACCAGAAGATAATCTTAGCTCTTCCTCTCTCAATCCCCCCCACCCCCTTCTCTCTTCTCGCCTTCATTTCAGGGTCTTTGACTCTTTCCTAGTTTGGGTTCATTTTGAAATACTTGATTAATGATGAATTTGAAATGTTTCAGCTGAAAATCTTGCTGCAATATGTAGAAAAGGGGAAATTATTTTGATGTTTCTGAAACTTTTGCGATGTGTTTGTGACACAGGGAGTTCACTAGAAGGCTGAGCGTAATGCTGCACAGCCAGATAAGGGCTCTACGTCTCTGAACTTTCCCAGGCACCAGGCATTCAGGTCCTGCCCTTTAGGCCCAGCTCTCATGTCCAATACTGTTTTTCAGAAATAATATATGGAAAAGCATACAGAGCTATTATCTGCACTTTGAGGAGCTCCCACCTCTCCCAAACTTCTTGTCAGCTGGAGATTTTGCTGCTAATTCCTTTATGTTAACTATCTAACAGCAAAGTAGACTTGCCTGTGGGCTCCGACGTTAATGCATCCTCACCATGAAAGCAGGGCATCAGATTTTCACTAAAAAGTCTTCCTCACTCCAAAACCATGGAACATAGCACAGCCTATGGCCTCTAGAAGCAGGAACAGGACAGAAACCACCACCATCCCCCCAAAAAGTGTATTTAATCTAATATCAAGGAAGTAGAAATTCTGCATATGCTAAACGGGCATATCTGCTTTTAACTATATTTTGGCAAATAAGATGAAAAGTTATGAACCATGAAATGAGATATCTGAACCTGATGAAAAGGCAATTAACTTCACTGGGTTTTGGCTCAGGGTGTATATGACGATGATGGTTGGTGGTTGTTTGTCTTCATTATAAAATTAGAATGCATGTTACTGAAGGAGGGCTATTTAAATGCAATAAAAAGTTCCTTTGACTCAAACTGCCTTTAGCTAACGTTTAAAAATACTATTTGTTTCTTCCATCCCTTTTCTTCTCCTCTGAATTTCTGAGTAGAAAGTCAATGTTAAAATACTAACAAAGGGCTGTGGTTAAGTATTTCTGCCCGGCCCAAAGCTGCAAGAAAATGTCTAATGAAAATGTCTGTCTTTTTGCATTAGCTTCAAGCATTCTCATTGTTCCGACCATTTTGTACATCCATGCCTTTCTTTCTAAAGAAAATTAGTGATACAAACCCGTTAACACCTCCTGCACTGGCAGGGCTCAGGCATAAGTACTGGTGAGTATGCTATTGCACTAAAGACACTTGCATCATTACTATCAAGTTTAATCCAAGCCAGAACATAAGATTGAGTAGCATGTTTTTGCCCTACATTGACCTTGAAAGTCCCCTACCTTAAACATAATCCAACAAGCTTTTTATTTACCCATCTTTCACCTGCTTTTAACAATCTGCACCTGAAGTGCTGATTTTCCTGCAACACCTGGCATTCCCAGTATCTACGCCAGCAAGAAAACCTAAGTTCCTTCCATGCAGGGTTTTTGAGATGCCACAAAACCTCTGCTAGGGAAGTAGGGAAACCATTAGTTCCAGTTTAGCATGTTAAATGAAGTGATTCTTTTTTCCTCTGTGCAGTTTCTTATTCAAATATATTTTCTTGACACTATTACAGCTAGTGAGAGCACCTAGATTGTTCTTTTTCTAGATAGTTCATGATCAAGTTTAAGATTAAAGTTCAAAGTAGGCAGTTTAGGTATGAGATGCATTTAGTCATGCAGAGCTTTTTAATGACTCCTTGCACTTGAAGAATTCTAACACTTCCATATAAAACAACAACCTGGGCAACAGAAAAGATAAGAGATCCCAAGAATACCTGCAAAAGTAGCTTAATTGCTCTGCAAACAGAGGAAACAGGCTCCTTCCCTGTGATCCTGTGCCTCTGCATCCATCAGCTGCCAAACAAATCAGCCTCGAGGCTTGACCAAGAGGTGTTTCCCATGGTTAGCAACATAGGTCAACACCACTAACCATAGCCCTTGGCCAACCCGTGACAGGTACCTCCACACTGCCCTACAGAGGTAACAAGTTACCTTGAGCACTGCAAGTAGCCAACACCTATGGGGCTCCTAGGTCTTGTCCTCTCACACGTTAAAGGCACAGGTCTACATTAACCTACTCCAGGCCTGCATTTTCACTGGGTACGGTGGAAGCACGGCCTTACCTTGCAGGGACACTCCGAGAATAAATCCCACTCGTAAGTGTGCTGAGATCACACACTGCAATACTGAGCGTTCACGAGGCAGAAATTCTTTCTGGATCCCTGAACGGCTCTTTAATTTTCTGCTAACGTTCTGCTTTCTGCTCATCCTAGGACTTTCCTCAGTAAAGCAATCTATGACTATCTTTGCTTTAAATTCACTGCACATAAAACAACATCAGCCACTGCCCATTTTAATTAGTGATATATCTTGACTCACAACCCAAGAGTGCAGTTAAGACTAAAACCCTTCTTGTACAGTAGAGATGGAAAACACATGGATGTGTCAGACTCAAACCTTGGCATCATTCCAAAGATGGAAAATATTCCAATTCTGCTTTTTTACCTTTTGTCTTCTTACAAGTCCCAACCTCCTCAGTGCTCTAGACTGCCTCACATCTTCAGCGGTGGGAAACAAAAGACTGGCAGTGCTGGGTTTGTCTGAACACTGGACTTCCTCTTGCAGGTGGTTTGCACGGGCTTTTTTTCCCCCCTGGAGAATCTAAAATTTCTTCATGAACAATTCATTGTAGAAAAGCCACGAAATGCTGAAAGAGCCTGTATTTTTTTCCAGGGCAGAGCCTGGGCAGTGCAGCAGTTTTGTTCAACTACGGCACCTCACAGCACAACTCAGGGCAGCTCCTCTCCCAGGCGACGCCTCAGCCAGAACCACAGCCAAGATCCTCAGCACAAATGGAGTTTGAGGAGCACACTTGCAGCCATGAGAGCTTGCAGATAGGAGTACTTGGATCCCAAAAAGCAATGTAGTCTAAAAATTTCCACTGTCCACAATCGTTTGCAGATGACCTCTGTTAACGCGCTAACGCCCTCCTGACCGCAGTGTTTATACAACATGCTGGAGATCTTCAGAAGAGGTGCTGGAAACACTGCTGGGAAAGCTGAGGCAGCACGAGGCCATGGCTCACATGGTAAACGTGCCTGGAGCAGGCATGGAGGCAAACCTAGGATCTGGCTATGGAGAGGTGCAGGAATATTGATCTGCATCCACAGGTTGTAAGGGCTAGGTAAACATCTAGTCAGCCACGGGGCAGAGAGTTTATTGCTCCATTTCTAATTACCTGGGTAGTTCTTTTTATTTTCTGCTGCTGTTTTAACATAAGCCTGTTTCCAAAGTGGGTAAATTGTCTTAATCCCTTTGTCCAGCGAGGAGCTGCACTTGCTTTTACATCCCTGTGAAAATACCTTCACTTCTACTGCGTGGTGGCTCTCAAGCAGCAGCAGCTGATGGTCACTGTATGTTCCCACCAACCATGCCTTCCCACGTACATCCTTCCCCCAGGGAGAGATGAGGCTCCTGAGCAAACTGCCCCTCCCATTACCTGCACATATCTAAAACTCATGAATTGTATGGCTTTTATGCAGGACATGCAAGCACTATATGGGAAAACAGGATGTGTAGGCATGGAAGTGCTCGTGTGTATGCAGGCACCTAAATTCTCTTGTGGTATCGCATTTCCTGGCCTGTGAGAGGGGTCGTTATCACCCTTAACCACACAGCAAAAGGAAGCCTACCAGTTCCTGAACAAATGACTCTTGCTCTTGTTCTCCTTTCCCTGACCGCACCTCCTGCGCCAGGCGCATGTCTGCAGCATCCTGGAAGTGGCCCTGCTCTAGGCAAGGCGGGTCTTTGAAAGCGGTCCCGTTTTCGTAGCGAGCCCAGACGGTGATTCAGCCCTGCCTCGCGGAGGCACAAGACAAGTTACAGTTAAGTCATCTGCAGGGCAACTTCTCAGATGAAGTAAGTTGGCCTAGACTCAACTCTCCTTCGCTCTTCCCAGCGGAAACGTCGTTTTTCCGTGACTTGCCATCACCGACTCAGCTGCGCCGAGGACTCGGCTTTCTACCTGCATAAATAGTGCGGGGAGCTGTTTCCCCAGGGCAGTTAGGACACTTTGCTGCCCCAGGTCCGCGGGAGCTGCCCCGGTCCCTGCTGCCCGGCCCTGCGTGCCACTCTGGCGCTCCTCTGCCGACGGCTCTGGCAGGCTCTGCTGGCACCGCGGCGCATTCCTGCTCACCGCTCAGGAAAAAGCGGTGCATTTCAAACAACTGCAGCTTGCCGGCGAGGCGGGAGAAGCATAGTGCCTTGAAAGTTTCCACGTCTGCGGAGGGCTCCAGGAAACAGCTCATTGCTTTCCGTCTGGGCTCTTGCCGGGCTGAGAAAGCCGGCAGACAAACAGGAGCCGTGTCCGGACCCTGCGGGACGGGGCTCCCCCTGCTCAACTGCAGCAAAGAGCAAAATCAGGCTATGAAGAAGTGTCCGCTCCACCGTGCAAAGGGTGATAATGAAATGAGGAGTGTTAGTAGGAACAAGTTAAAGCCAGGTCAGCAGTAACCTGGCTTTGCACTTACTTTGCCTGCTGCAGAAGCAGAAAAAGGGAGACAAAGTAGCACAGGCAGAGACCACCTCTTTTTTATGATTCACCCAAGCAACCTGCTTCTGCAGAGTGGGAACACTTTGTTCTCTGTGTCAAAAGCATTCCTCCCCCCCAACTTAATCAGATCTATTTAACTTACCTTGCGGGTCAGAATCCCCTGTCTCTTAGTTTCCTTGATGTTGCTTATAAAGATTCATAATATGAAAGCTGCTGTTCATCTAGGTTTTTTTAGTCTTCGGTGGCTGCTGCAGCTTCCTAGCTGGAGTCCAAGTGAAACACTGAATGTCAGCCCGACTCCTTATGAAACCCAGCAGTTAGGTTGTTCGCAAAAGCAGGGCTTTTTCCTTGTTTCTTTGCTTGCATCAACTTGTGCTGGGTTCCTGATTTTTTGTCCTGTTATAGATTTTAGTATGTGCAGCTAGTCTGTCGGGTTGCACAGCGCCTCTCTCAATGATGGAAACGAAGACTTAAAAAAAAAAAAAAAGAATTAAAAAAAGAAAAAAAAAAGAAAATCAAAAACCACAGACTCAAAACCACAGTCAATGTTCCAGCCAAGGAAGAAAGTGCTGAGATCAGATGGAAATAATTTTTCTCCTGCCTAAAAAGATGCTGAAATTGCCCAAAGAAAGGAAACAAACTCCAAAAAAACAGAACAAGAGCAGCTCTGACTTTTGTGCACTAGCTGCAAAAGTGGCAGAAGCCCCTTGATGTGGTGCAGCAATGGAAACTGCCTCTGCACTGACTTCAGGTAAAGGACAAGTGCTAGAAGAAGATCCCTACTGAAAAGCAACTGATACCACTTTGTTCCTATAAAAGCAAAATTGGAGCAAATCTCAAGAAGCTGATGTGCAGCTGCAGTATCTTCCCATTGAAAAAGTATCCTAATTTCCCTACAGTCAATCTTCCCCCTGCTTGAGAAGTTTGAGGGATAAAGCATCATGCCAGATGATCAGTGCTAGGATGCAGTGACTGTTAGCATCCCACGGAAGGGAAAGGATGCAAAGGTCAAGTGCAGCGTGAGCACAGAGGTGACGCTTCCTCAGGCGGTGTTTCCAGAGCACTCTCCCATCCCTACTCTTTGAGGGCCAACCTCATGTTATGCTTCACACTAAAATTCCCACAACAGCCTAGAAACAGCTAGACAGCAGGTTGCCACTATTTCACATAAACATAATAGTTAACTCCATGATAAAATCGTTGACTACTCTAATTAACAGCAGTTAATTAAGGCAGTGCGTGCCAGGGGTGTGCACAGGAGGGGAGGTGTGGAGACCATCTGCACACTGGGGGGAGCTGAGGGCATTTTCTGGGCAGCAGGCAGCCTTGCTGGCTGGTGCAGCACACGCTGGCCTGGGCAGCATGCAAATCCCACTGGGGAAGCGCGGGGGGATACAGCGCTGCCTCCTCGCTGCTCAGGGCAGCGTGCAAGACGTACAACACCTCGGCACGCCGCTGCGGCCCAGCGCTTCGGTTGGGAGGTAATGTACTTTGTAGCACAGGCTGCCTCAGGGATCCCTTGAAAAAGGGCAAAGTTGCTTGGGCCAGCGAGGAACAGGCACCTGGGCTGGATGGCATGCTAAAAACAAAACAAACAAAAAAAAAAAAAAAAACAAAAAAAACATACAAACAAAAATCCCCCCAAACACTCACGCCCATCTCCTTCATCTCCCTGACTACAGGCAAAAGAGCACTGCACAACTGCTGTGTGATTTCAGTGTCTGGGTTTTGTTACCCTAAAATTGCAGATTTGGTCATTTCCAACCCTTGGGGGGGGGGGGGGGGAGGATGCACATTAGTAGCTTTTATTTAAAGTGAGTTTTCTTCTTCTCTTTAATTGCTCCCTATTAATTGTTAAAGAAGAAGATAAAAAATTAAAAGCCTGCCTAGTGCAAGCTCCCATATGGTCCCTACATTCAAGCTCAAGGAACAGCAATGCTTTTGATTGCCTTAGAGACCCTCAGGAAAAGAAAAGTCATCACTCTCCCCCTACTTAAGATCATCACTCAGGGCTTTAAATAATCAGTCCCCAGCTAACTCCCCCATACGGCCTAGACTGGACCGTAGTGTTTGATACCTTACCAGCCCGCGTGGGTGTTGTTCTGCAAGCTGGCCAGGCCATATCTCTTCTTTTGGAAGCAGTCTCTGCCTTACATAATGCAGGATGAGGCATAAGAGTGTCTTGGGAACTTCTCTACCTTTTTTTTAAAACCCCTTCAAAGCTTCCCTGTCACTCCCAGACCCAGTCTGGCAGGTAACAGCTCAGCTGAGGTCCTCAGAAAGATTTACAGCCTCTGCTCCAGGTGCTAGCATGCAGGAGCTCCTGGGCTTTTTAATCTGTCTTCAGCTGTTCTGCATTGTGGCTCACACGGCCTGTCCCGACACAGGGCCCACGGCAGGAGCAGGCTGGGCTCGGGTTGGCGATAGATGTAGGTGTGGAGAGAGGCAGGAAGTCAGCAATTGCAGGGGAAAAGCAGCTTTTGCATATCTTTGCAGAATTAAAGGAAAAAGAAAACATTTAAAGCTGTAGGTGGACCAGGGTTATATAATCAACCACTCAAATGGTTTGCAGATGACTTCTGGGGGAACAGTTTTATGCTAGTGTTGTTAATTAAAGCTACCAGGTGATTAAAATGCACTGTACTTTTTTTTAAAAAAAATCCCAAATTTGCAACAAGAAGGAATAGGAGCTGGTGCAGTGGCTGCTGAGGACTCTCCCCCCAATACCAAAAGGAGAGGGGAGAATTACATGTGCTGCTGGCCCCATGGTCAATCTCTGATGCTGAGGACCAAGGAGAAGAAAACAGAGAGGCTTCTGCTGTCCCTGCCCGCAGTCCGAGGTGGCAGCCAGCTCTCCATTACTCACCCTCTGGGGTTAGTGCTGGAGTCCTCCAGCCCACGCTTCCCGGAGACCCGGCGACACGGGCTGGGTCCCCTCCCGCTGCAGAGGCGAGTGACGCAGCAGCGGTCTCCAACCCAAGCCCAAAGAAAGCGGCTGGGCCTGGGGAGGAGATGCCAGGTACAAGATGCGAGGAAACAGGCAAATGAAGTCTCCAAGCAGGGAGGAGGGAAAATGTGGCCTTTCAAAAGCAACCATGAAAAAAAAAATCTATCAGCCTCTCTTTCGAAGGGATGTTAAAACAGTCACTCAGAAAAGAAATGATTTCTCACTACTACCAACTGAGAACCTGCCCTTCTGTGATGAGTTGGCAGCTGGTGCAGAGTTTTATTTTCCTTTTCTTTCAGTAACGGAGTCTGAAATCATCCTTGAAGATAGCTTAGAAACAACCTACCAGTTCCCACAGATTGCAGTTAGGGGTATAACTTTCTGTACTTGCGTCCCGACGCAGCTTGGAGCAATGCCCTCGCTGTGCGCACAGCTCCCGTGCAGGGAGGAGCGCTCCTCGCCTGCGACGCACCCGGGCAGGGAGGGTGCGGGCGAGCGGTCCGGCGGTCTCGCTGCCTGTCGCGCTGGTGGACCTTCATTCTGCTCAGACCATATTCTCCTGCTGTCCCCCGCTGCCTCTTTTCTGGGCTAAAACCTCACAATCGTTTAGTCTTGTCCCGTCTCTTCCTGCCCTGTCCCGTCTCCCAGCTTTTGGCCCATACCTTTTTGAGGTATGGAAGGGAGAGACTTCCTCAGGTGTCTTGCTAAGGCTGCCTCTGGAAGACGTCCTGCTTGGGAACCTGACCAACACAGAGGACTTCGTGGACTCTACAGAATTTTTTTTTCTTCCTTTTTCCTTCCCTTTTTATCTGAGGTTCTGGCAAATATTTGTAATTAATCCACAATAAATAAGATCTGTCAGCCTTGCTGCAAGCTAGAAGCTTCTTTGCATCGAGTGTCTTTACAACAAGAATCAATGCAAACAAAAGTGCAAACAAAATGCTAAAAGCCATGAGATAGCACCCTGAAGATTTGAGTTTGGTTCCTGGCTCTGCTGCCAGCTGTGTGGGACTTCGGGTAAACTTCTGTTCTCTCTAAAAGTGATGGCACGTCTCCTCTCCCATTCTTCATTGCCTATTTTTAGTCTATAAGCTGAGTGCAACCAAACAGAGCTCTGGTTTCATAGAGGGGTGTTAGCCAGCCACTGCAGTGCATTTCTCTATGGATATAAAAATAGTTTATAGATGTAATTCAACAGAAAGAGTGTTTGGGGCCCTGAAAATGATCTTAGCAGGGCAAAAATGTACAAAAACAGTCTATATGAGATATTTTTACTTTTATCCTGAAACCTTGTACAGAAGAAAAACTGTTATGGAAACTAGTGTCTGGCATCAGAGCCAGTCCTTCCAGATTAAGTAGGCTTTCCGCCTCTTAAAATGACAGACTCCTTTTTATAAATAATAATTGTATTCAAGGAAGAAGGATATTTCTGTTTACACAGTTGATTTATAAAGCCTGGCTTTCATTCATGCAAGGAGCAAGAGAAAAAAACAGTTTTGCCTGCTGCTCTAGGCTTGCAGTAAATTAATACGAAACTCCGTATGCTATACAGTAACGAGTTCAGGGCAGGTTGGGCTCATGTGCCTTCTCTCTTCTATAGAGAAGGTTGGGTAAAGTTATTGCAATGAATGCTATATCTTCCTTGAAAAAGCAGAGTAATCAAGACTCAGCTAGAAAATGCACGTACCTATGGTGAATTTAAGAGACATAAATGATCAGCTTGCAAACCCACTGTTGTTTTCTTTGCAGCCTCAGCACGCTAAAACAGGTTTGCTCTACAAGTGAGTGATTTTTTTCCCCCCTGCACTGAGCATCTGACGTGTTATAGAGGTACTGCCTTCCTGCTGTAGAAAGAGGAGTTTTGCCTGTCTGGGAGCACGTGCTTGAAGAGCTGGACATGAGAGGTGGTTTCTTTCCACATCTGTTAGAGGATGCACCCAATTTGCTGTTATGCTGCCAGAAACCCAGCCAGTGGTGAGGGCTTCAGTTGTGAAGAACAACAAGAAAAGGCCTCATGCTAGGGCTGCAGTCCAAACGCTGGCGAAGTTCGTGCAGCTCCTGAGAGTTTCTCTGGGTGTTGCCTTGGGTTGTGCCACCCTGGAGGGCTACAGTCATTCCTCTTGACTGGATTCATCCTGCAAACTTGCAATGCTAAAGCCAGTTGCCTCTTGGCTTTTGTTCCTGAAGCTGTGCCTCATCCTTCATTGGTGGCTTCTGGCTTCTGCGTGTTGCCAATGCAGCAAAAACAGCCACAGTCCACCCATGGCTCTGCCCCAAGCACATGAACATGAACGTGGAATAAAGCTGATCCTAGTAACAGCATGAGTGTCAAAATCCTGGAGGCAATGCTTCCTCCACTTGTCTACTGGGATGCCGAAAACCAGACCTGTTTGCTGCTGTCCTGAAATCCTTATGAAAGGACTGGTGTACCTCTCTCTTGGCTGTTTTCCCATATTTTGAGGGATGGGGGATAATCTGGTTGGGAAAGTATGTCCAGGACTGTAATTTTGGCACACACACATGCACAAGACATTGGTTCCTGGTAGCAAATATTTGTGACTGTCTGTTGAACCTGAGGCTTTGGGCCTCTGGAAGTATGAAAAGGAGGCTGGAGTCCAGCTTCATAGCCTGAAATGCCTCCATGCTCTGCAAGTGCGTTTCTTTGATAGCTCAGCCCACAACTGCAGCTCTACTTTGGTAACGTAAGCCCAACAGGAATTAGAAACATCTGAGATACTCGATGTTGCTTGGGCTTTCCCCTTTTTTAAGTAAAAGCACTTTTTTTTTTTTTTTTTTTTAATTTTCAAAGGCGCTATATATAGTGGCTGCAGTTATTCAAGTTGTGACAAGCTCTTTAAATGAAAAAGTACGTTTTATATGGTTTTTTCACAGTGCTAAAGCTACGGAGAGTGATGCATGTTTGCTTTCTCTCTTCCTGTTCAAGGCTGAGGCTCTGTGCCATGACAACCTCTGCATCACGTGGCAGACACACACAGATGATTCCTATGGAAACATTAAATATTAAACTAAGTTTCCTTCTGGCTTTCTGCTGGGATGCAATTTTGGCACACAAGAACCCCCTGGCATTCACAAAATTCAGCGAGACAACTTTCATGCTTAACTAACAGCAGAGAGGTTGCATGGGGAGCTGGGAGGATGCGTGCAGAGATATGATTAATGTAGTGACTGTGCTAAACTCTAAAACTAAATGGAAAAAGTGAAAAGCACTTCTTTATATACTGCTGTACCAGCCAGATAGCTGAGGAAGATTTTTCAAGGCCTCTAATGTAGTAATGCCCAACAATCAACATAATATAATACTATAAAATATACATATATGTACATATGTGAGTGTGTGGTGCTTTCAAAAGCCCTGTTGTACAAAGCCAAAATAATTATGAGCCAGTTGGAGTTTAAACAGCAGCATGTGAATGATTGGGAGCTGCTTAAGAATAACTTTGCTAAATAACCTGAAAGCTATGATTTCACAACCAAGTGAGAAAATATTTACAGCTAAAGCCTGGCTCAGAGGGGAGATTAAAGCTTTCTGCAAGAGAAAAGATCCTATATATAATAGGTAAAAAGGGGAAGTGGGTGGCTTTTTCCAGGCTGCTGGCACCTTCGCACAGCTGCTCACACCAACCAGTACTGGGAAAGGGCAAATGAGATGACCTGGATAAATACAGGTTAATCAACCTTGCTGTGAACTTGTCAAAGTAACAGAATTGCCAATGATCTTCTAATGAAGGGTTAACAGAGGGTAACACAGCTAATGTCAATCAACCAAGACCTGTGGGAAATAGATCTCATATAACTAATTTCTATTATATATTACAAGTTTACTTGATGCAGGTACACAGATTTCTGTAAAACACTGGTCATAACCTTTTAATTAAAAAATGCAAGTGACATAAAGTCAGCCTGGCATTTGCAACAAGAAATTCAAAACAAATGATCTGCCCTGCCATCAGGGCTAACAAGGCATGATTTGATGAGGCCTGTTCAGAATGAGCTAGGCCAACTTCTCCAGTAACCTGCTGAATACCCAAATGATACTCTTAAAATTCAGTATAGCTATAGTAAGCTGTGACATTGATTCATGATTAAACCTCATCTACAATCTGTCAAGCCTTAAGACATTTAAGGCCCTATTCTGAAATCCACATTTTGAAATCCTGAAAGATTTGAATCTTGGCTTTGAGTTAAGCCTTTGTTAAACAGAAATGGGACTTGCAGGGAGCTTAAATACGATATCCATTTTGCCTTGCATCTATCTTCCCTTTGAATAAGAAGTAGCCTTGTTGTGCTGAATAAAATCTTAGACCAGACTTAGAGCATAAATCCATTTTCAGGCTTAGAGCACAAATCCATTTTAAATCGTGGTTTTACTGTGATTAGCATTAGCCAATCTTTCAGGGCTTTACATATGCCTTGAGAATGCTATCTAGTCCTTTTATGTGCGTTACCTTTTGGGGATATCAGCACAGCTTTGTACCATTCTTACAGCTTCCATCTGATCATTGCGGAAGTGCGTTTGTTCAGGTTTGTAGCATGCATCATGGAAATACTGCGCCATAAAAGATAAAAGTGGCTTGATTTTTTTTCTGTTAATTTTCTCTAAAAACCCATTATTTAGAATTACACTAGGCAACGAATTCCAGCCCCACCATTTAGACTCTTAGACTCCAGTCCTGGTTGGACTCTTGTCAGCGAACATCATCTAGGTTCGCCGGGCCTTGTGCAGGAAGGTATACGGGGCATATCACCGCTTGCAGAATGCGAGCGAGCAGCAACAGTGCAAGCTGGCTTCCAAAAGTGTGATTGCTTGACTGTTAACCGTGAGTCCTGTAGTTGAATCTGTCCTCTGCCAGCACAAAAGATGCACAATACTCTCCTTCAACTCTTCAGAGTAAATCATGCTGAAAGGCGATAAACCTCCTTCCTTGAACTAGACAGCAATTCTACCACCCTGCACTGGGCAGAGGAGAGAGCTGCTCTGTAGAGAGGTTATTGCACAGCTATGACCTTCACCATTAAGCTGTTAGTCAAATTTCCTCTAGCGACATATCCTTAAAAGGACTTCCTTGACAAGGAAAGTAAAGGTCTGATGTCTGCTCCAGCTATCCAGGATCCTATAGAACAAACCAGTCCTCCTATATTGGAATCTGCTCCATATGGGAGCCAAGACTTTGCACAGACCTTTATAAGCCACATAATCATGGATAGCAATGGAAAAACATATAGGCACATTTACAGAAGGATTAAAGAGACTGCAGAGTTGTTACAGGGAATTTTGTTCCACTGTCTCATGGGGAGTTCAGAGTGTCTAGCTCTAGGTCTCTAACTAGCTAGTAACCTGTTTCCTGTATAATGGGAAGAAATTGATAAAACTGTATGTATAGATTCACCTAATAACATTTCATGTCCATGAAGCTCAAATTCTATTCACCAAGTATCTGGGACTGTCTGAATATAAAAATACATTTCCTGACTGTGAGGATGGTTGAACGTTGGTTGAACATTGCCCAGAGCAGTTGTAGGGTTTCCATCTTGGAGATACTCAAAATTCGACTCAACACAGTCCTTGACAACGTGCTCTAGGTGACCCTGCTTGAGCAAGGGTTGGACTAGATGACCTTCAGTAGTTCCTTCTAACTTCAACTATTCTGTGGTTCTTTGAGACAGACTGGATACAGAGATATGAGAGTGGCTGGATGCCTCTCTAAATTGCAGTATTTTTTGTAATTGTCACCAATTAGACGACAGCATGGCTAATGAGGGATATTTTGGCCTGGACTCATCCAGGATCTACTACCAGCAAGGCCTCTCCTGCTGAGAGAATTTCTCCATTTTCTGAACTGCTCTTTCCATTATCTAAGTTTTATAGGCTATTATGGAAACTGCATGAGCAAATTAAGCGTGCAGTTAGAGACACGTTATTTAAAAATCTAGCCCAGTGATGGACTTAGATCAAAATAGCTAAACTCAGGAGGGAATCCTTGGCATACCATCATGTTTAGCTTTCAGATAGGTTTATCACACTGACTGTATTTGTACAGAAACCAAAATGAGCTGAGAGGGAAAATATTTCTTTTTGTTGTTTTGTTTCCAGAACAAAAGAGAGCTTTGATTTTTCACTTTAATTTCCTCTCCAGTTTTTAGATTATTTGTAATTATATGGTACAGAGCAAATAAATGGTGCTCTACCTTTGTGTAAATGACTTGGAAGTTTGCTTTAATCCATTGGTAAGGTTGGCTTGGTATGTCATTCATCACATCACTGCTCTACGTTCCAGCAACTGGGCTCATTTAATTGCTAGGCTGAACGAAATAGCTTTACCATGCCTACTTATACAGAAGTAATGATGGGTAGAACCCTGTAGCATAAAATAATTGCTATTTTCCACAGAGGCACATGTATATTCCCAGAATAAACTCTAAAAGTTCCTGAGAGTAAGATGGGCTATGGAGTAAAAAAAATGATGGACAGTGTTTTTCTTCACAGATTTTTTTTTTTTTTTTTTTTTTTTTTTTGAATCTCTAATTTTCACGGCTAAAACAATATTTGTTGGTTGAATCATTGGGCTCTGGAACACCATTCTTTCCCTGCCCATGCTCAGTGAGAGCGAGCGCCTGCCCTGTCTCTTCCCTCTGGGTGAAATGTCCATGCTCTCTGTGTCTGTTTTCCTTCCTCAAGAGTTCGACAGTGTTTCAGCATGTTCTAGGATTAGGCCTCTAACACACTTACTGCTTCATAAAAATGTTAGTCTAAAACCCTTCTTTCACCTAAGATTTTTCTTTTGGCTCCTACACTATAAAGGAAACTGAAAGTAGATTGCAATATTTTTTCCCCAGAGAGATAAATGCAAAGGATGGATCCAGATAAACCCCTTTGTTTGAAAATGCATTGCCTGGCATGGTGAGTTCAGCCCCAGTGATCTTGGGCGAGTATTGACATATGTCAGTCACTCCAGTGCAGTCAATACACTGACATTTCACGTCATACTTGCAGACCTTTTCCTCATACAAAAGGGCTCGTGCCACCTTTGCCTGAATGGTTTCATACTGCATCCCATCTCTTTCTTCCCCTCTGTTCATCCTGATAAGCTCATGCTGCTGATCTCTCTGGAAGCACTTCTGCTCTAGGATTATTCATGGATCCTCTTGTATTGCCCAGCTTCAGAATCCTATTAAACACTCCTTTACTGCCATTTCTCCTGCTTCATACTTATTTACTACTCTGTTTCAGACAGGACTGAAGTTACTGGTGAATTTTGACTCCCTAATGACAATCACAAAAGCAAGAGGAAGAGTTGACTGAGATATCAATAAACTAAAACTCTCAAATCAGTTCCTTTGAGAACTATTCGACTGTTTAAAACTGAAGTTGTTTCGTTAAGTTACAATGATTTGTTCTTAACTTTAAATAAAAAAAAACTAGCCTAAGTGTTTTCATAGAGTGAGGGCCTGTGATTTAAAAGTAGGAGTAAAAATCATGCATCCATATTAGGAAATCAGAGACAAGGCAGTTTCATAATTAAACAATAACAACAACAAAATACAGAATATTCTTTCTAAACAGATTTGATGCTAAAACTTACTAGATCCCCTTTTTGCTGTCTTCAGGTGACCCCTCCTGAGTGCTGTAAACTCCAGGAAAAAGTCTTTGCTTTGAAGACCTTGTCATTGAAGGGAACACAGAAAGAAAGGTCCTCAGGCAAATGAGGTAGAGGATGGACACAGAAACAAAGCTCAGGACCAGCTTGGGCAGTTTGTTAGGTATCTTCTGCACATCTGGTGCTGGGATATGAGACTATCTTACCACTGTAACTGGTCACGTGTTTGTTCCTGACTCAAATCAAAAGCAGAGGGAAATACATGAATTTAAATCTTTCCACTACATGTGGGTTAATGCTTTCAATCTTTCGCACTTGCCAAGGTAAGAGCACTCATGCAGACAATATGACTCTAATGACACATGTGATTCATTAAGCTGACATGCTTTGGTCACGAATGCATCAGAAAGGAATTCAAGTGCTTGAGGCAGCAGGGAGTAGTGACTTGGGTTGGCTTAGTATAATTTTGGAGATTCTTTTCTCACGTTGATTTAGATCTCATCAGAAAGCAGATGCAATGCTTTTGGTAGTGTAAGATTTGCATGGGAAGAGCTCTTTGCTCATTCAGCTTGAATAATTTGCTCAGATGAGCCCAGTAAGACGACCAGGCCTGGAAGGATCCTGCATGGAAAAAAGGATCAGGCCTTTTTTCCATGCAGGCCAGCAGGTTGAGGAACTCAGGATTGCACCCTGTATCTACAGCTAATAGTGGTCAAAAGCATCGTTTTTCTTCCTGCAACTGCAGAAGAAGAGGAGGAAGGGCAGCATCTAACACTGATCTCTGGGAATACTTGACATTGACATATACCATGAATATTTTTAGCATGCAAGAGAACTTTTTCTTGGGCACATCATGACACCTGAGACTACTCCTAGAACATCACTATAAGGGTAATTGTTTTATGGTGGGAAGGCTAAGACACAGAAAGGTTAAATAATTTCTCTCTGTCTGCACAGCACAGCAGCAGCAGACCTGGGAATAAATCTCAAGACCTCCCCACACCTCCCCACTGCAGCCTTAGACGCTGTCAGTGGACTGGCACTATTTCAAGGGCTAACTGTCATTTCTGTAGCTCTTTAGCAAGTTTAATGGAGACACCTTTCTAAGGAAGGAAGGCAATACATTCTGTCCATGACAGTGGCATTCCTGGTGTCCTTCCTAGCTTGTACAGTGCAGCTCCCATCCATCCTTAAATGCATTTCAGCACTACAGAGCCAAAAGAGGTTACAGTCCAAGGCTAGAAATAACTTCGGTGCACAGTAGCAGCTCTTTCAGAGCAGGCCTACGTAAGGTGGGGCAAGGAGCACTGGGGGCATTTCAAAGTTAAAGTTAAATACGCATATATGCTCGCTCTGAAGTCTTACTCATTGCAGACCATGAGCTACATCCCTTTGTTGCAGGAAAAGTCTCACTCAAGCTACACACCAAATATACAATGTACAAATGATCAGAAGCTGCAACAACCTGTGAAGCAGCACAAGATTTTCATCCCCACATGGCAGGCATGGAATTGTTACAGAAAGGTCTAAGCAACTTGCAAAATCAGTTTTTGGCAGCGAAGGGCACTCAGCTTGAGCTCTTTGATTCCCACTGGCCTCTGAGAGATGCTATAAATAGCTGGAGAACTGATAAGAAACAAGGCAAACAGTTTTATTTGGACATCTTGATTTTGAGAAATTAGCCTTTGATGGAAAACCAGTCCCTTGAAATGTTTCTGGGGAGTAGCAATGACCCCCATTCAGAACCTGCTAGGTTAATGACTTCCAGGCTAGTTCAAATGGGACCAATGTGACAATTGTCGGGGGGTTGATTTTGTTTTCGCTTTAGCAACAGCATCAGAGCAATGCTGCTTGTGACACTCACCAATGTTACTGCAGTCAAAGACCTTCCCTGGACTGCCTGGACTCTTTAAAATCCTATTTATGCACAGCCACCACGGATCAAATGAGCAACTGCGGCAAGATGCTTTTTCTGCCGAATGTACTGCTTCCTTTATTAAATAAAAATCATGGCTCTCTGTTTTGACATTTCCCTTTTGGCCACAGGTCAAACGCACAGGATGAAGACAAAGCGGTGCATTCGGCTGGCTATCCTGCCAGGAAGCAAAGTCTACAACTGATCTGTAGTGATGCTTGTAATTAGGCTGGGTTCCTGTCTCAGGTCTGTGAGCATTGATACAGAAGCACAAAGAGGAGAAAGTATCTGCCAGAGGCATAATGTGGAACACAGACAGAGCCAGAACAGAACCGACTGACCATGAACAGCAATTGCCAACAAACAGATGTTTGTCTGGTCTTAAATTACATTGCCTGCCAGCCTGGGAAAGATACCATCTTATTTAGTGCTTTGATCCTCTGTGGCCTTTAGGTTTCGTGATAAAGCAAATAGGTATCTATCAAAACTAGCCAGGTGCACATGGTCATTTTCATCAGTCATAACACCCACGCCAGACCCTGCATAGTGCTGGATGCCATCAGCCCCTGCTGATTTCATGGAGAAGGGCTCAGTATTTGCAGAATTAGTCCCTATCTTTATTAGATTCACTTATGACCAATATCAAGCCATTGATGAGAGGGGACCCAAATCTTCATCTCTTGCTTGTTTAGGAGGTAGATAACAGAGCCAAATTGCACTAATGCTTGGAAGACCAGCATTACTCTTCCTCTTCCCTGAGCCTGCCTTAAGCTTCTTCCTCCCGAGCTTGCGGGGCTGAGTTCTTCTCCTGGATGTGACTGCCCATCCAGCAGTGTGGTAGCCCTGCCCAACGCCTGCAGGAGCTGTGCAACTGGCTGTTAGCACGCCGCCGTCTGAACCTGCAGCCCTCAGTTCCCGAGGATCGTGTTTGGCTGACACAGCCCTTGAGGCATCCTGTCCATGCAGGCATTTGTGAGTAGCTGTTTCTGCATATTGTACAGGCAGAAAAACAAATATGCCATCTAACATTTTGAGGTGGGGGAGGGGGACACGCTAGTGTGCCTTGTTTACGGACTAACCTGAAAAACTGTGTTACAATTTAATGTGATGGAAAGCTACAATTAGCTTTAATTAAGGCAGCCTCATTGCCTTGCCAAGAGCAGAGCTGCTGTCAGTTCCATTTTCTTACCTTTTCACAGCACAGACGTGCTGCAATTCAGCAGCTTAATACTCCTGTCATGAAGTCCCCCCACATAACACTGATGAACGGGCTTTGAGGATTTATTACTAATATGTTGCAGTGGGACCCAGAAGCACCCCCAGTACCGGGAATCCCGTGCTATGTGGTGTTTATATTCAGAGTAAGGAGAAGTCACAGTGTAGATAGTCACATACCTCAGAGTATAGACACGGGATGAGCCTGAGGTGACGTAGTCTTCTGGCAAAGCTGGGCTAAAAGCATGTTCTTCTGACTTGTGGGTAGTGATGTGTCCATTAGACCACAGATAATACTTCAGGCATTATCTTCAGGCATTGCGAATTGAGTATTATTCACCACTTTATGTTCTGGAGAATCTTAGTGACATTTCTAAGCTGCGTTTCAGAAAACCTTTAATAAAAGAATGAAAAACGTAAGTTACTATAAAGTGTATCTCATGAATTTTTGTCTCAGCCAAAGAGCATCTTTAGGTTTCCTGGAAGGAGATTTAAGACCTTTTTCACTTCCCCCTTTTTTTTAGTTTAATCTCTTTTCAAACTATTTCATAGGCAGGTAAGGCATGTAACCTGCACCTGACTTATGATGAGTGAGCATTTCTCTTCTTGATCTTGTGATAACAGCCAGGACTCTTCTTCATATTCAATGCAGTCATGAACAAAGTGAGTTATTCTCATCTAGTGCGCTGTATTCAATGAGTAGAGATTGTCTCTTGTAATTAAATGTAATTTCTCTGTTGCCCTAGAGAATATAGAACCTTATCTCATTAGCGCAACCAGCCTTTTACTGATGCCAGAATAGGATTTTAGATCTGCGTTGATAGGACACTGACTTGATACTTGTGCCACTGTAGGTCACATTATTTACTAAAAAAGCCTCTGGTGCACTTGATAGATTTACATTAGAATATCTATCTTGACTCTTGCCTGAAATCAAATATCTTTCGGGATTAATACAGCTCTTGTGAGAATATCAGGCTTTTTCATAATGTTATGAATCTGTCCATACGCGATTAGATTTGGCCAGGAACTGGATTTTCTTGTGTAGGGAATTTTCTTTTCTTTTCTTTCTGAAGCAGAAAGGAATTAAACATAAAAAAAAAGGAAATACAGTGGTTCAATTATGTTATGTGAATTTCAAACTTCAGAAGATATTTGTACATAAAATCAAGAATAAAATATTTCAGAATAAAAGAAAATGCATGCATTTTATTCTCAAAGGGTCAAAATAGGACATTTTGATATGGAATAGCTTTTTCCTCTCTTCTGCAGTGCAGCGCCAGGCTTTTAGAACAGAGCTCAGCTGCCTGGCCATGCAAGGTACTCAGTAGCTACTAAAGCATTTGGATCCCTACAGATAAAATGTCTAATTCACATCTACACTGAGATGAACTGAAAGGAAGAACGTGAACAGCAGAAAAATAACTAGCCAAGATGCTGGGAACAATTGTTGCAGTTAATGGCTTATTGATGGGATTACAGCTTTTCTTTCCATCATTAACATTCGAGATCTGGTTTTAGAATTTTACTAATTTGTTTGTTCATAACTGTCCAATAGATCTTTTCTGCAAACATGTTTCAATCTCTGGGTTATTCACAGACTTGTTTGATCAACATATTTGTGTTTGCTTAATGAATTCCAGTTGTTCATTAGTACATCTACTGTATGATATCACTTGTTTCCTGAATGAATGCTATAAAATAAATTAATTAAATAAAAAATAAAATTAAAAAATGAAATATGGAGAAAAATCAAGTTTTGATGATATTTTCAGGAAGAAAATATAAAGAATACATGAACTTTATACCATAGAGGGCAATGGTATCCTATCCGAAGGCAGAGCAGCAGGGTGGCGACTAAGCAAACTGTACCATACACTGTACCATAACGGTAATCCTAAGTTACGATGAGTAGAAAACATGGGAAAGAGACAAAGATTCAATGTTCTCATCTCTAGGAAAGGATAAACCTGCTCTATTTCACTGAGCAATGCCATCCTCACCATATAAGCCTCGATTATGGTGTAAAGCTTATATTTCAAGCAGAGCAGAATGGAAAGCAGATTTCTTATTTCCTCTAGGAACATTTAGGATTTCTGAGCAGTTTCCCACCCTGAATTTGAGAAAAGAAGAACACTTCAAATACCATTTTTTTTGTGAACTGTAATCAAAAAACTTTCTCATTTGGGGTCTGTGTAATTTTAGCTTTTAATTTTTAAAAATTTTTAAAATTTTTTTTTTATTTTTTTTTTTTTTTTTAATTTTCATTTTACTAGAAAAGTACTTCCATTTAAAAATGGAGAGTGAATTCATCTGGAAAAATGACAGAATTTTCCTCCTTCCCCAGATGCCAGGTGGGCTGTTTTGATACGACATTTTTTTCCTTGGGAATTTTTCAAAATGGGCCAATTGTGGACACAAATTCTTCCCTTCATGCAATCTATTTTGGCAAGCTACATTTTTGCAATAAAGATTTTTTAATAGATAACTCTTAAAAAATAAGGCTATCTAAATATGAAAGGACACTTGGCCGATGTGGGATTCATTACACCTCAAGGCAGAGATAGCCACCGTGCTAGCCATATCCTAGCCAGTCAGGAGGAACTAGAACTGCATGCGAGGGAGTATTTCAGCAGCAGTTATGTTCTGGCATTGTGGCACATTTGTGTTTGGAATATATTTTTCAGTTCATTGGCGCACCTTGTAATTGAATCAGATAAATACATGGAAGGTGCAGTGATATTCAGGCGACGTTAAGCACTAGTTGTATGATTACAGCAAATCGTTGAGATCCTCTGAGCTTGCTGACAGTGACTTATTTTTCTATTTTGAAGTGCTTCTGTTTATGATGGAGAAGTTCACAGGGTGATAAACAAGAGTAAAGAGCCAGGCTGAGGAATCTGATTACTGTAAATTCCATTTATTTCAAGTATCTCAGTTATTTCTATTATGGGACATTTTAGAAATAATTCTATGTCTTGAAGTAGTTTGAAGAAGATTCATTTTCAAAGGCAAAAAGCCCTTCTCAAATCCATTTTATTGGCTTCTTGGACAAAGCATGAAATTAGGAGCTTATCCTAAAATCACTGAAATTGAAGACAGGTTTTTCCTTTGACTTTAGTGGGTTATAAATCAAACTAGATGTGAATAGCTGAGCAGTATCATTGCAATGGATAGCTGGTACAAGGAAGAGTGATGGGGCTGGCGACACGTAATACCAATAAACGTATGGGTGTCATCAGACAAATGATAGTGTTCAGTTGGGCTGAGTGGCAGAAATGCTTCCTGAAAGCTTCAATCCTCACTTAAGAAGTTTCTGAATCGAGATTATTTTTCCAAACCTGTTTTCTGGTTGTAAGTTTTGCTCAGCTAAATGTCCAGAGCCCTTGAAAAGTGGCATAAAAGATGGTGATGGTGATGGTGTGTGTGTGTGGGGGGGGAATGGACAATGCCTCTTCCTTTAATTTAGAAGGAAAAATCTGAATGCACCTCTCATATTCTGAGAGGTGGCAGTAACATCTTTCAGTGCTCCATCTGGGCCCAAAAGACACCATCTGTCCCCACCATTAGGAAAATTTAAGAAACAAATAACAACTTGTAGGCTTTTCTACCCTTATTTCTGCATCAGCAGTGCCCTTGCTGAGGACACTTCTCTGGGAGTTCCTCTGGAGATTTCAGGACCGTGCTGCTGCTGTCTGTTCCCAGTGAGTAATAGTGATTGTATCCCAGGGGTCCAAGCCCAGAAGCACTGGTAGCTTGGCCACGAGGCTGCCTTACAAAGCCCTGGCCCCACAGCAGGCAATGCTGCTCCGTTGGGATACTAATGCTGGCAAGGGCTACTGATGCTTCCCAACTAAAGTGTTACTTTTCAGTCACACCTTTCTTTCCTAATACAAAATTCTTGCTAGCTTTGGTTGAATTTATGAGATTTTTGATTGCATTAACAATATTACTCCTGAAAAGAGTTGATGTTTTATCATTTTAAAAGTGAAACCTTCATCATTGCACATGGACTAAAATTTCTCCGAGTTCTTGCTTCTCTTTGATTCTCTGCTCTACTGTTCTTTATTTTAGACCTACTCCTTTGTCTGCTTTATTCAGTGTACTTGTTTTTCAGCAGCTGCCTGGAAGTGTTCACAAAGAAACTGCAAATAAACTCACTGTATCAAAAAACACTTCTATGGACTATTTGAGAAGGAAATTAGAAGTAAAATGTACAAGCAGTGGCAATTAATAGAACAAAAAAAGAGATTTTCCTGCTAAATGGCTTTTAGTAGCATTTTAGAGACGTGAGAAAGGGAAAAACATGGTGGCCTTTGCTCTAATCATTTATATGATGGAAAGGATTATTTTATATAAATATACAAATTATAATTGTTACTGTTGCAGCATAGAGTTGATTCTAGCTGCCTGTGAAGGAAAAAGGCTAAAATTATTTTCTTGATGTTGCAAGTGTCCTGTTCCTCTACGCATAAGAGATGGTCCTACTTGAGCAGATTGTAACAATTATTATTATCTAGAAGGGGTGTCCAAGCTAGGTCCTTAACAAATGCCATTATTTCAGATCCTCTTGCAAATGTAAGTGGTTGGTAAAAATATTTTCCTGGGGAAGCAGCAATCCATGGTACTGATTCTACTATGCCAGTCCATCTGGATTTTTCCACTTTGTCGCTACTCAGGTAGTACAAGACCCCAGGTCTGCCCAGGTATTGACATGGGCAGATCTGTGGGTATTTTGGCTCTGTGGTCCCCACACGGTATTAGGCTCATGTTGTATCTCAAGCCAGCAAATGGTAGAGAGTGTTGCTGGGTGAAGTGATTCCTTCTTCTGTACACGTTGTCCAAACCCTCGTCCCCTCCCTTCAGCATCAGTGTGCTCGGCACTGCAATCAGCTCTATGCACAGCGGCTGCAGTGCTGGGGCCAGCACGGCCTGGGACCACTGCTTTAAAACCAGCTGCTCCCTCATGGTGAATTGACTTCAGGTTACTAAGGATGCATCCTCTGAGTCTGCTACTAAAGACAGCTCCTTTCTTATTAGTCCACATTAATTATATCCTTCAGTTCCACTACTCTCCTCTGACAAACACCAGTTTTGCCTGAAATATGCCCCTGTGAGGCTCAGCTTACAGGGTACCAAAGAGGAGGGAGTGCATCACTTTGAAAACGTGCTCATGTAGAAATGCACTGGGGAAACCAGGAGTAAAATGCCAGAGTTAAACATGCACCAAGCTCTTTATTTAATGAATGTTAAAATCTCTCTTTCTTAATTCAGTGATTGAATTAAGCTTCTGAGATTAACTGATCAAAGAACAAAATGAAACTGAATAAGATCACATTTAGTGGTGAAAGGAACAATTGATTCTATGTGATAGATTTAGCGATAAAATGACTAATTTTCCAAAGAAAACATGGTCATTCATTAATTTTGTTTAAACATAAATTATTACATATTTTCGCTCTCCTCAGAAGCTCTAAAATTCTTTCTTAAGAGCTGCCTTCACTACTACACTATCCCTTTCCCTTTTGATTTTCTCAAATTAGTTTGTCTTCCCACATATTTACAATCTGACCCTAGAAATGCTGATATGCAAAACTGACCTATCAATGGACTCCAGGTAACAAGTTTTGCATAGACCTTGACAAAGAAATATGGATTACAGCATTTAAATAAAGACATTCATCTCTCAATGTTAGTAGAAGAACAATATTCAGATTAGCATTCAGGCTTGGTTTGAATGTAGGGAAAATAACTGCAGATAGTTAATTTATTCAAACTTAATTCCTATTCCTAATTACTGCCAAATAATATTATCTGTATAAATCTCTCTTGAAGAAGCACAGGAGATATTATTTTTAATGGTCTGACTAAGAGAGAGACCATTAGAGCTTGAACAATGTATGAGTCTGCTGGTGCTTGCTAATAATTAGAGGAAGCCAAAATAAGCCTAAGAGCTGATATGATATCTGTTGTTCTTACCAGCCCTTGCCCTGCTTTGCCCAAGGCAAAACAGCTTTTGTCAGCTGGGAGCCTCTGCCCTCCTGCCCTTCAGTCTAGCACTAACCTTGTGCAATAGAAAAGCTCCTATGTGATGTGAAAATTCATTCCCTCATGACGCCACGTGGGAGGAAAATCACTCATTGCTCCTTCTTCGGGGACAGACTGCTCTCTCCTCTCTGTCTGCTCCGGCAGTGTTTCAGGGATGGCCGCTGGGATCTGATCATCAGGAAGGAGCCAGTTCTCCAGGGCAGATTCACGCGCTAGAGCAATTCCTGTGTTGCAACTAACACACTTCAGCGAAGCAGCCTCGCAAGTCCTGACCTTGCCATCTGGCAGGACTTAATCTGTTCAACACTTTCTGTTCCTGCCTGTCTGGTACCTCTGTTCCTCCCCAGTATGTTAAGGTAGGCTGACCTCCTAGCTTATTAATCTGCGCCTACCTCTCACAGGCAGCTAAATAAAGACTAGGATCCTGTCCAGAAGCTTTCCAACTTCACCACAAACCTAAGAGGATGGCCTGGCCCCTCTGCTACATTGCTCTCACCTCAATGGACTGTCCCCAGGTTGCTCTGAAGCTCTTTGTGAAGGGCATTGCAGTCTCCTTCATTGTCCAGGTTAACTGCGCATGACATCTCTCCAACCTGTGATGGGAGGAATGGCCTAAATGAGCCATCACAGAAAGCAAAAGAAAGGCTTCACCTGCAGATAGAGCCTCACCAAAAACACATCTTTCCTTTGCAACGTAAATAGAGGCACACATAAGTAGATGCATATACTGAAAAAAATATTTCCTTTGAAAGCTCAGGTTGAAGTATCATTGTTCAAATTCCTAACATTTATTCACCAATAATGCAGGCCCAGGCACACTGTGAAATACATTTGCTAGGGTGGTGAGCACCCATATATTTCACCACTGTCAATACTGGGGTAGCATCAAAGAAGAGTTAGGGATAAGATGGATAAGTCTCTAAGGACTCATATCAGACTTATGCCAATTAGCGCCAAGGTAATTAAAAGCAACTTAATTAAAAGCTGTTTTTCTGTGTGCCTGTTTTTGCGAAATCTGAAGACCAGAGGCCTAATGAAGGGTGCAGCTCAAGCACCACTCAGATACATGGGATCTTTGCAGCCATGGAGTCTTTACAGCCATTGCTCCAAATGGCTCATACACTAAATAAAAGAAAGGCTGGAAAGGAAAGCAACCAGATGGCATGATTTGCCTGTGGCTACAAAATAGGTGATTCGCAGAACAAGAAGGAAAGACCAGGTCCCTTGAGCACCATTCTTGCCATCCCCCTCCAAAGCACCTCGCTCCTTGCAGTTACACAGGGTTTTCCATGGTGCAGCCGATTTGTCATTACTTTTTCTGTTAAACTTTTTTATTATGCCAGCTCAAAGCTTTTCTCTCTTGCTGATCAAGTCTAAAATAATTATTATAATCTGAAAAATTGTGTCTGTCTTCCTGGGAATTAAATATTTAAACTCCCAGACAAATGGGCCCTGCTTGTTTCTGTTACAGGTTCATGCTCTCAAATGTCACAGTAAGTTAAATGTACCTTGAAAAATAATCTAATTTCTGGTTACTTTACTTTTCATTCCATTTTACCTCCATATAAATTACCCGCATTAGTTCAATCAGAGTATTTGTCACGGCAACTCCTCAGGAGGACAGCAAGGAAAACAACTGTCACCATTGATAGGGAGAGAATAAGGATATTTTGGTGAAGTAAGCCAAAAGAAGCAAGCCTCTCCCTTTGGGTTACTCACCTGCTCTGTGATGCTTTTCAGAGTTCTTCGGATCATTATTATGTTGATATTAGCATCTTCTGCTGGGGAATTAACCTCTCTCCACTGATAGACTTGCTGAAATGTCAGCATATTACAATGTTCCAGAAGAGAGACTAGCTAGGTATATGCGCTTTGGGTCTTGTTTTCAAAATTAAATTATGGCACTGAAATCATATATTGCAAAGTGAGTTATACTGTGCCTATTGCAGCAGCTCTATGAAATTTTGCAGTTGCATGACTGTAAGGTCTTGTTGAAAGTTCCAGCTATAGCAGGGCTCTTACAAACCCTGGCTGTGAGCTTGCTAAGTGGCAGTTTGGGGCTAAGAGAAACTTCAAAATGAGAACTCACTGGAATTAACTTCACAAGCTGGGAATTCATGGCCTTGAAAGGACTAGACTAGAGTCTAGTAGACTAGTAACTAGAGTAAACTACTAACTAGAGTTAGTAGCACAGAGAATACAGCCTGAACGGCTCTGTGACACAGATTTGACTTCTAAATCATTTCAATTCTATATCATTTTATAAGCCATACTTTGAAAAGGCTGTAGTAAAGTAAAAATTGGCACATGGATACTTTGAACACAGCTTTAAGTTAAGAAAAATCAGATTTTCAGTATCTTCAAGTGGAAACCGTACTGCTTTGGAATGATACACACATACAGTATGTCTCAGTGTACAAAATCTAATTGCCAATGGTGTCTATTGGATCTGTCTATTTATTTTGTTTGCTGGAGGAAGGACTGCTGCCATTCTGTCATGTCCTCCTTGACACTCTGGTGGCTGGATTTGATGAGATAGGATTCGATCCATCAGTCTTTGGCACTGCTGTGTGCAAGAGGATTCCAGGATGGTGGCCTGTAACACACTAGATATCATGACTGATTTGTACATATTTTGTTGGCAAAGAGCTCATGTGAAGTGGTTTTATTGTGTTGCCAGCACATGATGTATGAGGTCTGCTGGCAACAGACATGTCATTGCTTTGATGCCTCAGCCGGTTATGTGCTTCATTTCAGCTCAAAATCTTGGTATGGAAAGAGAAGCTTAGATTTTAGGGGCAGAGAAAATGATCTTCAGCCAAAAGTGCTAAAACTGCACTGGAATCCTTACAAAACAGAGTTTTGAAGTCCTTAGTCACTCCAGACCTGTCACTCCAGAGTCCTGTAGATTCTTTCCTTCCAGCAGGGCACAACTTGGCACCTTCAATTTGCAAGTTCTACATCACAGGAATGTTAAGGAAAATTGATCCATTCTGTTACCAAGAATAGGCATGATGATAAATTGCCCTTCACTGAGTCACCTGCTGCTGTCTCGGCAGGCAATGCGCTCTTCAGGAGATGCTTTCAGAACCCAATGCAGGAGGAGCCAGAGCTAATTTTAGTCTCAGAGGTTGCCTTCCTTGAACTGCCCGGGGAAAGGGCAATACAGACAAAAGTTCATTTTTGCAGGATGACAAATTGAGTTGTAGGCAGCTTCCCAACTGAGCGGACCTGTGAGGTATGTTTTAAGTAATGAAAGTGCAGGACTTTACTGTGTTGGGTCCCTGCTCAGCAGCAGTGGGCTGTGTTATCTGGCTACAGTTCTCTGACTATTTGGCTGCAGTGACTTATCCTGGAGGTAGGAGGACTCTAAATAAAAGTTTTCTGAATATATTTATGTCCTTGAATTGTTTTGCTGAGAAATTGGGTTTTCAACTCAAATCCTTCTTGTGAACAGTGTCTCTTTACTATCCAAAAGATAGGGCTTTTGCTAAGAAAAAAATTACACCTGGAAAGGGAAAAATATGTATTTGAAGAGTTCAGAGTGATGGTTTATGGGGGATCTGATTTGGCATTTTGTGTATTTATACTTTAGTCAATTTTGAATTGCTCAGAGCAGGCACTTGGCACAAGTCAACATCAAAAAATGGGGTCTTAATTTAGGCTTGGCTGATCCACAGGCACTTTCCTACAGCTTAGAAAATATCTTTCTTTCAAGTCAGGCCAAAGAGGAATGTATTGTTGCCACCCTTTTTGCCAGATTAGTGGATTATTAAACACTAACCCAGAGGACACTGGGTGAGATTTCCAAAGGGCTAGAGAGGTAGCCATGCAAACCCGGTTAAGTGGGGAGATAGATGCCTGCCAGCATGGCTTCTCGTGAGCATGGCTAGACCCCTGCTTCCACATGGAACAAGAAAAAGGTACAGGGGAGATAGACTAAAGAAAGGCAAGAGGGGGGGAAGGAAAATGAAGTGCCAAAAATGGCTCCATGGGAGAAGACAGTGCTTAGCCTTCACACTCTGAAAACCAGATCTTTTTAACAGTTTCTCAAGTCAGAGACAAAAACTTTCTCAAGAAATAGAGAAAACCTTGCCCTTCTGCTCAGCAGCTGCCTCTGGCTGCTGTTGCGTGGCTGGAATTGTGTGAGGAGAAATGGAAGAGAGAAGAAGTCAGAGTGTACCCCCGGGGGTGTTTGTAGACTGAAAACTTCGTAAGATGCAAAAACTTTAGAAAAAAGTCCATGATTAAAAGAGATTTTGAAAGTGGTAATTCTATGCTGTTTCAGTCAATTCCTTTGACACCCACTCATTTTGAAGTAATTTATCACAATTAAGATAGGCATTGTAATATAGCTTTGAAAACTCTGCTAAATTACATATCATTATGCCATTCAGTGATGTTTGCAAGCCTACTTTCTTTTCCCCTCCTTTTTTTAATGAAAGCAGCACATTTACATAAACCATTATTTTTGAGTGCTTGGAGCCAGAGCTCATCTTCAGTCGGGATCTTGGGCACCGTGGAGGCACAGCAAGGCCCTTGTGCTGCTGCATGCCCTTGTACGTTGGGACCCCAAAATCAAATCTGGGTGCAGCAATACAGTGGTGTAGAACTGTCCCCTCGCTCTCATCCTCATCACTTCAATCACTGCTGTCAAATGCTTCTTAAATCACAAGTCCAAGCCCTGAGGCCCCAGTCCAGCACTGAAGCATGTGCTTGAATCAGTTCTCATCAAGGTCCAATAACTGACATAATTTGATTCACTCCAGGGCTTCTGCTAGACATGTAAAAAGCAGAGGAAAAACAATCTGATACATTCCCAATGCTATTTCTCTGTTAATGTGCCTCAGAGTCTTTCTTTTTTAATATGTGATAAGCAAATCCACTTGTTTCTAGAATCAAATGATGTTATTGGGGGGCTGAGATTGAGAGACTTAATAATTTCTACTAAATTAAACAAAACTGCAGTTCCCCAGGCAATCAGAATTATCTGTGAATGAATGATTTCAGAGGAAAAACCAGAGGAAATCATGATGTTTCATTCTGACTTTTTCCAGAGGAAATATTTCCATCTTGAAAATTACTGAGTTTTATTTTTTAAGTAAAGGTGTCAAAAAAGGATCAAAATCTGAAACCAAACCAAACCATTTCAGTGTGGATCATACAACATGTTTTTGCTTGACTCGTAAAGCAAACTTTTTCCCCTCTGGACTTCCATTTCACTATGGAAAATATGCAACGAAAAGAAGTCTCACATCAACAAAGGATGACAAATGTGTTTAGATGCTTTTTCCCCAGCTCATTTTTTCCATCTTCCTCACTTATTATTAATTAAACCCAGTGATTTCCCACTCTGTGGCCCCACCTTTTGTGGGCTGATAGCTGGAGGCACAGTGCAGAGCTGACACCATCCTGATTAACAGCACAGAGAGGGGGAGGCTCGCCTGGGGTCCTGAGCCTCCAGCAATGAAGATGCAGCAGCTGGAACAGTGACAGGAGATACTAGGGCAAAAAAGCCAGTAGGGAAGCCCAGCCATAGATGCTGCTGACCAAACACATTTTAAAAATTGGAAGAAAATTTCTTGGTACAAGGTTTACCATGTTCTACTCATATAGGTAAAATGAGAAAGGCAAAGAAAATGGTAAAATATTTATTCAAAAAATGGAAAAGTGCATGCATCCTGGGCTCTTTTCAAGCTGCAAAGTTACTCCTTTCTTCAAGTATAAAAAGAATATAGGAGGAAGAATCATAGTTGGACATGAAAGCTGTTGTTGTTCTTGGAGTATTTTATTTAATTTTATTTAATTTTATTTATTTTATTTTATTTCTCCTCATCTGCTAGGAGTGTAAGAAATGAGAGCTGATGAACCAGGGCAGCAGTAGTACAGTTGTTCCAGTTCACTCAAATACTCCTCAGTTCAGCACTCAGTTTGTGATGAGATGTCAGGAAGAGAAATGTAATTCTTGTTCAGCATCAAAACCAGACAAAAAATTTGTAAAAAATAATCCTTTTGGCAGATCATATTCCTTTTCCTGCATGAAAACAGCTTGTAGGCTTTTTTTTTCTTTCAACAAAATTTTTTGCCCAAACATTATAGATTACTTCAGTGGATTTCAGTGCCGCAATTCAGAGATTAAAACAGAAGATTAGAATTGTTTCCCCAGGATGGGTCCAACTTGTGGTGTTTTCTCTGTGTTCCCAGTTGGATCAGCATGTAGCTATTGCAAAACAAAATGTTGATAAGACCTGACTGAAAACCTTGCCTTCAAGAGATATCATCCAGTATCAGCTCACCTCTTCACTGTCGCTGTGACTATACCATAGAGCTAACTTATTTAAAGAAAGCCATTATAGGAACAGTATGGGCCCCATCAGACTGAAGGGACTGCATGCTGTGAGTGCTTGGAGCTGCGGCTGACGAGCCTTGCGTGCTGGACGAGCTGTGACCTGTGCAATATCATCACATACGGCCTGTTTGTGTCCCTCAGGTGCAGAAAGGAGAGACAGGAAGGCCAAGAAATCACTGGGGTTTGCTAGTGCATAGTGGAGACTGCAGGTCAGCACTTTACATGCTGCGTTTTCCATGTGGGTTTATGGGGAAGCTTTTTTTCTTTTCTGAATGTGCAACCTGTGAGGCTTCAGCCGGCTTTGCAGATTCCTCTTAGTCCTCTTCAGAACATCTCCAGCTGTCGCTACAACAGCGGGTTACAATGTTAAAAAGCAATGCCCACCTCTGTCATGGAGACTCCTGCTGACGTGATGGTGGGCCAGCCCCATGCAATGGGAAAGCCTTTGCAGGCAGAGAGCTTGTTCATTAATAACTTAGGAAGCAGAGCTTTGGTCACTGCTTATGGGATTAAAGTGCAGTCCCTTCCTGGCTGACCTCTCCCAGGAGTCCAGCATAATTCCCACAGTCAGCAAAAGCCCAGAAAAAACAATCACGACTTTTTCTGCTGTTTGTCTTTCTGTAAAACTCACATCTATGTTTCCTGATGCACCAGGAAGCCAGTAATCTTCCTTCTAGAGCTAGAGGCAAGCACTGATTGCTTTGAACCGATGCATGCATTAAACTCCTTGCTCTTTGAGGCATACTTTTAGATCAATCTCAGCAGAGGTGTATGATAAAGAAAGTGAGATTTTTGTGATCTTTTGTTTATTTTATGTCTTTGCCCAGACAAGAGGTACAGACAATAGCTCTTTCAGGAGTATGAAATGCCCCACTGCATAGTGAAATCTAGAATAAAGAAATGAAGAGAGGAGGGCAGGGAGTAGCAAAGGACAAAGAGGTAGGAGAGGTGGTTTGGACACTGTTTACAGTACAGGTAGGAATTGATGGGCAGGACACGATCTCTGCAGGGGGTAGGTGAAGGGGGAGCAGGAGAGGCAACATCAAAATTACAAGCATGGATGAGCATGACTATCATCAGCTTCTCCTTCTCCTGAAGAGCAGAGGCTCGGAGAGACGTCAAAATGCTCGTTAAGGGCCACATAGTTCATAAGCCCAGCTGAGATGCATCCAGATACTGGTCACTGCTGTGGGCTGACGTGATTTACTCATGAGAGAGATGATACAGATTGCTGATAGCTTTATAGACAGAAGTGTTCGCTGGTGCTGATGGCATCCAAAGGACCCAGAGCAGACCCAGGTGGCCTCACAACCTCAGAAATATTTGGAAGCTCAGAAATCTCTCTTCCTCTGGAGACTACAAATACGAAATGGCATCTGGTCATATCAGCACGCTGAAAGGTGACAGGGAAGAGGTCGTCTCTCTGCTGCTGCTGGTGGATCTCAGAGATGCCCAGCATTCAAAGGTGGCTGGATGCACACCATTGCCAAGGGTTTCTCCTCTGGCCATAATACAGTCATAAACCTGGAGTGGATGCCTCAGAGGAACTGTCTCTCTCTCTGATTTAAGAAAGCATTTATTTTAGTTATAAGCACAGCTGAGCATTTGTCAGCATGAAAAATAATAGCTGAATTGATCATTTGATTCAGCCTGTAGGCAGCAGGTAATGAATAAGGGTCAAGCATCTAGGAATGCATTACATCTATTTTGGAGTAATGCTGTTCAGACTTCTCAGAGCTGCAGGAATTATTTGGTTTGAATTTGGAATAAAACCCCAGCTCAATCCTTCTTTGTTTTCCTTCACCACATTTTCCAAGGAAAAATGTTGTTTATCTAAAATTCACTTTCATCTGCAAGATGATTTTTGGCTTTTTGCACTTAAACTACATCTATCATTTGAAAGTGTTAGGAGCAGTTTTGGTAAAAATATATATAAATATATATACATTTTTTTCTTGCCAAATGGACTGTTTTGAACCTTCAAGAAAAATATGGCAATGAACATTCAGAAATTTCACATAAATTAAAACAATACTTACAGTGCATAGAGATAGAATGATAACTAGAAAAACAGTACTGATAAATAATGAATTTACTGAAGACAATCTCTACAAAAATTCAATTTTGGACAACACCAAAGCTGACATTTATATACATAAAACATAAAATTAAAATGTCAAAAGAGAACAATTAAAAGCATCAACTGACATTAATGCTAATGGAAGCAATGCTCTGACTATCTGCCTTCTGTAAAAAGGAGAAGATTAGTTTGGGCTGTTTTCCCCTTTTCATTAATTTCCCTAATCTGTTTTCAGTGTTCTGAATGTCACGATCTACTAAATACAATAAATGGCAGAAGAGAAAAGGGTTTAGCCTCCAACAGTTCAACAGATCTTCCTTCAGGACTGTGGCTGATGTCTAATGTTTTTTAGGCAGCGATGGTTCTTTTAAAGTGTAAATTACACTTGCCTAGGGTGTTTGCAAATGCTGAGAGACATCAGGGTGGGACACCACAATACGATCCACCTCTGTGGTCCTCTGGTGGTCCAGCAGCATGGTCTTGCACAGCATCAGTACAAGTGGTTTAATCACTCATGGAAAAACCATTTGCAAAATGTAAAAGCCAGAGTTGGATTTTTAGTTTAGCTCTAAAAATTGGAATATTATTTGACATCAGTAGCTGTTGCTGACAAGAGCTTGTTAAAGGCAGCTCGGAGATTTTACAACATGTGGAAATCCCTGAGATGTGGAAATCCCCAGAGATGGGGAAAGCCCAGAGCTGAGGCTGCAACCGCTGCCGAATGCAGCACTGCAGGCCCGCAGTGCTGGGCACAGGGCTAACAGGCAAATCCAGAGTGTGCTGGGAACGTGCCAAGAGAACGTCAGAGAAACGTAAGACAAGCAGAAAGGACAGCAAGCAGGAGGGCTATACGCTCTCTGCAGGATTTTCAGCTGGTAGAAGTGTTTTCAGGTTTCTCCTTCATTTTTACTGCTCCCCCTCAGCTTCTTCTCTCCTCAGTAGCTGAAAGATCCTCAGCTGGTCTCACAGCAGCTGCTCAAACAAGGTCACTTAAAATAACAGCAGTCTGCATTCAGACCTTGCTTACCAACTGTTTTCTTTGCTGTAGAACACCCTTGTACTGCACCTAGCCATCAAGATGCAGTTGCAATTTTATGGCAATGGTAATAATATTCAAGAAATAATGCTTGTGTGGCATTTCTGTCTGTTTTTTCACACATTTTTGGGGGGGGAGGGGGGAGAAAAGCCTTTTTTATACCTGGCACCATACTTTTCCAAAGAGACTTCTAATGAGACAATTAGTATGAGTGGTCTGTTTGTTTGCGCCATCAAATAATTCCATATTGCACATCAGAGCCCTCCCTTCATTACTCCAGCTTTCCTTATTGTCACAAGGAAATTTGCATCCAGGCTGATGGGCAATAAATAGGGATGAAAGCGGACGTTTCACATAAAACTTTTAGTTCATTGCAGTGTGAGATGAGCTGCTAGAAGAACATGACACTAATCAGAGTTGGCAACAAGCACTGGAAATTATATTTGTAAGAGCTTTGATTAAACTGTCAGCTGGAATTTTGGAACAGATGCAAAGCATTTAAACATAGGCTGCTTAGTGGTGGGAGGCCTAATTTTTTTAATTTAAATGTTAGTTTAGGGGAAAATCAATGGAATGTATTTACTTTTCAGTGCATACACACATCTTGTGCTGCGACACAAAGTGAGAATTAGGAGCCTGTGTGCATAATCACAAAAACGTAATGCTCATGTGTCGGAAGGATGCTCTCTTGCGTGCATTAAAAGCAGTTTCCCTTTCTTCAACACCTGAGTACTACTACTGAGCACTGTTTGAATGACAGGATAAGGTGACACTTGTGACAACTCATGGCTGTGGCTTGCTTGGCCTGGGCTCACCCCCAGCCTTCAGACAAGGCTGATTCAAGGTTTGAGCAAGGTGCAAGCTAAGTCCAGGAAAAAACATGCAAGGAGCAAATACGAAGGTAGTAAAAAAGCATGGATGATTTGGGGGAAGCATTAGTCTGGTGCTGTCCCAAACAAAGGCAGAACTTAGAGACGATGCTTCCAGATGTTGGAGCTTGCAGCATGAGTGAGGTTCAAGATCTGTAAGGTGGCTTGTGCCGTTGCCCAGAACTACAAGCTGCCAGCACAGCCAGGAACTGCCAAAGCCATCCATCCAAAGAACTGTGGGACTCTGATTTAAAGAGTTTACGCTAAGGAGAGCAAACAGTTACAATTACAAAGGCTAGGCACGTATGGCTGTAAATCAGTTCCCTAAACTGAACACCCTAAAATCAAAAAATCCACTCCTGCTCTGTCTTCATAGATACGGTGTATTCCAGGGTGTACAAATTAGACCATTCTGTCCTGTCACTTCTTTAAAAAGAAGACAAGACTTGGGAAATATAACTCCCCCGTGAGACATGGTAACTTCTAAACTATTCTTTCTCAGCACATGTACATTTTTGTCATTGCAGGGAGATCATTAAAAGAATCTGAAATAATTCTATATGTTGTTGCCGTGCTTCACAGGAAGTGCACTGCCACTGACCCATCCTCCTGCTTTTCTCTCTCAGCTAAGCCCCTTGGCTGGGCTGTATCTGCCATGCAGCCAGCTGGTGAAGATAATTATGATCTAAATTCAGGAAAGTATTTAATTCCCAGTGATTTGAGTAGGACTTCAATGCATGGTAAGAACTAAGCCCATATTTAAGAATACTCTTGATAAGGCCACATAATGAAGTAAATTTGCTTACATTAGAGGGATCAAAATTTAAAAGGAGAATGACTCTTCATGCTTCAGGGCTGAACCAGCTTTCAACGGACAGGGTAAGAAGAAACTGCTTCTATGGATGCCTGTGATAAGACTTTCTAACAGGTGACTCTCTGTCCCAGAATGGGATACTGATTAGGTAAGGAAGCAGTTTGCTGTTGCCCCTGGGTTGACTCAAGGTGGGAAGGGCAGGGGATAGCATAGGACAAGCACAGCGGAGGAAAACGGAGTATGGCATCGGACAGCATCAAATTGCATTTGGTGAGTGCCTGCTTGCTCTGTTGCAGGTTTTAGCTGGGAAAAGCACTGAATTTGCCTACTTTTAATTCTTTATTTTGTTGAAGGAGACAGCTGGGTATGGTTTTGCATCATCAGCTCCAGAGATACAGAGACCTTGTAAAAATCATTCTTGCCTGTAAAGCAAACTGAGTATATAATAACTGCAGTGACCAAATATTACTGTTATAGCCATAACAGAGTAAAGGGTGTGGGAGGAAGGCGAGGTTTGATCCTTCCCAGCATAGGTTTCCAAGGAGGTAGTGCAGATCCTAGAGAAGTTCTGTTTTAGAACCGCAGGTTCCATGAAACAGGAAGCAGTAATTTGAAATCAATTAAACATTCAAACTTGCTTGCTCAGCTTTTCCATCTCTCCACATAAACAGGGCGGCACAGGCAAAGCTCTGCTCTCCTGCTTTATGGAAACCAGTAGCTAATTAATGCAAGGTTTTATAGCTGTCTGTTTGTTTTGGAATGGAGATTTCCATATTTGTTTCGTCAGGGTTTTTGAGTGAACGACCAAGTCTAGACTCCTAGGAAGGTAAGTCTTGTGGTTTGGGTTTGTGCTATGTGAGTGATGAGAGTTTACTCACTTCCCTGCACTCCAAGTACAGCCTGTTCAAGAGGCAGAGCTACTACCAAGGCACTTGGTGGTGGTGGCTCATGGAAGACAAATTTTGAATTGTGGGGCAACTCACCTTAAGTTGCTCTTAATATATATCCTCAGAGTCTGGTTCTTGGTCCATCATTTGCTGAGAAGCCTCCAAAGCTCTGCAACTCCACTGTAATTCAGCAGTGTTCACGGTGCCAGAAAGAATGTGAGGATGCTGTCCTGCAAACAAAGAATCTTCTATTGAAAACATATGAAAGCTGTTTGCTGCATTCAGCAATCATGTAGGAACTACAGCAGACCTGCCAGATCTCTGATTTTCAGCAATAGACTTTGGTTTTTAATGGTAACCTACTGCTGGATTTCCGGACAAATGACCACTGTACATGTGCAGAGAAAGTCTCCCAGACTTTCACAGAAAGCACAGAGCAGTTTTGCAACCAAAATGGCCTTCAGTAAAATAAATTGGAATCTGAAGACTGAGATAGATGCATGCAGACCCACATTAATCTATCACATGCGTGAACCCATTTGGATTTTAAAAGCCTCTTCTATGAAGAGCTCATACCCTGCTGCAATCATAAAAATGATCTTCTATTTACAAGGCCCAAAGGCAATTCTTAATCACAAGCCCACGTATGAGCAAGGCACTCCATCATTATGGTCTAAGTGTATGAAATGGAAATTCAGCCAAGGACTTCCGTGGATTTAAATTTATTCAATCTGTAACCCTGCTCTCCATCTCTCAGTACAGGGGATGCCTCCACAACGAAAGCTGTACTGGGCGGCTTGGCACATTGCCCACAGCTGGGACTGTGAGTGCCAGTGCATGGCCAGCGCCTGGTTTGGGCTGTCCCCAGGGTGCTGAGCATGCAGGGCTGATCGGGGACTGCTGCTGAGCCATGCTCCACCTCCACCAGATGTGCTCTGTCAGGGCCTGAGGGACCTCCAGGTCAGACAAGAGGGGCTGGAAAAAGGACCTTGAGTACAGCCAGCTGGTGGACTCACACTGCAGCAATTAATTTTTTCTGTCTGATAGAAGAAACAGTCCCCAAATCAGTACATCCATCCGTTTCCTGAATCACTTACCTGAGTGATCAGCCTTCTCCTTTGGGAAGGACAGCTACAGAAAAAAATTGTTAGCAGTCCCTGTCTCTAGCCTCTCCTTTTACTCTCCCTGTCCTGCCTCCCCTGAGCTGCTGAATAGCCTTGACTCAGTTCTGGTTGATTTAATTCCCTTCAGTAATGATTCAGCCAGTTAATAGGTTCTTGAAAGGAGCTAGTTAAGGAGGGAGAAACTACAAACATTTGCAAATAAAGAACACAGCATACACAAAAACCAAGGTCTTATATTTAATATCTCAGTGGTTTTATCACCCTTTTCTGCCATTCCATGTAGCTTGAAAACATATGGTAGATGACAATCTATCTGGGATAAAACCAATATTTACTAAATTTCAGAATGCAGTTCAAATGGCCTGTGTGCTTTTTGGTGGATAACCACCCTGCTATTCCCCTTTTTCAGTCTCTCTCTTAAAGGGACATAAAAAAAACTGTGTTGGTAATTTTTGGTCTAGAAGCCATGGTGCCCCAACATGCTGCTAATGCTTAGCTCCTCGGGAGTTCTGGTGGCTTGAAATATCTGTGCCTGATTGCACTGTTTTGTCTGTGACTCTTAAAGGGTTTTGGAGAGGGTCTACACAGTGAGAAAAACTCAGGCCCATATAAATGCAGCTACAACCAAGTAAGAGCTGCTTGAAACTTCGCTGTTGTCAGGGAGTATATCCTTTCCCTGGTGCAATGGGAAGCCCTTCACCCCAGCATCAGGAAGCTTTGATGTGCAGGAGTGGCCACACACCCTCCTGGGAGTCCTCTCCCACCCGCCAGTGCCACAGTCTCTTCTGCTCCATGATGGCCCTCCCTAGTCTGCACTGGGCTGAGACGTCTCTCTCAGACTAGCCAGAATAGATGGCAGCATCATTTCAAGGTTTTTGTGCATAGACAAGGCGCTTTGTGATTTTCAAATATCTGCAGAGAGACTCAGAGGAAACATATTTTAAATATCCTGGAAACTCAGACAGAAAGACAGGAAGTTCATTAACCGTGCAGGAGGAGAAAGCACATGAAGCACAATGGAACAGTTTCGCACAGAGAAGGAAGGGTTAGAAGAGAGAGTGGAAAGCAGCAATCCTGCTTCTCAAAACATGGAGTCAATGTACACCATCCAGGAGGCAAATGCTGCACCTCACATGCACGGTATCGAGGGAGTGTTTGCAGACCTCCTGCACCAGGAAGGATATGTTGGCTGAGTCCTTCCCTGTAGACAAGTGGCATCCTGGTGATTTCCCACCTCCTCACCCCAAAGCTGAACACAATACTTCTCGCTGCTCTGCTACCTTTGCCCACTCTGCTGATCTGTCCTCTCTCAAAAAGTATAACTGGCAAATTTGGACTTTGCAACACATTCACTGTCCTCTGGAGAGGGCTGGCTTTGATCCAGAAAGCTTAAGGTCAACACTTTTACTCTGTGGCTCCCTGCTCCATCCACCTCTCGCCTGTTCTTTAACAGTGAAGACAAAAGCATATGAGAGGTTTTCAAGTTGGGTTTGTTTTGCTGGTACAATGTTTTTTTGTTTACAGATCTTGAAATACATATACAGAAATCTAAGAGTTCTCCCATGATCAGTAGCCTGAAGCTGATTCATATGTACAGAAGTTAGAAAGCTTTTTGATCATTACCTCAGTTTTACAGATCTGAATTTATCCTTGGGCAAAAACTGGTGTCATAAAACATCAGGAATCTTGGCTTGAGATAGCCCACACTTTGTACCATCTCTTCCTGCAATTACTGGGCAGATAATGTTCTCAGCCTAGAGAACGTCCATGGGAGCAGGGCATGGCTTGACTAAATGCCAGCAGAGCTGATGTAATTGGTCATATGCTGAAGCTGTGCTAGTAAAATGTGCTACAGTCTCAAGCGCTTTATATCTACATAATCCCAAACTAAGGAGCAGGAGGGAGATGCAGAGCAGAAATGAGAGCTGACTGTTTCATTTTCTTGCTTTTAGAGTCTAGTGACCCATCTCTTGGCTCTCTGTGTTTCCTCACGCATAGGCTGACACAAAAGTAAAATATTGAAAAGATGAAGGTAAAAGAATTACTGTGGAAAGGAAAGCAGTGCTCTTCCCATACTGGGAAGGAGAGGGGTGTTAGCATTGATTCTCCAGCAAACTGCCAAATGTCTGCACTGCATGCCAGAGGTGCACAAGCAACTGGGCTATCTCCAATACAACTAAGCAGACTGCACGCAAACAGCCTAAATCATGTCCCTGTTTCCAAAAACAAAGCATCTCCCAGTGTAGTCTGCCACATTAAGCAAAGAGAAGCACGCATCCATAACACTAGTTTGGAGCTGTTATTGTTGTAAGCATTTGGAGTGAGAGTCATCTCTGCAGGAGAGTGCATTACTACAGCTGCTGATTTTTCTCACATCAAAGCAGTACTATGGATTATTCAAAAGTATAATTTTCCCAATTCCTATCAAAACCCATGGGATCTGGATATTGACTTAGGAAGCAGGTGTCTGCACACTTTGTCAACATGGGCCTAAGTGACTTGCTCA
Organism: Rhea pennata; assembly: GCF_028389875.1. Lineage (NCBI taxonomy): Eukaryota > Metazoa > Chordata > Aves > Rheiformes > Rheidae > Rhea > Rhea pennata. The sequence continues at coordinate 17,377,989 of NC_084677.1, read as the reverse complement.
AACAGGAATTTTCTTACTGTCTATTCCTCCTAAATTGCGAAGAGCTATCTACTCACTCTATCCTCTTCTTTTTTTCTTCTAAAGAAAACGTCAGAGGGACTTCTGGGACTAATGTGCATGTGCCTGGAACATGTAACAGGTAGTAGTAATCCAAATATCCCTTTATATACACAACTTCTCGAGATAAGGATGCTACAGTGAGGTTGTCATAGAAACGCCTGCATTCCTCACCCCCAGGATGGTAAAAACAGACAGTTGCTTCCCTTTCAGAGAGGGAAATACTTTGTTCTGCAGTCTGGATGTGATCCTGAGGCAGCCTGTCACTCCTTATGAGAGAACAGACACTAGTGGGAATTTAAGGCACTCAGCATCTCATAGGATCAGTTCTTACTCTGTTGCATCTTGAGTGCTTTAGGTCTTGATGAAGGCACTACAAAGCATGATGCCTATTCCTCTGAGCAGACTAAATGTAGCAGTCCCACTGCAACCCTTCTCAGGCAAACTTTCTTTGAATGAGCTGGACGCAAAAGCATTTGATGGGATAGACTGCAGTTCTCCATTTGGCAGTACATGTTTTCATATGGAAGGGAGAGAAAGGCTTCTAGTAACGAAGGAACTTCAAATGAGCAGATGCTCTAACATTGCGCTTGAAGGCAAACTTCTCTTGCAGGCTTTCACAACCAGTCTAGTTAATTATGTTCTTAAGTGTTGGTTTAATTGCTTGAGTGATAACAGATCAAAGTACAGTTTGCTCATAAGCTGTTAATATGGATCGGTCAAAGACTGGTTGGGTATTTGGGCACATAGAATATTTTCTACCTGTTCATTTCATAAATGCAAATTCTGAACAAAAGAAGGGTATTTTCACAATGAATATATTCACCAAATGCCAATTAGTCAATAAATACCAATTAACAAAAAGTACAACGATGTTATTAATGGCAAGTCCAGCCCAAGTTGTTTGTTCATGGGCATATTAACTGCACTGACATTTCCCTATTTAGACAATTCTCATGCCTTTTCAGCTGAGATCTGTTTCTCTGTTATATGAAAATCCTCCTGCCACTTTGGACATGGAAAAGGGGAGCTAACATATGCAAGAAGCATCCTGCAAACAGTTCTTGTGGTTTCTTCATTGAAGTTTCTTTTTGCTTCTGTCCTCATCTCCTGGTACAGGGAGATTGCACTGCACTGCTTTAAGGCAATAGTTTGTTGATTTAAGCTGCCCTGGAATTGCTGAATTTTCTGCTGAATTTCACGGCATTGACAAGATCAGGGCTTTGCACACTGAGAATTGTCCCCTCTGCAGTAGCTGAGTAGATTGGTCACCCAGAGCTCAGCACATCACTTTTGTCCTGCTCATGAGAACACAACAATTGAGGAGAGCATAGTATGTGCTGCCACAGCAGGTAACAAACACTCCGTCATTAACCTAATGTGCAGTTTGGGTGGCAGATACATCCTAAGAATAAAACAGGCCATGAATAAGCATTATACATGACCATAAAGATGCAATTGTGACTTCTATTACTCCTAAGACAAATGCTGCAGTGCAATGTACTTAGAAAGGCCAGCAGAAATGAGAGACTATCCAGGAATTACTTAGAAAAATTGCTCAGGAAAAGATTTTAAAATAATTTCCACTTCTTTGTGGGTTATTTATACTATATTATAGTATATTATATATACTGCAAACTACCTCAAACAGAATCTTAAAGAATAATAGAAAAAAACTTCCTGTATTAAGATTTCTTCCTCAAGGAAGAGCTGGTGTTACTGTCCTTGTGGCTGCATAGATGGAATTAAAGATCAATATTTCAAAGAAGTATTGTTTAAAACGTGTTCAGACACACAAGTGGATATAGAGGTTTCTGCAAAATCTCACTTAAAATACTGGGTCTACCAGTTTGATATTAAATGTTTTAGTGACTTGTGACATGGAACAAGACTGAAATGTATGAGACAGTTGTTCAAAATTTCAGTTAAACTAGATAAAACCAACTATTTGTGATTTAAACGCTAGGTAAATATTATCTCTTGTTTCCCTGTAACCTTTTTTTCTCCTCTTTCAGAGTGTCATCTTCTCTTAAATAACAAATAAGCTTTTAATGACTCTTCACATCTGTTTTCTCCTGAAGTTACTGTACCAGGTGTTGTGGGGGTATCAGCTATCACGCCATGAATTCCCTGGGGAACTCTACCTATAAACAGATGAGAAAACTCCCAGACTTTCCAGAAACTGGACTTTGTCTTCACTACCAGAAATCTCGAGAATAATAAACAAACAAACAACATATCTAATGAAGTTAAAATGGCCCATATATTTAATACGGAGTAGCAGGTAGAGCTTAAAATGCCTGGGAGCTATAGCTCACCTCTGGCACTAACTCATGTGAGAAATAGCTAAAAATACCTTTTAAAGTCTTTTCTGATAAATACTCAGGTTAAAAAGAATTCTGAAAAAAATATGAAAACATATCTACACACTAGAGCAGTAGCTTTAATTATGATTTTTTAAATCAATAATTAAAGAAAAAAACAAGTAATTATAGCAACCTGAATCTATTCCATCTGATTCACAGTCTTACAACTTGCTTGTATTCATCTCTTATCATGTGAATAGGGCAGTGATTACACTCTTGCCAATGGTTTGCCAGAGCAAAATTTTCCTTGATTGTCCTAAAGTAAGGGCAGAATAATTTATTTCAGAAAGGTAAACTAAACTGATGGACTTTAATTAGGGAAAGCTCCATTTGCAACCTAATAGGGAGCATAAAGTTATTTGTACTCACTGCTCAGTCTCAGAGAAGAAGATACTGCATTTGTTTTTCTCTTTCTAATGCAAAACTCTCAAATCAAAATAACAGTTTCAGTTCCTGGACTGCATATTTTCATGGACCCATTTGCCATAACTGTAGCCCAAATTCCACTCTGATCTCAACTGTTTTAGTTTCCTGTCCTGCTACCAGGGATTTAAATCTCCCTTCCTGTGCTCTAATAGATGTTGGGTTGACAACCAATGATTCACATCTCTAGTTTTTTTCTGGATTGCAATTTTTGACGTAATCCGGTCAGCATAGATAGGCACAGTGGAGATCGCATTTTCAGACATGTAACCCACACCTCAGATTACCTCTGCTTCTGTACTGCTATCTGAAAATAAGCTTTCAGATAAGTTGTGCAGAATCAGAGGTGGAAGAAGTGAGGGAGGAAGGGCCTGCAGGGGTAAAGGAGGAAGGCTGTGAGTTCCTCTGAGAAAGAGTCTTACTGGGGAGGAAGGAACTCTAGGAGACTTTTTTAGTGAGCGAGGACACTCAGTTTGAACATGTTGCTCCTTTCTGCACTTTCTGAAAGATTTCTGTGGATCTCTCTCTTAATCTACAGTCTGAGTATTCTTCCTTCTATTTTAGCTGAACATCCAGAGATGTACATGCCACCAAACAAGCAGCACTGTCTAGAGGTTGAAACCAGAATTCCTTTAACCCCATTGCTCTAAATACTGGAATACCCATTGAAGTGTTTTACCCTTCTTGTGCAGTTAACATCAGTTTTATATACAACTATGCAATAAGGAAGCTGTATACAACGTGTGTGATACTCTGATCAGGCTGCAGGGTCTGAGCATGAACAACGGGATAGAATATGCTGCCAAGAAAAAAGATGCTGAAGGTGTTTTAAGAAACGCAGCTAGGACAGTGTTTTCAGCCTATACCACCACCACATAAAAATCAGTGTAACAGTGTAACTGTACTTTAGTAACAGTTTTAAGTTATGTGCACTGAAAACCATAGCAGACCCATTTTTTCTTTTTTCATCTATATGCCATCTGTGTCTAATTATGATTCGACCTCTGGACTATGAAAACATAATCACCAAGAGGAGATCTATTAAAAAAGCAAAACAAAACTCTTGAACAAAAACCCTGCAAAATAGAGGGTTGGGTGAAAAGCCTCACTGACGTAGCTGGTTTTCAAAGAAACAGTAGTAGCTTTTAACAGGAGGGCAACTGCTGAATACTGCTGTGCACATCCTGCATTAAGATAATACAAATAGCTGTCTTTGAGCAAAGCAGATATGCTAATGGCCTCTCCTGCTCTGGTTAACCGAGCAGGGCTGTTCAGAATTGGACAGTGGCTAGGTGGGAATTTTTTCCTCTTTGGTCAGCTGCCTTTTAAAAGTAAAAATATGTAATGTAGGTAACCATAATGGAATTCTGTTATGTGTCATCTTTTCACTTTTTTTGACGCATGTCACAAATTTAACCAAGTGGCCTACTAAGCTAATGGACGAATGACAATTGTTACATTGCTCCACTGGCGTAGATGAATCCGATGTGTTCTCCAATATGAGTAATAGTTCAAACACATGCTTTGCTTCCAGGGAAGAGCTGGAATAGATCAAGAGCTCAATTCAATAACTAAGTGCTTAAGCTGAAAGGCACAATTGCTATTCAGAAGCGGTTTAGGATATTTTTTTCTTCCTGAACAAAAACAAACTGAACTGATTTGGAAGTTAAAAATCCTTGGATTCATGTTCAGGTCAGATAAGCAGGTGCCATGGACTGGGAGTGTTTTTGCCAATAGTCAGATTGTCATCTAACCTGTGCAAGCTATTCTTTTCTTAACCAATGTCTGAGCAGTATAAAAGTCTATCCTCTCTTTCCTTGCAGATCATGTGATCTACTGTCTGGCAAGAACTTTTATTGCTCTCATTTCAGGCTCCCTGAACACCAGAAAGCTAGAAATATTCTGTGTCAATATCTATATCTGTATATGTATATGTCATTATTACTCACAATACGCATTATCAAAAACCCAGTCCATTAGAGGAAAAAAACCAAAATACCACATACTGTGTGAATTATGCAAATATGATAAAGATACAGATAAAATCTAGGTGCAATGAATTCACCTTTAAAACAATCTTTTAAATGACTATAAACATCTGCACCCAGTAGAATGAACTTCTAAAGGCAAGATCCACAACCAGCCACATTATACTAACACTTTTTAAACCAAATAAAGGAAATGAATAGCAAATGCAGCATTTCTATGCATAATATTACCCATGTATTTTACATGAAAGACTCTAGACTACATTTTTCTTCCAAAGTTTACATGTGTAGTACAAAGATTATTACTGGTAACCTGCTAATTTAAGAACAGTAGGGTAATGTATGCGATGGGCCATACACTTTTGCCTATCAATAAAAATACTGTTTGTTTTCACAGCTATTTCTTTCTCTAAATTCATCCGTGTGTCTTCCAGGTTCCTCAGAGACTGTTCAGATTCTAGTAGTTTTTTCTTCAAAGACTCAATGGACTCCGTTAGTTCTCCAACTTCACTGATCAGCCTGAATAGAATTACATAATTAATACAAAATTGAGCGGAAGCCAGTCTGTGTTCCCCAAGACAAATGAACTGTTATGGGAATAAAGATCAACAGCAGTGAACAATTATGCACAATAGAAGAAAGAAAGTTTGGATCTCAAAGCATTGAAGAGGACCTGATGAGTGCTGGAGACTTTGGACTGCAGGACTCAGAGCTGAGAAGGAGATCCTGCATACTTATTCAGAAATGCAGTTCACTTCCATAGCTTTTGTACAGAAGTTTCCCATAATTTAGATAGTATGAAGAACATCTTTTGCCACTAAGCACAGTGGAACTATCCATCCTCATATATACTTTCCCACTGTGCAGGATGCTTCTATTAAGAATTACAGGGCAGAAATTGTTAGATGAGTCACCAGTTTGATTGGATCAGCATTTCTTTCAGTCTAGTTTTTTATATCTGTTCAATGGTATAAAACTCAAGTATTAAAGAAGATTTCATTATGCCAGATTTATGCCAATGTATCAGAGATCAGAAAATAGTCTTTACTTTAAAAGCATATAGACTGTCAATAAGGAAGAAGCACAGCATTTTAACTGAAAGTCTTTAGGGGGCTGGGACGTCACTGCATTCTCTGTCTTTAGAGAATGCATGTATTTCCCGAGAGAACAAGACCCATATGTGCTATGGAGAACTGAGTAACTTGAAACTATATAAGCATGGCAATTAAACATGTGCCCATTCAGTTAAGCGCTTAAGTTTGTCCTTAAATCCCGTTAAAAGCAATGTACAAAAGCTTGCACAGTGATGATTTGCTGAATCAGGACCTAAATGAGTGTGCCTGAGATAGCATAAAGCATTCGAATTAATCATAACTTCTTCCTCAGTATATGAAGAACGTACTGGCTTTGAATGGTAGGCATTTTTGCTATAAGCATGTTGTAAGCTTTTATCCTCTACTTTTCATAAAGGCAGGAATATATGAAGGAGGAGAATCAATTACAAGGCCTGTAATAAGATCAGAAGTGACAAATGTGACATTCAGACCTTTAATTTGAAAGGATTTATTGACCTCCAGTTTTAAAATGGATTATTACTGAAAGTCAACCACCATCAGCCCAATACTTCAGGGGAACTGAGGATTTTTCTCAGTCTATGCATATGCACGGCCTATTTACATTCTCAGCAGTTGAGGCATAATTCATTCAGTGCATAGTCCACCTTGTGGTAAACTTTTGCTAACAGCAAGGGCTGCAAATTACTCACATGCTGTCATGGTTATTTGGATCATCTAAATCAGAAAAGAAATGATACAGTTCAGAGGAGAAAGCATGCAGATAAAAGGCAGAGTCATGTCTATAGATTTGTCAATACGTTAGGTTAAAATGATATTTCTCTTGCAGTGATTTCAGTCAGTGGAATTATTTCTGACTTAAATATCAGAATCAAGCTTAGTAATTAAGAGCTGAAGGCCATGTATTGCAAATAATATCTGCAAAAGCTGTCTAACTGCCTCTGAATAGAATGGACACCTCAGAGGACTTGTTTTATTGATCTTTACCTGAATTGTGCTGGATCTCTGCAGAGCTCAACATTGGGCCTAAACGATCTGTCATACAGCCTTGTTTGAGCAACTTTCATTGGGGTTTCTTTGTCCTTGATAGCTTGTTTGAGAGCAATAATATTAGCTTCTTGATCTCCAATTTCCTTAAGTGTCTGAAGAGGATACCGAGGAAAAAGAACTGTTTAATAAAATACACTTGCCTATGTGTACACTACACACCTGTTCATGGTTCTAGTTATAGTTTTGACTTATTTGGCCAGAATATAGGAGAAATAGAGGTACAAATGTGTTTTTCACCTCTTTATTTCTACTCTTACATTGAGAACAATGGAGAATCTGATATCTGATCTAAAAAGAAGCAGAAAATATTTTGCAGTCTGTTCAAAATCTCTTCCAAACCTGCTGATAAGACATCCCACTGCCATGAATTACTTTTTGTACTGTAAATTTTCCAAGAAAATTTTAAGTTATTTTGAATTAGATTAAAAATTGCTGACCTGCTTGAAAATGCACAGATTTCTGGCATTAGTGAAGAAATTGAAAAAAAATAAAAATCATGAAATGCTGAATTTCTTCTCCCTAATAACCACTGAGACACATATAGAAAATAATGCCTACTTCACCATCATTACCTAATAGTTGCTAATGAATGGCTTATACTTTCCATACTTGCAAATGGACTAACACAGATGTAGGAGCTGCTTCACATAGGAGAAGGAACTGAGGTTGAATAGGCTTCATGTGCCAGCAGCTGTTGCTGCTGATACTATTGCAGCAAAGCACAGCTTTCTGTCCACAAGACTGATAGCCAAGGGAGCCTGAGAATCCTGGCTATGGAAATCCTGATCCAAAGATCAGCTCCTTGATCACACAGTACTAGGCTTTAGTGCAGCAAGATGTGCAAGCATGTTTATAATTGTCTTCATATTTAAATCCATCTCTTAGAGAAGCAGAGCAGAAAGTAGAACAAGCTGAATTGGAGCCATAATCCATCACTGAAGACTCTTATCAGATACTAAGCTGACACAAAATACTGTTCCATACCTGACAGGGACTAAGAATTTTTTCCTAGAGGAAAATTCTACTGTGATTTTCTCAGAAGAGGTTATCACATCCTTAGCCAGCATTCCAAAAGGAACACTTACATTTTGCAAATGATACTCTAGTTTGTGTTTTGCATCTTCCAACTCCTCACAGCGTTTGGCAAAAGCCTCATTAACAGCAGCACACTGCATGTGCAGGTCCTCAGCTACATCATGAAGAATATTGTCAATCAAGGCACGAAGATTGATGGAAGCCAGTTTTTCTCGTTCTGCCCTATAGATGTTGTCATGACTGAACTTTGCCCATGTCTCTGGTGTTGAAGCACTGCAAGAAGAGGGGAATGATATAAAAATAGGAGATTTGTTCTTTTGTTCAAGTTGCATTTAAGAAGACAATCTGAAGCTGGTTCTTTCCATGCAAAAGTGTTGTCAACCACAATTTCTTTCTTTCCTTTTTTTTTTTCCTTTTCTATCTTGCACTGTTTAGTGTTACCATGAAGGAAAATGAATACTGAAATTCATTATAAAAGTGAAAAAACTCTCATTCACCCTGTGGCTTCTGAGGGAAGTAATGCATCTGAAGTTCTTTCCCTTTAGCTCATATAACTGAGGAAAGTATATAGATACTAACTACAAGCATAAGCACTGTCAAGTTACCAGCAAATAAAAAAAAAAAGCATGAATATATTTAAGCTTTACAGTCAATGTATACTTCAAAACAAAAGGAAACAGGGTATCTGGTTATACTTTGCCATGCTGAGCAACAGAAGAAACTACATAGCTCTGTGTCATGTGAATATTGTCTGAAAGGGGAGGGTAAAGCAGCAAAATTCATTGCAAGTAATAGTAATTCTGCAATCACACCTTTAATTCAGAGCAGCATTATGGCTTTCACTGACACAAAGGCTATATTATACGTTACCAGGATTACTAGCAGAGGAGAGTAACAGGAAGTGCTCACCTCTCTTCAAACTTCACTGAGCCAGGATGGAACTGGATGTTGGTGCTCTGGTTACTGTATCTTCCACATTTATTGTCAATGTTGTATGTCTCGACTTTGTCCGACCAGTCCATTTCACAAACCTCTTTGTGGTCTCGATTTAACCTAAAAAGGTCATTATTATCACATATTTCCAGTGGAAAATAACACAATTCTGCAAATTTATCACAGACATTTATGAAGCTAGGCTCTAAACCTTGGTCTGTCAAAGAACACTAAGTAAATGTTCCTTTTTGTTTTGCAAATCCTAAATAAACTCTCCCACAACCATCTGCCAGGAGGAAAGGAAGTCTAATATGTTAACCACCGGCCTAGACATTCTGTTCTGTCCTGTGCTTACTGAAGGCTTCAAGCTCTTACAGCCTGAGATAGACAAGTTGTTGGACCTTGGATTTTACAGATTAATCACAAAACAAAGAGGATTTTTCAAAACAGCTACAGCTGTAACCGTGATGGGGAGGAAAGGAAGGGAGTTTGCCCAATAGAACACTCGTCCCATCATACGACATTAGGTAGTGCTAATGGTGAACCCATCCTGCCCTTTCCCTAGTGTATCGGTCCTGGCACTGCTTGAGACCTCCATAAAGTCACCCTGTGTGATTTGTCCTTGGAAAATACAAGAACAGTGACATTCAGTATTAAAGTTGCTGCCTTGTCCTCAGGTGAATGAGCCACACTTCACCCAATTAATCAGAATGACTTCAAGTTACAGAAAACAATGTGTCTTTATCAACAGTTAACAGCAGATGTCACTATCACCTAAGGAATTAAAAAGATGCAGCTAGTCAAAGGTGGTATAAAAATGATCTTAGAAGTGTTACTTACAAAAAGTGAAGCGTAAACTCAGTAGATTACTCTTGTACTGTAACTGAACTACTTTAAATTATTATGCTTTTATAAATATTCTTTATAAAAGCAGTATTTTTATTTTATTTGGTAGAATATCACAAATGGAAAGAATTAAAAACTAGAAAAAATAAGATACCAAGGTTTCTATCAGTTAATTCCATCATATCGATTCACTTTAGAATTCACTTAACATCTTCTTTCTGAAGGGTTCATTATAAATTAAAAGCAAATATTCCTTTTGAAATGCAATGAACATTCATACTGCTATGGAAGTTGGAGAGGATTCATATTTTATGTCCATACTGATATCTGGTGGCAAAAAGCTCAGGTCAAGGAGGTCTTTCAGTCAGACAAATTGGTGTAAAATATCATATAGTACTATATCAGACAATGTGACAAGATAGGTGTAGTGATTTCCAGATAATAATTTTTTGTGCTTAAGTTTAGTGTTGGACAATTGTAGAACTGTATACACGTACAGGATATCAGCACTGAATATATTAAGTAATATATTGGAGATCACAAAAAGACATATCTCTTCTCTTACCTTATCTTACTTGATAATCCTCAGATTTTATCACTGAGTACCTCTTTTCAAGTTTAAATGCAATTCATATGGCTTTTAAGGTACATATATTGTACCTCTTTATGTCAGGAATTACTTGCCAATATAAATTAACTACTAAGGTATAGTGAAAAACAGCTTACCGCATCTGGTTACCAGCTTGCATCAAAGTTCTCTTCAAAAGTTCCTGGATATTTCTGATAAGTTCAGCTTCCTAGATAAAAGCATTGAGACTTCTATGATATCCAATGTAGAGCTATAAATCCTGCAGAACTGTTTGTTTTCAATGGTTGTGGAGAAATAGTTAAATCTTCCACTCATTACCCCCTCTTAACCCATTATTGCAAGACAAGCTCTTCTTAGGAGTTAGCAAATACTGAGGTAACTCAGGTATAAGTCTAAAAAGTCAGTAACACTTGAAATGCTTCTAAAGCCTGGAGTTCATTATTTTCATGCTGCATGTTCCACAAAACAGCTATGTTTTGTCAGATTAAATAGAGTATTTGAATTTCTCGTGCAGCCTTGAAGTAGGGTAAATATGAGGCTACAGGGTAACGCTCAGCAGGAGATGGGAATCACTGCCTTGTGCAGAAACCAGGTATCACCTTGAAATTGAGCAGGACACTGGTTCCACTGAAAAGCATAAACTCAGAAGTCAAAGGCTGCTGTCTTGCACAGGGTCCCGATACAGCAGATCAGCTACTCCAGCAAGACACTAGCCTCTAGAACCTGCTGAGTCCTTGCAGATACCTTCAGAGCCTGCTGTTCTGTAATGCGCGTTTGGTCTGTATGTAAGATAGAGGCTTCCTATTAGATTCCTGCAGGTACAGGTATGGTGACAGGGTGCTGTTTAACATAAAGAAGTGGCACTGCCATAGTCTTCTGGTGGCCTACCTCCTTTGATCTCTGTGTATTAACTGAAAACAGAAGCTGCTACGCTTTGATTTAAACAGCAATTGTCTTCTTCAACAGGTATAGGAAAGCCGTCCTAAAATAAACCTAATGACAGATACAGCTTTTATTTTTTTATTAACAGTTTACTCCAGAACTCACTCTGCCTCTGGTGATGGACAGTAACAAGGCCCATGGAATTATCTCATATATGCAATGTTGTATGTGAGGTGTTAATTTGCTTTCAATTGCAAAGCATGCACTGGTCAAAGTCATGAAGCTTTACCTTATCTTGATAATGCAACTGGTGTCTGAAGTATTAACAGGAACGATCATTTCTACACGAACATGATCAAACCAAAAAGACCACACTTTCTAATAATGTCTTACTAAACAAAAATTTATCTATTGCTTATCTTTGACTGCAGTAAAGTTGCTTCAGGGATGAACTAGCAATGCCTCATGAAATGACTTTACTGACCTGGAGATTACAAATTGCTACATATAAACCAGTCCAGCAAGCATAGGTTTTTTATTATTGTTATGTAAGGGAATTAGTATTTGAGGCTCAGATATTAAAAACAGCTATTGTATATGAAAAGCTCTTAATTAATTTGACTGTTGTTCAGCCATGGCAGTCATGCAATGACAACAAAGGGAGTATATGCTTGCTACTAACCCTTATTTCCAGAACCTTGCTGGCACTCACTGGTCCTTGCACTGTTTTTGACAAATAAATGAATGAATCTGTCACTGCAATGTCAGTTTCTCCATCATAACAAACTAACAGGGAGCATAACAGAGATCATTTCACTCTAAATGAGAAAGGACAATTGTGATTGGAAAAAAATAATATTTTTAAGACTAAAAGAGTGCAGTTAAGATAAATACATAGATGAATGTATTTATCATTGTATCATTTTACAAACAGTAAATAAGAACACTAAGATGAAGTACTATATGTATTACAATTGTCAAAATAAAAACTCAGAAGGATTTTAAAGGGTTAGATCTAGCACTTGAAATTATATCTTTAGCAATTGATATTATTTTGTGTTGGATAGTGAGTCCTGATGTCAATAAAGAGGTAATCATTTTTCTGTAAGTAATGTGCAACTTAACTACACAATTTTATATAAGAAAACCCCTCCTCTGGCAATTAAGGTCTCTTAAATGGAAAAGGTGAAACAGTGCAAAAATAAAGACTGCCCTTATTGAATGACATAAAATAAAAATTAAAGGTGGATTCCATACTGAGGAAATATGTAATCAAATATGACATTTAAGACTGAAAATACAGTTACCATAATCAATGTCAATCTAAGAGTAGCCAGAGTGTGTGAGCGCACACAGGCATAAATAACAAGGAATTTTGGACACTGATCTACTAAACGATTTCCCTTAGCCTTTAAAACAGTCACAGAAGCAGATTGTATGGCTGGGAGGAGCTGTGGCACGAGGCTGAAGATGAAGATGCTTTGCACTAGGATGCGCAGTCCCCGCTACACTGTAGGACCTGGGAGTACAATGCAGGCAGCTGACAACCATAGCTGTGGCCAGCTCGCGGGGTCCTGCTGGGAGACAGGCCATAGATCTGCACTGCGTAAATGCCTCATGTTTTGCATTACTTGCAGAGGGGTAGGAGGCAGGAATCTCATACTCCTTGTGGGAGACTTATAAAATGCTATGTTTACTCATTCACATTTTCTTTGCAGAACAAATCCCATCAACATCCATGGCAGAGAAAGCCTGGAATACAGCTCTCCTGGACTTCATGATTTCAGCCCTAAAAATGTGGGTGACTCCACACGAAAATACATGGAGGGGAGACCTCTGTTTTAGCACGAGGCAGAATATATGGCGCTTATTTAGTCTGTGCACAGAATTGTATTAGCAATTCATTTGAAAACCCAGCATACATTAAGAGAGGAAAACAATATGAAAGAATTCTAGTAACTAGCAGTATCTCTGTGGTTCAGAAGAAGACATGAACTTAGATTTGCATTTTTTCAGTTCGTGATAGGACTCAGTAGATCAAATGTCTTTTTCTTTCTTTAATTTTCCCAAATGTCTTCCCGTGTTGTTTATTAAAATGAAACACTGTGAAGCTGAAGCGGTCTTGGCTTGTTTTCAGTTGTGTTCTCCACAGTTAATAATAATAAACCCTTTTGTTGTCATAAATGATTGTCAATTGAAAGTGGAGTGAACATTTTATAGTTTAACATGGCATTTATTTTATTATGGTATTTAATGTTTATAGAGCAAGAGTTGGATTCTCCTCAAATCTAATGATAAATCCATCTCAGTTCATGCCTTTATGAGTGTCTAACTAATGGTGCAAAAAGGAATTCATAAGAATTTTTAAGAGCAGATGTTTGTGCCTTTTGTGAATTTGTAGATACATTTTTCTGCAGATTTTCTTTTTACATCTGTAACTTGTAGATGTCAGCAATGTTTAAGTACAGCATCCAGGGTCAGAATGATAAAATGAAAGAGCAGCTAAGAGGAACTGGTAAAATCCTGCGTCCAGTTTATATCATATGATGTGAGAGAGGGTGCACAGTTCCCCTTGATTACAAATCCAGCTATATCCCTCCATCAGTATCAACGTTGTATTAAATGTCTGACACATCAGTGTACAAAATGAAACAAAACTAGCTTGAAGATCTCTCTGGATTTAGACCTCCAAGCAGTGTGTGACAGGAAGACAGTTATTTACTACAGCTGGGAGTGAAAGTAGATAAGAGTCTTCAAATTTTCAGCCTGGTGACTGGCCCTTTTCCTACTGAACTGTATGGTCTCCTCATGTCATTTGGAAAGTCCATGATCTGCAAATGTCAAAAACAAGCACTTTACTGAGCTGTCTGGGTACAGGGCTGTCTTACTGACCTCAGGTTCACTGGGCAAAGCTACAGATCACGGTATTTGGAAACGATTTTCTGTTGATTTCCTTGCCCCATTATTGTATTTGGCAGGGATACACACAACTGTATCCTTTCTCCACTTTCCTAAACTTTAATTTTTATACAGTTGACAGGATCGTGGCTAATGCCTTTGTCTTCAGCATCAGGGATTAGCTATGACTGACTTCATTGTTGAAGCAAATGTACAACAGATCAACATTCTGAGTCAAATATGGTTCTAGAGTAAAAAGTGGCATAAATTTAACTACATCTGCTTACAGCAGGGTCATATCTGGCACCTAGTTCAAGAATTCAGACACTGGATATGTGGAAATAACCTTGGCATGCAGAATGTACACAGCTGAGACGTGATATATTGACATATACCATCATGTGGCAAGTCCTGTACTAATGCTTTCACTATAAATATGAAATACATGCACAAACATTAAACTGTCATTAAACTGATGCAAAGGGGATTCCAAAGAGATGTCATATGGGTTATGAGAGTCAAAAACCTCAAACAAAACAGATGTATGTATTGTTTTTTCTGAGCTCAACTGCTTCTGATGCGGCAAGCTGAAGAAATGAAGGAATTCTACTTAAGAGATTGTCGGTTCTTTTTAGTCATCAAAGATTCTTATTCTAGGAATACCAGTTATGTGCTTAGCTTATTTTTCTTAACCAGAATTGCATTTAAAAAGTTATTATGCTGTTAAGTAGAGTTAATGAAATTCTGAATAACAGGTGATTTTGCTATGCATTTAAGGAGCTTTCACTTTAAATACCTTCATCTCTCATTGCAGCAATGGTAAACAGTAGTAGTGTGTGTCAAATAGGTGACCTAAACATGACTCCATGCTGCAAAGCAAATAGGAGAAACGAGTTGAAACTAAAACTCCTTAAGAGATGGTGTGCCAAAATATATGAAACTCCCAAATCTTCTCTGGATGCATAAAACCTTCATCAGCGATGCTTTTGCTTTCTTTGTGAGTCTCCTGAAATAGTTACTACTGAATGGATAATGAAAGTTCAATTACACGAAGAGATTCCTCACTGCTTGTATAGCTGTATTTGGTGCTGTCTCTTTAAATGTCACATCTGCTGGGGCTGCTGAAAGGTGCTTATCTTGGCAGGATGCTCTGGGAACTGGGAAATGTTCTTCATTGCTGCAGAATGCCAAAAGCAGCAATAAAACCTATGTCCAGTGAAAAGGCCACCAAACTGCCAAATTGTTCCAAGACTAAATGAAAGGTAGTCCCTTGTCCAGACACGTTCTTCCTCCAGCAGCAGTTTTCCCTGTGCACCTACTCATGGGAGTAGGCAGGAACTCAGTAAAGATACCAAGGAGTGAAGCTGATGCAAGCCTGGGCTGCTAGAAGGAGAGGAAGAATTTCAAATGAATGAAAATATCTTGAATATAAATTAAGTCTGTAGTTAAAACTTCCTGGGCAAGGGAAAGGATGTCTGTTTCCTCACGCAGCTGACTTTTGGAATTAATATTTCTTCTTTTTTTCAGTTTTTGAATGGGAAGAGAATAAATTAGTCCTGATCTCCTTTGCATTTCCGAAGAAGGGTAGCGAAACAGTTGAACGGTTCTATAATTTATTTTCTTGAGAGAGTTAAGATTGGAAAGTGACTGGATAAGGAAGCAGCATTCAGAAAAAATATGCAACTACTTTAGTAATAAAACTTGAATAATTCCTTCAAATAAGCAAATGAACATATAGCTACAAGTGAACTGGGCCATTAACTTTGAAATCTGAGTGAACAGTCAAAATTCATGGAAGAGCAGCTTTCAGTGTCAAGATTTATTACTCAGTTTTGGAAAGAGAAAGAAATACAAGGAATAGTTTGATCGGTTGTAGTGAAAGAGAGGTATAGAGTACAGCTGCAGCTTAAAGAGCTGGCAAAGCCATAGAGGGCTCATTTTAAAATCTATTTGCAAACATTTGCGCTGTAAAATCTATTCCATCGTAAAAATGTGAGGAATTTCCTCTCATATTATGTACTACTCTTCCTTCTTTCTGAATTGCAAAGGTCATTGGCATAGCAACAAAATCTTCATTTCTCAAGAGTCCATCTGCTGCTGGTATACACGCCTCATCTGAACTCACATCATTCTTTTTTGATGACATCCCACTCGGCCGTTGATGCTCTGTCGTCACAAGCAGAGAATCACAATTTCAGGTGAAGAACAAGCAGCAGCAGCAGATGAACTTAACAATGAACAAACTATTCTCTGGAACAGAGATCAGGAGGACAGAAATACAGCAGGCAAAACCTGCCAGAAAATGATTTTTTCTTGTAAATTGACCTTCACAAACTTCTCTAAAATATCAACAACAGATAAAAATAAATTTTTTTGTAACCTGAGTGAAATTTTTTTACAATTCGCAAAGCAGACTAGTACTGAAATATCCTGTACACTAATTCTCACATTTTTACATTATTGACTAAAATGATCTCTTAAATAGTGACTATAATTCAGCATTATTCTCATTAAAAATATTGCTCAAGTGCTATCATCCCATCAAGTATGAAAGTCACTTCCATATTTTTCTAATAACAAGTATTATCTGTCTGGTTTTATCAGTAACTCATCATGAATCAACTTTTACAATATTTTGGAGGCTCCTGGCAAATGATCATTAATCTATTTGTTGGATACTAGAACGTTAATCATTCAGGAACAAAAAACGACCCAAAATCTGTCCTCTGGAACATCTGCAACCACAATTATTACATCAACTTTGAAGGCAATCTTCGTGCAATGTTGGATCTCAGTAACAGATAACAAAGTGTCTGCTGGTGTGAAGAGACCTTCATGGGAAGAAAAGGGTCAAGAAAATTTCAGGATTATCAGGTTTGTTGAAGTCACACTGTCAAAAGTACCATCTGTCTATGCCTTGGACAGCTTGCCTGGAGCCGTCATCTCATACAGGTGTCACGCAGCTACATTGTACGGTTCTGAGGGCCATGCTGCTGTCCTGTAGTATGATTAAACCCACGGTCTGTGTTGCAAAGCTACAGTTCAGTGTTAGATCACCACCTTGTTGTGAACCTTGGCAAGACTACAGAGTCAGACTCGTTAGTAGAAGGTTCTAACAGAGATTACCAGATTCAGCCTGCATGAGCATGGAAGCAGGCAAGCAACATCGTGTCTCACTGCTCCTGAATACCGTGTTCAAGGCGTGCCACGTTTTTTAAATGATACCTGCAGAGAGCACGAGACTTTACTCTGAGTAGAGGGTGTGAATGTCTAATGCCTGAATAGGCTGACCAGTGCGGGTCAGAAAACCTCTATTTTGATTTTGTTTGGATCCAGTCTGAGAGAGGATCCTGAAACTGGAAAATGTCCTTTAGCTACATCCACATGATTTAAAATACTTTTAAAATACTAGAAGCATTTTAAATAGGCTTTCCTAAACTTATGAGTGACAGACAGAGTCTAGACTGCCTGGGAAGGGGACTAGGCCTGGATGCTTCACAAGCTGCCACCTGCTCAGTTACCACCTACAGACCAACCTCTTCCCTGTTTTAGAGACTGGGGGAGCTCTAAGCTAGGCCTGCGAACAATCCTTAACATCCCTCCTCACCTTTAGCAACTCTATCTCCACCTGGTCACGAACCAGGTCTGGGTGCTGCCGCCTCTCCCGACACTGCAGGTTATCGGTGGCAATGGCGTAGGGCATCTCGGTGGCGTCGAGCGCCCTTTCCAGCCGCACCTTCTGGGCCGCCAGCAGCCCCGTCTCAGCAATGAGGTCCTCGATCTCCTTCTGGAGCTCGGCCTTCCAGAAGTGAATGTCCTGGAGGCGCTGGCCCAGGGCGGCCGTGGAGTCCTGCTGGGCGCGCTGGGCCGCGGTGGCGGTGCGCCGGGCCAGACCGCGGGCCTCGAGCCGGCAGCGCTCGGCCTGGTCGCACTCAACGGAGGCCTCGTGGGCCCGGGTGTGGTTGTGCTCGTGCCACTCCTGCGGCAGGTACTTGGCGGTGCGGAAGCCGGCGGTGGCCAGGCCGCAGGAGGAGTGGGGCCCCGTGTTCAGCGCCACCTCGGCCACCTTCATGGGGAGCTGGGAGGCCGGCACCGCCTGCGGCGCCGGCTCCTTGGTCAGCAGCACCTCGGCCTCCGCCATGGCTCCCCGGGGGCCTCCCTGCGTCCAGGCCGCGTCCTCCCGTCGCCGTGGCAACAGCAGCAGCCAATGAGGACGCGGGTCCCCCCTCGGCCGAGGGAAACCCGAGGAGGCAGAGGGGCAGCCGCCCACCCCTCGTTACCGGGGCAACGGCAGCCGCCAATGAGAGCGCGCATCAGCCCTCAGGGAGCATTGGATAGGGCCCGCCAGCTGCCTTGACCCGCCTCCAAGCTGCTTGTTGCTATGGTGACGTTTCCACCCAATGGGAAAGGAGCGGGGGGGGGGGGGGCGGGCAAAGGGCAGCGCCCTGTGGAGAGGGAGGTGTGATGGCGGAGCCGCGCAGCGCTGGCAGCCTCGGGGCTGAGGCTGAACGCGCCCGGTTCCCCGCCAAATTAAAGCTCCCCTGCCAGAGCGCTACTGCGTGCCTTCTCCCCACAGTTCGGTCTCGCAGTAACAGTCTAGCCATGCTCCAGCGTGACACCCCCACGGCCACGCGTAACGAGAGTGCTCGTTAGGAAACGAGGCGATGGTGCGCGGACGCCCCGGCAGCACCGCTGCGCTCTCCCGGGCATCAGCCCGGCCGCCTGCTTTCTCTGGCGTCGCGCTAACCACACGGAGAGCAGCACGCCCTCACTGAGATCCTCTGAACTGTAATCCCCCCCCCAAAACGGGGTTGTTCCAGGGCAGCTGGAGCGGGTGCCGTGGTGAACGTCCTTGCGAAGGCCCATGCACTTCAGTGACTTGCAGTGATAATTAAAATCTCAGAAATGTTTTATACTTGGGTTTGTGATAAGACTGTTTTGCAACACTGGCCTTGCTATATATTGTACCTTTTATAATTCACATTATAATTCACATCTACCAGCCTCTATCTTTTGTATATGAGATTTCACCTGAATTTCGCAAAACACATATGAAGTTGCTAGGACAGGACTCATTATGTATGTGATCAGAGAACTCAAATTCTTCATTCCTCACTCTTTGAACCTTTATCCTGCTGACAAAAGCTGCTGCAAAGTGTTAAACTCAGCACTTCAGTGGGCAGGCAAACAAATTTAACTGCTAGATATGGGGAACAGGGATTAGAAGTTTTCCCTGATTTCAGTCACTGATGACCATCAAACCGATAATGTGAGAAGAAGACTGCTGCAGCCTGGGTGGTAGTTGTCCCGCACCTCCACCTGCCTCCTCCAGCGACTGTGGCACTGAATGTGCAGCGAGAGACAGGTCTTTAGGGCAGATAGGTCTCTTGCTTAGTATCCAGGCTTGGAGTATCCAAGGCAAAGTGCAGGGTCTAAGACATCCGGTGGTTTTAAGCCGCTCAGTTTAACACCTTCTTGCACCCCAGCTCCCTTCTTATTCCCAAACATTCTTAAGACAGTTTGTATAGCTCTCGCCCCCTCACTAACCGGGTGCTTGTGAAATCTGGCTACTGCGGCATCCCTTGTTTAATTTTCACCTGGAGGAATGCAGACAGCTTATGCTTGAATTAAATTTCAGTATTTGGATTGCCATCAATATGCCCCAAGCAAAGGAAATCAAGCACTGATAGAAAAGGAAAGCCTGTGAGGCGGGAGCTGTCTCTTCAGAGCATTTAGAACAAGAGGGATGAGCTCAGCGTGAAGAGGAAGGTGCTGGTGAGCACAGGTGACAATAGAGGGCACTCTTGACTTCGCACTGCCAAAAAATCTAAATCTTTCTGTCTTCAATGTCATTTTGATTTAGAAAAATAAAAAGAAGGAAAAAGCCATGTGCACTGCAGTCCACCCCGTGTTGTTCGGGCTGATCGGCTCCTTGGGTGCTGAGAGCAATGCTTGCAATGCCCCGAGACATGCACGGCAGATACACGCCTACACCCTGGCGTGCACAAAGGAATGACTCCTGCTGCTGAAGGGCGACGCTCACATCACACAAACTTCTGCAGAAAATACTTGCTTTATAGGAGTTTGGTCTAACTCCTCAGAAAGTGAGTGGTCGCTTTTCCTGTTGGATCCTGCAAGCTTCGGAAAGGATGAGTATGCAATAAAGCAATCGCCATCAACAGAGAAACTGCATTTAAAAGATGCAAGCTGCTGCCCCTGGACACAGTGCTGTAGCTGACGGCACATGCCAAGTGAAGGTTCATTTCCACAGAGACAGTGTTGAAAGGGAGATTGAATCTCAGCAGAGATAAGAAATCCTTCCTCGTCCTTTTTGCAAACATTTAATTACAGCATGATTGGACCTCCTATTAAACAGTAACAGTGGGTGATCTTTTTGGACTGCTGAAGTCTCTGAATGTCACTCTTTGCTTTCCCTTTGCACTTCATTCCTATTTCTCCATATTTCATTCATCTTTATCTGTCTCGTCTGTTCCTTTCCTTACATTAACCCCAGCTGTTTTTTTCTTTCTCTCATCTCTGCAGCCTTCTCTGAAAGGTGAGCTATGCAAATTTTGCATTTCTGAAGTACAGTAAGTCTACAGGAAAAGCCCTACTGAGCTGTTCAGAGTGAAAGTCCTTGGTCTGGAAAGTTCATTTTTGAAAATAAGAGCAGTAACAATTTGCCATTGAATAGCACTTTTTCTCTGAAGGTTTCACAGTAGCTTTTATTAGTGGCATCTTATCACAGTCCATTTGATGTTACCCAGTTAGTTTTGCAGAACAGTGAATTGAGGTGTAAGGCTGTGATGGGTCACGTCACAGGTTGCAAATTTAGTCAGCAGAAGGCTGGTCTAATTTCCAAGCCCTAGTTTTGACTAGTAAGTAATAACCTTCTCCAACATGGAAACTACACAAGAATTATATAAGTTCTACATGATCCATTGCAAAAATTTCTTCAACGAGCGGTTTTATGTTTATTATCCCAACTGGACACTGTTTCTGTGGATCAGATTTTGGAGAGTCTTTTGGTCAGGGTGTTTTTTGCCAGTCTGAACCTGCTTTTGAGTTTTTACAGATGCATCATGTGCTGACAGGCTGCATAACACACGTTTGCAAGAAATAAAAGCAAAACCCGTTGGCACCTGGTAGCTTCTGGGGTTCCCTTCATTATCCAGGGCAGATGCCTGTATTTTAAAGCCGTTCCAACAGCCCAGTGATTTAATATGCCACTGTAGCATATAAATTATTAACTGCTCTTCAAGATGTTCCCAGAGCACAAGATGACAAAACGTACTGGAAGAAAAGAAAAAATATTTTCCAGCTCAAATCTTTTGACATGCAATAGATTAAGATTTCTCTTGGCTAGAATCTGGTTCCCTTTCCCACAGCAAATGCTACCCTTTTATGTCAGGTGCCATGTGAGCTTTTTGGCTTGCTGCTGCTGCTTTTCTTGTTTCTTTCTTTTTCTTTCTCTCTTGCTGTCTTTCTATCTTTCTGTCTTTTATTAGCATGTGTTGCCAAAGCAGTGTAGACATCCAGATCTGTTCTTCATGTCTGCACACTATTTGTACTGCTGACTGTAGAAAAGACTGTGAACTAGTCTGTGGGCTAGTGTAAGAGTTGTGCGTGGAGAAAGCAAAGGTTTCCTCTTGCATCCCAGTAGCTAAGAAGTCATGTCTTATCCACAGCACAGAAGTACTGGAAACACTTTGTCCAGAGAAGGTCTGGCTTCTTTAACATATTTCTTCTCATTGTAAAAGCAAAGAAAAATTTGAAAATGTGACCCCCTTGCATGCAAATATCTCTGCAAGCAGAGGACAATATGTGATACGATATCTGAAAAATCTCCTACTTTTCAAGCCATTCTGATGCTTGAGGGCCCAGAAGCTCTGCTTCTGGAGACATTCATACTCCAGGGAGCTGGAGAACTGCTTAAGGGATGAATCAGCTTTTAATGTCTTTCCCCCTTGGGGATGATGCTCTCTATCTCTGGTTATGAGACCTCTCTTCACCTCCATCCCTCTTTCATCTCTTCAGAGTATCAAAACCAACCTCATTACTTACTTCTGCACTCTGTTTTAGTTCCCTGGGGCACATGGAGCCTGGATGCAGCCATCATATTTGCACACTCTTTGGGCCAGCTCTGATCTAGGGATGGACAGAATGAAAGTGTGAAGGACAGCAGTGTTAAAGAGGAGAACCAGTCAGTGCCAGGCTAAACCGTACATGGCCAAGATTCTAAATGCCTGTTTAAGTTGCAGTTTTGTTCTCCACTCTCTGTTTTTACAGAAATAGGTAAATGGCTCAGGGTGGCTAAACATGTTTAGTATTTTCAGATGGAGGTGGGATGGAGAGGGTATGAAAATCTCTCCCAGCTTTTCAGCACAGTCTCCAAAATGCTGTATGAGTGAGTCAAAAATCCGCTGGCACACAAGCTGTTTTGAACAAGGGAATTGAAGTGATGGGTCCTGAGCCTTTGGGGAGATTTTATTATTGTGATAAAGCACTGTGGGTTTTAACATTTGCCCTTTTAGGGTGGAGGAGAAGGGGGAAATGAGAAGACTGTCCTGTTTCGTTTTCTTTAAAAGCATTATTTTCCATTTCTGGGACATTTATTTTGTTGTTCTAAGCTTAACAAATCTCAGCACAAAGCTATATCATGGCTGCTTTCTTGGAATTAACAAGCATAACTACTAATTAAATACAGTTCTCTTAGCAGACAGCTCAGAAGCAAGAGCAAAGCTCTAGCTTCCTGCCATATGTTTTCGTGAAAGAAGGAGCTTTGTTCTCATGTTTAACGTAGGGAAACTCTGTAAGAGTGAGTGCACATCATAAACTGTCTTTAGGTGGCCAGGCATAAAGAGATCTACTGCAAGGCAGGCTACAGACTGATCACCTGGCATAAATATAATTTACTGGGAGGCAGAGAACCAAAACTTGACCTGCTGTAAGGCTGGGTGTGCTATTCTACCTGTGCGGATAGAAGAACTCAAGGAAGTGGCTGCTGAGGTACGAAGGGTGATTTTCCAGTTGTGGGGCCAATAGCTTCTGGATTGCAGACCCTTTATTTGGCAGCTTAGGGAAGTCAGCAGAGGCAAATGGATACATTATTTGGGGAAAGATATCCCTGCTCCTTAGCATGCAGGCCAATTGCATGGATGAGGTGTGTTGGTACTCTGTTTCAGCACGAGACTTGGATGTGTTTGCTCCCCTCCCCTCCCATCTCTGCCCCACTTTCCATGGGAAGAAAATCTGGATGTGCTGGCTGGCAGGGAGATGTCCCTACATCAAAAGCAGTGCAGTCACTTTCATATCTCTGTTGTGAAGTGCCAAAAATGTTTCCTCTCTCTCAACTAACCTAGTGGGGTGGACAAAAGAGAACTGAACCACTTCCCTGTGCGGCTGGATTGGCTGTTAGGCTTTGAAGCTCTCACTGCTAACAAATAACCAGCCATGCACAAAGGCAAGCAATCAATTACACAGTCAGGAAATACCATACAGCATTTAACTGTAATTCAGCATTTTGCAATGAGAGGAAAAAACATAGCTGAAATGGACTAGTAGTACATTAAAGTTTATGGTACATTAAAGGGGCATTGGACTGAGCTACCCATTCTCAGGACAGACTTGCTTAAAAAATTGATCTTTCTCTTTTGTTCACAATGGCCATTCGCATGATGAATTACCTGTGGAGCAGCCAGGGGATGCTTTTCATTGCATTTTAGATCCAAGAGCCGAGTCCTCTAATTTGGATAGGTACACACATTATATAAAAGTTCATACCAATGGCTCTAATGGGTGCAAAATTTTCTCTCCAAAAAAACACTGTACACAAGAATCCTTATTTGCTTTTCTTATCTCTGTAAGTAGATAGGCAGATAGGCACAAAACCTGTTCAATTTACATTACCTTGTCATATTTGCTGCTGTTTTAATGCTCCAGTTTCTTGAGGCATTTTACAACACATGGAGCTGTGGGTCTCTCTCTTTGAAAAGTGGACTTCTCACCTAGGTTCAGACCAAGGCGCGAAACTCACTGGTGAATACTGGCGAAGTTTGAGCCCTTAAAGGCTCAAGAACTAGGCATTAGGCTTTAAAATCTCACGAAAATTCTCCTCATGGCAACCCACTTGTCATAGTTTGGCTCAGTTTTACTGTGAGTGGAACATTGATTTTCTTTATTTAATATAGTGTCATTATACTTTTTATCTACTGCCTGCATACCCCAGTGATGAGTACCTTAGCAGTGTGATAGATAGAAAACATAGTGCATTCATCTAGATGACAGATAGGGAGAAAATGTGGTGAATTACTTCAGAGGAGAGAAAGTGCAGTCAATTATTTTACATAAGGCAGCGTATGGCACTCAAAAGCTCTGTCTGAGAGCGGCAGAACACATAAATAGAAAGATTAAAGAATTCAGAAGTGAATTTTTTGTTTTAATATCAACATATGGGCAAAATTTTACATTTCAGCTTAAGAAATAAACATACACTAGCCTCAGGAGAACTGATGTTAAGCAAAATACCGAGACCAAAGGTTATCCAAGAACACAGACATTATTTTTATATTGTCTCATATCACTGAAATTAGAAATGTCTGTTTTGAATCTAATCACCCCCTCCTAGAATTTGATAGTTTCAGATAACATTAATTATTTGTAGCAGTATTAGCATTTCTTTTTAAAAAGTGATTATTTTGCACAAACAAAATAAAGCACAAATTGAGCCATTCCAGCATGGATGAAAACACCATTTAAACCTTCATTTCTCAGCCTTGTATCTCTGAGGCAGGAATGTGTTTGATTAGATCCTTCCAGAGGGTGAGATCAGTTTGAGTGACAGCTATCTATGTCAGAACGATGCTGTTTCTACTTGTATTTTCCACCAGCTCTGGGAGTTCATGCTTTCTCCTTTCTGAAATCCACCTTAATGGTGGCATTGCACAAATCATTTTAATTACAGCATGGGGACTAGAGGCTTGTCAGAAGGTCAAGGCCCTGATGCCAACAGGCTTGATTAAAACCGGACACAGGTAAGAGACAGGAGTTCGCCAGAGTGTGGCAAGGGCCAAGAGGGAGCATGACGGAAAGTAGTATTTGCCTCCCGTGCGAGACCCCCCCGTTGTGTCCGTCTTCCTGGAGATGGTGAGCCAGGATTGTGTGGCAGTGATAAAGTGAGCCTGTTTTGGCTTACACTGCAGCAGGGCTGTCAAACTGACAATGCACATGGCAGGGACACTTAGAGGTTGATGATCATTAGCTAGAATTACTGCCTTTTCCTCTCCAGTCCAAGTCAAAGCTGCCACATCCTCTACAGCTGATTTGCAACAGTTGAGGTCTCTTACTGTCCTTTTACATTAGGCTGGTCAGGGAGGAAATTTAGTGGCAATGTTGGTCCAAAGCTGCTCCTTGGCATGTCCGCTTTTGGCTAAGAACTGCTTGCCATGTGATGCCAGGCAGAACGACTGAAAGCAGTTGCTGGCGAGTACTTTTTTGGGGGTCTGGCATGGCAACCTTGGCAAAGGGCTGCTGAAAAGAATTTGATACTGTCCTTAAAACAGTACATGGCCATGTCCACACCTGCTGTTGGCTTCTCTTATGAGCACGGAAGGGGGTTCAAGCTTTTGTAAGCATGTTGGCGGGGATAGCTCTTACATTATTTGAAAAGGCAAAGCAGTCAGGTTGGTCAGACCCTCGCTCGAGTAAACTGGTTCAGTTTCAGTAGGTAAATGAAATTAGACTGGCTTTTCACCAGTGTAGAATCAGCTCTCACACTTAGAGCAAGACAAGATACTCTCTCTTTAAAAAGTCTCAGCTTTTGACTTTCAAATTCCACTTGGCTACTTTCCTTTGATACACTTTTGTTTCATTATATTCCTTTAAGCTCCTCCAAACATTATCTTCATGTCTATTTTTGGAACATGTCTTCCTTCCAAATCAAACACCCTGGACATGAGAATGGATCCCGTTGGTAAGCACGTGGGTGTGGGAGCAGAGTACTGAATCATTATTAAATCCTACGAGTTTGTTGAATCTCTTTGAACAAACTGCCTTCCAGCATTAAGTATATGGTGCTATGTCCCCTAGACCTGTGCAAACTGTGAGTCACATGTATTTATTTTTGCTTTCCAACAATTGCTATCGGTCAGGGAAACACTAGGAAGTGTGTCCTGTGATTTTGCTGATTGGCTTCAAACTGGAATCCACATGTGGTTATACCAAGCTGTTCTGCAGAGAGCAAGTCTTGTGCCTTGTGCTTTCTTTTCTTTTTTCTCTTTTTTTTTTTTTTTTTTTTTTTTTTTTTTGCTCCTTAATTTACTCTGCTTAAAGGATCCACATCGCGATAATCAGACAGTGTATTTCTGACCTTATGGAGATTTTATCTGTATAAAATGGAGATGTAAAGAATAGTCGGCGTATTCTCTTGGTTCAGGAAAATAACAGAAGGAGTCCTCAGCATGGGCAGCAGTTTTATGGCACTAACAAATTCCACAGCTAACAGGAAAACAACCAATTTATTACCCAAGGATGTTGCTTTCTCTGTGAGGAACCCAGAAGCTTACTGTGATTTGGAGTGATAGGGCATCAGTTTTAGCTAGCTATATTTTCCTATCTTTTTCCCACTTTGTAGTTGAAAACAAAGTCTCCCCTTCAGCTTCATTCTCTTTCTGCAGCCAAAACATACATTTGCAGGCATAACAGAAAGGAGGGATTTTGTTTTGACAAGCTCAGGCCTACTTAGGATTTTGTCTGGTACAAAACAGGGCCTCGATCCTGCACTGAGACATCCTGGGAAGATCCTTGTTCTGGCATGGAGCCACATCAGAATCATCAACCCTCCCTACAGGCTCGATGCAGTCGGTGCCTAAGAGTTAGGATGGACAGCTAAAATAAATCCAAATCATGGGATAAATTAGCATAAATTCTGCATAAATGTTTGCGTAATTACCTGAGGTTTTTATTTTTTAACTAAATATATTACTTTCTCTTGAAACTTCTGTACATTTTTCAGGGCCCCCTCAAAGGTGAGCATGGTCAGTCAGCGGTGTGCCGTTTCCTGCATTGCCTGGGACCTGACACCAGCAGGCTCTGATAGTAAAGCTAGGCAGGTAAAATGCTTAGGGAACTGAAACTAAAGGTTCAGTTGCTTTTTTCCAGTGTCAAAACCTGGCATTTATGAGTAAATAAGGAATATTCCTCATTCAATGTATCAATACTTAAGAGAACTTCGCTGAAGGACCAGCAAAGGTGTTAAGTTAAGCGCTCTCCTGGAGAGATATTTCAGAAGGGAAATTGCTGCTTTTTTTCAAGATGCAAAATGTGCAGATTTGTAAAAAGTTATAAGTCTAAGCCTGAGGATCTTCGCAAATGTAGAAGGAAAAATCTTTGATTTCATTTTTAAATTTGAGCTGAGGTTGCACTCTGTGCAGTTCACTTTGTCTTGATGAGCTGGCAGAATGAAGACTAAAACTGTGGAGATGCAGATCCAAGATCTTGTAAAGTCTTATCTATTGTAGACCCAAGCATTTCTCCTGAAAAAATGTTACTAAAGCAGTCCCTAGTCCTACCAGGGAAATCCTGTCTGTGTCCTGGGATTTTGAGGCATCCCATGCTGCTGTGGTGGGTATGTTGTTGTGTTAAACCATGGAAGGGTCTTCTGCATGGGGTAGTGAAAACTTAAGTTTTTGGACTTAAGATTTTTTTTTTAAGTCCTGAAGAGATAGGATGTGTGTCTTAGGATGAGGCTGAGAATGTCTGTAGGCTGTGTCCCTGGGACAGGAGAGTGAGGAGGGGGAGTCCAGGCAGGACTTTGCTATGGGTGGCAGATCCACCCTTGCTGCAGCTGATTCCCATGCTTCTTGTGTTTTGGGGATCTGCTGCCGGGGTTTGAACATGTTGCTGCTTTTCATATCTCAGGCCACACTAGTCAAAAGCACAATATGGTCTGAAAAATTCACTTCATACCAGGGAATTAGTCAGCAGGAGAGAAAGCCAGTAATCTGCACCATGCAAGTTCTCACCTCCTTAAGTACCTTGCAGTGAGTCACTGGGAAATGGCTTTTGCTGAGCTGCCACACTTTGCGGAGACGTTATTTTCTATCAGAAATATCCAGTGCTCAAACTGTGCATGAACTGGCAGCAGACAGATGTCAGGCTGCGAGCATGGAGAATTGATGTAGGTGTCGGCAAACGGCAGGCAGGGTCACACAACAGGGTGACTTGGGCAGCCCCCATGGGAACATCGCAGAGGGCGATCCCACGGCAAGGAGAGGAAGAACTGCAGTGTTCTTTCGTTCGCAGTGAAACAGTTGAAAGAAAACCAAGATTTTAGCACTGATCAGTTGAAAATCTGACATAAACATCAATGTCTTTTGTGGGTGGCTGATTATATTTGGGTGAGCAGTCTCCAACTCACCATCTGGTAGGTGACAAAGGTGTGACGTTACAATATAAAATTAAAATTGATGTGTGTTTTGGGCTTAATGGCAACAACTTAAAAATTCTGGATTGTGGTTCTGTTCAAAGATTCCTCAGATCTCAGCCACTGAGTTCATCTTCATAAAGCGTGAAGAAAATGGAAAAGCAATGTCCTTGTCTTAGAAGGGAACTTAATCAAATTTGCCATTTTAAATAACGTTCGTTATATGTATACTCTCTTGTTATTGTCAGCAAATCTGTCATTAACAGATCTTAAGCTTCTGCAAAGCTATTAGTAGTTTGTAAATATTTACTTAGCAGCATCAGGACATTTCAGCTTATTTCTTTTCCCATGAACCATTTTTCCTTAAAATCTTTTTATTATTATTCCTGATGCCTGATCAGTCCCCTAAATTGCCAACCACTGTCTCTACTCCCTTTTCTTGGCTGACACTTTCTAGGCAGTTGACTTTCTGGCACATGGTTTTGCCTGATAAAACTTGGTTCTAGAAGCCCTGAAAGCAGGGCTGAATGATAAACATTTTCCATGCCCTCGCAATACTTATGACTAAAAAATAATAATAGTGTAATGTTCCCTGAGGAAAGAGCAAACAAAAAGTGGTATTTTTCCAAATCAGCTTGTCCTCTCAGAAGCTCTAAAGCAGAGGCAACAAGAAGTGAATAATTCAACAAACGCCTGAACCAAAGTGACCATCAGTCTTGGAAGAGAAGTGGGTGTACCTCTGTTGGGAAAAAGAAAAAAGACGGGTACATTGGGTTCAGCAAATGTCAAACACTCTTTTTCTCAAACCAAGCCATGCATCTCTGACCCCTAGAAGGATAGTTTTTGCATTTATCACCCTGCTAGCCGTACCCAGGCTGCTCCATCTTGAGTTGTGCCGTGCCCATGGCCCTGCAAGGAGTGGCAATCATGGTCTTTGCCTTGTTTTCCATCCCTAGCAGAATGATGAGAGGCAGGGCAGCTCTGATATCAAGCCTGCCTCTGTAATTCACTGGCCCTACATATTCCCCAGAATATTTCTGATTTATCATACCTGGCTCATTTCCTAGGACTGAGTCCAAAACTGCTTGATCTTGACTGCTGGAGTATCAGTGTAAATACAGTGTGCTGTACTCCCTCCAAGAACAGTCCCTGGTGAGCTCGCTGTGGTTGTCCCAGACAATAGCATGATGCTAAGATCCCCCATTATCAATGGTTTGACTTTTAAAAAGCTGTCTACATAAACAAAGCCTATTTAGTTTGTGATTGTGCCCTGGAGAATGTCCTACAATCACTTTAATTTCTCCTTTCGCCTTCAAGGGAAGAGTTTGTCCTGGCGATGAGAGCCGAGACTGGGAGCCATGGTCTGGATCGACTCCCAGCTGAGCTATTGCTTTGCTGTGTGGCCCTAGATGTGACGTGGCATTTTAGTTCTTCAGTTTATTCAGCTAAATAATGAATATTTTGTCTGGAAATGGTTGAGAGAGACTCTTGTCCCTACAGAGAACTGCACAAGAACAACTGGATAAATGGTAATACAATGGAAATGAAAATTTAATAGAATTAAATTGAAAACAAAATTAAAAAAGCAAACTTTATTTCTTAAAGTGCAATACAGCATGGCTTTAAGATCTTTTATTATTCATAACGGGCACCCATTCTTTTTTACTAACCATCCATAGAATAAATTCTGCTTTTTTCTCTTGGTTCTCCTATGACAAGTCATGTTTTGTGGAACGCCAGCGCTTACTTGTTTCACAGCGGAATCTTACATAGAAGTTTTGCTTGTTCTTAATTATAATATTCCCTCCCATCCTTAAGAAAGTATTGGTGCTTTTACAGTAGGGCCAATATTTTAAAATATTCAGAGATCCTATATTCTTTGCGTAGGGACTGAAGGCAGTGGAACAGCTCTTTCCCTGCACAACGTGCACTGGTGAAAAGCATCTTTTGCCCTGCTGGCTCCACAGCCCGGGGTCTGGTCACCCACCTAGCTGATCTGCAGGAGCTCTCCAAGTCGCCTTCTCTCTCCTAGCAGAGATGAGCTTCTCTAAGTGATACTCATGACTCCTAGTCAGTATTTTGTTATAGGATTTCCTCAACTGAAAGGATATGTGCCAAATTAACACTTTTCCTAGGGCCATAACCGTACATAGGGACCCCTTTTGTAGCAAGAAGCTTTGGCATTTTTTCCCCCTCATTAGCAGTGGTAGTTAATTTGCTCTTCTGCTTTAGTCACTGTTGTTGTCAGATTTGTTTCATCTTCCTCCAATTGCTCCTGTACGTGTATTCGTAATGGGAGTGCTTGCCCCAGGGAACATGCTATTTCTCGTGTGCCGCCTCTACATCCCAGCCAGGGACGCGACGTTGCCTGGCTCTTGGCGAGTGGTGTGCAATGCATCTGTGCTTACACATACGTCTCTTCAGGAAAGCTTTCTTCTTTGCGCAGTCAATTTATTTATCTCCTAAGATACAAGAAAGATTTCAGAGCTGTAGATTTGTTTGCATTGCTCCCACAGAGAAAGGGAATTTCCTGCTTCATGCAAGGGAAGATTTTTGCTCCTGCTACAAGTCTCCTTTGCACTGCGCACAATTATCATCTCCTTATCCCTCCAGGCTCTGCTGCTTTTCTACTTTTGCTCTGACATTTGCTGCGTCTTGCAGCATCTGAAGTCCCTGGAAGGTTTATGTATGACAGACCTGCCACTCTTGAAGCCCCTCTTGGTTTTGAGCTGCTCTGAAACGTGTGGAACAGAAGCGAGAGTTAGGCCATGTCATCAAAAGAGAGCACCCAGCGCCTTTAACTGATCCCCCTCTCTTTGGGCACACACAAAAGCCGTAAGCAACGTTGTGCATGACTCAGCTTTCCAGATCTGCAAATTTCAAAGCTGCTAATTTCATTGCTGTAACTGAACTGAAGGCTGCTTTTTCCTTTTCTGATTTTTTAATTTTGTACATCTTTACATGGGAAATTTGGGAAAATTAATCTGGACTAACTAAAGGTCTGTATTTAAAGCGGATTCATTCAACTGTATTCAGTTTCCATGCGGACAGCATTTCAGAGACCTTAATTTGATTTGTTGTAATTTGCCTCCAAAATGCATTAAGATAAACCAAATTAAAGGCCATCTTTGTTCCAAAGAAATATTTTATGTATACTCATTAATTCTAAAAGTTCTTAGATTAATATTCTAGAAAATGTCCCTGTGTAGACACATCAACATTACTAATAATATTTGGCTGAAATGCAAGATAATAGCAAAGTCCAGGCTCAAATAGAAGAGATGAATCATCTCTAAATCATATGTTACAGTATAACAGGATAAAGGACAATTGTTTTGCTGGAGAGATGCTTCCATGCACAGAGCAGCTATGAGTCCACTTCAGCCTCATAGACAACAGCAGGGCCAGTCTGAACATTGCCCACGTGCGTCTGAGGAGGGTAAAACAGCCTGGTTTCTAGGGCACGTGTCAGCGAAAACTCTCGCTGCTTCCCTGAGTACTCACTAGCAAGTACAACAGTGGCAATATTTGATTTGTCAGGCTTTGTCACCAAGGCCACCAAAAAGGAACATAGGATGGATAATTGAATAAATTAATTCATAGTGCTTCAGGTGGTCAGAGTTGAATCAGACCTGATCCAGAGACTGCCGAGGGTGAAGGCTCCCTGCCCCGTGTCAAACTGTAAGGTACCCGGATCCCTCTGCCATGGTGCTGTCTGCATCCCGCATCCCTTGGGATGTTGTAAGAGGCAAGGGGTTCCCTGCTCTCCCCAGCATGCCACTCAAAAGCTGGGGGCACTCTCTGGAGGCCAAAAAAGTTATTTCACACTTGCATCAGCGTATCCCAGAATAGGATCGGTTAATTTTGTAATGGAGGTGACTCCCTCTGCCAGTAAAAACGTAAAACAAAGAGCTTAACGTCTATCCATTACTTAAGCACACATGGACCCATTTTCATAGCCTTCATCTCCAGTGCCTCCTGGAAAAACAGTTCCTTGGAAATTACCAGTAATTGCTTTATTCTCTTTGATCTCTACTAATAATACTATGGACTATCACTCAGCAGGAGCTGTTTCTCTTAGTTAGGATCTTTCCAATAGTAGTTACATTAGAAAGGCTCTGGGGAAATTTCGGTAAATGCACTTGAAAAGAGCTCTGCAAAACTGCTTAGACTTTCTATAAAAATATTTCCCTTATATGTTCTTTGACTGCTCAGCACACTTCTCAGCTTGTTTGTTTTTCCACTGTTGGACTGAGGTGAAAGCTAGAGAAGACAGTTGTGACTCCTTGTCAAGAGATCTTATAGCAGCTGGAGAACAGAGCTAAAGATTTCTGAATCCCAGACAAGCTGCTATAGAAATTGAGCTTGAGAATAACAGTGTCTTGCCAGCTCATGATGTACTTTCCAACCTTAGTAGGGAAGATGGAGGAGTGTTGAATATTGATTGGTCCTCTAGCAGAGGACATGTCTGGTGTGATGTAAGAGCCTCTAGCATCCCTGCTCATGTTCCAGAATAGAAAATGTCATTTAATTTCCCAAAAGAGCAGCACCGACCTGACTTAAAAATAGCTAGGTACCTCATTCTTATGGAAATCAGTGTAAATTAGGCCTGCTACATTGAAAAGTTCCACTCGCCGGTTGGAGTGGTTGCTCTTTGGTACTGGTAGCCAAGTCATTGTCAGATATTTGGAGATCTGGCAGTTCAGTCAGTTCTGAGCTATGGACACACAGTAACATCTCAGTTCTCCAGTCCACTTGGATAGCAAGTGGTCTGTTTAGGAAACAGGGAAATTGATAAATCTAGAGTTTTCAGTCGCCAGGCTTTAAGCCATTCAGGATTAAAAATACTGCATCCAGCCAGAACTGAGCATCAGCTTGGCAGGTTGGGTCAGCAAGCTGAGCACGCGCCCACCTCTGATGCATACATGAAATACAACCCTTAGTGAGTGCGCAGCCACGTTTGGTATGGGCTTGTTCTTCCGAGCAGCTCTCTGTGAGGCAAAGGCTTTGTGGTCACCTTATGCAGAGCTAACAAAAGTATGGATGAGTGTGAGAAGATGCAAAGAGAAATGCAAATGTCAGAGCCCCTGGGTGCTGATGGAAGAACCCTTTAAAAGCAATTTCATCTTTCAAATGAAGTGACCAGTGAGCTCCCCAGGCTGTGACCTCTTTTGGCTGCTTCTTACTGGTCTGTCTGCCCTGAAGATGGCAATAGTCTTCAAACCAAAGGGTGAGCGATGGCTTTTGAACAGAAGGGTCTGAAGTATATCTATGTACCTGCCTTTTGCATAACTGGCAATTGGAAGCAAGAGTAATTGCACTAGCTGGTCTCTTTTTTTCTTTTTTTCTCTCCAGCTAGAAACTTAAAAAGCTCAAAGAACCAACTGCACAGCCTTAAAGTCATATTTACTGTGTTTGGCATCTTGCCACAAGCATTTGGAGTATGGCTACTGTAGATGTTGATAGCTAATTGCTGCTTTATATTTAATGATCTCATGGAAGTGCAAAGTAAAGAAATATAATCCCCAGTGAAGACAGGGGGCAGGATTGGTAAGGAATAAAAGATCTCTTCCTCTACACTGGTTTTGATCTTCTATAGGCTGAACAGTAATTAAAGCTTAACTGGAAGAGATCAGAAAGCTTTTAAAATTAATAAAACTTGCAATAGGCATCAAATATGATCATATTTAAAGAATATGCAAGCTGCAGTGCTAGTCTGTGCTCAGATTGAATATATGGTCTCTCTGCATAGGGGTGCTGGGTCCAGGAGTGCTAGTGTGCACTACAGGAGTGGGGACTGTGCTCCCCACAGCACCTTTCTAATCTCCTGTTGAGTTTTTCCTGGTATAAATCCATAGATTAAACTGGAGGTATCTCAGATTTACACTGGTTTGTCAGGTCTTAGCCACAAGGAGGCTAGCAACTAGTACCTGGGAGTCTTATTCCCAACTCAGTCGCTCATCAGGAGATGGTGTTTTTCTGTTCAACATTTGGAAGGTCATAGCTGTTCAGCTGTTTTTAAGGACGAGACCATCACCCCAAGACATGCCTCCAGCAGCTTGATGTAAAGAATCTCAAACTGCCTGAATTGGCAGCGCTAAAAAAATGAAACAAAGACATTCCATTTTCTCCTGATCTTTCAAAGACAAAGACATCCTGAGTATTATTTCAGAAGATAATAACTTAATTGTTCAGCCCAAAGCCCACATTTTAATTTACCCATTGTCCTTTTAAACAGAAATTATGCTTTAAATCAGGGAAGAGACAGACAGACTGACCACTGCCTTAGAGACTTTGAAAGGAGTCAGTTTACAGCACTTTTGGTCTATGCTGGTAATATTTTCCTGTGGGAGATAATTTTTTTTTTTATTTGATCCTGGGGGGAACGTGATGCTCACATCAGAATAGCCTTGCTCATCCACCACAACAACCGTCTAGAGCAGGGAACAGAGATGATCATGAAAGGCTACAGGAGACTCGAAGGCCTGCACTGAAGAGCTGTGCTTTACCTATTGTCGGTCCCTCCTCCAGCCTGAAGGCACCAGCGAGCGCAAAAGGGTTCAGCGTGGACATTGGAGACCTTGCCAAGAACGAAAACCTCTGTCTGCGGTGCTGTAGCATCCTGTTGTCTCAGGGCACTGGTCGCGACATGGGTAGCAAAGCTCTAAGTTGGGGGCACTCCGGCAAAGGCAAGTTGCATTTTTTTTTTCCAGGCTAAATAAGTCCTGTACAGAATTAACACATTTTTCTCAGCTCCAAAGCTGACCTTTGGGAAAATGAAAAGAGGCAGATGATCCACCTCTTTCCCTTTACTACCTGGAAACCAATGAGAGGTTAGACTTCATCTGGACTAAAGTGGTGTGCAAGGAAAGGACAAAAAGCAGCTAGTGCCTCCTGCTAGCCTCGATCAATAGGGGAGGATGAGAAGGGAGAAGATGCTTTAGCCCTTCACTGCCATTTATTCCAGCATTAAAAAAAAAGAGACTTTTTTTTTTAATCCTAATGCTAAAATACTTACTAAAAAGAGTACTAAACTACGCCAGAAGAACATCTGGGAGATAGGACTTTTGCATTAACCCAGTTGATTTTTTTATTTATTTTTTACTGCAGATGAACTCTCAATGGCTTTCTTTAAAGGTCACCTTTCTTTTTTTTTAAACTACTGTGCTGGGAAAATGCTTTTAAGTTTCATCTGCTTTGTGTGTGTGCATTTTCTAAGCCCTGGGTTTATTTCATATTGGAAAAATTGTCTTGGATCATGTCTGAGTTGGAAATTTTATTTTATTTATCAAGTGCACATGAGACAGGTTTTTCAACTCTTTGGAAACTTTATTTCTCTTTTTTTCGGTGGGCACTCGGCACCAAGCCTTTGGACCTCAAACTGTGAAACAAATCCTGCTTTCTACATCTCTTCTTCCTCCTGCCACCTGCTGTGTGCCAACATCTTTTCTGGGGCCCTAAATTTCCCTGTTTTTTCTCCTATCTCTGCCTTACCATTGCCACATGGAAGGGGTTAAATGGATTTTTTCAATTCCGCTTGATTACTAATGAGCTATTATTTCCTCTTCCTGGCACTGTCACTACTAACAGCTCCAGAAGGAGAGGTTGTTTTTTCTGCAGCAACCTCCCTGGTACGTGAAGAGGTCTGAGGTCGGAAGGAGAGAGGCAGACATTTCCACGTGTTGTGCCTCTGCCTATAATCAATCCATAGCCTCCGGATGTTCATGGGCAATGTAAAGCTCTCCAAAATTTGATAGTAAATCCGAAATGTGATTACATCCTTCCACACCTCAGTATCCTCTCCAGAGAAAGAGCTTTGTGCTGACAAATAACACCAGGAGGGGAACAGTTATGTAGGATGGTACCCACTAGGTACCCACCCATAAATCGTTATTAGAGATTAACTCTCTGGCCAAAACTTGTTGCCTGAGGATTATCAATAGACAAATAGGTTTTCAAAGGATGCCCAAGTCAACTCAGATTTTGCAGACTTTGTCCAAACTGAGCCAAATCTTAAAGAACTTTAATTCTCGTGAGAAATCTTCGCTTTAGGTGGATTAAGAAGAAACAAAGAAGAAACACAGAAGGATAAATGCCCACATGAAAAGCATCAATTTTTCTTTTCCCTAGGGGCTCATCATTTGCCCCCAAACTATTTGCTTGATGCAGGTACAGAAACTAATGGAGGTGTTGTGTCATTGTGCAGGGCTTGCAGAGACAGGATCAGAGAAGGCTACAGTCCCTTTCAAAGTCTGCAGGAGTTGTAGAACCAGAGTCTGGGCCAGGGCTACTTCTACAAAAAGCTAGCAACCTGCATTACTGTCCTTGAAAGCTGCTAGAGTCAAACATTTTAACTGCTGCCTCTCGTAGAGGTGAAAAATAAGTATGAAAAATATATAAAATAAAAAAATAGAACACAGTGTGTGCTAAGTTTGGGCAGAGATGTGCTCATCAGCATCCCAGATACAGGTGCTGGGGAGCATTTTGGAAAGGGGCCCAGTTCCTCCAAGCTCCTGGAGCAATGTCTCCTGCTGCTACAGCCAGAGGCCAAACCCTGGGTTACACCGACTGTTGCACACACTCTGCGGGAAATTTCTTATGCTCTTGTGCA
This sequence comes from Rhea pennata, assembly GCF_028389875.1. NCBI lineage: Eukaryota > Metazoa > Chordata > Aves > Rheiformes > Rheidae > Rhea > Rhea pennata. Next base: position 17,340,816 of record NC_084677.1, on the reverse strand, counting down.
GAATTCCCTTAAACAAAGCTATAACAAGTTGCTTCCCCAAACATATTACACAAATTCTATATTTATTGATTACAAAGCAGCACTGGCTTGAAAAGGATCTCCCAGGATGCTCACTGTGCAAGTATGTCATATCACTCTTTTATATTTATCAACCTCCATCTTCAAACTAGTTAGATTTTTGCTTTGTTAATCATATTAGAAGGCTGTTCCTGAACCTCACTCCTCCGATGGCTAGAATTACACCTTCAATTTCCATCTTAATTTATTTATAGCCAGTTGATTCATGGTGCCAAATAAGTAATACTAGAAATATAAAAAACATTTAATGATCTGTCCAGAATGAGGACAGAGAATGGGTCAAAGATCTGTATTTTCATTGTTAACTAAGCATATGATGGTATATTTTCTTAACAGAAAATTGCATTTTAAGAGCAGATGAACAGCCTATATAGATGTTATTTTACTGAAACCTAAACACTTCTAGTCAATAAGGTCATATACAATCTCTAGCCCAACGGAAACAGAAAACGTTGCAGTTAAATCCTGCTCTTGTAAAAAGCCTGGCTTGCTTCTGAAGGATCAGATGATTGTGAGAGTTCGGATGAGTGCTCAGCCTCTGGGACTGCCCATCCGAACTGCACTGACCCTCCTGGCCTCTCTGCCTCTTTGGAGACACACATCCTAGAGGAAAGATGTTCAGCTGCAGGAGGTTGTGAGTAACATTTGCCATGTGTCAAATTTCCACCGTATCACCATTCTTCATAGAATAATTGAAAAAACAGAAAGCCAGTGATTTGGTCTGAAGATTTCTGGACCTTTATCTGCTGAATAGTTTGCCTTCAAGAGGCCAGAAATTACTGTAGGTGCAGACTTCTTTCTTCATATTCCTATGAGAATGGATCAGCTCTTAAAGTCTGGTTTGCATTGCAGCAAGATCTACCCTCTTTGCAGTCCGTGTTGAAGCCAAATTCCAGGTGCATGGAAACTCCTTCCATCTTCTCCAGTGTATATTATCCATCCCATCAACTTGAAAGCCAAAAAGCTATATTTAAAATTATTTCATCTTCGAAAAACTTTGGCTTCCACAAGAATATTGCTATCTGTAGTTACAACAAGATGGCTTTTTGTTAGTGTTTATTAGCAATGGTACGACTATTGTCAACTAGAAGTGCTGAAGAATTTTATTCCACAAAGACACATTTGAGAGAGCATCTTATTCCTCTCCTCCCGAGGAGTAACTGCAGTGTGAAATTTTGTAGCTTTCTTGCTTCTCTGGCATTAATAACTTGTAATCAGGTTATCATCAGCTGTATGATTCAAAGGGTTTCTGGCTATTTTGACTTCCCCAGGGAAAGGTTTACTCCTCAACTTGTTCTGTCATGCTGTGTGTTCACCTGCAGTGAGAAAGGAGAGCTTTGCTTAATCCTGCTTTGCTTTCATGCTTCCTCCGCAGACCTGGTCCTGCTGTTGACAGGTTGCCCTGTGTGGCAGCAGCTTTGGTGGGCAGGTGGGTGGACCAAGTGCAGCTCATTTTGCCCGGTGTGAGTTTGGAGCTGTCCTGTCTACAAAGCCATGCGTGATGTCCAGAGGGGCTGGTGATGGCCAGGCACTAGCTTGTTCGGATGTGGAAGAAAACATCATCGATGTCGTGTTCCCCTTGTTTAGACAATGTACCTGCAAAGGCTCATTCTGCGGGTGGTTTCCGAGATGCTTGATTTTAACAGGGAAACTCTTGCCCTTTGCTCTGCTGGAAGTCACGGGCTTTGTCATTTGCCCATGTCTTTTGGCAAGAATCAGGCACGTGGCTTGGACGTGGGTTGTGACATACGGGCACCCACAGGCTGCTTCAGAGGCCTCACCAACATGTGATGGCTGCGGTGGCTGCTGTGCTGCACTGCAGCTTGCAAGGGCTTAGGAAACGTGGGTTTCTCCAAGCCAGCAGTCTGGCTTGTCCTTCTGCTTGCAATACCTTAGCCCAGTCCTTGTCACTTTAAACCATCAGTGCTTTGCTCTCTCTTCCTAGCCAGCTAGTTTCCCACCTACTGAACATGTAGTTGTCATGTTTTCTCCCCTTATCATGGAAACTGGGTGGCCCATTTGGCTTCCCAACAGGGCCCAGGAAAAGGCAGGGAATGCTGGCCGAGGCAAGGCACAGAGCCCAGTAGATGAGCACCAGCCATCCATGCCTGCACCTAGGCAAGCGTCAGGGCCCACAGTCGCCATCCCAGTCTCCGTACAGGCCAGCTGGGTGGGAGCATTGCCGCCTGCCACGGCATCGGGGTCAGGGGCTCACTGCTGTAGCTGGCAGTGTCACACTTGCCTGGTCCTTGGGGCCTGGCACCCTGCTGCAGGATAGGCTGGAGCTTCTCACCCACACTGAGTTTTTTCCTTGGCTTGTGTAGGTTTGTAGTATGGCATATGTTTCTTTTTTATTTGATAACAAAAGACATCAAAAGATGCATATTGATTTACTGCCTGCAGAAATGCACACTGTAGTGTGGCAACAAGCTCCCAAGCTGACGGCTCCCGCCCCTTCGCAGCGAGCAAGTGGAGAAGTCTGTGAGTTAGTAACTTCCCGACCTCCAGCTCCGCATGTCCGAACAGTGCAGGAGTTAGTGCAATCCCGCGTTGTAGCAGCACGCTCTCCACCCCAGCGTCGCGAGACCCTCGCTGCAGGCTCTTCGTGCTGCTCGGTAGCCAGGGGAGGCTAATGCCTCCTGCGGTGCCCCCAGCGTCCCACCTCTGCAGAGAAGTCGCCGACCTTCCCGGGCAGCTCAGCCCCAGCGTGGCGAAGCTCTCGCACGTCCTGTGACCTTTTCAGCCCAGCACACTTCAGCAGCCGCACCACTGCGGCTGATTTGGGAATTCTGCTTTCATACGCTGTTCTCAGTCACTTTATTACTTTGCCAGACTCTAACTAATCAGCTTGAAATTTCCTCCGTAACATTTAAATGAAAAGAAAAGAATAAGGGCTAAAATATTCCAGCTGCTCACAAAAGGGAAGAGAAGGTGAAACATGCATTGTGTCCTCGTTTTAGAAACAAGGCAATGTTTTGCTTTGCTGTGAACGGCCACAGCCCAGAAGTCTAACCCCCATGTGAGGCTCAGAGGGTGCTCTGGGGTCAAGGATTTGCTGTTCTCCCCCTGTGAAATTTGCCTGTGCTGGGACCAAGCTGCCGAAAGCCGGCTCTGGGGAGCGGTGCTGATACGCAAAGGTTCATTTTGCTCTTCTAAGGTGAGCACTTCAGATAAGCCCTTGCAGGGACACGAATAGGCCCAACTCTCACTGTGCTACATGTTGAAGCACCTGGGCTGGGGCGGGGGGGAAATCCATCTTTTAGGGGTGACTTCCAGCTGGATGTCTGTAAATTGTGGAATAGCTGCTATCACCTCTTCACAAAGCCGTCTGCTGAACATACACAAATTGGAGCTGGTGAATTCAGTATCTTAAATTTTATTAAAAATCCGGTCAATATATGGAGTTGGACACAGACTGTTAACAGTGTGAGTGCACTTTAGGTACCAGACATAGCTCAGTAGCTTAAAGAAGACCCAGTCCATGTGTTGGGCAGTGACTTGTATTATTTTGATTTTGGATTTCAGTACTCTTTAATTAAAGGTCCTGACTTTATAATCCAATCAATCTAGATAAATAACAGCTCTCTGTTGCAGATAAAGTTGCAGGCTTATCACTGCCCAACAGCCGTATTTTAAAGACGATCCATAAAATTTTGTACCAAATCAGCTTACGCAGCATCTGGCTGCTCCAGCTGTGCGCAGGCAGAGCCCTGCACTTGTGCTGACAGCCGCGTTTCCTCGACACGACGCCAGCCCGGGCACGCGTCCTCGCCAGCCCTTCTCTTCTTACCTCCGCAGCAAAGTCCCTGCTCCCTCCGTGGTCTTATCCCCTCTGCCCCTCGTCCCGTTCATCCCACGAAAGCTCTAGCTCGAAGTTACCGAAGTTACCGTGATTACGAGGGGGAGGTTACAGAGCTGAAAGTAAGAACGAGCCGGGCAGCGGCAGCAGGGCTGAGTGTGCAGCAGCAGAGGGTATTTGCAGAGCCGAAAAACCTCCCCAGACCTGCCTAGGCTAAACTTGCCCTTGGATAGCACGACTGTCTCGTTTCCTGGAATATATTACCTAGACCTAACTGACAAAAATAAACAGAGGAAAAAAGACCGTTTTGTAATGCAATCAAACCTCAATTGCCCATTTATTTTTGTCCTTTAAAAGAGCTAATAACTTGGTAATTGGTGGAGATCTCTCCTGGGCTCCATCAGCGAAAGAGAAATTTTCCCACCGTGAAACAGAGAGGGATATTCTTCTAATGAAGATAGGGAAGTATTACTCAAATTAAAGGAATCCATGTGGATTTCTACCTGATGCCCAAGCCAGAGAAATCTTGTTTCTTTTAGTGTTACCTTTTAACAGGTTGGAGATTTTTGGTGATATTGCTATAGTTTAGCCTAGCTGGAATTTTCTTCTTGGCAAGGAGGGAGCTGAGTCCACTAAAAGGTATCAAGGGTTAAGAATACATGGAAGCATTTTCCCTGCCATATCTATTAAGGAGCTTTGCCCTGTGACACTACAGTGGCAAGCAGTGGTTTTAAGTCTCAAACCCTGTAAAGTGAGCAGCCAACCAAGGGGGGAATATTCATGGTAAAGAATTATTTATTTTTTAAAATAATGTCCCTGATCTCCCTTGTCCCCTGACTCCTGTTCCTGCTCTGAATTCCCACTCAAATTCACCTGCTTTGGTAACCAGCCACCATTATCCAAAAGGCACACAAAAATTTGGAGACAAACATAGCAAAATTGCTATCATCTTTCACAAAAAGCCCAAAGCAGACTCTGATTTTTTAAAATATGTATTCACTTGCTGGGCCTTTTCTTCTTTTCTAGTTACCATGTGTCTAGCTGGGATCCAAAAACTATATAACCTGAAAAACCTGAAATAACCTGAAAATGGGCCCTAAAGTTCAGCTGTGGCATTGTTTGGAGTCTTTCTCAGAGCTTCATCTTAGGACTGTTCCAGACAGATGACTCCTGGTAGAGACGACGCTTGGGCAGGACAGGGCTTGGGGTGCTGTGGCCCAAAGCCACCTCAGATGAGTGCCACCTCCAGAGCACTCACATCCACCCAGCAGAGTTCAAGCGCTCTTTGCTGGACTGGCCTTTTCAAAAAAAAAAAAAAAAAAAAAGATACGTAGTGATACGTCCTTGCGAGTGGAGGGGTTTTATTGCCCAACCCAAGAGACTGGCCTGATTTTTCAAAGAGGAAAGCTGGAGTGCAAAGGGCCAACCTTGGGGCTCTACCTGAGCCATCCTCCAATTTATCGTCTTTCAGTCCCAGTGCCTGGAAGACCCTAAGGTATATGGGAAGCATAAACTTTTAGTCCTTCATTATATTGCACATTAATTAATTTTAAGATACTGCTTGATGCTGCTTTTATCCATTGCAAATTGTGGTTTCTTCAGGATCCAGGAGAAATATAACAGTAAATTATCATTTTATGGAAGTGATTGGCTTTATCCTAAACCAGGTTCTTAAAGAACAGTCTTTAAAGGTTAAACTCTGTGGCAGGGTAATATGTATATCACAGTCCCGGGTGCCTTTTGTGTTTAAAAACTGACGGTTTCCATCGGTAAAAAGAAGAATTTAGACATGCTGATACTCTGACATTTAAATGTGAGCAGCGGAAGGTAAACACAGTCTGACACAAAGCAAATGGGGTGATATTAGGGAAAGTTAAATTCCAAATATTCGCGCTGCTGCTTCTGCCTGCTGGGGTGGCGTGTACCGGACAGCGAGCGTCACGGCGCATCAGCCCTGCGGTCCCGCAGCCCGGCCTGGCACGTCAGCGCGACACGCGCCTCCGGCGTCGCCTCGGCCCGCTCGAAACCTCCTCCGTCCCTCCTTGCAGCTGGGAGAACTGGGCTCGGCAGAGATGAAGGACTCGGCTGTGGGAGTTGCACGGCAGGTCTGATTTTGGGGCTGGCGCTGTATGCCCCATCCCTTGCGCGGACAACCTCGAACTGAACCGGCAAAAGTTGCATTCGGGAATATTTTCAAAATCTCTCGGCCCTTCAGTAAACCAATCTCCCACGCAACAGTATGTGACAAAACAGCCCTCGGGGATCTTCTCTGACTTTGCCTCTTGTAAGTCCCAAGGGTGTGTAGGCAGGTTAAATAATGCAAAAGCAGCTGTAATTATCCTGTGCGGTTTCTCTGGAAACATTTGAAAAATATTAGGGAATTGGGCCTTTTCTTTTCCTAGCCTGCTTTTTCAGGGGTCTAGAACAAACCTAATGGCTTAATGAGATATATGACAACATATGACACGAAAGAGAGTTTTTAGTGACTTTCATTACCCAAACTCAATTAGAGGGGAGTAATCAGCGAGTTCCCTGCCGTGACAAGTGCAAAATGAGATGTTGGCAACATGGGACAGACACGAGAAGCGAGACTCATTGCAAAACAAGCCCAGAGATACTCCCGCATCCCCCCACCGAAGCACTCCCTGAATAATACCGCGTGCAGATTGCCGATTAAAAACTCTGCCGTTTTCTTTCCTCTACCCTGAGTAATTAAACATAAATAGCCCCACACTCTATTGTTTTAGAAGTCATGGATTTGATGTCAGATAAAGTCCTTTGTTTGCTTGTTTCTTAGGAGGGGGAGGAAGAGAAATACGGAGTTGTTTGGGCTTTGTTTTCTTCCTTTTGGTCTCACAGTAAGGTTTTGGATTTTGATGTGTATTATTTTATCAGTGGCGGAGCCTAACTGGGTGCTGTTTGCTGCTTGGCCCAGCAACGTCATGAAAGCTGTGAAGTCTCCTCGTTCTGTGGCTGGTTCCCGCAGGAAGCGCTAGTGCCAGGGTCAGCGCTAGGAGGAGAAGCAGCCCATCGGGGTGGTTTTCTGTGTGTGTATACATGTCTTGACAGTGTTGTCCACTGCAGGCTGCTCCCACTGAGACACACGTTCATTCATCCCACCAAGACCCAGAGGCTGCATGCTGCAGGAACCAGTGGCACAGAAAAAAAACCCCACAGATTTGCAAAATCTGCGCTGCGGCGGGCGGCCGGCCCAGCCAGCCTTTGCAAACGGCCGGGCGCCGGGCTCTGCCGTGCGTCCCCTCCGCTGGCCCGGAGCGGTGTTCCCCTCGGGGCCCACGCTCGCCGGGCAGAGCGCGGGTGCGGGCAGAGCCTCTCCTCCGCCAGCGCAACGCGGCAGCTGCTTTCGGTGGGCTGCTGGCGCTCATTAGACACTCGAGCTCGTTTGCTGCCTGCTCTCGGCTGGGCGCTGCTGCTGGGCCAGACAGCGCAGTCTGCAATTTGTCCCGGGCACGTCTCTCTCAAAACCCCAGTTCTCTTTGCAAGCGAAGAGCGGTACATCCACCGCTGATGGAGGTAACCGGGTAAAGTGCTTCCAAGAGGCGGATGATGCGTGAACCCCCCCCCCAGACAAGCTCGTCGAGGATTATACATGCCGGCCCACGCTCAGAAATGCTGCAATTTTACTCGTGTTCAAGGAGAATCTCAATTAGCAAAATGCATTCGTGTCTGCAGCATAAATTCTTTTCCTGGGAACATGTCATTCCGCAGTCAGGCGGCTTCGCCGGCTTTTGCAGGATTGACTCCAGCACTTTCCCAAATGGGAGCGAGCAGAGATCAATTTAGACATGTCCTTGCATTATTGCAGGAGGGCAATAATACAACATCACGTTGTTCGCAGAGTAAATGAAAAGACACCGCTTTCAGGGAGCAGAGTGTGATCTCTACTACAAATCACCTCCTGTCATAGGAAAAAAAAAAAAAAAAAAGGAAGAAGAAAAGACTCATCAGCTTGTGGGAAATGGCTATTACTTTCTGACCCAGTTACACGTGGAGATTCAGTGTGGTCCAAAGGAGGAAAGCACACGCAGGCTACAGGCAAGACGGTTAACTAGTCACTTACAATTCCAGGCAAGGCTTTTGCCTTCATTACCTTCATGATTTTTAAAGACGCAACCAACAGCTTATGCAAATTGGCACCTGAGCTTATTAGGAGGGGAAGCTACCGCATGTGCAAGCGCACAAGTGTGACTGTGCCACAGCCACAATAAGGTTATTTTACATGGTCACTGACGCCTATTACAGGGCCTCTAGGTCACTGGGCTGGTTTGCAGGGACTGGTGTAAGCGGGGTTTGGTGGCACTGGGCTGGCAAGGTGACCTACGGGCTCCTGTCTGTTGGCAGGGGTGGCCCTGCTGCCCCTCCGTCCCTGTGCCTCCTCCCCCAGCGCTGCCTGCAGGCTCCCGGCGCCGCTACGCGCTGGATCCTGCCCTCGCAAAGCTGATGATGTCTGGCCAGATTCATGAGCTGAACCAGCTCTGTGAAAGGTCTCCTGAGCACCAGGGTGGGCACAAGGGGACGATGCCTGAGCTTCCAGTGGCAGCAGTGAGATATTAAATCAGCTTGATCGTGATATCAAGCTGTCTGCAGCGTTGCTCTTTCTGTTTCCCTTCTTGGGGGATTAACTGCCGGTGCAAGCACACCGCCCGTCTGCGCCTCTGCCCTTCACCTGGCTCACAGTCACCTTACACCTCCTGCCAGGGGACCCGTGGGCAAGTGCACAGACGTGCACAGGCAGAAGTGCACTACAAAGCATTCTGCAGTCCCTAGGAAGTGACTTCAACCCTTAATGCTCTCTGACAAGAAAATTTAGTCATCTTAGCAAGTGCGACATCCATCCTTGCACTCACCAAGCATCCTGGGTTCATCTGACACAGCGATCTTCCTTCAGGTTGTCTAATTCAATAAGTAACAACACGGCAGAGTGGATGCTGCAGAAGAAGGTGGTTGCCAGAAGCTCAGGAATGTAGACAGACACAGCAAGATGAAGGGGAGTCTTTGGTGGCAGAGTTGACTATCAAATGGGTTATGCAGCTTTTTTAGTAAATAACTACTACTATTATGCCAGTTTTTCACTCTAGGACAAATGATATTCACAATAACGATGTATTTGCATTAAACTCAAGACTATTTTCACTGACTTCTGGACATTTGAAATTTGTCCTAGTAGAATTACAGTAATGAATGCGCAGACAATAACAATGTATGGAAATAATAGAAATGCAAGATATTCCTCATCGTATTTTAAAGCATCATGACAGAAACAGAAAAGATCATGATAGACAATATCTGTACAAGATTATGGCTGAAGAGCCAAAGGTTACAAGCTGCAAAAACTGGACTTATCTGGGACAGGAAGGAAACAGATTTGTACTCAGGTCTTTTCTATTGCTGGCAAGTGAGGGGTTTTGGGGGGATAAATATTAGCTGGAAAGGACTTAATATTAGACTGTATTCCTGTGACATCTAGCATTTGTCTACAGGAAATACTGGGATAAAACTGATGAAACGAAAAGCTCTCTGCAAGATATCATTCCAGCTCAGTGCATTTCACTGGTTTTCCTAGGATTAAACAGAGAGCAGGTCCCCAAAGCCTGTCCCTGCAGACCTACTTTTAGCCATGCAGGTTGACTGCAAGCCAGGCTGCTCCTGCAGAGAGCCTAAGCTGAGGATAGTCCAGACACAGCAGAATATTCCCCAGCAAAACACCTGGCGGACGCCCTTCGACTCGGCACGGAGCAGGTTCTGCTCATGCAGGCACTGCTTTCGAAGCTGGTGGTTTCATGGCACAGCCGGCAGCTGGTCGCTGGCACCGACTGCTGCACAGCGACGTCTATCTCGAGAGGCAACAGGAAATTTATCTCCCAGCACCTCATCAAATCAAGTGCAATTCCTGACCATTTGCCAAATGGAAGCGATAACTGTGCTAAGTGCCTTGCAGGAGAGTCCTCTCCAAATCCTGTGTGTGGATCATGAGCCCCTGTCGGCTGCACTTGTATAGGACCTGATTAAGCCCTTAAGACCTGCCGAGAAAGCTCAGAGCTCTCGCTTCCACCATGGACATTTTCTATACATGGTACTTTAACTTCCTGGATACTAAATATCTGTATTGTGCCTTCAGGTTGCCAAATACAATCCGATTTGTTCATTTTAGCTAATTTTTCCTGAACTTCACAGTCTAAAAGAAATTGGTACTTTTCCTTTTTCAGCCATGCAAAAATATTGCTGTTGTACAGGGCCTTCCCCAGAAGTACAGAGGTGGGGGAAGTTGAATAGTAACCTCTTTTGAATACTCCTAGGACTATAAGTGCTCTGGTCCTCATCCTTTACCCCCTGAAAGGGCCCAAAGGCAGTCGGTTCCTCCCAGTCTTTGCATTCAAGACCTGAGAAGGACTATGCAAAGCCTCTCTGTGAAATGAGGGAGGAAAAAACTTCACTCACCAGGACAGATGTGCTTTAACTGCAATGAAACACCTCCTTAAAAAAAAAGTGGCTCATCTGGTCATGCAGTCTGCCACTGCTTTGAGGTACATCACTGGACTTCAAGCAAAAATAGTCACTTACAATACAGTTATATGTATGACTTTTTGCAAAGCCATCATGTAGTGTTTGGAAATTTTCCAGAAAATGCATATCCTTTTAAAATGAATGCTGAGAGTGTCCATAGGGGGTCATGTAGAATATTCATAAATACATATATATATACTAGTTAGTGCATTGCCCTGAGCTCAGCTTTCCATCAGCAGTGACTGTTGCTAAACCGTACTGAACTCACATTTCACATTTGCTAGCTATCCCCTCCAGCAACTAAAGGGATGTAAAGACAATATTGCAAGGTAATCTCAACTAGTTGTCAAATGCAAACCTGGCAAGCTTTCAAAGCTGGTCAAGATATAATGAACAGGTGGAAAGCATTGGTGGACTATTGTATATTTTCTGCTTCTGCAAGAATACAATGGCATCATTATTTGTACAGGGCATGGTACAATTTCCTTCAGCAGGCCTAGGAGTCCTTCCAGTGATTTCAATAGGAGCTGAACTGGAGCCTTTGTAGCAAACATCCAGGGAATAACCGTGGGCCCTCGACTTGGCCTGAGCAGGATGGTGGAGCATATGGGGTCCTATTAAGAATGTCATATTCTAGCTTCACTGATGCCAAAAAATTTAGGTGATATTTGCTTGCATTTTGGCTCTTGGCTTTGGGATGGGAAGAGCAAATCCAGTCCTTTGAAAACAGTTGGCATCTTTATCTGTCACCTCTATGAATAGATCTACTATTTGGCAAAAATACGTAACAAAATGCCAATTACAAATGTCAGGTAAAAACTGTCAATGTGAGTGTAGACTTACATATGTGAGGGAATGGAGGAATTGTATTTTCAAGGGCAGGAGTCCCTTGAATGCGGTTGTGTTCCTGATTCTGCTAATTCATGTCCCCTTGGGACATGTTTTCTCTATATCCTTCTTCATCTTCTCTATTTACACCATAAAGTCTTCAGGACAACTACTGCTTGAGAAGACCCTGCTTAAACCGGGGGATTGGACTAGATGATCTCCAGAGGTCCCTTCCAACCTCAACCATTTTGTGATTCTGGGATTCTGTGCTTTGCCATGTATTTATTCAATACTGAACACTCACCTGAATCTCATCATCATTGCTGTGGATTGAAGACAGAGGTCTAAGACTGTTTCCGCGAAAAACTGCTGTATGCCACCGAGCCCAAGGGTCCTGCTCCCAGATGAGGTACCCAGGAACCAGAGTAGTGCCAGAATTAGAACTATTTTAAGTCTAGATTTTAAGAGGTCTGAATTTTACAATGCTCTGCTATGTATCCACAGCGAAGAAACAACAAACAATGCCTAAATATTTCAGAGTCCTCATCTGTATAAAATCGGATGCTTCCACTTTCCTCACTGTCAAAACTTCAGCAAAGAGGGGAATCGCTGTGCTCTGGGAAGCTTAGCTGTGAATGCTTTAAGCTATTCTGTTACTTGTGTTCTAGCTGGTGCCTACAGTCACAATTAATTAATATGTATATGCATTATCTCCCACCAGGCTGGCTGCAAAAACACTTTCTGGCTTGGTATGTATTTCTGCCTCATTTGCAGTGGCTCCCAGCCTCACACTCTTTCGCTAAATATAATATAGGCTGATGTAATTTATTTACAGCTAGTTCAGATGCCAAACTGACGAATGATGATGAGGTGGCCCAGTAAAACCAGTGGAGAAGCTAGTCCTCTCAGCATGCAATTACTTACCCATGCCACACCAATATTGATCCATGGGTATCAAGCCTATACAGATGTGGCATTTAGGCATGAAAATGACAGTTGCCTTTACAAATGCAGTGAATTGAATTAAATGATTGATTAGATTAGACTGATGAGTGATAGATGGTGATAAACAGATTTGGCAAAGCATCCCAGGTTTCTTTTTTACAGCCCTAAGCATCACTGTAAATTGTTTTTAACATAATTCTGAATCTCCAAGTCTGGCAGTCGGTAACAAATCAGCTTGCATCCCTTGGCTGGTGGCCTTATCTGTGCATTCCACCACCCTTTTCTGTGCCCCTCTGGTTTGAATATAGCTACCATTCTGGGAGATACAGAAGGAAATTCAAACACAACAGAGAAAGGGAAGCAATTAAGTGACTCAAATACAAGTATGAGAATGAACATCAAAGCTGCAAGAAATAGACATTAAAAGCTGCCAAGAAGATATAGTCAGCAAAGATAAATTAGGATGCTGTTAATTTAGAGACGCTGAAGAGTGGAAGACACTTTGACTCCAAGTTTTTGGCCTCTACTCTTGCCCAAGTGTTTCTTTCCCTATCCTGCACCTCCAGACTCCAGCTCCCATGCCATAAAGACAAGAGTGGTACAACTGGAAGCAGCAAGTCTCTCACTCCCAGCCCCACACTTCTGCCATGTCTTGGGATCAGCAGTGTGGCACATGCCTCCGCTCAGCCATGTCCTACTGCGACTGCCTTCCTGCTATGGAAGCAGGATTTCTGTCTTAGGAAACAGCATCTGTGTTCACGACAACTTATCTATCACAGCCATGAGGAAGCCTGAGTGGGTTCATCTCACCAGCTGCAGGTACCTCTCCGCAGCCTACCCACAGGACTCCTTCCAGAATCAGTGTGGAGAGACAGGGAGGTCCATCAGGTAATTAGTTCAGCCCTAGACAGTGTCCAAGACTGGTGGTTCGGGACAGCTTGGGGGGGACACTGGTCTTTCTCTACTATGTGCTGTGGAAGGCCTCCAGCTAGCTCGTTTAGATGAGCTGCTTGACCTACAGATGGCTGAAATCAGATAAGATAAATTCCATGTGACAGTAAGCCAGGCATTTAGGCCAGATTTCTGAACTACACAGGCACTCGGTGTGAATTTTAAAAGTACCTCCCCATTCAGCACCCATTCCTGGGATTTAGTCTTGCCTGGCAGAGATTGCTTTGGAGGATTACTCATGCTTTTGAAAATACAACAGAAAGATCCTTAGGTCTGCAGAGATAATTGTTGCGTGGATTCATATTTGCCGTCTGTCCAAGCTTATTCCAGTGCCACTGAGTTTTAGGGTAACACCACAGTGAGGATTAAAGATTTCCCTTCTCATCACAACAGCTCTAGTAGAATCTGAGTCATCAATCATGCTTGCTCCAGACTCTCTTTATGCTCTGAAGCTGATTAGCTGTTGAAATAATCCAGCTTTGATGGCAAACAATGCTTTATTAATACCACAACTGACTGCTTTCCTCCCATCATTTGCTTTTAATGGATCCCATGCTTCTTTGTTCCTTCTCCTGCCTGTGGAGCTTTCAGGAAGGTTTGGTAAATAACCATATGCTTAGACACACACTCTGCATCAAAACAAAGCCTAAAATGCAAGCGACGCTGGTTGTGTTCTGGTTTTAGGATCTTTTCAAAGTGTATGATCTGACAGTCTTTCTTCTGCAACTGAACGCTTCACAGGGATTTACTGTATTCATCTGTGTAGGGAAGTGCTGGGTCCTAGGTGGACTGTAATTCCTGAGTGTGGTCTGCATCTGTCCCCAGTCTGCCTGAAGAGGGAAGATCCATGGAGCTGGGAGTTGTCCCTCATGCAGGGGGGGTCTGTGCACATGACCCACGGTCCCCAGATGGGAGAAGAAGATCAGCAGGAGCCTTGCTTCGGCTAGAGGGCACTGAGCTCTGCAGTAGTGACGCTCAGGCTGGACAGCTGGAGAGACCCAGCCAGACACAGAGTCCCTGCGCAGTCAGCAGCGCTGGCACCCTTCAGGGCCAAAACCTGTAGCTGAACAATAAAGCAATAGACATTAACCACCTTTAAATTAGCCTAAAAACCTTGCTGCAGCTGACAAACTTGCCTTCTCTTGGCCCTGCAAGTTGTTGGATGTGATCTGTTGCAGACCCCAGGCTTCATCTGATGTGGGCAGGACCAGGTGATGGGCTCCCCTTCAAACTTCACGTGACCGAGCAAGAGGTTTTACCTTCCGTGTACGAGAAGGCAACAGCTCTTCTGCAGGGATCGCCCGATCACAGAGGAGGCTATAGGGTCACCGCCTGGTGTTTGGAGAAGCTGCGGAGAAAGGAGATGGCTGCTTTCGCAGGCAGACACAAAGCCACAGCGGGAATCGTCTGGGCTTCAGCTCTGCTGGGCTTGCTGCCCTCAAAGCACACACTGTACCTCTAAATTAGTTCTTTCTGCGACCAAATGCAGAATTACAGGTTTTCTGAAGTATTTAATTTAAGAGGCTCAAAGTTTTGTCAACATACTTGACAGTGTTTTGGAGTAATAAAAATACCCAGTGATAGGATGTCTCATTTATATGTAAATTGTGAAGAAATTAGGGAACGCAAAGGACTACTATTACAGACATTACATAGATAATAAATAGTTTGCGTACTTGCTTTCTTAAAATCCTTTTTGCCGTATTTCAGCTGAGATTATAAAAAGAAATGAGTGTTTTGGGTGTGCAACTTGCTGGCCAGATCCTCAGAGCTCAGTGTAGTTTCAAAATCTAGCTCGTCTCATAAGCGGGGAGGCTGGGCAGCCAGAATCATCAGTCATTTTTTTAAATCTATAAATCCATTAAACACATATTCAAACCTCCCACTGATATCAAGAAACAGCTCTTGCACATATCCCAAGGTAAAAGAAAGCTCTCAGCTGCAGCGCGCCCCGTCATTCTGGGTCTGAAATGAGATGGCTTTGAGATGTAAAGACGTGGGGATGGAGAGCAAAGATCAAGACGAATTAGCGCCTCTTCTTTGGTGGGATTTGAAGCTGTGTTTGCAGAGGGGAAATGCTGGCACGTTCCGCCCCAGGAAGGCAACGAGCACAGCCCATGGCGTGTTGTCTGGGCCCCAGGGTTGTAAGGCTCATAGTAGCTCTCGATGGAGTCCCATGAAATCTGCAGGACGCAGATAAAATGTGGAAGTGCTACCTGAGGCAGAGAAAAAATGGCCTGAGGAACCACATTGGGTTTGTCAACCCTCAATCACCACCATAGCTTTCCAGCCCTCTCCATCTGACCAAAACAAGCATTTCCACGCTGCTGGAGTAGAGGACTGCTAATATATCCAGGTTATTGCACAGGGTGAGGCGAGACTGGGCTATTTCCCTTGTCATCTTCCAATGAAACAGAGCAAGGGACAGGTCTGTGGCAATTTAACTTCGTTATAGTCCCATTTTGCTACTCCTACTGCATCTGGGACGTTAAAGACCGCAGCCATCAGCAGAGCGATCTCTTGCCCAGAGCAATCGTCTCCTCAGCTCCGGTTCCAAGGCCAGAGAGGTGGCAAGTGCCCTAAACGGTCATGGCAGCCCCCGTTAGTTTCGGGGATTATAACCACAGCAGGGGAACTCGCAGAAACCAGGCATGTCCTGGCATTGCCCCAAAACGCAGCTCGTTATGGCAGGAGCTGGGTGCAGAGCACCCAGGGGAGCCTCCCTGCCCTGGGCACGCGCAAGACCCCACTACTGCTTACGGAAGGACAAACCTCAACTGATCCCGAGTGACTCCCTTCTGGCCAGCTCACCGTCCGCTGGTACCACCAGTCTCTGGCAGAAAGTCGCCAGTTCGTTTGAAGTGTCGCTAGCGCAAAGGGCCGTTCTAGAAAGGTGGCGATGCAAAAAGCACTATCACAAGTCTCTGATATTTCTTGCAGCTGAAAACAAACAACAAGAAAAGATGGTACATGTCTCAGTTCCGTTCTGGAGGGCGCAGGAGCAAGAGGAGCAGGACCAAGGAAGATCATATCTGATATCATATTTTAATAAACTATCACTACCTGGTTTTGCTGTATGCTTAGGCATTGCATAGGTAATGTTAATGGCTAACTATTTTTGGAGAGGCAACAGGTATTTGATAATCCTACACAGGTTACGCAAGAACTTTTCTGTTGAATGGTGGTGTTTTTATTAAGGGTCTGGATTTTTTTTTAATAGGATAGAAGACAGTTTTATTGTGATGTCCCTTAGCACAATAAAATTCTCTGTAATACAGAGGATTTATATAATTATGTAACATGATCTGGAAAAGTATTAGACTACTAAATTAAGAATGAGGTGGAGACAGTCCCCACTGAGGTACTGAGATAATGTCTAAGCATATTAATGCTGGATATGTTATTTTTCTCCCAAGATCTTGAGAGGATCCTATTGCATATTTTCTTTACAGTGGAGATGTAAAGAACAGAGGAAGGAACAAAGACCGTGCAGCATTATCAGCAGGATTCGATTGATCCAGCCGGCGTGACGAAGAGGCTCTTGTCTGGTCAATGTGGGAGAAATCTTCGTGAGCTATTAGAAAATAAAATCCAGCTCAATTGGTGACCTGTAGTTTCAGCCGTCTGAAAGCAGGTAGGTGATCAAGATAAGTCTGGCTCTTTGAATCTACGAAACCAAGCAGTTCTCAAGAGGCCTGAGATTTATCTTGCTCTTTTTGTTATGTCTGCAACCATTGAAGGGTTTAAGAGTTGGGTCCTGACCACATTAATGCACAAGTCGCTAGTGGCCCATCCTTGGCTGACTGCGGGGCAAAAATCACGCGCGTCACGTTCACAGCCAGCTACCTTAGCCCAGATGATAGGCAGAGACCTAGGCAAGCTCTCGTATCTCAAATATTTAAGAGTTTTAGTGAGTCTTTAATAACATGTTGTCTTTGAACAGTTCTCATGGAGAAGGTTCAGTTGCATTCCCCAATCCGGACAGTAAATGCAAAGATCATACTATATTATTTAAAACATTTTTAATGCTCTAACACAAGGGCTTGAATGATGCTCAGGTGGCAGAGGAGGCTCTACATACAGCCTGGATTTCACCCCGAGGTAATTGTAATATTGAGTTTCCCAGTGTGAGGCTGGCCCTTGGAGAGAGGAGCAGCGTGGAGGGTGGCTGGGGCACGGCGGGACGGCTGCGCTGCGGTGCCGCACCATGCCTGCTCCCCTACCTGCCTTATTCCTGCTTGCATGCCACGCTTTTGGCTCTCTCTGCTTCTTTTTATTTAATTATATGTATTTTAAGGAAAACAAAGCACTAGAGGGAATTTAATTATGAGTTTATTGACTTGAACCTCATTCACGGCAGACTCCTAACCCCAGTCATCTTTCTGATGAGCCAGAAGAGGTGGAGAACTGTTTCTTCACGTTTGGAGACATTTTAACCCTGATTTGATTTAATTGGCCTCTTGCAATAATCTAACATTTACCAAGAGCCAATTTAAAGGAGCTACCATCCGACCTTTTCGCCCAACAGAAGGATTAACCCCATTAACCAGGAACTCTGTGTGGCATGTTCATAACCTTAGAAACAACGTAATCCTATCTTCCACTCCATCATCTCATTTTCTTTTATTGCAGTAAATAGCAATCACTGTAACAGGCTTGGCACGAGGTTCTCGATGCTCTGCTCTCTCTGTAGAGTCTGGGCGATTTTGGGGCAGGCTGTGGATGTACGTTGTGCTCGGAGCAGGGGGAGGCGACAGCAGGCGGCTGTCTCGTGGGGCTTGGGGATGCCACTGCAGGACGTGGCCACGAGTCACAGCTTGGCTCTTTCCTCCTCACCACTTGCCCAAGCTCCCAGATTTCTGCCTCTTCCCCCTCAGCCTGCCAATGGGACAGCACAACAGAAAATCACGTTCCTTTCAAAGCATCTCATAAACTCGTTTTGCGTGTTTAAAGAGCACAATTTGTTTTTTGCAGTACAAAGACTCCTTGCAAGCCCGAATGAGGTCTGGGAATCCAGGTGCTGATGCCTTATGTGTCCCTAATAGAAAGCTGCTGGTGATGCAGCTGCAAGGAGATGAGCTGCAGCTGCCTGCAGTATAAAGCTGTGGGCAGGGGGTGGTTGGAAGGGCTGCTGGGGTGGTCAGGATGATTGAACACTTTTCTGCTCCACTGTCCTGTCTACAGAAATGCTCTCAGTGCTGTGAGTCTGCCTCCAACCTGCTCAGCAACTATCATCCCTGGTAATTGCTTCTGAATGTGCATGGGGGGGGGGGGTACCTGTGAGCAGCTGTGATTTTTCTTAGGCAGCTGTTTTCCTGAAGCTTAAAAAATTAGTATTGAGCTTTTATTGATGATGCAGGTTGTTTTTAGGCTGGGTGACAGCCAGCCTCAGGCACCGTGCACTGGAGGGCCATGCGCAGGGCATCCTGGAGGGAGGGAGCTCTGGGGAGCCCTGGCTGCAATTTTTCTTAAGCAGGTCTTTAAACATCTAAGTTATTTTTAAAAAGCTGTAAGAAATAACTAATAATTAGGAGAGATGGAGATATTCCAATTTACTAATGAAATGGTATATTCTGTGTAGCTGAGAACTGAGATGCATAAGGATGTCAAAACTGTAAAAGGAACAGAAGGTAGATGTCTCAGGCAGCCTAATTTTATACACTATAATGTCTTCTTTATCATTATTAGCACCATCACACTTTCAAAAAATGCCTTGTCTTCCCAAAGGATGTGAGACTGCATTATAGCTGTTGCCCTAGTCCTAAGGGCAGATAAGTTAATACCAACTTTAATTAAAAAAAAAAAAATAGATGCAAGCCAGCGGAGGGTGATGCCTCCTCCTGAGGCTGCAAAGCAGCCCCTGGTGGGGTGGGACAAAGCCAAAGCTCAGGCCTGACATCTTGCAGCTGGTTGGTGGAAGCTGCATAGAAAGAGGCTGGTGCTTTCTGTTACTAGTGTAAAATAGAGCAGAAGAGCATAATTGCTGCTGGGCAGAAAGAAAATATGTATTTTTTTTAGCTCCAAAGTTCCAGCATTCTCTTGTGAATTTAATATAGAAAATCTATTTGCCATATGTTCGGTTCCAAAAGAGCTAGGTCTCTGGAGGACCTGCTTCCCTTGGTTGCTTTGGATGGAGGAGGACTGCTTACAAAATTCTTTTTTTTTTTGCTGTCCCATCTTCTGTTTTCCTTGTCAAATTTGCCATTAAACTAGCATTGATGTTTCTTTGCCATCTGGTTTTGGCACTTCTGTTTTTTTTTTTGGTTGTTTTTTTTCTCCTCCCCCTCTAGGGACCAGGAGGAAAAAGATCCAGGGTGAAACAAGATGTTTGTGTTGCTAGACCAGCAGTCAAGAAAGTGATCGGGGGAGCCTATACTGAAATACTTTGCCAAGGCGCTCCAGGCTCTGAGGAGAGCCTTTACATCTTGCAAGCAAGAGAGGAAATCCCTGCCCTCTGAGGTGGTTGCTTCTGGCACAGCTTAGATAACGATTTCCACACCGGCTGCTGCAGCAGAGAGGCGCAGTGGTAGCCAGCCCGGGAACTGCTGATCTGCAGGTTAGTGTTTTGCTCATCTCTCTAGATGAGTAAAGCGTTCAGATAAATGAACTTGTCTGTTTTAAGGACTAGAAGGCAATTCAAGGCTCCCTAGGGACCAGCAGCCTCTTGTGGTTTAAGGCAGGGCTTGATATGTTTACGAACGAGGCTCCGGCAAAGGGAAAGGATTGGCCGTGCTGGCCAGACTTCCCCCCGCTCCTGTTGTATTCGTCAGCCCTTGTTAGGGTTTGGACTAGCCCGGGAAGCTCCGTTTCCGATCAGGAGGGGTTCTCGGCCCAAGCGGCAGCAAAACAGAGCTGCTTGTGAGAACTCCAGGCAAACAATTTGTGACACTTAAAATAGTATCACACGGTTTCTTGCAGTGTATCACATTTCCTGGAAACTTCTTTTTCTAACTTAAATCAAACATCCTAAAAATTCAGTCTGCTCCTGCTGACCTTGTGCAGCTGAGGAAAGAGGTCGTGTCTGACACTGTCAGCTGCAGTGGTTTCAGACAGAGTGTAGTGTAAGCAGAAATTTATACTTTTTAATTTGGTTAGAACATGTTAAATGCCCAGAGAAAAGGCTAGGTTGGAGCCTGGCCAGTTAGTACATATTCAAAGCCCTTTCAGCAGGGGCAAAGTTGGGGGCAGACATCAGCCAGGCTAGACAAGGCCATGGGTGGACACACAGCTGAGCTTCTGGGGTGACAAGAAAAGGAGAAATGAGCACAAACAAGATCATCCACTGGTCCTTCAGAGGATGCTAATTCATGTAAATTGTGCTTATGTACGTATCTAGACCTGGCATTTTCTCCTATGCTGTTTTCCTCCCAGAGTCGCTCACAGAGCGATCGGGTTATGACTCCGCATAGCAAGAACGTTGCTTCTCCCAGCTCTGCACACCAGATACTTGTTTGCTTGTCGGCATGGGCAATTTAATTACCAATTCCCAGGGCTAATATACAATACCAGCAATTACACTGCATTGTATCGCGCTTACTGAATAAGATTACATGCGATTTATATTTAATTTCAAGTCCATTTCTAATTTTGCTGTGGCGGAGTTACGTGATCAAACAGGGCTGGGGACGTTATCTAACATCTTTGTGCTGCACTGGAAGATTCCTCGTTCATTCTCTGCCTGTGTCTCCCCAAGGCTGCTCTGCTGCTTGTGTCCACACAAGGATCTCCAGGTAAATATTTGTTAATTGGTGTTCTTTGCCTATCGCAGGATAAAATGAGGCTTCTTATTCAACCATTTCACAGCTAATTAAACTACAAGCAGCTATGAAGGGATTTAATCTTTTTCTTCCTATTACTGTTTGGTTGTTCTAGATTGCTGCCCAAAGAGATATTAGTGACCTGAGGCTTAACTTGGTGTTTAAAAAGAGAATCTGTAAGACTGTGTGGCATGGCATTAACTGAGCTCTTTAGGAGACAGAGGACAGATTTAGAAGACCTGAGTCAGTGCTGAACTCTTGCTACAAGCTGCCTTAATGGCCTTGGTCGAGTCACTCAAGCTAAAAAGCTCTGTGACAGTTCAGGAGAACTTTCAAGAGTGATGTCACCACCTAAGAGTTCATATGTCTTTGGAAGTCAGTGGGATCACTACCCTAAGCCCTAATCCTTCATGGACTGAAACATATAAATTGCACTTTTCTTCAATGGGAATATAAATGTTTGTGGTCAACTGGATTTCTGTTCAGATCTCTGCACATGGAGGTCTTATGGCCCAGGCTATGTGGGGCTTGTAGGAGAAGACTAACAGCAGCTCTGTGTTTTACAGGTGTGCTGGCCGTGGGAAGGGAAGGATGGTGGCAAGGTGCTCCTGAGGGCCAGAGCCTGATGAATTGACTATCCCTGGCAGTGCTACAAAGCCAGACCTTGCTGCACCTCTGGTGCATGAAACCAAGCAGGCTAGTGTTTCCAAGGAAGCTGAAGCCTAAACAGATAAAGCAGAAAAAAATAGGGGAAAAAGCAGGTAAGGATGAGTTTCTGCACACTCAGCACTGCCTGTGGGAGCTGCATTGCCATGAGGCAGCTCCAAGTCTTCAGCCTTCGAGGAGTTCTTTCAGACTTCATAGACCTTGTGAAACCCACTATTTCCCTCTTGTCTGAATCTCTTAATTCATGTTATTTCCAATCCTCTGTGCAAGGGAGAGTGTTTGTACTGGACTGGGCGGGAGCAAGGCAATTGCTGAAAGGGCTTCTATAAGTATTAACAGTAATAATGCGCTCTTTATAACCATGGTTAGTAATAAAAGACATTTGACAAACATGACTTGGAAGGAAAAGCTTTTAAAGCCCCAGACAAACTATTTGCAATTAGAACACAGTAATGTACATTCATTTTGTATGTAAGTTGAGCTCACAAAAATCTCCTTTTTTGTCCATTAACAAAACCACAGTATCCCCATGAACAAGTCCCCTTAATCTCCCCAGTGCATAGTCTGTGATCTTATCCTTAGAAAAGCTGTGCAATGTCATGCAGCTCCAAGAGAAACAGTAAAATAGACTCTCTCCCAGAACAAATAGCACTGATTTGGGGGCACACCAATATTTGAGGGTTTTTGCTGGGATCTAAATACCTTGTATGCTTCATTCAAATTGCAAAGTGCAGAGAGCACAAGTTCCTTCTGCTCCTGTACGAAAGGAGCAGAAGTCCAAATGAAGCGGTAACTCCATTGCCTCTCCCAAGCTTAAGTGTCTGCTCACGTAGGCTCAAAAACAGACTAAGAGGCAGAGTGCACGGAGAACAAGGCTTACGACATTGCTGCTTTTCTGTTGCTTCACCCTCCTTGTTATAGGACTGGTAATTCTAACTGCTCTCAGAGGGTGTTTGAAAGATGCCGTGTCAGTCTCTGCTCCCCAAGTGAAGCACCATGGATGCTCCTAGGACCCTTTGGACGGTCTCAGTGAGCTCCTCACCAGCTTGGTGCTGGTGAGACTGCAGGAGCTGGGTTGGGCTGTGGTGCCCAACCTGAATAGTTCAAAGCAGCTCTGTCCACAAATGCAAAAATGCGTCTGCCTCAGCCTGCTCTCGTGATCTTTGTGAAGAGGTCCCCAAAGCTCTACCCTTCTGTGCTGTAAAAAAGCTTTCTCATTTCCAAACTAAGTTTGCACTTACTGGATCTCGCACCAACTTTATCCTTTAACTCTTCTCATACAAGGTTCACTGTGCACTGAGGCACTGGGAACAACTACATTCTGCTTAACCTTTCACTTTTCTTGACCTTTTTCCAGCGCTTTTTATCTTCCTTTGGAAAAATGGACTTCCATCCTCCCTTTCATAAATTGAGATTCCCAGATCTAACCCTTGACTAAGTAATGCCAGCTGCAGAGAGCCCAGCAGCTTCGGCAGCAAGGCTGCAAGGACGGAGAATGAAGAAAATATGAAAGTGTGTGTGTGTGTGTGTTAGGTATTGTGTGCTGAGAACTAAGATACCCTGGTCTGAAAGAACCAGAAAAAGAAAGAAAAAAGATACCAACTCCTCCTCCCTGCCTCCACAATCATCAGAAAAGTTAAAGGTAGGAGTTTCACAGGTTAGTATGACTCATAGCACCATGCCTGAAGACTCAGGGTGAAGAGTGGCCTAGATGGCCTTTGCTAACAGTTGTTAGACCCCGTGTCTTGGACCTCTGTAATGGGTTCTCCTCTGCCGCCTTTACTCTCTGTCCTTGGCTACCTACCTGATTACCTCTGACAATGGCAAGCCAGATGTTTTGCTGAAGGATGGGAATCAAGTGTTTACTTCTGCACATTAAGAAAAACCTAAAGGAAAAGTCCTTGTGGGGAGGGCTGTCAGCTCCCCAAATAAGTTATTACGCTGAACTTAGAGGATTTTCGGGGGAAAAATGTTCTAGCAGCCCCCAGAGCATCATACTGGCCCTGGTGGTGTTCCAGTTATTTTATCTGACTGTCTTTACAGGTATCCCAGGTAATTTACCTGCACAGCCAGCCTCCAGATTGCTCTTTCAAATGCAATTGCTGTTATTTGTGAAAGCACCACTCTCAAAAGCAATATTTCATCGTAAAACATCATCCCTGCAATTATTGGAGAGAGCGTCTGTAGGAATCTTCTGGGAAACCTGGTGACGCCTGAAGCACGCCCCAGCCTGGCTCTTGCTCTCGGTGGTGCCATGCCAGCATCCCACCCCGCACCGGGGGAGCGAGGCTTTGCCTCTGGACTGCGCTGTGAGCCATCACTGGATTGGCTCAAATGATGAGTCTGGCAGCTTAAAAGCACAGTGCTTCTGGAAGAAAGAGCACTGCTTTATTCCAGCATGGCTACAAATGACGGGCGCTACGGGGCGAGGAATTTCCTCTGCCTCGGAGCTGGCTCTTGCACTGCCTGCCTCTTTCCCCACTGGCTCTCGCCTTCTGCGAAGGCTTTGCAGAGCGGACATTTAGGCTTGTGTCTTGGAGAATCACCCGTGAAACCCACCTGGCTGTTTCTGAGGAAATTGGAAAGGCTGCGGCTCTAGAGACATCGCAAGGGAAAATAACAGTTTAAATTGGAAAATCACCTTGACAAACTTCGACCTTCCATAGCTGCTGCCTGAGGAAGCTTGCAGGAAATCCTTTGCCTGCTATTAGATACGTGTGCAGAGATGTCAGATCAGTTAAAGAGTGGAAGGAGCCTTATCTAGTTACTCCCAGAAGTGTTAACTAAAAAGGGGCTTGGTCTGTTTGCACTCGGGGCTGATCTTCCCCGAAGAAAGGGCTTTTAGATGCAGAGATTTTGTTTCCAGATTTCTTCTCATTTGATTTTACAGAATGACTTTACCAAATGGGAAGCGTGTGCGACGCTTTGACCAAATGAGAAATCCAGGTAGCCGGAGTCCCGCGCTGTACAGCGTGAGGAAGGAAGGTTATCGAGACATCGCCGGTGAGTGCAGCAAACCTCAGCAAAGCCTGAGTGACATCTTCAGCAGCTCCTGTGCTTGAATGAGGACAAGATGTAGATACGGTAAAAGCCCCCGAGTGAAGGTTGCTGCAGCCCACGTCTCTGCTGAGTGCTGTATGCGGGATGGCTGGCCCTACCCAGGGATGGTCCTCGCCAGGCAGGTGACTTGCTGCTTAATCGTATGCAAAACTGTAAAAATTCAAACCACTTTAAGTCACTAAGAGTAGGATGAAATGTAAAGCTTCCTGTGACTTTTTTCTTTTTCGGGAAAGGATATCATTTTCTGGGGCTGCTTGGTTCACATATCTTATTTTTGAATGAACTGCGCTGCTCCGTGTCGCCCGCTGAGCTAACAATTTGTGACAATTACAGTAATTACTCCGCTCCAGCAGCAGTGCCGCTGCCCAAACGTGTTCAAGGAGTGGCTTTACTTAAATGAACGAGAGTACTCTGAACCTGCAAAAACATTTGTGGATATTGAATAATTTAATTTTCTGATTCTACTAATTCAGGGTTGAAATGTAGATAATCTCCTTCATTAAAGGAGCTTTAGGAAAATGGGGAAGGATAGACACTTTGTGAATGAGCAAAGGCTTTGTAGCCACCCTGTGAGAAAACAGTTGTACAGGATGTGAATGTAAGTCTCCTCTGCAATCTGCATATGGCCCCAGGGCAGGACCCAAAGGCAGCACAAGAGCAGGTCACCACCATCCTCGTATGAGCAGCGTGTCTTCATGGCCTTGCTTGCTTTGGGCATGCTTCCCCACCAGCACCAGGTTTGCATCTGCTGGTGAAGAGCCTGATGGAGGTTGCCCACCATAGCTCACCCCAGCTGTGAATGCACCTCCAGGGCGGGGTCTTTCTACATTTGTTCGCCCTGCAAAAGATCGAATAAGCCTTTGCTTCAAAGGAGGCAGTCAGAAAGTGCTTCTCTTAACCAGTTTCTTAGATGTGCTACTTTTTGTCTTGTCCTCTTTCACTCTCTTCACAGCAGTTATCCATCTCTGAGCAGAGCCTGTGACTCCTCTACTGATGGATGTTTGTTCTCGAGGTCGTGATCTTTCAGCCGCGATTTTACACGGAGCCCTTTTCTTCACTTGCACCTTCGTATTTTGACAAGAAGCTGTTGCTTCAAAAGGAAGAGTGAGAACAATACTGAATAGTCCACTTAATAAATGGAAGTGCAGCAAGGGCGCTAGAGGACATGGCTACGCTGGAACTTCCAAATTATGCTGGATGTGAAGCAGGGAGATTATTCTGGATGGGTCCACTTGATTTTGCACCAAGGTCAAGACTGTGGCTTTCTGATGAGGAAGTGGTTGCTTGAATTGCTTCATCAACTATTTACTTCAGGTTTAATGACATCTCAGTATTATTTTTTTCCTCTGTCTGTTCTGGAGGCATTTGCTGCTTGTCACTCCATTTGCTGCTGCAGAGGTCACCCGTGTAACTCTGAAAGGCAACGTATATTCAGAGTTCTGGCAAGGCTGTACCACGCTTTGCCTCTTAATCTGTTAGTGCTACTTTGCAATTTTTAAAACAATTATTTCTCTCCCTCGGTGGTGTTTGCACTCTGGTTTGTCATAGAGCAGTTCCCTTTCTGCAGTTAAAAGCTCCCTTCTGATCCAGAGCTTAAAAAAAAAAAAACTTCTTGCAAAAATAGACTCCTCATGAGGAGTCTATCTTCTACATGACCTTAACTTTTTATTTGTCTCTGCTTCCTTTCTTGGCCCAATATTAAACCAGTTATAAGATGGGTCCCACCTCCATTCCTACACCAGACTTCAGATCCATGCGGTAGACCCTGTTCTGCTTACTCTCACTGCATCAGCAGGCCTGGCAATGGCTGCTTTCATGGTAGCAATTTATGTGAAGCTAACCATGTGGTAATTTTTCCCCCCCTTTCTTAAAAATAAGAACGTGCCCCTTTTCTCAGTGGCGCGCCATGGAGTGGGGTGCCCTGGATGCTTGCTGGCTGCAGTCCTGCACCAGTGATGTTCATGGAAATCCCTCCTGTGAAAAAAGCAGAGCGCAGGGCACAGAGCAGCCGGGCGTTGTGGCCGTTGCCCCCTGCGATGAGGGTGCAGAAGAGTTAAAGCAGCACCGTGACAAAGCTTCGCGGTGCCTGCCGTGCTTCTCCTCCCACCCACGTGCGCTCCACATCCCTCATCCCTTGCAGCCTGCTCCTGGCTGCAAGAGTCCTGTGGCCTGGGAATATTTGTCCTGCACATGACTAGTAAAATATACGTGGGGCAAAAAGTGGGGCTGGCTGCAGAGCAGCAGCTTTTGTCCTTGAAGAATTCAGAGCTTTCAAGCTGATATTCTCCTGCTTGGGATGAAAATGAGCCCTGCAGAGCTCACGGTGCGCCTTCCCAGCTCCCTGGCCTCCTCCACCCATGCCCCAGCCGCCTCCGGCTCTGCTACGTGCCCTGAGCTTGGCCAAGAGTCCTTCTCCACAGCCCTACCGTGTTTACGTTCGTTTTCCTCATCATCTCATTGCATTTCGTTAAACTCCTGGTCAGGCCATTTGAACCCTTGTTTTCAGGTCGTGTTCCTCAGGTCAAGAATTGCTCAGGATTTTTCTTTCTTTCTTTCTTTCTTTCTTTCTTTTTCTTTTTTTTTTTTTCAGTGAAATGTAAGCTGCTGTGGTTTCTTTCCTTTTAGAAAAAGTGCAATTTATTAAAGCCAAAATTGTTGATGAGAGCTGATTTGACAAATTTCTCAGTTCAGAACCATTTCCTTGTGGGGGAAGCACTGAAATTGTTGAAAAAAGCATGTCTGCATTTTTTTTTAAAACAAAAAATGTTTTGATTTAGAGTTCAAAATAAGTTGAAAAATAAGTAGGGCAAAGAAAAAGACTTTTTTTATAAAAAAAAGACAAAACATCTAAATCAAAATGAATCCTACTTTCACACCACAAAAACACAACAATTTTATAGCCTCAATCTGTATTTTTTAACCTTTATTTTCATTTCAGGCCATGAAAAATCCCTAGTTTTGGTATTTGTAATGATTGGAAGGGGGTGTTATTTGGGGGGGTGGCTGTCAGGTCACTGTAGTCTTTTCTTCCTCTCTGGGGAGACTTTGCCTGTACATGCAAAACTACCCATTTGGGGCAGCAGTTTGGACCATGCTGCTGTGAGATCTGCAGAGCACCTGTGGACCCTCCTGGCTCCTTCCTGTCTGGGAAGAGGAGGAAGGATGGGACTCCTTGGAGATGTCCCCGGTGTCCCAAAGTAGCTGCGTTTGGGTCTGCAAAGGGCAGTGAGGAGCCTCTCTCAGCTGGGGAGGGGAAGGGCTCCTCTCTGTAGGGAAAGGAAGATATGCAGGTGCTGGTCCTCATTGCAGGAATAATGAAACAAAACTGGGCCACCGGCGAGGAGGCAGATGCCTCCCATGCCAGCAGTTACAGGAGGATCCCAGGAGGCGATCAGACCACATCCAGGAAAGGGTGATTGGGGAATAGCAGAGGGATGAGGCAGGATTCAGGCTCTGACTCCAGGAACGCTGTTCTCGGATGCATGTCTGTGCTGCGTGGAGGGAGGCACACGTGCTGGATCCTGCTCCTTGGAGAAGCAGGACCTCATCCTTGGCCTCTGCTCTCTGTGTCACAACGAGCTCTCTACTTTCCTCCTCATATCCACTCCAGGGGTTATCTAGGACCACTGATTGATTAAAGCAACGAGAAGGCTTCCGTTATACTGAAGTGACTTTGGAGCAGGTATCGTCAAGTTATGCCTTAATAACACTACCCTGTACCAAGTGCCAAATCGGAGACCTTTAGGAACAGTCCCACTTACTTGATGACTTCAGTGACATTTGAATAAGGCTTATAAGCCTTGATGAAATATTTTACTTTCCAGCAAAATGTAGCTCTTTGAGTTGGACTCTGACAGTAAATCTGCTACCAAATTACCTGCATCACTCAGGCTTTCTGCTGATGAAAAAGGAGCCTCTCTGCTTCTGTCTTCCCTCCTTTCTGAATTCGTGTAGTCTCAGAGAAGGCGAAAAGGTGACGATGAGGTTAGGCAAGGCAAGGAAGATGGCTGATTTGAAGTTTTGGGTCAGGAGCCAATAGTGTATTAATAATCTTCTGTGAATGAGCTGCACTTCTAAATATTACTTTAAATGTTACTTTACTTGAATTCAATAAGGGCAACGCATTGACCTTGTCGAGGTTAATGGCTCAATGATTTACTAAGACAAAGCACATGCAAGATCAAATTGATTCTTGTATTAATTATTTCTCTGGACAATATAAAATGTAGTTTGATGCATCTTCCATGATAACTGGAAAGACATTTTTGCTCATCGGGTTATAGGTGTTCCAGACAGTGATAAGAATAGGGGAGAAGCGTGCGTTGCTCAGGCCGCACTGCTCAGATGTGAGCATTTCTTCCACTACATCTGCAGAGGAAAAAAAAAAAAAAAAACAGTGAAAGAAGTGTAATTCCCATGAAACCTAATGAAAACTGTTTGCTTCTGCCCTGCATTACTTTCCATGCAAAATCTTGGCAGCTGAGAGAAAGCGCAGCACAGTTCAATTTATGGAATCAATTGGGACAGCTCACATGGGTCCGAATTTTAACTCCCTGGAAATCTTTGGCAAAACCTCTGCATCTCCTGGTTAGCATATGCAAATAGGCCTGCGGATACGATCGCTGCCGGAGCGTCAGCGCTGCCGGAGGGTCTGCCCCGCACTGCCCTTCAGGACGGCTCCTCGTCCCACAGCCTTGTCGATACTCGTATCGATGACCTGGAAGAAAATCTAGAATCATTACTAATAAAGAGTGCAGATGGCAGATTGGGAGAGCAGTAAATAATGACGAGGATGGGCCACAGATGCAGAGTGAGCTCGATCGCTCGGCAAATGAGGTGCAATCAAAGTACATCTTTTTTAATGCAGCTAAATATATAGGTACGGGTACCTAGATGAATGTATGCATATACTCATGAGAAATCAGTGTGGCTTGTAAATGCTCCATATGGGTAAATTATGCATTTTGCTAGCATAAATACTTCATTGCTGCCAGGCTGGTAGGTTAGTATAGCTTGAAGGAGAATCATCCTGATCTGTTGCCAGTGTAGTGAAGGTATTCAGCTGCTGGGCGGTGCATCTCCCACGGCAGCCCAGGGTGGCCTGGCCACCAGGGACAAATCCTGGCAGAATAAAGCTTGTTTTGATTAAAGGTTACAAGAAGCTGTTACCATCATCTTGAGATAAGTGGACATCTTGAAATAAGTTTCCAGTTTGCCACACTTTCCCCCCAGGAGTTCTTTGCCCAGGAGAGTGCAATGAGTAGCAACTAGGGGTTCTTCGTGCACGGGCAGGGCACAGCATCGCCCTTATCCAGCACCTGCCTTAGCGCTCTGCGGTCGCATTGTGTTCATTGGTTGGACAGTGTGGGAGAAAAAGGGCTTGGTACCCGGGAATTGTACCTGGGAAGGTCTCAGATAAGGTTTCAAAGCTTCTGAACAGAGGCAGCCAGCTATTTGTCTCCTGTCCTGCTGATGGATTAACCAGGGGTGGAACCATTTACACTCACAGCCTCTGCTAGGCCCAGGTTTTTAGCAGCCGCGATGCAGGACCGGGGCTGTGGACAGTGCATGGACAAGAGCAGGCTCCGTCCCCGTTCCTGCCGCTCGCTGGCTGAGGAGCCGAAAGGACCAGCAAGCAGAGGCTTAGCATTCACCTTCTCTCTGGGTGCATTCAAAAAGTGAGACTTGGCAAGCCGAATCCCAATTTTACCAAGGGGGAACAATGGGATAATGCAGGAAAGAGGCTGGCAGAGAGCCAGGTGGGTGACACCGAGATCCCAGAGCCTGAGCTGAGCTGGCGGCAGGATCCTCCGGGCGAAACGAAGCAGCTGACCCTGAGCGCCCCAGCTCTCCCTGCCTGCCTCGAAGGAGAAACCCCAGGGCTGTTCCAAGCTCCGGGTACTTAGAGGCAGATTTCCAGTGAATTTGTCTGGAGACACACACAGGAGGGATAAACCTTGCAGTGATTTACACCCTATTGCAAAGGCCAGAGTCCGGGGAGGTGTGTGCGGAGAAGGCACGAGCGGGGCTGTGAAGTTTGGGGCATCTCTTCTTGGATGGAAAGCATTAGCACAGCCATTAGTATAATTCTGGAGCTCGATGGGATGTGCCAGTGAGCAAAGTACTCAGCAGACCTGCCTTCCCCTCGCGGCTTGCTCCCTAACCCTGATCGTACACCTGTGACCACCAAATAAACGCTTAACATGCTTCATTTTCTTCCACGTGATGTTGACAGAGCAAGAGAGCTTTATAACGGACTGGTCTGTGACGTGCTTCATTTTTTGCCCCGAAATGGCTGTGCTGTTGGGGAGAATTCAAGACAAGATGCAGATAAATGCAACTGTGTTCCCGTAGGTTCATTACTGCTGTTATGTTAGAAAAAAAGGGCAGAAAAAGATTCAAGGGAAAAAACAAACAAACCACCAGTGTCTTCGTGGGCAGCCTGGTGTTCTGTGCAGCTGTCTCCCTCGGGCAGGGAAGCCAGTTGGTGTAGATTCTCTGGTGTCTACAGTGGGGTTGAGCTCTCACTGATTGAGGCTCTTCCTCAACAGGGACACAAATACCGTGTTTTCACTCTCCTTGCAGCCTGTTTTTATGAAAACTATATTCATAGGAGACACTATCTCTAACCCTGCTGCCTAATTCAGGTGCAAATGATCAACATGTTCAAAACCTACCAGAAGGAGACTAATCCTCCTTCTCTCAAGCACACGCACGAACAGAGAATAATCACGTAAGCCTTGTTTCCTTGGGAAACCAAGCTAAAAAATAGCAGTAACAAAGTAACATACTGCAAGATGTGAAAACAGACCAACAACCCTTCCAGCTGGGGAACGTGAGAGAAGACACCAGCAAAGTCCCCCGAGCTAGCAAGGTCACCGCATGTAGGCTGCCGTTTAGGAAAGGGAGCAGGCGAGCACCTCTCCCCAGGCTGCAAAAGCAGCATGTGAATGTGTGAACGCTTTGCTAGCTGCTCTCTTCGAGCTCCACTGAAGGCAAAATTGCTGTTAATTAATGCTTCGCATAGCAGTATAAATGAGACTGCCGCGGCAAAGAGCGATTTGCAAACGGCCAATTAGGTGTGAAAGTAAACTGTGGATGCCAGCACATGCCCTCCGCAGCGAGGGATCCAGAAGCAGCTGCCCGAGCCGGCAACCCGTGTGTGCACACAACATTCGTGTAACTGCCACCCGCGCAGATGCCACCTGGGAGACTCCCAGGGACATCCCAGGGTAAATACCCGCCTGGAGAGAAAGTTTCTGTGTTAACAAGGGTGAACCTAAACTGAGATCCTCTCGCCTCTCCGCTAAAGAAAGTGAAAGCACGGCTGCAAAGGGCTTTGCTGAAGGGAATCCCAGCAAATTCATCAAGAACTTGACTCAACAGCTCCCCGTTGTTTCCCACCAACACTACAATGCAATGAAAGAGGAGAAAATTGTGAAATCTGCAGCTTGGCTCTCGTCACAACACCTGCGTTGTCTACATAAAGCAAATGAGACATCAAGCGACAGGCCAGATGCTTCCATGTTGATGGCGCATGGAGTGATGCCCACGGGGAGCAACCGAGATGTTTGCCTCCTTGGGGGAAGCCTGCCCCTTTCTGTCGTGCCAGTCTTACTGCAAGGCACTGAACGTGTGGTTCAGCACGTGCTGACTTTCAGCTGGGTTTTGTTGACCTAGGCGAGTCATGCTGAAGTTAAAAGTTTTGACATCGCACTCCTTGATTTCTGCCTGCCATGTAATTAATCCCACAGAGACAAAAATAAAACAACTAGCTGCCTGCAAAGTGATGAGTTGAAGATAGCTCAGAGGGAATCCAAACACCGTGCTCTGGCCTCTTTATTTTGCTTTCATCATTTATTTGGCTATCTCATTTCAGCAGACACACACAAACACACACACACACACACCCCACATCCTGTTTAAGAGTACACAGCATTTTCCTCAGAAAATGATAGAAATCACTATTCAAGATCAAAGCAAAGGCCAGCTTATAAACAAGCTGAGACAAAAAAAGGCAGAAGTGTTCTTCAAATATTTCATCTGAGAAGTTTGCTCACTGTGCGAGGGACTGATGGGATTCCCACTGGCAGCTGTGCAGATCTGTCTGAGAGGGAATTTCAGCTGAAGCAAAGTATACGAGTTCGGTGAGGAGCTGATCTCCAGGAGGCGATAAACAGGCTGTTTCATCAACCAGTATGAGCACTGCAGAGGCATAATTGCTCTTTATAAATAGGTGTGAGCACCAAGGAGGGAGAAGAACTTTGTAGAAGTGATGAAGTGGGATAAGCTGGTTTTGTAACTTAGGCTGGACATTAGGTAAATGTTTCTAACCGTGGAAGAGCAAACTCTGGGAGATCTTTCACATAGAAAAAGAAGAGCAAGAAGTCCATCTAATTTTATAATGGAGCTTGGCACATTTATGACCAGGAATTTGTGAACTGTGGTTGTGCAGGACCAGTGATCCAAACGGTCTCTTCTAGCATTATGTCCAACAGTTGTGGTGGTTTGCTTTCTAGTATTTCAGTAATAAAAAGCTTTTGCTTTTGGCGCTGATGGAGGAACATAGCAAGGCTCCAAAAGCAGTGAATAAGTGAGAAGTCTGTAAAATAACTATTGCAAGGACGAGGGAAAGACCTGGCAAGATCTGAGCAAGGACAGATAAAGCAATGTGGACTCTGCATACCCTAAGGTATTGATTTAATTGGTTCATAAATACGCTTTCTGGATGTCAGTCATTTCCAAACTCAGGGCTGGATGCAGCCATGATGGAGGTGAGGAGATGAAAAGGAAACCTGCATCAAACCAGGTGTTGCTATGAGGAAAGGGGAGAGAAAAGCTACCTCCTCCTGAAGACCTCTGAAAGGGGAGCAACTGGAGAAGCAGCAGGACATTACAGAAAACGTAAAGCAGAAGCAGTGCTGTAAAAGGGACAAGAGGACTTCTTGGTGATTAATACCTTTTTGAACTGAATGGACTAAAAAATAGATGGAAAATGTCTGTGGCTGGCCCTGCCTGGGGTGTGGAGGGGGGAGGAGAGGAGAAGGAGCCTGGCCTTGCACGACAGAGGCCAGGAGGAATTGCAGGTCCACCTCCATGGCTCTGAAGACATGCAATGCCTGTAAGGGGACCTGAAAGGAACAAGTGGGTCATGAATCACCTTGCCACTGAAAACACCTTGTGCTCAGGCAGAGTAAATCTCTACGGGAGAGTGAGGTCCACCCACCATGTTCTCATTTGCCACACTAGTACAGTGGTACTACCTGGCTCGCTGGAGGTGCTGCGCAGAGCCACACACAAAGGGAGAAGAGGCACGCCAGCCCTGACACCTTCAAGAGATTCACGCGGGGCTACGGGGTTCGAGCCCAAGAGGATGAAGTGGCTACACCTTGCTTTCATGTGACATGGTTACAGAGTCAACTGGAGGAAGGGAAGAGAGCAGAAGTGGCTGGGTATACGCTGGGATTTGAGTAAAGCACTTGGTATCAGGCCTCATAATTACGGTGCGTTCAAATTTTCCAGTCGGTGGTAGCTAATTTTGCAAGATGATGATTTTACTATCAGAGAAGCCAAGCATAGCCACAGGAAAGGAACAGTCCAGGTAAGAGAAACCCATCGCTGTCTAAGAGAAGAAGCACCAGTGCAGGGTCTCCCCTCTGCCAGGCTCTTAGTCATAGATAGAGCCCTTATCACCACATGCTGGAATTAACACACTACTGCTATTTTCATGCTGCCTGAAATTAAAGGCAGTTATAGTCCTCTTAAAGGAAAATTTGGGTCAGCTGCTATGAATCAACAGGGCTCCATGGAAGCCCGTAGATTCCTGCTGATCTACACCAGATGGATAATCCAGATGTTTTTGATTTGCACTGGGTTTGCCACTTAGATTTTCATTGCTAACCCTTCCACAAGATTGTATGTAATCCATTAGGATCCACCCACTGCTCTCCAGATAGTCTTCAGAAGCCGAAGGTGCTGTTTGTGTTGGGAGATTGATATCTTGCTGGCAGCATGATTCAGGTTTCCGGCAGCAGGTATGAGGTTTAACTGCAGGAAGTGAGCTTATTTTTAGCTGATGCATTCACTGGAGGTTTGTGTAAATGGATTTTTTTGCTGGGTGTCCTGTTTCTTAGGTAATTGAGTATAAAATTTTAACGCTTGCTTTTAATATGGGACCTACTTTGATGAAATTGCTACTGAGTGGATCCAGGAAATTTCATATCCAGGTAAGTATCCAAAGCTGGAAGAGAAGCATGGACTCACAACGCTGGAGACGGAAGAATTAAGATGTCCATGGGACTTCCCAGCAGCAAATGAGTCTTGGACAAAAAAAAGAATGATGGTTCTGTTTCAGTTTTAGCTTGATTCTTGCAGAGATCACCTTGTTCTGATTTTTCTGATGGCAATTTGGAAAAACAGTGGAAAATAAAAAAAAACATTCTGATGGAAGTTTGGGTTCTGCAGAAGCTGAATTCTCAGCTCAAAAATCAAAACAAAGTCACGATGACAGGAAAATGGTGATCAGCCCTAAGCACTCTACTCACTCGTCTGCAGGAGCCTGGGGCATGAGCTCCTTCCCTCCGCGTGCCTGCGAGGGGAAGGCTGAGACCTGCCCAGCTCGTTTCACGTGGAGCGGGGGGGGGGGGGGGGGGGATCCCTGCAGCCCATCGAAGGGAAGAGGAGAGGATTAGCACTGCGAAGTGGTTTTCATGGGGGAGCAGAGCAGCACTCAAACCAGCGCTGCACACAGATCTCTGCGAGCCCCTAACTCAGCCCGTTCTCCTGCTGATCGAGCGTTCAATAAGCTTTTTACAGCTGCTCCTTTTAGGGCACTTCCGTGCAGGGGGAGGATGGAGGACTGGGTTGGGGGGGGAAGGGTCTTGCTGGAGATCTTGGGGTGCAAAAAAGGGAGCCTTAAAGCTTGGATCCTGTTCGCGTTCATTCCTCCAACAGCTCCAGGAGGGGGAAGCAAGGACCCCTGTCCCCGTCCGCGCCGGCGCGTGCCCGGGGGGGCCCTCGGAGCCCGGGGGTGCCGCGGCCGTGGCGCCCGCTGCGCTCAGCCCGTGCGCGGGCAGACCTGACACGGCGCAGGAGACGTTCGCCCACGCGGAGCTCGTGAGCCGTCTCGAGCGGGGAAGGGAACGAACATGACCGACTGGAAAAGTCTTAACCCTGCTTTCTTTTTCTTTTCTTTTTTCCCCCTCCCTCTGTTTTGCACACACATGCAGAGGGGGAGGAGAGGAGGAGGAGAGCTCTGGGCAGGGGACAAGGAGCCTGGCTGTGCTACAGGGAGGAATTTTTCCCCCGGTCTGGCGTGTGCCTGTGACGCCCGGGTCAGTGCCTTGGGGGAGCCGTTTGGTTATTGCTTTTGGGGCTTTTTAGTTATTGATGCATAAGGGGAACAGCAGCTGGGAATGGAAACCCTGAGCAGACCCAAGGATGGAGGGGAAAATCCCCCCCCTCCCCCGACAGTATTTAGTGATTGATTGCAATCAGCAAGGAGGACGTGCTGCGAGGATACGGAGGCTTGCAAAGACGCCCGTCTCCTCGCAGCTTGGGGAGCAGGTATACCGGCAGAAAATGTTCTGCAGCCGGATGCAACGCCTTCTCCTCTACACGCAGCTCTCCAGTCCGGCCCAGAAATTGAGACTGTAAACTTACAGGAGTTCACAGGGATGCAGCGTGCAGCCACAGACCAAATCGTTTCTTTGCTTTGCAACCTCGCAGCTTCCAAATCTCCTCCCCAGCATAAAAGCACGCTGTACTGAGCAAATGCTCATAGCTGAAAGCGAAAAGCAAAGCATTTTTTTATAATCCACATTATAGCCAACCCATGGGAAATCCTGTTAAAAGATCAGTGAGGATTTTCTGAGTCTAGGAAAATGTTACATCTCAGTCAGAGAGTCATTTGCATCGGCTGGGCTCCTAGAGGATGGGAGCCCTGCAAAAACTCCTAGCAAAAGGCAAAGTGTCCGTATGCTGATCAGTTCCTTGTCCCAGTTTTTTTTCCAAAGGAAGAAAGAAATCCCTTTCTAATGCACCGAAAACATTGTGTGCTGCTTGCAGTTGCTGATTTTTATGTTGTTCATTTCCTCGGTGCCGTGTTGCTAAGGGGGAAACACCTGCCCTGGCAAAAGGACAAAACTCCGGTGATGGAGGAATGATTCCAGCTCCCCGGCGTCCCCAAGGCTCCGATTCCTTATGCTGCAATTTTGACAGATAGCAAATTGAGGTAAAACATCCTTTAGAAACCTAAAAAGCCATTGATGAAGCAGGGCATAAGCAAGGAGCAGGTGGGCACCCACCCATCGAGGTGAAATGGGCTCCCGTGTTCCCTGGCGGGAGATGGGGGACCGTGCCGGGCTCGCGAGGCTTGCTCTTGGCACTGCTGCTGAAGGCTGAGGTGGGAGGGAACATGCCCAAAAAACA
This sequence comes from Rhea pennata, assembly GCF_028389875.1. Taxonomy (NCBI): domain Eukaryota; kingdom Metazoa; phylum Chordata; class Aves; order Rheiformes; family Rheidae; genus Rhea; species Rhea pennata. Next base: position 17,303,778 of record NC_084677.1, on the reverse strand, counting down.
GGTTATTTTTCCTCCCTTTCTATTATTTTTCTTTATTTCCTTGCTCTCTAAGCAAGGTTTGGTTGCTCAGCAGCCTCTTGCTCTGCAGCATTCCCCACCATGCATGGGGGGGATGGAAGAGCACAACCAGCTCACGGGGATGAGCAGGGGGAGCTGGAGCCTTTCCCCCCCGGGATGGGGCACAGACCAACCCAGGGATGGTTCGGGGCCAGTGTCAGTGCCACCCACTGGGGCTGGTTCCTGGCAGGGTGACGTGTGGGACCACCCCGTGCACCCGGGGCAGCACCTTCTCCTTGCACTGACCCCTTCTCAACGCAGCCCTGTCGTCAAACAGGAGCCGCAGTGCTTTATCCCGCTGTCCGGGAGCATCTTTTTGCTGTCTGTGGAGCATCCCTTTGTTTTCCACTCTGGGCCTCTTAATGCTAAAATTAGCAGTGTTTCCCTCTACAAAGCAAGTAATTAGCTCTAGAGAGGGCACAAGGAGAAGCACGAAGAGAAAGGGAGCTCCCCTTATAAAATATTTACTGCCTCAGCCAGCACCTCCTGAGAAATTTTGGAGAACCGTCTAATTAGGCTCCCAGCTCCGCTTCTGGTTCCTGCATCTCCTGCCCTCCTCTTCACTCATTCTTTATTAATGGGGCCTTTGCATGACATAACAGGATGCTCGTTCCTAAGGGGCTTTTTATCCCTTTGTTCTCGCACAAGAAGGGAAAACACCGTTCGCGCTAACAGAAGGGATATTTTCTTTTCTTGAAAGATGTGCAAAAAAAATGTATTTTTAGATACATTTCTATATACGTAAATGTATGCATAGGTCCGGCACCCCCATGTTTGCTGCCACGTCGCCCGCTCCAGGTGGCCCGTGGTGATGGTTGGGGCAGGAGGGTGCAGGGTGCCCTGATTGGCACTGGGTGATGGGCGCTTACAGTGCCGTCGCTTGCCCTGCTCTCACCACTAAACCCCATGTCTTGGTAGCCAAAAAAAGAAATCCGTTGCAAAAGGCCTCATTCCCCATTTTCCTCATATTTATTCTTTAACTTAAAAAATTCCTTTCTTGCAACATCACAGTTTAATACTAGAGGATCAGTTTAAAAACGAAATACGTCAGATCTGAAAAGCGTCCAGCAAAGTCTTATGTGACTTAGAATCTCTTTAATGTCGGAATCAAGTAATTGTTTTATAAAACTAGAATTTGCTAGAAGTGCTTAATGCATTTTTTTTAGTGGGACTGAGTAATAAAGTAATCGTAGATTTATTGCCCTTCTTAAACATCATTATGGGAAAGGTACATTGTTCCACTTGGGACTAGTTAAATATATAGCGTTTTCAAGGATACAACTGGGCGGCACAGATTTATTAATATTTAGAAAGGTGTTGATTCCCTCTCTCTCTCTCTTTTTTTTTTCCCCTCCGCTTGTATTTTGCAGAAGGAATTGAAGCAGCTATGCACTGCCTTACCCAGGGCCTTTAGGGACAAATTGCTGCCTTGGTTCTCCCCGTCACCCAGCGCCTCTGTGGCAGCCCCAGGCAGACGACTGATCCCCATCGCAGTCCCCTGGCACTCGGTCACGGGGGTTTTTCGCCTTTTTTTTTTTTTTTTTCTCCTCCAGTGTAAAGTGAGGCAAAATACTGCTCCAAATTTCTTCATCTAGTGAGCAGACTGCTGAAATAATATTGTCTGGCAAGCTGTTATGTATTTTTTATTACTAGGATAGTAAAATATTGAAATGACTTCCGACAGAAAGAGAAGAGCAAAGGAAAACACCCAGGAGAAATGATTTTATCTCAAAGGCTTTAATTGAATGGTGTAAAACATTTTTATGGTAAAAGAAAGATGATTTATTTTGCTTTGTAATTTGTCTGTACTGTGAAAAAGAGCTCTTTTTGGAAAGCGTTCACGTTCCCGTGTTTACCTGCCGTTGTGGATGGGGGAGGCTGCTCTGCTGTGCCAATGATTTCCGAGGACACTTTTATTCTTTCCCCTCCACCCGTTTTCTCGTATCACTTAAAAATTGCATTTGTTGACATTATTGACTCCCAGGTGAACGGGATTTTCCATCTGGCCACAGTTCGTTAAACGATTTTGATAGTTTCCCAGAGAGTCGTGGCGACACCGTAACTCAGAAAGCGATCCTTGCAGAAGAGCCGTTCAGCCCCGTTTCTCTTCCCTCTGCGTGGCGATGCCCGTGGGTGGAAAGCAGATCTTATTCTGAGGTCTGGACTGGTCCGTCGGTGCACCCAGGCCTCCGCATGCGCTGTCGGCCCGGGGCGGCAAAAGCGGCGTGGTGGCCGGAGCAAGGAGGTCGCGTGGGCTCTCGCCGCAGCGTGGGAGCTTGTGGGGTTACCCCAAAGCAAACGCAGCTCAGGGGAAACGCAGCGAAAGCCGCAGACATGTCCCGTGGTGAAGGACTTCCACCTCCAGGATGGAGCAGAGTAATCGTGGGCACAAGTGGCATCATTTTGGGGGGCTGGAGAAGTGATCCTGCGGGGTTTGATGGTGCTGGCTGGATTTTTTTTTTTTTTTGGCTATCACCAGGCTGGAGCAGGAGCAATCTGAGGCTGCAACTTCCCCATGCTGGCCCAGGATGACACCAGAAAAGGATGCAGGGAGAAAAGAGGCAGAGAGACAGCATCGAGTCCCACCTGGGGCCACCAGGCTCCCACCATGGACCCTTTCCGGCTCCAGGGCTGCCCAGATGGGGCCACGAGCCACACCAAGCTCGGTTTCTGCTCCGGGCCTCGGGTAACCTTTGCTTCGTTGGCACTTCTGATGAAAGCAGCTGCTCTCTTTCTGCTGCAATAGCCTCCTACAGCGAAGGGAAGATGATTGCATTTCATACCTTCCTCTCTCTCATTTGCACTTCTTCGGGGAGGTTGATAGGGCAGGTTGCATCAGAGCAGCTGCGGTCTCGCTGGAGCTTAAAGGAAAGCAAACCACTACCCTGTGCATCTCTTTTGAATCGCTTTAGTGCTTGTGACATGGGCTTGGCTGACCTTGGATGGCTGAGCATCTGCGTCAATGGGAACGGGCTGTTAGCAGCAGCCAAGGGGCAGGTTTTGGGGCTCCATCATCCTGCAGTTCTGATATATGCTCCAAAGAGGGGCTGCAGCCGCCTGGCAAGCCAGTTCCCACCCAAGTACCTCCAAAGTACCTGGGGTCTCCTTCCTTCATCCTGCTGGGGCAGGAGCCAGTACAGCCAAGGACATCTTCTCCAACTAACCTGCCGGTCAAAGGTGACTCTGCATCTCTGATCAAGGGGACAACCCGGTCCCCGTGACCGGGCCAGGGCTGGGCCCATCTGCTCAGATTGCATCGGCTTGAAAGCTGTTGTAATCTTATTGTTTTGCCTGGAGTGCAATTACAGGTCCCGCAGATGGTTTTCTTAGCAGCCTGGTAAAGGCAAGTACGTCCAGGACTGAAAAAACAACCCTGTGATGAAATTATGCAGATTTTTTTTTAAAAAAAACTGTGCTGACTTTTTAAGAACATGCACACTGCATAGCAAATGAAACCTTTGACTTCCCAGGAGTGGCTGAGCAAAACCAGCAAACTGGGGTCATTATAAGGCTCTGGCCCATTCCCAGCCCAGTCCTGGCGGTGCCCTTGCACCAGGCCCGGCAGGAGGCAGGGGCTGCTCCATGGGAACGAGCACAAGCGCCTGCACACAAGTTTGGGGAAGAGTCCCCTGATGTGCACGCTTCTTCATCCATCTCCCTCTTCCTCTCCACCAGACCATGGTCTTCCCATCATGTTCATGCAAGTAACTCTTGCTTGCTGAAGCAAGTGTTACACACATTCCCATAGGGAGAGTTTTGAGGAATTTCTAAAGATTTTTTAAAATTTTCTATCATCTTCCTGGCGCCTGTGGACACCTACTAGGGGAAAACCAGAGGATGCACACACAGCTAGAGATTTCTGCACTTTATTTCTATTGTTTTTTATGAAACACTGCTGTTAAAACTCATCTGCTCACTGGGTGAAATACATGCTCTGTGTTGCTATAGCAACCAGCCAGGCTGTTGGTTACCGCCGGAGGATTCCCAGGCTGACCTCATCGGAGCATCCCGCTGCGCCGTCCCTCCCAACCCTCCCCCCCCCCGCCATGCCGCTACGTGTGCATGCGTCGCACGGCTCCGGGTCCGACCTCCCCGGGTCGCCACTCACCCTCAACCCCCTCCTCCGTCCCCCGGCTCCCGACCCCAGGTCCCCGAGCATGCAAAAGGGTCCCAGCGCAAAGGGTCTGTGTAAGAGCAGGCTGGTCTTTCACAGAAAAGCACCATAACTGTTGCAGGAATGATTTCTATTTCCTTTCTTCATCTAACAGTTCTTTGTCATTTATTTGATGCGAGAAGAAAACTACTCTCTTAAAACGCCCCGGAATGGATTACCATTTAAATATTCCACTTGCGGATTCATGTACGCACATTATATGCTCAGTAAAAAGAGAATCCCTTTGACTACCTCTGACTTCCAAGTGTAAAATCTGCGCATTTTGCAAGCACGCTGCCTCTTAATTGGCAGGAAGCATCTGCATAAATCATAACGCTTCTTTTCCTGGCTTGGCTCAGCACACAGATCAGGGCAGCATTGCAACAAGACCCTCCGAACTGACAGCTGTCAGCTCAGCATCGAAGACTTTTCCAGTCACCGGTTTTGCTTGTCCTTTCCCTGTGTTACTTTGATACTGCACTCTGTTTTCCCACTTGTAGGCGATGTCTCCCCTGGTGAGCAAAAGGCCCCGTTTTACCTGCCTTTGTGCCCAGCAGACTGTTTCCTCCTTCCCGTCTCTCTCCATAAATGAAGCTAGACTCCAAGACGAAGCAGGGTATGGAGCAGGTAGCACTTAGAGCCCCTCGAGGCCGCTCCTCTGGGAGGTAGGGACACAAACTTTGTGTCCGTGCATTGCCCTCATCCTCCTTTTTGGAGGAATGTGCAGCCTCCCTCCTTCCTGCTTCTGCAAAGCAAAAGACCTAAACCGCTGCCGCGGTCCAGTTCTGGGGGATGTAGCACTGATGGTGGGCTTTGACCCGTCTCGAAACCCTTGATCCCTAGACTTGGACTCAGGGGATTTGGAGGATCTCTACACATTCTGGATATGCATCCAAAACGGGGGATATTTTAGCTGGTCGGGGGTGAGCCCACCACCCTTGGGCAAGTTGGAATATCTCAGCTACTCCTCGATCGCAGCTTCTCTTTTTGCCGATAATCATTGGTTCTCCTGTTTGTCCTTGGCGTAAAGGGCATTACAAAACCTGCTGATCAGCAGCTAGCAATTTCCAGGGCATGCGTCAATCATTCCCATTTCCTTTCCTCAGATGCCCTCTTCATACTTCATAACTTTGCGCTGCTTCTTTCAGCCCATCCTATTTTGCAAAAGCTTATTGTGAAGGGTGAAGTAAAGGGCAGCTTCACCCTTTCAAACTGATTGACAGGATTATTGTCATTTCTGCCCAAGTAGTTATCCAGTTTTTGGGGCCTGGCTCATTTTTTTCCCTCCATTAAGAGAAGCAGATGAAACAAATCAGGTTTATTTAGAGAGGCAATGTGGCATTTTTCTGCAGAGCTCCTGATTTCCTCAAACAGCAGCTGGAAGGTCTCTCATTTCCATTCCCAGGGCTATCTCTACAGACATTTCTGTACCCTAAGGAGCTCAAGCCCTTAGCAAGATAGGTCAATGCACTCCTGCTGTGCTCTGCAGGGTGCATTGAAGCATCTGCTCAGCTGTAAGTCGTGATCCCGGACCCATTTTCCCAAGCAGCCAAGGCTGCATGTGTAGCCAGTCCCAGGGAGACTCTTGCTTACTTCTGTCTCTACCAGGTGCCTGTAGTTAGTAGCTCCTAATGGCTCTAGGTCCCTTCCTTATAAAGGAAGAAGCTTAATTACTTTTTCTCTTATACCTGCAAGAAAGCTAATTAATACCCCATTTCTTGCTTGCCCAGGTGGTGGTTGATGGTGACTATTAATAGCCCTGGACTGCAGCAGGGGCCCTGGTCTGTGCTGGGGAGCTTGTGTTGGAGGGAGACAGCTAGTAGCAGCAAGGACCTGATGTTTGAAGAGAAAGGGAGGGGATTGCTAAGGAGGGGTTTTTTTTGGGGGGGGGTCTTACTTTGTGGTGGTTGAGATTTGAAATTTGGTAACTGATCTGCTCCCTTTAAATTCAGTGCGAGGGGGAAATAAAGCTCTTTTACCTGTCTTTAGTTGCTTAATTCAAATGGTGTTGCTGTGGGCTGTTAGTTGAAGACAGATCTGCTAGATCCTTATAGAGCTAGGAGGCAGTGAAGCAGGTGCCATGAGGGCAGAGCTGCTGCTTGGTGCAGATGGACTTTGGGTTCTACCTCTGTCTGCTCACCAGCTTTTCTATAACACTTTTCCCCTTGCTGGAAGAATATGAACTCCCTTCACCTGCCAAACTGTAGGTGCATCCATCTACTTGCTGCTTGGGAGCACAGATGAAAAGAGATCCAGCAGTAAAGGAAAGGACAAATTAATCAGCTGAAAAGGAGCACTGCACCTTAAATGTTTAAGAGCTAGAACCTTTTCTCATGTCCTAGTTTTCATTAAAGAAATAACACTGAAGACTGAGTTTATTGCTTTTCAATGCTATGTACAAGCTCAAAGCTAGCAGATGGCTTTGGACAGGGTCGCAAATGCAGAGCAATGCTGAGATCAATATTCAGCTGAGTAACTGTCAGGAGATACTCAAACGACCTTCTAGAACAAGAAGTGATTTATATGAGGAAACCACCTAGAAAAGACAGCTACTAAGAATTGGTTGGTAAAATGTACTTAGTTGTCTTAATTGTGGTAAGAGTTATTACTGCTGTGAGGGAATAGACTAGTGAGAAAGGAAACAAAGTATGAGGAGACCAGATATGCAGGTAGGGGAGAAAAAGGAAATGTAAGGGATGAAGAGTAATTTTTCAGGAAGGTGACTCAGCCCATGGAGTCAATGTATATCTGGGCATTATATGTTTAGAGGAGGATCATTTTGACTAAGATGCTGGCACAGAGGAACAGCAATGGTGTTTTTAAACACCTTGAAAGGAGATTTAAGAGAACATAAGAAGAGCTAGCCTCATGAGAAAGGACAGAAATGGGATAGGAACTGTGGATTTCAAGCATCTCAACCATGAAATGGAAAATAAACAAATTGGAAAAGCGGCACTTAACAATCAAGTAGTGAATTAAAAATAAAGCTGCTTCCTTTGCTGTGATCTGAGGCTGCCTTATCGTTCCCTGCTGTAGTAGGGTTTGCATGTGCGGAGTGTAATAAAGCAAGCTGTGCTCCCAGGCCGGACAACGAGTGATGCGTGTTGTGCGGCTCGGCAGAAGCCAGTACATTTAAACAGAGATAAGCAGAGTTCCTAATAACTAACCCATAAATAAAAGGCTTTCTGCACAGGAGTCTCTTTATTGTGGAAAAGAAACACAGAGCACCTCCTTTATCTTGTTTTTCAACTACCCTGCAACTTATGACAGATGCTCTTATTAGAGCGGAGAGCCGCCACGACCCATGGAGGAACAAACCTGGGATCCCTTGAATCAAACCCTTTCAAAGAGGGTTTGACAAGAGACTATCACCACGTGGCTGAGCTGAACCAGCTGGCTTCCCATCAGCAGCTGCAGAACTTGACCTGAACTCTGTTACTTGAAAGTCCCTGAGCTTTTCAAAAAGATTCAACTTCCTTTTTGTTCCTCTGTGTAGCAAACCCAGCTGTGGGAGTGCTGAAAAATTAACATCTTATCACATCTGTGCACACGAAAGCTCTTGGAAATGCTCTCATCAGTATGCCACGGGCCAGCCGCAAGTGCTAATAGGCAGAAACAGCCAAGTATATTTTTGCCCATATTCCAACCGTGCTGTATCAAAATATGTCAGCCCAGTGCCAGTTTTCTCTTGCATTTCAGACCTGCTGGAATCCTGGTGCAGAACACCAACAAGTAGAATATGGCAGATAGCAAAAAATCCTGCTTGTATAAATAGTCCATTAGACCGCATCATACAAGCAAGCATTTTTGCTCTTGCAAGAATCCCTGGGAAGTTGGAAACCCAGGATCTGAATTCCACGTTTGGACCTCACCAAGTGCAATTTTCTGATCAGAGAAAAGCTTTTGGAGCTACCTCCGTAAGAGGCCTACAGGAAAAAGTAAGTCAGCCCATGATATAATGGTATTAGATGTCTTGAAGAAAGGGAGAGTAAAGATATTTTTCCCCATGTTCATGCCACCTGCACCAGAATAACATGGGAGGTGGCACAGGCACATGTTGGCCCAGAGCACCATGAGAGGAGCCCTGTGTAAGTGCTTCTCTATGAGGCTATAGATCTGCAGCTCTGATCCTGAAGTGGTGGTACTGCTCACCAGCTGAGTTACCGAAGTGCCTGCGTTATTGCCATGCACTTAGCAGCCCTCACGGGTGTGCTTTCCCTGTACTTCGTCCCTGAGAAATGCAGGTTGAAGAAAGACAATGTTACCTTGCATTTGCAATCACTGAAGACCTTGCACGTGGAAAGATACTGGAGGTCAGCTGATATACTTGGTCGCAACAACCCCATCTCACTGAGAGATGCCTCAAACCAGGCAATTGGATTTTGCTAGCTCAAAGATGCTGTTTGGGAGGTGTTGCCTTCATGGAATAGCTAACTGTGCTTCCTATTGGGATTTTAACCTGGATCTACTCTTATCTCCATATAGGTCTGCTGGCTTAGTTTTGGGTGTCATTTAAGTCTGCTTTCAGCTGGAGATGTATGTCAGAGCACTTGCCTGACTCTGCCTCCAGTGTACCCACTTCTCCACGAACGAGCAGGTAAACAGGTTGATGACTTGGTTGTGCTTCAGCTTTGCACGGTTTTTTCTTCTTTCACAAAGGTTCTCCTGCAAGTGCCCAGTTTAATGGGCAAGTGTCTCTGGAGTGTCTCCACACCAGCGCTGCGGAGGTGATCCAAAGTGTTCGGCTCCTTCTACTCTGGGAAAAGCAAGGGAGTCTCGTTTTCCTTCGGGTGGGAGAGAGCAGCATACTAGAGAGGGAGAGATGGAGAATGAAGTTTACTCCCTTCTAGTTCAGGCAATATAAACTTTCCCATTCCTCTCTGCGTGGCGTAAAAATGACTTACTGTCTTTTAAACGTATTGGTCCTGCAGCACTGAGTCCCACAGGTTACTTGAACACGACGTATTTCCTTCCCTCTTCAGTTAGCTGCCTTTAATCTCATGAAAGCATACAGATCTACCGAATGTCTTTTGACTACCAAAAAGGGAGGAAAAATACTTGTTCTTTTATTTAGTTACAGGATGTTCCAGGGGGTGTGTTTGTCTAAGGAGGGGCTGCCTCAGTGCTGATTGCCAAATCTGATCTTGAAATCCTGGACAAGTCTGATGACCTGTTGTTTGAAATATGATAGAACTCAATTTGCTGCTCAATTCTCAAGACAGAGGGGACAGTGCAGTCACAAATCCCCAACAGACCCTCTGGATTAGGAACCAGAGGACCCAGTCCGCAGCTCCTGGTGCAGACGGCTCTCGCTGAGATAACGCCACATCCCTGGCTGGCAGGAGGGAGATGGTTGAGTGGAAGCAGAAAGCCGAATGGGAGAAGCAACCAGGGCTTGCCAGGCACAAGTTGCTCAACATCATCATATTTCAATATTCATAGAATGCAATTGCCTCTGAAATGTGAAATTGTGCTGTTATCTCCTTATGTGCAGATTTTCTATAAATGCAGATATACTCTCCTCATACGAGAACTCCTTAAATCCCTTCCGTTATTTCCTTCGTAATGAAAGCAAATTCTTTATGAGCTTGTCTTCGTTCTCCCTCTCCCATTGAGGATGGATTTCCCCACCCCCTTCCTCCCCTCCCCAGGTGAGAAAATCCCAGGCTGCACACCCCAAAGCACTGCTTCCGAGGGTACTGTTTCACAGGTTTGTCAGGACTTGAACTCCTCAGAGCCATCACCGTGTTTGACAACCTGGGAGGTTCGCATCCCTGCTAACTTGCAAGGTACAGTGGTGCCTTTTCCTTGACAGACCCACCACAGATTAATGAGAACTTCCATCTGGAAAGCTGAGCTTCCTAAAATTAGTTTCCAAAATTGGGACTACAGGGGGAAGGAGGTTTTTGGCAGGAGAAGCTGTTGCTGCATTATGTGCTAATCATCGGCCCTGCAACTGCTGTCTTCAGGGATGCCTTCAAATGATGAAAGGGGCTCTATTTCTCCCCCAGGTAACCAGAAAAGCTTCACTGCTGGAGAAGCATTGCAAGTTTGAGGTGAAATAAGCACCACCCACCCTTAAATCCACTTACCTGCCTGCTGATGAGGAACTTGATGGGGTTTTTTTCCCCCTCAGCCAAGGAATTTTATCTTTGCTTAAAAAAAAAAAAAATGTTAGGCTCATGTGCCCTCTATGTTTTGTGGTAGGAAAGATGTGTCTTGATTTAATTATTCACCCAGTGAAAACACATTTCACCCCAGGCAGATGGCTGCTGACTGGGACAACTTCTCATTTTCTGGCGACCTCAAGACCTATAGGGACTGTATGTGATGTGATATATAGCTTCTCCTAATCAATCTTTCCGTGCAGGAACAGAGCTGATTTTAATAGCATCCCTGTCCTTGTTTTATCAGGGACTGTCAACAGCATAAAGAAACACCATAATAAATAGAGATACCTAAATACTGAAACCTGGTATTTACCACATTCGGTGCGCATTGCTGAGCTGTTCATCACCAAATGTTACTGAGGTTGCGTAGCAACCAGTGTTTAAAGGTTTGCTGACTCAAAGAGCCACTGTACTTTAAAAGGTTTGGAGTATTTATTTGACAGCCTCTAGTTTCAATGGGTACTTTTTCATCTTCATGCATAGCTGACATTCGTAATGATTATGCAAACAATTTAATTTTGGTTTCCATAAAGCATTTGAATTTTTTTATATTATTATTATTACTGAGGGGAGAGGAAAAAAATTTAGGCCTCTCAACAAAGAGGTCCCAGCGCGTTTGTTACTTTACCGCTGCATTTTCAATCATCCACAATTGCAGCGTGCTGGTCAAAGCGTGGCCTTTTATCAAGACCGGCGGTTCAGCGGCTGCAGACTCGCACACAGCTGCCTTTGGGGCCCAAGGTGAAGCCGCGCCGTGTTGCAGGTTGCTCTGCTTTGCGGGCTCCTCTGCCCACTCCCTGCAATGAAGAAGGCAAAGAAGAAATAATTAAGGGCGATATAAAAGGTTGGCTCGTGGCAGCGTGTTTCCAGGGCTGCTTTCCCAGACACCCCCAACGTTGTTCTGCAAACAAATGTCACCAGAAAGGCAGCTGTCAACTAGGCAGAACAAATTGGAAATAGCTTTTTCCAAAGGTGCATGGGGATGAGGCGTGGTGCCCCCCGTTAGAGGTTTCCGGTGAGGCTGGGAGCCACGCTCGAGGCACGAGCCCCAGGTGGAAGCGGTTCTGAGTTTTATTCCAAGCAGAGCAAAGAAGCTGTCACCATAAAACTGGAGCTTGTCATTAATCACAAACCCAAGCAAGTTTCTGGGGGGTTGAGCTATTGTAGCTAAGATTTTTACTAGAGTGAAAATACCATTGAATAAGATCTGGAATTACAAATTCCAAATCAAATGGCACCATGGCATTTTCCAAAAAAAAAAAAAAAAAAAAAAAAAAAAAAAATCATTCAGAGGCCCCTAGCAATTCCCACGTGTGCTCTGCTGTAGGTGCAGCGCTCAGATGCGTTACGGGAGCTGGCAGCCATTCTCTTGCAGTATATTGCATTATATTATTAAATCCCAAACACTCTGGCCAGCAACGTATTTACTTATATCTATTAATGGAATGAATATTTGATTGATACTCATTTCTGAAGTTAGTTTGTCCTTTGCTTCCCCATGCTTTTGCTGAAAGGTATTGACAGTTTGCAGTTGGTATATTAAGATGATAGCAGAAAGCCAGACCTCAGTGGTTCTGCTTACCTGTTCTGAGCTCCTGTTTGGACACTGAGGGAGTTTTCCAGTGGACTTAGCCCGTTTTAGATAAAGCCCTTAGGGAGAGAAAATAAACAGCACAATTTTTATGCTGGCTTTGGAGGAGGTTCCCTGTAAGCTAGGAGATGGATGACCTGCTCGGGGGAAGATGGGGAGCTGGAGGGGAAGGGATAATTTCTTTATTCATAGGAAAGCCATGGGGATGATGGGCATCTTCTCCGCGGGAAAGCAACGGCAGCGGTGCGCGGCCACGACGCCAGCCTTTGTGCTGCACGTATCTGCCCATCGCTCCCTGATGTCCTGTCCGTGCCACAAGAAAACTAAGCAGCCGCCACGGGTCTTTTCTCTCTGCATGTTTGGATTGCAAATGACATCTCAGCTGAACTTTGCAAGGAAAAAGAAAAAGCAGCCAGAATATGTAGCAACTAGGAAAATGGGTTTGCAGTTGGGCTTTTCAGGCACCGTCAAGGCAGATTTTGCCTCCTGCTGCCAGCTTGATGCACTGTCAGAGAATGCCATATTTAATTAATATTGTATGAAAGGTTACTGGAGAGGACAGTGTGAGTTTTGCTTATTTAAGAAGACTAATTTCTCAAAGTAGATATATTTTAATTAAAGGAAAAGTTACCCTTATGTTCCCTATAGGCAGGGAGAAGCAGTCACATCTGTATTATTTATGTGGAATTTGCCACATCTGAATGCTTTGAATTTTCTCTAACAATTTTTCCCTCTACATTCACCCTTCTGTTTTCTTGTTTCATTTAATGATCTGAAGCAAGACTCTGCACGTTGAAAGCGCTTGCTGCTGTCTGAAGTTTCAGTTGGCACCAGGTTTATTGCTGCAGTTTCTGCAAAATTGCGATGTGTTTCAGGGCTTTGCCCAAGTTACTTTCCCTTACTTGGGTGCTCTGTAGTGACTTCAGCACGACCAGAAAAGATCTCCTCTTTGCAAGATATAAATTAAACAGGAAGGGCATCCCCTGTATGTAGTTCACTGCTGTGCAAACCAAATGCTGCAGCATGAGGATGTGGCTCAAAGGAACCAAAAAACCTGAGAACCAGAGAAGGCCCTGATCTCCACCCTGCACCCAGCTGCTGCCCCGTGCGGAGATCCTTGGGCTTAACCAGCCAGCAGCCCCCAAAAGACTAGGCAGCTCGTTGGCTCTGTGCAGGAAAGAGCTCTTGACCTGTATTTTCCATTCTTGCCAATGGGGTGGGCTGAGCCATATAAATATGTAGGATTAGAGCACATTTCAGGAGAATTGATCATAGTTGCAACACTCTGCAGGTTATTTCTAGGGCTTCCATTCAAGAGGAATTTTTATTTATTTTATTTTATTTATTTTTTTTTTTTTGCAGAACCTCCTGCTTGAGACTAAGCAGTTCTGGTGCACCACGCAGTATCGAGGAGTGCTTCGTTAGGCACTTGTATAAGGAAGGGAGAACGAAAAGGAGCCTGGAGGTCAGTAATTCCCCCAGCAGCTGCTTCACCTCTTTCAGATGCAACACCAGTAGTCATTTCTGACAGAAGAAATGACTTGTAATTATGCTGCCTTGTAACACATAGTGCTATTGCATCCAACATACACCTTGACAATACTTCACACTTAACCCACATAAAAGCACTCAAGCAAATGAAAAGGTTGCCATAGGCAACCTCCTTTTGACATTGCAGCATTAATTGCAAGGCTTCCTGAACGGAGCAGGGATTCCCTACCCAATAACTAACCACATTGACAAGGAGGCAATGGCAGTCAAAATTGAGAAACTAGGCTGAACTTTACCTTCAAATGGTGGTTAAAAAAATAAAAAAATCATAAGCTTTAGCCATTGCAAATCATGAATGACTTTAATTCTATGAAAAGCATAACAATTGTTTTTCTAGCAAGCAGTGTAATGAGCAGAAATGGTAATTGAACAAATGAATTCCAATAGAGACATAATTGATTCTTCAACTCAAAAAGTAATCTTGTAATCCATGATTTTTTTTTTACTGTAATAACTTACAGAAAGCTATTATTAACAGCACCCTCTAACAGTCAGTCTTACTCGGGTTCTCACACTTCCAAATAAATCTCTTCATTAAGGGTAAATAAACTATATTTCCTTTTGCTGGAATTCGGTGAGGGCTGACATTTACGCCATGGATGTGTTTTCTGCTTTCCCTGGGAAAATCGTCTCGTTTTACCGAGTTACAACCTTCAGAAAAATTGCAGTTTTCATATGCTCAATAAAGACTCACTGGAACATTGCAGAGAAATCCCTGAAGATCATTTATGCAACGAGCCTTGTCAGAAGTCTGCAAGCAGCCAAGAAATGACAGTTCTGGATTGCAAGGTTGACCCAGACAGCGGAAGTGAAAGCAGGAAGTCTTTCCTCTGCCGCCAGTGCTCCCCTGGGCTGTGTCCAGCAGGGAAAGGGAGGAAGGTGCCAGATTCCCAAAACAGACAAGAGCTGAATTTGGAGAGGAGGTGGATGGATTATGGACGAGCAGGAACGAGCACGAGGAGCCTTTGGAGATCTCTGGAAAAGGCAGTTTGGTTGTTTTTGACCAGCAGCTAAGATGTTTAGAATAGTGGAGAAGCATTTGTTTTCCAAGGATTATCGCTCTCTGTCTTGCAGCCTCTACATCCCTGAGTCCTGGATGAGAGTCCCAGGGTGGCAGATGCAGTGCAGCACAAACCAAAAACTCTGCTCTTGCATGCAAAGTATTTGTCATCTAACGGATAGTTACCTAATTTCCAAGAGCTCCGTTCCCATCCATTTGCACGGTTGGCTTTGCATATCTCGAGGGAGCAGGATAAGCCAGCTGCCTGAACTTGCTGCAAGGATCCTGAGGCTGAGACTTTTCCCACTCAAAATATGGCCAGCTGGAAGTTCAGCACGTGCCTGTACCTCTTAAGAAAACGATGAAGTCTTCCCTTTTTGAATGCCCCACCCCCATAGCCCCTGCCGACAGGAAGAACAAAATTCACTATAAGCCAAATTTCCAAGAGGGTATATAAGCTACTGAAGCGGTGGGAGGGGCAAGGAGAGGAATTTAAACTGACAAAATCCATATTCACTCTGTTCCTTGATCTTTCTAATTAAAATGTAAAATTAATCTTACTGGCATTAGAATTGGGATTCCCCCCCCCTTGCTTAGGGTAGGAATAAGGACACCTATGTCCATCCTCTTTGTATTATTCTAATTGCTAAATCTAATTAAAACTAGGGGCTGCTAATAACATTTTCGAAGAGGTGGACAGGGCGGCTCTGTGTGATATCAAAGAGGTCGATTATCAGCGGATATCTGAAAACTAGATGCCCAGTGTGTGCTAGCTACAGCTCCTCCTATTGCTCCTGCGGTTGGGCTTGTGACCTACGAGAAGGCGTCTGCCGGACGTCCCTCGCTGCAAGGCCGAGCAAAGACGTGCAGGAGAGGGGCAGGGGAGCAGGCGGGGTGCTCGTTGCCGTGTGGGACCCAGTGGCATTGCTCTCCTCCTCCTCCTGCCCTGCTGCAGCCCTGTCCAGGGCAGAGGAGCCGCACAACGTTCCTAGCCCGCGACGCGGTGGGGTTTCGTGAACAGCGAACTGCTCAGCGCTTGGAAAGCTGTAAAGCTGTTCCTGTGGGATGAGAGGTGAAATGTCCCCCTGCCTTGCTCCAAACACAAATCCTGCCTTGGGCCGATGCCGGCAGCCACGCTCTGGCCCTGGCTGTCCAGCCCAAGGCTTTGGGGTTTGGCCGCAGTAATAGCAGAATATGGTCAAATGAAATGTGCTTTGTAGCTTTGGTCAATCCCAGCGTTGCAAATTTAACTTAAATGAAGGGGAGAGGGATGGGGTGACCAGCTAAAGCTGGTTTGAGGAAAGGAAATATTCCCAAATTATCATCAGCAAAACAGAGGAAACAAGGAAAAAGAACCAGGCAGTCCACAGCACTACAGACAAAAACCGAAACACCTCAGCCTTCCCTAGGTAACACACAACTTTTCTGTTTTCACCATTCTGATGAAAAAGGTTATGAGATCATTCAAAAACAGCAGGGCATGAAGTTCTTGCCTGACTTGCTTGACAGCACCTAAAAATGCATAATTTTCCCTTATATTTGCCCGACTCTGATGTCATCGTGGGAGGGTATCCCTGGCCACGTGCTCCTGGGATGGCTCCATCCTGCTCGGCTCCGCAGAGCCTGTCTTAATCATCTCCTGCAATGTTTTGCAGGGAGCTGCTAACGAAAGACAGAGAGAAGAAACCCGTCTTAGCAAAATCCACATAATGAAATATGACTGAGCTAATGTGTACTGCCACCAATTTCCCAACTTAACGCCTGTGAGCAGCCTAATACAACACACCAGTTGGCAATGCTGTATTAAGTGTTACTTCTTCAAGTCATGCAGCAAAGGGACTTGTCACTTCCATTTCCTTCATGGGTGCAATATTTGCTTTATAATCACATCAAATAAGGGAGGCAATTTTTACTTTATTTTATTTTATTATTGCGCCGGTTGCACGGGGTTTCCACCGGCTTTAAGACTTTCAGGGAGATGAAAAGGATGAGGCAGGCGCACCGGCCGCCCACGCTCGCGCATACGCAGCACCAGCCCTTCCAGCATTTCACCAGCCGACTGAAACATTTTTTTTTTTTGCTTGTGTGAAACTCCCTGCCCACCTTACAGAAGGAGGGGGAGAGGTAGAACTGTCTCAGACAAGCCAGCTATGCGTTTGCATGGAGCTCGGCTTTTAAAAAGTGCCCTAATTAAAGCCTGGGAAATGCCTTTCCCTCCCTGATCGCAGGCAAAGAGCAGCCTGCACCTTGTGCACGGCCCGGGCGCTGCCTGGTCCTCAGCACCCCGGGAGGTGTGTTTCCCTGTGCGCAAGTTCGGATCTACCCTCGGCATTGCACGTGCAGCTTCTGGTGTCTACAGCCTTCTCCAACAAGGGAAAAATGCAAATGCTTTTGCTTTCTTTGATCGACACGATGTTGCATGAAGCATGGACAGAAGCAGGGCTCAGCAACCCGAACTGGTTGCCTCAACAACTCCATGTCCAGGACACATTATCTGTCAAAACCACCCTCCAAAAGCAATTTCCTGGGGTTTTTTTTTTTCTTTCTTTCTTTTGCCAGGGCTATTGCAGTGAGAAAGCTGTTGTAAAACCTTTCTCTGACCTGCCAAACTGGGGAGCAATTGCGATGGCTATTTCTTAAAGGAAGAGTAAATGGAAGCCTGCAGGGCGCAGGGCTGGACGCAGAAAGGACCGAGGTGAGCACATCACGGGCTTGAGGAGGGCTGAAGCTGTAATCCCTGTTGCCAAGGATAAATTATGTCAGCTCTACTGTTTTGGGGTTTTTTTTTTTTTTTTGTTTTGCTCTGTTGAGCATAGAAAATAATACTCCTTCAGTTGTTAACAGTTCCCACTAATGAATTCTTGTTACTCCTGTGGAAGGTAGTAGGTGTTATGTGTATAAGTAGCTTTTGATTAATATGAACATTCAGACAAGACTTGAATCCAGCCCTGGGAGAGGGAGTTTGAAAATCTGGAGCTCAATACTAGTTCTCGCCCAATGTTATGTCATCTGCTTTCATTCTGTTCACTGATGAGGGCTGAAAGTGCCAAAATGCCCAAGGAAAGCTGTTTTTGTGACCTCTGCAACCTGACCAGATGTACGAAGCAGGAGGAACTCACCAGAAATGCTGTTTGCGTTGAATTTCCTGCTCGATTTTGCAAATGCAAGTGGCAGAACCATCATTCAAAGATCACCGTGGGAACTTTCAGTGCTGAGAATCTCAGCTCACAAGAAGAGTGAGTGAGGACAGACTGATAAGTCTGATATGCTGTAGGGGCATTCAGAGACCAAACCACACCGCAGGTCCTTGTGCCAACAACAGTGCAGTCAGGGAGAATCCAGTTCACTCCTGGGCTGGGGAAAGTGGTAGAGGTACAGCAGAGAGGAGGCAGTTTGTTCTTGCTTTTGCAGGCAAGAGGGGGCTTGGCACAGACTTTAGGGCTGCTCCAACCTGCCCCATGCCATAGAGATCCCATAAAACCCCATGCACAACATTCAGCAAACCTCGCTTCAGTGGTGCACTAGTGCCTATATCTGCACCAGTCATCTGAGCTCCCCATGGAAAAGATGGCGTGAGATAGGTACCCAAGATGGTGATTCATCTTGTCCTTATGGTGCTGTCTAAAACAGGTCAATGAATCATGCTCTAAAAATGCCTCTTTCTCCCACAGACTAGCAAGGGAGTTTCAAGGATGAGCTCAGCTGTAGACATCATCTACAGGACTACAGCATAGACATCTAAAGATGCGTTTGCCACCCTACCTCTCTATTTCTTACTTTTGTGGGGGCTGATCCAGGCAAATCATTTCAGAAGCCTGTGGGGCAGGAGAAGCTTTGCTACAGGGAAAGCCTGCAGGACTGTTGAAGGATCCTGATATCTCCTATCAGACTGGTTGAGCTGATGAGCAATGTATCCACATGGTTCTGTATTTCATCGTAACA
This sequence comes from Rhea pennata, assembly GCF_028389875.1. Lineage (NCBI taxonomy): Eukaryota > Metazoa > Chordata > Aves > Rheiformes > Rheidae > Rhea > Rhea pennata. The sequence continues at coordinate 17,285,314 of NC_084677.1, read as the reverse complement.
TCCCTTCCAAAACCAAATGGAGAGGGTTATGTTTTTCTGTAGAGCTCGTTGGGCTGCTTTGGTGTTCCTTTGAGGTTTTGGTCACTGTAGAAGAATTTGATCTCTGGAAAACTTCTCCTGGCATCTTCTCAGCACTTTGAGACATGATTCTATGGTATAAGGCCACCTTCTCCCAGATTGCCTGCTGTCAGCTACTCTCCCTTTGGTGCCTTAGGTCATGTGGACTACTCTTCAGAGACTTCCAGATAGATTCAGCTTTCTCCACTATTTGAGACTGGGAAAGCAGAGGAGTTCAGGCCTCCTGTGGATGGTCCTTCATATGTCCAGGTCCAAGTGACTTCCAAACGTAGTGAATCCCAGCTTGATCATGTCCCACTAACAGCTGGCATAGTAATGAGGAGAAGGTCATTTCAAGAAATCTGTTCTGCAGACTGGCACATAAACAACAGACATTTGGCAGTACAGCCAACATATTCCTAAGCTCTTATAAAAGCTATCAGTGGTGTAAATTATTTTACCTGCACTGGCTTCAGTGGAGTGTCAGAGCTGAAACTTTATTACAATGTTTATTCATTTATTTTCAGGTTTATGTCAACCTAGACATCTGTCTTTACACAGCATATTAATGATACTGCCTATGGCTTCAAATTTAATTTTATGCATGCATGAAAAGCGTAACTTCAGTCATGCCATACACTCCTGATTTACAGGCAGAGGAATAGCAGCTCTACCAGTTTGCAACTGCCTGATTGATGCTGTGGTGTCTGTAACATAAAATTAAATTGAATGGCACTATCTCTGAGAAGAGGACCGTGCAGGTTGGGAAATGCCTTCTGCTGCAACTGTTGGAGGGAAGTAGTGTGGGCATCTTGCTGTGGCAGGTCTCCTGACTGAACGGTGTCTTCTTTTGTGGCTGCCTTGTCTTTTCTTCTGAATGTCTCGGACCACTCAAGTGCTTGTTTTCAAATGCTTAAAAACACAAACATGAACAACAGCACCATTTTCTTGTTCAATCAATGAATCTACTTTTTAGAAGAGCTGTCTTCTTCAGATGATTATGGAATTATCTCCCATCACTGATCTCTGCTACCTAGCACATCGTTCAAGCTTGCAGTCAGCCGCAGGGCATATGAAGCTTCCTGGGCTTCCCCCCAGCCATCAACGGGCCACCTTGCAGTGGGCAACGCACAAACCAGCTCCTCTGGCCATGTGGGGATCTGTTTCTGTTCCACCTCAATACACTTAATATGGATAACAGGATCCTCAGGAAAGCCAGGCAGAAGTCTATCACGAAAGTGTAAAAACATCAGGACCTTTAATTTTTAATTTCACCTCATCAGCTAGCATTGGGGACAACTATATTTCCTGAAATTTTAATTGTCAAACCCATTGACCCATTTCTTTCTGTGTCCCCGGGTGGCAGCACACAATATATTTTTTTGGCTGGCAGGAGAACATATTTCATTCAAGTAGTGGAGTTTTGGAGCTCAGGAAAACAACCCCAGATCCTTTTCAGAAGGGACATGTGGTAACAAGTAAGCACTGATCTTGCATGGGCCGGTTGCTCTCTTCCCTGCTGAACTCAGTGGGTCTCTTCAGTCATAAAAACCTGAAGAATCTGCAGGACAGAGCTGGAGACGCAATGCTGAAAATGAGGGACCTCCCCACATCCCTGCTGCACATGAGGCAGGTTCCCCGACGTCGATCTTTCCAATCAGCCAGGAGTCACTGGTGTTTTCTTACGGAGTGATAGCACCCCTGTTCCACACAGAAACTGGAAAAGGAATGAAAAATGGGAAATCTGAGAGAAAAATTATTTCCTCAAAAGCAAAACCAAGCCGCCAAAACTTTCCAGACAGGGTCAATTTGGTGAAATTACTGTGTGAGTGGTTACAAAGTTCTAAAGCAGCTTTATTCCACCCAAAACGTGTCCTGGCAGCTGAGGCTCTGCCGTTGGCCATTCAACAGCTTAAACAAAGCGCTGAGCAGCAAAAGGCCCCGGTGGCTTCTCAGCTCCCTCGGAAGATGGCAGAACCAGAAATCCTTCTGGGAGGGAGGAAGTCAGGAGGAAATCCTGCCAGATGAGATTCCTAATGCTATTGTGCAGGCTCAGGATGCTCCAATATTTTGGATTATCACAGGAATTTGGGGCTGGGCGCAGAATTGGTTGCACACGGCTGGGAAACGGATCCCAGGGCTCTGTCTGGAGATCATTTCTCATTAAGTACCGAGTCCTGCCTGTCACCCGTGTGATACGTACCTTGTTCAACATGCATACCCAACTAGTCTCACAAAATTGTGTCAACTTGCCATCATTTCAATGCTTCATTTTCATAAAATATACAGTGTCATTTAACAATGAGTAAAATTCTGCTTTGAAAGAGGCTGCCAATCACAGAAAAAAAGTCCTGAAATCCTGTTTTACATGAATATGAATTCAGATCCATATATAAAATAACGTTCTTGTCAATCAGAAGCTGTGTTATAGACACAAATCTGATGTCAAATCCAAGCATAACAAGGCAATGAGCTGAATGACAGATTGTATGGAAGAATTCCAGAATTTGGCTTTAAAATGCATTTGGCCAGACACAGGATTCAACAGCATTTGGAGATGAACTCACCATTTAAAGTTTCAGGTTTCGTTTTTAAAGAAAACAACTCGCTCTACTACCCAGATGGAGGTTTTCTTTGAAAAGATGTCATTAACTTTTAAATTGGCTGATGTCATACATCCCGGATGCATACACACACCTACACACAGAGAGAAGACAAAGAACTTCATAGGAATCCACTTCAAGGTGAAACATAACGCCTTTATGGAAACAAAAACAAAAACCCAGAGAACTCCCCAAAGCAGTCTGGGTATTTAAATGCAGTTTTTAATCTACACATGAAACTCAGTGCGGAGTGGCAGCACCGAGGAGATGCACCCAGCATCTTCCCCAGGAAGCAGCAGTGTGTGTTGCCCTCTAGATGACAGCAACACCACCTACTATATATTCTCTATGGAGATGCCTGCTTTTCCCATCCCACCTCTGGCAGTAATGCTTCACGTGTTTGGCCCTCACTACTTTGAAAATTAAGATTTAATAAGGATTCAGGAAGGTGGCTTCCTTACGCCAGCTTATTGCTAATTAATTATTCAGATATGTGTGAGAGCAAACCTTGAAAAAACTCAGCCAGCATCTCACTAATCTGCAATAACCACCACAATTATTTGCAAATAGATGCATCTCCTTAGATTTAAAATGACAACTCAGTCCTCTGAGTTAAACTCCAGTTGAGATTATTAAAAACATCTATTGGGGTTTTAGCATCTCTGCAGTAAAACTTTCTTCAGTCCCATGCTTGTTAGCACTCGATAGCTAGGTAGATATATTTTTAATAATCAATTGCAATTTAAAGTACCGTAACATCCAACTAGACTCAAATTAAATTTAAATATCCCATATAAATTAATTTTGCATTTAAGGTGTTAATTGAATAAAAATGTTTAGCGCTTTGAAATACTGTTCCTTCAATTCATACTTGAATAAAGGCGTATCACACTACATGCAATGTTGGTTTAAGTGCTCACGCTTTCTGCCTGGGTTCTCCATGTGCTCTTCCACAAACTGTTTTTAAAGCAAATGAAAGGGCCATTGCCATACACCAGGAAACTGGGCCAATTAAATAAATCTAATTAAATTAGCTATTAACTAAATCCAATCACACTCATGCCCCTGTGATCTGCCAGTTGTTCTTAGTTAGTGGCTTCAGATTTACACTACCTTGCAAAGGCAGCAAACAGCTCGCAAGACCAAGCAGCAGGACATTCGTCCCTCTGGCCCAAGACCTGGAAAATAGGTAAGGAAATCTTTCTTTTCCAGAAATTATTTATTTTCTGCAGCAATTGAGTCATTGCTGAGCCAATACTGACAGGATTTGATAGTTATTTGGGTGCATAAAGGGAAAGAGCTTCACATGGGGTCATTGACATTGGGAACCCTCTCCACCACCACTGGCACCAGCTCGTTTCCTGGTCAGCAGTTGCAGCTAGAGGGGAAAGTAAATGGACTATGAAAAGATAACAGCTCTCTCAGAGCTGGGGTCTGCCTTTCTCAGTCTTTCAGTGGGGAAATAGATGTTTAATTCTTCAGTTCTCCTCTCGATACAAGAGTTTTCTACAGCATTAGATTTTAACCAGAACCCCTGCTTTGGCTGTTCATGCTCGCTTTGCGTTTCACTGTCTTTTGGTAGTGCACGCAGAAAGCAGCTTTCTCTGTTGCAGAAATCTCAACACCTTGTAATTCTGTAACTCACTTCCAGGCAGAATTTAACTCTTTTCTTTGTAAATATGAAATTAATATCCCTCTTTGGGTCTTGCTGTCACCAAAATAATCTCTCCTATCCCTAGCTGGCAAGAAGACAACAGCAATTCTTTTTGTGCAGTTCTGCACTTCATGGCTTTTCCTCAACCAGAGTGGACTAAATATTTAAGAGTTTAGGGAAATATATATATATATATGTATATGTGTGTGTGTATGTATGTATGTATGTATATGTGTGTGTGTGTATATATATATATATATATACATATTCACAGAGTAGCTTCACGTCACTTGTAGGAGTCAAATCAAAGGTCAAGCATCAAATAAGGTCTTGGTGCTCACCTCTGAACAGGTAACGGTTGCCAGAATCTCAAATGCCAGTATTCCTCCTTAGTCTCTCATGACTTGCCCAGATTTGAAGGAACTGGGGATATAAACTGGATTCTCTGGAATTCTCTACTGAAAAGGTCACAGTTTCCACATCCAGAATTGCTTGTTCACCATCACAATTAGCAAAAGTACGGAAAATATAGCAGTGCACTCAAAGCAATACACCAAAAACCAGGGGCTTGACTGTCTCTTTTGTTTGTTTTGGATTATCCTTATTGTTATTTTATAATCCTCTGAGTACGTCTTCTTGCAGAGAGGCACTTTAAAAATGCCAGCACTGAGCCATCAGCAATGATCTATCTGAAGACTGGGATTATAGGTCACATCATTTAAATAGAGAAATCAATTGAGATTCATTTTCTGCTTTGCTGTTCTGGGTTCTCTATACCGTTATTTTTATCTTTGTCACACATTCTCAAACCTTCCTGGAAATTAGGGATAGAAAAGGCCTATTAAGTCATCCAACCTCTCTCACCAGATGTAGTACAGGCATGATCCCAGGTGGTTTGGTTTCAGATGTGCCAACCTGCAAACTCCTGCCATTTGCTCAGTGCTCAGCTGTGCAGAAGGGCTGTTCCCCATCGCAGGGACGCGGCAGCAGGCACGTGTGCACGCCTGGAAGGTATGGGACGTGAGCAAAAGGTAAGGCAGCAAAAAAAAGAAGCGCTAAGAGTCACGGTGAGCTTTAACAAAATGGTTGGAAGGAAGAGTGAGCCAGCTTACAAATGTGACCATTACGGGTCTTGTCACAGTGATGGAGAAAGCAGAGCAACAGCAGGTCTGGATGGGAAAAGAGCTATGAGATGGGATTCCCTGTAAGGGAGCAGTCAAAGCACCCAGAAACACATTGAAGCAGAGGCTGGTTTTCCCTTCTGAAGATCTGAGGCCTTTTCTGGCCATGGGTGGTGAAAGTGTAGCGCAACATAGGGGTATTGGGTTTTTGCAGTGGGAGTAGGGGAATTTGGTGGCTGTATTTTTTTTTTTTTTTTTTTTTTGAGGGAGGGAGGGAGCTGGTGTGCCATAAAGAGCTACAGCTGGCTGAACACTTTCCATCAAAATTGGCTTTGGGGTAAATGTGTTTTTCTCAATGTCTCAATGCAAAAAATAATCACTTGCAAATCATCTTGGAAGCCCTCCAAAGCACATCCAGCTCTTTTCACATACCCTGTTTGGGTCCGAGTGAGGGATAAGGCAGCAAACTGCACCCATTTTTAAATGCATTTTATCTGGCAGCCAAACAGTTAATGAAGTATTAAATGCTGAGATAGAGGCTCATGCCCTGCTTGCAAAATGCTGCCGTGTGCTAGGTGTACCCTTGCTGATAAGGCTGAAGATACGCTCTCATGAACCTGTTTAGCCTTTGTCAGGTGAAACCTGCACTGTCGTTTTAAATAAGGTTTTTGCAGTTTATCTTCTGTATTTAACAGTGTGCAAGTCCAGCTCAGTTGCTAGGCAACATTCCCACCAGGTCCTGGGTTTCCTTCCTTTTACAAATGAGAAATAACAAAAATAATAATAATAAAAAAAAATCCCCCTGTGCTCACCAGGATGAGGTAAAGTCCTCTGATTTAGTGATCTTAATTGCCTCCTCCCCTCAGAGGGCTTGATCCTGGTGGGAAAGGAATAAGATCTGTAACTCCCATCACGATTAACAGGGCTTCAAGCCGTGAAAGTAGAATACACCTCTGATACGGAAAGTACTATAAAGGTGTGCTGAAATAGCCCAAACAGCCCCGTTACTCGCGTAAATCAGTGCATACACCTACACGCACCTGCCCTGCAGTAACCAGACCATTGTAGTTAGTGCACAACAGTGTCGCAGACTTGATGCGGATCAAACAGACTCTTAAAACCTCTCTCTCCCTACGGGGTACAGGTGAGGCTTTTTGGGGTGCTCCAAATCTGCATTTTCACACCTTGGTATTTAGAGGTGGCCTCCAAGTTACTCTGAACGCTCCGTTACTCAGAGACATGTTTGGTTTTGCAAAATCCCTGCAATGTATTTTAGCTGTTTGCCGCTCATGCAAACTTCACTCCATTCCAGCAGAGTTTGCTTGGTTTAGGGTGGGGTTTTCTGCTGGTTTTTAGTAAGTAAAAACTGCAGCTGTGAACAAACAACTCCCAACACTTGTGTCATCATGCAATATTTCTAATGATTAGACATAGCCGAGTTTCAGAAGCTTAGGACCAGCTTCCTTCCCATGCCTTTAGCTGCTAGATACGTTTTTAAACGCTTTGCTTTGGGGAGCCTTGGTGCATTCCCGCAGGCCCTTCAAAGTGCTGGAGATTTGCAGCTCCTGCCATCTTCAAGTGAAAGAGTTTCTGCCCTCCCAGAGCTCAAGATCAGAGCTCTGCAGGCAGACAATCCAGCTGCAAGCACCCAAAACCGGATGCCACAGAGCCCGGATGCCTGAATTATCTTGAGCCTAATGGTGAAAACGTGAGAAGAAGAAAAAGCTATTGCAGAAATACCAGCTACATCTGCATTACTGTGGAATGCTTCCTGGCTAAATAGCAGGGCTTGAGGCAACTGAGGCCGAGAGGAATCAGGGCTGATATAGTCCCAGTACAGTCTTCTTTCCCGTGTAGCTGGACCAGTCACACACCAGACTTTTTGCCTAATTTTCCCCAAAGCAGCAGCAGCTCTGCAAAGCCAGCGACAAGTCGAGGCGCTTGCAGGGAGTCGCCTGGTACCGCATCCCTACAGACGATGGGCGAGCAAGTAGAAGAGAGAAGGGAAGAAACACTATTTTAACGTGGAGATTTTGAAATGAAACAATTTGCACGCCTGATCGCAGCCTTTTCAGGGTGTCTCCTCTGCAATAAACATGTTCACACATGCTCTGATCTTGGTGCGAAGCTGCCAAGAAAGCAGAGCCCTGGAAAAAGGAGCTGAGACCAAAGGGAGGGAGCAAAGGTTTGATTTTTGCTATCCTGCTTTCCGCCGATGGAAGATAAAGCCTTTCAAGAGTGTCTTTGATGAAGCTGTTTTCTCAGTAAAACATGATGAATTACAAACTCTGCTGATAGCACTAGCTCATAAGAGGTGGCAGCGCTGAGGCTGCAGACCCGCTCCCGCGCGCCGGCCTTTTGGGCTAGGTGCTGTTTAGGCACCAAGCAGATAATGTTCTCCTTGCTGCAGCTTTTATATACATTAATTTTTTATTTGTTTTATATAACTCATTTGTGGGGTTAAGCTAATAGATGGAAAACAACTCCAGATTGTCCAAAAATTGCAGATATCATTAGGTGATGAATAATCATAATTTCTTTTAATGATTTTAATTAATTTTACTTAGTGACATTTTCAATGATTGTGCAGCGTACTCACTCTGTTCCTCCCCCATCGCTTGGGAGTTTTGCCAGAGGCTTCATTACTTTCAGGTTCCCTTCGGCTTGTCTGTCTGAAGAATGAAGATGCTATCAAAATAAGAACTTGGAGTTGCCATCTGTATCGCAGGAAGTTGTTAACAGCTCGTCATTTAATAACATGCATGGTCTCAAGACACAGAGCCAAGGTTGGCAGGTTCCCCTGAATTCCAGGGATGCAAGCAGGTCAAACTGAGCTCACATTTAGGTTACTGTAAAACCAAACTTTTACAGAACTTCAGAAAAATAAATGCTTCCATAAAATGTGAGCATAACAAAAAAAAAATAATGTTGTTCTGTTTTTTCTAAGCAAACATTTTTCCTGCCTGTCTTGCAGCTGAGATATTGCAATTTTATGCTAGTGCATGTGGCCAGAAATGATACTGAATAGGAACAGATGGGCAATGTATGCAAATCGCTCCAACAAAATGGAGACTAACGAGTTCCCAGTGATCCAGGAATTCCATCCCGGGAAGCCACATGGGTGGCTGGGCAAGCAGCAAAGCTTCCCAGTGCTCTGGATGAGGTTGCTAATGGATAGATGCAGGAAAAAGACCCCTCAAGGGGCTTTGCACATAGCTCATTGGTACCCCAAAGTCAATGCGCTGCTCCAGATGTGGTTGGGAGAAGACCCTCTTGGATAAAAACCGGAGTGAAACTTGAGCAGTTTTGTGGCTTGCAGAGACTCTGCCGCTATTGTCAGCGCGTGCCAACAGCAGGCTTGTAAGGCAGAGCTCCACGGAAGTGCGCTCAGAGCCTTCAGGATCTGACACAGAGTGATATTTGTTTTACGAAAAAGTCCTAGCTTGACAAGCCGAGGGTTGGAATCACCTTTTGCTGTGCCAGATGTGCTTTTCCATGTCCCCAGGTGCATTAAGACATCTTGTCTTCGCTCTAGATCTCTGCTAGCGGTAGGCTCTTGACCGTTCTGCTAAACCAGCTGGAGAGGACAGTGGTTTATACGACATGGCATCAGGGCTAAAGAAATGACCCAAGATGAGGAGCTGCTTCTCGAGTAGTCTGTTCCCCGTTGGAGTAAGACGGCAATGACTCTGCTACCTTTCACATAAGGCTTTAAGCCAGCTCCAACTGAAGATAATAGTAATTCACCCCCTAATTGCAAAAAGGAATTTGAGTAGACCCACTGCTGGCAAAGGGCTGATAACCTCGAGAAAACAGTTAAGGCCATCTTATCGGCTGCTGAATCTCCATTTAAATCGATCGGACTGCTGGTGTGCATCAGCCGAGGCTCTGACCTCCATGTTTGCAGCACCTGCGTCAGCTCTGGGCAGTACAAACTGGAGAACTCCAACTCTACCCTGCGGAAATGTTATTTTTCTAAAACTGTCCGTTGATCTAGCCATAAAATAGAACAAATCCTTAAACTGCTATAAATTGGGATTTTATTATTCCTTATCTACTTTGCAATTTGATTAGTAAATTTATTTGAGCCAAAATGTTATAAAAATGCTCCTTAAAACCCTAATATCATTGGAGTTTGCATTATATGCAGCTAGAAGCCTTGGGAATTGATTACAAGGCAAGGGAATTTTTTTCTAAGTCCCACTTGAAACCCCGCCTGTAACTAAATGGACCCTTCAACTTGTTTCCCACACAACCCTGAGCGCACGAACACAGGTGCTTTGCAGGGAGCTCAGCGGCTGTCTGCACACGCTGCGTGTGCCTGTCCAGGGCAGTGGATCTGCCTCAAGCACCACGAGCTTTCTGTTGGAAGAGCGTATGACTGCTGCCGGCCTGAAGTGTGGGAGAGTGAAGGACACAAAAGATGGATCAAAGCAAGAGCCACTGAGCGCTCTTGTGCTGCAGGAACCAGGGAGCAGAAGGGATCTCCTGGGCCTCGAAAGGCAGCTCCTATTGCTGTGTCCTACAGTCTCCTTCACAGCCCGTATTAACCTCCATTGCCAGACTGGTTCGTTTGTGCATCTCCACCCCAGCGCTGAATAGCTTGTCCACAAACTCCCCTCTATGGAGGCTGAAAACATCCTTTTAGCCTCTTGACAGTTTATACTTATTTGCTCTCATGCCAAAACTGTCCATTAGCTTAAATAGCACTATTCTCCCTTTAATGTTTACCGCTCTGATATATTCATAGAACAATCATTTCCCTGCTTTTGGTGCACCTGAACATGTCTTTTTTATGTCTGGTATCGTAGCAAATGCTTAATGTTCCACTGTTTTCTTTATTACTGTAATTGCTCTGCAGGTTTGAAGTGCATTCACTCATCATTCAAACCTCTGGATGAATATCCATCATTATCTTCTTTTCAGATCTTGTCTCCTATGACACAGCTTGCTGGAAAACCTGGCATCCCTTCCACAGCACACTGCATGACCTTGCAGATGGTTGGTTGTAGGGCAGGACATCAGACATCTGGGGCATTTCCTCCCAATTTTGCACAGATCTTGGGTCAGCCATTGAGCATTAATTCATGGACATTTGACCTTGCAAAACAGTTTCAGATTTCAATTGAAATCGCTTTTCAGTTACTAGTATCCTAATACCAGATAAAAACATCTAGCATGAGAAGTAAGAGGTTACTAAATCTGAACCTTTCACTTTTATGCTAGGGGGACTAGAAAGAACAGAAAGTGACACAGTTGCTCGAATGCCTTTAATTTCTATCTAGTCCTTAGAAAATTTCAGGGACCTAGGATAAATCTAAATCATAAAGTTCTTTGGCTAAACAGCTGTTTTGTCAGCATTTCTCACCATTCACCAGCGCTCTGTTACAGGTCCCGCGCAATACCCTTTGTTTCTATGTGGACGCTGCGTCACCTCGTCTAACACCAACAGTCCTTCAGCCACCATCCTGTGAGCCCCCTTTCTCTGTGACAGCGACCACTGTCCCCTCTACAAAAGCACCTTTTCAAGTGCTCAGCTGGTTTGGAAAGGCCAGCACGCCTTTGCACACACACCTTTGCTGACTCCATGCCAAGGTGAAGCCCTAGGTAAAGCTGTGCCACCATAGGGATAAAATCTTGAGCTGTCTTTTTTCGAGAGGAAAGGGAAAATGTGAAGCCGAACTGTAGAGCTGACACAGCGCTAAAGATTTGAACATTAATGAGGTAGTGGTAAGGAGCCCAAGGAAACAATCAAGGAGGATGCAAAGGTTTACCAGGACTGGGCACCACCAGGAACCCAATGCAGATCAGTCAGCCCCCAGATGGGTTGGACATGGACACCATTAATGATAACAGGGGGAAGAAGGCTCAGCTAGATTCATCAATGAGTTTTTTCTAGATCGTTTCTTTGCTTAATAACTTTCTTCACAGCCCTGAGATTTCCCCCATAATGCGGGAGTTAGTGTCTCCCTTTCCAAAAGGGGCTGTTGAACATTTGCAGGCAGTGAACGGAGGCTTGGCTCACGCACAAGCACAGAGGCCAGGAATGAGTGAAAATACTTCTGGCAACCAAAGGCACCACTCCCAAGTTCCCCCCCTTTGCTGAGGAGATAAAGTTTCATGCAACCTAACAACAACAAAAGTATCCACTTGCACAGAGAAGAAGAAACATCCCAGCCCAAACCTGAACCTGCAAATGAAAATACAACCAAAAATTCAAAAGCATCTTTGCAAGCAATCCAAACCATAGCCACGGGGAACGCAGGCTGCTAAAGAAACAGCACAGTAACCTGAACGCTTGGTGTAAACATCCCAGCGAGTGCTTTGGTTTTCGGGCCGACTGAGTGGAAGGCAATGTATCTGCATGCTGGGCTTGGTATCAAAGCGACTGGAGGAGGTCGGAAGGGGAGTCAGCTGGCTCAGGAACTTTACTTGGAGCTGAGTTACAGCTTCAGGCAACAGAAATGCCTCTCTGAGCCTTGCAGAGTTTCCTATTAAATTTGACATCTCATTTCTATTTTGCAGACGACACTCCATCAGATTGGGATTTTTTGACAGGAGTCCACAAAATCCTTGGAAGCTTTTCCTTCCCAGTACTTCCCATGATGCTTTTTATTTAACTTTAACCCTAAAAAGAGGCCCATATAACCTTGAGATACCACAAGTGCTGCCTTCCAGTATACTCTCCATGGCATTATCCTGTCCTTGAACATCAGGTCATCAAGAAGTACAATATTCTGGCTTTTGTGTCCCACTTGGGACTTGTCCACAGAAAAAAGTTCCAATTAAAATATTTTCATGACATAGATGTCCACTTGGGTTGTACTTTCAAGAGGCCTCTCTTACATGAAGTGTCAAATGGATCTTCAGTTACATCCCTGCAGGAACACGGGGCTGAGCGGCCACCGAGTGCAAACCCACCGGCAATGGGTGCCTTGCTAATGCAGCACATTGGCACAGCTGATTTACACCAGCTGAGGGTATCATGTCTAAACTAAGAATTAGCATAGGAAAAGCTCACTTGCTGTCATAGTAATAACCATAAAAATGACAGACTAATGAATCTTGTGACTCCTGCAAAAGATTTTGCACTGCTGGAAAGATAAAGCAAATTTCATTTGCCCCCAGTTCTTTGATACAGGAGAGGTTTTCTTTTAAACCTGCTATGGCCAGGAATTTCATTCACCCTTTTGCCAGGAGAGCACTATATCTCTGCTGTGATGTGGGAAGACTGCATGTAACAATTAATAAATAATCCTTTAGTGACAGATTTTCCGTAACTTTTTTGTAACCCAGTGACCTGTATAGTCATTCACACCTACACAAAGTCAGAGGAAGCAGTGGAGGTAAGACACTGATAGGAAGGACAGTTTTACAGCCATTTGGCATGACTTTAATACCTACACAAAGCACATGGTGACAGTGAACCAGCCCATTAATACTCATAATCATCCTTGATCATGGGTTCTCCGCTCCAGGATAATGCTAATGCAAGTACAGTATTTTGGCAGCCTAGAAAGACTAATGACTGTTCTGTGCAGTGTAAACCAACCCAGTTCCTATGCGTTGGCCTTGCTTTGCTTGCCAATAAACATTTCCATCACAAAGTTTGAGGCTGTCTGAATTCCAGGTCCCCAGTCCCAGCTCTGACCTTGGGCATCCCTCGGTTCCTCAGTTTCCCTGTCAGTAACGCAGAAATGGTGCTCATATACCCTTTTTTGGAGCCCTTTGAGACCTAGCAGAAAAGCACTGCTTAAGTGCACTTATGATGACAATGTATTATTTATTATTCCCCTAGGAGATTGTTCCACAGCCTAATACATCTCATTGTTAAAAAGCTATTCCTGATATTGAGTATGATTTCTTTCCTTCCCCAATTTCATCCCATTACTCATAGTAATATCCCTTCTCTTTTTTCCTTTCCCAAGGGGAAAGAAAAGGGTTGCATTTTTAAGAAGTGACATTCTGTGACTTGTTTTTACATCAGTAAACTTTTCTTGAACACAGCTGCTAGGCACCTCCAGTGGCCTTGAAAATGATAGTGAAATCTGTTCTGGGAAAACTGCTCTGCCCCTAAACTGGCCATGAAAGTAATTAACTGAAGGGATTAGAAAAAGAACAGAATGTGCAAAAATTCATTTGCTTCCTTCTTGGTTTTGTTTGAATACAAAAACGATCAGCCTCCAAGGTCCTCTAGTATTATTGCACATCCTCATTCATCTGCTAAAAAGAGGCAAGGACTTTGGATGAATTGTACTGTTACTTTTTTAATAAAAATAATATTAAGAGTAAACACTCATGTATTAATTAAATAAACCCTCGACTACTTCCCTGTTATCTTTTTTAACACACTTTGCATTTATGTCCCCAGTGGCTGAGTTTCAAATGCTCATCCAGTAAAACTCTGTCTAGGAGTTCAGCAAACTGAACAGACATTTATTTTCTTCTGGGACAACTCAGTGAAACAGGGAACACATATAAACCTGTCCACAGTGAAAGCAGAAGCATGCAGTACAAAATATGCCTTTTGGCAAGAGGTCAAAAGTGATCCAGTAAGAAATAAATTTTCATATTGAGCAGAAAGGACATTTATCCTCCCTATCAGGCATGCCACCAGTTTTTGCAGCCTTTCTTCAGGACACTTCACCATCAAGACCCTTCCCAAGTTGATCTGCCTCTCAGTGAGACTTGAGGCTGCAAGGCAGGACTCTAATCCTGCAAATAACTTCAGAGGGCTGGATCCCTAGTCCTGCACTTCCCTAGAGACTCGGTGAAGGACCATCGCTGGCAATTCCAGCCTCTGCGCGTGTGTGTCTGTGCATTAGTATTGCAGGTGCAAGGAGACAGTATCAGTAACTGGAGGATTCAGTTCACGCATGTGAACTTTCCCAAAGACAGGAAAATTCCCTGCTGGGGAAAGCATTCAGATCCTTTGATGTAAACCAAACAAGAGACATGTCCCACAGGTCCCAGTCCGCTGGGAGAAACTTTGTTGTGGAGACAACAGGAGACTTGTTGAAAACACTCATGCTGGAAATACTGTTTGGAGAACCAAATTCAAGCCACAAGTTTCTGATCTAGGTCTCCATCAGTGTTTCAGCTCCCCCATGCTGCATGTGAATCAGTACGGGCAGATGATCCAGTCGGCCCTTCTATTCCCAGTGTTCAGTCCCAGCTCTGAGAGAAACCCAGTGCCCTCCCGTTCCTCTCTTTCAGGTGAAATGACTGATGAGGAATACAGAATTATTATATTTTATTTGTTGTTGCTACAGTAGCACCTAAAATCCTATCCAAAGCAGACCATCTCAAGCATGACTGCAACACTATAGTGCCAAGTACTAAAAAGTCAATCCCTACCCAGGCCAGCATATGACTGAATCACTGGAATAGGCAATAAATATGCACCCAGTTACACTCAAGAAAATATAGGAAAAATTCTCTTAAGTCAATGAGTTTTCCAGATTCACAGCAGTTTTGCTGCCTGTCAAGACTGGTGTCTGCCTTGGGTACCTCAGCAGGAAAGCAAGTGTCCTACAGCAGCGGTGGCTCAAGTCCATTATCTTTCGTTCTTTCTTCCAAACACCTAATCCACGTGCTGTTGTGCGGAGCTCCCAACCAGGTTTCCTCATGCTGGAAAGCAGAGCCAGAACTCGATTCTATCTCCTTACCACGCAAGATCAGGGCTGGACTTTTTTCCCTGAATGCCAACAGGTCTTTTCCACTTTTCTGCTAATACTTTTTTCTTCCAGGAAGCACTTCCTTTACGTTGTAATATTTGATAGGCTTGTAATAGAAGGCCATTTTTAAAGACTTTGAAAAAGTCTGAAATGCAAATGTTAATTGTGTCTGGGCTAAGAGGGACATTGCAGTTTATTAACAGTTTTGTCTCTCCTTTTCTACACACAATTGGATAGTGGCAGCCTGTGATTATTTTAACTGACTAATGTGCGTGGAAATCCTTTCATTATGGCAGACTAGCAAAGAAAGAACCTCATATGAGCAAGTGAGCTTGGAAAAAAACAGAGACATGCATGCCATTCCAGCATCCTCCAAACAAGGCAGAGGAGGAAAGGAGAAGGTGGGCAGAAGCCAGGAGGGGACATTAAGGAAGGATTACTGCTCTTCTGAAACAGCAAACAAAATTAAATGGAAATAGAGAGGGAGGTTGAAAACTCAGCTGCTAAATGTTCTGCAACTAAATGTTGTTAAATATTTAAATTCCACAATCAAGCACATTTTTGTTTATTAAAAAAAAATAAAATAAAAGAAAGAGAGGGAGAAGGAAAGAGAAATGCCCAGGAGGAATCCTTGGTTGAGTCATTAAGCAGGGTAATGACATTTCTGCCTCCCTCCGCCCTTCTACAAATGATCATAAGTGAATTGTGTGCAGAGGAGGAATTTCAATTGCTTGGCAGGAGTTGTGCAGGTATGTGGTGGCCTGATCGCCCTTCCTCAGCCCCAGTCAGGCACCGTTGCACCCACCACACCAACAATTCAACCCGAGAGCACGAAGCTCAGGCCTTCTTTGTAAAATGATGGAGCTTCACGGGGACAGGTCAAAAATGCTTGTTCCTGGTCAGGTGTGCAAGGATTCATTTTAACACGCGCACTCAGGATGATCCCATTAAGCCGTATAGCTTATTCCAAGGTAGTTATTGAAGGCAGGGACTAAAATAAGCCACTCTGAAATCTAAGCAAGTGTGCTCCTGTTGGGCTAGGTAATGCTTTAATGCAACTAGTTCTGTTTTAGGAAATTAAATGCATCTGGTCATGAGCAGGCAGATTCATACCTCTTCCCACCCTTGGGTAATAAGCACTATGTCTACTTACTGACTGATACAAATACGGAATAAAATAGGCACCAGGAAGATGGTTGCACCTTCATGAGCATTTCTAAGGAACTACCAACGCCCAAATTGTCAGCGCTGGGTAGCTCTTGGAGCTGACAGAGGAAGCACATTCCAGCGGGGATTTTTTGCTCTTTCAATAGTTGTTTCTCCTCTCAGCTGAGAATGAAGTTACAAATACATATAAAAATGAGTAATGAACAAGACTGAAACAACTTGTTTCAACATTTCCAATTAAAATAAAATGCCTGGGGCTGACCTGAAATTTGTTTTCTCTTTTCATGTGCTTGCCATTTCCCAGTGGAAATTTCAGTGAATCTGATAGTATCTGATAGGCCAACGTGGTAGGTGAATCTTTTTACACAGTTTGATTGTTAATTTGAAATATTTATTCTGAGGTTCTATAAAAAGGTCCTGATTTTCAGTATTCAGAACTTTCCACCAACATCAAGTTGCTTTCAAGTCTCTAAAGTAGCTGCTCAGTCCTGAAGAATTCACATTAACCAAATCTTCCTCACAAGCATGTTAAATGGTTGCACCTCCTCAGAACTCTAACAAAAGCAATAGCAACACTGAAATAGGCAAACACTAAAATAAAATTGCTCATAAACTGAATTCCTCAACCCAGACTCCATTCAAATCATCATTTAAATACAAATTTCCAAACCTATCTCCTGCCAAAAAATAAATGCATTTAAACAGTCCTGAGATGTATGTACAATAACGCCTTGTTCGCCCACTCTAATGAGCCTGAAAAGGAGATAAAATCCTTAGAAAATATTCAAAAATTCTCTTCTATGCTGATATGTAGAAGATGTGAATCTTTCAAAAGAGCTGCTTTTGAAATTCCTGCTCTGCCCCCTTCGTCTCATAGTGAAACTCTGATCATAGTAGACTCATGCCACATCACATGCAAGAAGGAACTGGCTAGTACCCCAGGGCCCTCCCACCCACCAGCATTCAGCAGGTCCTCAGGAACCTCTGATCGTCTCTGGGATTGCTGAGAACTATATTCGCTGAGGAGCAGCACGAACCAAGATCTGGAGACACCACATTGCTGGCTCCAGGCTCTGCACTGCCTCTGAGCCTGGAAAAGCCACTTCTGTATGTCTTCAGCTTCCTCGCGTTCCCTAAGAAGGTAATTTGTTGAGAACTCAGTGAGCAGAACTGCAAGGATCATCCTGATCCCCTGGGGTGAGAGCAGCTGCCTGGGCTGCACGCACAGCTCGTCTTTCCCGTACAGTAGGACATGCTCCCTTTCTCTCCAACTACACTTGAATATGTTTCTGTGCCTTAATATTACTGTTCAGGCATCATGCAGAAAATATAATCTACAGGAAAACTGCCTGCATTCAAAGACATTTTCTCAGCTGCACCTGTATATAGTTAACATTATTTTTCGCTCTGTTTAGTAGCACTGAGGGAGAACAGTTGGTTTCTCTGCTCACCCAAAGCAGGACGCTTTGCAGGGATCTGGTGGTGCATGAATGAATTTGTTCCAGCCTCTTGAGCATGTCTCCCACAGGCAATATTTTATTTTCCACACGGAAACAGCTTGCTCTTTGGAGATGATCAGGCCACTGATGTACCAGAGTGATTTTGCT
Organism: Rhea pennata; assembly: GCF_028389875.1. Classification (NCBI taxonomy): domain Eukaryota; kingdom Metazoa; phylum Chordata; class Aves; order Rheiformes; family Rheidae; genus Rhea; species Rhea pennata. The sequence continues at coordinate 17,267,428 of NC_084677.1, read as the reverse complement.
TATGACCAGAGAAGACTGCCTGGAGGGGTTCCCTCCTATCAATGAAGTAATCGATATGGGAATGTTTCCACCCCATGGGCAGCTGAGGGATGCTCAGGAGCTCTGCAGTGCCAAACATGTTGCACACACCTAGGGACGGATATGCAACCAGTGTTAACTTCGAGGTCCAAGGAGGGCTGTTTTGGGGGAGTTTGTCTGTTGCCAAAGAACACCCACGTATCTTCTTGTTCAACTAAAATTTTCCCTTTTCTGGTGAGTTTTCACATCCTATTGATCATGGCATTTCACCAGCATGGCTAATAGCTAATTATTTTAGCTTAGAGTGCTGGAGAGAAAGTTCCAGGATTCTATTTTTTTCTCCTCTGTTTGCTCCTAAGACATACTCAGCTCTTCTCTTTCTGTCTGGCTCTACTCCGGTCTTCTCCTCTATACTGACTGTGATCACAGCATCAAGTGTGTCCATCACGAGCGCATCCCACAGACAGTGGCTGTGGCTCAGCTGATGGGCACTCACTTGATAACTCCATTGGTTTCAAAGCTAGGACTGTAACCCACAAGTGTCCTGTAAGCAGGCAGCAGCGAGGCTGCAAAGCAATTAAAAGCCTATAGCTGTCACTGAGCAGAGTTATTCATTTAGGTCAAGCCGGAGAGGTGAGTGCAAAGGTACACTGGTACAACTTTTTTGATGTATTGAGGGATTTGAAACATTTACTGTCCACTGGCAAGTCCTCAGATCAGTGTTCCCTACTTTATTCTTCTAAATCTGCCCATTTTCTCAGATCCCTGGACCTTTACCAGGCCGAAGCTGGCCCTTTGCATCTCTCAGGCAGGGGCCATCCCACACTGTGTAGCTGGTGGCTCAGAGCCAGGGCAGTGCCTGTGATTTCAGCATTCATCCGTGTTACGACAATGGTTGGCTTTGTTAGCATTTTCTAAGGGAAAAGCTGCTAAAAAACCTCTAATATTGCATGCCATAGCGGAAAGTTTCAAAATATAGCATAATTAGGAATAGAAAAAGCTCTCTGGCTTTCCTTATATTAGGGATTTGCCACAGTTAGCTTCTCCTGAACCACAAAAATTTACTCCTGGAACCGAGTGAATAGTAGGAACAATTTTCCACAATGAGGCACACACTTGACACCCCAGGGCTCATAAACAACAATTCTTATGTGATAAACCTATTTCTAGGGTCTGTAAGCTCCTCCCTCCAGCTGGCAGAGCCTTGATTTTCCCTTTTGCGATTCAGCTCTTCAGTAATCCCTTTAGTGCATTTTAAGTGTTAATAAACCTTCAGCGAAAATGCAGGAATATGGAAGGCAGGATTAAGTGACCTCTGCAAAATAACCATGAATCTGCCTGGGCCAGTTTGGGCCAGTTGTTCGGCTCCCAACAAGAACTACTGCTTGAGTCCAGGGCTCAGCCCTGATGTGCACTGTGTGCCTTCCCATGGAAACCAGCATCAACTACAAACCCCCAGGGTCAGGCACTGTAGGAGCTGAAGTTCCCCGGGGCACCAGGGGTCAGTGGGCTGCTGGGAAAGTGGGAGGGGTATTTAAGGGGTTGCTGGTGGTGCTGGCAGAGCTTTGCAGGTGGTGAGCTGGTTCTGAGGTGGGTGGTTGTGGGCTGCCTTGCTGGTGGGCACTTCCAAGGGCTGCAGTATGGGGGTGAGGGCTTTCCTGCAGAGGCCCTTGGAAGGGCAGTGCCTGCTCTTGCTTGGTATGGTGGAATGGAGCTTTGCTTTGCCTCTTAAATTAGGAGATTCTGAAGAGGATGAAGGGTCCCCAAAGGGAAATAAAGGTTGGTGTGGTGCCTCCATGGCCAGTGTGAAAGGTGCAATGTAAGGTTGGTGAAGGCACGCTTGTAAGAGGTGCCTTTCAGTGGTGGGATTGACTTTGCAGTGTGTCCAGGTGCTGTGAAGAAGGGGATTACAGCTGTAGGGTGTCCTGGTGTTAGGTTGTGGAAGTCTGTGAGTCTTTCACCTGCACCAGCTTTGCTTCGGCAACAGGCTGGTGCCTCCCTCTTTCAGGAAAAATGAAGTGCTTGATGGGAACATCAATCAGTGGATGTTCATGGTGTGTTTTTGAACCAGAAGGGCTCTGAGGTGAGGGCTTTCTGCTTGCCTAGGGTCCCCCTGTATAGAGTTATACAAAGAAACCTGGGAAGTACTCTGGGTCTGGAATGCCCTGGCTCTGGTGAGACAGCCCGGGTGCTCTTGAGGCAGCAGGCTTCCCATTTAAATGGGTCATTGCAAACCCCTTTATCCCCATCCAAAATATTCCAGTGGGAGTATCCTGCACCAAGATACTCATTGGTATATCCCAAGCTTCCTTGTGGCTAATAGGAAAAGGCAGACAGCTGGAGCCTGTTTGGTGCCTGATCCAACAGGCATCTGGAGAGCTCTGCAGTGTGAAAGGTGGGTCTTTCAGACTGCAAACGTGCATTTTAGTAAGTGGGACAGGGTGCGGGGATAAAATGGACTGTCCCAAGGACACCAGTTCTTCTCTCTGGAGTTGTTGCAGTATCCTGTGTTTTACAAGCTGGAGTCTGGGCTCTGGCGTGGGGTGTCTGAGAGCTGGCCCTGGCCTCCTGTGTTCCTTGCTGCAGTCAGAGCTGGCCTGGAGGTGGGTGCTCCAGACGCTCAGTCAGGGGGAAAACTAACTGTGGATCAACTATGAGATTTTTAGCGAGTCTGAGAAGCTAAGGCTTCCTGGGAGCCTTCTCTGAATCCAGATGAATCTTGACTGTTGGGCAGCTGTAACCCAACCTATGCTTTGAGAATAGCATCCATGTGTGCTGGTATTCTTGATAAAATGTTCCTACATTCACATTTTCCTCTCTGGTTCTCTGTAGGCTACCCAAAAAATGAATGATTCTTGTAACATTTATGTAGTAGTAGCAGCTGAAGCCCTTGCCTTCCTGCTCAGTGCTGTGGCTGAGGAGGAAGGTGGCTCAGGGAATGGTGGAATCTCATGTTGCATTTCTGTAAATCGTGTTACAAGTCTCTCCACGCCGTATTTCTATCTCAGTGGCTTTGAAGGCTAAGTGCTTTTCCAAACAGATCCTGCTTGCATCACTTTGAGTGTATTTTTCTGACTTACAGGCTTCACAAATGCAAGAAGCTTAAATTTTTATGCATTCACAACGAGTTTTCTTCCTATTTGCCAGTGAACTTTGAGCCAGACATAACTGGGCTTAGACTGGAGTGTGTTTTTTCTGTTCTGTATTTGAAAATGGTTTTGTTCAGGTCACTGATGGCTCTTTGAGCCAGAGTAAATATTTGATGGTGGCTTGTGCTGCATTTTTAGCTGTGAAAAATAAAATTATTAAAAGCAAGCAAATCTTAACATACAAAGTGCTTACTGGAGGTGTATGTTAGTAATAGTTTAAAAGGTTGTCAGCTGAAGTAGAAAAGGTGTCCAGAGACTTGAGCAGGTGGGTAGTAACTATGGATTTCCTCATTGCAAATACTAAGGACCAGTCTTGCTTCCTGCCCTACTAAGGTGTCTGTCAGCTGGCTCCAGGCAGCTTCTCATTCATCACCTCATGTAGACCCTGATCCATCTGCGGAGGAGCTGGTGTGCTCAGCTCAACAGGTGCAGGAGCTGGAGCACAACATGAGAATTCACCATAAGGTGCACATCGAAGGCAGTTTCTGTTGTCACGCTTTTACCTTGACAGTGATGTGCTGAGCTCCCAAACTCCCTGAGGATGCTCGACTGGGACTGTGCTGGCAGGGCTCTTGGCAGCAGAGGAGTTTCGTGTTCGTGCTAATGGAGTTCATGCGTTGCAGACTCTTGTACAGTCTTGTCCAACTTGTGGCTGTGCCAAAACTTTGCACTTTTTAACGCCTGGCTATGAACACCTATGTCTGCAAATGGCAGAGCAAATTACAGTCCAGGTGTTCCTCCTTTCCTTCCCAAGCTGGCTCGGGAGGGCGCCTCTGGCTGTTGCATAGTGACCGATTGGAGCTCATAAGGAATACAGAGTTTGTCCTTTAAGTGTGGAACTTCTCTCAAGCACCTGTACTCACCTACCCATGACTACCTCTTGTGCAGTGCTTCAAGCAGGCATCTGTCTTATATCTTCTTTTGGGTCTTTAAAGCTATTCTAGATTCCTGCATCCCCTTGTGACACTCTAGTTTGGGAACAGTAGCCTGTAATTAAAGGCTGTTGAACTGAGGGTTTCGGGCATCCTTTCGTTTTCCATTACTACAGCATGATCGAGAAACTACTGAGTAATCAGTCTTCTCTCTCCGTATCAAACCATCTTACTGTTTCAAGATGTTTTTCTTTGACTTCAAAACCAATTTATTGCAGCTGGAGCTTAATACTGCATTAAATGAGGTGTAAAGGTGGGGAAAATGTTAAATGAAGTCTAATCCTTTCCTAGCATATATAAATATTTTAAAGTAGCTGAGTATTTTCATCAAATTGCTTCCCTAGAGACCTTCTCCAGGACCATAATCGCATATACATTTCAAAGGTTTCTAATATCAACTGAATACTAGAAGAAGAGAATCTCTACCTGTGAGAAAGGGGGTACCATGATGTTTAAACTCAGCTCACTACTTGAGAGCCCAAACCTGTGTGTGTGCTGCTCACTTGAGCCTTTCTAGCCAGTGGCCTGGATGTATATTCCAAAGGGTTGGTTAATGAAACAGAAATCAGTGGTATAGTACCGGAGTAGGAAGTTGCCCAGAGTTGCTCACTGCGGAGTGCAGGGACACAGGCAACTGCCTGTTGCCTCAACAAGCTGGAGCAAATGAAGTGTAACCACATGAATCGCTTTGCCTCAGCTAGCGTGACGGATTACCAAAGAGTGGGAAAAATCTCTTCCAAAAACCTGTTGGTACCCTTGTAAAATGTTATCCTATATCCCTAATCACTTTAGCTGTCTCTTATCTGCAGTTATTTGTCTCTTTGCCTGAAATGGGGATATCCTGCTGTTTAGTCCAGGACCAGGCTTGCTTTTTGGCAAAGCAAACTTTGTTAAATTGTGCCTATATCCTTCCCCCTAAAGCTGCTCTCTCCCTAAAAGTACACCAGAAGTATTTCACAGTTGTAAAAGGAGCAGTAACAGATGCAGGTGCTCTCGAATTATCAGGACAAGCAAGCTGCTTCCCAAAGTGCAGGAAGAAGAGCCATGTGTATCTCAAGCTGGGGAAGGAGCAGCTCCAGTGAGAACAGCGTGGTGACAGAGACCTGGTGATGAGTAACTGCATCTGAAGAGTAAATGAGACTTTCAGAAATCAGTGTGCACCGATCTGAGATTGAACCTGAAGAATTGTTCTCAGGAAGCTGTTTTCAAAAAGTGACAGCCGTTGAGTTGTATGCAGCTTGCAGCCCTACTTGAGGAATGAAGATCCAGCATGTCTGTAACACTGAGCTGTGAAAAGCTTACTTGAACTGGTTGTGGTTTCTTTACTTCTGGGACTTTCTGATGCTTGCTGTCAAAATGTATGAGAGGGTTTTCGTGCAGCTTGCTCTTGCCACATGAGATGCAAGCAGAGGTCTAAGGCAGGAGAGGCAAGATTCTTCCGCTTAAGCACCTATATGGTGGGTTGCCTTCAAGGGAAGAAAAGTGTTGCGAGGACATGAGCAGGGGGATGCAGCTCTGCATCTGGGGAACTCTTCCACTGGCTGGCAGGGAAGACCTGTGACTGGAACCTCTGGCTTGGTCTCAGCTCCTTTCTTGGGCTGACCGCTGATGTGTCCCAGAGCCATCTGGTTTGGAAAAGGTTTGCTTTGTAGAGTGTGTGGCATGGTAATAATCAGGTTGAACCACTACCTCAATAACTAATTAATCTGTTGGAAAGAATAAAAACCCATGTATCAGTCTATTTAAGAGTCTCTCAGACTACAAAGAAATCTGCAATGATTTGATAGCTGAGGCTTTCCTTGTCACAAGAACAGAGGGTAAGTAGCTATTCCTTTCAGCAGCCTAGGGAGGCTTCTAGCCAAGACTGAGAGATTAAGAGAAGCTACCTGGCAGGCAAGTTCCCTTTTAAAGGGGAAAAACAGGCTTTTAAGCTTTTGTAGCAAGGGAGGACTGAACAGAACACACAGGAAACCAGAGATGTTTAATATGCTTTCCTGGTTGCAAGGGTAATAGAGTAGGAAAGAATTAGGGAAAAAAAATCCTTTGTTTTACTTTTTGAACTATTGTAGCATGACAAGTAAATGTTGTGTAGTACAGGCATATTCTAATTGTGCTTAATCACTTCTGGCTTACTTGCTGTCTTGGCTTTTTCCAAGATTGCAGTGAGGAGTTTACTTCTCTAAGTGACCTCAGAGGTTCCTCTGGCTCCACCTTTATTAGCACATAAGTATTTTAGGAAGATCTGAGCACAAAGCCTCAACTGCAGTGATGGATATAAGATCCGAAGTGCCAGAGTAACTTCTCCATAAGCCTTGTTTACTTTTAGTTGGCTTCATGCTGCAGTATCCCTTGGACGCTCTTGAGCACAAGGTGTCCTGATCTTGAGCACAGGACACCACACAACTCAGTGGGTGTCCTGTGCTCAAGATCAGAGAGAGGCAATGTGGCTCTGGTGAGGAAAGTTGTTTCTTAGTGAAAAATGCGATTTTCTCAGTATTGTAGTAGTAAAGTACTCTGTTCATCTGTGTGGTTTGAACTCTTGGTTAACCAAGACTTTGTGCCAGTCTGGGTTGGAGATTCCTGTTTCAGATCCCTGGTTGCATCTAGAGTTCTTGGTCTGCTTTTGCCCTCAGTACACACTGGTGACTATCAGATTGACCGCTCTCAGTATTGAGAGGCCTGGGTGAGTATGGGTACACATAACTCTCCAGAGAATAAGATCTAGAGCCATTGATCCCCATGGGTTGGTATTGACCCCTCTCCATCTCAGCTGGCATCTATAGGTTTTTTGCTCTGGGACAGGTTTTGCTGTTGGTGAGGCATCAGCACCCACAGCCACAAATAGCTCCCAAACTGGTGAGCCATCGATGCCTATCAATTTCCAGACTTATTGATAGGGATCAATATCGATAGGTATCGATCCCTCTCACTAGGCATGAATTTCACTTGCTCTTGCCTAGCTTTCACTCTGAGAGCAATTTTACTCTTGGTAGGCACCAGAGCTTATAAACTGACTGTGTTCGGTTTAACAGGTCTAAATGAGTATCGAGCTACCAGCCCTCCCCCCTGAGACTGTCAGATTAAACCTGAAAGAAGCTGATGCATCTACAGAAACTGGCTGCAGAAGTCGTCAGCAGGCAATGCTTTAACCCTTGAATTTGTATCAAAACACAACTCTCCTCCTGTCCTCTTCTGGAGAAACAAGGACTCTGCTGGACATGGATATTTGGGTGAGTGCTATGACAGCACCTCCCTGGCAATGACTCTTGACACAGTAGAAACCTTGAAAGGTTCTCGTGTAGTCAGGTCTTTGCAGTGAATGCTGACAGGCTTCCTGCTCCCACAGCCATCTAGTTGCTGTTCTACAAATCCTAGTCTTTTCAGGATTATTTACATTATGTCCAACATGGCTAGTCAGTTTGGGGAGCACTTGGAAGGATCTCAAACAGTGAGCTACTAATTAACATTCCCTCCCTGGCTGAGAGGGGACTGCAATCTCTTGTTTTTCTCTTAAATTTAAGAAGCTGAGGAGCCATGCAGGGAAGCTGTGCTCTGCTGCCTGCAAAGCTGGCATACTTTCTCCTGGGGCATCTTGTATCTATTCTTTGCTGCTCTTCCTCCCATGCTAAAGAGGTGGTGTCTCTAATGCCTCTTCTGCTGCCTCTTATGGAAATGCTTCCTCAAAAGAAGAGTGAATCCTGTGTCTCTGAGCAGAAGGAAGCAGCACAGAAGCTAGCACAGCAAGTCACTCCAACCTGGGGATCCAGTTTAAATAATGCTTCTGAGAGTTAAACCCACTTGGTCATACATAAGAACTGAAGCATATTAGCATGAAGAGCTCTTCTCTGATAGCTAAACCCATCTGTCCTCTGAACAAAATGGTTTTGCAATATAGTCTGGTCTCCATGACTCTTCTGTGGTTCTCCCAGCTTCTCATTCTGCTACAAAAGCTGACCCTTAAGAAACTTTGACCTTGCTTTTAGTGTTTAGCTTCTACTACTAGATGACAGCAGAGCTTAGCCAGCTAGCTTGTGGGTCCAAGCACATCCCTTGGTTAGCTGGTCAGCATTGTGACCTGGCTGCTAACATGTATTTTGGTGAACGCGGGGTTGTAAATGCTGTGGTCTTAAGCCTAGGTTCTTCAGTAAAAACTGCATAGTGAGTATTTTTACATTTCTGGCTCTCTAAGCCTAGTGCCAATTTGCTATGAAAAGTACATTCAAGATTTCAGAGTTTTAATAAATCAGGGTGACACATGGAGGCTCCACTGACTGAACCAAGGGAAAGTAGAGATCTTAGAGGAGTGTATCTCACTGAGTTGCAAAGGAATCAAAGCTGGGAGGCCAGTAGGCACTTCCTGAGCAGCGTCTTGCTATTTAGTGACCTGTCTTAGATGTTTTATTGTACAGTGAAGAAGCTTTTGAAACAATCTTCAGAGCTGCTGTGAGCTGGTAGCAAACCTAGGCAACACTTTTAAAGGTACATCATGCCCTAGAGGCCCAAATGTGTGAACTGACTTGATAATTGTGCTTGTTCCAATATTTGAGGCAGTTTAATATTAAACCTATTCAAATAGTGAGGCTCTCTTACAATAAGATAGATTTACACATGTCACTTTGTTCTACTGCTCCAGGATCCCCAGGGCTCTCTTGCTATAGTCATGTTCTCCCTCTGCCATGGCCTTTCCAGTCAACACTGGCCCTAAATCAACACTGCTGCGGTGGTGGGATGCGCACGACACCATTGCTGTCTTGTGCTGTCACACATGGGAGGGCACTGAGTAGTGACCTCATCTAGCGTGAGTGGTGGTGTATGAATGAATGCAGTCCTGGGACATGTGGCACTGCTGTTGTAATGCTGCAGCTGACTGAGGGCGCCCCTGGTCTGCAGCAAAGATGCACATTAGCACCTAATAACTTTCTTTTATGGGGTTGCAGGAGGGTGCTTCTGTCATCCCCTACAGCGAGATGTGTTTAGTATGAGCTCAGAAGGAAGTTCTTACCTGATGAAAGGAGCAGTGTAAAAGTTGCATTTTTCTTCTTTTTGATGTTCTCTTTGGCCACCCTGGTATTTTCATGTTGTTGAGAGCCTTAGACCTGTACCCACACAGCAGAGTGTTTTGAGTTGCTTCTTGCTGTTGCCTCCTTATCGCGGCAAAATTGCCTCTTGGATGTGTTTCCAGGTACTAACCCCTGCTTGGAGCCTCCGACTTAAAGGCACACTGTCGCATGTGGGTATGAGCATGTGAACTGATCTAATAACTGGGCTTCCTCTGAAGGAGGCTGATCTCTACCTGGTTGTAGGTCCCTGCTCTGGGCAGCATGTTGATCCATTTCATTACCTGTCCTTTGGGTGGTTCCTGCAGGTCAGAGTCCCATTCCTGTATGTTGTTCTTCTCTTGCCTGACTCATGCTCTGGATAAAAATCGCATCTCCAAGGCTGTCAATCTGGCATCTCTCAGTAGTGCTAAATCTATCTCTAAGGCTTTCCCCACTCCCTCTGTGCCCCAGATATAAGCTGCCATCCATCATCATTCAGCTTTTCCAGCAGTGTCTGACATGCTGTGACAAGTTGCTCTAGCTGTTCGTAGCAAAGGGGAACCTCCAGAGCCATAAATATTGCTGTAAAGGGGGAAGGGTGCAAATCCATATTTTAAAATTGCCTTGTATGGAAAGGCAGGGATGTGTATGTGGTCTATGTTACAGGCTGTGGAAAAGTAGAAAATTATAAGGCATAAAACCTGTGCTTAAAAAGCTCAGGTGTGAGTAGAGAATGGAAGCAGTGGTGTGGTGCAGGCAGATGCAACTTGGTGCTAAATTCATGGGGAGGCTGTGCCATGCTGTGGCTCGTGATAGATGGTCTTGCTTTCTTGGGCAGTGCTCTGGCAGCTCCGGGCTGTGCCTGCCCTGATGTAGCTACCAGGCTGTCCTCCCTTCCTGGCTGTGGGAGGAGCTGGATGTTTCTGCTGCTGCCCGCATAGGAAGCCCCAAAGTCACCGTAGGAACCATCCTGTCCATGAGATGCTTCAGCCGAAGTCAAGACCGGAGTATTACTCATCCTTAGCCCTGTGAAATTGAAGTAGTTGGGAAATTTCAGCCAGATTGATGTCTTTATTTATGCTGAGTGGTACTTTATACCAGCCTGCTGAAGCAAATCACCATGATTAAATGTCAGAAGCTGGTTTCTTGTAACCTTTGGTAGGAAAACTTCCCTGTCTGGAGGAGTATTTCAGGGATGAAATACTCTCCAGTGCAGTGTGTGAATTTAAACCCTCTTAAAATAAAATACATTTATGGGTTCCGAATAGGGTTTAATGTATTAGTTAGATGACATGCAGATAAGTGCAAGTCTCCTGTCTGGGAAGAACTTTCTCAGAAGGGTAAATAACCTCCTTTCATGCTGAAAATCCACTTTCCTCCTCTTCCCCCCCCACCCCACCAAAGGCATGGCTTGTAAATGTTTTTGATAATCTTCAAAAGAAAACTACAGTCCTTTCTTGGTTCTCCTGATGTCCAGAGCAGATCCTTGGTTCTCTTGGCTTTGCTTTTGCCCTGGTTGCCTGGACTGGCTGCTCTAAATACAAATAGCACTATGGAGGCCAGTGTAAATACACAACATTCCTCGTTGCAGTGGAGTTGTTATAGCCCTAAAAAGCTTTCAGTACTGCTGTGTAGATGCAGGTCTGCTAACATCAAAAGTGCCATCTCTGTGGACGATTAGTGGTGCCTGCATCGCAGTTCAGGCCCTGTCATCCCAGCCCGTGCTGAACCACTTAAACCGCTGATATGCAAGGTATTGCTTTGGATTGTCACCTCTTCTCTATCTAGTTTTTAACCTTAGGCATTAAGGATCTTAGGCTTTATCACACTCAGCTTTGAGTCTGTTCCTACACCTAACGCTTCCATAACACTGTACAAATGTTCTCGATGTCAGCCAAAATCTCCTTTGCCATTTAACTTCCTGTGATTGACTGCTAATAGGTTACAATTCCTTAGTAACAGGAAGTCCTAAATCTAGCATCTCTTGTCCTTGCTGTCATCTTCCAGGAATCAAAAGCTATATCCTCAGGTACCATAAATCTGTGCAGCTCTGTTAGCTCCAGGCAGGAAAAACAAGCAGCCCAGTTCTTTAGCAGTTCTCTGGATCTAAGTAACAAAGACTGTCTTTGCTTTCAGGTCACTTAAAAAATAGCTCTTCTAGTCTCTCCAGGAGATTAATACTTAGGAGAGAGGCACAAAAGCTTTGCCACCTTCTAACAAATTACACAGACATGACAGAAGTTGTCTAATGGGGACATCTTATTTATAGGATTAATGACACATCTGAAACAAGCTGTCTTACCTGGAAAGAGCTGTCTTAGTGCTAACAGAGGATCTGGTGTGTGGTTTAAAAAGCCCCCTCAAATCTGCCATGGTTCAGTTGCAGGAAATATTTGCTTTAGGTAGGTTGTTCCCAATATTTTGACCTATTAGTGATGGTGATCAGTATTTAAGGATCATTGCTTGAGAACAAGTGTAGATTATATGGTGCCAGGCTGCCTCCAAAAGAGGTTTGAGTAGGGAAGAGACGGTGGTTGAAAAACAAAGATGAAATATTGTGGGGAACATCTGCATCAGAGGATGTGCTACCTGTCAGTGTGTCTTTAGGCACATGTACACATGGGCTTTCTTCTCAGCCTCTTTCCTCCCCCCTCTCCCCAATCTTTTCCTGAAAATAATGCCACAGTGGCAATTCCCACAGTACTGCAGGAGCGGGCTCCTCCCATAGCACATCTCACCGTGGAGACTGCTGAGTGTGTTCCTGCTTCTGCCAAAATCAGATGTGAGAATCCAGGGATCCCTCCTTCTTGGTCTACGAAGGTTTAACTTGTTCAGCTGAGCGACCTCTGTTAGTTTGCAGGATTAATTGGTGAATTTAACTAGAAGCAAAACAAGCCAGGAAAACAATTAAACTATTGATTCAAAATACTGCCACTGTTAGGAAGAAACCTACAGACAAGCTATGCTAATAAAACTACACGGATTAATCAATTGCTGTCAGTAGTCTCAGTCTAGGCAGGAGCTCGGTGTTTGCTGTTGTTTAAGTCGCCTTGGGTTTAGACAATGCTAGTTGTGTGTTGCTGAAGCTGTGCATCCCTGAGCGGGAGCAGGGTGTGGTGCACACAGCTGTTCTTGGAATGTTCCCCTGTGAAAATTATTGCAGTTTAGGATAAGTTTCGCTCTACAGTTGTGCATGGATATCTGGGATCACCAAGACTGTCTATAAAGGGGTATATGTTGTTGCACACAAACAAGTTGCTGAGATATTGAGATACCAGTCCTAGCAAGAATCTGGGCCAATTCAATCATTAGCCACTGGATTCTGATCTTTCGATCATCTCTCATCTTCCAAATGGCTCTGTCTGAACAACAGTGGTGTCTGATGAGCTCTAAATCTTGCTTGACTCTTTCAAAGTGAGCTCTTGCCAGATTGTCACTGAAGAGGCTGGAGAAGCAATGAATATCCAGAGCCTTGATGTGGGTTCTGGGTGGCATTGGTGCAAAGACAGACAAAGAGCAACCTCTGCCACAGAAAAAACACAGGCCCTGGCTGCACAGAAATGGTAAGTTTAAGCTATTTAGCGATTCTAAGAATTTCCCTGTTATAAGCAGTTCTAAATCTACCTGCCTTTAATTCTTTGGGGTTGGAGGAGGGCAAGAGCAATCTGGGTGTGCAGTCCCTGGGCCAAACGGACTCTTTTGAATTACTAGTAACCAGACCTGTGGATGACCACAGTCCATGCTCCACAGAACAGTTTGAAATGTGCAGGAAGCTTCTAACATCTGGTGTAAAAGGTCTTATTGTCTGTGTTATCATTCATCCAGGTTTTCTACTTGAGTAAGTTATTGAGTTGGTTGGAACTTCAGTTTTCATTACACTGAAATACAGTCACCCTCCTCTCCTAGAGGTCTACAGCACTTCCTATCTGCTGAAACTCTTATGGGGCAGAGTTTTCCCCATCTGGACTGTGCTTTTGTTCACATGAAAATGCATCTTAAACTGGCTGATTTATGCTGAAATGTAACTTTGACTGTTGAGTTCTCCATCTGGACTTCATGAAGTCGTCTTCTATATATTCTGATAGTTAGAAGAGCTAGGATGTCTGTTACTGAATTGAGATTTTTGATGGGAAACCTTAGTGTGGGGCCCTGTTCCAAATAGGGCTAAAAGGGATTTCTTTTAAAAGTAACCTGGGTTTCCTCTGGAGTGGAAACTCTGATGTTCAACCAGCTCTGATGAATAGGTTCTTGGAAGTTCAGCACAGCGGGCTGCATTTTTTTTCAGTGTTCACATGGGTGTAATACGTTGTATTGCAAAGTAAATCCCTTGACTGCTCAGACTAATGTGCTCCAATTTCTTTAGCGTTTGGCCTACTATTTCAGAAAGAAAAATGTCACTGCTGACCTAAATAAGATTTTCTTCTAAGAGGCTCTGGGGTAAAACCTGCCTCTATTGAAATCTAGCAGTGGTTCTTGCTGGGATTACAGTGGAGCCAGCTCCATGCTTTCAGTGCAGCTGTGTGCCCATTACAGATAATAGGCTTCCAGAAGAGTGCAGTCAGCAATGAAAGGTGAGCCTCAAAGCTTCAGAAGGTCTGTTTAATGAGGCCCTCAAAATTTGGATGTGCAATGGGATTTCTTGTGCCCAGGCTGGAACTGCAGTGCAAATGAGTTTTCTTCTGGCTCTTCTCATCTGAGCTGGAAGCATCCTGGGAACAGATGCTGTGTTGCAGCTTCTCCAGTTGAAGCCAAAACCCCAAAGTGTGGCAGGTGGAGAAGATGTGGAATTGGTCATAAAACTAAAAATGGAGAGAAGGCTTCTAATTCTTTAGAGTAAGTCCGAGAAGAAGCACTTGTCTTCATACAACACAACTTTTCCTAGCAGGTCTTTTGGAGAAGCTTCCTTCACAAACAAGTACCTTTGCAATGAGGATTTGTTTCCAGAACTAGTTGGCCCTTTGAGTGTAGACATGAGAACAAGGACCCTGGGTTCAGCTGTTGTCAGGCTGAGCAGAGTGCTCTCATTCCTCTGAACATGTCTCTGCGTTTGTAACTCCAGGGCACGAAGAAGGTGTCCCAGAGCAGCAGGGAAATCCTTGTTGGGTTAGGAGGTTTTAGTGTGGTGCATGGGACAATGGGGCAAGAACACTTTGAGAATACTTAGTGTCTGTTCATCCTCATTAATTCAAGGCTGAAAAGTTGCATTTTGAAGGAAAATCCCCTCTGATTCAGACCTGAAGAACTGGCTTTCAGGCGGTGTCAGGTCTCCTGTAGCATAAGAACTGAGAAAACAAGGTGGGTTTAGTGGTTCAAAAGGGGGGGGGGGGCAACAGAACCCCAAACCCACCACTTCTGAGGTACAGTCACAAAACAAATGTGGGGAGTAGGGTGAAGGTAGAGCAGACGTTAACGCCAGGGATTGAAATTTGTTTTATGTCTGTGCAACTCAGCTATTGCCTTAGAAGTGGTGGTACTGGTGCCTCTTCTGCAGCTTAGGGGAATAAGATTCCCAAAACTCCCAGAGCAAACTGCTCCCCTGCATGGCAGGGACATGAAGCATGAAAGCAAAGCAAAAATGAGGCTGCGTTGGGAAGGAGCTCCTCTCTGGAAGTGGCAGAAAGGGGCCAGGTGCATGTAGTTGCAGTTATCTCAACACCTTTCACTGGCTGGAACAACAAGCATTTCTTCTGAATATGCTGCACTCCCTCCTTCATCCTCTGTGAATAAGTTGAACTGTTTAAAAGCAGAGCTATTAATAAGACTATTAAATCCTGCCACTTCCTCTGTAGAGCAGGAAGAAGTCAAGATAGAGGACTGTGGAGAGGGCAGTGACTCAATGTGATGTTTTATTAAGCATTTCACCCTCAATCTGTTAATATGTATGAGGCCTCTTTCCCTGTCCTGCTAATGCTCCTTTAGACCGCAGTGACAATATAAAGGAGCTTTAAACTGGGTAGAAATGTATCCCTGCCAATACTACCTGTGTGGGAGGCTTTTTGGCTATTAGCACCCTAGCAAAAGGGATGGACACCAAGCAAGGCATTGCCAAAGCTGCTGCATGGCTTGGGCTACAGCTGACAGCATCAAGATTCGCATCTGGAGCGGGGCAATATCTCACTTGAGGCTAGTTTGATGTTGCGTCATCTTCTCCTTTCTGTGCTCGTTCTACCTGAAAGAAAAGGGTCTTTTGGCTGAGAAGCAGAGCCGTTCTGCATGGCACATGTGCATGCACTTGCTGTGCAGTGTGTTTCAAGAGGGGACAGCCTTATAGGGGTCTTGGCCCCCCCCCCTTTTTTTTTTTTTTTTTTTGAGTCGCAAAACAATTTTGTCTCATTTGACCCGCTTTAACTCCCAGTGTTCAGAGAGCAGGCAGCTCACCTCACTTATCTGTGGAACACATCCCCTCCCCACCACCATCTCTTGCTGCCTGTGTAACACTCTACAAATATTTCTTAGTAGCCCTAAAGAAATGATAATGCAGAACGGTAGAGGAGGGAGAAGAATTGCAGGCCAACAAAGATAAATTCAAATCAAATTATGCTTGACTTGCCATCCTGCTGCAATGCCAAAAATTTCTCCCTGAGCTCAGCCTTGCGGATTATCTGAGCTAAACAAAGTTGCCCAGGGCTTGTAACACTGTTAAAAAGGTTGTGTGACCCCATTTCAGGTTCATGACTGTAGCTGGAGAAAGCTAAGTCCTTTAAATAAATTTTTGTTAGGGACAGTTTTCTATAAGGTTATATAAAAGCAAAGTTTTGAGTGAAGGCAACTGCCTCCATCACTCACTCCCAGCTCCACATCACACCTGCAATGCAAGGAGGAATAAAATATTTCACTTCTTGCGGTGATGAATTTCCAGGGGGTCCTTGGAATTTGGACATGCTCTGAATTATTCCTGCTTTCCAAAGGGCTTTGAGAACTGTTGCTACAGTAGTTTCTACACCTGTGATACAAGCTCTCTAATATCCTGCAAAGTCTCCCTTGGTCCTACTTGGTCACCTTGGTACCTGTCAGGACACCCTAGGGAGGTGATGTACAGGGAGCTGAAGGGGAGCCACCTCCCTCCCAGTCTGTCACAGCTAGGAAAGGCAAGAAGTGGTGGTGGGGAAAATGTTGGAAAAGACGTTTGCTTTTGAAATGCATCTTCCTCCGTGGTGCAGAAATAACCTGAGAGAAGAGCCCAAGGAGTTCAACTCGGCTCACGCTTCAGAGTGGGCAGGATAACCCTGCTTGGCCAGGACTCCACTGCCAAAGTACAAATTCTGGAGCCTTCCAGCTGCGGAGAGCAGTCACTGGTCAGCACGTGGGACTCTTCTGCAGATAATTCTCACAGGTGAGTGCCGAGCGTGTCCCAGAAAAGCCAGGAACGTTAGCCTAGACATTGGCAGTGTAGCAGATAGGCAAACTAATGCTGCCTGACTTCAGCTGCCTAATGCAGAGCCAACAGGGCCAGGATGCATCAGCTTTTAACTGAAACAGCCAAAAGCTTGTGTCCACCATAAAAAGATGCAAGTGAGGGCTTCTGGGAAGCTTTCATAGACTAGAGGAGCTCATTCTGCTCTTATTTCATGCAGTTTCTCTCTGCTGCTTAGTTCTTAATTGCTCAGACTCACAGATGTGGCTGGCACCATTCAAGAGGTTGCAGGTGTTAAGGGGGAGACATCTGGGGTGGTTTGCTCCCTTCCTTGTATCTGGGAGATGGCCTCTTCAATAGGTTTCTGGTCAGATGAAGTTTTCTAATGGATGTGGCTGAATTATTCATAATGCAAAATTAATGGGTGGACACTGTCTTTGTCACCATTAATCGTGCTAATTTCTTTGTTGGGGTGTTAGTATTTGCTGCCCAGGAACTTCTGCCAAATTTGCTGGTGTTTTGTAGCAACTTGCTTGTACTGTTTAAGGCAGAGGTTGGCCTTGGCCTATCCAGGATGGTTTTTCTCTCCTGTGGGGTGACTGGTATCTCAACTGGATGACAGCGTGCTGCATGGGCTTTTCCTCCAGGCTTCGAGCAGAAATAGCTATAGCAGATCGAAGAATTTCTTGTCTCTTTCCTTTTGAGAAAAAATAGCAAATGGCCGGGGCATGTTCTTGGGGACAGAGACTCTAACCAGGTATGTCCCTGTGTGGGACCTCATCTGCAGTCCTGAGGCCTCTGCTGCATTGCCCTTATGCCTGCACAAAAAACCCTTTGAGTTATTTCTGCAGTCCTCAGTTTAAACAGCCAGTAAGAAAGCTTTCAAAAATGACTGTGTATGCTTGTGTCTTGCTCGTTTGTTGTTTTCCTAATATTCAAGGGTCTCCTGAAAACTTAGTTCCAAGATAATGTTGTCATCCCTTCCATTCCTACTTAATGTCACCTTCAAAGTCTGTTCTGGTTTTCACACCTTTGAGGAGCTGTGGACTATGCTCCTGTCTGTAGCGAGTGTGCAGTCCTCAGCATCCTGGTTTTCTACACCATTGCGGCTCTAAGGTGTCCTGTACACAAGCTCCACTCAAAGTGGTTTCTTTTGGGCTGTGTGAAGGTCAGATACTTTGGTCTGAATTTTGGTAGGTGACATCCCAGACTCGCCTGTTTTGGGAGTTATTAGGCAACTGCCACCCTATGCCCTTTGTAAAAATTGAACATATGATGCTTCGTGGGGCTCAGTCTCCAAAGTGCTTGAAGTTAGCACAGAGGCTTTCAACCACAGCTGCTCCTTGCCTCCTGCTTCTGCTAAGATCTTGGGTTAATTCTTTCTCCCCCCCCCCCCCCCCCATTTCTCTACCAAATTATCTTGTTGTTGCATTGCCCGTGCTTGTTAAAGGTCACAATAAATACTGTGCCACTGTCTTGTGTATCAAAGCTGATTTCTACACCAGCTTTTCATGTTTTTCAGGCCATTAAAACAGTCTTGCTCTTTTGCTTTTTGCCATCAAAGAATCATTTATACAGTAATCTTGCTGCACAATGCACATTATCTCCCCCAACAACTCACTTCGCCTTTGACGGCTGGTCTCGGAGACAAGCTTTGCTCCGAGTGGTTTTTCCCGTTCTCCCTCCACGCTGCATCTGGGTGTGCAGTGCTCCAGCAGAATATGTTGGAAGGCAAATGCTTACATGTTTTATAAGAGGGGGGGAAATAGTAAAATGGACCTTTTGTTCTGTAATGGGGCTCCTGATACCACCGTAAGCAGTTACTGACTGTTTGTCAGTAAGCCTAGCAAACGGAAAATTATCTTATAAACTGTTTTAAAAGGCTGAAAGACCATAAAAAGGATTTAGCACTATAGCAGGAGACAACATTGTTTAAACTGTGCCATTAGTCTCCTCGTAGCGCTTTTTACAGTGCTTTCACCCTAGTTCTGTTGCTCGTGTTTTCTTCTTGTTCCATATTTGAGTTGTCAGGGTCTCATGAAAGTCATCACTAGTGATGGGAGATGGCCTGGATGGAGGTCTGCTGGGCGGATTCCGCAAATATGAGTCTTTAAGGAAAATGCAAAGAGAAACCCAGTTTCAAAAGGAGAAAAGGTGATGTGCTTGGAGCATGAGTGGTGAGGATACCGCTTGTTTTTGGCCTGTGTTTCTCAGTCTGAA
Organism: Rhea pennata; assembly: GCF_028389875.1. Taxonomy (NCBI): domain Eukaryota; kingdom Metazoa; phylum Chordata; class Aves; order Rheiformes; family Rheidae; genus Rhea; species Rhea pennata. Next base: position 17,248,716 of record NC_084677.1, on the reverse strand, counting down.
ATCTCAGACCTCCTTTGGGCTTTCTGAAGGCAGTGATGTGGGAGAGGAGCTCCCTGAAGCTCCCATCTTGCCTGAGCTGCTGCTGAACAGCAGGGAAAACTGCCCATGCCCCTCTTTCAATAGCAAGAACTGTGCTACAGGGAACACAGGCTGGCTGAAGAGTATTTAAACATATGAAAATATTCAAGTTTGAAGCAGAGTCTGGTGTTTTGCAGGCCAGCAAATCAAGGATCTATGTACAGGGCTCTGACAGGGCCGGTGCTGGCAAAAGAGTAAAAAGTCTGTTGGCAAAAATCTTTTCACAGATGTGTCATTCAGGAGTGGTTCATATAACTGAAGAAAGGCAAACAGTACTCCTTATGAAAGGAGGAGGAAAAGCAATCCAGGTAGTGACTGGCCTTTCACAGGCTGCAAAGCTTTAGACAAATTGTGAAGGAGAATAATGGGATGAAAATAGGACCAAGTCCAATACAGATTTACAAAGGCACATTGAACCTGCTTGTCTTGATATTTTTTTTTTTGCTGGTCAGGGAGCTGGCTTTCTACACAAAAGAAAAATGCATTTCAACTGGCTTTTGGTTAAGTAACTGTTTCAGAGGTATCTCTGGATGGAGAAATGAATCATCCACGCTAAAATATAATGCTGGTGCATGAACAAGTAAGTATTAATAGGTAATAAAATAAATTCAGCCTGGAAAATAGGTTCAAGGCAGTCAGAGTGGAGCCTTTTGTCAGGGTGGATCACTAGGTAGGTACATGGGTTTGAGGAGAGCTCTGTGATGGGGCCAGAGCTGTGGCTTGGGGTGGACAATCTGGGAGGTCCCACTGCTCTTCAAGGTACCACTTGGGTGTTGGCAGAGGCAGGCAGGTGGATCAGTAGCACCCAGTGGTGTAAAACTGAAGTTGCACAGGTTTTTCTCACAGAACAGATCTAAGTGCCCAAATACTCTTGGTGAGTGAGCAACCAAGGCAGAAATGTGGCTGAAGCCGCCTGGCTGGCGAGGACCGCTCGCTGGAGGTGGTGGGTTGTCCTTTGCCAGTGCTGAATGGGCAGCGACCCTGGAAGTGCAGTCACCCTCCAGCTACACAGGGCAATAATGTAAACCCAGCAGCCAGGAGGAAAAACAGGAATTGTCCAGGATAGACTACTTTAATATAATCACATCCCTGAAAAAAAGAGGTCAAAATGGAGATTTGAGTGCAACATGGGAGGAAAATCAGCATTTGGTCTGCATGAGCCAAAGTGGCTCTGTTTGGGATTAAGAGCAGATGGGAAGCACCTGTGTCAGCAACCAATACATCCTGAATATGGTCAGAAGAAGTGTAATTTCTTTGCCTGTTACTGTGCAACATCCAGAGGAAACTCCTTTTTCTCTTGTTACTGTCCTAGTTTTATCTCATCACATTGAATTGTTTTTCAACAAAAGCAAGGAAAGGCCCAGGTCCTGCCTGGCCTGATCTGTGGGATTTTGCTGAGCTCCTGGAAAACCAAATTGCCAGCAGAGGGCACACAATATATTGATATGTAGATCCCAAATAGGTCTTAGTAGTAGCTAACTGTTACATGCTTGTCAGTGCAGACTGACTCCCTCTTCCCAAAAGGGGAAACTGAGGCAGGGAGCTAAGTGACTTGCCCAAGCCATGAGTGTATTGGGAACAGAATGCGTGTCGCGCCTTGTAAAATTGAGATATCCACCTATTTTTCTCAAGCAGAGAAATTTCTTCCCTCAGACTCTTTTTTGGTGTTTGGGGCTATCTGTTTTGGTGTGTGTGCTTCTTTTGCTGCACTGAAGAGGATAGGGGACCCATGGCAAGGCCTATTGAAGTCTTGATTTTCAAAAGCAAAGAGGGTTTTTTGGGTGGTCGTCATATCACCCGAGATCTGTCAGCCTGGAGTGTACGTTTGCCTGCTGTTACCTTTAGAGCTTTCCAAGTAGCTCTGACCAAAAGAAGTTTAGGGCACTTCAACCTTAGCGAGTGGAAATTTCCTCCATCTACTTCCAGGTCCTTAGGGCTTCCAAATGTTAAGTTTTAAACTAAAAATGGTATTTTTGAAAATGCTTAGCAAGTTGTAGTCCATTGGTATCAGTCACTGAAGGTAACAAACTTGTTTTCTTGCTCTCATCTCTAATATTCCCTTCCAGCAAAGCCCTGGAGACATCATTAGGAGCGATGAGCTCTTTGCAGAGCTAGGCTAGCAACTGCTGAGTAGGTCGTTCCTGTGTAAATGATTTCCTACTCGCTTTCTCTCCATGCCGTAATCTGGGGACTGTGAGCACCGCCTAAGCGACAGGTTTGTCAGTGGAAAAGATGACTTCTCTCACCCCATACGAACACGCGAAAATGGTGCTGCGGCTTTGCACACTCTGCAGCGAGTGTGTGGGCCTGGTAATGTCCCTCCGACTTGGGACAAGACTTTTTGGGCGGTACATATTCCTCAAGCCAGCCTGGCCACCTGGCTGCCTGCACAGCGGAAGAAGCAGCAGGGTCTGTTTGCAGGCACCCGAGTGCCAACATCGCTCAGCCCCACAACAGCTAGGCAAGGGATGCTCGCTGGCCCCGAGTTTGCAGGCTGGCTGGGAGCTGCTACCCACAGCTGCTCTTGGCAATACTGTTGTGTTACACTGACCCAAAGTGGGCTGTGGACCTTCACCTTGCAAAAAGGGTTAGGTTTTAGCTCTTGTGTTGCTAGCAGCGGGCTGAAGCCAAAGGTAAGGCTGCTGCCAGGGAGCTCGGCTTCTGACGGCTGTGCTGCAAGTCTCCAGTTGCTCAGTGGCATTTAATCCCCAGAGCTGGTAACCCAGCCTTCATCTTCTGGGCTGAGTATGCTTCCAAAATAGTGATAAAGGGGGAAGGAGGAAATAATGATGCTTGCAGCTTTACCAGGAGCAGACCCTACCCACCAAACTAACGCAAATGCAACAGTGGTGGGCTCCACGAGCCTTGTATTCCTTCTGTGGTTGATACGGTAAGTTGTGTGCAACAGAGTGACTGTGTCAGTCCAGTAATACCTTGCATGGCATCTCTCAGTGCAGTAACAAGGCCATACTATTAGTGTTTTTTTCTATTTATGTGCACAGAATTTCTGAGTAGGGTCTATTCCCCCCCCCCTTTCCCAGCACAATCCTTCTCCCAGGCTCTCTGCATTATTAAAAAGAGCCAATCCCATTAAATAGTTTCAAAAAATAATGCTGGAAATTGCACCTCAGCCTTAAAAAGAAGGGCTGGAAAATGTCCCTAGGAGGTCCTTACACTTGTCACCTGAAAATAATAATTCTAATTAGCTTCCACTCCTGCCCTTGGGTCCATCCTAATAAATCCTAATGAACAGTAGCTGATTGAAATATGTGCTTTTGAGTTATTTAAAGCAGTAAGTGTTTCATTTCAAGGGAGCAGTTATCAATGTTAGAGGGTCGCTGGTGGCTCCCCTTGGAATGAAGTAGAAGTAAGACTGGGAAATGGAGGTCTGCTATTTGCCATGAAGCCTTGGAGAACGTGCACTGTTGACTTACAGACCAGCGAGGAGACTTTAACTCAGAAATGTCTCCGCAAATATTCAAGGAGGGTTTTTTGTTTTTGTTTTCCCCCGAATTACTCTAACACGGATGTGATGTATGCTATCAGGAATGCGCTTCTCTTTGGAGCCACAGACATCAGTGCAGCTTGGTCCCTGGCATCCCTTCTCCAGTGTGGGGCTTGAGCACTAGCGTCATCAGTAGGGAAAAGTGAAACCAAAAGTCTTTGCTGGCTCCTGTTTGCAAACAGCTGCTGGGGCTTGGAAACAGCTCGAGTTTGGCTGATGTTACCTTTAGGTAGAAGATGTGTGGACTAGGCAATCTTTTTAGGTCCCCATCCATCCCTCTTTTCTACTACACTGGTAAACTACCTAAGGCTGGTGACAATTTTAATGTGCATAACCCCCTTAGCATGCTCTTTTCAAGCAAGGGTTCTGTTGCAGGGAGGAAGAGTGTGCTCCTAGCACAGGCTGGGTTGCCCCAGGGATCTGACTGCCAAAAAATCCCCAAACAAACAAAAAGCAAAAAAGGATGGGGTAAGTTGGATTTGAACTCACTTTATTGCAGCCAGGATATACCCGCTTCTCTCCCAGTGCAGAAGCAGTCTGGGGGGGAATAAACTATTGTAGCTTGCAAGATGGAAATGAGGATGAGATTATTGATCAAAGTAGGATAAGAGCTGACTTTATTCTTGTGCGTGACCCAGATGGCAGAAAATGTGAAAGCAAGTCTCTACACATGTTGACGGCTTTCAAATGACCTCCTTTTCCCCTCACGAAATCTGAGTTGCACCTTTTTTCCTGAAATCGCCACCACTTTTGAATTTTCGATTTTTCAGCAAAATGAATTTCCCTCAACACGAAAGGTTTTTGTTGGTAAAAATATCTGCTTTCGTTACAGGCATTTCTCCTGCCCTGCCTCACTGTACAAGAAAAAGATTGAACCAGCTCCAATTTACTTTGCTAGTAAAATGGATTGGAAGGAGACCATATGACCTAAAAGATGTTCTTCGCAGCCCAGGTGTAATGGCCCAAAGAAACCAACCTACAGCCAATGCTTCACAGGCAGCTCACGGGTTAGGAGATGTTTGCAAAAAGCACGCCTGGAACAAATACAACTAGTGAATAATATTTTGGGGAGAGGGATTTAGCTGACTGTGAACTGGAGCTTTTATTTTGCAAACGAGGTTCTAACCTGTGAATTGCTCACTGCCAGGTCAGCAGGAAGCCCCAGCAGAGCTTAAGCCCAGCTAGGGCTCTGCAAGGGCATGGCTGCTGGACAGACATGGGTTCCTTGTTGCCCTAAACAGCCAAGAGTGTTATCTCCAGCTCAGTTGCCCCAGTGTGGTGAGGTCCTGAGGTGATGTTATTTTTTTCTTTCTGCAGGGTTGTGTGGGATGGCCAGGACAGACCAGGCAGCACAGGGCAGGTACAGTCCCATGTTCAAGCACAAATTGACCCATCTTGCTGGGTGTCTGTAGTATGCTGTTGTGCAGCTAGACTGTATTAGTGAGAAATAAGGTTTTTGCTATGCATCTTGATGTCTGTTTAGCTACTTCCACCAGGCTGTTCTTTGTCCTGCAGATACGTTTAACCTATTGCTTCTAGCTCATTTGTTCTTTTATTTACTTGCCTGTCTCCCTAGGTCCATAAATACAAACATTTTCACATACAGCCCTAATGGAAGGACAAAGCTGAGCTGGACTTAGACTTGAAAAATTCATTTACCCTTGGTTTCCAGAAGGCTTGTGCTCCTGCTAAATTTTTGATACAGATTGAGCTACATGACTCCTGTTCAAGCTAGGAAGAGCCTTATTTCCCTAAACATGCACTGTATTTTTAAGCTATGTACCCTCTTCTGTGGCTGTTCCACACACCTGCTTGGAGCACTGTGATAGATGGAAAACTGGCATTGAAAAATTCCAGTGTGCCACTGATCTTGTACCCCTGGCCATCACAGGGTTGTCTCTCAAGCAAAACCACGGAGTATTTTGCCCTGTCTATTTCTAAATTACCCGGTAAGAGGATTTGCACTCCATCTCTTTTAGGATTACCTTAAACAATTCCTGTTCACTTAGATATCACAAGTAGCAAGGTGAAGAGACAGTTGTACAGATTTCAGCATGTGCTGGCACCTACCATATGTCTTTGCATGGCTGGAGGATTTGTTCTGATGAAGCCTTCTGCACTAGCTCCTTGATCCGGGTCACTGGAAGCAATGCAGCTATTTACACACATGCAGTGCATACACCTTTCTGTGTGGGTGTATCTTTACCCTTGCTTATTTAGCATGTTCACTGGAACAAGCCTTGTGTCTGCTGTCAAACAACATTTCCATCAGTGTCATGGGGAGACTTTCCAGACCTGGTTCTGTTGCCCATAGACTACCCAGGAGCTCTATCTGGGCATAACTTAAGTTCTGAGTTTTGGAGCTACATCTCTGGTAGGATTGCTGGACATGTCCATTGCATGGATGTAAATCAGCTCTGCAGTTTAGAGCAGCAATGTCCTGGACATGCAATTTCCCATCCAACCCTGCACCCATGTTCACTTGCATCAGCCTGGGAAGTCCTGGACTGGAAAGAACAGAAGCAGCTTCCCCAGACTAACAGAGATGGAATGGAAGATCTTGTGTTGCAGAGACTAAGGGAATTACTAGTATTGCTCCTCCAAAAAGTGTCATAGTGAGAGAGAAGCAGTGAAGATACCAGGCATCGTTGTCACCCTCAGCTGCTGCTTAGAGCTTCCACTGCACCTTATCTTTTCCAAGGCTTACAAGACCTGGGTGTCTTTCACCGGTCAGTAGGACAGCAGAGCTCTGCACCCACCTGCAGAGCTGTACAGAGGTCTCTGTACTGTCCCATGTTGTGCTGTTGTGTGACAGAGGAGGAAAGGACCAGGTGTTTTTGGCATAGTTTGCAGGCAGGGATGTGACTCAGCCTGGCCCGAGCCCAGCACGTGCAGCTGTTCAGCATCTACTGTGCAGGACAGAAATAGCCAAACTGCTGCTCCTGTTGCACAGCTCTCCAGCCTGCATGTGCGGAGCAGAGGCCCTGCAGCAGCCCCAGCTCTGCAGTCCCCCATGGGTGTGCAGCAGGGCAGAGTACCCCTTGGTACCCATACCTGCAGTTGCTATGGGGGCCCACATGCTCTGCTGTGGGGGCTGATCTGTGGGGTCTGGCTGCGGAGCCCTTGTTATTCCAGCTTGCTTTGGGGGAGCTAGCACAGTTTCAGGAGAATGGTTTATACGTTTGCTAGACACTTGGCCTGACTGGTTCTAATGGTGCCAAAGAAACTACTCAAGTACTGTGTGAAGATATTTTGATAGACTGAAGCATTGACCTCACAACAACAAAATCTCTTTAAATACTGCAAAAACCGAAATATTTATCCTTAGTTTTGTTAGCTGTCGGAGGTGATGAAAGGATTCATAGGCAATTGTTCTTCATGTCTTGTAAAATCGGTTATTCCGCAGAAAGGAAGAAAACGTTGCTCTCCGTGGGTTTGCTGTAGTCTAATGCCTGCATAAGCATGGTCGCCTTTCCCTCACCACCTCAGACTGCAGGTTATTCAGATGTCACCAGCTTAGACCATCTTCTTGCAATGAGCCCTAATATCCAAGCAGTGAGAAGCTAATTTTGTAACTGAGGTTTGAGTAAGTCTGGATCCGCTCTTAGGTCTGCCACAGAGTTCTTGTATGAAGCTGGACAAACTATCTGGGATAAAATGTTGCCTCTCTGAGGATGCTTCGTGCTTCCTTTTCCTGATTTCCCTCACCAGGCTGTCAGCCCTTGGGGAACATGGGCTGTCTTTGTGCCAGGGGCTGTGTAGAGAGGTACAAGACCAGGTTTGTAGGAGCTTCTGCAAAGCAGTAAGGTAGGGCAAAAGATAACAACGAGCCAGCAGAAGGGCTGACTCTCTGGAGGACCTGAGAAGGCAAAATCTCACAGCTGCACAGCATGGTTCTTGGTGCATTGGTCTGGCAGCGTTGGACCTTAGCTGGCCATGAAATGAGGGCAGGAACGGAGCAGCTCCATCTGCATACATCCATGCTGTGCCCAGGGTGTGCGATGCTGGCTCGTTGCCTCTGCTCCAGCAAAGCTGGGACTACTGCGTTAGTCTCTAGGGACTCCAGGTTCAGTCCGCACGTGGCAGATGGCCCTGCGAGGTGCCGAGCAGCATGCAGGTACACCCGGTATGGACACCCCTAGGCGTGGACTGTGAGCTACAGGTGTCTGGGCTTTGATTAAAGACCATAAAGCCACGGCTGTTGCCTTGCCGTGCAGATTGGCAGTGCGATAAATCAAGATAAAATCAGCGAAGTGTTAAACAAGCCATGAGTGATTCACAATAAATTGTGTAAAGAACATTATATGACTTTCATAGCAGCAGGAAATTGCTGCTAGAAGAGGATGCAGTGCGGGTGTAGTTCGTGTTTCCTGTTGCATTTAGAGCAAGCCCTTGCTCTCCTCTCCGCAATTCCACGCCCTGCAGCGAGCGGAGAGGGAGGCAGGGTAGCAGGCGATGGCAGCTCGGCCCATCCCACACTCGCAGACCCGTGCGACCACCTGCAGACTCGGGCACGGGTCCCAGCTGCTGCGGTTAACCAACTTGCCACTCAATAGCCAACCTGAGGTCTGGCTCTGCAGTAATGCAATTTGGAGCTATTTTCCCCTCTTTGGCTAGACTCCCTTGCCTTGCATTTGCTGGGGGATGGAGCATGCACTGAGTTATCCCAGCTGAGGTAGGGTATCTGTGTTTTGTGTTCAAAATGCACATAATGTGCACGGGTGCATGCATGCAGGTAGCTATGGTGAGTCTCTTCCTACTCTTAGTCCATGAGCATCCACATCATTCAGGCACCCTGGAGCTCAAGATGTGTTTTTCCAGGTTTGGGAGTCCTCAGCAAAGCTCTCCTATGCTGAGCTTGGGGAAGAACTCCCTTCACCATACAACAGTTGTCTGAGGGCTGGAAGGGAAATGTCAGATGGTTTAGTATGTATAATGTGTATCTGCTCGCTTCCCACTCTGTGGACACGCAACAGACGGCAAAAGCCTGTGGGTCCCAAATGAAGTTACTTCTCCTGCAGAGCATCCTCTAATATATTCAGTGCATACGTATTGTGTATATACCTCTAATATATTAAGTCCTCTAATATATTCAGCTTTTCAACATCATCGTCTTCAGTAATCAGTTTAAACTATTAGCAGCTATTTAAAAGGATTTTGTCCCATAAGATTTGATTCTTTGTACAACAAAGGTCATTTTGTCCGGTAAATTAACTAATCTGCACCATCAGCAGTTTGCCTCAGTGGTTTCAAATACCCCGTTGCACCATAAATGCATTAACCAACGATACAGTCAATTACAATAATTTTATCTCTGAAAGGGTCTGGCCTAGAGTGAAACTCTTTAAATGAACAAATTCATTTTACCCTGCTTTGGTGCCTCCTTGGTTAAATTGTGTTTTACTTTTCTGTAGTTTTCTGCTGCCTTTGGAGTTGGAGAGGAATAAATTTTCAGCGAGGAACCAGATTCTTGCAGCCTTTGAGATCTTAAACTGCACTAAACCTGTTTTTGGTACTGACAACAAACTGAAAAGTCATTATTTTGGTTGTGTCTTGCCCATCTTATAAACATGTGGGGGTGTACTGGGTGTCTACAAAAATGAAGCTCCTCTCATTCTTCCTCCATAAGACTATGGAGCAGTTGGTGAAATTAAAAGATATGAAATTCCAGTTCCATGAAAGGAAATGCTCTTTTACTAACTGGGGATTTCATAGTCACAGTGATTTCTTGCGGCTGTCTGTCAGTGCCAACCTGGTAGCTCTTCCTATGCCTTTCTGTGGCTATTGGCCAAGTACTAACTTCACGTGGGAATTATTTTTAACAAATATTTGTTATGGAAATATTTTATTTACAGCATGTGGTAAAAACATAAAACATGAGAAGACAGATCTGAGAAATGTATTTTTTTTTCCTCAAGGACTTTCAGAAAATTTTGCAGAGTTATTTTGACCAGTTTTTATATTTAGCAAGTCTAAACCTGATATGAGAAGTAAATAAATCAAAGAAGCAAATATAACAGAAGAAAGAGAAGGCACAAGGCAGTTCTTGAGCTTGTCCAAAACGTGTGGGCTTGAAATACATTCACTCAGTGAATGTGCTTGGAAATGTTGCACGTTCAGCCGTGAGAATAAGACGGTGCCAGGCACGTGAAGGTGGAGAGCTTTGTGCTTCTCCAGCACAATCCTCAGAGTTATTAGGGGATGCTTTCTCCTGGAAAAAAAAGAAAGTTTTGGTTTTTTTATAGGATAAAATGTGAATGACCTCAAAAATACCATCTCAGTTGAGGCATTGTTTCATTTTTGCTTCAACCCTACTCTGGATCCAGGTGGGACTTAAAGCCTTCGTGCTCTTTGTGAGGACCAACGGGATGGTTCCTCCAGGATGTGTGCAGCAGTGATGCAGCTGCTTGGATGCAGAAGGCAAAATTTAGTGGGCTTGACTGTGGGTCTGCAGAATTGGTGAGACAAAACAGTGAGAGATCAGCGATGCTGGAGGCTGGAAAGCTTCTGGTACATCAAAGGAGCTGTGGTGGGTTAGTGGCCTTGGTGATGCCACTAACCGTGTGGTGAAACCAGCAGTGGGGATGGGAAATGGGCCAAAGGCTGGAGGAGGGAGATTTGGGGGTTTTTCTTTGTTGGGTGGGCTGCGGTACTCCTTGCTAAAGGAGGTCACGATGATGCAAGACTTGGGCCCATGTTTTCTTTGCAGCATTTTAAGGGTGATAGAAGAACGACTGTGGTCTTCAGGTCTGCTCCTGTGAGGGGATGAGGATCTCTGTGAGAGCTGAAGCCATGACTACCTCCTTTTGTGAAACAGGAGAACTGCTTAATCGTGGCTACAGCTCTGGAGCTGGGCTGGTGGATACCCAGCACCTCGGGCTGAGTGATGAGCCTAGATGTCTGCAGGTGCCAAAGTCTATGAAAAGTTTTAATCCTGCTCTGGTTCAAATTCATAGAAGCTTTGCCATGGGTTTTGATGGAAAAAGGAGCAGATGCCAAGTGGGAATGGAGCATGCCCTGCTGTCATCTCAGGGAACGTATGCAATTTGGCCTTCTGGAGCAATTGGTTGATGAAAATCTATTGAGTGGAATGGAAGAAATAGCCCTGGAGGAGGTAAGTCTTTTTCTGTTACAGAAGAAATGACAAATTATGACTTTCAAATTCACCAATAAAAGTAAAAATATAATGTTGGCTGGGGACCTATTTATCTATCTATTTTAAAATGTGTTTTAACAGCCTGTGTATTTTAATTAAAAATACATTTTAGCACCAGCGCAGCCAAATTACCATGGTGCCAATCTCCTTTTTTGGAAATTTCTCCTTTACATTTTGAATTTATTACAAATTCATTGTTTCTAATACAATTTTCCCTTCTCTCGTCAATTTATTATCTGTTTTTCATTTCCCTTCTCTTTTGTTAATCTTTCTAAATAACTTTAAAGTGGTCCTCCATCTATTTAGCTAAATGAATTCACTCCACAGATACTCATTATTGTGAGAATGATTTATGCAAGCACTATTAGCTAGATTGTTCCTTGTTTGAAGGTTTTTCTGCAATCAGAAAAACCCAGATTTGAGTCAGCTAGAATTAGATCCAGTTTTAAAAAAAAAAATTACATAAAGTGCTCAGCACCTCTGTCAGACTTTGTATCTGAGAAGTCAGCTCGATAGGCACTGAGAACACACGAGCTTTAAACTGTGGGTCTGACCTACCGATCTCGTCTGAGCCTGGGCAACGCCGGCGTCCGACCCGCAAAGTCGAGTTGGATCTTTTATTGTTGCTATCATTTTGCAGCCGATCTCCGCGATGGTTGGGGGGAGGCTGTGCACCGCGTGCAGCCCCCGTCGAGGGTGTTAGGCTGATTTACTGCCGGGGTTTCGTCTGACAGACGGCTCCGGTGGCACGGCCGGCACGTTTTATAGCCGCTGGCAGAGGCTCCCGTCCGAATCCCGCGGGCAGCGAGCCCGGGGGTCCCCGTCTCGCCTCGCCGATGACCTGGAGAGAGTCCGTTTTGCGCCCGTGCGGGGCGTCACCGCGGCAGGACGGCAGCGGGCCGCCTTCGAGGTGCCCCCTGCTCGGGGCTCAGCGGCTGCGAGAGCCTCCGGCCGTCTGCCCTGCAGCTCGGCAGGCTGCAGAGCTGGAAGCGCTTTGGGAGGGTCGCTGTACGGTTTTAATAGCCTTTGAGAGGTTCTAGATGAGTTCAAAGCAGGAATACTAAGTAGAATTGGTTTCTTCATGAAAACCCCAGCTGTCCCTGGCATTTTTCTTTGCAAAATTCTATCTTGTCTTTCTGCAAAAATTACTAAATAGCTACTTCGCGCTAAGCCCAGCGAGCCGGCGGCGTTCTGGCCGCGGTGCTGGCCTGCGACGGGTGGCTTCTCCCACGACGGGTCACGGCAATGCGTGGCACCCGCTCGCCAGGGCGGTGCACCCAGCCCTGCTCCCGCGGCGCCAGCCTTCCTCCCGCACCCGCGGGCTGGAGCCTGCCCGCATGCCTGCCCGCGGGCCACGATTTATTAGGACCAGCTAAGAGCATTGCACATCCCGTTATGTCAGCAGGGATTTTGCGAGCCAAGTGCCCGCTCAGGGTATGCCGCGCAGCCTCAGATCGGTATTGATCTTAACCTTTCTGGTGGTTTATTAGTGAAGATGTGGCCAGATCCTTCCGGCTAGCGTAAAGCTGAAGAGCTCGTCCTGCTGTCGGTGCAGGCTGCTGGAGCTGCGTCTGGAGCAAACGGAGCAGAATCTGGCCTGCTCCACCCAACCACTGCGTGTGGCTTAAGTAGGAAATACGGGCGGAAGGAAATACTTTTGTCACCGAAAGGTTGTCTCTTTTTGACAGCAATTGCCTTATGAGCCAAAAAAGCCCTACTGTGGTCAGAATTGAGCTGCCTCTTTGCCAGGCTTCTTCAAAATCCTTCTGTTTTATAGTAAAAGTCCTTATCAGCTGTCGCGGTCACATGGAGTTTATTAATAAGGCTCTTGGCTTTAAATACTCTCCACCAGGCAACAGGTTAAGACCTCGAAAATGTCACGCTCGCCATGCTCTGTCTGGCTATGGGAAGGATGTCGGAAAGCCTGCGCCGGCTCTGAGCCTCCCCGCAGCCCCGGGCCGGCGCAGGACGGAGCCGGCGCTGGCCGACAGCTGCTGGGGGAACGGCTTTGAAGATGGATTTGTTCGACGCTGGAGCAAGCATCCCGCCTTCGGGAGGCAGCGGGGAAAGCTTACCCGGCCTCTCTGCTCGGGGAGAGGGGCAAGAGGAGCCGTTAGCTCCGGAAACCGGCCTCTGTTTCTCGCTGTTCCTGTGTGATTATACCTCCTTTTGTTCCAGTAAAGGTCATTTCCCTAAGGATGATAATTTGCGAGTGGAAGACAGTTTGCTCGAGAAGAGCTACACCAACTCCCATACAAATCTTCCCTTCCTGTAGTAATTTATGATTTGTCCTAATTAGCCAGTATAAATGTGTGGAAAGTCCAGGTGCAATCGCTTCTTTGCACAGTTCACGTTTGCTTTGCAGGCTCTGTCCTGCTTGTCAGCAGCATTGTTTGTTCAATAATAAAATTGCCACATACTGTTAATCACAACCTGCAAACATCTAATAAAACAACCATTGAAAGTGTGTATGTAAAACCATCTCCTCACTAGCCCCATTAGGCTCCGCTCTTTCTGCTTTGAAAGCTGCATGACCTCCCTTTTCAATCAATTCCCAGTTATTAACCATGAAGAATAGCATTGGGAGCTGCATTTGCAAATTGAACGTGGTGGTATATAATGAACTCACTCTTTAAAAGATTCCAGATGAGGGGAATGTATCTAGCTAACATTTTTTAATCTCTCTCTCTCTCCCCCCCCCCTTTGGTTAACCCCCCCCACCTGTGCTACATTTGGATATTATTCACAGAATTTGAAATAACTCAAAAGAATAAAACTTCCTAAGCAGAGTTTAAGGGGATGGTGCCTGTAACGACTTTCTATTATCTGTTTATTCTGATCCCTCCAAGCCTAAGCCCTTGAGAAGATTAGCTACTCAGCTAAAATCACTGCAATTTAAGAGCCGATCTTTATTTATTAAAATGCTCCGACCTCTAACTTGGGCTTATGCGTTTATTTATGAAACCTAATGAATTAAAGCCCTGGCCGGGGAGCGGGGTTTTCAGAGGGGCTGTGAGTCGGTGCAGCCCTCCCCGGGGAGGGGGGGGGGAAATGCGGAGCGGGGTCCCCCTACCCCAGGGCTCTTCCCTCCCACACACCTCCTCCAACACCCCCCTACCCCGGGGCGAGCCCTGCTCTACGAGGGGGCGGGGGGGGGGGGGGATCCGGCCGGGGCCCCGGCGACCTGCGCTCCGCCGAGCATCGCCCCGGGCGCGAACAAAGGCGGCGGCGGGGCCGGGCGAGGGGGTGCGGGCAGCTCGCCGCGGCCCCCCCCCGGGGCCGCCCCGGCTCCTCCCAGCGCCGCCCCTGCCCTGCCCCGCCGGGCTCCCAGCCCCCCCTCCGCCTCCGCTTCTCTCCTCCCCTCGCTTTTCCCTCCTCCCCCGGTAAATCCGAAGTTTCCTGTTCGGCACGGGCGAAGCTGTGCGGAGCGGCTGCGGCGCTGCCTGCTCGCTCCTTGGGATTACCGTCGAGAGAGGCCGGGGAAGGTGCCCCCGCCCCGCGCCCGCCCAGCCCCGGCCCCCCGCCGCCTTTCCGAGCGGCGCTGGGGGGGGCCCGGGCGTCGCCCCCCGGGGCCCCCCCTTGCAGCCTGGTCCCATGTGAACTGCCAGGCACGGCTATGCTCGTGGGGAAAGCTCGCTCCGCCAAGCGAAGGTAGGCAACCCTCCTCCCCCTACCCCCACCCCCGGCTGTCGCTTCTCCTTCGTAATAACGACGATCGGGAGAGGCGGGTGGGCGAGGGGGCGGCCCCGGGCGCGGCTCCCCGGCTTTGTTGCGGCTGGAGCCGGAGCCGGGGGCGGGGGCGGGGGCGCCGGGGGCGGTGTTCCCTTCCTCCCCCCTCCCCAATCCCCCGGCAGCCCCCCGACCCCTTCCCGCTGCCTCGCCCGCAGGTCCCGGCCGCTATCATGACTGATGGCGAGAGCAGAGAGTCCTTCCAGCGGCTTGCCGGCGACGAGGTGCGGGTGCCCATCGCCTCGGCCCCCGGCCACGACGAGGATGCCCGCAGCGCCGGCCGCTCCGCGGCCGCCAGCCTGGGCTCCGGCAGCTCCCCGGCCCGCGACCCGGCGCACGACTTGGCCTCCGAGGAGGAGGAGCAGGTGCCTTACCCGGCCCTGGCACCCACCGCCTTCTTCTGCCTCAAGCAAACCACCCGCCCGCGCAGCTGGTGCCTCAGGCTGGTCTGTAACCCATATCCTTCCCCTCCACCCCGGGCGCTGGGTCCTCGCAGCCCCCCGGCACCGCGGCCCCTCGGGCGAGGGGCTCTGCGCGGGGACCGTGGCCCCCGGCCGGTGGCGCCCACCCGCGTCCGGCATCCTCGCCCCGAAGTCCCCCCCCCACCCCCCCCGGCGAGCGGCGACGGCCCGCGGGCGCCCGGCGCGGCAGGACGGGGTGCCCGGGGCGAGCGGTGCCGGGGAGAATTCCCGCAACTTCGCTCTCCTGTCGGAGGGCTGCAAAGGAGCAAAGTTTAAAAGGCGACCTCGTATTTATTTTAGCCGCCGCGGGGAATTTCAGGCCGGCGCTAACCCTTTTCGCTGTTTATATAAGAGAGCGCGGCATGCGTTTGTGCTTTCTCGTTGCAGGGAAAATGGAGTGGGTTTGAGTTGGTTTCGGGAAGGCACATGCTGCGCTCACTTCAGTCCCGAAAACTCCCCTTTGCTTTTGTTCGTTGGCAACTTGCAGGCAGGGAAGGAGAGCGGCGAAACCTCGCCGTCTCTCCCCCCTCCCCTGTGTCCTCTGCCCAGTTTATTAACGTTAAATGGAAAAGAGCAGTGTGTTCCTTTCAGTTGTGACATCTAGAAAACTGAATTTTACCCGAAATGCCTGGGCGAAAGCTGGAGTTGTCAGTCTGTCTTGATAATCTTGAGAAAGTGAGCTTTCAGCTTTGCTCCACGCATCGGTTCAGGAGCATCGACGCTGTGCAGACGATTAATGCTTTTACCTCTCTTCGGTACCTGTCTGTAGATAGTTGCCTATATCCTGCCACTGCTATTAAAAGCATTATTTATTAAAACGGTTATTATCGATCTAGCTTCGGTTAACCAGAGAAGCCTGTGTGCATCTGAGATCACTGTTTTCCCCAGCAGCACTGCCGAGTCGAGTGTTGTCGTTAGGGGGAATTGCACAATCCTGCTCAGAAGGCTGCCTGCCCTCCGTTACGAGGAGAAATCTTTGGAGGAAAACCCCATAGTTTTTATTGCCCTGATTCTCCTCTCGTTTGGAGTAGGCTTGTGCTAAGGGCTGGCCTCTGCAGAGAGGCTGCTGGTTTACACTGTTGCGAGAAGGGAGCTGGGCTCCCACATGTGCATGGGTTGAGGGGAGAAGTAAACAAGTTGTGGCTCTCTACGGTGGAGCTTTAGCTGTATGAATATTAAATGGCGATGGTGGTTCCGTAACAAAAAAAGTGATACATCTAATCCTGGAGGGATTTGGAGGAGGAACTGTGTTCCTGTTATACTTGAGAAGGAGTCCAGACAGATCTCTTGTCTTTAGAGCAGGTTCTTGTGTTTGAAAACTTCAGGGGGAGGTGGTAGGAAGGTGCCTCCTCTTTAGGTGTGGGCAGCGTTTTGCTCTCCTGTATGGCACGCAGGCTTCCTTGTCCTCAGGTCCAGCAGGGCGGTCAAATTAACCTGCAGGTGGAAGAAACCAAAGCAACGTCCTCACCAAGGGTGTGAGTCTCACGGAGAAGCGTGTCCACATCACTGTGGAGTGACCTGGGCTTCTATTATCAGGTAGAACTTCAGATTTCAACATCTCTCTTTAGAATTCCCAGGAGACAAAGTTGCTCCGTAAAACTTACCTGTGTGACGTCGGAGCGGATGGAAACTGTGACCTCGGGTTAATAACGAGGCAGAAAGCTAATAAACCGACGTAAGCCCCGCGTTACGGCGTCGCCGCTGTTTGAGCTGGCGTGGTTCTGGTCGTAACACAGCAATGCTCGCGACACAGCAAATAGCAACGCGGCCGAGCGCCGCGCCGGAGTTTTTCCGGTTCCCTCCGTCTCCCGAGGCCGGCTCGCTTTGCAGCGAGGGTCGCCTTTCGCCGTTGACTCTCTGGGAAGTTCCTCGAGGCAGGGCTCGCCTCGCCGGGCGGCGGGCTTTCCGCAGCCGCTCGGGCGCCCCGGGAGGGCAGAGCCGTGCCCGCCGCTCCCGAGGAGCAGCGCGAGCCGCCGTGCCGAGCGCTCAGCGCTGCGTGCGTGTCGACTCGCAGCCAGCTGAAGGTCAAACGGCTCTGGAAGGAATGCCACCAAAGCATTTCTGTGAAACTTAGAAAGCAGCCAGGCAGCCAGCTAGCCGGAGAAGCGGGGCCGTATCGACGCGGCCGGGGCCGAGAGTCGCCCAGCATCTGTCTGGGGTGGGGAGAGGGGAGGGGAGAAAATAACTTGAAGGAAAAGATGGATCCACCGAGGTGGTTTCTAGCCACTTCCGCAACGGGCTTGAGCAAAAGCGTGGATGGGTGAAGCACCATACCGAGCTTCACGTGTGCGTTGAAATCTCCCTGCGTTACCGGGAGAAAGGAGGGGACTTTAATCTCCGAAAGCTGCTCGGTCACCTCCCGGGCTGCAGTAACCCCTTCAGCCAGCGAGGTTCCTCCTCCGCTGGGAGGTCCGGGGGGGTGAGGAGAGGGCTGGGAAGGGGGAGGAAGGTCTCCCTCCGCCCGCGCTCCGCAGCCCGCGCTCCGAAACTCGCGCCCGCCGGGCCGCTCCGAGCGTTCGCGGACCTGTGACCCGGAGCAGGTGCGCGGCCAAGGCGCGGGGGGCCGGCAGCGCGGTTCGCCTCCGCGGCTTGAGCAGAAGAAGGGCGGCGGGTTGGGGAAGGGGGGGGTCGCTGCCAGGCTTAGAAATAGCTAAAAAAAGCGGCTGCCGGGTTCTCCGGGGGACAGGTGGGCCGGGGATCGGCTTACGGCGGGCCGGGGAGCGGGCGAAGGGGCCGGGCGGGCGTCGCGGGGGGGATTTTTGCAATAGCTGCGCTCGGCTGGGCGGCGTTGGGAAGAGCCTGCGTTGGGCCCCGGCCCGGCGCGGGCAAACGCGGGGGCCGGCGGCGAGCGGGAGATCCGCGGGGAGCCGCTTGCCGCCCGCGGAGGCCGGGACCGATGGGTCCCATCCGCTCAAGTTTAGTGGAAGAAGCGGAAAGCTCCAGCTCGGCCCGCGACGGAGAGCCGCCGGGAGCCGCTTCGGGAGCCCGGCGGCGCCGCTGGGGCTCGGCTGCACCCGGGAGTTCGCTCGTCCGCGAGAGCCGGGAACGAATGAACAACCCGCGTGCAGGTGCCGCGATACGGGCAGTGGTTTAAATTTAATTCTTCACCGTCAAGTTTTATTGTCTGGTCCCTCTGTTACTGCCGATCGGCTTTTTGCTTGCTTTTTTGTTTCCTTTTTTTTTTTTTTTTTTCTTAAAGAATATATATAATTGGAAGCAAACTTATTTCTTTCGGGCCTGGATCTCCTACTTAGGTTTATTTATAGCGGACTGTGGGTGGGACTTTGTGTACCGGGGCGCGTGTCGGGCGGTGCAGCGCGAGGTTTGGGGATTCTTTGCCGGCGGTTTGCGAGCCCCGCGATTAGCTGACAGCGCTGCGGAAGCGCAGAGCTGGCTGTGCACTGCCGCCGGCGTGGGGATTTTTCTTTGCTTTTTCTTTTATTATTTTTGTCTTTCTTTCCTTTAGCTTTTCGCTGCCGCGAGCGTTTTGGTGGAAGAAGTGTCGAGTCGCTTGCTGTCAGTCGCTAGCCGTCCCTGTCCCTCCGGGTGGATTTTGATGGAGGTTGCGGCTGGTATTGGTTAATGCACATGCAACACAGGAATGAGTTTGCAATGGCAATTGGCAGCCGGCGCGGTCCACGTGGTCGAGGTGGAGCAGTTAAGAGGAATGCTGACTTTGTGTCGGCTGCCAATACGTTGCATAGCGGCGCGGGGTTTTACTGTACGACTGGATGGAGAAGCACGCTGTAACCCGGAACGTAACGCGCGGCGGCGGTAATTAAACCTGCTTTCCATCACAGCGCCGAGTGGCAGCTCTGCCGCGTGGTTTTGATAAGACTAGAACAACTTTGCTAGTTATTTAGTGATTCATAAAAACATTTAGTGATTCATAAAAGGTTGAATTCTGGGTGCCTTAGTCAGAAAAAATGCTCCTATGATTTATTTTCTCGAGTGGCTACAGCACTTGTTGGTGCCAGCTGATTTCTGTGGGACTTGGCTCGGTTCTCCTGTTTGGGTAGAGTCTCTGCTAGCGTCGAATCTGATTTTTTTTTTTTTTTTTCTTTTCCTGAAGGGCTTCTCCTTGCGGCACTTGATCTTTGTTTTGCAGCCCGAACAACGGGATCCATCCCGGCAAGCGCTTCAGGGCCAGCCCGAATGCCCACCACAGCATCCTTCAGCTTCTTCTGAAGCGTGCCTAAGCGTAGGTGTCTATAAGCAGGCACGGACAGCGAGACGCGTTTCGTGCCAGATGACTTAGCTGACCTCCTGCTGATGCTGCAGTCCTCGCTCGGTCTCCCCCCCGGGCCTTGGGATGAGGCTGAGCTGCTGGCTGGGTTGCGTTAGGAATTGTTCTCCGACAGGGATCTTGCAACTGCGTTTTCGTTCCTTATTGCACAATTAGCACGCGCCAGCTCCCAGCTTCGCAGGAGTGTTGCAACTTTGCAGCTTGCGGGGGTTAGACTAAAACGCGTGGAGGTATGGCTATAAATTACCCAGTCTAGGCGCCCATCAGCTTGGCAAACTTCATTTGGTTGCCTGCTACTTTGTAACGTGTTTGTATCAGATTTGAAGACTTCTTCGGGAAGCCTTCGCTGTTAATTCGCTCTTACTCAGACTGCAGCCTGACGATTGCAACGGGAGGGTTTGACCAAATCATAGCTTGTTGTATCCAAATATAAATATGGCAAGGAAAATAAAATATTTAGTAGGAGTGGAAAGAACTGTCAGAGAACAAATGTATTTCTGGCCTCATCCAGAGAGCTGCTGAGCATCCATGACGCCTACTGAATTTAATGAAAGGAGCAGGTGCTGTGCACCCAGCAGCATCTCCCACTGAATGACAAGCAATTAGAGCCATAAGTAAGAAAAGTCTTGTAAATTGTAACTCGTCTAAAAATACGTTGTCCACATGTGTCCCTGTTTTAGCTCCTTTCATTTCAGCATTCTGTGTTGGCTCAATATATCTAATCAACAACTTAGTCGCGCGTTTCCTTTCTTGTATCAACAGAAAATCTCCTAGTTGGTCTGTCGTGTTCCCGCAGCGGTCGGGCACCTCTGAGCTCGGGACTGAGCTCCTCAGTTCTTGAGCTCTGGTCAGAGGTTGGATCTCTGTGATACCTTTTATTCCCATCTAACCAACCTCAAGAGTATGGGTCACTGCTGGAAATTCGTGTCCTCTGGCAAAAATGTGGAAGTCTGTGATATTTAGGCAGAATGTCAAATTAAATGGCCATGGAGCCCGTGGGCAGGGGATGACTGATAGTTCACGCTCGCAGAGCAGCGCGTTGAGCTCTCTGCAAACTCGAGCAGGCGTTAGTTCACGCGTGCCTCCAGTTTTCAGAGTGGCTCTTGCAGCAAAAGGGTTAGAAAGCTAATTACAAAAGTGCTTACCGAACAGGTGCGACTTTGCCGCATCTCTTTGCTGCAAAGATTGACACTCTGTGGTCGTACCTGTACGAGTTTAGGAGCGTGAGCGCAGGGAATCCAGGTACAGGGACACGGTGCCGGTGCCCGAGAAAGGCAAAGCAAAGTTGCGCCTGATGAAATGAAGCTGACTCATAACAAAACAAAAGCCACATGCGAAGCCTGCAAAGTACGTCAGAAGTATAATGACAATAGAATCAGATCTTTGACATTAATTTTTAAAATAAAAAAATTAATAAATTTAATATTTAAAAATATAATCCTCAGTAAAGAATTAATTTAGACCACTTTATTTAGCCCCCTCCTCCTTTTTTGCCCCCAAGCCCCAGTTCTGATCCTGCTTCTCCGTTACACCAGTGAGACCAACCCCTGACACTGGCTGTACCTGGAACCGTTGACACTAATTTTATCCCTGTCAGTAATGCGTTTGTGTTTTAATTACAAGCTAAATGCACAGTTCATCTGGGTTTTGTGGGTTTTGTTTTCCTCAGTATTGTTCCAAGTCAGAATTGCAACAGGTATCTCTGAGCAGGTTTAATCTGCACAATGCAGTTAGAAGACTCCTGCGTACCCACTTCTGCCTCCTCCCTTAACCTAGTTAGTGCCCTTTTTTTTTTTTTCCCCTCTCCAAAAAGTTAACCCTCTTTGCTTCCCCACTAAAGTTACTAAATGCATGGTCTCACTGAAGGCAATTGTTAGGATTATTTTAGAGTGTTTTTGTGTGTGCTTTTCCTTTTCTACTTTCTTTCTTTTCTTTTTTTTTTTTTTTTTTTTTTTTTTTGAAATTGCTCTTCATTGGATGTTCCCTTCTGGTGAGAAGCTGAGAGAGAAGCTAACTATTGCATCAGATTTTAGTAAAGTTTACTTATAAACTCTCTGAAATGTCTACAGTTTACTTTTTATTTCCAGACTGTAATTTATAACACTTCGTAGCAATTAATTTGCTACTTTTCAGGGGGATGCACAATGCATCTCAGGCTGCACTTTGTAAAGTTTTTCCAATTGCTTTCAGATTTCTCACCTCTCAAATCTGGTGGGAACCAATAAATGGAGTTTTAATTTGCAGTTTGTTTACAAGTTTGGTTTATGTATTGAGACCATATGTACTTTTTTTCCAACAAGTCTAGATGCCAGATCTTTAGAAATGTAAACCAATGTATCAGAGCAATAGAACTGTGCTGATTAATGTGAGCAGCAGATCTGAGCCTCCAGTTAATATCTCTTTTTCCCTTGGGTTACAAATGAATTTTATGCAATGTAGCCCCAAGTTGGATATAGATCTCCTAAATATCGTAGAGCTGTCTCTGAGATGTTTTATTTTACCGAGCCCTTTTTTTTAACAGAAAAATAGTTTTAGATTTATTATGATTGAGTTTATGCAAGGAACTGTAACCTGTCACAGAGCTGCAGACTGACTGTTACAGGTTATGCTTGCTTACCTTTTTGTTGGCTTTTTTTGCTTCGAATTTTGGGTCTCAGACCTGCTCCCACCAGGGCCAGTTGGCAGCCTTCTCCCAGACTTGCTTGGAAACAAAAATCTCAGATTCATCTGACATGGTTGGTCTAAATGACATGTTTGGAGCAACTCCATTAGAGCAACCGAGATCACATTCGTTTACAGTGAATGAACTCTGAATCATGTTTCTCGCTGGGTTTTTTCTTTTTCTTTTTAATTGCTTCTGCAGAAGACAAAGCAGCACGGAGAGCTGCCTCTTTGCCAAGCTTCGGTTAGGTTTGCACTGGATTATGCACATAGCTTGTGCTCTGCCGTTTCCTTCTGCCAGTAAATCGGCAGCAGTCCTGCAGGAGCAGACTTGGCTCTGCGGAGTGCACACTCGGAAAAAAGCAGGTGTGTCTTAATTTTATCCGCTGTTTCTCTGTGAATTCGAAATGATTCAGCCTCCAAACAGTACAGCAGCAACCTTTGCCACTAGTGTTAAACCCCATGCAAGAAATATGTTACCTCTATTTACACAGATGTTTTAAGAGAACTTGGGCTCAGATTTTGCCGTTAATTCTTAAGGTAGCATCTGGCATTGAGTCCAATCCATTAATCCAGCTGTAGAAGCAGCCTTGTGATTCTCAAGAAAGACACAATTTTAGGGGAATATTTAGCTCCCTGGGATAGGAGGAAGGTTATTGTGTGATCTCCCCATATAGTTAAAATTAAGATAGCTTGGAACAACTTAAAATCATCAGGATACGCTCTGTATTTCTGAACGAGTAATTAGAAGTCATCAGCCTGCATAGAGACAAACTGAAAGTGAATTAGAGGCTGATTAGCTCCGTACAGTCTTCCAGGACTATTCAGAGCCTCCTGCTGCAATAAAATATTAGACCGGTCACTCCGGAGCTGGCCTTTCAGGGGGAGCACACAAGTGGAGTTTTGACAAGATGCAGCTGTAAAAGACAATTTTCCTCTTTCTTTTCCTTAATAAAAATCTGTTCTGAGCACTGTACCAGTCGGACTGGCTTGGCAATGGATTAAATGCACAGATTCAAGATCTAATTTTGCCCATTTCGCTTGACAGATGGAAATTGTGTGCTTTCACAGAGCTAGTAGTATCTCGTAATTCTGCTCAGAAGCAATGCTGTTGAAAGCCAGCCAGAAAAATAAGATGACTCTGTATGTGTGTACATGTATTTATGATCACAGCTCCTTTAGATGGTGAATTCAAGCTACTTTAGCGCTCCTTGCCTGTTCCTTCTATGCTTGTCATGCAAAGTAGGGAGGAGATTTGCCTGAATATCTAACATTCCAGTAAACTGTGCTGCAGAAAGAGAAAACCGCAGGTTATGGTAAATGGCGTGTAGAACATCTGCCACGTTCCAGAAGCCTGAGGAGTTTGATGAGCTCCAATGTTTGACGAATGGTACGAATAGGAGCGTCTTGGGGGGGACTTCCCCTGGGCTCTTGAGAAGCTTTGCCTACCAAAACTCTTTGATCCCCATCACGCTTAGCCTCGCCCACGCGTTTGTTTTAATTTTGTTGTTGTTCAATTACGCATGAATTGAACCTTCTGGGATTTGTGATGGATAGCATGTATTTGCATACGAATCCCTTCCTATCTTGAAGGAGCTGCAGTCCAGATTTTTTCTTAATGTGGTTAGGGAGTGAAAGCATGAGCTGACACCTTCTTCTTTGAAGATGACTGATAAAGAAAAGGACTAAGAGCTAACCAGGAGCTGAGGCGAACCAAGGCTTTCGGTACGCAGCTGGTGGAACCACATGGGAAATTTTGTCTTGGGTGTTAAGCACAGCTAATGGAAAAGCTGAGGTGCACAGAAGTACAATGAAGTTGTGGGCATTTGTGCGTAATTTGTACGTGCACACACACGCATGTGTACATATATACATATCTTACTTATGTATATATATGAATGTGCTTGCACCTGCCCCTTTGGAGAATGGAGAGACCTGAGCCTAGGCCATGTGAAGCCACTCTGCCCAGCTCTATTCTGAGCTAGCAAGACTTGCAGTCACAGCAGGACTTCTTAGCAGAGACATGCTGGACCTTTTCCCCAGAGCTATCCATTCAAGGGAGTGAGGCAACTCAAGTGTTCATCTCCTCACCTCCAACCCATCAGAAGACCCTTGGGATAAGCCCTAAAATAGAGAAGCAGGAAATCATCCTGGTTTGTGTCCTTGTAGTTGTTTCTTGGAAAATTGTTTTCTCTTTGTTTGCAAAGAAATGAAAGTGTTTCTCTTAGAGATTCGTAGGAAGCAAGTTTATTCCTTGGTTGGCTTTGTCCTTGAGGACTCAGTTTGATAGATTTGAAAGCATTAATTGAAGTCCTAGAATGAAATAATGAAACCACAGGAGCCTTGTGACTGACTTTGGGGCTCCACCTGTGTTGTGCAGGGAGATGTTGGCAGGTGATGAGCGATTCAGGTTTGGAAGAGAAACCGAGATCCTTTTCTTCCTTTGGGCCTGTGCTTCAGGTCAGTTAACTTCAACGGCAGCCCAGCTGATGGGGTTGGGAGCGGGATTTAGCCCCAAACACATTATGTATCACCAGCCTCTCTTATTACCAAGGCATTTTGTAAGTGGGCTTGTGCAGACCCTGTAATGGTGTAATGTACACTGTGGTTTTGTTGTTAAATGTGAGTAACTTTGGCATGGTGGGAACTAGGTGGCTTATAGCGATTGGAACATTAGGGCTTATTGAATTTCATAGCCTGAAGGACTGAACCGTACAGAGGAACTCTCGAAAAACATATCCTATCTATTTCTCCTGAATTTCTTTTCTAGGATGATATTTTAATTTTATGGACTCAGACTTCTGGACATGGACAGAGGGATTGGAGGGATGCCAGTAATGGGAAGCATATCCCAAGATGTTCGTTTTCCTTTTAAATAGGCTCTCAAGGACAGAGATTTGGATCCACTCCCAAGAGTACTGGTAAATGCCATGTCTGTAAATACACCAGAAATTCCTTCACCTCACTTTCCACTGAAGATTTTAGTTTCATCTCTATCAATACTAGTACTAGAAGAAAAGTCAGAAAAGGGCCTTCTATCTGCAATGTGCTTATGGCGATTTCCCTTTATCAGTGATCCTGAATGTTGTTTCTGCGATTTGCAGCATATGCCTTTGCTGGAGACACTTTTATTGCGGTCGCAACGGCTCGCTTGGCGTGCTGTGGCCAAGGGTCTCTCTGCTGCTCTGGTATAAACCTCCGCTTTAAAAGGCTGCAGTAAAAATTTGCTTGCTGATGATTCATATTTCTTTTATGGGAATCAAGGCTCGTGAAGGGCTTCTGATTGACCACCATGGACTCTTAAATCCCTTATCAAGGCATAGAACGAGCGCGGGGTGAGGTCCCCCACGTCATTGCTCTGCCTGGTCCTGAGGGCGCCTCTCCAAGGCAGAAGCCGGTTTGGTTTCTGCATCCTGTTGTCCTTTGCTTTTCTGATGAGGTCCAGTAAAATGTTCACTTGTGAGAGTATCTATTTTTAATGTCTGTGATCTGGAACTTGCTCTGGGCAGGAAAAGAATGCTACATTTCACATAGTCTTGGAAGATAGTTTCTGTTTGCAAAGGCTTGTTTTCACTGTTAAGTATGGCCTTGGTTTTGAATGGAGAATTTGGCATTTAAAGGGGGGAATCTGGGCCTGCTGAAGCTGACATTGACTCTCTGAGGCCAGAGTCGGGGAGAAGGGAGGAGTTTCACACCGAGGTTCTTGGCCGGGTACTTGTCTTGTGCGGCACAGACTAACCCCGTTTGCTGAGCCCAGCTCCATCCCCATGCTCTCCTGGTGTACGAGCCCCTGACATGACCCTGCTCTCAGATGGCTTCGTCTCCAAGCTGCACCTTGATGTACAGAGCTATGAAGAACTGCAGTCTTATCAAACTGCTAAAGTAGGGTGCACCATGACAAGCAAAAAAAAAAAAAAAAAAAAAAAAAAAAAAATCAATGCTCAGCCATATCAAAATAGAGAATTGTCTTAAGGCTATTTTTATTCCATTTCTACTTTTTTTTTTTAAAAAAAAAGAACATATCTCTTATATTGAAATTTCCTTGGCTGTGCTGAGTCACGACTGCTTTTTCTTGTAGTTGATTTGAGTTCTTACCAAATACCTGCTTGGTTTTCCCATGTTTGTTTGTCAAGGGATTTACCTTGCAGCTCTTCTTCATGGGCAGGTTGGTGACCAATTATGGAACCCGTTTGCCTTTTGCGTTAGTGTTGTTTGCATCGGGCAGCGCTTAGGCCTAGCCCAGCTCTGCTCCGAGGGCTGCTCTGCTGAGGGCCGTGGAGCACAGGCTGAGAGGCAGTGCAGGACTGAAAGAGCTTCAGACACAAGGCAAAGAAGCATCTTGCAGAAAGTAGGAAGGGAATCAAAGCCAAGATGAGGTGGAAGGGGCAATGTAGCAGGCAAGTTGCATTAGTGGGTGGAGGAGCTTTGACTCTCCAGTCACAGCCTGGTGCTAAGTGTCCTTTAAAATAGCTTGTATCCATGAGAAAAACTAAACCTAAGAAAAGGGTACCAGAGATTAATGTTAATTTGTAAAACTATCCACTGCATGTGGTAGGTGCTCTCCAAATGCTCCAGAAGCACCTGTGGTCAGCGAGGTCCCAGCCTCAGGAAGGACAGGCAGAGGTTATGGATGGGGGAGAGAGAACAACATCAGCTAAATCGTTTTCTGAGCTTTGGATGCTGGATGCAGGATCCAACATTGGCACCAACAGTTGTGCCTTGCTGTGAGTGTATCTAGTATTTTGCTATTGCTGCTCATCTGAGGCCAGTTTTGGCACGTGGATGGTGTGGACGTGGAGCTCTCACCACGGAAAGACTGTTGTCTCTTGTGCTTATTTGCTACTGTAGTCCCACTGCGAGCCAGGGGACCGCTCATTGCACCAAGGGCTGTAGAGTTTGCCCTTAAGCAAGACAGGACAGATTAGTTAGGCCAAGTCAGTCTCACACGCCTGCTCCATATCACTCTGTCCTGATAAGCTGCCAGCTTAGGTCTAAACGTGGTGTTTGAAAGCCTGTCTCTGCTCTCCAGGATGGGTCAGTGTCACCAGCAGTGTTAGCCAAAGGATGGATTTAAGTCACCAGCTCATCACTGGAAAGGGAGGCTGCATCTGAGGCATCATTCCTTGGCAGTTTGTGATCTTCCATAGGTTGGAGAGAAATTCAGTAGGATAAAATAACCAGACATGAGCATGAAGGGCAAGTCCTGAGGCATTCTGCTGAAGCCAGTGGCGTTGCAGAGGGTGTGGAGTCCCTGGACACCTAATGTCAGGGGGTCATTTAAGGACCTAGTTCAAGCTGGCCTTAACCCTGCGTTTCCTGGCTTTGGCTGATATAAGCCAGACCCGTTGCCTTGCTTGCGCGCTGGCGTTGCAGCACGGGTGATGAATTGCAGTGTAAGCTTTACCACCCTTCAGCGCTGCTTCCTGTGCTCTTTTGGCCCGTTATGTTCAGTTCAGTCAGAGTTTATTATAAATAACTTCAGATAGCAAGCTGAAATATCCCGGGCTCTCTCTTCTTTCTCTTGGCAGTTGCAGAGCATGAATCAGCTTCAAGGCAATTGAGGTATTTTAACGTAACGTTTACAGCCCATATCTATACAAAATGTGACTTGTGTTTATAGAAGTGTGCCTTTAACAGTTTCTAATCAAAACATTTGGGACTCTGCAGTTGGATGCTAGGGTTCTTCTCAAGCATTCCCCAGACAATACAGTTCCACATTATATTGTCTTATGATGCCTGTAGACTTAGCCGAGCCTGTTGTTCTGCAAATATAGTTGTGCTTCTTCCCTGTCTGGCCCACTGCACTCGCTTTGCCTCCTCCAAATTCCTTCCAAGAGCTCTTTGAAACTTTCTTATCACTGAGTCCTCCTTTTGCCAGTGCGCGTCCTTGGCAGGCAAGGCAATGTCATGATGCAGAAAAGCATATCATGCAAACTAGGATAAGGTATCAGCAAAATGGAACGACAGGCTGACATAGCTTTATGTCTGGGAGCAGCCAGTGGTGAAAATGGTGAATAAGACTCAAGAAGTCTTTTTTTCTTTTTTCTTTTTTTTTTTTCTTTTTCTTTTTCCTGCTGCAAATCTCACAGGAGTCTTGTTCCAGAGCGATCATTCCTTATTTGCATGATATGCCCTAGTCAGAGAGGCTGGGTTGTGCCGGGCTCTGTATCCTCAGACTGTGAAAGGGAGAGATGATCCCTCCCCCGCAGAGCTCGGTGCATAAAGGAATGCATTTGGCCTCATGAGCGTGTCTTGATCCAATCTCACATTGGATGCTCTCCAGGTTTTATACAACTTCAAATGGCTCTTGGTGCAATCCATTGCTAAACCACTGTTGTTTTGCCTGCTGTCACAAGGCAAGTAGATGTCCACTAGATGCTCTTTGTGTTATAATGCCCAGACCAGCATCCATAAAAAGGTGCACAGGCCTGTTACATTTAATGGGCCTGCCAAGAAGAGCAGAATCTGTCAAGCTCTGCATTGCTGTTGCTTCCTGTGGTATTGCTTTCTTGGGACACTGTGACATGCTGTCCTTTTTGGAGAGCTAGAGAGCCTTCCAAAAGCTGTAGTTTCTCATTCAGAGCCTATCCAAGCTTTTACCCCAAGCTGCTTTAGTCTATAAATTAGAAAGAAAGTTTGAACAAAAATTTGCCTTCCTGTAGAAGTTTTGGTCCTCTCCAGCCCATAAATTTTAATGGAAACTTGACACCCTGAATCTCTAGGCTGCTGTGCAGATCTTGGCCTCTTCTGAAATTAATCTCGCTTACTCGGGGCTAAAGAAAGTTCTTCATTTATCCAGTTATCTGGGAGGGCACTTCTTAAATGC
The DNA here is from genome assembly GCF_028389875.1 of Rhea pennata. Lineage (NCBI taxonomy): Eukaryota > Metazoa > Chordata > Aves > Rheiformes > Rheidae > Rhea > Rhea pennata. The sequence goes on along the minus strand of NC_084677.1, from coordinate 17,220,054 downwards.
TTGATTTTATATCCTATTCCTGTTGATTCATTTATTTCATGATATTTTTTTCCAGAGGACTGTGGTGAGTTTAGGAAGCTCCAGCTTTATGTCTGACCAATATCATCCAAATTAACAGAGAAGGTTGTTTGGCCCAGGGCAGAGTCCAGTCTGCCTTTCTGCTGGGTATAAATGCTTTGACTTATAAGATTTTGCAAACTGGTGGCCCAGGGCCACAGCTGCCAGGACAGAGCTGCTAGGAACGCCCTTTGGAAGGGGTGGTGGCCCATCAAGGTCACCATCTTGGCTTGATCCTTTTGCTTCCGGTGTGACTGGGACTGTTGTGGTTGGAGAAATGCCTCTATTGCTGCATAGCTTGTCACGGGCGGCAAGCGGGCCGCCGTTCTTCGGGCTTGCAGAGAGCTCCAAGAGTGACTTTCCATCGACATCTCCTGGCTGCTCTGTCGCAGCTTCTCAGGAGCCGTCTGTCCACTAGATGTCAAACCTCAGCTGCAAAATGGATGCTCTAGTTCGCAAGAAAGGTTACAACCACGGATAACATGTATGAAGCAAAATGGGATTCAAAAAGTCTGACGTGGGCAGACATCCACTGATTACCTCACAGCCTGTCTGGGGAAAGTGGGGGATTCCAGTCGACTTTCCCTGTTTACATGTTTCAAGTTAAAGCAGGGTAGGAAAGGAATGTATTATCTTCTGTACCCCCACCCCCAGAAACATATGAAATATTTCAAATGAAATGTTTCTAGGGTTCTGTTGTCCCTGCAGATGAAGGCTTCAGGCATGCTGAAGGAACTTGCAGATTTAGAAGTAAATGTACCAGGGACTTGATTCTGAGCTTATCACCTTGTTTTTATGGAAAGCACCTCCTTTAACATGAGTAGCTGCTGATCATCACCAGGGTAGTCTCTCCGCCTTGAGTTGATGCTAGGTGTTGATGAGGGGTTGGGCACGGTCATGACCTCTATTCTCTTGCAAGCTGAATTTCTTTCTTGGTGCCGTGGCTAGTTTCAATGATACTTAGCAAGTTAGAGCAGGAATTTCATCCTCCTTTCATAGAATCAGGAAGTCTCATTCTGTTTTACTCATTTATTGATTTCTTTTTTTAATCAAGAGATCCCACTGGTTGTTGAATATGAGGAGGGCTATCACTTTACTTTCACTTGTTTGTTTTTCCTGTGTTTTTTTCCTTAAATATTTGCTCCTGCCTGGTGCCAAAGACAAGAGCTAGATAAACCTTTGGGCTGAGCCAGGTGCATTCCTGTGGTGGAAACAGTTGTGAAAATACAGATGCAATTAGAGTCATGCATACGTTCCCGTGCATGTATACGTGTTTTTCCCCTAACGCCTTGGCTGGATTCCCGCACTAGCGGGTGTCCTGAAGGAAAGGACTGCTTCTGCAAAATTGCTGAGCTCTTTGCAAGCAGGCCGAAGCTGTCTGCGATCCTACCAAGCTGGGAAGCCAAATTCATCCAGCACTTGGCATGCACTGCTCAACTTGTGGCTGAAAATTGCAGTCAGTTGGGGTCTTTTTTTGTCTTAATTAAGGAAAAGTATGCACTCGTGTGTTCCTTAGTCAAAGCATGACGAGAAGATTCCTGTTTGGGATTATTTTTAGTCTGGGGAATCTCTGAAATTATTCATGAGGCTGCTTTCCCTGATTTATGACAATACCCAGCACATCGCCATGTAAATGACTTTTAAATGGAACGTTTCAACAGTTTTATAAGAATTCCTCATGTGAGGGAAAATAAACAGTTTGTCATTTACCAGACTGTATTTGATTATTAGATTTGTTACTATAAACATTGGGCTACGCTTCCTTAAGCTGAGGCTGCTGGAGATGTACGACTTCAGAGAGCCATACTGTTAAATAAAAACTAACCTGACATGAGAAATGAGCACGGGATTGATCAAGCCTGTTCCCAACTGGCCAAATAGATGCTTGTTGGCCAGCAATGAATATTTGACTTTTTTTTTTTCATGTTAGATTAACATGACTCTAGTTTTTCACATCTTGTTCAAAGAGCAGATGGGAAGGAAAGGTAAAGCACGTAGGTTGGGCGTCCTACCTGCTTTTTTATTACAATTTGATGATGTTCCTGAAGGCATAGTTCTCTGCAACTTTCCCACTTCCTCTGTTGGTGGACCTAATTGCCTGGAGTTTGTTCCTTAAGCCCATACTTGGTAGAGCACCAGCTAATCACACTTCAGAGGGCATGATGCAGTGAACGGCAAGTAATGGGCAGCTGGTGGCAGTGAACTCCAGTTAGTGGTCTCGCATGCCGAAAGGGCTCCAGCGTGGGGTCTGTGAACACCCTTCCCGAGGAGCAGGGCACCTGCGTGTCTCCAGAGCACTCAAAGGGAATGACTTGAGCACCGAGGGAGACACAAAATGCACCAGTGCTTCTCCCTAACACGGCTCTGGGTAGCTCTTCAAAGCCCTTAATGTCCCTGCTGCCATGTACCCTCTTACTGGGAGTGAGGAACGTGAGAGTTACTGGCAGACATGAGCAAAGAGAAAAATCAACCATGAAATTGGTAATTTTATGAGCTCCGTGAGGCAAGAAAATGCTTGTTGTTAGACACCATGTAATTGCATCTCGGTGCCCTGGGTTATGGGAGCCAGACAGCATCAGTTTGTTCATGAGCAGTCCTTGTGCTTTCTGGTAGAGGTCTGCCAAGTATCTGGGAAGATCATGCGAGATTGCCACCATGGTGTAAACCAAGGCTATGTGTGTTTGGGCACTAGGACCCCAGCATGGGCAGGTCTCACATTTAAAAAAGGGTGTAAACTCTCCTGGATGCTGCTGCTGCATGTTATACAGGGGAAAATGAAACTTAATCTTCATCCCATAGTTGATTCATGAGTTCCCCATAGCACAGACAACAGCTTGGAGGTTGTCACCTTGCATTGCATCTTACAGCTGCTCTTTGATAAGCACAGCTTCTCTTGTACATCACAGCTAGCTTGAGAGGAGTGAGCCCAGGTGCTTACCTGGGCTGCTTTGTGATAATTCAGGGATCTAATATGATTTTTATGTTCAAAGCCTCGTTGTTTTCCAGAAGTTTGGTTTTCATTCGCTTTTGCCCCCCTGAAGCCTTTCACAGCATGAAGCAAGTATAAACCATAGTGATACGGATACGGTTGCTTGGAGTTTTGCAAACTGCCTTTCCACACTGCAAACAGATGCTAATGCCTCCATGGGTCCCAAGACCGCCTTTTCTGAGGCACTACCTGCTCTGATACTGTTTTCATAGATTGTGTTTCTGTGCGTCCCTTTGGTGAAAAGCTAAGTATCAACAGTGCTGGCAGTTTTGCTGCTGAGCACACAAGGAAGTGAGACGTGAGGATTTTGTAAAGAGGTAATTGGTCTGAAAGGTCATATTGGAGCACCTATGGATGAGGTCTGGGTTGTGGGGGGAGTCTCCCCCCCCATACGTGTTCCCTTTTCCCATTTCAGCAGGTTTGTCTGTGATTCATCAGTGTATGTCATGTCCCAGACTTGTTCTTTCTCCCCATTCCTCAGCACTACTCAGGTTGGCAAGGGCAAGAGCCAAGGAGGATGCAGGCAGGAGCTTGTGCTTCACCTGTCCTGGGAATTAAAACGGAATTAGTGGCGGAGTTGAGTGATGTCTGCATTTTAGGACTCATCAATAATTCTCCCAGGAATATGTTTTTTGTCTGAATTTCTGCCTTGCGAGCTGTCACCATGACAGGTCTGATGTAGAGGATGATAAGATACAGGACAGCTTGGCTCCTGAGTGAGACCTGTGCTGGGAGGAGATGCTCCCTGGAGGAGGTACTTTCTTCCAGGAGCAGCAGACTCGGACAAGCCCAGGACAAGTCTGCAGTTGTGCTCTAGCTGTCTACATATGGAAGTATGAAGCTGAGAGGCACCTGCAGCCAGGAGAAATAGGAAGAAGGAGGAGCAGGGGTTCAGCTTGACAGCTGACAACTGAATTGTGCCTTTTTTGCTTGCTTCTAATCACTTCTTTTCGTGACGCTGCTGATTTACTAGCTCGGGCACTTTAACTCGCCACCACTGGGGATGACAATGCCATCCGCTGCCCCATGGTGGATGAGGTCCCTCGTGCACTTTGCTGCTTCTTGTTGAGTACCCAGTCTCTGTCACCAACCTCGTGGGTATAAACTGCAATTTTACGCGTGTGGCGGTTTTGTCGATGGGCCCCTCCGAGTAAACTTAACTGTCTGAGTTGTAAAAATAAATCTACGGTCTTTGCTTTCTGGATGGCGAAGGACTGGTATGGTGGCCCACCACATGCTGCTTCCCTGGTGCTCCCCTTGCCATGCTGCCAGCCCTGGTGACACTTTCCTCATGGTACAAGTTCCCCCTCCACTGACTTTTCTCGTCTCCAGTCGGTCGCAAGTTAACAAAGAGCAGCAGTACTCTGTACTGAAGCAAGCAGAACAAACTTGGGAGGGACTATGGGGAAAATCTATATATTGACACCAGAAAAAAAGAGAAAATAGGTTGAAAGATGGAACCTATTTAGTGCATAATGACCATCTATTATTTCCTTTTCCCCTACTGTTTTACAAACACAGTACAAAACTTCTAATACTCAGACGATCACTTTCTAGTGTGCAGCTGTGCAGTACATAATATGCAGTACACGTTCATGCTCAGAAACCCAATAAAACTGGTAATTAGCCTCTGAAACAAATTAGAACAGAAGATACAAATTTATTTTGCATAGTGCCTTTTCTGCAAACTGTGTCTCAGAACACATCGGAGAGTTAAGTAATGCAAAGCTTAAATAATAATAGCACTGGGAGAGCAAATTAATAGAAAAGGATGTATGCTCCTGCAGACTGGAGAAAATCAGGATTGGGAAGAGCGGAGCTGAGGTCGGCTGTGGGGCTTCTGCGGGGAGCTTGGGTCGAGTCTCAGCTCGCTCCACAGCGTTTGGGACCCGTCCCTCTGCAGCTTGGTCCCGGGGCCGCTGTCTGCCCAGGCGCAGCTCTGTGTTTTGGAGGACTCTGGGAATGCAGCCCTGCACGGGCAGAGTGAGCTGGGAGAAAGATGAGGTATGTACGGCCGGCTATAAAATTAAGGAGGGCAATTTTGAGCCAATTTGTTCATCTTTGCCTTTCATGGCTGAGGACGGAGGAGCTGTTGCACCGCGGCTCTTCATTCCACTCCCTCTCTGCCTCATTGACTCAGCAGCTCACTTTAAATCTCAGCTGAAAGCATAACTTTTTCTCCTTCCCTATAACTCTTGATCTCTTTCTCTGTGCTGTTATTTTTAATGCTAGCTTTGTAGCTGTATTTAACTCTGGGCAGTGCAGTGGGGAACAGGGTGTGTGAAATACAGCTGGGCTGCAGCACACTGCAACGCTATGGGCAGTAGAAGCGACGTATCGTCAACCCTTTTCACCTTATTTTCCTCTCTTGTCAGATTTCCTGCAAGATCAGGGCTGTTTATAAATTTCCCAGTGTTAATTTAATGCTTTAATTTTTTAATTTTATCTTTTTAATGCTCAGGGAGTGTTCAAAAAAAGTTTGCAAATTTTGCGTGGATTAGATGGACCTAACCTTGCACCCATGGAAATCAGTGGCAGTTTTGGGCTTGGGGGTTGTTTGTGCCTTGCGTTACTAGACCAGAGCTCGTATTTGGCCCAGACTGCTTCTGGATCACAAAGAGAAAGAAGTAAAATTAGGAGAAAGCAAACAGGGAGTTTCTAAACCAAAAGCTAGCACCAAAACCCAGAGAAACCTTGTTTCAGGTGGAGCAAAGCTCCTGCAGATCCCAGTGCTTTTTGGAAGCTCTTCCAACAGGTTGCTTCCACCCTGGCCTCCTCGTCCTGGAGGTGTTTGGCCTGCTCTTGCTCCCCACAAAGCTTTCCCTTTTATACTGCTGTTAATGCCTGATGTGAACTTGCAAGGTAGCATTACAGCCACCAGGCTGAACCTAATCTGAATTGATCTGCTCTCCTTATAGCCACATTGCAGAGCAAATCAATGCTGAGCAACGTTCAGTGCATAGCATCTAAGCTAAAATAACTTCAAAGGAATGGCTTGAAGGAGAGGAAAGGTTAGGAAAGTCAGCGTAGACATTGCTTCTCACTTGTCACCTCTTTGCACCAGGCTCTGTAAGAGCACTGGGAGGTCTGCAACAGTTCTGAAGATGTCTTGCTGCCGCCATCCACTGTAGCCAGTTTTCCAGGTGCTGATGTACTGCTTCGAATTTGCATTTCCCCAGGCTTTTGGCACCTCCCATTTGTGCCATTGAGGTGGACCTGTGTGCAAAAGCGAGCGCGATGCCCCCATTGATTTTCCTTGGACAGAGAGTTGCACGAGGCATTCGGAAGTGGATGTCGGCCAGGCTGTGGGCTGGAGGAGCCTGCATTAAATCTCAGAGCCCGTTGCGAGCTGTGGAGTTTGTTTACTCTTTAAACTGCTATTGCAGCTATGGGTTTTTGGCTTTTTTTTTTTTTTTTTTTTCCTAGTGCATCGATTTGAACATTTGTTTTCTTGGAGAAAGGCAAGCTGTTTTATTGAATAAGAGTGTGGCTGTAGTCGTAGTGGTGTAAGGGTGTAAGTGAGGCAAGACTAAAAGATGCTACCTCGTTCATTGGGCCAAGCGATGTACCTATTGGGGAAAAAAACAAATCAAGCTTTGGGGTACAGAGCTTTTCAGGCAAAATGTGTAAATGTTGACCAAAAGGCTGGTTTTGTGCCTGTTCCACAGATATAAAGTTTTTTTAGATCTGTAAAAGAATGATGAACATGAAAGCAACAAGTTTTATTAAGAGCTAGTGATCTTCAGGTTCCTGTTTCAGGAGCCAGGTCTAATTGGTCTCTATTTTATTCCACGGCCCTTGAGTGCTTTGACATCTGCAGAAGTTGTTGACTTACAAAAGTTCAAGACTGCTGAAAATTTGGTACAGATAGTCTTTAACTATGTACCTAGGGGTCTCTGACTGGAGACTTTTAGGCCATAACCTCCTTTTAAGTGATCACTGGAGTGAAACCCTGCCTCTCGGTTCCGCCGCGTGGCTTTGGACTTGCTTCCTCGTGAAGCCACTGCAGCAAAGTGCTGAACTGAGGCCTTGGAAGGCATTGGTGACTTTGCTTAAAGAGAAGTGGGAATATTTGGCCTTCTTCACATTTCAGCCAGTCTTAAAGTCCGTCTTTCCCTGGAGCGGTCTTCCTTCTTTGCACACAGAGAAGGAATCATCTTCCCACTTCTTTGCAAACTTATTTCCTATTGTTTTGGTGTTCTGAAAAATCCTTCTCGTGCAGCTCATTAATGAAGTCAGATGTGAAAGAGCTCATAAGGGACACAGCTTTTCCTTCCGTTTTTCAGTATAGAGGTCTATAGGCCTTTTATACACTGAAAGATTAAATCATCTCCTGAAGCCACACTGTAGAGATTGAGTGATTTGGGGGAATTTGAAACAGTTTGTGCAGCACTTTTAACTCTTGCTTTAGTCCGATGGAATTTCTTCGTCTCACGATACTGCAGATAAAATACTGTCTTTGAGGAAAACAATTACTGAATTATCCAAAGACTTAAAATACCTTGATTTTCTTTTTTTCTCTAAAAGCCAACTTATTTCAAGTTGGATTTTGGTCTGTAGCCAGTGCTAGGTACCACATTTACAGCTTTGGAAATGGAAGTTCTTTATCTTACAGAACAAGCACCGTCTTCGTAGCAAAGGTGCAGAGAGTCACTCTATCCATTAGCCAAAGTCTCTCAAACCATGCATTTGAGGAATAATCTAAGAAAGTCCTTCTGAAGAAGACAGATCCTCCATGGCTTGAAATCTATGCAAGTTTAATTGGCAGGGAAGGCAGCTGCACCACACTCACACCATTTGAGAGCCTTATCCTGGGAGAAGCTAATGGCTACGATCATCCATCAGTCCAAGGAAGGCCTGGGTGCTGCAAGTTGTGGTTGCATCTTTTCCATATATCACTTGTGGCTACAAAGAGGACACTACCTAGAGCTGATGTGCCATGTTTGGTGCAAAAACTGACCCAGGGATAGAATTATTACTATCAACTTATTTCATCAAGGTGACATTGTTCTGAAGGCAGCCTTCAAAATGTCTTCGTCAAGATATTCATGTTTGTGAGGTGACAAGGAGGATGAGCAGAAACTATGAAAAATGGCTGTATCGGAACAGGTATTTCTGGTTACTTATTTGCTGACAATTTGTGAAGGTTCTTTTACAAAATTAACCCTGCAAAGCAAAACTTATTTTATGTCTACTGCAGGTAGAAAATCTTAAGCGAAAACCCAGAATGTTGCAGGATGATATTTTTTCTTCATAAAAACCTGAACCTTTTTTTTTAATTAAGAAAGGAAAAAAAAGCAGAAATTTGTAAAGGAAGCAATGTTGGGGCCATCTTTCTTTCAAATCTACCTGCCTGCAAACCTTGCATGGTGCCCATGACCCTGGCATCTGAGCAGCTCTCAGTGTTATCTCCATTTCCAGCCAAGGCACTGAGGCATTGCATGATGGAGCCCCGTAAAGTTTGTGGTGAGAATAGCCTGGCACTCTAGGGATGTTCGGAGATTTGTCTCAGGTCACTCCACCATCCATCACCTCTTTAATGACCTTCCCAGCTTCAGCAGCGTGGAGGAGCAAAGGCATTGGAATAGCTCAGCCTGCCCATGTGGCTGCTTTTCTGTAGTTGGCGTGACACCCCTTTCTCTGAGCTGCTCTGGATCGCGTACGTTAAATGATCCCCTAGAAAGCTGAACTTTTCAAGGCCCTAGCGGTATTACAACACTACAATTTCCAAAGACCCATATTAACCCAACAGCAGTATTTAATAAGACGTAACAAGTAGCGTTCAAAGTCCCTAGTCTAATCCTACCTAGGCTAAGTTGTTTTTAATTCCACTTGTTATGCCAGTTCACCACCACTATTAGAGTGATACCACTATTAGAGTAATGTGTTAGGCTACAGCTGCCTTCTTTAAAACATCTTGCAATTTTACACCTTGCGTTTCCCTGAAGGGCATGTTCTCCTGGGGTTCTTTGTGTGCCTCAACAGCACACGCATGCCAGAGCTGAGAGAGGTTTAGAGACTTGATTGATGGGACGGTTCCGCCTCTCTGCTATCTTTTAAAGTGCAAACTCCACGTCTTAAAGGTCTGTGGGATCACTGCCACCTCTGGCTGGATGTGTTACAGGAGAGAAGGAGAAGCTGAGCTCCTTTCTGTCCGTGACCCTGAGGTTTTTTACAGTGGTGGTGTTTCATCTTTGGATGGGTTGGACATCTGCAAAGTGAGAACACATTGTTGAAAGCATTTGTCTTCTCCATCATCTTGAAGCAAGGAGTATCATTTGGCTCTAATCTGCCAAGAAGAGATGACTGGCATTAAACCTGGATTTCACCAGGAGGTGACAATGATTTAACATTTTTTTATTATTATTTTTATTATTATTATTTTTATGCCCAGAAGTTCTTTATGACTATAAAGTGTTCCAGGAGGTTTTAACCTTGCTGCATTCAGCTTCTTCTGAGCAGTGGTTACTAAACAGCGTGCCTTTCCCATCAGCGGGTCCCCAGTTCGTTCATACATTGGAGCAGCGTGGGGGGACACGGAGCAGGGTTCGCAGACACAACACTCCTGAACGTCTGAAGATCTTGGGACACCCCTCTCCAGCTTTGATGATTTGACAGTGCACAAGAAAGGCCTCTCAAAAATGCATTTTAAGTGGCAGATCCTACATCCCAGGTATGAATGTTTGGTAGATTTTCCCAGATTTCAGAAGAATTTCAGCCCTTAAAGACGCTGGTACATAAGCCTTACTACGCTTTCAGCATCTTAGTGTGCCTCACCCTGCATCCTCACACCATTTCATCCGCTGCATTGGCTAGCTTCAAAGGAGCGAGTGGACCAGCAGTTAGGTCTGAGAGCAGCAAATGAGAGGAAACCACTGCCTAAAATGGGTCATCGCTGCTGCTGGCAGGTGAGTTTGGGTCATTACAGCTGTACCCTGCAGCGGGTGGTTGTTGGGTTCAGCGAGCCCTGCTGCGGGCAGCCCGCCTTGTGTCGTCTGGCCTGCCCAACACCATTTGGAAAGATGCAAAAACCCCCTGTGAGTGGCCAGGCAGGGCAGGAGGCTCATCTCTACTGTCCAGTGCCATGGGAAGACCTTCCAGGACCCCTTACTCATCCCTTAGACAGGAGTGCTCTGTGCAGGAAGAGGAGGGCACCACACCGGGACTGGGGCTTCTCGGCAAGCTCAGTGCAAGCCTAGCCGTGCCGGGGGCATCCCACGCGGCACAGAGCATCCCACGCAGCGTCCGGCGGCTCGCGGCACTCCGCGGCACGTGCCTCTTGCCACGAGCCTGCTTTCATATGGAGCAGCTGGGCTGGCGGCAGCGCCGAGCCAAGCAACTCCCCCATGAGTGCTATTAATATCTTTCTTGTACAAGTCTCACAGTCTTATTATGGTGAATAATGAAAGCATTTTCCCTGACCCTTGCTCCTTCTGTCCAGATCACGTTCTAAAAAGTATATGTATTTTTGACCCATCACATGATGGAAAAAAGACTCTGTCCTGTTAAGATGGAATTAAAAGAAAGTCAGATTTAAGAGCGTATTGACATGAAGGGCTTCCTGGTGGTAGCTCGGTACTTTGCTGACTACTGTCCTTCTCCTTCTGCTCCTTGCCTTAAGATTGAAGCTTAATAGTATCCTAAGCAGTTGCAGTAAAGAGAGGCTCTAAAGTAGGTTCTTGCATTTGTCATTTAATTGCTACATGGAAGAGTCGTGAAGATGCTAGATTTTATAACGTCTGGGACTAGACTTATTAAAATAATAAACAATTTTAGCTTGGAAGCTCTTTGGAGGATGTGCTGTCTTTCTAGTCGGTGTTTGTGTAATACCTAGTGCGATGGGATCCCGTTCTGTCTTGGGCTCTGGGGTACATCCACGTCGTGAATATAGTGTTCTTCAGTTAATTTGTTTATTGTTGCTGTTCAGAGAATTGAAAATTGCTGGAGGATTTTATTGGAATTGTAGAAACCTTGCAGTGTAGCTGCGTTGGATATACATATAAACCGCTGCTGGAGCACAGAGATTCCCAATTGTGGTCCCAAACCTGGAGGTAGCTCCTTGCGCGGATAAAGGGGTTATAGATGGAGAAGTTTGGAAGAATCGCCCTAACGGTAGCAAGCAGAGACAAACATCTGCAGGGCTGGATCTATATTGATTTTTATCAGGTATCTGCCTTATCTCAGCAGGCTCAAATGGTTAATAAATTCTGCTATTCGCCTACACCAAAGAGTTTGCATGTTGCTCACCAGTATGTTGGTCTGCAATAGCTGAGGGTCTCTCCAGCACTGGGGGCTCTTTCAGCCCAAATGTCCTCCGTGTTATGATTTCACTTCCAAACGAGAGATTAGGTTAGCGGGATAGGAAATAACCCTCTCCTGGAAGTTTGACAGCAGCTGGCTGGGATATGAGACCTCTAGGTGAAATGGATTTGGTTGATATTGCCAGAGAGTTTTTCTTGTAACTGCCAAGATAAAAACCTTACAATTGGTTTGATTAGTTTGATATTCTCGTTAGTTTATCATAGGAGATTATATCTTATTTATGTAAGGCAAACAAGCAAATGAGGAAAAATGAAAGCCATACAGTTTGCCCTTCAGGTTGTTCTGTTATTATACTATTATTACAGTTAATTCAATGTTATTTTCGTTCGAAAGGAATAGCAATCATCTTCGAAGGCCTCCAAAACACCTAACTCGGTCTTACCCAACTGTCCTGTGACATGTCTCACTGAAATCCATAAATAAAAATAACAGGAGCAGGTTTGATGTCTTGCTGACCTGTCTTGCCCGAACTACCTCCTGCGGCACCGCTCCCGCTTTAGGAACAGCATTGCTGTCCCGAATCCAGGTCAAATGAATTTCGAACCCAGAAAGCCGGTCCCAATGGCGGGCGATGCGTAGTGGGGACGGGTGGCACCGCTCGGGGTCAGCACGGCGGAGAAAATGGCCGGACTGGACCTGAATATCGGGGCATCCTTTGCTCGCGAGGGACCTGCCTGTCTCACCAGAGGAATTTTTTAAATTTTATTTCTTTTTTTTTTTTAACCCTCTAGCAACAGTTCTCAGGTCACTGAATAGCTCTTCGAGCGACGCTGTTCTGCAAACAGGATGCATCCACCTTGCTCGCTCGCTTTTATTTCCCACCGTGAGTTAAAACAGCCCCCGAGGTCCGGGCGGCCGAGCCGGAGTCGGGCACCCTGGGAAAGGGGGGATTCGGGCTCCGGCGCGCGGCCGAGCCCGTCCCCGTCCCTCCCGGCGCAGCTCCGCACCCACGCGCGGAAGGCGCGGAAGGAAGGAGGTTTCGGGAGGGGAAGGAAGGAAGGGAGAATTATTAATGAGTTTAGTGCGGTTGCTATGGGAACCTGTTGCTAATGAATCTCTGGGGTTTCCTCGCTACCCTCGGTGCCCGAGTTTCCTAGTGATGAGGTTCCCATGGCAACAGGAGTCACTAATACCCGGGCTGCCTCGTTCGCCACAGCCGCGCATGGACTGATAAAGCTCCTCGTTAAGTTAGGCAGGGTAATTTATAATTTTAAGTCAGGCTATCGAACCCGTAGGCCCTTTTCCTATAGCTAATGCAAGTTTGGAGCTTTCTTTTTTTTTTTTTTTTTCCTGGTTAACTTTCGCTGCAAAAGAAGTTTTTCACCCCAAGCCAAGCACTGCCCTTAGCCCAGAACCTGCAGCCCCCTTCAGCCGCTGCGCCTTGGCTCCCTGCTCGTGCTCGGCTTGGCTCCCCGCGGCCGAGCCCGTGCCTGCGCCCGCGCCGCCGGCCGTGAGCTTCGGGGAGGAACGCCGGCGGAATGGGGCTTTTTTTTTTTTTTTCCTTTCCCTCTTCCTTTTTTTCCCTTCATCTTCCTTTTTCTCCTTTCTTCTTCTTTCTTCTTTTTTTTTTTTCCTCCGCTACTTCTTTCTTCTTGCGGGAGGCCCAGGGCTCCTGGGTCCAAGCTGGTGGTTGGGCAGCAGGTGAGGACACCCGTAGCACCGGGGCTTTGCTGGGGTGGCTGACCTGGTGCCGAGGGGGTTCACGGCAAGCCTCGGCCCCCAGCAGTCCCTGTCTCCTCCCTGTGAAATCAGAGGGTCTGGTTCACCTGTAAACCCCAGAAGCGCTGGGTGCTCTCACTGGTGGTCAGTTTGGGGACCTGGTGGCATCCCATGGAGTCTTGTCCCTGTTTTTCGTCCGTGGTGTTGGCTGAAGGGCCCTGTGGAGCTGTGCTGGGACGCTGGGCCAGGAGGACTTGGGAGGCTGTTTCCCACCCTGGCGGTGGCTGTGCCACCACACTGGAGATGATGGGTATCAACCTTGCGCCTGCTGAGATGCAGCAATTCGACTGACACCGTGCAAAGTTCTTGGACAGAAATGGCAATATTGTGGAGCGTACGATTTCCCTGTGTGACCGCCCCGGGGTAGTGTAATGAGGAAGAACGACGCCAAACCCTGCCGGGCTGCACGGCCAAGTGGCAGAGGTGGGGGAAAGCAGAGCCCTTCAGCCGCCATTAAGTCCTCGGTGGCTCTTTGTCCTCAAAGTGTATCAGTAGAGGTCAAGAAACTACGCTGCGACTCTTCCTGTGATTTCCACTGCCTTTGGCTGTGCAGCAGCGAGCGTGCAGGAGGGAGCGAGCCCATGTGCAGCCCACGCAAATTTACACTAGGGCATCCACGTCCGTTGCCATTTGTTCAGCACTGACTACTGAAAATAAACGCAATAAAAATGGAGAGGCTTTTGCATTTCAAGTACAAACAAATACAGTCACCATATAACTATATTCTTTTTTTCTAATTCTCTGTAGAATGTAGAAAGCATCATTTTATCTCCCAACAAATCTTTTTAATATAACCATATTTGCATGCATGTATTCTTGATTGCAGTTCTCTTAAAAAAAAATTAAAAAAAAAAGAAAAAACTATGTCTTTGGTATACTGTGGCACAATTAATTATTTGCTCCAGGCCTGATGTTCAGGCAGCACCATCCTGATGCAAACTGCAAATGTGAAGAAGGCAGTTAGAGGCAAGAAGTTTGCATTCCTGTTTAATATCAGCTTTTGGGTAACAGTGGTGAAGGAAGTGCGTTTCTTTAATGGAGAATGTGCCTCCATGTCTGTTGTAATTGCCTGGGAGCTTTAGTCCTATAGAGCGACTGGCAAAGTCTGGCGCCATGAGCTTGTTATGTAATGCAAATTCATTATGTCCGACCACAGGTCTAATGACAATCCTTCACAGACGTTTTCCGTTGCAGTCAGATACGTGGCATTTCTTCGAGTGGTGAGCCTGGTCAAAATTTTTTCATCCATCTAAAAGCTGTTTTTTAACCAGAGAATTAGGCGTTTGAACAAAAATGGATCAATTGAGAACATCCAAGAAAGTACAGTAATAACAATAACAAAAAAGTTCTTTTTTTTTTTTTAATTTGAGATGAATGCAACAGAACGAAAATCTCCTCTGTATCAGCAATGTGTCATTGGCAAGCAGTGGAAAGGCATATTATAGATGATTAGCATCTTCGGGGCATGGCACTTTGTCTACTCATGTCAGCTCTATTCCAGCCACCAGCTCTGGCTGTAAATTGTCTGCAAAGGGGGAAGCTGTGTGCGTAAGCACTTAAGAGCTTTTGCTATTCAAGGCAGAGCGGACACTGAAATCCATCAGAAGGTGTATTTTTCACCAGGCAATATTGACTAATCTGTTAAAGCCAAGTCACCTCTCACCATGGGTTTTAGGCACGATAATATTTTTCTCTCTCGTAACACCTCCCATGCAGTGATTTTTTTTTTTGATAGCACTTTGTAGGTGTGAATAAATCAAACCTCTGCAATCGAGGTGGAAGAACTGAGGCACAAGAGGGTCAGAGTCCTATGGGGGAGCAAGAGCAGAACTAGAAGTAGTGCCGAGAAGTCCCGAGTCCTTCTTCTGTGATCAGACTTCTGCGCTCTCGTAAATCAGGAGAGCATGGGGCAGTTCTGCCCGGATCGCTTTCACGGAGATGAAAGCTATCGAGCATTAACGATGATGGGCTGAAGCGTTCTGTATGTGCGTGTACTCCCAGGTATGAAAGAGCATGGCTAATGATACCTTGTAAAATGATGAATAATTTATCTAGTGGTTGATGGTAGCTGTGAAGTAGATATGCGATCCTATACCCATCTCACGGATGAGTAAACTGAAGCTAATTGAGTATTTGAACGATCATAAATAAGGTGAATGTGTTGTTACAGGCAAAGAACAGGACGTTGCTGTTGATATTTTTATCTGAAAGAGAAGGTAGGCTCTTGGCAGTACAAAATTACTGGGGTGCAGGGAAAGGAAAATTAAGTATGTGGAACCTGCTGGAGACTGATAAGTGGAATTTCATTGGATAAAGCAAGTCAGTCTCTGTCCATAGTCTGTCCAGATTTCTAACAGCTAGAAGGAAAAGAGGTGTCTCAGAGCAGCTGTGTGCAGCGAGGAAGATGGGCGTACAGATGAACACACCTCTTGAGGAAGACTTGCTCCCTCTCGGTGCTGATTATTATTTCAGCTCAGCTGTAAATTAGTGGTGCAAATGTAATCCATGGAGAGCAGTGTTGGTTGATCTTCCTGGTTCTGTGGTATGTGAGTCACCATGTGGCAACACAGGTCTTGTGCGTCCCCTGGTGCTGAGCAGCCCTTAGTCATCTTTGGTGCCTGTCTGCATGCAGGAAACCTCTTTCTCCAGCAGCTGTTTCAGAAGGGTGTTGACCATGAGAGCACCTAGGAGGGACCGGCCTCACTGAGCACAGAGAAAGGCTGCCAGGTGATACTCCGACCATCTCTCCGGCTGCTCCTTGCTGCGCCCTGCTTGAGCAGGATGCAACAGTCAGCTTAGCAGGTTCCCTGAACTTCTCTGCTGCCCTTCAGCACTACCAGTAGTGATTAAGTCTGCTTTAGTCTGTGACCTGGATAAGGTTGCTAGCCTCTGTAGGACCTCAGAGGAGGAGGCGTAGGTGAAAACATTTCCCCTTCCATCCCCCTTTCCCTTCCTTTCTTCTGGAGGCAAGTCATCAACTCCCAACCAGTTGGTTCTCCCCTTCCCGCACACTTGTCTCTTCTGGCAACTACAGCTTCTTGTAAGTATTACCAATTTGGGTCTGCCTTGTGAAGCAGATGCAGGGCTGATGCTGGAGTCATCTCATCTGCTCCGGCATTCCTAATGAGCACCACAGATGGAGAACCGATCATCGCTCCAAACTTGTCCTTTGCGAACGCTGCCGGCTGCAATGGGCACAGCATGCCTGATGTTATCTCCCTGCTCCTGGTGTTTCCCTGCCAGAGTTTCCATGTGCTGGTGGATGTCGGGAATGGCAGCTGCTTATCCTTAACGCAGTGGCCGGCTCGCTGCTGGTGAAGGCTCCATCTGTCTCCCTATCCACTCTCGTTAATATTTATCCCTCATTGTTATATTCTTGTTGTTCCCACTATTCCTCCTCAGAACTGCACATTGCAATGAAGCCTTAAAAAGAAAGTCTCTTTTTGTGGTTGTTTTTGGTTGCTTTTGAATGATAAATATTTCATCAGATGCCTGCCTCCTAGCCTGTGCTTGCTCTGTGCTTTCCAGTACAGTATGTACAGTGATTGACAGAGATTTATTTAGATTTAGAAGCACTCAAAGATCTGTCTGCTTTTCCAAAGTAAGTTGAGTTTTGGAGCAGGCCATTTGTTTTGCGGTTAAATCTGTGGAAGGCCACTTGGGGTCCCTGTAAAACGTTTTGCAGTGCCTTGAGCTGCTCTGGTGGATGCCTGGCTTTCCAAGGGCTGCCCCGAAATGGATATGTTTGCTAGGGAGCCTGGAAAGTATTGCTGCTTAATTTAGACTGTTTATCTCGAGAGGTCTTGGAGTTCAAAGCCTAGAAGATGCATGGAAGTTCTCCTCCCTTTTCCCAGCGGCCGGCCTCGCAGGAGCACCAGCCACGCGGCGGGTGGGACGGTTGTCCCGCGGCGCCTGTGCGGGCCGAGTTGTCCTCACCGATTTGCAGGCGGTTTTCTGCCTTTGGCAACCCAACCTGATTAACACCTGCTTCTTGCTCTTTCTTTTCCCTGGGTCTCATGGATTTCCAGGGAAACGTGCACTGGCTGGCACACAGTTGGCGCCCATTTTCCGTGCACGCAGCTTCGCCCCAGCTGTCGTCCCTTCCAAGCGATTCCCAGAGAGTGAAGATTGGATTCCAAGAAGATTTATTAAATCTGGCAGGTTTTCTCCATGGCTGTCTAGTTCTAGTTCTGCCATTCTTGACCTTGGCTGAGTTGCTGATGGGCAGGATTGTGGGCTGCCAGTTGGCTTGTTGGCATAAAGTCCCTGGCCCGTCGTACTCAGTAGAAGACTTGGTGTTTTCAGTGAATCCCAGATTACAGTTTAGTGGTCTTGAATTCATCTCACCTGGACTGCTATAAATCCGGGATAATTCCAGTGGAGCCCACTGAATTAGATCACAGCATGCAAAAGGCTGCTCAAGGCCAAGCCTGCTTAATCTGAGGGGCCGATTTAGGGTTTATTCATGATTTCTGCCGTTATCATTTGAAGTAAAAATAAGAATAACCCAAATGCTGTTCAATTAAAAGAGGATTTGAATATTTCATTCAGATCAAAGCTGGGCCGTTATTAAATCCTTCAGTTGCAAGAAATAACCATTTCTACATCAAAATGTTAAGTGGTCACCCTTTGATAAATGCCACCCTTTATGAATTTAATTAGAAAACATTTATTTTATTTCATCCAATAATGTCGGAGTGCTGGAAAGGTATGCCAGTTGCCAGGACAACCCATTTCTCTTCTTTCCCCCTCCGCTTTATTTCTCCGATGTCACTTTTGATCACATCATCTTGAAAGGAGATTTTATTATTGAGGTATTCAGGCTACCTTGATTGAAAGGCAGAATTTTTTCTGGAGCTGACGCCGTTTGCGGGGCTGCTGCTGGCCAGCTGTCCTCTGCAGAAAGGCAACGGCAGAGCCAGCACGGCACGGCGGCGGGAACGAGGGAAAACGCTGCAAAATCGGCGCAGGCGCAAGCAAGCGGCATCTCCCTCTCGTCGTGCCCGCGAAGGCACCTCTCCGCTGGCTCCCGCCCGCCGCAGCAGACCTTGCGCGGTCGCCCGCGTCGGCTCCGCGAGCGTGGCCGTGCTGCAGGCGGGCCGGGCGCCAGGGCACCCGGAGCTCCGGCTCGAGTCGCGCTCCTGGAAACCCCCCTGCTCTCCCCTGTCCTCCCCGCTGTAGGAGCCTGAAGGGCAGGCGGCAATTCGTCATTACTTAAGAAAAAATAAATAAATAAATAAGGGCAAAACCGAACAAATCAGGTGCCCAACACGTTGCTTTCCTAACGAGGGGTAATTAAGCCCAGCTCGTCTCGCAGCCGTTGCTTGCTTGAGCCCCTGCAAAGAGCTACGCGAGTCCGGGCGCTGGCGGAGCGCTGCCGGCCGGAGGCAGGTCGGCCGCCGCGGAGCTGCAGCGAGCCCCTCTCGGGGCAAACCGAGCCGGTGCCGTCGCTCTGCCCCGCGTTTTCCAGGGGCGGGTTGCTCCTCGCCCTGCGCCTGGGACGCGGCCGTTCCCAGGGTGAAGCCCCGGTGTTTTACCGTGGGCAGGTTGACGGCGTGGTTTAAGCCAACAGAGGAGAACGATATCTGCAGTCAGCAGGCTTAGAGACCGTGGCCACCCGGGATGAATTACACAGGGATCTGGGCAAAGCACGGCGGGGAAACACCGTCTGTGAAAAAAACCCTGTTTAAGCCACAGTTCTGCGCATTTTGCTTTGTAGTAACGAGGAGATGAAGCGCACATCGGTGCCTAACGGGACGTGCGTACTTCCCAAATTCCTGTGGACTTCGGGGTGGCGGAGCCCGACCCCCCCAGCAGTAGCTGTACCACCCCGTGACCATCAGGTCTCAGCTCTCCTCCTGAAACGTCCCACGCCAGCGCCGACACCGTTTCCCTGCGGAGCTCGGGAAAGGAGCAGGGGCAGAAAAACTCGCACCCGCTGCAGGCAGCGGGAGACGCTGCGTTAGTATTCGTGGGGCGGGGTGCCAATGCTAATTTTTTTTTTTTTTTTAAATGTGAGTTGCATGCACGCTCGGTTTGGGAAGGAAACGTTCTGCCCGCGTTTACGTAGGAAAACGCGGCAGCGTGCTGCGTGGGGCTGCACACGGGCGTCTGCTGCCGGGGGCTTCCCGGCACCCTGGCGGGACAGCGGCTGCGAGCTGCAAAGATGCTCGTCTGCTCCTCCGTCTAGACAGCCAGAGGAAAACGGACCAAGCGGCAGAATACATAAAAGGATTGTAGCTGGGTGCTGTGATTTACGGGCAGATAATTTTGCTGATGCGTTTTGGTGCTGTTTCCATGTTACGCAATGTCACGCAAATCCCGGCACACAACCTGCCCAGATGCTTTGTTTTTATTGCTTTTAAACAGCGTCAGGAACCGGGTCTGACCATGTTTCACTGCATTCAGTGCAATGGGCGTACTTTGCTACTCGTTCCTTTGCTATTTTAAAGTAATTGCAATAACTACATCTTCTTCGATAACGGCACAGTGCATCTATGTTTAGTGAAACGCTGTTGACTCAAAAATCCAACCGATATTTGTACTTGCTGTTTTTGTTGGTAGAGCTGCAAGGGAAAAAACTAGGAAGCAATGTTTGAAGCAAAGAGTACGGAGCTGGCAATGGGGAAATCGTCTGGGACTTGGGCTGGGTGATTCTGAGCAATTTGAATGGGAGGGAACAGGAGACAACCGGGTTTTCAGCACAGACATCTCAGAACCTTATGATTTCTTTTCTTTGCAGCTACTTTGGGTTTTAAAATTTCCATCAAATATTTAGAACAGAGCTTTTTTCCTTAGATTTGACTCTTAAAAAAAAAAAAAAAAGCAACGAGCCAGTAACATTTTACTTTATCTTTCTTGGTTTGTTTCAGATCAAAAAGAAACTAATTATAAAGATCTCCAAAAACCTAATATTGGGAGAAATGAACTGGAGTGTCAAAAGCCTTGAGTTTTGGATCCTGCCTTTGCTGCAGAATTGCCCTGTGATCTTGGACGAGCAGGAGGTCACAGCTGCAGGCTTTAGGGGCAGAAACCACAGTGAAACTTTCAGGGGTCTCAGCCCCACTGCCAGGCTCTAGACTTGCACGAGGCTGCGGGACTGGTGAGCTGGGCCCTTGTTCAATAAGGTTTTTTGGTTGCTCATCTTAGAAAGAATATCTTCCTGTGGCTTTGTCCAATTCAATTCGTCAGTCAATGGGATTAGTAGGGTCAATATCGATGGACATAATCTATATTTTACCAATTTTTCACTTCTGCCAAAACACAGAAACGAGTAGAAAGTCAAAGCCTGTCTCCAAAATGCAGGAAATATAATTAAAACAGGACTTTGCATGTATTTCAGGGAACAGTTAAATGCTGCAGGTTTGTCAGTCTTTCATTTCAAATTTAATAGTGCTGAACCAGTGAGATGAAGAATGTGGACTTTTTTTTGCTCTTTGATGGGGGTGAACCTGTTAATGGGCTTCATAAATTGATTACTGTATTGTAGCTTCTCTAATCAAACAAAATTAACTGGAAAATCCTTTAACAAATTTCTGTGCAAGCAGCGTTTGAATTAGCAGCACATCCTCAGGTGTTATAGATCCAGAATTTGTTCTTTAATGAGACAGAGAAACCATAAAACTAATGTTGGTGAGAGTTTTCATGAAGTATTAATTTCATGCAGACCTTGCCTGCAGCTAGAATAATGGATTTTCCCCTTTGTTTGGCTTTTGGGGGTGGCCTGTGGCACCCAGACATTGCAGCGCCATGCAGGGACACGGGGACCGGCCACTGGAAAGGGGTCGGAGCAAGGCTGATCGAGCCGTCTGCTTTTATTATTCACCATCCGGAGAAAGCAAAAGTGAAATGCAAACCTACTAAATAATCAGATGAAATCTGTTAATCCTTTCGCTTGCTTTTTACATGCTCATGCACAGTGACGCTGGTGGGTTTCCAGCTGATCTCCCACACGGGGACACCAAAGGCTTGGGGTTGCACCTCCAGCAAAATCACGGTGCCCAGCAGCGACCTTATTTGCACTAACTCCGTGTCAGCTTTTCTTTAACCCTTTGCTAAATTAACCCAGAAATGCTGTTTGCGTCTATTAGAAAGGCTTTGCATTGCTCAGCCATGATTCATAGCTCCTATGCAACCTAAAGCTAATGAAGATTTAGCTCTGTGTGCAGGGGAGGCACTATCAGGAGCTTTGCTTGCCAGAGCCCAAGAGGTTGGGTCGAGGAGTCTCCCTGAGTCAAGAGAAAAAATCTTTATATCCCCTTTTTGACAGTAAGCAGTTATCCAATTAAATTGCATGGAGCTAGCCAGCGGAAGAGACAGGAAGCCATCAGCATGCTCATAAGCAACAAAAAAAGGTGGTAAAGTTTTATAGCTTGCTTCAGAATTAGATTAGCAATTCCTGCTGCCTCTTTGTCCTGACAGTTGCCATTATAATTTAATCAATGCTATTGATTGGTGAGTAATGGCGTGTGCAGTGCTTGGGAGCTTTATTTCTGGCCATAAAGACTGTGATAGAAAGTGAGGGGCTCGTTCATGTTGGGTGTGTGCAGGAGGAGCGGGGAGGAAGCCCAGGGGCCAGTGAAGCCCGCTCGAGAAAAGCCACCCACTTTAGGTGCTTTTATTAGGAAGGGACTGAGGAGGAGGTCAGTGTCTACTGTCCCTGAAACTGCTTAGGCTTCCTAACTCAGCATTTGCATCTGGAGGGGCTCACTGTGGTGGTCCTCAGCTAGAAAAGGAGATGAAGAAGAGAAGCTCAATAGTGGTTTGATGGAAGAGCTGAAGTCCTCTCCAGGAAGTGCATCAATACCTCTTTGCTGCATGAGATAGCGCAGCTCACTGCACCTCCTGATGCTGCTTCACTTTGCATCTTGTCTTGAGTTCTTGGTTTCGAGCAGCTGGGGCACAGCAGATCCTGGCTGGACAGTTGAGCTTGGTAGAATGTGCACGTGGCAGAGCAATCAGAGATAGCAAACATGCACGTTGCATGGGAACCCACTGTTCCAAGCCCTTGCCATGGCGGGGTTTTCTTCTGCTGGGATTAAATGTCCTCTCTGGTACTACACCCCCTTACATTACTTTGGGAGATTTTTCTGAGGTCTAAGAGCTCGCTGGACCTGAATCTCTTCTTGCTGTTGCTAGCCACTAGAACTGAATTCCAGCCTGGGTAATCTTGGCTACAGGATGCCTCTGAGGCCACAAATTTATTAGGGGTTTTTCTCTCAGGGATCCACCTTAAAATAAGATCAACAGAAACAGGAATTGAATGATTTATTCTGAAGACTTGAATTACCCAGGAAGAGTGAGCTTCATATTCACCCATTATCTTCAAAATCTAAATTTCAGGCTTGATCAAACCCTAGAATTCAAAGGAGAATTCCGGATCGCTTATGGATGACAAGGAGCTGTAAAATATTGTGAAGGGGAAAAAAACCCTCAGACAAAACGCTTGATTTTCAAAAGAGAGGATGAGATAGGTGCAGCCAAGCATAGATTCTCTGAAAGGGCTTAGGAGGAGAATTTAATAGAGAGGCAGGTTATTTCATATTTGTCCATTGAGTGACCTTGCAGAGTATCTACTGCCGGCCAGTCTTGCAGGCCGGATATTGTGCAGGATGTTGTAGCTTTGGTTGCAGCTGGTAATTCCTGCGTATCCTCTTGTGCCTTCAGTGCTAACCTCAGATAATCCCTGCCCGGTCGCAAACAGAGGGTGTTTGTCGTTTCTCGCTGGGCCTTTACCTGCTATATTGCTACGCTACTTTTTCAGTGAAGTACTAAGCGAATGGATGGTGCTCTATGGAAACACGTGAATTTTCCTGGCCCTTGCAATTAGACCTGCTGAGGTCCATGGCGATTGCTTTCGTTAGGACCGTTAAGGGCATGTCCGTGGTATAAAATAGGACGTGATGCAGAAATGTCTGAGCTCAGGTCTGGCTGCAGTCCAGTAGCTCACCTGACTCTACCTGAATGAGTTTTCAGAAGGATTTAGTAATTGGGACACAGCTCTGGAATAACAGGCCTAGACTGGCTTGGGGCTCTGTGCTCTGGCTCTGGCATAGGCATGGCTGAGCTGTCCCCGTCTGTCCACCTGTGCAGGCATCTCCAAACGTCTCACCGGGGTGAGCCCAGCTGAGCTTGCTCAGCTCTCCCAGGGCAAATGTTCGGTTCTGCAATGGGTGCAGTAGGTCTGGGGGGTTTGCAGAGATCGCTCCTCTGAGTCTGTTCTGCTGCGAGTGGCAACCAAAAAGGCAGGAGGACTTCTAAGAGAGTGGGGAATGTAGGTATGTTCCAGCTACGTGTGCCACGTTGCTTCCTTCAAACAGCGTGCAGCGAGGATTTGAGGCGTGTCTCTGGACTGGCATCTGCAGTGGACAATATCCTGGTGGGGACTTCATCGTTGCCGTGCGAAGGCCGTTGCCCATGCCGTGCTAAGCTCTTGGGAGCTTGGGAGCTACTAGGGGAGGAAGAGGCAAGGGAAATGCTGCAGCTGCTGCTTAATTGATGACAACATTGATTTTTCTAATTGATGTTTTAAGAGTAGATGTGATGGGCACCAGCTGCAGAAGCGGTCCCACGCCTGGCACTGCTCTCCACTCGCTCGCTCGTGTTTGCTTTCTGCCAGGGAGGTTTTTGCGGAGTCACGCGTCTCCGCTGGCAGGAGGCTGAGGGACACCGCTGCCGCTCATCGTGTGCCACCTCAGTGCCTGAATTCAAGATTTTTCTCATAACAAATATTTGATTCAAGAGCCTTCAGACCACAAATCAAAGTTCCTCATACATCTGGGTTTAGCAATCAGGGGGTATCGTGTTTTGCATCTTTCACATGCTTATTTATATGGTATCTGAAATGCAGGTCACCTCCTTAGCCAAGGACTTCTTCTTGCTCTTGCTGTGGGATGCATGTCTAATGGCGAGGTCCTGGGGGACACAGAGCCCCTGGCATGCTCGCAGCTCCTGCAAGACTGTGTGATCGGACAGTGCAAAACAACAGAGAGCCAAGCCCACCCGTCGGTGTTTCACTGTCCCAAAGCTTTTCCCCCATATATCTACCCTTCTTTCAACCAGCACCAGCTCTGAGAAGCGGCTTCATAAATCAGAAGCGCCATTACCTCGGCTTGGACAAGGCTGCGAATTGACCCAGCTCTGAACACCACCTTAAATAGTCCCTTCTTGGTGAAAATAGAGGAGTTTATTTCTAGGAGTCCTGCCACCTCTTCATTATTAATTCGGTTCCTGTTGGCTCATCTCGGTCTGGAGAAGGGCTAGGTCTGGAAGTGCTCGTATGGATTTTCTTGGGGGAGTTTCTGGCCTGCATCGAGGTTTCAAGCGAAGACTCGTTCTTTTGAGATTTCTAGTTCAAACTCAAGACTCAACAAAGTCTCTAAGCCGCCTGGGTGTTTGGCAGGTACTTAGCTGAGCCGCGAAGAGTTGACGATCGTTCCACTCGTCTCGCGCCTCGATCGCCAAGCTGGATGCTTTTAGCCCCATTTCAGCCCCTTCCTGCAATTGCCACAAGTGGAGCTAAACGCTCCACCGAGGAGCTCTCACATGCCCAGCCGTGTCCTGCTGCCGCAGCAGCAAGCGGCACCACCAAGCCGCAGGCAGCCCTCGGGTTTCGGGCAGCTATCGAAGAGGCAGGAGCCAAAAAGCACCGAGTTTGCATCCCAGCACCTCGCGTCCTATCCCTGTGCCTGGGGAATCTCCTGTTCGGTAACCTAGATGTGCTCAGCACCTTCCTTCCGGGGAACCCCTGGGCTTACACCTTGTTGCAGCCACGAAATGAGGCAGGGAGTAGTCAGAAAGGGTGTGAGGAGGGAAGGTTGTTGTGGGGGGGGGACGTTAAAAGAAGCAGCTTATCTTGGCTTCGGTTTTTGCTGCTGTCAGTTGCTCGGTTTTGTAGATCATCTCCTAGCTCAAGCGAGATCAAAGCAAGAGGGAAAATAAATGTAGATGTGCAGTGCGCTGGGGGAGCGACCATTTGTTGCGTTCTCCCCTTGGAGAGGTTTAAATCGAGGCTTTGCTACTTCACGTACTAATTACCTATTGTTTGGCTTTTGCATTTAATAAGGAAAATAAACCTTGGTCTTGAAACTGTTCCGTGGCACATTGCGCTCTTCAGAGGGCTGGAGGCTGGAGGCCTCCGCCGGGAAGGGCTGGGAAACGCCGCTGGCTTTTCCGGAGAGCCAGTGACACTGTCATCCAACCATCCATCCATCCGTCCAGCAATGGTCCCGGGCTCCCTCCTGAGCCAGCTGGCACCCTCCACGGAGATATCTCCTTATCTTTCCTTTCCCCATGACTTCATTTTAACTATTTATTTTCCTTGCAATTGGATTTTTTTTCTTCTTTTCCACCATCCTTCTCCCAATTTGCTTACCTAAGAATTAAAAATTACCAATCCTTGAAAAAAACAGAGGGCTTGATGTATTCTCTTGGATTGCCCAGTCCAGTCCTGTTCTGCTGCAGGCATCACATCTGATATAAACTCTTACATAAACTTGATGGACTGCAAAGGATTCAGATTTCTCTTTCCTGCTAATTTGGGAGGGAACAAACAGTCCAGACTTGCACTGGCCATGATGCATCATGGAACAAATTTCTTTACTCCTGAAAGGAGGGGAAAAAACGAAAAAGAAAAAGAAATCGGAGGCGTGCAGGTGCTGCCATTAGCAGGCACAATATTTCCATCAACCTCTGATCGTCCGAGGCTGCAGCTCTCCATTTGTGGTGCGGCAGCAGCAGGTGAGCTGGTGACCGGGGTACGTAATGTCTTGAAGCATCATTGATTCCCATTAATAAATTAACGTTGGTTGAGATCACTTGGTAATTGGTCGGAGTGCCAAAGCACGAGGCCAGTGCTGTTCGCTACTACATGTAGGTACCAGCTCGTAACGTCTTGGATATCCGCCAGGCCTGCGTAGGTGTTGGTTTTGACTATCAGAAGACTTTCATATTCGTTGTATTTTGTGACAGCATCAGTTGCCCTTTTCTTCACTGCATTAATTTAATTGACAGATCTGTATTTTTTTGGTTCATGAATTTTTATGATTGGAAGATACTTTCTCTGGTGTAGCAGCCATGAAAGATTTATGTTGGAGTAAATGGATCGGCTTGGCACGCATACAGGAGCTGTACAAATGACTCTTTTTAAGCTCCACAGAGATAATTAAAAGTAATTGCATGGGCATCGGAGAAACAACAAACCAAACTCTGTTCTGGGGGCACATGGCCACCCCCGTCCGCTTGGCCCCACTAATGCTGGTTATCACGAGCAGATCCAGTGCATGCTGTGATCTCTTATTTCGTATTAATTAATCAAATTATGCACTCGTGAAAATGTGGTTTTTAGTGGAAAAATTAAAACTGGTATGTAGAGCCACAGTGAATGACTGAGACTGAAGCACGTGGTCAGGAGGGAATTGAAGAGCCGCTGAACATTTAAAAGAAATACAGTGACAGCAGAGGATGTGAACGGACTTGATAGAAGAGAAACTGCACGAGAGAGAGGAACACGGCGCAAACTTCCCGCAGTGCCACCAAAGCGGCGAGGGAAAACTCCTTTCTGGAAACACTTTGAACTAGACTGAGTCCGGAGCCGAGCGGGAGACCACACGTGGTGCCGTCAGCCCAGTGGCAGCCCGCCGCTGCGGACGGTCGTTGCACCAGCAGCTCCTCCTTGGTGGCCAACGCGCGGTGCAGCCGCTGGGAGCAGGGACGGTGGCCTCACGTGTCGCTACTCCTTCGTGTTCAGGCAGAGTACAGGGAGATACCCATAATTTATCTGTTGAAGAGCAACAGCATCAGCAAATGGACCAACTTGGTCACGTGGTGGAGTATGTTCCTCATGGGTGAGAGGAACGTGGCAGAGAACTGGTTTGCGGTGGCCTTGGACGGGTGAGATGATAACCTCAAAGGGTTTCCGCTAGTCTGTGAAATACTGAGATGTGTTACAGAGCGGGTACAGTTGAAGTATTTTCTTTTTAGCTGCTTGAGCTCTAAATGCGGATTTGATCAGGTGGCGACGTAGGCTTCTAAATCCCAGATTCTCTTTTTTAATTAAGAACAATATCGCAAGCTTGCACCAGTGTGAACGAAGCCGTCCCCGCAGCTCCGTCGAGGTCGTCGCGAATGCTTCGCCTCTGGAAATCCAAGCGGCTTTTCTAAACGGTGGGGGAAACCTCTCCGCTGTAAAACAGCACCCTAACTAGTTATGAATTTTCCTTTATTCGTTTGCTGGCCGGGAACGGGCTCTCCGGGACGCCGTTCACACTGGTTTCGAGTGGAAGGACACTGCCCGTTAACGTCCTCCTCGTGCCTTGTGTCCTCTGGATTTTCACCTAGTAGTTTAGTAAGAATTCGGGAGAGGTGCTTAAAATTCCTTCCTTCTCTGCTGTAGCGTGAACTGGAAGATTATTGACCCGTGGGGCTGGGAAGAAGAAGGAGCGGTCGAGGTGCCGGGGCTGGCCCTGCTCGTCTCGGACCCCGCGGCACGTGCCGCCCTGGTTTGAGGCAGCGAAAAACGCGGAGAGATGCCTAGCGCATTGCTCGTCCTAGATAACTGGACCCGCGCCAGCCCCCAAAAGCCCTGAAACGGCTGCCACTTTTTGTAATGACCATATATGGGCCCATGTAGGCCAGTTCCCGCGCGTTTCCGCCCGGCTGGAGAAAGCACTTTGAATTCTCCGGGGATTTGGTGGAGCGATTCCTTCGTTTGGGCTCGCGCTAGTCCCGCGGCCGGGGCTGAGGTTGTTCCCTTTGCACCGGCCTTTTGCAGGGATCCCCCTTCGCCCTCCAAAAACCCTGCAGAATTAACCTGCCTTCAGCTTCGCCGGCTGTAGAAGCAAGCAGTGAAATCCTTCCCCGCGATACTTCTCCAGGTAGTTTGTGTATCTGGAGGAAAGAGCGCGTGCGTGTCAGGACGTTCGCCTCCGCTCGGTCCCCGTGATGCGGAGCTGGCTGAATCCCGGCTCAGCGGTCGCGATTTCCGCTGCTCAGCGCAGGGAGCAGGCAGGATCCTGCCCGGGAGGTTTCTCCGGCGCGCGGTTTGGTATTTTCCCTGTTCCTGCCCCCTCTAAGCTCTTGCCAGCCGTGTCCTGTAGTGGCTGGAGTCAAGCAATGAGAAAGAGGAAAATAATCGTGCTTGAAAAGAGCGTTACAATAAGTTAAATCCTCTTGCTTTTGTTTTAGAGGCAAGGACGGGGTTAAACTTTGTGTCTTCTGCGAATGTCTTTCCCTGAAGCCCTTTGAGCTTTCCCAAGATGTCACTCTGGTCCCCTGCGCTTAATGGGCTCTAAATACAGTATATTTTTTTCCCCTCCTCCGTGCCAGCTCTGCTGGGTTCTTCCGACGGGAGCGTACCGTGTTTCACCCCGCTGAAAACGGACGTAATGTGACACTCGCAGTGTTTGCGCTGGCACCGCACGCGCCAAACACGTGGAGCTGTGATTAACACCTGATCCCAAACGTGAACTGGCTAATTGAGTGCCTTATAAGAAAAAAAATTTTTTTTTGATTTTATCTGATCCTCTCCGTCGTTTCTTTCCCGCCACGGGGCAGCAGGCGGCTGTTTGGCGCCGGGAGCTGAGCCGTCCCGGCACGGGGATGTCCCCGAGGAAAATCCATCCCAGCGCTGGGCAGAGGCGGCGGCCGGGGCTGGCGATGCTCTTGGCGGCCGTTTATTTTTAGGAAGGAGGGGACTGAAACGAGACCCGTCGCGGTGCCCGGGAGCTCCCGGCCACCCCCTGCGTCCTGGCCCGCTGCCGGCGGGGCGGTCGGCGCTAGCAAAGCCGCGGCCGCGGCGCGGAGCCGCCGCTCCTGCTGCCCTCGCGAGGATTTGCAGCTCGCCGAGCGGCGGGAGCCGTTAAATAACTCGGCGCGTAGTGCCCGACGCCGCGAGCTCGGAGCACCGCCCGCCCGCGAGCGCGAGGACGCAGCGACCGAAGCAGCGGCGCTCGCTCGGCCGGACTGTCGCGGTGACCCCTGCGTCGCGAGCGCCGGAATAATTCCGGTTAGCAGGGGCGCAGGGGGCAGAAAGCTTCGCAGGCGCTCGCCGGGCGTCGCGCTGGGCGGGAGCGGCCCGGGCAGCGGCCGGGCGGGCTGCGGGGCTGGCGGGGCTTTGCTCTTGCTGCGGGTGCAAAACGCACCCAACCGCGCCGCGTGCCTGCGGTCTGGCGGGGAATCTTTTTTTTTCTTTTTTTTTCCCCCCCCCCCAATGGCTTCGCTGCGCGCCTTTGCTCTTAGCTTGAAGCGCGGATGGTCCGGTGTTTAGAGGGGAGGACATCTGTAAAGATGAATAACAGTGATAATTTAACAAGGAGTCCAGCCAATTTTACTTTTAAATCCAATTTCAACAAGGCAGGCCGTACCACTGTAAATGCCAGAGCTATTTATACCGCGAGCGGAGGGAAGGGATAAAGCAGAGATTTAGAAAACCTCAGTGCTTCAACCAGAATGCAGCGTGTAAGAGGCCGAATCCCCCGCGCCGGCAGCAGGCCGCGGTACGGCTGCTCCGCGCGCGACGGCGCGTTTGCAGAGCCCCGCGCGCCGCACGGGCGGCTGCTCCGCTCCCCTCCCCTCCTCTCCCCTCCGCTCCCGGCGCGGCGGCCTCCGGCAGCCCGGGCGGATCGGCTTTTCCAAGGCGCGGGTCGCGAGCTTCGCAGGGCTCCTCGTTCTTTGCCCGCGGTGCCGCCGTCTCGGATGCGCTCGTTTGCACCGAAAGTCGGAGAGCCGCAAGCCGGCGCCGTCGGCGGAGCAGCCGCGCCGTGATTTCGGCGCGGGGGTCGGAAAGCCGGGGCCCTTCTCGTGCCCCGTTCCCACCCGCGGCGGTTCCCGCTGCCCGGCTCGGCTTCGGCTCTCGGGGGCGCAGCCGGGCGCCTCGCTCTTCCCGAGCGAACGTCTTCGAGGGGGGGGATTGCTTTCGGCAGGAGACCCGAGCGAAGTGTCAGCAGAAGCTTCCAGCGCGAGACCTGGTGCCCGTCCTCCCTCCCGTCCTTCGGCCGAAATCCAGGGCCGGCTCCTGGGTGATTTTACAGCGACGAGCCCACCGGAGCCCTGATGTCCTTTAGGAACAAGCAGGTGCATCGGAAAGGAGATTACGGAGCTCTTTGGGGGGGAAAATCACTGCATTTCCATTCGGAAAACAGACCTTGCCTGGCATCTTCTGGGCTTTTCCTATTTTTCTTTTTTCATGGAGGAGGAACCACCATGAATCCCAAGTACTTGAAAACGTTTGACCTAATCAGTCGGTTCAACGTTAAGCCTGTTCTTGGCAGGAATCTGCAGTGGCCTCAGTCTTAGGGCGAGTTTGGTAATAGCTATTAAAACGACGTTCTGCCAACAGTTTACAAGTTTTTTTATCAGATAGAACAGTGTTTCCTTCTAGCAGGCAGAGTCGAAGTGGCAAGTTGAGGTTTATGCAACGCGATCCAACTCGTTGTGAGGTCTCTGCATATTTTGCTGCGCTGCTACGTAATCCGGTGACGACCTGGGGAGAGCGGGGAAGCGTCCTCGTGTCGGGGCGCTCGTCGCTTCCGGCTTCCTTTGCATTCCCCTTGCAAAATCCCTGTTTGGGTGTTTCCAGCAGAAACGCCCCAGCGGGATGCCAGGGCAGAGCACGGCGGCAGCGTCCCAGCACCGCCGCAAGAGCCCGCGAGCGCGACCAGCACCGGCGCGCGGGCTCCGCCTGAGGCTCGGAGGTGACCAGGAATAGCAAGCGGTACTGTTTTGGCCAAAAACTCTCTCGGAAGATGACTTTAAGGAGTTGTGTCATTATTAGAAATCCGAAACGTGGGCGCCCATGTGAATTAGGGCTGGAAAGGCTGGAAAGCTCCTTCTCGGAGGTGGGAAGCTGAGCGGTCGCAGCGGGCAGAGGCGCTGGGGCGGCGCGCGGCATTTCCTCGAGATTTTTTTTCTTCTTTGCATTGAGGAAGAGTCGTATAAATCTTCCGTGCAAACCGCTCCTCCTGCAGCCCCTCCGCTTGCCGTCGGCGTAAAGCAGGTATTAACGCAGCAGCCGTAACGGGAGCAGGAAAACTTCGCCAGGGGCTGGAGGGGAGCAGCAGGGTCGCGGGCCGGGCTGCGAACCTGGAGCTCCCCAGCTCCTGCTCCGCTTTGCTGCCGGCTCACTGCGCTCCCATTTACCCTCCTCTTATCTCCTTTTCCCCAGTTGTAATATCCGGCTTTGGGGAAAAAATACGGTCTTACGCCAAAACCATAGCCGTTAATGGGATTTTTCCAGGCTCTTCGTGAGACTTTGGGTTGACCGACAAAGCGATTAAGGACTAGGAGGGAGCAGCAGAGGAGAGGGGTGATTTGCTGTGCAAATGCACCAAGGATCAGCGGATTAGGGCAGTTTGGGGCTAATGCTGAGATTTTGGGCAGCGGGCCGCCTCTTTGTGGAGCACACATGAAAACGAGCGTCCTCAGCGTGGTGGGGTTTTTTAATGCCTGGATTTTATTTAGCTGGTGACTCTCCTGTCACTTTTATTACTTCAGGGAGTAAGGAGGAGGGGAAAATGCAACAACTTAGTGCAAGTATTGGCAGGCGGCAGCAGCAAGCGAGATGAATTTGTTGTTTATTGGACTGTGTTGCCTGGCAGATATGAAATTCTGCGAGGGAGCTGCGGCGGGATTTTTCCGGAGAGCGGCTGGGTCCCTTCTTTCTTTCTCGCTCCTGCTTTCCCGTTGTGTCTGTGTGCAGTCGCTGAGCAATTTCTGAGGACCTGGGGTGAGGGGACATCCTGGAAAATAAGGTGACAGTGAGCTTAAGCCTGCTGCAGCTTTAAGCAGAAATGCCACTTCCTCTGAACTGATGCGTGTCTTGTTGCATTTCATCCCCAATAAAAATAATCTGATCTTTGCAGCTGGGAGAAAATCCAAAGTAATAGCTGTACAGCTTGGATAAAGGAGTTTTCTTCTTTTTTTTTTCTTTTTGAAAGGGGTGCTTTCCTTCAGCCACCTGTTTTGCACAGTGAATGAGCCTTCCCCAGCTGCCACCAACACCGAGGTCTTCCTTTGGTCTATTTAGTTTAGTCAGGCTGTGCTTTCGACTAAAGTAAACAATTTTCACACTGTCCAGCATTATAAAATGCAAAGCATCATACGTGTTAGGAAAAATAAATACATAAACGAGCACATTAAGCCCGCACTCTTTGCAACCCGGGCAGAGCGTGCACGCGAGCGTTAGGGCACGTGTTGACAGTGCAGCTGGCGGGGGCCACCATCGAGGTCGGCGAGGTACAGGCAGCCTTCTGCTGCTCCTGCCTGCAGCTCCAGCGGGAGATTACTCTGCTAACGTAAGCGAGGAGCTTGGAAATGAAAAGCATCGTATGGGCCTAGGCTAAAAGTGGTTGAAGTCAGCACAGAGATCCGAGCAAGACTGCAAGACTTGACTTGCAGGTTTGCAATAAAATCTGTGCCTAATACCTGCTCTATTAAAAAAAAAGAGAGAGAGAGAGAGAGAGATGGGAGCAAAGTGCAATTTTAGCGTTTGTGGCACCATAAAACCCCTTAATGAAGGAGCAGAGAGGCTGGAAAGCTCTCCCCGCTCCGGTACCGCTGCTCTGCGGCGGCCTGCCGTGCGCCCTGAGGAGCTCGGCGCCCTCCTGGGCCGCCGGTGGATAAATCTCAGCCTTGCTCAGCAGCGCCGGGAGGTTGCGTCCGCTTCTCGCAGCGCTGCGAGCGGAGCGAAGAGCGCTGGAACCCCTGCAGCGGCAGTCCGGATTGCTGAGAGGTCTAAAAACCGTGCGTTTTTGGAAAACTACCCTGGAAAACACTCTTGCATTTCACTTCTGAAAAGAAGGCCAAGAAAAATAGTGTAATTACTCAGCGCAGAGTAAGAGCTGTCGCGCGCGGCCGGGAGAAGCGCGGCTTCCTCCGGTGCAGAGCGACCGGCTCCAGGTCACCCTGTGTTCTCCCAACCTCTGTTTTTTTTTGATGTCTAGCAGAGCCTGGTGATTTGAAATACCCTTCAGGGTTCCTGAACCTCAGCAGTGCAATTTGGCTGGGTGCTTGCAGAGCCCCGGAGGGTGACGAGGAGTGTGAGATGCAGTATCTGTATAAATAGCCAGGCTGCCTTATTGCTTTTCCCGGGCAGGGGCAAGGGAGGCTTTCCAAAGATTCCTTCCTCTCCAATAGATTTCATTGCCACAAAACTTTTAGCTTTCATGTTTTCTCTGCCCCTGGAGCAGATAGCAACAGTTGCCTGCGCACTGTTTGTTCCCTATTCAGACAGTAAAACAAGTTAATTGAAAGGATACTGTGCATATACTGGAGATTTTTTTTATTTGGGTTGGAGGAGGTTTGGGGCTATTTTGGTTTTATTTCTGCAGACTGCTCAGGCTTCACCTGAGAATTAATTTCTGCCTATTTTTCGCTTACCGCAAGCAAGCGTGCATGTTATAATTTCCTAGGCCAGGCTCCTTAAATGATTCTTATTTCCTCTTCACCTCCTTCAGCGCCGGGGGAATATCAGCCGTAGGCATTTCCGCTTCGCAGCTTTTATCAGGACGCGCTGCAGCGTCTCGCCCGCACGAGCGCGAGCCCCCGGCGTCGGTCGCGCCGTTGCAGGCTGCCGGGCGCCCGGCGCTCGGCCCCGCAGCACCCTCTCGCCCGCAGTCGCGGGGTGTTGCACCGCCTGTCACCTCGCTGCCTCCGGGCGGTTGTTCTGCTACCAACGTCCCGAGGAGGAGGACGAAAAGCTGGAGGAGAAGGGGCAAGGCGAGCACGCGCCTGTCCTGCTTCCCCTCTCTGCCCCTGCAGACCGGTAGCATCCTGCAGCCAGACCCATCAATCTGCTTGCTGCCTGTCTGTCGCGGGGAGTTTTCTCAGCCACGTGAAATGTAATTTCAGATGTTTTGTGGCAGCGCATAACCTGGCAACCCACCTACACGCTGCGGGAGAGCAGAGGCAAAGTTATCTAATAACAATTGAATATTCGCCTGGAAGCAACTTACTCTGCAGCTTTGAACTATTGACTTGCCAGAGTACCCAAGAATTAAAAAAAAAAAAAAAAAAAAACAGGCAAGAGAAAGTAAATTGCCACTTGGAAAGGTGACTCTGACACAAGCAATCTATTCCGGTGTAATCGGATTTTCTCTCCTATTTCCTGCGGCCACGGAAAACGAAGCCGCCTGGGTTAAGGCAGTCGGTTTGCATCGATCGCCGGCACCACCGGGACGTTTGGGTTGAGCAGCGGTGCGGAAGAAGCCGCAGCCGGGCCCGCGGGAGCGGAGGGCGACGAAGAGCCCGGGCGGGCGAGGAAGAGCCCGGGCGCCCGGCGGCAGCTCTCCCAAGCGGCGGCTTGGGTGGGAGCCTCTGCGGAGCTTTCTGATCCCCAAATACGGGGATAAATGTGAGGATAAATAAGGCATATTTGTTCTGGTTTGGGGTAAAGCTATTAGCTGTTGTCCAGTGACTTGCTTTTAAAAAGGAAAAGCAACAAGAAGAAAATATTTCGAAAAGCAAGTGGTGCAACTGGCTGCTTTTATGCCTGTTGCAGAAGGAGAGAGCTCGAGTTTTTAGAGGGGTCTGCGCGCTGTGATCGGGGGAGAGTACCGGAGCGGCGCAAGTCTCCCTGTCTGTTAGCCGCTGAATTAAGCAAGTCGTGCGTTTCTTCATCAAAAAGTTGGTGTCCCGTCGTCGTGAGCAGCGGGGTTAACCAGCACAGCCGTCGATTTTCGTTCCTGCAAGGAAGCAGGCAGTGCTGCTTGCAGCTTTCCCGCTTTAGGAGCTTCCCGATGGGATCCGGCTCTCAGGGTAACTCGCTCGCGGGAAGCCGGAATAAACGGATTAAACCGACGGCTGTAAAGTGACTTTGACTGTGTAGATGCTGCGTTGGGATGGTTCCCCCTGAAAAGGGGATGTTTTCCTTGGAAGACGAGCCGCGGTCGCCTGCCGCGCCGGGCGCTTTCCCGCGCCCGGGGGAGGGCGGCGGGGCGGGCGGCTGCGGGCCGCCGCGGGGCCGCTCTTGGCTCTTCTGCGGTCGTTTCCCTCATTTACGCCTCTCGAGGCCGCCGGCAAACTGGTCTCGTTGAACAACCGCGGCAGTTCGGCGCATTATTCCCCCTTTTCCCTCTTCGTATTCCTTATCCCTTCCCCGTCTTTCACCCCGCTCCGTTTCTCCCGGGCCCTCTGAGCTCAACCCTAGCAGCGGTCGTGTTTGACTACCATCGAAATCAGGGTCGCACAGATCCACCCAGTCCTCACTAGAAGATGGGGAACGTTTTTTAATGTTGAGAAACACACGTAGAGCGTCGCTCGGGCACCACCGGGTCTCCTCGGGCAGGTCAGAGGCGTTGCGCTGCGGCCGGGTTTATTGCAGAAATTCGTCTTTTCGACGCGTCCAAAGCCCAGCGGGGCGCTCGGCGCCCAGGAGCGTCTCCTTCGGCGCTTGCACGTGCCGCTCACCGCGGCAGCGAGCGCCGCGGGGCCCCGCCGTGCCGCCGCGACCGCGGGGACGGAGAGGAGCGCGCGGAAGGCTGCCGCTCGCCCCGGCCGGCCGTCGGGAATTCCCACCGGCTTCACGCTCCTGCGTTAGCGAGGAAAAAAAAAACGCTAAGGAAAAGCCTTCCGCTGCCTCCCTCTTGGAAAAAGAGAGGCTGGTGCACGGGGCCGGCTTAGCGGCTGTGTGCGCGGCGCGGGGGGGCGGCGGGACGGACAGACGGATGGACAGACGGACAGTCATCTTGCACAGCTTGGAAGCAGTTAATGCTGTGGTTGGGGGAAAGGGAGAAAACATCAGCGGAGCGCGCGCGTGCGTGTGTGCACGCGCGTTCGCTGGCGAGCTACAAACTTCTTGGAAACGCGGACTTATAAGGCAACGCTTGCGAGAATCCCGTTTTGAGCCGCGCGGCGGGTCTATTTTTAAACGAACTGACGAGCGGCGAGCATTTCCCGCGCGCGAACGGGCCCGCGGGGCTGCTCCTGCCCGGCGGCGAGCCGGCCGCGGCGCGCGCCCAGCCGGGGCACGGACGGGGAACGAACAACATCTTTTTACGTCTCTCTTAAATGTGAAAGGTGGCTTCAAAGGGGGGTTTTGACAGGGGACCGAGCCGCGTACGGGTTTCTCCTCGGATGCCACACGTTCCTCAGTCAGTGCTCAGGGATGCGAGTGTGTTTTATTAATGAACGGGTATTAACTGTCCTACTCTGGCTCGGGGAGGAGAAACCTCGGCGCGTATGCCTGGAGCGAGGGATGCGCGCGGTGGCTCCCTAAGCCGGGCGGGAGCCCGCGTGCGGCATGGGATTTGCGTAAAACCCAGAATGGGTTGAATAAGCCGTAGGCGCGGGGTAAGGGTTTTACCTAGAGACCTTCCGAAAAAGGTGCGCTCTTTTCCCTGCTCCCAGGCAGCAGAAGCCAGCCAGATCCCGCAGGGAAGCAGCTTCGCCGGCAGCAGCTGCCCCGGAGGTGCCCGAGGAGGCATCCAGGTTCGGTCCAAGAGGCCGAAGTTTGCCTGGAGACGCCCTGCGCAATTCCTTTCCCCTTCTCCTAGAAAAATCCCAGCCGTTTATGGAATCGTTAGGCTCGGGATTAGCAAAGCAGTAATTAACTAGAGTCAATTAGCAATCGCCTGCAAAAACTCTGCAGGCGCCTGGGGTTTAGGGCATGCCCGGGGGGGGCAGCAAAGCCGGGCCAGGCTCTCCGAGGAGCAGAGGCGTTCCCAGGGGGGCGAGCGGGGCTGCGGGTGCCCATGGCCCACCCGCGCGTGGTGCAGCTCGGGGTGGTCCCCAGCGCTCCTGGAGACGAAACTTGGAGAGCCGTTCTGCAGGGAAAGCACGCTCAAAGCTGTGCACAGAGCCCAGGTGCCCAGAACTGCAAAAAATATCCAAAGTGTCGTCTTTTGAGGTGCTCTTCCCGGGAGCACCGTCGCTCTCCCGCTGCGCCGTGACGCCCCGGCACAGCCGTGGGGCCGCTGGAGGAAGACGCAGCGGCGTGAACGCGGCGCAGAGGGAAAGCCGCTCCGAAGCTGTGGGTGATGAAGCCCTCGCCCCCCGCTCTCGATCGAAGCTGGGCCTGCACTGGCCCCTTGCAGCTGGAGCAATCGCAGCTCGCTGCTTTTGCAACGCCTGTGGTGTGTCCAGCTGCTCCGGCGTCCGCAGGACCTCAAGCCTCAGCGCGCTGCAGGATGTGTCCGCTGCCAGCAAAGCCCCTGCGGCAGGAGGGTGAAATTCCCCGCCACGGCCGGTGGCTCCGGGAGGTGGGCTGAGCTCGGGGAGACGCCAAGCGCCCAGAAAGCCGCCGCGGCCCCACCTGCCCGAAGCGCTGCCGCGGCAAGGTGAGGTGCTAGAGCAGGGCTCCTTCGGGACTGCGGCTCGGCGAGGTTTTTCTCCTCTTCCTCCGGGCACATCGGAGGATGATCCCGCTGTGCTGACAGCTCGGTAGCCATAGATGACGTGTGCATGGACCTCCTACACTGTGACAGCTACGACTGAGGGCACGGGAACTCTCCGCGGTGCAGGAACACCATCGGACAGTTTAATCCTTGCCTGCGGCAGGGCAAATCTCACGGTCCAGCGCGCGCCGTCACGCGGGTTTCGTTTTTCCCCCCGGCTCCTCCCGGAGGGCTGCTGGCGCGCGGCCGCGGGCGAGCGAAGCGCCAGCGAAGGGAGCCGTCCGCTTTCCCGAGCACGCCGGCACCGCGCCGCCGCCGCGGGAGCGGGTGCTGCCGGCTCCCCGGGCCCGCGCGGGGGCTGGAGGGGAGATGGGCCCCCTCGCGGGCCCGCGCTCCCCGCTTCCTTCCTAACCCCCCGCCAGCCGGCACGTCCACCGATGCAGCAAGCCAAATGCACGGGTAACTTAAGAGGCTTTAGGAAGGCGGTGGAGAGCGTCTCCGCGTGCCAGCGGGCGGGAAATCTATTGGTTTCTTTTTTTTTTCTTTTTTAACCTGGAGGAGATTTTATTTCCTCAGCCTACGTCCGTGGTTTTGCAAGGCGATGGGTCGTTTGCAGCCAAAATATGGGCAGCCTGGAAGTGAAATGCCCACGCCAAGAGCGGGGGGGAGCGGGTTGCAAGCCCTGGTGCGGCCAAGCGAGGGCTTCAGCCTGCCTCGCGCTGGGGAGGCGTCCGCCTGGACGACGCACAGCATCTGGCGCGGTGAAACAGAGCAAATAATCGCGCTCCGCTTGGAAAACCTGCAAAAAAAAAAAAAAAAACTGCTTGTGACGGGAGAACGCTCCCGGCCCAAAGCCGGGGGCTGCCGGGGCGGCTTTTGCGCCCGCGCGTGCTCGTGCGTTGCCGCCGCACGCCCCGGTCCTGCTTCCTCGGGCTGCCGGTGACAGGCAGTAGCCAGCGCGCTTAACCGCAAGCAAATATTTTCTATAGATCTTTCAGAAAATCTGCTTCAGCCTGAATTTAAAATAAACATTGCCATGTTTGGACATCTCCCTGCCGCTCCCCCCCCCCCTCCTCCTCCACCGGCCGCCTGAACTTTTGCCGCGGGCGGGTGACTCATCCCGGTCCGCTCCGGAGCGGCAGGCGCGCAGCGGGCTCTGCGCTCGGGCTTCGGCGCGACGCCGGCGAAGCGGCCGAGCTGCGCCCCGCGCGCTGCCCGCCGCCGATCCGCGGCAAAATACGGCCCTGCGCTGGTGGAAAGTTTTCTCCGGGTTTTTTTTTTTTTTGGGGGGGGGGGGGGGGGCTGCTGCGCCTCTTCTTCCCGCCCCTCCGAGGAAAAACGGGTCGAGGCTCTTTAATTAACGCCCTGCAAAACTGCAGCTTGACGAGGGGCGGCTTTAAAGGCGTGATTACGGCGGTGCCGTAACGCCGGCGGCGGCGGCGGCTCCTGGCCGCGGCCAGCGGGAAGCTCGTCCGCGGGCGCAGATCTCCCAGCTGCACTGAAATCTCTTCCCTCTTCTCCCCATCTCCCTCCCAATTCCTATTTTAGGGACGTTTCATTAGAAAACTCCCAACGCGGAGCGCGCGCCGGGCTCCTCCGGGAAGCGGGCGTTCGCGGCGTGCTTCGGAAATCGCCATCGCTCTCTCCGTCCCGTGCTGGGCGTTTGCGCAAACACGCATGCGCGTGCTCGGGGCCCTGGCCCGGAGAGCAATTTTAGTGCTTTTCTGCTCCCTGGAAAATATCCAGTGAGAAGAAAGAGTATAAAAGGGAAGAAAGAAATAAAAAGCTATGTGGCTTTTACCATGGCTTATTTTTCTTTCTTAATTTATTTGAAAACAGCGCAACATCCAAAGGTTCCAGCTGCCAACTTTAACTGCCTTATAAATCCTTTAGATTAAAATTCAGTGTTTTCCCCTAAAATGAAGTTACAATCTGTTGATTTGCTAGAGATAGGATGAAACTAAATGTGTATGCACGGCTGAGCACTCTAGTTGAAAACAGTTTGGAAAGGCCGTTAGCTGAGACCGTTGTGTATTTATTGCTCCTGATTTTGGAAGTTCTCTGCTCAGTGCTGGCGCTGAGCTCTGCACCTGGAGAGCTCGGGCGTTGCCTGGAAGAGCTTCGCCTCCAATAGGGGCAATTGCAGAACTCTACGGCAAATACATTTTTGCAAAAAGTGCCTGAAGCTCCCTCCATTTCCTTTTATTTTGTTACATTTTATTATATATATTGCTATTATCTTGCACGATAGCAATGTTGTTATCATAATCTTGGGTCATATTTAGGCGCATGAGGTTAAATTCAATTTTGGGAAAGAAACTCAGCACATTTACGCAATGCTGCGTAGGAGAGCGTGATTCAAAACCGTACGGTGCATTTATATGCGGTCCCCAACTTCGGGGCTGAAAGGGGTTTGCCAGGCACCCGGAGGGATCCCTGACGGGCTTGGTAGCAGTTACTTGTTTTTCTAGCGTTTGATGATTTCTAGGTTTCGGCTGGCGGGGCTGCAGGCGCGCCGCAGGGACCGCCAAGCCGGAGGCAGGGCGGCCGGCGGAGGGGCGAGCCCGCCGCCCGCCAGCACGAGCGGCTGCACGCGGCGAGCTCGAACGCGCCGGCGCACGGGCAGGATGTTTTGCAGGCGGCTGGGAGGAATCGTGATGACTTCTTCATTCAGCGAATGAGTAAACGTACGGTCTATAGCGAGCGGGTGGATGGATGCTTCAGTCGAATTGCTGTATTTATTGCTGGCAAAGACGCTGCTTGCGAAGGTGCTGTCGTGGGAGGGATTTTCCACGCAGGCGCTTCCCCGGGCTTTCCCCGCGGTGGGGAGTTGCGGTGCTGTTGCAGGAAGAACTGCACGTGCGTTGGCAGGGAGCTGTGCATGGGGCCTGGGCACCTGAAAATGTGAGAGCTCTGTGCTTAAACCCTGGGATCGTAACCACTGCCGGTCTGAGAACTGGTCCGGGTTTTGGGCGGCCGCAGCTTTGCAGTGATACCAAGTCAGGGAAGCAGTGTATGGCTCCCCTAAATTGTACAACGCTCCCTCCATGATTTCAACGAGCCCTTTCCTCTTTTTACCTTGATTTTTATGTTTGCAGAGTGGAGGTGATGCTGTAGCTAAAAGAATGCACCGCTTTTGCATTTTTAGATCTTTTCTCCTACTTTCCTACTCCTCATTATTTAAGAAATACAGTCCATAGCTCTGTATATCCATATGTGTGCGCACATATAATGCATATATACATATATATACATATATATGTACCTAGCTGTGTGTGTGTGTATATATACACATGATAAGTATATATCTTCCCCCCCACCCGTAAGCTAGGTCAAAACTATACTGGCCGCCGAGATCAAAATGCCATGCCTTTTCTCCCAGGGGATTTGGCATTCCTCTCGGAGACAGCAGGATGTTTTAGGCAGGGAGCCACAAATAACACAACAGGCAGGCCAGGGCTGTGACTTTGTTTTTTAAGCTTTGCTTGTAGATCATTGCCATGGAGCAGGCCCCGACACGGAGATGCGGCGGTTTCTGGTGAAGCAGAAGAGGCAGCGGGAGCGTCGCGTTGCGCTGCCTCGTCTCGCTTTTTTTTTTTTTTTTTTTTTTTTTTTGCAGCGCTCTCGCGGTTGCACTTCACCTGCCTTCGTTGCCAGGTTGGGAACGAGTTTGTACCTTCCTTGCAGAGCGATTAGAAACCAGCTGCCCTAGAAACCTTCTGGAAACACATTTAATTGGGCTCTAACCAATAAAAGGGGAACTTCATAGACTGCTAGGCGTATGTGGGGGGTTTCCCCCCGGTTTGTACCTTGTCAGGAGCAGCTTGCAACTATGGTAACAACACAGAGATGAAACAGAAACTTGATTAAATCAATACATCAGACAAGCACCTAATACATACACTGTGCTCCTTCCTCCACCCCCCCCCCCCATAGGAAAACTGCTGAAAAACTAGATGGAGCTAGACTGGTGGGGGAGGGGGGTCCACAGCAAATCATTGGGATCACTACATTCCTTCTTCAACTCTTTCTTTTTCCTTTTTTTCTCCTCTTTGTAATAAAATTGGTCTTGTCATTTAAATTGCAATATCTTGCATGCTTTCGAAGTTACAGGGCAGAGAAGAAAAATGAGATGCACGCTCTTTACTCGGGAAACCAGCCTGTGGTCCTCAAAGCAATTTAAACACAGTGTTTTCCCAGTGCTCCACCTGAGCAAGGAGATAACATGCAGGACTTCGTACCACGTCTTTCTGCGGGGAGTTTTAGGTCATGAAACCACCAGAAAGCCCTCGGCGGCTCTCGGGGGTGGGGGGGGGGGTTGCCCAGGCCGCCGGAGGCGGGCGGGAGCAGGTTTGCAAACCTGGAACTAAATGCCTGGGGGGTTGTAGCGTGCAAACTGATTTTTACTCGGTTTAATTATTTATTTGGTGGGGAAATCTGAAC
This sequence comes from Rhea pennata, assembly GCF_028389875.1. Taxonomy (NCBI): domain Eukaryota; kingdom Metazoa; phylum Chordata; class Aves; order Rheiformes; family Rheidae; genus Rhea; species Rhea pennata. Next base: position 17,178,198 of record NC_084677.1, on the reverse strand, counting down.
CGACAAGGGCGTGCGAGTGCAAGGCAGCTCAGCAAGCCGAGTGAGAGAGAGTCTTGGGCGAGTGCAATTCCTGCTCTGCTTCTGCCGGGAGACTAAGAAGTGCCCAGAGGCAGACTTAACTCCCGCAGGCAGCAGACCGAAGCGGGGCCCCGGAGAGAAAGCACATCCGTAGGTTGTGACAGTGTCCCTGGGACGTGGTTCCTCGCTCGGGCTCTGCTGCAAGCCACGAGAAGGCTCCTTCTCAGGGCTCTGCTGGAGACAGTTGGTTCCTCTTTGGTGCAACCGGCTGGTAAAATCACAGCCAGGTCTCAAAATTGCCGGCAGCAAGTTTCACTCCTGGCCCTTGCTGCTCCGTCTCCCAGGAGTAAGCTCAACTGGTGTCTCCTCTTCTGCTTTTTCCTGCTCAGATGTGGCAATCCTCTTCCACTGCACGAGCGCGTGGAGAGGAGATCCTTGCTGACCCTCGTGCCAGCCCCACCGTGCTCCCTCGCCCGCTCCCGGGGTCAGGCGGCCTTTCCTCGGCCGCCCGCCGCTGCTCACGTCCGCTTTGCAACGCGCTGGACGCGATTTTGCGGAGAACCAAATGGCTTGGGGACCAAAGACCCCCGGAAAGCTGTGGAGCTGGGTCACCGAGGTGGCCCTCCCCCGGGGCAGAGCCCTCCAGCCCCAGTCTGTGCCTGAGTGCCGTGCGTAACGTCTGCGGTGCTGGAGGATACAGCAAAGGAAAAGCTGACATTCAGGCTAGGCAAATACCATCTGAAATGCAAGGCGTTCGTGGCATGTGGGAGGGGAGTTTGCATGCTGCTGAGCAGCCTCCCGGGATGTCTGCGCTGCCGTTAGACGGTCGGGGGAACGGGCTGCGCCGCAGGAGCTCGGCCCCCCGCCGCGGGAATACTGATTTCCCGAGTTCTCACGGTTGTGTTTTGATGGTTGATTCTTTAATAAAGAAAAAAAAATCTTGGCGGAAAGAGCAGATACGAGGGGCTTGGGGGTTTTGTTGTTGTTGTTGTTTTTGTTTTTTGAATTACCCCAAAGTGAAAGCCTAGCTGCTCTGTAGGATTGCACGGTGCCCCTGTAAAACCTCACTCGGTTACTTTAAAATTTACTCTGCTCCAAGCCAAGCTGCAGTTTCATCCCAGGTGACTGTGGTCTGCCCTCTGCCACTGCAGTGGGCTGCCGAGAGATACGTATTCGCCGGCTCCCTAACAAGCAGCGATGGGTCTGTCACTTGATCGTGCCGTTTCTCTTTGGACACGCACACAGAGTTGTAGGCGATTTGGGGATCCTTTGACTCAGAAGACGGTGTGTAATTATGATTTTTGGAGAGGCTTTTCCTGTGGTACTTGTCAGCAAGACTGTCAGAGGTATTTAGGATCTCCTTGGCAGCGGTTGGCACAACGTTAACTCCTTTTATGTATTCGTGTTCTTGTGAAACATGGGTTTCAAAGTCTCAGTAAATGCTTTTGGGCAGTTTCTTTAAATAACCAGCGATGATAAAACGTTATCAGCGGAAAGGCCATCTGTTCCCCTTGCGTTGCCGGGGAAGGGGAGGTGCAGATTCTTTTGCGCGGCTCCTCCTGCCTCCAGGCTCGCGGGGTCTCCGCGGCTCGGGCGCGGGCCGGCTGGCGCGCGCGTTTTCTAACCGCTTCCCCCCGCGTGCTTTCCCCAGCCCCTTGCGTGCCGCTCGAAGTCCAGCTCTCCCTGGAGCAACGATGGCTTTCGCTAGCTGCCCATCGCCTGGCTCATGCACCAGCAGCGCTTCTTCCCTTTGGATTTCTTTATCGCTTGACATCCTCGTGTGTGCGTGTTTGGTCCAGACCAGGGGGACCAGTTAACCTTAATCAAGGAAGGCAAATGAAAGGCTGGAAAAAAATCTTGTTGGAGTGTTTAGATTTAAAGATCTGACATTAGAGAGAGTAAATGTCAGACTGAATTTAAACAACAGAATAATGGACAAAGGGCCAAATTTTTCTCTGGTGTATATGGCTGCAAATCCACTTACTTCCCACAAAGAATTTGGCTGTGTTTCTAAATAAGCATTGCCTTCCTTTCCCGAATCACTGCGCCTGCTAAAGTTCACCGCAGCCACCTACCAACCAACCTGCAGTGACGTGCAGCTCCTCGGCCGCAGAGGACCTTTGTAAGCTGATCTTGCTCTTCTCTCTCAGCCTATAATCCAGCTTTTACCTGGCTCACCCTTAGGTTTTCCTACCCTTTCCACCAGGCCTTGCTTCCTTGACATGGTCCCTCTCAAGGACATTTGCCACCAAGCCCCACCAGCCGGGGTTCCCTGGCAGGAGACCCCGCCGTGAGCTGTAGGTCCTCCCGTGTCGTTGCCCACCTGCGGTCGCCCTTCGGCCCCGCAGGTCCGAGTTGCAAATTGAAAACCACCGCTTTGAATTGCCTCATGTTTCTCCTGCCGGCTGTTCCTTTCTGATGCAGATGCCGTGCTCAGGAAATGATATTTAATCATCCCTTGATTGAACAGAGAAATAGCTAATATGCTCACATTTGGCTTTTTCTCAGAAGCTGTTACACAATTGATCAAATGATGAGAAACCTCATTTGGCTCGGTGGGAGCATGGTCTTTAGTTGGGAATTTATTTATGAGGTCCTCTAATGAAGATGGATGATGCTTGTGATACCTGGAATAGCCAAGCGGAGCTTGCAGTCCGGGATGCAGGAAGGTAACGGTTATATTGTTAATCACGGCCCACAACAAGGCACCCGGAAAAGCACCAGGACCATGGTGCTGCCTTCCCCGCGCGCTTCAGAGTGCTTCCCGAAGCTGTCGCTTCCAGCAGCGACCAGAATGATCCCACGTAGCTCTGCGTGAGCAGCAGCCTGTCGAAGGCGGTGGCCCTTGCAGCGGAGGGTAAGCGGCAGGGACATTAATTAAAGAACGCTTTATGAAATAATTGCCGTCAAACACGAAGGCAACAGCCTCGCTGAGCCGTTGTAATTATTGCAGGACCCGGCTGCTGGAGGCTGGCTGCAAAACATGGTATCGAAGAGCGCAAGCTCGGCCGGGAAGCCGACGCCTGGCGAGCTCGTGCGGTCGGGCAGAGCGGGCGAGAGGGGCCGGCAGCGCGGAGCCGGCCCGGGCCCCGCGCGCTGGGGGCTGCCCTTGCCGAGAGCCGCCGAAGCGGTGGTGGGAAGGGTGCAAAAACACATGGGAAAAACCTTGATGGTGCTGGTAAGGACGGGGCTTGTGTTCACAAAGATGAACTTAACTGCGTGGAATGGAGGCGCAGGGGGACAGTGCATGGCTGGGAGCTAAGTGGTGGAGCCGTCTAGGAGGTTCGTTGCAGGCTGCAGTCATCTTTCAGGTCTGTGCGTTTGCTTTGGGACGGTAGAAAGTTTGGGGTTTTCCCTGGGTTGTGGGTTGCGTTTTGGAAAATAATTTGGGGCTACCCTGAAGAATTTAGGGGCACCTCAGCTAGAGGAAAGGGTTAGGTCTTTACCCCGTTGGAGCAGACTCTCCATCACCTGCAGCCGGTGCACCCAGCTGGGCACCCTTTAAAAACCCCTCAGCTGCAGCAGGCACTTGTAGCCTCGTGGCAGCAGCTCTGGGGTCTTGATCGGGCAGGCTGGCAAACGAGAGGGCTCGCTGCGATCTCAGCAGGTAGGAAGCCAGGAAGCAAATAAAAAAGAAAAAAATAAAATAATAATAATAATAATGTATTTTGCATCCGCGGAAGCCCAGCGCCGTGGCACCGGGCTGGCGCAGGCGAGCTCGCCGGCGGGGGGGTTGCGGTGCCCTGCTCCGTGGGGCTTCCTTTCGCTGCAGCCGCTTTCGGAGTAATTTACTATTGGAGAAGGACACTGTGCTGTCTGGTGCGGTTCAGCTATGGATGTGTGCAGGTTTTTCTCTCCCTTTTTTCCTTTTTTGTGGCTGGGCTAAGCTGGAACAGCTGTGGTTCGGGGAGAGCCGTGCCAGGGCTGGGAGGGAGGGAGCGCCCAGCGGAGCGGGCTCGCGGCGGGTGCTTGCGCCGCCTTAGCCTGCCTCCCTTGGGGCTCTTAGGAGAGCGATTTCCCCAGCCGTGCACAATCGAGGCAGCGGGCTTCTGGAGATGAGCGATGCGGGAAGGATGGGCCAGTAAAATACAAGCGATCTCCATCCTCGCGCTCCGCCTGGTGTGCGTGCGATGGCCACCTGCAGCCGGCTGGCGTGGCTGCCTTCCTCCTCCTCGTCCTCCTCCCTCCTCTTCCTCCGCGCTTCCACCTCCCGAGAAGCCCCATTGCATTTACTGGGAGACTTGTTTTGAACTGGCTTTTCCCATCCGCCTGCCGGACCGGCGCTCAGCCCGGTGCTAGCGGTGCCGATCGGATCCGGCATCTCCGGCTTCCTGCTGGAGGTGCAACCCTCCGTTTCTCCGAGGCGATTCTTTTCGAGGTTTCCTTGGTGCCCCGATGCCCTTTGGACGAGGAGTCTCCAGCATCCCCCAGCCCCAAGCGCCGCGCTCCCCCAGCGCTCCTGGTGCGTCGCCTTTTCCCGAGGAACACCTGCCCGGAGGCCGCTGAGACGCGACCCCTCCGCAGATAGCACCGCTGCTGCGTGGCTTGTGCCAGCATCAGGACAAGGGGTGGGGGATTAATACCTAAAATCTGAGCCCAGCCAGGAAGTCTGGAGTCATCTAATATCCTCAACAGCCGTAGGACCTCAGGAAACAGCGGGAAGTAATGTGTTAATAATTCTCCTGCCCCCAGAGTCACGCTCGTTCCTGGGTTGGGTTATGTGGCTAGTCACAGCTCCCTGCTGTAGCCCGGGCTTCTCCCAGGCTTTGGCGGGGACATTTGCACCTGGAATAGTTTCCCAGTCAGCCCGTGGAGCTTCTCTGCAGGAAAAAGTGGTGCTGGGGGGAGTCCTGGAAAAGTGCCGGCCTAATTGCAAAACAGCCAATTGCTTGGGGAAGATACGTTGTATTTGCGCACGTTTCCAAACCTGAACCGCGCCAAGGGACTCGCCTGCCTCGGCTCCAGCTGTGGCGTGCGTGCGTGTGCGAGGAGGGAGAGCCCAGCCTCGTGCCCCCGACGTGCCGTTTGCCCTCCTCGGACCCAGCCGCCCGTCGCTGGCCGCGGGAGCTGGCTGCTGCCTCGCTGTTGCACATTGAGCTCGGGGAGCAAAGGGAGCGCGTGTCGTGCGCCGCGCTGCAACGTTCCCACCCGTGGCGGTGCACGGCCGGGCCGGTGCGAGTAGCTGCTCCAGTAGCACGTCACAGGGGTGGCTCTGGTTTTAGCTTGCTGTGGCTTAGGCCAAGAGAGGTGCCTGTTTTGGGGGGGTTGTAAAGAGAGACGTGCAGGACACCATGCAGGTTGCATGGTGTGTTGGCCTTTGGTTGAGCTGGGCTTCATGACCTGAGAGGTCCCAGCGTGTCCTATCGCCCTAACCACCCTCCAGCCGCAAAGCAGCACTGGGAAAGAGCTGGTGGAAACGAGCTCAGCATCTGAAAAACCCAAGATAAACAGCTCATGGAGCTCATTAAAACAGCACCTGCTCCTGGTGCCAGCCTGTGATTTAGTGGTGCAGCCCATGTAATCCATACTGTCCCCTCAACTGCAGCTTCTTTCCCCACATCCACAGCTGTTCCAAGAGTTGTGCTTGCTTGTTTCCCCCCCCCCCCCCCAACGCGCTCTGTTTTTATGCGGTAAGCAGCTTGGAAAAACTGAACAAATCTGGTTTTGCTTTGTTTGCATAAAAAGCAAGTATCAGCTCATCAAGATGTCCTACTCCTAGGCAAACTCTGAGTAGGTCCCATCCCGGATACTTCACGTGGGCAGAGTTGATCATAATTACTCTCCTCTTGCGGAAAATTGCATCTAAAAGAAAAGAAAACAATGCAACATATACTTTAATTTTTTCATGAAAAAACCTTGACTGTAAGGAACTTGAGCCCCCAAACATCACACAAAAGCTATTGAAAATGGCTTCATGTTTTTAAATTAGAAATAGTGATGTCATCTGAAGAGCAGGCTCTTTGTGGCTGTTTTTTCCATTGACAAGCCCACTTTTCCTCATTTAGATAAAAGATTCCTTGGAAAATTTATGACCCTTCCTATAAGGGGAGCTGTGCTGCCAAAGGACAGTCTCCTCATCAGAGGGAGAGAGAGGGCAAATAAGGATGCACACAATAAAATATGTGAGTTATTTCATAAAATTAGGACAGCCAGAAGAAGTCCCTTCTGAAGACTGAGACATAGGTACATGCATGATACATATAATTTAGGTTTATGGCCCTCAGGAGCGACTCTAAGCGAAATGCAGACTCACAAAGCAAGTCCTTCCCCTGCACCTGCTCCAGGTTTTCCTAGGCTGACGCTTCAGAGGGGAAAGCTCCAGTTAAATCATTTCTCCATTGCTGCTGCAGCTTTTGTGCCATCAAGCAAATTCACATTCCAGGTGTCACCCACGGAGATAACTGCAGAGCTGTTCGGCCTTGTATAACAAAATGAAATTTCCTTCTGCCTTTAAGGAAAAGTCATGTCACTAGTCAAGTGTAAAGAATTGCTGACCCTTGTTGTCAAGATAAGGGCATAATATCAGACCTTTTTCCTTCCCTCTTCTCCCTTCGCGGTAGCGGTGAGAAGTGGGTCTGCCTACAGGCGCAGATCAAAGACGACCGTCGTTCTCCTCTTGAAGAAGGTGGTGGTGCCAGGAGAGGCTGGCGGAGCGGAGCCTCCTCTGCCGCACGGCCGGGCAGGGATGCCCATGTGCCACACAAGACGTCTGCTGGCACCGTGCCCGGCCGCCCACCACTCTTCGTGGCCGCGGGCCTGGGGACGTGCCCAACGAAGCCCAGTGCTTTGGAGGAAGCTGGCACCATCCTGGTGTCCGTGGTTCTGCTCCTGGTGGTGGAAGGAAGGTGCTTATGATCTGGGGAGATAGTGAGGCCTGTTTTGGAAACTGCCGAGGCGAGGAAGATAATATAGGAATGTGACAGCGAGAAGGAAAAGTGAAGCAATGAGAAAAGACATCAGCTGACAGCGAGGATGGAAAGTGATACTACACGAGCAAATAATTCCTGTCTTTATGCCCAGGGAGGTTTCTGTCCGTTAGTCACTTTAACACTAAGAGTTGTGTGTCCGAGTCCTAAGAGTGGCTTAGCACGAGGTGTGCAGCCCTCTGTAAGTGTGCCATCCAGAATGATGGGCTTGCCTCGCAGCGCCGCCGTCCCAGAGATGTGATAATCGAGAGCCATCAACGTGCCAGCCGGCTCCAGTGGCTGTCCTGGAGGAGCCGCCCAGCTGGCTCTGGAGGGCCTACAGCCACCCTGCTGCACTAAGATCCCAGCCCAGAAACCCTGGTATCCACTGCCATCAGCCTTGCAGTTTGGAGGAAGTTACGGAGACTCCAGCAAGCGGAGAAGTGCACATCTTGGCTTTTCTGCTCGGATGTACATGGAGGACTTGGATCCCCAGCTGATGGGTGTTGGTGGAGCAGGGTTGCGGGCTCAGCACCGCAGATGTTGCTTGCTCGAGTTTGTTCTCGCTGGTAGCATCCAGCCTTCACCCCCAACAGCTTGTTGGCAGCCTGAACTATCAGCTGGTGGTGAACTGGTGGCCTCATCCAGCCCTCGCAGACCAGTACCTGCTGCGCAAACCCATCATGCTCATCAGATCTCCTAGAGCAGATGGGAAAAGTCAAAAAGCAGTTTGGGCTACAGATGCTGGGCTTCCCTTCCTGGGTGGGCAAGCAGTCAGCTGAGACTTTGGAAGTGTCTCTGCTCAGAGTTACTGCCTGTTCCAGGAGTTGCGTTGCCAGTCTTATTAACGCCAAAGCGCCTCTTGGAGAGCGGCCTCCCTGCAGCCCCTGCATCATGCGGCGTGGTGGAGGGGTGCGGGAGCAAACTGCCCCCGGATGCACGCGGCAGCGTCTGCTCCGGAGGGAGGGAACCGGGAAGTCAGGTTTAATTCCACTTGTGATGCTGACATTCTCGAATAATCAAGAGCATTTCGAGTCCCTGCTCTGTGTCGTGCCAACCCTGAAAGCTTTGCCAAGCCTGTTTTTAAACTGGGCCAATAGATTGCAAAATTATTCAGAGGAGAAAGCCGTGCGAGGAGAGGATGGGACGGGAGCTGTGTTGCACTGCAGCGGTTGCAAGGGAAATCTGTCGAATGGTGAACTTGGATGGAGAAATGCGGCTGGGAGTGGGAACATCTGACAACACTAAGCAGGTTTTATGGAGCACTTTCAGCTTTAGATCTTGGAGCGCTTTACAAAGGAAATCATATCACTTATCTTCATTTTTTCCGATGGATAGAATTGAGTAGGAGCCGTTAACTGAATGATTTAAGGGCACATATATGTGTCGGCTCCTCTTGACTGGACTCCCCAGCGGGACCAAGTGGAAAGAGAACAAAATTCGCGGGACGGAAGACAGCGGATGAGTTTGGTTCACATTTAAGAAATGGAAAAGGGACTGTGTCCGAGTGGAAGGAATTATATCTGGGCTTGTTCGCCGCGCTTGCTGCCGCCGCAATCAATAGCTCGTTTGTCGCCGTGCAAGCGTGCAGCAAGCTCGACCGGGCGGCGAGCTCAGCGCTCGGAAAAGCGCGGGGCTGAAAGCGCTCTCCGGAGCCGAGCGCCAACGCCCGCGGCAGCCGCTTTCCGAACGCGGGAACCGGCTCCTCCGTCGTTCCCGCCGCGCAGAGGTTGGCGGCAGCGGCGCGCGGAGCGATGGGGCTCCCCGCGGGGCTCGGCGCCGCTCGGCTGAAAGGCTGCGGGGTGCCGGGAGGGGACGCGGTGGCGGCCGCCGCCCGCTCTCTGCCCCGTGCAGTTGGGCAGCTGCCGGGTTCCCCTGGCTGCGCGGTCGGAGGCGGATCGCAGCGGGCGCCGGAGGAACGCGGCGCGTTGAAGCCGTGGCTCCTTCCATTGCCCAAACGCGAGAGAGGGGCTCGCGGGGACGTTATTTTTAGCTTTGACACGTTGCAAGTATCGAGTAGTCAGCAGGATCGTGCACTGGCTGGGGGGGAGGTTCCTGGGAATCCCCCGGGGAAACCCTCGGGAGTTACCGTGTAAATGAAGAACTGCCCCGGCTGCCAGGAGCCAGAGCGGCTTTCCCGGCCGGCGGCTTTCTCGGCATAGCGCGAAGCTTGCTTTAGCCGCCGGCGGCGTTCGGCTGCACCCGTGCTGGCACCCGGCCTTGCAACCCGCTTGTGTCCCGGCGCCAGCCGTGCCGGGGCAGTGGCATGTGCTTCAACTATCCCAATGCAAAAAATCTGTGCCAAATGCCTTTATTTGGGAGTTTCGCCTTGGAAACACTCTGGCTGCCAGCAAAACCTTCCCCCGGTGTCCGGGGCTCCCTCCTAAACCCAGAGCCGTGGTCATTTCTGGACCTGGCTGAAAACCCCTGCAAGCCCCGGGGCGGCGCGGGCGCCCGCTCCTCCGTGGCCGGACCGCGCTTCCCCTTCGGAGAAAGGGCGGACGGAGCGTGTGACGTTGCAGAGAACTTCCAAGCGGGGCGGATTGCAATGGCCTTTCCTTTCTCGGTGTCGCCCTTTTGAGTTTATTTTGATTTTATTTTATCCAGTCACCTGGAACAACCAGGCGCCGAGGGCAGAGGAAAGCAGAGCGCGCTGATGACGGTTCTCCGGCAGCCAGTTGTGCATAAAATAGCTTTATCTGGGGGGTTTGTCCTTTTTTGCTCCCTGTGCTGCAGAGGTGACGGCGCTGCGGGGGGCACGGCATCCTGGCGCGGGGCGCACCGCGTGCCCTGAGCCGCCCGTCTCGATAATCTCATGAAATCTCCGTGCTTCCCGCCCCAATACAGTGCTGGAAATCCCTGTGCTTCCCGCCCATCGAGCATCGCGGGGACGCCGTGGGCTCGTTCCTCCCACGTCCCTGCCTCCGGCCACGGAGCCGCGTGGCCAGCACTGCGCTGGCTCCCGCCGCTGCACCGGCAGCACCCTGATTTTTTGGATAAAAACACCAGTAAGGCGCAGGCGGGCATGTGCAGACTGCGGAGGGGCTTGACCTACATACGCGAGCTGGCAGAGACTCTGACGTGGCTCCTTTCCCTCGGAGACGCTCAGTTTTGCTGCCGGCATCCCCAGAACTCACTGCTTTGATGCGAACTCATTCCCTGCGGCATCTTGCACCGCTTGCAGCCTCTCACCTACCCCAGGTAGTGTTAATCACGGGCCGTTAGCCCCAAACTCTTCCGCTGCTGGCTGTTGCGATGGGCAGGCCGCTTGCAGGGGCATCCCGTGGCCAGTGTGGGACTCAGCTTCACAGCTCAGAGTTTTTCCGGGGTCGGGTAGACGTGGCTCGCTCATGCTCTGCAGGTTGCTCCATGCCCTCTCTTGCATTCGTTCACCCTTTTCCCCCTGACCCCTGTTTTAAGCCCCAAAGGTGGATTCCTCCTCCTCCCCGCGGGCTCCGTGTCATCCCCGCGAGGTCTCACAAGGTGGCAGTGTTATTGCTGGTCCTCCAGGAGGTTGCTCGGAATTCGGCGCGGTAAATATATATGTTTGAAGTCAGCTTTGATATTGGTCGTGATGCTTCACAACGCGCCCCGTAAGGGGAAGCGTTGGCGGCGGCGGGCACCCTCGGGAAGGCCGGACGGCAGCGGGGGCCGGGCGGCTCCCGCGCCGCCCGCTCCCTCCGCGGTCCCACCTGCAGCAACCAGCCACAGCTCGCAGGAGGCCCCCGCCCGTGCGCGGCTCTGCCGCGGCAGAGTGCGGTCCAAGCGCGGGAACTGGTAGCCGGAGGCTTATCCCAGCGCGAGCTGGAACGGTGGGAGGGCGCCTTGCGGGCGGAAAGCAGCGCGTCCGTGTGTCGAGCCGCCGGCCGGCCGTCTACGGCGCTTTGGCACTGAGCAGGAGGTCGCGTGCCGATGCAGCGTGGCCTGTTCCCTGTGAGGGAGGAAATAGCCCGACGTTTGGGCGGCTAGCGAATTATTTTGGAGTTTTCCACCGTTTGGCAGCGCTCAGAGGAGCGGATCTGGCCCATGGCGTGACGGCGTATGTCAAAGACCATCACCAAGTGCAGCTCCACGGGACTTTCCATCCTCGGGTTTTCCTGCGTAAGGCATCATTTGTTGCGTCGCTTCTCTTGTTTTTACCGTTGCGTGAGACTTTCAGTTTTGTTATATTCATTACTGATAATAGAATAATATATAATATTAATGTAGATCATCTGACAGCCCTGAAGTGCTTTTACACCGATGACTTGAGCATCAGAACAAGCATCGGTTGTAAGACCAAACCGTTGCCGTCCTGCGATGCTTCGGGCACAGGCTGAGCCAAGATATGGCGGTAAAAGTGAATTTCAGTGATTGCAGGGCTGGTAGGGTTTTTTTCACCAACTTCTTTGGAAAAAGCTGTTTTGCTCACGTTTAAGTAATACAGGTGCTTTTCCAGAACAGGTCAGTTAAAAAAATCGTGAAGGAGGCTACCAAAGTAGGCATTTTTTCTTTTCTGAATTTGGGTTTGTTGAGTGTTTCAGAACTTTCATTTAAGAATTCAGAGGTTTTTCCTGGGTGTTCTACGTTGAGGGTTTTTTCCACGCATTTCTTCATGCTGTTTCATAGCATGGCAGAGCCCAGAGCTGAACTGTCTCACCCTGGCCCAAAGATGAGGTTGTTGAGGGGCTTCACACCCACAACAGCAACTTGTAACGCCAGTGAGGGGTTTCTGGAATGGACAGGTTGTTTCTCTAATGACTTTATAACCTAACGATCTCCAGGGCGGGGGGGAAGACCCCAGAACTGTTGAGCAAACTCCGCTGTGTGCTTAGAGGATCTGGTTCCCCGCAGAAAGGCGTTGTCAAAGGATGCTCAGAGAGCATCCAAGTGATTAGAAATGCTGCAGCTTGGGGAAGAGCTGTAAGGGTCTGCCTGGGGAAGGCTAGGTCCCCTCTGCTCATCTTCAGCCAGGACTCCATCAGGATCCATGGGCTGATGGTTCTACATTTACACGTTTTATTGGTTTAGAGAACATTTGATAGCAACAATTTGATTTTTACTTATTATAATGCTTGTGTGTGTGAGCAGATTGGCTTGGTTTGAGTTTGTTTTTAAAAGCCTTATTCATCTCTAATCCAAAATAATAATATCTCTACAGCTTTTAACATGATTAAATGAGGACAGCCTGTGATGACACTGGGCCATTCAGTTTCCCAAAGTATATTGGGTTTAGCACTAAGTAAGGCTACTGGGCCATAAAAGGAAAAATTTTGGTGGTCTGGTTCAGGCAATCCTTAGTTCAACCCCCTGTTCTCCCTGAAGGTCACTGCAGTGCAAGTACTGCGTAATTAAAAGGTGGCAAAGGAGAGCCCTTTGCAATCAGTTTTAGCCCCGTATCTGCACCTGTTACACTAAGCTGTGCTGAATCCCTGACCCTTGATGTGTGCACTCGTGACATGGCACGATTTCCTTGCTTAAAAGCTTGCTGGTGACCAATGTGAGGAGAAGGAATTGGGTGACCTCTGCATCGCCCAGGCCATGGACTCATTGCTGTTAAACAGCCACAACGCCAAGCTCTTCAGGGGTGACGTGGCCAGCACCGTCACATCTCCGTTCCTCCCCTCCATTGCACTCCTCTACCTGCTGTGCTGGCACTGAGCATACAAGAGAGATGCTCAAGCACCGAGCCAGGACCCAAGGGTGATTAGTTCCTTGCATGATTTGTGTCAGTTATGTCACCTCATCATGTCCCATTTTCTTTGTGCTTAACCAGTGGATAATCCCTTGCAAAGTAGCTTTCAGGGAGGTGTTATAAGGATGAACCCATTGGGGTCTCCAACGTACTCGAAGACACTGCGTTTTGAGGTGTACCGGGTAGATGAGTGCATAGAAATGGCATGGAAAAAGTAGATGATGAATCAGCTGAGCACTGCAGAAGCCTGCAAATATGGCAGAGGAAAGAAATTTCTTGGAAAGATAAAATACCTATTTATTATTCTTATTGCTACTCCTCATAATAGCAGAGCTCAATAAAAGTAAGTAGCAATTCACAGACAAAGGAAAGTCACAGGCCCAAATCCTCTACTGGGGTAAAGTAATCTAAGGAGTGGGCATGTTATGTCTTCTTTCACGTAGTTACGCGTCTCTCTTGATACAATCATTCAAATCCAAATTCCTCATGCATATGTAAAAATGTGTACACGCAGTTTGTCAGGTCTTTGTTTTTCCCCAGTCCTGCCAGTCCTCCTCCCAAAATGGTCCTTGCCTTAAGCTGCAGGCGCGTGGAGGACAGAGCGTGTGTCCTACAGGGTGGAGAGAGGACTTTCTTGCCCGAGCCCCAAAGCCTCTTCCCTTGGCAGATCAGGCCAGCTTTGCATTTGCCTTGTCCTGGCTCCCTGGAAGAGGATTCCTAATTATGGATTGGCTTCTGTGTCCACAGCATCATTAATACCCGTCAGAAATAACGGCACATGGCGGCTGGGGGAGGAAGGCAAAGCCACATCTTTTGGTTTTGTGAATGGAGTTGCCCTTTAGGGAAATGATAGTCTCTTCCACAGCAATTAGTGCTTTTTGAAGTGTATTTGATTGAATTAGACATCCTCTGCCAAAAGGAGAAATAATTAATCTACCAGTGACTTGAGCGCCAGGAACTTTGTGACTTTGCCGTGAACTTTCAAAGACGTTTCTAAGGAGTGAGCAAAGGCAGGACGTAGTTGAAAGTCCTCCTTTCGGTGAATTCTGTGACTGCTCACCAGGGCCTCGTTTTTGTACGCTGCTTAAATATGCTGCTTAAACACAGGTTTAATTTCTGAAGATTTGTCTCGCAATGAGGCAGATCGCTCGTTATGCGCTGAAGTGAAGCGTGTGTCTAGTGTTTTGCTGAATCAAGACCACATCTCATGGCTGATGGACCTGGACACTAGCATGTTTGTTTTGTAAGCAGTACCGCAGGTATTATGGTGAGGCATGAAAAGCAAGTCTCTCTGGTGACCAAAACGTAGGAGTCCCTTTGCCCAGCGAGGTGGTGGGGACGCTTGCGGGTCTCCACACTTGTTCATATCTCAGCGTTTCCCGTCAGAGCATCAGTGGAAACGCCGGGGGCTGCCAACCGTGCGGCTGCAGGGAGAGCTGGAGCCAGTTCAACAGCTCGGTCCTGGCCCTGGCACTGTGGGACACGCTCCAGGGACCCCGCGCCACGCTCGAGCACCCATGGGAGACGCGTCCTGCGCCGGGGCGACGCTGCCACCGAGGCCGGCGCTCGGCCCAACCGTCTGCTGACAACAGGGGAAGTAGGCATGAAGCATAATTAAATTGAAAGCATATTTAAACTGTTTTCTGAGCACTACTTATGAAGGAGGAAGGATATTCAGAGCATATTAAACTGTCAAATTTAATAAATCTTAAGCAGCGTGGCCACGGGCCAACTCCGCTGCGTATTTTTTGCAGCGCCATTTAATTAAGAGCGAGTATTGTTCTTTAAGCTTCCTCATCGCTCCTCCGAAACCGAGCGCGCAGCGAGCGCCCTGCAAATGCGCTGCTCCAGTAGGCTAGACCTGGCTGCAGCCTCTCCGTTCGGGAGCGCTGCACCTTCCCTCGGCAAAGGGAGACGGCGCGGAAGGACGTTGAAGGGAGGAAGGAGCCGCCTCGGCGCGGCGGAGGGACCGGAGCCGCTCGCCCCGGCCGACGGCTCCGCGTGCGCTGCCCTCGCCTCGGCGGCCTCGCTCGCTTTCCTCCCGCGTCTCGCCTTTCCAAGTCGGGCGGCCTCCCAACGGCTGCTGGGGTTGCAATTTCCCGAGCAGAGGCCACGTCAAAAACCCGTAGCAATTTTTAGAGGGGAGGAAAAAGCCGGGGAGAAGCTGGTGGCCGAGAGCCGCAGCAGCTCCCCGGCGTAGTGGGCGCGTTTGGTGCATCGCAGAATTTCACCGGTTGATAAAATCTAGGGAAATCGGTTACCGTCCTGCAGACACGACAGGAGAGCTGGAGAAATCCCGCCGCAGAAATACGCGGGAGCAACCCACCGGCTCTGCGGCCGCTTCGGGAAGCCAGCGAGCTCGCCGCCGAGTTCGCACTCGTCCGTACGAGCGACGACGGCTCGCTGCGGCCGAGGCGTCCTGTCCTTGGAAGCCGGTTAGGTGCAGCCTGAAGATGCGCGGGGAGCTCGAGGGAGGTGAGCTGCTGCCCAGCCCCGCGGCCGCCGCGCTCGCCGGGGAGCCCGAGCCTCTGCAAGACGCCCGGGACGAGGGACTGCGCTTTGCAACGTGCTCTACCCTCGTCCTGTGCGAGCCTGAAACGTAAATTTACTCCGACTTTGCCAGAGCGGTTTGAGAACTTTAATGAATTTTGAAGCCCTGCGATTCGAACAACCTGGCAGAGAAAATCCGTCCGGGTCATTAGACTTCACATCTGGCTAAAGTCAGGGCTGAGAAGCCGCTGAGGGTGTTGGCTGCGCTAGGAGACCTGCTTCCTGCAGCTCATAGCGGCTTGAGAAAGGAAAGCCGGGAGACGCAGCGAGAGGAGGCGGCTGTGCCCTCCCGAGCAGCTCCCGCTGAGCGCGGGCCTCTGCTCAGCGCTCCCGGAGCACGCGGAGCGCTCGAGCTCCAGCAGCACTTGGGTTCGTGAAGTTCCCGTGAATGACGTCTGAACTGTGCTCCAGCATAACAGATTTTGGGGTGCAAGGATGGCTTTTGCTATTTTTATTTGCCAGCGAGGCTTTCTGTCCGTTCTCATGCTTCAGAGGTGCTTTAAAAAATCAGAACAATTATTGTGACGCCCCAGATGTTCCTCCTCTGGGGGGAAGGAAAAAAAAGTCATAATTCACTGAGGATCTTCACATGCAAAGTAGCAAAGTTTTCCCAAGCCCAGGCAAAATAAAAAATTAAAATTCCCACCCACTGCTGCTGTCACGCTTTCCTAGGCTCTGCCAACAAGGCTGACATTTGGCAATCCCTCGCTTGGAGCTGTCAGCCTGCACCTCCGGCGTGGGTAAAGCCGCCAGAGCGATGGACGCGCCCTTCTCCCCGGCGCCCCGCTCGCCGTCCCCGCGCGGGGCCCAGCAACGAGCCGCCGCCGCGCTGCGCTCCCGCGCGAGTCCCGGAGACCCCGACGCGGCGGCCGTAACCCCTCGGCGCGCTCCGCCTTGAGCGGCTGCGGAGGTTTGCTCCGCGCAGGGGCCGTGTTCTGTTCTCACCCGGGAAAAAAAAAAAAAAAAAAGAAAAAAGAAAAGAAAAGGAGCCGCTTTTGACGGCGTACCTAGGGGAGACGGGGAGCGCAGCGCCAGGGCCTTGCTCTGCAGAGCTGCTCTTCCCGAGCCCCGGGAAGCCGGCGCGGTGTATACGGGCTGGAGAAGATGCTGCATTTATAAACCCAAATGAGGTAACGGGGGAAATCCTTCGCTTGCAGTTAGTCACTTTTAATTGCGGAGATGTTTCCAGAATTACATGTTCCATTGCCAATAACCTCCTCAGAACTTTGCAAAATGCTATTTTAACGTGTTTTCTCCACCCCCAACCTCGCAGCCCAGCTTCTGGATGAGACCTGGAAATGGAGCGTAGCATATGCTTCCCTTATTACGCCACGGACTGGGTGTATTTCTGGCATCATTCAGTGTCAAAACACTCTCCGTATTTTTAGTAAAATTGCTCAGTAGACATGAGCTTCTTGCAATCCAGTGAGAAGCAGAGCTCCCCTGCAAATATTCTTGGAATTCCTTGACAGGGTACCGGGCTCCTGCTTCGGATCTCGCTGCAGTGGCTCAGTCCGGCTTGAGTTAAAGGAATGACCGGGGCAGAGCAGCAGATTCGGAACCAGGTGACTCCTCTGCAGCAGGAGCCAAACTCAACTGCTTCTTTCTGGCCCGTTGGTTTAGGGAGGCCGAGCACGGGGCACAGCAATGGGCTAAATGGCTGGGCAAAGGGTGGCCCTGTGCTGGGAGAAACGGGTCACTCCTGAGCCCTGCCTCCCAACCGCGTAATGGGGAGGAGAGTCAGGGCAATGTGTTGTGCCAGGTCTTCTGGTTTTGTCTCGCTTACGCCTTGACCATGTGAGCCAAGTTCACGCGCCAGCTGCTGGGAGGAGAACGGGGCTGGTGAGCGCTTTTCCTCGCGCCCCGTTGGTGAGCAGCACTGACAAGTGGCTGCAAGGGGTTTTCTTAGTTTTTTTTTTTTTCTTCAGCTGGACAGATTTTAAATGCAAAGATTTTCCATTCAGTCAGGACCAAAAGATCTGGAGACCCTTGTAATGGCTTTGAACTGGAATGCGGATACTCCTCAATTCACCCCTCAGTGTCCAGCTGGAGAGAAAGAGAGAAGAAGCAAACAAACAGATTAAAGCAATCGAAAGGGCAGATAAGAGAGCTGTGGAGAGGGAGAGACCAAAGTCTCTCCCTCGTGGTGATGATAAAGTATTGGCAGCAGACTGACTTGATGACTTGGTAGTATCAGCTGCGGTGAACTGTAACCACCCAGTGCAACTCGGGTTTTGCATGTTGGCATTTTCTTTTCATTGGGCTAGACTTTGCTGGCTTTCTGCTCTGAGGAACAATCTTGCTGATGTTCTGCAGATGTTGTCTGGACCTTGTGTCAGATTTTGAGCGGAGCATTAAAGTCGGAGCTGGGCAGCTCTAATGCTGGCCTCGCACAAGGCCCAGGCACATGCTCGTGGTGGGTATCTGCCATGAGACCTTCTGCATGCTCAGCTCTCCAGCAGCTCATGCAGGATGTCCCCAGCACAGGAGCGGTGTGCGACAGCGCCTCAGTGAGGAAATGGCACCGTTTGGGCTAACGGGTGAGAAGTGGGAGTTGTTAAATTAGCACTGCACTGTCAGCTTCAGTTTAGAAGCGGAGTTGGGTGGAGACCTGTCCTCCTACCCTGGGGTGGTTTGCGTGATCCCAGCAGCTTTTATCCTTCCCTGGAAGGAAAGCAATCATTTTTGCTGTCCTCCAAGGTTTTTCCCCTAGAAGAGTGGTGATGGAAAGGTGCAGGAGGTTCACTCTTCTGCTTGCTCCAGGCAATAGCCCGGGTTTTCCGGCACTTGGAAGGAGGGAGACCAACTTCAGCCTTGCTGCTCTCATTCAGGCAGGCAGCAAGCTCATCTCCCTGGGGTGTCCTGCAGGGATGTGGTCTGAGTCTGTTCTTACAGGTTTGAGCTACTTCTTCAAACGGCAGGAGAGCAGCAAACGCCCCCCCAAACCCTAGAGTGCCCCGCGCCCCAGAACAGCCCCATCTCCTTTGGCATGTGTTTCCTGAAGCTTCAAAATGCTCCTCTCTGCTGCGGCCTTGGATCTGCTGCATTTGCTCAGTGGGCAAAATCTGAGGCTTCTCCCATATTTTTAAGCCTGCAGTGAACTGTTTAGCCAAGATGTAAAGTGGACTTGTACTGCTGTGTTTTGCGGAAGACACAGCTTTTGTCATTGCAAAACAACTGTCGGGAAGAGGTAAAAACGGAATAAATCATGAGACGGTAAAGGAAGGAGTGAGGTGCTTTTATCTGTTTACTCAGATGTTGTCCATAAGTATTAACATTTTATGCCACTCACATTCACTTTCAGATCTGAGAGACAAGGAAGTTGCACTGAAGGCGGTGAGACGAGATAATGCAGTGGAACGCTGTTAATTATTAATATTAATCCTTCCCAGGAGTTTACGGTGGCTTTGGAGACTTGGGCAGCGTACGCAGCTTCCCGCTCGCTCCCCGCGGAGCCGCAGCTCCCGTTCTCCGCCTGCGCGCAGATGGGTCCCGCTCTGGACCGCCTTCGGGCCGACGCGCCGTTCAGGAGGACTTGGGTTAATTGACCCTGGCTATCTTCAAAGCTCCTCCTCAACTAGCCCCCAGCCTCTCCTTATCAAATACGGAGAAGAGAGATCTGTCATTACCACTCTGCTTCTGGAGCCTTCGGTAAATTATCTCCAGACGGTTATAGCAAGGCCTGGGAAATGAGAGGAGGATACGTATGCACCTGCCCTTGCCGTCGCTGCTACGCAATAAGTGATCTCCCCAGCCCCTCTTGCCACACGGACAAGAAACTCAGGAACGTTTCCAGCACATGCTCAAAGTCCAGAGCTTTTCAGCTGTGGTGGCTTAGCAAAATTCCCAGCTGCTGAGCCGTCCCGTGGAGGAGCCTCTCCCCAGTGCATGTAGCCCACTGCATTTGCAGCAGCATCTTAAGATGAAAAACAGCCGTGCAAATGCATCCGTCCCTCCAGCTCCCCCTCCACGGAGCAGGCCCCGGGGCCGTGGCTTCCGTGGGTCCGTCGTGCCCCGCAGCTCCCACCTGGCCGGGGGCTGACGCCGGGTGCCTGTCTCCCCATGACTGCCAGCACCACAGTTACGGGCTGGAGCTGGAGTCAGTTGTGTCCATCACAGCCCCGCACTACAGCTGGGATCGCTGCTTTGCTCTCGCAGACACTTGTCCTTCCAGCCACTGCTTGTTACTCCTCTCCTCCGTGTCCAAGTTACCTGCTGCTGCTGCTTTCCGCCAAAGCAAACGTTCTCCCCGGGCTGCGGCGGCTGCTTTTCCTTTGCGCCCGCCGCGTCGGTGGAGATACTGAGAGCCGACTACGTCGCCACGGAGCAGATGCTTGACAGCGTGTGAAGGACCTCGTTTGCATCAACGGATGTAGCAAACAGGCCGAGGTGATACCGTATAAATGCAGCAGTGCTGATAGGTTTCCTGCAGCTGCGAGCAGAGGATGTGCAAAATAGTGCTGGTATTTAAAGCGCAGTTGACTCCACCAGCAAGGGCCAGAGAGACTTCTTTCAAAGCATGTCTGCTTGTGACTGCGGCTTGGGCGACAGGCTCTGTCTGTTGGAAAAGCTGTGGCAGGCAATCTCTTTAATGCGTCCTCCTAGGAGCCTGCGTCCTCCCGTTCCTGGCCACATGAACGTAAGATCAGCCTGCTGGTACTAGATACTTTCCTAAGCAATTACCAGAGTGCTAATTGGTGAAGGCAGCACTTCCACTAAAACTAAAAGCTCTCTAATGCAGTGCGTTAGTGGCAATTCCTCCTGCGTAAATCAGTGCCACCCAGGTGTGCCATTAAAATCCTGTCTCCGACGCGTGCTTTGCTCCGGCGCCATTTGCTGAAGCAACGCTTGCTGGGAGACCTATTTCCAAGGCGGAGAACATCGACTTTTAGTTCCCAAATGAAGCAGGGAAAACAACGTGCTGTAATACCTCCTGGACATTTTTTTAAGCCCTGGAGGGACCGTATGATCTTTCAGGCTTGCTTCCAGCCTCCAAGTGGTCCGAGATGCCCATTCAGCAGGTCCTGTGCTCCGATCTGTTCTTGGTTGATGCTTTCACCGTTAACATGTGGCTGCTCTTCTCAGCTCTGCAAGCTGCTTGCATAACTTGTATGCCTTCTCCTTCCCTCACTTGTTTGCCCTTGTAGAAACCTTTCCTCCAAAGGAAAGAAAAGAGCAAGAGCAAGGAACGAGCTCTCCGGGCAGAGGCTGGGGCTCATAGAGAGGGCACGGTGTCTGTCCAAACGCCAGGCGGCATTGAGAGAAAGTAGTTTTGCAATATAAAAGCAGCTCTGATGAGCCACCTGCATTGAATTTCCCTTTGCTTTGCTGAAGCCTCTCCCTGTCTCTTCATCTAAATTACTTGGAGCTGATTGCTACAGCGTGCAGGTATTTCTCTTTTCTATTTAACATTGACAGCAGCTGTCGGCATTTCAGCCAGCTCCTCTGCTCTTAAAAATTGTTTGTTTGTTTTCAGAGGAGGGCGCAATAAAAAAATCATAAAAAACAGGATTGCAAAACATCTAGAAATTTGGCTCGTTGGTCCCTCACCGCAGCCAAGGGAAGACTCTGCAGCTCCGCAGACGATTTAATGGGGAGTGAGCCGCGGGCCGGGGCTTTCCTGGGTGACCCTGGCACGGGACACGGGTCGAGCTCAGAGGCTCGCTTGGGGTGAGCAAAAACCGCCGCCGCCCGAAGAGCTGCAGACCCCGATGCCTAAATCGGGGAGACTTTCAGGGGAGCGGGGACTCGCGTGCGCCTTTCCGCGGGCGTTCGCCGCCGGCGGGCAGCTTCCGCCGCGGAAATCCCGAGGGCGGTCGGCGCCCGCCCGCGTTCCCGTCCCCGCGAGCAGGGTGGGCGGTCGAGCCCCGGCGCGCGCTGCAGGCGCCCGCTGCGCTGCAGGGGAATTGCTTTTTGCAGACGCGCCGGGGGCAGCCCTGCTCGGCGGGGCCGAGCTGCCTCCGAGCGGTTCGCGCCTGCGCGCAGCGTCGTCGCGAGCTCCGCCGCGCGTTCTCGTTGCAACTTATAAGAGCATCAGCGACGGAGAATTTATTTCTGATGTATTTTACTGCACGATGGCTTGCAATAAGCTCTTAAAGCATGTGCAGTCATAGCTGCTAGTAATCATTTAACACACATTCATAAAGCATTTCTAAAAGGCAGAGAGTATTCGTCCGTTGGTTGAGTGTTTCGCTGGGAGCGACGCGCGGGCTGGAGCCGACCTCGCCGCTGTGGCAGCTTTAGCGCCGAGTGAGGCCGATACAAGGCTGAACCCGGGCACAGGGCTGCGACCCGCCTGCTCGATTAGCGCGTGGGCGGGTGATTTCGTTAGCTTTGCGCAGCTCCGTGGTGTGATTTGAACACGTGCAATCTCCAGCCTCCGCGTGTCGGTGGCCTTTCTCTTTGCATAGATGCCCTGCTCCCTTCCCGATGTGCTGATGGGGAATAACAACACCTTTAACCGATGCTGGGCAAAGACTTGTCCTTGGCGCTCTTGCCTCTTCCCGTTAAGCTGGTTTTGTCCTTTTTGCTGGTATTTGTTTGCACGCAAAGCGGGGATTTCTCTCGATGTGGGTCCTTCGGTCTAGGCCAGAATGGCATCGTGCAGATACAGGCGAGAAGCTCGGCCCCAAGGGCATCAGCTCCTTCTGCTGCTCAACCTTCGCAAATCTGAATTTTGCATTTTTGTCCCCGTTTTGCTCCCTCCGTGACGGACCAACCCTCCCGCGGCAGCGGGCGCAACGCACGTCCGCGCGCACAAGCCAGGCGCGTGTGCAAACATCGCTGCCGGTTGTATAGCCCGGAGTCATTAACATTTAGGAAGCTGCGATTATATAAGAAAACAAGAAAATAAATCAGCAGCTGCTCGATCTTCCCGGTTAAATGTCCGTCAGGGGATGCGGTGGAATGGTTTCACTTAAAAGGAGCAGCGAGCGCCGTCTTACGCAGCGCTTAATCACAAAGGCAGTAATCGACTGTCATGCCGCTCGGTTTCTCATTTTTATTCTCGTTATTCATCACCCAGGAAGAAAAAAGAGAGACGACGGGGAGCCGTGTGCCGGCCGAGCCGCTGCCTTCCCGGACGGCCGTCGGCTCTGGCGGGGAGCGTTCGAGGCAAGGAAGGACGAGTTGTGGGCACGTTCCAGCTCTCCCGACCCTCCCGCCGTGGAGAGGGGAGCTGGGAATTGCTCCTACTTGATGCATGGTCTGCAGACAGCAAAATCGTTTTCTTTTTCCTCCTGAGAAAGTTGTTCTGGTTTTCGTGCAGCCGGGCGTGTTTCAGCCTCGCCGCAGCCCTGCTCAGGCCGCAGCTGAGCGCGTTGTTAACCCGACGCTGTCAAGGAAGGAGCAACGCCAAAAGTCCCACTTCTCGGATGTCCTCCTACCCCGGGGAAAGATATCGTTTCCACCAGTAAGGAAACGTGAGACTTTCCCCCGCAGCCGTCCCCAAGGGGATATAGGGCCATGCACAGTCTGTTACATTCAGCATCCTGGTGTTAGAAAGTGCCACATTACAGTGCAGCATCTTGGAGAAAACTGGATTATTGGGTCAAACTCTTGGATAGGTGAAGCCGGTGGTGAGCTCCTCCGGGAGGCTGAGGAGTTTCTGCTGCTTGAAACTAGATAGGAGCAATTTTCATAAAAACGTCACTTCCTTTTCTTGCTCGGGGATGGCAGTAATGTTGCACCTTTGCAAACGGGCTGTAAACTTTCCAATAGGTTCGTGGTGAAAAACGGGCTTAGCAAGAGCACCAGGTCTTCAGCAACATCCCACATGTGGCAGGAGAGCTGGGCACCACCGGGCTGCCGAGAGACAAAATCAAAGGAGGTGTTGAACTCCCGCCCCAAACCAGCATCTACGATGCCAATCTGTAGCTGTTGAACTGTTGAGCTGAAGAAACTCTTCGCCAGAGCCTCTTGATGGAAACAGATGGAGAAAGCAGGCAAGTCAAAGCCATATGAGATGCAAGATCTGTGTTCATTTGGGCTGCAATTAGCCACACTAAATGAGTTTTGGTACTACCAAATCTTAGGGGTTTTCCTCAGTGCATTGTAGCTTGGTATCTGAACTAGGTTGGATGAAAGCTTCCCGGGGGGACGGTCTTGCCTCCCCTCTGGAGATGCTCGCGCAAGGCAGCATTCGGAAGAGCGTCGAGTGCCAGCGTCAGCGCTTCTGAATATCCTCCTTTCTGGGAAAAGGCACGACAGGCTGGCCGCCTCCCGGCCGGGAGGTCCGCATTGCGTTAACTCCTAAAACGCGACCGCGAGCACTAGGTCTCTCCGCTGGCACTCTCAAAACCTTTGACCCCTTCAACCGCCGAGGAGGTTAAAGACGCCCAGAATTAAAAGCAGAGAGCTGCTTTTAGAGCCTTCCCTGGACTTATCATGCACATTTGATGCCAGGAACAGCGAGTGCGCTGATACTAAATCCATGTTAACTTCTCTTGAGGATTTATTGTGGAATTGAGCTCGCAAGGGTCCAGCCAGCGTAGCGCTGGGCACCTTCCTCTGCGTGTTGGAAGTGTCTCAAAGAACCAAACTTGTGTTGGGAAAGCAGCACGACCCAGAATTGCTCAGTGGTGATGGCAACACCCAGGACACTACCAGTAACGACTGGCTTCCTTTGGGCTTGGACAGCGAAACCCAGAGCCTGGTGGCACCGTGAGGTCTTTTAAAAAGATAATTTGTTGGAGAATATCCCGTGTTGCTTCACTCGTGTTCCTTCTCCCATTTTCTCCAGCCTGTTTGTGCACGTCGCGATGGACTGTGTTACCCTCATTCAAGAGCAGGCAGTCGGCGTACGCAGCCCAGATGCCTCCAGGAAGGACCAGGCGGCCAGCTCTGGCCCCGAGCGAGCATCACCGCCCTGGGCTTTTATTTATTGCTTTGCAGCAATAAATTGCTTACGTGCTAGGCCTGGGAAACCTTTGGGGATCTGTGCAGTTCATGCGGCGCCTTTAGCTTTTATCTGAGCGCGGTTCTGGTACCGAGCGGAGGGGCCGCCCGCCGCGAGCTGCTCCCCGCGCAGCCCCGCTGCGCAGCGAGCCGGCTCCTCTGCCCTCCGTCCGTGGGCACGCAGCCCCGGCCACCGCGGCGCGCTCGGGCGAGGGGGGGGATCCGCGGGAGGATGCACGTTTAAGTGCTTTGCTGGGCTGGGGCCGAAGCCGGTGGAGTTTACAGATGTGCTCGACCGAGTGCGAAACCCTAAGTGCGGTGTATCGCTGTTGCAGCTTAACGCTAAAATGTCCGCGAGCAGCCCGAGCAAAAACCGTGCGCGTCTCCAGCGCCCTCGGGAAGCCCACGGGGACTGGGAAATAAGGGCAGAGCCGACGGTAATCTCCGAGACCGCCCGGGCCTTTCGCCCGGCTGGCCGTCGCTGGCCGTGCCGCGTCTCGTCCTCCCGGCAGCACTGCTGCCCAGGCGTGCCGCAGAAAACCCAGAGCTTGAGTTTTACGCGGCTTTTTCTCCAAACGGGTGCTAACGTCTGGGTGCCTCGCGTGGGCCGTCGCGGGTTTTTCCTGGTGATTTGCCTCCCACCCGCCCCTCGCACAGCTGCGAGTGGCGGGGAGAAGGCCCTCGCTGATACTGAGGTGTGCGTGTGTGGCCAGGAAACCGGGGCAGTTCACTTGCTCTGAGGGGAAGACCTCAGCGTGCTGTAATTTTTTAGATAGCTTTCTCTGACTCCTCCCTTTTTTAAAAATTAGTCAAGTATTGGCAAAAAAAATTATAACCTCGATGTGTTATGTAGGGCTGTCGGGTTGCAACCGCCTCCCGGCGCTTGCTGCAGGTCGAGGAGGAGGAGGAGGAGGAGGAGGAGGAGGGTGCAGACCCCTCCAGGGAGGTTCCTGGCTCGGCTCTGCTGAAGGACGGGGTGGAAGAGGTGAGGATCCTGCCCGGTGGGGAACGTGCGGGGTTGTGGCGACATGTCCCGTTAAAGCCCGAGGCTGGAGCGCTCTGCGGGGCCGTCGGAAAAGGGGGGATTTGGAGCCGGTTCCGTGTCCGTCTCCGGCTGATAACCGTCAGTCCGTCGCCGTGGGACGGCTCGGCTTCGGCCGAGCTCAGCGGAGCCCCTCCGCGTGCTTCCGCGCGGCTCCGGGCCGGGGACGCGGCGCTGCCCCGGGCCGGGCGCGGGTCCGGGCAGCCCGCGGTCCTGCCGCGTCCTCGCTGGAGCTGCGCGGCTCCTTCCCGCCGGCGACGGCCCGCGGGGACGGCGGTGCCGCTGCCCCTGCCAGCCTTCCCGGTTTCATCGCCCTGCAGAAGGGCGGCGCGAGGAGGCGAATTTTCGCCTCCGGGGATGCGCCCGGACGCCTCCGCTGCGGGTCCTTGCTCCGCCCCGGCGCTTCCCCTCCCGCTGCCGCCGGTTCCGCGCGGCTCCGGTTCGATCCGTTTGCTGCCGAGCCCGGCGAGATCCTGGGCCCCTTTTCCCACCTATGGAAATTTTGCAGCGCTCAGAAACCTCCTGCACTTGTGGCAGCATCGCCAATTTACTCCAGATGAGCAGCGAGAGATGTAATGAAATTCAGCTGTTTACCTCTTTCCAAAACTCATTTCTGTTTAGACATAATTATCCGGCCACTTCTAAGAAAGGCACCATTGATTGCGGGGCTGAATTAGCATTTTGTTGCGTTGGCTCTGACAACCGCCTGCACTGATACAAGAGCACTTCATAAACATTAACTCACTTAAAGCATAAATTGCAACTGGTTCTTTTATTATTATTATTGTTTATTTATTCATTTTCCCAAGCGAGGCACAGCGGAGAGGGGAGAGGGGATGGCACACGGGGGCTTCCCCATGGCCACCGGCACGTCGCAGCGATGCTGCTTCGTCCGGCTTGCAAACAGCTGCAGGGGGGATTTTGGAAAAAGACTTTTTTTTTTTAATTGTGATTTTTTTTAAAAAAAAAAAAAGCCCAATAAGTTTTCTATTAATATCCGACTTTGTAAGCGTTTTGCTTGCTTGGTTTGTTTACCGGATCCCTCGTTTTGGATCTGAACTACCCGACAGCGTCCCTTTGAATATGTGTTAAAATACATCTTGGTTTCATTGCGCGCGTTTTGGGCAAGATATGAAGCAATTTCGCTTGTCAGCTGCGAGCAGGAGATGGATGGGTCTGTTCCCCGGCTGCTCGCGGCCCGGGGGGGAGCGGAGCAGAGGCGCCAAGCGCCCGGGACGCTGCTCGGCTTCGATTCCTTCCCCTTCGCGCTCGGTGGTAGTTAGCGGTGAGGATCTGACGGGGGCGGTGGGTTTTAAATGAAAAAATAATGCAGGAGGAAGAACCTTGTTGGGAACCCAAACGATTTATGCTCTGAGCGTAAACTGAAACTGTTTTCTACCAAAAAAGAAAGAAAAATGGCAATAATTTGCAATGGCAAGAAGATTTGGCTCCGCATCAAAGCTCTGCTAGGTGCTCGGCCGAGGTCTGGGTTAGGGACTGCACCCTTGAACCTTGCGTGGCCTGAAAGCCTCCGGAGAATTGGCTCGTCTTGCCTCAGTCCAGCAGAAACGGCCAGTATGTTCTTTTTTCTGTCGGATGCATCTCTATTTATTTTGATAATATTCCAGTTGGAGGAAGAAGCAAGATACAGCAGAGGAGACAAAAATAAATAAATAAATAAATAAACTTTTTCCGCGTTGCCTGGGTTTTTTAGACGCCCCTCATGCAGGTGTCGAGTGGGTCTGGCCGCTCGCTGGGGTCGCGGGTGCCGCGCGGGGGGCGCTGGGCTGGGTGCATGGGGGTCGTTACTAAATGCACGTGCAGCTGATGAGTGATGGATAGCTGGCGGATCCAGGGCTGGCAGATCCAGGGCTGGCGGATCCAGGGCTGGAGGCAGGTGATCCTATAACCTCAAGGCGAGAGGATCCCGGGGGCGCCGGGAACCCGCGCAGGTCGCGCCGGCGCTGCCCCCCGAGACCCCCGTCCTTGGGGCAGTTCTTGCCCTGCGGACGTGGGACGCGGAGCCGCTTAAGGCAGTAAGGAGAGAGCTGCCGGCTGATCCCGCGGTGTGGTTGAGAGCTGAGCTTGCTTAAACGTCAGTCTGAAAAAACCCTTTTTTTTGCTCCCCCAGTAATGCTTTCCCCAACAGAAGGGGTCAATCCGCCGAACTGCGGTGTCGAGACGGACACCGGTTCCCGTGCTGGAGACGGGGACGACGCCGGTGGCCCGAGCACCTAGCAGACTCGCCGCTCGCGGCCTCGCCGGGCTTCGGAGAGCCGCAGGGAGGCGACCGCGGCGGGGGCCGACCCGGCCGCGCTCGGTGCCTCCGTCGGAGCCGCTCCCGCAACGCGCCGGCAGCGGCGGAGCAGGACGGCGGCCGGGCGCCCCTGCGACGCGCCTCCCGAACTGCGGCGTTCCCGCGCTGCCGTCGGAGCGGGGCGGAGATGGGGCAGGTCTGAGCCTGGATACGGGCTGGGAAATCGCCCGTCGAGCCGTCGCCCGTCTTACCAGGAGCGATTTCATCCGACCGCAAACGCGGCACAACAGCGACGGGGCGCAGACTCTGCGCGACCCGATTTCCTGGATAGATTTCCCCCTGCCTGGATAGACGGTGCAGAGGAAGCAAAGTTGTCCTCTTCTCTTCATTCTCATCCGGTTGTTCAACTGCTTGGAAACGCGTCGCGGCTCCTGGAGTTCAGCCGGAGCAAGGGGAACGGCTCGAGGTGCGCAGCGAGACGCCTCGATCCTTGTTTCGCTCCCGGGAACGAGCTCTGGTCTGCACCGCTCCCAGGGTCCGGCGGCGGAGGGGGGTTATTTGAGGACCGCTGCCTGCGCTCGGCGCCGGCGGCTCCGCAGAGCTCGCCCGCGCACTGCCGGGCTTTCTCCTCCCAGGACCAGTGCCAACTTCTCGGCGCTTCCCAAGCCAATAGCTTCGGTGCAGAGACTTCTCGGGGCAGCCCGGAGCGGGAAGGCGGAGGAGGCGCCCGGGGCTCGCGCCCGGCCGCTTTTGCGGGAGCAGCTGGCATTGCAGGACGGCGGGCAGCGCGCCGGCGCCCAGCCCGAGACCCCGCGGCCCCGTGGTGCTTTAGAGCAAACCGGCGGGATGCGGTTATCCCAGCGGCTCCGGGGAATCCTGCCTCCGAGCGGCCTCTCTCTCCCGCCCGCTCCCCGAAGGCGCGCGCCAGCTCCGTGTCTCCCGGGCTGAAATATTGCTGCTGCGCTGGGTGCTCGCGGGGCGACCGGGCAGGCCGGTATTTCCGAAGCGCAGCTGCCTCGGTTTGTTCTACAATCCGTAAGCGAATGAACCCGAATAATCCAGTGCAGTGTGGGGGCTAAAAATAACTCCAATCAATCACCTTTTTCTTTTGAAAAAAAAAAAAGAGTGCTCCTTAAAATTATGCCAGTGCACCAGTCAGCGCTGCCTCTCGGGAATTTTAGTCTGACTCATTTTTCCTACAGTTCTTTTTTTTTTCCTTTTTTTTTTTTTTTCTGCTCCTTTTTATCATTGACTTTGGGCTGGTTTTCATTAAGTAGCCTACAGGCTGAGGTGGAAACGGCAGAGTTTTAAAGCTGGCTTTCTCCGTGTCACCTCGCTGGTAGCGATCTGTGGTCCCCTCTGTCCCCGCTATCCTGGGTCGGGGGACGGGGCCCCTCTCCCACCTCCCAAACCGGCGATGCTTCCAACGGGAAAGCAAGGCTGTGGGTTTTTTTCAAGGGGAACTGGTGGGATTTACCTGTCCGAGTTCTCCTGCCTTTCGCTGAGCAGCACCTGCCCACCTCTCTGCTCTGCAATCCCCGTCTCCCGAATGCCCGTGTATGTGTGTATATCCCTGTATATACACATACGTGCCTGCGTGCGTGTATATTT
The DNA here is from genome assembly GCF_028389875.1 of Rhea pennata. Taxonomy (NCBI): domain Eukaryota; kingdom Metazoa; phylum Chordata; class Aves; order Rheiformes; family Rheidae; genus Rhea; species Rhea pennata. The sequence goes on along the minus strand of NC_084677.1, from coordinate 17,149,246 downwards.
AGTGCATTAGTCACTTCTTCGACTAAAAAAACTGAAACTTCAGTTGGCTGCTTCTTCTGTAAACATATGTTCTACTTGTAACTATAACTTGGCTTTTATCACTGTGTTTTTTTTCCTCCGAGCGGTGTGCAGTGCGTACGGCTATGACAGCAGTGGTAATAGCAATAGTGCCAAATGCAAGCTTTTAAAATACGGGGTTAAGTCTCCAAAATCCTCTGACCGGCTTAAAAATAATAAGATTATTGGAAAATAGTAAGCACCGTGATGTCTCCGCGCTGCTTTCCGTCGCTGGGCGTTTCGGCTTTGGTTCCTGCGCGCTCCTCTCTCCGACGGGTGCTGGGGAAGCGCGGGGGCTTCGGCTGCGCAGGGACGTTCAAACGAAGCTGAGGCCGATCCGTCGCGAGGCTTCGGGCTTTTCGGCAGCTTGTCCTTCGTCGCGAGGCGCTGGGTGAAAGCAAGGGAGTCTGCGACGCAGCAGTAACGTGGCCCCGGCGTTTTTAGCGTGTTTATTGCAGAAATATTTTTCAAAGCGGCGTGACGGGTGGGAGAGATTATCTGCGTGAAAGCGGTGGAGCGCGGACTGGCTGCACCGCGCAGGGGAGCGGACTCGGTTGCGCTGGGTACGTCTGAGCCTTTCCCCGTTCGCTTCTCTGGGGTTTTCTGTGCTCGTTGTTTGGACTGAGGAAATAACTGATGCAAAGTGAAAAAAAAAAGGACAAAAAACAGGACTGCAGATGTGGCTGTCTAGCGAGTACCTATACAATTTAAAAATGGACCAAAAGCAAATGTGTCTTCAGGTAGCACTTGCTGCATTAAGAAGAACGCTTCATGCACCGCTCTGAAATGCCTCCCCGATCTGTGGGGCATCATCAGATGCCAAGTGTCTGCGATGTCCCATTCTGCTTTGAACCTAGTGCAGAGCAGTTTCCAAACCAAAAGTCTTTTCTCTGTTTGTTAGCCTGCTTCCTTAATTAATTGCTAATGCCCTTAGGAGACCGGAGAGCCCTTCTGTGCCGCCGCTGTTGTGACGGATGAGTCTCGCCGCAGCTCTGGCCGCTGGTGGCCGAGGCCGGTGGCCGCTCCCGGGCAGGCTCGTTTTGGATCGCCTGTTCCTCCAGCACGTGCATGGCTGTAGTTTCGCGGCTGGAAGTACTAGAGCTATCTTGAGCAACTAGCCGAGTACATCCTGGAGCTCCCATCTCTCGTTTGCTTGTTAAATCAAGTCGAAGCCCTACCAGCTCAGTTGGCAAGGCAGAAGTCAGTGTGGAAGGAGGGTCTTGGCCATGTGTTGGGGTGTTTGGGCAACCAGAGCTCTTCATCATCAAGCCGCACGTCTTTATCCAGAGGCTGTTTCGGTTAAACGGTGTTAAAAGCTGCCCTGGAGCATCGGTGTTGGCCGTTGCCCTACCAGCAGGTGGGACGGGGTGGTTTTGAGGGATGGCCTGGTTTCTGCATCCACCGCATGTAAATTGGGGCTAGATGTTAGGTAAATTGGTGAAACTCGGACCCTGGGGAAGGGGGTGCTGCCAGCAGAAGCTGCCGAGTCGGCTGCTTCCAGACCGGGGACTGGGGCGGGGAGGTGGATGGGGCCTCCGGGAGCAGCAGTTTCCATGGAAATTCAGATACGGCGCGTTTTGCACAGTCACGATATTAACGGGTCGGCGGGCACCGCACGCGGAGGTCCCAGGGGCCAGAGGATGCCCGGCAAGTCCGACACGAATCCGTCAGCGCTCCCGGGCTGGAGACTGGGGGGAGCCGGCAGCCCGTGCGGGCGCCCACGGAGCAATCCCAGAACGCCAGCGCCGGCTGGCAGCGGGTGAAAAAGCTAATGGATCGCCACGGATCATAGTGCTCGGAGGGTAATTTTTTGCCAGAGCCTGCTTTTTCCTGCACTGGGGCAAATCCCAGCTTTCGGGGCACCGCCGGCAAGGAAGGGAACGAGCCGAAGCCGCCTCTGCCGGGAGTTTCTGGGCCCCGGCGGGACAGAGGATTAGCGCCGCCGGGGCAGCGCTCGCAGGGTGCTGCTTTCCCCTGCTTTCGAGCTGGGGAGCAAATCGCTGCTGTTAATCTCATGCAAAAGAAATTGGGCAGGCGCTTAGCACGGCGGCAGCGGGAGAGGACCGTGCTCCCGGGCAAGGAGCCGAGCCCTGACGCTGGGGTCCCTCCTCCGTCCTCCCGTCCGCTCCGTGGCCAAAGCAGAGCTGCTCCCACCAGCATAATTTTGGCTGGTGCTACAGAGTTTTCTCCAAAGGCAGCATAAGTTTTCTTTTGCCTCTTTTCTTTCTATGCGTCGCGGTTTTGCCGTTTCCATCTCTCGGCTGTTTCTGACCCTTGCTGCTGGCTGACTGCGTTGGCAAGCTCCTCAACATCCCCAAAGCTTTGCTTTTTTCTTGTGTGTTGGAAAATTAAAACAATTCTGCTGACTTAGTGAAGGGAGGCGCCAAATTCAGCTTTGGTCTAGAGGGACAGGGGGTGACAGTGGGTCTGTCTGTCTTTAGGGCATTGGGGGGCACTCATTGCAATTCTAGTAACAAGTCTTTTCATGCAGGTGATTATTTAACCCTATCACTGGAAAGCCACAATTAGGTCATTTAGAAGAAGCAAGAAGCTTTTAGAGATCCAGTGAGCAGAGCCGCAGGGAAAAGGCAACTTGGGGAGCCAGGACCTCCAAAAAGCAGGAAGTTTCTCTGCATCTCATAGGCCAAGTTTCATCTCTGTCGCAGCTAATGGTAAAATTCCCATAGATTTCAGCATAACATCTTTATCTTTCAGTTTCAGTCACTCCACTGAAATCAAAAATCCTGGGCAAATGTTGGATCCAGATGGCAGGTTTTCTGTTCACAAAGATTTTTGCACATGTTTGCAGTTCTGCAGCAGGTTGAGAAGGATTTGAGCACCAGACACACACTAATGCCATGGCTGGGATTTGAGCCTGGGGTGTGGGGGAGCCCAGACACTCATCCGTGTTCGCCATATCTGTGAGGACTCCTTGGAGCAATGCCCAATGTCTCTGCCTATCTGGGGCTCCTCCGTATTTTAACTGAAAAAGTCCATCTTGAAAGAATACTGCAGTCCAGACTGGTCCATATCAGTGGCTCCCTTTTGACAAATTAGTGTTTCCTAATTGAAACCAAGGTCTAATTCTTGATTGTCTCAGCTTGAAGTCGAGGGGTCCAGAGGTTTGCGAGTGCTTTGCAGGGAGGAACTGTGTTGCTTTCCTTAGAGCATTTGCTGGAGAGAGGTAATCTGGGGTCTTTCAGCAGGTTTAGGAGAATTTAGCCAATGTCTCTCGGACCTGGCTCTGCTGAGAGCACCTCTGCCTCTGAGGCTGAGCAGGGACAAGGCGAGGGGGCAGGAGAACGAACCTCTGTGTGTTTGTACTGGCCACTGTCCACGGAGAGGAGGACAGAGAACAGACACCACCACGAGCAACCTCTGGTGGACAGGGAATTCAGGCTTTATTGATGCTTGCCATGGGGGAAAGTCTAGGTTAGAAAAGCTGTGAAGATTTCCCCAGCCTGGAACCTTGCTGCAGCAGCAGAGGTTGAAGCCGGCCCGAGGCCAAGCTTCCCTTGCCCTCCTTCACTGGAGATTGGACTCCTGTGCTATTTTTTTTTCTTGACTTTAAAGGAAAAAGAATCCCAATTATAATACATGAAAAGAATGCAATTGCAGGCATCCTGGGAATAGCCCAGGAGCAGTGTTTGCAGGGAGCTCCACATGAATCCCATCAAGCAATGCAAATATTGTAAGTAGGATGTGGCCATGGGTTAGGCTTTGTTTGGGTGCGCCACGGTCTGTTTTCTCTACGGAGCAGGATTACCACTCTGCTTCTAATTAGTCAAAGGGCAGGGGGAGCCAAACAGCCCCTACAAATGTCAAAAATCAGAAGGAAATCTTTGAAAAGAGAGAGAAATAAATAAACCAAGACCGGTATTTCAGCAATGCACAAGTTCTCTGGGGCTGTGGCCAGGAACTTTGCCTCTTCCAGCTTCTTCTGCATTGCTGACAGAGGGACCTGGGAGTTTATTTGTTTCAGTTGTTTATTTCTGTAGAGCATTTCCATTTTAGACAAGTGCATTTCCAAGTCTAATGTGTTTGGATACCAGCATTGGCTCCAAGGCATTCCTAATCTTGAATTTTCAAATTAAATCACTCTCTAAAACCAAAAGTTTGGCGACCTGGTGATGAAATCTCCCTTCTACCTTTGTCCTGCTGCCTTTGGGTGCCTCTTGTTGGTGTTGGAGAAAGTTAACCATTCCCCGCTAAGTGAGCGGAAGGGATTATCCTTAGATTTAAAAGGAATGGCAGTAAAGTTCAGTGATCAAGACTCAAATAACCTGCCGGGAATGCCGGGAACTCACATGGTACAGCAGCAAGGAGTGACCTTGGGAGGCGAGTAAGACCCACCTGCCACCCTGCCAAAACAGAGGTGCTCTGTGGTCCCTCTCCTCCTCCTCCTCCTGCCCAGGGATGAGGAACTCCTGGAACCACCTGGTTGAAACTACAGCACTGGGAGCCAGAGGAGGACGGAGATCCTCGCTGGCCATCCTCCTGCCGTGAACAGTGAGATTGAGCCCTCTTTCTTCCACAAGAAAGAATAAATATGGTAGGGTTTTTGTCTGGTTTTCTGAAGTAGGAGAATTTTTATTATCAGAAATAAGACAGTGCCTATGTTCTTTCTCCATGATCTGTTGTTCACACACACTTGTGTGTTTGAAAGCAGAAAGGTTTATTCATACACAGATGTTTCCAATTATTTTCCTAAGAACAGTTCTCTCATTCATATTTAATTTGTGAAACTCCTGTTCATTTCCCCCAAATCTTTTTTTTATTGTTTTTAATGGTCATACCAGCAGCAGTAATCATAAGCTCTGAGCCTATTTTGCACTAATGAGAATCACTGCTTACTACTTTGAAACTATTAATGCTACTATAGTTGTACATTGGTGGGTCCGGTAGGAGAATTTAGTCTTTTTTTGGTGGCTATGGAAACGTCCGATCTTGAACCTTTCCCTTCCCTTTCAAAACCCATACTGTGAATCCTGTATCCCAGAGGAAACCTAGCATCTTTCTGAGGTTAGTTGAGCCAGTTCTGGGCAGGAGCAGGTCCAACTGAACTATTTGCTCCCAGGCATCACTCTGTGATTTACATCCTATATCCAAACATGCCATCATCCCTGGCCCTAAAGCTTGTGCTGGTGGCTTAGCTTTGTTTTGCTTTTATATCTGTAGTCGTGATGTAGAGCCTGATCTGGCCTCCTTAGCTCCTTGAGACTTTGACACCAAGGAAGGAGATAAGCTGTGTTTGGCAACCACTCTCCTGACTTGTGGTGGAAACAAGGAGGGCAACCTTCCTGGCTGGAGCAAGGATCTGGAGAGCCCACCTGAGATCTGACTTGCGATGGTGCCTGAATCAATTCATCTTTCTTTGTCTTGATTTCTTTATCGTGGCAGTGAAAGAGTAAGTGCTAGTGGACGCTGTGCATGATTCAGTGGTAAAAGCCTTTGAGATCTGGAGATGAAAATTGCTCCAGGCAGAGGACTGCTGGGCTCTCTGCTGCTCCTCTGCGTGGGAGAAATACAGCAGTGAATGACAGCACGGGGGCCTTCAGGTGGAAAACAGCAACATGCCTTTTTGCACTTCCCTATCTTTGCTTCTCTGTAGGAAATGAAAGGCATCTTTGTCCCTTCATCTCAACAGGAGTACCCTTTCCAAGGCTCTTTCCCATCGATTACTAAAAACTTCACATCTTAGCAAATCTTGGATGTTTGGGGGTGTTTTCTTTGTTGCTTGTGCCAAGAGCGAAGGCTTTTTGCTGGGTAAATCACACAGCATCTCGGCTTTGGCATCCCCTCCCCTGCATCCTTGCAATGGCCAATGAAGCGTGTGCTCTCCTTAACACCCTCCTCTCACCTGGTTCGAGCATGTCAGCATGCTGGTCATCCTCCTGAACTGCGTCACCCTGGGCATGTTCCAGCCTTGCGAGGACGTGGAGTGCCAGTCGGAGCGGTGCACCATCCTGGAGGTAAGAGCACAGACCTGCCGCGCTTCCTGGGCACTCGTTGCTGAATGATGCACAGGGAGGTTGACCATCCCAGGAGCTGGGACCCCCGTGTCTCTCTGTCCCGAGATCCAGTCGTGAAAGCCCTTCATGTAGGGATGGTTTTTCCACAATGGCTAATGAGCCACACTCAGCCTGCAAAATCTGGCCTGGTCTTCTGGCATCAGGGGAGATGGGACCTGCTGCTGTGACCCTATGTGAAACCTGAGGGCTGACTGATTTGGCAAGATCCTTTCTCTACACATTCAGTAAGGGTGGGGGTCTCAGAACTGGGCATCATCTGATGTTGAGCACATTTTAATTACAGGATGCCCAATGCAGCAGGGAACCTTTTGCTCGCAGTTAACAGCTTTTGCTCCAGCCAGGTCCCTGCTGGTGTCTCTTCGATTGCTGCAGTGTGGTCCATGCAGTCAGGCACTGGTAACTTTGCCCTATCTGGAAGAAGGTAAAACATGGGATGAGTCCACACCAGCTGTGCTCCACAGCTGAGTCCCTCAGCTGTCGCACAGCCAAGTAGTGGGATAAGTGACCTTCGAGAAACGCATGCCAGCACAAAACTCCCTCCCAGATTGTAAGCCCCAGCCTGCTGGCCGCCCCAGCCGTAGTGGGGCTCCGTGCCTGTCCTGTCATCCCTCGCCTAGTCCTGGCAATCCCCTCGCTGCCACATGCCTGCAGGGTTCGTTTTGGAAGCTCAGCCTGGCAGCATCTGGTGTGTGGGCTGCACCTTGGCGCGAGGTTTCCTGCAACAACTCATTTCTGAGGCTTGAAACGAACTATTCAGTCATTCTAGTGCATTACGTCAACCACGGCCGGGACTGCAGACACGTGGTAGTGAACACTCGCTTCATTTGAATCCTTCACAGGTATGCTGCACTGAGCTTTTCAACGTTCAAGGACGGCCATTGGGACCTTCCAACCAACCTCTCTTGCCCCTTTCACATCTTGGTCTAGACTTATCTGGAAATACCAGGAATGGCAGGGTTGTTCATCAAAACCTCCTTCAGCCTAAAAGGAGGGTCTGTTAAACACACAGCTGAGTAAGCCAGATGAACAGAGAATCCACTAGGGGTTTGTTAAGGAATAAGATGAAAATTGGAGAAACTATTGTATGAGAGGCATCCAGCATAGGAATTTCTCCAAAGGGTCAGGCACAGGATTAGTGAGAAGCAGCACCCAAAGGTAGCTAGTCCAGCTGCTTCCCAGGACGGCATCACCCTGCAGGCAGCTCAGGTCAAACCCCCAGGGAACCCATCAGAAAGTGCCTGATCACTCCCAAAACAGAAGGGTTACCTTCACGTGCCTGCAGTTTATTTGCACATACTCACCCATGTGGGACTTTGTTTGGGGGTTTCCTTGTCCCTTCCCAAATGCTCAGGCAGACAAAGGGAATCCTGCCTGGACGAGAAGGTGACTTTAATGAAGTCTTGTTATTTGCTTCCTTTTTTTTCATAACAATGTAATTTAATCAGGTCGCAATCACATAGCTTGCAAAACACACAGCAGTCTGTTCTTCTTTGAATAAACATGTGTATAGTCTGCAAGGAGCCCAGGAACTGAATTTAGTTTTTAATAATTGCTGAATGATTACAACATATTGAATATATTTGTAAAAAACAAAGTGTTATACTGAAGTGTTTGCAGGCAGAAAAGGGCTACAAGTAAAACCATCTTTATCCATCGCCCTGTCACAGCCTGTAGGAGATTGAAAAAGCCAGAACATGAAGTAGAAAAACCTGAACTTCTTTTTGGAGGTGTTCAAATGCCAATTATTAAATGAACTGAAACAATGAAGCAAAATTTCAGTGCAGTTTATCAAGGGGAGCATTGGTTGACAAAGCCAACAGCTAGACAAGATCGTTCTCACATCCAACCACGCAGCAGTACATGGATGCACGATGGGAACTTGGCTTGCATGTGGATGTTCTGTTAAGTTTGTCATTAATCCATGCAGGCCTCAAAATGAAAGTGCCAGAGATAGAATACCAAACAGTGCGATCATTAAACAAGTGGTTTGGATAGTTCTGTCCAGCATCATGTCTGTGGATGAAGAAACTGCTGTTCTTTAGTGAGGCTGTTATGCAAAACAACAAAGCCTTTGTACGTGATTTAAAAGCAGTCTATACCTCCCGATGTTCAGTTTTACAGGCAACTTGTACAAGGGTATTTACAAAAGAGACTATTTCATGATATCTTCAAATGCTTCCACGTTTCATGCATGTGTGTGTGGTCACCAGGATGGATGGAGCCATCGAGGCTCACACATCCCTGCTGTCCAGCTCCCGGGTACCCTGCAGAAATGGCTCCTTCGATGAAGGCTGAGGCCCCTTCTTCAGGGCAGCACCGGATTAACTTGCTCACCTTTATTTTGCTCTCATGTTCCCACAGTATTCTACAAACCACAATTTTGACCTTCATGAAGGGGCATGCTGCGCTTGGGCAAACAGTGGGCTGCACTGAGCCTTCACCCCATGCCATACTGCAGCAGTTGTTCCTCCCTGCAGCAGAACGACCCTTTATAGCTGTTGCTTCTGCCTGTGCTTGGTGTGCATGGTCACACACAGCTACGTCTGGGTGCCTGAACAGAATCCTGGTCCCTTCTGGAGTCTGTGAAAGTGTCAGAAGTGAAGCAGATCTCCCTAAGTTAGATAGGACAGATTCCTTCTAGTGGGTATGGGCTGCCTCAGCCCGGAGACTCAGCTTCCACTGCAGATTGCTGAGACTCCCAGGACCCAACCACAAGCTAATGCTGAATTGCATAGGCTCTAAATGCCAAGATAAATCCAATCTCTACAAGAGTCATGGCCATGTATCTTTGTCAGTAAATTATGAGACACTGTAATGCCTCCCAGGCAATACATTAACCCAGGAGCGGTGCTCAGGATTTGCCGTCAGCCGGCAGATATTGTGGGGTTTATTTCTAAGTTTGGTAGATGGCTCTTGGGCACTACTGCTTTGCCTTGCAGAGAGCGTGTCAGCGGGATGTGTGGAGTGCCTTTGCAGCAGGAGCACTCCCATCTCTGCTCTCCCCCTCCCTGATAAGGGAGCACGGCAGAACTGACTGTAATAATCTTTTACTGGTCTCCAGGCATTTGACGACTTCATTTTCGCTTTCTTTGCGGTGGAGATGGTCATCAAGATGGTGGCTCTGGGGATCTTTGGGCAGAAGTGTTACCTTGGAGATACGTGGAATCGCCTGGACTTCTTCATCGTGATGGCGGGGTCAGTAACCAAACCTCATAAATTTGCTCTTCGCAGTGAAAGTGAGAAAACCCCAGAGAACCAGATCTGTAGGTTGTCCTGGCTGGTTTTCATTATGTCTTGTGGAAGCTGCCCAGTTTGAGCCGAAGCAGTTTCATTAGGTTAAGCCTCTGGCAACGACCCTTGGTTTTGGGGGGCTGGGGGAGGAATGTCAGGGCAAAAGACATCTGATTTTCAGCAGTGATCCTTTTGCCATCGTGGTCCCTGTCAAATCAGAGGCATACTGGTCCCGTCCTTACGATGGCCAGCATGTCCCGGGGCTTGCGGTTGAGACCACCACCTCGACAGCAGGGGAAGAAGCACGTGGCGCTTCAGCCCCACTCCCACTGAAGCTACGGCTGAGGTTCGGGCCACGTGGGCTTGGGCCTGGGTTGCATCCCGTGCAACACTTGGGTGCTGCAACCGTAGACAGCGAGTTGAGCTGCGGAGATTGAAATTCCCTAGAAAATGGCTGGAAGGAGGAATGTAACTGGCTAGTTTTCTCATTGCCAAAGGTCTGAGAGAGGCAGAAAACTGAGAGAGGTGCAAATACAGAATAAAAGAAATTGCTTCCCCAAAACTCATGTCCATTTTAATAAAGAGTAGTGTACTTAGCAGCCTGCACTAAAGGATTTAATTAAGAAAGTGAGCTCTTCAGCTTGGCAGGAAAGCCGCTGTTCTGTGTGAACCTGACAGCTCTAGTGGCACCGTTAGAGCAAAGCAGAAAGGCAGAATTTAGCCAAACAGGGAGAATCCAGCCCAAAAATCTGGTTCAGAGAATAGAAATCCCAGTGGGAAAAAATGGCTGGAAGTTGGCCATCAGCTGCCTTTGCTGATCCTCCTAAATGACAAGTGCCTGTGAATTTTTCCTGTAAACTTTATTCATTATATTTTAACACCATCTCCCACAGCTGCTTATTTCTGTAGGATGTGTTAATAAACAGGTTTAAATTATTTGCTGAATATCCCCAGGAAAGTTTGGGTTCTTCCACCAGCTTCCTCACACCCGTAGGGGAAAGCTGAGCAAATTGCAAACTAAAGTCTAAAACTTTTTTCAATAAACAAATAGATTTTAGAAACCCAGCCTCTCTCTTTTACCTGCTTGGCACACCATAGAAAAGGATAGACTGATTTAATTACAGAGTACTGCCTTATTTCGGAATTCCTGGGTTTATAACAATCAGTCTGGGGTTAATTAGAACATTCCTGTAATATATTGGGGGTATTTTTACCCTTGCGTTAGTGATGTACTGTCTTAACTCCACTAATAAAGGAGTTCTGTTTTGCTCCACGTCTGGAATGCAATTAGGAATGGGCTTACCGCTTTGAATAAAACATGAGCTATCCTGAGCAGAGCTTCCTTTGGACCCGCATCTGGTTACAGTTAGGAGGACCAGCAAGAACAGCAAAAGAAGCAGTTGGGTTTTTTTTCTCCAAAGCTGCTGCAGTGATGAAACCAGCACGAGAGCGGGGCCGTGGTTGCCCTGGGAATCTCGAGATCAGAAATCTGGCATTCACAAGCAAAGGTGCTGGCAGTGTTTCCCCAAGACGAACCTGCAGGATGGACTCTTCTGATGGGCAAGCAGAGGTTCACAGCATCATCAAATAGATCTTCGCAGCAAAGCGTTGTTATAAAATATCACATGCAGGCACAAAGCCTGAGCCTTCAGCTCGTACTTCAAAGACAGATTTTGACACCAGGATCTTTTGTTCACTTAGAATCTAGGATGACAGAGGAGGTAGCTGGTGAGTCAGTTTGGTAGTTTTCCAGGCCATTTCCAACCCAACGTGGTGAACATATGTTTGAGAAGAATGACAACAGCAGAAACACCATGAAACCCCTGCAGGAAGCCCTTCTGCCAGCATGGTGTTACTAAGGCTGGAGATGAGAAGTGGGACAACAACTTTTGCTGGCTGATCCCGGCCCTCTCCAGCTGATCTTGGTGTGTTGAGGCCATGCCTGTGATGACATTGCCTCCAGCTCCTGAAAGAGAGGCTGGTTCGGAGCCAGGGTGGCCGGTAGCAACACTGGTAAAGGGCAAGGAGAAGCCGTGCGGATGGGCTGGGGCTATTTGCCTCTTCTACCACCACTACCCAAACTGAACTTTGTTCCTAAAACCAGAGGCAGTTTTAGCAGTGAGCAAACTACTGGAATAACTTAGTTGCTCTTCTGAGCAAGTAGACGGATGCGATGAAGTTAATAGGAGGCTTCTCTAAAAAGAAGGGGACCAAGTGATACGCAGTACTGTCTGCTTTGTTTGTCCCATTGGGTCCCCTCAAACATGCTGATTTGGCTTGCTAGCAAATGTACCAAAGAAAACTGAGGGTAAGCAGGGAAACTACAAAATAAACATATCTCCTGCCTTTAGCAACAGATTGTCTCTGAAGTTTGTTCCAGCACTGAAAGCCCTTTCTTGTTCTGCTCGCCTAAGAAATGTACCCTGGAAAATTTCAGACCGAATGGAGCTTACAGCCTTTCAGTCTGACCAGCAGCCAAGTTGAAAGCATTTCCCAAGCATCAGAAAGATTCCACAAGAGCGGAAACCAGAGAGGTTGCTTGTGCATCCAGTCCCTGGAGACACTGCAGACCCATACGGCATGCTTTGGACATCTTCAACTTGACAGCTCAAGGAGTGGAAGCCGTTCTTGGTAGAAGACATTGCAAAGGCTTGTGCATTCTTTTCTCCATTTGCAGAAGCTAAGGGGAATCACCTACCAAGTGCCAGTCCAGCCAGACTGGCGTGGAGTCCATTGCGTTCGATGAAGTGGTTCAGATTACTTTCAGTAGGTAACGTAGATCCTCTGCAGCTTACTTTGCAAACCTTAATGGTATATCACAGAGGACCAAAATACCAGAGTCAGAAAGTCTGTTTCCTAGGCCAAACCTTAGATCCTTATTCACCTTTTATCGGTCCTGCGAACAACTCCCGGGAAGGTTGCTGGAGAGAGGGCCGGGCTGAGGTGAGGCAAGGCCCCAGGAACTGGCCCTTCAGCACCCTAATAGTTGCACGCACCCTCTGGAGTAAAAACCAGCTCCCACTGGCACATTTCATACTCTTTTTAGATGCTATTAGTAGTTTAAAAACAGTATCAGTTATAGTAAAATCCACTTACTCAGCCACCCGATAAATTGTGAGCGTGCCGTATTGGGGCCAAGTCAGGGAACGGTCTCAGGCTTCAGCACTATTAATTTGGGGGACTTTAAACAAGGGTTTGTCTATTCCTGCAAGGTCTGGTTCGAGCAAGCACGTGGCGCTGGCTCCGGCCCCCTCGGCGGAGGTGTGAGCGGGCATTTCCGACGGCTTTCCCGCTGTGTGGTCCTCCGCGCTGCTTCCCCACCGCTCTGCTATGGCTGCCTAATGAACACGCGTTAGATTTAAAACCTGTTTTCATGCTGTGCTGAGTTTTAAAACTATTCATCAGGTTCAGCTCAGTTCCTACTTACAAGCTTTAAGATGGTTTTCATTTGTAAAGACTCATTAGCTACGTAAAATACTGCCTTTGGAAGGTTATTGCTAAGAACAGCTCAGAATTGCCACGTCCTCTGCATAGGGAATTAATGTTGAAGGACCAAAGTCACCCCAGTGCAATACCAGTGATATTGTGGGGTTACACCACAAAAGCCGCAAGCCAGAGGGAAGGGGGGAGGCCAGCTCGACTCCTGCATCTTGCCAGCACCTAACAGTTTTGGGTACATCCCGGTTCTAGGAGGCTTAAACAGAAAAATCTCCGTGTCTGCACTGAAGTTTCTGAGGTTACAGCAACTCTGCTCATATTTACCTTCTTCCTTCCATATCTGTTTGTTTAGTTAAAGAAAAAACAAAAGCCCTTTCTCCACGGGGGCCAGCAGCTTACTCGCAGGGTTGCTTTTGATGCTGTATGTTATTTGAGCAGGCGCGGTGAGAGATTTGTGACATATTTACAAGTGCTTCCCCATAGTCAAACTCGTAAATTGTAATTACAGCCATGCTAACTAGCCATAGCCCCATTAAAAAACCAACACTACACACATTTGCCACTCATTGCTATAAAAGAGCAAGAAAACTGGCTAAACTTAACGTCCTTCCCAGCCTGCGAGAGAAATGTTTATGTGAAATGGAGACAGAGCATGAAAAAGAAAATGTTGCCTATTCTTAATAATAAAATGGAAAGCACACTACCTCAACCGTCGTTTGGCAGCTCAGTTATTCACATTTTTGTCATAGGAGAAAAGATAAGCTGGCATGAAAATATGCCGGGATGCTAGCGGGGGGGGGGGGGGGGGGGATAATAGCACAACTTTCCTACTGCTTCGGAGCTGCCCGGAGCAGAGCAGTAAGCGCCCCGGAGATGGGGAGAGCCCGGTACGGGGCGGCGCCGGTGCTCCGGGCTCCCTCTGCACCGCCCGGGCGCACGTCTGCCACCGCCGCGGCACCCACGGGGCTTTCACATCCCCGCAGCCAGTGGGAAACACGCGGCGGCCCCGGAGCCGGCCGGTTTCGCGCTCCGCGCGCGGCGTGGGGCCGGCGTCCCGCGGCCTGATCGCTTCTCTCTTTTCCTCCTCAGCATGATGGAGTACTCTCTGGATGGACACAACGTCAGTCTGTCCGCGATCCGCACCGTCCGGGTACTCAGGCCGCTGCGAGCCATTAACAGGGTCCCAAGTAAGTGCAACCACCCTCGCGCCCCTCGCCGCGGCGCCCGCTCCCGCGCCGCGGCCGCGAACCTCTGCAGGCTCAGGGCTCTCCCTGGCCGATCCCCGGGAAAAGCAGAGATTTAAACCTCCCCCGAGCTGATTACGTGCGGGCTAAGTCTTGCAGCAGTCTGCTGGGAGCAAAATCATTTAGTTTAGTTTTTGACAGCAAGAGATCATTTATTATTATTATCGGTGTTAGGAAGGGGCAGCTGAGTAGATTTTGTACCTGGGATGCCAGATTTTTGTGGCTGTTTTCCAACATTTTTGTGAACTCTCTTGAGGCAAGTAACTCTGTATCCAGGTCTTCCCGGCCTGATCCTCGTGCAAAGCAAATAACAAAGTTCCTATAAAGAAGGAGGAAAGAGCAAGGCTAAGAAAGATCTTCTTCCCTCGGGTAGGTTTATATTTTCCTTCTCAGCTACTGGAGGTCTTTCCATCTCTTTGTGTTCAGGATTAGAAGTGCAGCAGCCTCCGTTGCCAGTAAAATACCACAGAGGCTTTGCTGTCATGTGGAACAAAATTGGGTTCATCCACCGCGGGAAGTTCGAGTGGCCCCTAAGCCTGTTCTCAAGTGGATTCAGCTGCTTGTCTTCTAAATCCAATTTGAAAGAGCAACCAACAAGTTGAAATCATCTTCTGCTAGTACCAGCCGTCTGCTGAGCAGTCCTTTGCGATGTATTAATTTCGTAGCTCTTCCATCACATTTTAACCAAAATCCTCTCAGTGCAGAATGCAGCAGCACTGCACGGAAATCGTACAGGTCCGCTGCAACAAGGGCATTTCCAACTCCTTGCAAAGCAGCCTGATTTCACACGGCCCCGCCGGGTCTCGCCGAACATCCTGCCGGGATTAATTGCCCATAATGTCGGCACATCTACTGACAGCAAAACAAACTCCCCCGGAACAGTTTTGCTTCCAGTATCGTAGATGAACATGCAAGGGAACAGATGGATGTTTACGCACGGGAATCTTTGAAGTCTCTCTCTGAACTCAAATTTGCTAGGATTTTCTTCCCCTCCTCCTCCAAAAAAAAAAAAAATATATATATATAAATTTGACAGTGACATCATTAGGAGTTAAAAATAAGAGGAACAGAAACGAGAGCCTAAAAGCGACCGTGAAACCCTCCGCAGCTTTGGTTCCCTAAGCAGGGTTTGTTCCCAGGGCGCCCGAGCAGCCCAAGGCCACGCTTCCCTCCGGGGAGGCGCGGGGGGACGCGGGCCGTGGGTTGGCCGAGCGCTGTTGCCGCCTCCTCCGGGAGCCGGGGCGGCCTGCGCCCGGGATTCGGCGCGGCGTTTGCGGATTTGCCTGCCCCGGTTAACGGCGGACCAAACGCCTCCGCGGTCGGGTGCCGCTTTGGCGGTCTGGGCGATAACGCTGTCTAGTCTGTCATCCGTGGGGATGCTCGGGCTTAGCGCGGAGATTACCTCCGAACCCACCGTCCGTCCGTCGCCCGTGGCAATCGCGGCTGGACCGGGAAGGACGAGCCGGCGGCATCATCCCCGCGATGCCTGGGCACTTTCCCGGGCTCCAGCCAGCGCTATTAGCTCTTTGCTTCCAGGCACAATAAATTCACCCACGAGATTATTTCATTTTTCTTTTATTTGTTAAGAAAAGAAAGGAGAACCCCAGCCAATAAAAACATCATCTCTATTAGAAATTATTCCTTGGAAATGACAGGAAAAATATAATTCCTGCAATTTATATTGTTGGCAAGGGCTGTAGTTTCGGGGGAGGGAGGGTTAGTAGCAGTCACTTTTTTTTTTTTCAAGGCCATTTCTATGCTTTATTTTCGTTTTTTATGACATTTAAAACAGGCATCACATGGAATGAGCATGAAAAGAAATCTTGATCCTCATTTCAGCCTGGCTGGGGCTAATAATCCTTTCCCATGGCACACTTGACATTCGCCTGGGAGCCCGAAGCGCCCTGAGAACAGTGCCACTAAACAACTCCAAATAGCAGAAGTAGCTGAGTGGGGAAGAAAATTTGTCTAGCATAGGGAGATAAATTTTAACCATTTTTGGGAAAAAGAGGCTGAGGATTTTAGTGAGGGTGGAAAAAAAAGGGGAAAAAAAGGAAAAGAAAAAAAAAAGAAAAGCCCCGCTTCCTTTGCACAGCGGGAATAAAGTGAGTCTTTCCTGCTTTTCCGAGGCTGGATTGGGAAGGAAAGCCCGGAAGGCAGTGCGGTGCACCGTGCTCCCGGGGGCTGCGGCGGGGGATCCAGCGCCGCGCGCGGGGCTCCGGCGGGAGCTCTGGCCCGCGGCGCCGGGTTTTGACGGGCAGCCGGCAGGGCTGGCCCGGGTGTAACGCCCACACTCCGCAGGAGTGGCTCCGCACGGCGGGTAGTTTGCAGAGCAGCGTCCTCGGGGGAGGAAACGCTGCGGCGTCGCTGGCTTTACCCGGCAGACGCGGCGATCGCCACGGTGCCGTAACCAGCTCTCTGCCGGGCTCCCGAGGCTGCTTCTGCTTTTATTCTTTTTTGCAGTTTTGCATTTGCCTTTGTCTCTCCCTCTTTTCGCTATTTCTCCTTCTCTCATCAGCTGCTCAGACGGTGGCTGCTGGGTGTCCCAGAGGCCCGTTTAACCTCTGTTGAACTGCTGAGCTGCAAGCCATTGATCTCTTTTCAGTGCTGTTTTATCTGTGGCTTTGGAGGTGCTCTGACCCGCGCTACCTGCGAGCGGGTGGCAGAGCCCAGGCGCTGCCGGGGGCGTGCGGGACGGGGCTCTCCGTGCAGGGGTTAGACAGGGCTCTGCGACGTTCACTCATGCCTTGATCTTCTTCGGGAGTTAAAGATGGAAAGTCGTGCAGAGAACTGAGCAGTTGCTCTAGCTGCCGGGAGGACGTTGCTTTGGCAGCAGTGCCCGAAGCCGTGGAGCGGCGGCTGCTCTCGTCTGCGGGCGGTGGTGGAGGTAGGCAGGAGATGCGTCCGCCTGGGAAGAGGAACAGTCTGCGAAGGAGGCCAGGAGGGCGACCGCAGTTAAAATCCCCCGTTAGGCTCTGTACGGCTCAGGGGAGCAATTTGTGTGATTCAAGGGAAACTTTCAATCTGTTTCTAAATATATATTTTGACAATTTCTCAGCAAGCTGATGGCTTGCGGGGGTGTTTCTAAGGGAAAGGCTCTCTCACAGCTTTGTCCATGGTCGCGTGTTGTGGAGCTGAGAACGTCACTGAGAACGTCTGAAAAGCCCGCTCCAAAATCCAGCCTTCGGAAATCCGCTCCGGATGCTGTTTGTTCCCATTTGCTGCTAAGCATTTTGCACTCTTTACCTTCCTTCTCAGCTTTAAGGCTTAGGGGAAAAGATAAAACTCAAAGCCTCGACACCACGGTGGCCGTGCCAGCAGCGTGCAAGGGACTCGAGAGCCCTGGCTGCACCAGCTGTGTTCTGGCCTCGCTCTGTCATGCACGTAGTAGGGACACGAGCCCAGTAATTTAAAAGAAGAATTCACAAGGAGCTGATTTACACAGCCCCGTTCCTCTGCCCGGGATGCTCCGGCTGCAGAGACCGAGCCGAAGGCTGGCACGACGCGGGAGCCGGGTGGCACTTGCTCTCGGCCCATCGGATCGCGCCTCTAACCTGTTCTCTCCTTCTCCCCACAGGTATGCGAATACTCGTCACCCTGCTGTTAGATACTCTGCCTATGTTAGGCAACGTCCTCCTCTTGTGCTTCTTCGTCTTCTTCATCTTTGGGATTGTCGGTGTGCAGCTCTGGGCAGGGCTGCTGAGGAACAGGTGTTTCCTAGACAGGAATTTTGCAATGTGAGTATAGCCAAAACTCACCACCTTTTTCCTCCTCCCTCCCTCCGCACTGCCGGAGGAGCAGCGCAGCGGGGAGAGCCTCCGGCGGGGCGCAGCCAGGGCCGGACTCTGCCAGCCGGGGTCTCGGTGGCCCTGGCACAGGTCTGATCCCCCACCCCCACCCCAGACAGCAATGCAGAGATTTTTAGCCATTTTCTTTCTGTAGCACTAAACTTTAACTCTTGCGCGTGCCGTGAGGCCGAGACGCAGCTCCATCCTCGTGGCCTGCCGCCCTCCTTTCCGACTGCCGCGTTCGCGACCTGTTTGCATCCCCAGGGAGCCACTCTAGCAGCCCCCAGGATATCCCCATACACCGTTTGAACGATTGACCGCTGCCAAATTCACCCTCGTGCTTGACTTGCTTTTTGGCACTGCTATATCTTCAAAGATATGAAAACCCCGCAGATGCTCAGGGATGGGGTGATAGATGAACACACGGGGGAAACCAGACCTGAATTTGGGAAAGCGAGTTAGCGGGAGGCCCTTGGTGCTCTGAGCAGCCGGTCCAGAGCTGTCGCCTCTCACGCACACCAGAGGATGAGGAACTGAGCTGGTTTTAAGGTGAATCTTTCATGAGCTAGTTGGCGGCATAGCAACGACAGGCTCTGTTAGCTTTTTTTGTTGCTGCAGCTACCCCGCGCCCCGGTGAGGACCTGGCTGTGCTGGGCTGGACTGAGAACAGTGAGAGATGGGACAGGATTGGGCAAGGCATTCACAGGTTACTGTGTGTCACTGGAAATACAGGTTTCAGATGCTGAGAAGAAAAGAAAGCATGTGACCCAGTAGAAACAGTCACCCGTGAGCCCTTTTTCTACCATGTTCCCAACTGTACAGCTTCGGGGAGGTGATCAGCACACCGTCTGCCTGCATGGGGTTAATTAGGTGGAGTTTGCACACTGTTACAGGCAGCGCTCTCCCTTCTACCGCGACATAGAAATGCTGTTGAAACACACCAATGCATTTTGTAAGTGCACTAAGGTAAGAGGCATGATGTGAAAGGCATTAGAGACATTTGTACATCACGCTCGGCCTGGGACAGGTGTCAGGGGGGTGCAACACATTCAATCGCCTGCTCTGCCTGGTGCAGCCTCAGCCTTTAGTTTTGGTTCTATCAAGCCAGGTAATCACATGCAGCAGCTCCCCTACCAGGCCCAAGGGCACTAATGAGCCTTGACTGCTTTGATGAGCCTCACCTGGAGCCCCCCACCCCCTGCCCATGGCCCAGGAGCTCCTTTTAAGCCCAGCTCTGGGCCTTCAGACTGTTTTGAGCTATGCTGTAGGTGCACCCATGGTGTTTTGGGATGAATTTTGAACCTGTTTTGAAGCCTTGTCTCCAGTCCTGGCTCTAGCTGGGCTCTGGATCTGGTTCGTTGCTCCCTGTAATCCCACTTTGTGATGTTCAGCTGAGGCTGCTCAGCACTTGTTTGCATGTCTGTCCTTTTCTGTACCTCTTCAGAGGCCCAGGGTAAGGGTGCACCTTAAAAGCCCATGGGCACAGCCAAGATCAAAGCTAAGTGCAGGCTGTTGTTGTCTCTGCAACCTACCAGGGGAAAGGAGCTCTGCTTGATGGAGGAAGTGCTTCCAGAAAGGCTTCTGTTGGAGAACAGTGAAGAGGTTGGTGGCTCAGAGGTGAGGAAATGCCTGAGGGCAGCTAATCAGGGCAACTCTAACTCTGTAACAGGAGATACAGCCTCTAATTAGATCTGTGTGAAATCACCTTCTATCTATGTCTTGTGCTGGGTCTTAAAGAAGAGCAGAGATCATCTTCCAGCTGTGTGCAGGTCCTGTTCCTGCCTCTTGCTGATTAGTCCTGTGGCCTTTGGCGCTCTGGGCCTCTGTACCACAGACAGTCCCTGATGGTACTTACTCATCTCATCAGAAATGCTGAAAGGCAGAAAATGGATGAGTCTGCAGCTGGAGTGTGCTTTTGCCCTCCACCCTGGTGCTGTGACCTGGTGTGCTTTCTCCTGCACCAATGATGGATAGTTCACTGGTTGCTGGGACTACCCATCACTTGTGGAATAATCACCAAGCTGTCATTTAAAAGCACAAAGAGCAGAGTTAAAGCTGTGCTTGGGTGATCATGTTGCCAGTGCACAGTGAGCAGGCACAGTGCAAGGGCCGTGTTTTGAGCGTGTGGAGTGCAGGGCTATGATTAGCTTTGGAGGGGTCCATCTCTTCTCTTTAAACAGGCTGCTAAAATGCTATGTGATTTCCTGCAAAATGGAGCCTTGAAAATTAACCACAGGGGGATCATTTGCTAAGTACAGATATTAACCAGCTCAGAGAAACCAGGCTATTATGCAATGTCCATTAGCAGCATCAAAGGCATTGCAGGGTTTTCTTATCAAGGTCTGAGTCCTGGTCACTAAAGGCTAAGTGAGGCTTCCTGTGTTAAGCCTCAGGAGCTATATTTGAAGAGGCAGGAGATTTGTGAGGTCTTGTCAGGCAGAAGAGAGATTTTTTCCTCCCTGCTTTGCTGCAGCTCTGTGCTGCTCCAGGGCCTCTCTGGCAGCAGGTGCTGGTGGGTGAACCCAGGCGGCCGTGGGCTGGCCCTCGCCTGCA
Source organism: Rhea pennata (assembly GCF_028389875.1). Lineage (NCBI taxonomy): Eukaryota > Metazoa > Chordata > Aves > Rheiformes > Rheidae > Rhea > Rhea pennata. Next base: position 17,128,903 of record NC_084677.1, on the reverse strand, counting down.
CCCAAGCCTTGCTGTGGCGTGCTGGGTGCCTGCTGCAATACGACAATCCCTCTCTTCCCTGCTATAAGATATCTCAAGCTGAGGATTGGAGCTTAGTTTGAAAGTTTGGAGGAATCCAGATGAAACCATTCCCATTTTCTCTGTCCTTCCTGATTCATTTTCCTGAGTCTGTACTTGCAATAAGGTTCACCCTCGTGATGGTTGTTACCACCCCAACAGCAAGTGGTGTAAGGGGGTGATGTGGGTATGTCAGAAAAGCGCTTCAGGGTTACTCCTGCCTGCTACTGCACAGACAGCCCCAAATTCATAGCAGTTGTCCAAACTAGCAGTTCCTGCTGGTCTGTGGTAATGTCACCTGCCTGTGAAACACAGTGCGAGCCAGCCGCGGGGTGGGTGGGAGAGGGTCCTGGGTGCGCTAGTCCCTCTCGGCTGCGCCAGGCTGCCATGCTTGGCGGCAGTGCTTGCTGGCCCCAGTCATCCATCACCCAGCCCATTCCAGAGAGAGCAGCCAACAAGAACAAAAACAACAACAAACCCTTCACGCAGTGGATGCAGGATTAAAGTTAAGCTCTGGTTTTGGATGGAAGTAAACACAGCAGAGCTCTGCAGGGAAGTGGGAATGAGATGCTGGTCATCTGCTTTTGCTTGCCAAGTCCTGCTAAATCTCAGTGTTGTCTTCAGCCTCAAAACATTCACCAGCCCTTCAGCAGGCCATTGGGGGCCAGAAGACAGGCCAGCACCCTGTGCCTGTGCTGGGAGGTTGTGTAGGCAATAGCCCTGGTTGAGATTTCCTTACAGCCCTGGAGAGTGAAAGACCAGACACTGGGTTCACTGTGAAGGCTTTCCTTGGCGTTGGTGTAAAACCCTCCCAAAGGGAAATGGAAGTGCTCAGAAGTAAGGGCAAGCGTTTGGACAAAATCCAGGGTGTCAGGTGAAGAAGGGTCATATCCCCAAAGCCTTCCTGGAAATAAAACAAGTGTAAAGGAGCTTGAGTCCAGCTTTTGATATGGCGCATGTGTCCTTGCGTCAGAAGGTTTCTGGGCTGTTCAGCTTCACAGCAGGCATCAGATTGCAAAGTGACCTTGATTCTGCCATCATTTTTGTTCCAGTGAAATTTTTTTATACCCCCTTGAAAGGTGGCCACTTTGAGTAAAGAAACTATATTTAAATATAGTATCTTCTGGTGGAGATGTAGGAACTTCTCTTTGAAAGTGCACTAGAAATATCTGCTTTCTTGTTCTCTTTGAGAATTGTATTGTTGCGATGCACTGTCATGTTGGAAAGACATTGTTTTATTACGAGCTCTCTTTTAGCAGTGTCTTTGAAGGAATTGCAGGCTGAGAGTTAGTAGGATTTTGCAGCATAGTGAGTTGAAAGGCAGTAAAGTGGAGTGGGTCATTGCTGTTCAGTGCACTTGGAGAAGCTGTCAGCTCGGTGGTCAGTGGTGGTGCTTCAGGGGGCTCCTATGGTTCAGGCACCTCTTGAACCCCCCCAAGGAGTTTGCTGGCCAGACAGTGTTTCCCATGGTGTTGCACAGCCAAGAGCTCCTGTGACAAGTCATAGCAATTTGGTACTGCGTAAGATCACAGTGCCTTTTGGGAGGAAATGCCAGGGAACGTAGGTCAGGAAAGAGGCACCTCAGCCATGAGATGCAGAAGTGCATCTTCCAGGAGGTGCTCCACAGCACAGTTGGGATGTGCAGCATTTCCTGTATCGGGAAAAATCTATTTGGAGACAAGATATAGCAAATGCTCTAAGTAATCGGTTTAGTTAAAAGCTTAGTTCTCTGCTGAGCAGAGATCAAGAACCTTTTTGATCTTCCACTAAATATATCTCACTTTGAGTCTTCCTGGGACTTGCATCTTCCTCAGGCTGGAAGCTTGTTTGTGCGCAGTGGCATGTCCCACCGAGGCAGGGGCTGAGGTCCTTTGTACCGGCAGTGCTATTTTCCTTTCCCTGATAAGAGCAGAATAAAGCAGCGAGGAGCAGCAGGATGTTGTGAGGATGTTGATGTGTGTTGTGTGTGAGGATGGTCTCTACCACTACAGGAGTGAGCACAGGAGAGCCCTGACAGTGGGAATGGGGGTGGAATTTCACGAGGGCTCTTTGGTCACACTGCCAGAGGAAGCCTCACTGCATATGTGTGAGAAGGGTGAGTGTCACTTGCAGTTTATCTGTAAGATCTTCAGGACACTTACCTTCCTCGCACAGCCTCTATGGCTCCCTCCTGCCAGCAGGAGTTGCTATCACTGTAAATAAAAGAATTGGGTCACCCCCAGCTTGTCTGGGTTGTTGCTGCTGGGGCCACTCTTACCTGTGTGCTGTTATGTAGAGGAGCATTATCCTCCTTGTTGGAGCCTTTCAAGGAACTTGATGGGTTGGAAGCAGGAGAGGGAAGAGAGCTGTGAAGTGTTTTGTATTTATCTAATGCTACAGGACAGCTTTAATGTGAGCACTTCAGTCTTAATTAACTCCGTACCTGCTTGTTATTGTACTGCCTTTGGCTCTTTGGGTTTTGCGGAGTTGCAAGAAGGCACATACAGCCAAGGCAGACAGCTCTGAGTTTCTGAAATGTACTTCTGAGTGTTGCTTAATTGCTCCTTGTAGTATCACTCTGTGCTGGTCGGTTTGTCAGCAGGGTCTTCTCCAGAGAGCAGCCTCCTTGGAGGGAACTGATACTTCTTGGCGCTGAGTTTCCCCTGCCTTTTCCTACCTTTCCTCTTTCCATTTGCTCCTTGGGAAGCTGAAGGCTCTCAGCACTGTGGAGGGTTGTCCTCAGAGCAGGCACTGTGCTCGCCTTGCAAGTGATGTCCCACGTGGGGCGATGGTGCTGGGTCAGGCCTGAGGCTTGGGGGCAGATGGGGCAGGGAATTGTTCAGCGCCTTTTTGCATAGGAAAGAACAGGCTTCCCCGCTCCAGTGCTGTCGTTCCTGCACGTGAGCGTACCCAGGAGCTGGGATCACGCCTGAGGGGGGAAATATATTACAAAGCTGCTGCAAGCCCAGAGAAAGATGTGCACTGGGCAGCTGGCCCAGAAAGGGGTGTTAATCCATTCTAATATGATAACAAGATCCATTCTGGGGCTTTATTTCTCGTGTATTTTCCCCTGAGTGCAAGGGTCTTGCAATTAGTGGATTCATTACCATTAATAAGTTATTCAGACTATGCCTGTCAGCAAGTAATAAGGAAGTCAGATTGGCCTTTCCTGCACATGGAGGTAGGTGGTCTTGGCAGAGTAGCATTCGTTTATTTTGTGGATATTAGGGGTTCTCACTCTCTAAGCAATGCTTCTTGCTCCTCATCCTTGTCCTCCCTCCCTCCCTTCCTTCCCCTTTTTGGTTTTGCCAGCTAGTTCTTCAAATCAAGAGACAGAGAAAGATCTTACATTTGCTGTACTTGTGGTCAGTTCGTGTGTCTTTTCCCCACTAAGTTTGGGGAAAGTGGAGTGCTGTGCTGGCATGGACTCCCTTGCAGCAGGGTGGATGCTCATAGTGTCTCTCTGTGCCCAGGGCAGTACCAAAAGGTGAAAGAGCTTGAAAAAGACTGGGCAGAAATCAGCCTTGATCTGATTTGGGGTTGATTTTAGCCTGTTGTGGGAAGGACTTCCTTTCAGTTAGTGATTTTGGGGGGCTTTAGTTAGTGATTTTGGGGGGCAGGTGGAAAAATAAGCAAAGCAAAGAGCAGGGAAGATTAAAAACCAGTCAGGCAGCAGCAGAACTGAATCAGGCCTCATCAGTAAAGCTGTACTTTATTCTGCTAGTTTTATTTTCCTTCCACAGTTACCAAAGTGTGGTGTTCCCTTGGCTTCTCCCAGAGGGTCTGTGCCCAGATCTTCCCCGCGCAGCCTGTTAAATCACAGCCCAAGGCAGAGTGTCTGCAGGCAGTATTTCTCCTTCAGCCCAAGGCTTCCTAAGCTGTGACTCACGGGCAACATGCAGCCTCTTAAGATCTGCACGTGTGGCTCATAAAGGGCCATTCCAATTACAGTGTCTAGGGAATGGAGAAGTGTTGCATGAGAGGGGAGCTGGTCCAGTTGCTCCCCAGCCTGGCGGCATGCCATCCCTGGAATGACGCTCCGGGTACCCCGACTGAGTACCGACCAACCTGGCTGGCATGCTGCTCTCCAGCTAGCTGCATCCGCAGCCTGCTGCCCAGCTGGGGTGGATATATCGAGAGATTAGCAATTGCCTCTGAGGGCTGAAATTAAGTTTAATTTTGGACAATGAACGTGTATTAACAGTCGGGCAGCTGGGAGGGCAGGCAGCTGCAGACTCGCGTGGTGCGCTGCATGTCGGATGTCTGTATATTGCACTGCAGCGGGAGACACGGCTCTCAGGGCAGCTCAAGTCTGAGGGCTGAGTGGAGCATCGTGCTTTTGTGTCAGCCTTTCTGTCTGAACACTTTTTCCATGGTCAGCGTTTTTGGCACAGGGTGTGTGTCTGCATCTAACGACGAAACTGCTCTCGGGAAAGGAGCTTGTGCAGCCATAGCCACTAATTATCCCGTTATCCCTCCAGATGGTCCCTCTCCCTCTGCAAGTCCAGCTTTACTCTGGGTAGAATCCTAATTACCCTGGCCCACGAGCTACAGCATGCTGAGCCTTCCCTTCCCTCGCTGCTGCCGGAAGCTGTTAGTGATCAGGAAATTCTTGCTGCCGGTGTTGCAATAGGGTGTTGCTTCTATGGCAGTGAAGGAAATAAGTTTCTGTTGAGTTTCACAGCTCTACCTAGCACTGGAGCAGATTTTCCTGGATGATCAGTTATAAAAGTGTGTGTCATCTGGAATGGCTCATCCAGATTGAAGCCTTGGCCAGCATCGCTTTAAGAGAAATTGGAGCAAGTGATGTCCCAGATCATGAGGGTGTGCATCGTTTCAGGGTTGCAGGCTATCTGGGGGTCTGCAACTTGCTCTCCCTGCTGCAAGTGCCAAGTTTGTGCACTGAGCTGCCCACCCAGAGGCAAAGCCTTGGGTTTTCATATCATTTCACACTGGGATTTGATGAGCGTCGTAGAGACCTGTGGTGCCTGAGCTGGAGGTCCAGATGCTTTGGTGAGGAGGTAGCTACAGACAGACATGTCTCCTGCCATCACCTTAAGGACTCACATAATACTGCTTTAGCTGTAACCCATGAGAGCCCTGGTTTTGAGAGTGGTGAAGGCATCTCCCTGGGAAACAGGTCATACACCAGTGCTGCTTTGCTGTATGAGGCAATGCACAGCGGTCGAGGCTTGGCCTGCTCCTGCGGGGTGCTGGATCCCCCTCACCGCCGCAGGGTACAGAAAGCTTCGATCGCACCGGGAGAGGGCCGGCTGCCTTCTCCTCGCCGCAGTGCGTGGGAGAGGCGCTCTCCCCCGCACTGTTCCCGGCAGACGGGTGGAAATCAAGCTGCCAGAGCAGGACCTGTGGAGGCGGAAACTGGCCTGGGACTCGCAGCTGGGAGCTGAGCACCTCGCTCCGCTCGCGCCGAAGCGCAGGTGCCCGACCCCTGCCTGCTGCTCGTGAGCCAAGAGGGGCTGCTCCTCCCGCGTGCCTGTTACCCTCCTCCCTCTTGTTCTTCCCTCGTGTCCCCTGGCTGTCTTTGCGCACAGTCTGCAGCGCTCCCAGGCACATCCCTGCGCCTCGGTGCATTTTAATGCTTTACAAGCCTCCGCAATACCTCCCTCCGTGCAGCAAACTCCAGCAGCTGTAGTATCTGATCTTCTAGCAAACGCAGCACTAGCACAGTGCTCGGTCTCTTCTTCAGCTTGTTTTATATGGAAATTTTCCTCCAAGCAAAACCAGTTCATGGGAGGGGAAGGAGAAAAATTTTAGGCAATCCTGGAGGAAAACCTTTTTTTGGAGTTTTTCTTGATTGTCTCTTGGATCTAAGACAATAGAAACTGGGGAAAAGATCTTACAGTTTTGTCTAAAGGTGTGAGACCACTGCACATGGGAGGGGAGTAACTGGCAAATAAGTTTAATCACCAGTGACTCCTGCCTAATTCATGCGACTGACTTGCGTATTCCTGAAGCTGGGTGAACAGTCAAAACTCATCTTAAGCAATTCCTTGATGGAGGGAGAACCAAATTCCCCAGGAAAGATTGTTCAGGGTTAATTTTTCCCTCAGCTCAGCCCAGCAGCATTTGCTCCCTTAAACCCTTCTGAGCAAAGCACTAACTGCACTTTAAGGAGAAAGCAATCCCAAGCAAACATACAGAGTAACAGCAGCCTGGCGATCATGAGAGCCAAATTTATTCAGCAGTCAGGAACATTCAGAAACAGCTAAAGGTACAGCTGTCCTGTCTGGAAGAATTACCTGCCTATCTTCTACTCGTATCTTGCTTGGTCATATAATTTCTGCTCTGCCTTTTCCCTTATCTCCTGCCTGATTACATAGCATCTTAGATCCCTGCAGCTCTGAATGTAGCAGATAATCTGCTCTAGGACTTTGCACCTCGTTTTGAGCAGCACTTCAGCAGTGTGAGTGCCAGGGGATCTGCACAAATACTAATCAAACAGCCCGAAAAGTCCTGGGCTCCGCTTGCTTGCTGATTTGCCCCACAACACGATTTGGGAAGAGACACACCCCATGCTGCAATTAGAGCACTTGCTTATCGTAGATGCACAGAGCCATAAACTTTGTCCAGGCCTGTTAAACCAGATCCACAATAAGCATACAGTTCCTGTTAACATGGGCTCTTTCTTTTCTCTTGTAAGTACAGGACTTTGAGATGGCCTGTGGTTAGGTCTCTCCTTGTTGAAGTTCAGCTCGCTCATCCTGGAGATGTGCTGAGGGGAAAATTTATTGGAAAGCTGCTTTGCTTTCTGCTTGTTTGAAGTGTGTTCTGAGCATCAGAAGAGCTATCCTACACTCCTGAGTTGGGAACAAAAGTTACCAGCTCTAGGTATTTTTGGAAGCACCCAGGCTGCTTTTATAGTGGTTTCCTCCATTTCCCACCTCTTCATACCTCCTTATTTCACCTTCAGTCATCTTGGCAGCTTTAACTGAAAGATCCCTGGAGCCTTACAGTATGTTGTAAGCAAAAAGCTGCATAGGTAAGGTTGGGGCTGAGGTCTCAACTGAGACTTATTGCCCCCAGTGTGACAGGGGAAAATGAGAAAGGAATCTGCAATGAGGCTCTGAGGTTGGGATTTCTTGGGCAGAAGGGAGCCACTTCCAGAGTCGGGCAGTCTCTGGAGCCTTGTCCATCTGCTGACATGACAAAGGCCTTATTTTTGGCAATAGGAAGAGGCAGCAGCAGTGAAGTTTTGCTGGCTAACGCTCTGAAGGAAACTAAGGAGAGCAAGCAAAGACTTCCAGGGGAGGAAGCCAGGGGGAGAGAGGTGTCTTTTTCCCCTTATGTTTCTTCATTGACGCTAATCCTGCCAACCGCATGTGAGCCTTCAGACTTTTCAAGTGTCTGCAATGCATCCAGTGCAATCCAATGATTGGTAGTGTATATCTGGAAGAGTGTTTGCTCGCATCTTGCTCTTCCTAAGCTGCTTCATGTTCTGAGCTGTGGGTGTTGGATTTGTGCTGCAGGATGGCTGATGCACCTGAACCAGGAGCAGGAAGCAGAGGCTGCTGGTGGAACAGGGGGTACCCCATTCATTCTCACCCTTCTTTCTTTCTCCTTCAGGACATACAATCTTACGTTCCTGCATCCATACTACCGGACAGATGAAGCGGAGGAGAATCCGTTCATCTGCTCATCCCATCGTGAAAACGGCATGCAGAAATGCTCCAACATCCCAAACAGGAAGGAGTACAAGATGGAGTGCACCTTGAGCATGGACTCCTACACTCCAAGTTTATACAACCCTGACTTCAGCAGCAGGAATGCCTGCATAAACTGGAACCAGTATTACAATGTATGCATGGCAGGGGATGTAAACCCACACAACGGAGCTATCAATTTTGATAATATTGGCTATGCCTGGATAGCTATTTTTCAGGTAAGATTTTCCTAAAGATTTTTTTTGTCATCCTATGCTTGGAAGGATTTTGATGGATGCATCAGTGGTGAAAAAAACTTGCTTGCACTAGCATGAAACTGCAGATAAAGATACATCAAGTAAATGAATTGGACAACCTGCAGAAATGCTCCAAGAGCGTATTTGGAGGGAAGAAAAGAATAGTCATTTTTTTAGTGCCTTTTAAAGGAGGGAAAATATTTCTTAGTCTGGCAGTTCTAGTGCTGCCATTCAGACAGATAAATCCCAAAGTGGAAATAAGGCAAGGGTTTTTGAGGGTTAATGTCAATTATCGATTGCTGTAGTATCAAGTATTGTCTCAAGTTCTTAAAGGAAGACTCAATATTCTGAAACATAGGGTCTGGCTTGATGATGTGATTTAGCCTTGATCCTAGAATTACTGGTTTATATGGCTTAGCGTGGTATGCTGCAGGTAGGAATAGCAGACTGTTCTGGCTTGAGTGAATGTGAAGAGCTATGTGCTTGTGTGGGGTTTGAGTCTTTGATCCACATGTATGCTGTCCATCATCGAGTTCAGTGTGCTTCTGGGTCAGATTGGTGGAATCTTTACATATTGTAGGTAACAAAAACTCTTTAGCAACTGAAGCATGTCCAAAGTATTTGTAGTTCTGGAACATTAGACAAATACTAAACACAGTATAGGAGCCACTATCTCTTCAGGTTAGTCTGTTTGAAATGATCTGTGTACCACTTCCAATTTTTAATTGGTACTTTCTATTATTTTAGCATGATTTTTTATGCTTTCAGCAAGACACTGTTTTATTTAGTCATCTTGAAGTGTAGGTGATAACTATTCCCAAATGAAAGAATCAATCTCCTTTTAGTTTTGCTGATGACTAAAAATTACACATTCTCAGGTCTAACGTTCTTTTCTGAACATCTTTCTAGTTCCATAGTGTGAACTTAACTTCTAACTTTCACCTGGGAGTTGTAAGGGACAATTGCCTGCTCTGAGCATTTTGTTTGCTCTCATATTGCCACAGAAGCACACATTGAATCACACTGTTGTTGCTGTCAGAGGGTGAAAACCAAATTCAGAAAGGTTCAAATAGATCCCAGGCCTCTACTAGGTTTCTTAAAAATGCTTTGGTACCTGCTTGGAATTAATGCCTAATGAGAGGAGCTGCCATGGTAATTCTGAATATTCCTGACTGGTAGTGAGTACTGAATAAAGGAAGGAGGGAATCAAAGCGAGAATGCTAGTTACTCTCTAACTTTTTTTTTTTCCTCATATTGCATCTCTCTCTAATAGAGCTTAATACTTGGTGTACATACTCAAGAGGTCCCATCTGGCTCCCACCAGTGGGCAGCAAGGTTCTTTCCAGAAAACGGCAGAGGCTAATTGGTTGCAGAATCCCTGTGCTTGTCCATTAAAAATGACCAGGTGCATCTTTAGGGGTCCTGCTTCCTTTTTTACTTCCAGAATCTCTCTGCAGGTTGTAAGCTTTCATTTCATACAGGGATTTCATTGCATGGGCATCTGTAGTCTGGAAGTGTACAAGTTTAACCCAGGAAGAACTCACCAGCCACACCAAACAGTTGAACTGATTACTTTGGAAAGAACAGAGTATGCCAAAGTTAGATATTTTATCCAAAGATCACTTGACGTTCTGCTTGCAGATGCCAGGAAGTTTATGCTTAGTCTTAATGCTGCTTAGGCCATCTAAATATTAAAAAGCATTTTCCAGCCAAGGACTACTCTTACATTTTTATTCCATTGAATGCTTTCACTCTAAGCTTTTAGAAACTGAAAACAGTATTACGCCAAGTAAAGAAGTAGTTACTGGGAGCAAGGTGATTACTTAACTGCTCTACAGAAAGAGTAAAGTATTACTGCAAGGAATTAGATACTAAATCAAAACAATTGTTGTAAGCAGAGAGCATTTAACAAACCTCCTGAGTTGTGCTCTCCTTATATTTAATATCTGAAGATGGGTAGCACAGGTCAGCAGTTAGATAAGACCTCGAAGTAATGCAGAAACTAGAACTGATCGTTTTAGTAGTCCAGGAACTTCCCTGTGAACTGGTATTGAATTACTGGGTAGAAAGCATTCTGCTGTCTCCTCGATGAGACTAATCCAATTGCCCTGATCCCTTCTGGGGAATAATGAATATGCAGTACTTGTTTGCAAGAGTTATAATGGAGGACTGAACCTCATAGTCTGGCAAGCCTCCAGTTTGCATAATGGCAATCTTAGGACTCAGCTGGATAGATCATCGTTCATGATTTATCCCAAATGAGTCGGAAACTTAGCATGGCTTAAGAGCTATCAGAAAGGAGGCTGGAGAAATGAGCCCCACAAGTGAGACTGGAAAGGAAGCTTGTAAGTGCAGTGACTGCAAGCCATTCTCAAAGTTTCCAAGGGCATGTTTTTATACTGTGCCAACTGCACAAAACCAAAGCCAAAAGCAGACTTTAACAGGAAGATCTGAATGTCTGTATTCCAAAACATCCACGTGAACTCTGTGCCAAGGCAGGAGGCTAGCAGTATGGCCAAGACAAAAGAAGGAGCAAAACGCAAGCCATCCTGAGGGTAGAGGAAAGCATTCAGGAAAGCACGTGGTGTAATTAAAATTCCTTTCAAGGACCTTACAAAATGACACACGAGAAGGAGTCTTAGAGACCCCACAGAATTCAGAATAGGAGGGAAGGGAAGCTGGAAGGCATTCAACTTCATGGTAGTAATCCTAAACTTGCGGGTAACCTGGCTCCTGGCAGTAGGGCCCACCAAACATGAGATGTGTTATTGACTGTCCGAGAAGTGTAGGTCAGAGGCTTCAAATAGGAGACCCAAGCCAGTGCAAACAAAGTCTTAAAGTAATAAAGACAATTGCTGCATCCATGGGTGTTTGAAAGGATAATAATTCCTTATGTAATCCTGCAAATGATTCATGTTTCGATTCCCCTCATTTGTTGTGTAATAGGCTAATTCATGTATATATTTGTTAGAAAGGCACATTCAATGGCAAATTATATGAACTAATTAGCTTATTACAGAGTAAATGAAAGGAGATAGAACCTAAATTAACTGTGAGGTTTGGCATGATATTAAGATCCCTTTATTGCACATGAATTTGAGCAGCAACAATAAGAGCAGTAATTACAGGTATTGTCGCCCTGCAAATGATGAATTACCCACCTAACCAAAGTCCAATTTAATATGAATTACCAACAGAGTCTCACTGGAGCGACCAAAACACTGCCGCTTTCCTGTCCAGCAATGTCAGTGTAGCCAAGCCTGAGTGCAGAAACAGTATTGTGAAAAAGGGAGGTTGAAGGGGGCTCAGATAATACAGTTTGGGAAGAAAAGATGATTTAGCCTACTTTGCAAACTACAGAACCATTGCTTGGATCACTTCATGCCTGACTTGCAGAAACGAAAGACCTACAAAAGCACCTTACACTAAGAGGCAAAATTAGCGAGGTAAAGTTGGAATGGCCATAACCATCTACTAGGCAGAACTAAAGAGACATCTAGAAAACAAACTGTTCTTCTATACCTCCTTCCAGGATGTAGTTGGATGGACTGAACTTAGCAAATATATAGGGAGTTTCAGAAAATGCGCATCCTTCAAGCGGCAGGTTTGCCTGACAATTTGAGGTGGCTAGGAAGATGCACCTGATAACTGAGTTACCTTTTCCATGGCTGCTTCTCATATGTTGTATTCCAGAAGTCGTTACATTTCCTGAGAGTCTTCCTTAATGAAGGACTCTGGAAATTAGTCCTTAGCGGCTCTCAGATCCATGACTCTTTCTGGTTTATGCTTTTTTTGAGTACATATTGCTTCTATGAGGCATTGCTGTAAGAAGACATTTCAGTTAACAAGTTAATGAAGTCATACCAGTAACATATCTCTGGTCCATCATCAGAAGGCCCTAGCAAGGGAATTCTCAGCGGAGACTGTTTTGCATTCAGCAGCCCCCTTGCTGCTGTCAAAAAAACAGGGGAAAAAAAAGGCTGGTTCTGTTTGCAAGAGCTGAAGACAGCCCAGCAGGCAAACAATATGAGAATGCCCAAGAAAGGAAAAGCCAAATTACCTTCTCGAAGAAAGATGTCTTGAAATAGAGAAGCATTAAAGAAACCGTCACCTGCAAGTTTGCTGTGTGATCTTGATTGCTCACTTAGATGGAAAACTTCTCATTGCACCTGGTCTCATCAAAGCCAAACATGTGTTACAGCCATGAACATGCAGATGACCAAGAAATTGCCCTGCTCAGGGGGAAAAGAAAGAACGAGTTTGGGGTGGGAAAGTGTGGGGGGGGGGGATTGATGCCGCCAATTTCCTCCTTTGTCCTTCTGGGATACTTTCTTCCTAACTTGATGGCAGGTTGCCGCTGCCAGTATGATAGCAGGCAGTGAAAGCCAAATACTGCTGGCCACCTCCCTCTTCTGTGCTCCGTTATGTCAAATAAGCCCCTGGGAGATTCCAGGAGTTATCTCAATCTAATCAATGATTTATTAATTTTGACAGTGTGCTGTGTGCTGATGAGGAGCTCATTTTGTCTCCACATTGCTGTCTTTGCTTCTGCAGGCATCGGCACTCCTGCTAGCTGTGCCTGTGAATGGGTCAGCTGAAGAGATCCAGACCTTGGGGTCAGACTTCAGGTTCAGAAAAGGGAAGGGTCATTTGTCCCATTCCTGTGCAGACCATTGTTCAGTGCCCTGATCTGCTCCACAGCTGTTACCCACCTCACATTGTTTCAGCCTCTGTGATGACTGAAATCCTTCCCTGAGGAATTTTCCCTCTCCTGGAAATCCTTCAGCTATATTTGTAATGGGAACCACATCTTGCGTTTGTATTAGAGGAAAAATGACAGGCACTTCTCTGCAGTTCTGCTATGGCCGAACAGGAGAATGAGCCTGGAGTCCCTCCTAGTCCATCCTAATATCAGTCAGTTAAGAAGAGGTCCTCTTTGAGGAGATGAGACACTAAGCCCTAACATTGCTTCCTCTTAGTATAAGCATAAAAAGCCACCCTAGAACCTACTGACAGGACAAAACTGGCAGGGTCATTTCTCTTGGTTCCTACTCACATGTTTTCCTGTTAGCAGGGCTCTCACCGTGATTAGTATAAATACAGACCTTTTTTGGCCTGTTTTTCTTGCTTTGTTGTTGGGACACTTGGGTTATATGTCAGGATACTTCAGCCAAGTTTCATTCCAAATGACAACTCAGGAGTGGCTACCCCACAGTCTCAAGAATCTGCTGTGCCTGGGAGGTTACTGATATCCTTGCTTGCTTGTCTGCTATCACCTCTGCTTTTTCAGTATTTGCAGATATTTAGGGGAACAGCTGAAAAGGTACATTAAAGCAGAAGGGAGTGAAAACACCTGAGGCTTCTAATTGCAATTGTATTTCTGTGTGCAAGGTAGTTTCGTGGGCCAAGCTTTCCAGAAGCAGCTGTCATACTGGATGCCTGTTTTTTCAGAGGATAAGTAGATAATTTTTTGGCCAAAACGTTATACTTTTTTGGTCAAATGGTTCATTCTATGAACTGGATATGTGTGTCAACAATGCTTATCTGTGCTGAATTTGGCAAGGAGTTTTGGCTGGAGGTGGGGAGTTGGAAGGAAGGAATTCAAAGTTTTTCATTTCCACAGTTTCAAGATAGTATTTCATCACTAGACTTGAATTCATTTTGCATCACCAAAAATATTTTATTCTAAATGATGGATTTAAGTTTTGTGGGTGATGTTTTTTTAAAAAAAATTTTGGCCAGCCAGCTAAACATTTGCTGTATTTGAAGAGCTTTTACACTGATTATTCAATCTAAAAACATCCAGCCCTTTTAAAGCACCTCAGAGTGTGTGCCTGAGAGGAATGCTTTTGAACAATCCTCGTTGTTGTTTTGAAAGCTAGAAGGATTTGCCTCGTAGAGCACAAGTTGGAGAGGCCATCCTGACTCCAGGCTTAGGCCCACAAACCTGTAGTAGGTACTGGGGGGACCCCAGTGTTGCACAGTAACCTGCTGCAAATTCTGTGCCTTTGGAAGGGTTTAATCCTACCTCAGAATTGCAGATTCCTCTGTTCAGAGTTGAAAGGAGAAAGGTGCCTTCAGAAAGCCATGCCTAAATCTGAAGTGCAGTTAGGTGATGAAAAAGCTACTGGTCTTCTGAGGGATGTCAACAATATTACAAGGAAATTTCAATGTGATTCAGTTTAATTGCCCCAAAGCTGCTTCGTGATCAACTGTTGTGATTGCGCCATTGCAGCATGAGCTGTATCTAGCATACACATCTCCCTGGGACTAAAGCATAGGTTCAGCTCCCTTGTGCCCAAAGACAACGCACGTTCTTTGTTTCCAAGTCCCACGTGCTTGCCTGCAGACTGTGTGGAGCAAGTCTGTTGAGACAGATCCGTCCCGAAGAACGAGAGAGACCCCCCCCCCACTCCAATCAGTGGGAAAGCCTAGAGGTCAGACCTGAACTGCACAGAACATGTTGGTTGTGCTGTATTTCTGCACAGAGCATTATTTGTGCTTGAAACTGTGCATCTGTTGTCCCTAATTGTCTCTATAATTTGAAACAAGGTGTAACAATAGGAATAAGAAAAAAAAAAATCCTTGTTTTTTCCGTTTGGGTCAGTACCTCAAACTACTTTAGTGTTCCAGACAGCGATGGCTGGGGAAGAACTGTCATTCATCTATAATTGCTATATGGAGCACTCATCTGTAAACAAGGATCTCACTTTGGCTTAGGTTTCCTTCTCATTGCAGATGCTTCGCCTTTCAGCTTTGCTCTGCTATAAAACTCTGATTTATGGCTTGCTCTATGATAATGGGCTCATTACTGCTGAAGTTAAACAGTTAAATACATTCCCTGTGCATAAGATACTTTACACAAACAATGAAGACAGGATAATTATCACAGTAAATCAAACCTCATGAATATGGACTGAGATGTGATTTGTTATAAGCAGCAGTTGTCTGAAATCAGTGATGTTTTTGCTATTGGATTAGGATTTTGCATTATTTAGTGCAAAATGGAAGGGAGCAGCTAACCTTTCATTTGCAGCAAAAAATGTGGAGTTTTGATGTAATTTTTAAGCTCTTGGAGATTCCCTTTTGAGAGGTTGTGGGCTACCAATACCAGCATCAGTGACATGTCCAACTTTATCACACACTGGCTGCATGCTGCTTTCAGGATCCACTGTAAATTGGTAATGCTGAACAATGATCACCTTTAGATTGAACAAATTTGAGAGGTTGTCACTAATTCAGGACAAATGCAAGGTTTCACACTTCCCTTCTATTTTCTGGTTTGCAGGGTCACTTTTCAGAGCAGATGCACACTTTGCAAGGCTCCCAAGCTGTAAAGAAGTGGCTAAAATTGCTTGGCAAAGTGAGCAGGCCCCCAAAGTGAAAGGAGAAACATCTATTCAAAGTATATTACTCAAATATAATAAAACCTGTTTTTCTGACCACAGAGTTTACTTAACAACATGTATCACGAGGAAATAATTAAAATTATGAAAGTGACTTCAAAAATGTAGTTAGTGATTTGATTAGCTGCCAAGTACTCTGCATACGGAAAAGGAATACTCTGTTATTCACTGGTCAGTCAGCCAAATCAGTGTGTCCCTGAAAGGGCAAAATACACAGATAAAAGGCCTTCAGAAATGCATCCTGAGAGCCTTATAAAACTTACTGAGAGCACCACAGCAATTAATGAATTCTCAAAATTTATAGTCTCATTGGATCTTGTCTTGACACGATTTATTTTTTAAAAAAAAAAAGATCACTTTAGGACGAGGGAAATGATGAGATAGAGGTATGGGGAGGGGGGACAATAAAACCCAAATAATCATGGCAGTTGTCAGTTGCTGTTCAATTTGCCTAATTGATTTTGATGCAGGTGATATTCACCTTGTCCCCAATGGACCCAACTTAGACCAAAAAACGTCTGAGCGCTAATTATATATGTCAATTAAGATGAACACTTTTTATGCAGGCCTCAAAATGCTTTGGAAATGTGTGGGATTCTCTATATCGTCTCCTGATTCAGCCAAGCAAATGTCTGCTTGCGTTGAACGAGGAGCTGCAATTCTGAAATCAGCTATCAAGGAAACCTCTCAAGCTATCAGCGCTAGGCTTTTTAGAATTTTTTTGAGCAGAGTAGAGGATGATAATTTTGGTGCCCATACTTAGGGAGGATGTCTCTACGAGTGAAGTTTGTTCATGTAATCATGGATATGAAATCTTGCCATGAGAAAGATCTGGCCTCATGGCTAAGCTGCAGTTTAGTATGCTGTGTGTTCAGCTCTTACGATCTTTTCAGCTTCACTTCACAAAGTAATTTTCCAAACTTTTTTCCATTGATTAGTGGCACCTTCAAGTTGATTTCTGTCTGCTGTAGTCCATCTAGCACTAACCATTGGTGCTTTATAATATACAGAGAATAATTTGGTGTTTAACTTTACTAATTAGTTTGGATTGTAGGTTGAATTGTTGTGCCTTTTTTTTTTCTGGGTGATTCTTTTTTCTTCTTTCTCTTAATTGGCCCTAAAGCAAAAAATAACCTGCTCTTGAATGGATTATAGCCAAGAACTTGCAAAAATTTTGGCTGAGTGCAATGACAAGGATTTTTATGGTGAAAGCTTCTTGACATAGTAAAAGAAATTGTTCTGCAGAGACTTTTCAGGTGACCCCAGAAAAAACAATGTAAACTGCCTGTCTCCCTGGGAACAATGAGGAGGTCTAAGTTAATTGCCAATGTCTTTAATCTACATCTCCCTTGTGGTTTTCATTCTGGAGTCTTAGATTGATTCTGATTAGCTTGACTAGAAGACCTGATTTTGTCCCCAGTAATGCTACTATAAATCAGAGGAACATCTTTGTTAGAGCAGATGAGATTATTGTGGCATGAGCAAACCAAGAGAATCAGAATCACAACAGAAGATTTTAAAAAAATCTGATTGTCCATTCTCATCCTGCTCATATTAATGTGATGATTGGGGAATGCGTGGATGGTTCTGAGCCAGAGATCAATGAAGTCAAAATCTGTCTTTCCATTCACCTGAGTGATCTTTCAATTAATCCCTTGCACTGATGGAAGGGAGGATCAGACACAAGACTCAGAGCTTTAGTACTGAGCCACGTAGGTGTTAAAGGGAACTGAATGATTTATCCCATTCATTTCCCTGCTGTGCAAGAGGTAATGCACTGAATGAGCAGCCAAGGAGAATTGCACTGTGCATCATGCAGGATTCCCCCCGATTAGAACAGCAGCTCTGTTGTCTGCCCAGAACCTCAGTCCTTTGAAGACGCAAATTCTTTCCTCGTGCTAGGAGGACAACTCCTTTCTCTGTGGGTCTGCAGCATGTGATTACACTTGGCAGCACCCTGTAGGACAACCTTGCCAATCATCTTAATTGAATCTTTCAGCTATTTCTCTGCAGCTGCTGATTTTAGTATGCCACGTATCTTGCACATCGTTTTCATCAGAGTAGAATTAGAAAACGTGTTTCTTGTTGCCTTATCTCTGTTGATAAATAATTGTATGTTGCATTTATTTATTTATTGGAAGCTTTGAACTGGTACATTTGGAAGGGCTGTTTAACATGTCTGTCTGTGAACAACCATGAATTTTAACAGAATTTAATTACTGAGAATGGATTTCTGAGATTGGAAAGCACAAGAAAGGTGCTCCAGGTCCTTGGAAGACATCTATAAAGGACTTGGAGGGCCAAATGTTTAAGTTGCAGTCGACTAGATTAATCAGATTGGAAACCCAAGAGAAGAGCAAGTTGTCCCTGCTTAGTGAAGTAGGTGATATTACTTTGTGTGCCCCAGTGGAGGAGCTGTAGGAAAACAGTGCTGAAAAATACATCAGTGTTCTTGGGAAAATAGTTCTTAGCTTTTTCTCTGAGTTCATCCAATATGGGAATAAATGTCTAAGATCAAACTCTGTACTGTACCAGTGAATTTTGCACCAATGCAGTTGCCTTTGACTTCCTTCCAAAAAAAGTTAATTCAGTTCATGGTGCCTAGACCAGCTGTTGGCAAATTCAAAATACCTAATTTCCATTTATATCAAGGCCTTGCTGGGAGTTGAATTAGGATGAGATGTTATTATTTATGTTATTAATTGCAATGGGATGTTAATTAGGTAAAAAATACACATTTAAGGTTACTTGCAGCACTTCATAGGACAACACAAAAGAAATCCTTAACATAACAAGAATAGGCTGAAAAATCATAGACTGTTTTATTTCAGGCAGGTGGTCATGCGTGTGTGTCATCCTCCATTTCTCTAGAGCTATTTTATTAAAAAAAAAAAAAAAGACAGATGTCTGTGAGTACACTCTCCTACAGGACTACTAGAGCTCTCTAATCCTCAGCAGCTTAGGAATCCTTCCTCTAGGTACTGCTGCATTTATACTGGGTGATGAGTCCAAGGATGAATCCACAAAGATGCCAAACAGGAGAACAAAAGCCCAGCGGTCTGTTTATTCCTCCCATGTCCCTTTGGTTTACAAGTGAGTAGTAAATAATGCAAATTCTAATTACATCTTAAATATTCTGGGAGCTGGATGAGCATTTTCATCCCTCCAGAGAAGGAATGTGGTGTATTGATTGATTCTCCTTGAAAATGCTGTCTAGCATGCAAGAAAAAACCTACAAATGTTTGCTTGGCCCTCGCTCTTGGCTCAGCAGCTGTTTCCCAGGCAGGTGCTGATAGTGCCTGCAGAAGCACAGCAGCAGAGCAGCCCTCAGGTAACTCCTTTTGCAGAGAGGGTTCTGTGTTTAATCGTTTTAATACATTCAATTTGAGGATTGCCAGCCAAACGCAAATTCAGTGAAGAGGTGTATCCAATATGTTTTGGGTCCCTAGGCTCATTTTTCATCACCAAGTGTAAATGAATGGAGCACCTGTTACAGCAGCTGTTGCAGCCTAAGTCTAAAAGGCCCATCTAAACAGAGCAGGGGAAGGTGGAAGACAGAAGGGAACTTCAAACAGCACTGAAAAGACAATTTCTTAGGTAGCTGGCAGTGATTTAGTTTAGCATTGTCACCTGCCAACTTGATCTCCTTGGTTTCTCCATGAACAGCTCAAGCATTGAGTGCAAGAGATGACTGTCTGCCATGCATGGCCCACATGTGCAAGGGACATGGATGACAAGCTTTGGTCTCCATAAATGTTTCAACCGCATTAAACAAAAGGCAGAAAATGGCAGTTTGGGTTTGACTGCTTGTCCGTTTCCTACCACTGAACAGAACTGTAACTGCCTGCGTCTGCCCAGACAGCTTAACCTATTCTCGGATTCCAGAGTGAAAAACGTTGCTTGCATCCACAAGATACACATCTGCTGTTGAAAACCACTGACTGATCTGTGGGGTTTGTGTTGACCAAAAGCAATGCCTTCATTTTTCTTAAATGCATGCTAGGGAAACCTAGCATTGCTTTCTGACATCAGTGCACTGCCAGCCAGCAAGGAGGATGTGATATGAAAGGTTATCTAATGTGTGCAGTGAGGAACATGAGGAGGGTGCAATTTGTGTAAATGCAGCCAGAATGTCCTCAGACCTGATTGCTCAAAGTCACTAGCAAAGCTGACAGTATAACAGCTGCAGAGACAATTTTTACCTGCTCCCTGGCAGACCATGTTTTTTGGCTTTAGAGTGGGATTGTATGTGCCAGCTTGCGGCAGACATGGTGTCAGCACTGAAGATGGGTTCCTGCCTGCCAAGCTGCACTGTGGGTGTTAAGTTAGGCGTGCTTGAACGTCTGAAGTGAGTTTGAGAACTTACTGGTGTCTCTCTGTAGACATCGTTATAGTTGGCTTTACAGTGAGAGGACTCAGGAGCATCTCTCTCTCAGCATCCATGAGCTGTGTGCTGGTGCAAGGTGCTCTGACAGTCTCAGTGTGGACATGTGTACTGATGCTTGTGAGTAAAGCAGTGCTTTCCCCTTGCAGATGTCATGTGCCAAAGATCCATGCTTCTTTCAGCAATGTAGAAAAAAAAAGAGAAAGAAAAGTGTGGGTGTAGGGATCATAACTGCCTTCTCTGCAAGTGTTTCCCTCTGATGCTCCACGTGTGAAAAGAAACTCATCCATTCACTGCCTCTACAGGCAATAGTTTATAAATCTGCTTTTCCCTACTCTCCATACAGACAGTCCTCTACATCATTTAAGCTTGATCCTTTCCTTATCTATAACAAGCTAATTCTTACACTTTGCTGGAGAAGCATTTCACTTCCATCGCTGCAAACACAGTTCAAGTCAGGAATCATGCCACTGAAACTAGAGGCAGCAGGCAATCCTCGCTTTATGCTAGGACTTCCAAGGCTGGCATTGGGCATAGCAAATAGGGCACATCAGTGCAAGTAAATTCTGAGACAGGAGCTTTGATTTTGTTGGAAGTTGTGCTGGAGTTTCAGCTCCAACACTAGTAGCAAGATGACACTAGAAGTGTTTGGTATGTTTTAACTAAATAAAAAGTGTAAATTACATGGCAACATCCGCTTTGCTCTGCACACAGCCTGTGTGGTGTTAATTAAATCCTCAGCTTCTTTTTAGTAGAAGGAAGATTGAGAAAACAAGTTTCTCAAGATTGAGAAATCAATTCTCCATTTAATTAAAGTAGCTCTTTTCCATTCAGTTACTTTTCCACCACGATGTTAATGATGTAGCTGTAAGAGTGAGTCAGTAGGCATTGCAAAGAACTAGGTTTTACAGAAATAAAGTCAGCGTAAAACACAGAAATTTTACATGTAGTATTACAAAATCAGAAGGCTAAGGTAAAAGCCCATATCTCTGCACACTGAGGCTTTTTCTTTGTGTTGGCTCAGAATCAGCATTTCAGATGTCCTACTGTGTTGTCTTAACATTTTAATCATGGCAGGTTCCTGTAGAAACCTCAGACCAGTCCATTGGTCACATATTGCTGGTATCCTAAGCCATCTGGGAAAAGTGCAGCAAGTCTGAATAGATCCTGAGAGATGCTGTGGAGTGATGAGTATCAGGCACTAGCAGAGAATCACAGGAGGATTGATGTTTACAAACTTTGTGGTTGACTCTTGTTCTTACACTTTCTTTCTCTGTCTTCCTGTAGGTTATAACCCTGGAAGGATGGGTTGACATCATGTATTATGTGATGGATGCACATTCTTTTTACAATTTTATATATTTTATATTACTTATAATAGTAAGTATGAATTGTGAGATACTCCCATTCCCTCTCCTTGTGGGGTAGAGCTGTTCCCTGTCCTTTTCACAGAGGAGAGCCAGCTGGGATTCAGAATGGGAGACCTCCCTTCTGTTGTAAAGTGTAATCATGCATATTGTGATTACTGCTGTGGAGATAGGTTACTGACTACAACAGGCTCCTTCCTGCTTGGCATCACATGTGATGTATAGTCACAGCTTGTCAAGCCATACGTTCTTCTCCTCCCATTTCCTCTCCCAGTTTTGGTTTTATCACTTTGATATGTTCTAACTATTATGCCTTGACCAAACAACTGCTAATGAGAACAAAGAGCAGAGAGGCAATGGCTTTTCTTCCTTTAGCCTCCTCAACATGCCAGAGGGCAGCTCATTTCAATGAAGGACCCTCAGGGAGCAGCTAAACTTCACCTGAGCATTTTAAATAATTGTAGTAAGAGCAGTGTACCTTTCTGAGGTCTTAGGATGCTGTCATTCCTTTAAATGTATGTGTGTATATATATATATATATATATGTATGTATGTATGTTATATAGTATTATTCTGTGGAAGAGTTTGAGGTTATTCCCTGAAGATTTCATCCCATGTTAGTAAGGTTCTTTTTTTAAAAATGGAATTGGGAGGTACAGCCTTCTCCAGGGGGCTGCGTTTGTAGAAAAGTAAACCATTCAGGTCAGGAGGAGGGCAGAGGGAAAAGCACCACGTGGATGTCAGGTAAGACATGGGAGAGAGGCACTTCAAAGTGCTCTTGTGGCTGGATATTCCTTACGTACAACCCTATCGTTATGTTTGTGCTTTCGAAGCCCTTGGGATCTCTGGATTGTGAAGTCAAAGCACCATGGCCCCCACCAGCAATGGAGAAGGTGTAGATCTGACCACCGTGAGAATTCCCCTGTAACGGACGGCATTCTGAAGCCAGTGATTTTTCAGCCTTTAGCAATGAGCCATGCACAGTAGAGATTTCCTCTTCACCCTCTCGAGCCCTTCTCTGCACATGGATCCTTGCAGAAAAGCCAGAAGTTGACTAATACCCAAATCACTTGGAATTGGGAATAGCACCCTTGCTGCTTTCCAAACAGTATCCAGACTGATATTGCAGATCGGATAGTAACACTACAGACCATCTCCTACTGGCTTCCTCTGAGAATTCATCAGACAGTGGTCCAGATTAAATCCGTATGTTTCCTGCTGAGCCCAGCACAGAGGTTTGGCTATGTCGGCGGTGGTACTTTCTTGACGTCAGTCCCTTTTATGCCTAAGAGCATTGATTCTCTGATGGGAATATTTGACATTTTCCTTTGGCTGATTTATGAATTCAAGTGGTGAAAAGCCAGTGTGTGGACTTACAGGCTGAGAGGAGGATGCAGCCTTAGGTCACTTTGCATTCTTATCCTTGAGACTACATTTCCAAAACCAGATATCACACAAGATCATGTCAACTCAAGCCAGGCAATTAATCAGGCCTTTCTAGGAGCACCAAACCTCCTGGAGATATATTCCTCTGTGTCACAAGAGAAAGGTGACTTCATGGACATATGGACCCTATCTGGCATCTTAGAAACCAGGGTATGCTACACCAGGGCATGAAATGACAGAGGAAGAGAAGAGGCAGTTCCAGTACAGCACGAATTGGACTTCCAACATCTTTTCTTGTGTGTTGGCTGGGTTCCTCCTAGTGGTCTGTTTTGCAGTGGTGACAGGTTATGGTGTGTTTCATACACCCTGCATTAGTAGCAAATGTGATCATTGTCGGGGGGAGGAAAGTGGTGAAGGCTATTGTTAACGGCTTTCTTCGCCGTTGCCAAAATAACTTAACACAGTTTAAGAGCAAATTTAGCAGCTCAGGCGCATGTTAATATAACATTTGGTGAACAGACTCTAGGATTTGGCATGTTTGGAAATCTTAAGATCTCTAAGAGCTGCACTTCAGTCCGGACACCATGTGATGGCAAAATGCGTGTGTTGCTTTGTAAAATTGCTGCTAATTCCTTTCCCTGTGTCTTCTCCAGGTTGGTTCCTTCTTCATGATTAACTTGTGCCTGGTTGTGATAGCAACACAGTTTTCTGAAACAAAGCAACGGGAGAACCAGCTGATGCAGGAGCAGCGGGCCCGTTACCTCTCCAATGACAGCACAATTGCCAGCTTCTCAGAGCCAGGTAGCTGCTATGAGGAGCTGCTCAAATACATCTGCCACATCTTTAGGAAGGTGAAACGGCGGACAATACGCCTGTACAACAACTGGCAGAGCAAGCGCCGGAAAAAAGTTAACCCGAACAGCACCACAAATGGGCAAAGCCGCCGAGGCAAAAAGCGCATCACCTCCATTCATCACCTCATCCACCACCACCACCACCATCACCACCACTATCACATCAGCAATGGGAGCCCTCAGGGGCCACGCTCCAACCCTGAGATCTGTGACCTGGAACTCAAGGTCATGAAACCTGGAAGCCAACTGATGCTTCCCTCTCCATCACCCAAGTTGCAGAGCCCTGCTCCTCCTCCAGACTCAGAGTCTGTACACAGCATTTACCATGCTGATTGTCATGTTGAAGGACCACAGGTGAACTATAAGTCTTCCAATGCCCCCGCAAGCATTAAACTGACCACAGGACTCTCCAACCACGGCAACATGAACTATCCTACCATCCTGCCTTCTCCAACTAGCAAAGCCAGTTCTGTTCCAGTTCCCAAAGGAAAGAAGAATGGTAATTCACCTGTGGCCATGGTTAATAGCCCAGTAAATTTGGGCACGGATCCTTATGGGAAGCTGCAGCAACTGGTAGGAGAGCATGGTAAGGGCAAAGGAACTGATATTCTAGCTTAGGAAAACTGGGAAAAGGGAAAATACTTTGATGCGATTAATACCAAAGAACTGGCACAGGCTAATGTTCTCCTTTATGGCTGTTCCAGTAACTCAGGTAGGAATAGTACCTGGGTTCCATTACTGACCCTGCCATTGACCTGCCAATGGTTTGTGGAAAGTTTTTTCCTCTATTCTACTTGTGTAAGATGCTGATCACGGTATTCTGTAACATCTTTCAGCTCCCTCATTTAAGTTCTTTCTGAGTCATCATTTTTCCTGTTGTTTTGCCTACTCTGGTAGGCAGGAACCTGAAATCCCCAAAAAGGTGCAGTTAGATGGGTGGTTGCAATTCAGGATTCACTGTGACATGGGGCAAGGAAGATGCAATCTTTTAATAAAGTAGGGTTTATTCCCCAGACAAAAACACTCAAGACACTAGAGTATTAATGGTAGCCAAGGGGGCTGCAGCAGGTAGAGGCTGTATTGTGAAAGCAGTTGGAGCTAAGCATGGAAGCCAGGAGTAAAAGAGGTTAAGGGGCTGGGAGCTCTGTTCCTTCTATCCCTGTATTTGCAGTGGTTGGGTAAAGCAAGGTATGGGATGCCCTACGCAGCAAGTTTAGGCTGCTACTAGAGGTCTCTTTCCCATGGTCCCAAAGCATGTATTTTTGAACTTTTTTTATGTGCTCAGTGACACCCTGGAGGCTTTCCCTCTGTTCTCACCCAAGCATAGGTCAATGCAGCCCCTGGCATTTCATGTGTGATGAAAGACATATCTGCTGGCTGCAACCCTGCAGCAGATGAGTCCCAGCTGCTGAGAGATGGTACCTTGAGAGGGAAGAGCAGGTGGAAGCCAGTGGAGAAACAAGAAGTATAGAAAGTGGAAGATACATAAAACACGGTGGCACAAAAGGAACCCACAACAGAGGCTTCTAGAAACCTGTCCATTGGGAAGCTCTGATGGGCTCCTGAGCTTGAGGATTTCCTTTTTGTCAAGAAGAAGCGTGAAGTTTGGAGGAAGGGTCATAGGCACTGCAGGGTCCTGCTCTGTGCTAGTGCTCAGAGGATGTGCATGAGGACAGCAGCGTAGCAGAGCTGCAGGCCACCAGGCTTCCCCTCTTCTATTTCCTCATGGCAGAAGAAACATAGGGCCGAGTGTTACTGCAGGCTCTGAGCTCCCTTCAATGTAAATGAAGGAGAAACATAGCTAGATCTTAGAAACTCTTTTGTACCACTGTCACATCCCTATCTGTGCAGACTGTAGGCACGCTAGTGTTTTTAGTTATTGTAGTTTTATCTCCATTCTTACAGAAATTCATCTGCTACTGGAATCATGATTACATGCAACACTTATCTTTCCATTTTTTAAAATGTTTCCAGCTCTCAGGGCTGGAGCTAAATGCTGAAAAATAGGAGTCTTAAGCAAGCAATGCAAGATCTAGTTTCTTTTTTTTTAATCTCTTTAAGCCAAACTCATTGTCTTTTTCTTTTTTTCAGGGCCCTTGTTTTCCAAAACTGTTTATCTGCATGTGCGCAAATACAAATATTTATCCTAGTGATGTATGCACTGAAAAAATACCAAGCCTAGCTTGAGGGGGAGGGGGGTCATGGTAAAGGTTGCTTGCCAAATTGGTTGGGTGGCTTGTCTTTGTTAATGCTGTTTTCTAAGTGACCATACAAAAGGGTAAAGCGGATTGTTTATAGAAATTGCCTTCAGCAGACATTTTTGTACTTCTCGGAGCTTAGCAGGAGGGCAGAAGGGGGCAAGGTTAGTTGCAATGTTCTTCCGTTGTTAAGGAAGGGAAAAATATGAATCACTGGTACATCTTTAACTATGCAAGTTAATGAAGGTTATTATGAGAATGTGTATTTACCTTGAGATAAAAGCCCAGGCACAACAGAAGTCTGGATCTGGGAAACCAAGGATGAGCAGAAGAGCCGTTGCTTGGAAGGCACTGCTCAAGGCGGAGGCTTGGTCCCCTGTTCTCACAAGGGGCTCTGTTGCCTAGACTGCTTCCGAGAGAAGAAAGCAGCAAATCTTGGTCACACCTCCAGCAATCCAGAACCATTTCAATGATCTGGGAGATTTTTGTGTGGCCTGTGCTGGTTCTTCAAAAGCCTGAGGTTGGATGCAGTTATTCTTAATAATACAAAAATAGTATCTTCTTTTTATAGAGGCATTTCAGTCCTGAGGATGCCAAAATGCTTTAAACAAGTCCCCTGGAATTGTTTTCTCTCTCACAGAAGTTTGATCCTGTCTAGGGGAAGCAGGTGGACATGGCAGCTTTTTGTTTGTGAAGGCCAGATTTTCTGGCACCAGAAAGAGCACAAGGGCTGGGAGGGGAAGCACACCAGCCAGGCTCCAGCAGGAGACCCTGTTACGCGATGTTTGTGCGCAGGTCTTCCCCTCCATGCCTCTAGCTCCTCCAAACTCTCCCCCTGCCCCACCAACGGGACAGCCATTTGCTCCTGCCAGGCATCCCTCTTTGTACAGCTGTGCATGGACTTGTCTGCCCAGGCTTCACAACGATCTTTAAGTGTCAAATAGGCTAGCTCCGGAGTAGCTCTCAACTGATGCTTCTACGTCCCAGCCTGAGCTTAGCGAAGGAGCCGCATTATGTCCCTGCCCTGTGCCAGGCAGAGAAGGGGAAGGGAGCTCACAAGCTCCCTCTGACTCTCCTGGCCTCAGTCTCTGTGCAAACGCAGGGCTGTTTCCCTGAATTCCCCCTCCGCTCCCGTAAGTCAAGAGGCAGAATCTGCTCACTGTGAGACTTGTGCAAGGGGAGCGCACAAGTGATAACTGAGAGCATTAACAAGGCATTAGCCGCCAAGGGCTGCTGGAGACAAGGTTGGTGTCTGCTGGGAATGCTGCAATTGTGGCGGAAAGTATTCTTTCCTCTTCTTTTGTTGTGGAATTGAACAGCCCAAAGTACAGCCTGTTCCTCTGAGTTCTCGTGCCCTGCAATGCTGTGAGGTTATTTTAGCAGGCAGCCAAGGAGACTCTGGTATTTTGAAGACATCTGTGGCGCCAGTGCTTTTCATATAATTTTTAACACTTTGATAGCATTCCGGACGCCTGGCGAGCCCACGGCCTCTGCTATCCATGCAACTGTGGCCGCTCTGTGGTATTTTCTCGTCAGACCGGTCTTGTTCAGAAATACTGTGCTAACGTGCAGTGCACTACCGGTGCTGCATGCAGGTTGATTAAGGGGGCAAATATTTCTGATACTTCTTTGACATAACGACAGTCCCCTCCTGCAAGGCTGTCAGCCTTGTTTCGAAGGCCAGTAGAATCCGAGTGGCATTCAGGAAGGTTTATTTTGACTCTTGTCACCATGCTGTTTGCAAGCACATGAGCAAACTGACACTTTATTTTGCTTTCTGCTGCCTTCTCTTTAAAGACGTCCCCAAGCTTCAGCCAGGGGCGGCTGAAATCAGCACTGCTGCTGCTGGGCAAGTGCCAGACACCTGGGCCAGGCGCCAGGAGCAGCCGCTGCCTTCAGCCCGGTCGCCCCGAAACGCGCCTGGGCGTCCTGGTCTCCTTCTGGGGGGGGGGGGGGGAGAATCTCACCTGTGCTTTATTTCTCTGAGCCCCAGCGAGGGCTTTCGGTGAGGCCTGCATGGCGTTTTGTGGGTGGGATCAAGCACGTGCTGTGTTGCATTCCTGTTGGTTTGTTAATTGCTGTTAATTCGGTACCTAACGGCCACCTGAAAACCCCGTTACAGCTGGGCTGGATCGGCCACGTTGTCTCTGTGCCCTGGTTCCACGAGGGCACCGCAGTGTGAAAGCACACGAGGCTGTGTGTTTGATTTTAAAATACCCTGAACACCAAATCCTATGGCTCACCGGAGCTTTGCTAAAAGCCGGAATTGAGGAGGAGGGATGGAGGAGCCCGGAGGGACCGCACAGCTCTCTGAGCCGAGACCTCCGTCGGTAGCCGCCTCTGGTCCGTTTCTCTCCTTTCCCTCCTCGTTAGCCCCTACACGGAAGCACTGCCTAAATTGGGTGTAGCGGCTTCATAGCGCTCGGGTCACCGCTAATAACGTTACACTGGTGAGATTTAATCTGAAAAGAGCTGAAATGGAGCGGTGAGCCAGTCCGCCTTGCCGCCAGCAACGGAGCACAAAATGGCCGCCGCGCCGCGTGGGGCGGAGGCCGATGGCGGCGGGAACAAGGGGTGGGGGGGGTGAGGGACGGGCCGAGGCAGGGGCAGGGGGATGTGTCGGGGCAGGGGGAGCGGAGGTTCGCCGCGGCGGCTCACAGTGCGTGTCCCCCCGCTCTCGCAGGTCTGCGGCGGACGCCCAGCCGGCTCTCGGGGCTGAGCGTGGCCTGCCCGCTGCCCGGCCCGCCGCTGGGCGGCACGCTGACCTGCGAGCTCCAGAACTGCCCCTTCTGCGCCACCATCCTGCAGGACCCCGAGTTCGCCTTCACCGAGTCCGACAGCTACGACTCGGACAGCAACGGCGTCTACGAGTTCACCCAGGACCTGCGGCACGGTGACCAGCGCGACCAGCTCCAGCAGCAGCGGGGCCGGACGAGGAGGAGGAAGAAGCAGCAGCCCAAGGAGAGGAACAGAGTCGCCCGGCTCTGGAAAGCCTTCGGCAACAAGCTGAAAAGGATCGTGGAGAGCAAGTATTTCAACCGCGGGATCATGATTGCCATTCTGATCAACACGCTGAGCATGGGCATCGAGTACCACGAGCAGGTGAGTGCAGGGCCGCGGCGCGGGGGGTCCTTTGCTGGGTGGCAGGGTGGGAAGAGCCGGTAGATTCCAGGCAAGCTTGAAACACCGCGTGAGGCGATCCGGTAGGTTTGTGGTGGACAGAGCGTCTTTTTGCGTGCGGAAAGCTCGGCAGGCTGCTCTCCAGACTCCCGAGTTCGCGTGGGTGCGTTGGGACGCGAAGGCTCGGAGCCTGGCTGCGCCGAGTTACTTGCCGCGGGTTATTCGTAGGCTCGGGAGCTGTCCTGGCGACGCGGCCCCCCCCTCGCTGTGGCTGCGGGCGCGCAGCGATGTGTACGGCTTCCTCAGGACCTCGGCCTCGTAGCGCAAATAACCCGGGCAGAACTTTCTCCGCAAAATTTTGCATCTGGACCTAAAAATAAAGATTTAAACTGTCAAGCTAAAAGCAGAAAAAGCACCTTCTCCCTGTAAGGAGAGGGCGCTGCGCTTAGCCCCAAACATGTATTTTGACTTCATAGGGTGCAAGTAGATCTTTCTGCTAAGCGTCTGGAGGGAGGAAGGAAAAATGAGGAAATGAGGTTGTTCCCAGCATTAGTCTGAACACCATGATGACAGCAAGCAGCACTGGCAGCTGAGGACAGTTTGTCCTTGCTGGCTGATTGGAGCTGAAGGGCTGCGCAATGGGAGAGGGATATGAGTCATGTGAAGATCTCTAGTTGGTCACTCTATGGGAAGCTTTGCTTTTCTGTGCTTGTCTTTCTTGGAAAAACTGATTACTTGCAACTGTTGTCTGAAGATGAAGATGTCTAGAATTTTGCATGCTCTCTCTGCGCGAGATGCAGAAAATGCTTCCTGATGAGAGCAGGTGATCCTTGTGCTTGTTTTCTGGGAGGTAGATGGTCACAGGTCCATCCAGTTCTCTCCCTGTGTCTCTAGTGCAGAATTGGGAAAAGGTCACGGTTGTTTACAAAGGTCGTCTTCCTCTCTGCTGCCATTCCTCCCGGGGCAGGCAGAGCACCATACTATGTCTAAAGGCAGGATACAGTGCTTTGCATTTTCTTCTGCATAATTTTCCAAGGATTTGCAGTTACTGCTCAGTACTGGGGCAAAACAATCCCTCAAAGTGCTGCTACTTAATTTTCTCTGCACTTACCTGCTTGTAACCCCCTCCCCCCCCAGTCTTTGCTATATGAGGCATATTTTCTTTCAGAAAAGCAAATACTCAGATGAAAACCATGAACGCAATAGCCCTGCAACAATAAACTAGTTCACACGTACGGTAGACTAGGAGGTCCAAGCCCAAGACAGAAAACTGTTGCTATCAGCTTTCTGTCTGGCTAGGTGTTTCACAACAGCTCTTAAAACTAGGAAATACACCTTGTCAGTCGCCTTTGAATGGAAGTATTCATTCCTCGCAGCGGCTGCGTTTCTGCACAGATACTCTTTGTCAGATGGATACAGCTTTGTCAGTCCTTGGATATTCCCGTCATGGGTGCTGGGGGAAAACCTTAGACAGGCCACCATGAGAAAGCGCAGGGATCGCATGGAGTCTGTCCACAATCACTCGTACAAAAGTAAATTGTGATAATTGCATCCTTGTTCCTGACAGAGTAAAATCCTAGCCTGCAGGTTTATATTGGATTTTACCTTATAAAAGATTTGCTTTAAACCATCTCAAAGCCAACGGCAATAAAGATTCTGAAGCTTTTGGCTAAAGATCATCAGACTCCCGCCAGCTTTGCTCACAGGCACTGCCCAGCTTGGGTCCAATAAAAAGGCAAGAATTTTGAAGTGAAACCTGTAAAAGTTTCTCCACGTGCCTGACTGCAAAGCATCTCCAGTAGGCAGCAGTGGTAACAAGCGGTGGAGCTGTCGGAGCCCAGCTTCTGAGCACCTCGCCCAAGCAGTCTCTTATCAGCAGAACGGCCGCCAGGGCACTGCCTGAGGCCAATACTCAATCCTAAAGCAATAGAAAAATGCCTCTGGGCTCCCAGACTGTTTGGCATGAAAAGTCTGGGCCAGCTTTGAGCAAAGCGGGGTGATTTCAGAAGCCTGAAGCCCTCCTCATATGAGAATTGGCTGCAAGACTCGAGGTGGGGAGCTGGATTTGTATGGAGACGCAGAGCAGTTGCATGAACAAAGCTGTCATGAACCTGCAGTGTGTTGTTGGGACAGAGGGAGGTGAGAATGGGTTCTTCCGGGTATGCCATATCATCAGTTATTTACTGATGTTAAACAAGCCCCAGGTACTACTATTGCCTCCTCCTCCACCTTCTCACGGGCAAACCCAGAGGCCGAGCCCCAAACATAAGGCTTTAGGAGCTGCCTACAAGGACAGTTGCTCTGTGTTCTCCTGGCTGTGCTCCACCTTTCTGGCCTCCCTCAAGCTGGTCAGTACTATCCAGAGAGCAGAATTTGGTGAGCTCCCTTGGGGGACACCTGCAGTCAATATGTGCTGACAGCAGTCAGCAGGGTACTCCTCAGCCCTGAAGCCCTGCAAGGCATCACCCACTGTGGAGACATTTGCTTTGGGTGGAAGAGTTTAAGCAGGTTCTGGTCCCTGGACTTGCCTTATTTGTTCTGCTGAATAGCCAGCAACTAGTTGCATTAAACTGGGCTAAAATCTGTGCAATAGCCACAGGGGAACCCTCCCCATACTGCACAGCCTGTAAGGAAATGCTCAGTCCCTTTAAAAGAAATCATTAAACAGCTGCTTACTTTTCTTTTCTGGCTCCTCTGACTGTATAAAGTCATCACTAGCTTTGCAGATAAATGGGCACGCCGTATTCATTTTTATTTCAGAGTGTTATTCAAAGCCAAAGCATCGATCATGTGAGCATGTGGGAGGGGTGGAGGGTACTGAACAACATACAGCAATGGAAGATAGAGCACTACTAGTCCTTGGTGCATTAGCTCACCTTTCATCCCGGGACATGGCTCTGCGGAAAAGTCTCACGGAGCCCTCTTGAGGCAAGCGAGCATTATTGTCACCATCTTCCAGATGTGGAAGTTATGGTCCAGAAAGGTTGCAAGGTGCCCGACTGGAGGCAAAACCTCGTGGTCTTCACTGCTGGCTGTCAGTGTAATTGCAGGACGGGGTGCTACCTGGGCCATAGTAGCTCTTTGGTAGCACCCTTTGACAAGATGGGAAGATGACTTGTTTTGTTTCTGTGCTGCTGCAGTTGCAGATGCTACTTCAGGATGAATAATAAGTGACCTGTTGATATCCAAATCCCCTTGAGGCTCAAATAAGGGTTTTTATGAGGATTTGAAGCCCAGGGCAGTCTGCTCACACAGTTGTTCTGGCTGTTTTTTTGGCCAGCATGGTTGGGATCACCCCATTCAGTGCCTGCAGCCCAAGTGACCTTTTAAGGCAGGGATCTTGCCTTGTGGCTAAGGGCATGACCATAGCAACAGGTTACTTGTGGGGGAGAAAAGAATGTGCTAGAGCTGTGTTGCACAGAGATGCCATTTAACAGTCCTGCTCTTCGCAGAGACAGATTGACGATTTTGTGGCAGCATAGCCACTTTGTGGTGGGAGATAGGGGTACCACGAGGCAGCTGATGATGGGAAGTGTGTTTCTTTGGGACTTCAGCCATTAGCAGCAGTTGGATCCTCCTGCATAGCGCATCCATAGCGTTAGCAGCCGGCTCTGTCTCCAGCTGCCACATTGTACATGGTTGGTAATGAGGAGGTTAGAAGATGCTGTTAGTTAGTAGCAGCATGACTTGTATTTCAAAGGTTAATTGACTGCTTTGGAGTTCCTTCTCCACACACCCCCTACACCTTGTGGTTTTCCTTTCTTCTTCCTCTTTTTTTTTTTTTTTTTTTTTTTTTTAAACCTCCCCCCCCATCTCCAGTACAATTGAGCACTCCCACAGATGGGGAAAGTCAAGTAGAAAGAGGAAGGCAATCCTTGCATTATTCTCCCAGGCAATTTCAATAAACTGGATGATTTCATTCCACATTTGTTGCAGCTGACAACTCTCTAGAGTATCCAAGAATGGGCCATGGTACTGCAGTGACCAGGCTAAACTGTCTAGTTTCCCAAGCAGGAATAATGTACTCCAAGAATATGACTTCTGCCATGCCCTTGGGGCAGCATAGAGACATGCTTTTTAGATGCAAGCCCTGTTCCAGGAGCTGCATTTCAGCTACCACTGAAAGCTAATCCTTTTTTGCCCCACAGTCAGCTTCTGTGTGTGCTTCACACACTGGTCTGAAATTATAATTGCTTCTCCTTCTGTCTGTCTCTGCTGCAGGGCCAGTTCAGCCCTGGTAAAGAGTGGTAGACTCAAATCCTTCTCATCTGTTGCTAAGGCCATGCCCCTGGCTCAGCTGTAGAGCTGTGATGTGAATTTAGGGAATGGATGAGACAAGAGCATAGTCCTGCAAGGGGAACTCAATTCCCAGAGCCCCAGGTGCCCAGTAAAGGGATAGAGTCCTGTTCATTTATCCTGGAGAGCTGCTGGCATTATCCCCGCAGACTGGTGAGCTCTTAAGTTCATCGCTGAGGACCTTTAACTGTTGTGAGTTTGGGAGGAGAGACCCCACTTGGCTTCCCAGGGAAGTTTGCAGGACTAGCTGTTGGTAATTGTAATGATTCCACATAAAAGGCTCAATTTACATCAAATGGTGCTAGAAACACTATTTTATATTCACTTCTCAAAAGAGAAGTACAAATTAATATTTGTTTCAAGCTACTGCTGCTCAAAGGGCTTTTAATTGGCTTTCTGATCCCTTACTTGTGGCGTGTTTCATTCAGAGCAGCTGTCTCTGCAGTAGGTTATAGCTGACCTTAGTGGGCACCCAGTCCATGCTGATCAGCTTAAAAGTAGTACTGGTTTTGAGTAGCACATTTTATTATTCTGGAGCAAAAGTAATTCTGTGTGATTTAAAGTAGCAACCAGCTTCTGTAGTGATGCTCTATTTTAGCATTTGTCAATTTTGGCTTGAAAAATTGGTTTGGCCTGAAAAACTCAGCACTTACCAGAAAGCAGAACAGAATCTTTCAACAGTGTTTGAAGCAAATTGCTTAAATTGCTTTTGAGTTGTGAGTCAATAAAATATTATCCTGATTTGAGATTCTGACTTTTAGCTAGCAAAACTTGTTCACTCTTTGAACTTTCTGTATGATTCAGTCTTCAGAGCTCACATGCTGGCTGGGCTTGAAGCAAACAGACTGTTTAGAAATGAGTTTTTTAGGGTAGAGCTTGGAATAGGAAAAGGAGACCAAGTCTTGGCGTTGGTTTCTAAGAAAGCAGTATTTGGTACTCTGCTTTCCTGGGACATGATCTCCATGGGACTGGCCGTTGGATCGAGGGGCAGCATTCATCTGTGCTCCGAAATCAGCCCCAGCTCTACTGAGGATGTGAAAGTTCAGCCCAATGTGTTTGTGCTTATTGCGTAATCAAGATGAGGTTAGTTCTGCCCATTACAGTTCTTTATTCTATGTACATGGACTTTGCCAGCAAGAAAGTAGGAATAAGTATTGTCACTTTGTCTCGTGCCATGAAGTTATTTAGAGGTACAAGGCAGCAAAACAGCATTGGAAGGTTGTTTCCCTTTTCAATGCACTAAATCTATTCATTTTAACCATGCACAAAGTTTCTCCTAATGCCATTATTTGACTAATTTTTATGCTGAAATAATGAAGTATCCTTGCAAAGTTTATTCCAGCTACTATCACTGAAAGCATTACTTTTATCTATATGGACAGCCACTTCTTTTTCTTTCAACTTGCTTCAGTAATACCCCACAGCAAAGAGTTCCA
The DNA here is from genome assembly GCF_028389875.1 of Rhea pennata. Taxonomy (NCBI): domain Eukaryota; kingdom Metazoa; phylum Chordata; class Aves; order Rheiformes; family Rheidae; genus Rhea; species Rhea pennata. The sequence continues at coordinate 17,094,502 of NC_084677.1, read as the reverse complement.
TAGTGTGATATTACCTTTTATGAAATGATTTACATTTGATATTTTGTATATAATTTGAAATCGAGAAAGTTAAATAACTTGCTTTGCCCACATGTTGGCTTTATCTGATTAAGTGATGACTCTCTGCTTGCCATTTTCAGGCTATGAGGTCTGTTAATATCATCATCTTCATTTTCAACCTGAAAGTAAAAGTGTATTTCTTGCTGCAAGAGATAGTGAAGGGTCTCTGCAGAACGTGAGTCCTGTCAGACCATCTAGCCTGTGTCCTGTCTTGGACAAGGCTTATGGAAAGAGAGCAGAGGTAAGCTGAACACAGAGCTGTGCTTTCCCTTTCCCCCTCCATGGTGCCAGCAGTAAGTGTGGCAGGCATTCCCCCAGCTTCTGCTTGGCAGAGAAGCTGTGTCTGTCCAACATGTGAGTTTGATCTCCTGAGCAGAGCTGAGCAATGGAGATCTGGCCTGTTCAGCCAACACTTTGTGATGACCTGAATTTTGTCTCCCCTCTCTTGGGAAAGAACACAAGGCTTTTGATCTGAGCCTGCAGCAGCTCTTGTAGGTAGAGTGTTTGCACCTGGCAGGGTGGCGTTTCATTCCCACATTAGCAGGAATTGAGGATAAGATGCACAAGAGTTGCTAATGTCGTAGCATGAATTGATGGCAAATGTTAGCGGTTGCAAGCCAGGTGTCCCGGCTCAGGGCCAGAGCACAGTCTACTGGACCTCAGCAACCTTCATGGTGAAGGGTCTAAATTGCTTTGTTCTTTGGGGAGCCTACCGTGAGTAGTGTTGATGGAGTCCTATCTCTTACTTAGTATCTTCTGTAATTTGACCAACTCCTCCACTGCTCTGTTTTCCCTCTGTTAAATTGTATATTCTTGGTGTATATATGTATATATATATATTTACCATATAAGGGAAAATGTACTCAAGATCCTTCCAGTCTTCTGCCTCCTACCAGGCAGGAGCAGCAGCTCTCCAGGGTAGAAACTGAGTTTAATAACTCATTTGGGTGCTGACATAGTGATCAGTCAGGGGAGAGTCAGGCCTCTGAAAGAGAACGACAGAGCTAGTCATGGCAAGAGGAGTTTGCAGTCTGATCTGGTTCCAATAGATGTGTTCATTACTCTAGGGAATAGCATTAGGATTCCCTGCAGAGCTGTAAGCATGTTTTAGCACCACCAATGATTCAATCCATTCCCCTCACTTATCCATCAGTTGTTCTTTATCTGTGGTATGGGATTGGCCATGTAAATCATATCTACTCTCTGCCTAAATGGCAAAGTTCTTAAGCAGGTGAATGCTAAATTACAGTAATGTACTTTGCAGCATAAGCTGGCAGATGAAGGCCCTGGACCTCTACGTAGTGTGCTGGTAATGGACTCACACCATGTCCCTAACAGTGTGTGGACCCATCAGATGCATTTTTTCCATTTGGATCACATAGCAGGTCAGCTGAGGCAGTTGCAGTGCCCTCCAAGGCTTTTGAGACTGGATCCATGAAATGCTTGTGCTTCATAGACATACATGATGGCAATCAGTAGTTGTACATAGAACATAGGCAGATTGTTTGCATTTCAAGTGGCAGGTAATACAAACCAAATGTAATGTAGCCCCAAGAATGAAAGCAGATTTTGCTTGCCAGCTGCATTTCATCAAAAAATGTGTGTAAGCTACTGTCATGGGCACCCAGTTTCAGATGTTGCACTGACGATGGCTCTAGTGTGCTCCAAGGCAGGGAGGTTTGACACAGCTGGATAGCAGGGTGTCTGCTTTCTGTGAAAGGAAACTATGACGAGGGAGTGCCTGTAACAAAGAAGGTGGCTTTTGCAAACAAAAACTGTGGCGTTGAGTTGATTCTGTGCCTTCCTGCTGGCTGTCGGCTCAATATGTGTCAGCTGGGAGTGGGTTTGGCGAGAGGGAGGTTGGCTTTGATCAGGTAAGCAGGCTCCAGGGTGAGCGTGCATTGCTCTCCAAAGCAGGCGTAGCTGGTACTCTTTTGCCTGAGAGACAGCAAGCTACAAGTTCTGGGAAGAGCTTGAGCACATGGCTCGTGGCAGCTGTGATCAGTGGCTCTGGAGAGATCATGGTGCCTGCAGGCAACACGCAGAGTCGCAGCACGGTTCCCTCCCATCAGCCTGGCTTCAGCGACAGCTTGCTGTCCTTCTAGCTGCATCCACCAAAGGCAGCTGGACTGCAGGGACAGCCACAGAGTTAGAGGAGAGCAGCAGGGGGAAAATGCAAATCCACAACAGTCAAAATGGGAGTAGGAAAATGCTTAGGCTGTGCTGCTGTGTATAAAGTTTGGACAGGAACGTGCTGCTGGAGTGATGGGAAGTGAGGGATGGCTCAGGTTTTCTCAGGAGTTCAGGATGGGAATCCAGCTGCTGGCCTAGCGAGAACACCACCTTTGCATTAGCCAGGGATGTTTGTTGGTTCTTTATGCTTCCCCAACCTGTCTGCATCCATCACCTTGTCTTCTGGGATTTTTTTGTTCCACAAGGCAAGGATTGCTTTTGTTCTGTGTGCATCCCCTGTCCTGAAAGCTTCTGTCTGAAGGTTGCAGGCAGACTCAGGTTGTACTCCACTCTATGAAAGCAGGATTATGGCCCAAAATCAAATCAGATGCTGCTGGAGAGTAATGCAATGGGGTAAGCAGAGAAGAAGGTGGGGAGGGTGGTACATGATGATACCATACCATGGACTAAGAGTGTGTATGCATTGGTGGTTCCCAAATGTTAGGAGGCAAAGGAATGGGTGATGTTTAGTTCAGCATTTTTGTCTCTTTTCAAGCAGTCCCTGTGGATGATTACTTTCTCTGGAAAATCCAGAGAATGTTGGAAATAGGAGCATTTGAGTGAGTGTTAGGAAGGTATGGAGAAGATAGTCGTGTGCACCTGAGAGGGAAGGAGGGGTTAGTGTTTGGCAGTACATATGAAAGAAGCTAAGGGCCCCAGAATAACCCTCCACATCACCTGATCCAGCCACTGCACTGCTTTGATCAGCTCTCTTCAGTTAGTCTTGGCCCTTACTGAAAGAAAATCCTGCTGATACTGTTGGAGTTGAAATGATGTTTGTTTGGTACTTCTATGTCATTCACACTCCCCCCAACTCTGGATGGGGAAAAAAAGAAAAGCAAGAGCCTGAATAATTTCCAAGAACATGAAAAATGTGGTAGGGTAGAGGGAAGATCAAAATCTGCAGAGAAGTTGAGGACTGAGTCAGCTGCAAAGATGAGATGGCAGCTTGAATAGTCTGAGCTCTGGGTGGAGGCTGAGCGCTATTGCGAAGGTGTCCTGTGCGCTGCCCTTCCCTGGGTACCTTGGTGCTGAGAGCAGAGCCGGCTCCGTTCCCATCAGCAGCCACAGGATTAAAGATACCCAGGGTAACAATCTAGCTCCTTTCTCCAGAGAAGAAGAATCACTGCAAGGAAATAAACGTGTGTTTACTGCTGCTCTCAACCTGAATTGTGAATTTGCCTCAGGTTTTAACCAGGGTTCTCCAGCTGGGACAGTGAGATTTTCCAGAATTATGAATGAGCCTTTAAGCGTCTCCTTGAAACCTCCTTCCGAATCTTTTGTTACAAGATCAGGATGCTTTTTTATAAATGATTTGGAGAGGTGGGGGGATAAAGCTGCATCTGAAAGGAGTGAGACTCTTGCACAAAAATGAGGGAGACTTGGCATGCCTGCATGCATTCTTTTAAAACTCTATTTTCGTTTGCTCTGTCTGCTTGCTGAACTTACAGCCTTAAAGACAGCCTGACTCCCAGTTTTGGAAAAACACTCTGTGCATGGGGCTTGAAGCACTCGTAGGTAAAGCTTGCTAGAGCAGAGAATCTGCCAAGTAAGAGGACAGGGGCAGGAGGACAACCTGACTTCTTTCCCAAGGTGAATATGTTTCTGGGTAGTTTTCTTCCCTGCCTGATGCCTGTACAAATAAATACCTACCTCCTCTCTCCTTGTCTTCTCCCCCATCCCCAGGCACAGATGAATCCAAAACTTTTTACCATGGCTCCCCTGGGGAAAGCAGCAAAAAAAAAGGACTTCTATTTCTTTAATATACTCCAAAGGGAATTGAGTTTCCTACAGACAGATGCTGTAGTTCTCCCTGACTCTCAGCATGACTATACATGGGCTTGTCTGTGTTTTAAAGTTAGTTTGGATTAAGGTGGTTTAAGAAGCAGAAGAGTAGTGGCCGCTCCTAAGAGTTCTACCTGTGGAGCCTTTAGGCCATGCTTGCATTTCTCATTTAAGCCTTCAGCTTTAAAAAGCTGCTAATTCCCAGCAAGAGTCTGTGACCCCTAGGGTAGATGATATGACTCCCTTGTGCTCCTGCCACACTGAATGTTTTTTTCTTTGAGCGATGGTGTTATTCTGGAGCAGGAGTGGGCACACTCAGAGCTGCTTGGAGATACCGCTGCCACTACAGCTGGGGGATCCCAACATCGGTGTGCCTCGCATGACGACAGGGCTTCCCTCGATCCGAATCTGGACTCTCCCATCAGGGAGGGGTCCGCAGAGATTAGTGATTGGACCAGGGAAGCAAACATCTGCCTCTGTGTCCCCAGGAGCCCCTTCTTCTCAGGGCTGTCCAGAGGCCAGGCAGAAACTTCACAGCTCCAGCCTGCTCCAAATCTAATCAATAAGTAAATCAAACCACAGAGAGCTGCTCAGTATGGAAGAGAATCAGAGTTTTTCTTTTACTGGTGAACAGTTCAGAGCCAAAACATCAACCGTGTCAGCATTGTTCCTCTCTGATCACTGCTGCCTGAGAGTGCAAACAGCTACAAGCCATTTGTGTGAATTAGTTTCAGCCAGAGCCTCAGAAAGCAGCATGGGTTGCCAGGCAATTATCTCCTTGCAAGTGGCCTGTGTTACAGGGGCCATATTGCAGGAGATATCTCACTTGTTCTAAGGTCTCTTGAAGCTGCCAAGATAGGAGATCAGCATCTTGAATATCTTAAGGCAAAACTACTAGTGCAGCCCTTTGGAGTGCTGGCAGGTGTCAACTGATACGTGAGCCAATGTGCAAGGAACTGGACTGCAAGGCATGAAAGTGCAGGGGGATTAAATGCCAGAAATTGCAGCTTGCCCTGGGGAATATTAGGAGCTGAGGATACCTCTGAGAGCCCAAAGATTCAGGGGTGAGTGAAGGAATGGCTCCCCACAGCCCACCAAAACACTTTGCAAAGTATCCAAAAGAGCACTCCCCTTCCTCTTTTTCCTCTCTCTTGTTTTTCCCTGGCAAGGTCCCCTCTTAAAGTGCTGCCGGAATCTGCCATCATTCAGGCTGCAATTACGTTAGGCACATCCTTCCTCCCCGCTGCCAGAGCACAGCAGTTACCCCCAAAGTAGCAGGACGTGCTGCTCGGCTGAGGACATGTCTGTGCTGCCTCCTTCCTCGGGCACAGATTCTCCCTGATCCTGAGACTACGTTTAACCTGGGAGGGAGTGATGGACAGGCAGGCTGAGGCCAACAGACAGATATTGACCCTGCGGCTAACAGTGCAGCAGACATTTCCTACCTGGGCTTGCAGAAGTCCTTTTGTGTTTCAGAAATGATTCAGTGTTATGGATTTCCTCCTGCTCCTCCTTCTCCCCTCGTTTCTGCTAGTCGGTGTGTAATAGCAAGGGCTTCATGCATATTTGATCTTTTTTTAACTATAGCATGAAATCTGAATGCTGTATTTATGGCTGCAGCTGTCACTCCTCTGAAAGCATACACTAAAATGAAGATTAACAAGTTTGGGCTCTCGGGAAAGCATGTAAAACAGTGTGTTGTGGAGGACTTTGTGTCATCACATGGGAGTGAAGAACAGAGCAGTATTTTCTGAGTTTCTCCAGGCTGGGGTTATTTATCATCATCTGAAGCAAATGCTTTCCTCATTCTGTGCCTTGGTTTGAAATTCTCGAAACCCCAAATCAAATTCTTTTTATCCATGTACAATAGACACAAAGTACAGGATAAAGAGCCCAAGGGGATGGTTTAATAGTTGAAGAATCAGGTTGGCGCTAGGCAGGCTCGAGGCAGCCATATGTTCAAATCCCCGGGGCGGCCCCTCACCGGGAGGCAGACAGCGCTCCATACCATTTATTGTGCGTTCACTTCGAAACAGATGTCCTGATTACCCGGGGTGGAGGAAGAGCTGCTCTGCCTCCCTTTCAAGGAGCAAGGGCCACTGCCCCGTTCAGTCGCCCCCGCCACCTTTGCACTGTTTCTGAGCGCTTCCTTTCCTGTGAGTGGGTGGGCTGAAGTTTGAAGCTGTGCTTTGCTGATTTTTAATAGAGAGTTGATCAAATAAGGCCAGACAGCTTTTGGGTTGTGTTTGAACAGCACTTTGGCCTGAAAAGAATAGCATATATTTGGTATAGCGTACTCGGTGTAGAAGTTCTTGTTGGAGTCTCAGAGTTCCTGGCTGTCTCTCTCCTAACTGTGGGTGCGGTGCTCGCATTTGGGCTCTGTGCAGCTCCGGGTAGTTGCGTCAACGTGAGAAGTGACGTTGAAGCCGTACCTGCAGGCCTTTTGGTGACTCTCCATGCCGGCGAGAGCAGAGCGGAGTCAAGCAGGAACGTGCCCGGGTGCGTAGGGAGTCTGGCGTTGGAGCGGACAGGACTGCATGGATGGCATCGCAACGTGAAAGCTTCATCTAATGATGGAAACGGTGAAGCCATCAAGATTGATGGCGCCAGGGTGTGGGAGAATTCAGACGTATTTCTAGTAATCATATCCTTCCTGTTGTGCGTTGCTTTTGCTTTTAAGATTCTAAAATAGACTGTGTAGGAAGTTGCAAGATTTGGAGTCCTCTGCCCAGTTTCGCAGATTGAGGAGACGGAGGCTGCTCTGAGAGGCAGCCAACGCGGCGCGTTTCAGCGATGCAAACGGTTCCCCGCGCAATGATAGTTTCTGCTTGGTCGACCATTGCCTGCCTTTCTCTCCCCATCACGTTCGCACCGTAAGGAATCCGGGCAGACTGTCCTCTCCTGTTGTAATGCCCCATTGCCTGCAGTTAATTAAACTCTAGGTGACAGTCAATGCAGCGTGTCGATTCAGTTAGTGCCTGGCAGCCAAAGCTGTAACTTCCCCCTGGTGTCCATGGCTCTGAGTAAGCACTCGTATTGTATATCTCTAATTCAGTTCTCACACTTCTCTCACTCTGCATTTGCTGCTCACTCGAGTTCTTGCTGTGCCAAGTTCAGCACCCAGAAGGTGCCAATCCTTTTTTTTTTTTTCTTTTTTTTTTTTTTTTTAAGTGTCTCCATAGAAACCACTTTGGAGTTCCCCAGTGCTGGGCTTGCACAAATTCAAACAGAGCTAATGTAATGGTTCAGTTTGATCACGTTTCAGACTACAGTCAGTAGGAAGGAAGGTGCATTTCAGTGATAAAGTCAGGGAGAAAAGCAGGGGAAGTTCTCAAAGGCAGAGATGCAGCAGAATTTTCTGTTATATCAGCCCAGGGTAAAGCTTTCATAATAGCACAAAGTTTATCTGAAGTTTGTTTGGAGGGAAACATGCATATTTTCTGCTCTTGAACAAAAATTTAGGTAAAAACCCTTCCTAGGATGATAGCTGTTTACGTACAAAAATGTTTTTTTTTATGTGGAAATTCACTTTTTCACCTTGTTAACACAACTGCCTCTTGGTTTAACCTCTCTTAAAAGGTTAAAATGCATGCAGATTAGTGTACTTTTGATGTCTGAGCTAATGAAGTCCCGAGCCTCCTCTGCTCTCTTAGTTTTAGAGCCTGGGTCTGGAGATAGAGGCTCAGCTCTGCTCTGAAGTAGCCAGGATTGGGCCCAGGGTGGCTTCCCACTGTCTGACAGAGGCCGTTCGGAGCCTAGCTCGCGTGGTTGGGTAGCAGAGCCCGAGACTGGAGGATGCCTTCGTCTAGTAACTCGGGCTTCTCTCTCTTTTGCACACCCCGCTAAGGCAAATTTTAGATGGGAATGAACTCTGAGAAATGGGGGGGGGGGGGGGGGGGGATCATTAGACGGTACAGAAGGAAACTCCTTGCTGCGCTCAGATGTCCAAAGGTTGGAATGGTTTAACAGCACCAGTTCAGGTCCGTGGTCACCAAGGCAATCGCTCATCACCATGGAAACAATTGCCACCTTCTCAACCACCAGCATTTGAGCAAGTCCTGATGCTTAGCAAATAATTTCCTGAGATCCACTGTGAATCCCATCCCTTGACACATGTTGGGAGTAAGGAATAAAATAATTTGACAGCTTTCAGCCCGGTCCATCTGTTTTGAAAACACAAAAGAGAATTTCCACCAGGGCGGAAACGTTTGTGAGCTTGGTTGCTTTCTCAAGTGCTTGCTGTTTGCACGTGGTCAGTGCTTTGCCAGTTTATTAAAGCTGCTATGCTGGAGACTGCATCTAAAGTCTCTCTCGCTCCTGCTCTCTGCAAATAAAACCTCGTGTTGACCGTTTCATATTAAAACTGACGTAGCTGTTCAGAGGATATGGATCAATATTGCTTTTTCCTGGCATCGCCTCTTTGACAGGGTGGGTTGCTCTTCTCCGGGACAGGGAGCTGCATCACGGCCTGAGAGGCGGATGTAGCCGCAAGGTCCTGCTGGAGCAGGGGGCCTTGCAGCCCTTCCCAAGCTCCTGCTCCCTGTGGCTCCTGCTGGCCAGAGGCATGACAGACATGAAATGCTGCCTGGAGGAAAACTCCAGGCGTGGCACGAAGGAAAGTTGCAAATGAAATCTGGGGTATTTTGTTTGAACTGTTGCTCTCCTTGACAGATTTTCCGCAGGTGAAAGGGTGATGGTGGGCAGTGGGCAGCAGAGCCGTGTGGTCGGCAGTGCTGCAGGGTGGCCGACCAGTGCCCCAGCGTTGTTGTGGGAGAGCAGGAGATGCAGTGAGCCACCTCTCCTCTTTGCCCAGGGGAGTTCCTCCACGCAGCAGAGAGATTGGGACGGGGCATCATGTCAAAGTAGTGCAGAGGATAACACAGCTTGCGCAGAGCGTGAAGGCCAGGCCCAGCCCTCGTGATAAAAATCTACCATTCATGTGTGCAGCCAGTTCTGAGTATGGCTCAAGGGAGGTAGTAGATGATGGTCCCATCCTTGACCTGAGAATAGGCAGCCACCTGGCTCCCAGCATAAACTCATGAACTGTGATGCCAAAGGCAGGTTCCCCTGGTGGTGATGGGCTCTGGACTCCTCTGGGCTAGAAGGTTCACCCAAACCAGGCATTTTCCATGTTGAAATTGCTGGGAAATGATAAATAAGGGGTCGTGTGCTGCCTCTTTTACCTTTGTTTTTTTCTGCCTCACAACTCCACTTGAAATAACAGCAGTGCATAATTGCATCGTTTTGCCACTCACAGCATCAGTGCTGATGATTTGAGAGGTGTTATTATTGTTGCTATTAGCAGTGTAATTACTGTTAGCATGACAGTCCTCTTTGCCCAATGCACACAAGCTGAACTAACAACCTCCCAAACCAAATGCATCCACTCCAGCAGCTTGGGGAGAGAGTCTCAGGTGCTCAGCAGTCCTGCACCTTTTGAGGGTCGACACAGCAGCCTTGTAGTACTTCTGGATTACAATAGTTTTAATTAGCGCTTCTGTTATTAGTGCTATTATAACTGCTATTTTGCTATTTTAGCAGTGATTTTATTTCATTATATTAAAAAGAAAATTTTAGTCATTCCATTTACTGTATCATTTTCTTCCCATATCAACAGAAACATGACACACATCTGGGGCATGCTTAGGGCTGAGGCGTGGCTCGTGCAAAATGAGTAAGAAATGCTATGAAAAGCCACCTTCTTATTTTCAAGTATTGCTTTCTGGATTTGTGTGTTCTTCCTCTATTATTAGATATAAATATTGCAAGAAAAACCCATTGCAAAGCCAGCGCAGTGTTTTTTTCAGTGAATTTTGTTCCTTCGTCATCTCTGAATATTAGTGGTAGTTTTATATAATTTCACTTCATGTTTCTTTTTGTCAAGAAGTTGAAAAGGTGGAAGCATTTGGCTGCCTTCAAACTCTGGCAGTTTGACTGAAGTCAAGGAATCCTCCCAGCTGAAAATCCAGTAGTTTTCGGTAATATCCAAAGAGCTGATGTGAGGAAGGGCGAGAGTTGCTGAGCACTTCCACTAGTTCATGCTCACATTCAGTAATTCTCAGCTTTTGCTTCGTGCCTTGTCTGAGGTACATCACCGCGCTGAAGGATAGCTTTGGCTTGCGCTTTCTTTACTTACCTCTTGCCTCCTTTCCTACCTTAGCCGAGCAATGTGCTGTCATCTCGAGGAGCAAGTAGAAGGTGACTCTAGTTATTTTTAAATTTCTTGTCTTGAATGGCCACACTACACTTGCACAGAAACTAAAATGGGGCAGTGGGCCTCCTAACACAGCTCATTCCCTTGTTTCTGGCAGAAATGTCCATGTTGCGTTGCTCACCACTCTTCCTCCTACTCTGATGCAGGCCGGTATTGAAGCCGCAGGTGAAAGACCAGGACCTGGCAGCCTTGCCTTGCCAGGCACAACAGCACTTGCTGCAGGCTGGTGGCAAGAACAAACTGTAGTTTTTTACCTTCTCGTCTTTGCTCTTTCTTTTGATCGCTGTGGATGGTTTTAATTGTCACTTTAACATGATGCTCATAGCTAAGAAGGATGTACCGATAAGTCATTTCCAAGAACAGTGTCGCAGCTCTAAAGCTCACCATCTGCCTGTTTCAGCCGCAGGCTGCAGCACCCTGAGCTGTGCACAACGTTGTGTTCTCAGGATAACAGTTGTTGTGGGTTGTAACAATTTCTAGCGTTGCTTTGAGTTTGTTAGAGGAGGAGGAAAGGTGGATTTCCCCTGAATTTATTTTACTGGCACCTAGCTTATGTCTGTAAGATGCACAGCAGTGAGGAGAGGAGTTGCTACGTGTATTGCGCATGTGGATTTGCACATAATCATTTCCAGGCTGATGAAGCTATTGACTCTGTAAGCTCCTCAGGAGTGTTTCTGGAAGCTGCAGAGGAACTGCATCAAAACTGAGTCTATACCAAGCTCAGTCTTGTCTTGGAGGAGAAGGGCTGGAGGTTCCCCTAACTGTGTTGTCCCCACAGAATGGCCCTGCAAATTGAGCTTGGTCAGTTTATGAAAGAAATGACAATATGCAACTACCCGAACTAGCAGTGGCCTGGATTCTGACAACTCACGTGCTCTTTTCCATCCAATATCACAAAAATCACAGCAGATGGGGCTCACCTCACCTAGTCCATTCTCTTGCTCCAAAGCAGGATCAGCTCTTCCTACCTGCTTATAAGTGGTTTCGTGTATTCCAAGACACCTGCAGAAGGTGGGTATCCTTGGCTGTTGAAAGTCTGCACATCCCAAAGGGAATCTCTTGAAGAACTGATGGTACCCAGATTTTTGAAACATGGTCAGGATCATGTAACAACCTAGACAGTTAGTTATAATAAAGCTAGGAGTTAGGAAAGGTCTCAGGAATCATGATGTTTGGTGTCTCATTGTAGACACTTCCCTTGGTGACCCAAGAATCGAGATTCTTATGCTCTCTTTGGTAGACAACACCCTGCTGTTATGCAAGATGCACCACCAAATTTTCTCTTGCTGTCCACCCTACTTTTTTGTTTTCTTTGGTCCACCCCAAGATCCTTGAACCTCTGCAGAAAGTCATCATCATCTTTCCTTCTTCCACTGAGTGCTCAGAGGTTAAATACAACAGATTGCTCAAACTTTTCTGAAGAGTTATCCTCTCCTTGAACTTATTTCCCCATCAGCCCACTTCATAGGGCTTAAAAGATGACTAAGTCAAGGTTTGTGTGAGCTGTAGACTAAACATTTCCCCATCTTGCTCTTCCCATCAGCAGCCCTCTCTCATGTTTTCATGATGTGCCTCATCTCCTAATACCAGTACATAACCCGCAGATCACGAATACACATTTTTCAAAGAGACTCTCTATAAAGGTCTATTAGCAGGGGATGAGTAATGGCTTGACAAAATAGATTTAAGTGGCCCCTTCTGAATCATCTTGGCAGTAATAGGGAGTGTGTGTCCATTTTTTGATTAAATATTTCCAGTGCCATTAGCTTGGGTGAAGTAAACAACTTCTATTGAGTTTGCCCACTAATGACAACCCAAAGGCCTTTGATCTCTCTGTTATCAGAGAGCCATCCTATTGCTTGGATGTGGGAAAAGATAATGTAATCATAGCTAAAGGTGCCTCTTGCAGAACAATCAAAGAGCTTGGAAACAGTTCTTTATTCTATCATTCTTCATGCTCCTGCCACCTTTAATGAACACGGCCAGATCCTGCTGTGATTGGCATCCTGTGACTGCAGAGTCTCTGGGCCCAGTTAGAAATAGGCTCTGCAGCTGCCTTATGTCTGCGTCTGCAAAAGTTGAGGGATGATATTGCAGAGTTGTACTGAGGAACTTCCTTGCTGCTGTTCAATTTCTGCTCCTCCGGAGTTACGAAATATCATGCATCCCAGTTCCAAATTCAGAAACAAAACAGAAATCTGTTGCATCAGATTAAAACTCCAAACTTATGCAGGGTGAATATATTGGTGTATTTGTATGGCTAGTGGTGGGATCATGTATTTGCATGAATATATGCAATTATAAATGGCTACAAGATTTTTGCAAAGAAAGTCAGTCTTGATTTATTTTGCAGAAGCTGGGCAGGGCCTCTTTTCATTTCAGATGGGCTGTAGCATACTTCAGTGTTCTTCCTGTCTATCATTTTATAGCAAGCCTCACAATATTCAGTGCTTTTTCTTTAATTCTTTAACTGGAATCCTATGACTCAGTATGCATCAAAAAGGAAAACATAGTCTCTAGCTCTTCTTTCTAGTTGATGGTTCACAATGCAAGATATATTCAATCGGAATATTAAAGGAAAAAATGCAAAAAATAAATAAGTATTCATGATGCATCATTTTCTTAAAAAAAAAAAAAAAAAGTATACTCTGTGATTAGCCAGCAAAGCAGATTCTGTTGGTCAGACTGATTTTTCACCAGTTGGTATTGACTTCAGTACAGACAGTGGTTGAGACCCCTTTGCAAGGGGCAAGACTGACTCCTTGAGTGACTGTAATTTTTTTATCGATATGGATAAGCAAACTAGATTGGATGAGATTCAACAGAGGCCTTGCAAAGAGATGTCACACCTCACAGATCTACTGGTTCTTTGAAGGAGTCACCCAGCATATGGATAGGAATGATTCAGTCCATATAATTCCCATGGCTTTCCATCAGGCACTCTTAGAGGAACTAAACTGTTGGGGTGAGATGAAACTCTGCTCGTAGGGAGAAGCCACCTCATATTTAACAGCTGCTCAAGAGAGAAGAGGGAAGGATCAAAAGAGCAGGTCCATTTCTGAACTGGTGGGTGGTTTCCCAGCTCGCTGTGGTCCACATACCACGTGGGTTCTCACAGATGAGGCACCAGCCATGGCATTTCTATGAGCAAAGGGCTGATCTGCAGCTTGCCAAGCACTGGGCTCACTCTGAACAGGCAGTTCCTCGCTTGTGCTTGGCATAGGAGGAATGATTCAGCCTTTGCTCCCCTCAGCACAGTCATCTTTACGGTTTTCTCCTTTTTTTTCTGTGAAACTAATCTCAGTGTACAACAGAGGTGACCAGTTCATGGAATATATGCTCAAGCATCTGCCCCCAGAAGAGCTGTTGCAGTGCTCTCGGTGTATTGCTGCAAGCATTCAGCCTTGGTTGTTATCTGGAGACGTCATTCCTTCCTCCTGAGACTTCTTATTTAATAACCAAACCTTTTGGCCTTGTTTTGGGGGTTATTCTTATTTTTATTTTAAGGCTTATTTTTTCAGCCATCTGTCAGACTATGTGAGCCTCCATCAAGATATAATCTGCCTGGTTTTCAAGAATAGAAGCTTTAGTTCTGCAACTAGTGATAGTGTTTCAGATTACTTGCCCAGGTCCGTTCTTCCTGAAGGTGGAGAAGACAGCAGTTGATCTAATTCAGCTTGGCATTTACGCCAGTTGAAATGAGATTGCATTTTGCTGAATGAAACTGAGAAATGAGAAGGTAATGCTGCAAAGCATAGATACGTCATGCCACATGGGACATCCTGCCTGGGAAGCTTCCGAGGGAAGCTACAGAGAGGAGCTGATTATCCCAGAAAACAAACTCTCTGATTCCTAGCTCTAGTTGCAAGAGATAGAACTGTGGCAGCCAATGCTTCTTCTACAGAAAAAAATCCAAGTCAAAAATCAGCACCGTTTGAGCTTGAAGGGTTTACACAAAAACTCCAGAGGATATACTGAGTTTGGTATGTTGTCACTGCTGGGTATCATTGACTCTAGTGGCATTTTTTTTGAACATCAGGATACATTGCACTTATATGCTTCTTGCAGTTGTCCACCAATGCCATCTTTGCAGCTCCACGAAGGAGCAGCACGTTTTGCATTCACCTGGCTGCAGTGTTCGTATCCAGTTGTGTCAGTAATTATTAACAGTGACTTTCATGCCACTGAGCAGAGAGGTAAAAGCAATTCCACAGAGCATTAGGAGATCAAGTAGGTCAATTGAAAGTAAGAAAAATTACCATCAGCTATCTTCAATTAAACTGTTATCGCTCCACATGAAGGATCCCATTTAGAGGAAGGCATAAAACCTGAGAGTTGAGATGAATGAGAGTAAGTTCTCCGTTTTTAATTCCAAAGCCAGAGTGAGAACATTCATCAATAGGCACGAGGAGGGGATTTCTCTCTCTCCTCTACTTTCCAGCCTACTTTGAATTAGGGCCTCTTGGGGAATCTTTCAAAAAACTTTTTTTCCTCAGAAAGCACAAACTTATTGAAGCTTTTTGTAGAGACATTAGTGGCAGCTAGACCCTCCTTGCGAGAGGCTCTTGGCTCCAAGAGGATGTAGGGCCTAACTACCAAAAGCAGAGCAGATGGCTCCTCGAAATAGCAGGCATCATAGTGGCAGGGCAGTCCTCTAGGAGCTATGGCATCCTGAAATTGAATTTAAGACAGTAAGAATCTTATGCTGTAGTCAATAAGCTACTTCAAAGTAGTTTACAAGGAAAATATTTCCAAGTGCAGAAATTCAAAGGCCACTTGCATTATTCTTTGAATTTTTTTAAAAAGTTCAAATTAAGAATGAAGAATGGAGAAGAGGAAAGAAGCCAAGTCTTAAGTTGCTTTGAGCATTTTTTCTGTAGACGTATCAGAATTATCAAGTTTGGTCTTTGACAAGCAAAAAAGGAGGAAAAAAAATAAAGGTCAAAATGTAGTTTTTACATTTGCTGGCTGTCTTTGGAGGTCACTTATGTTCCCTGACAGCTCTTTGCTTCAGCTGCAAGCTTCTGACTGTTCCAATTCCCTTAGAGAGGGCCTTTTCCAAAGTGCTTAATAGACATTAGAACTAAATAACAATAAATAAAAACAAGCATACAGCTTGCAGAGTTTAAAACAAGCTTGTCTCTTCTGCATAAAACTACTGCAGGACTGAGTCTATGCTGGTGAGATTCCACAGTTTCCCTCCCTCTCCTGCCTTTGCGCCGTAGGATGTATCAATGTTTGGTACTGCAGTTTAGCCACACCACACACTTGTGGTGTGACTACTAGTGCGTGAAGCTTGTTTGACGTCCCGTTCGAGCCAGTACTGCTTTTACCAGAGCCTGAAGTTACTCTCAAAGCACGTGAGGCTGAACACCCAAGTTCTCATTCAGGTATGAAGTTTGCTGCTGGCCTGTAGTGCCTTGGGCTTCTTTATTCCATGATTTCAGGTGCACGCAGTTGCCTTCAGCTGCACACCAGGCTGGGGAGCACCTGCAGCAGCCTCCTTTCAGCATCATTTCTGCATCCTGCAGTGTAAATCTGCAGGGACAACGTGTCCCATGCCAAAAAGTGATGTTTTTCAGGTATCATCCTGGGCCTTTCCAGTATTATTCTTGTTCCAGTCACGTAGAGCCTGTAACGCTTGAGGGAGGCAGGAGAGCCCCCCTTTTCCCAGGTAATAAATACCTGCTGTGCTTGAGGGGAAAAGACCAACCCCCGAAAAAGGGCTCGGAAGGCCTCCAAACTCATTCCGAATGGCCGATTACATTGTCCTGGACAGGATAGTAAGCGCGAGCCTCGCTGGCACTCAAAGTGACAGGTTCCTCTTTGTGCTCCATTAACCATTTAATTAACTTGAGGTTGGGCCTGTCCCAGGCCATGACTGGTTGCTGGGCTGACTTCAGAGGGACCTGTGCTTGTGCCCAGGAGAGGTCAGTTAGCTGGAATGAGGGCTGAAATGCCCATGATGTGACAGTTAATTATAGCTCCTGGCCTGTGAAAAGCTTACAGGAGGAGACAAGGGTTCCTCTTTGGTTTGGTTTGCTGTGGGGAAAGAGTGAGGGCCAGAAGTTGGTATCTGACGCAAGTTTTCAAGGGAACAAGAGTACCAGAAATGCAGCTGAGGGTCTCAAATATCTGTAAAGCTTGAACTCATAGGAGAGCAAGGATTTGGGGGTGACTCTGGATGCAGTTGAGCTGTTGTGCACTGGGAGGAGGGAACCACCTGGTGCCAGGAGGGCTGGGACAAAGCTGCCACCTCCAAGGACAGGTATGAAGAGAAAGGGGCTGAGGGACAGAGATCCCTGCACTTACATGCTGGGTTAAACCCAGCCTCCAGCAATCCCAGGCAATGTTTTACCCAGCTCCTCATCCTGTATTTGGAAGGCACCCAGGCATCCGGGGCCACAGACTAATGCTCACTGCCTAGTATACTAAGAGTTTGGTTGTAATATTAGTATTATACATGTACATCCACCACATGTTCTAGTTTTCTGCAAAAAGTTAAAGGAATATTTTGTAATGCTGAGCTCTCTTTAGCAATTTCATTGATTTGCTCCCCTCCTGTGGTGCTAGTGCTTCAAACCCATTTAAGCTATTTTCCACAAATTTTGAACAATATTTCTTATTTAAAAAATTCTAATCCCTCCCAAATCATCACTTTAATCTGTCCCAGAAAACTGGCTTTTATCTTGCGATTGCTTTCACAGTGGCACATAAACCCAAAAAACGTAATATGGAGTCCAGTAATCCATCAGTTAAACAGATTAGTTATGTAGCAGGCGGTATGGCACAGCAAGTAAAGCAAGCAGGCTTTAATCCCCCTGCTTGGAGCAAAAAGCAACTCAAAGATAGTGCCAGGGCCTGCAGTCGGTGTGCTCTGGGAATGCCCGGCAGCTCCTTCTGCGTCGCAAGTCTCCTAGCAGCGACGGACCCCGGAGGGTCGCTGCTCACCGTGTCTGCGTGCTCCTGCCGGCTCAGGAAGCACTGGGTGAAACAGTGAACCGTGAGACTCCTCTCAGCTGTGAGAGGAGGAGATGCGTCATGGTTGCTATCAGTTTGCATAATTTTCATGAGGCTCTCTCCTTTTCGCAGCTGGTGACGCTGCGACAGAGGCTGCCGGTGTCCAGGTATCACCTGTCTATGGGTATGGCGTGCAGAGACGGCACTTCGAAAAGCCGTCAGCGTGCCTGCGTGAACATCTCTCTGATCAGTTCTGTGGTCTGGCAGTGCCGGGAGGAAGGTGGAAATCTTTGAGCTCCTGTCCTCACTCTGACCATGGCTCATCGAGTGAATTGAATCTCAAACTCCCCCAAACTAGGTTTCTTTTCAACAGGGTGGAGCAGGGTCTTCCTATCTTGTTACCATAGATCAGACACAGAGCCGGAGCTGACACCGCTGGCTGGCCCTTGGTGAAGGGGGCTCGTATTCAAAAGGAGACTATGCACAAATGCCGTGTGGGGAGAGTCCTTGCAGCTAAAACTGTTCTTCCTGAGTGTTTTTCCGTGTTTGCTTGTTATTGCATCTTTGCTAGGAAGTATCAGGCACTGCTGGGCAATCCCTCCGTTAGACTCTGTGCACAGCTTGCAAGTGCGTTTGCAACCTATGAACATACTTAAAAAGAAAGCTGTGTAATGCTGGGTGGATTATCCAGTGTTGCACTAATTACCACAGTTTGGGTTTGTTAATCCAAACAGTTGCGGTTTTGGGAATTTCCTTCCCTCCCTCACCTTATTGTAATTAGTTTGCAGACTTTCTCCCCTGCGCCGTGCCCTTTTTTTTTTTTTTTTCTGTGAAATGAGGATGATGCTAGAGACTGTAGACAGGTGAAATGCATTGCAAGGGAATACCTGGTTACTGGAAAATGACAACTCTCAAAAACGGGGTGAAGAGAGAAAATAAGGATTGTCCAGAAGCAAAGCACAAATTGACAGTTCGTTATGTCTCCTCTTCCTGGTCAGAGTCCCTGCAGACCGAGCTTAAAATATAAAGCAGAAAAGCCAACATAAACAAGTGCTCAAAATCCCATTGACAGCTTTAGGCCTAGGACTAGAGAAAAAACAACACAAGTGCAAAGGATGTTTATGAGACTAAATGTTCTGAATTTGTTTACCACTCCTCTGCATCTCTGCCAGCCTCAGCTTCCCCTGTTCAGGAGGAATCAAATGGCTGCTTTGGGCTCAGGGGAGGTTGCGAAGCCAAGCTCATCTTTTACTCTGGGAACTTCCTTCCCTTCCAGGTCCTTCCCACTCGTTCAGCGGGAGGCACCAGGTGTCTAACAGCCCTTTGCCGCTGTGATGGAGGCATGATTATTTATTCTCGATGTCAGAGCACAAAGGTGCCCTGGCCAAGGCCGGCTGCTGTCCTGCTGAGGACTGAGCATAAGCTGCATAAAAGGGGTTTTTGTGGATGCAGCAGTCGAGAGAGACAAGGTGGAAAATAGACAAGAGCGGAAAGAGAAGCACAAAGAGATAAAATGACTTGCATGAAGGAATCTAGTAATTCAATTGCACAAGGAGAAGCTAAAGTTGTAAAGTCCTACTCCCATTCTTCATCCGCTGCTCGTAGGGGCCATCAATAACGTGGCCATTGTGGGTTTCTTCTTTATTGAATCGCTCTGCGCTTTCTAATTCCAGGAAGGCTCTGGGTTGTGCTAGCTCCGTCTTGCTGAAACCAGAAGTATCAGATTCTCAGAAAGAGAGTAGTCTTCCAAGGTTTTCAGACCCAAACTATTTAGAAAAGGATTTTTTGTCTGTTTATCTGAACTCAGAATGAACCACTGAACATTTGAGGTTTGTCCCTAATAAAAACACGGTTTTGAATCACTGAAATATTCTGCAGTATAAATATGGCCTTCAAAGCGAGCAGAGGTGGTTGTGCTTTCCTGGGACATGTTTTGCCTGGAGTCAAGGCTAATTGTTACTTTGAACTTTTATTCAAGGATGCTGAAATCTTGCAAATTGATCCCATACAGTTTCTGCCCTTTTCTTGAATGGTGGGAAACTTGCTGTTTCTCCTGCAAAAAAAAGCAGGAAGATTTATTTCAATCTCAAATCTATAAAATTTGTATCCAGATCGGAACCCTTTTCCAAACGCTGTCTCAGACTGGGTTGGTAGAACAGTTAAACTGCTCTCTGTGGCCGTTTTTGCTGACTGTCTCCTGGGATGGCAATTCCCATTGCAGCCTCCATGCGTGGCACTGTGGACCGAGCGACAGCGTTGCCCACCATCCCTTGCACTGCATCTGGTGTAGACATTCCTGGGTGTTTCCTGGCCTCCTGCAAAGCCACCTGCATGCCGTTTGGCCATGCTCTGTTTGGCCTCTTCTGTCTTGTAAACCTGGACTAATATCAAGGTCAAACATAGCAGCAGATGTGGAGTTATCCAAAGCTGTTGCTCTCTCGCCATGCTTTGCAAAAGAACTTTTCACTGATGCACACAGTTTGAAGCCCTAAAGGGCAGAAATAGTTTCCTTGTCTGAGTTCTTAGGGTTTAAAAAAATGGTTTCCTCCCTCATTTGACAAAAGGGAAAGCAGTACCACTTTGGAAATACTCTGCATCATTTTGATACCAACCTTTGGTTTGTTGACTTTCCTTTGCTAGAAAGGAAGGTGCATTTCTCAACACAACTTCAAGTGAAAAACCTGAAATTTGCTTTTCTGAGAAGGTCAAAACAAGACATCACAACAATTTTAAAGCTTTGTTGCAACTTCATTTTCTTCCAGCCAGCAAGTCTGATGAAAATAATGCTTGCCATGAAAAGTTTTGTTTTCAGCAAATCAACATTTTGTTTTTCCCAGAGATAAGGGCTCCTGGAAGAATTCCTGCTCTGGAGTTGGCTTGAATTTGAACAAAACAACAGTGTCTCCTAGTGGCTGAGGCCTCTTCCAGAGGGATGGCCAAATCCATCTTAGCTTTCAAGTGTCTTTTCCTTGACCCTCCTCTTAGATCTTTGCTCATCCTGGAGCGCAAGAAGTAGGAAATGAATTGTGCTCTGAGCAACGAACCATTTCATAAGCCATAAAAATATCTATGGCAGGCTGTTTTCTAGGCTCCAGTTGGTGCTGAAAGAAAGTAATTACATTTGAAGGCAGTATCACTGGATGCTTGCCTCATCTGCTGTTTGGCTTCCACTCTAATAACACAAGAGCTCACATCAGCAGCTTAGCCAGCATGCAGGGCTATCCATCCTTGTCTTTGCCCAGTGGGTCCTGCCTTCTCGTCACTGCGGGATTACAGTCTGAACAGCTCTCGTTACAGCCGTCCTTGTCACCAAATTAGTTCTATCTAACACCAAACATGAGCAATAAAGGATAACGACGATCTTGTCTGAAGCACGATTGGCTTTGCAGTGTCAGCTAGCTGTCCCTCAGCCTTGCTACCTTGCTCAATCTGCTGGATCGGCTTCTCATTATAGCTGTTGGTGATCTCATCAGTGCCATCTCCTTGTCCTCTCTTTTCCTTCTTCCTCATGCCCTTTCTCTTGAGAGGTCACTGCAGCTTTTTCCTTAACTCTGTGATCTCATATATGAAGCAAAACTCCTGACCTTGGAGAGTAAGCAATAAGGACCCCAAATTGTCAAAGGAAATTGGCAAAACAATTCAAGCAGCAATACTGACAGATTGACCAGTTGCAACCCCAAGTGTTCAACAGGCTGCAAAAAATCATGATGTTGGCTTATAAAGTATGGGATTTTAAAGAATAACAACTTACAAATTCTTCTCACTTGCCTGAAGGTGTTTTTAAGCTTGTCAAGCTCAGGCTTTCTAGGCTGGATGCTAACTTTTTGGTGATGATTCCCAAGTTTGTCTTGTCAAATTCACATGACTCCAAGTTTAGAGATTTTAAAAAGATCGCCAGCTCTCCTCCTTTTCATGCTAGGTTGTGACTCTTGGCAGCACAACCTGGCAAAAGCAAGGAGAACGTGTGGACTGCTGTATTGGCTTCAGAGACAACGGATGTGTTGCAGGCTACAAGGTGCGCTAGGAAGCAAGGGATGTATTCCCTATGTTTCCCAGCAGACATAGTGCTGCACAACTGTCCTGTCCCTTTGAAGCTGCTCGAGCTGCAGATTCATTGCTGGTGGTTACGTCATTAATTCCCCAGGCTCAGCACACTCGCAAGTCCTGCAGCCATCCCCAGCCTGGAGCAAACACCCTGTCCCGAGGAGGCCTCAGCCTGCTGCTGGGAGGGAGGCAGGAATTTAGCAAGTTGTTTTGCTTCTTGTCAAGAATGCTCTTGCATAACCCCGACCGAGGAGAGAGACTGCGAGTGTGCCAGCCGCATGCTGCTTGACAAACAGCTCAGGTTCACTGAGAGCACCGTACCCCATCCGTCCTGCTGCTTACAGTGCAACAGGGACTAGGGAGCTGGGGGACTATTTCAGGCACAGTCTCCACCGGAGAGCTGGTTAAATGCCATTCTCAAGCAGCCGTCTTCTTCATCTGTGTTTTTCTTGCAAAGAAAAGAACTCTCTGTGATGTTTCGACGTCATCAGAGGAGGGAAGAGCAGGCAAGTGCTGATTCATGTCGAGGAGGAAATTGCCTTACATACGGCGAGGAAGGCATGCAGAGGGCAGCCCAAGAGCCATGCTGGTCCTTTTACCATGCAGCCACCTGGGCCGCCCCTTGGTAGAGCCTGGAAAACCACAGATGGCACAGTCTTTCCCCTGGTATCCATTAGTAATTAGCGTATATGGGCTATAATCGTGAGGACTCAGGCTCTTAGTGCTCTCTCTCCTGAATAAATGGTTGAGCAGAAGTTTGTTTCATAAAGTAATTTAGCCTCTGAATGATGGCTCATTAGCAGCCCACAGACTGTCACTACCGATAGTACAGGATATTCGGGCTCTTCCAGGATCTGAGTTAACTCTTTCCGCTTCTCCCCCGATTGCCAAGCATTCATTTTGCAGAGTGCAGAGTTAGACGTGCCTGTGCCATGGTCTTCTCTCTGCGGAGCCTCAGATAATACAACAACATCCCTGAGAAGCTGCCAACTATTAACATAGTGTCTAATGACAGGTGGAGAACAAAGGAGGCTATTATCAGTCAGGAGATGAGTCAGATATGAAAATAACACCTTTTTCTAGACAATATTATTACACTGAGGAAATGAAAAGACTCATCTTCCTTTGCAAAGGAATGGGTCTTGAGCAGTAGAAAAACACATTACAGAGCCTGGTGCTCTTTGAGGGAATAGCTCCAGTAGGTGAACAAACCCAGTGTCACCTTTTGTATTTGTCACTATTGCACCATATTCTGGCCACGAACCATCCGGCCAGGATGCTGGACAGATGCTCCTACACTTCCCAGGAAAGGAACACGTAAGGCTATACCTGAAAAGGCAGATTATAGCCCAACTCTTAGGTAATTTTTTTGGTACTGGTGGTGGAGGAAGGGAATGGAAAGATCAGTTTTTGTATTTCAGCTGCATGCAAACCTGCACACTTTGTGGAAACCACTGATCACGGAGGGAATCTTGACCCTGGGGATGAGCCCGAGGCCATATCGTTGATGTTTTAACAAGATCTTGGGCTTTTGGGGAGGATTTCCAAAGGCCCTCAGGGGATTAAACCATTGATCCCACCAGCTTTCGCTGGTATTAGCTTTCCCAGATCTCTTAGGATATGTCTGCAGGAAAAGGGCTTTGTTTGTATGTGAATACAGCTACTCTGTGTTGACAGAGTGCTCCTACTTTGCATGTAGCAGTACCCAGAAAGCTCTGCTTGGCTTAGTGTGGTATAAACTGTGTTCCTGACCAGTGCAAGCCTTAATATGAGCCTTACAAGCCATACTGCCCATTCACTTGGGAACCGTGTCTTACAAAAGTACATTAGTGCTCTCCTTCATATGGATTTTAGTGTGTTGGGCCAGTTGGACACCACTGTTCTGCAGCTGCTCCAGAAATGGGCTGGGATTCCATGTTTCTAGCAAAACGCACATGGACTGTCTGCAAGACTCTTGCTTGTCTGCTGTTTCCTTTAGGCTTGTATCTCTTCTTCGGGAGGAACACAGGAAGATGCAACATTTGTGCATCATTGGCACAAATCTCAGAGGGAGAGGATTATACCACTACTTCGCCATTTCTTCTGTGTATCTGTTTGACTATTTTGCTTTTTTGTCTTGTAGCCAGATGAATTGACCAATGCCCTGGAGATCAGTAACATCGTCTTCACCAGCATGTTTGCCCTGGAGATGCTCCTGAAACTCCTTGCCTTTGGCCTCTTTGGCTACATCAAGAACCCATACAACATCTTTGATGGGATTATTGTTGTCATCAGGTCCCTGCCAGCTCTTTCTCCATTGTGACTTTTCTGCTGAGGGCTTAGACCATTTGGGGAGTGGGACAAGGGACTAAGAATGGTATGGCATATGTTAATGTAGGGCTCACTGGGTATGATGGGCTATAATACTGGCCTGTTGGATTCCTATCTTTAGAAGGGCCATCCAAAGTAAATGGACCTGACAGATGGAGAAAAGGTCTATTTATGCTGCACATCTGGCACTGTAGTGAATTTTCCACTGAAGTGCAGAATGGCTGATCCTGGGAAAGGAGTACTGTGAGTGTCTGTATCCTAGCAGCCTGCCCTCCCACCCCTAAAGTCACACACAACCCAGAGCAGAATGGGGCAAGCAGAAGGATAAAAGAGGGCACTGTTCTGGTGTCCTCTTCAAAGGGAACACTGTATCCCAGGCTAAAATGGGGGTGGAACAGCAGCTGTGCAGAAGCTTGCACAGCTTGTGAAGCTTGTAAGAAACCAGTCTGCTCAGGGTTTTCACAGTACAGTGCTGCTGTTGTATAGTCTCTTTCCCTTCTGGTATTCCTGCAGCGTCTGGGAGATCATCGGCCAGTCGGATGGAGGCCTCTCTGTGCTGCGAACTTTTCGACTGCTCAGGGTGCTGAAACTGGTGCGTTTCATGCCTGCCCTCCGTCGCCAGCTAGTGGTCCTGATGAAGACGATGGACAATGTGGCCACTTTCTGCATGTTGCTCATGCTCTTCATCTTTATCTTCAGGTACCAGAGACTGTAGCTCTTCTCCTTCAATTAGTCATTCAGCTCACTTAAGTAACACGTAGATTAGAATAACAATGGAGCACATTTGCAAGGCTGCCTACATGACAGAAGTGCTCACAATAGACTGACAGGCAGACTCTCAACAGAGGATTTACCTCTTTGGAGTCTCAGTTTTTCATGCAATACTGTAATTCTACAGATGAATGCAGAACGCAAACAGGCAACAACAGTCAAACAACTGCTGTGGTTTTCCTGGGAGGTTCATTCAGCTCTGTCTCAGGAAGCTGTCAGTAACTGGATTCTACCAGCTTCATATTTGAAAGGGAAGTCATACAGACTCCAGCTTTTGTCTGTTTGACCCTATGGTGCTCCTCAAGATCCTGTTCCTGGAAACCAGATTGATCAGGCAGCTGACAACGTGATTTATCATTTTCTAGACAAATGAGATCCCTGATTTGACTTTGATCTAGATAATTATAATGAAGCATCACACAGAATTACCAAACAGCAAAAGCCCATCTTTCCGGGAGATACCACAGACATACAAAGCACACCAAAAAGAATGTGCCCCAGAGCACATTAAGCACTGTAATGATTCTTACAATCGTTTTTCACACCATATTTCTTCTGTCTCCCTTTCTTTCCCACTCTAGCATTCTTGGCATGCATCTTTTTGGATGCAAGTTCAGCCTGAAAACTGATACGGGAGACACAGTTCCAGATAGAAAGAATTTTGATTCTCTGCTTTGGGCCATTGTGACAGTCTTTCAGGTAAGCTCTGGGTCCTCCCAGGAGTTTTAATGTAAACCAGGTAGACAAATCATTTTGCTTTTCAAAAAAAAAAAAAAAAATTAAGTATTCAACTTGTATTGAAATAACGCTTCAGAGTTTTTAGGACATAGTGATTGTCTTTGTGATTTTCAAGTTGAGTTTGCTGGTCTCTACAAGCCCTGGTGGAGAAGCAATCGACCCAAAAGCATCACGGTGCCCATCTGTTGTTAGCAAAAATAAAGTATGAGAAGGCCTGGAAATCCAACTTTATTTTCCTTAAATCAAGGCCTACAGTACATTACGTATCTACTGTCCATTCTGCTCTCTCTCCTGAGTTAGAAGCCAGCATCCTCCACTGCCCTTAAAATGCACTTTCCAAACAATCTCATTTAACCAGGGGTGACAAATACTGTCACAAATAAGAGCCTGAGTGACTGGCTTTGCATACAGGGAAATTCTTTGTGTAAAAACTGTTTTTCCTTTGCAGATAAGATCTGTTATATCCTTGCAATTACTGTTATGTTCCACAATCGATTAATAAACTGTATTTCCAGGACATTCTCAATATAAAGATTAGTCTTTTCTATTTAGCAGTTCATTCTTTACAGCCCAAGTTCAGCGAGTGGAGCACAGTGTGGACAATGTTAAGCTAGATTTCTAAATGTAGAGCAGGTGTTCATTATGGTAGCATCCAAGGCGCAAACCAGTCCAGGATCTTTGCTATGAAGATTATGACGTCTTGCAAAGTTTTCCTTCATACAAAGAGAGATTTAACTTTCTGCAAGGAGAAATCAGCATAAGTCTCATAGGTTCATATTTTTTTCTTTATCTGGTGTAAAATTAATACAGAAGTCTACATTTAACCGTCCTGTGGGCAAATAGAGTTGGCACTGTGCACAAGGGCTTGGACCTACATCCTGTGAAGGTTAATGAGTAACATGACTCAATGCAACTGACTGCATTCCTGTCCCTAAAGTCACCTTGTTTTCCGGTGCAGAGCGGGGATAAGGAGGCTGGTGGAGTTTAGAGGCCATATTCATTATGAGCTTGAATTAATCTGGAGCACAAAGATGTCACCTGTTTTTCATATGCCTTGGGTTTGCTTGAGCTCCAGGAAAGCTAGTAGAGTGAGAATCCGTGATGAAGGCCCCTTGGAACAAGGCTTTGCAAAGATGTGTGTGTTTTTGCCCAGCTTGTCAGTGCTTTTACCCAATAGATACAATTTTTCTTCCCTAAGTTTCTTGAGCCACTCTGTGTCATTTACTATGTCAAATACCATGTCCCTTACCCTTTCCCTCAGCTCCAGATAACTTAAAAAGGGCAGAAGAAAAGGGCAGCTTCAAAAGGAGACAACAGCTGTGGCCCCAGGCCTAGGCCTTTTATCTAACAATGTTATTAAAAGAGGCAATACGCTCAGCAAATGATGGGATTTGTACCAGCACAGCCTTCATGTTACCACTGCTGGTATCTGAAAAAGTCATCTCCCTGGGTAGCAGTGTGCTAGATGCTCCTGTAGAGAGTGGAGATTTGGCTGGAAGAGAGCTCTCACATGCAGAGATCTAAATAAAGGAACATTTTGCTGTCTCATCTCATGAGACCTGCTAATGATTACGCTCACAAAAGGTCAAGAGGAGAGGCAGAAATGGCTGAGTCAGTGAGTGTTTGTGTGCGGCTCCTGGCCATGAGAGGAGTGGAATAATCAGAGTCTTTCCCTCCACCTCTCTGCAGATCCTCACTCAAGAGGACTGGAATGTGGTCCTCTACAATGGGATGGCTTCTACGTCCTCCTGGGCAGCACTCTATTTTGTGGCCCTGATGACCTTTGGCAATTACGTGCTTTTCAATCTTCTTGTTGCCATTCTGGTAGAAGGCTTCCAAGCAGAGGTAAGTGGTCTGAGGAGAGGGATGGAGAAAACAGAACCAAACATAAGCAACAGTAGGTACCAGTCCTTATAAGTGCAAACTTCAGGTCATGCAGGCAGCCCTGAATTTAACCTTAAGGGGTACAGATGAGCTGGGCAGGGCAGAGCATGCAGAGCTCCCGTAAGTCTGTCTTTGCAAATAAGGTTCACTGGACTTGGTGTGGGACTTGGGAGATCAACACTTTGGTTGATCTGCTACATAGTCTCATGTGATCCATGAGAAAATCACTTAGGACAGGTTTGCCTAAATCCCACCTATGTCCTGTATTTTGGGTTCCTTTGAGATTCTTGGCTGGCAGGAGTCATGGGGATCAGGCAGGATGTGGACTGGCTGGATCCAAGCTTTTCCTTTTGACTGTCCCTTGCGTGTAATTTAGGGCTAGTAGAACAGCTATTAGAAAAGCTGTGATTCAAGGTTACAAACATTAAATACTGAGATACCTCGGATGATGTGAGACAAATAAATGCTAATCCTTACCCACACTGAAAATAATGTCTGTATCAAGTTAATGAGCAGGGAATTTGATAAAGTGCAGGCATCTCATCTCACATGGAGAGGATTAGAGAAATTATGTTATTTTTCAGGCAACAGTGATATACATTGTCCTGATCTGAACTGAGTAGGAACCTCAGCAGCTGTGCAGGGAATCCTGTGCCATGAGATCAGGAGCAGCACATCGTGCTGCTGCAAATGGTGCAGTACTAGTGTGAGCAGGGGGCTCTTGCAGCCCCTTAAGCTTCCTTCTCCCTCAGCAAGTCCACCCAGTCTGCTTTCAAAGCCCTGAGAGATTGAAAGCAATCATCCTCTGCCCTATCCTGCTGTTCCCCATCGTCCTTTCAGATCAGAGCAAATCCATTTGGGGGAGAATTTAAATGAGAATAATGATCCTGTTTGGTCTGTAAATATAATGATGTGTATGCACATATATATTTTCAGAAAGAGAACCTTTTCAAAGTATTAGTGCAAATGAGAATGATTCTGAGACTTAAATAATATCATCCAGTCACAGTTCAAGCTAAGAATAGTGGTATTGAAAGACTTGAGTCATACTTTAGGATTTTTTAATTATTACTTTTTTACTTCTGCAACATGGAAGAAAGGAAAGTCAACTTAGCACTGAGTGGCTTTAGAGACCCAGAGACTCAGAAAGAAAATGAGAAAATGGCTTCAGTTTTCACTGCCTTAGCTCCCAAGGGGAAGAAGAGAAATAAACTCTTTATTCTTTTTTTTAGCTTTTCATTTTT
Organism: Rhea pennata; assembly: GCF_028389875.1. Lineage (NCBI taxonomy): Eukaryota > Metazoa > Chordata > Aves > Rheiformes > Rheidae > Rhea > Rhea pennata. The sequence goes on along the minus strand of NC_084677.1, from coordinate 17,066,260 downwards.
TACCCAGAAATGGCATCATGCTTGTATTTGTTGTGTTTATATCACACTTAGACACACTGTCACTGACCGTGGAATATAACTGAAATATTCATGGACCAACAATTCCCTTCTCTCAAGCCAGCATAGTCATATTTATGTCCTTCAAGGATGTCTGCATAGATTCATTATTAAAACATCCCTCCCAGCTTCCTCCTAGTACTAGCAGAGGAAAATTATTTGAAACAACAGGAGCCAAGCCCCAATTTGGAAAAAAACAACCCTGATCTACATTACTTTAGGGCTGTTTTATGGATGCTGAAGGCAGTGGGTGTCACCTGCGCACACAGAGAGGACCCAAGTTGTCTGGCTTCACCGCTTTCAAGAAACAGCTCTTCGCTGCATTAGTGAGCATCATGATGGCTTATACAGTGTGGGCCATGCCCTGAAGATCGAGCACAGCTTACTAAGAATAGCTGGAAGGTCCTTTCCCAAGAGCAAGCTTGTGCACCATGTATCAGTGCCTGGAGTTGATGCTAGCATTATTTATGCCTGAACTCATGAAGTTGTTTTCTCTGTCACAGATCTGAGCATCCTCTGACTCTGCTGTAGATCTGTAACACCTTTGCCATGTTCCTGTGTTACTGCAACCTGTTATAGACAGAGCTGGACATTTTAGCAACTAACTTTGAAAGAGCAAAACAAAGGAATTATCCGTATTCCTCAAGGCTCTGCATTAACTGCTTTATTCCAACCCAGAAGGGATTTTCCTCTAGGAGAGCTGCTAGTTGTATTTGAAGTGCCTGTGCTGGACCTCAGTCCTGCTGGAAAATGACACAGGCTGTAGCAGATTTTCCTGAATTGAATGGAGAAGCAGCCAATACAGTTGGCCATATGGCAGCCCAGAGAGGGGACTATTCAGTGACCAGACATATGTCAGATATCCTCAGACTCAACCAACGAGCAAAGCTGGGTGGAAAAAGAGGGCATGCCAGGGAAACGCAAACGGATGATAACCAGCATGTGTGACCTGAATGACTGGGAACTGGGAACCAGTATCCTGCTTCTCTTGATACTGGTACAGACCACTACTGATGCTCATACCAAGTAGAAAGCATTTGGGAATCCTGAGGACTCTCATTTATCTCTGGCCCTGTGGCTGGCTGTCCCTCTCTGGTGCATGGATGCTTCTTTTTCAGCTTGAGCAATCTTGCATTTAGACACAGAGAGCCCTTGCACAGTCTCCTGCTACTGTTACACATGCAGCCACCATGCCCCATTTGCTCTGAGAAAGAAGAAGTTTACTCCACTTGGCCACCTGGCAGGTTGCAGATACCTTTGTTCAGGTACAGACCCCCATTCCTTACCTTCCCTCTTGGAGCTGGATCACGTGCTAATGTGATGCCAGAATTCGGCAACCTTGTGCAATATCCCCTGAGTGCCTGATTACAGACCCAGCCGAATGGATGTCGTCGTCTTGCTCCAGCTCAAATGGCTCCTTTCAGAGCTGTTACAAACTGTGATTTAAACATGGAGCAGTTTTCAAAGCTTATATTACTCAGTGCCGCCTCAGAAAAGGCCAGCAACCACAGGCATGACATTTGCAGGGCGCATTTTGCTCCATTTCAATTTGTTATATCTCAACATTAAGCCTACAGGCTTGTCAGATGTCTCATACTGAGGTATCAGGCATGCTGCAGAAAACCCTTTTCAGGGCTGTATTTCAGCTACAAGAACTTGAATCAAGTCTTGCACTTACAAATGGATAGCTTAGCTCTAGTTGTAAACAAAAGACTGTTAAAATCTCCTTGGACAACTCACAAAAGGAAGTATTGGTAGAGCTGGGATTTCTTTTCTTTTGTCATCCCTGGTTCTGCCAGTAGACATGTGGAATATGTTAGAAATTCATGTTTTGATCTCCTTAGTTTTGTCTTCATTCAGGCTGACTCTGTAAGCAGTTGTGGAAGATGCCAATGTGCAGTTCTCCTCTCTTCATTCAAATCTGTCTTTCACTCAGATGGAGTGTGACTCCAGGTGAAATTGTGCAGCTGAGAAGGTGCACACTAGAGCCCTGAACCATCAGCAGTATTTCAGCAAGGACACTGTAAGAAGTTGTGCTGTGAATCACAGAAAGATCTCAGCTTGATCTCAGTTTTGATTTGTCCATGGAGCAAGTTTGACAGGGAGGGGTATCCCTAGAGGAGAATAGTTATAACTGGCCACAAAGAACATGTTCAGTACAGACTATTACTCGTTTATACTTAGGACAAGAAGCAGCCAGACTTACAGGATCATAATGCCATATTTCTACTTAACATTGTTCCCATGTCATTTTGAAATCTACCCCAGAGTTGCTCGGGAAAAGCAGACAAACCTTTCAAAATTATGCAGATCTCTCAGCTACTTTGCACTATTACTCCTGCTCCAAAACAGAGAAGATGAATAGGGAGACTTAAGCCTTTCAGTCATCCTGTCTCTTTCGCTGCACCCGTTAGCGATACATCACAGATGAAATTAAGTTCACTGCTGCTTTAGCACCATGTCTCTAGAAACCATGGTGATTTGTTCAGGCATCAATTGAAGAACTGTACTCTTTTTCCAGGATCAGCTGCTTTAATCCAACCATTTGGTACCAGTTTACACAGCTTTTCTGCAGTCTTGATGGAACAAGCCAGAGTCATGCCAAGAGCCTGCTGGACTCCTTCCCTCCCACTGACTCCACAGCAGAGGAGAACCTGACAATAGCTCTTCTGCCCCAGGCTTGTGTATAATTTAGGCTGGTCATTTTGGTAGCAGAGGCGGATACATATGAAAGGGAAAAAGTAGCCATAGGAAGCACTTAAACAGACATCCAGGAGGAAAGCCTGTCCGAGGGCTCTTGGCTGTTCTGTCCTGAGATGATGGTGCATTACCAAGCAAACTGGCCTGCTTCTCTTCTGCCTCAGCTTCAGTGTTGCCAAGAGATTTCCCAGTGTAGTCTTGATTACCAGCCAGTATGAAGGAAGCAAATCAGGGCTGAGTTTTCAGATTTAGGTTGAATTTACAGCACTGTCAAATAAAAAAGAAAAACCCTGCAACATCCTTTGACATTAAAACCTAAGTGCTTTCAGCTGGGATCGTGGAGAGAACAAATATGGAACCCTAGAATGCCAATTTTTCTTAGTCATTTCTCTGATTACAGCTGTGCTTTCATGTTCTCCCCTGGGACGCACTGTTCAGTGAGACGGGGCACACTATAGGAAGTGCAACAACATTGCAGGAACAGTATTCACAATCACATCATCCTTTCTGTCCAAGTAAGAAAGTGAATCAAAACAGGGAAGAGGGACTTACTCAGAATCATTCCCTAGGGCAGTGTCAAGGGAGTTTGGCATTCTGCCCTCCTGGTTCTTGGGGCTGTACTCCAACCAAGAGGAGCTGAGGTATCTCTGAGCTGCTAACTAATCCAAAGAGCCTTCGTGCTAAATTTTAATTGCAGTAAGATCTGTTAATTACTCTTTTCCTCTCTACAGGGTGATGCCAATAGATCAGACACAGATGAGGACAAGACATCTGTCAATTTTGACGATGATTTTGAGAAGCTGAAAGACCTCCGAGCAACAGGTAGATTTCACTTCTATTTTTCTCCTATGAATTAGTGCTCTGCTACAACCCTACCTCTGCAGTCATCTTTTCCTCAAAATTTATGGAGGAAAGCTAATTTATTTGGAAATTAATCTGATAACTGTGTTGACAGAGCACCTGTGCAAAAAGTGTTGAGATGGCTTAAAAAAACCTCGGGAGTTGATATTTCCTTTGAACGGATATTTTCCTAATTTTAAACTGTGCAATAATATTTAGTTATGTCTCATCTTTTCTTCTGTATCATTATCATAGAATAGTTCACTGACAGTAATATTCACAAACTACTTCTCAGCAGCTTTTAAAAATCCATCATGTTCTCATCTGTTCTCTTTGGTTTCTCACACAAATGCATCTAAGGGAGGTTTGATTGGTGGAAATGTTGCTGTTTATTTGTGTTACAGGAGGTCGTTGCAACTGACTTGAAATATTGCCACATTGTACTAGTGCAGTATAAACATGGAATTGCAGGAGATGGTCTCCACTCTGCAGAGCTTGCAAATAGGATGGGAAGGGATCAGATATTTGAGCACAGTGAATAGCATGATGATAAATAGGGGCTACCTTAGTTCCTCTGCATTTTTATTCTCAGCTTGGTCTTTTGTTAGGATTCCTTTAAATGCCTCTAAATCAGGATTCATTTCAGCTAAGGAAATGATATTGATTGTGGTGAGCAGATGGAATTCAGCTGAGGAAGGAGCATAAGTAATTTGTCAGGGAAGCTAAGGAGACAAAGCCGGATCAGAAGAAGGTGATGGAGCTGTCCAGCCTGCTGATGAAGAAACAGGTTCCAAATATCAAGCGAACAGATGACTCTCCATTGCAAACAGCTGGCAAGAAAGCCACAGCTTATATATCCTTTACATCAACTATTTGCTGGGCAGCTTCAAGTAGTAAGCGATTTCTAAGTGGAGGAAACATTGTCACCTCTTCTCAGGTAATACAGGGATAGGAGACAGGGCTGAACTCTTCACCAGTCAAAGTCCATGAATTATGCATCTCCATAAGCCTCCTAGGTGCCAACCAGTAACTAAACAACACTAACAGTTCTAAAGCTATTGGTCTGTAAACAGATGCACTGGCAAGAGAAACTTGTGTATTGCAGATTATCAAATTTTGAATTCGATCTTCCACCCCTCAAAGGGAGTGGCAAAGTTCCCATGGACTTCTGTGGTGCAGATCAGCCTTTGAGCCCAAGCCAGCAAGCAAACAGATGATACAAAGAAGAATACTGCATTACAAAAGCAGCCAGTGGAGGAAAAATAGCAGGGATAATGCACTCGCTTGAATTTCTCATTGCAGTAACCAGACAAGGTGGAGGTGGGATCATTTCCTGTGCCACCTGAGTAAGTACAGGCTCGTACTTCTCTCCTGCTGATGGCAGATGGTCCCATTCTTCCCCCTCCCTAACACCCTTGTTCTGCAGTCATTAAACCAGAATCCACTAAGCTCAACAAAACAGAAGTTTTTTCAACTTAACTTTTGTATTTGTCATGGCTTTTGGTTTTGAATGTTATGGCACTCAGTAGTGCTGGAGGTGGTATGTTCTATAGTCTCTGATTAGTCTGCTATGCGAATATGGTTGCTGCAGTATGTAGCAAGGACAAAACATCTTTCTGTATGGGTATAACACTGTGTTGCTGCGACATCTCTCTACAGAGGGCTTTTTACTTGCTGCACAGCTAAAATAGATGCTTTCTGCAATTACCACAGAGATATGTCATTAGATTTCTGTGTTACAGGAGGTTTACTCTTCCAGGTGTTTGAATATTTAGAAGCCGTTTCCATTTCCTTTCCCCCAAACAGAAGATTAAAGACAATGAATAATGTTTGCTTAGTTCCCTCCTGATGAGGGAATTCAAAGCAGATCAGAACTGCATAAAAATCTCTAAGGAAAAGCCTGTGACAAGGAGAAGAGATTAATTTACCAGATTGGATTTAGGCAGTCCTCAGTGTCCTTTCCCTGGTCTCTCCCAATAGCAAAAAATTGTGACTCCACTTTCCAAATCCCAAGAAACACTGGGCAAAAGAAACTGTATTTGGAGTTCCAGGCTCAGCCAGTGCTAAAGGCCTCTTAAAAAAGTCTTGACATTTGCCATATGTCTGCTGTCAAAGTGAGTGGGTGATCTTAGCATTGCCCACAAAATTTGATCTTTGTTCAGCAAAGTCTCTAGAAAGCACAAGGAATAATGTCAGTTTTGAGCAATGATTTCCGTAGTTGAGCCACCTCATGTTATCTATCTCTTTCCAGAGATGAAGATGTACTCACTCGCCGTCACCCCAAATGGACACTTGGAAGGCAGGGGGAGCATGCCACCTCCTATAATTATGCGCACTGCTGCCACACCTATGCCCACGCCGAAGTGTTCCCCACACATGGATTCAGTGCACACTTTCGTGGACTCAAGGAGAGGGAGCAATGCTTCACTAGACCCCTTGAGCTATGATCAGAAGTCCTTGGTAGGTCCCCAGTGCTAATAGCACTCCTTCAGGTGCTTGCAAGCAGCACAGGTGATGTGTATATTCATAGTCAATTTTTGTTAAAGTTCATTGTCCCATATTTCCCGTTATATATCTGTTTCCTGGTGCTTCTGGTGCTGCCACAACTCAGCAAGGCCAACAGTTGTGTTTCCACTGTGTGAATGTTGCTAGAAAATGGAGAGTAGTCTGGTAGAGGTGACAAATATGAAGAATGGGAGGAGGAGAACAGATTCAGAGGAGAAATGGGGGGGAGTAGTATGCTGGGACAAGACAGTGACAACATGACAGTCAGGGACAGTGAGTATGTAGTGGGAGGCAACACACAAGTCCTAGGATTCAGGGGTTTCCTGCGTGACATCACATCAGGAGTCTATGCTAACTCACCTCACTGGAGGAAAGTGTCCTGAGACAAGACAAGTTCATGTGGTTGCCCAGCAAACCCCTCTGGGACGAACAAGTGCCTTCTGCCAGCCACAGTGGCCGTGCTGTGATGTCTTGGAGAAGCTGTGCCAGGTGTTCAAGTGGAGCAGGATGAAGCCTGTTTTCCCCCACAGTGTTTTAAAGTTGCAGCTGGAACTCACATGTGCACACAGGGAGCGAAGCGTTTGTCCCCACAGCACAGCAGCTGATCTCCAGTTACGGTATAGCAAGCCTTTTGGAGGGGAGACAGACAGGAAGCAAGGTGTGAGCTGACGGATTGCAACTGAGTGCTCGTGGAGGCGAGAGAGCTGGCTGGTGTTGACTTCTTTGGCAAATTATTTCATTTTGCCTGCAACAGGGGAACAGGAGGGCAGCTCTGTGAAAACAGAGGGAGCAGAGTTAATAGACATAGTGGATTTCTGCTGCTGCTTATCTGTCCTGTTCCTCTGCTCTGTAACTGCAATATCATGTTCAAATCGAGGCGGTGGACCATGAAGGCACTTCATGCAGAGACAGAGCCATTATCCCCTTTGGTAAGCTGCTTAGTCAAGGTAATGCTTTTGAAAAGAAAACAGAGATGAGTCTGTTGTTTGCCTTGAGGTTTCATGGGATTGTGAGTTGCTGGAAAAGGTTGCTCATGGTTTAAATCCTTCCTCTGAAAGCATGTCAGTGCCACCAGCCAAAGGAAGATGAAGCAGTCAGAGGAGAACTGGCCAACAGTGATGAAAAGGAGGACGGTAGTTTGCCTTGTTTCTGTGCCAGGCGGAAGCCATGGAGGGAAAAGGGGTTTTCCGTCAAGTTTTTCTGCTCCTACCTTAAGTGCTCTCACCCTGGCAACCACATGCCTGCCAAAGTGCAGTGACACACTGATCACTGGCAGAAATGTCAGTGATCTGCTTTGAGAGAGACACTCATTATGCCTCCTTATGCAGCGAATTAAAAGAGAAAGTAATGTGAATGCAGGTAAAATTTCCAGCAGACACTTGGGTGACTTAGGTGCTGGAACCCCTTTGGAAGCTGGGAGAGATATGTGCTGAAACCACTTTGGCATGAAGAAAAAAACATGCCACTTAGTCAATAGTGTCTTTGGGTTCAGTTTTTATGCATAATTCATGTTGCCAGTAGCATAAAAAATCATGCAGCATAGAGAATTGGTAGGTGTGCTACAGATGTAGTTTAAAAAATGTTTTCAGTGTGGGTGCTTGGCTCCCTTCTTGAGGTATTGACATGATAAAACCAGAGCTGTAGGTAAAACTGGAAGGGGAAGATATGACTTGCAACAGGAAGGATACTCCAGTCTGGGCAAAATGCCATTCCTTTTGGCGTCATCCTGTAAATGAAACCTCAAATACTTTTTTTCTTCTCTCAGTCTAGCCTTCGCAGTTCCCCTTGCACCAACTGGGGAACCAGCAGCAACTGGGGGAGCCGACGCTCAAGCTGGAACAGCCTGGGCAGAGCCCCGAGCCTCAAAAAGAAGAACCAGTCAGGAGAAAGAGAGTCCTTGCTCTCAGGAGAGGGGAAAGGCAGCACAGATGATGAGTCTGATGATGCAAAGTCCAGCACGGTCAGCAGGGCCTCACTGCACCGCCGAGCAGAGTCCCTGGACTACCGCAGCTCCCTGGACCTGCCTGAGCTGCTCCAGCTGCCTACCATGCGCCACTCGCTCAGTATCAGCCCTGTGGCCGTTCTACCTGCTGAGTACCAAGACTGCAATGGCAAGATGGTGCATGTCCCCAGTGAGTTCTTCCTGCGCATCGACAGCCACAAGGAGGATGCACTGGACTACGAGGATGACATGGAGGATGTGAGTTCAGGGGGAATTGGGTGCTCATGTGTTAAGATGCTTTTCCACTCCAGGAAGGCTGATTAAAAATCCAGCTCAGGCTTGGACGTGTTGCTGCCTAATAGCTGATGTAGACAAAATTAATGAAGATTTGAGGGATGGGCTTCCATTTCCCAGAGCATTTTATTAGCTAATGGGCTGGACTGTTACATTTCAGTGGTCTCCAACAAGGGAAAAACCACAAGGGGATGTGCACACATTTGCCTGGTCTTTTGATTGGTGGAGATTGTTCCTCTGGCCCAGGATGCCTCCAAAAAATAGCTGTTTAGTTCACAAGAGTTAGCTAGAGTCTTTGCTCACAAGAGCTAGCTATTCAGCATCTCAAAGTTTTAAAGCCCAGAGAAAGAAGTATTCTCTCCATTACTTAGGTTTTTGGTTGTTTGAGGTCTTTTTCATTTTGATAGAACTTTGTATCTCAGAATGGTACCTGCCGAGAAGTTTGGCTTTGTCATGTTCATATCTCACAGTAAATCAGCTCCTTTCTTCCACCCTTTTCCTTTCTGGTTTTCTAGAAGAATGTGGCATCCCTTCCGCATGCCTGCCCCAGCTCTCTCACAAATGCTGGGACCTCCTGCAGGTCCTGTGAAATGCCAGATACTGCCCCCTTTCATAGCGGGACTGTGATGGCTGAAGAGGCAGGAAAATGAAAGAGGAAAAAAGATATTTCTTCTTTTCTGTTCAGAGTTACTGCTACCGGATTCGTAAAGTCCTAGAGCCCTACAAACCAGAGTGGTGCAAGAATCACGAAGATTGGTCCCTCTACTTGTTTTCCCCACAGAATCGGTAAGAAATCCTGGTGAAATGTCAGGTTTTTGATATAATTGAATACTATATTTTTAACTAGCTTTCTATGGAAAAAAAATCCTCTTCAATGCAGAAGCACTGAGAGTTTTAGAAATTTGGCTCCTGATATTTAGGTAACATTTCTGCTATATGTGGACAGAATAACTGCATAGGTTTTTCCATGCCTATGTAGGAAGAAGAGTGATTTAGCCATCAGTAATAACAGCCATCATTACATCTGTTTTTCTGCATTAATAATAATGGCTTCAGGAGTTTGTGCTTATAGATAGACTAGCTTACCACCTAGGCTTATGCTGATGGCACAGCTGCACTGGAAGGCTTTTGAGGACAGGCCATTAGGATGGGAATCACTTGCTGACCCAACCATGTGAAGGACGTTTTTCTCCCCTTCCTTTCTGCAGATTCCGAGTGATGTGCCAGAAGGTCATTGCCCACAAAATGTTCGATCACGTGGTGCTGGTCTTCATATTTCTCAACTGCATCACTATAGCGCTGGAGCGACCAGATATAGACCCACACAGCACGGTGAGTACATGAGACATTTTATTGTTTGATTCTACACTCACATCTCAGTCTTGTCAGGGAAAGATCCCACAAGAAGAAAGATGTTTATTTTATAATCTCTTTAAATAACTTGCTACTTTCTGTTGCTCTGTATTTTGCAGGAAAGGATGTTCCTAAGTGTTTCCAATTACATTTTCACTGCAATCTTTGTGGCTGAAATGATGGTTAAGGTAATTACATCTCCATCTCATGATCCTTGGTGAGACCTGGCAGACTGAAGACATGACACAGCTATGATTAGGCTGATGCAATTTAAATGTCTCTGTTCTCCTGGTTCTAGGTGGTAGCTCTTGGCTTCTTCTCTGGGGAGAACACCTATCTCCAGAGCAGCTGGAATGTCCTAGATGGAGTCCTCGTCTTTGTATCTATCATTGACATTATTGTCTCCATGGCATCAGCAGGCGGAGCTAAGATCCTGGGTGTTCTTCGAGTATTGAGACTTCTGCGGACCTTGAGACCTCTCCGGTACTTTCAGCAATTGGGTGGCTGGGTTTGTTTTGTATTGATACATCAAGGAATTTGAAAAAAATACACATGATCCATAAAGGCTTTGTTTATGATACAAAAAGCTAAAACACAGTATAGGTAGAACCATTTTGGGGAGCTCTTATCTAGTGAAAGTTTTTGAAAACTGAAATTAGTTCTCATGTAATTCATCTTCACCAGCATGGAGAAGAGTGGATGGAGTTTGGAGCAAGAAGTGTTATCAGACTCGGGCAGTTAGTGCAGCAAATGCCTCCTCCACTCTGCATTTTTATCACCGTTTTACAAATCAGTCTGGCTTCTCGTTAAACTGCACAACCACACAGTCGTTCCCAAGAATGGAGGTTGCGTTGGCTAGGAGTGAGTTTGCGATTAAACAGGTGCTGACAATAATTTGATAAGCTCCAGCGTCTATACCTACTCTCTTGTGCCTGCATATCTAACATTACTGCAAAACAATTTAGCTCTCAGCTAGGAAGAAGGGAGATGCTTTCAGTATTTGAGAAAAAGAATAAAGGCAATTTGTATTTTGTTTACGATGATGCAATAATAAAGGGAAAAGGAGCATTTATGCTTGGGGGATTCTTATCAGCTCACAGCTCCTGCTCCACTTCCATCCTGCTCAGCAAGAAATACAAGCCTTTTTTCATGAAATTTCATTAGAAATAAGATAGGCATCTCCAGAGACCTGTGGGCTTTCTGATGAAAAGCTACTTGCTGCTTGCTTACGAGAGGAGGAGATCTTGTTTAGGCCCATGACAGTCAGAGCAACAGCTTTTTGTCTGCTGCTCTGTATTTCCTTAGTGACAAGTAGCTTTGTGAGTGTTTCTGTCTTCTCTCACTCTCACACCCTGTTCTGGTGGTGGCATCACAGTCGGCTTGCAATGCAGGCTCATCAGGAATCTGCTCAGTGTCGCCTTCGCCTGACCTGGCAAGTACCTATCTGACAAACATAATTAGGAACAGAAATCAGGGCACGGGCAGTTCACAAGCTCAAGTTGGGGGAAAGGGGGGAACTAGAGAAAACAGCTAGGCCAGAGCCTGTTAACAGGGAGGAATTAATCACCCCTCACGTTGGCTGTACTGTGGCCTCTGTTAGGTATACTTCAGGGACCATGCCTAACACTTTGTAGATACAGCTCAGATTGTCACATTATTTGACACAGAAAAGACCCTGTTGAAATGCTTTTCTTTTAGAGGAAAGATCAGCTGCCTGATGTTACCTAGTGATGGGCACCGGCAGGCTGACAGCCTCCAATGTCACACACACACACACACACACACACACACACACACACACACACAGTGCTTGCAGCATGGGTCTCTGCTCTTTTCTCTGCATTTGGCAGGCATGAAAGCATCATTAGCCATGCAAGCTCAGGGTACCTGCAAGGACTCTCATGCTCTCCTCCCTATGGGCCCCTCCTAAAAAAGCCTTGATGTTTTTCTATTGCACCTTCCTGGAAAAGCTCGCTCAGGCTTGTTATGCTTGTGTGTGCAAACACATTTTTCAGACCCTCATGGGAGAACCATTCATCAGGCACTCGAATGAAAAAGGAAACACTTGCTTTCTGTAATACCCAAAACTTGCTTTAGGCCTTGCTCAGAGCGCGTCTGGCCTCTCAGTTGCCTCACAGCATGTAATCAATGCTGTCTTTAATGGGCTGACCCTTTGGCTGTGGAGCTGTTGGTCACAAATCTCTGTTGGCCAAGAGTTGGTTCAGGAACTAATTAGGAAACAAACTGAAATGACTCCATTTGAAATGGTGTCTCAGGGCCCAGGCTGGTCGGGCAAGTGAGCATTTAAGTATTGCTTTGGAGAGCTCAAGGACTCCCACTGATGACAAAGTAAACACATGCTTTAGAGCCTTGATTTTGAGGGAGGTGGAGAGCCTGGCAGGATGAGTGTTGGATTCATTTGCTTTTCTAAAGAACTCTTCTCAAGGACCTTGTTTGTGCCTGTGTTTCTCCCTCTATAAAGCTAGTATAAAGCTCCTGCCTAGCATGTACTCCTCCACTAGGATCAGAGAGGGCTTGGAGGGGACGAGCTTTCTAGAGCAAGGTGCAAGTAACCCTGCAGTGGGAACCTGCAGAATAGCCTGCCTGTGAAGGGTGTTCCTTCCTCAGTGTTCTCCATAAGCAATTGCACAAAACCCTGCCAACAGAGTTTAAACCTCTTTCTTACACTTTTAATTCCATCTACTGTAACTGTAGATGTTTTGGTTGTCCAAGTCACTAATCATCTCTGAATAGTGCCTGCAGATAGAGAAGGATGTTCCTGGTTTAACTGCAGCCTAAGCAGATGAGGAAAAGCAACCATGTACTAGCAGGACATGCATAAAAACTAAAAGTCATATTGTTCTACCATGTTTTCCAGAGTCATCAGCAGAGCCCCAGGTCTGAAGCTGGTGGTAGAAACCTTGATCTCCTCCTTGAGGCCTATTGGGAATATCGTTCTCATTTGCTGTGCTTTCTTCATTATCTTTGGGATTTTAGGGGTGCAGGTACAGTATTCCCCTTGCCTCTGCCATCTGCAAGTGACTACTGCAAAAGAGAAGCTTTTTTTCCCACTACCTGGGGTTAAGGTAGAGGTAATCTCATCAAAGGAATATTTCAGTTAGATGTCAAGAAGAAAGAGCCTGGCCTTGGATGAGGTGCTCTGGGTGGGGGTTGCATCTGCTTCACTGAAGGTCTTTAGACGTCCCTCAAGAGCAACACAGGAAGAGCTATGCCTACCTGGAGGGTAGGCGAAGGAAAAGATAGACTTTCAAGATCCCTCCCAGCTCTGTATGCTAGGATTTATATGATAGCTGTTCCTCTAAAGAGGAGATTCTTGTTCTGCCGATAAGACAGATCAGGCCTTCAGGATCGCCTTCCTTCTGCTGTGTCTGGAGCAATGCACAGCTATGTACCAGGACCTGACCTTTAACCAGAGGTGTTTTTCCTGCCTTGAGTATTAAGAAGGGTATCTGAGCTGGGAGACAAAAAAAAAAAAAAAAAAAAAAAAGGAATTTGAAGCAAACAGCTCTATGAGGGGAAAAGAAATATAACTCATGACAGACTTTCCAAAGTTTGTTTTTTGTCTTCTCAAATGCAGCTTTTTAAAGGCAAATTCTACTACTGTGATGGTCCTGATGTGAAAAACATCACTACAAAGACTGACTGCTCTAATGCACGCTACAAATGGGTTCGGAGGAAGTACAATTTTGACAATCTGGGACAGGTAAAGTCCTAATTACAAAGATGTTCTCTACCAGATTTTAATGGAGGAGGATTTTAAATGTACTCCTTGAAGAGGCTGTGGAAGCTTTACTATAGGAAGTTTCCAAGAACAATGTAGACATTCATATGTCAGAAGTGGCCCTGACTGAGAGCAGGGACAGACTAGGTCACCTCTCATGATCTCTTGCAGCTGGACTTCTTCGGGGTATACAGTTCCTTGTTTACGGGAGAGTGTTGTCTTAAAGCCACTGCTTTTGTATGCAGTTCCTTGTCTAGGGTCCTCAATTGTTATTTCTAATCTCTTGACTCCTAGCTATTATGCTTGCAAAGGAAAATAGTAAGGCACTTTATTCTGGAAAAAAAAAAAAAAAAAAAAAAAAAAAAAAAAAACGAGAGAGCCCATAGAAAGAACTGGAATATATTTAAACTTTTTAAAACCTCATGCTTTTTTAAATCTCATTATATTTGGCCAGCCTGACATACTGATTTTTGATCACACTTTGGTGACCAGATAGTCTGATGTGGCTGAGCAAAATTAAGCCTCTATGCGAGGGAAAAGAAGTGTAACTGACCATAGTTTCCTCACTTTTAAGATAGATATGCAAATAGGTGAAAGGAAGCCCCATTACATTGCATTTCACCAGCTCCAGGCCAGATAATGTGTTAGGAGCTGTGGACTGGTTTTGCTGAGCATTATCTATTGTTACTTTCTTCTCTGGTGGTTAAAATGAAGAATCAATGTGTGTGTTCTTTCTTACAGGCTCTCATGTCCTTGTTTGTCCTCTCCTCCAAAGACGGCTGGGTGAACATCATGTACGATGGTCTGGATGCTGTGGGTATTGACCAACAGGTAGATACACTGCTGAGGCCGGGAATGTTACTCCCTGGAATCTCGTGCCTGGATGGCTCTGGTGTTTGAAGCCCCGGGGAGGTCCTCTGTGAGGTCCAGGCTGTCCATCAGGCTGACAAGGGTTTCCACCCTCACTAAGTATCTCTTACAGTGACTGCAGCCTATGTAGTACATAGCCGAGCACTGATGGATTTTTAGAGTGTTAGTATTTGAAATGGGACATCAGGCAACAGACGTCCTCAGAAAGATTTCTGGGACTTTCTCATGCAAATTCATCTGGGTGACATTGACACGGTTATTGGAAAACTTACAAAATAAACCTTGTTTTGTCCCTACACCGTTGAAGTGCTGCAATAGCTACAGGAATAGGTTGGGATAGAAGAAGAGGGCAGAATAAGTTTCACTTCAGCCTCTACTCCTTCTTCTTTTAAAACATATATGTTAAATAGCTAGTGGGAGGAGGATCTGGGCCTTCCAGTTGGACAGGAGCTGAACAGGGAGGCAGAAGATGATGCCCTGGGACTGACTGTGGTCAGACCAGAGCCACTAATTGCAGCGTGTGCCGTTGCACTATGGCTTTGTGGAAGTACAGTGAATGTGAGCAAACTCATATGAGATGGAAAACCAGCAGGGATGTTGTGAAGAGGAATTACTAACTTTGTGTGGTGTGAGGCTTTAGCAAAGGGAAGTCAAAACTCTTAGGTGGGTAGTACCCTACTGCAACAGCAGCAACACTTTGTACTTAATTTTCTACTGCTTCTGAAGAAGTCAAAACAATTGAGAAACATTACCATGGCTACATACCACAGAAAAACTGGGCCTGTCTTTATCTAAAATGATCTCCCAGGTGGGATGATACACACCCACTGAGATCTTGTAAGGGATTTATTTAAAGCTATATGAAATAAACCCCAAAATAAGGAAATCCGTATGCCAAATTAGCAGAGGAGGAGGGGGGCATTCCAGAACAAAAGTAAAATTCTAGTAATTGAGAAAAGGAAAGAGAGGAACATGTTCTGGGAAAAATCACCTAACTCCTTCCAGCCCTCTCCTCTTCCCCACAGAAATCTACTGTGCTGTCTTGTTGCTACAGGGTACCAGATATCTCAGCTTATACACATCATGTCTGTGCTGCTTCTCTCTCCTTTTTCTCTTCTCCACTTCACTAGCCCATCCAGAACCATAACCCTTGGATGCTTCTCTACTTCATCTCCTTCCTGCTCATCGTCAGCTTCTTCGTGCTCAACATGTTTGTGGGGGTAGTAGTGGAGAACTTTCACAAGTGCCGGCAGCACCAGGAGGCAGAGGAGGCCCGACGTCGGGAGGAGAAGCGGCTGAGACGCTTGGAGAAAAAGCGCAGGAGTAAGGAGATATACCTGTCTGGTCGGTAGACTGTGTTACAAACCAAAATCTTTCTGAGCCCTGCCTGCTCCCAAAGCAAGACTTTCGTTTTCCTTTGGTTTTGTTTCCATGGGATTCAAGAGGTTGTTGTGCTTCGATACCTCTTGAGCAGTACCTTAAGTCTTGGGTTGCCAGCACCCTGGAATTGTCCTCTACAAGCCTAGTGTAAAGCATTACCTGTTTACTTGGCTGGGGAGCAGATACCGCTCAAAGCAGAGTCCTCTATCAGTGACTAGCACACTTTGCAAGGCAAAAGTGTCCCTAAGGTTCCCAGGCTCCAAGCAGGAGCTCGTCATGTAACTGAGTAAACAGTTGCAATGCTTGCTGTGCACGTAAAGGCCAGTCCCAAGGGTAGCCCGGTGGCTTAACGTGTCGCTTGCATCTAATGATGGTGGTGGTTTGATTTATTAGTTTTTTTCTTAGATCAAGTATTTGCGATGCTTTTTAGCGTCCTGGCGCATGGCCCCGCATGCCACAAACATGCTGCATGAGGGCGTGAACAACCAACAGCCCTGGGGAGAGAAACGGAGCCCTGAGATGGGGCTGTTCAGAAAAGTCTTCTTTGGAAGATGTCCATTACAAGAGATGCTTGCCCTATCATGTGCTGAGGGTGCTCTTTAGTGCTGAGCAATGTGCTGGGACTCAGTCCTTGCAAACAGACTAGATGGATATGCTGGCCAGATGCAGGGCCGTTAGGATGCAGCAGAAAACCTTTAGCTGAAATCTGATTCTAGTAAATGTGTTAGGGACAGTCGAACCAGACCAGGTCTCATTTTTTGACCCAAGCCTTCCCAGGGGTCCTCACATAGTAATTCTCATCTTCACTGTTCCTTGGCAGGCCCCACCAGGGACAAGCTGCTTGTAGCATTTTATCTAGTGAGTATTGCAGAGACACCACTGGGAACCCAGCCATATCAACTTCCTAGCCAGTTTTGTGCAAACAGGGAAAGACTATGTTAGACATTTGCCAGCGTAATTCAGAAGTAAGTGAAGGAACATGACCTGGCCACTATGATCAGGTTTGAGTTTAGTCGGGGATAAGGCTTGAGTGGTTTTGGCCCTGCTTGCCAGAGCAGCTCTGTGGCTCTTTGCCTATAGCTGGGCTGCTACAAGTAATCTCCTGTAAGGGCTTAATATCTCATCATGACAAATGGCTAGTTGTCCCCCAAACATCAAGCCATAGGTATCTATTTTCATCAGAGAAAACCGTGGTTAGATCAAACAGTCTTTTGTCTGGCTGTAATGACATAGCAATCGGAGCCTTTGCTAGCAGAAACCTTAGCTCCAGCCAATGTCCCCTTTCTGTCTGCACTTGAGGGTGAAGGCAGGCAGCTGGGTCCACCACGGCTCCTCTCCTGCTCTTCTGCTCCTCTTTATTAGTCACAGGAGACCTCAGCACTAAACATCTGCACTGTGGTCTCCACAGGGCCTTAATGGCAGGTTGACCTGATACTACAGTAAAGGCAAAGCCCATTTCGTTTTAACTAGTCATGAGTAAGTAGCTAGGTTAAAATAAACTCCTGTCTAGGTCAAGCTAGCCAGCCTCAAACAGTAGTTGAATCTCTTCAGAGATTTAGAAAAAGTTCAGGCGCAGTTTCATTTCTCTTTTCCCATTTCAGTTTGTGACTTTCAGCTTCCAGCTAGAATTAGAGGTGGAAAATCCTGAAGACAGCATTTCCAGCACAGTAAGGCAAATAAGTTTTGGGCTCTCCAGAGACTTACTGCTTGCACAGAATTTCTACCCCAGATGTGCTAACCCAAGAAGAGGCTCAGATAAATTCAGATGTTAGATATATATATTTTTTAAAAAATGGTTAAACACAGACAAAGGGCAAAAGCATCTTTAGCGAAAATAGATTGGGGCATGGCTAAGGAGGGACTGTTTAATCACAACCAGTTGCTGTTCCAGATTAGGCAAATCTTATTACAAGCCTGTTTGTGGCTCACTGCTCAGACACCAAACAGAGCCAGTCCCTGTCAAAGTGATGGACATTGTTCTGTTGCCCATCTTTATCCAGCTATCTTGAAGGATAGAGTCAGGGAGATATTTCAGACTACAGACCCAGGTACTGCGCAGATGTGGAGTGTAACATTTCATCGAGAGTACACAGGGAGGAGGACAGCTTTCTGGAAAGGGATCAAGTCCAATATAGCAAATGAGTGTCTAAACATTTGGTCATATTTAGGCCTTCCAGGAGGTTAGCTCATGATCGTCTGGCTCTGAGGTCTCCTACCTGCCCCTGTTCGGCATGGAGAGCTTGATCCAGATTTGAATCGTTAACAAAGTGAAATCACATTGCAGATATGCATCTGTTGTGATTATCACGCTTATACATTTTAATGGATCTTTTTATTTAAATGAGAGGAATTTTCACCTTTTGGCTAATTTAGAAGACAAGGAGTTTGGCAAAGAATGGCAGACTCAGAAAGATGGGAGGTGCGGTGAGTGCCGCATGCAGCAGTGAGTCTCTGCTGAGTGTCGGGGGTGTGCCTGC
Organism: Rhea pennata; assembly: GCF_028389875.1. NCBI lineage: Eukaryota > Metazoa > Chordata > Aves > Rheiformes > Rheidae > Rhea > Rhea pennata. The sequence continues at coordinate 17,048,100 of NC_084677.1, read as the reverse complement.
GTGGGATGCTGCGTGGTGACACGAGGTGGAGTGGCCTGCTTCCCGTGTGCCAGCAGGACTGGGTTCCTCACCCGCACTGGGGAGCGGGGCAGAGAGGCCAGTCCTGAGGGGCCGGAGGATGCAGAGGAGACCGGTGTTGTTGCGGAGGAACAAGGGGGCTGCGCTGAGAAGGCAGCAGAGAGCCACCCTTTCTCTTCAGCTGCTCTTTCTAGCATAAGGGAAGGAGGAATTCAGGCTGTTTGCTAGACTGAAATCTAGCATAGCTAGCAAATGCACTGCCTGAGCAGTGTCCCTCCATCTGGGCACTCACCCCGTCTGCCTGGCATCTTGTCTTTGTGTCCTGTGACCTGTCTGCAATGTCCTCTGTGTGCAGCACCCCCGTTTCCATAGGCCTGTGCGTGTTCCTGTGTGTTGAGGTCTCTGGGCGTCCGTAGGTACCTGCAGACACAGAAGTGCACTGGTTAGGCATAGCTGGCCTGTCTTGCTTAGCCTCCTTTCTCCTTTAGGCCTGCAGTGGGCCTTCCTCAAGCCCTGCCAGGCGCTCCTTGGACCCAGCTGGTTGCTCTGCCGGTCAGCTCCCATCGCTGTCTCAGTGCTGTTACGCAGCGGAGTAGCAGCCCGCTGCCTGCGTCCCTTCGCCTTCCCAGTGAGGGTGGATCGCCGCCTGGGACACTGCTGCCACCTCGATGGAGTGTTTCTTCCAAGGCTGAGCTGTGGCTTCAAGGCAGGGCTGGCGGAGGACAGCTGGGCTCAGACTGCAGTTCCTCTCTTCACGGCACTGCGTGGCCGTATCCCTCGTCCCCAGCGGACGGGCAGGAAGCATCTCGCCAGTGCGTGGGGGAAGTGGCCAGCGCTCAGTGTCTCTTCCCCATGGTGCCTCTTCCCCATGCGTGTACTGGGGAGCCAGAACATCACAGTGCCAGCCAAAGCCACTGCAGGATTAGTCTGTCCTGCTTTAGGCCAGGGTTAATTTCCAGGTTTTTCAGCAGCATGGTAGGAAGAGATTTCTCAGCCCCACCTTGCCACCTCAGACTCTTTCAGAAAGGTTTCTCATTACTATCTTGGAGCCCATTTCAGGACAGGGATGGGAGAGATTGACACCTCACATCCCTCACATCTTGCCTCCCTCAGTTCCTGCAACAAGCAGCACCCAGCAATGAGGCCTCGCAGACCTGAAACTCGAGCAAGGCAGAGGCTCTCTGTACTGCCCGAAGGGTCAGCAGCTACCACGGCTCCCAGCGGGCACGATTCGACTGTGAGAAGCTTGGCTGCCAGCGGCCAGGGGCGGCGCTGCAAGCAGGAGCTGCATGGCCTTCCTCCCTGCCCAGCCCTCCTCTTCCTCGCCAGTGATGTGGCAGTAATGAGACCATCACTTTGTGAATGCTTTAAAAAGCCACACACTGCAGGCACTGTATGTGCTAAGTACCTATAATAGTATTCCAGCACTGAAATAAGGCAACATATTTGCCAAAATGAAATGAAATGAAAATAGAGGATGGGGGGTTGGATATGTTTTAGAAATGCATTGGGCATGTTTTTAAAGGCAGAACTGTAGGGTGTACTTTTTCATGTGAAGGTAGAAATTCAAGATAAGCTAAAATATTTCCCTGACACAGTCACTACCTCCATCAGATACATCTACTATGTAAATAAGTGTACTGTAATTTAATAATCCTGCGGCTCCTAACCTTTTAATGAGGTTCTCAGAAGACACAGACTGAAACCAGCCTCCTCAGATTAAAGTTTTTGATTAAAACCACATGGATCGGCTTGATCTTCTCCATGCTCAGGACATGGGGCCAAATGCAGCCCTCCTGCATGCGCTGTGAAGCCAGCAAACCTTGGCCCACCGAGCAGATCACGATGTCGGGTTGGATGCCGGCAGTTCCCGGGGCCTCAACGGCTGCGAGCGAGGTCTGGAGGACACCGCGTGCTGAAAGGGGCGCAGGCCCCGCTGGGAACGACGGCTGTCTGACAGCGCCTGGGGAGGCCCGAAGGGATGAGAAGAGATTGCGTTTCAGGGCTGTGATCAGGTCACTGCTCCCTGGACAGACTCTGAAAGCCCAGAACTCAGAAAAGCCAAATGCTGCTGTTCCCAGATTTCCTCTCTGCACACAAGGAGCGTGGCCATGGCCCTGTTTCTCTCGGGCGTTTCCCAGCAGAGCGCTGAACGAATGTCTAGGCATCACAGCTTGTGGAAGAGGTCGGTTTTGTTTTAAGACCCAGCAGAGTTGCCTTTCAGAGCACTGGCTGTAAGCTAGGGATAAGCAATCATGGGCAGCACACAGAGGTATTTAGCATTAGCCCATCCTCTCAGTGCCTCAGCCATCTTGTATCCTGCAGAAATACTTGAACTGTAACTAAAACTTTGGGCACCACATATCTGAGTTTAGTATTCTCAGCAAAGGAATTATCAAATAATCTTGCTTATTTTTTCCAGGCAGCTGCAGGTATAGAATTACTCTGTGCCAAGCACACATATAAACCCATTAGGGCTTTCTGATGTTTCATGCAGAGAAGAATAATGGAGGAGCTTTAGCTAGCAATTGTAATGCCAACTAAAATGCTTTTTAGCTGGGAGACAGTGCTTCATTAATTTTCATGTCAGCAGAATCTCAAGTGAAGAAGTTTAAATATTCTTCAGGGAAGTGAGATTTAAGTTTTAGCCAACATCCAGAAGCAGGGGCCAGAAAGGGGCATGGTTTTCCTTTTGTCTGTGTCTGATGGTGTCTCCTCTCCCTCCCATGTCTCCAGCAATTCAAGCCATCAGCAGCAATTGATGGGGTAGCTGGCAGTGTTTGACGTGTCTGCCTGTTGGCTGACTGGAGTCTCATCCCAGAAACTGTTTCCTTAGAGAAACCCGGCACAGATTGTGTTTTGCCTTCTGTGATTAATGATGCCCTCGACTTTCTCCTTTTGCTGTGCCACCTCCACAGCCTGCTGTCTTCCTCGTGCAAGCTCTCCTGCAGCCCCCACATCTCTGAGCTGGACAGGTGGCTCAGCCTGCATGCAGTGGGCTCCTACACCCAAACTGGAGGAATAAGCTGGTATATTAAGAGGTGCAAACGTATGTCTGTGATTGGGCTGATGGGGCCAGAGAGTTGCAGAAAGTCCCTTGCTGTGCTGTGGATCAAAATAAAATTCCTGTTCCTGAAAGGACCAGGAATGAGCAGTGACCCAAGGCAGGGGAGCTCTGAAAGGCAGACCACCTCCACATGAGCGCACTGGAGCTGCGGTGAAGCTGTACGGCTCATTTCACACTGCTTTCACCCTGCTGTAGCCCCTCAGCCTTCTGGGGGAGTGCTCCAGCCCAACATCGGCGTAGGCGAGAGCCAAAGCTGGCCTGTCCTCCCTGCACATTACCCATAGCCTTGCATGAGCAGTATCTCCTCTAATGGACATTGCATGGGTTCTGCACTGAGCATGACAGTGTTGTTGCATGTGCTTCCAAATGTTGTCAACTTTATCCCAGACTGTCCTTGTACATGCGTCCCTAGGAGAAGTTTCTTCTTCATCCATTGAGCTGACTCTGGGGGTACAGAGCATCCTAACTGCTTAAGGCATTTCCTAGAGCCCCTTTATCCCACCCCGGGTTAAACCTTGCCCAAGTTTTCTGAGCAACCACTTGATCAGGCTTAGCCAGCACTGAACACTGGCAGAGGCTATAGATACGGACCTCTGAGACAGTTTAATGCCATAGAGCAGATACCCTCCAGTACAGCGGGGGACTCCTCTTTGCCATTTGGATATCCAGCTCCTGTAAAGAGAGTGCTGTCTTGCTGACAGGTAGCCTAGAAGAATTTCTGTTTGGCAGCTTTACAGTGGAAGGTGTCTTCTTGGGATTGTGCTTTGTTTTAAGAATTATGAAAGACTTTATCGTATTTACTAAACAGCCCATTTTTTATCAAATAGTTAATCAGTGGCTGGTTTTATACGGTTGAGAGAGTAATTGCAATCACCTACAGCCTGTTTCCCTTATGTGCTGATAGCCAGTGGTTTCACACACTGCGTATGACTGCTAATGTTCTTCTGAGCTCCATTAATCAGTTGTTCATTAATAAATAGACCCTTAATATAATGTTCAACTGTTTGGGGTATTCTTGGATCTCCCAAAAGGTGATTTCTTGCATTCCCAAAAAGACGTTTCCAAAAAAAAAAAAGTATTTTGTAATTCTGAATACACATGAAAGCGCATTGTACAATTAAGTAAATATTTTGCTGCAATATTTTTATTACTGTTTTTCAGTCACATCAGAGGATTAGGCAAGCTCAGTAGCAAAGACAACCATCCCAGTCCAAGATGACCGATAGCATTTAGGCACATAAGCAACACCAAAATGCGCTCCAGAATAACTGTGTTTGCTTTCATCTTGTTTTTTCCACTCCCATTGGCAGAAAAAAAAGAAGCTTTGATGACCCCACTCAGAAGGAAATGTTTTTTAAATGTCCCCATTTCACTTTTAAGTACCAGAAATGATAGTTAAAAGAGAGAGCAGCAGATTCAGTTTCCTTTTATCCAATTTATTGTACAGTTTTGGACTCTAATCTGACATCAGCTGTACTACCAAAAAAAAAAAAAATCAAGAGTCATTCCATCTGAAAGATATTAGCACAATGAGAAGAGTGAAAGAGGTATTTTGGGAGGACTCTGAGTGCTTTTGAACTTACTTCTGTATTTATTTTAAGGTTAAACAACTTTTTTCATAGGTCCTCCTGTATTTAAAGCTGGATTTGCTAAAACACTTGCAAAAAAACCCTCCACTATTATGAACAATCCTGCTCTGACTTGGTATGACTGGAAATGTCTTCTCCACTTGAAAAATCTGCAGTAATGCTGAGTTTGGCCTTAAGTACCCTCTTTGAATATTTACATGTCTTAAGTTCGAAAAGAATTAGACTCCATCAGAGTGACCACAGCCATCCTGTGGTCACAGTCTAATTTTAGAGAGCCACAAGCAGTAAATACAATTCCATCGCAGGGCAGTGTCCAAACACTTACTTTGGAACAGCTCCAGGGGCTTTGTCAAGTGCAGAAATTTCCCCATTTCAGAAGAAATAAAGGAGGAGTCATGACCAGAGGCAGAGACATAAAATTGATGTGTTTGTGGCCTGAATGGTTTTTTAGGTGCAGCCAAGCCCTTGTTCTTTTATTTCCGAAGGAGCTCGTGCTGCCAGTCTTTAGAGAAGGATGCTGAGCACCCCACTCTGTTGCCATTGGCTCTATCCTGTGTGCTAGTAACCCTCACGCATGTGTCCTACTTTGCTGCAGGCGTTGCTGTGTTCTCTTAAACCTTTGTAATGCCCCAAAAGCCCACTCTCGCTGAAGCTGAGTTAAGGTTTTGTTCTTATTTATGTGGAACATGCCTGACGTCAGTTGGATTGGAAGAGATGCATGTCAGAGTTTCCATCAGCAAGAGCTGACCTGGGCCTTTCCACCAAACTGGATTGAAGTTTTGCTAGATTTGAAGCTTTTCTCTTGGCTTCAGGTTCCATTTCCATCCTGCTTCTCACAGAATCACAGAATGGTTGAGGTTAGAAAGGACCTCTGGAGATCATCTAGTCCAGCTCCCTTGCTCAAGCAGGGATTCTCGCCCTTCCCAATTTGTGATGGAGTCCTGTTAAGGGAAGAGGTTGTTCACTAGCATGAGATGAAGCAGTAAGAACAGAGAGCACTTGCAAGAATAAAACTTGTCGTCGTTACACAGGTCAGTTCTGCAGGCCCAAGAGGTTTGGCTCAGTTGGATAACCCAGATGCAGTTTTTGAAGGCCTCGCTGCTAGGTAGAAGTACTTGGCCATTTCATGGAGCTTGCTTGAATCAGTTCTCCAAAGGACTTTACCCTGCATCCGGGCATGTGTAAGACACTAACAGCAGGTCCTGGTGTGGTTGTGATGCCCATGCCACCCAGCTGAGCTGCAGGGCCTGCATTCATTGCCTTGCCTTTCTTTGTCTTTTTCTGCAGAAGCCCAGCGCAGGCCTTATTATGCAGACTATTCCCCAGCACGGAAGTACATTCACACCCTCTGCACCAGCCACTACCTGGACCTCTTCATCACATTCATCATCGGGGTCAATGTCATCACTATGTCAATGGAGCACTACAACCAGCCGAAGGTAAGAGCCACCCATCAGTGCATGGGACATGAAACACAGCGGCAGGGGTGGCAATGGGCTTGAGGACCACATGCTGTTCCCATGGGATGCCAAGATCAGTGATGTCGGTGACGTCTGCAGCTGGCCCCACTTCTCTGGGAGTGTTCCCCATCACTTGAGAGCCTCAGCAGACTTCAAACTCAGTGTTGCATGTCCCTCTTCCTCTGGGAGGAAACTGGAAAGAGCCGCTTGTGGCAGCCAGAAACTTGAGTCCAATATCACATAGGTCAAGGTCAGAGCTTCTGAGGGCAGTGATCTGCTTTTGCATGTAAGCACTGCATCAGGCTCATAGAGAGTGAAATAAACTACTAGAAAAAAGACGAGAGCAAATATTTCTTCTCCTGATCCCAGCAATGATTTATCTTCAGGCTGTAAAACAGTCCGGAGTGTTAGAATATTCCATTAATGGATGTAAATATTAAACTAATGCATACAGAGCAAAAAGTTTCTTCTCCTCAATGAATTTGAAGTAAACCAACTTCAAGTACAGTGATTTTTTTTTCTTAATGTATCCTAAAATCCTATTTTCCACAGAAAATCTTGGGCATAAATCTTATAGCCCATGGATTTGTCGCATATATAAACCTTCCACTGTATCATCATTCACAGAGGTCTAGACTCAGTGTTTGCTTTTTTGGTATTACATGGTCTGCCAACTAACCTGCAAATGCCTCCTGGAAATTAAGGCGAGGGGGCACCAAGCCACAGGGTGTGGGTGTGTGTTTTTTGCTTGCAGTCTGTGTACTTTTCTGCCCCCATAATTCCTTTACGTAACAGCCTCTGTTTCACATGTAAATGTTACTTATCTAGATTAGATCTTATTTACACTTGTTTTATGCTCATGTAAAACACAGCAGTGTAAATATGAATGCAGACCATTACAAATAATACAAGAGTTTAAGCTCAGGCAGTCAGCTCTATATGAAATAGTAATTTGTGCCACATTCTTTTAAGGTAGCCATTTTACCTTAGGCACTAGAACAAAACCAGAGAGAGTAGTGCACTGAGGAATGCCAACGCCTGAAAAAGTTTCAGCTCCTCTTCCCAAAAAATCAGTGCATGTTCATTGTACATACCTCAGGTCAACAAAACACAGCCACCACACAACTATAAAGAGAAGATATTTCCTGTGGCCTGAGGCATCTTCTGTCACAAAAGCAAAAGGCCTTTTTCCCTTACTCTCTTGCCTTTTATTTCCAACTGTTTTGATATTCACTGTTGTCATTTTTTTATTTGCAAGAGACCTATACTACATTTAACTAAATTTGATTTCCCTCTCTCCTCTACCCAAATCCCTACCCAATCTAAAAGCTATTTTAGTCTGCAACTATCTATTTTAAGGTCCATGTAAGATTCTTTTGCTATTGTTGGCCTCCAATTCCAATGAAATCCATTATAAACACTCAGAGTATAAACACTGGATTCCTGACTTCCGAGAGCAGCTCCATAGAGAGAGTGAACATTGCACCAAATATGGATATTCTTTTCCTAGCATTAGAGATGTAACATTTTTCTAGAAGGCACAATTTAATCTGTCTCCAACATTATTTATTTTTCTGAGTGTGTCAAGCAAAACCATTGTCCTAAGGACTGCCATGCTTGAATAAAGAAATGATCCATCAGATCTTTTATTCTACCCAACTCTAGGCAGTTCAGAAGAAGTAAACTTTATTAGCTGAGGCAGGGGTAGAATTTTCTCTCTGTCCCAGATCCTGAACAACTTGTGCACTGAAGTTGGAGGATTGATAGCTCTTGTCATTTTTAGCACAACTAGTTATTACTACTTACAAGGTTTTTGTTTGCATCAGTGTCTAATCCTTTATTTGAGTTTCTCTGTGTGATTTAATGCAGTGTTTTGTAACTGAGCTGAGCAAGCTTCTTACTCCTCCGTGCTTATGCCACTCTTTTGTCTACCAGTCCCTCTGCAGTGGGAAACAACAGCTTGGGCTGAACTAACTGGTGCCTCTCTTTTCAGTCCCTGGATGAAGCTCTGAAGTACTGCAACTATGTGTTCACCATAGTTTTTGTGTTTGAGGCAGTTCTGAAGTTGGTGGCATTTGGTTTTCGAAGGTTCTTTAAGGACAGGTGAGAGTGTTTTAAACTCCTTTACATTGGGGATCGAGCTATACTGACCCAGTTTAGAAGGCAGATGCTGGGTAAATGTAGCATCACTGTACCAGTAGTACCATATGCTGAGTACAAGAAAATGGAAAGGGCTGTCTCTCCATGGGTGCAAACTTTATAGTGTTGGAGCTGAAAGTCCTAAGAATTGCTGTTCCTGCTTTGCAGAGGACATTCAAGAAATGTTACAAAACTGTAGATAAGTTCCTTACCTCATGAACTGCCGCTCTGCCACGTGTGACTTGGTCAGTGTAGAGATCTAGGCAAGCTGTCTGCATCAGTCCAGACCTCAAAAGAATAGTCATGGCAACCCAAAGTCACGGAGCCCCATAAAACAAGTGTCCTCTGAAGTGCAAACTAGTCCTTTTACAAAGCCAACAGCCTATCAATCCCTTAGCAAAGACAGAGGAAGTTGTGTTCAGCCCCACTGCCTTCAGATCCCAGCCACTGAGGGCTGATCCCAGCCACAGATCTGATTCTACTGCACATTCAGCCAGAAGCCAATGGGTGTGAGAGCACACTGTGGTTTGGAGACCTGCTGAAGGGCAGAGTGAGATCATACACTTTTCCACACAGTCCTGGAAACCAGCTCATTTGCCTCATATATTGTGACTGGATGGTTGGAAACTGCCATGAGCAATATTATTTATTAGAGAAATTGCTTAGTAAGGGCACTCAGTTTCTTCACACCTTATTGGCTTTCCAGTGCTGGTGTGGAAGGTCATCTGAAAGGGTGAGCTTATAAATCAGTAAAGACACTCAAGCAGAGTGACCCAAGACAGGGGGTGTAACACGGGAACAGCTGGTCCCTCTAACCCAGTATCCTGTCTGTGAGAGTAACTCTAAGTGGACACCAGGGGAGGACTATAGGGACTGGGAAGTAGAGTAAGATGCCAGCCTACAGCAGTGTGTGGCCCAAAGACTCTCTGTGCTAGCTGCAGGGAGTTCATTTTGTACCACCTAGAATGGAGGATCATTGGCCCAGGTATGCGAGAGGAAAGAGTTTGGGATTTGCCTGTGATCGTTATTAACAGACAATTCTCTACTCATGGGCATTTTTCTGTGCTGCCTGTCCATGTAAGATTTCCCTTTATTGTCCTTTCTTTCTTTATCTATTAGATGGAATCAGCTGGATTTGGCCATAGTTCTTTTATCAATTGTGGGAATCACGCTGGAGGAGATTGAGATGAATGCTGCACTGCCCATCAATCCCACAATAATACGCATCATGCGGGTGCTGAGAATAGCCAGAGGTAAGGCTCACTCCGCAGGTCTTCAGTCGCTCCTCAAGACACATCAGGGAGCAGTTTGGCCATTTGTTCTCCCAGTCCTACTGTTTCAGTTAGATTTGAAAACAGTTACCAGATGAGGCTGCAGAATGTCAATGCAGAAACAAGGTAGGTGGGATTTCATTGGCATTTCGAGAAGGGTCTCTAATTGGTCTCCAATTTAAACCTGGGATCGTAGACCTTTTATACTGATACCAAACAAGAGCAGGAACCAGTAGAGAAGGCAGAATCAGAGCTTATGATGACACTTTTTCCTGAGGAAGCATCTCCCCATCTCATTTTCTTACTAGGGCATACTGGAGTTTTCGTGACTTTTGGTCTGTTTTACTGAAGACCTTAATATCAGTTGGTGAGGGATGGAGTCAGAATGCTTAGATGTTTATGGGCCTTGCAGGTTGCAGTGAGCTTGCCATGTGTGTGAATGGATACAAGAGAGATGTGAACCCTCCCTACAGGAACTGAAATTGAAATATATCCTATCCCCACTGATTAGGTTCTGGTTCTCATTGCAGTGCTGAAACTGCTTAAAATGGCCACTGGGATGCGAGCTCTCCTGGACACAGTGGTGCAGGCACTTCCCCAGGTAAGCCCCCGGACTTGATTTGTGCTCAGTTTGTTCCCCTTGGTGGACTGTGCCTTTTGGGACTGGGGCAGCTCTGTGCCACTGCATTCGGTGCACATGGGAAGCCACCTGGTGAGAATATCAGCTTTCTCCACTGCCACCAGTACCTTGGTAGAGCAGAGTAAATCCTGACCACATAGTCTGTGTTAGATGGAAAAACAGAATGATGGAAAGGCAATTAATGGAGAGCTAAACACTGTAGGCAGAGCTCTTCTAAAACACAGAATTCACTGGGGAGGTCAAGAAACACCAGGATAGACAGAGAAAGCCATTGGTGAAAGCACTGGAAATAAACAGCTTCCAGCTCAGCAGTTTTCTTTGTGAGGCAGAAGCAGCTATGTTTACTGACACTTATTGACAGAGGAGTTGCAGACTTCAAAAGCCAAATAGGGGAGGCATTTCTGAAAGTTAAAACCTTAAAATGGGGTTTCAAATCACTGTATTCTTGTGAGCTGCAGGAGGAACAATGATACTGCCAGTTATAATGATGTTTAATAGAATCCTTGAAATGCTCGGTTCCTAGGACCATTTTTTATGGATCAACTACTTCATTTGAAAAAAAAAATGTTTTGCTGACTTGTACTTCTCCCCTAAAAAGTTCTAAGGCGTATCAGAAGAATTACAAGTAGTTTATGGTTTCTCTGGTTTTCTTATAATGTGTGATATTTAAGTTGTATTCTACTAATTTGTGGGTTTGATGATCTGATTCCTAATCTTTCAGTGCTCGGAGTTAGCTCAGCTATCTACATTGTCCTGTTTCATTTCACCAGGATCATGTATCCCATCCTAGACAGTACTGGAAGTGGGGAAAGGGGCTGCATAATTGCCTTCCCATTGCCCAGGCTCTTGTAGACCCATTCACCCCTGTATAAAACAGGGTGAAGATGCTCTGAGATGGAAAGGAAACATTTAATGCTACACACTGCACAGAAATAAGTGCCAACATGAGGTGCAGGGGAACTCCTGGGAGCCGGCAATTCAGAGGTAGCAATCCTGGGATCTGCAAAGATGGACAGACAAATCCTTGGTTTTGAACCCCTGCAAACCATCCCACAGCTGAGTTGCTGGAAGGGACATTTAGTATAAAAGCAGGTTACATGCCAGCATAGTATGTCTTGGGATGGACTTGTTGTCAGACTGAGACGTTGGGCCCCCTCTCCCCGACTTGTCCATGCTGGGACATGGCAGCACACAGCCAGGGCAGTCCCATCCTGAGCAATTGCAGCTCTCCACGGGAGGATCATGTTGCAAAGGCATGATGGTAGCATTCCAGCTTGGCCAAAAATATATGCCATGTAGACATCTATTCCAGAATAAGTGACCATATGGGAAGTAGTACATCTACTATCTATAATATCCAAACACACTTCTACGAGTTAATTGCTGAGTGCAGACAACCACAGTCTATTCAAAATGATCTGTGAAACAAGGGGAATTTCTTTTTCTTGGAAAGGCACATTTACTTTTCATCACTGCCATAAAGATGTTTCTAATCTAAGACATTTACCCTTTGGTATTCAGATTTCATTTTCAGTGAAGCATTTTGGCTGACACTAAAGCACGGAATTTATCAACCTGACCCCTGTTTTGGCATTTCAAAAAAGCAGTTGATTTGTGTCTATTATTTTTCTTTCGAAAGCATTGTGATTACAGAGCATATTTTCTCTCTCTCCTTGTTTTTTCCCCCCCAAACAATAGAGTGGCTGGAGGCCAGTTTCTTTGTTTCCTTGGGGTGTTTTTGCAGTTAACATTCAAAACAAAGTCTCTTTTAAAGGGAAATCCCCAGAGATCTTCCAGGCAGATCTTGTGTGAATAAAAATGCTATTTTGCCCTCCAGTGCAATTCAGAAAATAAGGAGGAAAGTTTGGGGAGACCTCTCCCGCATTGAAAACTACAGCTTTCATTTCAAAAGCAGGGGAAGAGTTCCTACCACACTTAATTAAGGAGCCTAAAACCATAGCTAGAAAAATTTCATTGAATGTGTCTGCTAAGTGACAAGAAAAATGAATTCCATGTTTATCCATGAAATTTTGGGAGAAAATTCTTTGTCTAGAGTATGCTGAATGTCCATTTATGGCCTTAGCCTTGTAAGTTGTTGGCATTGTGATACACTTTTTTCTTTCTCTTTTTGATGATTTCCATCAGTTTCCTATTTGTTTTTCTTCAGCAGTAGAAATAGCTTGTGGTACACCTAGAGAACCAACTATCCCCAAACATGGGGGATGTCAGCATTCTGATGCATGATCGAAGGTGTCGTGGTGCAGGCTTAGTCTCCTCCTCTGGAAGTTCAGGCTGAACTTGACCTTCTGTTTTTAGTGCAGGAAGAATTCCTACCGTACTGCAGCCTCTTCATCTGACAATCTGCTGTCTACCAGTTCACAAAAATGAGGAGAGGCAAGGGAGACGGAAAGAATGGTCAGGGACAGACCTCAAAACAGCACCTTCTTTGCATACCACCTCCATACCCTCTTAGCCCCAGCAAACACTTGCTAGCTTGAATCAATCATCATGTTGTTGGCACAGGACATCTGTGCTTGTACAGTGGTGACTCTTTTACCCACTACTGTGCAGTCTGAAGACGGCATCTTCTTCTCAAAGAGGAATCTGAGTTTTCCAGTTTCACAGCTGCATTGATCAAGAGGCTGAACTGCTAGTGTGCCAGGGTCACCTAGAAAGGCACTGCCAACCTCAATTCTGAACCATGATATACCATTTTAGCAGATGAAAGCAATACGTGATGGACTTCGAAGTATCAAGTGCTAAAATCTGAGACGCTGGTATAAACTTGAAATAGATCTACTACTTTAAACAGCTAAATACAGACAGTGAGTTGGGCTAGCATGACCAGAACTGACTTCATCCCTTAGATATTGCCATTCCCAGTTCAGTCAGTTCTGTTCCGCAGTTAACAGACTCAAAACTCCCCTGTGATCTCAGAGGCTGGCTCCTTGCATAATGCAAGCCACATAGCTCGGGTCTGAACTTTAGCTTGTCTTTTAAAAGCCACTCAGTCTTGTTTTAAGGATGGAAGTGTTAGGAAATAAGTTCTTCCAGTAGATGTTTACTCTTTTTGCTTAAAAAAAAAAAAAGTGTTGTTTTTAGTCTGCATTAGTCGAGTTTGATTTTCCGTTGTTTTCCATTAGAATTTTCTTTTTTTGAATTTCGCCTTTATGGTAGTAATAAGATAAGAGAGAAAATAATTTCTTAGAGTCTGGCAAACAGAATAACATTGAGTTACTTTGGTCTCTCAGTGCAAAGCAAGTTTTCAAGACCTATTTCCGGTTTTTCCATATCTTTATGATCTCTGGTTCCATTAAGGCTATGTAATGAATTATACCACTCCTGTGCTTCAGCTGAATATTCTTTTGCTTATATATCTGATGGTTGCATCAGTTTTGTAAGCAATATTTTTTCCTTAGGACTCCCATTTGATGGGTAATCCTTTAGTCCTTTCCAGATGACCTGCTTTCCCAAGTGCATTTCAACCTCTCTGTAACATGGCCTGCACTTTACTCTTGGATTTGTGACTTTGCATTTGGCTGCGTTAAAATGCTCATTGTGTAAGTGACTCCACTGTACCAAGCAATCCAGATCAGTTGCACAGCACTTCTAGAATCGATTGCAAGTAGGAAAACCTGCAGTGAGCACTAAGCTGCCAGTGCTGTTCCTAATGGACAAGCATAGTGAAATGCAGTCCAATTGCCTTCTTGGCTCTGCAGGGCCAGCAGGAGTTAATCGTGGAACTTTCCTATCAAATCCCGTCAGCAGGAATGGTGACAGCCACAAAGAGGGGAAAGATTACTGGTTTTCCATGGTCCTTTTTCATGCCATGATTTTACTTTAGGAAGTATCTGGGGGGGTTTTAAGTCCACAGAGAATGGTAATAAGACATAGTTGAGAAGCTAAAGGGTCCTGTTTTGCAAGGTGGTCTGTTTCTTCTTCTTCTTCTCTTTCCTGATGCTCATTCTTATACCATTCTAATTCTGTCACAGTGACTCCTTATTTGTGCCATTCTAACTAAAAATGAAATCTAGCCCCATCTATCTAGATCTGAGTTCTTTTTCCTCCTTTTTTTCACTAGGTCTGTAGAAGGCACTTTAATTAAATGCAGGATTGTACAGTATACCTCCTCCTTGTCTTCAAAGCTTGGAACTTCCCCCAGATAAAGTCCATGCCAAGAAAAACGTGAAGAACTCCTCGTTCCATCAGTCCCCTGAAGGACAGAGTCTGTAGTTTGCTCCTGTCCAGAGTTTAACTCTTGTTGGTGCGGCAATTCCTGTGCTTATCTTAGTTTCAGCTTTTGCAGGTGTTTTTGGCATTGTCTGTCAGCAGTTATGGGACATTAGCAATAGCCTGCTTTTGCCAGTTGCTGAAAACCCACAGTGATTGTAAAGCACAGACAGAAGGACAGGAGTCCTTCACTAGCAAGTCACTGCAGTTGAGACTGATTCTGTAAGATGGGTAGATGTGTGCCATGCTACATGCTGGAAAACCTTGCAGAGATGCCTGAGATGTGTCAGTAAAAAAGCAAAAATCATTAGGCAAAGAAACTGCTCCTCTCCTGGCTTTTAGCACTGGTCCCTGTGGGACTGAGCAGATATACAAAAGGGGGAGCTCATTCAGTTCTGCTAGTGGTCTTGTGGTTGCACAAATAAGATGATTTTAGCCTCCAAACTTGTCAGTCGGCCCTTTCTACTAGTCCTGGAATCCACACAGATGGCATCTATTTTCCAAGCTGACAAATGTGTCCATTTTCTCTTGGGTCTTGTGCATAAATTGGCCTGTGTTTTCCTGCTTCCAAGCTTATTGCTTTAGCTGAAGAGTGCTGGAAGGAAGATGAGGAGAACTCATGTCCTTGGAACGGATTGGCAGAGGCTTCGTTTTATGAGAAATTGCTCTTGACAAGCATCCCAGGGAGCCATGTGCATTGCTGACACGGACAATTGGAATGCCAAGGTGTGGGCCAGTGATGCAGAAATAATTGATGTCAGAGCAGCAAGACACACAAGAGGAGTGGCAGTGTGCTTTGGCCAGTTATTGCAGGAGTGGGAGGGTGAAAGACACGTCTTTCATCAATGTCTCACCTAGAGCAGAGAGAGGTAGAGGCCAAGGCCAACAGGCTTCAGGGGGATTTGGGTGGGATCACCCAGGCCAGTAGTGCAGTGTAGATGTGATGGTGCCCAGATGGCTCGTATCCTGGTGCACATGATCAGTGTGGTAATAACTTGCCTCTAGCACTTGGCATCTCAGCTAGTGAAAACCACTATCCCTCTGTAACTTGTAGATGAGGAACAGAGGCACAGCAGCCCCCAGAGATAGGACTTGGCTGATAGCAGTGTGATCTAATACAGAGGCAAACTGAGAAAAGGGAGAACTGTGCAAATCACAGCCACTACATCCCTTTGACAGCACAACTGGCCGGGGCCCAGGAGGAGGTGTGCATCACAGCCCCTATAGCCTGACGTTGGTTTGTATCACAACAATTTGCATATCAAACTAACACAACGTAGTGTAGTTACTCTGCATCTCAGCACTTGCAGATACAGGCTTTTCCCTTAGTGACGTAGGTCAGAAATCCAGCTCTGATGGCTGGACATGCAGTGGTGCTTAGCTACCACAGTTTCACTTAGGGGCAAGCAAAAAACTAGACACAGTGCTAATGGCAGTTCTGTCTGCAATAACTGGAGGAGGGAGAGCTTTTCCAGGCCACACAGGGGCAGCTGAGGAATGGTTTTGTCACACGTGTGGAGAGGTGTGTTGCTTTCCTTGCTGCTGAGCAGGCTGATTCCAGGGATCTGCAAAAGTAGATCCCAGCTAGATCTGGGATCTGCCAAGCATACTGTGGGGAAGGATGATGCCTCATCACCCCAGGCCTCCTTGCTCCTTTGGGTAGGGTGGAGGACTCGGCCTCTCTCCCCCCCCAGATACATAGACAATTTGGCCAGCAGTAAATTAGAGCCAAGATGCAAGGGCATGAAGGTCCAGGAACTGCAAACATTCATCAATGGCTCCATCTTCTCCTGTGGTTTCTCTGAGGTACTTTAGGGCACCAAGAACAACTCCAGGATGTTCTTCACCTCTGCTTCACTCCCACAGGATCCAGCCTCCCCCAGACACTGGAGCCACAGCAAATGGTGGATGGCCCCGACTGTGGGAAAGTGGGGGGTTGTAGGTTCTTCTGCCCAGCCAAAGGCACCCAGCCCAAGTCAGGATGAGTTTGATGGATAAACAGAGAATGGGCCAAGCTGTTCAGAGCTGCTAGAGCGGAACCACTTCTGCAGAGCCTGCCTGGATGACCAGCTGCCAAAGATGTGATTGCTGACCAGAGTTGAATCTCTGTGATGGAGAGTCCAGCAGAGGCATCCCAGCCTTTGACTGCTAGGGAAAAATGTCTGGGTGTGCTCCTTCCCCCTCCTGTTCTCATAGCAACATGATTCATGCACGATCTTTTTCTTGTCTGGTCTCAGTAGATCTCAGAGTGCTTTAGAGACATTAATTACCTTCCTGCAAGGGTATTATAAATGGGTACGTTGAGTTACAGGAGAGGAATGACTCACTTAAGGTCACAGATGCACATACAGTCTGTTTTTTCTGCTGCTCAGCAGCCCCTGGATGACCTCGCTGCCTGCTCCCCCAGCCCATCTGTGGGAAATCACCTTGATCCCTTCTCCATGCTGCAGCTCTGGTAAGGGCCATGGGCTGCACAGCTTCCTTCTCGTGAGAGGCATGCCTCTGTGAGCCGTGTGCAAGTACAAACAACATATTCGATCTGACACTCACTTGTCCTGGTCCAGCACAGCCAGAAGCTGCACAAGTAGACCAGGTGGTTTTGCTGGCACATCTAAGCAAGAAGTGAGCCACTTAGCTCAGCTGCTATCTCTTGAGCATCATGTGTTCTTGGGCCACTAAGACTCTCCTGTCTTCTCCAACCCCAGGAGCCAGTCCAGCTGCCAGCACATGTCCATGTGGACGTTAGACCTGCCAGGGATAGTCAGGGCAGCAGGGTGTTCTCATGCTTGAGCTCTGGATTTCTAGATGCAGGGTGGGATGGAGTTTGATAAAAAGTGTGGTGGCATCAGCCATCTCATGCTCCTGTCTTCCCCTTCTCTCTGCCATTTTCCATGTGGCCCCCATCTCCACATCAGTGTCAGATGTTCATCACTTCCCAAGGGATCCTGTGCATCAGCTGAGCTTTGAAACTGCTGGTTTGGGGGCTCTCAGTCCAGGGCACATGTCAGCCCATGTCACCTTAGACACTAGCAAACAGCATACAGCTCTTTGCATTTTTAGAGCATGCACATGGCTGTGATAGATTGAGCTTGTGCAGCAACCGTATGAGTGTAAAGGAGTCTTTGAAGGACTAGTTATGAAACCCAATTCAGTAATGCAAATAGTCAACAACCATAAATACACAATCGTGTTATAAATGCACACTAGATACTAGGCAAACTGTTCATCAATAAATGCCACATCAGTTCAGAATTCTTGATCTTCAGTACTTCCGCGTGCAAGGCTGTTTTCCTTTATATATTAAGAGCTAGATAACAGTTTTTACTGGTAACCTGATAATAACTTTGATGTTAGGGTAAATTCTTCAGAATTTCATCAATGTGAAAAGTTTGCAGGCTAAGTTATTAGGTATTAAAATAAGTAGGATATTCAGTTTATAGGCTTCTTTGAAAAAAATCCAAGATCCTCTTCTGCAGTGCTACAACATCAGACTTTAATTTACACTCAACTTAGAAAACTTATTGATCACGTTTATTTTCCTTGCTTTAATTATCAGCTCATTTGCCTCTTTGTGTGTGCACTTATGTGCAAGTGCATGTTTTCCAGTGCCTTTTTTTTTTTTTTTTTTTTTTTTTTTTTTGGTATGCAGTCATTTTGCAGACTACCTTGTAATGTTCTAATGTCTAACAAACTATCAGTGATCCAGCAGATGTAAGTTAGGAAACATTATTCCAGAAGATAGTACATGTAGTGAAATAATTCAGAGTAGCCATCCACACCTCTGCATTATCTCTACTATTCCCTAGAGTTTGGTGACAAAGTTAGTGGAATGGCAAAGCTGTATGCGTAGCAGCCAGTTTAGGCCTTATATCAATTACAGTCACCACTGGATGATTTGACTATACCCATTTCTTTAATACAAAATAGCACTTTTCATAAGTGGTAGCTGTGTTAAAAATGAATTTTATGATAGCAGGTATTGTACTGATCACCTTTCTAATGAAATTAAGCAGCATGGTCAAAATATCCTGCAACACAAGGACTATGCTACCTCAGAGGAGAAAGCTCACTCAAACTGGAGGCTTTCATTACAGGATACCTCTTGAATGTACCCACCCTGGCTACATAAATCTTAATACTACCTAGCTCATTTTTATGTAAAAGTAAAATAATGCCTGTATCAGCCTGGAGAACTTGGTCACTCTCTCTCTGTTACAGAGCTATAGACCCAAGGCATTTAAAAGCAACAGCACGGGTAAACGTGGCCAGAGTGTTAGATCAAATCCACGTGGTTAGCAGGGATTTCTAGCCTTCGTGCTCTCTGAATTGCAAGCAGCTCCTGCTCTGCAAGGTGTTTGAAAGGCTTAGACCCCATGTAGTGATCGACTCCAGTGTGGATAATGGTAATGCCATGGTTATTAATAAGCTTTGTGTTCTTTTTAGCATCATTGCACTTCTATTATCATCTGCTCCAGGCACTTTGTAAATGCATATTAACGCCTAATAGCAGCACCCAGTGCAATGTTCGTACTGCAAGCTGCCTGCGTCTAAGTGACAGTGTATGGCATAAGGCTTTTCTTTTTAGGCATTGAAGTCTTTGCATGCCTTAACATTCAGGTAGTTCTTATTGAGAAATATCTGTAAACATCTGTGGCAAGACAAGAAGAGCTTTACCCCCTCCTTGCTGGGACACATGCTCCTTTCCTGAATGCCCTCCAGGCCAGCGAGAGCTTTGAAAACTCACCAGATCCTCCTGGTGGTTTGAGCCATGTCTTGTCAATGTCACGGTCTTGAAACCCTCAGGCACCAGACTCCGAATCTCTAACCTGGCAAGCAGAAGGGAAAGGCCCTTAAAACACAGACTGGAGCAGCAGGTCACTTAAACTGCTGTGGCACTCAAGTGCAGTGCTAAGTGCCACTGAGGCTAGAGCTACTGCTTGGCCAAATTACAGATGAAGGCAGCATCCCTGTAAGTGGAAGCGGGGTGGGGAGGCGCCATGCACAGAGGCAGCTTTGCTCCTGTGAACATCTGGTCCTTCACCCTCAGAAGAGACTCCTCTCTGGGTCTGTTGAAGCAGAGCCATGAAAGACGACCAGAATATTGGAAGCCAGGAGAGACAACGATTGACCTCTGGCACCAGTCCCTCTTTTACTTGTGTTTAAAATGTGATGGAGCAATTTTATTTGTGACCTCAACTTGCCTGACCCTTGTTCTGCTTTCTTCTTGTGTAGGTAGGGAACCTTGGCCTTCTTTTTATGCTCCTGTTTTTTATCTATGCTGCCCTGGGAGTGGAATTGTTTGGCAAGCTAGGTGAGTAATGTGACTGACACAATTTATTTCATCCGGTTAATATTTATTTGGTATCTAAGTTGTTTCCTTTCTTTTCTCTCTCATTCTTGGGCCTTCCTTAGCTTCACAGCTTACACTCTAAAGATTAAAGCTTTCTCTTGATCTCAGGGCCACAGATGACACATGAGGATATAATACAGAACTTGTCTAATGTGCACACACACACATTTAGAGATTTGTCCAACACCACCCTTGGCTGTAGAGAAGCTATTTGCTGTTTAAATATAATTATCCAGCATGGGTATGTTCTCAAAGATGGAGGTTTGCTACTTAAGATGGCACATGAGTCTCTAAAGCTGGATGGTAATGAGATCCATGTTGGAGAGATGCCACCGTAAACATGTCCCTTCTCGGAGCTTCCACTACACTCCATTAGTTTTCAGCACTTGGCTGACATTGCTGTTCCAGCTGCCCAAGTCTTGTCGGTCCGTTGTTCTTCTCGGTATCACCTTCCCCTTTCTGCATAAATCAGAAAGCATCCACTGGTTTCCTGGTAGTCCAGCAGAATCGTTTATTTCTCCCACTCAAGGATACGGCAGAGCTGGTCATGAACGTGTCCACCATTCAAAAGAAAATCAGATGCGGTCAGAGAGGAAGGACTGTAGCCCTACATTGGCCAGCTTCAAAAGAGACAAGTGTCCCCTCTTGCAGCCCTCTCAATGCTCACATCCCAATTAGGGCTTCAAGAGCATCAGAAGGGCCTTTCATCCACAGTGATTTTATTACTGTCATTAATCCCCTTTATGAGTCCAGCCCTCTGCTCATATTACAAATGCCTGAAAGCAAAATATTTCTTTCAACCTGAGACAAATTATTTTTCAGTCTCCACAAATTCTGGAAAAAATAGGTTCTGCATCCACCCCAAATGAAATATTGTATATTTTTATATTACATTTATAAATTTATAGATATGTACTTGTTCATCCACTAAGATGAAGAATGCTTTATTCACAGAGAGACCTTCTGCTGCTCTGAATCCTTCTTGCGTTTCCATACACACCCCTTGCTAATGCCAGCCACTGAATAACCGCAGCGTGTGGTCAGAGATTGGGAGAGCTCTGATCTCATCTGGGGTGAGCACCCAAACTGCAGGCAGTCAGCACACCGCTTCCCTTCCCTATTTTGACTGAGAAATATTTTCTTTTCCAAATCACTGCTAGTCTAGATCAGCCATGAGAACTGCTAACACTCCCCCCAAGGCTGATCATTTGTGGAGGATTTTTTTTTTTTTTTTGGCCTCTGAAATAAGTGTCTAATAGTGAAACACCCTTTCAAGAGGCATTGTTGCCTGTCCTAATGAAACCTTAATGAGCCCATGTTTTACGGAAAGAGGGACATTTCATGTGATCAATTTACATTCATTAGTATATTAAGTCTCAGGGAAAAAATGTATCAAATTGCTCCATTTTGTTCCAGCAAAATATCCCTTACAGTAGATGTGTCTGTAAAAAATAATCAAGACAAGGAACATAATCAAGAGGGTAACAGACAAAGCATATTGTAGAGCAATATTTTTTGAGATAGCTCAGCAACACCCAGCTTGTTTTCCACCTCCTTTTAAATCTCTATGTTGGCTTTGCACGTTGGGGCAAAGTCAAGAGAATCACAGAAATATTGGTGGAAAGGACCTCTGGAGACCTCCCACTAGAGGCATCATCACTAGATCAGGGCAGCTGTGGCTTTGTCCAGCAAAATCTTGAAAACCTCCAAGGATGGAGCTTGCTGGTGACCTGTCCCAGGCCTGCAGCATCCTGCAGGTGGGGTATTGTCAGCCTCCACTGGGAAGATTTTGGCTTCTTGGTCTCAGTAGAAGCTTCAGTAGTGGCAGGTTGTGGTGAGATTGTCTAATAACAGCCAGAGTCTTCCCTGAATCTGTGGATCACCATGAGGTATCTCAGGGTCTTACAGCCAGGTGAAGGGAGGCAGCCCTGGATACAACAGGCCACAACATCACAGCCATGAAGAAAGCCCAGGTGTCCCAAACTATGTGCTGTAGATGCTGGTAAACCAAAAACAATGAATGTAAGTTAGAGCTGGCAAACCTGGCTTCACTGACCTGCTTCCACTTCTTTCTCCTGCAGACTGCAGTGAAGAAAATCCCTGCGAAGGTTTGAGCCGACATGCAACTTTCACCAACTTCGGTATGGCCTTTCTCACCCTCTTCAGAGTGTCAACAGGGGACAACTGGAATGGTATCATGAAGGTGTGTGCAATCTCTGTCTGGGTACTTTTCTCTGTCAGTAGAAACACAGATACAAAACAGGGCTTTAAAAACAAAGAAAGTTTCCTTTTAAAAATATCAAAATTAAACTCTTCCATTTAAAATCAGAGGTATTTTCAAGAGATGACTTGGCATAAGTCTTCTTCAGCCTGAAGCTTCATTTTTTTTAGCATATGAATTATACTTCTGCAGCATATAAATTAAATTTCTGAAAATTTTCCCCAGATCTTATTGCTGATAGGGGTAAGTGTGTGCTCTGTGCCTTTGCAACATAACACAGTCCTCCTCTTTGGGTCTAGAGCTAAAGAACTGTACTGTGGATGGCATAATCCATAGGACTTAAAATTTCTTCTGTTTTGGTTGTACCCCAAAGCTGTTGTGTCTGGGATATGTTATTATGCTTTTCAGTCCCCAACAGGTTGTCTGTAAGGTTTCAGTATTCAGAGCCCCAGCTCTTTGCAATTCTGCACCTCTCCATCTCTGTTTCAGGACACTCTCCGGGAATGCACCCGGGAAGACAAGCACTGCCTCAGTTACCTGCCCGTCATCTCTCCTGTCTACTTCGTCACCTTCGTCCTCATCGCACAGTTTGTCCTGGTCAACGTAGTGGTGGCAGTGCTGATGAAGCATTTGGAGGAGAGCAATAAGGAGGCCAAGGAAGATGCTGAGATGGATGCAGAAATTGAGCTGGAGATGTCTAGAGGAGCAACCACATCAGCTGCTGGTGGGAGCAGAGGAGGCACGGTGGCCCTGGAGGGCAGAGCACCCTACAGAAGTCAGGACACCATGAAGTCAGAGTCAGCAGTGCAAGCAAAGCACCAAGCCCTGGTAACAGTTCCCACAAGGCATCTACTCTTCTTCTGCTTGGGGTGGGGGGGCTGGTTCCTGCCAGTCACTGCTGTCCCATCATCAGGCAGTCAGATCCAAGTGATGCAGAAGCCAAAGAGATAGGAGACAGGCAGGGAGGAAGAAAGGCAGCTTTCCCAACTCCCTCCATGCAGGGTAATCACCATCACCTCCATGTCTTGAGCCATCTCAGGAGGGCTCCCTGAGGTGGGAGATCACGTGGTGTGTGCCCTCCACAGCTAACAACTCCCCTATCCTTGGGAGGGGAGTGTTGAAAGTTCATCTCTTACCATTTCCAGTAGGAGTCATTCAAAGTTTGTCTATTTTAAGTTCAGAAGCATAGCAGCCGCACATCCCCATCCTGTTCCCCTAGCCAACACATCTTTCCTTGTCATTTTAGCATGGCCACAGCACTTAGGAGGTATCTCATAAAGCCCTGGGCACCCCGGCTCAGACAAGCCTATCCCACACAGCTTCTTTATAATCCCCCATTCGGATTTCCAGAGAAGCACCAAGTATTTCAGAAACCTAAATCACTCTTAAATTCTGTGTGTATTGAAAATCCCTGTGTGCAGCTCAGGGCAGACCAGCACTGACGTAAGCACGCAGCTTCCTGTTGGCTCCTGCTCTGCTTAGGGCATGGCCAGCTTGGACCCTGGGAACTGTCAGACTCTCAGCAAGAAGCTGGAGGTCCCCGGATATGTTTTCTAGACTGCCTGCTCCCTGGTTTCTGTTAGTCCACTAGAAAATAGGGCAATCAGAAGTCAGTGAGAAAGGAGGGGCCCGAGGTGATTGTCTCATCTCATGTCAGCAGCATATGGTTAAGACTGAATAGAGAATTGCTTTGTAGCTGTGATCACAAATAAATCTACCACAAAATCAATGGGGGATTTGAGATTAAATTACATTAAATTAGATTTTTGTAAAATCCATCAGACTCTATTAAGTTAAGTAAAAAGGAATTTAGTTACATGGCAATGGGGAATTTGCTATTTGATTGTAGTTTCTAATAGAAATTTCTGCAGGAAAATGTACCACAAACAGCCAGGTTGCTTTTCTCTTTGGGGAAAGAGAGGGCACATCCTCCTGCACAGGCTCAGTCTCCTTGAACTTCCCTGATCTGCCAGTCTCTCCTGAGCAGATTAAAAGCCCTGAGCTCTCCGCAGGGCTATTCAGTTTGTGTGCAGAGCTTCCTCTTAGCCGTAGAAACCTCACGGTGAGAGGTAACACACCTCAGACAGAGAGCACGGCAAGCAGACAGCTGAGAGCAGACTTCCAGCTGAGGATGAGATTGCTCGAATCCAGGTGAAGATTTACAAGCCAGGGCTTCTCCTCCGCTGTGTGGCGGTGAGGCAGGAGCATCCTGCCCGGCACCGTGCTCGGCAGGGCTGGATCGTGGGGGTGCATCCCTGACGCCCAGGTGTTTCCAGGCAGGCCTGGGTGCCTGGCAGCTCAGTAGTGTGGTCTGCACTAGCTGCACTGAGGAGGGGGAATACTTAGGGCTCAGTGTGGCTAATCTGCCACTGATAGTGGGCATGGGTAGAGACCCTGGAAGGTCACTGTGTTTTCTTACCATTTCTGCAGTCTGTGTTTCCTTTTCTCTCCTGCTCTGGCTGAATGGGGCAGGTAAGGGCAAATACAGGGGTTGAAGCGTAAGACCCAGCCTTGCTCTGCTACTGATGCTTTTTATCTCCCTGATTTTGTACCTGAAGGCGGCGCTGAGCTGTGAGAATGTGTCTTTAGCCATCCCAGACTCAGACATGCTGGAGCGGGGTGAGACTCCCATGATGGAAATCTCGTCCTTCTGCTCTGTTTCCCACCATGTCCTGACACCTTCCCACAAAACCCCAGGCCACGAGGCTGAGGTGAATGACGCCGCGCCGTTGCTTCTGCGTTGTGGCATTGTGCTTTAGTGCTGTGCAGCCAGCGGTGGTGTGTGACTTGTCCTAAACCTGTTGCTTCACAGCCAGAACAGTCTTCTGCATCCTCTGTCCTTTGTACTGCCTTTGCGTGTTCGGTAGCCAGGCAAAAAGCATGTTCTAAACGATTCTACCAGCAACCTTTTATGGGACACAAATGAAATACTTTTTCAAGTATTCAAGCCAAAAAAAAAAAAGGAAAAAGAAAAAAACACTTGTATTTAATGTATAGCATGATATTTAAGCAGTTTGTTTTCAAATGGTATAGCTAGAGCTGGAGACCTGCAAGGAGTCTTCTCTTGGTTTGCAGTAGAAACACAGATGAGTTTGGGTTTTTTTTTACTGTTACCATAAGAACTTGTTTATAGTATAGTACTGAGGAGACAGAAAGGTGTAAGTAAATCAGTACACATTGTCACAGCCTGGGCACTGCAGGCTTCATAGGTCTGTGAGATAACAGTTTATTCAGATCTCCTACACTGACATTCTTTGCTTCCAGTCTTTTTTGGTCAAAACTGAGGTCAGTCTTGGGCTACCACCAGGTGACCTTGATGTGAGCCTCCAAGCAGGATGTTCTCTGCAGTCAGCCCAGGGCAATGGCAAGGATCCCAGCGTTTCTACTGGCAGAGCAAAGAGTTTATCGTCTCTGTGGTGACCAACAGAAGCGACCCCTTACACCACCGGAGCTGGGCTGTGCGGGGGCATGCACTGTTGGTGCACACAGGCTGAGACTTACCTCCTTCGCCTTCTCCATTCCCCATCACAGAGGCTGCAGGAGGCGGCTGAGCTTGCTCACAGTGCTGGAGACACATACCTTTGGCAAGGACGGGCGAGAGGGTCAGGAGGAGCCCTTCCTCTGGGAATTATGCCCACAGTTTGTTTACAGGCTGTTGGCTCCAGGTCTCTGAGGAGTAACAGCATTCCCCATTCCAGAATATCCTGCAAATCTCCTTTGCTTACAGAGTAACTTCTGACTCTTTAATCACCCAGGAAGGGTCATGTCCTGTTGAGATATTTGCAGGATTGTTTTTCTTGTATTCCCTCTGCACCAGAGCAAGATCATAGCTGCAATAGATTATTGATTCGCAGAAACAGGAGCTCGGTTCACAGATTTATAATGCTTAACTGACATCTGTGAGCTGCATCACCAGGGCCATCTGCAGTCAATTTATCGCCTTTCTGCTCGGCCTGAGAGGGGTCCCACAGCAAGTAAACTCCCACCTTGCATGTCTCTATCCAGATGCCTGGAATGCTCCCCACCTCGCATGGGGACACCAGCCCCCTCACTGCCAGCGTGGTCTGGTGCTGGCATGCAGCATTCACCCAAGGCAGTCCCAGCAGCGCCAGTCTAGGTTGGGCATTCATGGGATTTGAGGGAGCTGCATTGATTTCCCAGCATGCGGGATCAGACACCAAAGCATCAGGCTTTTCCCACAAAGCAAGAGTTTTTGGTATGTCTCCAAATCCTCCAATTTGTCAAGAGCAGCATGCCAAATGTGAGCCAACAAGCTTCTTGTACATACTTGGTATCTCCGTGGCTCAAAGTATTTCTTATGGAGTCTTTGAAACCTTCAGAATTTTGCCCAAGTCCTTAGGTTGCTTGAGTCTCAGTAACTGAAATCTTAGAAATCACAGTTGCTTGTGTTGAGAGGAGATTTTTGTTCATTTGTCCCAGCCAGCAAAGAGCATTTTAAAAGCCTGTAAACAAGAACTGAGATTCAGTAGAAAAATACTATGATTCTTCTGTCAGACTGCTGAAAAAGGGGAGTAGGGCCTTTTTTCCTCTTCATGGCAGCAGGTTTTTAACAATTGCCCCTCTGTATTTGGCTCAGGTGTTGCGAAGTTGATAGCTTATTAGCTGCAATAGCCAAAGGCCGATTAGCACAGCCCACATTGCTGATACATTCATGTAGCAGATGAAAGGTCTGGGTTGCACCAATAGGTCTACTGGATAGGTCTGCAGATAGCACTTCATGCCAACTACCTGTAAATAACTGTTGCTGATCCCTCTATCTTCACAGCCAAGTTTAGTGGGGTAAAAGCACTGAGTAACTTGTCTCAGAATGTATGTCTGCAGGGATCTGAGGAGAGAAATTCCTGAGTCGGGAATGCATGGAAAAAAACAAATTTAACCAGATCCTTGGTGACCTCCAAACTATCCAGTGAGAGATCTCAGGCCCAGATTTTGCTAGCACATAAGGAAAACAGCCTGGTGGAGCAAAGCAAAATACATATAATTTAAGACATGCAGCTGGGAAAATGTTTTCAATCAGTCACTAGGAGGCTGACGTTAAAGGAAAACTAGAGCGATTAGTCGTACTTTAGATAACTTGGTAAATTGTGAGGGGAATGTGTCTAGAACTAAAACCTTGAGGCAGAGTGCCAGATTGCAGATCCTGTTCCAAGGACTTCCACTCCTCCATGCACTTGGCCACGTCACGGTACCTCCTGTCATGGCTACTCTATCAGCAAAGCATCATCTATGTCCCTAAAACTTTCTGAGCCCTCAGGATAAATGTGCTGTGAGACGTGTGTTATTGAGGTGACCTGGCAAAAGTGAGGAGGACCTCAGAGGAGTGAGGGGACAGGCACTTCGGAGAGGGTTGAGGTCCATGATGAGATGTACTCTGCCTGGCCACTTCCAACCGAACCCTTGTTGGACAGCCACACAGACAGACATAAAAACCCCTTATCTATCCTGGTGGGGACATCCCACCCACATGTGTGCTGCTGTGCTGTGCCATCTTCTCCTTCCCTCTGCCTCCCTACAGGTGACTGCCTTCTCCTGGGGTCAGTGGTGCCCAAAGTGCTCCGTGTTGTAGGAGAGAGGCCCTGGTGTTTGTAGAGGTGTTAATGTGGATATATGTTTACATGTCTGCTCATGTGTGTGTGCTGGGGGGGATAATACATGAATTTTCAGAAACACTTTGTACCGTCAGTCAGCGCGGACCGAGACTGGCCATTTGGCCATCTCTCCCAGAGCGGCTCTGAGGATAAGGGTTCGTTGCCACAGAGGCCAGGCAACTCACAGAACCTCCCCCCCCAACCCTGCCCCCCAGAAAATCAGAACTTAACTGTGAGAATTGCTGGCTTTCTTGTGTGTGTGGAGGACAGGCCCCATTTTCCTGGAGCTTGTTTTCTCTCTGCATTGTCCAAGAGTCAGCTCTGTGGTTGGTCATTGATGCCTTGTTTTACTCAAGCCACAACTTGAGCTCTTTACTGAGCTACCGTGAGGTAGCTTGGTTTCCCGTTGCGGTCACCAGGGCTACAGACTCTCTGTAAGATGCCAAGAGGAACATCTGGACAAGGTCTTAAAGCAAAAAGCAGACGAGAAGGAAATTGCCATAAATTCACCATCAAGATGCTGAATGACCCATACTCCCTTCTCTTCTTGCTTTGCAGGGCGGTACGGCTTGTCTGCAGCCACAGGACTCCCAGAACCTGCTGACGGTCCGCAAGATCTCCGTTTCCCGGATGCACTCCTTGCCCAATGACAGCTACATGTTCCGCCCTGTGATGCCAGCAAAAGCCCCCTTCCCCCTCCATGAGGTGGAGATGGAGACGTATCCCTGCAAATCCCAAAGAGGTACCATTCCCGGAGTGTCCCCTTCCTCCTCGCACAGCGCTGGCCAGACCCTCGGGGCAGCAGATGTAACAGCTCCACATACACACACACACGCACACACATGCCGGTTAGATGGGAAGGGAAGGCATGCAGCCCATGCTGACCATGAAGTGAGCCAGGGCTTCCTTTGTTTGGTTTTGTGTTGTGCACAGGATTGCGGTTTCCCACTCACTGCAGAATTTTATGTTTTCATCACATAACTGCATTTTCTCAGGAAAAAAGCTGGAGGTTCAGTTGTTTGGTTGGGGAGAGTTGGGGCACCCAAGCAGTGTGAGAGGCATAGAGAACAGGCTCTTAGCTGAACAAAACGATAGTAACTGCACATTTCTTCTGAAATGACCAGCCATGACATCATGAAAACAAATCAATAAAATTGGCATGAATAATTCTGGAGTCGGTATTACTTCCTGACAGAGCTCCTTTACAGCTACTGGTTCAGGCAGTCTTCAGTCTCAGAGTGGTATCTTTTTAGCACAGTGTGTTGAGTTCACAGATGGAGGAGTTTCTTTGGGAGCATAAAGGTTAGAAGCCACTCTCCAGTGCCTCTGTACCTTGGCCATATAGCGAGTCTTGTGGAGAGACCCTGCGGTCAGGGAATTGCATGCTATCCAGAAGCTTTGAGTATACGTTTACACAACTGCATCCAAACACATTTCCCCTAAACTGCCTTTCTCTCTGCTTTGTTATGTGAGTTGATTTGAAGGAGAAATCAATAAGAAAATATCTGCTTCCCTAAAAGCACATGTGCTTCCTGAGTGGCTCCCAAGAACTTACCAGCCTGGTTTCCTTTGATTCAGTGTTGTTTGAAATGTAAGAACTGCTTGGACAGATGAGTAGTGGGTTTGCGAAGCCTGGTGGGGCTGGCAAGATCTGCTCTGGTTTCCTTGGGTGAAGTAACTTTATATTTTTTAAAACTCTCTGGACACCAGTTAGTGTTCTCTGCTCAGTATTTATTATTATTTCACCTGCAAATTCTTTGCTAAGCAAAGAAAACAGAGGTTGAGTTTCATGGCTGGACTACTGAGGATGTTTCATCTCTGTAGTGGGCGTAAATCAGGATTTATACTAGTATAAAACTGCTGTGATGCTGGCAGGGGTGGGTAGGACTGACCAAGGATTTTCTCATCTTTCCCAAATTTTTTCCAAGGAAACATGAGACATGACTGTGATGGGGAACTACCTTTTTTGACCTGGTGGATGCGTCTGATGCATCACCTAGAGCTATGCTACTCCAGGCCAGACCAAACTCTGATTTAAGTGATCTTCCCACAAGTTACAGTGAAAGTAAAACTGAGCAGGTACAGAAACTAGAATGAGCATTTGTACTTTCATGGACTTTTCCATGTCTTTTAAGGATGTCTGGTCTTCTAACAGTATTTTGGTGTCTACACAGTGAAAATATTGTGAGATGACCAGTTCTTATGTTATTTCGGTCTTAGACACATTTCCTTGATTTGTTAGAAAAATAAGAGGAAAATATACCAATCCATAGGTATTTGACTTCCTTCAGTGTTCCTGACTGTGCGTTTAGAGGGCTTTTTTGATTTCATAAAGAAGAATTAGATGGAAAGCTTCCAAAAGAGGGAAATTCTAACTGAGGATGGGGAGGAAAGTGTAGGACTTTGATTTTATGACAAGGTTTGTGACATTTTTTTTTTCTTTGCATCATCACATTTCATAAAGCCTGAATTGGTAGATGGATGGTACAGACTCAAACTGCTACTCTGGCTATTGGAGAGCCCAGAAATGAGATAGGAAGAAGTGGGGCAGATGGGGGGTGGGAACCTCACTCTTCTACCAATTCTGTGGTATTCTGGAGAAAAGCTCCAAAAGAAAAATGATTAAATGCTAAATTTTCTCTCTTCCCTACAACAAATCTCTTTCTGAAATGCAACTGCGAACTGTCTAGATGGCTTTTGTCACAAGTTCAAGTTCCCTGACCCCTGGGCGAGATCTCTTGAAGTGATGGATAGCTGTGTTTTTTAAATGGAGCAGCAATGTAGAAACAGACATTGGGTTTCAAGCTAATGAGCACAATAAATCCTACAGCCAAAAAAATAAAAAAAGCAAGACATCTTTCAAACAAAGCAGAACTGCAGTAAAGCAGCACCGTAGAGGGGCTAGGGTGGAGGGATTGCCTTTAGACTCAGCCAGGGGACTGGGAGCCTTCAAGAAGAGAGTGATTCCTGCCTGGTATGTGAGCTCGAGGACTGTCAAAGCACTTGAAGCGATCTCCGTGCTGCCGACCACATCACGTTCAGCCAAGGTCTGACTTGTGGAGAGACAACTGCGGCAGTGCGCTGGTCAAAAGGAAAAACTACTCTATGCATACTAGCAGTGAGTGTCCTCCAGGAGAAGTCGATGGCGGGGTGCCCACTGCCTTTACAAGGCTCCAGGTTGGCGCTGTTAAGTCAAGCTCTGGAGGCTCGGGGGAAGCTGAGTGATGCTCTTATTGCCTGCAAGGCATTTGCAGCAGAGCAATGTAAGGTTGTAAGTCAGTCGCTGGCAGTGCTGTGAAGAGAAGCCAGGCATCCTGCCTAGGAGGCTCCTGGCCCAACCACCAGATTTCCCCTGACCCTGACATTGTTCAGATGGGCCACATCCTTCTACAGATCCAGTCCGAAGCAATGCTACAGGGAACGTGGCAACTACAGGATTTCAAGTGCAACCCCACGTCGTGCCCTGAATTTGCTGTCTTATGCTTCTGATGGCTGCCCATCCACCCAGAACATCAGAGCAGCTGCAAGAGAAGATTCCCATCATTTAAAATAAAAAATAGGCACTCCAATGGGTATGAGGTTTTTAGCAGGCAGTATGTCAGAGGGCAGAGCCAACTGCAATGCAGCCAAATTGCAGAGGAGACTTTATTTGTAACCTTCCTACCATTTATGAGATACGGCCTAGCGTTTAAAGTAGGAGATGGGACAAGGGAGATTTTAATCTTGGTTCTGCCCAAGGCTCCTGGTGAGGTGTGAGATTTCAGCAGGCCTGGATAAGCTTTTCCTTTCCCTTTCTGCATTTACGCTGGAATCAGTGGGCACCAGTTCTACCTCAAAACTTCACAGCTGCCACAAAAGTAGTGGTGGTGACTGTTCTCTCTCTGTTTCCTAGGGTCCATCACCTCCATCCGCTCCCAGCCCGTGGGAACATGTTCCTCTCTGAGAGTCCCAACAGAGTCCTTCCAGCTGGCTACTCGTTCTCCCAACCATGAAGGCCGCCACCGGTGGAAGATCATTCCCCCGCATGTCGTACCTCGATCTCCTACTCTCAACAAGCTGCTGTGCAGACAGGTAGGAGGCAAAAACCCCGCAGAGGTAAACTCTCCATTGTAAGCACCTGGGTCCCTTCCTCCTATTCCTTCGCCCTCTTATCACCAGCATTTGTATCCTTGGAGCTGAAGCAGAATTCCCTCTTTTACAACAAAATATTTCTGATTCTGGTGCCCTAAAGTTTAATATACTTAAGTGACAGCAAGTCACACATATGAAAAAGGCCCTTTCTACCTGTTTGCACCTTTGAGGATGTACTATTTTATTAAAGAAAGAGTTGCCAAAGCGCAGGGAAAGGAAGGCCACTTCAGTTTTGCCAGTGCTGCAAGAAGCCTGGGGTCAGCCTTGCAGCACGTCACTTCAGACTGGTTGCTTTGATGCAGGATTTGGTGCTACTTTAGAGGAAGACCAAGGCTGTGCAGAAAGACAGGGAAGGCGTAATGGTGGCTGGCACAACAGGGCAGGGATGGGGGTGGCCAGCCACGTTTTAGACCCACAGGCCGTTCTGCCTTGTGCTGTGTTTCACCGCTGAGCACCGCGTTGCTGCTGGCCTGGGAGATCCCCAGGCTCTCGCTCCAGCTCTCTCTCTTCACCGTCCAGGAGGCTGTTAGAACGGACTCCGTCGACGGGCAGACTCCGGACACCAAGGACAGCCTGCCAGCAGAGCCCGGAGAGACGCCACCGTCGGCCAAGCAGTCCCAAAGCACCTTCCCCCCCAGCCCGCTCCACCCCGCGGCTACCTCCCTGCCGAGCACCCCCCCGCGCTCCCCGCCGTGCTCCCCGCACCGGCACGCCGGCATCCACACGCGCAAGCACCCCTTCGGCCAGCGCAGCGTCGCCAGCCGGCCGCCCAGCCCCACCGGCAGCCCGGCCAACCCCGAGAGCGACCTCTTCGAGTCCTCCGACCTGGCTGATGAGGAGGTTAGCCACATCAACAGCTCCGCCAAAGACTGGGGCGAGCACTCGGACGCTGGGAGCCGCTCGACTTCGCCCTTCATCTCCCCGGCCCCATCGCCAGTGCCCCTCAAGAACTGCAGCACAACTAGCCTGTCCCGGGGCAGCGGCAAAGAGAAGCACTTGAAGAAGTTTTACAGCATCGACACGAAGGGCTTCCTGGCTAAGCCCAGCTGGGCAGACGACCAGAGGCGGCACTCCATCGAGATCTGCCCCTCCGTCGACGACGGAGACTGTAGCTTTGAAGAGGCTGCGGGGGGAAAGCAGTGGTCGCCTGCCCGTGCCCAGCCGGAGTCAGAGTACGTCCACGGAGCTCGGAGGAAGAAGAAGATGAGCCCGCCCTGCATTTCTATAGATCCTCCCATGGAGGACGACGGCGGGGCGGCCTCCCGCACCAAACCCTCCGAGAACAGCATGCTGCGACGAAGGACCCCGTCCTGCGAGTTCCCGGCCTACAGAGAGTCCCTGGAGCTCGCAGAGAGCCAGCCCGGGGACCCGACCTCCAAAGCGGAGCGCCGGGGCCAGCCCCCGTGCCGCGGGGAGCACCTGACCATCCCCAACTTCTCCTTCGAGC
Organism: Rhea pennata; assembly: GCF_028389875.1. Lineage (NCBI taxonomy): Eukaryota > Metazoa > Chordata > Aves > Rheiformes > Rheidae > Rhea > Rhea pennata. The sequence goes on along the minus strand of NC_084677.1, from coordinate 17,014,928 downwards.
AGTCGGACGGCGGCTCTTTGAGCAGCCTCTCGGATCTCCTGCTGGACAGCGGCCAGTCCACGCCGTCCTCCGCGGACTCCCGGCCCGACCCCGCAGCCCCCGAACTCAAAAAGCCCGATCACTTAAAAACTCAGCGGAGCAACCCGGAGAAAAGCAGGGAGCTGCCGGGCGCTGCCAGGAGCCCCCTTCGGAAGCAGGACTTGGCACGGGTGACTGTTGTGACAGAGGAGTACGTGGAGGAGCCGGTATAGCTCCGCGAGAGGGGGGCACGGGGGGGTCTCAAGGGCTTGACACCAATGTGGGTTTTGAAAACCGAAGGGACTGAGCAGCCACGGCTCCGTGGCCGAGCTCCCGTCGTTTGGGGGTTGGTTTTTTTTTTTTCCTTCTTTTTCGCAGTCACTTGTTCTTAAGCGCTGTGGAGGTTTGCAAAAAAACGAAAAAAAAAAATTAAACAAACAAACAAAAAAAGAAACCAAACAAATGACTGAGCGAAACGGTGACGGGTTTGGGGGCAGGGGGAGCGGGCTGGCGAGCGGTTTGGGGGTTTCTTTCTTAAAGGGAAGGTGGAGCCGTTTCCGGGGCTGCTTCACTCCTCCCTCCCCTCTACGTGGCCTCAATCACATTGATTTGGGTTCGAAGTGGTGGCGGCTGGGATTTGGGGGATTCTCTTTGGATTTTGCTGTTTTGTTGGGTTTTTTTTAAAAAAAAAAAAGAAAAAAGAAAACACGCTCAACTTTTAAAAAGGCACCTTTTAGAGAAGTCACATTATGTGGGAGTGCCCAGGAGATGGGAGCTGTACATGTCTGTATATCAGCAGTTATATAAATAGAAATAATGTATTTGTGAAATACAAAACAAGGAAAAAGACAAAAAAAATACACCCACAAAAACTCTCTCATAATGCACATATTTTTATAGAGAAACTCTACTGTTTTTTGCATTACATGTGACTCCGCAACTGGGTGGTGTTTCCTTGGGTTTTATGTGGAACTGGTTATTACGGCCGTTCGTTTTCCAAATGTTTCTCTACTTTCTTTGTTTTCATTTCTATCCTTCCCTCTCTTCCTCCATCGGCATCCTGCCAGCTTCTTTTCACAGCTGATGCTTTAGATGTCTCTCTCATTTTCCTTTTGTACTTTAGAGGTTGTCCTAACTACAGGAAAAGGGAAAAAAAAAAAAAAAAAAAAAAAAAAAAATCACTACTGAACTGTAGCCAGTGCAATAATAAGTTATTCATTCTTCTTGTCTGTACAACTGTCCTTTTTCTCTTTTTTCTTTTTTTTTTCCTTTTTTAACTGAAATTCAGGTTAAATGTTGCAATAATCTGAACTAACATGCACAAACAAGGTTTCTTGTGTTACAAAAAAAAAAGATTTAAAAAAAGGAAAAAAATTACAGAGAGATTAAAAAAACAAAACAAAAAATAAATAGTAAATTATTTAAGAAATGTATTTTGTCTACTGCAGTTCAAAGTAAATTATTGATGCAATATGTAAAGGTATAAAGCGCTGTCTTAGGTGATGTTCGTTGTGAGCATTTATGCTAACGGTCTGTTCGCCTCATAGCACAACGCCTTTGAAAACTAGGTGACCCCAGGAACTGTCTCGTTTGCAGCCGGTCCCTCCGCCGTCCCTCCGCACGCAGACGCGCTTGCACCCCGCGGCCCCCCCGGGGCCGCGTCAGACTGAGCAGCCTCTAGAGGAACCCAACAGCCACCGCTCGTTTCCTCCCTCTCTCTTTTATTTATTTATTTTTTTTTTTTGGCTTTGGGGGTTTATTTTTATTGTTTTACCCCAGCCCCCACTCCGGTCCCTGCCCCGGCCTTCCTCCAGGCCCTCTCACCGTGTGACAGCTTCACCGCGGCAAGCTGATGCTTAGCGCGAGCCGCGAGCGGCCCGGGACGCCCCCGTCTACCAGCTAACCGGGCAGCAGCAGCCAAAAGACGGAAACAAAACAAAACGAACATTTTTTTTTAATCGTTTTTGTTTGGTTCCTTCCATGCCGCCTCATATTTATGCATTCACATATATCTTCTGTTATTTATGCATTCATTACTCAAAAGGAAATGTATCTTGTTTCACATGTATTAAACTGTATAAACTGGAAGCGTGGCTTGACTTTCTGCCGCGGCGCCGGGACCCCCGAGCTCCGGCGGCGGCAGCTCCCGCGGTGCCGCGGCACCGTGAGCCGGGCGGGCGCCGCGCCGGGAGGCCGCGGGGTGGCTGAGGCTGAGCGAGCGGAGGGGACGGGCCCGGCCGCCCAGCTGAGCGACGCCAGCGAGTGCCGGGCGCGAACCGGCCCCGGCCCCGCTGGGAGCGGCAGCCGCGGGCCGGTTTCCCGCGGCGCCCACGGCCGTGCCGTGGCAAGGCCCTGGCGCGGCGAGGCAGCCGCCGCGCGCTCAGCGCCGCCGCCGGGGCCGGCTGCCTCCATGCACCTGCACCGCTGCGATTAAGAGTCATTTAGGCTTATTGTCGATAATTATTCCGTCTCGGTGGGATAGTGAGGAATTCCGGAAAAGCACCGTAACAGCAATTATTAACAGCGCTTTGGGGACAGCGGTAAACTCCTTCCCTTGCAATTTAACCAACAGACTGGAAAAGAAGGGAGGTGGATTCACCTGTGCCGGGTTGAATCCTGCCTTTGGGTGCCTGCGGCGCTTCAGGGCGTCCCCGGTGCGGGGCGGCTGCGCGGTGCCGCTGCTCTTGTCGCCGCGATCATCTAGCTGTGCTGCAAAGGCTCCGTCCCTTGTGGGCGCCCCGAAGCTGGGGAAAAGCCCTGTGCCCCTTCGGCAGCGCTCCCGCAGCCTCCGGCCCTGTGTCCGGAATAAACTCCGGTAAAAGCCGGGGACGAGGCGCCCGGCATGGCCCGGGGCTGCATGGGGCAGCACTGGAAAGCCGGTTGCTCAGGGAAACAGAGACAGGAGCGTCCCTTAATGTTTTAATTTTGATTTTAAAAACATCCTAGAAAAGGAACAAATTTAGCAGGTTTTGTTTCTGCCTACTCTAGAGTGGGGGGAATGGCCAGAGCCTTTCCCTGGCTTCTTCCCTAAGCGGTTTCCCACCCGCGTGCAGCAACTGGCCCGGAGGAGGCGGCGAGTTCCCCGGAGACGCGAGCTCATGCAGAGGGCCGGAGCTGCGGCCTCCATCCATCCTGGACGGAAGGACGAGCAGGGATCGTGGCTGCTCCTGTTGCATCTCTTCAAGCCGAGTTGCTCTGCCAGCTTGTTGCCTTCCCAGACCAGGCGTTTCTAGCCAGGCAGCAGAAGCCCGAGGCAGGAACCTTTTCTATTAGAAGGCTTTGGCTGTGAAGGGAAAAATTTGTTCCTTATGAGAAAAGAGACCAGCCTAAATCGGACAATTTTAGTGCCAGGCCAAAGGACATGCCCCCAAAGCACGCAGCGATGGAGGCACCGCCGCGGCAGGTCCCCAGCACCCTCAGCGCGCCGGCGGCCGAGGAACCCCGCGGCGGGAGGTGGCCGGGGACGCGGCCGACGTCTCCGCAGGCTCCGGTGTCGGCAACCGGCCGGGATTCCCCAGCCGCGGACTGCAGGAAACAAGTCAGAGCGTGCCGTCCCGCCGCGCTTCAGCGGGACTCTATTTGCGGTTTGTTGGATGCAAAAACCCGACTCTGCTTTCTGGAGAACAGACGAGGCTGCGGGTTAAGGGCTCCCCCAACACCGTCCTTCCCGCGGGCGCCAGCGCCAGATCCCTGGCACGAGGGTTTTTTCTGAGGACCCGGGTGCGGGGACACGGCCCTGCGCGGACAGGAGGAGCGTTCCCATGCTCCGCTGCCGCTTCCCCTTACGGACATCACCGGCGTCTGTCGCCTGCAGGAAGAAACTGCAAAACCGGCACCGTGCTGGCAGCCGGCACGCCGCAACGGGGCACGTTGGGGCGCTCGGAGCCGCAATGGGGCACGTCGGGGCGCTCGGAGCGCCGCGGCCGCTGTGGGAGCCGGCCTCCCGCCGCCGGCTCCCTCGAGGGGCGACCCGCTCTCCAAGGACACAGGCGAGCGTGGGAAAAAAAAAAACACTGCGTCTTTGCCTTCGACCCCAGCACCCGCTGGGAGCTGAACCGCCCGGCACGGTGCCGCCGGGGCCCGGGAGGCCGCTCTGCCGGCGGAGCCCGGCGGTTAAGGCCAGCGGGGGAGCACGAAGCACCGATTTTAGCGCAGGAGGCAGCGGCGGTGCCATAAGGTGTTTCCCATAACCAGGTTTTCTCCTCCTTTAGGGATGTCCACCCCGCCCCCCCCCCAGAAAGTGCAAAATAAACAGACATGAAACCCAACGCTTTCCAGGCAAGACCTGTCCCAAGCGGCTCCTCTTCACCTCCCAGTCGGCAGAAAACCTCTTCTTTTAAGACAACCTTTGAGCGCTCAGCCCGAAGGACTCGCTGCAGCACAGACCCTCCGGGCAGGGGCCGGGCTCTCAACCCAAACCCGGCCACAATTTGCTCCTGGGGGAAACTTTGCCCAGCGTTGATTTTCTTGCCGATCGATTCGGGGTAATGTTTAGCAATTTCCTCCAGGCTGTTCACACCGCTTACTTTGCTTACAGTCAGAAGTAAAAAGCATGAGGTAAACACAAGTCATTATTATTTAACTGGATCGATTTCTACTTTGCATTTTTAATGACAGCATGGTCGTGTCCGTCGTCAGCCAGACTCTTCCCCAACCACTCTCCATCTCAGTGAAACCACAGCGTGCAGGAGCAGCAGCGATGCTTCATCCGGGGCTTGTCAGGAGCCTTTGAGGAACAGAGATCAAAGAAAGATTAAAAACGATCATGTCGAGGAAGAGGCAGAGGAAGTTGTCATAAAGTGACCTGAAGTGTCTTCAGACAGGCTCTGCTTCAAGGATAAATTTCAGATGATATTGATCTGAACGTCTCTTTGTCAGCCGGGGGGTGCGGGGGAGAAAGCATTAAAAAAAAAAAAAAGAAAAAACAATCTGAATCCATCCCCTATGCACTTAGAGACAGCCTTTAATCTGTCATCTTTGCAAGATCACGCAGGTTGCATGAATGCTAATAAGCATTTGATATTTGTACAAGCTTTCATAGGATGAATAATTAAATTGACTTTATCCTTTAAACCTTCCCCATTAAGCTTTAAATACATGGTTGTACTTTAATGGCCGAGGCCATGTCCGCACCTTCACGGGGTGCCTTAATTAGAAATTTTTGTGCATCCTGCCAGAGCCTCAATCACCAGTAGCACGGCCTGAGTGGCTGAAATCTCCCCTCAGCTCTTTCTTTTCCAGCTGCTCAGTGGCTCTAGCCGTTGCAGTCCTGGAGAGGCGCAGGAATCGCCCCAGCTGAGCTGAGCGATACCTGCCGGGGAGCTGCAGAGAGGGCAGGGAGGAGCTGCACTCCCAGCACAGCCGGCTTCCCCCGAAAACACAGCCAGCCCCGGGGCAGCGCTGGGAGGAGCTCGCTTCCCTCTCTCCAGGGGCTTCTTATTGCTCCGATTCCCTTATCGAATCTGAAATTGCCCCATTGGGAACCAGCTTCTCCAGGCGTCCTCACCCTCTCCTCCTTTTCTGCACGCACGTGATTCAGTCTGCCTGGCTCAGACAGAGGCACTAATTAATTTTCCTCATTCACAACAACAACAAAAAAAAAAATCTCACAAATGGTAGCAACTTCCAATACAAATTAATTCTTCATTTCACAGTTCATTGGGAACAGCGCCGCGTGCCAGCAGCCCTGCTCTGCCAGGAGCAGGGGTCTGAGCCCACCCGACCCGCTAATTACCCGGCCTAACGAGGGGCAGCGGCGAGGGGGAGCCAAGCCCCATCCTGGCAGCACCCGTTTCCCCACTGCACCCGGCCAGGCAGCACCAGGTCACCCCCCACAAGGCACTTGCTTTTGCACCGAAATAAATCTCGGGGTAAATATAGTTAGCAAGAACTACTCTCTGAGCTCGGGTTTTTCCGTGTGCTTCCTTTGATCCGAACGGCAGGTGGGAAGAGCTCTAAGAACAGAAGCAAAAGGCTATTAAGGAAAAGGGCAGGGAAGCTCTCCGCAGCCTCTCGCAGAGATAAAAAGCAGGTGGGGATGAGTCAGACCGGCAACCTTGTGCAAACAGCCTAAAAATAAAGCAGTTTTATTGCAGATTAATGACACCATAAAATGCATTTCACTGGCCATTTAGCAGGTGTGGATCGTAAATATTTGGGATTAAAACTAAGCATTTCTGCTGTGCCACCGCCTTGCCGTTTCTGCCTCGCTCCCCCTCCCCGAGCGTTTGCCGGGGTCGCTTGGGCCGCGCTGGAGAGCGCGAGGGCGAGAAAGCGACGGCTTCCCGGGCATCGCCCGCCGGCACGGGGCTGGCGGCCAGCCGCGCGGACCCGGCCCCCGGCTCCGCCGTAAAAATCTGACTTTGCCACCCCAGTTTCCACACATCCTCGCTCGGGTTTTCGCTCCAAGCAGTGAAGATGGCAGCTGACGGGAACGGGACGGGCACATCAAGGAAGAATTAAAAACTAGGTCTCACACTCGGATGAGTTTGGCTGCTGAATGTCCCCCCAAAAAAAATTCCAAATGAAAAATCAGAAAAAAATCTAAATGGGCATTTCGGAGGGGGAGGGGGATGTTTCATGGTCCTTCCAGCAGGTTTGGGCACAAAACTACCCCGTTTCGGTCCCATTTTTGAGGCCATGGCAGCACCCAGGGAGCAAAAATCACTCTTTTCCCCTAAAAAAAATGCATAAAATTGCTTTTCCGCCCAAAAGAGGTGTGAAAGCACCCCTTGTGCCCCGGACGAGGCGCCGCGTTTCCAGGCAGGCTCCGCGGCCCGGCCGGGCCCGGCCTCCCCGCAGAGAGGGGCAGAGCGTTAAAACGCTTGAAATATGCTAAAAAAAAGCTTGAAACGTGCTCAAAAGGTTGAAAGATGTTAATATTCCAAACAAAAGTGTAGAAAATCCCCCAAAATGCGGGGCGGAAAGGGGGGAGGGGCGGCTCGGCCCGCCAAGGCCGCGGCGCGGGTGCGTTTGGGCGGGCGCGGAGCGCCGCTGAGCGGCAGCCCCGCGAAGCGCCGCGCGCCGAGGAATTGTGTCCCCGCCGCCGCGCCGTCCGCCGCCCGCCGTTGCCAGGGCGACGGCGGCGGGCGGGTCCGCCCCACCCCCCCCCCCAAGGCCGCGCGCCGGCGCCATGGCGGCCGCCGGCAGCTCCGACGTCTTCTTGGTGGCGGTCAGCGGGGAGATCGAGAGCGGGCAGGTGAGCGGCATGGGGCGGGCGGTGGGGGGCCGCGGCCGGGGCCGCGATGGGCTTCAGGGGCTCGGGCGGCGCGGCCCGGACTCGGTACCGGCGGCGCGGCCTAGGCCCCGGCGGCGCGGCCTGGCCCCGGCCCGGGTAAGGCGGCCCCAGCTCCGGGCCTGGTGGCGCAGAGCGGGGCCCGGTAAAGCCGGTCCAGCCCTGCGCTCGGTAACGCAGCTGCGGCCTCGGCCCCGGTAACGCAGAGCCGGCTCCGGCCCCGGCACTGCAGCCGCAGCCCCGGGTTTGGGGATGCAGCCCGGGCTCGGCCCGGCCTGGTAGCGTGGCCTGGCATTGCCCCCACCCCAGCCCAGCACTGCAGCCCAGCTTCGGCTCCGATGCCGCTAACGTCAGCTGGCCCTCAGTTCCCGTAACACAGCCTGGCCTCAGCCCCGACCGTGGTAATTCGGCTTAGCCGCAGCCCCAGCCTGAGTAACAGGGCTGGCCCTAGCGCTGGAATCGCAGCCTGAGCCTGGCCCCGCCAGCGTGGGCTCCCTCAGTTCCATAATGCTGGCTGGCCCTCAGTCCTGCTAATGCAGCTTATCCTCAGCCCAGGCTCCAGTAACATGACTTCTTTGTCTCCCACAGTTCCCTGGATTTGATGACCTCTACTGCAAATTTTGCTTCGTCTATGGTCAGGACTGGGTTCCCACTGCTGTAAGAGCCATTTGTGTCCCCCTAAAATGTGGGTTACGCTGCTGGCCTGTGTAAAATGGGCTCAGCATGGCTCCTTGGCTCATGCCATGCTCTCCCCACAGGGCCTGGAGGAGGGCATCTCCCAGATCACCTCCAAGAGCGATGCTGCAAACTCCACGCTCGTCTGGAACTTCCCCATCGACATTACTTTCAAGAGCACCAACCCATCTGGCTGTGAGTGCCTAGAGGCAGTGGGGTCAAGCTCACGGACCAGGCGCCCTGCTCACATCTGCTTCTTTTGCAGGGCCGCAGATTGTAGTAAGCGTCTATGGGCCTGACTTTTTCGGAAACGATGTGGTCAGAGGCTATGGAGCTGTTCATGTTCCCATTGTACCTGGAAGGTGAGGTGATGACCTGCTTGTCTTTCAGGATCAAAATGGAGTTTATTTCCAAGTTACTGTGCTATGTCAGAGCCAAAAAATGCCCCCGTATCGCCCTGACGTGTTTTGTCAGAGTGGTACAAACAGCATAGATGTTCTAGCAGAAGCCAATGGTTATTAGATAATTTTTGGTAATCCTGTAGACGATTCTTTAAAGTAAAAACTAGCATGAAGAAAGCTTAAGTATGAAGTGCAGTATGTCAGCTCCTTTTCTCCAGCACTCTTGAGAGGCACAAAGCTTTCATTTCTGCTGTTCGGAGTAAGTTACTGAGCTCTTATGTATTTGTATTTTTGGGACACTTAGGATGCAGCAATATGTATGGCACTATGAAGTGACCTGTTTGCTCTGCACTAGCTTTTTTATACAAACAGACATTTTCTTTGGGGAAAGGAAAGCATATTTACAGAGATATTCAGTGATAAAATGTGTCTGAAATCCTGGCATCCTTAGTAAACATAAGAAGACTTGCCATTGCTGTTTGGTTCATTTCTTAATTTCTGTGCCTTTCTTGTTTGTTTTAGGCATATAAGAACCATTCCCATGTTTGTTCCAGAGTCTTCGTCTAGGCTGCAGCAATTTACAAGGTAATAATTGAAGACTTTGTGAGTAAGACTAAGAACAGCTTAAAAAAAAAAAGAAAGAAAGAAAGAAAAAAGAAAAGTATCTCTAGCTGCTTACTTGTGCATGTGTATTTTGTATCATAAACAGATATTTTTGAGTTTTACAGATGAAGCTAAAGATGAGGAACAAAATGAAGCTAAAATGTCCTTCAGAGAGCTTTCTTAAAACGTGGTAGCTGTTTGCTTGGACTAATGCTGTCTAATTTGCCTTTTTTTTTGGTCATCCTCGGATTTGAACAACGTTGGTTTGCAAAAAACTGCTAATTTTAACAGAGCAGGCTCGTATCTGAATTCTTGCACTGTGTGGCAACTCCTTGCTCCACAGGCTCATTCATTTCAGTGACGTGACTTGCAGAAGCTCAACTTGGCTTGAACTGGTTTTACTGGGCATTTTAGTGGTCATTAGACTTCTAAGGAGGGTTCTCTAAGAGGATTGTCTACCACTAAGTCATTCTTTTGTGTAGGATAGCCCCATTAGGAACAATCTGTAAATCAAAGAGCATAGTTGTGTAACATTTGCTTGGAAAAACAATTCCTGGTTTTAACTTTTCTTCCATCCAGAATGCATTTGCCATAACCTTTGCTTTGCTTATGTCCCCCAAGCCCCTCTTTCAGAGTAGTGGTATATAAAGGAACTTAATACATCCATAGCAGCTCAGGGTGTTAAGGGTTTTTCCTTCCATGGTACCGTTGGTCTGTGAGCTAATTCTTTAGGTCGTGTATTGACTGTACCTACGGAGCCTGTGAGCTTCCTAGCTGCATTTGTGCAGAATCATGCTTGTGGTACTTAGGCAGTTTGGGCCAGAGCTGCCCTGGCAATCTCTGTGCACTGCCGTCAAGATTCAGCTGATTTCTTTCTCTTCTTCATACCATCTTTATATGGATCTAGGCTCTAATTTGTATACCTTTGTATTAGCTGCATCTTTGATTGAAGTATCCAAAGCCTCTCTGTTTCTCTGGATAACTGAGAGTTGAATCGCTGTTTCTGAAACTGCTTTTCTGTAGACAGATTCTATCTAGCCCAGAAATAATTTGGATTTAACTAATGTATATGAAACTGGTTTCATTTTTTCCCTTGGAGAGATAAAACTTATCTTTATTGCTTATCTGCTTTGACCAAAGTTAATCAGTCTTTAGAACTCTGTGCTGTTAATAAAGGCTGGGAGTCTGATTTCTTTCCTTTTTTTTTTTTTAATATGCATATAATGAACTTTATATGTCAAGTCTGAACACTGTCCAATAAATTACTTGTTTTTAATTTTCTTCTTGAAGCTGGTTCACAGGGAGACGTCCAGAATTTACTGACCCAAGAGTGGTAGCACAGGGAGAAGGAAGAGAAGGTATGTCCTCAAGAGTACTGACTGTAATTCTTGCATGACGCTAATCCCAGCTTGGCCATCCATTTCCCCTGTTGGGAAGAAAGACCAGTTGTTCCTACTCAGAGCAATCTCACCCCACATATTGGTGAGGAATTCAGCAGCTATTCCAAAGATTCTTTTAACCAGTGTTTCTGATGTCTTCTTTTTCCTAGTAACAAGAGTGCGATCTCAAGGCTTTGTGACCATTTCCTTCAATGTAGTGACCAAAGATATGACGAAGTTGGGCTATGAGGTGACCCCAAGTGACATGCAGAACCACTCTATGGTGTCTGTTACAGAAGGAATTCATAACTATTAAATTCAGAAGTGAGATGTTCAAAGATTCACACAGAAAATAGGCAGTTCGGGAGCCTTTTTGCAAATGAAAGTGAGTATCTGACTGACCTGAGAAAACTTCACCTGAGCATGGCACAAGCCCATGAGGCTCTGCAATAATTTCTTAAGTCTAATCCTTTCAGTAAGCATACAGGTTGAAAAAAATACATAAATTGGTGTCATCAGATAGTATTTAGCATTTTTGTGTTATGCTACTATCAAAATAAGAAATCTATATAAATATTTTCTAACAGCTTTTGTACATTCTTTATATACAAAAAGAGTAGGAAAGTTTATCTTTGTAATTGTTTTTCCTGTATTTAAAACATCAGTGCAAACCTAGTGCTGTTATTAATGGTTTTCTGGTGGTAGAAATAAAAAATTGGAATTCTCACACCTTCCAAAAAGGAGGGACTGTGGAAATGTTCCAGTGAAACCACACATTTGCTTTTCCCTGCCATGCACTTCTCTGCAAAAGCAACAGCAACTTCCCATTATAATCCCATATAGACCTTTGGATTTTGTGCAACAAAATGAAATAGTTCATGCACTGTAGAAACAAACTCTTCCAAGATTTTTAATGAAGCAATCTGGGCTTTTGCATTTAAAACGAGATGATTATTCTTCCATTTCCACAGTTTGTTTCTGAATTACGCTTCAAGGGAAAGAAAGGGAGAGCAGTTTATTTTAGAACAGTTAGAGAGGGCATGGACTTAAATATATCTTTGTAGCAAGCTTTTAACTTCTGAATTTTTAAGTGCAGAAAAATAAATCTCACAGAAGGATCTGAAAAGAAACTACACAAAGTCATTATAAACCACTTGGGCATACAGTCATTAGCAGTGTTTGTCTCCAAATCATGTTAATGCTCTAGAAGGCAGTCAGGAGTAGAAGGAGGGCCCACATCTTCCTTCAGTCCAGCACATCCTTATGTTTGATGCTGTGGCAAGCTGAAGTGTTAACTCTAATGATAGCAACAGTCTCCTGCCCATGTAATTATTATGATCTGAAGTGATGTGGCAGTATGGATTCAAACAAGAGATGATAGGGAGCAAGGAAAATGTTATGTTTACCTGGATAATATACCATGACTTTCCTTAGTTGGTTTTCTTATCAAAAGATAAGAAAAGCAGTAAGAAGGCGCTGACATTAAAATCTGCTTTACTAAGTTTTTTTTTTCCCCATCACATAACCTCACAGAGGGACCTAAACAATGTTTGGAGAATTTGTCACACTAATAACAAAGCGAATAGGCTGTTCTCAGATGCCCGCAGCTTGAGGGTTCAAAGCTAACCCTCAGCCTATATAGCTTCTTTTTTGCTGTCTTACCGTGCCTTTCACTGACTCCTGAGTTAATATTAGTGCTCTTCTTTTAGGCTGAATAAAACCAAGTGTCTAAATATTTATGTTTGTCTTTCTGCTAAGGTTAGTTTGTTAGTGCCAGAATGGATATATTTCAGTCTTAAACCATCCAAGATCTGCTATTCTTACAGGTACAAAGAGAAAGAAATATACTCTACAATGAAATGACTAATCACTTGGTCATTTTGATATAAAAATTTGGGCATGTAATCTTGTGCATTTTGACTGCAAATACTTAGAGATGACTGTGAGAAGGACCTAACATGATACCACCCTGGAAATGAACTACCAAGACACTGAAACTGCAGAAATACAGGCATAAGTAGTAATACACAGTGTTGAACTGTAGAACCTCCAGAATATATATCAAATAAAGCATCCCATTTGGTTATCGTTATTAGTGCATATTGAGCAGTATCACCAAAGCCTGCTTTTGTAAATATAATTTATTAAAAGGTAACATGATCATTGGAATTTTGCTCTGAGCGCTAGCATCTTCTGAAGTATTTATAAGTACTTTTCCAAACATGGTTACAGATTATTTTTTGTCTCTTGTTTTTTTTTTTTTTTTTTTTTGCTTGTTTGTTTGTTTTTTCCTATTGTTTTTATTAGTTTTACACTTCCAGTAAGCTCCTTCAGCAGTTGTTTTGGCAACTGTTGTGATCTCTCAACTGAGTCATGCTTGAACCCAATTTTGTAAGTATTTCCTGTTGGCTGAGAGGAGATATGTGGAATTTTGTTTCCTTTTTAAAAGTATTTGGGAAGCAGTTAGCTACATTAGCAGGCTGAATATCTGTATTCAAAATACTTGAAACACACACACACACAAACATAAAATCTACTACCACTTAAACACGGCGGGGGGGTTCCCCCTTGAGCACATTTACGTGCCCCCATTCCAGTTACAGCAAAACAGCATGACAGATTCTAATACGAAAAAGCATATTAAACTGATATCAAGTCTGAACTTCATGCCCACAGGGGTGCAGTGAATTTATTCTGATCAAGCTTTACAGTGTGCTATTACTACAGAGCTCGTGAATTGCTTCAAAAGACAAGTTAAATGCTCAGTGTAATTATTTGTTCTGTTCTTCTGCTCGCCTGGGCCTGAGACCGATCAGAAGTGACATATGCATTGCACAGCCTCCCCATTCACAGCCAAGTTGCAGCGACCCTCAAAAGAATGGTTTTCACTTTGGGGGGGGGGGGGGGTGCGGGAAGAAGTGTTTAAAAAAATCCAAGCTCCATAAAAATATTTGAACCACCACCTTTCGGATCACTTTATAAGGAGTTTCCACGCTGCTATTTGTATTGGTAGGGCTTTTTGCCCTATTTTGCCATACTGTTTATGGCCAGTCTGGTGCATGTTTGTTAAGAGCCTCCAATACCACCTTCTTCAAGACCTTGAAGTCCATGTGGAAGCTCTTTCAGTTTGACACAATTTGCTCTTTATACAACACTGCATGTGGGGTGGGGGGGGGGTCAATTTTTTCAATAACAGTGTTTCCTGAGTTCAGTATCAGTCTTGTTCAGAAAGGCAACTGTTGAGCTATCTTATAAACATACTCTTCTCCCAGAGACAGGCTCGCTGCTGCCTTTACAATTTCCTGGACAACTGTCTCAGCTTTAGGTCTTGGAACTTGAACCAAAGCCACTTTGGACTCAAGTGTGGGAGAAAGCTTGCAGCTGTTTTACCCTGGGGAGGGGGAGAAGAATCTCTGCTCACATAACACACTGCAGAGGACTGATGATACATGCTGTGCTGCCTAGAGTGGGTGACATTAACTGCACCAAAGCCCACTTACAAATTATAAAACCCTTCCTTAGTAATGTATTAAAGGTTAATGAACCCATGCTTTAAAAACAGCCTAAACCCAGAAAACACAGCCTTGCTGTAGTACACGACCAAAGTGATATTCTTCTGCTTGCTCTCCTGTAACCACCGAGTAGTTTAGCAGTTACTCAGTCTCCCCTTTACTCCGAAATTTGACCGAAGCTCCTGGCCGCTTGTAACACAGAGGTTAGTCTGAGGCTGTCAGCTGGTGCTCTACAGCTTGTATTTTGTTATACTTAAGTCTCTCCCAGACAGTGAAATTGGCCATTAACCTGCTAATTCAAGACAGGCAGAAAAACTCGTAGTTCAGCACAGCTGTCCTGCCACTTTCCTGACATAGGATGGGGCATTGATGCCATCAAAACAGAAGCAGAGCCATTAGAAGTAAATGAAGTCTGAGAGCTAATTTAGGACTTCGCTGCAGCCTTTCTCCAGCACGTTGTCAGGTGTCTGTACAGCATCACTGCAGAGCGAGAGGCTCCACACCACATCCCTGGCAGATGCATCCCTCTGCCACTATTTCGTCTTTAGTGAATCTGCCTTAGATTCAGCAAAACATTATCTCCCATTACTCCCAATTGCCTTAACCCAGCTAATCTGTTCTTTTCTCATCCACGGCACCTGCACTCTATCAACCTGTCCCCACTGCCGTGGTGCTGCCCAGGTCTAAGGAACGGAGATCGGCAGTGCGAGATAATTACCTGTACGATGAGAATGTGTCGTGCTGAGAGCAGTCTCCTGAGACGGCCCATGGCGTGTTTCTACTGAGCGACATTCCACGCCAGGTGCCTCTGGCTATTAGCCCTGGGCCAGGCAGCTCGCCTTGGGAACGTGCCACTCGGCACGGTGCACAGGAAGACGCCGAGGCAGCAGCTGGCGTAACCCAGGCGGATGGCCATGTTGGAGGCATCCCGGCACACGACGGCGGGCTGCGCAGCTCCGAGGTGAACCAGCTGCAGAGTGAAGTAGGGTGCCCAGCAGAGGAAAAGGCAGAGCGGATGGTTACCACTACTGACATGATCGTGTTGCTCCTCACCCTAACCTTCCTCTGAGGCAAGTGCAGCACCACAGCCAGACAGAAGTCCGTAGCCACTGGCACCTACAGAGCCAAGGAACAACTTGACAGCAAGAAACACCACCTAGAAACAAGCTTCCCAGGGCAAAAGTGGCAAGGGCTTGAGAAAGACTGTGCTCCTTGTGGCACAGAGTTCCTGCCATCACAGGGGTTGCTACCCTGGGAGGTAGAGAGAGCATAAGACCTGGCCTGAACAGCTACTTGGGAAGCAACCTGCCAGGACATACAGCCCTTTCTACCAAAACTAGAAACAGCAGCATCAGCTCCTGCCCTCTCATGGTAGCTTTCAACCTTTAGAAAGACGTTAGACATTGCTAGTAACAACTCAGTAATAAAGTTGAGTGAAGGACAGACAAGTACTTTTTCCTGCACAGACAAATTGCACAATGCAACGATGTTGACCATCCTGCCTCTGCCCCTTGCCCTGCAAGCACAGGGGCACACACTTCACAGCGCTAGAGCTGCCTCCGTAGAAGTAAAACCAGTAAAGAGCTGCCCGAGTCAGCTTGCTTCCCATCCACCATACAGAGCTCCAAAAAAGCATCACGCCCTTGGCATTGCCCGAGTTGCAGAGGGTCTGACCGGTACCCAGAGGGCAGCACCCTGCCCGGGTACCGGCTCCCGCAGCAGCAGGAGCAAGGTGCCCAGAAGCGCTTAGAGGTCAGCCAGCCCCAGGGGAGCTGGTTGGACCACCAACCAGCTGGTGGCCAGCATCTGGTCACCCACAGCTCATCCTTCAGATCTGGGAGAGGACAGAAAAGGAGGCAAAGGAGGAGTTCTACCTGGGGGAAAGGCAGCCGTGGTGTTGGTCTTGGCCATCTCGCCAACTCCCCGCAATGCTCACACGTGGAAATGCCATCTCCAGCCAGCAGCCAAGCCTGAGCACCAGGACCCTGGCAAGCGGCAGCCAGGTGGGTGGGTGGCCGTGGCAGAGGCCAGCACCTGGGCACCCTCAAAGATGCTTAAAAAACAGACACCCGTGCCCTCCCCGCAGAGCAGTGAGGAGGCCACGAACCCTTCTTGCGCCCACTGCCCAGCCCCTGCAGCAGGTCACGGCGAGCAGGGGCCCCCAGAGACCAGCATGGGGATTGCACAGGGCCGAGGCCTTGCACCGCCCGCCCACGCAGCACATGCTGGAGAGAGGGTCCCCGAGGCTTTTCCCCCTTGGGGGAGAGTCACCCCAAGACACAAACCCAGGCAAGTGTGAACTTCAAGAGCCGAGGCACTCGGGTGAGTCAGCAAACACAGACATGACTTCTGACTTTGGACTGTACATATTTATATATAAATTCTACACACACACACACACACAAAAAAAAAAAAATCGCAGCTCCCGACAGCCTGCACAGGACCTCCAAGCACTCAGCATCCCACTGCCTGCAGTTTAATAGAAGCTGCTGAGTGCCAGAACATAGGGATACTAGTGCTAGGTGCAAGATGACAAATTTCCAGGCCCCAGGAGCCTTTGGAGCACAAATCCTGATTGAAATCTGCCTTTGGCCATTGAAACCAGGCCTGAGCCTCCCTAACACAGAGATTGTACAGAAGCAAGGGTGTAATGAAATCTGAAGGTTTTGTGATGCAAATGATCCCTTCTTTTGTCCTTCAGACTTCCCAGGGAAGATTTGCAGCAGCATCTAACCACTGTAGACTTCTATTTTTATGCCTCTATTCAGGCCAAGATACTTAAGTACCCAAATTCACCTTAGAGAATATCACTACATTTAGTACCAGACTTGCCACTGAAGACATTAGAAACAACCCGCTCAAGGTCTCCTAGGCCATACGCACATCCTACATCAAATCAAAACTGGCTCCCTTTAGCATGGTTATCCCACTGAATTTCATCCCCTGGCCAAAGAGCCCATAAAGAGAGATTTTTGACCTTATTGCCTGATTTTTACAGAAAACATGTTCCCATCCCAGTGTGGCAGGAGAAAGATGGCTGCACTGATGATTACCTGTCTTAGAAAATGCTGTAGGTCAGGTATCTGGACTTTTAGATTTGCCCTCCTGGAAGGATCTGCTGGACAGTTTGGCGTGAGAGTCTTCTTCCCTGGCTTGGCATTAAGAGAAGATGGACAAGGGGCCTTCAGACCGTTGTCCTTCTTGCTGCCCAGTGGGACGAGTAGGTCCTCACTCTGACATAGCGTTACTCTCATTTTGCACTGATCATATGTGCTATCCAGACAACACCTCCCTGCCATCACCCATTCCCCGTAATGCTGTCTGGCTCCATCAGCTGTGCAGACACTACAAAGAGCAGCAAAATTACTTTTAATTGCCCCGCTCCAGGGTGGTGACCAGACTGCGTGATGGTTCAACCACAGCACTATGGGCTTTATTGGAAATCCCAAACATCTTGGTGATAATGCGACTGGTGAGACAAATCCAGAGCCAGAGCCACTGTCCCGAGGTCATTCAGCCCTCTTGAATCCATGCCACTGCAGTAACTCAACAAGTTCTGCTCCAGACTATGCCTAACTAAACTGGAATACATTGTCACAGGATGTTAAGGGGGCCAAGAGAATAACTGATTTCAAAAAGGGGTTAGGCAAATTATTAGTGACTATTAGAAGGTAATGCTTTTGCTCAAAGCTCCAGCTCAGGAAGTCTCTGAAGCCAGCAGTCGTGCATACAGCCTCCCCCGAGCGCCTGCTGCTGGTGACCGCCAGAGGACACTGAGCTGGGTGAGCTCTGATATGATTTTCAGCAGCTCCAGGGCTGCAATTGTGTGGTGCTCTAAGCAGGATTTAAAATGATGCCACAACTGCTTCTGAGGATCTCCCAGAGCTTATCTAAAAGCAGAGCGAGCAGCGCTGAGGTCCCAGTGAGGCAGAGAGCTGAGAATACTAATTCCACCTTTACTATTGCTTTATCCCTGCTATTTGAAATGTCATTGATTTTCTTTCACCTCTGAATGTGAATGCACTAGCTCAACCAGCTGCAAGAGTGGCGAGAACAAATCAGATAACACGTCCAGAGTGTTTTTAGGAGTGCGTACTGAATAGCCGCAGTAACTGTGGAATACCTGCCCCCTCCTGTACCCACTCGCCCGTGGGTAGCATCACATACTGCCTTCTGCCCCTGCATGGGGGTGCGTTAAAGCTGCTGCACAGGGCACCGCAGCAGCTGGGTGCTTGGTGGCTATTAAGAATGTTTGGCTGCTTTTGAAGTATTTTCCACTTCGGCAGCATTTTTGATCAATTTCAATGTCTGAGATCATATCCAGCAGCTCAGTGACCAATTTACTAATGAACTTAGCTCGTTCACTTACTAAGTTTTGCACCACCTCCTAGCCCTATCCCAAATTGAAAAGCCACTAGGAAAAGGATGGCTTTTCCTCTGCATCTCTAATGCGAAGATCAGAAATTAAAGGAATGATCACTACAAGTCATTCTTTCCTCCAGTGGTATTTACAATTTCTTTGGATAAAAACAATGTGCTATTCTATAATGCTTAAGAGATGTCAGGAAAGATCATTTTTAGCACCTGTTCTGGTAGAGCCATGCCAGAAAGAGATTACCGAACTACACGAGGCTCACATTATTCACTTCAGGCTTAGGAGAGTTCCTGCCTCCCCCCCAGCAAAATTCCTATCTGGTCCTGAGCTATCGCTGCACTTTCACCAAGGCAGCTTTGATCAAGGGGGCCCAAGATGCCACCATGGCACCTTCTTCGTTCTGGAGCTCTTCTGAACACCCCCAAGGGACCTGCCATCCCCAGTCTCAGTGTCTGGAGCATATACTCCCAATTTCTCCATCAGTTTACAATTTACTATCTCATTTTTTTGCAAATCACTCCTTCATATTACACTGGTAGACTGCCATCTGCTATCGATCACCAGACTGCTGCCAATTAACCACCCTAATGGGTAATTGACAGGGATTTGTTAAGCACCAAAGGGACTGGGACAGGTATTTATGTTCACTGAAACCCTAAGTCTTCAGCAATTACAGCATACAATCGACTCTCAGCAAAGCATTAAGAGACAAGACTGTTACAGCCATGTACAACACTGGCTCTTAGCTATTTATAATCCTGGGTTCCAAAACAAACTTCGGTACTTATGATATTGATGTTTCTGTCCAAATTCAGCAATAGAGGAAGAGATTACCTGGAAGACTGATGATAGATAACTTCCAAAAAAAATAGAAGTTTTTAATCTAAAGCATTGTATAAATCAGGTTGGTTCTCTGAAATGTGAATTGCAGCCAGTTGCAAAAGTCCTGCCAAAGCCATAGAGTGATCTGGCTCAAACCACTTCCTCCCAGTTCAATGAGTACAAGCAGAAAACAGAGCTGCACCCGTTCAGAAACCAGGACAAGTGAGAGGCAATAGTGATTTATGTACTAAGCAAAAATGCTTTGGCATCACTGGTGCGGACGAGGGCAAGCCTCTAGATAACACTTTATCCAAAAAATCCCTTTTCCTCTGCAAAAGCAGGCAAATACCACCTCGCTTTACAAAAGAGAAAGAGGAAACTCAGGACAGAGAGAAAGCTATTTGCCCAAGGTCAGAGGAAGGCTCAGTGACAGCCAGAACCCCATCTCACAACACGCTTTATCAATTTAAACTCCCTCCAACAATCCCCTTGGCTTGCAGAGGTCTGCAGTATTCAGGCCATTTTAAAGAGTATTATAAAGTTATCACAGAAGTTTCCACTTCAAGCCTTTCCTAAATCTTCCCTGTAGCAGGCAGCTTTACTTTAACAAGCGCAATTTGAAAAGGCGAAGCAGTGATCCCTTGGAAAAAGAGAAAATGGCTAGAGGAAAAATAAATAACGCACAGAAGACACATCCTGCACAGGAAACGACAGCAAGTAACGAAACATTATTCTGTAAAAATGAGACACAAGAAACCATATTTGGGCTGTCATCCTTGGCAACAGATGTTTTTTCTTTTTCTTTCAGGCCCAAACACAGAGGCAAAATGAATCAAGGAGATAACCGGAGGCAACCTCATTCTCTAGGGAAATCTGAGTGTTACTGAAGCAGTGGTTTGCAGAACACCCACATCAAGCTTTGTCCCACAGTCTGAAATCAAAATATTAGACAGGATCTTTTCCCATGCCTGCCTTTCCAGTGATCAGTTCTCCAGCATCACTTCAGTTCCAGCATTAGCAAATTAAGTATTTAACGATTACTGATCAGTCTGATTAGCAGCAAGCCCTAACTACAGGAAACCTGGAGGGGTTCCCGAGAGGTAGCTCTTGAAACAGCCTGATAATGAAGTACCCTCCAATTTAAAACATCCAGAATTAGAAACTGAAGTCACCTCCCAGCTGGAGACAGGCTCACTGCCAACCAACCTGCTAGGCCACATGATCAGTGGGACAGAGGCAAGGCTGCAGAAGGGGCAGGACTCAACACCTGCAAAAAGGGAAACAGGGATTCCCAAAGTCAGTTTTGTCACAGTTTCCCCAAACCTTTCTGCATGAATGACCAGCTTTAAACTTAAGCTTTCCCCAGACTTGTCTTTAACATTATATAATTTTTGAAGCCTCTACTAAGAAAGCGGTTAATCATCCTACTAAAAATGTTTAAAAGATAACGTGGTTTAAAGAAGCAATTCAGTCACCTGCAACACAACAAGTCTTCATCTTTATTGAGTTAATAAGGTCTCAACTGATTCTGATTTAAGTGATCTATAAGAAACCCTCCTTTCTCATAGTAAGAGCAAGCCTGCATCAGGAGAAGTGATGAATGCTTTGAAGAAATCACATTGACAATGTACAAGAAGCGTTACTCTCAATAACGATTAGATTTATCCTGGACTGTAGGACTTACAAGCACAAACCTTAATAATCTCATCCAATCCAACCTTCTGGAAAACTAAATCAAGCATGGCAGCAATAGTTTTTAAATGCAATATAAACACTACGCAGAGTCTAGAAAAAGCAACACGTCTGGAATATAAGCAATACAATTTTAATTCTGACCAGTCACCTACAAACCCCTTGTCTTTCCACTGTTCTGATGGCATTATTAAATATCACATTTGTGACACTGCTAGGGAAAAATGACACAAAGATACAGACATTATGATACAATAGTACAAATGATAAATTATTTATACAGTAAATAATGTCAATAGTCAGCACAAATTCATAAAAAGCAGCCGGCTCCCAGTATTATGAAAAGAGTTTGGTAAATATTTAAATTGTAACACTTGTAAAGGAAGCGAGTCTTGTGAGATTCTGCTGTGAAAAATAAACCGTGTATTTCTCCACAATTTGTGCAATATTAATACATACAGTACACATTAGAAACTGTAACAGCAAAAGGGAAGATGGATAACAATAGTTGTCTTAGCTACGGGACTTCAAAAGACTGTAAACACCACAACCCACCATGGTTTTCCTTCCCTGTTCCCTCAATGTAGTTTAGTTTCTATAGAGTATAAAACTGAATAAATAACCAAGCTTATTTTGGGGTTTAAAATTATGCCAAGATATTTTTATTTTTATAAAATAACACTTTATTTTTGGTCAATTTGACCAGTAAGGCTATTCTGGGATACTAACATTTTAAAATCAAAAGCACTTTTAATATTTCAAAGTGGGAAAAGAAGGGGAAGAGGGAAACGCATGTGGAGAAATATGGCAGAGCAGATGTGATCAGATATACACACGTCCTCCATGCAAAAAGAAGTGGGAGGGTCAGGAGGGAGGAAGAATTAGTCTGGATAGCAGTTAAATTACCATGAAGTAGATTTACTTTTCAGGACACAACCGAAGCCTCAACTGCCTAGGACAGAAACTACCTTTCAGTGTTACTGTTACAGCGCCACAAGTCTGCATGGCACGTGAGAGGTACAGACATGCCTACAAGCCAGCAACCAAGCAGATTTACCGAACCAGCTGCTTATTCTCTCGAACCCATTTCCTCCTGCCATACCCAGGTCGGGATGGGAATCTCAGCATGGTCACAGTCCTTGGCCTAACGCCTTACAGCACGATGATCTGGACTAATCACTGTTCAGACTGTCTTATCATGGTTTACTGTGCAAAATACATACATATATATATATTTTTTTTTATATGTATATATATGTATATAGATACATACACATACACACACACACACATATATAATGTAAAAGTAATACAGCTCTTAGAGAAGTGGCTTGGTAAAAGCAACAATTTGCCATTCAGCAGTTTCATTAAGCTAGGGCTCCCTACCAGATCAACAATACATTTTTATCAGTTCATGATGGCAGCTCATTTACTCTGAGCTGCAGACGACATTATAAATTTTAAAATACTTACTATCAACCCCATCTTGCCTCTAAAAACAGTTACCTAGTGCTTAGCGAGAGGATGTGATCGTAACTTTTTGGCTGAATAGATAATGCCCCATCTAACCATTGCAAATGCACTCAGATGACCAACTAAGGGAAAAACATCAAATGACCTCAATTCCACTGCTGATAAAATTAAATTGGAAAAAACAATGAAGGATAAATCTTGCCATAGATCAATTGGAAAGCACTTTTTTCCCCCATCTGCAAGGAGCACGCCCTTCCTGGTCTACACTTTTCAATAACTTCAACAACAACAAAAAAGTAAAATATTCTTCCTTATTCTGAAAGGCAACATGAATGGTTTTCTTTCCTTTTTTTTTTTCTTTTTTCTTTTTTTTTTTTTTTTTTTTTAAGACGACATACTGGGTGTGGACAGTAATTCTTTTTCCCCCTATACAAAACAAGAGCAGATGAATATTCTGAATCCTGCTTGTAAGTTCAATAGTATCAAGAGGATAGAACAATCTGCATAGAAACATCCACACATTTAGCATTCCATATACTAATAGAGCTATACTGACTTACACAGCTAAAATCTGTGATTGTACCCTAGATTTGATAGTCTTTCAGCCTCCCCTACCCCCCCACAGGATATAATCCAGTCCCCTTCACACTAGCCAGCCCTTCCTTCCCATGGCACACTACCCTAGGCTGGCACCGTCCCACACAGCATCATTACACCAGGACACAGAGCTCTGGCAATTTCTTTCAGCCTTTTTTTTTTCCCCTCCTCCTAATTAGGGAAAGGCCCACCAAGATGCATCAGTTCATTCACAGAGATGCCCTCAAGGCAATTACAAGCACTGGGACATCCCTTTCTACATGCTCTGCATACACTTGTGCTGCTCATAAAAGCAGAGCTTAAAAAAACGTTGCCAACTTAGAGAAGGCCAGGTTTATACCAGTAACATTGACTGAAACCTGAGCATGGTTTAGTGCCGATGAGTCCAGACATGCAAGTAAAATGTATAGTTCAGCTTACAATTAATAATTGTAAATGGAACCAGTTATGGAGTGCACCTTTAATTAAGAAAAATTAGTCAATGAAATTGAGTGTGTCTATAGATTAGGATTTTTAGCATTTCAAGAAGTATTACAAGAAAAACTAGCCTTTCTTATGATCTCCATAAAGGCTAAACGTCCATTCTGGTAATCGGAAAACAGGAACAAATCAAGGGAAAGGCGACTTTAGTGTTTTTTTCTTTTTAATGCAGTCTTAAATCATGTCATGTTCAAATTCAATTCATCTAAAAATAATTCGTCATGAGAATTTGTTTTGATTTTCATTATGAATACTCCACTTAAAAGTAAAATATTTTAGTGTTAATTTTCCCTTTTAAACTCTCTTTACAGAAACAAAGAGCTAAAATCATAAATAAGAGGGCATTAAAACCATAAAAATGACATTTGCCAATATCTTAATTTTTCAGCCAGACTTGATAAATCTATCAAAACCAGACAGTTAAATAAGAACCACATTATAAAAATTAGCAAAAAAAAGGACTATTAGGTAACTCTGCAAACTCAAATATGAAACTGTACTAAACAAAATATGTGCAAAAGTATACAAGAGTAACTGCATATAGCAAGGTTAAGCCTGAATTAGTTTTAAAGCTTGCCCCGGTGAAACTGAATTCAAAGTTGTCCCACTGTATTTCTTTTCTCTTTCAACTCACATGGTAAGCCAAATAAAAACAAAATACACGTGATAACTTCCAAATGAAGCTGGTACTGGACAAGCACAGAGCAGGACACTCACGCAGCACGAGTGCAGCATGCCACTCACAGAGAGTTCCTCAGGAGTCCTTAGAGAGTAGTGTACAAATTCAACACTGCATACTGCATACAACAGCACATGTTATACTTGACAACTTGAGAATGTTCTTGGGTTTTTTGTCTGTTTTTTTTTCTTTTTGAGACAAACTTGCTTTCTCAGTCAAACCTTTGATACGAAAGCAGTGCGATTTTGCGTTGCAATGTTTAATGCATAAAAACCAGCCACCTGGGCCCTCAATTGTTCTTGTCTAAGAGTAAGGACTATGGGTGAACCAACAGTCTAGAACTGTGTATAGTTATGTGCAAAACATTCACTAGCACTCTGAATCTCAGGTCTATCATATGGGTATAGGAAGTGGCAGATGCAGGTAAATAGTAATTTCAGGATCCAGCACATCATCTGACATCTACAAAATAGCCAACGGAGTTTAAAATGGCAGGTTCTCCCTAGAAAGTGTATTGAAATGATTAACAAAGTAACAAAATGGGCAGAATCTAACTTTGGTGAAAAGTCTGAACATTTCACATAATGCTCAACAAGCCAAAGTAAGGTACCATCTGTAGCAAAGACTAGATTTAGATTAACTGGTAAGTAGAGACAACTCTTCAAAGATCATAACTGTAAACTGCAAACCTACTTCCAAGTCTCTTACACACTGTTCAGTCCACACAGGCCATGTTCATTTAGCTGTAAAGACTTCAGCCTGGAAACACTATGAAAAGAAAGTTCCTTTGATTGCGTCTTTATAGGAGAAAAGGGTTAGTTGTATTTGTAGACTGGGATGCTGACGGCGGGATTCCTGTACTGTGAAGAGGTTGGGTCATTGATCCTGCAATGCTCACATTCAGCCCCTGGCCCATTCTTGTTATGGATGCCACAGTGCCCATAGCTGGTATCGGTGCCATTCCCACAGGCACTGGGGCCATGGAAGACAGAGGTATTGGCTCCATGCTTATTGGTGGCACAGCACTGAAAGAAGGACTGGTTCCCATCACAGGGCTTGCTCTCATCTGATTTAGAGTGAGCGGCTGAGGCTGATTCACTTGGAAGGGGTTGATTGGAGTTGGTGCTGTAGCTGCACCTAGTTTTGAGAAAAGAAGGGGAAAGAGGCAAGAGGATCGCATCTCCATCAAACACTGAGGTTTGGGAGATTCTCTTTATAGCCAAAAAATGTTCTATACATCCCCACATGCTCCCAACCCCAAAATGCCCTCTGGAGAAACCTGTGTGGATGCCATTCAGTTCACTGGGGCTGCACTGGTGCACAAACATAAGTCCACCAAGCCTCTCAACAGCACAAAATAATCCTCTACTGACCAACAGTTTCCACTTGCAGTCACTGGAGAAACAGGTTTCAAATTTGATAATCTGGAACATACTTAACCATGGCATCTAGGTCAGTAATTTAATGCTACTTAAAATTAGCACTACAAAAGAGTACAGATAGCACGCTATTGTATAGCACTCCTTCACTGCAATCTGGCTGCAGCGTATCTGTACATTTGCCTCAAGAACTCAGCCAGTCAATTCCATTTAGAAGCTGTACATGTTTCTGGCACTGAGTTTTGACAAGAATTCATAAAGTAAACAAGTTGTTTCCGAGTTACAGTGGTGCTAGAAAAAGCGAAGAATAACTTTCCCAGCGATCAAGTTTTTTGAACTGCTGCCAACACTACAAATTCCTTTTACTGTATATGTATAGAGTTATTTGGATGGCCCAGTGACCCCTTAAAAACTTTTTGTAGTAACCGGTAATGGCAGATACACAGACTTCCTGTTGCTAAACACTGCCAATACTGTTCAGAATTACTGGTTTTTTTTTCTACCCATGGAGTTTAGTAAACTATCATTTTTTCCCATTGGAAAGTGAAGAAAAGAAATACTAAAATATAATTTAAAAAAAGTCACAAGATCAGCGTCACATAGGAATTTCAGTGCATACGAAGAGTCCTTAAAACACATACATCTTCCAAATATTTGGTGCCATCAGCTAAGTCTGCTGTAAGTGAAGGCTTCCATACAATAGGGAGCAATTTACAGAAGAACTAAGACAGCCAATTTGCTTCCAAATACATTAACAGCATGTTTTGATCAAAACTGGGTTATAACAGTCTAACCAACCACCTATTAAAACACACTCAAGAGCCTGCTATCTGGAATCTAAGGCTGCAGTCAGACAGGCTAATTTGCCTGCAGCAGCACAACTAAAAGGGCTATTCCCTACCTGCTTGCCGCAAGCATCTACTACCAATTACTCTCCCAAAGGTTAGAGTGTCTCTGCTGCCACACGCTCACATCTTTCCTGTTCTGACAGTCAGTCAGATTTAACTCAGCTATTTTTAATAACCAAAAGCTCTTTTCTAATTCAGATCATTTTGACAGAGCAACTGCAAAAGGTAAGTGGAAAGAAAAGAGCTTGAACAAATCTAACCCAGCAGATCAGCAGCAGACACAAGAGCAGAATTTGGGGCTTTCAGAGTCCAGTAGTACACCTAAAAACCATGCTGCCTCACCCTTCTGCTCTTAATCATGATCTGCTGGCTGAAGTGATCAAGAAAAACATGCCAGAAACAACTGATGTTAAAATTACATGAGCCTGAGTTATGCAAGGTTTTCCTAAAAGAAAGGCAAGTATAAACAGAAAACTGAAAGAAATGTATAGGAACAGACCTGGCGCCAAGAATGGATTCAGTGAAGTAACAGGTTGCGGTGGCTTAGACACCAGTGAATCCAGGTTCACCAAAGCAGCATTGGGGCCCAGAAAAGACTCGGGGGTTTTCCGAGCTGCACTTTGTTTGCCTGATGTCACGCTTGAGTGCTGGGAATCAAAGAGATCAGGACTTGTGGTACCGCTATGCTGGGATGGCAAAGTGGAACCTGGTTCAGCTGTAACAACACAAGAAGAAAAACAAAACTTCTCATCATTCCACATAATCAAGCAAAGAACACCCTCAAGTACCTGACAAAGCAAGTATTTTGAAATCTAATGTTTGTATAAGTTATATTTAAGAACTTCAGTACATGTTACACCCTTAGCATGCAAGTAGAAAAGTGTTTTTTTTTTTTTTTTTTTTTTAGAAGAGTGAGAAGAAGCTAGAATCATAGTTGCAGTGCTCTATGGAAGGTTCTACCTGACTGGCCTTGACAGGTATTTTTTCAACTATGCTGCCATAGATTACACTAAGAGTTTCCACAGAAAATATACTCAAAAGGCTTGGGCTTCTGCCCTTGCACTAGATCAACTTTATACCTTCCCAACTAGATTGCAAGAGAGTTTTCTCTTTTGTGTTAGAGGCCTGACCCAGCTTCGAATTAGCGACCAACCTGCCAGGAAGAACCCAGCTTAAAGTAGATAGTATCTAGCATCAAAGCACTTACATTTTAAGATCTAACAGTTGTTATTTTAGTGAGCAATGACCAAGACAAAAAGAAATCAAAACTTTTATATGAGAATTTTCTCATTTTTCTACCATTGTTATGCTAGAATTTATGCGTTAAGAGAAATTTAGTCAACATTGTTCTGTTTAACTATCTGAGCATGAGCCATACCCCACACACATGCTAGATAAGATAAATTTAGAAGTCAAGCAAATTTCTGGGTCAATGCAGCACAAAGGTTACAGAGTGAAATTCTATGGCTTACAATACAAAAGAGCCCAGCTCCCCATGAGTTCATGCACAGGCCAAAATGTTAACAAAAAGGTTTTACTGCTGCATTATCACTAGCTTTGATCTTTTGCTTTGCGAAAGGCAATTCTTGTTTTTTTTTTTTTTTTAATATAAGAACAGATAAATCTGTTGCTGAGACTATCAGCCAAACTGTCCATTTGCTAAGAATTCAATTCATACCTGGCTTTTTGGAAGTTCGAAGTGTGTCAAATTCAGAAAAATCATCTTTAACTGTACCATTCAAATTACTGAAGAGGTCAAAAGATGTACTTCCTGTTCAAAACAACAAGAGAGCTCTGTCGTTAATAGATCTTCAATTGCATTATACACCTGACCCTACTGAAAGGGATTTCTAACCCATTCATATTACTAAGAAGCCACTCCATCAGATCCCAGGTTAGCTGTGCAGAGCAGCTTGAGTGCTTCTACATTTACCCAGGACAAAGGAGAAGGACAATATCAGAAAAGGGTCCTTCCTGACTAACTCAGATTGATGCATTTTTAAACTGAAATATAACACACACTTGAGCTGGCTGGGCTTTTTTTTTTTATTTTTTTTTTATTTATTTTTTTTTTTTTTAAGTGCACAGGCAGGAATATATTGCTCGCGAAGAAGAGCACAGCAACAATTTTACAGGCTAGATTATAACATGTGCTAATCAGCCTTCAAGTAAAACATCACTTCTGAATACACTTGCGAAGACAAATGCAACATGGCTGTAACTTGAGTAATGATTTGACTTATGCTCCCTAAATTAAAATGGGGTAGGAATGCCATGGAATTGCTGGAATGGCAATCTAGTCCATATAGAGATGGCAAGACCCAGTTGAGCTAAGCCAGCAGAATTTTGCCATACTTTGCAACAAACAAAAACATAACATTTCCATAATGTGGACACACTCTTACCTCAGAAGGGAGGAAGAAAAGCCACACCTAAATGAAGAGTAATCACACTACTGAAAAGCTTTGAAGTGAGCTTTTCTGTATTTGTTGAACACAGTTCAAGCAAATCAAGATGCAGATCTAATTCCATAAAGGGTTCACAAAGAAGACAAGACCCCCGAAGAATATAAGTAAAGATTCTGTATAGTAACAGTACTTCCTACCAAGGACAAAGATTATCACAATTTAGGAATCACTCCAGTTACAATCCAGTTATTACCCTTTGCCCAGAGAAAAATGGATTAGACCACTTTTTGTAGTGTTCAATTTGAGAATTCTCCATTTATTACGCACTGAGATGAATGACCAACAGATTAACAGAAAATGCATTTAGAGCAGCCACAGCACCAACATGAAAATATGAGGTATTAGTAAGGTTCATGAAAACTGCATTAGTTACAGAGCATGAATAAACCATCACCATCTTCAACATCTTGCCACGCACAGGTTTAGGGGAAGATCTAACACCCTCAGTCTAAAGTAGAAAACCCTTCATTTGTACCTATAAAAATCTCCTCAAAGTGTGGAACTGCTCAACCTGCCAGTCTACATCTGCAGACATCCATTTGCACAGTATTTATCATGATGAAAGGTAAAATTATAGTAACATTCATTTCCGGAAATTAAGTTCTTATCTAATTAAAGATAAAATCCATTTAAGCCTGACAGCAGCTGCACAGTCACAAACATACATAAAAATAAAAGAACGTGGATGCAAGAGAGTATGAAGAAAGCAGCAATATGAATTCAGAGCTCTAACTCAAAATAACAGTACCTGAAGTTCTTATTGCTGTTAGCTATTACAACTCATGCACTTTATAGTCCAGCACTGCAAATCAATCTACACAGCATCAACATAAAATCAACATAAAAATCATTCAGATTTCACCCTTCGTTACTCAGATAATATGGATATGGAACGTGACAGCCTCTCACCAGAAGCAGAGATAGGTTTGTTTGCAGGTGCTGGTCCCCAAGGATCCACAGAAGGTTTTGCTGCAGAAGATGATGTCTGAGCAGGAGCCCAGGGGTCAACATTTTTGGATAGAGACTGAGCTGTAGATCCTGCTGGTGCTGCCCAAGGATCAACAGAAGCAGCTGGTTTGGCACCTGCAAAAAGAGTCAGCAGGAACACAACTAACTGTAGCTTCACTTTGGAAAGCTATCCAAGGAGATTAATCTCTGTTACAGGCCATTATTGTCAAGTGAATAATAAACAAAAAGGTAAAGCATTTCAACATTAGACGCTGAGTTTTTATCAGTATTCCCATCTTATATATGCAGGACAACAGTCACAGCTACATTCTGTGGAAGATGGCTGAATAAAATTTAACTTCTATCTGTAATTGAATTAAAAATTAGCAGTTCCAACAACAAGAATATAAACTTGTTTTCATTACAGACATTACCACCATGACAGAGAATATTTGACTTAAATCACAGGGTGTATTTAAAATAAACTGCAGGGAAAGAAGAATTCCAAAAAAATCTTTATGTAAAAGAAAAAATATACAATGTATGAAAAGGAAAAGAAATCCAAGAGATTCACAGATATTAATTTTCAACCTCTTTCTACCATACTGCTACTTTGTAAATAAATAAATATGTATGTCTGTGCATATATGTACACATACATATATACACACAAATATACATACACACTTGCATACAGCCTGACCCCATAACACCAAACTTTATTTGTAAGCACTCTTCCTGACACAGGTCCAAGTTCTCTACTGATACCCCTTCCTACATTTTTAACCCCAATAACTGAATGTTCAACATTCACATTTTTATTACAAGACACTGACAACTTTTCCCCTACAAATTTAGATCACCAAAATTACTTGTCTGTCAATGTTTCCCATTCTTCTATGTTTGCCCATTTCTTCTCCTTCCCCAAGGTACTGCTTAATGCTATTCATTTTAGGTGGCTTCTTTTTCCTTCTTTCATCACATGAAGCTATTCGGGCTGCTCATCAAACCCTGGGACCAGCAAAGCAAATCACATTTCGTATTTGTAGTGGGCCAGCCCTGTGCTGGAAGGTACTGCTCCTAGTTTGTTTCCGTCTCATCCCTTCCCACCCCTCTTTCACCTCCTTAGCCATGAAAGAGCAGGGATGGGAACTTAACATTTTAAATAAACATCTTGTAGAACTGTAAGATGACTGATTAACTTCAAATCAGATAGTATATGCACACGTTTCCTTTCCCAGTGAAACTTCTAGATCAGTCATGGTTTAATTACTAAATGAGAAGAACTGTATAATCCAGGAGTAGGGCAGAACTAACCATGCAATAAGCAATAAGCTTTAATTCTTTTACATCTTTCAGAGTACAACTAAGCACCGTTTTATTTTTTAAAAATACACACAAAAAAACATTGAATTGGTTTTCAAAAAGAATAGCATGATGCCAATGCTACTCATGCTGGCACAAATTCCAATTTGCAATGTTGGTCTTTCACTTTCATCAACAGGTGGCATGGTCTTGCTGCAGCTTCAGAACAGGAAATGATGAAATCCTCCAAAAAAAACAACTATTCCCAGTCCAGCACTTAGATTTCCTTTATCTACCCTTAGTGCTGGGTTACAATCAACACCATGCAAAAAATGCTAATGACAGCACTTCTCATAAATGGAAGCTTTCAAAAAAGTCTTTTCTTTCATAAGACAGCTCACAGAGCATTTGGGAAGATACCTTTCCTTAGCTTCCACTATCTCTGCTGAAATGCCAAAGCATATACAGGATTTAAGAACCACGATTCAGTGGCTCACTGTTTTATTAGCAGTCAAATTCATAAATCTCCCATCTTTAAGACTATCCTTGGCAGCCAAGTAACTGGCCAGCTGGAACAAGGGGTTGTTTTAAGTGGCATTAATAAAGTTGGGAGCCACTGAGAGGAAATGCTACAGCTGCAACTGATTCAAGGAAAAACTAGTCAATGGATAATATATCAAGCACAAGATTTGAATGAGATGGGGGGGGGTTGTTGGTTTTAAACGTGGAAAATTACATCAGTTTAAAGCCCTGAAACACTGTCTTTTTCTGATCTAACGTTTGACACCTATCCCTAGAAAAGATACAGATTACACTTAAACAGTGAACTGTGGCTGGCCCAGTAGCTAAGCAAGTGCATTTAACGACACCACGATGGGGCGGCAGGGGTGGGGAGCTTCAGTATTAAACTCCAAAATTTTTAATTAGGAATCTGGAGGGTAGAGTACTTAATGCTAATGCAAATGACTTCCACTTACTATATAGCTGAGCTCCTAGAAACACCAGCCTAAAGCAAAACTGGTAGAGCTAAGCTGCTAATCTTCAGGACTACCAAAGAATCTCCTTCCCCTTCCCATCCCAAACTCCCCTCGACACAAACAGAAGCCCAAATAAAACAAAACACATCTAGCTCCATTCCCAAAGATATAGTATGTTGAAAACCTACTGCGAGGAACCATCAGCCTTCTTATGCAAAGGAGTAACTCCTTGGACAGCCTTTGGCTAATCTAGAAAATAGCACACTGCATAGGAAGCAAAATACACACATACAAAAAAAATATGCAAACAACTAAACATGCGAAGTGTTGGCTCTTTCATGGAATCTATTTTTGAAGTGAATGCAGCATCAAAAGTTAATGAAACAGCTAGAATTTTTAACTAGGTAAATACCTCTAAACAATTCAACCCATTTGGTTCAGACTGTATACATATCCTATTTCAGTAGGAGCAGTATTAAAGATACTGTAATTCAAAGCTACACCCTTTCTAAATTATAGCATCCTGCCTGACTACCATATTAAACACTGACAAGTATCTCAGCCCATGACATGGGACCCATCCAGTAGTCAAACCACAAGCACCCAACCCAAGATGAGACAAGTTGCTTCTCCTGCTTTCCATTCATTTCTGCTTGAAAATGAGTTAAGGGAACATTACTTCTAGTGTATGGAAAACAAGCAAAACGGACTAATACACTGACAGGACATTCTGCACTGTTACTGAGGAACTTGAAAAAGCCCAATATTAAAAAGCAGAAATTTTTAAGCTAAGCATTCCCTCTGGTGGAGTTTGTTCTTACCAAATGATTGCCATGGGTCAGAGGCAGTAGCTGCAACTGTGGATCCGCCCCAGGGATCAGTTTGGTTTGCAGCAGCAGCAGGAGGTCCCCAAGGCTCTGTTTTCTGTGATGCTGGTGCCGACGAGGGCAGGGCATCCATTAGGTCCAACAAAGTTGTATGCTGAGGGCAGGAACAGTCTGAGCTTTAATCAAGAGCATTACCCCTCTGACGTACAAACCCATGAGAGTGAAGAAGCAACTTTTTTTTTTTTTCCTTTTACACACCTGCATTGACTAGTAGTTTGAAATTTAACCCACATGGAAGAAGCTTTAAGCTATACAACAAAGCAATCCCAAAAGCATAAAAGAGCTCAGTATTAAGCTATTTTGTGTTACTGTATTTCAGCTTTTGGCAGCATAACCGGGAATTTCTTAGTTGAAGGCACTACCTCCTTCTTTTTGGGAATTTTAATTGTGTCTCTGCGACTCTCCTCCAGAGCCATCTGTAATCTCAGATCATCTCCGCGTCTGAGGCGCTCCTCCTGCAAAGGAAATCAACACTGTTGATATAGACCATTAGCCTAGACTGCGCTGCTCCAGGTGGCTAGCCCCATTGGCAGGACACTGCCAGGGAAGGCCTGTGCAGCACTCCCTGCCACCCTGGGAGTGATGTGCACCACAGGCAAGTGCAGTGGGATTGCCAGACCTATTTGCTGTAACTTATACATAGCACAACTGGAGAAGAAAAATTTTCTTATGAATCTCACCTCACTCAAAAAGAGGTCAGGAGCAACGTAACCCTGTATAACCTAACCAATATAATAGTGTGATCATTAAGCCAACATCAATTTTGCTCACTAAAATTTACTCTCAGGTTATTTTACTTCCAGTGGAAAAGCTATAAATGAAACAGTCTTTCCAAAAATTATGTTACTATGCAGTAAACAGCATGGAATTTAAAGACACAATAAACATCCCATCTTTAAATTACTATAGCGCTGATGATCATTCAAATCACTACTGAAGGATGTAGTAATTTAAACTTTATTTTCCTGATTTTTGACAGCTTCCCTCCAAGCTTGATGCAATCGTCATATCTATAAAGAACACTAAGTGAATGATCTAGCCAACTCTGTGCATATTTTACATGCTTTTAGACATCTCCAAACTATCATGTTTGTGGTAGATCCAACTATTTCAAGTATTTTCGCTTGCACCATGTCTTTCAGAAGTTGACAAATTCCCAAACTGGCATCTTCCTTGCAATTTTTAAAGCTGTTTCAACTGATATAGTCTATGTTTTTGGTTTTTTCTCTTTTAAAGTTTACTGCTAAATAATGAGAAAGTTCACTGGGTTATAGTTTCCCTCTCCAAGCACAGAGATACTAATGCTTAACATACAGCTGTAAGCTAAATCTTTCACAGGAAGCCTCTAAAATACTGCAGAGACACTCAGTGTGGTTGGCTTGAATTTTCACTCATAGCCAAGATTCAACTCCATTACATATTAATATGCAGCAGACTTTACTCAGAATTACAGCATTTACTCCAAATTCACAATAAACCTCCTAAGAATTGACATATTAATACAACCACTGTGATAGTTTAGGAGATAAATTGTTCAAAAACAGGTTCTTTGAATAGTCTAGCATTTTGTGTCAGATCACCCTTCTGTTCCAGATAATCTAACCAAATGAACAGATAATTCAAAATTCCCTTGTAATCAGAATTCACTTTTTTTTTTTTTTTTTTTTTTTTTTTGCTGGCCCCATTAATAAAGGCTTTCAGGTCTAGTCGTGTTTTCAGTTCTTCGTAACTGAAAACAGCTTCAGTAACGTGATGAATAACATCCTCCCACATAAAGTCTTCTTGCAAAATGACTGACATCTTCCACTAGGCTCAACAGCACTCAACTGAGGCCACAGTTAATTAAAAAAAGACAGAAATAAAATAAAAACCAAATAAAAATCAAAGAGCATCCATCTTCCAAAATGGCCATTCTTTCCTGCTATTACACCTGCAGCAAAGCCAAGCTGCCATTGAAAAAAAAATAAATAAATAAATAAATAAGATTGTAGTCTCAACTATCAATGTGTGGACACTTTAGAAACAGGAACTGACCTGCTCTGCAACTTCCCTGCTCATTGCCAGTGCAAGCTGCAGTTGGAGCTCCTCTTCTCCGCTTGTCTGAGGCCGTGCCTGCTCTAGCTCTGAGGAAACTCGAGGAGATGTAGCTGTTGGAGACAAACACAACAAATATAAATCACTAAATAACAAAAAGCTGTAACAGGTTTGATTACCTCTCTTACTAGACTGTTCCACTTCCTCATAGCCATTCTCAAAAGCCAACGATACCAAACAAAACAGGCACCCTGAGGTCCAAGGGTCCACTGGCCATACTCAGCTTTATCAGAGATAAAGTTCATACAAATAGCTGAACATGACCAACTCTCAGCTGAGGTCAAGAAGCAAGAGAAAAATTTAAAAGGTAAAAATTTGCAAGATAGCTCAATTGCTTTAAATGAAAAGTATTTCTGGAAAACAAAGACTCTTTTTTCTAAATGGTGAGAATTTCTATATCAACAAAAATCAACAAGCTTACAATGAAAGTTGGATACCCTGTCCCAGCAAACCAGTTTTAGAGACAGGTCACCGACTTATATGGTAGAATTAATCACTCAAGAACATTTGTTGAAATGTCTTACATGTACCAACATCAGTGTAAGGATTTACTGCGAGTCAGCCAATACAAGGGTAAAATTGGATACCGCCCACTTTTCTGTAAAATAATACAGATTAAGAACAGCTCTTTATCGCTCCCATTCAACTGCTAAGCGTGCTCAGAGACAAACAAATCAGTTATTCAAACCCAAACTTTCCAAAATCAGTATCATTTTCTGTACAAACAAAAGGTATATAGATTTGGGAGGGTTGTTTGGCGCTTTTTTTTTTTTTGGGGGGGAGGGGGGGGGCTTTTTTTGATCTTGCATGAAGACTTCCATTAACTATCTGATAATCTGCTTTCCACCCTCCCCTCAGGGCAAGAATTAAGGTTAACAGCTAAAATATTATTTCTCAATACACAAGTCGTCTTCTGTTCATGCCTTCACTGCCGTAGCATGTAAAAACTTCTGTCCCAATGGGAGAACTCTAATATGTTTACCACTATACAGTAATTAATCAATTTCTGTGATCTTAGATAATTCTCCAGCAACCAGATTGTCTACACTGGTATTTTATCTTACTTTATTATAGGAATTTCTATTTAATGGCTGGAAAGGGAATTAAACATTTGAAAAATATATATTAACATTTCATAAAGAAGAACTATATTTTAAAGCTAGGATGTCAAACTCAAAAGAAATTAAATTCCTTTTACATAGTTCAGCCGGATGTATAAAAATTAGATTGCCAAATAGTAATTTTAAAAACACATTTTCAGTCACTACTTTAATCCTCCAAATTTTTTCCCAGTTTTATGTCTAACTTTGATTTCTAGCCAAAATGTCACTATAAACTAAAGTGTGTACTCTCCTCTTTCATCCAGCACCTAAGAGGGAAGCCATAAACAAGGCATGCCTTCTCCTTTCTATCCTGTACTCAATATTCCATCCCATCCCATTCTGATTCTGAAGGGCCAAATTAATTTACTATTGGAAGCTAAATTCTTTCATGTTGTGCTGGTCCGTGAAGCTTTGAAGCCAACCAGACCAGCTCATTACTTCACATTTACAAAGATGTTACCACTATCTCAATTCTATTACTTTTTAAATGTCTTTTTCATAAAAACTACCTAAATTTAGTCTGCTTCGCTAGTACTTTTTTGCTTCACAAATCACTGATGGGCTCTCCAATCTATCTATACCATCACAGACCTGAAGTAGGAATAAAAGGGACATCAGAGAACAGGATGTCTGAGAGCATGGAAAAGTACAGCCTTAAGAATATTCAGACTTTGCAAACATTTTAAATACAAAAATAAAGAAAAATGGAATAAAACTCAGCAAGAGGTTACCAAAGGTAGACTACGACAGAAAAAATCTGGTACCTTTCTCTGATCTTTTTGTCAAAAGGAAAAGTAGTAGAAATAATCTCAGTACAGCATTTTATGATGCCAATTAGGATGTTAAAGAGAGGTTCATGTAAGAACCTAAGGACATTAAAAAAAAACAACTTAAGGAGAGATTATATCATACTGCCTATCACGAAGGAAGTTTACAAACAGTTTCTCAACAATTGACTAAGACTAACCTTAAGGGGAAAAAAGGGAGGGAGGGACACAAAATGGAGACTATGGGTAAATGCAAAAACAGTGCTAAGAAAAATTGTCAGACTAGAGGGAGAAACTGGAATATAAAGAAAGCAGTTGACTGAGAAAGGGAGCAACAGAAATAGGACGATACTGAGAAGGCAAGAAGATTTCTTCAGTAACAAAGCACAAACTAGGGGGCATCAACTGGAAGTGACAGAGATGTAAAGAGTTCTGTATATTACTAAAACATATGATAGCTATCAGCCACTAACCTAATACAGCTATCACTAACATTAGCATTACTACAAGAAAGCACTAGTCAGAATTCTAACATGTCAAATGCAATTCTGGTCATCCCAGTTCAATACAGATGATTTCAAAACTGAATGGATGTGGAGCTGCTTACCTTCAGAGAACACAGAATATTTTATATTTTTATCCTTGCAAAAAGAAGACTGAGCAGATTATGACTGCTAAATATAACAGTCTTGAAAATATTATGGAGTGAAAAAAAGATATTTAAGATAAAGAGCCGAGAACCAATGATTTAAATTGATCATAAATAAATCTGATATACAAACAGATGTGTATAAACTCAAAGCAGCAGCCTTCTAGCAGAAATTACCGAAGGCAAGATTCATAACTAGCTTCAAAACAGAGCTCTATATGCATACCAATAGGATATATAACCTGGTCACCTGAGAACAGATGCAAGTGAACCAGGACCAAGAAAGTGCATTTAAGTCTTCTGTTTCTTCAGCTGCAACTATGGCTGAGGGGAATACGTGACTTCCTTAATATTTTATACAAGAATTTCTGATCTCTTTCAACATAATTATATGCAACTAGGAAGCTGACGGTAGAATGACTTTAAAATTATGTGAAACAGGTTCATTAAGTTAATTTCTCTGTTATTCCTCCCATTTCCACATGAAGAACTACTTACTAATAGTGCTCACCAGTTTCAGCTTTTAACAGCACACAGCATTTTTGCATTAAAAAGCTGCAGGAACAAGTGACTGCATCCTACTCAAAAGCATCTTGCTTCCCCTCCTACCAGTCATTGCTCTCAAAAGCATGCAGGAGTGGCAGGCTCGCTTTGGCAGAGCGCTACATTACCTCACAGCTCCCAACAGAGACCAGCATTCAGCAGCTCCAGAATCTGAACACAGATAATAAGGGGTCTCACATATACAGTTTATTCCTTTTCACTTTTAGGCTTTTCAGCAATTCATTCTACTTGGTTTTATTAACTCTAAAGAGCACTGTAGAACTCATTCTGCAACAACAAAAAATTGTCGATTTGAGATTTTTCTGTGTCTCGTGTTAAAAAACAACAGTAAAAATGATGCTATTTTGCATTAAATACTATGAAGTGGTAATAAAAATCACCTACGTTAAACAGTAGCCAGCCCAATTTTTTCCAAAAAGAATTAAAGGAAATTCAAAGCAGTGTTCCTGGCAGTACTCTGACATGTTTTATCCAGCAACTTCCCTTCCAAATTCCTTGTTATAACTGTCCTTCTATATTGGCCACACATTGTATTAACATTTTAGTTGCAAAGATCTAGCATAGAGGTTATTGCCTTAGTAACAGTATCTCTGCCATACAAAGAATCTCTTATCCCACAGCACATGACAGTTAACTCAGATGTTTATGTAAGATGGGACTCAATAGATCAATTCTGACCTGGTAAGCCCCGCTTTGTTGTTGCTTTGAGAATTTGGAGATCCAGGCTTCTCTAGGCTGCCGAAAAGCAAATGCGCAGAGTATCTGCTTTTAGAGAGAGATAAATGCCACTGGCCTGTTTTCTCTAAGAGACTCTAGCTGGAGTGCAAGGAAATCATTTCCAACCTCAGTTAATCACTAAAGCTGAATTCTGCTCCACCATCTGTCTCTATTAGAAGCTATGACGTCTTTTATATGTATTTATGGATAATTTACTACATTTTGGCTACATTAAAAGCTTTCTGGAGATGCCCAAAGGTTTGGTTAAGTTAATGAATTAAAGCATTAACACACAGTACACTGCTAGAAAGTAGGGTCATTGTTTATTATTAAAGAAAAAAGTCAATGCTAGTATGAAACGAGACTTGGTCTTTCATTCAAAAGCATGGGCTGATTTTTTTTTTTTTTTTTTTTTTTTTTTTAAGTGCCGCTCTACACCAACTAGTGCTACAGAATACCATGGAAAATAAGCCTGAGTTTTGTCATTTACAGGAGGAGGCATTCTTCCTCAGAACTCAGTTTTTAGTCACATTCAGACAGAAAGTAGAGCCACTTCCTCACGTGATTGGTTCTTCTACAAAAAATAGACAAAAACAAGACTGACTTGGAAAACTAAAATAACATCAAGGTAAGAAACTGATAATAATCCACTTGGGAATCAAGCAGAGATTCCAGTCATTAGTCTTCAGACAGAAGCCTATTAAAGGAAAGATGTGATACTTTCAAAAAACCAATCTAATCTCTTAGACTATAAAATGACACACACAAATTGCTTAATCTAGAAGGAATTTTATAGTCTGCCTTTGCATTGGGAATTAAGGAGATCCTTTAAGAATGGAAGTAATCGCACCTATTAATGTAACAAGGTGGAGCTGACCAGACCAACTGCATAACTGCTAATTCCACTGAAGGAGATGGATACAGCACTGTGGAAATTCATTTAACACTAAACAGATCCTTAAGGCTTGTTTCAGTTAAAGAGTAATTTTTCTCTCTCAGATTGTCACTACACTAATTTTTACAGGCATATTTAGATAATTTATTGCAACTACAAAAGCTGATTACACCAGTGGCATTCTCCATCTTTGCTTAGTGCACCACAAAAACAGAAGCATGATGAGAGGATTAAATCAAGTTGCCAAAGTGGCATCTGACAACACAGGAATCTACCAATCTATTGTGATATCTCAAAATTACAGA
Organism: Rhea pennata; assembly: GCF_028389875.1. Taxonomy (NCBI): domain Eukaryota; kingdom Metazoa; phylum Chordata; class Aves; order Rheiformes; family Rheidae; genus Rhea; species Rhea pennata. Next base: position 16,975,082 of record NC_084677.1, on the reverse strand, counting down.
AGTTATCAACAGAGTTGGTCAAGATTCACTCCTGGATGATAGGCCATACATTTCCTGACTTAGCAGGAACAACAGAGATTTACTCCAATCTGCACAGCTGCAGAATAGATTACAAGAAAAATAAAAATAGGAACATTCTGAATTTCCTATAATGACAAACCCAAATTATTAATTCTTCTGAATTAATTTTCCACTCAAAGCGAGACAAATGTGAAATAGATGATTAAAGACAAACCTGCTGACACACTGCAAAACTGCTTTTAAATAATGACTCAAGTTAATGTGAATAACCATTGGAAATATTAAACTGATTAATGAGTTTAAATGAGAAGACCCAAAAAAAAAATAAAATGCAGTAAAAAAAAAAAAATGCTCCCAAAATCTTTAGGATGCAAGTTTGACAGACTCAGCATTTCACCAGATCCAAAAAAAGCCCTTTTCACTCCCTCTTTCTCTAGTCTTTTATCAAATAGGCTCTATGTATAATGAATCTTATTTCTCAGCCAAGTGGCCAACCTCCAGGCAAAGTGCTCCTCTGAAATTAGGTCACACTGTGCATGCTGCCCTGTCCCATACTTTGCCATGTTTGTGTAAATGAAATCAGCATATTAAAACATATGCCACTCTTGCTCTGCAAGCACTTCCCAACGCAACCCGAACACAGGGCAGCAGATCCTCAGTCAACACTGTCATTAAGATAAAGCTTTGGTGGACATTAAAGTTGGACATCAAAACATCAAAAGCTCCCATTGGTTCACCATTTCATTTTCCACAGTTTCTAATGGACTGGAAGAGATAAGATTAAAATATTTACAAGGAGAAGGGAAAAATGTCTTCATCCACCAGTCTTTAAAAGGTGTTTTATATAAGGACAGGAATGTACACTGTGTTTTGCTTGCAGCAGTGAGGCACTATGGTAAATTATCCAAGGGATTCTTTTCAATCCTAAATTTTCCTCATACTATGCAGGCTATGAATATTGCTATTCTTTTTGAAGCAAGAATGATTTGGGACACAAATACAAGCAACCCTACAAAGAAAGCCTCTAGTTCAGCATCAAATACAAACACCAGTTCATATAGGCACTGAGATATATAACCCTACAAATGTGCTCAACATTCTCCTGTATTTATTATGAAGAAACTAAAGCAAAAAGGTCCACTTATCCAACATTGCACGTAAAGTAGCTGACAGAAGGAAGAACAAAGCCAAAACATTATTCACTGAATGTTACTATTCCCTTTATGATCTGTCCTGATTAAACCATTAAGTATTTTCATGGAGTTCAGGGTTTTTTTGGTCTGAAAAAACAGTATTAAAAATGAGATTTTGGAGCCAAAGATAGGCTTTTCAAATAAAGAGAATGTATTCAGCTAAGAATTCTTAAAATCTGAATTCCACACCCCTTGTGTCTAGCAAGTAACGAAACTAAAAACTACCTGCTAATACCAAAACACCAAGAGCTGAAACATTGTTTAGCTATATTGGTAAAAAGGCTCTTATAACTTCCCAAGCTTTATTTATATGAAAATGTTAACAAAACATGCCAAATCTTTAATAGAGTCTTCTTATAAAGGCAGATCTCATGCTATAGATTGCAAAAGATCCTGCAGCTGAATCTAGATGCCTCTGATGTCCTCTCCAGCAAAAGACCAGAAGAATAAAAGGTAATTCTATCAGAATACATAGTATAGCAACCATATCTTACAACTGTGATAAGGAGAGTACTTTCCAGGAGCTAAGCATAACTTAACTCCTTTCACATAGTTCGCTAAATCCATACTTTCAGAACAAAAAAAGGTATCATTACAGAATAAAAAAACATGATAGATACAATCTCTTTAAAACATGAAAAACATGTTTTCCATTCAATTTAAAAAGGCATAAGAATAACTCTGCATTAATGTAGGAAACTAATTTTCTGGATTTTGATGAAGCTCTTTCTTCCTTTCCCAAGATAAAGGGCAAAGCTCTATATAGAGTTTTCCAATTATTTCCATTTCCACTTAGCACTGCTATTTTATAAGGCGCTAGTTTGCTTTGCTATATTGAATAAACCATCTGCATAAAGAAAACACATTAAAACTTCAGAAGAAACACATCATAAAAATTAATAGCCATCTAAATTTTTGCTGATACACAATTAAGTACAGAAGAATCTGTAACAGATGAAGAACAAAAAAAAGTCCAGAGTTTCCAAAGCTTTTTTGATGTGTGTTTTGGGAGAAGGAAAGAAAAGATTTAAAAAATTATTACCTGAAAACAACACTGCAAACAATATGCAGCAAAGTCATGCAGGCAAGTGAGAATATACACACTCTGTATTGAACGAATGGCCAAACTTCCTTCCAAACATCTAGCATGCCATCAAAATTCTTACAATGTCTAAGGAGTAACTACTCAGCAACACACCCTGTGTTACTCAATACTTGCTGTGAGGAACAGTTTGAGGCCTCTGGTATCATTTAATACGACAAACAACAATAATTACATACATCAGTTAATGTAAGAGGCTAGTGAAGGACACTGCAGAACAAACAAAAGCGTTCTCAGCATAGCTTAGCGAGTATTCTTTCGGTCCATCAGTTTATGATAAAACCAACAATATTTCCAGGCTTTTCATATATTAAAGTTTTTTTGCTATAGCAGACAAGAGGATGGCAGAAAGCAGATGACTTAAAAAGAAAAAAAAAACATTATTATAGTGGTGATAGGATTCATACTGAATCCATGCTCCAATATCATTATTACAGAAAAACTAAAGTGTCTGTTACTCCACTGTTAGATAAGGGACAGAATAGAAATTCTTGTACCTAAGAACATTCATGCACATTTTTTGTTCTTTTTTGAGAAGGGGAACCTTGCACCCTAAAAATATTTCCTTTTGAAAAAAAATTAGTACTTTTTCCTGCTTTTCTCTGTAGTTTTAACTGAACATTCTTCATCCTAGCTTTATTTGTGCTGCTAACTTATTATTGACTTCCACACAACAGCTTGATATAAGACAGGGGGACCAACATCATTCATGTATGTATAATTTGAGAAGTGTTTTGGGATACTGGGCATGACAAACTTAAAATTCTTAAAACTGATGCTCAATCAATTCACCACAATGGCTCTGTTACGGTCCTCCACACACTAAAAGCATTCATTTTAAAGAAAAGATTTTCCTTCAGAATTAGACCACAACCACTGACATTTCAGCCAAAGCAGCTTTAATCAGATCATTACTTATATTAGGAAGGATTTAGTGCCAAACCAGGCTTCTTCCTAACACGACAGGGAGTTCCCCCAAGCAGCCGTATAAAGAATGCATTCTTCCCACATCACTGCATTTCTTTTTTTCTTTCCTTTTTTAAAAAATTAGGATGAAATATGGTATTTAGTACTGATATTTGCATACAAAAAGCTGATAGCATAAATTAATATCATTTCAAATTAAACACTGACATAGTCAAAGTGTTACTAGTTTAAAAACTGCTGAGCAAGCAGTAAAGTTAAATAATTCTTCCTAAAATAAAATGGAAGCAACATAAAGAAACCATCTAGAGAAATGATCAAGGAAATACTCTGTACTTTTAACTTCTGAAATTATACGTTAGGAAAAAAACTGAACTCAACGAATTTTCAAACATTCCTTTTAAAACTAGAAACAAAAGAAAAAAAATCATTTAATAATTGCCCTACTGAAGACCTATCACATCAGACATAGGAACATATTCACAGAAACAGCTTGACAAAACTACCTTTTGGAACTGGCAGTAAACAGCTGCTTTTTAAATTGATTTACATCAACACATGCATCCTTTCCAAAAGGAATGTTTAAGTACAGCCATTTGAAAAGACATTAGTACCGCACAGCAGACCTACAAAGATTCAGTCACTGCAAAAAGCTCCTTGTAGTCTGTATGTTAATCTCCCTAGAAGAAACCATTTACTCACTTTTAACAGCATATCAGAATACAAAATCTCTGGAAATAAGAAAAATCCCTCTTACGTGCATTTGTTTGTACTTACAGCCATGATAAGATGCTGGGGAGCCTCCAGACTTTCCATATTCTTGCTCTGAGTAGCTAGTGGATAAGTTTGGCTGGCTGGAGCCTCGGCCAAACGTGATCTGATTGCTACCCACTCCAGTGGCCACCTGAGCCATGCGTTCTTTGGTCTTCAGGGCTTGAGCCCTCTCTGTCTTGAGTCGCTCATCATCCTTCAGAAGTGACACTAACTGCTTGGATTTCTCCCTTACATTGATACCCTGGTCTTTACCATCTCGATCAATATACTGAAAATCTTTCAATGTCTGAATAGCAAAAATATTCTCTTTACACTGCTGTGCCACTCTCTCAGAACCAGTTTTAATCAGATAATCTAACAGAGTAAGAGCCTTGTATACATGTCGCCAGTTTTTGCCATGGTCATTCAGCCGTTTCCAGATCATGCTCATAATTTCAGAAAAGGCCACAACATTGTAAGTCAGATCTGCTATTTCAGTCATCAATGAACTGGAGGGACCCCAGGGGTCATTAGAGGTTGCTTCCCGAACTTTTATTTCGGCTTCTGAATAGTTGTTCACAATGTTCTTCATCTGCCGCCTAATAGACGAAGTCGTCATTTTTATTTCCCTTTTTAACAACACAGACTCCGGAACACAAACAAAGAAAGGGTTATATTTGTTCTTCTATGAAAGTTTCTGAACTACGAAGACTCTGTATCAGTGACTGATTTGTAACAAGTTCCACTACAATCATTTCCTCTCTTCAAAAAAATGACACGAGAAAATGAAAATCATGACCTGGAAAGGAAAGAAAAAGTACGTTAGTTGGGTCTTTAATTATTCTTATGTGGAAAGCAATCTGTAAACTGAGAAACTTTGCTGAAGTCAGTTGATGATTTTTCTCTCTATGTTTCTTTAGGTGATCTGATTTTTGAAAACAACTTACTCTCCTCACCTCAAGAATAACGGATAGACCAGATAATATTACCTGTTTAAATAATGTGAATTTCCACTAAGTCCAACAATAAAAACATCAAAAATGCTAAACAGGACAAACAAAAGAAAAAAAAATCATATTGATGTAAATGCAAAAAAATGAAAAGCAAAACAACAAACAGAAACTAAGTCTAAGAAATGAGTTATGGATTTACTTTCCAACAAGGTAAAAGCAATCACAGAATTTTTAATATAGAAATTATCTGCTGTGTTAACAGCTTGCAGAGTTTAGATTAAACCACATGAGAAATTCCCCATTTAGTAGTCATTAGGTTCATCCTAATGGTTAACAATTTCACTGCGCTGGTCTAAGACAGCTGCTGTACAAATCTATGTAAGAAAAAAAAAAAAAAAAAAAAGTAACCAGGGTATTTTTGAGATCTCTCTCACAAACTTGAGTAGCATGCAGTTTTAGGGCAGAGATCCTGAACTATGCTCTGTATTCAGGCAAGACCTAGGGAAGAGAAACACCAGAATGATGCACTCCAATTCAAGGTGACCTTTAATGCTAAGCAGATTAGAGGGATTTTTTTTTTTTTTCAAATGCATCTACTTTGTGTATTTGACAGCACTTAACAGATTCACAGTTCCTGCTCTGTGCATCTTCCACACAGCACAAAGGAATTTCTAATTATATGAAAATGAAGTTATAAAACCAAAGTGACCGGTGTGACTCAAAGTGACTCAAGGACAAGCTTTGGAGCTGGAAAGCCCTTTCAGTTATTTACTTAAGATCACCATGTTTCAAGTCAGAGGCCTATTAAGCTTAGAATACATTACAGGTAACAGATTTTGATAGCGCCTTAACAGAGTTAGAATAGCCATTGACAGTCACCAGTCATTCAAACAACAAGCACTGATTCTACAAAGAAATTTGCCATGTGGCACTTTTAAGGCGCCCTCCAATAACACCTACCCAAACACTTACAAGAAACAGGATCATTTATGAAAAACATAGGAAAGTACAAAAGCATCAATTTTAAGTTCAACTTTGTCATCATTCTTCAAATTCCTATCATGCACTCTAAAACAAAAGTAGAATTAATAGATAACTTAGACAATGCGTAGATCTATTATTTCTTCCATACAAAGGCATACACCCTTTCTAGGGAACAATTCTGAGTGAGTTAAATTACCCCAAGACAAGTCTGATTCTTAAAGTATTTTACAACGTTCCACAGAAGTTAATCTTCAGCAGAATAAAAACAATTACACTATCACGGAAAATTAGCTTAGCCTTGAAATTAATATTAAACTTCAGGTAAACTGCACCATCCTAGTGCTTTCCTCAATATTTAAATCCAACTGTAAAAGAGGAATGCTGATCTGTTGTCAGATGACTAGTAGCAATAGACAAGTCACCTCCTCCAGCGGCTTTTATAGCCCTAGGGGGGTTATATATTTCATAAACCCAGAATTTGAAAAAGATGATCCTACATAAACATTTCAGCACCACTCCTCCTCCAATCAATAAAGAGGTAAAGATTATAGGGCAAGAATCACTTCAAGACGTAAGTGAGGTCAAGAGTTCAACAGGATTCAGAAAAAAAAACAGGTATTTCTCTGTTAGGCAAGAACACTCAGAATTCTACTAGTAGTCAAGAAAAATGACTGTGACTTTTGAAAGAAAAACAAGTAGTTCTTTCTTTAGGGTAAAAGCAGCCTCATCTCATTTGGGCAAGGAAGACAGTTCCCTAGTGGGCAGATTACCCCAGGACTGCCTTCTGCAGGGCATCTCACACTTTTAAAGGCCTGAAAAGAGATCAGCCTCAGCTCTCTCACATTGTGGCAAGTTGTACTGTTCATTTGTCTCACACCTGGGTGGTGGTGGGGGAAGTACTGAAATGCTGTACTGATTCTAAACGTTGCAAGTAAATATTCATGCAATAAAATCTAGCACTCTTAACTGCCACATTGGCTTCTCTTTCGGTGGAATATCCACACCAAGAAAGATGTTCTGTTCACAAACCTGGACTTGAACCAGTGTTAAGGTACTGCCGTAAGTAGCTCCAGTACTAACGTGCTTTCCATTCCTGTAGTAGGATGCCCGCAGCCAAGTAATAAAAGAACTACACTGATACTTTGACTGTCATGAGCATCATGGAAAGAAGAATTGATCTAAGCAACCCCAGTAAACTACGAAACAAGCAGCCAGCACCATGCGTGAAAAATAGTTCTTCGTTACATCTGAACCATAATCAGTCCTACCTATGTACTGTCACTTAACCACAGTTGCTAAAAACCAGCATACAGTAGTCTAAATGGTATTTTTCTGTTAGTCAGATGATATGTTCACCAACAGTCCTTAAAAAAAAAAAAAAAAAAAAAAAAGCAGAGATATACTTGTTACTAACCCTGAATTATTTTTAGGAGGACTCCTACATGTCCAGTGCTGCTATCTTTTTCCTCCACAATCACAACTAAACATTAACACAAAACAAAATACAAAACTAAACTGAAGAAAAGTAGACACTGCAAGATAGCTAAACTACACAAAATGAATGGAACAGATCCACAACATGGAAGCTAGGACTGAACCAGGCAGTGTGCCATGAGACTGATAATATCAGAGTCCAACCGATAGTCCCTTTCCCAGTGGCTCAGCACTGCTGCTTCATGCCAAAAGTTACCACTGTTCAAATCTGCTGGTTTACCTGCTCCGGTGATTGCTCCCTAATCCACTACCCTCAAAAGGAGCTTCATTAATAAAGATTTGTTACTTAACCTAACGAACTCCTTTTGTCCAGAGTAGATTCAGGAAGGTTCAGAAAGAAAGCTGAAACAAGATATGTCAGGAGGCGGCAACATCTGATAGAAAGGCGGTTACAAAGAACTAAGAACAGGCTGTAAGCAATAGCTTTGTTACTTGGCAAAGTTGGAGGCAGAGGATACAAGTGCTACCCTAACCATGAGGAGAGGTATACTGCAATACGGAACCCAGATCAGGAGAATACAAACGCCCCACAAGGGCTGAGCTTATCACTCAAACAGAAAAAACAGTTGAGTATACACCACGAAGCCTCAAAAACAAAGTCAGAAAAACATTTCAAACCAATTAGATAAAAAGTCCACCAAGTCCAACATCCTGTCTTAGACATTAATCCTCATGGAAACAGTATGAGGAAGGAACATGTATATTCCCTTGTTTACATTATCAGTAGATAAGCAGCTTAGATATGTTGGATACAACCTCTAGTGCAGAGTTTAACAGTTGTGACTAATTGGAACACTCCCTCCGTCTCCCCTAATACCTTTTTCAAGCGAGTAGTATTCCTTATTTTTCTCTTTCAGCAACAGTGAGTGCAGTAACTGAACTCTGAAAACAAGTACTTCTTTTAGATTGTTTTAAACTTGGACATTTATTCCTCAAGGTGTAGACAGAAGGCTCACGTTTTAAGAAACAGCAAATTATCTTTAGCTCTTTGTATCACTCAATTCATAGAAGGTGACTGCTTCCTTTCAAGCCATAAGGCTTAATCCCTCTGTTTGGAAGTTATTCCATACCTCTGATCATCCGTGTTGTCTTTCCATGTTACACTTATTTCTTGGGACATATGCAATTCCAAGAATTTAAGATATGGCCGTAACGCGTTTATTCTGCAACATAACAATTTACTGCTTATGATTTATATTCTTTATTGAATAATTTCTAACGTACCATCGTACCATTTGCCATTTAGTAGTTTTGCCTCTAATTTCTGCATGAAGATCTGGGATCGTTTCTTTTCTATGTGCAAATGCATTGAGACAATTTGATCTGCCATCTTATCACTCATCAGATCTCAATCTTTCTCCATTCCTTTGAAATATTCAAGATTAACTTCAAATTTGACTACTATGGTTCAATTCAACCACCTTAGTATTTAGAAATGACCTGCAAAATATTTGCAGTAAATATTTGCAGAAGCACAGATCTTTGGCAGGACACTTCACTGGAAATAACCCTTCACTGTGAGAACAGATCACATATTCCTAACTCAGTTTCCTGCCTTTTAACCAGATGTAAATCTATGAAAAACATTCCTGTCTTATGAGAGTTTTGTTTCTTTAGGGGCCAGGGATAAGAGACCTTATCAGCATTTTTTTTTTTTTTTTTTTTTTTGTAATAAACTAGATTATACAACCAAGTGGCTCAGCTACATGTACCTCCACAGCTAAGGAATTAAGAATTTTTAATTTTTGTTGCAATTTGACAAGCTTTTGAAAAAAATCATTTTAATAGTGTACTTTACCTTTGGAAATATAAATTTTACAGTACATGGGAATATGTAGATGCCCTAACATCAACTTTTGGCTCATGAAATAAATACAACTGAAGAATTAATAATAATCATAACATAAACAGGCCCATAGACAGCCAGGATGCCATTTTACTTATTATGCCATTTAACTATTAAATGACACCAAAAGCAGTGGCCTCCCATCCCTCCAACCGCTTCACCTTTGCCTCTCTTGCATCAAATCTAGTAATCATGCAACAGCACAGTAAAGCTAATCAGCTTCAGATCTAACAGAAAATTAGCCTTGTTGCATACATTAGCTTTTTGCCAAATCAGTGAGCTGACCAGACTCACTGCACACTGACACGATCCTAAGTCCAGCTGCAAGGCAGACAGTAAGAAAAGAGTGAAAATAATCTCACTCTAGCCTGCGTTTGAAAGGGGCAGATTAAAGTTGTCGAGCTCCACAAAACAGCACCAGGAAGTGAAGAACGTTCATTACCACCCAGCATAACCACAAGCACTAGTAACTTGTGTACCTAGTTTCAAAGAAGCAGCCAAATGAACAAAGGTATGATCCAAGGCCCACTTGTGCTCTCCACGCAGGAGAGAGATTCTCCATCTAAACGAAGGAACAGTACCTGTGGTTTTGCTGCAAAGCACAGGCAAGAATCAGAACACAAATTATAGCCTCACTGAGTACATAAATGGTTTGCAGAAAACCCCACACTTATGGAAAGGTCAGGTTTATGTTTAGGATTTATTATTTAAATTACAAAAAAAAAAAAAAACTGCACCCCAAAAGCAAACAAGCAAGTGACTTCATATACGTGCAGTAGGCCCAGTTTATGACAACTGTTTCAAATTGGAAGCTTCACTCTTGCAAAGCTTCTAAAGAAGGCTACCACAGAGCAAACCTAAAGAATAATGCTTTGCAAAAACAAGAGCAGAGCAAACATTTCAAGAAGAGATTATGCTGAATTACGTGAAACAAGTATTCTTTACTTTTCCAGAAAATTAAAAATCTCATTTCTTGTTCTATTATAGACTCAAAAATCAGCAGTCCAAAGGTTTACATATTAACAAGCTGACATGATTCATTACTTTACCTTTGACTCATGAAAACAAAGACATTTAACAAGAACTAGATTAATGTCTATACTTTTTATTTTTCTGAATTTTGTTTTATCAGATTATAAATGCAAACAATGACAGGGGTGGAAAGTTGACAAGGTTTTTTTTTTTCCACATGCTAGTTTTAACAACACATGAGATAACTATTTCAGCAACAGCTGTAACACTCACTCCAAGAATTCTATATACCTTTAGGAATCTGCTTTACAAACTGTCTGCTTCTACACTACACAAAACAAACATTTACTTGACTATTATAGGTCATGGAATACTGTAACAGCCTATGTTATGGTTAAAGAAATCAAAGAGCCAAATATCTCTATTGCATAAAAGTGCATTTTTATGCACATTTTTAATGTATGATCAGATATTTTTATATATAAAGTTTATTTTTTCAGAGACTTCAGTGAATTAACACCTCGCTAGGAAACTAAAAGAAAGTACAATACACTTGCAACTTCTGCAAAAATCAGTGTTTGCCTTTTGAACAGTACAGTTGCAATTACAGCAGAAAGTAAAACTAGCTGATTGAAGCTACCATTCCTTGCTAACAACAGGAAAGGCATGATCAGCTTGAACAGACTTTCTTTAAAAGGTTAAGCAGGGAGGGGAAGAGGGAATTGTTTTGTCTTGTTCAGTTTAGATGAGCCTTCCAAACTTTCTTCCCCCCAGTCCCCACAGCCCATTTTCTCTGGCTTAGAGGTAGCCTGTCATCTTTTGATAGATAGACAAAGTGAAGTTTACTTGTGCTGTCAAGAGTAACTTGGAGGTGAGTACCTGATTTCCTCTTCCTATTCTAATAGTTTCATTACAGAAATAACTCTGCTGAATTCTCGTGGTGCTTTTTTAGATACAAAGGGGCAGACAGAAGGAATTCTTGACTAAACTCAGCAGATTTCTCACAAGAGATTACATTCGCTAAATGAAATCTACACGAGGAAACCATCTTTAATTCACTAAGACTAACATAGAAATGAGGCCAAGCCACAAAGTCCTTAATAAACTTAGTTCAAAGAAACAGCCATACAAATCCACCTATATACAGACTTTCAACAGAATTCATTCACATATCTGGAATGTAAAACTCAAACTAGGGTTTGTCTGTTCTGATAAAATGCCCTTCACTTCAAACCTGAAAGTAAATATATAAATAGTCCAGCTAAGTATGGTCTAAAAACATATATATGTATAGATAGGTTTGAGAAGTCTCTCACATCAAATGGACATTAAAAAGAAACAAACATTAAACATAAAAACAAGGTTAGCCAGAATACTGGCATAGAATTTTAATTCTACATTGGACAGTATATTAGACAACACAAAATAGATTAGTCATTTACTCTCAGTATCATGTATACAAAATGACTTTCAGAAAAGCTATTAATCGGCTCATTATTTTGTGATATCAAGTCAGTTTGCACAGATATAAGACAACTTATTCTACATAAAATCATCTCTCCCCCCTTCCCAAAATATATGGAAAGATAACTACAAGTTTCCATCCAAAGATCCATAGCACAGTAATAGCAAGACATTTTGATGGCTATCATTATCAAATGCACTCAAACAGCTCAAAACAGTTCCCTTATCTGGTTCACAGGACAGTCTACAACAGCTACACTGACAACAGAGAGCAAGACTGTAATACTGGGGACATAGCGGGGCTATCTCAAGCCAACTGTGCTATTAAACAGCTCAGTACTATGAAAGTGTATCTTCAGGATCAAGGATCCAAACAGTACCATCCCAGATATTTGTATCCAAATACAATTTCAAAGGAGTGCAAGTGCAATACAAAGCCTCAAAGAGCCACAAGAACCTTTCCTACCTAAGATGTGCTGAAAGAGCTATGAGGACTTCCAATGTATTACAAAAACAGAAGCACATGCTTTACCTGTAAGATTTGAATACCTACAAACAGCTAGAAGTCTGATCTTCAGTCTTGCTCTCCTTGCCATCGGAATAGAATGACAGAGGCAGGCAATGCTAGGGGATTTGTTTTCCAGGATAAATTAGAGAAACGAGGGCCTGAAGAGTGCTTTTTAACCAGTCTGCAAAGAATTAAGACTAAAAGGCAAGTGTTGCCAAATGCTAAGGAAAAGCCTCCCCCAGACAGACAAACTGACACCACATCTTCACTGAGCAAAAAGCACACACACACAAATGCATCCCAAACACATCCCAAACTGTAACAATAAGCCACCTTTTATTTATGGCAAAGTAAAATTGCCTGACATTGTAATTCTCATTCTAGTTTTCCTACGATAACTTGTGTATAAATGCAAAACTACTGTGCTTTTAGAAATCCTGATCTCCCACAAAGAGGAGCCAGAAATCATTGATCAGTAAATGGAGCACATGCCTTTATTTAAAATTAAGGCATATAATAACTCAGAAAAAATGACAGCAAAGACTTTATATTATATATATGCACACTAGATACACAAGAAAGTCTTCAACTGCTTCAAAAATTTCATTCTATTCCTACACTGCTAAAGAAATTCTCAAGCTTAATTAATTCTCTTTCATATTTTTTCCCTATTCGTAAATAACTCAAACAGAACAACTGGATGACCAAAAGGTTATCATTTTACTGCCTACTGTATAATATGCTACTGTAATACAAACATTGTTTCTGAAAGCAAACAGGATGAGGGGCAAATGTACATTGTGATGCCTTGGAGAAGAGTACTGAGAGAAGCTAAGCAGCTTGGCACAATACATAAAAGCCAACAACCAGCACAGTTAGTAGCTCTCTTGTGCTATTGTACAGCAGAGCAAATAGCAATTCATGTGAGTAAAACAGTAAAATGAAGACAGCAAAACCACCATCAATGCCCTCCCTTAACCTTCAAAATTATTTACAAAATTAGCTAAGAATACAGATTGATAAATAGTTTGAAGAACTGGGCTAACTTCAGAAGAAAGGTTTAATTTACATTTTTACAAAGTCTGAATGCTTGTTTTCCTCCTTAGCATAATTTCTGAGAAGAGGACATTGTTCAAAAAATAAAAATTTTGGAAAATTTCCACTCCCTTTTATAAATGACAGAACAAAGTCAGCTTTCACTGACAGCAGGTGGTCAAATGGTTTCTTTAAATAAAGAGTTAATGCCAAAAGAAATTCTCATTCGAATTCATGCATATTCATGAATTTCAAGGTTAGATTCCACGCTGTTTTTAGTCATACCTCTGACTCGGAGATAAATTAAGTCTAACTTGTACAGCAATTTAGCTGTAAAACAGATTTTCATATACAAATTTGCCCATGTTTTATCCGTAACACCTTTTCTTATTACACGTCTACTTAAATTACGAGGGCAGCACTTGAGCTCAATGGAGAGCTTATCTTATTATTCACACAGCCTACAAAAGAGAGGAGGGGGGAAGAAGAAATCTAACAATTTTCATTTCAGAGCTGAGAACATGGCAGCCTTCCCTGACTGCTTTACCTCCGGACCTGCAAAGCCAAAGTCACCAGTGATTTGACACCTGCAGTTACATCTGACTTTGTATAGCTGGTAACACAGCTGGAATTATCGACAACATGGGAGGAAGCGACAAATATGTTCCAGAGTGCTGTGAAAGGGTACAGTCTCTGTAAGAGCCATGCAGATCACTGCAAACGATCCAAATCCGACCTACACTGGAGCTCTGATTTTAGGATTACAAGCTTTGACAACATCTCTTTAAAAATAACACATTCCTACGCCTATGGCTAGGTCAAGTGTTGTCAACAGTACTACCTTCATTTCATGCAGCAGATCTCCGTTTATTTTTCACTCATAATACACCAAGTACCAGATGTATAATGAATAACAGAATATTGCAAAATTACGAAACAGCATAACATCAGGGCATTACACATTGAAACAGAAATTCTAAATGCGAATTAATCTAACACTGCAGTGAAAATATCTCTCAGACTCTCAAAAGGTATTTGTTCTCTGGGGATTACCTACTTGAATGAAAGCATTTCATCTTTTATTCTCACAGAGAAAGAAAGAAAAAGAATTAATTAATAAATCACCCAATATATGCCTTAACAAAAAGGCAACAATTCAAAATAAATTCAGTTTACCTTGTATATTTGAGTAGTATTTTCAACTGAATTAAAGACAGTAGGAGATACTTCTCTCCTTCTGTATTCTCATTTTGGAAGAGAGGAAGATACCCGATATTCTGGCCAGAGGATGTGTCTTAGAATCTCACAGTGATTAGCACAGTCCAGCCTTCTCACTTAGCCTGCTTACCGGGTGACAGGAAACAGCCAAAGACAGAAGCCTTTCTATCTTCTCCCACCAACTCAGAGCCTTGATGCACCAACTTGAACACAGGCTTGGTGTATTTCTTTTTTCAACAATTGACCAGTAAAAGCACATTCAAACTGGTACACAATATAGAGGCCTAATTTAAGAAAATACCTATCACTAATCAGGCACCTTATGAGCAACTCAATGTTTTTACACATTCCACATCACTACCACTCTGGAAATGCTGGCTGTTGTACACAGCAGCTTGGAACAGAGAAGTGATCTATTCCTGTTGATCTTAACCATCCTGAAATGTACGCATTTTCTCCAGTTTCTCCTACATTTCTGCTTCAGGACAGACAGATTCAACAGGCTACTCTGATCACTGGGGGAAAGGGAAGAATATAGCCTTTTAAATTTCTTATGTAGAGGAGAAAAAAAATAAACCATTGTAAATCAAGGTACTTCACTTCTCACCAGCATCACTTTGTTTCTTTTGAGAAGCCATCTAGATTTACAAACTAGTTATTAAGCTGAGCTTTAGAGGGGCTCATACAGATACACATGGAAATAATACCATCTAAAAATCTGTAACACTACAAAATGTTATTTATGGCCACTAAGTCACAAGATTCTCATGCAGTCAGTTTTTAAAATTCAACTGACAAGAAAAACTGTATGCATATATATTTTATGTTCATGTATGAGAGCTGATATTTTGCTATCTGCTACTTAAAATTACTCAGAGATTTCACCAATTAATTTCAGTTCTCAATTTATTACTATAAAGCACACATCATCATTATGAACAGTTTCTCCTATCCACCTACACACCACAGACATGCAATCGCATTAATAAATTCAATAGGCCAGAGGCAATCATGACAATGATTAGGGAAAAACATCAGTTTAACTCTCCGTGTTACTACTGCTTGGGCTGGAAGCTGAAAGACTAATTAATACTTTTACTGTATAACATGAATTTCTAATGACAAGGATTGTTCAAGGAAGATATCTATTCTTACACCCAAAATATTACTATCTTTTTCAGTTAAAATTATGAGGTATACTGTCTGCTAACACAAACTGTAAATCTTCAGGAAAAGAGGCAATTGACTTAGTAATCTACCTACACTCACAAATGCCTGTTCTCAGCATAAAATTCCTCGAGTTCCACTACTCACAGCTACCATACTTACACACTCACCTTGAAAAGTCGACACACGGTCTTAATTCAACTATAACGTAACTGGTAATGATTAACATAAGGTTAGTTTAACCTCATAAATTAAGCTATGTGTAGTTCTATGCTCATGACTGATTTAGTCACTATAAAATTCTAAAGTAGGAAATACATGTCTTAAAATCCTCTATGCACTCGGCTGTAGGAGCTTTTTGGCCAAAATCAAGGTTTTATGCCAGGCGTACAGGATCATATTTAAACATACAGGGGCTGTGGGTACTGGAAGGCAAATGAATTTAAGAAAGAGAGTAAAAAAGCTGGTATTATACCCAACTGCTTAGCTTTCCTGTATCTGTGGCTTCACTTACGGAAGTATGCAATCCAGAAGCACTAATTTTCTAGCTATTTTAACACATCACTACTTTAATAGAAAAGGAAATCCATCCTTTTTTAAAAGGAAAAAAATTGTAACTACTGAGAAACTGAGCAAAGAATACATAACAATTGCTTAAATTAATGCACAGACATAACATGCTGTCCTTGTTAGCAAGCTGTATCAAATGCAACAAAAGGGCTATACTTAGAAAAAAGACATTTTAATGTAGTAACCAGTAACTAACTCAACCTTTTTTTAAAAAAAAAAAAAAATATATAAATGCACATGTATCTCAAAGTTTCCTTTCTCTAAGTTTAAATTGAGTTTAAAATTAATTATGTAAAAGACTGCACCTTGGCACTACCTAGGCCAGAAACTGAGAGGCAGGATGAGGAAAAACAAAGTGTCTGGCTCCACTATCAACAGTCAAGCTTAGGCAGAAAGGGAGGCTGTAGTTTCACAGCTACAGTTTTATTCTCTGCTACTCCGGGGGGGCTGCTACTGAAAGCAGCAGTCAGACTCCTGCCTGCTCTGCCCCTCAGGGCAGATCTAGAGATAGGCTGAATCAGTTTGGTGAGCTGATCTGACGCACTGACTGTACATACAGATAGCCGGGTTTTCTGACAGATCGGGTCACCAAGCCAACTCATCCCAAAGTCACTTGAATTACTAAATCCACCACAAGGGGAGTAACATTAATTTTAACATCTATAGCTACATTTCCTCAGACAAAATATAAAGCTGCATCTTGAAAGTACATACTGAGTGGTGAAGTTAAAGATGCTGATTTAAAGTTGGGATTTGTCTTCAATAGATAATAGTGTAAAAGTAATGAATAGTGTTCTCTTTACTGGCAAATTTCCTTTTGCTACCTAGCTGCTAGTAACAGTAAGAGCCAAATTCATTCGCTGTTCACTTGCTGTTCACCTTTCCCTCTTATTCCTCCATATCTTTATCTTAGCATACTGTAAACAGACCTTGAGTTTCCAAAATCTTTTACAGTCAGCTTGGCCTCTTTTCTCAAGACCTTCTTAACAGAGACATTTAACTTACCTACAACTACTATCACAGCCAGAGAAACAATTCCATCTAAAGGAATGGGCTTGCCTGGCAGATAAAAAGTGCAGCTAGAGGAGAGGGCACAACAGCACCCTTCAGCAGCAGCCTGGATTTCAACTGGGTTTTACATTCACAATGAAACAGCACTCAAAAATACTGCCAGTCACTTTAGTCTACTTGTGAGCTGTCCCAGTTCCTGATTTGAACTATATGCTTAAGCCTATCTTTGATGGAAGTGAAGCACTAAAAGATAAGAAAAATTAGTCCACCTGATAAGGTCTTCTGGATTTTTTCCCCCGCATCATGCTACACAGAATCACATAGAACATTCAGATTGCTTCATTCAGGCATTAGTAAGAATCATTCCTATTCCCAAATGCAAAGGTTTGTTATAAGGTTTAGTAATATTTTTGTTGGGTTTTTTGAGTTAAAATTCTGACTTCAAGATACCAGTGAATCCCATTTTCCTGTGCGGATGTGCACCAACTTTCAACAGTCAGCATAACAGTTCCAGAAGCCTTCTAAATCTATTCTTCAGCAGTAATATTCTATATACTCTTATCTATTCTGGACATTTAGACAGAAAATTATCTGAGTGGGAGTTAGCTTGCTCTTCTCAAAGAGGATGACAAAGACTTGTTACTAAAAAGCATCTGTGCCTGTTCCATTACTAAAGGTCATTTTCTTCCAGTCAGCTCTTGTAGAGAACATTTTATATCCTCTTAGCTTTGATGCTCTGCAACCAGCAAATGCATACATGTCCTCAGGATTCCATATATCACATGAGGAGTCCAAAAGGTAGAGGGCAATATCCATCACATGTAATCCAAAACGCAAGCCTCAGATATTTCTGATGCAGCTGATTATAGCTACAGACAGTTTCAGGGCTTTTTTGGTTTTTTTAAAGGCAAATCTACTGTGTAATACTACTACTGTCTATATCTCCCACAGCTGGCTTGTATCCCTGTACTGATGCCTATTCTTTTAACCACTATTTTAATTTGAGTTATTAAAAGTATTTTCTCTCTTTAGATTTATAAACAGAAAAAAAGAGTGACTTAAAAACTCTCCCACTCCATTTTTTTATTCCCCTCCTCCCCTAAGAGCATTCCATCTAGCCCAAATGCACAGAAGAAATTCTAGCCCATTAACATCCATCAGCTAACAGAAGGGTAATGAATTCATCAATATTGCTAAAATGCGTGGGTACAGTATCATGCTGAATCATTCAGGAACTACATTTTGAGCAAGAAGAACTCAAACAACCTGCCTTACACTGTCAGCAACCATTTTCCAGAAGGAGGAAAAACGAACATATTAAGATCACCCTCAATTTTGTTATCCCTCTTGATGAGGATGGTAGTGTCTCTGCACACCAGTACTTCCAAGTCATTCAAATCCTCGTTTGTCATTCCTTTTCTCTGGACATCAGTTTCGTTAGCAGGGTACCATCACCAGTACACTTTCAAGAAGCCTTCATTGTTCATTTTCCTGCAAAGGGTATAGGGACCTGGCCTTCCCTGGCTTGCAAGTGTCCAAATCAGACGATCCGTCTTAACATTGAGTATTCATTTTGTGAACAAAAAAAGCATTGTTCCCTCAATACTAGGCTACTGCGAATTGTTACAGTGCCATAGATTTGTCTCAGATTAGTCTTTGTGATCTATTTACAAAGCTATGGAGGGACCATCTTCTTCCTCCAGCAAGAAGTCTTTTTTTCCCAATAGTGTAAGTTCTAAACTAAGAACAGCCAAAAGCTATCACAATTAGGTAGCCATATAAAAATTGCTATCCTAAGAGAAAACACATTATGGACAAACATGAAAGCATAATTATCAAAATAAATAAGTCATCTGTGACTGTGACAACAGGCACAGAAGAATATCACGAGGAAAGGAATCATATCATAATTCAGTAAAACAGTATTAAGTTCCTTTCACTGTTAAGTGAATAATAGAAGGCATTTAGTTTTATGTTATGATAAACTTTCAAATATTTTTTTTTAAATAAATTATATAAAGAAACAAATATCCAAAGTGCAGAGTAGAAAGTGCTCTGCTTCTTTTCCTTTTTCAGGTATGCCAAGTCTGGCTTTCTCTGTTCCTCAGCACTTTTAAAAATGGTAATAAATATTTCACATTTGTTCACACTTGCAGTTAAAATGGTATCTACTGTAATTAAGTCCAAGAATAAGAAGGTTTTTGTTAAGGTAGCCTTTATAAACTGGCACAATTAATGCAACATTCAATAACTTAGCTTCCTTAATAAAGTCTTAGAATACATACAGTTACACATGTGCCTACATATCCTTAACTCCCACGGCTTAGTTCAATTAATACTATTAAATCTTTAATGCTTACCTACAAAGGCTTTTTTTTAATTTTTTAATAGCTTTCATAGGTTAGGATAAATGTTTTAAGTCTTTCTACTGTATTTTAAATAAACCTTTTTTTTTCCACTTTCACGTTTGCCTTTTTGACAACCCTGCATTTCTCTGAAGCTCCTGGAACTTTGTCTTCTGTGAAATGATGACATTACAAACACAAAAAGATATGTTAATCACAGAGCTGAATCAGAGACTTTTTTCCTCTCGCATGCCCTCTGGCCTGGGAGTTGGCAATAGAACTGCTTTAATCAAAACAGTGTAGCAACCTGTAAGGAGAGAGCATGTAGTAAGTGAGGGAGGGGACTTTCATTTCCATCTGTTTAGCATGTAAGAACCAGGCTAGTGCTCAATTCCCTTTCACTCTGGTTCCCCACGAAAGGAAAAGATGCAAAAGTCACAGCAATTTATGAAAAACATTAAAACAGGAGTTGTGATAAAACGCAGGCTGAGCTTCATGGATGGTAAGTCTTGTAGTAGCATTTAAAAACACACCAGTTTCACATGCTTCATTGGCACTGGATATATTTTTAATTCTAAAAGTTACCCTGTTACCAGCAGTGTTACCATTATAAATTCAATCATCTAAAATGACAATTCATGCACACACTACCTATACTCACACACATATATATGTAATTTACCAGTTCTGCTACATGGTAAAAGTTCCACTGTGAACATCTTGTACTGATAGCAAGACAACTTATTCCAGTATGTTTCTCTCTTTTCCTTACATAAATAGCTGGTGTACAGGACCTCTGTGAGTCTCCAGCTTAGCACCGCAGCATTCTCGATGGGCACCTCCAAGTGCCCATGCAGAACAATTACAGTGTCCCAGTGCAGCCAAGCACTGCTTCAGGATCCCCATCCACCCTCAACTGCTCAATTTCTGAGCTCTGAATTTGTAGGCAAAAAAACAAAGTACGTTCCGACGGCCTTTAAGGCCTTTTTGTAAAGTATAGACTGGGAGGGAAAGGAGGGGAGGGAGAGATGAGACAGAAGCAGCCGACTCTCCCCCCTTTAAACTTATTTTTCTTTTTTAAAAAAGTGAAATTTAATATAAAAAAGTCTCATTTCCCAGGAAAGCAATTAGCTCTACAGTATTGTATATGCCATCCAAGCAGACTTTAAAAAAAGATTAAAACTCTGGCTCTGCCCCAAAGGACCCAGACGCCATTCTGTGCCTGTACACACATAACAAAACATCTCTAAATTCAGGATGCTCAAGTATGTTTCTTTCATTTACATCTGGAAAAAGCTAACAATGCTAAGAAAACCAACATGCCTTATTCAGCATCAACTATAAGCATATGACCAATCCCAAATCCATAGATTTCTCACATGTTTAAAGTGCAGTACTTGCTTACATACTTCACTTGATCTAGGCCACAAACTACAGAACAGAAGAAAAAAAAAATCAAGCAGCATATTAAAAATAGTGTAATGAAGACAACCTATAAAACTCTTCTATTCTTCACATCTTCAAAATGTCAGCAGCTTGCAATCTAAGTACAGGATTACCATCATGCAGAATACTTCTCATTATTACACATCTTAAGTTACACAACACATTCTGCCTTTTAAAGCATAAATAGATACTCTCTTGAAGGCACCATACCTTCATATTTTAGTGAAATTAAAAATATGTAGATACTATTAGTTGGAAGACAGACACAAAAACATCTATTATACTAGTCACTGTGTTTAAACTTGCCAGCTAGGCAAATAGAGAATATTCACTACATGATCGAACGTAAAAAAAAAAAAAAAAAAAAAAAAAAAAAAAAAAAAAAAGGAAAAAAAGAAACACCCACAAGCTTTTTGTTCTCTCTCAATGTTTTAAATTTCTAAATCACTCACCCTGTAGTAAAATGCAACACTGAAGAAATTTTATGGCCCAAGGAAAAAAACAAAAAACAACCACCCCAACTTTTCCTACCCTTTGATGCAATACCTCAGTGCTTCTCTGCAATAAAGCAGTTAAAAATGATTTTGCTCTGTCACAAAAGGATTTATTACTTCAGTTCCTCTAAAACAGTAGTTCTACAAAACAAGTAAAATCATTTATAAACATTCCTGTAATTTTTTCCTTATTTAATCTTTACAAGCAAACTAGTAAACACGAAAACAAGCATCTTTCACAGAGGAGTCACTCAGGTATCAATCATTTATAATCTCTGGAAAGCAGCTGATTTGCTCCAGAAGCACAAAAACCATGGGCTGAATAATTATAGTCCAGCGCAACTGTTCTCCTGAGCAGCATGTAGAAATTTCTGCATTAAGAACACACAGGAGAAAACTGCACAGATTGTCAAAAACTGCAACTAAACTATTAAATATTGACTTCTGATCGGTATTTGCATGTTTCTGATACGAGAAGTACTTGGTGTCAGCTGTAGCCTTTATCAAAAAACATTCCAACAGAAGATTTATCTTTACTTTCCGAGACATGTGCTATGAAGTTGGTAGACAAAAGTTTAACTTGGACGAATTTTGCTAAAAAGCAGCAAAAAAAAAAATCCTCAGCACTAATAAGAATTTCAAGTTTTGTTTTTTGGTTTTTTTTTAAATAGATTCACTACAAGAAGCAATCCTAAAACAATATGATAAGTCAGTAGAGGCTCTGAAGGAAAACATTTCATTAGATAATAGAACAGATGCAAGTCTCGTGCTCCCTAATGATTATTATACAAAGAGAATTTATACCTGAGCAGAAGTGTTGTAGAGATTCACCAGATCTTTCCCAAATCTGAATACTGCCATACATGCAAGATTCATATTTCTCTAAACAGACATTGCTACTCACATTCCAGCAATATCAAAAGCTGGTTAAGTGTTTCACTGATTAATAACTGAATAATTAAAAACATTAAAGTTCTGTTTTATAAATAATAATTCCAGTGCTTTCCTTTACATATACCACATAGCAGAGTATATTCTACTTAGCCATCTATCAGAAAATGGACAGGCATATTAAAATAGTTCTATTTAGAACTGAAGGATGAGGCTCAATGAACAATGTTAAATTTTTGATTTTATAGGGATAGAGAATGGGCTGGCTTGAACATCTCTACCTTATTACTGTTGCCACAAGCCTCATTCTTGTCCAAACAGAGTTGAAAGTTAGTGGAAAGGCAGCTGCAGTAGCAACTGGGTCAACTGAACTGACTGAAGAAATCCTCAATGCTTCAAATGCAGCAATTCTAAAAAACAAAAATCAGGAGAATGGCAGAACCAAAATACCGCTTGGTGCCAGTTAACCCAGTTAATAACACACAACCAGCCACTTGAGTGCAGACTTTCCACCTACAGAGAATTGTCTGGGAGAGTCTTTCACGCCTGTGTTTTAGAAAAGGAAACTGTCTTCTAAAACACTTTTTGTTCACCTTTATTTAAGAAATATTGGAACTGCATAAATCAACTTTTTAGTGTTTTTGTCCACTAGGTCCTACAAACAAATCTGTTAACTGTAAAACCCTTGCACCAGTGAGCAATTACTCATACAATTAGTCCCACTGAAGTCAGTAAAATAGCTTGAAAAAGTAATTGCTTACCAATCTAAGGGTTGCACAATCAGGAAAAAAAAATGTAACACTACAAAAACACAGAGGGGAATAAATTGCATCTGACAAAAACTACAATCAAGAAATAGCTGGTGACAGATTGTTATTTAGGTGCAAGGAAGTGATTTAAACAGTCAGGAGCAGTTGTAATAAGATTATACGATTCACTATTAAGATTCTTAAAATGTCTTTGTTCTAGCAAAGCTATGAAAAGACTATTGCCCTTGTAAAGGTTCAAAAAACTACAAAATTGATGTTAAGTCTGCAAATTAATACAATTCCAAACTGAGGGGGAAAAAAAAAAAACTAAAAGAACATCCCTGACATTATTAGCACCTGTCACCCAAGCTGACATTTTAAACTAATCCAGATACAACATACATGGTAGTATTTCTAGGCGGCAAAACCCAACCAAGCAGAACAGACCAAACAAACAAAGTAGAAAGCTCACTCTGCTTGGATTTCTGCTTTTTAAATAATGATAACTACTAGTTTGATTTTAGAAGACATTACATTATGTAAGTGACATCTGGAGAACTGCAGAATGTCTCTATAAGGTTATACTGCAGTGAGATTAATTCCAATGTTTGGCTGGAGAATTTCTTTAGAGTGAGGAACAGATGTGCTATTTTATCCACTACCCTCAGACTCCACTGTCTATCCTTAAGTAGCCCCTTCTAGAACAACAGTCCCAGAAGACTGACCCTGAGTTTAACTACTACTATATTGATCAAATAAGACAAACTAGCCTTCCAATTTCTGTCTTGAAGAATGGACATAACAAAATACTCCCCGGTGAGGTGCCTGCCATGCTTTTAATTTAATAAGGTGCTTTGAACTTTCAAAAAAGGTATTAGTTATTTTTTAAAAAAATATTGTTAAGTGCTGCATTATAAGGATAAAAAAGTAAACGATTCACAGATTGGTATAAGAGATAAGAACAGAACTTCCTACTGAAAAAGAACACCCACTGAAACATTGGATTTGAACATTGAAGGTAATCAAATCTGAACAATGGATACATGTATATGACCTCAGTGAAGATAGGGAACAGGACTGTGATTCAAATAAGCACTAAAATAGATACATATATGTCTAAAGTACAAGGTAATTATGAGGGCAAGATAGTAGGAGGAAGGAAAGAGAAGTCTAAAACAAAGAAAAAAGAAAAATGGTTTTTGTACCATTTCCATAAAACCAGATTGCATTCAAATGCTCTCCCTTCTGGCTCACCACCCAAAACTATTCTACTTTTCATGCCTTGCAAATTTAGGATTACACAGTTGCATGATGGAAGAATCAGTATCTGTAGCCAACATCAGTAAAACAGTACTTGGAGGAAAGACAGGAACAGTCAACAACATAACTGAACTGCATAATATCAGAAGTCTCATACAGGAATTCAGACTAATTATTTTAAGCAGTTCAAGGAACTATATTCCTAACTCTGGATGGAGAAATATTACTTAAAAATAAATTGCTTGCATCAGAAAAAAAAATCTTACCTGAGTTTCAGATTCATTAGAACTCTACCCAGTTGCCTCCACCACAAAGCTAAGATAAGGAGAGCCAATAAAGCAGTGATGTAGCCAGTCCTGTGCTGGGACTAGTTTTACGTAGTCGTATCGCGAAAGCCAGCTGCATTTGTACTGCCAGTGGGGACCTGTTCACGCCTAAGCTACTCCCCATCCTGTGCTCATGTTACCCCACCTGGAAAGAGAGCTGGCTTTTTCAAGTCAGAGTGCAAGCCAAGACATAGGCAGTGTGAACAATCCAGGTTTGACTCTGAGCATAAGTTCAAGCCACTAGTTAGAGGCATTTATGTTAACAGCCTCAAGTGACATGAAAACAGATATACACACTGTTAACAATTAAAGCAATTGGGTATCGGTTCTGAGACCAATTTTTGTAACAATACCAAAGAAGACTGAGTTAAGAATTATCTAATATACAGAGAAGAAAAACACTGCAGTAAAAATATTATTAAAAAAACCATTTTTGAAGTAATATTTCCATATAAAAATGTACTATGGTGAAGTATAAACCAAATTCTGATAAACATTTCCAGTTGCCAGTAACACTGCAAACTGACAACTCAGAATAGTTCTTAATTTTCTTCCACTCACACAAACTTTAATATTAAAGATATTTACATGAATTTAACTTCATGTGATAACTCTGACCATACATAGTACAGTTTGAAGGAACTCAATTTCCGTAACCTAAGACTCTCTAAAAACTCTCTTTAAAAACTGCCTACAATTTAGTTACTTACAAAACACAACTTCGAAATGTTTACTCCAACTGTTTTGTCTTTTACCTGTATTTTAGAATATTACCAGAAAAAAATCAATCAAACCCCAAATCTGAAAAATCAAAGCCAAATTTGTATTTGCAAAATGATAAATAAGCAATACCAGCTTTTGTGTAACTTTCTACTTCCTGCTGAGGCTGAGGTTAAAGTTCTATAATCACCTAGTTCTAGATTCAACCTGAAGTTTACGTTCTCTGATTTACTTACAACAGTACACAAGCATTTTACTTGTCCTCCTCTCCCCCCCGCCCCCACCACAGAATAGGGAAGAAATCATATACCAGCCACCAAAACTGATTAATTCTGGGAGCTTTTTATGGCATATTATTCAGCATATCCTGGTATATAACTAAATCAAAGTATAGTCATGCTAGCGGGCCTACAATTAGGCCTAGCAGGTTTTATTCTAGAGGACAGCATACACGTTGTTCTCCTCCACAGCATCTCATGCTTTCTTAATGAGCAGCCAGACTACTGAAATACACACACACACACAAAAAAAAAAAAAAAAAAAAAAAAAAAAAAAGAAAAAAGAGAGAGAGAAAAGAAAGAAAAAAAAATGCTGCTCTTTGAGGCACTTAAGACAGCAGGATACTAGTACATTTCAATACTTTCCCTGCATGGATCAGAGCAAGCCAAAGAGGAAAAAGAACATTACAGACATTCATGCAAACCAGACACCTTTCATTTTCTATTAGCAAAATCCCAAGAGAAAATTCAGCACTCTGCAAATACGGCACTGGAAGACCGGAAAGTTGTTTCCTGAGGACTAATCATTCCATAAAGGTTTTACAGTAACTTGTACTCTGGACCAGGTAAAACCAATGGCCACCATTAAAAGCCTTGACATTTGTTTTCCCCATCCTCAGTACGAGATCCAATAAAAGTAGGATCATGAATATCACAAACTATTCTGTAACATATTGCTCTTAAAACAGATTAAGATGTAACGATTTCCCTACAAGAAAAAAAAACACAAATTTCTGTCTCAAGATAAGGACTATCAATGCTTTTATGAACCAACAAATTAGGCCTTTGACATCTCACAGCAGCAATCCAAGATTTGAGGCTTCTTAAAGCTCTCAGTTTTAAAGTAATCAAATGGCTGACAGCTGGGATGAAATTAGCATGATTAACCAGTTATGTAAATAATGATGTGGTCAGTACAAGCAGAATTCATTTATGATCACTCCATTATGCAGTGCTGTTGTACTGGACATCAGATGTTTGTCGACTATTCATTAAAAGTGACTGTAAGAATAATGGATGTGAAAAACAACATGAGCATTACCACTGGAACTACCTGACAGTCAAGTCTCAAAGATCTGTTCTCCTCCTAGGACAAGACCACAAGTTAACTTCCAGCTAGGACTCTTCATTCTCAAATATTATGCAAAGCTAATTAGCTTCTCTCTAGGGACTTGGCCTTTTTTTTTTTTTTTTTTTTCCCAAAGAGCAAAGGTCCATCTTTTAAGTATCTTATATCTCACTTCTTAAAGGGCAGACACTTGTTTTCATTTGTCAGTATAGGTAAGTCACTTAAGAGAAAATAATTGATCTTGTTCTAAATGCTACTGTGTAGCAGAACTGTCATCACATTGGGATGATGCTGCATAGTTACTTTATGACATCAAGCAGTAAGCACTAGGAAGTCAAACTTCCTGAAGCATAACTTGTAGCCAGTTCAACCTTATCACAGTTCATCTTCAGGAATGCATATTAAGGGTTAATTTGTAATGGATAATTTTTGATAACATTCCATACATTAAATATTTAACTATATCATCTTTGAAAATATATCTACCTAGCTTATCATTACCTCAAGTTTATAGAACAAAATTTATCAAAAGTTTTGATTTTTCAAAATAAAACACTATTTATGAGTTTGTCTGAAAATAACATGTCTGAGAATCAGCCATGGCAAACAAATTTAGTAGTACTTTCTAAATACGTTTTACTTTGTTGAAGACATTATTACAAGATTATTTTTTTCATCATCTAACATCTCATATCTTACATCATAACAGTCCAATTTACTGTGACCTTGCCTTGCACAAAACATATCAACACAGAATTATGCAAGAGTTCCACATTACCATAAAATATATATTTCAGTGGAGAGAATAATAAAACTGAATCTTGTGGTGTGAATTACCATTTGAACCCCTAATGTCGGTCTCTGCAGTCCGTAATTCCCATAACACACTTTAATAGTCAGGAAAAGTATTTTAAGTCTCCTGACGAAAATGTGTAATTCAGGATGTTTTCTTGGAATATTAACAAAAAGAAATGCTTCCAATTCATGTAAATCTTAAATATAACTAAGCTTGCCAGCTGTGACCACATCACACACAAAAAAGGAAGGAAAAGAGAAAAAAAAAAAGAAAAAGAAAGGCATTACACGCCCTTGATACAACCAACTAAAAACTGAGATCAAATAAATTTTATTAATATGCGTTACAACTTTAATAGGAAACTTTCATTGTTGCTAGCCTGTGATAATTCTTGTTTAAATATACTTTATAATAATAAAACGATTCACACACACAGAAACCTACACTGACTAGCCAAAACCAATCTGCAGCATCAGAAGTACTGTAGTGAAGCTTGAGAAGAAAAAAAAATGACAAAAGACTAAATTAAAAAAAAAAATACTGCTCCACACTTTCCAAACAGACTATATTAATTAAAAAAAAAAAAAAAAAGAGAGAGAGAGAGAGAGGAGGAGGAGAAGAAGAAGGGAGGAAAAAAAGCAACTGAGGTTAATAATGCACTGGTGAAATTACTGATACAGCCCCTCTAGTGAGCAAAACGCATCTTTCGGAGCTCATTTTAAAAAGTTGACCGGCATTTCTCTCAGCCTGGGGTAGGCCAACATTTATCCCCGAGCCAGGTGGCTTCCCGAGACGCAGCTGCCTCCACACAGCGATGGAAAGGTAGGCCAAAACTTTAGTTTGACGGCTCGCAATGAAAACCCTCCCGGCGGTTTTTTAAATCATTACCAGAATATACATTACACCACAGGAAGAAAACTGCGAGCGCACGATCTTCCCGGCAATGCCGACTCCGGCTGATCCTGGAAGCGCCTCCCGCTCCCGCAGCCTCGCAGCCGGGGCTGCCATGATGGGGAATAACTGTTGCTATCAGCCTAATGGAGACAACAAAGGGCCACCCCGGCCCCCCGCGGGGGGCTGCCCCGCCGCGGCCGCCGCCGCTGCCGCCCCCGCAGCGCCCCCCGGGCGGCGGCGCCTTCCCCCCCCCCCCAACCTGCCCAACGGTCCCAACGGGCGCGCGCAGCCCCCCCCCCCCCCCGGCGCCGCGCGCGCGCGGGGCCCTTCCCGCGCCTACCCCGCACCCCGCTGCTGAGGGGACGGGAGCGGGGGGAGGGGGGGAGGGGACGGGAGCGGGGGAGGCTCTTCCGCCGTCCTTCTCCCCCCCCCCCCCCCGCCATCCGCACGCCCCGCGGCGGCTCTCCCGGACTGACCTGGCGCTGCGTGCGGGGAAGCGCCGAGCAGGGCGCGGGAGGAGAGGGCGAGGGGAAGGGGAAGGAGCCGAGCAGGGGGGTGTCTCGGTACCCAGCAGCCGCCGCCGCCGCCGCCGCCTCTGGCTGGGTTTGACACCCACACGCACCATCCAACATGGCGGCGGCCGGGGGGGAGGCGGCGGCGGCGGCGGAGGAGGCGGAACCGGCGGCGCCGCGCGCGCGCGCGCGTCCCCGAAGCGCCGCGGCGGCGGCGGCGGCCGAGCCTGCGCGGGGAGGGGAGCGCGGCCGCGGCCTCCTCCTTCCTCGCTCGCCGCCGCCCCGCGGTGGGGGAGAGCTCCCCGAAACGCTGCCGGTTCCCCCAGGGCCTCGCCGCGGCCTCATCCGGCGCGAGGCCGAGCGCTGCCTTCGCGCTAGTTCCTGTTCTTAAGAGCAGATGTTTCCTTCGGGCGCGGCGGCCTGACGCCCCGCTTCGCCGTGGCTTTCCACGAGGGACGCGGAAAGCTGGCGGGGAGGGGACCTGCCGCGGGGCCGCTCTCCGCGCCGCGCGCCTTCGGCCGGCCCCGCGCCGGGACCGGCTCGCGCGGGCGCCGGGAGGCGAACAACGCGGAGCGCGGCGGCGGCGTGAGCCGTACGGGCCATACCTGAGCCGGGCTGGAAAGCGAGGCCTGCGCCAGAAGTGGGAAATAAGACAAAAAACGCCCCACCCCACCCCCACTAACACACAGCCCAGAACAGGCCTGTGCTCCATGTCCAGCCCTCCTGGAGCCTCCTGGGCGAGCGACCCGTGTTTTGGGAACGGAAGGTCAGAGGAGCTATTTCTGGACGCCGCAAGCACGCAAGGACGGCCCGGCTCTTGTCGGCGCGCTGCGTGAACTGAGATACGCTGGGTCTCCGGCGGGCGTCTGCCAGCTCGCGGGGGAAGAGGCAGCCTCGGACTGCCGGGGCGGCCCAGGTCACGCGTTTGGAGGAGTTTTGGTGACTGGTCCCCCTGTTGGGGGCCTGATCGCAACATTTTGCTGGAGAGAAGCAGCAGAAAAACACCAAAAGACTTTGGAAAGCAGAAGGAAGCGCACCTCCTCATTTATTTTTTCAAAGAGGAAAATTTATTTGGGTTGGGGAAGTCCTGCACTACAGAAGGAGGTACTGTCCCCCAAAGGGCATGGCCCAAGGTGGGTTACCAGGCCTCCAGATGACTCACATCATCTAAAACAGCCCTTTTGAAGCTGTGCGCTGTTTTGTTTCCTGTTTTTTTTCCCCCATTTCCCATCCCCCTCCTGATGCTGAATTAGTCAATACAAAATAATGGCATTTACGCATCTGGGGACACTTCAGAATCACAGTAGGGAGCTTATGTTAATGGACCTGCAGTGAGAGACCTTTATGGTCACTGCACTTGATTATTGTACGGGGAGCTCACTGGAGACATGCACAAGGCACATCTGCGGTCATCTAGATATGAACTTAACAGAGGGAGCCAGGCAGTCTGGGTGGGTTGGAGCATATGTCCTTCCCCTTTTGGAATAATGGCTAAATCCGTGTCCAAGATCACAGGTTGAAAGAGGTTAGTGGTCTCATTATCCTTTTCTTTGAATATTTGCTCCCATTAAAAAAAAAAAAAAAAAAAAAAAAAAAAGACAATTCAAGGAAATGGGACATCTATGTTCAGGGGAGAGTTTGGGTTGATGCAGGTCAGGAGAGAAGCTTGCTAGCAGAACTCTGCTTGTATTACGGCTGGCTCCAGGTAGTGCCAATGGTTATTTAAACCTCCAGTTCCCCAGGAATATTGCCTTATTGTAACATAGCAAAAGAAAAGAAACTTGGAGCAATACCCAGTTTACAGAGTATTGCTTTTCAAGTGAAAGAAAGGTCAAGCCAGGCACTGCAAATTACAGCCCAGCCCTTTTTCCCTTGGAGTCAATAGCAAAATTCCTATTGACCACAATGTGAAATGGATCGAGTTTTAAACACACATGAACATGGACTGCAGTGAAACACGCAGAGAGTAAGCTGCATTAAAAGCCGCTTGTTTAGAGATGCTGTAAGTTCAAATGCTTTGAATACCATCTGGTAGTTAGGAATTCAAGTTTTCTGCTGCTAGCTGTGACACCATCAGCAAGACCTGAAAGAATACTTCCCTCTTTTCTTCAGAAAAAACAGCAATGGACAAATGAAGGCTGAATACTGGCATCTATGGAAACCTAATTTTTCTGTGCATGTTCATTCATACTAGTGATTAGGTGCTGACAGCTCTAAAGAACAAGAAGAAAGTTCTTGTTTAAAATAAAACATGAAGAAAAGATTGTTCCTGCTGCCTTCTCTTCCACCTCCCACCCCTGGAAGCTTCCTTCCAGGCCTGCACAGACAGCTCTCAGAAACAAGTGGGAACTTAATTTCCAGGTCAGTCCCAGGTGGGGCACTGTCTACGGTGTAAGCGCACAAATAAACTAACCCAGCCACAAATAAACTAACCCAGCGAAAAACTCCTACAGCTGGCATACCTGTAACAATTAAATCATATTTTCTATTAACCCAGTCAAGCCTCAGATCAGGTTAATAAGCAAAACAAGGCACCCAAGTAAAACTACATTTTTTTTTTCTTAAACCTCTGTTAACACCTCAGGTTGTGGTGTTGCTGCTGCACTGCTCAGGTACCTGATCGATGGAGCTGCACCAGCAGAGACTGAGCCAGGCTCCCCTGAGGTGGTCCCTTGAGGACACATCCAGGACGAGCAGATCCATTGCATGTGGACCTGTGTCTCTCATGGGATATTAGCAACAGCAACCACTGCTATCGCTCGCGTGATTTTTAACCCAGGAGCTAGCATCGAAAACTTTCCATCCCAGTGCTTCCCAGTCCTTCTTTCAAGCAGGCTGCACCACGCCTTGGATGTTGACCCATGACACTATCAAATACTCCACAGCTCACAACATTTCAGCTGTGTTGGCAGAGCCAGAGTTCAAGGCCATTATTTGCAAAACCAGTTCAGCACCAGAAGCCGATAACCACGGCGTCTCCCCAGTAACTGTTACCGCAGCAGAGCAGTCCGCACGGAGAAAGCAGATGGAGGCAGCACAGCCCGAGAACGGGAGCGAAGGGCCTTTGCGTCGCGAGGAGCAGAAGGATAAGGAGAGGAGCTACGTCTGGCGTGCAAGCGACCCCGCCGGCTGCGGCGAGGCAGGCGCAGCCTCTCGCGGCTCTGCCCCGCCGCGGCCGCCCTCCCGACTAACCTAGCGGAGAGCGGCTGCCAGGAAGCCCCAGGAGGGCCTGTTCCACAGCCGTAAGGCGAATATCGCCCACGCAGCAACTACCGCCACGTGGGGCCGAGCGCACCACTAATTAGCTAATGAGTTTGTTCCAGGTGTCTGGCCGTGGTGTGACTGACAACAGGAGCAGCACTTGAAAAGCGCCGCGCAGTGCCCAGTGCGTTCGCCTCTTCTCCCTGACCCCAGCCCCGCGTTAACAAATAGGTCACAAGCAACAGCGCTTTACAGCGATCTAATCCTCCGGCCATATGCCGGCTGACCGAAAAAAAATACAGAAAAAGCTGCAGAAAAATCTCTGCAAATTTGATAAATATATCCCTGCAGTTTGAAATTTGATTTCCGCACTCTATTGTTTCTCATTTCCTGAGAGCTGCCTCGGTGGATCGCATTTTCTGCTTCTGTCTCCAGTCCTTGTAACCAAACAAGACTGAATCTCGTTATACTGATGCATGGCTCTAGCTGTACGCAATTCAATCTCTAAATCACAGTCGTTTTCGCTCCCTAACCAATTTTTCTTCCCTTTCCTAACCTATAGGTCTTCAAAGGAATCAGTTTAAAAATAGAGACTAACATCATGCGATGAGGGTGTTTTTAATGTTCAGCACTTAAGTCCATGTTAAGTAGCTACGTGAGAACCTGCCTCATTTATCAGGAAGCTGGACACCCTCCACTCACGCTGCCTCCAGTGAGAGCTGGCGCTCCTCAGTCTCTCTAGAAAGTCACATGCTTCCACGTGGGGTAAATAAAGAATTAAGCCCTAAACTGCCCAATTTTGGAAATTTATTGATTAAATGAGAAGTGAGACAATAATGTGAACATGGGCAAATGCAATCATTATTGCCCTTAGAGCCAAAGCAGCAGGATTTTTTTTGACATGCGGAAGCTGCCTTCTGAATTTTCTGAGCTATCTACGTGTTGCTGAGAGGGATACGGAATATATTCAGATTCATATGAAGCGATGTTTGCTCCAGTTTACTCCCTCCTGGACTTATGAATATTTCATTGAAATATGCAAGGTCTGAATTGCGCTGTTGTCTGCTTTGATTAGACACATGGGTCCACAGGGTCTGCATCCAGACTGCAGGTACACAATTTGTATGCAAACCTAGAGAAACCAAAATAAAAGTTTAGTTTGTATCGGATTTAGTTTGGCTTAGGTTAATTGACAATTTCTTCATTACACATTTTTATATAAATGCAGTTGCAGAAGGAAAAACAGAAATAAGGTGAATGGGGGAGAGTATAGCCCAGTAAATTTGTGCCTAATTTCAGCTGGAGTCAACCCAAGCCGTAATCATAATGGATCATGTTTACATCCTGCACAAGGATTTTAGTTTCGTTTGTGATGCAAACAAACTTGTAGATGTTTCCTATGCAAATGCTCATTTTGACAAGTTCAAAATTAAAACACCTGTAATATCAGCTTTCAAAACAGTCTCTTTCTGACCACATTAGCAGATTCATGGAAAGAGGTGAGAGAATGCAGCGCTAGCACATTCTGTTTTCTCAAAACAAACATGCACTGACAGCGTAAGAGGCGGTGATGTTTGAAATGTGCTTAGTTCGAGTAATTACCCAGTGTTGGGTTTCTTTAAAAGTTAGAGACTGTCTCATCTGTGGGCACCTTCCCTCATTCCTTTCTCCTTACTGCTCTGCGGGAGCAGTTTCTCCCTGTGCCACACTGAGCAGCCAGGGCTACTGTGTTGCTTACATTAACTCCCACTGAAGCCTAAGGTGAAATTCCACAGCAGTTCTAATTGACCTAAGTCAGGCTGTTGTGGCTTCTGCCCTTCCTCCACCACCCCAGCCACCCGTTCCCATTTCCTCCCTACCATCAACACTGGCTTATACAATCTGTGGTGGAAACTAGTCACTTTTTTTTTTTTTTTTTTTTTTTAAGGTGGGGTGGCGGTGCCTTTTCAGCCAGTTTAGCTCCTTGAACCAGCTCACCTAAAGGTCAGATGAGCACCCACGTCAGCAGAAAGGAAGGGACAAGACCACTGCAGGATGCCACTCCATGGCAGGGAGGGGTTTTCTTTTTTTTTTTTTTTCCCCCTTTTTAATAAGACTAAAATCAGTGTCAGTGTAAAAATCAGACTGAGAGGGGATCTTATCAATGTCTACAAATACCTTGAAGGGAGAGTGTTAAGAGGATGAGGCCAGACTCTTTTCAGTGGTGCCAAGCTACAGGACAAGACGTAATGGGCAAAAACTGAAACACAGGAAGTTCCACATGAATATAAGGAAAAACTTCTTTCCTGAGAGAGTGATAGAGCACTGGAACAGGTTGGCCACAGAAGTTGTGAATATCTCTAGGGAAGGAGACTCCAAAACCTGCTTGGACATGATCCTGCCTAACACACTCTAGGTGAGCCTGCTTGAGCAGGAGAGTTGGACTAGATGATCTCCAGAGGTCCCTTCCAACCTCAACCATTCTGTGATTCTGTATTGGAACTAAAGGGCCTGGCTTTGCTGCCTGTTCCCAGGCTGGAAGCGCTTGCACATTAGGACTCTGCAGTTACAAGTGGCAAACTCAGACCCAGAGTATTTGTAGCAAAGATGGTCTCATTTGGTGTAACCACCCGGTTCTGCAGAGCAAGTCACCAACTCAGAGCCTTTAACTTTATGCTGGAGAACAAGAATTCCCTTATGGTTGGTACAGTTTGCACTATCCTTTCTTGACTTCCTTCTTGCCAGGCTGCAAAAACTTCCTGCCAGGAAGGAATCGATAATCATCATCCTTCAGAGTTCCTCTTTATCGTTCCTTCAGCCACCCAAAGAATGTCACACAAGGAGTCAGGCACTCCCTTTTGCCCTGGGCCCATCCTGAGACCAATCCAGGCTTTGTAATAATAGACAAACAGCAGGATGACTTGTGTTGTTGTGCAAGGACCTCACATGTCCAAGGATTATCCTCACTCCTCCCAGGTGTTTCTCACCTTGAAAGAAACCACCCCATAAGGCTGATTGAAGATGAGAAAAATAGCAGCTGAGCAGAAGGAACTGTACTCCTGGCATCATAGCATCGTCTAGAAATCAGTCTCCTCTCCTGCTCCTGGCTGGAGACTGTCCTAGTGATTTAGGGGTAACATGACTGAAATTAGCATTATCACAAGAGGGTTGTGCTCATAAACTAGGACACTTGGTTGGTCCACAGGAGCTTCCTTTGTACGTGCTCCTCTCCCAGAGCACCTTACATTAAATAAGGTCTGGTAGCACATGCTCTTTAGAGAGCCCCATATCTGCTTATAACCCCAGGAACTGAGCTGTATATCTGCAGCCACTTTTTGCTCAGAAATGTCTGCGTTGTCACAGTAGCAAAGACTACCTCAAGCTGCTGGCATTTTGAGCTGGTTTTAAACCCATGGTTTAAAAGGCAAGTCCCTGGGTTACAGCTAGATGCCCACTGATCATCACAGCACTGCTGAAAAGCTGCTAGTTTTTCTCTGGACTGATGAAAAACAGAGGGGTGTCTGTTTTGCAGAGCACCCAGCACAGTCACTGTTACTTGGCCAGTGTTTAGCTTTGATTCCCACTTCTGCATCTGACTTCCTCAGTTCCCAGGCTCACAAATCCAGTTGCAACTTTCATATCTGTATTTGTGGTCACAACTCCCAGTTTGTTGCTGCTGGCCTACCACAAAAAAAAAAAATCTCATCCTTGACAGGGCTTCCCAGGTGTTTTCATCACACAAAAACTAAACTGCAAACACATGGCCCCTATGTAATCAACAAGCAGATTTAAAAAGAAAAATCACCAGCTGGGCTGGAAGAGATTCATGACAAGGCATCAGGACTTCACTAGGCAAACACAAACCGCACAGCACCGCAGGCGAGACGCTCTCAGGAACACGTTCTGTTGTAGCACTTTATTTGACCAAGCCGCTGTGCGGCTCAGGCCTGCGGAGCGATGGTTCGGCAGGCTCCTCAAAACCATAAGGCTCCCTCAGCTGAGATCAGCCTCGAAGAAAAATCCTTTTTTTCTAGGACAGCAAGTTTCAGCAGCCATTTGAGTTTTGTGGCTGGTCAAGCAGGTTATAATTGGCCATAATTAATACTCCCACGAGCTTCCACATTCTCATGAAGTGAATGGAGAACTATAGGATTGCTCCCTGACCTTGTGAACATTAGAAGTTAAAGGAACCGGCTTCCTTCTGATCTTTAAAATCAAAGATCTGTGATCAACAAATGTGAAAGGCAAACATCAGTACTGCTGGGAACCAGCTGCACACAGCCCTCTTCTGGGGCACAAACCACAATAGCCACAACCGTACTCAAATATAATTGCAAAGCAAGTTGCTAAAGGCAGCAAGTTTCCTCTGTCCCTCCAGAAGCCTCTTTTTATCCTTGCACATCACTCTGAGCATGTTGGTGTGGAGGTGCAAGACATTACAGCCACAACAGATCTTTAAGCTATATTGAAAGACAGCCTTCATCAGGATGCAGAAGCTGAATAATTCAATCAGTAAGAGCAAAAGCCAAGCCTGAACTGCCTCACTTGTTGAAAATCCCACATCAGTCACCACCAGGCTGGAAGAAAAGCTCACGACACCTGCCTAGCTAGGCCTGAATGCGCTTTACACTTGGAAGGATCCTAACCGCTTGGAAAGCAAAGGCTGTGTTTTACAAGTGACTTCCTCTGCCAAAGCCACCAGTCTGACCCTCAAAAGAGAATTGAGGGATACTTCCAGGCAAGCACCATGTGCACATTGCTCCCTTATTGCCCTTGCAGTGCTTCACTGGAGGCATTTGGTAAGGAGTGGGTCTGCCTCCGCTTTTGCGGCTTGCACCTGGTTATCAGGAAAGAGAAGCAGAAAGCTCCCATATCTTGCCTCTGGGCAGGGCAGGGCCTCCCATTTCCCACCGAGATCAGAGCCTACGGGGAGTCCGGAAACCAACCGGAGCTCCTGACATTCACAGGCCCTCTTTCAAAAATGCATCTTAACATACACCTCTGATTTGGGAAATATCCAAGCCCCAGGTCGTGAGGCCTGGGAGAACACGACAAGGAAACATCCCCGTCTGTTCCCATGTTCTAATACATTTCCTCAAGCATTCAGTGCTGACCATGGCTGGTGGCAGGACTCTGGGCTGGGCAGACCTTTGGTTTTAACCAGGGCAGAGGCTCCCACATTCCCATATGCTGGGTGCCAGTGCTCAGCTCTGCACCCCAGAGCCGCTGCGTCGCAGCCTTCCTGAGCAGGGCAGTCACGGCGTTCCTCCGAAAGCAGGTTCTCTGTTAGCTGGCATCTCTTACACCCTTGAGGCTAACTAAGCCTCCTGGACAGTGACGTACTTGCTAAGCCTTCAGGCCCCAGGGATGCTTGGTGCCTGTCCTATGCAGGTAGATATAAATACATGCTAAAATGATTTACTGAACCAGTAAGTGCCTCTGCCCTAGGGAGCCAAGAACAGCGCAGCTGCAAACCCCTGGAGGCTACGCTGCCGATCCCAGCTGAGGGAGCAGCAAGGAAATATCGGCCTGGACCATGGACCTCGGGTTAATCCTCCAGGCTCCAGAGGGGCACAACGCCAGTGCCCAAGCTGGAGAGGCGCTAAAAGACATTTGAGTCACATCATCCAGTCCAGACCACGGGCAGGCAGGAGCCAAGCTGGTACCATGAACTCCAACCTGATGCTCCATTTACAGGCAGGTTAGGAGACCTTGCTCCCTAAGAACAGCCTGGGGGGGCGGTTTCCCCCACAGTGCTGGCAGGAACAGGCAGCAAGAAGCCCCACTGGCATGCAGCCGTCTGCTCCGTTTGCTCCACTCGGAGCCAGAGCAGGATTTTGCCTGAGGAAGGAATGAGGTTCCCTACGGTGCCTCAACCCCCTGCTCCTTGGGGAGTCTGGAGAGAGACCACGGTCGCTGTACCAGCAGCAGGGACAGGGCGGTTCAGCGGGCCACGTTTGGGAGCACGCTTCAGCTCTGCGCCCTCCCAAACGCTTCTCCAGCATGGCAGGAGACCATCGTGTGACATTAACGCTACAAGACAACACGTGGCCACAACACACGCTTGCATGCTGCTGCCGCCCGACTGTTCGCTCTCCGAGCTGGCAAGGCGCTCTGACGTGGAAAACGTGCAAACGGTACCCAGGCGAGCAGGTCAGGGACCGGAGCCAAGGGGGTCACTCAGCCAGGAGCTCCCCACCAAACCCAGGGAGCCGCTCACCCAGCTGAGGGTCACGTCTAGGAGAGAAGGCTGCAGCAGCAGCCCCCATCTCAGCCTGGGGGAGAGAGAGGGGAGGGAGGCGTGGAAGAAAAATAAGTCTCCAATGCTTGTTCTGTGATAAGCTGAAGGGAGTATCGAAGGGAATATTTTATATCAATACAAAAGGATATGTAACAGCATATTTTACTAAGACAGATATCGGCTCTATACATATGCCATACATATATCTGCGTAGAAAGGGTTTTTATTACCTGTGCTAATGGTAGTGCCTTACATCAGTCAGCCTGAAAGCGCTGCTGGAGCTGCGCCGTCACCTTTGCAGCAGGCCCAGGGGTCTCCTGAGCTCCTTTGCCCGAAGGAAGGCTGTGGTTTCCAATTCTGCAGGAGCATTTCTAAACAAAAAAAAAAAAACAAAAAAAAAAAAAGAGAGAGAGAGAGACACTGTTCATTTAAAATGAAGAAACGCCTTGTACGAATGCTGCATGTAATGTTTGCTAAAAGCAGCAGAAGGCAAAACCATGCATCTTGGAGCTAAATGTGTTTCTTTAAAGTCGTCAGGCCGGATCCTGGTCTCATCTACACAGGCAGATATATGGAAAGGCTTCAGCAAAATTACCCTGGATTTCCACAGCTGATGCATCAGAAATCACTGCCCGGCACAGCCCCAGGGAAGAATCCATCGGTTTTATTGTGGCATCCCGAAATCGCTCACTCTTCCCTCTTGCCTTGCACAGGCACAAGCACCCGCACAAGAAAATGGCATAAAACAGGGCTGTGCCACAAGCAAGGGCGGCAGCGTTCAGCTCTGTTTTCTGAAGGGAAGCAGATGCCATGGCCCCGCACGGGCAGGGCCAGCACGCGGCCGCACACGTAAACGCCCCCGTAGCCTGCGAGGCTGTTGGCCAATTTCTGACAAAGCTGGTGACGGGCCAGACAACGGTTTGAAAAAAAAATATTTAATTTCTCAGCATTTCCTGAAGATGGGCAGCTGGAGGAAGAAAGGCAATCATGCTTCAGTGCGGGGCAGACGGGAGCGCGAGCTCAGCCCCGCTGTAGCCCTCCGAGACTCCGCGCAGGCCTCCCACCTCGACACCCAGATCCGCAGGAGCAGAGGCCACGCGGGAAGCGGGCGAGAGCGGGGCCGGGAGCCGCGGCCTGGAGCCGTCCCTCCGCCAGCACCTCCGCTTTGCCCTCAGGAAAAGGCGGCGCAAAGAAGCCGAAGCGTCCAGGGCCGCCGCGGCTGCACCTGCATCCGTCGCCGGCGGCGAACAGAAGGCTTCAGTGCTCCGTCTTCCCTCGGCTTCCTCCCTCTTGTCTTCCCCATCTCCCCCCTGAATAGGCGGCTTCAGGAGGGGCACAGCGCCCGGATCCTGGCGGGTCGCGCAGCGCATCCGGCACGCCGTGAATTATCGCGGCGGGCCCCGCTCCAGCGGCCCGTCCCCCTCCTCCCCGCTGCGCGGGAGCCCGGGAACAGCCCGGGAACAGCGGGCGGGCGAGCAGCCTCCTCCTCGGCCGCGAGAGCCGCCGTCCTCCCTCGCACCCTCTCTCCTCGGAGGGGAGGCCGCTGCGTCCTGCGGGAGGAACCTCGGAGGCCGGCACAACGCCGGCGCTGGCTTAATTGGTTATTAATAACTTTGTTAACCGGCCAGGAACCGAGTCGGGACCACCACCCCGCTCGGGAGCGCGGCGCCCTCTTCACAAGCAATCGTTCCCCGTTTCTCCCCAAATCCTCTTCGTTCTCGGAAGTGGGACCTCCCACGGAGTCGCTGCAGCCACAGCACGGGCCCCCCACCCACCCACGCCCGCTTTGCGGGGCTTCCTGGTTGCGTTTTTCTTCCCCCTTTCAAAGCCTAGAAAAACAACAGAGGTCTCCATTGGGGGGAGCTTCGCAGAACCTGTTCGAGTATCAGGTTGGGTCTGAACCTGGCCAAACTCTGCTCCCCTAAACCGAGCTCTTTTAAGGAGCCACAGAGCTCTCCTGCTGCCCACGGCCGGTCACTTCTGCCCTGCCGGCTTTGGGAGAGGGGATTTCCTCCACGACCAACACCGATGGCAAATACCCTCTGCCCCCAAGCCCCATGCCTTGCTCAGCTGTCGAGTGCTGGTTAAAGGGACTCTCCTGATCTCAATCCCATTCAAATCCAAGCAGTGCCAAGCCCTCTCCACCACGACACTGCAGACGCTGTGGTTTCCCAACCCAACATGCAGGGACTGCTCCAAACAGGCCCACAGGAAGCAACAGGGACATCCCAGCTCAGGTGCCTGCTGCAGCCCCAAGCCCACACAGGTGACATACTATGTGGGCCTCACCTCCCCCCAGATCCGCACAGGGGGTCTGAGACCAGAGGAAGAGTGGAGGCCAGGCACCCTAGCAGGTTATCATCTCCTAAGTGTCTTTATCAGAGATGCCTAGCTCAGAGCCCAGCAGGTGTGGCAGAAAGCATTTCAAGGCTTTTTCAACCAGCACAACAGGACACCACTCACACAGCTTAAAGCAGATTAGGGCTAACCCTCAGCTAAGGACAGCAGCAGGTCTCAGAGTTACCCCGAGACACTTCAGCAACCACAGCGAGATGCTCAGGCAGAGCACAAGAGCCAGCGCCCTGCAGCCATGGAGCATGCACCATGATCTGCTGCCAGCCAGGCAGCAAGCACCCACCCGCTCCAGACAAACCTGCAGGGCCCAGGTCACACACAAGCGAGCTGCAGCCAGCCAGGGGGAAGCACCATACAGACAGCAGGACACCTCACCTCCGTCCCGCTCTTCAGAGTGGGACCATCAGGGCCAGCATGGGTTTTTCTGCTTCCCCAAAAGGCTCTCTGCTCTTCTCAAGGGCCAAAGAGAAGGGCAAGCTGCAAAAGGAAACCACCTCAGGGAACCACAGACCCCAGGAGACACTACCCAAAACACCAGCACCCCTCCTCACCACCCACTCAGCCCAGTTAGTGACTTCCATCTGCTTTTATAGGGCCCAGGGAGCTGATAGACATCAGCTGCTGTGGGTTTTTGATGGTTAACTCCTTCCTCCCTGCAAAGAACCCATGTACGAACGTCCACCACAGCCATGCCCTGAACCAAAACGGAGGCAGCGCCTGTCCCCAGAGCCGGGCACCAGCACTGCATGTGTCCATCAACCCCAAACCGAGTCCCACAAGGCTCGCAGGAACCACTTGGTGTTTGTGTCCTAGAGGCAGGAGCTCCAGCTCTTTGTGTCTGGAATCTCTCCACCAAAACAGTATTTCACCCTTTTCCAGAAGGCTGGCTCCAACTTCCAGCCCGGCCTGCACACTGAACACCCCACCTTGATGGGGCTCTTCAGAGGTGACCTGCTTCATCACCACCCTTTCCCTGCAGATCTGGGTTTAATTAAGCGGTCACGCAGGCTCCTTGCTGCGGGTTGGGGTTTGCAGAGAAATAACACTGTGTGCAAGAACAAGCTGGGTGCTCAGAAGATACCAGCTTAGCTCTGCTGCAACCCCGGGGGGAAGTGCTGACTCCGAAACCCTGTTTCGCATGCACTGACGTGGCGTTTTCTAGCCCAGGACATTGCTCCCTCCGTGCGTGGGGCCTCCCGGGGGCTCCCGCTTCCTCCGGGAGGCCCGAGCCGGAGCGGTGACGGTGCCCGCGACGTCCCGTGCCGCCGGCACCGTGGGCACCACGCTGCCGCGGCGCAGGCGTTGGGATAAGACAGCGGCGCCGGGTGCCGATCCGGCCGCCCGATCCTTTATGTGTGTGTCGCGCCCCGCACGCGGGTTTGCAGCCGGGGAGGCTGTCGCGGAAGGCGGCCGGGGGCCAACCTCGCCCCGGGCTCGGTCAGGGCTGGCCCCTCGCCCTCGGCGCCGGGAGACCCTCTGCGCTTCTCCTGCCGCCCCGGCCCGGCCCCAGCGGCGCGCAGGCCCGCACTGCCTTCCCGACGGGGCGAAAGCAGCTGCCCGGCGGCTGCGTCCGCGGCCGTGCGTGCGCGCGGAGCGGGGAGCAGCATGGGCGCGCCGGGATTTCTCCGCCGGCACGGGGTGACGTCGTGCCGTGGATTTCCTTCCGGCGCGATGGAAGGGGTGGGGGGGCCGCGGGATGCCGCGTGCGTGGCCGTGCACGGCGGAGGGGGAGGCGGGGTGCACCGAGGGGCATCCGTGCGGCTGCCGGGCGCTCGGCGGCTCGCAGGCGGGACACGAGCGCGGCCGGCGTCGGCCACCCGCCGGCTTCCAGGCCTGGCATAGGAGCCGGCGAAGGCAGCCCCGAGACCCCCCCTCCTCCCCGAAGGGCACCCCATCTCCCAGCAGAGCCCGGGGCAGCCTGCGGCTCCGGGAGCCGGGGTCGGGATCGCCTCCTTAACAAAACGTGCCCGGCCCGCAGCGGAAGGGGAAGAGGCTCCCTGCCCTCCTCTTCCTCCCCGCGCCGGCGATGGTGCGGCCGGGCAGGTAAACACAGGATGTTGATGAAACCGGCTGCGCGGATTGAGCAAGGCGGCAGGCGAGGCGGCCGGAGCGGAGGGGAGGGGGCGACGCCAGCCCCGGCTGCGCCCTC
This sequence comes from Rhea pennata, assembly GCF_028389875.1. Taxonomy (NCBI): domain Eukaryota; kingdom Metazoa; phylum Chordata; class Aves; order Rheiformes; family Rheidae; genus Rhea; species Rhea pennata. The sequence goes on along the minus strand of NC_084677.1, from coordinate 16,932,162 downwards.
CGCTCCCTGTCCCGCAACGCTCCCTGCCGCGGGGGCTGCTGCTCCAAGCGAGGGGCCCAAAGGGCTCCGTCCCGCCGCGGGACCCCCGGCAGGCAGGGCCGCCGGCGCCTCCGGGCTGCCGGCCCCGCGCCGAGCGGGCGTAGAGCCCGGCCGTGCCCCCCACCCGCGTCCGGGATCCCACCCCGGACGTGGATTCGGCGCCTGGCTCTCGCCGAGCTGCGGGAACAGGCTCTTCCTCTATACAAAATACAGAAACTCCATAAGGCGCAGAAGTCTCTGGGGGCTCAGCCCAGACGCCGGGCTGCTCCCCTGCCCTCGGCCGGCAGCGGGGACAGCGCGCAAGCTGCGAGCGAGCCGCGTGGCCCTTCCCGACCCGAAGGATCTCACTAACCCGTCTTGGCGGTGGGCAAAACGCCTGGGGAGCCAAGAGGCAGGAATTAAGGGCTCCGGGAATAAGTGCCCGCTGGCCGGCCCGGGCCCGAGCGCCCCGGGCTGCCCCGAGCAGCTCGCTGCTGCGCGCGCGCCTCGGTTGCACCCCGCGCACGAGGGAGCGGCGGGACCCCAGGGCTGGGGGCAACCGTCCCCGCCAAGGCTGGGAGAGGGACGGAGGGAGGCGGGAGGGCCTGTGCCCGCGGGACACTGTCCCCCCCCGTGTCCCCAGTGTCCCCAGTGTCCCCCTGCATGCTGCTGCCATCTGCTGGCATGACCCCATCCTGCTCCGGTCCTGAGTCCTGATGCTGTGTGCTGGGAGCGGGCGAACGAGAGAAACCCGAGGAAAAGGAGGGCTGCGCTGCACCCTCTAGGAAGGATCCGTCTCCGGCCCGTGTCCCTCTCTGTTTTTAGGTGTTTGCTTTCGTTCCCCGGGCGGAGGAGCGGGGCCGGGGAGCGTCGCCCCGCGCCGGCGCTGCGGGCGCGTGCCTGCCCCAGCGCCGCGGGGCCAGGTCAGCGGCATCCGAGCTGCGCTGGCGGCCGCAGGGATGGAGATGCTGCTCCGCTGCGGGGGCTAGGGGGGGGTCTCCAGGCTCCGGTTGTCTCCTGTGCAGCCAAGGAAACTCGCCCGACACGGAAATCTTCCCCGCTGCAATCCCTGAGCCCCGCCGGGGCAGCAGGAGCCGCCGAGAGTCGCTGAGCCCCGGCCTCGTCGTGCCGCGGGTGCGCGTGCCGAGCCCGGTCCCACGGCCTCGCCTGCCCTCCGTCCTCCTCCCGGGCTCGGCTCCACTTCCCGAGGGGCTTCCTGGGGACAGGCAGGTCCCTGGGACTCAGCGACGGTCCCGGGGTGGGTGTTACGGGGCATTCGCTTCTCCAACGCACGTTAAATAGGGTCACGATGAGGGGCGAACGCCAGCAGCTCATCCCTTCTGCGGGGCGGACGGCGGCGGCGGCCTCTTCCTCCTCCTCCTCCTCCTCATTGCCTGAGTCCCTTTCGGCGGCGTTGACCCACAGCCGTCCCGGGTTTCATTCCTCGCAGCAAAGCACGGCAACGTCCGCCGCATTTTTCCTCCGGAGCCCCGGCCCCGGCGTGCGCGCGAGGTTGCAACCTCGGCACCCGGCGCCTGCGAGAGCCGGCGGAGCCGCGGCCGCCCCCGGCGGGTCTCGCCACCCCGTAAGGAAGCGGAGCGGAGCGCAGCGGGTGTCGGCGGGGCCAGGCGGCCCGGCGGGGCTCTCCGCCCCCGCGGGGCGCGCGGCACGTCTGGCCAGCCGTGCGCCCCACGGGGCCCCGCCGCCGGCCGCGCGCCGACATCCGCCCGGCTTCCTGCCCCACGGAGGAGCAGCAGGAAGCCCAGCGCCCGCCGGCCCCCGGGGCGGCCCGCGGCCCGCCGCCCCGCCATGGAGTCGGTGGCTCTGTACAGCTTCCAGGCGACGGAGAAGGACGAGCTGCCCTTCCGCAAAGGGGACACCCTGAAGGTACGGACGCCGCTGCTTCGGGGGCCAGGGCGGCACCGGCACGGCTCCACGCCGGCGCCTTCCTCGCGCCCGGCTTTGCCGCCTCTCCGGGGTTTTCTCTCGGGGGGGCAGAGGCATCTCAGAGGGTTTGGGGGTATGGGGCAGCACTGGCAGTGATGAGGGGCACTGCTCACTGCACTGCTGGCCGCGTCTCTCGCCAGGTCCCCGCTCACCACCCACCACCCAGACGGTTTCACCAAGCCATATGCACTGCCGGGCCTCAGCTTGGAAGGACACAGGGATGCACAGGGACACGGGGATGTGCAGGGACACAGGGATGCACAGGAATACGAGGATGTGCAGGGATGCGGGGATGAGCAGGGATGCGGGGATGAGCAGGAATGCAGGGATGCGCAGGGACACAGGGATGAGCAGGGATGTGAGGATGAGCAGGGACATGGGGGACACAGGGATGCAGGAATGCACAGGAATACAAGGATGAGCAGGGATGTGGGAATGCACAGGGACATGGGGATGTGCAGGGATATGGGAACGTGCAGGGACGTGGGGATGCACAGGCACACGAGGCTGCACAGGGATGCGTGGGGATGTGGGCTCCATCCACCCCCTGTGGTGCCTCCAGACCTGACTCCTTCCCCGTGGCCGGAGCCCGAGCCGCAGCCGGCAGGGATCACCTTCGCCGCGAGCGCCCGGTGGCTCCAGACCCCCGGCTGCGCGAACGGGGCCAGCGGCACCAGCCGTTCCCTGCCAGGGCCAAAGCCCTTCTCCTCCGCGGAGGCACGAAGGGCGTTCGGGAGGCTGCAGCAAGGAGGCTGCACCCGAGCACCAGACCAGGCACTGGGCTCCGGACGGGCTCTCGGGCACCGACCCAGCTTCCCAAAAAGCTTCAGGGAGCCACGAAACATCCCCGCGGGTCTGCAGCTCTGCAAGGGGGGTGGGGGGGGGCTGTGCCAGGCTGGCAGAGAGTGGGAACCCGGCAGCGCCCTGCGGCCCCAGGGTGCGTGAGGGCCTGGCCCGGCGCCCCGAACCCGCCGTGTGCAGCCTGGCTCTGCCTCCCCGGGGTGTTTTCCCCACAGCCCCCGGGGTTTTGCAGCAGCAGCACCCCGGGGGTTTCGGATCCTGTTTGCACAGCTGTACCGGCTGCACGGGCCCCTGCGTGGGAGGCCGGGAAAACAGCGCCGCGCGGAAGTGGGCGTCAGCCTGGCTGCTCGCGCGGGGACGCTTCCTCTCGTGGCAAACGCAGCGCTGGTTTCCTCGCGCCACCGCCTGTGCTCTGCCCCGGGCTCCGGATGCCCCCGGGGAGGGGGGGAAATGCGGTGCCTGGGGCGCAGGAGTGGTGCCTGTGGCATCCCTGGCTGCTGGGACACATAACCCGCTTTGCACCACCAGCACGCTGGGGCGAAGGGCAGGCGTCCCTTGGCAGCCAGCGCCGGCGGTAAGCACAGCCCGTGGAACCGCGGCTTCTGCAAACCGCTCGCAGAGTCCCCCTTGGCACAGGTTTTGGGCTGGGGGGACACGGGGCGGTCAATGCATGTGACCCCCCCCCCCCTTGCAGGGGGATGGCTGCCGGGTGACGCCGGCTCCTCTCCCACCCAGATCCTCAACATGGAAGATGACCAGAACTGGTACAAGGCCGAGCTGTACGGCTGCGAAGGCTTCGTCCCCAAGAACTACATCAAGGTCAAGCCTCACCCGTAAGTACCGTCCCGCCGCGGGACGTCCTGGCCCACTGCCCGGGAAGACTCCCACCGGCGGGGGGCCGGGCTGACGCGGGGTGTCCGCGCAGGTGGTACGCGGGCAGGATCTCCCGGCACTTGGCGGAGGAGCTGCTCCTCAAGCGCAAGCACCTGGGAGCCTTCCTCATCCGCGAGAGCGAGAGCGCCCCGGGCGAGTTCTCCATCTCCGTCAAGTAAGTGGGATGCGGCTGGCGCGGGGCAAGCGGGATGCTCCGGCTGGCCCCGCCGCGGGAGCGCCAAGGGACGGGGGCACGCGGAGCCCCCAGGGCCCAGGGAGCAAACGCAGCCGGGGGACGCGGCTTGGACGGGGCAGAGCGGAGCCAACTGCCCTTGGCGTCGCCAGGGCCGAGGGCTGGGACACCCCAGGGTGCCCCCCCACCCGCCGCAGCTCTGTGCCTGGGTGCATGGCGCTGCACGCGTGCGCATGCCAGCCGTGCCTGCCCCCGGGGTCTCTCGCCCCCTCGCTGCCCCTTCCCCGCCGGGCGGAGAGAGCCGGCCCCCGGCCAGCCGGGCTCTTTCTCACGCTGCTGATCTCTAATTAAGCGTTGAAGGAGGTTCTCTGCCGTCAGGAGCGCGGCCGCTCCCCGCCCCTGCCCCGGGGCCTGGTGGCAGGGGCACCAACCCCGCAGAGCCCGGCTGCACCGGGACCCCCGGCCCTGGCATGCGCCGCAGCCCGAGGGGGCACCGGCACACGGGGACAGCGCGGGGAAAGCGGCCAGGAGCCCAGGCCCAGCCGTCGCCTCCTGCTCCCGGCGCGTGCCAGGGCTGGGCTGAGACCGGCAGCTCTCGCTGCACTGGCTCTTGGCGGAAGCGGGAGGAGGAGGAGGAGGGAGGGGACGCAGGCGGCACCCCCCGGCGTGGGGCTGCCGGCGGGCACAGCCGCCCGGGCCCGTGGGGCAGCCCCCGGACCCTTGCCGCAGCCACGGTCTCCCGCCGCGAGCGCCCCGGCCCGCGGGGTGACGGCCCGTCTCCGCCCGCAGCTACGGGAGGCACGTCCAGCACTTCAAGGTGCTCAGGGAGCAGAACGGCAAATATTTCCTCTGGGAGGAAAAGTTCAACTCCCTCAACGAGCTGGTGGATTTCTACCGCACCACCACCATCGCCAAAAAGCAGCAGATCTTCCTCCAAGACGACGACCAGCGCCCGGAGGTACCAGCACAGCGGTGGCAGGGGACAGGAGGGTGGGCCCAGGGGGCAGGCGCATCCCGGCCCTCCGGCTACTCCGGCTCTGCCCAGCGGCAGGGGGTGAGGGCGATTTCGCTGCCGGAAGCTGGATCTGGCAGCTGGGTCCATGACGGATCCCTCCGACAGCCCGTCCGCCCCACTCCGGGGCCAGGTTGCGGATGGGACACGGTGGGATGTGTCCCCACTGGGGGCTCCTACAGGGTCCGGGACAGATCTTGCATCTGGTCACCTTGCAAAAGCGCTGTTATCCCACGAATTCCTGCTCTCCTGCACCATGGGCTCATGGGCAGGAGAGCGTAGGCAGCCCCGGCTCAGCCCCGATCCATCCGGCATCACTGCGGGGAGACGAGCACCCCTGGGCGAAGTGTCCCAGGGCACCGGGATCCTCACCCGTGTCCCGCAGACAGGGATGAGCCGGGGCCTGGCAGCGCCACGGCACCCTGGGGCGCCCTGCCGTGCTCCCCGAGGCCAGTGCTTGGCCCCGGTGCTTGCGCTCAGCCCCGGGCAAGAGAGGGTGCAGCTCCCCCCTGCACCCCAGGGCTTCCTCCTGCACCCCAGGGCTTTTCCCTGCACCCAGGGCTCCCCCTGCACCCAGGCTCCCTCCTCCTGAAGCAGGATGAAGGGCAGCGACGCGGGCCGAGCGGGCGCCGGGGGCAGCGGGGCGGAGGGGTGGCCGCGGCCCCCTCGGCCCCGCCGCCGACGCCAGCCTCGCCTCTCCCCCAGGCGAGACGGCCCCGGTTCGTGCAAGCCCGGTTCGACTTCGCCCCCCGCGACGGCTCCCAGCTGCCCTTCCTCCGCGGGGACGTCATCGAGGTGCTGGACTGCCCCGACCCCAACTGGTGGCGAGGGAAGATTTACGGGCGCGTCGGCCTCTTCCCCCGCAACTACGTCCACCCCGTTCAAAAGTGAGCCGCCGCCGCCGCCGCGACCCGCTCTGCCACCCCCCCGCCCCACCCCGGGCCGTGGCTCCTCCGCAGCCTCGTTAGGCAACGCTAATTGGCGCCCGCCGCGGAGAGCCGCGTCCGACCGGGCGGCGGGTTCCCGGGCTCCGGGCCGGCGGGGAAGGCCGGGCGCGGAGGAGCTCAGTCCCGCGGGTGCCCGTTGTAGCTGCAAATCGTGGCGTTTTCTCCTTCTTTTTTCTTTTTTAATTCCGAGCTAATAAAGCGCGTTTGGACCAAAGCCCCGCGCGGGGCTGGTGCCCGCCGCGCCTCCGGCCGCGCCGGCGCTCCTCCCGCGCGGCTCCCGACCAAGCCCTGCCGGGCGCAGCCTAGGCGAAGTAGGCGCAGCAGAAGACGTTGACGGCCAGCAGCGCCAGGGCGTTGGCGCAGCAGACCCTGGCCCAGAAGGGGCTCTCGGCCGCGTCCCGCCGCGGCGGCTCCGGCGACAGCGTCCACCACGTGAGGTTCCGCAGCTGCAAGCGGACGGGCGTCAGGAGGCGCCGGCAGCTCGGGAGGGAGCGGGAACGCGGAGCGGGGCCGGGCGGCCGGTGTGGGGTTGGGGGGGGCGGGCTGCGGCTCACCCGGGTGCGCGGCGGCGGGGCGCTCAGCAGGCTGCCCCCCGCCGCCACGGCGCCCGTGGCCGCGCACAGCAGCAGGGCGAAGTGCAGGTAGTGGAGACGTGCCAGCGGCCAGGGCCGGCGGTCGGGGTCCCCGCAGTGCGGCGCCGGGTGCGCCAGCTCCAGCCCCATCCTGGCCAGCCCCAGCGCCAGCCCGGCCATGAGGCCCCAGAAAGCTCCCTGCAAAGCAAAGGTGAAAAGCGCCCTCCGTCCCCGGGGAGCCCCGCGCCGAGAGGGCGCCGCAGCCGGCGCCGGGCGCGCGCGCCCGCGGCTCGCTCCTCGCCTTGGGCAGCACCGCGCACCCGCAGCGGCGCCGGCGCAGCCTGGCCCGCGGTGGACATCGCTGCCACCGCCGCCCCCCCCGCCGCCCCGCGGCCAGGCACCTGCCTCCTCCTTCCTCCTCCTGCTCCTTCCTCCTCCTCCTCTCGCGAGGCTCCTCCGCCCTCCCCGGCATCGCCGCCCCCGGGGCTCCCCCCGAAGCCCCTACCTGCTCGTTGGCTCGGGGCCAGAAGACGGCCAGGACGAAGACGGCGGTGACAGGAGGCGCCAGGCAGCTGGTGACGGCCTGGATGTAGACGTAGAGCTGGCCGCCGCCGGAGCTCTGCAGGATGGGGATCCAGACCACGCTGAGGGCCACCAGCGCCACCGTCACCGCCCTGCGAGAGGCGGCGAAACGCTCGTCCCGCCGGCACCGCCAGGCTGCTGGCCCTGTGCGGCGGGCGTCACCCTGGCATCGAGCCTGGAAGGCATCGGCGGGAGGATGCCCAGCGGCCCGGTCCACGACGCTCCGGCCACGAGGACGCGAGGTTTATCCGTCCCCAAACGCCGGCCCCGAAGGGCACCGGCCACCCGGCAACACCACCCCCTCCTCAGCAAGGGCCCGTGGCCAAACCCCAGGGTTTTGAGCCCAATTTGCACCCGCAGGCCTTGCTAGAGGCTGAAAGGCAATCGCACGGCGGGATTAGCCTGGCCACGGGCGCCGGGGAGAAGCGGGGCCGACGGAGCGTGCCGCACGGTTGGGGCCGCGCCGGGAGCGGCTCAGCGCTGCGGTGCTCATAGCTCGGCCCGGCTTGTTTACGGCTTCGCAGCATTACCTAAATCGCCATCTGCTCGTCTCAAAAAGCAGAACTGCAGAGAGGGGGGGGGAAAATAAAAATAAAGCAGCAAACGCTCAGTCGCTCTTTGCTACCGCCTGTCCGGCACTACGGAAAGAGGAAGCAGCGCGAGTGCAGAACGCACGCCCCGACCCCAGGAGGGGCAGAAAAACCCCGCGCGGGTTTGTCTGGAAACCACAGGCAGCCCTAAAAACGTCATGGGAAAACCTTATGTGTGCCTGAGCGCCCGCCGGCCAGCCCCCGGGGCCGGGGCCAGGGCCGGCTGCGTTTGGGGTCCCGTCGGGACCGCGGCGCTCCCGCCCCCCGCCCGCCCGCGCTGCGGGGGGCCCCTCTCCCCCTCCCGCATCTCCTCCCGGCCCGGCTCGCGCTGTCTTGCCGTCGCTCTGGCACAGGGCGAGCGTAAAATACGAGCGGGGATTTCCAGTCGCAGGATACCGCCGTGACGTGGGCACAAATCCACCCGCGCCAGGGAGCCAGCAGGTCCTTCCAGCCCAGCGGGCGGCACGGGGAGCCCCGTGGTCCCGGGTTGCCCGCGGTCGGGAGCCCAGGCCGCCCCCGGAGGGCTGCTGTCCCACCACAGGAGAGACCCAGCTGCTTCGAGCAGCCTCAGAAAACCGCTGAAAACATCGTGAAAGAGCTGAACGGAGGCGCTGAATCACACGCCGGGCAGCTTCTCGCCAAGCACGAGCTGGATGGAGAGTAACCAGCGGATGCCAGCACCTCTCCTAGCTGCCGCGAGAGCCGGGCAGACCTGCAGCCCACACGTACAGAAAGCAGAGGCCAAGACTTGAGACATCCCGAGGCACCCGCCAGGGCACGAAGGACCCTCCTGGTTGCCCTGGGGGCCGGAGGTGCCCCAGGCGCTTCCCCCTCCAGCCCGGCTGCAGAGCTCCCGCCCGCGCCGGTGCCGCCCGGCGGAGGCGTTTGCCAGTGACCGGCTCGTGCAAATTGCCCCACGCGCTAATGAATTGCCCACGATGGATTGCAGCAGCGACTGCCGCCCCGGCAGGCAGAGGGCCTCTGCAAACACTCATTAGCTGTTCCCACTGAAGCTCTCAAGCGTTGTCATGCCCATTTTTAGGGCACCGAGCGGAGGCGTCGCTGAGGCAGGCCCCGAGACGGCACGCGGGCGTCCCCCGACGTCCCTGCCTGTCTGCCCAAAGCCCAGCGTCTCCCCGAAACCCGGCCGGTACCTGCCCACCAAGAGCAGCTCTCGCTCGCCGGCCCCCGGCCTCAGCCGCCTCCAGATGTCCATGGTGAAGAGGGTGCTGCTGCTGTTGAATATGGAGGTGAGGGACGACATGAGCGCTGCCATCATCACCGCGATCATCAGACCTCGCAGTCCTGCCGGAGGAGAGGGGCCGTCAGGGAGCGGGAAGCGCTCGCATCCTCCCCGGGACAGCGATCGGGACCCTCGGGTTGACGAGACCCGGCCGGGGATGCCGGGGCCTCCGTCCCACGGGCAACCTACCGCTGGGCATCAGCTCGACCACCAGCTTGGGGTAGGCGATGTTGGAGCAGCCCACCGCAGCGCCGCACACGCGCACGCACTCCTCGGGGTCGACGCAGGCGACAGCATCTGGGGCGACACGGAGGCAGGGCGAGCGTGCCGGCGGCCTCCCACGGCGCCAGGGAGCCGCTTCCCGACGCCCTCCCCAGTGCCCGCCACGAGGAGCGGCCGCTCCTCCAGGATATCTACCCCGATCCCGCTACCCCGTCCCTCCCTCCCTCCCTCCCCACGGCCTTGGGTCCCTGCAGCATCGCCTGGACCTCAGAGCTGCCTCTCATCCAGCCCAGCTCAGAGTGACATGCAGAGACTGGAGCTGCCCAGCGGGCACGAAAGGGCAGGAGGAGTCCTCCCCACACTGGGGGGGCTTCCAGAGCCGGGTCAGCCCCCGCCCAGGACTCGCAGCCTCAACGGGGGCCGGGGCCCGGGTTCGTGCACCCAGTCCGGGGGCAATTCCCTCCTCATGGGCACCACCCAGGCACGCTCGCTGCGACACACATGGCAGCTCTCCAGGACCGCCAACGCCCAAGCACTTAAGTGTCTCACTGGGTGCTGAGCCCTCTTTTATTGTTATGCTCATAAAATATTGAAATGGATGGCAGTTAATGTCAGGCATAAATATTAATGGCCTGGCCAGCTCTCAGATCTATATCCTCGCCCTGAGGAGTGCCAAGCCCAGCGCGGGCTCCTCTGTGCAGCTCCGTCTCCGAGAGCATCGCCGCTGTCCTCCTGCCGTCTCGGCACCGGGCTGGGCACGGCCGCGGGCAGCCCGGGGAGGGCAAGCACAGGCACAGCCTTAGGTTTGTTCTGGGGGGCTCTGAAATCCTGCAGGAAATTATTCATGAAGCCCCAGATAAGGAAAGGTTGGCAATCGCTGTCCCAGGAGCATGCCGAGAGCCGAAGCTCTTGGACCAGATGCCCGCCCAGCCCCGTATCCGTGCCCAGCAGCGTCCCGGGAAGGATGTGAGAAATGAAGCAATGTGCAATGATCTTCCTTGGGTTATGCACACCCTCTCCCTGGCAATCCCTCCTCATGGCTTCCCTCGGGGGGCTGCTGCACCCCCCGAAAGGGTTCTGCTGGGAGTCCCCCCTGTCCTCACCTCTTATGCCCCTACAGATCCTGCTGGTAACAGCCCCGGGCCCTTAGCGAAGGAGCGAGGAGCGTGGAGGTGCAGTGCAGCACACACACTGCTTAGCAATTCACAGGGAAGCTAAAAAACCAGCCTTGGATGCATCTCCCGATGGTGAAAGCCTGTGCTGGGGCTCTGGTGACTCTGTCTCCCAGCAGCTGTGAGTAAAGCTGCTGAAAGGCTCCACGCAAACACCAGGAGACCTGCAGGTGGAAGACGCTCCACAGGGCAAAGCAGCATCTGAATATTATAACCCAGATCTAGCAACGAAACAGCCACCCAAGGGCTCGGCCGTGGTGGCCCCCTGAGCACGCGGGCAGCCGAGCCCGGGGGGGAGCGGGAGGCCCAGCAAGGCTCGGCGATGTGCCCGGGAACTCAGCTCTTTGCACCCCGCCGCCTCGCTTTGTCGTTACGCCCTTCGCTAGAGATGGGAAATCAATTAGCAGCTTCGGCTTGTAATTAATTCTTCCCTCCGCAGCTCGGAGGAAGCTGCTGCTGCTCCCAGCCGCGGGGCCAGGGCCGTGTCGGCACACTGGGGGCTGAAGTCGGGCCCCCCAAGCAGCAGCCCCCCATGATTTGGCCCCCAAATTCACAGTGTAGGTCTCATCCCAGTTCACTAATGTACCAGCAAACTGCTCTCTGGGAACACCAAGAGCAGCTCTTCTCCATCCACTGACTCTCCCTGGTGATACCACCTGCATCGCTCCCTTCTCCCTGCTCCTACACTACCTTCAGCGACCATCCTTGACAGGAGACTCAACTCAAGCCCACGACTTCAATTTAAGGTGAGAAAAGCCAGAAGTGCATTATTGTAGCTTAATCATAAAAGGATATTAGCTCAAGCTGCTATCACCTATTTTTGAGAAAATTTGAGAAATTCCATTGCTGGAATTTCCCCTTTTCTGTGTGCTTCCTTCCAAATCCATGCTAGGTTTTGCGCCTCACTGAAGTGAGCACGCTGGAGCATCTGGAGGGAGATCCACGGTGCAGCACACACCCCGGCCGGGCCAGGCCTGGCCGGATGATGAAATGTAAATACAGCCGCAGGAGCAAGCGGCTTTGAAGCTGCGGGCGCCCGGTAAACACGCCGCCTGGCCCGAGGACGCTGACTCAAGCGGGGCTCTTCACGCGGCTGCGAATCCACTGAAGAGCCTGGAGCTAGACACAGCCCGTGGCCTTTTTTTTTTTTTTTTTTTTTTTTTCCCCCGCACTGGTGCAAGAATCTGACCCTGATTCTTGAAATTCTTCACTTGAACTGAGCTTTCAAGTAAAAAGCTCCACGTTTCTAGCTTGCGATCACTGACCGACAGATCCACGTTGGGTTTTTTTGCCCGTCTCCCAGTTAGGAACACAGTGTCAGAGTAAGGTCTAGTACGGTGTGAGACCGTGTCCCTGCTCCAAACCGCCCGCCGAAGCGGAGGAGCTTTTCCAAGAGCCACAGCACCCAGGAGCTGCTCGCTGGGACCCACCTTGGCTCCGAGCTCCAACATGAGCACAGGGATTTGTTATTCTTGGTGCAGGAGGGGTTAACAACGAGACACAGAGATAAACTTTCCTGGAAAATATTGACTTACCCCCCCCACACAAAGGGAGATGATGGAGCAATTTCAGGACAGAGCTGCTTTTTTTTTTTTTTCCTTACCCTACAAACCCCTCCCCACTTCCCAGCGAACCTCCTGTACCGGGAAGCTTTTTGGAGGACCTTCAGGCTGACCCCGTTCGCCCGGCCAGGCTCAGCTCGCACCCAGCCCCCGGGACGGAGCGGGAGAAGCGCCGTGTGCCCGGACGGGAAAGGGAGCCGGGTTGGGCTGGAAGCGTGTGGCCGGCGAATCGGCCTCCCGCACCGCGGGCAGAGCCGCGCGCCCCGGGTTGGCGGAAAGAGTTAATGGCCCAGCAAAGCCGGGGAATGCGTGAAGGCAGCATGTGACTCCAGGTGGGGCAGGGCGGAGTGATGATTCATTCTTTTGCTTTTCCTCTTTTCACTTCTTGCTGTTACCTGTCCCTCTCGGCACTGCACACGGGCAGGAGCCTGAAATAATCGAGTTGCCGGCCTGGGAGATGCCGAAGAGGCTGACGGAGAAGTTTGCTGCGGCGAAACCAACCAGTTGACCCAATTCTGCGGGATCAATACCTGGGGACAACTTTTGAGCTGAGAAATTCTGCTTTCCTGAGCCTTTTTATAAGAAGTTATCGTTTGTTTTCCATAGTGATTTATTCTATTTATTCTATTACTCTGTTGAAAGAGAGGAGGATGAGACCAGCGTGGATCTGATGGTAGAAGACTTACCAGGCTGGGATACCCAGGAAGAGTCTATGCGTGCCAGAGTGTGAGGGGTCATTTCCCTCCTCGTACAAACCCCCGTGCAGAGAGCAGCAGCTTTCCCTGGGTCTGCCTTGCGCGGAGCCCTTGGTTGCTGCTCGGACCTAGGAGCAAACGAGGAGCCGATTCCTCCTCTCTGGAGTAGAAGAGGTCCGGAGTCCTAGAAACACTCTGCCAAGTGAGCGGGAGAACGGAGAGACGTGTTTCTATAGCTGTTCATTGAACTCGGGAACAAAACAATCATATATTTAAAGACTAGGAAATAACTAATTTCTTATTTATTGTCTGTAGCTGGTGCTTACTTGACATACCAAGCTCCCTTTGGAGGGCATATCAGTGTCTGCAGTCACCATGGCTTTCTCCCAGGTGCAGTGTCTGGACGACAGCCACGTCAACTGGAGGTCTAGTGAGTCCAAGCCTGAGTTCTTCTATAGCGAGGAGCAACGCCTTGCCTTGGAGGCACTGGCCTCTCAGGGGCCAGATGCCTTTTATGAGGTCTTGAAGAAAGAGAACATCAGGGACTTCCTCTCCGAGCTGGAGCTAAAGAAGATCCTGGATACACTTGAGACGTATGACCCAGGTTCTGAATACATCCCACGCCATGGCAGCAGCATGGGGGACAGCGAAGATGACCACAACAGCAAAGGGGATGAGCAGGATGTGGCCCCATCCCTGGAGTACTGGCCTCAGAGATCTGATCGGTCCATCCCCCAACTGGACCTCGGCTGGCCTGAGACCGTCGCCTACCGTGGGGTCACCCGTGCCATGGTGTACATGCAGCCACCCATCGAAGGGCAGGCTCACATCAAGGAGGTGGTGAGGAAGATGATCTGCCAGGCTCAGAAGGTGAGGCGTTCGCCGGGTGCTGGGGTAGGAACTGATCTGGGCTGTTCTGCCAATGTCAGGTCCTAAAGTCTTGCTCAGTCAGGCAATATACGTCCTCTGGGAACCTCTGCCCAAGCAAAAGCATCAGGGTAAATCATTCTGCTTTCCTTGTTAATTCTGAGTAATCAATAATCTGAGACTGCTTTTTGCTGAAGAGAGGTCATTAGCCTGGTCTAATAAGCCCTGGAACCGTGTGACCTTTCCATGACTGCTACTGTAGCTGAGCTAGTCCCAGGGTCCCTACATACTTCTGAGGAAAGGAATGGGTGATCACATGGGCGATCACATCAGACTGATGTCATGGCATGAGGAGAGGGGAAGGAGAGGAGCAGATAGGAGAGGACCACGTTTATTGAAGGCCAGCTGTGGTGGGCAAAGGCCACTGGTATTTCCCAGTGACCCGGTGCTAGCTGAGAACTGGAAGAGGGGTTGGCACCTGCTGGTTTCACAGTGTTGGTTGATGGCCAGTAAGCTCTGTGTGTTTGGTTCTTGGAGAAATTCAGCCTTGGGGGAGGAACATCCCATCCCAGGACATGGTCTAGCAGTGAAACGGGGGAGAACGGCCTCTTCCCTCCCTCTGTCAGGGTTGTGGGAAGCAAGAAGAGTAAATGAGTAGGTCAGACAGCTCAGCTGAGTGGATTCCTCTCCCAGGCTTGGACACAGTCAGTGTGGCAGTCTCAGGTCAGAGCTGCTCAGCTCCAAAGGCCACCGAAACATCACTACCTGCCCCTTCTGGTGGTAGGGCAAATGCTAGCTCTCTCAGAGCTTTTGGATCCTGGTGGGAAAGACAAGAAGCCTTTATCCAGTAGCAGGTTATAGCCAGATTCTCTCCAAGATCTGGTAGCCAGAGGGCCGTGTATTTGAATGAACATGGCAGGTTCGCGAGGTGCCCACGCTGAGGCAGGAAACTTGATCTCCAAACAAGTCTGAACTGGCTGGGCACACAGGCTGGCAGGGATGGCCAAGCTTGCTCTCAGGGATGTGGGAGACGGGCCATGCTAGCTTCTAGGTGTGTGCAGGCCTGCTCTGAGGCAGGAGCCATCTTTGGGTACTGACCATCACTTCCCTTCTCTCTTGCGAACGGTGAGTTGATCCTTTCCTGTGACGTTTCCCACTCCCAAAGGCTTTGCAGCGGCCTGCTTTCACACTGCACGGAAACAGAGGGCTGATTCTTGCAAAGAACTGAGCTCACAGGATGCAGCATGTGGAAAACTTTCCCATTACTAAGAATGCCTCATCTTCAGGTCTTTCCAGCTGCCTCCAACCAGGTTTGCAGCTCCTGTCCAGCTTTGCCTACTCATTGCTTCCTGCCTGCCCCCACACAAATAGCACCTCCTGATTCATCCTTTCTACTGTCCTTCTCCTGTTCAGTGGAGCCAGGCAGCTGAGTCAGGCAGTTGCCGATGTGGGTGCCTCCACCATCTGCACCTCTGCTTGGATCATCTCCAAGCCTCCTGGATGTGCCCGTGGCCAATGCCACTGTTCTTGTCATGCGGGATCGGGCGGTGGGGGGGAATCCTTCATCAGCTCTATAACATTTAGTTGCCTTGGAGTGAATTGGCATCAGATAGAGCCTACCTGAAGAGGCATCAAGGGCAGAAAATATGTTATGGTTGTTAAAGAGGAGCTTGGAAAGCCAAGAAATATGGGTGACAGTTCTGCAACATGTCTTTGGTGATTTGAGCAAATCTTTACGTTGCCTTAGAAAATGTAGGGGAGTGACACTCTCCAGCTGGGCATATGCTTCAAGCCTGCAGTCTGGAGGGGAGTCGGGGATTAGCAGAAGTTATTAGGGTTTGAGAAATGGGGCTTCTCCAGGCCCTGAACCTCGTATCTGAGGACTACAGTTACTATAGCAGAACCCGCAATCACACAGAAGCTGAATTAAGATAACTGTTGGTGTACTCACTCCTGATTGTGAAGACTCGGATGTAGAACACGCTCCTCTACACCTTGAGATTTAAGCTGAGGCTTAAGGTCCCTGTGGCAGCCTTGGAGGTGAAACAGTTGGGCACAGAAATGGACAGGCCAGCTGACACTACATCAGTGGTGCCACAGTATGTTGATCTTGTGTCACATCCTTCCTGGCATGCCCCTTGGGCCATCCTCTGGTCAGAACTTCAGCCCAGATTTGATGAGAAGATGCCCTTCAGCAGTTCCCGTCCACTGAAAGGGCAGGAAATTCTCCCACCTGCCCAGATCTCTGTTTCTACATACTAGCAGTGCTTTTCCTAATACCCACCTATCTTTTATCCTGTGGATCATTTGGTGATGAAAAAGGGGAAAAGTGCTACTAGGCATTTCAGCCATACCATCCCAAGTTTCCCTTGATGCTTAGCCCCAACTTGGTTGTCTCCTGTGGCCAACTTGTCCTGTCACACTGGGAAATGGCAGTGCTCTTCATCTGACAGGTGTGGAAGAGCGATAGCTCTCTTGGTTTCAGTATTGTGTCAAGCAGGTTGACCCTTACTCCCAGAGATTCTGTTGAAGATGCTTGCTCTGAAATGTTCTCAGATGCCAAACAACAAATCACAACATAAAGGTTGCTATGTCACAGAGAGAAAAGCAAAGTCCGCCTGACGGAGCTTGTCTGAAGAAAGTTCAGAGCACATATGAGCACAGCTGCTGACGCTGGGTAAGCCCTCACGGCAGCTCAGAGGGGAAATGGTTTGCATGAGGAAGCCAAGAGTCAAGATTTAAGGCCTCTTTAATGACGATGATATACGTATGTGCTTGCAGGTACAAGGCTAAACGCTGCTAAGTTAAGAGCCTCCACTTTATTTTGTGAAGTGGCAAATCCAGGCAAGCTGGAGCAAAGGATGCAAACGATCCCTTCACCTTTCCAGGAAAAAAAGGGTGAGACAAGACACAGGATTCTTGCAGCCACATCCCTGCCCTCCCTGGGATCTGGTGAATCCCCATTTCTCCACACATAGCACAGAGGCGGTCAAAGATGAGATGTCCAGGCAGGCTTCAGGCTGGAGACTTCCTTAGGGCTGGGGCTGGGAGCACAGCAGTTCCCCAAACTTCTCTCCTTCAATTCAGACACCACAAAGCTGTGCAATCCATAGGGTTGGTAGGGAGGACCCTTTCTCCTTCACTTGGCTTTGGTTTATGGCTCTATCTGACCAGAAAGCAGAACAGACTGAAAATCACGCCCTTGGCTAAAAGAAGACACTAGTGAGTCTGATTTCTTCTCTCCCAGTCTGCATTTGAGGTTCCAGGTTGAGATTGTGGTGATATAATTAAACTTAGCAACTTCCAGCAAAGGTTATGAGGCCCTATTAATTACTGTTTACAAAACCTCTGGCCATTTGTGGACAAAAGGGTCAACAAGAGAGAGCAATTATTAATGTTACTTGTCCCACTTCTCCTCAACACGCCTCCCCTAATTGCGCGTTGGTGCCTGCCTAATTCATTAAATGCCCACGTGGTGTGCCCCAAAAGTTATCATCTGATGAGTCAGAGTGACTTAATAAGGAGTTGCAATTTCCTCTATAAAACATGATCCTGCAGTTTACGCACTCGTCACAGCAGTTCAGGAGGATCCCAGCATCATTTGCTCAGCGCTGGAGAGGAAGTAACTCTCTCTGCTCATCGGGGTCTCGGCATCTCTCGCATCCCTGCACTGCGGCCTGCTCTGCTCGCACCGCTGATCCTCAGTGCTTTGCACATCCGCTATGTCCAACAGATCTCAAGAGCTCCTGGGACTTTGAAGAGAGAACTGTCACCCATTAGGCAGCTAGGATCATCGGGCTGTAAATTTGGGGCCTGTCTTCTCCACAGCAGCACTCTTTGGCCAAAGGCAAAGACCCGCGATGAGGGATGGGCAGGATTCCTGGGATGATGCTGTTGCAAGTTGCGTTGGGAACAGGTCTGACTCTCCTGCTGCCTGGGATCTCATGCCATCATTTTCCCAAGTACAAAGCAAGCATGTGGGGCACTGAGCTCCACTCTCCTAGAAGTAATGGGGGACAAAGTCTGCCAAGCTTGCTCCTGAGGGCAGGGATGCCAGGTCTTTGCTCCAGACACTCCTGTTCCCTGGGACGGGAAGTAAATAGCACAGAGGATTGCATTTCTCCAAAGCACACAGACCTCCATTCTTTGCAGATTAAATCCTGCACCTGAGTTTTGGCCTTGATTCAACTGATTTCAGCCAGGGTTCAAGGAGGGACTACCCAGGAGCAGAGTTTGCCCTTGTGGACACTGGACTGTCTCACAGGGTCAGGAGCACTACCAGGGATGTCCTCGGTCTCGCAGCCCATTTGGCGCTAGGGCAGTGTGCTGGCACGCTCCTTGGAGATCTCAGTGACAAACAGCCCATCCTGCAGGCCAGACGCAGTGGGGAGAGAAGCAAAGTCCTGCCGAACAGGAGGGCTAGAATTCCCTCTCCTTAAGTGTTGTATGGAATTAGAGGGGGTCATTTCACATTTATTTTTTCTTCAAAGCATTTGCCCCAGTGGGAACTCCCGTACAGTGTCGTTGCTTCGCCCACAGAGCGTTCCTTTCATTAAAAGCCTCACAACTAATGCCCAGCTATGCGGCTGATGACTCTTACCACCCCCATTTTATAAATCCTCAGTTTCCGTTTGGAGAGAATGGGGCATGCAGATTAAGTGCCATGGCCACAGCCACTGAGCGCATCAGTGTCAGAGACAGGAGCAAAATGCCTGCCACCAACCTGTCCTGCTCCAGTAGTTCAATCCAGGGAGACAAAACATCCTGGGTCCCAGTTCAGAGGTTCTTTAACCAAGATTTACAGCAGACAGAGAAGTTTCTCCTAAATTACCTGCTGTAAATGAAAAAGGGAACCAAGCCCTGAGTTCTAAAAGTCACTTTGAACCTGTCTCTCTTCACATCTTCAGTGAGATGACTGCGGGCTTTGCTGGCCCGCAGACCAGTATGAGCCCAATGCAACAAGGGCATCTATTTTTCTGCCTCAGTTTCCCTGTCAGTAAGGAGAGAACATGCAAAATGCACAGCTAGGTTCATTAGGGCGTAAGAATTTGTCCTTTCACTGTAAAAATTGCTGGAAAGTTTTCAAGTGACGATGAATGCAAATCCAGCTAAAAGCTGTCTAGAAGATGCCACTTTTTTAAACCTGCTTTTCAAGAAAAGAGCTGCGAATGACCTCCAGCCACGAATCTGCCTCAGCTGGTGGGGTGCAGAGCCAGGGGCTGAACCAAGCTCAGGGCGGTCTCCAGGGAGGCGACAGGACACAGTTCCACCCTCACCCATTAGCACTAAAGGCAAAACACCACCAAGGGCAGTGAAGGAGCTTCAGCGAAACGGGTCCTGCACATCCAGACGTGGAACCGGCAACCAAACCATGCAGCAAGCCCAGGGGCTGCTTGTCTTGCCTGGCTTTGCTCAGCCTGACCTTGTGACAAGGAGCCTCTCACCCCGACCTAGAGCATCTGCAAAGTGCAACGTATCACAAGGTGAAGCCTGGCCGAGCCGTAACGGCTCAGCCAGGCTTCGTCCTCGGCGCCAGGAGCTGCTCAACGCAGAGAGCAGCAGCCTCGCTCTCTTGCTCAGCGTGGGCAGAGCTCCTGGTGGAAGAGGCTTCAAGCATCCTTGAGCAGCATCAAACGTGTCCCTCTCACCCAGCTCACCTCTCACGCACCTGGCAGCCACAGAAAGAGGTGAGATGAGCTGGCCAGGGTGAGCGGGTTCGAGGCAGCCTCGGAGGCAGCGCAGGCTGGGGAGGAGCAGCACAGACTCGCGTCGCAGTCTGACTCCTCACCCCTTCGCCTTCAGAAAGGAAGGGAACAGCCAGCAGTGTCATAACACACAGTGCTCTTAATAATTAGAGCTTGCCACCTCCCTCCCAGGGCTCCTATGGCACAAAACTAATTAAAAGGCGGCTCAGTGCTTTGAGATTCCTGGACCAGACGAGCCTGAGTGTGCAAGCGCCAGGCATCTGATCCCATCGCTCCTGCGAGAGGAGTCTGAGAGGTCTCCCTGCATCATCCCCTGCAGAGAGGGCTAAGCAGGGGCGAAGGGCCAAGAACCCCACAGATGCAAAGCAAAGGCTCCCCTCGCCCTGGCCACTGCAGCACCTTTCTGGAATTGCTGCAGAGATGGAGACACCAAAGGGTTTCCAAGCCCTGGCCACAACACTGAAGTGCCCCCAGCACTGTGACGACAAGCCGCTTCGCAGCTCGGAGACCTGCGTGGCTGCAACAGGGCTGAATGCGGGGAAGGCAGACACAACGGTGGGTGTCTGCGCTGTCCTACTCCTGCCCTGGGATTGCACCGAGATGCTCACCGCTCTCCCCAGCACACAGGTCTTGCGGGAGGGATTTGCGCTGGAGCCCCCTCCGCGCCTGCCACAGGGTTTTACAGCACATTTTCCCATGCTCATCAGTGATGCCATCTCCAGGAGGGCAAAATCCACAAGGGCAGAGTCAACTTTGGTGCTTAGGCAGCCTTTCCTGGTGAAACCCCAGCATGGCTGGATGTCATGCAGATGCACCCTTGTATCAGGCGCTAGGCTCACCCTGGCCCCACCACAGCAGTGGACCTCCTATGTCTCAAAGCACTGAGAGGATGGTGACGGTGCCATTTGCCTAGCGAAGCTGGACATGTAGTGCAGGGCTCTTCTCGTCCCTGCTGGGGCCCCATGGCCCCAGCTGCCTTTGTCCTGCTGTGGCTCTGCTTGGCTTTTGCAAGCCCTTGAGGAGGAGGAGGAGGAGGAGGAGCTCCAAGGGGCATTTGTGTGGCAGAAGCAGCATCCGAAGCAGCATGGGGTGCTCCAAGCTGCAGAAGGGCCAGACAGCACAACGCGACAGAGCCAGAGAGATGTCGGCAGCCCAGCACTACCTCCCCAATGGGAGAAACGCCATCTGGTCTACAAAGCACTGCTCTAGCAGTGTAGTTAAACATGAACCAAACCACACAGCTCCTAACAGCAACGCTCCCTAAATCAACAGCGCAGATCTAAACGAATGGCTGGTTGCACTCACTGGGAACTGCAACCTGCTAGCTACCTTCAAGCAACCTTGTCAACTTGCAGGCAAGCCGGTTTTTAAAAGGTATTAAAAGTCATTTCAGCTCCTGAACGTGCCCCAGGGGTGTCTTGCAACTTTCTACCAAGCTTACAGTCACTTTTAACCCTCATTTATACTGTTTCTCTGAACAGAAGAGTGCAAGAGATCCCCAGGGAGGACAGGGATGTCTGATGGGGGGATCTGGGCCCACGCAATGTGCTCGCAGCCTGACACAGTTGTTGCAGCAAAAAGGAATGTTTTTTCTTCCGAGTTTTCCCATTATAGGAATTACGGGATAATTATATTATCTATAATAAAGGGAGGCAAAGCTTCTCAGGCAGAAACAGGATGCAGAAATTTATGGTGCTTGGTAAAGGCAATAATATTCAATTCGTCCCCAGATATCAACTTGTCAAAAATATATTCAAGAATACAAAGCTATGAAACGCCGGAAGGTTCATCAGCCAAAAGCTGGAACCCTTCCTAGCAGTTGCCCTGGTTTGGCACCTCTGCTCTCCAGGAAGCTGGGCTTCACGCCTGGGGCCTGCGTGTCCCCACAGAGGCTCAGATGTTCACAGGAGACAGGGCCTTCCAGGCCAGCCCTGGGCACTAGGACAGCAGGGTGCTACGGATGCGGCAGTGTGACTCATCTCAGGCTGTTTTCACAGCTAAGTGCACACTGGCCTTCAGGTCAAGGCGACAGATTTTACTGTGAGATCAAAGGAACTTGTTGGTGTGGCAGGTTTTGTCATCTGAGGCAGAAATGCAGCGTTGCAGACCAGCTTCCCCCCTGAGAGGTGCAAGCCTCACCTTCAACGTTTTAGGAAGTGCTGATGAGGTCTGAAGGAAGAGTCTCACAGTGCTGAAGCTAAAAAAAACGAGACCCAGCCCCAGCCTCCTAGGAAGAGAGCGCTTTGCTTCGGTTATGCGCAGACAGGGGTGATATGCTATCTGAACTCTTCTCCCTTCTGCAGGTCATTGCAGTGGTCATGGACATGTTCACTGACGTCGACATCTTCAAGGACCTTCTGGAAGCAGGCTTCAAGAGGAAAGTGGGAGTCTACATCATTGTAGATGAGACCAATGTGAAGCACTTCCTTCAGATGTGCGAGCGTGCCCAGATGCACACCGGCCACTTGAAGGTAAGGCTGGCGCGAAAGGTTCAGGGTCAGGTACTCTCCTCTAACGCAGAGAGACAAGCAGAGGTACCAGGTGTGATCTCCTGCCGTCTTACATGGATCACAGCCCCCAAACTTTAGGTCCTCCAGCTCTCTCTGCAAATCACTCATACATCCGCATTAGCTCTCAGAGGTTGATACGGACTCACAGAAGACGGTCAAGGGCGAAAGGGCCCACAGTGACCAAACACAGAATATTCACACCACGCACTGGGGCTCTCTGCTCAGCCTCGTCGTGGTAGCCCAAGCCCTGCTGCCCATTCGCTCCCTGCCAGAGGAAGGGAGCCAAGGCCAACACCTCTCCAGTCTGGGCCTCGCGTCACCTCTTCTGGTTTCAGGTGCCAGTGGGCAAAGCATTGCTTCTCCCAGTCTGTGCTGAGCATTTAGCACCGGGGAGCTCTGACAGAGCTCCACGTGCTGCTGCAAAACCACGGAAATCCCGACAAACTGGCAGCCAGGACCAAAACAGCCTCTCAGGCACTGGGGGGTTGGTGGCAGCTTGCTCTGTGGGTTGCCTGTTCTTTAAAGTGCTAATTGCTTACTTCGAGGGAGGCTGGAAGGGGCCAGGGGCCCAGCACCAGCCTCTCCCGGAGGGAATGGATAGCTGAGAGAGATGGGGCAGCAATCGGAGATTAGAGACCTAAGCAAGGAATCAAAGAGGAGGGAAGATGCCCCGATGGAGGCAGCTGAAGACCATCACATCAAGGGGAGCTTTTGGCTCTACCGTTAAGAGTCAGAGCTGCAGCGGACGGCTGGGAGCAGCCCGGCTCTCGCAGGACAGCTACTGGCTCTTCTCCACCACCAGGCCCCGTGAGGAAGCTCAAGAAACTTGGTCTGGGCAAATCACTGCCCCTGCTCAAGCCTCCTTTGCTGGAAGACAAGGAGGAATTTGTTCCCACCTCCTTCGGAAAGCCCTGCAGGAGCTACGGGTGGCACGGCCAGGAGGCCGGCGGGAGCCTCCCCGCCAGCGCGGCGGCAGCAGCAGTGCCCGAGCCACCCTTGCCAGCTGCACCGCGCGGATCTGCCGGCACACGCCGCATTTACCCGCGCCCGGGGCGCCCGCGGCAGCACGTGACTGTGCTCTGGTGCACGAATCCTGTTTTGAAGCAGGAAAGAGAAAACAGAGCCCGGGAACGCCCAGCAACGGCGCTGGCTGAGCAGGGCCACAGCGCCAGGAAAGCTTCCTAGCACCAGAAAGAGAAGCAGATGTTTGTGCCTGGCCATGAGGCCAAGCAACCGGTCGTGACACTTGTTTGCTCTGACCGGTGGCTTTCTGCTTGGCTTTGTGCAGCAGCACCAAGCACCCTGGGACTGGGCGCCTGGCCGGGGCCAGCTGGGTGCCCCCGCAGCAGAGGTGACAAGCGGGTTCAAGCTCCTGCTCTGCATCGGAGTCGTGCCCGTGAGCCTCCCCTCCGCAGCGCACCGGCCGCCCCCCGCAGCCGTCCACCTCCCGGGCGGATGCAAGAAGCAGGCAGAGAAGGGCAGGCCCCCGGGACGGCCGCCGGCACCATGCGATCGAGAGGGTCCCCGCAGAGCTGGGAGGCGGAAACCTCTCCCGGGGGAGCCGGCGCTTCCGCTCGGCTCCTCCGACTCCAGGCGGAGAGGGGAGCATCCCCGCCGGGCCGCCTCCGCTCCGGAGAGCCTGCCCCGAATCCCTCCTCCCCTCCCACCGCTGCGGCCGCCCCGGCCGTCCCGCGCGCCAAGCGAGGAGGGGACGCAAGAGGCGCGTGCCAAAAACGCTTCTCTCCCAGCCCAGCTCCGTGCGTGCGCCACGCCAGGGAGCTCCGCAACGAGCTGGCAGCGAAGCCCCCGGCAGAGCTTTGCCTCCGCTCTGTGCGTGCCGGGATCACGAAGGAATAACCCGGTGCTGTGCCCGTGGGAAGGCAGAGGGAGATGACGGGGAAGAAGAGCAGGAGAAGGGAATCAACGCCCTGCTAGGAGCAGCAGCCAGCGCAGGGAGGCACAGCCGGCGAGGCCCGCTCCTGGCCTGTGCTCGTCCCAGCAGCAAGACAGAGTCCCGGCTCTCAGCTGGGCGTAACGCTCCTATCGCAGGCTCAGGGCGCGAACGGCCGAGGAATCCAGCAGTTTCACTTTTAGGCCCGCAGACACCTCTCCCTCCTGGCTGTACTTTACCCGCTGCCTCCAAGTCCCTCTGCCTCTGCTGTTGCTTGGCAAAGATAATGTTTCTTCCCCTGATGTCACCCAGCCATGCGGCGCTGGCTGCCAAATGGCTCACGGGAAGGTCCGTGTCCGGACAAGCTCTCCAAATTTGCTTACGGTGAGGCAAACATCAGACTGAGCTGGAACACGTACAAGCTACGTAATTGCAACGCTAACAGGAGAACTGGACTTTGCCGGGCCATGATGCAGCGCGGGCTCTCGGGGCCGAGCACACAGAGAGGGGAGCGGGCTCGCGGAGGAGCACGGCTCCCTTCTGCCCGAGACACCAGCTAGCCGAGGTTGGCGTCTTCATCCAACCACACAGTCTCCAGGCTCTCTTTAATTGCTGCTCGCAACAATTAAAACAGATATAGCCAAGCTTGTGTGCACATCCAAACTCCCCCACGAGTCTGGTATTTTCCAGACTGCTTCTGCTTCAGGACCAGAAAAGCCAGAGCTGATGCACGCCAGTGTTTTAATGGATGAGGAGCCTGATGGCAGGACCGGAAAAGCAGGAGAGCGTTTGCACAGCTCGGCAAATGTCTCCAAGTTGTGATCTGCCGCATATTGCTCGTCACAGCCAATTGCCGGAGTGGTATTCAGTGGGGCAGGAGACTGTGAAGAAACAAGGGCAGTGTCTGGGAGCTGCTTCGTAAGCCAGGAGATGCTAATGAAACATATATCGTTATCTTGGTGTCTAACAGGCAGGTCTTATGTGCTTTGCAATTAACACGCCAGCTTGGGCAACACGGGTGATTCGTTAAGCAAGGGCGAGTGTTTGGAGAGTGATTCACTCGCTCCCGCAGGGCAGCTCCTGAGCTCGGCGAGCAGGCAGCGGCCGGGGCGCACGCTGGCTCTCCGCTTCTCTTCGGAGAGGTTAAACAAACAGATCTGACTTAACAGAGGTGATACTCCAGGAGCGAGGAGGAAGAGGAAGGCAAGAGGCACCTCGCTTCTGGGTGTCACCTGAGAACATCTTCTGCCGCTCTGTGCATTTGTGAAAAGGTTTGGCTCAGACCGGGCAGGCAGATTAATGCGCTGCGAAGAGGCGTTTGGCGAGCAGGGGACGCAGAGCCTCCTCCAAGTGATGGGCAGAGGTCTGAGCCTGGCTTATTTTCCTGGGCACAGCACTGTCAACGGCTTGGTTTAGCCAGCAGCAGGCCCACGGGCTGCCCCGGCGGCAAGAGCCGTTGCTGAGCTGCTCTCGCGGCAGCTTTAGTGGGAAACGCAGCACGGGGAGGGGAATCCGCCCCGCCACCCAAACCAGGATGTCCTGGGCTGTGCCCTAGCGTACACAGATCCTCCCTACCCTTTTCCACTACACGCAAGCATTAGCTGCTGCTCTCACGCCAGAGCTGTATGAAGACGAGCAGCTTTCGCACCCACCGTAGTGCTTGCACCCCAGGGCTTGCTCAGCGTTGGTCTCGCCCCAGCAGCACGACAGACAGAAAGGACAAAGCTGGAAAATCAAATGCAAGCTGCACACATCACATCAATCTGCTGAAGGACCGAAGCTGGACTTCTCCACCCAGTGTACAAGGCTTCCTGGGAAAGCCGGCCAGGAAAACCTTTGCATCACACGAACACCAGCTTTTGCTCCCTGTCCCTTCTACCAAGTATAGTGGGTCAAGAGGCTGCAGTCCAACGAGCTCCCTGAGCAATAGCTCCCACGGGATCACATCCCACAGAGGAGAAGAAGAGACAAGACCCCAGGAAAGCAGATGACGAAGGGATGAAGTGAGGAAGATTTTCGGGGAGAGGGTAGAAAAAGTATTTTAAGTCCCCTTTTAAGCTTAAAGAAAAAAAAGAAAAGGATGCCATGACCTAGTGACCAGATTCAGCAGTGGCACTAAGATTTACTAATAGGCCAGCAGAAATAGGAGGAACGAAGGTGCTTTCATAAGAAAATATTCTCTCTCCACCCCAGGAGAACATTCACTCATTTACTGTGAAAGATACAATTTGCACAGATGTAAAAATGTGTTTGCGTCCTGCATTTTGGAGGAAAAACATGGAAGTATGAGAAAAGCTGAGAACTACATGGCTGTTTTTGCAGAGCTGGGGCACCCCTTCGCCTGCCTGCAGGAGCACGTTGGACCGTGGGGACGTGCCTCCCTCCTGGGACAGCCCCAGTGGGTCACGGGCTGCCCACGGCGGGGACGACAGCTCTGACTGGCAGAGCGGCTGGGCTCCCTGGCCAGTGGAAACCCTGCTCCCAGACTGCCTGCCTAGGGTCGCACTGAAGCATGGTGCGTGTCCCTTTTGGCCCTTGTCCTCAGGTTTCATCTCCCAAGGGTGAAAAGATGTTGCATCGCTTTTCCCTCCACCCAGCAGTGGAGAAACACACTCACACTGAGGAGCAAAGCAGATCTAAGTGGATAGCTGGGCTAAGAGAAGGCAGCTCACCACCATCAGGCTTGCGTGTGCTGTCCTGAGGTCAGCATCTTCACAGGAAAGCACTTGTAGATCTGCCAATGGAGAGAAGGTGAGAAATCACCACTCTCATGGGAGTATTTGCATAGATCTTTAGAGATGGAAAATGTTTGGCGTTGTTATTGCAAGCTGACTATCCACAACACTGAGTTCAAGAGGTGGAAAACACTGCTCCGCATATGGGGAAACAGGAAATTCTTTAAGCCAAGTCCCTGAGTTGCTGTGTGGCCTTGGGCAAGTTATTTTATCTTCCCATCTCTGAGGCCTCCGCAGAGCAGGCTGTGAGGAATGTTTCCCGTTTCGGAGGGGTTGTGAAATTATCCTCTGGAGTGTCAACGCAGGGGACCGAACGCTGCTTTGGAAAACGGCACTTCAAGTATTTTATTTAGGCCAGGAGCCAAAGTCGGCTCCAAACCGAGTGAAAACATGGAAGCGCCATTCAGTGCAGTGCCACAAAGGGCCTTCAGCTGGATTTCTGTTCAGAGAAGCCTGGCGGTGGGAAGGAATGGTCGAGAGGGCACAGCCAAGGCCAGCTGAGGGTCTACCAGCATCTGGCCACTAGCTCCCCTCCCCTGTCCCAAGCTCCCTCCCACTCATTGCGTTGGCTTTGCTTTGCAGAACCTCAGAGTTCGAAGCACCGGGGGAACCGAATTTTATACTCGCTCAGCCACGAAGTTCAAAGGGGCCTTGGCCCAGAAGTTCATGTTCGTGGATGGTGACCGGGCCATGTGCGGATCCTACAGGTAATCACCAGGGTCTCCTCTTGCCTGCCCCAAGGAAGTCATAGTGTTCCCTAAAGACTGGGCCTGCTGGAGGGGGAACCTTGCTTGGCTGCAGGGGAACGCATGGAAATGGCAGGAGAAGGGTTTTGATCCCTGTGAAAGTGCACGGTCAAAGTGAACGAACAGAGCCTGCCCAATACGGGCACTGTCATGGCCATATTCTGATTTGGAATTAGACCCAAGGGGCTCAGCACTACCCCACTGGCAGGACTACGATACCTCTCCTAGGAGGAGGCCAGAACGAGACACACAAAGTGCTTCTGCAAGTGGACGTGGTGACAGCACTCTGAGCCAAGCACAGGAAGGACAAAACCAAGCTGCAGCCAGTGCTAGCTCTAACGTTGGCCTTCGTTTTTGCAAATCAACACTGGGTACCCAAATTTTTCAGATTTATCCAAATGAAAACTTGCTTTGGTAGAAATAGATCTGTCCCAGTGAAACTTTTCCATCTCTAAAAGACAAGTTCCATAAAGGTGAAAGTGAAACTGTTTTCCACTTTCTGGCCACAATAATAACACAAAGGTTACAAATCTGTTTACAAACCACTTTTCCTTTCTGTTGGTTACTTAAAGAAAGTGGCCAACACTGAAACGAAAAGCTAACTGACCCACAAAAGA
The DNA here is from genome assembly GCF_028389875.1 of Rhea pennata. Lineage (NCBI taxonomy): Eukaryota > Metazoa > Chordata > Aves > Rheiformes > Rheidae > Rhea > Rhea pennata. The sequence goes on along the minus strand of NC_084677.1, from coordinate 16,904,662 downwards.
TATCTTTCACTTTTATTTCAAGCTCAAGTGCTCTCAAGACTCCAACTTTTCATTCCAATTTGGGATGAGAGCTTTCTTTGTTAAAATCTCCAAATTATGGCTTCTTATAGCAAAACCATCTCCTTCCTAGTACTGTTAAATTCCCTGATGAAGGCCAGGGTTGGAGAGGGCTATATTTACCAGCAAGCACTCAATTTCCAACGCTTTTCCATTGCAGCTTCACCTGGTCCGCTGCAAGGACAGACAGGAATGTCATTACGGTTCTTTCGGGCCAAGTGGTGGAGGCATTTGACAAGCAGTTCCAAGAACTGTATCTCATGTCCAAGGGGCTGAGTCTCAAGTCTATCCCCATGGGCGAGGAGCCAGAGCCTGAGCCTGTAACACTGCCTTCTGTTGTGCCCGTGACCCCTGCCAATGCCGTGGTAAAGAAGCTGATTAACCCTAAGTATGCCCTGGTGAAGGCCAAGAGCGCAGACCAGATCAGCAAGACTTCTTCTGAGAATCAGGACAAAAACCAGAAGACGGACAACAAAGGCAAGGCCCTTCCTGAGGGCCAGGCAGGAGAAAAGCATGGTGACACAGCAGATCTCTCTCTACTTATCCACCCTGGCCTCCTCAATTTGGAGAAAGCCAACATGTTCGACTATCTGCCCACCTGGGTCGAGCCTGACCCAGAGCCTGGGAGCGAAGTCTTGGGCTACATCAATATTATTGACCCCAACATAAAGAACGTGAAGCTCTCTCAGATGAACCGCATCAAAGTCTGTGATGTCTCCCAAGCCAGTGCTCAGCACAGGCAGATGCTGAAGAACAGAGAGTTGGAAATCAAGAAAAGCTCAGAACAAGAGCCATCTCCAGTGTCCCCATGCCAAAGACAGAGCTCTCAGACTCCTGCAGAAGTTTCTACGCCGCCTGTTGCCAGCCCCATTGAGAGCACCAGCTGGAAAACAAAGAAAGTAGGAACTTTTGCAGCTTTGCCTTTGAGCCACCATTTGAAGCAGCCTGATGAAACACACAAGGAAATCAAGCCCCCAGTTCCAAAGCCAAGAACCATCCCAGTAGGAAGCCCCGTGACCAAAGCCAGCACTCCCTACAACAACAACACTGGCCTGGAAGGTGACACACAGCAGCCACAGCCACAACCAGCCAAGCAAGCAAATGTTAAAGAAGAACCAAACAACAATCCCAGCAGAGCTTCAACAGAGACCAGCCACCACGAGCCAGACCAGCCCACAGCAGGACCACAGAAGGACAGAGGGCCTGTCTGTACGCACAATGGTCTGGCTGAAGAGGAGGAGGAGGAGGAGGAGTATATAACTCTCAGCGACCAGGAGAGCTGCTCCAGCAGCTCTGCTGATCACAGCTACCGCCGCTCCAATGCCTCCTCCATCTCAGATGAGTATTTTGAGGTGAGAGATCGCTACGGGCCGCTCCGGAGAACTAACTCCGATGTCACCCCCAATGGGGAGATCCTGCCAATACAGAGAAAACTGAGCGATCCTCACATCAGCAGGGGCACCTTCCTCAGTCCGCTGGGGAACCTGCCGTCACTGACGCACATGAGGGCAGAGGATGTGGCAAAGAGGAGGAGCAACGCCGTGGAGATTAGGTGCGTGCTGCCCCGCACCGTCCTCGATGGCAACGGCTCCTACCCTGGCAGTGCTGCACAGGTAGGCTTGTTTGTTATAACCTCCTTTGCTGTGTTTCTCCACTCTGCAAGCCAGCAGCACGCTGCTGCTTCTGCTGTAAAACACCTCTGCAACCCAGGAGGTAACCAGGCCAACTCAGCAGAGGCCAGGCTTACAGTGTCGTTGCTAGCTTTGCTCTCTTGTCCCAGATGCCATGCTCAGACACGCGCGCAGGAGAATACCTTACTCTTTCAATGCCTCACATGCAATAATTGCAGGAGCCACCCAAGAGGTGCTCTTGGTCAGAAAGATGGTGGCCACACCACAGCTCTTCAGGTGTCTGGGAGTGCCAAAGGAAGGCTGTTCAAAAGAAGGTCTTTTCTAGAATTAGAGACTTTACTGCATGGCCTCTGGGAAGCAGGGGAGGGTTGTGCCCTAAGCCACTCACTCACCAGGCTCTATCCGATAGCCCATTGGCAGCAAGCGTTAGGGCAATGGCGTCACACCTGGGTGGGGGATAGACGGTGCGTGCAGGCATGTTCTTATGCAGGCTTGTTTTCTAACTCGTTATAAAGGTGATTAGCATCAAAGTAAAACACTTGGACACATAATTACGTAGAGCAACGCAGCAGAGAAACAGGGATGGCAGCATCTGCCAGAGAACGCCGCAGTCAGCAGCTTTCCGGGCAGCTCATGAGCCGTGCCAGACCTAATCACTCTGCACAGCCATGGGAGTGGGCCAGCTGGCTGCCGTCAGCTGGATTTGGGGTGGAGGTATCGCTCCATGCAGGCATGGGTAAGAGAGGGACAATCTCCCACTTCTAAGCCCTGGAGATCCTTGCACCACTCCCAAGGACTCTGCATTTTGGTTTCTGAAAGCTCCCCACCCATTCCTTCCAGGGCATCCAAACACCCAGGGCCAAAGCAGGAGGCAGAAGCTGACATCGGCAAAGCCACCTGAGGTTACCCCAGCCAAGCAGCTGGCTCCCACCTAATCTATGTTTACAAGGAATTAAATTTATTAGTCCAGAGTCCACTCGCCCTTTACCTCCCCAGCCAGCAACATGGAGGTAAGAGCCAGCTCATCAAAAAGATCTCCTTGCACCCTGCAGAGCCGTGCAGAGCAAGGTGCACCAAGCCTTTTGATGTGCTGATCTCAAGGAGCTTGTGACCCAGCTCCCTGGGTGCCACGTTGTTCAAAGTGGCCAGGTATGTTTGTGTTCTTGCAATAACCTGTTCAGACTTTTTATGAAAGGCAGATAATTGACGTGCCATCAGAGTTAGGAAAGCAAGCTCTCAGCTCATAGAAATGCGGAGAGAATAATTTCTCCCATATGTAACAACAATAAGCCAAAGCAATCCTTGATTAATTCTATAAGAACCTTAAATCTAAATGAGTTACGAGAACAGCAACAGTACTGGAAAGATGATCTGCAAGTGGGCCCCTGCAAGATCCTTTCCTAGGAGCTTCTGCAGCTTCACACAGTAAATAATCCCTCAGAGTCAGCCTCCTGGAGCTGAACCAGCCTCTGGAGTCCAGATTTCAATTTGCACATCACATTGGAAATTGCTATTCTCGCTCTCATTTTGGTAGTCTTTGTATCTCCCAGCATCAAACATTTTCATTTTGGGTCCTCGTTTCTTAGGCATAGCTGGGGCTCTTAGACACTGGCCCACAACATTTAGCCCAAGATGCAGGCTTAGGCTCACTCAGGATATACGATACATTTCTCATCACATTGAAAACACAAGACATTTATTACTGGAGCATTTCATTGCCTGAATATACACAACCCCATTCACACCAGGCTACGCCAGTAACAGAGGACAGCAGACCAGGCTGACGCACAGCATCCACAAGGGAAAACTCAGGGGCACTCAGGCCAAGGCCCTTCCCTCCAAGGAGGGCCAGATAAAGCTCACCACACTGTTCCCATCTCCTGCACGATCTGGCTACATCTGTACCTCCGCATCTCAGCAACTTCTGCTTAGTAACATGCAAAATACCAAACTCATCAGCTCCACTTCTGTGGCATAGGTGCCTTACCTGGGTACAGGATCCTGCTGATCATCCCTGGCATGATGATGATGAACAAGGGCAGCATTTTCAGGTAGCTGGCCAGGATGGAGCCAGCCTTTGCATGGTTCAGACTCTTTGCAGAGAGAGACCTCTGGACAATGACCTGTGGGAGAGCCAGGGAAGGAGGATGAGCAGCCCACAAAACATGCTATTTAATGTCAGCCTCATCCTTGCCAAACAGCACCCCAGACATCTCCAAGCACTGCAGCCATTTGGCACTGGCCCCAGAGATGGCTGCCTGGCAGCCCATGGGTTTCTCTCTGGATCGGGAGTAGGTTCTTGTTATTCCATTACATCATGAAGGCCCAGTGCAACTACCAGTAGAAGTCCTTGTTACACATGGACCCAACATCTCAAGGTTTCCCCTCTTGTTAGCAGGACAGCAGCTGTGGTCTTTGTTGAGAGCAAGCGAGCTGGGACAGAAAGGCAACGGGGAAACTGCTGAGCTCAGCAATGCGTGAGAGCAGTGCAGTTACTGTTACTGCAAACCTGCTCCCTGCACAGCAAGTCTTTGCGCATGGGTTAGAGCAAGGTGGCAGTCATATCCTCCCTCCAGGGGAATCAGTTCTCCACCAACATGATTTTCCCCTCTTGTCCCTTCTCTGAGTCTGTCATAGGAACCAGTTTCCTCCCCAAACAAGTACCCAGAAATGAAAGGAATGCCAGATCTTGTCTCCTCCTGTCACAGACAAATCCCTCACCTACACTGACTAAATGATTGCACCTCAAAGGTCTGTCCATCCAAGCTTTGCGCATCCATGATACAGCCAGGCCTTGGACTTTGAGACCCTCTCTTAAATAAGCAACATCCATACAAATGCTGACATTAAAACAGCTCAGACTCTCTCCAAGGGCTTAGAGAAGCACCAAGCAGGATTCAGCCCCTCCTGAGCAAGCACATGGTCATGCAGCTTGGAGGTGAATCAGGGCAAAGCCAGAGTTCAGCTTCTGCCCTGCTCCCCAGGAGCTGGAGCATGTCAGGAGCTGCAGCACCAACCACAACTCATCACGTGCCCTACATGGGGCACACAGGATCTGAAAGGGAAAGGAGCAAAATCACCCTTAGTCCCTTAGTTTTTCCTCTCCAGAAAACATCTTAGGCCTTAGCACTGGCTTTTGCTAGTCTTGTTAAATCAATGCAGCTAACCCCCCCCCTTACTCTGGTATCACCCTAAGCTAAATTGTTCTAATGCAACCTTCCTGGTCAAAGCAAGGCCTGGTGTCTCCTTTGCAGGAGCTCACAGCTGTGGATTAGAGAGGAGAGAGGCCATTGGGATATTCAGACTGGCTAGCTGAATGCGCAGAGGCAGCCCGTCTGCAGGTGCAGAGCTGGCCGCCCTGCTAGGGTCCCAACAGCAGCAGAACCAAGGCAGTTTTGTGCAGCCTGCTCTGCAGCTTCCACTGCCCTAGCTAGTCCTGCTATCAGCACCTGAGCTTGCTAGATTAAATTGCACTCAAGTACTACATGGAGTGCAATCACACCTCCAGAGTGCAGTGCAGGCACACCCAAAGAGGGTGATAAATATCTGGTGACCACAGCCACGTGTAAGGCTTTACCCAGACCAAAATTAAGATTAATGGAGCTCAGACCCAATCCAAACATCTCTCACCCCAGTAATCAGAACCAGCCCACACAGTGCTAAACTGTTGCAAGCTCACGCTTACCTCGCAGTCCCACCTTCTTCTCCCAACCCTATATCCTTTGATCTAACGTTGCTAGCCGCTTAGATCCCACAGGTTAGGTCTGGATGACTGAACACTCTCTTGGTCTGAAATGGGAAGTTAGATGATCAACACAAGCATTCAGACTGCTGCTTAAAGAAAAGGTGTTCAGATACTGCTGAATCCTTGGTTCTAGATCACCAGGAGGGACTGACTTGACTTGGGACAGCCTCAGACTGCTTGAGAAGCAGCTACTGAGGGACTGCACTGCAAAGTGAGATGCACTGCCACCACCTGTAGTTTGCCTTCAAATGCTGCTCTGTAAGGTGCAGCAACAGCACAGTGGCTTCAGCATATGTTAAACCACCTGGGCAGCTGCAGGGCACAATAACTTTACCAGCTCTCGCAACTTGCTTGAATCAAAGCCCTAAATCAGGGGGAAAGACCTTCTTCACTAGAGAAGTCACAGGAGTAACAACAGTCAGGGCTTGAGACCTTCTCTTTTGGGCTACCACCAGTCTCAGAAGAATCAGGGGCCTTCTATCCAAGTGGTAGAGGGACTTGTCCATAACAAGTAAGTCTGTGGCACAGAAGTTTGAAGGAGTGTCCATGCAGGGGAATAGAGTCTGTACAACAACAGTAATTCGTGTCCCCCCCCCCCTTTTCTGTTCTTTAACAAACAGGGGGCACACATCTACCATTACCGATCCAGGAACCCTGCAGGCAGAGAACAAGGCAAAGAAATCTCCTGTTCCCTGACACATGAGAAACCTCCTGCAGCCAGCAAATGCAGAGGGGATGGAGGCAGCCCTAAAAAGACCATTGCAACTGCAGGTAGCCAGCCATACTGGCAAAGCAAGACCTTCAGCCCCAGCAAGAATATACGGCCAAGCCACCTCTCACCAAGCAGCCCCAGAGCAACAAGCAAGCCCTTCACCTCACTCCCAGAAAGCCAGAAGACAGCAGAAGAAACAAGGACGCCCTTTGGCATCCCAGTCTCCAAACTATCCCAGTCCAAGCACCTCAAGAGCAAGGTTGCAGCAGCCCCAAGCACTTCCCCCGACTCCAAAAAGAAGCCTCCAGAGGCCACCAGTCAGAAGGACCACTAGGCATTAGTGCAGGTGGATGTCCAGGACAAAAGCTGTAGAGCGTGCCTGGATCCCAGGCAATGCCGTGTTACATGGGGCAGGGGAATATGTTTACGTTTACCTGGTCGGTACACCAGTACCACGTGGCCATGACAGACAGCCCGAAAGTCATCCCAGTCCAGGGCAGATCTCCAGAGACTGGGTCTCGGAAGAGGTGCATAGCATCTGCTCTGGGTAGGTGGCAGGTAGTGTTGGGAACAATCTTGGCTGGAACAGCTTTTAAGTAGGCCTCTTCCAGGTTTGGGTAACCACCAATCTCATCAAAAGCTAGAAGACAGCATTGGGAGAGGCTGATTAGAGCAATCAAAATCCAGTTGTCCCTGAGATCAGCTGGTAAAGAAATCAAGAACTTGCTATCCACAACTTCTGCCCCCTTCTTCCTGGCCCTGCTTCCCAAAGAGGGGGAGCTGTTTTGCAATGATATTTTATTCTAGTTATTTAAGAGACTCTTCTATTAATGTTTTGCACAGCTGGTCCCATTACATTGTGCCCTTCCTTAGGAGGATGATCCATGTTCTGGAACGAAGGCTCCTCAAGGGACCCACCTCTTTTGACTTTGTACTGTAAAAGCAAGCTGTTTATTAAAGCACCCTAGTCCCAGAGCATAGGGAACTTCTTTGGAACAAGTAAATGCAAGTTTAGGTAGCCTTTGACTTGAGATACTACAATACAAGGTGCCTTGGCTCTAGAGTCTGGCCAAACATTTTCTATCTCTATGAGCATTTACGCAACACCCCCTGCACTGCTTTGTTTTTAAGCATGCAGAACTAAGCACACACACACACACACCAAAAAAAAAAAAAAAAAAGCCCCCCATCACTGCATTTTTCCTAGGAAATGGGATCCAACCTGGGGAAAAGATCTGGCCTTAGCCTAAGCCCTTCTGATGATTGCATGCCATGAACAAGCCCTAGCAAGCGAGCCTCCAAGTCTTTACACAGCTGGCTTCAAGCTCCTCCACCCACTCCCAGCCTGCAGCGACAGGGCTGGCCTGCCGCATCCCGCCTGGCGCCAGCGGAGCAGCCGGGCACGCACAGCCCCGCGGCGGCCGGAGCCAGCCTGCCCTGGGGTCTGCCCTGGCCTCTTGCTGCCTCCCCAGTACTGCAGGAGATGGGTTGAATTCTGCTTGCAGCAACACCGGTGCCATCCCGGTGGTGTAACCGGCAGGATTTTGGAGGCAAGGCATTGCTTTCCTGCAGGAGGAATGGGAGGAATCTGCTCCGCTCCCCCCTCCCCGCGTGCCGTGGCCGCCCACGCAGCAGCTGCCGAGATAAGCGGAGCGGGTGCGTTTGCACCCCCACATCCGTAACGCGCTGCAGCCCGCTCGCACTCGAGGGGGGACGTCAGGCTCCCGGCTTCCAGCAGCATCGCCAAGGAGAAACCGCCTCGCTCGGTGGAGTCCCCAGCCTGCTCCGGCAGCGGCGGGGAGGAGGCGAGGAGCCAGACGGCGACGTGCCAAGGGGGAGCCTCCTTAGGAAGGGCTGGGCAAGCGCCGGCTCAGCCGCCGCCGAGGCTGCTGCTGCACGATGACGCGTGCTGCAGCTCACACGCCGCAGTTTCAGGGGCTGGGAGGGAGGCAGGCAGGAATCCCTTCTGCTTTACTCCTTTGTTTCCCTGCTCAGTGATACGGACTGGATTCAAAGCAATACCCTCCATGAATTACTTTCACCTCTCAGAGGTGGACTTGCACCAGACTTCAGGTCTGAATGCTGCGCTAATATTTGTCAGTGGCCCCTATCTTTACACCAGAAGCAGATCCCTAATCCGTAGGGCGTTGGAAACGGGAATCTCCATCAAGTTTCAGCCTGAGCAAACCCCCATTTCTAAGCTACCCTTCCTGCAGCATCCTCGCTCCTGTCCCCTTCATCCCAGGGAAGGCATTCTCCTGCCGATCTGCCATTTCAGCTGGTGAACCCACAAGTGGGGTTTCAAGTCCCATGGCTATCACCAGGACCCGTGGGCACCTGGCAGGAGATGCTTTCAGGGAGTTATAAAAGGGACATTATATACCCGCTTTGCGAACAGGCCCATTATATTTCAGAGAGAAGGAGCATGCGTAAACCCTTCCTGCTCTCCTGAAAGCAGAGCTGGCTTCTCACCAGCACGTGGTTTATCCAGGCACTGGCTACTCCCAAGCTTTGCATGGGCGTCGGACATCAACAAAAGCGCTCGGCAGGAGTGAATGAGTGCTGAAAGCAGGGTGCTCACCCAGGGTGCGGGCCCGCGAGCTTCCCAAGTGTGTCAGCTGGCAAGTCGCAACACCCGTATCTACTAACGCGGAAGAGCAGGACAAAAAAGCGAGGTGGCTGAGAACTCAGCCCGCAGATGCTTCGCTAAAGCCCATCAGCTCCACCAGGATTAGTGTCAGGGTGGTGAACGCCGGGGGGGAAAATAACACCGGAGGTGGCGAGGAGAAAGCCGCCGAGTGACGGCCCGCTTCGAGGGTGGGTGCGGCACGGTCGCTCTCACCCGCGACGGCAGCGGTGAGCAGAGCCACAGCCAAGGCGGCAGGATGCTCTCAGAGCATTGCAAACTGCCTGGTGATGCTCTCCTAACTGTACTTCTGGTTGGTAGCATGTCTGCAGCCTCCCGTGGTGGATGCAGCTACTGAGTTAAGTAAACTGGATCTGTTTGTAACCCCTTAGTTTACGCCCATTTGTTTTCTGACTTGCGGCTGTTCTGCACAGTTTTATACCAGAGTATTTGCACAACCCTTCTGCCCTGCCATAGGAAACGTGACCTTAGAGCTTAGCTCTGCACTACTGTGACTGCTGCGAAGGAATCTGGTTTTCCATCAGTTTGAGCAGTAGCAACCGATGCAACTGTCCAAGCACTGGCCACCAGAAGGGAACCCGGAACTATCACGGGTTAGCAAATCAGCGTTAGCAGACTCGCTGTTGCTGGGATGGGCTAAAGACTCAAACAAGGCAAGAAGGGGGAGAGTATCTCTTATTAAATTGGTTTGATAGAAAAAAGTCTCTGACAGGCCCCGAAATCTCCTGAGACCCAAGAAAAAGACTGTGTGACATTGTAGCTTTTAGTGCGTCTTTTTGACTCCCAGTATCAGCCAGTCTCCCAAACACAACCTCTCCACAAACTTTGCCACACTTAGCAGGTTTAAAAACAGTTTAGCAGTGCATTTGCTGGAAGTGATTTTCCAGGCCTCGCACGCCTGTCCTCCTACTCTTGCTCCGCGTTATTGCACAAGATTACAGGACAAAAGCCTTGGAGAACCTCATGGTTAAATAAAGCTTCAGCCCATAATCAACAATATGCAAGCAGCTCGTCTCAGGCAAAGACTATGACCATGGCTCAGACCTGTTTGGGCAGGCAACAAGCTCCTCTTCTGTCCGACTCAGTTCATTGCTTCTGCTTGGGTATTTATCATTATTTGTACTACTACAGGGAAGAGCAGGATCTTTTTTCCCCTTCTGTAACATATAAGTTTTAAGCATCTGTCCTTTCAATTTAGCCTTTGTAAATATACCTCGCTGAGGACAGGGTCCTCCCAGGAATGAGCTCTGGCTCTGCACAGGAGCGCAGACATGGGGCTGGGCTTGTTGCAAGTCTGCTTCTGTTCTTGTCTCCGTGGCAGAATTCCTGCATGATGTTAGGTCAATACTTTTCATACCCACCTGCCTAAACAGATTTCTGCGGGAGATGGTGGGAATCATCTCAGGACCATCTCTGGAAATCATGTTCTTTAGTTAAATGCCTACCTTTGAAGTTGGGGCCTAACTTTTTACCTGACTGGAAATTATGCCTCTTATTCCTCAGGGGCTAAGCACCTGGACGGTAAAACAAGAATAATGAAAATTCCCTACCCCACAAGAGTGTTATGGGACTAAATTTATTATGAGACAACAGTGAGGAGGGTTCACAAATGGCTGTTAATTAACCATGCTAAATCAAAACGGGAGGAAGACACACCAGAGAAGAAAACGCCCCTGTGCACTTCACCACTTAGTGTTCACCTGCAGGAATGACTCTTTCTGGCACTGACTGCTGCTGTGCACATTTCTGTGTGCAGGATCAAAGGCAGCTGCCTCATGCCCTGGGCAGATACTTTCTGAAAATCCTGCAGCAACGCATTAAGGGGGCCAACGACTGGGAATTATCTGGAGGAAAACTCGAAATTTTGCTTGATGTCAAACACCTGAACAGTTTCTCAGAATGTGTGAAGTAGGCAAGTGCCAGGAGCTTGGAAGTAATGAGGACAGAACCATAAGGTCACTAGATCTCAAATTAGCCCTATACAGAGGACTACTAGGAAGCTTTACAACGTCTCAGCCCACCAGCCTTGCACATAAGGGAAATACAGCTGCACAAGGAACGAGTGGACCGTTCGTGTGGTTTTTGTGGACTTAGTGATTGCTATGGGCCAAAGTCCTGCAAAACATCTTGGCCGCCAAACTGCTCAGATCAAGTCTTTTTATTTATTTCCAAGACTGCCAGAGTGGGGACAGAAGATCCCCCAGAAGGCAAATATGTGCCAATCCCAGGTCTTACCTTTTATAGCCAAAGCGATGGCTCCAATAACCATGATGAGCGTCTGCAGCGTGTCGGTGTAGATGACGGCCGCCAGCCCCCCTGCAGGGGACAGGAGCAAGGCACAGCGTCGTGAGCTCCCCCGGGTTCAGGCTCAGCTTTGTTGTAAAGCCACAGTAAAGCTAACTGTTCTCGTGGGGACATGTAGCCTGTCTGCTACTGTCCTCGTCCTAATCACCATGAGGGAGGTGGGAAAACACAGCGGGGAACAGCTCCTTGGCAAGTCTGGTGTTGGGGGGAGACAGCACCCCAAGCAGCTGGGGTGGGGAGGGAGCACCCAATATAACAGGGTGCTGTGACCGATCCCGCGTGAGGTGCGGACAGGGAGCTGAGGGAGGGCGGGTGCACGAGGGGTTGTGGTGACAGCTCACGGCAGGCTGAGCCCGTGGTTGGCATGACGAGAGTTGGAGGCAAGAGGCCAGGCCTGCAGGCACACAGCCCCCCAGTCCAGGCTCTGCACACGACTTCTGCTCTCCTCTTACCCACTCAGGACTTTTCTCTACCAAAAGTTCTGGAAGGACCAAAACCAGACCTCGGTAGGAAGCTGACCTTCTAGTATGTCACTGATTTCTCCTCAAATCTGTATGGCAGATCCTCTAGTGCTCTGCCCTGCTCCAAGATAACCCAGGACACGGACGTCCTCAGATCTCTTCAGATACTCCAAACAGACCACATTGCCAGGATGCTGGTCCCATATTCATCCGACCTCTCCTTGACACCGTACCGTGCCTTCCCCTTCTGCATGCCCCGCAGCTCTCCCTCACAACCCAATATTATCATCTTCCCAGCACTTAATGCTTTGCAGGGCCCCCTTCAGCCGTTCAGTCAACGGCATCTCCTCCTTTCCAGACCAAGCTTTCCTTCAGCACTTGTTGCAAATCCAGGATTGCTTATCTAGTCAGAAGGGCATTACTCAGCGTATGAACAAAAGCATATAAGTAGCAGAGCTAGAGAAAATGGGTCAAAACTGGAACCAATTTCAATTCAAATCATTGATTCACAGCCAGGTACTTCAGGGCTGCACTGTCCTGGCAATGCCTGGGATTTGGAAGGATGTTCTCAAGATTAGGGTGACGCAGTGATCACACCCTTTTTGCCTCAGCTCAGGCTAAAATACTCTGCTTCACAACAAGCCTTGTGGGCAGGAAAAAGCCAAGATGGGATTTGTTCAAAACCAAAGTCTTGCAAAATCTGCCACGTTTCAGATGTACTGAAGCTGTTCTGCATTTTGCTAGCTGGGGCAAGATACCAAAGAAAATTTACTGCAGGGCGTCTCCACTAGAGTTACCAGGGAAAGGAGCATCCTAGCCAAACAACAGCTTAAAGGCCTGGCAAAGATGTACAATTGCATGGTCTGAGTATGGGACTGCGAGTTTAGCACTCAGCTCCTAATTTCAGCTCCAAACTCTCATTAATTGTGAATTACGAAGGAAATGTATTGACTGAATCTGCACCAAAATACATATATATATGTATGTATATATATGTGTATATACATGTATATATATACACACACACACATATATACATATATGTGTATATGTACATATATGTGTGTGTGTATATATATATACACATATACATATGTATGTATATATATGTATGTGTGTATATATATATATATACACGCTAAAGGGAATAAAGGGACGCATGTGCAGGAAATACTTCTAAAAGCTCTGCAGACGGACAGCAAGTTGTATTATGGGCAGGACAAGTGGGAGGAAAATGAGTTAGGTAAAGGCCTTTGAGATTTTAGATTCCATGGTAATGGTCATGTAATAGGAGAAGCCCTGATTACAGCTCTTACAAATAGGTACACATTTAACTACATGAGGGAGGAGGAGCGACTTATTACGGATGAAAAGCCTAAACTAATAAACACAGAGGGGAGTTGAGGAATCTACGCATTGCCCTAGCTGACACTCAGGAAGTGTCACACAAATGCTAGTTGGTAGGACAGCAAATATGAACCCCATTATCTGAGATAAAAGCAGTAAAAATCCCCAGAGACCTCCCAGAAAGGGGGGGGGGGGAGAAGAAGAAAGAAAAAGAAGCATAAGTGGTACAGCAGTGGAACAAGAGTAAGGCCAGCAAATATCAAGCAGCCTACCCGCAATCGTGTAGAGCGCTGTGACCGCCAGCATCAGGACGGTGGACAGGTAAAGGTCCCAGCCCAGACAGACTTGCACGAACAGCGCCCCGGAGTACAGATCGGTCTGTGCAAAGGAAGAAACACAGTGCTGCAGTAGGTGACATCCACTGGCTAGACAACACCAAAAAGCTGCTGCAGAAAGACACAACAGGGAAACAACCAAAACCCTGGGTACAGCAAGCGCATGTCACTGCACATGCCAGGCGCAGAGCCAGTGCTGGGAGCACTGGTCCCACGCGCTGACCACATCAGTGCTGCAGACGGGGACCCCGGCCACATTCCTGCAGCCCCCCAGGAGGAGCAGAGCAGGCAGCTCTTGTGGTCGTTTTGCATCCGAGCCCACTTGGATGCAGACAGTGGGACGCAAAGGCCACGAAGCTCATTTTCCAGCTCCTGTTAGGGGCATCGGTGCTGCCACAGCCTCTTAGAAAAGGAAGAAGCTAATGGTACTCAGTCCCTCGCAGGATGAGATCCCTAACTGACCTGTCTCCTTGCTGACCCAAGTACCTCAAGTTCCCTCTGGCAGTGGCCTGTTCCCCAGGTGGCATCTGGACAGTGCTTTTTGCAGAGCCCAGGAGATCTGGCGCTCGGAGCCAACCGAAGGGGCCACGCTCTCCCCAGGAACCCAGCCTCATGAGGAGCCCCCAAGCCTCCCACCCCATCCTCGCCAGCCCCACACGCCCGCCCGTGCCATTTTTATGCCCTGCTGGCGCCCCAGCGGGCAGACGCGACGGGTGCAGTAGTGCGGATGGGAGCAGCTGGTATTTCATGTTCTGCCTGATGGGATTTGTTCTCCTGGCACCCACGCTGCCTTGGAGAAGGCTGCCAAGGCCAAACTCCCACTCCCTTGCCCGCCGCCAGCAACAGCTGAGCCATTTGGAGCTTCAGCCTGGTCAGGAGGAGGCAGAGGGGATCTCCTCTCAGGCACAGGGACTTTTCTCTCCGCTTGTTGGTGCCTGCATGTCCTCGGTTATTGGCAGGGGATCCCTGCGCCACGTAGCTCAGGTCCTCTTAGCAGCGCAGAGCTCAGTGCTGCCAGGGCAGAGCAAACTGGCCGCCCAGGGCTTGCCGTGCTCCTGGGAACCCTTCTGCAGCTGCCACAGAGCCCTTGCTAGCGGGGCTTCACTGTGTCTGCCCTGCACTCAGCAGGGCACACAGGCAGCCCCAGGACTGACTGCAAAAGCCTTTGCCCAAACCACCTTTTTGCTGAGCATCTCTGGGAGAATATTTCCTCCAGATGGGGAAACTCAGGCACAGACGAGCGACAGAAGTTGATTTTGGCCAAGAAAGAGCAGCAGCAGGCAGGAACTAAACCCAAAGACCTTGGATCCTGGACCCCAGCACAGACCCGTGTAAGTACATCCTCCAACACGAGCAGCAGGTGCTGCTACGGAGCTCGAGTGAGGCTCATGTTCCCACGCTTTTCCTGACTTTCACAGCTCCCCTTCCTGAGACCCCTGGAAGAGGCTCTGTTTTTCTGCTCAGCACAGGAAGGACAGGGTGACTCTACGCCTCACACAACTGTCCACACTACAGGCCAGCCTCCATCAGCCACAGCATCTCCTGCCACTTGAATCACATCTCCCAGGGAAACTGAAAGCGCTTCCTCTGCTAGAGGAGCAGATGCAGGATTTGGGAGGAGGGAGCTCAGCAGCTTGCTCAGCTAGCTAACTCAACCAAGCTGACCAACTTCACCAAAGCAGCCACCATTTATGTCACTGGACTCAGCCACTGGAGGATTCAACCCACACGGACTCAGCTGGTGCAGGGAGGTGCTGGTCACGTTGTCTCAGGCCCAATCTCACAGTGGATGAGCTCTAAAAGCAGAGAGATTCAGAGGCTCCTTGGGCAGACTGGACAGCAGCCCGCAGGGCAGATGTTTATCAGGGAGAGAGACTCTTCCCAAGGCGAAGCCAGGCCTCTGACATGGCAAAAACTGGGAAACACCGTGGTGAGGTTAACCAGCATTGTGGGCACAGTCTGCGGACTTGTGCTTTCTTTCCCTTTTCCCTGGCTTTCCAGGGATATATCCCTGCCCAAAGTTGCACATCAACAACAGGAGACTGGAAACATCCGCTCCCTCCCTTCCTTTGCTCCTCCTCTGGAGGAAGTGCTGGGACCGAGAAGGCCACGTACACCAATCGGCGCCCAGAGGCGCAACCATTTCTCTACCAGAAGCTGAGATCTAGCAGTTTCCAGTACTCAGCTAGAATATCTTAGTGAAAACGTTACCCAGTGAGGGAAAAGGGGACAGGGCCAGGCAGGAACAGGCAAGACGAGCAGATTCCACTCCCGTCTCCTCAGAACACCTCGGCCTGCTCCACACCCTTGCCTGTAGCCATGACGGCTTTCCACAGCCAACATATCAGCTCTGATTTGACATCTTTCTTTATACACCTCACAAAAATCATTCCCCGAACTGCAGAGCCTTCTTGCCTGATCATGTGGGAGCAGTCACATGGGATTAGTAATGTGGAGGTACGGTAGGATTTCCCACACTGCATCTCCTCCTAGCTCTGTGTTTCCTTCTCCCAAAGCTCCTCCAGGAAGTTCAAAGCATGGCAGCTAAGGACAGACAGTGCCACCCTTGCCCTACCCTCAGTATCATTCTAAGGGGAACAGTGACATGTGTTGCTTAGGAACAAAATGCACAATTTCATACTTCCATTGCAAACGCTATGCAAGAGCTGCTTCCTGCCTTTCCAGAAAGCACATCCCAGGCCAAAGCTCTGTATCTCTTCATGCTAAGGTGGCAAACATCTCATTTCAGAAGACACAAAATAACAGCAGGCTACATCATGTGATGGAGAGGGGCTGTAAAGGATCGTGAGATAGAAGAATGAAGAAGCATGCCATCTAGCAGGACTCTTATCAAACATGAAATCCAGTAGGTAAGCGCACGTTCAGCTTTGGCACTACATGAAAACCCTTTCTCTAGCACGATGAGCCCACACACTAGGTATAAAGTTGATTAAATCACAAACTACCAGAAGAGCACTCACACCATGGTGTTGAGGAACCTAATTCAAGGACTGTTCCATGACAAATGCACTGGACCAGACCTTCCACCACAGTTATGTCTAATGTTCCTACAGGAGATGGTACTTATTTTGAGCTGCACTCTGGCTTGGCCATGTCTCAGAAAGCCATGTTCAGCACCAACAGATGACTCATCCCTAGACTGCCCTGCTAAAGAGGAATCAACTTAGTGGCAACCATACCAAAACTTGTATCAGCAGCTCCTCTTTCATAGATGCCTTTCTACCACAAAGGTAATATAACCACCACAGCTCAATACCACAGAGACCACTAGCCAACCCTACAAGAGAACTAAGTCATCACTGCACAGCAAGGTGCAACTACAAGGCGGGAAAGACTCAACCAAGGGCCCTCAGCCGTCTCCTCCCAACACAGCCTGAGGCAGGAACCCAATACAATTATAGCCGCCCCAGCACAGTTCCAGCCCAGAGTCCTTGCTGTCTTCCGGAGCTCTCAACGGCCTGCTCAGGGATTGATGATGTCAGCTCAGCACTTGCTAGCAAGTCACCCCCCCTACCCTGGTTGCCTGCTTCTCCAGTATCCTCCACTTCATCCCCAGAGCCCAGCTGTTAAGACTCAGCCTTGGAGAACACATTTCATAACTGCTTATCCTGGCTTTCTCAGTGCTTAATCATTTTTGCAGTCGTCTGCAAATGAGTCTAAGCTTTTGCTATGAGGAAGTAAAGGTATCTCCACCTCCCTTCCTGGTAATTCTGCTAGGGTGGGAAAAAATAAAAGCGCATGTGACTTAGTCGTTAATAAGACATCCCAAATACAAAAACAAGCTAATTAAAACCAGGCATGACCTATTCCTAAAACAAGTCCTTTCAACTGTAAAAGGAGAGCAAAATCCTTTGAAGTCAGGCTTTACAATCCAGCAAGAGAACCCTGCCCCCACCAGTGACCTCACTTGGAAACTTGTTCTTATCCAACATCGTTAATGCCTTCCCAGTGAAAGCTGGCTTTAGAGACAGCTTGAATTTAACAACTGGCAAAGCATCAGTACAGTGAGTTACCCAAGGTACTGAACAGTCCACACAGGCTTTTCACCATTTGGGTGCCTGTGTAAATCTTCATGTTTCCAGTTTGGGGAGACTCACTGTCCCCTCAGCAGGGCTTCAGGGCTGGCCTGTTGCACCCTGCTATGAACTGTCATGAAACATTACAGGCTTACATCCAGCAGGTGGTAAATGCTAAGACAGGAGAGTCCATCTTCTCTCCTCCTCACAAAAGAGGCATTAGAGCAGCAGTGACACCATATCTCAGCTAAGCAGATCCATGGAGATCCACAAAAGAAACAGCATCTGCCGGGAGAAGCGGCAGGAAAAGCAACGGTCCTGCGCTTTAAGGTAACCCTTAGTGAGACCAACAGGAAAGCTCTGCTGGGTGACAGCACTACCTAATTGCCATGAGTTTCATACCTTTCTCCCATGCACCCTGCTGTGGTCATCACCAGTGACAGGATACCGGGTCAGTTCATCTATGTGACAACACCTCACACATCATCACAACCCACTGCTTGAAACAACTATTATTTTTCTGCTCCGTCATGAATGGAGCTAGATGCCAGGATAATCCTCTTGATTAGGCTGGTTCCTCTTGTATCAGATTCTGTGTGACTCAGAGATCTGGTGAAGCTCAGCAGTCCAAAGAAACTATAGAATTAGCTGAGAAAAGGCATACGAAGAGCTACCTGGGAGTGTCTCCCAGGCTCCAAACACAAAGGAGTGCTGAGAAATGCTAGGATAACCACAGAGGTTGCCATATATACAGGCATCACACAGAGTTCATCTACAAGTTCATCTGGTTATAAGCAATGAGTGACACAGTCTCCACTGGTTTCCCAAGCTAAGAATGAATTTGTAGGACATCCATCCCTTCTGGGCAAAGCCACAGAGGCTTGTGAGACAGCTCCAGTGAAAATCATATGGACCAAACATCTCCTCGTGGCATAGTAACAGACTATTTTGGGAAGAGGGGACATCTATGATAATCCGGAAAGAGACTCAAAGGCAACCAGTCCTCAAATTATTGGTGATTTCTTTCTTTGGATTTAAATCCGCAAGAACAAACAACTACACCAGATATGCTATCCTAGCTTGTTACTTTTTGTTTCAAACACCAGATGGTATCCCCTTAGATCCCAGGGTGACTAACAACATACAGAGACTGCTTCAGCATCTCCCTTGAGCTCATCCCTAGCCTTGATCAGGAGCAGGGAAGAGATCTCTCCCCTAAACAGTACACAGAAGAGGAATAAGTGACAGTTTATTGGACATTAGGAGGATCAGGGAATAATCAACATTTCACTGATCAACCCTGCAAACTTATCTGATACTCCAGCAGCTGCCGGGCCACATATCACACATGGAGGAGAGGCAGCCAAACCTAGGTAAGTCAAAGCAGCTGCTTAATGACACAAAGCAAAGTTCCTTGATTAGGCAAGCACAGGGAGACGGAGCCTCTTCCAACTGAGAGCAGAGGAACATAGCAAGACAGAACTTGCTGAAACTGCCTGCATAACCATAACCAAACCTAACTTCAGGAGAAATGCCACAGGATTTTCCATGACATAAGTGATAAGGGTATAAACACCAGTTTTATGGTAAGAATGCTCAACAGCAAGATATGTGGGATTTTTTCAGGAGAGAAAGACAGGGGACAGCTCCACTTACTGAGCCATCAGCACCACTTCTGCAGGTCCTAGCCACGCTCAAAGCACGAACAAAGGAAGGGCTGTTATCTCCCCTGCAACCTGCCTTTTAAGATCACAACCTTTTAAGTACCTTGCTTTGCCCGAGGTCAGAGCACAGTTCATAGGCCAAAGACACGGTTCTCCTGAGCACTTGGCAGGTTACAGAGCAGGGGACACAGTTCTGGCATCATTAAATGCCACCTTAGGAAGAAGTAATGAACAAGCAAAGGAAGTCTGTGACCTGAGTTTCCCAGCGCTGGCAGCTCTGGAGGGATGAGCTCCTTACATGGTCCAAGGCAGATGCAGCCACTTTGCATTAAGCACTGTCACATATTTGCACAGCAGGAGCTGCTTTGGGGCTACTCCATCCCCCTTATCTCTCAGGCTGGGACACAGCCCACGCAGGGTCCGCTCTGCAGCTCAGCCCCGGGGCCTTGGCAGCAGGTTCAGAAGCTATCTAAGAGGAAGCAGGAACAAGAAGCAGTGAGGGCCTGTGGCCACCAGCCAAACTGGGATTTGCAGGCCCCAGAGCTGACAAAAGCACAAGCAGGTGGTGAGCGCCTCTCCGTGGGGAAACGGATTATCTGCCGGCAGCTCCAACATGAGCTTTCTCCAGCCTTACAGCGAGCGTCTGGTTTCAGCCACCCACACGGAGAGGCAATTTTTTCAGCCATCCCCACGCAGAAGCCCCACAGAGCAATGAATCAGATCCACCTGCCTCCAGCAGAGGAGGCTGTGCAGGGTCGCTCCCTCCAGCATGTTTCCTCCTCCGTATCATTTCAGAGCAGTTTGCTCTTGGTGCATCTAAGGCTCAAACCCCGTCTCGCTGTCTCCAGCCCCCAGGCTCTCAGCTGCTCAGAGAGCTCAGGCTCTGCTGAGTTCTCTCACACTTGCTCCAGGCCTGGTGTCACAGGCTCTCAGCTGCTTTCACCTCAGATAAACCCTTCCCACGGTTACCAAGCAGGCAGGCAGGCAGAGAAGAGTCTGGGCTGCTTAAGACACAACGTCTGAACACAAAATTAATCTTCTGCTAGCTGGAAACGAGTTATGGACCTGTCACAGAGTCAAGTGGGAGCTACTTACAGAGATCTTGGTGAAGATGGAGAGCAGGAGTGACAGGCCAGAGAGGTACATCTGGATTCTCTCACCTCCAAACCTTTTCTGGAGATACTCAGGCATAGTGACAATCTGCAAGAGAGAAAAGAATGGTCACTGCCCTGTCCGGTCACCCTCCTCTGAAGGTAGTCCTAGGGAAAATGAAGGGGAAGAGTCTCCCAAAGCAATGGTGCAGGGCTTAGGAGCCTCAAAGGACAGCAGTGACATGACTCCCTGGGGCACAGGACTGAGCTCTCCTCAGCAGGCTCAGGGAGAGCTGGACTTACCCCGGAAGAGATGTAGACTGGAATGAACACCCAAGCCAGCGCCAGGAGAACGTAGGTAGCCTGTTGGGAAGGAAGAACATAGCACAACCCAAAAAATCACTGATCCTACTGGAGCTCGACAACGCTAGACCACATCCACCACGCCTGACCAGGCCCCAGCTCACCCTCAGATGCACATTGGTATCTTCAAATGGCAGGTGCACAAGGCCATAGCAGAGATTTCCCGGACACCCAACAGCCCCTGAGCTGTTGACTCGGCAAATGTCCACAAGTTTCCTATTAACTCCTCAAGTACCAAGCAAGCCAAATATTCTCTTGCTCCAGAACCCAAGGACTTTGGAAGTGATGTGTAAGAAAGTAGTGAATTGGTGACCTATCAGACCGGCAGCCTTCCTATCGGGGTCGTGCAGGGGCTGGACTAGGAAGCTCTGCATCTGAAAGCAGCTTGTTCCCAGAGCACAAGGCCTTAGCTGACTCCAAACTCACTGTATGTGCAGGGGCACGAGGGGCGAGACAGGGAAGCCGAGTTAGCAGGTTGCACTAACTATCCCCTTCCTGCCTCCTCCCAAGCCTTTAGAGATTTTACTGGGAGCTTCTGTGAAATGAGCTCTCTGCTGCTACGCGGCTCAAGCAAGTCGCTCGTGGTAACGCTCCTTACATTCCACTCAAAGCCAGCGACAGCGATTCCCCCAGCAGCGCCAGTCCCAGCCAGTCCAATGAAGAGCCCTGATCCTTCACTGCTGGCAAAAAGGGAGGCTCCAATCTGCGGATGGGAACAGGAGGTGCAGTGAGTACACCCAGACTGGCGCACACCAGCCTGCCACTCGCTTGCTGAGCGCTGTAGCTCCCTCCTGCTGATCCTACAACCACACGAGCTGGACGAGCTTTGATGCTTCCCTAGCAGGGCAGGTCCAAAGGGCTAATTGCACAGAAGGAGGTGGTAAAACTAGTCTCTAGACTACAGTACCAGAGCACAGACCTCACAGCCATTCCCCAAAGCAAAGCGTGGGGCACCAGCTTACAAGGAAACCAATGGAAGGAAAACAAGACAGAACTCCAGCAGCCCTTGTGCGAGACAAGGGAAAGCCATCAGCGGGTGCAAATCCCAGTCCGCAAGGGACCTTGCACCCAGCAGAATGAGGTGTACGTTACAGGGAGAAATGCTGGCAACCACAGGAAAAAAGGGGTGCAAAGTGGAAATTCAGCGGGAGGGGGGCTGGTGCTGGTTGTCTCTGCTGCCCCAAGTGTCACAAGACAGCCAAAGGTATTACTTACTGGCCACCACGCCATGTCTCTGCCAGCAAGGAAATAGCCACTGACAGTGTTCCTGTTCACCCTGCAGGAAGACTGAGAGCGCAGAAGATCAGCACACAATGCTCTTCCCCTGCAAACCCTCCCAGACAGCAACCAAGAGACAGGAGACTCTGGATAATCAACGAGAGCTCTGCAGCTCAAGCACAGTTACACAAAACGGTGGCTGCACCCTGAGCACATGGGGCTGCGAATAGCAAGGGAAGCACCCTGAGAGCTGCCATCACAGCGGATGAGCTAGTCGGACCTTGGTGCTGAGCAGACAGGTTGGCCAATAGGGCCCAGCTTTGGCTATAGTTTTTCTGCAAGGTAGAATCAACAGCTTTAGAGAGCCTTGCTCTCAAACTGCAGGTAGCTGAGGGCTCTTTGCGTTAACCAGCACATTTGTCTCAACACCCTTTAACAGACAAGAGTCAGATCTGGTTACATCCAGCAGGCTGGAGGCCAGGAGACAGGTTTTTGCCATGATTAATTCCACCTCATTTAAAGTCAATGGGAATCTTTCCACACAGAGCGATAGTGGAAAGTTTTATACAAAAAAATACAGCAGATGTAACACAACACACAAAATACATAACAATGCAAAATGCAACACAACAAGAAGATACTGGAGGCTTTCAGAATAAACGTCCACAGAGCAGCCAGCCCTGAAAAAAAGAAAAATCCAAGTATTTCACAAGGTTAAACAAGAAAGCAGAAACCAACAAAAGAATGCTCTTACCCATATTCCCACTGCAATGTTTAAGGAAAAATAAGCCACTATGACAATAAGATCTGCAACGCTAAATTGCTGTAAGGAGCTAAAAGATCCAGCAGTGGAATTAACGTCCATCATCCCCACTGTTTTTCTTCATCCTCAGTAAAAACTTTGAAAAAATCATCATCAAATCAGTAACTCGCTAGCTGCTGAGGGAATTGATCATTAAACAAGCGAGCACTACAATTCTTGCTTCCAAAGGTGGCAGTGTGTGCAGATCAGCTGTCCAAGTACAACCTAGTTCCTGCCTCCCCCTCCTCCCTTTTCTACTAACATACAGCTGCTGAGAGCTGCAAGCTGCTAAGGTCAGGACCAGTAAATTGGGTAGCTGTCAAGCCGTTAAAACCAAAGTGATTACAGCCAGCACAACAGAAATGCTTTTCAGTTACGTTTCAGTTTGAGCTGAGACATCCATACATGACAATGTTCCCCCAGTTTCTCACCACAGGCATTCCCTTCAACCTTTTCTCAACTCAAACCTCTGCAACCTTGGGCCCTTTTCTCCTCCATTGGTTCTGGAAGAAGGCATCACAGGGTGAAAAGCAAAGCAATTCAAGAATAAGCCAAAAACCTCCTGCAGTGCTCCTTAAACCATCCATTTTCCCCCACCACCCTTCCTGTTGATGGGCAGGATGAAGCACAGCACAGAGCAACTCTTGATTTCAGCGCTTCGCCAACAAGTAGCTACGTCCTAAGGACTTGCTGCATCTGCTGTGTTCACTTTTGGGTTCAAGAAGCTGCATGTTCCAGTCCAAGCTCTTCCAAACACACATTTAACTTGTCTCTCCAATGCAGATTCCCAGGGCATGGGCTTACAAAAGCCGTTCTGTTCAGAGGTGTCTTAGATCTAGATAATTGCTAGAGCAGGAATATAAAGGCTTCTTTCCTCGAGCCAGCTAGTTTTCAATCAAACTTGTAGAAAATTAAAGACTTGGCAGCTATTACTCCCTTCATGGTTTACACTGATCAAAAGCTCTAACAGGCAGACAGACTGCATAACCTGTGTTTCTCATTAGTAAACCAAACTAAAAAAAAAAATAAATAAAATAAAAGAATTCATTTAGACATTTTGTCACACACACATATGAGGGTTTTTTTCAGGGTAAATGCTACTAGATCTGTATTTTTAAATTTTAATCAAGTAGAAATTACATTCATGATTAAAAAAAAGAGAAAACTCTTACGGTAAATGCCTGTTAACATTAGAAAGGTCTTCCATAAGCTGTAAACCAAAACCTGTTATTTTTATTGCAGATATTATCAATGTGGAAAGAATCTGTATCATCTTTTGACCAGTTCATTACTGTAAAGTTTGCTAAATAAGGCAGTTTCATTCCACAAAGTGCATATTCTTATCTGAAGTATTCCAGAGAAATACTTCTAAGAATAGCTGGTATTTCTGGCGACATTTTTGCTTCTGACAGAAGTACACAGAGATTAGGTAATTCTGCAGTTATTTTATGATGAGAGGTATAAAAAGTGGCTGAGTGAAGACATACATGCTTTGCTCTGTTTCAACTGATGCAGTACCATGTAAAGCTGAAGGGCCAGCAACCCAGTCTCATCTCAGCAACTGATTCCAAATTCCTTAGTCCTAATCAATACAGTAATCACTCTGCACTGAATTAACCAGGAATTTAAGTTTTTTTTTTTTTTTTACATACTAAACCAGCAACAGAACATAGGACATACGTGAACATCCTCAGTGGACCCTAAGCAAACTAGGGATGGCCCATCAGCAGAAACACTCCAAAGAGATGAAGCTACTCCTTCAAAGCCCTACATGAAACAAGCAGCAGGGGTGGGGTGGGGTCCTCTCCTGCCAAAATTGTGGCAATTACCTAAGACAGAAAGTAAGAATAAAGGCAAACTAAACCACTTCTTTCAGGATCAGAGACAGAATCCAACAATCAAACTCTCAATAGCTGCTACTCTTTTTGGAGAAAAGTAGTATGAAACACTCAGACGTATCCAAGAAGTACAAAAATACAAGCTGCAGACTCTCCCCACTCAGCAGGGGACATTACTGTTAGATGATTCCACAAATCACAGTATTAAGTACTGTGAATCTTTATTCTACTCAAAACAGATGAGTTTGATTTCTGCAAGCCTTTTCTTCACACTGGTACCCTCTGACCAGGGCAAGATTACCTACACCTATCCACATCATAGACCTTGACCAGCTAGAACTTCATAAAATAGATATATTATTCTTTACTTGTTCTAAACTACTGAGCAAAGTATTCTTACACATTGCTTTTATCTGCAATAATATTCTTGATGTTTTATTGAACAACAACTCCTAAATCCTTACACTTCTGCTTCAGAAGCAATATAGGAAATATTTGAATTTAATGCTTTCTGGTATTTAGTAATCAGTGTTTCATGCTTTGGATGCTTGGCTGACTAATTTACTTCAAGTGGCAGTATACTTTTCAACCACTTATCACAAGGTTTCACTAAAAAAAGTATACTGCAATTAATGTATATCACTGAAACCGATCATCCTATTTCTCTGATATCTGAAATAGCCACGGAAGCACCCGGAAGTCGTTTATAAACACTGGTGAGAGACTCAAGTTCACACTCTCACTCACTCCTCAGCTGCAGTTTAACCTGCATGAATACATTCAAAGAACATAAGTTTAATACATCAACTTAGTGTATCTAGTAACATCACTAAACTGTTTAATAACCCATTGTCATTAAAATATAACCCAGGTACGGTGTTGTACTTCTGACATCTGATAAAGGTAGAACATACCTCTCTAGACAGGACTACAGAAATCGAACAGAACAATCTTATGAAAAATAAGCTCACAGAATGAAGAACAAGAACAGTGTTCTCTGAACAGAAATGTAGAATTACTTAAGTGAAATATTAATTGCACTTGCTGAATACATCAATGCTGAATCTGCTAGCAATATCTAAGTATTCCAGCCACTGCCCAGCCTCCATCCTCTCATGAGCTATGCCAGCACAAAGAGGGGAGATAAATAAAGGCAGCTTTTATCTTCAAAAGCAAATCAAAGTTATTTGTGATTCTACCTCATTCATGCCCTTGGAAGACTGAAGCAGACAAATGGTGTCAACACAGGTTACTTCTCACTTCTAGTTTTGGACATGCCAAAGGTTTTACTAAATTAGAATATCCTACAAAGGAGTGTGAGATTAAACCAAACAAAATCTGAATGTCCAAGCTGTTTTCCACTCAGAAGAGCCCTATACCTACAAGATGCCATTTAACAAACTACCTCACACATGCACTGACTAAAGTCAGTGTAGAAGATTTGGATTTTCACAAAAAAAAAAAAAAAATCAGGCTATTTAGTCTCCAAGTTCAGCTGTCACTGTGCCTGCCCATCTATCTAGTCCATACCTATTACCATACCTGCGGACTGCAAAATACACATCAAGAAGGAATTAATTTCCTGCAGGTGTGCCACCGACTCACACTTAATAAAGTATAGCCATATTTAGTCACAACTGCCTGAAAATATGAATCAAATATGCACACTGGCAACATTGTAACTAATGAAATACAACTAACCTAATGTAACAGCTCGTGGAACTGGCTAGTGAAAGATTGTTTCTTGCCCCTCACAAGACTCCTCAGCAGCAGAGAGGTCAAAGAGTGACAAGGGAAACAGTATTAGGAAAAAGCAGACTCTCTGCAAGTGTTTCATCATAATCAACAAGTGAAAAGCATATTAGTTTCCTTACTGCCAAGAAACAGGAATTCTGTTTCTAATTCCAAAGGAATACACAGCATACAAAAAACAAGTCCCCTTTTGATTTCTTTCAATAATGTAATGCCTGCAAATAATTTTTAGAAAGAATACACTTCAGAAGACAAGTGACTATTATATAAACATTTTTAAAAAGCTCACACAAAACAGATCTTTATTCTTCGTCGCAGAAAATAAATACAGGTGCATATTTCATATGCTTTTCTATAAAAGCACTCCTACAAAATCACTTAACTGCATACAACAGTACAACCCTTTTGGCTTTTAAAATGCAAATATTATACAGTCACTTCATTTTATTATCTTTAGAGCACTTGTAGCAAGCAGCTTTGGAAAAAGGAATGCTTAATTTAGAAGCCAAATTCTTGCCTCAAGTGTTTTTTTTTCTGGTAATGTATATAGTGCAACTAATCTAAAAGCAACTAGAACAATTTTCCATAAAATGTTTATTACTTCCCTCCCAAAAAAAAAATTGCAAAGAAAAAATAACTCTTTAAAATCTGTTCTACCTTGATATTTAAATCAAAAGAAAACAAGAAGTGGCTCAATTGAAATATTAAGGTAAGCATGATGCTTCACAGCTCGTTATCTGTTTGCTTCCAGTTTGGCCCGGGATATTTCTTTATTCTAAAAAGAATCATTAATCATCCAGTCCTATATTTCTGAAAAGGTATGACATGGACTCCCCATTGTGGATTCTGCGAATGGCTTCTGAGAGGATCATGCTGATATCCACAGTCTTGATCTTAGGGCACTGAAGTTTTTGTATCTCATGTGGAATTGTGTTTGTAACAACAACCTACAGAAAGAAAAAAAAATATCAAATATTTAACTCCCTTATGTTCCCCCCCCCCAAATTAGAGCCATCAAATACTATGAAAGTTACTCTTAATGATACAGAACAAGATTTTACATTACTCTGTCAGGATAAAAATCTTTTTTGAAAAGTCAGTCCATACCTCTACACACAGAAACAATGCTGCGCTTCCTTCCTTCCATTCTGCCATATAAATCCAAAGGAAAGTATGCAAGTATCCCCCACACTGACAGAAATGTCTGCTAGTGTTGGCAGTCTGTCATCTCATCTACTTTCCTATCATCTCATTGCTACAGTATGAATTGTATGCTAGAATCTTAGCATATATGCAATGTTAAGAAAGCATGAACACAAGAACTATCCAGCTATACTCTTAATGCCAAAACATTTTAAGAATCAAGTCAGTAGAAAATTGCTTGCTAAAGAAAAAAAGATTGTTTAGAAATTTAGAACTGACACTCACTTCATCAATTGCAGATTCCTCTATCAGCCTGGGAGCATCTGAAGACAGCAGGCCATGCGTGGCCATTACAAAAATTTTGTAGGCCCCTCTTTCCTTGAGGGTTTCAGCAGCAGCAAGAAAGCTGTCAACGTCATCTATAATGTCATCCTGTCAAAATACGATTGCATCAGTGAAGATTCAACATATCCTCAGAAACAGCAACACAGTGCACCCAGAGTGACATTTTTAAATCTCTCAAGTACAACAGTTTACATCCAATGCAAAATGGACATTTTTATTGATGCTCTCCTTCAGGCACCTGAGCTGGATGGCAAAGGCTGAAAAACAGCAAAGCAGAATGTGCAAAACTAACTGCAACGCTAAGAGAGCATGTGTGTTGGGAGAAGGGGGGTTGTTCTATGAAAGCAGAAGGGGAAAAAAAACTTTCATTCAAAAGTCGAACATAATATATTGTTCTTTTCTGTTAAAAGCCTAGACATTACTATTTCTTCAAAGCAGACTGTAAGACTGCATCAATTTCTACTTTACCAGCATTTCTAAATTCACAGAATATAAACATACATGATCGTTTTCTCCTCTTATCTGATGTATAAACCCAAGCTGAAATTCCTCACCTTTGGGGAAGCACTTCAACAGAATTTTATCAGGCCTACTCAACAGAAATAAGTTCTGAATGTTGCTTTTTAGCTTTATATTTCATACAACCAGCTTCAGTAAATATGCAGAATATTGCCTCATAGTATAAAAATACAGCACCACCATTAACCAAAGTTTAGCTTTTGATAGGCAAAGTACTTGATTTCTGTGCCTTTAATATATTTAATACAATTTATCAAAAGCCATGGCCTCTCACTTACCACAATGATGGCTATTCTTCCTCCTACATCTCCAACAACTGTGATGGGTGGCTTTTCCTTTGGAATCAGCACTGATTAATGGCAATTTTTTTTTAGAGGAGAAAGAGAGAAAGAGAACATTTATGCAATACATTTCAACTGTGGAAATGTCTACTTTGCATGGGTCACCAGTGTTATAGAAAAAAGAAGCTAAGGAGCAACTATTTCAGTTATCACTGTTCTACTGGGAAAAATCAGCGAGATTTTTATACATAACTGTTTAAACTTAGTAAAGCATTACTTATGTTTATGCCCCAGTTCTTAACCTATACACAGTCCCGCTGAAATGGTCCTAAGAATAAGGGCATGAGGGTTACATGCTTTTTCAACATAATTCACACACTCAGTCTGGACAGCAGAAGTTTTAAGCTTTGAATGTGAGCAAAACACTTTAGGTAGGAATTTGAATTTCTTCATAACATGGTTGGTATATTTGTGTTTTACCAAACAGTATTTACTGCAGTCACTGGTATATAATATTCCGTAAGTAGTAATCTTTCTACAATTTTATTACAGAGAACGCTGAGTGGCTTGCAGGCACAGCTCAGTCAACTTTACCAAGATTTAAGATAGGTTTAGGCAACAAGGTTTTGCTGCAAAGGTATGGATCACATTCACATTCACCAGGCTTATTCAGTAAGCAGTGACATTGACACAACTGCACAAAATCCCAGTGTCAGCTCAGTTTTTTAAGCTCCAAATTCAAAAAAAAAAAAAAAAAAAAAAAAAGAGAGAGAGAGAACAGAAAAATTAACTTGTATCTGGCCTCTGTGCCTCTCCTGACTGACTAACTGCAAAGCTCTTCCTACACATACCTAATGTAGTGCCCAGCACCAACCCACAGAGCGCTAAAAACCCACTTTTTTTCCCCTAGTGTATTAATAAGAAACGCTCCTCTCTGATAGTCTCTCCCTCATCAAAAATCCAATAGGTGAATGCTTGCACACACAAACTTACTTACTGGGTATTTCCAAACTTGGATGAATAGCAGCTACATTTTTGGCTGTAGGTGGTGAGTGTCGACCATCCACCATGTCAGACTCAGCGTCTTGAGCTTCCCCATGAATCACGGCAATTCCTAACCGCAGGCGTTCAGCAAATGACTGTGCCCTGCAAGGGAAGGATTTAATTTTTTTTTTTTTTTTTAATTACACAATGTAATTCACACACATATGATGCTAATCTATTTCTATTTTATTTTTAAAGTTTCAGAACAAAAATATATGATCCTAAAACCTAGAAAAAAGCACAGAAGAAACCACTATCTCCTTATTATCCTATTTTCACCAGACTTGTGAGAGTGAGAATAACCCTGGAAGTATCCATACTGGTCTTCTACACAACAGGGTAAATGCTGTGAAACATACAATTCAGACTATTCCCTTCTGTTTTCCCAGTGTCCATGCAAAACAATGCCCAACAGTTAAAAAGAGAAAATTCCTAGACCTCAGCATTGTTGATATCCCATGCATAAGCAGGTCTCATCTAACAATCACTGTGAGAACAGTCTTGAGGTCTGGATTGTCTATCTTTGATTAGAAAAAAATATTTATTCAAATGAAAACAGAACACAAGTGTTCACTTATTAATTTAGCATGATGTGTAATAAATAAGTCACTATCCCTAACAATCTGACACACAACCTGAGATCCCATTAAAAAAAAAAAATCAAATCATCATTTTGTCTGACAAACCTCTCTGAAGTTAAATAGTTTGGATTCTTTACAAGACTAAAAAAAGTTCTATCACTACATACTATTTTTTCAACTAGAATTAGAATTTATGTAAAGAAGTTTAAGCTTCACAATTATCAGGGAGGTGGGTGAAGGTAGAGAGCAAAAGAGTTGGGAAAATGGTAATTTCAGACAGTGCTTATATCCCAGGCGCCAAGTGGTACAAAACAACAAGTAAAAATTGAATGACGTTCACCTTATCTAACTTTTCACATCCCAAATTTCATTATCTAGCCTAAGCCAGTGATCTAGTCTCCTTAAAGCAAAACCAACACCTCCAGAGTGAGTCACTGAGTTTTAACTAGTGTCTAAGACCCGTGGCCTAAACCACCTCCTTTACAGTTACGCCTCATTTTCACTGTCCAAACCACTCAAAGTCCAGAGGATAATTCACCCGTGATTATGCTTTCTGTAATTAAAATTGAAGAATCTTCTGCCCTGTAATGTTAGATAAAGTTTGAATATTGTTTCAAGTGGTAAAACACATCATAAATTATGATTCCAAACATATTTTAAAAGTTACAACTTAAAAGATGTAATCCTACCCATGAAACCATAATGATTTTAAATGCAATAAACTGAATAAAGTTCCAACAGACTTATTCGTTTTCCAGTGAGCTCAGAAACCACAGAAACATTCTGAACTCTATTAAGCAAAACTTCTCTTTCACAGGTAGACATTGATCTGAAAAGCATTCCTTGATTCAACTGAAGCAATCAATCACCCCTTCCCACACATAACATACCTCCTCAAACAGTCTTCATAAATGCTCACACATACATGCAAAGAAGCTAAACAATAGAGTTCTGCAGCCCTCTCCTATACAAATCAATCAGTTACATATGCATCTTATCTGTCTGATCTGTTAATAGTATGCATGGCTATTTGCTGGCATGCACAAGGGTACAAATGTTTCAAACACCTGCCTACACCCAAGAGGTAAAACTGACACAAAAGAAAAACCGTTAAAACCAAGCAAATGTGAAATAGTTGACCAAAAGATATCACATAAAAAGTACTGCAAAGTACCACTTCTACAAATTAAAGCATTTCTGATTTTCTGCATAATGAAAATCTTTCTTAAAGGAGTACCACAATTCCTTCACATGAAAGTCTAGATAGCTTTTCAACAAATTATTTTGTCTTCACAGCAAGTAGTGTTTCCTAAATCATCATCCAACTCTTAACCAGCTTCTGAAAGCAGTGAAATTCCAAACAGCTTAGGTATAGACAACCATAAAGCCAGAGGAGTTAAGGACAACCGTTCAGCCAACAATGACTTCACAAGCAAAATCGCTCTAACCTAAAATCCTGCTCCACCATACTAGATGGTAAAACATCTGTAATTAGGATCCGATTAGCTCATGTTCTAAGATGTGACTACGTTAAGCAATTACCTCTGACTACTGGAGGTATACTTCCAGCCATTTTTCATTATTTATAGCAGAAAATGCATATTTGTGTGTATTTGCATTTTAAGACTATCAAATTTCTGCTTTATCTGAATGACTACATTGACTTATCTCACCTGGGTTTGTTTTTTTTTTTTTTTTTTCCTTACTCCCCTTAGATTTATTAGGATTTCAGTGATGATCTAAAAACTACAGATCGACAAAGTTGAAGCAGTACATATTGGAAGACTGCACCTTCTGATTACTGAATCTCAGTCCTTCACTGGATCTTAAGAACAAAAATCATGATAGAGATTTCCTGCTCTAAGACAAGAGAGCAGATCTTACCCACCTCTTTGCAGACGCAGGTGATTTGGCCACAATTACAGCATTCCTGTAGTCTGGTATCTGTAGCAAATAACAGATAGCAATGTCTACTTCACATTCCTTTAGATAAATTTAAACTCAGTAAGAATCACAGAATTTTACTTTGCCAGAAGAACGTTAAGCATCAATATTTTACCTAACACAGGAAAGTAACCTCAAGAATCCACGGTGCATGACCAGTGCTCATAGCTCAGTAAATCCAGGTATTAGGGAAATCCAGTTTTTAAACTTAAAAACATACCTTTCAAAAACACAACGGTATATACAGATTACACACACATACACACAAACACTTTAGAAGAACATTATGGCTACAGGGACTAGTATTAACAAACAGGAAATCAGAATTAAATTTTCCTGTTCAACTTAAATACTCTTGTGCATATACACAAGTCTTTAACTACCTGAAAACACAGTAGTTCATCTTAGTTTCTAGTTTGGAGGTAGTTTTTCAAAGCACATACACACAGAAAAAAAAAAAAAAAAACACCTCTCCATCACATCACACTGACTCCTCTCACATGGATAAAAATTCCACATTCATGATCCTGGAGTTACCATCTAACATTGCTGTCAATCATCTCAACGCAGATCAGCACTAAGGAATGATAGTGCAAATGCTGGCAGCAGCAAAGTGGTAAGACACAAGAAGGTCTGTTTTCATTTCAAGGGCTCATTGGTAGACATGAGTCAGCTTTTACATATACCCTCTGCCCCCTTTTTACTTGATCTTACATCTTTCCTTGCGAACTCAACATTTTTCACTGTGCTGCCCTGGGGTGATGTGTGCAGCCACGAACAGCAGAAGAGAGAGAACTTGTCTGCTCTCACGTCAGTTGCTGTAGCAAGAGTCCACAGCCACTATCAGTTACAATAGCAAATAAAGTCCTATAAGTAGATCCAGTCCTCAGGGAATCCCAGTGACAAGGGCCTGAATACTCTCTACCAAACACATGCAACCAAATCTGTCAAAAGATTTTTAATACGACATATTTCCAGGGAAGATACGTGGACACACAGTTCACCACCTCCTGTCAGATGTCAAATAGCTGCTCCAAAGCATAGAAATACTAGCTTTTCTAAACACAAGCAAGGTTAATTTTTCCCTTAAGCCTGTTCTCAAACATGAGCCACACTGGCTGAATTTTTTCCAAAGCATTCTACTTGAAGCAGGCATGGGAAAATTTTTGCTTTCATTCTGAATTTTGGCACAGCCCTAACCAATTGAAAATGAGAACTTTTCAGAGGATGTGTCAAGCAACATTAACAAACAGCAACACTAACTCCACCTGCAATACCAGGAATTCAGCACATACTGCCCTTTACAAATGCTTAATTATGTAACAGGCTGCAAAGATTAACACAATGGAAGGTATGGACAAGGTAGGGCATGTCATTTGACATAAAAAGGCTTTAATCTCCTTCAGATATTTTTCCCTGCCAAATCTTAAAATTTGTTCTAACCTCTTTAAACATGAGCCATAAATGTCATCCAAAAGATAATCAGGCATCTATAACTCCCAACAGCAAAAAGCTACATCATTCTAGGAATTAATAGGTACACATAAGAAAGATAAAAGGGCACTAAGTATTAAACATTTGCTAGGAATACACGAGATGATCACAAAATTATTTTTATACCACATAACTTCAATGATTGCACTTGCTTCATCCCAGAACACCAAGTAAACACACAACTCCCTTCAAAAACTATGCAGAAATTCCTCAGGGAACAAGTTCTCAACATCTTACTTTTAGTAACATTTACTTTCAGTTAAATGGTTTGCAAGTGACCTCCGTCCTTATCAAGCTGGTCTCTATTTCACGCTATTTTATGCACTCCATTACAACTACCATATGAAACATTTTGCATGCTTTAGCACTTGCAAAGTAAGATATCCAGTAACCATGCTGTCCCCAGGAACTTGAGATGAATACTAAATTCTGAGCAGCACTTTCTGATTAGCTTTTAAGAAGTTACACTATGTATCACCTGGCTAGCCATGGTGTTTGTGAGTATATACCCCGTAAGATTGGATATATTCAGTCACTTCAATTTTAATAAGCAGCCAGAGAAGTGAAGAAATTAGGTCCTTTCCTGAAGACTTCTCTACACATACTTCAGCAGCTCTCTATAAAACTGTCATTAGAAAGCCACGGCAGTACCAGACTTCGATCTGCAACATATCTTTGTAAACCATTAAGAATTCAAATATCAAAATATGCTTAAAGACTAAACCACGAACATAATCTTGTTATCCAGTAATAGATATCCAAAAGCAAAATACAAAAGTGCAACTTGCCTTGTGTCCACATGTATGTTTTTCTACTTTTTCTTTTTTAACTTATAAAGTGATTATAACATACAATACTTCTGTCTGTGTACGAGCAAGATGAATGACTATGGTAAAGTCAGAGTTCTGTTCTACTATCCTCTTTGTTAAACATTTTCTTGCACCAAATACAAAGCTAACAATAGGTTGAAATGGTAACTGAATCCCTATTCAGATTTCAAAAATTGTCATAACAAGAACATCCAATATATGATTGTTAGAGTCATTTTTATATCCCTATCAAAAGAAATAGGTTGGATTGAAAAGTAACAGTGAACTACACATTCTCCTCTCACCAGGATGAAAGCATTTGTTTTTTCCAGATTATTATTAATCACAGGCACAATATATATCATATACCTAGTTATCACCTGCACATTTTTCATATATGAATCTACCATTTACTTTATATAAAGTGCATCTTTTCAAAGATGGAGAAAGCAAGGCACACAACATCAGAAGCTAAGCTCCTCGAGCCAAGAAAGATGGAGATTTCTCACTAGAAGTCATCTCTTCTTACTTTGAGATTATGATTGATGGGCTATTTCTTATAGTTACAACTTAACCTTTAAAGTGTTTTCATAATGCTGTATAAATTACATCTATACAAGCAGTCCATCCTATGAATAAAAAGAAAGTCAAGAAAGGAAAGGAAAAAGATGTCAAGAGGAAGGAAAACACTTAAAAAAAATTAAAGGACTATGTCTAAGACAGAATAGTATAATTAGCACAGATAAGAAAGCTTAAGCTGGGGAGGGGGGAGGAGTCAACTACACCATCCTCTGCCCCAACATGTTATTCCAAAAGAATTCTAAAGGAGGAAGAAAGTTTGTCTTTTCACATGTTTCATGTTTTCCTATAGGTAGGAATTTGCATTAGAAATCTTGAGATCTGAGACAGGGGAAAAAAAAAAAGGTAACAGTAGGCCTTCCTCACCTCTTCCTGGATATACTGTAGTAAAAATGGAGATGCTCTCAAATTATCAACTGGAATATTGAAGAAGCCTTGTATTTCCTTCTGATGTAAATCCATGGTAATAAGGTGAGTTAGTCCTTAAAAAAAAAATAATAAAAAATTAAATAAAAAAATAAAGACACAGAAGCACACGGAGAAAAGCGAGGAATGAAAAGACACACTATTTCTCTAGCAAACTTAATTGAAGTTTGTTCAGAACAAACTCTGTAAGTGGCATTAGAACAAAAGTACTATAATTCTCAGAATCACAGAATTAGCAGTTAAGTATGTAGAATATTATATAAGCACCTCTCAAATACACAGGCATCACAGGTATAAATTTCTATAGTTTCTTTTTTAAAAAAAAATCAGAATAAGCTACATAACATAATTAGCAGTGCCAAACCTCGATTAGGTAGGTAAGATCTTTCTCCATATGATACATGGCAAATGGAAGCACATATAAGAATTTATCCTATGCCATAAAGCAAGACTCTAGCAAAGCTAACCAATATTGGAGTTCTGAATTTCTGAATAATGGGCTAAAGTTTTAAGTATCCCCACATTTCTTCTCTGAAAATAAGAAACCAGATCGCAGAATGGTTGAGGTTGGAAGGGACCCTTGGAGATCATCTAGTCCAACCTCCTTACTCAAGCAGGGTCACCTAGAGCACGTTAGACAGGATCGCATCCAGGCAGGTTTTGAATATCTCCAAAGAAGGAGACTCCACATCCTCTCTTGGAATCTGTTCCAGCACTCCATCACACTCTCAGTAGACTACACAGTGCTTATTATAACTGTCCATTTTTTTCCAAGGACAGGAACAAGCACAAAGGAGCAGAAAGGAAGCGTGTCGCATTAAAAAAAAATGAATAATTGTATTCCCACAACATCTTAAACAAAACAAAAAAAACCACACTAAGTAGATTCACTCAACAGGTACAAAATTGGCAAAGTACGCCTGTTAGAGTATTAGGAAGGCAAAGAACAGTATTACAGTGGAAGAATATCACTTCCCAAAGCATTAGGAGTCCAGCAGACTCATCTTGTCAACTCAGTAGGACACAATCTGAACTGGGTGTTACAAATTCTTAATGAACTCATTTAGAAGTGTCTCCAATTGTATTACCCTTTCTATGTGGATTTTAAATTTATGAAAAAACTTTGCAGTTATTCTTAATCAAAGTCCCAGTTTGTGCACAGATCTGAAAATTGACAGCGGGAAACCCCACTGCATTGATTATTTCATAACAACCTGCATTCTTACCAGCTTTGCACATCATTGAAGCCAGTAATTTAGAGACAATGGAGCCTCTTTTTCTCATCTTGCACTGCTTGCTGTATGGGAAGTAAGGAATCACTCCAATAATGCTTTTGGCACAGGAGGTTTTACAAGCATACACCATGATCAGGAGTTCCATGATTGTAGTATTCACGTCCCTGGAATGAAAAGTGTCTAGTTCTGTATTCATGCATAAAAAAATCTGTATTTGAATTCAACACAATATCTAAATCTGCTCCAGGGATTTCACTTCAGTGCAGTATATTCTCCACTGCAGAACAGTGATTGAGCTATCACCATCAAGAATCCAGCTGTGCACCTCAGGAGGGCCAAGTACACCAGACCCAGCATTTCAATTCTTCACTAGAATCACACACTATTATTGTTTCCACTTCTTTGGGCAACTCGGCAGTTTGTTATACCATTTTCAGGTTTTTAGTAATATAGCACATTGCTACAACAAAATAGACCATAACTTATCCCCAATATCTACTTCTACTGTGCACAAAACGTATTTTCCATATGGATTAAAAAAGACTGTAAAACATTCTTCTATCATTCAAACCAACAGGAGGCTAGTTATTTAGCAACTACCATCTATTTTCTGCTCCAAATAAAACAATGAGGTGTTTCTTCTTTCAGCTGAGAACTACTTATCAGCTAAGAGAGGTAATGTTGGGAAACATCTTCTCTGTGAACATGAGAAAGAGAGAGAGAAGATTCTATAAGCTTACTATCATATACCATATACTAAAAGGCAGAAGAAGAATTGGAACAGAGGCATTCTTACAGACAGTCCATGTCAAAACACTAGCATAGTTTCTTCAAATGGTTACTCACTTTGAAACTGTCTGGATGATAAACACATCCTTTCCTCTTACAGATTCTTGGATCTGCACCCTTGTTTCTGCCAAGAAAAGAAACACACAAGATTCACTGAAGCAAAAAGCAGCAGAGTCTAAGAAAAGGGTAGCCAGTAAGTCCACATCCTACTTAGGTAAGTTTTCAGTTTTGCCAATTAAATGCTCACCTCTGTTTGGCTCCTGATAAACCTGAACTTTCCCCATTTCAACTCCGAGGCGCCTGCCAGAGCAGAAGGAGGAAAAACAGAAGTCAATATGTGAAAGTAAAGGCCAAAATGACTGAAGACCCAATATAACGCAATAGTTGTGAAAAGGCTATGTTTCATAGAAAAACAAAACAATAATTATAGCGGAAATCTCTTCAAAAATCTTCCACACTTTCCAGAAGCTATACTGCAAGTTAAGATAAACCTATTTCCAATTCAAGCTCAGAAAAGTGAACAGAATTAAAATACTGGATTATTAAATTATCTACTAATTTCTCATTATTATAACATGTATATACACACAGCAGCATAAACATGCATAATGCTTACAAGACTGCTTTTAAATAATTTTTTCTTAGAAGAAATACCCATCTAGAATGAACAGTAAACATTAAGAAGCTCTGTTCAATGAATAACAGAAGACTAATCTGTGTTTTTTTCTTCTACTTCTATATTAGCATAGAACAGCATCATTAAAAAAAAGGAGAAACAGAATATGGTATGCACATATGTCTATGTCCTTGCAATGCATAGCTTCAGTTTCTTTGTGCTCTCCTGTCTCCTCCTATCTCTGTCAAACTTAAGACTTCAGGAAGAAACCCATCATAAGCAATACTTCTGGTATCATGCATACTAATATTGTTATACTAGCAAGGTAAACATTTACTTAAGTCATATAAGCTCTGCTGAAGTTATTCATGCATTTAAAGCTAAATACTTGTTTCCATCTCAAATATACCAGGAGCATGATGAACACAGCTTTGCCTTCTAAGAAAGCTACACTACAAGGAAAAAAAATGCTGAATTACTTCCGCCATGATTATTTAACACTATCTAAACATTAATTTTTGCCACATGTTCTCTAAAGCATACTATAGCCAGTTACAGCCTGTCACTGAACAATTTAAACTCAAGTGATTTTCTTTGCTATTGATCTGTTGAAATCCATTCCACAACACACTACACTAACTCTTCTAGATGTTCTTGTAAACAGTAGCTGTTTTCCTAGGTAACTGTTAGAAAACACAAAAAAAAAGTCTTCAGTAAATAATAACAACAAGATACTAAGCTGCCCTGCAGGCAGATTTTACTTACTCAGCAATCCTCTTTGATAGTTCCATGCATGAGGAATTTGAATTAGCTGAAAACAGTACCAGTCCACCCTTCGTTATATTCATGATGGCCCCAATTTCAGTTGATGGCACACAAAACATCAAACCTACGTTTCCTTTCAACTTCTAAAAGGCTGCAAGAGATCAAAGGTGTATTAGAGCCACAACATTAAA
Organism: Rhea pennata; assembly: GCF_028389875.1. Taxonomy (NCBI): domain Eukaryota; kingdom Metazoa; phylum Chordata; class Aves; order Rheiformes; family Rheidae; genus Rhea; species Rhea pennata. The sequence goes on along the minus strand of NC_084677.1, from coordinate 16,865,897 downwards.
ACAAAGTGAAAAACAAAAAAGACATTTTTTCTATTATTAGAGCAAAGAGTTGTTCATAAGCCTGAATTTTCCAGCATCCTTAGTAGTTATTGTGATTATTTTACATAATACCATGAAGACATCCTTACAGTACTCTTTACAGACCTAGCCTAGTATACCTAACAGCATGACAAAAAAAGGACTTCAGCCAGCTTTGCCCTCCTTCTCCTGCCCCCAAACTTTACATAGCCTCCAGCAGAACATACCCCAGAAGATCTCCATAATCCCCCACCAGACAATCTCATTTCAACACAACTTGATTTGTGTTTTGTTTTCCTCAAGCTGTCATCTGATAACATAGACAATCTTTTCTATCAGCTTGTCCAGTTCACTTTTTAGAAGAACTGAGCACCATTTAATGACTGTTTCAAGATCACAAAGCCAGTTATCAGCAGGTTTAACAAAACACAGGAGCTCCTTTTGTCCTGACACTCTGATAAATTGACTAGAAGAGTCTATTCACAAAACTGTGCATCTTCCCATTGTTTTGCAATAAATTTTAAACTTACAAATAAGGATGGAATGTAAAGAAGAGTTCAATAAAGTCGGTAGCTGTAAATAATGACCTCTTGCCCAAAGCGTCCACTTGGCGAGGTAGCTGTTGTCATTCTTTGATAATAATATTTCTCCTATAGAAACAGGAGAAAAATATCAAGAGGAAATTTAAACTTCCCCTGCCACCCCAAATAAAGGCATAAACCACTAATCTCATCAAGGTTCTCCACTTTTTATGCCTATTCTGAAGCATCGCATTTTCATGCCCTCTTCTAACATAACATTTTCTTCAAATGACAGAAACAGTCGTGTTGACCAGCAACCACTGACCTAATTAGCATTCAGCTAATTAAACCTTAAAGTTCAGCCCTTCTTACATAGGAGCAGACCAATCCTTCACAGGATTCACAACATCTTAGCATTATGTAGGCCTTAAAATATCAAATTCCAGGAGAGTAATTCAAAACAAAGTAGAAATTAACAGTAATCAATATTTTATTCCCTGACAAGCATTTTCCCTACTGGAAAACACAGTTATCTAATAATCATATATAATTTGTTCTAAGAACTGATAGCATGCCAACTATTAAGTACTCCAAAACAGCATTCATAAAGAAAAATAACAGTTGTCATATGGACAGGAACAGCTGGTTAGCCCTATTAAAAGAAACTCATTCAGCCTATTTTTGCAACTAGACATACTCTTGCCCAGTTTCACCTAGCAACAGAAACTGTACCAGATTCATTCTCAATTAAGAGCTAAGGTAAAGTCAAAAACTTTCTACAAATGAAACTCACCATGAACAAGCTACCCTATGCTCAACTGCTCTGAATCAAAATCCACCACCTGTGATCAAAATTTCCAAAACGCACAGAAAGAGAACACAAACAAGAACAAAACAGACAACAGCAATTTTAACAGCTAGGTGTTTGACTCTACTAGAATCTGATGGACAACTAAAACAATACCATATGCCTTGCAGCCTTTGCCTTCAGCTGAGAACATTAAAAAAAGAAAATTGACATTTGAATCCTAGATGGCAGTACAGCAACATAGTCTAAATCTTAACTATATCCCCATATCCCTCCCAAACAGAGTACTCCACAGCTTAAAGGGAACAGTCTCAACACATTTTGTAATAAATGGAATTAGGGTTTTATTAACCAGTGCTTCTTTTGTTTTGTTGCAGTTGCTCTCCATAACTCTCAGATCTTGACTTGCCATCACCTGCCAAATACTCATAGTGGTATTAAAGATGCATCTTAAATGCATCACGAATGCTTGCTACAAATGCTTCCTTGATAAAGGCTTTTAGCGCTCAGAACAATACCTGAAAGTACTTTTCTTGTGTCATTAGGTGGGAGCAATGTAGATACAGCTTTCAAATATTAGTGCAAATATTTATATCGTGCTTTAAAGATGCTATTTTCCCCACACACACTTATGTTACTCTGTGTTCCGCAGATCAGGAAACTAACGGGAATCAGAGATCTGCTGAAAGGCAAGAGCTGTTGTCTCCCATTTATTGTTCAAGATGCATTTTACTCCACAGTAAGATACTGATATATTTCCGAGCAACATCGAAGATTTATTTTTTTTTCCCTGCATAACCACAGGACAAAGACTTTCCTGTGGACATGCCGCAGCATCAACAAGTGAGCTACAGCTTTGGTGGGGGGGGGGGGAAGTTGCTTTCATGGAGTAATATTGGCGTATCGACCTCAAAGCACGTGTTGGGACAACAGCAAGCTTTATTAGATGGGCAAGGACACGAGCCTGCAGGAGTATGCGGGGCCACAATCCTCTGGCTTTAGGTGGGCTTTCAGGTCCACACCGGATTTGGGGAAAACTAGGAGCAGAGTGCAGGCTGCAGCCCAGGGTCTCCCGGCCTCTCCCGTCCCACCGCGCGCCTCGAGTCATGTGCAGCCCACGGAAAGGGCGCTGCGGAACTGGGAGCCCGCGAGGCCCTGCTCCGCCGGGCCGCGGAAAGCAGCAGAGGCAGGAGCGCCCGCGGCGGCGCGGAACGGGCCTGCGCCGGCACCAGAGCGGGCACACGAGCCCCGCACGCCGCCCACCGCCGCCGGAGGGCACCGCCGCCGCCCCGCGCCTCCCCCCAACCGCTGCGGGCCCCGCCGGCACCCCGGGCACCTCAGCGGCCTCCGCCCCGGGAGAGAGCCGGGGAGCGGGGGAGGCCCCGCGCCGCCCCCCTCCCTCCCCCGCGGCGCCGGCGGGCAGCCCCTTCCCCAGGCGCCGGGGCCCCGGCAGGGGAAGGAGGGGGCTGTCCTCCCGCGGGCGGGCGGGCGGGCAGGCGGGCGCGCCGCCTCGTGACGGCCTTACCTGCCGGCTCCGGCCCCCCGGCCGCGGGAGAAGGCGGCCCGCCCGGCGGCCACGGCGAGAGGCGGAGGCCGCGCCGGAGCTCAGCCCCTGCGCTCCCTCCGCTCCCAAGATGGCGGCGCCGCGCGGGGGCGGGCGGGCGCCAGGCCACGCCCCCTCCCCGACCTCCTCGTTTCCCGCGCTGCGCGGCCGCGGGGAACGGCCGCTGGCGCCATGTTGGCCGCGTCGGCCCGGCGAGGCCTGAGGGAAAGGGGAGAGAGAAGGGGAATTTGGGGACCCCACCCCCAACACAGTGGCGGCATCTCAGGGCTGGGCAACCTCCTCGCTGCGTCCGGGCACCGCGGTAGCAGCCGGCAGAAGGTGTCAGCAAGGCCCTGGGGGTTGGGGGACTCCTTCGCACCTGCGTTGCCTGTCGGCCTCATGCACCCTCCGCACCCTGGGCTTTGCCCTCTGTCCAGCAGGGCTGGGGTAGGAGGAAGCCTCTGGAAAGTAAAGTAGGGGAGAAAAGAGAAAGATCTCACTTTCTAAACATCAACAGTATATCCAATGCGTGTGGAAGCCTCTTTCAGGGCCTTCCTCGCAACGTACTTGGGTCAAACTGGATGAGAATGGATTTGAGATTTTTGCTGAAATACACCACTTTTGGTCACTCCTTAAAAGCCTATGTTCATCACAGGACAGCAATGATTAAAAAAATGCATACTTTCATTGTTTTGAGACAGTTACAGTCATCCTGCCTGGATTCAGGTAGATAGAGCTCATGTCAAAGGTTCCCTCAGTAACTCAGTGGCTAGAAGCTATCTTAAATTATGTTTTCAAGCATGCCCAAGATAATAGCATTCTATTATATGCAGGTCAGAATTTATTATAAAGTTACAAATCATATGCTCTTTGCTGCAGCTTTTCTCGTGAAAAATCAGTTATCCTTACTCATTCTTGGGCAGCAGGGTAGAGGGCCCATTGGAGGAAGACCTTGGGCACCCAAGAGGATCCTTCATGTCCGCGCTGGCCTTATCCTGAAGGAGGAAAAGCCCCAGCTACCAGGATTTCTCACCAAATGGGCCTGCAAAAGAACAACACCGAGTTTCACATTTTGAAATTGCAGTTTCTGCCATTATGAGCTGGATTTTCCGTTTTAGATCTTCACATCCCAGTGTTTTTCTCCCCCATATGTCACAATATCTGCTTATTTCCCCCTCCAACATTCCACCGCTTGATTGTCTCCTCCTTCCACTTTCAAGTCTGTCTGAGCAGAGACAGGAGAGCAATTTAACCTGGAGCCATTGAGCAACTGCCAGAAGTAGAGTTCACCACTTTTAGCACTTACACAAAGCGGAAACATCTGTTCAAAATATGTGAACAGAAAGACCATAAGCCTGCTTGGATCCTCACAGAGATACAATGCTGCAATAGACTCTTTCTGATTTACCCAGCTAAGTGCAAGGGAATAAGCTTCTTTTAACTCCTCACCACCTTCAATATGCCCAGTCCATATTCTTCTGTTTATAGGCTTACATTTCCAAAGTTAATCCAGGTTCATTGACTTTGCTAGGTTGTTGGAGTTTTTTTGTATGTGATGATTTATTAGCTTCTTTCATAAAGCAGCAAAGATTTCCCCCTAAGCATAAGTCTTTCAGTGCAGAATTTCACTACAGGCTAATATGGCAGAGAAGGTTAAGGCAAAAACAGCTCGAAGCAGCACACAATGAAGCACTGACCTGTAATGCTGTTAGCAACTTTTCTCTAGAAGCATTATATATATATATATATATACTCACACACACACACACACACACACACATATATCCATCCCAGGGTACCCAAGTTTGCTATTTGATTCATGCTGCCCTAAATTCCTGACATTTCTTAAGCAAATCACAGGACTAGAAACTAAGAGATTCTGTCTTCAGATCTTTTTTCTAAGTCTACTTCCTTTGTTTTCTTGAAGGAAGTCAATTAGTTTCTTCCCTGCCCCTGTTTTACTGATCAGTAGGGTTTAAAACTCAGTTCCCAAGGGAAAGAGGGATTTGCTAATTTTATAATATGCTATCCAAGTGCTAAGTGTTAAATAATTGCACCAAAATGAGCACCCAGATTTTATTTCCTATATAAGGATCCAATTAGCAGTCATATAAAGAAAAATTGCTGGGTGTGAACATACTGGCTCACGGAGGTTTGTTGTTATTACTAGTATCATTAGTTGCTTTGGAGAACCAGAATCCAAATTTAATGCCAGCCAGCTGAAGCTTGCACAAAATGCACCAAGTCCAGCCAAGGTGAAGGGTGCTGCTCATCCAGGGCTTGGCTGGACGACAGCCTACATCCATCACCTGCCAGAAGACAAATGCTACTGTCATGCAACCTCCCTAAGCTCCATCCATCACTGTTCAGCCTAGGTTGGTTTTATTTTTTTGAAGGTGAGTGTTCAAACTCACCTGACAGTGTGAGCTATCAGACATGGAACCCCAGAGAGCTGTTTTAACTCATTCCTAATGGAGTCCTATGAGCAGGTTTAGTCTCTCCCAACAACTGGTCATATGTAGCATTCTGAAAGCATCCCCTGCTCTGCACAGCTCCTCTGAGCCTGCTAGACTGTCGTGTGGGGCACGTCTGGCAAAACATCACCTCCTCTAGCTTCCTCGCCTTGGAAGTGACTGTGCCTGGTTTTCAGAAGATGTTGACTTGGATATTGTCCAGCCAGGGAGACAGAACTGATTTTTCCAAATCAAGGCAGGGAGGAGTCATTTTGTCATTTCTTCCCCACTCTGGGAAGTGAAAATAGCATTCCCCACTTTTGGGAAGCCAAAATGCCTTAAAAAAAAAAAACACCAGAGCAGAGAACACATCTATATCAAAGGCTGTGTAAGCAGACAGCATTTTCTAATTGTTTTAGCAAATATTACTGCCTCACCATAGCTTAGCTGTCTGCAGGAAATCAGCACCAAGTCACTCCAGTACAGTAACATTCTCTGAGTGAGTCACACGACTGACTGAAAGACTCATTGAGTTCAATTTATTTTCCTGTTTCTAGCAGTGCTCTCAGTTCCTCATCAATCTGAAAGGATTAACAGATCCGCCACGTCAGCCTTCGGCGTGGGCACAGGGCTGTCTCCTGCCAGGCTTCAAACAAAGCAGTGAGAGGCTTGCTGGAATAGCCAGCGTTTAACAGGTCACTGCACAGATGCACGTCTCGGGCCGGATGGGAGGCAAACAGTGCCTTAAAACAAAACCCAGCAGTAGCATTTTTTTTGCTTTAGTCCAATATTCCTTTCACTGTATTTGAGTGCAGTTCTGGCCTGCAAAATCTGAACCACATTCAGTCACTTTATGTTTACAGATATGGTTTGCCCTTTGATTTTCTTTTAGACAAAAGCAGTTTAACTGGAGGATGAAATTATGTCATTTTAGAGAAACTGGACAGCTACACAGTTAATGTCAAACACCCCATTACTCTCAGTCCTACTTACTAGGTCCTAGTGTGACTTGCCATTGACTGCATTATCGCACTAAGCTACATCTTTAAAAACAGAGAGAATGAACCCACATCATGCCCTGTGCAAATATTTAGTGAACATGCAGAGCAGGCTTGAGTTATTTGTGGGCCACTACAGAGCAGGCTTGTGTATTTAAAGCAGAATTCACCCAGCTGAAAAGAAAAGAACTTGTGCTTTGCATACACAGTTACACAGAGAGGGAATGAGGGGAAATAAAGAAAGGTTTGACATGCAATTTCATCCAGCGTAGCGAAGCAGAACCTGGGAGAAGCATAGGGAAAGGCCAAAGTACGTTCAGCAAAGAGCACCCTGTTCCCTTCCTAATCTGCCACTGAGCAGAGCTGACCCTCAGGAGCAATCACAAGTTAACTCTCACAGCCACTTTGGAGGGCAGGATGACCCTCTCCCAGCTGCCACACCAAAAAAAGTCTGCAGAGAAGCAGATAAGGCTTGTCCTGCATGGCTTAGTAACACTATTGCCAACATCTCTCCTTCACAGAGCAACTTTTTTACCAATATCAGTCCTCTAACCTGCCTTACAGTTTTCTGCATAATTTCAGCAAGGTCTAGAGGAGGATCTGCTCTCAGACCTCCATTCACTGTCTTTTGCTTGACTTTATCTACCAAATCCACTCCCTATGAGCAAGAGTGGGACACTTAAAAATTTTACTCACCAAGGAAATCTCAAGAGAGGAAATGCAAGGGGACTATTAGGCTTCACAGCAGGTTTTTATAGTCTCATTAAGTCCTCCTTAATGAGAACTTCCTCACCTGCTCCAATCTCCCTCTCATTCATTTGCACCCACCCTTGTGCTACTAATACTTTCAACACTATCTCAGCTTCCACTCTTTTTCTCCCCTGTACCTAACACCCACCACCCTTTCCTCTTCCCGGTTCTGAGCCTGTTCTTGTTCTGCTTCCATGCTTTCCTCCAGATCCCAAGGAGAAAGTACCTTCTCCTCTTGAGCTACTTCTTGCCATGTCCTCCTTGGCTGGTTTCCTCACCGATATCTCTGCAGCTTCTGCCAGCTCCAGAATCATCTGCTGTACTCTCCCTTTCAGAGCAAGGCAGCAATAGCTCTTATTGAGGTCCCTGACTTAAGTGCTCTCCAAAACAAACCTCTGTGGATTTAACGTAGAACCCCCAGGCACAATAATGATCCACTGCTATCAAGGACCTACTGCATTCCATCACGTGCCGCAGGCTTAAACGCCTTGATATTCTTGTTACATCATTGTCTAAGATCCCATCTTCATTACAGAAAGAGCTGTGTAACAATACCCAATTACACCATGGTTATCCCTCATTATGATTAAAATATCATGCTCATTTTCTCTTGTACTAAAGATCTAAGAACATCCTTACCATCATGCCAGACTTTACTCCAGCCAAAACTGTGTCACTGGTCAGATGTCATTGAGACCTGTGATTGAATCAGGACAGGATACAACCACGCTGTACCTGGATTCTGCCAGCGAACTTTCTCTTTTCAGCATACAGAGTCTGTCTTCCCTCACCAGAACTGGCCTAACAGAATTCTTCCCATCGACACCAGCTAGTGAAGGACCACCTTTCTTTGCTACCTTCCTCGAAAGACAGCTCTGGGCCGCAGCTTTGGGTAGCGCTGTTTCTGCTCTAAGGTGGCATGATCTGCGGGGTTTACTGCCTGAGGGCTCACCATGACAAAGCCTCTCACCAAAAATCACCCGCAACATCTTGCTGAGCTCTTCACCAAGACATCTTGGTGATACTGTATTTACTTTGTCCAACACCAAAGCATTAATGAGCTCATCAGACTGCTCACCCTGGTCGGCTAATTCATACCAAATACTCCAACTATCAAACCTTGCTTGTTCTCTCTGCTCTCTGCTAAGGCTCTCTCCTTGCACAGCCTAAACTCAGCATGCCCTCAAATGGTTCTGTACATCCCAGTCCTCTGATTGTATAAACTGGGCTGTCCACTCCTATGCACACCTCAGGAACGGCCCCTTGGTGGGACCAATCGGAGCGTCATGCTGTTTGGGGCAAGGGACCAGATGTGTTTCTCAATGACTGCAAATACCCCAGAGTTCAGACTGTCCCAGCAGCCCAGCACCACCCCTCTGATCACATCTACGGGAACCTTGAAAACAAAGCTGAATCAGAGAGGGGGCAGAGCTGCCAAAGAGGCGGTCAAACTTTTTCTTTTTTTTTTTTTTTTTTTTTTTTTTTTGAATATTTACATGCATTTGGTAAACATTTTCTCCTTTTTCATTCAAGCTTTTCTAGAGAAGCACATTACAAACGTGAATACCGGGAAGAATAGGAACAAGTGACATTGTGATAATGAGATAGTTTGAACATGAAGGAACTCCACACAGTGGGAGATTTATCTTGGAACCTGTCCCTTGGCAGCTTAAACCTGTACTTACATCAGCACAATTTCTTGTTGCATAAAATCTAGGGATCAGATTCTGGACAATAGAACCATCTCTGTCTCAAGTGCATCCTGTAACACAGCGATGGCCATAAACAGTTGGTTACCATTGATAAAACATTCATTTCCCTTTCTCTTCCCCTTTTTTTATTTTGGCAAGTGTTCACGTGAATGACTGTTTCAAAGCCTCCTAAGCCCCTTCCCTAACATGTAAGGAGACATTCAGTTTTATGAAGACACCCTATTTTATTTAGCAGTAATAATATGCCACTTAGAGTTCAGGCAACTTCTGTGAGGCATATTGCAAGAGAGAGAGAAGATCAGTCTCTGTCCTGGAGCTGAATGGGGTCAGCCCCTGAAACAGAGCTGTTGTGCGAAAGGTGGTCCTAGGGCTTGGCTGTGATGCCTCAGAGATGATGTTCACTGCAGGTTCGTTACCTACTGTATTCCAGATGAGATGTACATAAGTAAAAGAAACACCTTGCCCTGAGACTGGTATCTCTCATTTCTTGGCCTGCAAGGGACTTGCTACCACCAAGCCAAGGAGCAGTGCAGGGACTCGGTTCCCTGCAGAATGGTCTGGGGAGCTCAGCACCCTGCAAGCAATGAGCAGGAATACCTATTGCACAGAGATGCATGGTCTTGATTCATTAACATCGGCCTGCAGCTTGGAGAAATGCTGCCAAGCTAAAATCACACCAGCTCAGCCTGCCAGCACCCCTGGAGCTTTCTAAAATCAGTGTTACCCACTGTCCAGCCACAGACACTGAGGCGTAGGACACCTGTTTGCACTGATGCTGAGCTACTTGCCTTAGACCACACAGACACTCTCTGCTTCATTTAACTGATGTTATCCCATGGGAACCCCATACTCACAGTGGATGCCCAAATGACCCAGAAAATTGCTTTCTTTCCTACCTCAGAAACTAGGTCAATGCTTAAAGTTCTTGTCTTCAAGGGTGCCAGAGTGATGAGAGAGGCAGGGTAGGAGGCCAAGGCTTGAGTACAGAGGTCTCAGAGACTCTTGTCACAAGGAATTATATGGGCTCTGCAAATAGATGAGGAAAACCAAGAGAGCGAATGCTGGTGTGCATAACCTTGACACCGCAATCAGTGCTATAGTTTACCACCAGGAACAAGTAAATAGCCTCAGAGTTGCATGCTGCATAGCAAACATTGCAGTTTTATCTGGATGACAGGCAGCAATTTGTGGCAAAGGGTAAATCTGACAGTTGACTTATGCTTCACATATGGATGGTCTTGTTACATTCCCTGATCTCAGCGCGATTGCTCATGAATTTAAGGTTAAGTACGTACGTGCCTGTAGGATCACAACCTTCATTTAATATTGCACTGCCCAGCAGACCCATAATCAATCCCTAACTTGCACGAATGACAGTTCCTGCTCAGTACTGTCAGCTACGCATCTAAATTCATAAATTTAGGTTGGGAGTCAGAGATTTTGCAATCAGAGCAATGAGGTTCCAGAGCAGCTTTCTAGCTGGAAGAATAGGAGAAACAGCAGCTTGTGCCACTTTACAGGGAGGTTGGCCAGGCTGGGACAGGGCTGTACGATACAGTCACCCTAGGGTGGGGTGGGAATGAAAGCACCTCAATGCTGCAGTCCCCTTTTACGTGACCAAAACTTTCTACTGTAAAAATTAAAGCAGTTCAAAGCCTGATCAAGCCTGCAGAGAAAATCACCACCTTATTTGTCCTGAGCAATTTGCAGATGTGAAGCTTGAATAGATCAGCCCAGCCTCGCTTGCTTTTCGCTCATCTCCTCATCACTGTTTTTTAAACATACCAAAGGGGCTGCCAGGATGGCGGTCTGGCAATCAGACCCACGGAGACAGTCTCCCAGATAAATCCCCAAGTCGAGCTTGAGTCCTGTCTCCTTCAGTCACAGGAGAGTTTTGCTGCTAACGCCCGTGTTTTCCACATTCTGGGTATTCACACTTTTTATCTAGCTGTTCTATTACCGCAGACAAGCATGCTCAGTCAAGTTGGATCACCAAGTGTTTTATCACACAGGCAACATAACAGTTCACAGGCTGGATACATTTAAATAAGTTTAATGGAGTTTAATATTCATTCACTAGCACTACCAATGTCAGATCTCAGCTGCTTAAGGGCCAGAAACATGTCAAATACAAACACAGACACAGACAACCACTGCTCAGAAATAGTCATGTTGTACATCAAACCCGAGTAACTGGAATACAACCAATAATCTGGCCTGCCACACGCCTGGGGAGAGAAAAGATGAATGTTTTACTAGACAGTCCCGACTCTGCAAAAATACACAGAGCCATTTAACTTTAAATAATTAAAATATACATTTTTGAGAGCAAAGTCCTCTGGTCAGCACATCCACTGCAGCTAGCTTAAGCCCCTCTGATTAGCACACTTTGCTCGGGGCAGTGTTTGTCCCATGAGTAGGATGCAGGGGGGACATCTCCCTGCTGCTGCACGGACACCGCTGCATGGCAGCTCGAACGCGGGGTCTGCAGAGGCTGCGCTGTGCAGCCATCCTCTCCCTGGCAGCAGAGCTACCTCACTCAGAAACGTAGGGAAATCTCTGCACAGTAATACCTTGTCCCATTTAGCTGCACACAGTATGAGCAGGCTGGATCACATTGTGTGTTCAACTTGCTTTTTCTTTTTAATTTTTATCATTTTCTCTTAAGATTTAGTTGCCTGTGTGCTGGACTGGTATGATACCTCATGTGGAAAAGAATCTTTGCATTTTCTTTACTGATTTATTTATAAGAGAATTATGGAATAGCTCTTCTCTTCTCCCGCTCTCCTCTGGAGAGCAGAAAGGCCAGCACAGCCGCACACCGCTGCCACAGCAGGACCCAATTTTGCCCCCTGGTGGAACCCCAGAATTTTTGCATCTTGGCAAAGACCGTCTGCCGCAGAAGTTTGGCAGCTGCGGGGAATAACCTCTCCCAGTGGCTCATGGCGGGCAGCCACACTGCAGTCAGGTGAACTCCAAGGAGATGCCAGAAGAATTTGGGCTTGTTTGCATCATTCTGGAGCATACGAGACGACTCTGGGCTCGGCTAGGCAGAGTCCATTTCCCATGGGCGGCAGCGAGGAGAGCATCCCTCCTTGGGAGTCCCAGGAGAGGGGAAAATAAAGAGGATGGTCAATGGATTCACAAACTCAGTGCACATAAAAGATCACCTATTAACAACTGCAAGCTGTAACAGATCAGCAGTGCTGAAGTGGCCAAGTCTGACAACCAGCAACCTCCACCTGGCCAATGGTTGCCCTCTTGGCACAGCCAGCCCAGAAGATATTTTTGCAGGGGTCCCAAGCATGGTGACACACAGGTGGCAAGGCAGAGCAAAGCCTCCGCATGCTTCATACACAGCGAATGGGCACAATGGACACAAAATAGTCTGAGCCACGCTTGGTGCTAATGAACCCAGCTGACAAACAAGCACAAGTGGCAGAAAGAAAGTCACACTGGTCCGTTATACAAAGGAGGTGTCACATAGGTATGATGGACTGCAAAGGATGGAGAAGACAAGTACAGTGAAATGGGCAGCAAAAGAAGGGGCAGGAACAGTGAAATGCTGCTACTTTGATTTCCCACCCTGCTGCAACTCTGGCCAGGTTTCATTTTCTTGGTATATTAAGTCATAGTAGATTTATGATGCTCCAAAATGTTAAATCACACTCCATTAGCACCCATAGCCCTTTTCAGCCCTCAGTCCAGCAATTATAGCTCTGAAATGAAGGGTAACTACAGAGGAAAAAACTGCCCCTCTCCGACGAAGCCAGTGTTGTGCTGCAGCACAACACGCTCAGGCCCTCGAGACCTCCACTTCTGAAGCGGACCTGGACTTTCGCCTGCTGGCCAGGCTGGCCAGGACAGACTCCTCGCTGAAGGCCCCTTCAAAGGCTGACAGGATGGACTGACGAAACTTCTCCTTGAAATCCGGCCCCACAAATACGTACAGGATGGGGTTGATGCAGCTATTGAAGAAAGCAAGGCTGGAAACCAGTGGTATCCCTATGTAAAGGGCCATTTTCATCTCATGGCTGGAGGAGTTTTTTGATATTTCCAGCAACGAGAAGACATGATAGGGAAAATAACAGAGGAAAAAAGAGACTGTGACAGCAATGATAATTCTGTATGGCTTTGCAGAATTACCTAACTGCCTCCTTTTCAGCTTGACAGCAACAATGCTGTAGCAGATGAGAATCACTGTGAAAGGGATGAGAAACCCACATAAGAATCGTGTTACAATCATCGCTTTAAGCCGCATCCTCCACAGTCTCCGTGTTGCCTCAGACGAGTAGTCATCGGACAGTGCAAAATTATTGTAGCAGCTGGTGATGTTCCTGGAGCTGACTGCAGTGTCCCGAAAGACAAGGTATGGGGAGCTGAGGAGGAGAGCCAGGACCCATGTCCCCAGCGCAATCCTGGCCGCAAGCTCTGGGCTCCTGTGGTTGTGCGACCACACGGGAAAGGCCACAGACACACAGCGATCCATGCTGATGACAGTCAAGAGGAAGACGCTGGCAAACATGTTGAGGAACGCGATTGTGCTGTTCAGCTTGCACAGGAGCTTCCCAAAGGGCCAGTGGAAGCCCAGTGCAGTGTAGGCAATACTGAGAGGCAAGAAAAAGGTGAAGATGAAGTCAGCAATGGCCAGGTTGAGGAACCACACGGAGTTCACTGTCTTCTTCATCTTGAAGCCTGCAATCCAGATGACAAGGCCATTCCCCGTCACCCCCAGCAAACAGGCAATGCTGTACACCACCATGGACAGGATATGCATGCTCTTCTGCAGGCTGGAGTAGTGATCATGGGCAGTGGTGTTCATAGACAGCCCAGCAGGAGAACTAGCAGAAAAGGGAGAAGGGGAAGAAGAGAAGTTCTCCATCACCAGCAAGCTGGAGTCCTGAAATCACAAAGTCAGACACTGCTGTTATCTGGAGTTCCTACAGCTCAGTGAGTTGAAAATCTTTGCTTAATTACTGTTCACAAAATGTTTATACAAAAGACAGAATAAATCCACTTTATATAACTTAACATAACTTAATAACAACCATCCTCATCTGTAACGGCTGAAAAGCTTCAGGATGGCAGAAGCACAAGGATTTTAAGCCATTTGAATGAGCTCCCAGTGAACCAAGACCAAGGGAGAGAGAGAGAGTCTGTGAATCCCTTGGGTTGATCTGATCCTAAACATGCCCTGGAAGCAATGGCATCTGACAAGTGCCAAAATGGCCTCTGGGCAGAGGAAACATTTAAACAGAAGCTCAGCCACCAAGTGGAAAACTCAGAGTCCTACTGCTATAAGCAAAAACCTGGTGTTCCATCAAGACAAAAGCAATTCGACATTTAATGGGAAATCCCTTAGATCCCTGCAAAGCTTATCACCACCACTGGACACCAGCCTGCTTTCACTGAGAGATGTTTTAAGCCAAGAAATGATAATAAAAGATTTTTCGCTTGGAACTTCTTTCACCTCAAAGTGGCCCATTGCAGCCCAAGGTGTTGCAGTGTAAGGAAGGGCATCACCCAGCGTGGTCTTCCCAATGCCACATTGCACCGGGAGCTGGAGAGTTGCCGCAAGGCTACGTGATCCCAGCACTGCTCTGCACATCACAGAAATTACCTCAACCGGAGAAACCAACTCAGGTATCGCCATCAGTATCAGTGGTGGCAAAACAACCCCTCCATAAACTGCCTACAAAAGCAATCAGACATGGGCTGACAGCAGAGCTAGAGAAATCCAAATCCTTGCTGCTGCAAGGAATCTTCTTGGAATGGTCAAGGACAGCTTAAGATAGCAAAAAAATGGCCAAACTGATAAAGATTAGGTTAAAAAAACATTGCTTCAAGAGATATCTTTTAGGAACATGTATTTTAATAGGCAGAAAAATACTTGGTATAACAGTCAGCCATGTGCCCACAAATTACCCTCCAGGCAAGCTCCCAGTTTCCTTGTCCCTCCTGCTCGCTCCAAGGCCCCTTATCCCAGGTGCATGGAAGGACTCACCGCAGCGCCGTGCTCCTCACTCCGCCACTGCTCTGCCCAGGGCAGCTGCTCTTCCCTTTGAGGCACTGCTTCTCTCTGGAGTGACTCACAGAACCTTGTTTCATCTTTCCATGCCTTGGGATCACGGGGAATTTAGTAGGATCACTTATTCCCCAGTTTTGTTCCTCAATTTATAATATAGCAATTTTAACCCCTGACTCTCTGCCTGTAGCATGGGTCAGGCTGACCAACACCATTAGCTAACTTGGCTTCAAACGACAGAGAGAACAAGGCCCCTCTCCTGCCTAGGGAACTTGTTCCTAAGCGGTAGTTTCACTTCTCTTGAGCACCTAGACACCTCATCCGGCATGTGGGTTTCCGTGCTGCAGAGGGGAAGGGGCCGGCGCCGGTCCCCATGGCAGCGGTGCAGGGGCCAGCGCCGGTCCCCATGGCAGCGGTGCTTGGCTCTGCACATGGCACGCATGGCTGACGGCATCACGCAGAGGAGCAGTACTGCCATGGGGCCTCGGGGAGGCGCGGAGGACCCCCCGCCCCCCAGCTGGCTGGGAACACCGGTGCGGCTGGCAGGGTGGCCGGGAGCACCCTCCGGCCGGCTGGGCTGCAGCCGATGGAGGGCACCCTCCAGTTCGTGGGGCAGCCGGGAGCGTCCTCCACCTTATGAGGTGGCAAGGAGCACCCGGCGGCCGGGGTGGCAGGGGGCCGCGGGGGTCGTGGGGCAGCTGGGAGCACCCTGCGCCCGCAGGGGACCCGGAGCCCCGCGGCGGGGAGCGGCAGGCGGGGCCCGCGGGCCGCGGCTGCACCGAGCCAAGGTCACCCGCGCCCGCGCCGCCACGCGCCAGCGGCGCCGCCGGCCCCGCCTCGGCGTACGCCAATGGGGCGCGGGGAGGAGGCGAAGAGCGGCGCGGATTGGCCGAAACGCTTCCTGGGCGTGTCCTCTGACAGCCACCGGGCGCGGCCGCCAGGCGATGATTGGCCGAGACGCGGAGGGGCGTGTCCCAGCGTTCTATGGTAGGCGCGCGGCTTCCCGCGCCGCGCCGCGCCCGGGGCAGGTAGGGAGCGCGCCCCGCGGGGACCCTCGGGGCGGCCGTGGGGTCCCTCCCGGAGCCTGCAGTTGCCCCTAGCTCCTGCTTCGCTCTCCTAGGTGGGGGTGGGGAATGCAGGGGAGAGCCTTTGCCCGCACCCCATCCTCCCGGGACCCTCCTACGCGGGGACACCGGCCCCCCGCAGCCTCCCCTCCTTGCAGGCAGCTTTGGTGACACCGGGGGAGGGGGGTCTGCACGGCCAGCAAGGCTTGCAGGCCAAGGGAAGGCTGGGCCTGAGCGGGCAGGAGCGCCGCTGTGCAGCCACAGCGGTTTGACATTAGTAAACTAAATGCAGTTGCTTAATAACCTGCTCACGGCGCTTTGCTAAGCTTGTGGGGTTAATGGATAAAAAGATGTTTTCAGCCAAGACGGAAGCTGGGCTGTCACTCTTGCCTGGAAGCTTGTGCTCTGCATTATAACGCTTGCAGTGGTGGGTACTGGAGAGCTGCTGCCAGAACAAGGCAGCGTCAGGACAGGCTAGCACAGAGCAGGGCTGAGGGAAGCCTGTGAAAGCCCCAAGCAGGGCAGTGATGGGGGAGTACCAGAAATGACCAAAGCACGGTAACTAGAGAATTGGTCTTAAAGCAGTGGGGCTTCCCTGAGGGCTATCTGTGTTTTCTTCACCCTTCTGCTCTCAGCCTGTGGCCAGTTCCCCATGCGTTGCTGGGGAAGATGTGGTATGGGAGCAGGTAGCGTGGGTGGGAACGCAGTGCAGAGGCACCTGGCCTTGCTGCCATCCCAGCTGGGTCCACAGACTCTCCCTTTCTGGCTCCAGGCTACGTTGGACCCAGCAGGCAGATGGCAAACTCAGCGTCAGGCAGTGGGGGCCTCCCCAGCACAGAGCTCTGGACCTCTCATAACAGGATGCTAGTGGAGCCACTCGACAGCAACGACCCAGAGGTAAGAGCACTTTCCTGGCGCGGGACCCAGCAGTGGAGCAGCCTGCAGGGTCAGCACGGGCAACGTGCTTCACTCCTCCACTGGCCTCAGGCAGCCACAAGGACACTGACCTCCCTGAGCTGGTGACGCAGGGGCAAGACGGTCCAAGGCTGAGCCAGGTCTCACCTGGTCTCTGTGATCTGTCACCTGCAGCAAGAGGAGGATAAGGAGGGCATCCTCCAAGCACGTTCTGCACAGTAACCCAGCTAACATGGTCTTCACTTCACATCTATTGCTTCTACTCCTCTGCTTGAAGCTCAAATGTCTGCACAAGTGTAGACAGCTAACCAGGTCAGGATGGCCATAAGCCTAGCACATTCTGGAGCCACCCTAGACTCTATCCCAAATGACAGCGGAATTAGCTGGCAGCTTCCTGGCAGGTAGAGATGCAAAGTGAGCCCTGTGACTGGAGGCATGACCTGTCCAGGATCAGTTATACAAAGAAGGGATGTCACCTCCCTTCTCCAGTACCTTTTGAAGCCACTCTCAATCATGCTTTCCTGTCTGAGAGCGCACCCCCCACCCAGCAGCATCCATGTCTCTGCACAGAGCCAGCAGAGTAAAGCAGTTTTCCCATCTACCAAAGGTGTACGGCATCATCAAGAAGGAGAAGCAGCGCCAGAAGCTGGGGCTGGAGTTAATCGCCTCAGAAAACTTTGCAAGCCGAGCGGTCCTGGAAGCCCTGGGATCCTGCATGAACAACAAGTACTCTGAGGGTTACCCTGGACAGAGGTATGGGACAGAGCAGAGTCCAACCCACCCAAACCCTTACAGGGAAGAGAGAGAAACAACCCACCCTGTGCCATCTGCCCTTGAAATCTCACTCCCTGGGAAGGAAGCTGTGTCACGGCACTGGCCTGGTTCAGCCATCAGCTGAACTCTTCTAGGACGGGATCTGAACCCTTCAGCTTCTGCCCTTGGCTGTGCCTGGAAGCATCCCTGCAGGGTCACATCTGCTGCAGCTGCTGCTCTGGTGGCTGCCACCTGCCACAAGCACGGTGTCACCCCAGTTCTTCCCATCCAGCGTGACCTTGGTCGCATGGACCTTTCTTAATAATCAGTTTGGTTTTAATCCCCTGTGGTTTGTTCTAAGCAAACAGCAGCAACCCTGGTGTAAATACCACCCTGTCCTTTGCCAACAGGTACTACGGCGGGACAGAGTTTGTAGATGAGCTGGAAAGGCTATGTCAGAAGAGAGCCCTGGAAGCGTACCAGCTGGACCCCCAGAAGTGGGGAGTCAACGTCCAGCCATACTCAGGTAACTGCGCCTGGCAGAGCTGGGCTGTGCTCCATCAGCCCCCATATGCCTGGCACCCATAACCGGCCTGCTGCACTCTTGCTGCAGGGTCGCCCGCTAACTTTGCGGTGTACACAGCCCTGGTGGAGCCCCATGGTAGGATCATGGGGCTGGATCTGCCCGATGGGGGCCATCTCACCCACGGCTTCATGACTGACAAGAAGAAGATCTCTGCTACCTCCGTCTTCTTTGAGTCCATGCCCTATAAGGTATGGAGAACCACTCCAGCTGGAGCAGGGATGAGCTCATCATAAGTGCTCGAGTCTCTTAAGAGTAACGGAGGCCAATTAGGGCAGTTATATTTGTGTCCTGTCTCCAGGGCATGGTGACCCAGGAGGATCATTTAGAAGGGGTTGCAGGTCCCTTCTCCTCTCACCACTTTACTTGCTCTGTTTCATCACCCTTCTCCCTGCACCCCCTCCTGCGAGGCAGCACTGGGGCTGGTCCTCACGCATGCCAAGGTGGCCAAACCCTCCTTTTTGTCTCCCAGGTCAACCCTAAGACTGGTTACATTGATTACGATCGACTAGAGGAAAACGCCCGCCTGTTTCACCCCAAGCTGATCATAGCAGGTGAGGGTGAAACCCTTACCAACCTCCCTGGTAATACACCCAGGACCAGGGTGGCTCCCTGAAGCCATTAGCACCTTGGTAAGTCAGCAGGCACACATGGGTGCTGTAATGCCTGGAGGAAACCTTGAATACATGCGTGTTGGCCTCAGCCAGGTTATCCGTGCTGGCTGGGTTCATCCCTATCCCCAGGCTGTCCCAGGGCCTGCAAGCAGCTGCTCCTGTCCCCTCCCTGCAGCCTTGCACCTAGTACAGCTCCCAGAGCTGCATGCCGTCTCCCCCAGGCGTCAGCTGCTACTCACGCAACCTGGACTACGCCCGCATGCGGAAGATCGCCGATGCCAACGGGGCCTATCTCATGGCTGACATGGCCCACATCAGCGGGCTTGTGGCTGCCGGTGTGGTGCCCTCCCCCTTCGACCACTGCGACATCGTCTCCACCACCACCCACAAGACTTTGCGGGGCTGCAGAGCCGGCATGATCTTCTACCGCAAAGGTGCCCGCCCTGCTCGGGGAGCTGGGAGAAACGCTGCCCTGGGCCAGGGGAGCTGCAAGTTACAGGGCCCAGGGCTGTCCCTCTGCTCTAGCTGGGAAAGGCAGAGAGGTTTCCTGGGGCATCTCAGAAGCTTCACAGGCTCAGGGGCCAGCTCTGGTCCAGATCTGAGGCAGAATTACCACAGTTCCTGCTATGAGGTGTCTTGGGTAGGGGTTGTGGGGGAAAGGAGGCTGTGCTGCCCCACAAGCAATGTTGCCCTCCCATCCTGCAGGCACCCGCAGTGTGGACCCCAAGACAGGCAAGGAAACGCTCTACAACCTGGAGAGCCTCATCAACCAGGCAGTCTTCCCCGGGCTGCAGGGAGGGCCGCACAACCACGCCATCGCAGGTATGCCTCTGTGCTGGGCTCCCCGCTGGCTCCGGGCTGGTAGGGCAGGGAGCCAGCAAAGGGCAGGAGTCAGCTCAGCCCTGACCCCTGATGCAGGGGGCTCACAGCCAGAGACTGTAGATACTGAGATAAATCACAGCCAGTTTGGTCTAGCAAGGCCAGAGGGGCTTTACCCACCCCTTTGGGAGGGAATGTGGCCAGCAGAGGTGCTAAGCAGCGAACACCATGTCTGTGCCGAGACACCGTTCGGGGCTTCATCGAGCCAGGGCACTGCCACGCTGCTCACCCAGCCTCTCGCACTCACCAGCCTTGCCCATCAGTTTGCTCAGCTTTGGGGAGCTCAGTTTTCATTGATGGTGCCATGCATCTCTGACAGCTCCCCTGACAGAAGCCCCCCAAAGCTCTCGCTGGTTTGCCTCCCTCCCCAGGGATCGCCGTGACGCTACGGCAAGCCATGACACCCGAGTTCAAGGCCTACCAGCAGCAGGTGGTCGCGAACTGCAAGGCGCTCTCGGCAGCTCTGATGGAGCTGGGCTACGACATCGTCACAGGTAAGGACGGGTCTCCGCCGCAGGTCTGCCTGTGATGGGACTGCCTCTTAGCCAGGTGGTGGGGAGGGTTCTGCTGGGTCCGCTCCTGAGGACATCTACAAAACAGCTGCTTCCTAACAGACGTGCTAGGAAGTTCCCCTTCCCATGGGGCAGGGCTGTCTGCCCTCAAGCCCAGGGGCAGGCTCTAGTGCAGGCCCAAGCCTTTCTTGCTGGAGTCTTGAGCGGGAACAGCTTTTACCCCAGACCGAATTCATCTCTCTTCAGGGGGCTCTGACAACCACCTGATTCTCCTGGACCTGCGTAGCAGAGGCACAGATGGTGGCCGGGCCGAGCGGGTGCTGGAGATCTGCTCCATCGCCTGCAACAAGAACACTTGTCCTGGTGAGAGAGCCCACGAACTCCGCTGTGTCCTGCCCCTAGCTCCTAGGGGTTCCAGTTCCTTCTGCTCCCCCAGGGCTCCCGGCAAGCCATGGGTCCACACGGAGCATCCCAGGCGCTAGGAGCCAGGCTGGGTTACCCCACGGTCACAGTACCTGGCTCCGTCACACATCACACACGGCTTGTTCCGGTGCAGGAGATGTCAGCGCCCTGCGCCCCAGCGGCCTGCGGTTTGGGACGCCGGCTCTGACCTCCCGGGGCTTCCGGCAGGATGACTTTCGCCAGGTGGCTCGTTACATCCACAGAGGTGAGATGTAACATGCCCCGGGGACCAGGCTAGGGCGCTGCCACGTGCGGAGCCGAGCGGCAGCTCCAGGCAGCAGGCTGGGGCCCAGGGCAGCTCTTCTGGCAGAGCTGCCATTCCAGTGACTGGCAAAGCCCTACAGCCACACGGAGGGCAAAAATCTGCGGCAAGCGGTGGGGAGGAATAACTCTCCCACCTGCCCATCTGGCCACAGATGGGACCAGCCACTCTCTTCAGACTCCCAACTGTAGGAGCAGCGGGCTGAAAGTCTGGATTAAAACTGCACCTTCTGCAGTCTTGTTCCAGTTGTCCTCACAGGTCCCTGGGTCCAGTTTCCCAGGGCTTCAGGTGACGCAAGGCAGTGAATCCCTCGCAGTCCTGTTCCCTGCCTCTTGTGCTGCTCCTCCTTTCCCCGGCGTCTCAGCAGGAGCGGCCCCATGGCAGGCAATTCCGCAGCGGGGCGACGGCTGCCTCCCCGCAGGGCTGGGAGAGCTGCTGGATGCGGCAGCTGCTCGTGGCGGGTGCAGAGAGGTGCTGCAGCTGGGCAGGCTGATGCGCGCGTGCTTCCGTCCTGGCAGGGATCGAGCTGACGCTGCGCATACAGAACGACATGAGCCCCAAGGCCACCCTGAAGGAATTCAAGGAGAAACTGAACGAGGAGAAATACCGGGGGGACCTCAAGGCGCTCAAGGAGGAGGTGGAGGCCTTCGCGGCAACCTTCCCACTCCCGGGCTTGCCTGTCCTGTAGAGGGAGGCAGCAGGGCCCGGTCCCAGAGCCAGGACACCTGAGCTTGCACTTGTCCAAATCCCCAGTCCCCTGCCCAGGCTCTCCCAGCGGGCAATTCCCACTGTCACCTCCCTGCTGGCACTGGTTTCTGTGCAGCTGCTGGTCCTAGTCTGGCTCTTACTCACCTCTCCCCTCACATTAGGGACCCAGGATCCCCCCCCAGAGCCCAGCCCCCCGGGGGGGAATGCCAGCCCTTTAACCACTAACAACTGGGATAATGTGGCTTCTGTTACGGGACTGAGCAGGTAACCCTCACCTTACAGCCAGGCTCGGGTTTGATCCTGCTCTCACCCTCTGCGAGGGCAGCACATGTGGTTACACAGGTCTACGGGGTGCGGTGGCGTTCATGGGGACACCCCTGTCCGCAGCGGCCCGTGAGGGCCGCCCGGGTTCGCCTCCCGCGGGAGCCGTTCGCCCTGGGGCCACGTGCACTCTGTGCGACTGCACAAGCGGCTTCTCAGCCTTAAAAAGCCTCGACAGCTTCAGCCACGAAGACTCGGCGGCCCTGCCTCGGTGCTTTGCAGGCGCCACACACTTTTACAAGGTCAAGCCCCGTTAGGGGGAGAAGTCTCTGGTGCTTTGGCCTGAATCCGCACACCAGCCCTCCCCAGGGATCAGTCTTCCAACTCCATCATTAGCCCATATCTCCAGTCTCTTTTCAGGCATCTGAAGCACAAAGTTTAAGTAGAATCATTTTTTAATAAGCACAGTAAAATTAAGAATTTAACCACAATGTATGACAAGAATTATAAGCTTTAAAAAATACAACCAATTTTTTGTATTTCAAAAATATCTGAACCCAAATAAATAATTTTTTTAAAAGTACATCTTTCAGACTAGTCATTTGGTGTTAACATCAGTTAAACTCTTGTGCAGTAACACTTACAGCACTACACTAAGACATGCTTCTTGGATTTCTCCCAATCACACTCGCTCTAACTACTGACGCAAGCGTTCTGTACACACAGGCACGCACACATAACTCGACATGCAGTAATAAGATACAGTGCTTTAAAATAAGATGAGAATTCATCACAGCCTACTCACAGCCCTCAAAGGCAGTTCTTATCCCAGCCCCATCCCTGTACTGGCTCACCCTGCACCGAGGAGGCCAGCGGGACCAGGTACCCTGTGTTTCTGCCTTCCAGTTAAAACACATCTCTTGGCGACCAGTGTGTGGTAGGTTTATGACTTCTCAAGCTCTGGTGGCAAGTGCTAAGCTCGCTCAGAGATATTGGGGTACAATCTGTTGCTCTAACACGTCGTGCTATTTGGGCACAGCACGGAGCAGGCACTTTCCTTCAGAGCCTTTTCAGCTCACTGTGTTTCTGGATCGCACCTTATTCCAGACGCCATTTCAAAGTGCTGTTACAAGCCCCGTGTCCTGCAGCAAGTCCTGCCCAGCTCTCCAAAACACCAAATCTGCAAAGTGCCCAGTTACCTGCTGCAGTACTGCAGGGTTAGGGCCACCTGTACTAATCCCAATGCTGAATGAAAACCAAAGAACAGGCTTGGAGTTACAGAGCCATCAGCTCTACTGGCTTCTGCTCCCCAAGCACTTCTCCCACCCCTTACAAAATGGTTAATATTGCTAGAGTATAGGCAGTACTTCCCTAGTCAAGGCATGACAGCTTTGGAGCTGTTTAGAAGTGATTGCTACTGGATGAAAGTAAATCTGAGCACTATTCTCTGAGAAATGAAACCTGTGTAGGGTTAATATTACCTACTCCTATGGCTAACCATCCTCATGGTTGCATCTGGAAGTGGCAGGCTAGTTTAACTTAGAGCAAGAGCTAACGGTACATCTTCAAACACAGGAAACTAGAGGAACAAGAAAATTGAACCCTGCCCTCCTGGCTAGGCAGAAGGCTAAAGGAAACCTTTGCTCTGATGAATTCTCTGGTCAGGCTCACAAATCTCATCTCCCTGATGGCCCACACAGAGAGAGGAAAGAGCCACAGCCAGTTGTGCAAGAGGCGAGGGCATGCTGGCAGCACTTACAAAAGCAGACAACAGCCACGCACGACACCGCTGGGTCTCGCAGCTGGAGAGTCAACGCACGACGGCTGGTTACTGTTACGCAGCAGCCACGACGAAGCTGCTCTGCTTGCGGTGGAAGTACGGCTGGGCGGCACATTGGTCGGGTGGTGCAGTACACGCTAACTAACATGCCAACATTGCTGGAGCTGTTAGTACTAAGATCTTAACTTGTTATTAGTTTTCTAATACCAGACACTAGCGAGGTAACACAGTGAAGATGAGGAAAAAAGTCTTAAAGTGCTGATATAGGGATTTTTACTGTACAGTCAGACTAGAAGGTCAGACAGAAAAATTACTGAGCGAAGAGGAATTCAGCTCCCGAACCACCAGCTGCACTCAGACTCCCCCGGTTTCCGTGTCTGTTAAGAGTACCACAAGCAGTAAGGGCAGGACGAGCTTCAGCCGCACTGAGGTGCCGCAGCTGAGAGCTCGCACGACGGGCTTGCCAGAGTCCATGCAACTCCACATTTCCTGGCATGGAAAGGTGAGCTCAGAGGCTAGCTAAGCCTCCCCGAGCCTGAGCCAGTTTCCCAACGGCAAACACTCCTAGGCATGTTTCTCCTTAGCTCCTGCTTAATATCTGAGTTGCAGATAACACGGAGCTCCCCTTTCAGATCCCAATAAAGCCCCCAAGGCATTCTCTGAAATTCAGAACTGCTTTGTGGTAAAGAGATGAAGAAAATCAGATGGGTGGAAGAACAGGTATTGCTAAACACAGCCTTATATATTAGATATTACAGATCTGACAGAGGGAGAAGAGAGAAACGACTTCTTTGCCAGTTTATGACTGCAGTTAAATACTAAGGATAAAGACCACTGTAACTAAGAAGTCATTTAACCCTGATCATCAATCCTGCTCTACTGCTCTGAGCTGTCAGTCTGGAGGAAGAGACAAACAAGTCAGCAGGAATTTAGTTTGTCTCTCCCTTCTCAACCACAGGTAGCATCAGGTAATTTTTCAGCACAGAACACAAGTTCCTCTGACAAACATTTCTCCAGTGCAGTGGGTCAAGCAACATGCAGACAGCTGTGGACTGCCCAGTATCACCTGCATTGCTCATTTACTAAGATGTTTTCCCCTTCTGGCAATCTTGCCTTGACTTTAGTTTGAAAGTTATCTAGATGCACACAAATCAACAAGGAGACGCTTCAAGTCACTTCAGAAAGTACGTGTTTTCTCAGAGCATGAAAGTCTTTCACCAGCAGACCTAGCTCACATGCGACAGCAGCATACAGGAGGACACAGAATCAGAAAAGGAAAAGGTCTTTAAACATGCTCTTTAAATGCAAAGGCAATTCTGCAGCCCTGCACACAGACACAAAACGGCTGGCATGCTACACTGCTCACCTTCAGCAAAGGTGACAGCACACAGCCTCCCAACTGCACACTAAAAATATAATCACAGGCAACCTCTGGCCTTGGAAAACCCTTGTATCGCAGCTCAAGGTTCTTGGCAGAACTGGCCTCACTGTAAGCCATCAGAAATAATGTTAATGTTTCAAATACAGTCTTTCTACCTTGTTGGTTCATGCCTCTTGCACTATTCCAAAGACCCTTTTTTGCAGGCAGTAGAGAGGAGGCAGTGCTACCAGCAGGTGGATGTTGGTGCTCACAACAGCCTTCCCGGGACCTTCTGCCCTTAGGGACACAGGTTTCAGAGCACTGCAGTTACCACAGCAAGTTCAATGCAGTCCAGCGCACGCTGACAGACTCCAGACTATACAGAAGCTTCCCCAGGTATGGAGGGAATGTTATAATCAGTTCCAGCATTCTGTCTCACATAATCACAATAAACAGAGGTTCCAAAAACCTAGTACTTCAGCTAGTCTTGTAAAATCTAAGCCATTTTACCCCCAGAATCAGAAGAGAACAGTGCTAAAAAGAAGTAAAACCAAGGCTATCTTTCCTAGCAAGACTTTTCTCTTGCTTAAAAGTAGTGTGAAAGCTGCTGTTACCACATGGCATTGGACACAGCAGCAGACGCCAGCCCACGACGGCAGCCAACGAGATGCATCTCCGAGGAGATTCCAGATGGCCAGGCACAAACTCTTAGCACTGACAGGAACAATCTTCCAGGAGCATCACCGCGATGGTGACACAACCTTTCTGGCACAGATAGCAGTAAAGAAGCTTTGAAAGGAAGGTCTTTCATACCCAACGACCGGGCTCAGAAGGCTGCTGTTCTGCCCTATCCAGAACTACCCAGGAACACCACAGGAGAGGTAGTCAAGAAATTACAAAGGCTGGGCATTAAAATAAATTGGCATGGCCAGAAGCAGCATGCAGCAACACTGAACCTGCTTTACCACAAAGCACAAAATTCAATTCCCCCCAAAAATGCTACACGGATACAACATGGGATCAGGTACATTCATCTTTGATATCTCCTGAGCGCTAGCATCTTACCAGCTAGGCAGCCTGCTCTAATGGCTTGCTGTCCCTCACAGCACACTTTCAAGTGCATTGCACCCTTCGTTTCCCCATCACAAAAAGCTGTAAAAAGGAGCCTTTCCTTCACTCTGTTCAGCCCCCATCTTTCCTTAAAAGGCCACCCTTGACCTCACAAGCTTTGAGGATTCTTGGCCTCCTTCTTCCTCCCACCATTCCCAGAAGTCACCAAACAAATAGGATGTGACAAGGTAACAAGGCACAGTGCTCTACATTCACAACAGCAGAAGCCTTGATGCTAGCCAACATCAGAAAACAGTCTCTCCACGTTCCATATTTTAACAAAGCTGAAAAAAAATCAGCAAACACTTTCTGCACAGAAGCACATGTGCTTCCATTACTATCCTACAGGCTCAGGAACAACCAGCTCTGGGAAGCGTCAGGGAACTCTAAAAATGCAGAAAGGGACACCATCAACTACTGCTTCAAATGGGCAGACAACTGCACACTACCATCTTGCTAGGAAGCTTGAGCACACACATCAATTACATCCCACATGCAGGCAAGATATAGCAGATTAATATCTTCATGTGGTTTTTACACTCCCCCCTGGTCTCTGTCATGACTCCACGGAAGGCAGCAAGAGCATTCAGGGCTCTGGTGGAAGTGTGCAGAGTACTGTGTGTTTTGGGGGTGCATGTTACTAAGTATTGCTTCACAAGAGAGCCCATCTCTCTCTATGCCATAAATCTCCTGCAATACTATTATCTAATGCTTTAGAAGCTAATAGTGTCCCTTTCAACACTTAAAAACAGAGTGGCCAAGGTTTTATGCGACAGAACATCTAAGTTATGGGCTACAGAGAACCATGTAGAAATTAGGTCACTTGGATATTAATTTCTACCAAGCAGAGATGCTTGCAAATGCATCAGCTTTTCTGCCCCTTCCTGATATGAGAGCTACTACAGACAGCATCAATGTCAAGCACAGGTGATCTTCGTCAGAATCCGAGTATGATGGCAAACAGCCCAAATGATACTAAATTTTGTACAAAAAGCTGGGAACATAGTCAAATCTGAGCAGAGGATTCACCCCCTGGCCGGGTTCCTGAATGTACTGCAGCTTCAGCAGCTCAGCTAGATACTGTACAATTTTGATATCTTCATTAGCAAGGCCCAGGTGGAGCTTCAGAAAGTTCATCCTGCGACTCACAACAGATTCCTCGGGTTCCCTTTCACTGATGGGAAGGTGCAAATGGTGGCAGAAGGTGAAGAGGAAGGCTTTTGAACACAGCTGAGTGAGGATACTTTGGACGTGCATATAATAGGTGCTCCCTCGTTTGATCTGAGTGCGGTGGTCCGCCAGCCTGGACACCAAGGTTCCTTTATAAAGGGGGCAGCGGAGAGTCTTACTGTCCACATCCAGGACGCTAATGTATCGGTTGTATCGGCTCAGAGCGTGCAACATGTTCACCCCCGCAGGGGACACCATTCTGAAACGGTAAGGGGAGAGAAAGGTCATGGCTGGAGGAAAACAGAAGGTTACGGAGCACAGACTGTATGTCCATCTCCCTGTACCACATGCAACAGTCCACAAGCTAGAGCAAAAGTACAGGAATCTCTGCAGGCAAAAGTAGTCTGGCATGGAAGAGAATGGCCAAATAGTCTCTCCAGTCTGCCAGAGCCCAAAGGAACCTCGACCTCCTGGAGCCCCTCGTGCAACTGATCTGAACCGTACATGCACAACTTCATAAATACAGCACTTTTAAGGACGGCTTCTTCCTCTTAGTAAGGCAACTGTGGTGAACAGAAACAAATCCTGCAGCAGCTTGTGGCTTCTGGATGTCACAAAAAGGACCATTAGAAATCCCCTTGCCACGAGCTCCGCTTTCCCCAAACGGCTGTTTTGGGAGGGAGCTGCTCTGAGGTGGTCAAAGCCTTGAACACAGTGAAACTTCTTGCCCTTCCTTTGATAAAAGAATCGTCCTTAAGCCAGAACATTCCTGGGCCAAGCCTGAACGTTTTTCACTGAGATGTAAACCCAAAATACATTCACAGCATACAATTATACAGGTCTAAATGAGTGTTATTTAGCTGCAAATTACAGACCTATGTGAACTCTACCTTACGCTCCTCAATTCTGTCTGGTTAAAATTGCTCTGGTGGGGACACTTCTCCCAGTCCCAAACCACTGCAGATGTATTAGTGTGAGAACTCTGCCCAGGCAGCACCCAGCCTTAAGAGAAATAGTACCCTTATGACCATACTAGAATAATTCTCCTAGTCTCTAAGTTCCTTCTCAAGGCCTTTGTACAAATAGTTTGTTAAGAGT
Source organism: Rhea pennata (assembly GCF_028389875.1). Lineage (NCBI taxonomy): Eukaryota > Metazoa > Chordata > Aves > Rheiformes > Rheidae > Rhea > Rhea pennata. Next base: position 16,837,538 of record NC_084677.1, on the reverse strand, counting down.
ACCCACATTAAACTCAACACTTCATTAACACTTCCACTGAGGAGAGTTTAAATGACTGACACATCTTACAAGCTGTCTTTAAAAAAGGACGTTTGTTTATAAAAACTGCATCTAATCACACATATCAAACACCCTGTAAACACTCAGGGCTTTTAAAAAACTCACTGACAAAGAATTTTGGAAGCAGCTGTTGGCGGAATTGTCACCCTGCCTCATGAGCAGAGAAATCTGAGAAAGCTCATAGCTTAGGATAATTCTGTTATTCATAATCACCCAGTGTCAGAGAATTAAGCAACCTAGAAAGCAGATCTCTGGATTTTGATTCTCACTACACTCAGAAACACTTTCAGGACTGTCCCAGTCTGGCTCTGAGCAGCATACTGACACATTCATTCATATTTTCCACTTTGGTGACAGTCATGGGTATTTCCTGTCATAGCTGCACTCAAAGTGCCAGGACGTATCCCAAAATACACAAAGAAAATTGTTCTTATAATAGCATAAAAGGAAGGGCGAAAGTCTTAAGAGCTGAGTAATCACTATTTATTAATATAAACTATGAAGCCACAGTTTAGGATTTGGGTATTGGTAGAGGGTCATTTGTTTATTTTTGTGATGATGTCACCCTGAACAAGTTTTCCTTTACATTTAAACTGCAATTCCAGCACTGCAGCCCACTGAGCTCTTTGGGCCTTCTGATCTGCAGTAAACAATGTCATAAACACGCCACTCCGCATCTGCGCTCCTTCACCTCAAACAGAGCCCAGCCCTGCAGCAGGCTTTGCCCTCTGCCCTGCACCAGTACGCAGACGCTGCAGGACAGGACACTCATCCCGACAAGGGCAGCTGCACTCTCACCAACACAAACCAAAGGGCTGACGATCCAATTTCTGACATACTGATTTCTTCAGTAGCATGTTACCTCTTCGTTAGGGTTCACACGGGAAAAAAAGAGCTCTTCGTATTGAAATGTCCTCTTCAAAAATCCTAGCTAGAAAAGTTGAAATAGTTTTGGGAGCAAGGGGGAGTGGAGGGAAGGAAGGACACACAAAGGGACTCCAAGAGCACTTTGTTTTCATACCATCCCGCAAAACAGCGGGAGCAATTTGTTCCCTTGTTCTGCTAGACTAAGACCTAAAATAACGAGAAATCTCCTGGCAAAACTAACAGCAGTCAGACAGTGAGTACCCAGCAGATGTTTTAAAGGATTAACTCTCAAGTGAGGCTGATTATAAAGAAGCTGACAAATACACACCCTTCTACAGATACACACTGACACCCGATAAGCAGAAATTTATGGCAGCTGTGTAAGTAATTCCATAAAGAGAACTCTCCCACAGTTTCCCTCTGAAATTCTAGCTTAAAAGACTGAATTTTTATCGTATACCTTGACACAAATAAGCAAACCGAGCCACTACTTTATCTACAGTCTCAGTTTACCTTTGGAGTCCAATCAGTTTCCACTTCTGGAAATCCACAATGTGCAAAGGGGAAGTGACCCAGTGTTTCACAGGCTTGGCGTAAGTGCCACAGTTGGGCACAAAGATGGAGAGCGCAGTCACAAGTTTCTTGACTATTGCTTCATCTTCCCCCAGCACTATAAGGGTCCTTCCGCTGAGCAGGGAGTATATTGCAGGGTGAGCAAAGGGATACTGCCTAATAAACCGTAGTGCATTCTGGCCAGCCTTTTTTTTGTGCCTTTCATTCACAGGAATTATGGGGTGAGCAGGAGAAGGGGATCGGTCAGAACAGGTGGACGCTGCACTGCTAATATAGCTTGTGGAGTCTGAACATTCATCCAGGCTAGTTTTACTGACATCCCTACTGCCTGCCAAGTAGCGCGGATCGAGTTCATACGGAAGGAGCCCTCCTGAGACGCTGCTGTGGGAATGGCAGCCAGCGAAGGCCTCGTGCAGCCCCTGCTCTGCTGGCCGGTACGGCTGCGGAGGAATGCTGACCACCCCGTCCTCGTCGCAGTGCTTCTGGCCTAGGTCAGGCAGAGGCTCGAGGAAGTTGGGACTCTCCTTCCCAATACAACAGGCAGAATCAACCTGCAATAAGTTTTCCTGTTTTAAACCACCTTCCTGCTCGTCAGCATTATCCACGTTTAATTTGGGGCTGAAACGAAGGCCTCCCTCTTCGTCATCTGCATAAGGTTCTTCATTAATGGCACTTGGGTAGCTCGCTTTGAAATCTTCTGGGATCAGTGACTCTGAGGGACATGTGCTGAGAATCTCAATGCTGTCCTCACTGACAGTCCTTCTGCTGCCCACCTTGCTCCTGACCACCTGGGGACTAGGAGTGATGGGTAAGCTGGCCTGGCTCTCAGATTTTGTTAAAATAGATGCCGACTTCTCTGTTCCAAGAACCTCAATGCTCTCCCCACTACTGATACTCCCTTTAATATCTGCATCGAGATAGTCCAAGTTCTCCTGGTGCTCAAAAGTTACGGATTCTGTCATTTGGGGTTCTTGCAAGTCTTGGATTTCCTGCTCCATCTTGATAGGTACACACTCCACACTGGATTTGTAAGATCCCAGGCTGATTATCACTTTAGGAGTGGGAGACTCTTCCAAACACTTTCCGTCAATGGTATCTTGATTAAACCTCTGGCAGCCTCTGTACTGCTTTTCAGGTGCTTTTTCATCTAGAAGAGATGCATCTTCAAAGAGGAAGTTAGTTACACTTTGTTGTTTTAAAAGTGATCTACTGATCTGGTTCGTCAAGAGGTAGCACACATCACCTCTGAAAGTTCTCTCAATCTGATGCAGCTGATCCAGAGTTTGGGTGAAAAAATAAATATCACAAAGCTCCTCCAGTGTTTTCAGCTTCTTATCAAAGCACTTAGCAGACTTTGCTTTGATGAGTTTGGGGGTATAGGACGGCATGTGTGCATAAAGGTGCATTTCACCAGGCTCAGCAAGGTCAGAGGTAGTCAAGTCCTGATCACAGCTCACATTAGCCTGATCCGGTCCACAGTTCGGCTCATAGGGGTGGAAGTCAGTGTCCTTCAGTTTCCTATAGGGATATGATCGGATTTGTTTTAACAGATCTTGGTGCTCAATAATAGATTTTTCAACGCTGGCCAGTTCATTGGCCTTCTCAATTGCTTGGGTGGTGTAATACCCTTTGTCGTTGGATTTCTTCTGGATCTCAGTCTCATTGTGCAGCACAGTCCTAGTGTAGTCGAGGTCTTTCAGTTTCTTTTCAAGTTCACTAGCAAAAGCTTTCCTGTTCCCTGTCTTTAGGCATTCGGACGCTTTGGAGAACTCTGCAGAGAGTTCCTGAAACTGCTGCATGATTTTATGCTCATCAGCAGAAATATAGGCCATGCAGAAGGGCCTCACGAAACCCCTGGCTTCGAGGTCATACAAAGTCAGGTGGTGCACGTAGGCAAATGCCCCTTCTTTCGAATCTCCCAGCACCACTTTGGAGTCCTCCACAAAGTTCAGCTTTGGATAGGCACAGCCAGGAGGGTGCCCCACGAAGGAAGCCTGATAATCCACAGACATGATCCGGAGGGAAAAATAATTGAGATCAAAAGTGCCCGACACTTTGGCATCATTGGGGATGGTCAGCAGGGGCTGGGGCCCCACCTGCTCCGAGAACTCGGAGATGAGGATGAAGTCTTGGGTGAACTTGGAGCTGGCGACCTTGGACCAGGGGTTGGCGCCGGGGCCGGCGAAGGGGAAGAGCGGCACGGAGTACTCCTCGGGCAAGGGCGGCTCGCTGCACAGCTCATCCTCGAACTCCTCCTCTTTGGTGAAGGCCACCACGTCGGGGGCGCTGATCATATTTCCCGCAGGAGGGAACCGACATGGAGAAGCGAGGCCTCCCCCGCCGCCGCCGCCGGGCCCCGCGGGAGGCCCCGGCCCGCAGCCAGGCCCCCGCCTCAGCCCCCGCGGAGGGAGCGCAGCGCAGCGCCCGCTCTGCCGCCGCCGCCGCCGCCGCCGCCTCGGAGCCGCGCCCCGGCCGGGCGCCCCGGCCCCGCCGCCGCCGCCGCCGCCTCACGGCCGCCGCCGCCCGGCAGCCATCTTGGGGTCACATGACCCCGCGGCCTCTCACCCGCCACCCGGAAGCGAAGCCGCCGCCCCTCGCGTTTGCCGTTTAAGGCCTTGATTTGGTCTTTCTTCTTTCCTCTTTTTTTTTCCTTTTTAAGGCGCCGCTGCCGACGCCGCCTCGGCTTCACTTAAACCCGCGGGCGGCCGCGCCGAGCCGCGGCGGAGGCCCCGCGGGGCCTCCTGGGAGCTGTAGTTTTCTCCCGCCGCAGCGCCGCTGGCGGCAGCACTTTACGGCAAGACGTAACGAAGAGGTAAAGCGCGCCCCGTCCCGCCGCGGTTTGCGACAGCGGGAGCGCGGGAGTGAGGGCTGTCGAGGGTGAGGAGGGGGCCGGGGAGGTGGCAGTGAGGGCGGTCCTAAGCTGGGGGGGGGTCTGTCCTGGGGTGGGGAGAGGAACTGGGGGTGACGCGGGCCCTGTCACAGGGTGGGGAGAGGGTCTGGGGAGGTGACAAGGGGCCCTGTCACAGGATGGGGAGAGGGTCTGGGGGGCTGACGGGGGGCCTGTCAGGGTGGGGAGAGGGTCTGGGGGGGTGACACGGGCCCTGTTCTGGGGTGGGGAGAGGGTCTGGGGGGGGTGACAAGGGGCCCTGTCACAGGGTGGGGAGAGGGTCTGGGGGGGTGACGCAGGCCCTGTTCTGGGGTGGGGAGAGGGTCTGGGGGGGTGACAAAGGGCCCTGTCACAGGGTGGGGAGAGGGTCTGGGGAGGTGATGGGGGGCCTGTCCCTGGGTGAGGAGAGGGTCAAGGGAGGTGACAGTCTGTGGAGGGTATGAAGAGAGCCTGGGGGGGCAGCATGGGCTGTCAAGGGTGAGGAGAGAGTCTAGGGAGTGCCAAGGGGGCCTGTTCTGGGGTGAGGGGCTCATCCCAGAGTGAGAAGAGAGCTTGTCCCGAGCAGGGGACTGAGGGGCCTGCCCTAGGTGAAGAAAGGTGCCATCCGGGTCAGAGAGTGTTGAGGGGGGACCCTGTCCCAGGCTGTGAGGTGCCAGAAGGAGGGCAGGAGCCACAGGTTAGCTGTTTTTGTTGGGGGAGCAGAGGTGCCTTATCCAGCTCAGCTGCTCTTTGCAGATAGGCCATGACTCCTTGAGATCTGCGCGGAGAAGGCTGTGCCGTGACTCACACACAAGTAGTCTTACTGACGTGTCTGCCTGCTGGATGCCATAGACCCCCCCATCCCAGATCACTGGTTAAAGATCCATCAAGAGGACTTTTAGGGACTGCTCTGTGTACTAAAGGGGATCAACTCCCTGGGGAGAACTGGTCCCACACGAAGATACAATAACATGTTTTGGCGCCGTGGGAGCTGTCACCATCAACTGTAATGAACTTTCAAGTGAGGCTCTTAGCTAGCTGTGGAGTCAGGATGCTGCCTCAGCCCTGGCGTCTCTTCTCTCGGGCTGCAGAGGATATGACGTTGCAAAGGATCCGGAAAGTCCTGTGTGTGGCTGAGAAGAATGATGCTGCCAGAGGAATTGCAGATCTTCTCTCCAACAGCAAAATGCGACGGGTAGGAATATATCAGTTTTCACACGTCCTTATTGCTTGCTAATACTTCTACAGATACAGCTTAATTGTCTGGAGACGGTCAGCTCATCAGTGTGGGTTCAGTTCCAATGCAGTTCAGTCCTGGTCTCAGGTATATCCATACCTGGTGCAGCCCTGGCCTGCTCTGCGGAACTTGACACAGGTCAAACAGCATGTTCAGTGTCTTGTGCTGTTTTTGTCTGTGGCCTTTTCTGACCATGCCGGGGTACTCTAACCATTTTCATTTGTGAAGTGGACAAACACCGCTTGTCCAAGCATGTTTTGGAAGTCTTGGGCTCCTGTTTTTTTTGTCACTTAACTGCTGTTGGAATTCAGCTCTAGTTGTGCTCTGTCTCTGCCTGCCTTCTCTAGGCATTGAGCTCATCTGTGAGGATTCCCTGTGTTCTTCCTAGCTTCGCAGTGTATATAAAAGACATTATGAATTGAAACTGTCTGCTGGCATGCATTTCCTAGTCAAAAAGCACTGCTTCTGCAGCATCAGCAAGTATCAGGGGTTTATGGAAGTTCACGTAATATAGCGAAGATGGTCTGTAGTTTGGTGAAGAGGAGTTCAAAGATCTTGTCTCTCTACTGCTGCTTTGTTTTGTTACCATTGATAGTTTGCATAATTACTTGTTATTTTAGTTTACCTTATACCTAATAACACCTTTTGATAGAGTGCTTAGAAGAGCTAATATTTTTTGTGAGGTGTTTCTAGTTCAGAATTGTATTAGAAATGGAAGATGTTGTTGAGAACTTGAGCATTGAGAGCCCTGTCAATGAAGACATTGATGTACTTCTATAGAAGATGCGAATGTTTGTATCTAATCTGGAAACTTCCACAAATCTTGGTCAGATGAAAGGTACTCTTGGGGTTCCTGGGATGACACCCTCGTTGTGGTTTGGAGCAGGACAGTTAGTTGGCAGGAATGAGGAATGTTTGTCTTTGCTGCTGGCCAACACCATTAAAACGAATCACTTGGTTTCTTACCATCTATCTTCATCATCTGTGGAGTAATAACCCTGGCTTCCCCTTCAGGTGTATTTTGAAAGTGTCTTACAATGGAAAGCACCATTTCCCTATCTCTGCAAATGGTATTGGCCACTTCCTTTCACCCTATCTTGCCTTTGTGTTTTAGCTACAATATCTGATTTTCTCTTGCCCTGTACTTCTGTTTGTTCTGTCATTACAGTACGTATGAACTGAGATGAGATGTGTTTGGTTTCTGTTGGAAGCCTGAAACAGCAACTTTTCTTTTTTTCTAGAGAGAAGGGTTTTCCAAGTTCAATAAGATCTATGAGTATGACTACCAGATGTTTGGCCAGGTAAAGTTACTTTCCTAACCCTTCTGGTTTAGAGAAATGCAAATTCCTAATTATCAAAAGCCATTTGTCAGAATTTATTAAATGCATATTCAGGGATGGGGACACTTGTCCAAAGAAGACACACAAAGGAGTCAGAGATTCCTTTGGCTCAGTCACTGACCTGTTGTATTCTCTTAACTCTTTCAACCTTCTATTCTTCTATTTTCCATCTGTCAAAAGCATTTTGTTAGTTAGAATTGGGAGCTAACGACACAGATTCAGGATAAGGATATGGGTTTAGCTGATTGTGGAGAGACAATGACAATAGCAGGAGGGAGATATCACTGATTTTGTGTGAATTGAGAACTGCATCAAGACTGTGGGCTCTGGGCAGTTTTTAGCAAAAGATAGACACTAATTACCTTGCTCTGTCTTTTGCAGAATGTTACTATGGTGATGACATCTGTGTCAGGACATTTACTGGCTCATGATTTTAAGATGCCTTTTCGCAAATGGTTAGTACTCAGTACCCCCCACAGGAGGAAGGGTTGCCATTTTCTGCTTTTAATCCTGAACTGAGCAGCGTGGTGCAAGTTCCAAGACCATCCTGTAGAGCAGTGCTGATGTAGTCAACATGGAGCACACTAGTTAGTGTGACTGTTGCCTCAGAAAATACCTTGCTGGTTCCCCTGGGGCAACATATTTTTGTCAACTAAAAGAGAAAGTACATCTGGTCCAGTAGTAGACGTCCACAGTCCTGGAGCAGGAAGGGGCTCTGACACGGTGCACTTCAAGTAATCATGTCGATGAGGATGATAACTATTAAATTCTATATAGGATAATTAAAATCTTGTACCAAATGACTATTTTCAGAGTGTTTTTAAAAAAGAAAACCCAAATTCAAGTTAAAACAGTGATTAAAATACACTTTGGCAGCCCCAAGGAAATAAGCCAATTCCAACAGTTGATTGACGTTTTTGTGTTCTTTGTTCAACTGAGAGTTGTCCTGGGAAGCAAGAGTTTTTATCTGACTTGCCTCAGTTTTGTTCTCTCTACTTGAAATAAGAACTTTTTAGGGCTTTGTTTTTTTCTGTGATAACATTTTGTGTCTATATTACTTTTGAGTAAATGTAACTCAGTATTTCATACAAGCTCCAGAGTTGTCTAAGACAAGATCCATAATGTTAGATGTGTTCACCCTTCCAATCAATACCTGAGCAACACTTCCTTACACGGGAGCACCAGTTAGTCTCTTGCCATGTGTTTTAGTTTTTGTTTGTTATGCACACTGCGTATCTTCTGTTTACCAGGCATAGCTGCAACCCCCTAGCACTTTTTGATGCTGAAATCGAGAAGTATTGTCCTGAAAATTATGTGGATATTAAGGTATGTACTTGTAAGAGTTTCCCTGAAACTCTGAGTTCAGAGATTGGTTCTACAGATACCGTCTCAAAGGGAAGATCATACCTTTGTCCTTACCTTCTAAGCCTCTAGGATTTAGAAAATTCTTCCTGTGCTTTGTAGGATTATATATGTTTTCATCTCTGACATTGAAAGTCTTCTGCTCGTGCACGTAGTACAGTGAAGGAACAATTACTTTGTTAACAGTAAAATATTTTTTCTAATTGGTAATTGTGTCTTGATTTTTACAAAAAGGGTTGTTTCCAGACAACAAACTGTGTGGTACAATCCATCATGTTTTAACAAAGAGGTAGTTGTAAATAAATGACTCAGTCCTTTTGAAAGCTGCCTAATCTCATGAGAGACACGATTACAAAATGTTATTGCAACAATCTATCTCTATGGATACGCGTTGTATTTTATGTTCGGTTAGTGAGTTACTTTAAAATTGAATGACAAAGGAAGTGCTCTGACATGTCTCATTTTCTCCTCTTAGAGAACCCTCGAACGAGAAGTCCAGCAATGCCAAGCTCTGGTGATCTGGACTGATTGTGATCGAGAAGGAGAGAACATTGGTTTTGAAATAATTCACGTTTGCAAAGCTGGTGTGTAGAGCGTCTTCTGTATCAATTTGAGTTCCATTAAAATGCTGATTTAACAGGTATTGCTGCTCAGAGTTCTAATAATAGAGACATCTCCATATCCAGGTTAAATATGTTGGTTGTAGAGTGGGGTACACCAGAAATGTGTTAAAGTATTGGAAAGCTGTAGAACAGGTTGACAACATACTCTTTTTAAGACAGCTGCTTATTGATCGCTTTTCCATTGTCATTTGAGTCACTTTTTGATTTTTCTTTTTGTCTGACAGTAAAACCAAACCTCCAGGTTTTCCGAGCTCGTTTTTCAGAGATTACGCTTCATGCTGTCAGATCAGCCTGTGAGAATCTCACCCAGCCAGATCAAAAAACTAGTGACGCTGTTGATGTCAGGCAGGAGCTGGACCTCAGGATAGGTATGTAAATACACCTCGGAGACGAAGAGAAGCTGCTAGGCCCGAGCTGCTGCTTATACCTCTCTGAAGGAAAGTGAGCAGGAGCGTGGTAGATAGGCAGGGGATAGTCAGCACCAGCTTTACCAGTGTGCAGTTCTTATCTTTAAATACGTGCACCTGCTCAGACTACTGTATAAACTACATAGCTGGCCATTGTGGTCTTCCTGGCTTCTCATTCAACTGCACTGAATTCACGTTGTTAAAGCTCAGCAATGGATGTTTCAAAATCATCTGTGACTGAATCCCGATGCAAGACAGAAATGCCTAAACTCCTGTGTTGCAAATCTGAAATTTTTTTCTTAGATCGGAAGCGGCTAAGTCATATCTCCTGTTTTACTGGAAACAACACACACTTTGAAGCAAATATTAAGTTTGTGCATAGCTGATAGGCTTCTGTGATTTAGATTTCGGAGTATTATTAAAAAAAAAAAAAAGCTCTGAAATGGTGCGGCATTATGCTCTAATGTTTTGTTACTCAATTCTAGCATTCATTTTATTTTCTCAGGTGCTGCCTTCACCAGATTCCAGACACTGAGGCTCCGGAAAATTTTCCCTGATGTTCTAGCAGATCAACTGATCAGCTATGGTAGCTGCCAGTTCCCAACACTGGGGTTTGTAGTTGAACGCTTTAAAGCCATCCAGGCCTTTGTTCCTGAAGCTTTCTATAAAATCAAAGGTATGTTGGAGGGAAGCAAGTACTCAGCTCCATCTTACAGAGTTTGGCGTGTTTGAAAAGAAAATGAAACCCTAATGTTCAGGATAAAATACAAATTGCAGGAAAAGTATCAGGGCAATGAACAAACACTGTGGCAGAGGTGATTTCCTTTTTCTTTGCCATGATCATATGACAGAGTTGGAAAGATTCCCCAGAAGTGTGGCCCCATTGCCTCTGCTGTCTTCAAACTATGTTATTACTGTATGCATCACTCAGATCTGTTTTCAACTCAGTGACACATGAACATGAGGACAGCACTGTAGTCTTCAACTGGAAGAGGAATCGACTCTTTAATCACACAGCATGTCTGGTGCTTTACCACATGTGTATGGAGGTAGGAAAGTTTGTAAATTGTATAATTCAGTATCAGCCAAACATTTCTAGCATCCTTCTTGCTCAAGTTATTTAAAGAACAGTCCTTCTAAACTTTTCAAGGAGATTTTGCATTTTGCTTACTCTGTGTTTAGAATCCTGTAGCAACTGTTGTTGAGGTTGCAAGCAAGCCAAAGAGCAAATGGAGACCTCTACCCCTGGACACTGTGGTATGTTTGATACAACAATGCTAAAAAGACTTATCTGAAAGGTGCTTTTAAAATATATTTTACTTACCTCAGAATTATGCCACAAATGCATTTTTCTTCTGGTTCTTCCCAACACAGGAACTTGAGAAGTTGGCTTCCCGTAAACTGAAAATAAATGCCAAAGAAACCATGAGAATAGCAGAAAAACTCTACACTCAAGGGTAAGAAAGATAGATTTGCATGTGCTGGCTTGATAAATTCAAAAATAAATGTCCTTTAATCCAAAATGGGAAGTGCCTCAGAGCTCTTCCTAAAGTCCTCCTTTGCCTTTTTTCTTAAGGTTCATAAGCTATCCTCGAACTGAGACCAACATTTTCCCCAAGGAGCTGAACCTCTCTGCCTTGGTACAACAGCAGACACAGGACCCAAATTGGGGAGCGTTTGCACAGAGGATTTTGGACCAGGGTGGGCCAACCCCTCGGAGTGGAACCAAATCAGATCAGGCTCACCCTCCCATTCATCCCACAAAATACACTGCTAACCTGCAGGTGAGTTTAATAAAGGCAGAGGCAAACTTGATTGTATTGCTTGATATATTAAGCTAGGAGGCTTAAAAATGTGATCATTAGTATAGTATGCTGGACCTGACATCTCGCTGTTATCTCTTGACATCTCACTAACACCGGAGAAGACTCTCACACTCTTCTACTGTTTGATTTTAGGGGAATGAGCAGAGACTATATGAATTCATTGTGCGCCATTTTTTGGCTTGCTGCTCTCAAGATGCCAAGGGACAGGAAACAACTGTGGAGATTGACATCGCTAAAGAGCGATTCATCGCTCAAGGACTAATGATCTTGGCCCGAAACTATCTGGAAGTCTATCCTTATGAGAAGTGGAGCGATAAGGTAATAGCCTTGGATATCATAGATGGGAGAGGTTAAAGTACTTGGAGTTTAAATTTGCACTTGGTTGTACTAACGTGAAAGCCTTAATGCTAAATTCAGATCCCTCTGCACAATGTCCTTTGACAGTTCCTGGCCTACTAGCTGTTTCATTCAGAGTCATCTCTGTTAATAACCTGTGCTGTATATTGTGGCAGTTTTGGATAGAGTCTTTTCCTTCTGACGCAACAGTAGGGACCGTACAGAGCTGCTTCCATGTGGGGTTGACCTGACTTACTAAGAGGAGCTGTAATTGCTGTTTCGTGGTATCTTTAGCAGCTCATTACTAACTTATCCTAAGGCTCCTGAGGGCTGAATTTCCTGCAGAAGAGGGTGCTGCTGTATTACTGCATCAGCTTGCTGTTAGTGTTAGTATTATATAGTTAGTGCTGTTAAGCTATACTATAGTTTGTATAGTGCTGTTAGTATTTTGTCTTCAGTGAATGGTGCAGAAGGTAGTTTCACAGAGATTCTCCTTTCTTCAGGTTATCCCAATATATCAGAAAGGGTCTCGCTTTCAGCCCACCACAGTGGAGATGGTGGATGGGGAAACCAGCCCTCCATCGCTCCTCACCGAAGCAGATCTCATTGCACTCATGGAGAAACACGGCATTGGTCAGTATTGGCAGTGTTATCTTAGGCTCTCTTGAGAGTTTGGTTCATATGCTTCTCCTTCTCGACTTGTTCAATACCAGTTCTGTCCCATCTTCAGAGTAGGGAATTTTCTAAATGCCACTTCAGACAAGAAATCACTTAAATATTCAGAGTGAAGGAATAGTAGAAACCTGTTGTCAAAGCCCAGAGTTCTAAGGAGTCTGTAGAGCATCTCCAGTTACATACCTCATGGGACGTGCAATTTAGGCTCGCAGCTGTGCCTGTGAGCAATTTGTCAGCCTTGTTGCCAGCAGGAGTTGAGGATGGTGCTGTGCCTGGCCATAAGTTCTTTCCCTCTTTTTGCCCATTTAGCACCTTTCACTCTGCAGTAGACGCAGGGAAAAATCACCTCTTGGCATCTGATTCACCTAACAACTTGGCTACTTTCAGGGACTGATGCCACTCATGCTGAGCACATTGAGACCATTAAGCTGCGGATGTACGTGGGCCTTACGGCAGATCAGAGGTTCCTTCCAGGCCACCTGGGCATGGGGCTGGTTGAAGGTAAGGGCAGTGCTTTCTAGGTAGAGGACAGATTCCTTACTCACTCCTTCATTTCATTCACCATGCCATATGTTTCTCAGGCTATGATTCTATGGGCTATGAGATGTCCAAGCCTGACCTTCGAGCTGAGCTAGAGGCTGATCTGAAGCAGATCTGTGAGGGGAAGAAAGACAAACTTGCAGTGTTGCAGCAGCAGGTACAGAAGTACAAGCAAGTCTTCATCGAGGCTGTGGCTAGAGCCAACAAGTGAGTCCTGCCTTTGCCCTCCTCTGTTTGCTTTGCTGTTTTGGGAGGGGTAAGCTTCTGGGGCTCAGTCTGGAGTGGAGTGGGTTCCCATAACACTGTTTCTCTGGTGCTCTATCCAGTATTTGCAGGCACTTGCAAGGGAAGAGATGACTTGCAGTATGGCATGCTGTCATGAGCTGGTGCCAGCTAACTGCCTGTCTGCATTTAAACTCATTGGATTAAATTCAGAGCCAATTAAAGGAAAGGCAGCATGCACTGACCTCTTTCACATTGCATTCGCAGCTAACTGATAGCAGTCATCATGCTGAACTGATGTACTTGTGTGGATGGCTGGATCTCAAAGGGGCTGTGCTGAAGACAGAAATTCACCACCTGGTTACTCTTTGCAGAGGAGATGCATAGGATGTTGTACTTGTTTGTTTTTAGATTGGATCAAGCTCTGGCTCAGTATTTTGGACAAGCCACGGAAATCGCAGAGCAAGAGGAAGTCTACCCAGCAATGCCAGTTTCCATTCGGAAGTGCCCACAGTGCAACAATGATATGGTCCTGAAGACCAGGAAGAATGGCGGGTTGGTAATCTTCCCTGTTGCAGAAAGTAACCTTCTGTGTCGGTTTGTGTGTTGCTGGACATTGTTCATTTACCTCTTCTCTTTGCAGTGTGTATAACAGCCTGGGTTGCAGCTAGCAAACTCTACCAGCTACACAAGTTTAACGGACTCAGCTGAACCTCTCTCTCCAGTACACGTTTGCTCTTAAAAATTGTTTTAACAGTTTCTATAGCAAGCAATAGCTGAGAAGAAGAGGGGAGAACAAGTCACTGACTGTTGTTGCCTCTTCCTCATTCAGTCTGTTTATCCCATGGCAGGTTCTATCTCAGCTGCATGGGCTATCCAGCTTGTAAAACTGCAGTCTGGTTTCCTGACTTTGTGCTGGATGTAGCCAAGGATGAGAGTGTCTGCGCTGTGTGCAAACCCCATCCAGTTCATAGGTAAGTTGCACTAGTTACCCATTAGGCAAACACAACCCTGCATTACCTGTTAGCTGTCAGGACCAGAGACTTCCATGGGCCAGGCTGGGCAGCTCTTTTGTTCCAGTCTTGGAAAGCTGGAGCAGCACTCTCACGGCTAGGGGGTGATAAGAAGAGGAAGGAAGCCAGTGTAAGTACAGCAGGAGAGAGAGAGAGAGAGAGAGAGAGAGAAAAGAAGAAAAAGGAAAGAAAAGAGAGCGTAATACTAATCAACTCCAAATCAAGCTTGGTTGATGAGGAGTTATGTGAACTGGGAGACTTTTATTCTTCCTTTTCTTCTAGGCTGAAATTTAAATTCAAGAGAGGCAGTGTCCCACCCATGATGCCCCTGGAGTTTGTTGGCTGTATTGGAGGCTGCGATGAGATGCTAAGAGAGCTCTTGGACCTGAAATACTTGCACAGGTCATCCCAACCGGTGTGCTCAGCCAGCCAGCAAGCTAATCACTTGCAGGCCAACCACTCCTTTAACAGAGGGGCTGGTGGTGAAAACAGGCAGGTGAGGAGGACCACAAACCTGGCATCAGGACGCCTACTACCGTTGGGTTCAACAAGAGAAACCAGGCCTGCTCCTTCTGCAGCTCCCGGTGATGGAAACAACGCAGTGATGTGCAACTGTGGGAACGAAGCAGTGCTGCTAACTGTGCGCAAAGAAGGGCCCAATAAAGGCAGGCAGTTTTACAAATGCAGTGCCAGTACCTGCAACTTTTTCCTCTGGGCTGATCAGCAGTCAGAGGACAGAGGCAACACAGCTCTGCCAAGCTCTGTGCCATCCCAGCCTTTTGGGGGAAGGGGCCAAACAGGCTTTCAGAACCCAGGAGGAGGAGAAGGAAGAGGCCTGGAGCTCTTTGGAAGCAACAGCTCCAATTCAGGAGGTGGAGGCAGCACAGTCTGCAAGTGTGATCAGCCAGCAATCACACGCACCGTCCAAAAGGACGGGCCTAACAAAGGACGGCAGTTTCACACCTGCTCTAAACCCAGAGATCAGCAGTGTGGCTTCTTCCAGTGGGCAGATGAAAACATGGTACCAGGTAAGGCTGGGCTGGGACTTTTCTTAAAGCTAAACTGAACAGATACTTATCATATGCAGTTTTTTTTAAAAAAGGTGGCACTGTATAAGGCTATCCTAGCATGACAACTCCTAGAGCAGCTCTTATATTTGACAGATCTCAGGTTTGTCTTTTAAAAAGAGCTGGCCAGATGCATTATAGCATTTAAAAATGTTGCTTGTAACAATCAAATCTGGTTTACCTTCTTCTGAATGCCAGCAGAATATGGGGCTGTTTCACACATCCACCAAGATCTGTGCTGAAAGTTGGCACATCTGTAACTCGGTGGATAAAGCCCACTACATTTCCAACAGGCTGTTGGGGAATCGTCCTCCCAAATTCTGGTGTTTGGCTTTGAGAAAGCTGTTTGATTTGATAGAGGGTTGAAGCAGCAACATCACTTTTGGAGATCTTAAACCTCGTTCTGTCATACCAGAAAAGCCGTGCTGCTCCCTCTGGCCTAGTTTAGGAACACAGTGAAAAGCCAAGTCTTTCTGAAGCTTTGATCACAGCTGAGAAACTGAGTGTGGCTGCAGGGGAAAGGTGGTGAAAGTAAGCATTCAAAGGGCTGTTAAATCACTAAATAAGGATCTGAAAGAAAGGGCACTGACACCAGGGAACTGTAAGCAAAGTACAGAGGTAGAGATTTGATCTGAGAGATCTTTAATGTTGGCTTCTGCCTTTTTAGACATTAGGCCCTGAAGGAGTAGAATTAAGTTTTCAAAACTGCTTAAAAACAAGTTTTACTCTGGCATATTTTGCTGTTTTGGCTGTAGACCAGAGTATGCAACCAGAAAGATGAGTTTCCTTGTTCTGATCCTATGTTTAGCTAATATTGCAAGACAAATGGGTAGTTTCAAGAACAATTTGAGTGGCTGGGACACTCAAATCCTTCATCTACTGCCATTTTGAACTTAGCTTCTGTTTCTCAAATCCTTATATATCAAAGGTACTTACACCTACATTGTTTCTCTCTAGGAGCTTTTGGAGATTCTTTGAACCACTTTGGGAGCAGTGGATACTCAAGAGAATTGGGAAGTAAAGCTAAGAGACCAAGCAATCTCTCCTCAGCAGCCACTGCCAAGAAACCACGGACCTGTAGCATTTGCCACCAGCCTGGCCACACCAGGAAAACTTGCCCTCAAGACCACTGAGCCCCAGATGGACATCTCTTGAGAATCTGAAAGATCCAGGATTGCAAACTGCTGTGGCAGCAATTGCTACTGAAAGGAACTAGTTTATAAGCTGGTCTGTGTTGAGTGCTTTCTGGAAAGGCTAGTAGTTGTCTGCTCCTGCCAAGGGATAGCATGCACTACAAGCCTGGGCAGCAAGAGTCAAACTGTCTTTGAAAGGTGGCTTCATTACCTGGATCAGCCTGTAATTTCAGTTGCTCTTCCACTGAGTTGATCAGGATACTCTAAACATTACAAGGAAGCATTTGGAAACAGCGTGGGCCTGTAGGGAAAACGGCGCTGGATCTGCCTGCAGCTCCCACTGTGGTGGTTGCTTCATGCAGCCTGTCTACATGAGCAAGAGCTGGTTCTTAGCCACTGGGACAGCCACCAGGGCTGCTTGGCTCTTCTCAATCCCTGGCTTTCCACAGTGTGGAATTTTATTACAAGTTGTCCTTCTAAGTCGAGGTTATCTGAGAAACATTCCCCTTTTTTTCTTGTCATAGTCCAGTACCTTCCTTACCTTGGTTGTCGCTGCCTGAGAAGGAGAGACAGGTGCAGAGAAGACAGATCTGGTGCTTGCCCTGAAAGGAAGGCTCAGCTGAAGTGCTCAGAAAGAGCCTCCTTTTTAGGCAGCTCCTGAATTTGAAACTTAAGTTCTTCCTCAAGGATTGAGGTATGCCTATATGATGCTGCTAGTTAATGGATGTTATTTTGATCGAACTAATAAGGTTATTATTAAAAGATGATTTTAAGTTTGTTACAGTGAATCACTCTTAGCTCTGCCTTGTTGCTTCTTCATACTTAAAATAGTTGAGCTATTACTATAAAAGCATCCACCCAGATTTTGCTCTTTCCATTCACTCACTTATCGGAATAACGTAAGAGCTTTCTTGGCAGAAACTCCCCGTGGCTTTATTTAGAAGTGAGCTGCAGAAGGGTAGAGGAGGAAAGTGGTTTATTAGCTGCATCTGTTGTAGTGCTGCTGTCCAGGGGAAGATAGACAACTGGCTGAACCTGAAGAGAGATTCCACCCCCACCCCGCCACACACACACACACACCCTTCAGCTAGACTGAACTCCTTCAGAGAGCCAAACTACCTCCTCCCTCCCTGTTTGGGCTTCCTTTGTGCATCAAAGCAAGCAGAACCACAAAATTGTTTTTTCTCAAATGCTGGAGCTCCGCATTCATCTTTTCCTATAGAGCCTCTGGTACTGCTAAAGACACCTCCAGCAACCCTGCTCTTTCCTGAACACTGAGTGCTTCCTATGGGCCAGTACTAAGGTGCAGTGAGGCACATGTTTCAGCCGGCTGAAGCACTGTCTAGAGGGTAGCTTGAAGGAGAGGAGACCACAGTAGCACAGGAGGTCTCTTAAAGTCTGCGTGAAGAGGAGCACCTTTTAACTTTGCAGCAGTTCTTTGCTATCAAGCATATATCTCTGGCCTATGGTCAGGAGAACCCAGATTCCATTTTATGGTACCCTCACTCCCACTATTAACAGCTGTAGCCTAAAAATACAGGCCTGCTGGTTAAAGTAACAGGATTAAGAGGCTTTGTAATGCAATACAGAACTGCCTAAAGCATGGCAGAAACCTGGGCAGCAGTCTCTTAATGGCAATAGCAGTAGAAAGCAAGCATTTGCCTAGCATAGAGGCAGCAGGTTAAGTGTTGCTGATAGCATTAGCTGTTGCAGATTTTACTGGTTTAAAGTTAGTTAGCATTACGATAGCTGAGCAGTTCAAAGCCTCTAAGTAAATGGCACAAGCTCATCATTCAGACAGATCATGTACCACAGTCTGCAAGCAGGCAGGTCTGCTGGAGTACTAGGCACTTTATGCAATAGTTTGTAACAGGAGGAAAAGGGCCTTGTGCAACAGGGTCTGAACACTGCCAAGCTCTCTGTGGAGGGGGAAGGCCGCCTGGGACAGCTCTGTGCAGTTCTCAAGCATGCCACCACAACAGGAGATTTGCTTCAGCCTTTATCACAAGAACAGAAACAAAACTGAGACTTGACACAAGAGAACCATTATACACAGTGAAGTTTTATTCTCATCACTAACCCTTGGGGACTGATTTGGAGGAACAAAACTAATTCTTTAGACTAGAGGAAAAGCACATGTTTTTCCTCCTACAAACAAGATAGCTGCAAAGAAAACTAAACCACAGTAGGTCCTCACATTGAAGTCCATAGGATTTCTCCATCTCTATCAGAGTGCAAAACCAGCATAGCTCTTCCATTAAACATAAGAAAATACTCCTTAGCACTCAGATTAGAGACAGAACCAAAGTCCATTAGCAGCCACTCCAAAATAAGACCAACCCAAACAAAACATACCTTCTTAATAAAAAAGAAGCACGAATCGGTTCTCACGAGCCTTCTGCTAAGAGGATCACTTGTATCCTACCGTCCTGCCCCACAGTATGAGGTTTCAGGGGAACAGGATCCCTAGTCAGCAGCAATACATGCATAAGAAAGGTCACCTGACAAACTGGAAGGGGTGGTTGTTATAGAGCAGTGAGGATCTGCACAAAGACCTTGGGAATGACAGCACAGACCCATCTGCCCAGGAGGTGGCACAGAGCCATGCTGCAGCCTCCGTCAAGGGACTGATGGAGTCTCCTCGCAGTCAGCACTCATACTCCTGCCACCCTCCTGTAAGCCCATGTTGTGGTGCCTGCAGCAAAACAGTATTTTGGGAAAGGGGACTTGAAGCCATGGCACTACAGTCAAAGAAAGCCTCTTCTTTTGGACAGCTGATACTGGCAAGAACAAACAGCTAGGGGTGAGCTCACCCCTTTTGGCAGCTCGAGGGGTTTCCAAAGAATAAAAACCACAATCCAATTTGCTATACCTTTGAATTAGGAGCATCCTGGCCTGCAGATCTGGAGCTAGGGCTCCCACCCTTCCCCCAAAGGCAAGCGGAGGACATGGCACAGTACAACTAAACTCAGTGCTGGTGAAAGGACTTGCTCAGTACCCAGGACACTCAAGTCCAGCAAGGCAAGAGGTCTGCAAGACACAGTAGCAGCAAGGGATTGCTCCCCTCCAGCTTGCCATCAGGCACCTGGGTCTGGACTGCCTGCCACAGGAACCAGGAGAATTTCAGCCCCAGCTTCCACTTGGGCCTCAGTTTCAGCACGCTAGGGAAGCCTTGCAGCCACAACTGCTGTCTGGTGTGGACAGTAGTTCACTAGGAACTGGACAGAGACCAAACTTGCTTCATATCAGCTCCCAACACCCAACAGATGGGACTCACCTTTAGGTACTAGAGGCATGGGCTGTATTTGACCCAAGTAAGGCAGAACCTCACAGTGAAAGTCTCCTTATGCCACTACCCATCTCTTTTCAGGCACGTTTTATTGAGACAGAATACTTTTGCTCATAAAGTGCAAGGACTTTGCCTCTTACTGACTAGTCAACTAGAAACATCGCAATCCTCACAGCAGGGAGCAGTAGACAGATGAGTGGCAGTCTATGTTCAAGAACTCCCAACATACCAGTCATTTCTCCTTCAGCAGGAGTTCTGGCTCAGATGCGGCCCTGTAGAGCATGAAGCCCATCTCATCGATTTCCTCTTCCGACAGCTCACAGAAAAGGTTGATTTTGTGGTTGAAATAGGAAGGGAGGGCCCCTTTCTCCAGATAGCCTACCAGCTCTTCAAGTACCTGCTGGAACCTGGCAGCAAGGCTTCCCTCTGCCCAGTCCGAAACGGTAGCACTGAGGTGGAGGACAATGTGCGTCAAGGAGCTGCCACTCAGTTTGCGCAGTGAGGGATGGCTTTTGCAGACACCATTCAGGATGCGGATGCAGTACTGCCTCGCCCCACAGTCACCAGCATCCAGCTCTTTCACCTTTGAAATCTCTGCCTTGTAAAAGCTCTCAAGCCAGAGGTTTTCCACCAGTCCTTCAGGAGGAGCAGCCAGAAGAATCTTGTCCTCCATTTCCACCACTGGGAAGAGGGTCACACTCAGCTCAACCTGGTCATGTTTAACTTCCAGCTTCAGCTCCTCGGAGGCTACAACTGGTCGGATGACACTCCCCAGCAAGCTGCCTATGGCAGGCCAGTTGATGGAGGCCACCAGCATTTTGTGGAGAGTCTCGTTGAGCACGTTGGAGGAGAGGTATCTGCCCACAATGAACCTGTCCCAAGGGCTGCGCCCACGAGGAAAGTACTCCAGATCAGTCCTCTTGATCATCCAGTACTGCGGGTTTCTCACAACAGTCTCCTCTCCTGGGATGAGGCTCCAGAGCCCAGGGTCAAGAACCACCGGCAGCATGAAGTCAACATGGTCAGCAGCGAGAGCCCCGAGGCCATCAAGCAGGGGACCGCTGAGGAAGAGGCTGCCGAAGGGCAACTCTGGGCACTTGGTCTGCAGGAAGTTCTGCAGTTCTGTGCAGATGCTCCTGGCCAGCTGCTGCACGAGGGCCACTTGCTCCTCAGGGATGGCGAGATGGCTGCTGTAGTGCAAGAGGAGTTTCTCCTGCAGTGTGAGGCAGTGCTGAGGGCCAAATTCAACCTGAAAAGTCTCCGGAGGGGCAGAACATTCCGTGGGCTCTGTGAAGAGGGGATAGAGCAAGGGGAAGGAAGAAGTCAGCAAGGGCAGTGCCCTTGAAATGGATAAAACAGGCTAAGCCATAGTAGCCAGATGGGGACTAACTCCCTGGGTCTCTCGCCAGTCCCAGCCCCAGTTTTTGCCACCGCCACACTCAGCTGGAGCCAGGCAGCCTCAATGTCTGCCCACTAGTTCAAGTCCCATGAACGATCTTGTTCCAGGCCAGAGGACTCCTGTGAGTCTGGTACCTCAGGATCAGCCCTGCACCAAGCTGGGCAGGTTTCCTGCTAACAGAAATGCTGTCTTTGCACCCAGCTGGCTAAGTCAGCACTTCTCTAAGGCGATTCACGAGCACACCCTCCTCTCTAGATCGAGGGCCGACCCCAAAACGAGCACAGCAGACACTGCTCAAACAGAAGCAAAGCCCAGACAGCCTTCTACCACGACCCGTTTGCCAAGACACTCAGGGCTTCACTGGAGGTGTTATTACTGCAGGCATCGCCTAAAAAGGGACCGCAGCTCGGGAGCCTCCCGTGAGGAAAGTCAGAATCAGGTCAGCTTTCCGGTTACTGAGCTAAAAATAACCCAGGGCTCCCAGACAGCCGGGAGTAAAGCACAGCGAGCCCTGCCGCATCAAGGTGATCTTCAGCAGCCCCGCGCACACGGAGCGCGGCACGGTCCCGGGCGCGGAGGGGCCCCGCGCGCCGCCGCGAGCCTCACCTGGCACCGGCAGCCGAGCAGGCAAGAGCAGAGGCTCGCTGAGGTCCTCCCTCCTCTGCCTCTTCGGGGCGTTCTGCGTTGCCTTGATCAAGGCCAAGTCCTGCCAACTCTCCTCCAGGGTCTTCTGTTCTGCTTTAGGATCGCCTTCGTCGCGAGGGCTGGTGGCTCGGTCTATCAGCTGTGGGGAGAACCCGGAGGAGGGGGATGCGCAAACGCATCGCTGCTCTTAGCGGCCCCAAGTCCCCGACCGCGTCCGACGCTGGGGCTAGCGCACAAACCCGGACAGGGAGGCCCTGCAACCGCCCGCTCCTGCGGGACCGTCCTGCTCGCGAGCGGAGAACCTGCAGCGCCCGAACGGTTGGGTGCAAAGGCCAAATCGTTCCAGCCACGGCATCCTCAAAAACCACGGCTCTCCATGCAAATACAAGGAGCTTCCCTAAGCCTGGAAGGGAAAATCCCAGACACTAGCCCCTCTTGGCAGAAGCCTGCCCCTATTGCCAGGGAAAAGGGACGATCCAGGATCCACAACAGAGAAAATCAGTGCAGACAAGTTATTCTCTTGGTAGCGCCTCCCTGCAGCCACACTCCAAACTAAGGGGGGCAGCACGCATGGGAAAACACTGCTCGTTTCTATTAGCCTAAAGGGAGAGGCTTATAGAGCTACAGATGTGTATTATTTCCTGCACGTGTTAAATAGAAACAGAAAAAAAATCAGGTTGTTACAGGAGAACCGGGCCTGAGGTCCTTTCTGGGACAGACGGTAACCTCGACCAGCCAAACGAGCCGTTCTTCAGGCAAGAAGCGCTGCAGGGGTTCACGCACCCGGCGGGGTGGAAGGAGGCAGCGGCCGGCCCACAGCACAGCCGCGGGGGCCGGCAGCGTCGCCGCCGGGCCCGAGGGACCGGGAAATGCCAGCGGGGCCCGGGGGCACCTCGCAACCCGCCACCCTCGGGCGGCGGAGCGGCTCCTGCCGGGTGGGGGGGGGGGGGGGGAAGCCGGCCGCCGCGGCCCGACGAGCCCGGCGCCTGCCCGGCCTTACCCGCTTGACGGCCAGCGTGGCGATGGCGAGCGCGGCCGCGCCGCCCACGCCCAGCACCAGCCTGGCGTTGGCCAGCAGAAAGTCCACGGCGCTGCCCAGCCCGCTGCCGTCCCGCCGCTCGCCCCGCTTGCGCCCCAGCTCGGCCATGGCGGCCCTGCGGAGGGGGAGAGACCACGGGGGGGGGGGGAAGCTTGTCTTGGCACCCGCTCTTGGCCGCTCCCACACTGCCCTGGGCGACTCTGCCCGTGGGGAGCACCGTGGGGCCCTGCTGCGGCACCCACGCACCCCCTGCACCCACCCCGTGGACACCCCAGGGCCGGCACCTCTGGGCAAGCAGGGCGCAGGGGAGCCCCAAAGCCGCTAAGCTGTGCCCCACACCGCCCCCAGGGGCGCCGCAGAGACCCCACGCGAGACTTGCTGTCTCCGAAAGCCCCGGAATGGGGGGGGGGGGGGGGGAAGACATGACCCCTGCCAGCCCCGCTGCCCTCCCCCAAGCACTAGGCCGCAACCTCCCTCCCACAAGGGCCAGCCTCTCGGGACCGCCCACGGCCACCGCACCCAGGCGCCCTGACCTCTCCCCGACGCGTGTGCGACCCACGGTGCTCCGCAGTGGGGGCTCCCGCCCCCCACCCCCGCGAGACAATTCCCCCCCACACACACCCCCGCCGGAAGCACCTCACTCAGGACCTACCAGCGCCCCCCTCGGCGCGGAGCCTCCCCCGCGGCCGCCCGCTCCCCACGCGGGATCTCCTCCCACGCGGGACCCCCCACGCGCGCTCACCGCGGCGCGGCGGCGGCGGCGCGCCCGGGCCCCCGCAACCCCCGGCGCGGGCGCAGCCAATGGGAAGGCGGCGCCGCCCGCCCGCGTTCGGAAATAGAACGCCGGCCGCGTGTCGTCACGCGCCTTAAAGGCGCCGCGCGCGCCGGGCGCCGCCCGCTGCGGGCCGGGCCGGGCGCGCCGCGCCGCGCCGGCAGCGAGGGGGTTAAAGCGCCGCGGGCGGGGCGGGGCGGCGCCGCGGCCCCCCCGGGTCCCTCCCGCCCTTCCGCAGCGGCGGCGGCGGCATCGCGGCCATGGCGGCTACCGGGGTGCTGCCCTTCGTCCGCGGCGTCGACCTCAGCGGCAACGACTTCAAGGTGCGGGGGAGCGCGGGGTGCCGCGCCCCACACCGCAGCGCCGGCGAGCCCAGCCCCACCCCGAGCCCCCTGGGGCCGGGGGATCCCGCCCCCCTTCCCCCATGGCGCCGTGGGGCCAGGGGGTCCCGCCCCCCCCCCATGGCCCGTGGGGCCGGGAGGTCCCACCCCCGTGGGGCCGGGGGAGTCCTACTTCCGTGGGGCCGGGGGATCCCGCCCCCCCCATGGCCCGTGGGGCTGGGGGGTCCCCCCCCCGTGGGGCCGGCGGGTCCCGCCCCCGCCCCCCCCCATGGCCCGTGGGGCCGGGGGATCTCAGCCCTGACCCCATAGAGCCCCGCAGGGGTTGGGGGTTCCCACCCCCACCCCACCCCACCCATTTGGGTGGTCCCGGCCCCATGGATCCCACAGAGGTGACGTTGGCCCCCGGGCGATCCTGGCCCCCAGGCCTCCCTCGGCCCCGTAGGGCCGGCTGATCTCTGAGCCCCCCATCTCAGCCCGCTCCCCCAGCCCCACACGGCCCCAGCGAGCCAGGTGACGTCGGGGGTGACGTTTGCCCCCCACGCACTGACCCCAGCGAGCTGGATGATTTCGGCCCCCAGTGCACCCCAGAGCGGCTGGGGGGGGCTGCACTGCCTCCAGCTGGGTGTGTGGGGCTGACTGGGGCGGGGGGGGGGTCCAGCTTCCTGCCCCGACTTTCTCACCCCTCATTTTCCTCCTCCCCCTCCTCGCAGGGCGGCTACTTCCCCGAGCACGTGAAGGCCATGACGAGCCTGCGCTGGCTGAAGCTGAACCGCACGGGGCTCTGCTACCTGCCCGAGGAGCTCGCTGCCCTCCAGAAGCTGGTGAGGGGCCGGGGGGGGTCGGGCAGGCATGGGGCCGGGGGCACCCGGCGGGGCCGTGCCGAGAAACCTGGTGGCTCGCGGCCCCGTGGCTCGTCACCGGGTGCCCCGGTGTCTAATAATAGGGCTGAGCCATGGAGCGTGGTTGAAATTGGATGCAGGAGCTGTTAGGGGAGGGGTTGAGACAGGATCATGCTGGGGTTGATCTGGTTTTCTTGGAAGACCAGGCCCCCCAAAAAAAAAAAAAACGTGCTTAGGTCCCCTACCCTGTGACAGAAGGGAAGGGCAAAGGTTTGTGTTGGGCAAGACTAGGTTTGGGTTTGTTTTTTTTTCTTCTTTTCATTAAAAATACCAAGAGCAGTAAGTGGCAGCTGCCAGGCTTTGGTTTTGGGAGGCTTGACGCCTGTGCGAGGCCAGGCGCTCGGTGGAGTTGGTGGATAACCTTTGCTTTCAGCAGCGTCCTGCAGCGTGCGATGGACACGGTTAAATGGGCGTCAGCCAAAGGCGACGCTTTAAGCCCCGCCAGAAGGGCCGGTCACCGTCTCACCTGCAACACTGGAGCCCCCATGGGTGCAGGGAGCCTGGCCGCTGCCTGGAGCCACCCTTGCTGCTCTCCACCGGGCGCCTTTCTCATGGGGGTTTCTTGGGGGGCTTCCCTGCAGGAACATCTGTCCGTGAGCCACAACAGCCTCACCACGCTCCACGGCGAGCTCTCCGGCCTGCCCTGCCTCCGGGTAAGCGTCCGGCCCTGCGTGCTCTCCACGTCCCTCCTGCAGTGGGACTGGTGGCCCCCAGCACCTCTCAGCCAGCCCTGGCTCTGGAGATAGCAGCTTCCCACGGTGGCTGTGCTGAGCAGGGAGATGCCCCAGGCAGACCCTTCACTGCATCACCTCCCTCTGGGAGGGGTCCCATCCTGCTCTCCAGCAAAAACTGCTGGTAAAGCCCTCCTGCCATCCTGTGCCTCAGTTTCCCCAACCACCGGTGCAGATGTGTCTGGCCAGGCAGAGCTCAGCAGGGCTCTGGGTGGCTGCAGGCCATGGCCCAGCTCCCGCATCAGGGTGCTGCATGGGACCCATCTGGGCGTCGCCAAGCCCCAGCCCGTCCCTCTCCCCTTTCCAGGCGATCGTGGCTCGTGCGAACAGCCTGAAGAACTCAGGAGTCCCCGATGACATCTTCCAGCTGGATGACCTCTCGGTGTTGGTACGTGCGGTGCCTCCCGGCTGCCCTTTCCTGCAGCTCTGCCCAGTCTCAGCCACCACGGGAGGCAGCTCCGGCTAACGCAGGAGCCAGCTGGACTCCTGGGTTTGCCTTCCCCTCTTTGGTGGCACCTCGCTCCTGTCTGGGAGCTGTAGCAGGCTGTACAACCGCAGCGGAGCCGAGGGGCATCTCAAGGAAGGTGCAACAAATCAGGTCCCAGCGCTGCACAGCTCCGTTCAACTTTTTGAGGTCCTGGCTGTAAATGCCTTCACCACAGCAAGAAATCCTGTGCCGTGTCAGATCCCACGTTCTGCCATGCAGAGCCCAGGGAGAGGCAGGAGAGCCTGGAGGGGCCGGGTGATCATGGGCAGGGACAGGGCACGCTGAGCCCCTAGAGATGCTGCTTGGTTCTTGGGTTAGGGAGGTGGCTGCTGGCTGTGGGACTCTCCCTGGGATGGGGAGTGATGCCAGCTTTGCTCTGCCATTTCCCCCCAGGACCTGAGCTACAATCAGCTCACAGAGTGCCCCCGGGAACTGGAGAATGCCAAGAACATGCTGGTCCTCAACCTCGGCCACAACAGGTAGGTCCTGGCCCCCTCCATCCATTGCATCTGTTGCCCCTCCTCACTCCAGGTCTGGCTCTGTGCTCTCTCTGCGGGGGCACCTGGGGCCGCGCAGGTGCTGGGCTGCCCTGAAGATCCTCGTGTCCCTGCAGCATTGAAACCATCCCTAACCAGCTCTTCATCAACCTGACGGACCTGCTCTATCTTGACCTGAGCAACAACAAACTAGAGAGCCTCCCGCCGCAGATGAGACGCCTGGTCCACCTCCAGACCCTCATCCTCAACGACAACCCCCTCCTTCACGCGCAGCTCAGGTTAGGCCCCGTTTTCCCCCCTTTCTGTAACACTGGCACAGGGCAGCATTTGGCTCCATGGTGCCCCAGGCCTGGGGTCCCCAGGTCCAGCTCTGTCACCATCTCTGCCCCCGGTTCTCTGCGGGCCACAGGCAGCTCCCGGCAATGACAGCCCTGCAGACCCTCCACCTCAGGAACACCCAGCGCACGCAGAGCAACCTGCCCACCAGCCTTGAGGGCCTGGCGAACCTGGCAGGTAGGGCCAAGGCGTGCAGCCTTGCAGTGCTGGCGTCCCCGGTCTCTCCCAGCCATGGTGCAGGACCAGCCAGTGGCCTCACTCTGCTGTCTTCACCTAGACGTGGACCTGTCCTGCAATGAGCTCAGCCGTGTGCCCGAGTGCCTCTACACCTTGAGCAGCCTGCGGCGCCTCAACCTCAGCAGCAACCAGATCTCAGAGCTGTCTCTGTGCATTGACCAGTGGACCCAGCTGGAGACCCTCAACCTGTCCCGCAACCAGCTCACCTCCTTGCCTGTATGTAGCATCCCAGCCTGCATGTCACGTTCCTGCCCTTGCCTCCGCACTGCCTGGCTCTCCCTCACCCCACTGTCTCCCTCTTTCCCCAGTCAGCCATCTGCAAGCTGACCAAGTTGAAGAAAATGTACCTGAACTCCAACAAGCTCGACTTTGATGGGATCCCCTCAGGCATCGGCAAGCTCACCAGCCTCGAGGAGTTCATGGCAGCCAACAACAACCTGGAGCTCATCCCTGAGAGCCTGTGCAGGTAAGGGAGAGCTGTGCTGTCCCAAGAGGTGACCTGGAGGCTGCGTCACAGGAGCCATGTGGGGACAGGGGTCCCCCAGCATTTCCAAATGATGTGCTCTGGACTGGCCTTTCACCAGCATCTCTCTGCCTTGCAGGTGCTCCAAGCTGAGGAAGCTGGTGCTGAACAAGAACCGCCTGGTGACGCTGCCGGAGGCCGTCCACTTCCTGACAGACATGGAGGTGAGAGCCCAGACCCCTCCTCTGCCTCAGGGCTCACTGCAGTGCCTATGTGTCCCTGGGGTCCCAGGCCTGTCAGGAGGGATGGAGTGAGTGAGCATGAATGCCTCGGGGCCAAAAAAATGCACCTGAGACACAGTTCAGCCCAGATATATGGTGTATTTGGGTTCCCTCCACATCCCCTCGCTCACACCGTACCCCCGTGGTGCTTCATAGTTCCATGAGGAGGTGCAAGTCAGCCATGGACCAGGGCCCACTCCCCTGTCCCAGGCCTCAGCATCCTCGCAAGCCTGTGCTTTGAAACAGTGAGTTTTCCCGTTTCCTCTTCGGTAGATCCTGGACGTGCGCGAAAACCCCAACCTGGTGATGCCCCCAAAGCCAGTGGACCGGACATCGGAGTGGTACAACATCGACTTCTCCCTGCAGAACCAGCTGCGGCTGGCGGGAGCCTCCCCAGCCACCGTGGCAGCCGCTGCAGCAGGCAAGCGCGAGGGGACGTGGGTGAGAGCCCCTGCCACGGGCAACATGCCGAGAGAGACTGGGACTGGAGCAGGGGCGGGCAAGGAGAAAGCCCCAAAGGGCGAGCGTGGCGCACCGTAGTTGAGGAGCAGGTTTCCTGACTGCATCTCACCCCAAGACCTGTGTCCCCAGGGAGCAGCACCAAGGACCCCCTAGCCCGCAAGATGCGGCTCCGGCGGCGCAAGGACTCGGCCCAGGATGACCAGGCCAAGCAGGTGCTGAAGGGCATGTCGGACGTGGCCCAAGAGAAGAACAAGAAGCTAGAGGTAGGATCTGGGGCAGGGAGGTGGGATAGCAGCCACTCCGTGCCCTGGTCAGCCCCAGCATGGCGACCTGCCCCCATTCCCGCAGGAGAACGGAGACACGAAGGCACCGGACCTGAAGACGCGCCGCTGGGATCAAGGCTTAGAGAAGCCACAGCTGGACTACTCTGAGTTCTTCAGTGAGGACGTGGGGCAGCTGCCTGGCATCTGTGTCTGGCAGATTGAGAACTTTGTGCCTACGCTGGTGGACGAGGCTTTCCATGGCAAGTTCTACGAGGCCGACTGCTACATTGTGCTCAAGGTACTCAAGGAGGCACCATGGCTCCCTGCCATCTCCTACCACCGTGTCCCCAGGCCACTGCCATCTCGTCTCACACTTTATCCCTCCCCAGACCTTCCTGGATGAGAACGGCTCCCTGAACTGGGAGATCTACTACTGGATCGGACAGGAGGCCACGCTGGACAAGAAGGCCTGCTCTGCCATTCATGCCGTCAACCTCCGCAACTACCTGGGAGCGGAGTGCCGCAGTATCCGGGAGGAGATGGGGGACGAGAGTGACGAGTTCCTCCAGGTGAGATCACCCTAGCCCCCCCCATCAGTCTCCCAATCTCCCTGTCCAACTCTGACCCCCTCCCTGCCCCTAGGTCTTTGATCACGACATCTCCTACATCGAGGGTGGTACGGCCAGCGGCTTCTTCACTGTCGAGGACACGCACTATGCCACTAGGTACCAGTGGGGTGAGGGTCTAGGGTCCCAACAGCCCTCAGGCTTGGGAAACACATGGGGTAGGCAATGCTGCATGTCCCACCGTGGTCATCTCTTCCTGCAGGCTGTACCGTGTCTACGGGAAGAAGAACGTCAAGCTGGAGCCAGTGGCACTGAAGGGGACATCACTGGATCCCCGGTGAGTGGAGGTGACACGTGGCCCCTGCAGAGAGACAGGGCACTGGTGGGGTCCGGCAAGGACTCTCCTACCATAGCTCTGAGATGGAAAACAGCAGTGCCAGCACCCTCCTGCAAGGGCATGGGTTCAAACCCCCCTTGAGCCGTGGGTCCCACCAGGCTGGTAACCCCACGAGCTGCAGTCCTGCCCTGCAGTCCTGCCCTGCGAGGAGTGGCGCCCTGCAGCAGAGTGGCCGCCCCGTTCCCGAGACACGAAGGGACGCTCGGTGTGTCACACTCTCACCCGGCTGCACTCTTACTCCTACCTCCCCAGGTTCGTCTTCCTCCTGGACCACGGCCTCAACCTCTTTGTGTGGCGGGGGAGCCAGGCGACACTGAGCAGCACCACCAAGGCCAGGTAGGGCTGATTGAGGGGGATGAGGCAGCACCCCAGGGTGCAACAGGAGTGCCGAGCACCTGCTCATCTCCTCGCCCACCTCCGTTGCAGGCTCTTTGCCGAGAAGATCAACAAGAATGAGCGGAAGGGCAAAGCAGAGATCACGCTGCTCGCCCAGAGCCAGGAATCCCCCGACTTCTGGGAGGCGCTGGGGGGGCAGCCCGAGGAGATCCGACCCTGTGTCCCCGACGACTTCCAGCCGCACAAGCCCAAGCTCTATAAGGTGGGGTGCTGTGGGGTCACTGGAGACCCCAGGGGCCACCAGAGCGCCCACGCCTGCTCTCACTCCTGCCCTTCTGCAGGTGGGCCTGGGCCTGGGATACCTGGAGCTGCCCCAGATCAACTACAAGCTCTCAGTGGAGCACAAGAAGAGGCTGAAGGCTGACCTGCTGCCGGAGATGCGTCTGGTAGGGTGGGATGGGGGTGGTGCTCCCAGTTTGACCAGTGACACTGGCTTTGTGCCCTGTCTGCAGCTGTGCCTTGGGGCGGCAGCAGCACAGAGTGGGAGAGCTGGGCCTGTCCAGTGGGTCTCTGGGTGGGGGTTGCTCTGCTCTTCTCAGCTCTTTTGGGAGCGAGTTGGGAATTTTCCAGCCTAGGAAGCCCACTCAGTGCCGGTGAGCACCTGAACCACCCCCCTGGTGCTTGCAGCTGCAGAGCCTGCTGGACACCAAGAGCGTGTACATCCTGGACTGCTGGTCCGATGTCTTCATCTGGATCGGGCGGAAGTCGCCGCGGCTGGTGCGGGCGGCGGCGCTGAAGCTGAGCCAGGAGCTGTGCGGCATGCTGCACCGGCCCAAGCACGCCATGGTCAGCAGGAACCTGGAGGGCACCGAGAGCCAGGTGAGACTGCAGCCAGGCAAGGGAGCCGTGCGGCGCCAGGTGCCCCCTCCCTGACTGCAAATGGGCACAGACTCCCCGGTGAAGGTGCTGGGTGTCCAGGAGGATGCTGCGGGTGCATTACCTGCTGGCAGGGCACTTCGCACCTCGCTGATGTGCCGCGCTCACCGGCTCAGGTGTTCAAGTCCAAGTTCAAGAACTGGGACGACGTCCTGCGGGTGGATTACACCCGCAACGCCGAGAACGTGCTGCAGGACGGCGGCCTGGCCGGCAAGGTCCGCAAGGACGCTGAGAAGAAAGACCAGATGAAGGCTGACCTCACGGCGCTCTTCCTGCCCCGCCAGCCCCCCATGCCTCTGAGTGAGGTAGAGCCGGGCAGGGGGGTGGGGACCATCCTGGGCATCTTCCCCACCTTGGGGATGGGCTGGGTGCAGTGCTAGCCCCAAGCTAGCTGACCCCCGGCTGACCAAGCACATGGGGCTGCAGGCGGAGCAGCTGATGGAGGAGTGGAACGAGGACCTGGATGGCATGGAGGGCTTCGTGCTAGAGGGCAAGAAATTCGCTCGCCTGCCCGAGGAGGAGTTTGGCCACTTCTACACCCACGACTGCTACGTCTTCCTCTGCAGGTGCCACCTGGCTCTTCCCTTCTCAGGGGCTAGTAGACCCTCCCTCACCCTCTCTCCCTGCCTGGGGCTGCCTGGACACCCAGCCTGCCCCATGTCACCCCCCCCTTTCCCTCAGGTACTGGGTGCCAGTGGAATATGAGGATGAGGAGGAGAAGAAGAAGAAAGGCGAGGGCAAAGGGGAAGAGGAGGGTGAGGAAGAGGAGGAGGAGAAGCAGCCTGAGGAAGACTTCCAGTGCATTGTCTACTTCTGGCAGGGCCGCGAGGCCTCCAACATGGGCTGGCTCACCTTCACCTTCAGCCTTCAGAAGAAGTTTGAGAGTCTCTTCCCCGGCAAGCTGGAGGTGACACCCTGCCCTGCAGTCTCCCCACGCCACAGGGGAACACCTCCTCTCCCCCCTCCTCCCCCCCAAAAAAAACAAACCAACCTACCCCAGGGATTTCCAGCCCCATGGGGAATCTCCTGCCCTGAGGTTGCCTCTTCCTGCTGCTGGAGGATAACATAGGTCTCCAACACACCCCAGCCTTGCCTCCCTGCCCCCTGTGCCCTCTCAGCCTAGGGGCAGGGGTTGTGGTGGAGATGAAGCTTGCCCTAGGGTGCTAACAGATCCCCCCCCATACCTGGGTGCTGGCATTCTTGGGCAGCCAGGGCTTGGCAAGAGGGCTCAGTTTGAGGGTTCCCATGCTCCTGCTGATGCCTGTCTCTGGCCAGGTCGTGCGCATGACCCAGCAGCAGGAAAACCCCAAGTTCCTCTCGCACTTCAAGAGGAGGTTCGTCATCCACAGGGGCAAGAGGAAAGACAAGGCCAGCCCGCCCCAGCCCAGCCTTTACCACATCCGCACCAACGGCGGGGCCCTCTGCACCAGGTGAGACCTCCACAGGGTGCTCCAGGCCAGGTGGCACCTGTGGGTGCTGTCTGCACACACCAGGCTCAGCTGGGGGGGTGGGGAGGATGTGCCAGGAGGCTCAGCCATGCTGATGATGCTTCATGGGGCTATTTTCTAGGTGCATCCAGATCAACACCGATGCTGGTCTGCTCAACTCCGAGTTTTGCTTCATCCTCAAGGTACCCTGGGGCTGGAGCACCCACTGTGACCCCACCACCACCCCCAGCAGCAGGAGGCTGCTCAGCCCTGTGTCTCCAGCAGGCAGCCTTGACCCTCTGCTCCCCCGCAGGTGCCTTTTGAGAGCACTGACAACCAGGGCATCGTCTACACCTGGGTGGGCCGCGCTGCTGACCCTGACGAGGCCAAGTTGGCTGAGGACATCATGAACCACATGTTTGATGACTCCTACAGTAAGCAGGTGAGCAGGAGCCTGAGGGTGAGGCTGCAGGGCTGCGCCGCATGACAACGGCACAACAGGGTTTAGGCACTGTCTTACCTGGATGGCAGGAACTGCCACCGTGGGGGATGGCTGGTTGCTGCCCCACTGGTCTCGGTGCTGGGGCTCAGCCCTGCCCCTGCCTTCACAGGTGATCAACGAGGGCGAGGAGCCCGAGAACTTCTTCTGGGTTGGCATCGGCAGCCAGAAGCCCTACGATGAAGATGCTGACTACATGAAGCACTCGCGGCTCTTCAGGTGGGTCCCAGCCCAGGAGGGGGTGCTCAAGTCCGTGCTGATCTCCTTCCTCATCCCGCAGTGCCCTCCACGCTCGTGTCCTTCGGGCCCCTTTTCTCCTGACTGACTGTGCTGGCTCCCTGCAGGTGCTCCAACGAGAAGGGCTATTTCTCTGTGTCAGAAAAGTGCTCAGATTTCTGCCAGGACGACCTGGCCGACGACGACATCATGCTGCTGGACAACGGGCGGGAGGTGAGCCCTGGGCGTGAGGCTGCCCTGCAGCCGGTGCGGGGAGGGCAGCCGGGCCAGGGCTGGCTCCACCACCGACTTTGTGGCTGACCCCAGCTGTGTGGTTGACCCCCACAGGTCTACATGTGGGTAGGGACCCAGACCAGCCAGGTGGAGATCAAGCTGAGCCTCAAAGCATGCCAGGTAGGGCCCAAGCTACGTTTGGGCATCTCCACTTTCCCTCAAGGTCTTGTGCCCGTCCTTGGTGTTGCCAGCAGGTGTGATCCTGCCCCATACATAGGGGTGCAGAGCTCCCAGCCACTCCTGGCTCAGGGAAGAGCCAGCTGGAGGCAGACAAGGGCTGGGGAACCCCGGGAAAACCCTACCCCGTGTTCTGCCCTAGGTCTACATCCAGCACATGCGCTCCAAGGACCCTGCGCACCCCCGCAAGCTCCGGCTGGTGCGGAAAGGCAACGAGCCCTGGCCCTTCACGCGCTGCTTCCACGCCTGGAGCGCCTTCCGCAAGCCACCCGCCTAAGGGCCGGCGGGTGCCCGGCGGGCTGGCCGCTTCCTCCGCGGGGCAGCCGGCCCTCGCCGGCACCCCCGCGCCGCACACGCCTGCTCCCCGCCGAGCTGGCCCCCGGCTCTCAGAGTCGCTTATCCCGAGCTGGGGCCAGCGGGAAGCACCGAGAAGAGTGGAGGGAGCGTGCTGGGATTGTCTCAAACCTCTGCGCCGCTTGCTCCTGTCCTGGATCCCAGCTCAGCCCCCCCCCCCCCCCCTTCCCTTCCATGGGAATGTTGGGGGGGGGTGGGCAGCGTGGGCTCCTGGTGCACGGTGGGTGGAGATGGCTCTGCTCCCACCCAGGCCAAGCGCCTCCTTGCCCCGGCGGGGTGGGGGGGGGCAGGAGCCCTTCCCGCTCTGGGAGGCGGAAGGATGCTTTGCTTAAGAGCACTGCGTGTCTGGGGCCGGACTGGGGCACGGGGCCCCCCCGATCCCCCGCGTTGTCAGGGGGAGATGTCCCCTGGGGCTGTCCTGTTTGTACCCTATCAATAAATGCTGCACTTGTCACCACGTGGCTGTGCCAGGCTCTGACTGTGCCCCCTTCTCACTCCCGCACATGGCCCGGGACAGGTCCAGGGTCGGGATCCATCCTGCCCTGCCGGGGTGCGCAGGGCACCCGGCGCCTAGCCCAGCTCTGCGGGCAGCACGGGGCACTCAGGGCCACGCCAGCCCCCCACCCCGCCCAAGCCCTCCCATTCCGTTCCCAAGGG
Organism: Rhea pennata; assembly: GCF_028389875.1. Classification (NCBI taxonomy): domain Eukaryota; kingdom Metazoa; phylum Chordata; class Aves; order Rheiformes; family Rheidae; genus Rhea; species Rhea pennata. The sequence goes on along the minus strand of NC_084677.1, from coordinate 16,803,391 downwards.
TGCCTAGCTCCAGCACCCGGGCTGAGGCTCCGTGGACATCAGCAGCCCCAGCAGTTGATATTAAATGCTTTATTTTCAATATTAAAAACCAGTATTTTTAATAACTAAACAATGCTAAATTCATTTTACCAAAAAAAAAAAAAAAAAAAAAAAAAAAAAGACAAGGTGTTTGGGGACCGGGGGGGGTGGGGTGGGGTGTGTGTTCTACCAGGGACACTACAACCCCGGCTGGCAGCGAGGGGGGCCGGGGGCAATGCTGCCTCTCCTTGGCCCCCCCTGGCCACATACGTACCGCAAGAGTGCTTGGGGGGGGGGGGGGGGGGGGGGCGCTGGGTCCTGTGGGTCCCAGCGGCCGCTGCAGCGAGGGGGCAGGTGCGAGGCTGAGCCTGGAGCCGCGGAGGGACAGACCGGACGGCCACCGCAGGCCAAGGGACAGAGCCAGCAGCACCATGGCCCCCCCCCCCCCCCCCCCCCCCCCCCCCCCCCCCCCCCCCCCCCAAACCCCAGCGAGGACACAGCCGGGCTGGGGCGCCCAGCAGGAATTTGGCACAGTGACACCCCCCCCACACACCCACCCCAGAGCAGGAGGAGGGAGAGGGGGCCGGGCCACCCCCCCCCCCCCACCCCACCCCAGGCAGCTCCGTGCCCCATCTGCTCCCACCACCAGGCGCAGGCCTGGGGCCAAAACCAGCATCCTTCCCCCCCCCCCCCCACACCCCCCCCTCGCCCTCCAGTAACATCCCACCCCAAACCCACCCATGGAAGGAATTAGTGTTGGCCAGGAGCAGCAGCCGGAGAGCCCGGCCTGGAGAATAGCCCTTGGAGACGCCCCTAAGGAAAAGGCCACCTGTGACCACCCCCCCCTCCCCATACCCGGCCACGGAGCAGGGACCGTCCCCGCGCCCACCCCGGGGAGCGGCGGCGGGACGGGGCCTGTGCCAGATCCCCCCCTCTCCGCCGGGAGAGGGGTCAGTCCTCGCGCAGCAGCCCGGGGCCTCCTCGCCCGCGCGCAGGGATCGGGGCTGTAAACTGCAGCGAGCTGGGCATGTAAACAGAGACAAGGGTGCGGGCCGCCGTGCCGAGGGCTCCCGGCCTCCCTTCGCTTCGCGCCTCCTCAAGGGGCCAAAACCAGGCGCCGGGAGCAGGGCACGACCGCCAGCGAGCCCCCGGCCCTCCCCGCGGAGCCAGGAAGCAGCAGCCCCTGGGAACGGGGCGCTGGAGCAGGGGACAAGTTACACTCGACCGTATTAAAAAAAAAAAAAAAAAAAAAAAAAAAAAGAAGAAAAAAATATCTTCCCCGGGAAGAGTTTGTGCGACATGACCCCGCCATCCCGGCGAGGGGCCCGTCCGAGGGGGACGGTGGCACGGGGCCCCCGCGGACCGGGGCCCGGCGGCGGCGGCCGAGAGCCGGGGGGGGAGGCGCGGGGAAGGGACGTGCCGGAGCCGGGGGGCGCGCCGGCAGCCAGCGCGGATGTTAGAGAAGAGGCGAGTCTACGTTACACGAAGGGGCGCTGGGGAAGAGTCGAGTCGAGCCGCGCATCCCGGGAATCCAAGCACGGAGATGGGCTGGGGAGGCCTCGGGTGCCGGCGATCCCTGCAGGCAACGCAGCCGCTGAGAGCCGGCCGGCAACGGGGCTCCGGAGCCCCCTCCGAGGGGGACGGCTGGGGCAGGGACCCTCCCCGTTGCCTCCCCCCAGGCCCCTCGCAGCCCTGCAGGACTGGCAGCATCCCAGTACGGACTGGACCCTGGGAGCAGAGCCTAAAACCACGCAGAGGTCCCCACGCCGCCCTGCGTCGCGGCGGCCGCGGAGGCAGGACCGGCTCTGCGGACGTCCCCGGGGAGGTGCAGGGCCACCCGCCCGCAGGGACAGCGGCTCCTCACGCACCTCACTTGATGAGGATCCCCGCGGGCCGGGCCTCGTCCTCGCTCACGTTCCTCATGTTCCTCTCTGCTTCCTCCGAGGACCTAGGGGTAGAGGCTGGTGAGACACAGGCCTGGGGGCTCGGGCGCTTGCCCGCAGCCCTGGCAGAGCCCGGAGCGGTCCGAGCAGCGCCAGCTCTGCGGGGATCCCAGCAGAGGTGCAGCGCTAGGGCTGGCTGCTGCCGGAGACCTTGCACACTCGCCCCACACACACGCGCACTCACGCCAGGAAATCCTTCACTTCCTCCACGGTGATGTCCCCGGTGGTGTCCAGCGGGTTCTCCATGCTGCTGTTGGGGGAGTCGATGGGGCCGGGGGAGAAGGCTGCTTGGTGCTCCTCGGGGGACCCTGGCAGTCACAGGGATGGCAGGGCTGGGGGGCACCCACAGCAAGCAGCCAGGCCCACGCCAGCCCCCAGGCAGTCCATCCGGCCCCAAGGGAGGGCCCATTGGGGTGCAGCTACGACAGCGGTGGGTGACCCTCTAGCCAACCCAGCACGGCCAGCGGAGACAGCAGGGAACTGCCTGCGAACCCATCGAACCCCGGCCACCCACGGGGTGTGCCCACGGCCCCGCGCCCTTCCCCACCCCGGCACCTCGGGGACGCAGAGTCACTCACGGTCACTGTCGGTGGGGGAGTGATTGGTCTCGGGGCTGTGCGGGACGTGGGTGCCGTTCGCCTGCGGCAGCTTCGGCGTCGCCGTCAAGTTGTTGCTGGAAGGAACCGGGGCGATGTTAGTAACATGAGAGCCTCCCACCCAGAGCAGGGCACAGACACGTATCTGGGTGTTTCCCCACGCTGGGAGGGGAGGCAAACACCCCGTCCAGCTGTAGCAAACCATGCCTCCCCCAGCCAGTCCTCAACAGCACAGCCCATCTTCGCCCCAGCCCACCTGAGACAGGAGGTGTCCTGGAGCCTGGAGACCTCCAGGGAGCACAGTGGCTCTGTCACGTTCCTGGTGCTCAGGGAGAAGCGTTCAAATTCAGATGGTGAAATCAGGTAGAAACCTGGAGGGAGCAGAGAGTGTCAGGGACCTCCGTGTTGGGCTGCAGAGCAGGAGAACAAGGCCGAGGGGTTTGTAGCAGGTGGACAGGGCCTGGAGATGACGACCAGCCTGAGACAGGTGTCCTCCCAGTCCCAGCACTGCCAGGTGAGTCACCAGGACCCCACAGGGCTCCTCACCTTGGCCATGCTTGGTGAAGACGCAGGAAGCAATGCCACTGATGTCCTCCTTGCGGATGCAGGCATAGTGGACCTGGGGCCGCAGGCCAGGCACCGTGAAGATGTGGATGTCACCCAGGTTGGTGAGACAGGCCAGGCAGTTCTCTGTGTAGTCCTCTGAGGTGGCACTGGCAAAGCTCACCAGAGCCACCTTCCGTACCCGGCACCCCTCATGCGCAGTCAGTTTGAACTTGGTCTTGGCGCTCACCTTGGGCAGCGTGAACACCTGGGGCAGGCGAGAGGAGCCAGGCGATCAGCCCCGGCTGCAACATCCAGTTCCCACAGAGCACAGAAACCCTCTGGATTTCACAGGACATCAGAGCAGCCTCCAACCGCAGCAGCCCTGGAGAGCCCTCGGCAAAGGGCTGCACATTCCCCAAAGAGCCAGCACCACCCAGACAGGGGCAGGAGCCACCCCGAGGCACCTGCGCCATGCCCAGGGACACCCTACCCCTCCTTATCTCCTTCAGTTTCTGCTTTTCTGGATCACGGTCCTGTGTTCAGCGCTCTGCACCCAGAGCAGATGGGGGCACGTTGTGGTGGGTGCAGGCAGAGCAGTGGCTGGTCCCATCCCCACCGCGGGGAGACGGTGCAGCACAGAGCCCAGCCCCACCGCTTACCTTGAACTGCTCCTCCGAGGAGATGAGCATGGAGTGGCTGCCCTGCATGTCGGGGGCTTTGGCCAAGTCCCGCGAGACCTCATAGGGCTCAGGCAGTGGGTTCCCCCGCCCATCCAGCACAGCGATGGCCACCACGGGCGCCCGGTGCATCAGCTGGATCTCTTTGCCCAGCACTGCCTCCACCGCACGCTCTGAGAATTTCTCCTGCGACGGCACCTCCAGGGCGTAGGCGAACACCGAGCCGGAGTTGGTCCCTGCCCACATTGTGGGGCCGTGATGTGCCGCTGTGGGGACGGGAGGAACAGTGGCAGCATGAGAAACCAGCCTCCCCGCAGCATGGCACCTGTCAGACTGGGAAGGCCCATCTCGGGGGTGCTTTTCCCAAAGCTGCCGTGGCAGAGCAGACACTGGGAGGTGAAGACAGCAACCCTCATGCGTCAGGGCCAGCACCGCATGAGTCAGGCTGAAAACCCTTCCTGCCCCACAGGTCCCACCCCCCAGGAAAGCCCCAGCAGGAGCAGGCAGAGGGGAAGCAGCGAGCTCTGCCAGCGACAGCCACGGACAGGGTTGGGGAGTTCCCAGCCCACGCAGGGGCCGCGAGCCTTACCGTCTCGAAGGAAGGTATCCGCGAAGTAGAGGCAACGCACCACCCCTGAGAGCGAGTCGTCCGCCGAGCGCGGCTCGATCCGCCTCTGCACGGGTGTCATCTCCACCTCCGGCGGCCCTGCCTGCTCAGCCAGCTGGGCATTGGCTTCCTGGACCTGGGGAGGAGATGGGGGCTCAGACATGCGTCAGGACCACAGCCAGCCTTGGGAGAGGGGGCGGGCAGCGGGGCCAAGGGGCTGAAGAGCCAGGTTATACTCTGCCACGTCAGCACCAGGCAGTTTGTGCACGAGCCACATGGGCCGCTCGGTAATTCAGACCTTGCCTTTGGATACAGCCCACCAGGCTGCAACCAAGCAGAGGGCGAGATGGTGATCTGGCCCCATTCTACTACACAGCAAAGGAGATCAGGGCAAGGAGCAGCAACAGCTACGCTGGAGAGGACATCAGGGCAGAGGGCCAGGCCCCGGGGCAGGGACCGTGCAGGGCTGGCCCTGCTCTCTGCCCACCTTGCTGGATGGGCTGTTGGCATTGACTCTCTTCTTGCCCGACACCCTGCTCTTGCGGATCCGGCGGAAGGACTGCCGTAGGGACTTCTTGAGGGACTTCACGCGGGACAGGGGGCCCTCCATAGCCAGGGAGTCGTTGGGGTGCAGCGTACACCTTCGAGCACAGACACTGCTCAGCACCTTGCCCACTACCAGCCAGTGCCGAGCATCTCTCCACCACCTCCCTGCCGCGCTCCCCCATGCACCTGGCCAGCACCGGGTTGCGTCTGTAGTAGTCGAAGAGACCAAAGCCATGGCTAGTGCCGAAGGCCACGAGGTTCCACTCCGAGTGAAGCGTCACAGCGGTGACGGCGGCAGGTGGCACACACTGCACCAGCACACTGGGTTGGAAACCAGGGGTGAAGGCCACTGGGCCGTTCTTGGGTGCCAACCGGTCATGGCCCTTCCAGGTGAAGCCCTCACGGTCCTGCAGCAGGTCTACTGTGGCCACGCTGACGGCGTGCTCCGACTTCTCATCGCTGAGCTCCATGACCAGCACCTGGAAGGGATGCAGGGAGGCAGCCAGTTAGGAAGGTGCTCCAGCCTGTGGCCCACAGTACCCTGGTGCTGGGCAGGGGCACTACCTGTCCTGCTCCCAGCACCACCAGCACCTGCCTCAGAGATCACCAGGGCTCTCTGAAGCAATTCTGAGGTGCCAATGTTCAAGGGAGGACTAGGACATGCTCTGACAGTCCCACCCTAGAGACAGCAGCTAGCTCTTGCTGCCCTGCTGCAAGCCAGGGGCTAAACCCCGAGGTAGGAGTCAAACTGAGGCCCTTCGAGGACGGGCACAGCTTCCCCTGCGCCCGAGGCAGGCAGAGGCCAACGTGCCTCCGCGACCTGTCTCAGCTCTCCAGCGAAGGAGCTCAGAGGTGCCAGGCACGGCTGGCCAGAGGCGGCCATCCCCATCCGCGGCGGCACAACGCGCCCCCCGCATCGCCGAGCGGCCCCACCTGCCCAGCGGTGCCAGCCACCACCATCTTGGCCGTGTACTTGCACAGCGCGATCTTCTGGATGCCCAGGCGGGGGTCGTCGCTGTAGGGATCAAAGCAGCCCACCTGCGGGAGACAGCGGCACGCGGCGCCTTCGCGCTGCTCCAGGGCAGACCCCTCCGGCAGCCGGCCCCCCTCTCCTGCCCCCCAAACGCCCGGCAGCTCCCCGCAGCGCGCTGCGGGCACTGTGCAGCCAGCACGGGTCGGGCAGCGATGCTGGGGCCCCTCCGGGCTTTGTGCCCAGAGAAGAGCAGCCGTGGCAGGACTGCCCCACACGTCCCTGCTCCCGTGGGACAGGCCCAGTGCCCCAGACTGGGGCCAGCCTGCACGACGTGCAGAACAAGGGCCCCTTGTGCCCTTCACTGGGCATCAGGTGGCAGCTGTCCCCCGCCGAAGGGGGACGCATCCCCCGGAGCGCGGCTGGGGTGGCTCCTGCGGGCTCATCCTCCATCCCCTCCCGCTGCCCCGGCTCTGGGTCTGCCTCCCCCCGTCCCGGCAGCCAGCCAGGGCGCCGCAGGGCTGGAGCGGCGTGGGGCACGTTACCTTCCGGAAGGGCGGCCACTCCTCCTCGCCGGCCTGGGTCAGGCTGTCGTTGTGCTCGCAGTCCGTCTGGAAGATGTTGGCAGTGCCCAGCTTGTAGAGCGGCTTCAGGGACACCCCCGAGGCGTCCCAGAACCGCACCGTGCCGTCCTCGTGCCTGGGGGGACGCGAGGGAGGCCGCGTTACCGAAGAAGGGCCGCCACCGTCCCCAACGTCTGCCGGGCGAACGAGACCCGCGCGCGCACACTCGCGTCCGGCTCCGCGCGGCCGCCGTGCCGGGAGCGGGGAGCGAGCCGCACGCGCCAAGGGCCAGGAGGAAGGAGCGGGATGGGGAGGGGGGAAGAACACAGCGGGTGACGCATTCCTGCCCGGCTGCCAAGCTAAACAAGAGGGATCGTCAGCCCACCCAACAACAGCCGCGGGCCTTCCTCGCGCCGCCCCCGGCTTCGGCTCCCTGCCGGAGCATGGCTCTCCCCCGCCGCTCTCGCCACCGGGAACGGCCCGCTCGCCGCACCGAGCGCCCGAGGGAAGGGGCTGCCCTGCGTGGCCGGAGGATGCATTTAGTCCCCCTCCATCCTGATGGTGCCCCAGGACCCCCCTCTCCATGTCAGGCGGGACGTTACATGCTCACCCGCGACACACTGGGAGCTGCTAGCCAGGCTGCAGGCCCAGGGCACTCACCCAGTAAGGAGAAGACCTCTCTGCGTGGGCTCCTGGGCCAAGTTCTTGCCTCCGTTGATGGGCCAAGTCTGGGGGAGCAGGAGGAAGTGTTAGGCCTCTGCCTCCCCCCCCCCCAAGTGCTCCCCGTCCTCAGGCGGCTCTGAATCCACCAACTAGGGCTTGTGCCCAGCCAGCACCGACCTGCAGCCCAGACCCACCCAGAGCCGGCTGTGTGTTCAGCGGCGCCACGTGTCCCACTCAGCGAGAGCCGTTACTCACCGCAGAGGACAGCCGGGGGCTCTGCTGCTCCCCTGCACTGATAATCCTCTCCCAGAGCTTGAGGGGCACGTTGGAGATGTGGTAGGAGCAGGTGATGGCAGAGGAGTGGAGAGGTGCCAGGTACGGGGCCGGGATGGTAGGCCAGCCCGGCGTCTGGAGGTCAATCACCACCAGCTCTTCCTCCACCAGGACTACGAGGGCACGTGGGTTCTCAAAGCCTGAAGGACAGACAAATGCCAGTAGCAGAGATTCTTCGCTTGAGGGGATGCCGTCCCCAGCACAGGTAGGACATACCTCCCTCAGCCACCTCCGTGTCCTGCACGGTGAAGAAGTCAATGACACGGGAGGTGAAGTCCAGTGTGGCGAGGGTCTGGCCCTGCAGGACGCTGACGCAGTGCCGGTCGCCATAGCTGGCCCGTGGCATGCCACCGTTGAAGATGATGAAGGGATTGCTGCAGGGAAGCAGCTAGGATCAGACACTCCTGTCCCTGCAGCAACTTAGGAGAACCCTGGGCTCCACAAGACACCTTGCCATGAAGACCAGCAAGGCTGAGCCACCAGCATGATCTTTGCAGTCTCCTGCAGCACCCAGGGTCTCCCAGTTGCACTAGTTACCCAGGCCTCCAGCAAGCCCAAGGAGAGCCCACCGCTGCTGCTGGACAGGCACATGCCAGCCCCAACCCCACCTGGCCAGGGCAGCCACACACTTGCCAGGGACCTACCCCGATTCGCAGGTTCGCCACAGGATTTTGTTGATGGCTTTGCAAGGGAACGGACCTGAAATGAAGACAACCCCAAGGCTGCAACTCTCCCACTGCACAAGAAGTCCAAGGAGATTTCAGCTTCCTGAGCATGAGGTGAGACCCTGGGAGGCACAGGGGCCTCCCAGCACCCAGGGGCTGGGATAGTGAGATCAGTCCTAACTCCACAGCACCCAACAGGTGACAAATCAGCCAGTGCCACCCTACAGCAGGGCTCCAAGATGCCCCTGGACTCTTCCTGCCCCTTCATTGGTGCCAAGCATAGCACTGGGGTCTCCAAAGGGGCAGGCACATTGCAAAGGCAGGATGGTGTGAGGCCAACAAACCGTATGGGATGGTGGACATGACGGGCTGCTGGGTTTTCTGGCAGCTGCTGTTCACCGCCCACACCATGTAGCCCCCGTCGCTGTGGGAGCTCACGATGGTCTTGCCGCTGTACTCCCAGGCCAGGCTTTCCAGTTGCTGCAAAAGAAAAATGGGAGCTTGAAACCAGGCGAAAGGAAGCCCCAGCCCAACCACAGCCCCCCCGCAGTGGGAGAGAGGCCCCTAAAGCCAGCGAAGTGGGGATCAGCAGCTCCAAGAGATGCTCCCCAACTGCCAACAGGCAGGAGATGATGGGCAGCCCTGCCCCATCCCCTAAGTGAAAGGGGCCACAAACATCCTAGCCCAGGCCACTAGCCACACACCACCCTCCCAAGGTGGCCACAAGGCCCAGGAAGGCTCTGAGCACCCAGACAGCTCAAGGCACCAACCGGGAGCCAACAGAGGGGGCCACGTGGCCAGGCCTGTCCAAGCTACCTGGTTCCCTAGGAAGAGATGATCAACGGTGCGCGTGGTCTGGTCCCAGATGATCACCAGCCCCCGGCTGTACCCGATCAGGAGCTTGCTGGAGTCCTGGGGGTGCTCCTGGATGGACTCCACTGGCCCCAGGGCCTTCCCGCAGCGGTAGTCATCGGGCACGCTGGCAGCAGAGCAGAGCGTGGTGAGGGGAGGCGGGGGCCGGTGGGAGGGGGCGCGTGCCCAGCCAGCACTCACCTTTGCAGGATCTCATCCTGGAAGAGGGTTTTCTCCTCCAGCAGCGTGAGGCCAGGGAGCGCAAGGAAGTACACCCCGCCGCCCTCGGTGCCCAGGCAGGCCACGTCACAGGCAGACTTCAGCAGGATCACCGTCACCCGGGTGATGCTGGGGGAGCAGCTGCGGAGAAGACCGCGGGGCCGTGTCAGCCGCGCCGCCTGCTCCGCTCGGCACAGGCGCCTCGGGCTGCAAGAGGGGCACAGCGCAGGGCAACCCCCGTGCACAGGCACAGCCCGGTGCCTGTGGAGCGGTGGAGACTCCAGCCCTCTCAGCACCACTCTGATGTTCACCCCCCCGTCCCTGTCCCCAGTCCCCGCTGGGAGCAGACCCGCCAGGAGGATGGAGATGACGCTCAAGGAAAGCAGCCAGGCAGACTCCAGCTCTTTGGTCTTCACCATTCTCCATCATCTCTCCTTCAACCTAGATGCTAATGGTTCTGTCTACAGCTAATTACAGCGCCATTAATTACAGACCAGGCATTGCCAAAACCTAAAAAAGATTGCTTGAGTCCAGGACTGCAGTTTTTCCCATTGCGCGCTGGAGTTCCTGCTCATTAGCTGAAGAGCAGCCACCGGTTTGGAGCACAAGGAGGCCAAGCTGCTTCACTAGAAGGGACATGTAGGGGTGAGCCATGCTAGCGGGGAGCCCTGCTGAACCCACGGCTGCCACGGGGATGCAGGTGGCCACACAGGCTCCCACGAGCCAGGCCCCCAGGGCACCGTTTTGCCAGGCGTGCTGAGGATGGAGAAAGGGACGGCCAATCCCCACGACCATCCAGCAGTCACAGCGCCTGGCTCCAAGTCCTGCTGTGGGCATGCAAGAGAGGGACAAGGACGCATGGCTGGCAGACGCGGGGCCGGTCACACTCCTTTGCCTACTCACGCTTGTCTTAGGTCAGCTCTGCACAGGGATCTAGAGCCCTTTGCCTGCAGGAGTGCCCAGACCCAAAGCAGGCCAGGACTAGAGGAGCACGGGATTTGGTCTCAAGTTTGCCTTGCTGGGCTCCGAGCTGTGGTGCAGAGGCTCAGACCACAGGCCCAGGATCATTACTGTTTTGGATAATCCCCATCCAGCAGCTCCCAGCAGGAACAGAGGTGACTGCCTGGCCCGAGGGCGAGGGAGCACCCAGGGCTTGGCACTGCTCCTCTCCTCGAGCACCGCTAGACGTGCGCCAGGTCCAGCGTTATCACCTCTGCTTGGGAACTGCCTGGAGCCGGAGGCTGGGGGAGCACCAGCGACTCCCCTCTGCGCGCCAGCCCTGACCTCGCGTCCTCCCCTAGGCAACTGCTTCGGCCACGAGCAACAGGATCTTGGCCGGGATCCCAGCCTGACCCGGGACGGCGGCTCCCACGCGACGTTCCCAGCCGCCGCTCCCGGCTGCCAGCGCTACCGCGGAGTCTCTGCTCCCCCGCCGCGGCCCTGGGATCGGGGCAGCACCACGATGGGGTGGCCAGCCCTGCTGCAACGCCTTCTCCTGCCCTCCCGGAGCCGGGGAAATCCTCGCTGTGCAAGGCGCCTTTTGCCCACCGAGCGCCTCCCAGGAGGCATCCGGAGAGATCAAGAGCTCAGCAAAAGCCGACTCAGCCGTGCTCGGGGCAGATCATCCTCCAGCCCCAGAGCCTTCCCGGCGGGGAGCTTGTTTGGTCGTGGCTAAACGCACCCCGCCAGGACAGCTGCTCCGTGCCCGTCCCTACGCGGCAGGGCACAGAGGCTCAGAGTCTACTTTAAATTTTCTGTTGTTTTTAAAAGCAAAAAAAAAAAAAAAAAAAAAAAAAATTCAGCACAAAACTTTGCATCTGGCAGCGCGGGAGCCAAGCCCCACCCCGGCACATCACAGACCTCGGCGTAAACTCTGGCAGACCTCGCCTGGAGCCGCCTCGCGGCCCGGCCTGGGAGGGGCGAGTCGAGAAGACACCGGATCCGCGGAGTCCGGCGAGAAGGCGAGAGCCTGGCACCGAGGCCCGCGCCGCCCGGGCCAGCCCGCCGCGCGCGGGGGGCTATTTTTCGCCGCTGTCGCCGCGTCTCAGCGGGGGGGTTGGGAAGGCTCGGCCAGCGCTCGCACCCCCTTTTGCAGCCCCAGCCGGCCGAGCGGGGCCGGGGCGGAGGGCAGGAGCGCCCCGGCCCGGCAGCACCCCGCCGCCCGCAGCCCCAAGCGTGGAGGATGGAAGGAGGCAGGCGGGACGAGTACTTAGCGCTGTCGAACCCTGGGCGTCCCGGCAGGCTGAAGCCGCGCGTCTCCTCGAGGTGGGAGCAGCCCTCCTTCTGGTAGATCTCCCAGAGGTGCAGCGTGTTGTCGTCGAGCAGGGACAGCAGCCAGCCCTGCGGCAACGGGGACAGAGAGGTCGGCGAGGCGGCCGTGCCCGCGGCCGGGCTCCCCGCGGCCGGGCTCTACCTACCTGGCCGGGTAGGAAGTGCATCTGCGTGACGGTGGCCGTCTCCTTGTGCAAGCCCGTGAACTCCACGCCCGGCGCGCCGTAGCTGGTGGGGCCGTCAAAGAAGCAACGAGAGAGCGGAGCCCAACCGCCGCCCTCGCCCGGGCTGCCCCGACCGCCCCGGGGGTGTCCCCCCCCCCCCCCCCCGCCACCCCAGCGCTGCATGGGGATGCCGCTTTAGCCCGCTTTTGCCCCAAACCCGCCGCATCCTTCCCCCACGGTGTTGCGGTCCCCCCCCCCCCCCCCACGGCCGCAGGGCATCCCTCACGGCGCCCCCCGACCCGCTCCCCTCGCAGCCCGTCCTCCCCCCCCAACCCTTCGCCGCCGGCTGCCGCGGCCCCTCGGAGCTGCGGCAATCCCTCGCCGAGGGTCACCAAGCAACGAGGCTCCGGCTCGCGCGTTGCTGGGAGCAACCCGCGCTCCCGCGCCAGGCTCCACGCTATGCTTATTCAGCAACTCCCCCTGCTCGTTTCCTGTCCCAAAACCCACCCCAGCTCCGGCGAAAAGGGCCTGCGGTGGCCCCGGGCAGGGGGCCGGCCCCGCGCCGGCGGGCTTGAGCGGCACGAGGCGAGGGGCTCGCTGCCGCCGCACCGCCGGGGCACGCTCGGATCTGTCCCGCAGACCCCGGGGCCCGCAGGTTTGATCCAGGAAAAGAAATTGAAGAAGACTCAGCAGCTATTTGCACGGGGTAGGGCCTGCCCGGCCGCCCCCAAAGCGGGGGTTAGGACCCCCGGCTGCCATGCACCCCAGCGCCCCGGGGCCGTCCCGGGCTGGCTCCTCGGCCACCCGCGAAGAAGGCGACGCGATGGGATCGAGTCGCTCTCTAACCTCGTTTCGCCACCCAATTACGCTCCAAACGGCCGGCGCACGGGAGACGCGGGCAGCCGGCGGGCGGGGGGCGCCTCCGATTAGCCGCGCTCCTTTTGCGGGGACAGCGGCGGCAGCAGCTCTCGGCACCTCCAGGATCCTGAACTTTCCCATCGGCTCCTTCCCGGTTTGGGGAACGCAGGGATGCGTGGGGAGCCCCCGGTGCCCCCCGCTCCGTCCCGGCGTGGGGCAGAAAGCCTGGGGGACACGGGCGAAGGAGCAGCGGGCACAGCCAGCCCCGGAAACAGCAGCTCCGGGTTCAGGACACCAAGCACTTCCCATGCCTTTAACCCGCGCGCCCGGCGCTTCCGACTCGCGCGGCAGCCGCCGCGGAGGCAGCGGGGCCGCCCCGGGTCAGGAAGCGGGCTGGCAGGCCGCCGGGGCCGGGCGGGATCCCGTCCGCCCGCCACCGCCGCCACCCCCTGCTTTCTCATGTGCGCGGCGGGGGCCGTGCGGAGCCGCCCGGCAGCCTGGGCCGGCCCCGCGCGCAGCGCGCGCACCGGCTGCAGGGTGGGGATCGGTATGCGCCGGGATGGCCTCACTCGCCCAACTGGTCCCGGCGGAGCAGGAACCGGGGCAGGCCCTGTGCCGGCACGGCCGGCTGCAAGGAGCTTCCCGTATCCGCACCAGGCGCCCGGTCCCCAGCACAACCCTGAGAAGGGCCTGGATCATACCGGTTGCTGCTTTTTCCAGCCTGGGCCACCGCCGGGGAGAAACAGTTACAGCTCGGCCCCGCGCGCACCAGCTCAGCCAGGACCCGGCTCGCGCAGGGGCTGCACCTCTCGCGCCCCGAGGCCGTGCCAAGGCTCCCCAGCTCACCAGGCTGGAGAACACCCAGCCCTAAAAGCGACTCGCCTACGCGGTCCTCTCCCCAGGTCACCCCTCGCCGCCCCAGAAGCCCGGACCGGTGCTCTCAGCGCAGGGAACCGGCCCGGCAGCTCCGCCCGGACCGACAGGCAGGAGCCGTCTGGCAGCGCCAGGCGTCGCTGAGGCCAGGCCAGACCCGCCGAGGCTTTGAGGACGTCCTCGAGGAGCCAGACAGCCGGGACCGAGACCGGGGAAAACATCAGTCACCGCGGAGAAACCAACGGGGCAAAACTCCCGGGTGAGCCCACGCCGCGGGCTCCTCGCTTCCCGGCGGGACGGGAGCTCCCCAGGGAGGCGACAGCCTCTCCCGACGCCGGGCCGTCCGCGGGCCGCTCCACCCAGCGAGCCTCCCTGTGCACCAGCGGCACCAGTCCAGCCAGCTCCTCAGCCGCGCGGCTGGCATCGGGCTCCCACCCCACCCCGGCCCCGCGCGCGGCAGCGCCTTCTCTGCGGCGACCGGTCGGGGCCGAGCAGGGAGCCAGCGCGGCGTACCACCACGAGCTGCGTCCCAGGAGGTGCCGGGCTGCCACCCTGCAGCTGTAGGCATCACCGCGGTCCCCGGCGCGGTCGCGTGGGACCGCGGTCCCCAGCGGCCACGGGACCCGGCGCGCTGCACAGCGCGGCTTTGTCTGCAGCTGGACGCCACCCGGGCGCCCGCGGCTCTGCGCGGGGAGGGGAACATCAGTCTCCACGTGCCACAGGCTGCAGACGCAGGGGAAAACAGCTCTGACTGCACCAAACACGCACGGCCTCTTCCTCCGTGCCCAAACCCAGCATCTCCCGGGGACGTGCTTCCAGCCAGGCTGAGGACAAACCCACCCCCTGCACGTTCACCCAAAGGCAGTCTGGCAGATGGAGAGGACTCGTCGCAGCGCTCGCTCAGCACCCGTGCACGGTGTTTGATGGGGTGGGATAACCTCGTTGCAGCAGCACCCATCCCATCGCTGCCTTCCCGATGGCTCGGGAACACGGGGACTGTGGCAGGGCTTTGCGAAGAGCAATTCTGGAGCCGCGGGCTTCCACCGGCACATCACGCGCTCCCACCGACGCGCTGCGCCTCTGGGACCGATGTCCTGGCTCGGCACCGCACCACAGCGGCCGGCGTGCGCTCTGCTCGGCTCCCACTGCCCACATCCACCACCAGCCCCGAGCCCGGACGCAGCAGCGAGAGGCTGCTGGGGTGTCACCGCCTTGCAGAGCCTCACCCCCCCACCAAGGGGGAAAGCCGTCCTGCGACCCCAAATAAAAGTGCCCGTGTCGGACATCCCTCTCCAACAGGAGCTCCCGGCCAAATCGCCCGCCCAGTTCCCAGCCCTGCTCCTCCAAACGGCAGCCAGCAGCCGCTTGCCCCTGGGAGGAAGGAGCAGGAGCGGGGCCCGGAGGAAGCGGCCGAGGCTCGGGAAAGGCCGGTAGCCGCAGCGAGCGGATGTCTGTTGTCTCCCACCGCCCGCGGGAGCGCGGCGGCAGGGAGCGCAGCTGGCGGAGCCGCAGCTCCCCGGTGAGCGGAGGGGCGGGCAGGGGGTCCCGGGCCGGCGCGCCGGCCGCTGCACCACACGGCACAGCCCGGGACAGGGCACAGCCACGTCCTGCACGTGAGGGGGGACAGGCCAGCTAGAGGCAGCACCCCAGGGAGGCCTGGAAACAAGCTCCCTCGGAGAGATCACCCACGAAACCGAGCGCACGGCCCTCACAGCGCCCTGGGCACGGAGGAGGATCCCAGGCAAACACTGGGATCTTCCCTTGGTCCAGCTCCAGCTCCATACGAACAGTCTTTGCGTCGCTAGGGGCTGCAGAAAGGGCTGAGCTGCCCCTGGTGCTGCGGGACCCGATGGGGCAGGCAAGAATGTGATGGGAGATGGGGCACCACACTGCTCCTGCTCTCCCTGCCAGATCCCTGCCGCTGGGATCCAGGGATGAAGCCGGCCGGTCCCCTGAAATATCACCGCATCTGAGCCCTCCTCCGAGGAGCCCTGGGGCGGCTGGTGGCCCTGAGCCCCGCTCGGGGGCCAAGCGGCCAGCAGCGTCGCAGCTGGGCTGGCACCCGGGGCGGAGAAACACCATCTTTGTGCTCCGGAGGCAGGAGAAAGGGAGCTCCGGGGGCCGCCGATCTGGGGGAGGGGAGGAT
Organism: Rhea pennata; assembly: GCF_028389875.1. NCBI lineage: Eukaryota > Metazoa > Chordata > Aves > Rheiformes > Rheidae > Rhea > Rhea pennata. Next base: position 16,787,881 of record NC_084677.1, on the reverse strand, counting down.
CCGCTCAGGAGGCGTCCCGGACCACGCCGCAGCCGCCCGCGCGCCTCCCCGCTCCATCCGGGCCCAGCCGAATGCCCACCCCACATTCCTGCAGCGCGGGGCCTCCGAGCGCAGGGACAAATCGATTCCTGGCCGCCTGCCAGCAGCCCTCTGAAGTCTCTTTACACGCAGCGAGCAACAAAGCCCTGCCAGGCCCCGTGGAGCTCTGCCAGCGCCGCTCCGCGCCGGCGGCTGCTGGCTACGTGCGGCCACCCGGCGCCCGGGCATCCCAGTGCCCCCCCCTTCCTCTTCCCCGCTGCCGCTTCCCGGAGCGGCCGGAGGCACCGCGTCACGGGGACCGGGCACACTCCTCCCGTGGGGCTGCATCTTCCAAGCCCTGCACCTCCATCCCGGCACCCCAGGCCGGGCAGCCCGGAGGTCCGGCCACCCCTCGCGGTGGCTGCAGGGTTTATCCTGCTGTTGCACAAAGCCGCCGCATTTTCGACCCAAACGCTGTCCAGCCAAGCCCCGGGACGCCGACAGATGAGCCCTTGCTAGCACCAGGGTCACCTTCCCCTGGGCAGAGATGTGACAACAGCTTTTTCCCCCAGCTGGCTGTTCCCAGCTCCCCAGCCTAGATCTTTCCCCAGCAGCTTCTGCCCTTCATCCTCAACCCACAGTCGGCATTCCCCAGGCAGGCGGGCTCCTCTGCACCAGTCCTTTCCCTTACAGAGGGGCTGGGCGCGGGGACAGGGTGCTGAGCACCCCCGGCTTCACTCGCCCGCGTGGCTCAGCCCCCTCCGGCCAGGAACGCTGGCTCCCCGCATCCGCGGGGCCTTTTCCCTCTGGCCCTGTTCCGCGGCGGAGTTTACGGCGCGGCTATTTCAAGCTGAGGACGACTCCATTCATAAATCAGGCGTTTGAGACGATGCAGCAGTTTCTTCCCGCTCCCCACCCACTCCCTTCTCCGCGCCCGCATTTCCCCCTTCCCCCCGGAGACGCGCGGCCCGGGCCAGATGCAGGCCAGCTGCTGCAGACGGACGCGGCCGAGGGCCGCCCGGCCCCAGCGTCGCCCGGTCTCCCCCGGGGAGGCTGCCGCCGCGTCCGATGCCGTCCGCCGCCTCCGCTGGGATTGGGGGAAGACGGCGAGAGCTCTTACCTCTCGCCCGCGCGGGGCAGCCCGGAGAGGCCAGCGCCGAAGGAAAGGATACATCTTCACCGCTCCCGACTTGGTGCCGATAGCCATGATCCGCAGCTTGGGGTCGTAGGCCAGGGAGCTCGGCTGGTTGGGGAAGCCGTGCTCCACCGTCTGGGGGAGACAGGGAGGTCAGAGCAGCGATCGGAGCCCCGCAGCACCCCCGTCCTCCCCATCCCAGTCCTCTGTCGATGGAGACCGTCCGCGTCCCCGGGCGGTGCCAGAGGCGGTCGAGAAGCACTGCCAGGAAGAGCGAGACCCCCTCCCCGGTCAAACGGGGAGCTGGCAAACCCCTCGGCCAAGGCAGGGCCTCTCCAGCCCCCCGGGGCGGCTCGAGGGCCTCCGTGGCCCACGCAGCGCAGCTGTGGATGCCGCTAGCCCGGCTCCAGGCCCGTGGCCCCCGGGAGCCCTTCAGCAGGAGGGGAAGGGAGCGGCAGGGAGACGGATCCAACTTGGCCCCAGAGCCTGCCGGGGGCTCCCCCGGCTCCCCTTTGCACGGCCCGGGCCTGGCCGGCTTCCCTGGCGAGCCGGCTCCAAAGCCCAGCCCGGCTCCTGCGTGCCGAGCGTGCAAAGCTCCGCGCAGCAGAGCCCGGATTTGGGCTGCTGGGCAAGGACCGGAGCCGGCACAGCCGACGGGCGCTCGTCACCGAGGGTCGTCCCCTACACGGGACCCGCAGCGCTGCCCCGGCTGCGCCTCCCGTGGTCCCCCATGGAAGCGGTTCCCGTAGGGATACGCTGTAGGTCCAGGCCCCGCCGGCGAGACCCACGGCGCCGCAGTCAGACAGGGACCTGCCTCCAGCAGGAAGGACGCTAAGGACGGCGGGGCAGCTCTGGCAGGACCGCTCTGCCCCACCAACCTCGCCCAGCCAAGAAACACCCCGGCACGAACCGATTTAGACTGATGCCTCCAAGAGCTCAACCTCCTCCCAGGCATCAGGCACTCTCCCCGAAACCTCGGCCAAAGGCACGGCGGGGGCGACCTCCGGCCAAGCAGAGGCCGTCCAAGCTAGCAAGAGGCCTGAGCACAGGCCTGCAGCCAGGACATTACCTTGCTAAAAGCCAAACCTCCACTTCAGCGGAAGAAGTTAACCAGGAGAGCGGTCGTTCCCAGACTGTCCGGGCCTTCAGAGAGGGATGGGGGACCGGGACGAGCACAGAACGCAGCAGCGGTGGGGCTGGCCGCCGGCCTCCTGCCCCCTCCCGACGCCGACACCGGCCAGCTCGCCTGCCAAGACGTAATGCAGAGCAGACCTAGGATGTCATCAGCGCAATTACAAGCTGCAACGCAAAGCGTGCGCAGATCCGTCCCATAGCTCTCCTGCATATTTTGGCACTGCCGAGACCAGCAGAGCCCTTCGTGCACAGGATGTTCTGCAACAGCCTCGCACGACCAGCCCCACCGCGAGGGACGCGGCCCCGCTGGAGCGCGGGGCGGCTGGCGATCCCTGCCCCAGCCGGGAGCCTCCGGCACCTCCCCAGGACAGGATGGCACAGGGGGAAACGCGCTGCCGCACTTGGCTCAGCCCTGCGCGTACCCACGGCGTAAGCAGTGGGCGTCTCCAGCAGCCTGCAGGGTTACAGCTCTGGCCCAGCTTGCACACAAGCAAGCAGGCCTCCGTGGCTTCGTTGCACACTTGCCCGCTGCTCCGAGCCACCCACCAGGCTGCATTTCAGCGCTGGCTTGGTAGCTGCAGGTCCCCTTCGCAGGGCCACCCCAGCGCGACTGCGGGCCGAGCCAGCCCCGGAGCGGCGGCGGCGACCTGGACCTGGCCACGGGCTCTCATCGGGGCACGGCGCTGGCGTTGCGTGAGCCCAGGAGCTGCTCGCACCCAGCTCAGCTCACCATGCCGTTGCACAACCACCTTTGCTGGCACAGGGGAAACGTGGGAGTGAAAATATGGCTCGGCAGGAACTGTGTCATCCAAACAGTGGCTGCAAAAATTCATAAACAAGTGGTTTTTACCTTGCTGCCACTCCAACATCCAGTCCCTGCGAGGAGCACAGCACGGCCCTGCCCGGGTTTGAGCTCGCGGTCACAGCACCACGCGGCTTTCCAGGGAAAGGAGGCAGAACCAGGAGAGCTGGACATTCGAGTGACTTGGAGCTGTGACTTCCCCAGCCAAAGCCACACACCGGGGCCTGCAGGCATCTTCCCAAGGAAGCCCGGGCCGGCAGCGCTCCGGCAGCATGCCCAGGCTCGTCGTCTCGGGAGAGGCCGTGCCTCCCTGCACCGGGAAGCGAAGTCGGAGGGGCGCCTTGCCACCGCTGTCCCCTCCCTCGCCGTCGGCGAGAGCCGGGATCCCCCGGGCAGCAGCCCCAGGGGGAGCAGCTTTGCCAAGCGGAGCGTACAACGCCTGCTTGCCACGTGCACGACGATCCAGCGACAGGGAGGCTGCCCGAGCCGGGCGGGCGGGATCCCTGCGCGCTGCCCTTGCCTGGGGCGGCGCAGGGGCACACGGGGGGGGGGGGGCTGCGGGCAGGCTCCTCGCACCCGCCCGCCGCGGTTCACTCCCCCGGGGCCTCCCCGTGCCCTGTTCTCCCTTCAGGCATTTCAGAAGTGCTGTGAAAACCCCAAACTGCGCTCCCAGCCTGGACAAGGGGCTCTGACTCACAGCATGAGTTTGAGGATGCTCTGCCAGCGGCCTCCAGCCTCTGCCCCGCGCACCCGGACTGAAATGCTCGAAGCGTTTCCTTATGCAATAGGCCACGGCCCACGTGCCAGGCCCCGGGAGCCTGCGGCTGACCCCTTCCTGAGCCCCAGGACATCCCCAAACCGCTGGCAAAGGCGCCCAAGCCTCTCCCGGGAGGCACCCTGCGCTCAGGGACGCGAAGGCTGACTGCCGCAGGCTCGGTCCCGCTCCCCGCGGGACGGGGGCAGCCCAGGGCTGCCACAAAACTGCTTTAGGCGGAGAACTGATAAGACAGCCGCTGCCCACCACGCGCCCTGCTGCCCCGGGGCCGAGACCTCCCGGGCGCCCCGAGGAGGGGAGGTCGGCCCCAGCTGCCTGCGCAGCAGATTCCCCGTCACTCCCAGCCCCGTATCAAGCAACAAATTACACGGCGGCTGCAGTAGCCTCCAGGGACTGCGATCGGCGGCTATTCATTTTCTTTGTTAATAGGTCCCCAGGGTGAGAGGTTAGTGCATCAGCCCGCTGCCCCCGCGAGCCCCAGGCGCCCGGCTGGAGCCCTCCCTCCCCGCACCGAGCCCTTCCTCCCGCCAGGCACCCGGGGCTGCATCCGGCAGGCCGGGCTGCCTGATCCAAGGCGTGCTCTGGGCCAAATTACAGCAAATACGAGGCAGATTTCAAGCTCACAAGTGAAAACAAGATCTTAATAGGAGTCAGGTGGGCAGCCAGCATCTCAGAGCACTCGGCCAGCCGGCATGGAGCTGCTCCCCGACAGCATTTCCGCCGCGGCCTGGAGGCTCCTGTCTCCAAAGCCCGCAGGAAGAGCCTCTCCGAGCCCAGACCTCCCAGGCAGCCCAAGGCTCGCGCCCGAGCAGGACCCGGCCGTGTAACCACCCCCCCACACACCCCGGCACGGCCTGCGGGCCCGCTTCCAGCACACAGCTCACTTGACACAGATCCGCAGAGCCGAACGGGAGCCCCAGGCTTTGGCTCGGGCTCTGCCGGTGGCTCCCTCGGGACGGGGCAGCCTGTCCCCTCCCCTGCACCGTCTGCACAGCAGGGCCTGGACCACGCCACGTCCGTCAGCTGCAGCCCGCCCCGGCCACGCTGCCCGTCGGCGGGATGCTCCCCCCTCGTTCGTCCCGCACATGAGGGGTCCCTATCACCCTGCGATTTTTGGCGAGCTGCAAGCGCCAGGTCCATCAGCTGGGCTAGGCAAACAACGTTGCTATCTGCTCCCGCTGCCGAAGGACACGCTGTTTGGTCTCTGCTCAGCTGGGGGCCGTTCCCGCTGTTTTCCTACACCTCAGGGTCATCCAACGCAAGGAAAAACCCTGTCCCAGCACCGCAGCGGGCTCGGAGCAAGCCAGAGCCGAGCATCTGTCCCTGGAGACAGCCGAGACGCGGCAGCCTGCGGCTAACTCAGCCCATCCCGCACAAACAGCAGATGAGCTGCAAAGCCAAGCAGGGGCCGAGGGAGGTAGCCAGCAAACGAGGGCCCGGGAGGCTCTTCCTGCAGCCCTCCGCCAGCTGCCGGGGATATTTAGGCCGCGTCCCGCGACGGAGGGGCCCGCGCGCCAATCCTATCGAGCGGAGTTAGCTCCAGGGGGTCTATTCTCTCCGCTCAGCAGCTTCGTGCAGAGCTCATTAATGGGAGACTAAATCCTCATCATGTCTAGAGGAGCAGATTACACGCTCGCAGTTCCCGCACATCCCGTATGCCGGCGGGGGGAAGAGCAGGAAAGATCAGAGCCCCGCGGTGCCTCCGTCTCCTCCGGCGCGACGCTGAGACGGGAGCCCCGCTGTGACCGCCTGGCCCTGCCCCGATCGGGGACCGCCAGAGCAGACGGCGCCCGGGGCAGCCCGCGCAGGGGGCACTCGGCGGGCTCAGAGCCGCCGAACCCGGACCGGGGAGCCCAGGGAGAGCCGACGGCAGCGGGCGCCCACGGTATCAGGCCGCGCAGCCCAGCCCTGGCTCTCCGCAGAGCTCACGAGCTGGAAGGAGGCGGCGATTCCCGGCGCGCCGGCTGGGCAGGAGGAGAGACAAGGTGCCCCGCAGGGATCCACGAGCCGACGAAGGAAACTCGGAGCGAGCGGAGGGCAAGGGAGGCCGGGAAACATGCCCCCAGCCCAGGGCAGGCAGCTGCAGCCTGCACCGCCTTGGCGGCGGCCCGGGAACCCCAGAGAACATTTTTTTCGGAGGGGACCCGGCTCGCTGTCTCCCGAGGGCCGGCCCCGAGCCGGATGGAAGCGCACACACCTAAGAGCTGCTTCCCGGCTCCGTGGGGCTGCACAGAGCCCGATGCCACGGCCACGCGGGGCCGGCTGCGGCTTCCCAAGGCCACAAAACATCCCTCAGCGGCCGGGAGCCCGGGGACCGCAGGTGGATGCCGCCAATCTCCGGGCAGCTTCCCCACCGCAGCCCCTGAAAAGGTTAAATTTAAGAGCCCAGCAGGCTTGTTAAGGCTGTACAATAAAGAGACGGGAGCGCAGGGAAAAGAGCTGTAAATCTCCACGACGCAGCTCTGCCCTTCAAGGGGGAGAGCGCCCGGCTCCGGGAAAACTTCGGGCCTTTGATCTCCACCCCGCGGAGGCGGCTTCGGGGCGCGCACCGGCCCCCCGCCAGCCCCTTCGCTGCCCGCGACGCCGGCTCGGAGCCGGAGCCCGTTTCCGCCTCGGGATGGCCCTTTCTGCTGACAAAGGCGAGGGGACCGGCCCAGAGCGCGTCCCAGCCTCCGGAGCGCCCTTTCAGCTGGCTCCGGGGGCCGCGACATCCCGGCGGCGCTCCGCGGAGCGCTCTGCGAGGGAAGTTGTACAACTCCCCCGGCAGGGTTTCGCGCCCCGGGAGCTGGATGCCGCCGGGGCGGCCGGAGCGCTGAGCCACGTCCCACCACCGCCACCGGCCCCAAGGCCTCCGGAGCGAGGGATGCGCGGGGATGGGACAGGGACCCCCACGGGGCGCCTCGCTGCTGCGCTGCTCCAGCACGGCACCAAGTGGGGAGAGCACAGGGGAGCCCCCGAGGGGATCCCCCAGCCCTAAAAATGGGGGAAAACAGGGGTATCCCTCACTGGGGTGTAGCACCCTGCACCCCTGGGGGAGTCTGCCCCACACTCCCCCAGAGCACCTCCAAACCTCGGGGGTCCCCGTAACTGCCACCCCCCCTCGGGCTAGGAGGTGCATCCTGCCCCAGAGCAGCCCCATGGGTTGCACTCCGGGGGTCTCCGTGCCCCCCCGGGGGGGACACCTGCTCCCTACAGCCACGGAGGGAGCCCCCCCTGCTCTGCCCCCCCAGGGTGACCCATGCTCCCGGGGGGTGGGCCCGCACGCTGCCCTCCCCCCCGCCATCCCCCGTGCAATGCTCCCCCCTACCCCGGGGGTGCAGCCTGCACGAGCGGAGCCCTGCGCCGGGCTCCCGATCGGGGGGAGCGGGGGGGGGGGGCGTGCAGTGAGCCCCCCGGGAGGCTGCATCCTGCAGGGGCGGTGCCCGCACCGACCTCCCGGGGCGGGGGGTTTGGGGGAGGGGGTCGTGCACTGCACCCCCGTTGAGGCTCCCGCCCGGCCCGGCCCGGCCCCGCCCCGCCGGGGGACACCCCGGCGGCCCCGCGGGAGGTGGGGGGAGTGGCGGGGGGTGTCCCGGCCGCGCTGCCGCACCTTGCTGAAGGCGAAGAGGTCGTGCCGGAGGCGGTCGCGGTGCGGGTCGGTGCCCTGCCGCCGGAACCGAAACTTCATCATGGTGGGGCCGGCGGCGGCGGCGCGGGTGCGGGCACCGGTGCGGGTACCGGTACCGGTACCAGCGCGGGTACGGGTGCCGGGCGGGGCCAGGCGGCGGCGGCGGCGGCGGCGGCGGGCGCTCCCCCTGCGCGCGCCGAGCCCCGAGCGCCGCGCGCCGAGCCCGGGCAGGCACCGCCGCGGCGGGGCGGGGCGGGGCGGGGCGCCCCTGCGCCGTTACGGGCAGCCCGCGCCGCCAATCAGCGACCGCCAGCCCGCGCCTCCAATCGGCACCCGCCCGCCCGCCCCGCGCATGCGCCCTGCCGCGGGGGCCGATGGGGGTTGTAGTTCCCTCCCCATTCTCCCCCCCCCCGGCTTTTTCCTTCCCTTTTTCCTTCCTTTCTCTCCCTCTTTCCGCAGAGCCCCGGGGTGAGGCGGGCTCGGCGGGGCGGGCGGGAGGAGCAGCCTCCCCCCACCGCCGCTTCGCCCACCCCGGCATGCGGCCCCACGCTGTCTGCAACACCGATCGCTAATGAGCAATCGCTAATGAACAATCACTTACGAACGCAGTTAATAACGTCAAGGGCCCTGCGGCCGCGCAGGGCCCACGCCACGCCACGCCACGCCACGGCCCTCGTCCCCCGGCTGGCAGGGAAGGGCCCGCGGCCTCCGGACCCCGCAGAGCCCCCCGCGTTCGGCACATCCCCGCCAGGGCCGCCGCCACATTAGCACTCGGGAGCCGTCGCTGGCTGGTGACCGAAAGTCTCCACGCCGGCGCTGGGCTCACAAATGCCCCCCGCAGGGGCCAGCCCGGGCGCTGCCAGGCTGGGTTTGCCCCTTCCCCGCGAGGCCGGACGGGTCCCCGGTGTGCGGCCCTGCCTGCCGCCCAGAGCGTGGGGCACCCTGCGCTCGCGGCGACGCAGCCACGTCGGGCCCACGGAGCTGAGGAAACGCTCCATCGCTCGGCGGGAATTAAACACCCAGGAGCAGCCCGGCCCGGGGCGGTGAGGCGCGCAGGGGCGCCGACGGCTCGGTCCCGTGCCGCCCCGGGCGATGCAGGGGGGGACGCGGGGAGCGGCGGAGGGCGAGGCGGCCGCGCCGGAGGTGTCACCCTGCCCGGAGCACTGGGCTGAGTCAGGCGAGCGCCGTCACCCTGCGTAACATCACCCGCGCAGGGCTGGGCCGGCCTCGGCCTCCCCTCCCTGCTGACTAACGCATGGGGCAGGGCCGCCCCGGGGGGCAGCACCCCAGACCCCCGCGGGGACACGCCTGGGGGGGTCCCCGGAGCTTCCCTGGAGAGCCGGGGCCGAGCGGCGCTAAGGGGGCTGGCACTGCAGGACGGCCCGGCGCTTTCTGACACCCGCGATTCCCGGGAGCCTGTTTCCATCCTCAAAGGCCTCTTTGTCCCCGTTTTTCGAGGGCGCTCCTGGGGAACGGCCACCCCGGGCTCAGAACCAGCGACGGAGCCGCTAACGCCAACCACGCAACGCTGCTGTGCCCGCCCTGGCCCTGGGAGGTTGGCAGGGCCGGGGACCATCCCCCGGGCACGCACAGCACCTCGGGTGCTGGCACAGCCTCCTGCCTCCGTTTCTTTCCGCGCCGCAGCGCACGGCGGGGATGCAACGCCTCGCCGCGGGCCCTGTCCACCCCTTCCCCTCTCCGGCGCCGCACGGCCGCCTGCCAGCCGCACTGCCATCTCCCTCTTGCGGGAGGAAGGAGCAGGGCAGGGCCGGCGAGGCCGAAGCCCAAGGCCGCAGCGGCAACGAGGAGCCTGGGGAGGCCAAGCCTCATCCGTGCCTCCCGGTGAGGGCACACGAGGGACGGCCCGGCGGACCTGGCCAAGCCTCCCCGGCGAGGGCTGCGAGGAGGCCGGCGAGCACGCCGGACGCAGGCTGTGCAGCCAGGAGCCCATGGGCACTGACCCGTCCCCGCAGGGTACCGAGCCGGGGCCCAGCGGGGCTGCTCGGGGGCACCCTCGGCCCAGCGGATCCCCCCAGGCTCTGCTCTGGGCTCAGCGGGCTGCAGCGCTCCGCTCCTGCCTCTGCCCCAGCTCCGGGCCACAGCGGGACAGAGCGAAGCCAAGCCCGGCTTCGAGCTGGACGGGGCCGAGAGGAAGGGGACAGCTTTGACATTTGCTCCCTACCCCTGTCGGTACTGGGAGCGGGCAGGAGACGTGGACAGGAGGGGACGCAAGCGCCTGCTGCAGCGCTGTCCCCGGTTTCTAGGGCAGTGCAAGAGAAGACAAGGAAACTTCGCATTTAAATGCCCCCATCCCCAAGGAGCTAGAGCCTCCCTTTATTTAGAACCATTTCTCTGTCACCGCAACCTCTTTTCTGCCGCTGGGGAGGGAGGCACAGATCCAAGCGCCAGGCTCCGCACGCAGGCGGTGACACCCAGAGCCTGGCATTACCTAAGCCAGGGGCTGAGGCCGGCCGGGAAGAGGAAAGACACCAGTCCTGCGGGCGAGCCAGACACCACCACGCAGGCAGGCAAGTGATGCTTTCTGCTTTTATTCAATTAATGCAGCAATCTATACAAGAAAAAAAAAAGGAAAAAAAAAAAAAAAAGAAACCATGAAATTCCAAACCCTGACAGAGAAGAACCAAATTCTTCCTAAGAATCAACCAGAATTAGAAGATTCCCCCCACATCAGACTGTACATAAAATAATCTCTGCCCCATTTACAGCGTTTCACACAGTACTTTTTGTATCTCAAACTTCAGAACTGTACAACTTTGTTACAAACCACGCTTTTTCCTAGGAAAAGCTTACAGAAAAAAATATTGCCACTTTCTTTTTTATTTGTAACAAAAAAAAATTAGAATCTTTAAAAAACAAAATTAAAGTCAGCCAGAACTTGTAAGTGTGGACAGGGGAGTGGGAAGGAGCAGACATGTGCACTTCTCAGCCTAACGCTTCTCCTCCCAACTTGAAAAGGGAACTAACTGCATTTGGCATATAAAAGACTATTTGCCACTTGAGGTGGGTCCAAACCTCTACATTCAGGCCCAGCTCTGAACAGTCCTCAAAGCGCTGCAGCCGTTTAGACCTGTGGGTTTGGGCTCGGACACCTCCAGCGAGCACTATGCACAGCACGTACTAAACAGCGTTAACCCCAACTCGCGCCCCAGCCCAGGAGCCCGGCCGACGCTTCGCCAGAGGAGCGAGGTCGGCTCGTGCCTGGGTCGCTGTTTGTTCAGCGGAGCCAGCTGAACGGCTCACCCCACGGAGCGAGTTCACAGCCTGGCAAATGAACAACCCTTCCGAGACAAACCAAGCCTTTGGATTACAGCGTGTCACAACTCTTACTGTACTAACAGCTGGATTAGAGTTCAGCAGGTGCGGAGAGCCAGATGTGGCAACCAGGATTTTCCTGTTACATGCAATCTACCTAGACAAAGTTAAGTGGAAGTTGTCTCCAGGCATCTGGCAACCTCAGCAAAGTAGTGATTTGCTTACAGACTCGAATCTGAAAGCCACTCCCTTGGCCAGCTCACCCCTCTACGACCAGCAAACAGCCTTTCCTTCTCTTGTAATGGATCTATCAAGCCCACGCAACCAACTCAAAAGCTTTAATTTGATCACCGAGTCTTCTCAAGATACAGGTAAGAGTAACAAAATAAATTCCTCCTTTTGACTGCAGAAAAGCAGGGACAAAACCCTTGCCTACTTCCCACTTCCTTAGGGAAGAAAAGTTCTTCCATGTTCTGGGCTGTGGGTCTGGGGCATATGCGCGAGGTTGTTGCGTTATATGTAGCCTTATTCCCAGTTGAGCTGAGCAGGTTGTATAAACTACACGCTTCGAGTGGATGGAGAGGAATTTGAACTGCGTTACTGTACCAGACGAAGACGACAAAGCCAACGCGGTCGCGTCTGTAATGAGCCTGTCTCGTGGGGCGGATGGGGAGAAGTTCCACTTTCTCTCTGCAGACAGCAGGGAGAGTGCGGGCAGGCGGCTGCAAACCAAAGCTCACTGCCATCCGTTCTCCACGCTAGACTCATGTCACCGGTCAAGGTTTGCACACCGCCCACGCACCTGACAGAGCTAGCTACAGAGAACAGATATGGGTATCATCAATATTTTGAGCCATGGTTTTACCAGACAAGTTGCAGTGTGAGATCTAGACATCTGGATCCACATGAAAAATGTATCTTCTGGTTTCGAATCAAGGTTTCACTCTGATGTTGTTCAGTGCAAAAGAGTTAAAAAACCATGTATCTACACATATACATACGTGTGTGTGTATATATATAAAATGTCTGTACAAGTGGGGAAAACGGCCTGCCTACATACTGCGGACTCCTTGCCCAAGAGATGCTATGGGTCAGACCAGTTGTGTCGCACTCTCTCTCCAAGGTGTCAAGCCAGTCAGTCAGTTTGAAAACTATAAACACAGCAGAAGAGAAGCAGACTCAAGAGCAACTCCAGGAAGGAGCTTCACCCGTCCTTCGGAAATGGCTGCCAACTCAGACCCGCGGCACAGCTTTGGGGTGGGGGAAGGCAGGGCAGAGCTCCCGAATGCAGCAGGCAGCAATACATAACTAAAACAGGTACCCATGCGTGTTCAGCCTGCACAAGGACTGCGATGAGGTGATGGTTTGTACCAGGCTAGTGGAAAGACCTCAGGATGCCTTAGTCAGCCTTTAGCGGAGATAGAGTCAATACTTATCCCACAGAGACCACAGCAATCCCGCTGCTTTAGGAGCTGTGAAACAGCCCCCAAAAGGCAGCTTGCCTCTACTTTCATTTTGAGTCGAGACACCAGCATACCAGTATCCGTATTGCAGAGGTAGGCATAAAATCAGGAGCGGAGGTGGGGGGGAATGGAGGGAGAGAGGAAGAGCAGGCTGCACAGAGCAGAGACCTCCGGCGAGGAAGCACAGGCAGCTCTGCCTCCTGTGACCGAGCAGCCGCAGCAAACACTGCCACCAGTAACAGAGCGAGCAGCAGAGTCGAACACCCTAGGAGGGCACAGGGCATTCGAGACAAATTCAGAAAGACAATTAGAAACAGCCATTCCCAGGCATCCTGCTAGCAGGGCTCTAGCTTGCCAAAGATGTTTTCAGATGCCAGCTGTAAAGAGGCAAAGGGATCGATACTCCCTGCATGCTGCTTTGCTAGCAGGGGAATGCCAAGCTTTCCGAAACAGGGATTCTGTAGCCAAGAGCTGGCCTGAATTCTCTGCAGCAAGTTAGGAGGGCAAGAAACACCCACTTCAAATGCTAAATGTAGTCTGAAAACAGCTACTTAGAGGAAAAAAAAATCAGAAGCAGTAGAAGCATGAACTTCGAAGGCTGGCCAAGAGGCTGTTCTCATTCCTCTGCACCGAGCTGACAGTTCTCAGCCAGGAAGGCAATCTAACAAAGAGAATCAGAGGTAGGCACCAAGTGCCTCACCTACGAAACCTCTCAGATTGGTGCTGTGCTGAAGGTGATGGTAATTTCATTTGCGCCAGCACCCCTGCTAGATCCAGCTTTAGCAGTAACTCAGCAGTCGAGTGGCAGGAGCCGCAGCAATTGTGGGGGGGGGGGGGGGGGGGAAGAATACGCCAAAACCTCGTTGTTAGCAAACACGCTCAATTGCTAAGGAACAGTGCTCGGGGAACAATGCCTTGGCTTTTTGACTGAGAGCTCCTCATGACAGCAGCAAACGGGTTTCAAAATATATTACATCTTTTTATTGCCAAGCGTGCAGACCATGAAGCGTGGGGAACACAACACTACAGAAAACTACAATTTGAGGGAAGGCAAAGCAGTAAAAATTATTTAAAAATAAGACTACCTCTTATGACTGCCAACACTTGGGTTCAAAGAATCAACTTGAGGAAGTTTCTTAAAAGTAGGGTTCTAAATATGGTGTTCAGCCTCAAACTTTGAAAATGCTCAGACTTCAGGCCAGGGTAAAGCAAATTGGCTGAAAGAAGAAAAGGAAGAACGGAGACTTCATGACATTAACTCCACAGGGCCAAACACCTGATTCTTCTCAGCATTTCCTGTAGCAATTAGAATACTCCCTGCCACAGCAATACACTCAACCTTAAGCAAGGAGGAGGCACACAACCACTGCCATGCTAGCTGATGGATACACCTGAACTGACGGTGTCTCTTAGGCCAAACCATAGCCTTATAATGCCTCACAGTGTCCCCGCTTCCAAAGCCAGCCCCAAAGCGGAAGGACCGCGGGCCAAGCCGCCCCGTAGCCCTCAGGCTACAGCAGTGCCTGGTTCCTGCTCTGCCCCGGGATGTGGAGAAGCACAGCAGGTCCCAAGGGACTGGATACTCTGCCATCTCAACTCGCTCAACCTAGAAGGGGAATGAAAGCCAGTCCACCACGCTGCCAGGCAGTAGAGAACAGCCCTTCTCAAGGAGTCCCAAGGCAAGCACTCTCACAAGCACAGCATCTCTCCTACACCTCTTTGCTATCTCCAGCTCCAGAAAGCAGCATGTATTCAATGCAGTCACTCACTTGGCAGTCCCTGGACTCCAATATGGACCTGTCAGACTGGCCTCAAAGAAGCCAGCCGAGACACCAGCCATGCTTCCTCTTCCTCCAACCAAAATACATCACTGGTCAGATCAGCACTGAGAAACCAGAGTTTACATACATTCTTCATAGAGAGGGCACTACAGGGACACAAGGCTGTGAGCCCAAGTTGGCTTGGAACAGGGACTGGAAAGAAAATCTACGGCATTTAAAACTGGTACTAAAGTGCAACAAAAATGTCCTAAACCTTTTGTAATCGATTGCAGTAAAAAGGGTCTGCAAAGCTTCAAACTTCCAGTTACTGTAGGGCATCCTTAAAAAACAACCCAACAACAACAAAGTAATAGCAGACCAAGGAGCCCTTTGGTGAAGCGAGGAATATGAGGCCACCACAGAATTTGAGCTCCTGGAGTCAAACATCATATTTAGAACATTTGAAAAGTAAGAAAGTTAAAGCAAAAGACAAAAATACAATTCTTGAATCTTGCGCAATGAAATACTTAAACTTTTTGGTGTTTTCAAAAAAAAAAGATATCCCAACAGACAGCCTGGCACAACTTTATCTGCTTCCTAAGGGAGAGATGCCCATTTGACCCATGACTCAGGTCACCACGTGCACTGGACATGTTCCATCCTTACATATGTCTCAGCATTCCTCCATTCATAAAAATAAATTGCTAGATCCTTCCTGTTTATTCTTCAGCCTGAAAGGAAAAACCAAAACTGAAGCTAGATGGAAGATAGCCAGAGGGAGAAGAAATTTTTCACAGACTGGAGGCCAATCTTATCAGCTCCGTGAGCCTGGAAAGTGCATTCCTCAGTGTCGCCTCATTTTAACTTTCCTGGCTGGACTGCCATCCTCCTCCTCTTCATCACAGTCCTCCGTGTACTCGTAAGACCTTCGCCAATAGTTCTCAGAGCTGAAGTTACTCCGTCTCCTATGTTTTGGTAAGAGGACCGAGCGCCTGTTCTCTTCTTTATCCATTTCTAGAATCCGTGGCCTAAGGAAAGAGAATGAGAGAGGGAGTGAAAGTACACATCCATGAGGGGATTTAAGCATTCCTTGTGTGGAGACTATATGGAGCTTTGCATACTTTGAGTGATACAAATGACCGTGCCCGCATTATTCTCCTGGCGCTATGCTCTGGATGCTCAGCAAAAACAGACCATCAAGCTGTATGTCCTGTAGAGAGGCTGAGAATTTTTGTTTTCAATAGTGCAAGTCCCTCCCCCTTTACACTGCAAGTTTTAGTCTCTCTCTCCACAAGGAACATCTCCAAGCAGACCAGTCACCCCTTCTGAAAGGGGGTTTATTGCCCCAAGTAACATCCCTTGTACAGAAGAGTCTCTCACACTGCAGAAGTCACAGCATGAGTGGAATCCTCTTTAAACTGCTAGGATTCTCGTTGTTCAGGATCAAACGATAGCCCCAGACTCCTCTGTCCTCTTGACAGTTCTTTCGAATGTTAGCAGAGTCAGCAAAGCTGCCTCTGTTCTCACCAGAGATCACTTCATACTAGGACAGTGCTGACAGCATTCAAGGCTGCACAAACCAGTTACTTTACTCTAGGCGGGAACTTCTATGTTCCTCTAAAATGCTGCTATCTGATATCAGTGCTATTTAGCTATATTATACTGGAGTCTTTTAGGCCAAGGAAGAAGGAAAAAATGCTTTTAATAGCCATCACATGGTTTCCATACACCCAGATCTGTGCACAGCTCCTTTGGATAAGGTACGTCTCCTTCACATTAGGCTGAGAAACAGTTCTCATAGATATACAGACTTTGTCTTCCATGATCACTTCTCAAATCATTCAGCCCTGGCCCACTGCATGCTTGGGATAAGTTTACATTCGCAGGCAAGCTTCTCTTCTTGATCTACGTTCCTAGCCACTCTGAGTTCTGCTCATGAACAAGCCATACCCCGCCCTCCTCCTTCCCTAAGACAAGCTGAAACAAGGGCTGGGACTGTGCAGCAGCCAAGCCCCAGGACCAAGCGAACCTTCTGGCTTTACACAATGTGAGCAGAATGTCATCTTAATCCTTGGGAAGCTCTGGACATTAGAGAATACCAAAAATATTGCATGACAGCTCAAAACACAGCTGACACATTTGCTATCACTCATGGCTACCAGTACATTCATACAGAGAGAAAGGTGGTGTTTTAACGCTTCCCCCTTACGGGAAGCCTTGCTCCAGAACTCAAACTGACTGAAACCTCAGCAAGGAGTTTCTTGAAGGTCAGTCTTATGCATTCATACAGTCCAGTTACACTAAAAAAATCCACAAACAAAAAATCCACATGCAGCTTAAAAAAAAAAAAAAAAATCAAACCAAACCAAAACAAGTCTAAGAAGCTTCCCAAGATGATCTTCACCCTTCCCAGTTAGCAAACTCTTATGTTCTCTCCAAAGACTACTTTCATAATGTACTTCATAACAGCTGCACAGGTTGCTTGGCAATAGAGGTCAAAAATAATTAGCTGCAGGGAAACTATTGTTCTGAATGACTGCATTTATCAAGAGCTAGCCAAATCTATTGCTTCTTCATTATGCCACTCACAGGATAGACAATGTAAGCTGCTTATAGCCAGAGCTTAGCCTTCACAAGCCTAGAAGGAGCATATATAAGAACCTCATTCGAATAAAATAGATTTGTATGACACAGAAAGCACCTGGGAAGTCACTCCAGGTAGAGTCAGACAGAAGCATTATAGCTCCAGTACAGAGGTGTAAAATAGGGTGTTTTAAATGTGATGTACAGCCTCTCTTTTTAGAGGCCAGGAACCTCAGACATGCACAGAGGTAGAGGTGCCATCCAAAACTTTAGGAAAGATCATCCTACCTGTGAGCAGCATCAGGATCTGCTTTGCGATGGGACCGCTTTGGTTTCAGAATCTGGTCCCTGTTGCTTCCCGATAGACGGTCAGAGGTGTAACCTGGTGGCAACACAGAGCTACTCAGCGATTTTGTTTCCAATCGAGGTGCATCTAGTCTTGTTCTGTAAATATTTAAAAAGAGAAGAATTTGCAAGGAGTTTCTGGAGAATTGCTACCATGCTGCAGTAGACATTTGTCCTAGATGCACTGAAGTACAACCCTCAGTCCCAGCCACAAAGCTCAGAAAGAGGGTCAAGAACATTACACTCAACAGCAGCACAAACTGCAGCTTTCTGGTATTCGAAGCTTTAACCTCTACCGCCTTGGTGGGAGGAAAGCAGTCAGTGTAGCCATGAGGAGAGGTACAGCCAAGGGTGCCGTGCTCACTGCAGTCCCAGTCATAGGACACAGAGTAGAGGTGTTAGAACCCCCTGTGAAATCACAGCAACTGCTCAATAATCTGCAACTCCAGTTAAGCTGCCTGGGAGATGCACTGGAAAAGTCACCATCCCCTGCAACAGTAATAATTGTTTCTAGCAGGAATCTCTCTACTGTCAAGAGATCTCATGGGGTCCAGCATTTTTCAGTTTGACTAGGAAAGAGGTTTAAATCAAGAGTCAAAGTAAGAGTCAGGAGAATGCCTAGCTAACAGAAGCTGCACCATGTCCCTTCCAACATCCCCGCACAGTCTTACTCACACTGGAATAGAAACACACTAAAGCTGTACCAGAAAGCAAGCACAGCTCACCCCAGAGCAGAACTGCCTCTGCAGTTGGCCCCAGCAGGGCTGTAGTCAGCAGCCTCCACGCACACATGGAGAAGAGGCAACAGGCCTAGCAACAGCTGTGCAGTAGGAATGAAAACTTGACAGCACAGCATCTTATCACAGTTCTATCACCATCTCCAAGCACAGCATAGTTACCAGTCTCAACTTCCAAGCAGTGCTAAAGTCTATTTCAAAACACAGACTGAAACCAAAGCACCAAAATGCAGTAAAAGGTGATGCCCATGTTTCTGAACAGCCAATTTCAAGACGATCAAGCCACTTCCTGGAAAGAGAGGCACCCTGATGTTTCTGCAGCCTGCCTCCCTCCAAGGAATCAGGGGTGAATATCTAAGGGGTCTGGTATGAGAAAGGGGAGGATTACTTGCTGTTCTCTAATCTTGAACTTCAGCTTTTGAAGGAGGTTTCCATCCGAGAAACCCAATCTAAATGCTTCTTAGGGAGTCTCTGTAGGTGCCAAGCAAATTTCCTCTCTGCCATCCTCACCTGCCAGCCTGATGCCAGGCTGGCAACACAAAGCTGGGCACAGCAGCCCCTATCGGCCCAGCATGTCAGAAGCAAGAAATGCTTCCACAGATAGCTATCAGGCATCAGGCTGGAGTCTGTACTAGCCTGTAATGCCATGGCACTGAGCTGTTCTCAGCTCCAGGACTGGATTCAGTCCAGCTAGAACACCACAGCACTGCAGATTCTGCCCTAGACAAGCTAGGTGGTTTAAATACCTTTCAGATATAATGACAACTACAGGCCTGCAGTGAAGAAAACCACTAAATATACTGTAGGAGCAAGAGAACACCAGCCATGCTCTTTACCTCCATAGAGCAATACAGATATGAACTACAGGAGCAAATTCTAGGAGCAGCTATACTAAATGGAGAGCAAATTATCTACCAAAGTTCTAGCTGAACAAAATAACTCCCAGATGTAATGGCTTACAAAGAAGTGCTTACAAATGGCATCATAAGCCCTCTAAAATGACTTTCAAGACCCACTTGAATAGGTCTCATTTCTATCCCTACCTCCCACATCACTTCTTTCAGCATCTCTTGAAATTCAGAGCATCGTTCCTTCCCTCATCCCCCAGTCTCCTGCTCAAAGCACTTCTAAACCTTGCTGGCTCCCTGCAGCCCTGCACTTTGGTACACAGGAAACACTGTAAATATCACCACACTACTGCACTGAAGTGCTTATGACCTACTTGGTAACCACGCTACTCTCAAGCATCCTGCAAAACCCAGTCACTTCTCTAGCACATACAGCTCTGTTCTCCCACTACTGCCAGCAAAAACTGTTTCTAGTATCTTACGCCCAGAGTACAGGCAAGGACAGATTCAGACTCAAATGTCTGGGGCCCAGCAGACTCTGACAGCCTATTCAAAGCCAAAAAGCCCAGCTCCTAACTGCAGCAAAGTTTATGTCATTCTGTGACCCAACAGATCTGATCCGTCTGGAAAGCTCAGGGCTGACTTTTACTGAGAAGACAAGGCAGATGAGTTTTCTGAGGTCATTGGCTGCTCCCAAGTCTCTCATGCTAGCAGACTACTAACGGAAGTAGCTGTTTTCCTGGTTGCATAACATCCTATTTAAGCCTGCGCAAGTCGCATGATCCATGACTGGGGAATGGTATTCACCACAGCAATACATGCTCTGGGGATGTGAGCACAGACAAAGGTCACCACAGCCCTGCTGTGCATGCATGTGTGCACCCGGGACTCAGCAAGGAGACGGCCTCCATCACAAGGGATAGGCAGCAATTAATAAGCTCTATTTGGCAGCAGACTGCACCCTTTGGCGAACACGCATTTGCCATGTATTCACCAGGGCTGCTAAGCTCTATGGAGATTACACAGAAATAATTACCAGGGGTTTCCACTTTGCTCAGAAAAACATCCTGCTGGGGTAACAATCAGCCTGCCATTCACTTCAGCCCATCACTGTCTGCATATGACCATATCGTGATCCAGCCCTAAGCAAATCAGGCCCCTTTGTGGAAGGCAGGAGGACCCACTGCTACAAAGAACAGCTAAGCAAACACAGCCAACATGGCTTTGCTAGCAGCTACCAGGCGTTCTCCATCCAGCAGCAGTGCACTAGGTCAGCCAGATAAAACTTAACTAGCTAGATGTTTGCCCAGTTTCACTTCGAGGGCAGTCAGGCTAGAGTGAAATAACTTAACATCCCTAGCTTACAGAGGTTGATGAAAGCAAGAGATAGGGCCAGTTTAAGCAGGCATGTTATACATCTGACCAGTTTGGGTAGTTTCAGTTTATTTAGCCAAGTCTGTCTTTTCTAGAGAACTACTTCACATCACAGAACAGATAGCTTCTCTCTCCCAAAGTCCAACTAAGGCAGCCTATTCCAGACATGTCCCACTACAGGATTTGAAAATGCCTTCCACTGGTGCTAATCAGCATCCCACTACTTTTCTTTGGCTGCAGTAACTAACAATTTGAACGCAACAGCCTTTTAGTTCTCATTACAACCCTCTCACTTTAAACCCAATGCGGCAACAACCAGCTATTGGGTGGTTTGGTTCTAATCTTCCTTCCTTCCGTCCTGCTCCCTCATCTGCCACATCTCATCTCTGGGTCTGTGCTGATTTTGCCTGGCTAATGCCTCAGGGCTGCTGGTTTTCCTGCTTTCGTTTCATGGGTCTCTCTAACCAGATGTCCAACTCTCCACTCTGCTGGCTTTGTGCCACGTCTTCACAATGTTGCCAGACTTGTTTGAAACCAACTAAGCTGCCCGAGAGCTCAGCAAGTCTGAACCGAGACTGCTTGCCTGCTAGCCTTATGCCAGCCCGCACTACAGCTGCGGCTCTGCCACTGTGCCCTTGCTTTCCTCTGGGTTTACAAGGGTTTGAAGTACTCAAGTCACAGGTTTTCACCTGCAAGAGGAGTTCTTAACACTAGTATTGTTGTTAACACCTTCTGAGGCACGTTCAACAAGGGTTAATGTGTGGCAGTCAGGTATTTTGTAGACTTCTAGTAAAAGGGATTGGGGATATTTCAGGGTACAAACAAGGTTTTACTGAGGAGTTTGGGCTGGGGTTTTTTGTTTGTTTTCTATTCTGAAAAGCTTCAGGGACATGCACCAGCTGATGAAATCTCACCAGTTGACCAAGACAGTATACCAAAACTGAACAGCTTACAGAATGTTCCTTCCCAACATCAACTCAGAAGAAAAGCTCTGTAACCTCCTCATTAAATTCACTATATCGACTTGACTTAGAGAAGAAAAGGCTAGTTTCTCTCTCCAGGAAACGAAAGTCATGCTACCAAGAAAACCGTATCTGCTCTATAGAAGGTTCTTCATCACAAGCATCAGCTTCAAAGGACAGTCTGGGTAACTTACAACATGTGGCTATCATATGATCAGGCACCTGAATATGTAGCCCAAAATAAAAGAGTTTGAAATTCTAGCTGTTTAGAGAATTGAGCAGCCAATGAAAGCCAGGAGTTTGGATGTTACCAGTGCTTGCAAACCCAGGCATTACAATGAAGTACTGCTGCACACAGCAAAAAAGTGAGAAGCGATCAACTTTGTAGCAACAAGTTCAACCTACGTCCATTGGCCAAGCATTGGGTATGGCAGGACACAGGCAAGCATCAGAGTGGGATCTGATAAAGATTTAAAACCAACCCAGCATATTTAGAAACAAGACAGTTTTAAAGAGTTTCTTTAAAGTCACTTGAGAAAAAAAAAAAAAGAAAGAAAAAAAAAGAAAAAAAAGAAAAAAAAAGAAAAACACCACATTCAAGTTTATCTCACTGTCCAGGGAGCTTCAACACTTACTTTCGAAGGATGATGACAGCTCTTCTCTCCTTGATGTCCTGTGGTCGAATACAGTGTGTAATTTCATCAGCTGCATATCCACTGTCAATGAAAACAAAAAGCCACTGTGAGTAGGATGACAAGCAGAGGCCAAAAGTTGTTGCCAGCCTTTACAACTCAGTTTGGCCAGTCATTTCCTAGCTTCCACCATGAAATTCAAATACCATACAGTTTCTTAGCTGTGCAGGAGCCAGACTTACACGAAGAGAGAAATTTCAAGAAAGAATGAGGACAATCAGGCCTTCTTTTTTGAGTCCAAATTTTTTTTTTTTTTAGCATACACCAGAGAAAAATGTCACCTGCCACAACACCATGAATTAAGATACGTAGAAAATGAGTTTATAGAATGTAAATTCAGCCAATTCATTTAGGGACAGAGAACAACAGAAAAAAAAAATATCACCATGTTCCTCCAAAGGATATTCTCACACATTTCGTTGAGAAAAAGCTACCTGTCGTCACCGAGGCGCACAGCGTAGCCAGACATGTTCGTGCATGGGAGCTGGTTAGCCGAGCTGCTGTTGGAGCTTCCCTTGCGGATGGCGGGTGAGGTTTGACACTGATCAGTCAGTCACAGGCTGCAGGCAGTAAGCACCAGTGGTGGTAAGAGCTGCGTATTTCACCCCCCATCGCCTGGGCTTGGGCCACTCCCTGCACAGCATTCTCACCCTCTCTGCTGCCCCCGGTGTGGCAAGCCCTTCTCAGTCACAGCCCAAACACCACCCCCTACCAAAGCCTAAACCAAGCGTAACACACGCTGCGAACACGAGACGGCCAGTCTGTGAATTCAGGCCTGCAAACCAGCCTGCACTCCTAAAACCTCCATGCCACAGAGCTTACAAGGGCTCGAGACAGCTACTTGGGCTGATGATTCTTATAGCTTGCTAGAACAGCAACATTGCCACGCTGTCATTACGTGCAGGAGAGCGCTCTGGTGCACAAGATGACTTAATCTACTCGAAGTTTCTAGCAGCTGGGGAGAAAAGCCAAGGCAAACCAGGTCCCCAGCTATCTGGAACATACACAACTTTCTTCTTGCGGCTGCCTCTCTTGTTAAGCACAATTCCCAGGGTCCAGCACAGCAAACGAGAACATGGCCTCGGGCTTCAGGCAAGTTCATGGACAGCAGCCATCACACCTGCTCAGAAAAACAAGCCGCTTCACGGAAAGGTGCTTAAGCAGGAATGTGTTCTCTTATGTCTGCGTCCTCTCCGCATGGATGCTAATGAGCAAGGCTTTGAGACACAGGCCTGCTCTCTACCTGCTGTTCTTCTCTTTGTGAATAGATGCTCTCAAAACTGAAGAATTTGAGTCCAACATGGGGAAAGGGAAGTTAAATGCTTTTGGAGCTTCCTGAAATGGCTGACAAGGACAGGAAGGACTTCAAAGAGGACTTGGATAAAGACTGCTCAAATAACAGTAGGCTAATGCACTGCCACCTTGGTTTAACCCAAGGTAGAAACCGAGTTTTCCAAAGAGCTAATCCACATGCTTGCGGATTGAAGAAATTCTACTACCGGCCACCACAACACTTCCCAGAGGCAGGTGTTTTGCTTACAACATAGCCACGGCATGTCTTGCCTTGCACCAAGGTTAGAATTCATTTCCTGTGGGAGTCCTTTAGCTCAACATTTGGCAGCACCTCCAGACACTCTTTCCGACAGAGAAGGCTTTGCTCTCTCCCTACCCTCCAGCCTGACTGGGGAAGACGCTGCTCACAACAAGGCTCTGCCGTTAGCTTGCTGCTGCCATTGCAGAGCCAGCTCTCAGCCGGCACTCCGGGAGCAGGGCCTCTGCCACTTGCCTGCTGGTTACTGAGGATGCTCAGAGCAGAGGGGAGCAGATCACACACATGCAGGTCTTTTCTAGGGACAGGACCATGTTTCCTTTATCTGGTTAGATAACCCACCCACTCACCTAGAAATGCATAGCTCTCACTCCAAGACAGATTTACTGCTTTGAAAAGAGTTAAGAGTCTAAGACCTGAGCTGTTAAACTGGGGGTTGTTGTCCACCCCCCCCATCACCCAGGGCATTGCAGAACAAGACACTGTTATGCAAAGGGGCTTATAATAATGCTCTATTATGTTCCAGAAACCTCTGCGTCAAGCTCCAGCGAATTCATTAATATCACCCATGTTAACATTCAACTCGGCACATCCTTTGCAACACCCTGAACATAAGGAAAAGGTTTGTCTCAAGACCTGCACTCTCTATCACAAGATGTCAGCCAGGCCACATGTTCTCTCTCCCCAGACCTTATCCTACTTCCAGCTCACTTTCAAAACAGCATTAAACAAAACCTGTGGCCCAGATGCACATGGTTAGCATCAAAGCAACAGTTCTGGTACTCCAGTCCTAGGTCCTAATGGGCACTCAGCAGTCAGCCTCAATGCCATGCTGGCAGGGCAAAAACTCAGCTTCTGCTGCATAAAATACAGCAAGTGTCTCACTGTATGGCCCTCCAGCAAAGAGGCTCACACAGGCACAAGGCAGGGAAACAGAAGTTATTTCGTCATGTCCCAGTTGTTCTGCTTCGTGTCAGTATAAACTTCTTGTCTGCCACCTGGCCTTGCTACATATTGATGATGGCTAAGTTCACAGGGCAAAGAAACAAAGATTATCTTTTTGCCTGGAGAACAAAACCAAAGTGCAGGGGAAGGGATAATTGCCGCTCGCTAAGGAAATCCCTACATTGCTGCCCACAAGAACGCTTATGAACACCTGAGTATGCTGTGTCTGATCTGTAGAGCATTCTTCCAGAAGAGCAAGAGAAGGTGCCTAGGCTATCCACCTGCTATGCCAAGCAGCCCAACCAACATCCTACCTCCTTATTAACCTGCTGGATCTCATATCAGCAACCCACCCTGGGAACCCCTTTCCTCAGCCCAGAAGACAGTGCCAAGCCATAACATAACTGGCTCATGTTGAGATAGAAGTAGATTTAGCGTACAAATATCACTAGAAATGAGGCTCCAAGTTCTGCACAGTCTCTAATGAGAGAGGCTTCTAGGGGCTGAAGATGGCCAGGCCTGCTGGAGGGAAGAGGGATCGCTCATACTAGCACACCACCACGAGAGGTTAGGCCAGTCATCACGGGGTTTGAACAGCTCGAGGCTTTACTTGTAGTTTGAGCGCTGCTGTCACAAGTCACTGAGGTGACATCAACTAATTCAAGGAAAGTTTTAACAAATCCAGTTGCCTTATCGCCACTGGCACACACAGAACTTCCTCTGTGCCAGAGGCATGTACAGTTTTTTCTGAGGGCTCAGACTTTTCCAGAAAAGTGTCTAACGCAAACAGCCGTGGACAGATTCCTCCATCTGGGAAGAAAACAGGTTCATCCTCCAGAGACTGCAACCAACTCTGATTACACTACCATCAGGCATCCCTCTAGACAACAGGGGGGACAAACATCACAAAGTTTCCACTGCTATTATAAGCAATGGGGAGTAGATCTGTTTTCTTCCTAGAGTGCTTACCAGCTTCAGAAGAAAAGTCCATACGATGTACACGCTCTCAGAACATCACAAATTTCACTTTTGGTAATTTCTTCCTCTGGCTAAATCCAACCTCATCAATTATTTCCAACCAAGGTGCTGAGAGATGTAGCATTCAGCAGCTAAACAAAAACCCACAGGTTCCCAAGATCCGTTGCCTATGACAGTGGCCACACGGCATGGTCCAGCACAGAAGGATCTGACTGAAACTGTCCACTCTGGCTGGCTTTGGGCCCCCTCAGCTCCCTTCCTCTTTTTCTGGTGAAGCGCTTGTCAAAGCGCACGTTCCCCAGCGCACAGTTCCTCCATCTCCTCCCCGCTGCCTCTATTGACTGACACTTGACAAATTCTTAAAGACAAACACACACACACACACACACACACGTGTGCACACACACAAATGCGATCCACTCAACAGCCATCAGCAGAAAGCTGCAACTCAAAGCTAAGATGAGAGCTGCTGGGGTGAATGGTACACAGGCCTGAAACCCAACTTCGCTCACACTGCCCAAGAACAGCAGCGCAGCAAGATGCCCTGATGCACTTCCTCTCAGCCTGGCTGGCAGCAGGCACAGGCCAGCGTGTGAAAGCTAAAACAAACCTGCGTGATTACCTGCTTCCTGGGGCTACAGGAGAAGAACCTGCAGAGGGGACTGGAAGAGGCTTTCTTCTTCTAGATATCAAACCCTACAACTGGGCAAATTGGTACTTAAAGTCCAAAAGGAGAAAACAAAACAAAAGCACCTCTCTGGGAGAGCAAAGACCTCATTCCTGAACCTCGGTGCGGCTTAGTGTCCGTCCTGCTGGCAGAGGTGCACAGCACTGCTAGGAGTCTCTGTTTTGCCTGCAAAACTATTTAAGGAGGATACCCTTTAAACACTAAACCGGAGTTTGAGATCTAAGCACTTTAGAGCAAGTTTGATACAGGTTCAGTGTCTGCAAACACCATGGACTGTTCGACAGAAGAAAAATTCTCCCGTTTACTATGAAGTTTAGCCTGCAGTATCCTTTATACATATCCCACAAGGCATTTTACTGACAACAAGAATTCCGACAGGAAAAAAACTGAACCCACCCCAAGGAGACAAAGTAAATACAGCCAATGGAGGGATACAGGAACGCTTCCACGCTGCACTCCTCCAGGGGGGTGAGGGTGTAAGTGGCTATAAAATCAGGAAGACAATTTTGAATAGACTGCTGAGAGTAGGAACAGGACAGGCACACTGGGGAGAACTGGAGAAAGATGCAGGCAAAGAGACTGAACAGCTTTCTGCAGATCCTCATCATTCCCACACGGCAGCAAAACAGATGTGGCTACACTGGCTTCTCCAGAAAGGAGACATGCCAGGAGCAACCACTGACCCAGCAATATTTGAATCAGACATTACAAGCATGCCATTTCTATCTGCGCCGTTTCCCTATCTCCAGGGCAACTGCCTTCAGCAACTGTTTACTGGGAGGAGAAAGAGCCAAGTTTGGAGAGTTGATTTAAACATGACCAAGAGCTAGATATCAGACATACACCACTGAGAGCTTACTGAGGGTCTGCATGTCTTCCCTCAACTCTCAAATCTATCAGGTTAGAGGGGAGACAGGAGATTTGCCGAAGTCAAGGAACTCATATCCAGCCAGGATCATATTATCGCAAAACAATCACTCTGGCAGAATCTCGCTTAAGTGAGTGCTAAGTGTCTGCTAACTGCTGTACTGAAACTGAAATAATCCCCATTTTAAAGTCTATTATTTGCTGGAAAACAGAACATCTTACTGTGGATTGAGCTAGTGAATGCCAGCAGTAGGTCAGTCAAAAAAAAAAAAAAACAGTTCTATTTAGATGTTAAAAAATAATCTCATTTATTTGTATGATTGCTTAACATACTCTAATAAACTGATTATGGCACCCTCAAGTGCTGGCCACAAACCCAGTCACACAGGTCTGGGGGACACCCCATATCAATTCCTGGAACCTTCAGCCAGCTTCCCCACTCTTTCTAGTGTTTGGGGTAAAGAATAAGGATAAGAGACATGACAATCTGCTTATCTCGTCCTGACGCAGAGAAAAGGACCTATCACTCTTCCCTAAACTGCTGATACTCCACTGCTACGTCTCAATACGCCTTCAAACGTAAAGGCCAGAAAAGCTTTCCTAGTGACTTATATTACAAGTCAGACTATGGACGTGACCCTGCATTAACTGCTCTACCAGACCACTTCAAAGTGTGAGAATATTCTCTCTGCTATATAGAAAACACTGGCTAGGAAAAAAAGGGTAACTATTTACTCCAAGACACCTTGGGAAAGGCAGGGGCTCAAATCACTACCAGGGAAGTTAGAGTAGAAAGTTTTCCTCCTCATGTCTAATGAGGAGTTACGGACCAGAAGAGGTAGCCCATCAAAAGCAGTCTCCAGCCCTGCAGAACTGAGGCTGCTTCAGAGTAGAGTGACACACTAGACAGGTCCCTCCCAGCCCTATTTCATGAAACTGTTCCTGACCTCTGTCCTTCTCCAGCACCCTCCCAAGCCCATCCAAATTCACCAGGGTGAGAGAAAATGTCTTTAGCTTCATGAGAGCTATTCTTGCTCACACATCCATCTGCAGTCCTCTCATCCTCACTAATCTACAGAAGTTACCTAACACAGGGAGTACTGCAAGGATTAGTTAATGTTTGTGCAGCTTTTCAGAGATAAAAGCTACGTGAGATCTAAGCATTTATTATTGATGCACTAGTCAACAGTGCAACACTGTATATATGGGGGGGGAGGAATTCCTTCCTGAACCCTGCAGCGATCACTTTACAAGCCAAACACAGGATTGCGTTACAGCCAGGGAGCCCTGAAAACTGGCCTGGACATTTCCCAGTCAGAGTTGGGGATGGGGGGGGCAAAGAGAGAGATATAGTTGATAGCTCAGAGCACTGTTGGCAGAGTTTGGGCTATCCCTGCTCCTGGCAGGGAGCACTCTGACCTTCAGGACATGAGGGACGGAGGGACTTGTGCTCATGAAGTCAGGCAGCCCTAGCACTGGATTTCTAGCCCTCCGTAATACCTAAAAGCCCACTGTTTTTTCAAGGCCATGCACAGCAGCCTGCCCACACTCAGCCTGCCCCTCATCCGCCTGCAAGCCCAGCCTGCACAGCAACTACCAGTGCGACCAAGGAGACAGAGGGGATTAGGACACCGGTGTTTCCAAGTGCCAATCCCAGCTTTACTACCGACTTGCTGTGTGACCTTGGGCAGGTCATTTTACCTCTACAGTCTCTCCCCACTTGCAAGAACAGGAATAATTTCTTGTACCTGCAACCAATACCCATGGTCGCTGTGCTGTGTTTATAGTGCGCTTCCAAGGGACTGTCCCACAAGGCTCTGCACTCAGATCTCCCATCAGAGTCTCTCAGGTGAGCATTTAATATTCCCAATTTACAGATTAGGAAGACACAGCCATTCACACCTTCCCTCTATGCTTAAGGTCACGTAGGGAGTCAACGACTGAGCTAAGAATAGAACCCAGGAGCTCTGTCTCAACCAGCTGCTCCACTACGGCCGCTCTCGGGCAGAGAATCCATTTTGCGTCTCGATGCGTATTTTAACTGTTTACGGGAACTAAAGCGAACCTCAGCTCCACAAGTGGCCGCATTCAGACCAGAACTCACGTCATCCCCTGCAGAGAAGACTGCCCTCGAGCAGGCAGCAGTGTGGCCAGGCTGTCAAAATCACCCTTTCTCCTGCATTCCCATCCACCACGGTGGTGGTATCCCCAGGATCCTTCCTTAATCTTTCTACCGTACAGAGACCCTGCACACCTACAGACAGGCAGATCGTGCCTGAGCTGCTGTTGGGGTGTGCATCCATGTGTCTCGTGATTAGCATTACACAACCAAGTCTCAGCACATTAGCTAAACAGAGGCCTCAGCAATGCGGTGAGTTACCTGAGTACTGTGACGCTTCCTCTCTTCACCGGCAGGAACAGAACGGGCTCTGAGACCCTGATGGGCTTGAACTGGAACTTACACCCAAAGCAGAGCGCAGAGTCGCTGAAGAATGACACAGAGACGATGGGCCTCTCAAAGATATGGATGGGGTCCACATGGGAGACAATACAGCCCCCGGGCTGATAGTCGTTGATCACAGCACTGTTCACAAAGCCCTCGGGGATTACCCTGTGCTCCACAAGCTTTCTGATCACCAGGTCATGCACCCACTCTGGGATGGCATCAACCTCCCCCCGCGGGTACAGCCGTTCCTGGCCAGGGCCTCGCCTCTGCAGCTGAGACCCATACGTGTAGCCCTCCCCAAAGAAATACTTGTTCCGAAGAGGTGCTCGATCCACTGTGTGCTCTTTGTAGAGCCCCTTCTCAGCCCGGGACACCACGTCCTCAATGCGGGCTTCGATCTTGGCACACTCCTCCGTACTGAAGAGACGAAGCTGACGGATGCCACTTTTGACTTTCCGGGCCTCTTCCTCCTCCTTCTGCTCCTCGTAGTCACTGGGCTCGGAGTCGGAGTCCTCGTGGTACCTGCGTTTGCGCTCGTAGGAGGACTCCATGGGCTCCCGCAGGCTGCTGCCTTTGTAGTTGTCCCGATAAGGCATCATGGACTTCAGCTTCTCTCGCAGGTCTGTGTAGCCACTCCCAGCCATAGTGCGTCTGCAGCCCCCTCCTTTATTGATCTCCTCGCTGCACACCGCTTCGGGCCGCGGAGGGGGACGCGCAGCTGCTATTCATGGCATCCGCTGCCCTGCTGGAAGAGCCCCAAAGGGATGAGAGCTGGAGCGATCACCCAGGCTCCCAGGCCGGGCTCCCCCGACCCCCTCCCGGGCTGGGGGAAGCGCCCACGCAGCCCCTATATCCGGGCTGGGCACCTGGGCGCAGCCTGGCCCTGGGACGTCCAGTCGGGCCCAGCACCCAGGCAGGCCGTGCCCGCACCAACCCCCCCCCCCCGCCCCCGCAAACCGGGGCCGCGGCGGCTCCCTGCCCCGGGCAGCTCGGCACCGGGAAGGAGGCCGGGCAGGGCGCACGGCACTCCGGGGTGCCCCCACCCCCGCGGCTCCCCCCCCCACACACACACAACGCCAAACTCACGGCTTTCTCGGGGCGGCGGCGAGGCGGCGGGAGGGGAACGGAGCGCGCAGACAAAGCTGCCGGTGCCGGTGTCGGCGGCGCGGCGCTCAGGCGGCGGCCGAGCCTGGCACATGCCCAGCGGCGGCCCCGGCTCGGCGCGGCGCCCTGCCCGCTCCCGCCGCCGCGTCGCTGCCCATGGCGGGGGCCGCCGCGGGGCCGGGCCGGGCCGGCGCGGGGCCGGCGCGCGGGGGGAGGGGGGGGGGGGCGGCGGCGGGGTCTCGCGCAGCACTTCCCGCGGCGCGAGCTCCGCGCTACGTCACCAGGAGCCAGCCCGACATCCCGGATCACCGAGGGGAGCGCCTAGAGCGCCGGCCCGCCCCCGCTGCGCACGCGCACGCGCCCCGCCCCCGCCTCTCTTCCCTCCCTCCCTCCCTCGCCCGCCGCCGCCGCCGCCCGCCCCTCTCGCTGCCCCGGCACGGCCGCCCGCGGGGCCCCGCTCCGCCCTCCCGGCCGGCCGGCCACGGGGCGGCTCCGCCCGCGCGGCCCCGAGCCGGTAACGGCGCCGCACACAGCCCGCCTCCTCACGCCGTAACGGACACCGGCGGCGCCTCGTTCCCCTCCTCCCTCGGCTCGGCGCTGATTGGCCGCGCCGGCCTGGTGGGCGGGAGCGGGCGGCCCCGCCGGCGGCTGATTGGCCCGTCGGAGGCGGCGCGGGGGCCTCGCGGCCCCGGCGGCTCTCGCGGCGCGCGGACGAGGTGGGGTGGCCACCGCACTGCCTGCGGGGCGGGGGGGAGGCGCTCCGGGGCGCGCTCGCCCCCTGGCGGCCGGGCGGAGGCGCCGGGGGGACCCAGGAGCACCGGGGACACACAGGGCACCGCCGGCCCGGGGACAACCGGGGGACTGGGGACACCGGGGGGGACCGGGAACATCTGGGGGCACCCAGGAACACCAGGGACACACGGGGCGCTGCCAGCCCGGGGACAACAGGGGGACTGGGGACACCGGGGGGGACCGGGAACATCTGGGGGCACCCAGGAGCACCGGGGACACACAGGGCCCTGCCAGCCCGGGGACAACCGGGGGATTGGGGACACCAGAGGGGACCGGGAACATCTTGGGGCACCCAGGAGCACCGGGGACACACAGGGCCCTGCCAGCCCGGGGACAACCGGGGGATTGGGGACACCAGAGGGGACCGGGAACATCTGGGGGCACCCAGGAGCACCAGGGACACACAGGGCACCGCCAGCCCGGGGACAACAGGGGGACTGGGGACACCGGGGGGGACCGGGAACATCTGGGGGCACCCAGGAGCACCGGGGACACACAGGGCGCTGCCAGCCCGGGGACAACCGGGGGATTGGGGACACCGGGGGGGACCGGGAACATCTGGGGGCACCCAGGAGCACCAGGGACACACAGGGCGCTGCCAGCCCGGGGACAACAGGGGGACTGGGGACACCGGGGGGGACCGGGAACATCTGGGGGCACCCAGGAGCACTGGGGACACACAGGGCCGTGCCAGCCCGGGGACAACCGGGGGATTGGGGACACCAGAGGGGACCGGGAACATCTGGGGGCACCCAGGAGCACCAGGGACACACAGGGCACCGCCAGCCCGGGGACAACAGGGGGACTGGGGACACCGGGGGGGACCGGAAACATCTGGGGGCACCCAGGAGCACCGGGGACACACAGGGCACCGCCAGACCGGGGACAACCGGGGGACCGGGAACATCTGGGGGCACCCAGGAGCACTGGGGACACACAGGGCACCGCCAGACCGGGGACAACCGGGGGACCGGGAACATCTGGGGGCACCCGGGAGCACCAGGGCTATCCCCGGGGTGGACCAGGGACACCCAGGCCACCAGAGGCCTGAGGATGCCCAGGAGCACCAGCACCACCAGCCCCAGGGACTCCCGGGGGGACCAGGGACACCCAGGCCACCACCAGCCCTGGGGACACCCAGGGGCACCCCGAGGCACGCCCGGGGGCACCCAGGGCACAGCAATCCCAGGACCATCCAGGAGGACCAGAGGCAGCCAGGGCACAGCCAGTCTGGGGACACACGGGGACACTCGGGGGGTCCAGGGACACTCAGGGCCCTGCCGGCCCTGGGGACAGCAGGACACAGCCCTGCTGGGGCGCAGCAGCCCCACGTTCCCCCAGCTCCGTCCCCCGGGCCCGCAGCCCCCCCGACCCAGCCTGGCTTGCTGAGCACAGAGGACGTTTTAATCCCGCGCCGGTGACGAAGGCAATCTCCGAGCAGCGGCGGGCGAGCGCGAGCTGCGGTACAGCACCCGCGACTGCCGCCCCTTCCCGCCGCGGCCAGACCCGCTCGCGCGGTTACGGACGTGTATAAAAATCTGAGCGAAGCTGCAGGCGAGCGGCGAGGCGAGGGACGCGGGTGAACGCGCGGGTGTGTGCCAGCCCGGCGGGCTGCGGGGACGCCGGGCCGAAGGGGAGCAGTTAATAAGTCACTAACGCAATAACCGACTGTGTACAGGCGGTTCCGGGAAGCGGTGCCCGGGGATGGCCGCCGGCTGCTGTTAAAAAGCAACTAAGGCGCCTGCGTCCCCCCGGGAGCCTGTCCAGGGTGCCCGTCGCGTCCGTGGAGCGCGGTCCCTGCGGCGGGTGGCGCGTGGCCCGGCGGCGAGACGGCCGGGAGGGCGCCGCGGGGCTCAGAGCAGCGTGATCTCGCTGGGCGGCAGCGTGAGCCTCTTCTCCCGGGCGCAGAGCAGGCTCTCCATGTGCGTGGCGATCACGCGGCACAGCTCCAGGCCCTGGCAGGCGAGGGGGGGAGACGCTCGCCGGGGGCCGCCTTCGCCCCCAAA
Source organism: Rhea pennata (assembly GCF_028389875.1). Taxonomy (NCBI): domain Eukaryota; kingdom Metazoa; phylum Chordata; class Aves; order Rheiformes; family Rheidae; genus Rhea; species Rhea pennata. The sequence goes on along the minus strand of NC_084677.1, from coordinate 16,754,998 downwards.
ATGCAATTTCCACACCCCCCCAGCCGACGCGGGCATCACCGCAGCACGCTCCATCCGCAGGGGCTGAGGCTGCGCTGGCTCCGTAGGAGCCCGCGGGGCCGTCCCGGTCCCCGTACCTGCTCCAGCTGCAGCTGGGTGATGCCCCGCGACAGCAGGTCGCCCAGCGTGATCTCCACGTAGGGGTAGCTGGAGCCGGCCGTCGGCCGCTGTGTCCGCGTCGACTGGATCTCCTTCAGGGAGAACTTCGCGATGGGCTCCTGGGAGGGGGGGTTGGGCAGGGTGGCAGGCACGTCTGGCGCTGCGGGCACCCACCCCCGGAGCCCCAGACCCATGGGTGCACGTGGGGAGCTGGGAACACCCGCACATTGCACAGGACGGGGCAAGGGAGTAAAGTGGGTGCAGATGGGAGCAGCTATTTCAGGGCATTGCCCGCCCCCTACCCCCCCAGGGGGACACGACCACACGGGAGCAAACCCCTCTGGCCTGCTGGGGCCAAATCCAGGAGACCTGCTGCGCTGGGAGAGGAGACCTCCCGGTGCAGTTACACTGCACACTGCCCGCTGCATCACTGGGTGCACTGCACTGGGTGCACTGCACTGGGTGGGTGCATTGCACACAGCCTGGACCAGGCCTGCCGGGGGGCTGCGGCATGGGGCAGTGCCTGCGGGACACCCTGCGGCCCCCCTGCCCCACACCTACGTGGGTCTCTTTGCTGAGGAAGTTGAGGCCGTTCTGGTTGACGGCCAGGATGCAGGGCGAGACGATGGTGTTGTTGCTGCAGCTCTGGATGTAGAAGAAGGAGGAGCCGAACATGGGGTAGGCACTCAGCAGTCCTGTGGGGCGGATGAGAGGGTGCTCAGCACGCTGCCCGCTGGCACCCAGCCCCTGCCTCAGCCTTGGGGGTGGCTCATGCCTCTGGGGTCTCCAGGGAGGGACCCAGCCAGCCCCATGCCTGGAGAGAGCTGAGTCAGCTCACAGAGCCTCACACCATGGCAGGCTCTGGACTGTGAGCAGTCACCTCCTCCACAGCACCGCGTCCCGGGCAGCACGTCCTCCCGAGCAGCGTCGCTTTCCCAGCAGCACTGCTTCCCTATGAGCACCGTCTCCCCATGAGCATCGGCCCCCCGTCCCCGTCCCGCTCACCCAGGAACTGTGCCCGGGCCTGGTGGGCGCTGAGCGCCTGGGCTTGCTCCGTGTGCTGGGTCACCATGTGGAGCCAGGACTGGGCCTTCAGCAGGCGGAAGAGCTGCGGGGGGACGTAGTCCTGCATCTCCCGCCTGCAGGGAGAGGGAGGTCAGTGCCGGTGCAGGCCAGTGGGTCCCAACGGCAGGACGACAGCTCCTGCGCGTGCATCCCGCCCCCCGCCCCGACCCCTTCTCCAGCCTCCGACCGCGGGCAGCACTCCCTCGCCCGGCGCTGGCACCTACGCGGTGGGCAGGCAGCGGCCGTCCTTGGCGCGGTGCTGCAGCGCGGCCAGCTTGGCCGCTTGCTGGAAGTGCTGCTCTCCGGACCTGGCGGGCGGCAGCACGTTGAAGAGCCCCTTGAGATAGTCGGGGAGGACCTGGGGGGGCGCAGAGCGGGCACGGCGGGTTGGGAGCCCGCCACGAGGGGACGTGCCCGACGGAGGCTGCAGCGGCAGGGCCGGACGGCGCCGGTGGCCCTGGGGCGGCCCCGCGGGGCAGCGGTACCTGGTTGTAGTGCACGGTGACGTAGAGCTCGTTGTCGAACTTGAGGGGCTGGCTCCAGACCACGCGGCGGCACCAGAACATGTAGCTGGCGTCGAGGCGCTCCGTCTCGGTGGCCACGTCCAGGATGTACTCCCTGCGGGTCAGGGGCCGGACGCTCTGCCCTGCGCGGCCCCCCCGGGCGCCTTAGCGGGGCCGCCCGGCTCAGCGCCCGCCCCGGCGCTCCCCGCCGGCCCCTCACCTCTGTCGGTGACCACGAAGATGATGTACTCGTCGAAGGCCTCGGGGCGCTGCAGCCCCATCTCGGAGCACAGCTCCTCTATCACGTCCAGAGCCACCTGGGCACAGGGACGGGCGGCTGGCACAGGGCCCGGGCCGGGCACCATGCCACCGCGCCACGCTCGGCGCTGGGTCCCGCAGCAGGTCTCGTCCCGCACGGCAACCTGGAGAGGCTGCGGGATCTCCAGAGACGCCCCTTTCCCGGGGAACAAAATCCCCCAGCGTGGGGAGAGCGGAGCCGCATCCCTCCTCGCTCCCGCACCGCGGGGTCACCGCCAGCCCCGGCTGCGGCTGAGCACCCCGGCTGCCGGCGGCACCGGCGCCCATCACCCTATCTCCAGGCGGGTGAGTGCCCCGGCGGCCGCCAGGCCAAGCCATTCACCCCCGGCTCCCTCCAACTCACCGAGCACGTCTTGATCTTGAGGTGCCGCTCGATGCCGCCGGGCAGGAGGAAGAGCTGGCGCTTGGCGCTGCGTCCAGCCTGCGCGGGACGGCACGTCAGCGCCTGGGGAGCCGGCGGCAAGGCCCCACGGCCTTCCAGGCCGTCTCGTGGGGACAACCCCGGGTCTTGCGGGTCCTGCTGCAGCGAGCCAGCGCATCCCTCCCTTGGGCACCAAGTGGGGTCTCAGCTGAGGCCTCCCAAAAGCTCAGGCCACCCCCAAAGTGCCCCACTGGCACAGAGCCCCCAGGCCATGCTGCAGCTGGGACACAGCCCCCCAGATCCAGGGGTATGATTTATCCCCTTGGAGTAATCCCCCCTCCCCCAGAGAGGAGCCCCCACGAAGGGCCAGGGTCCCTGTGCCAGGGAGGGGACACAGCTCAGCCCCTTGGTAGGATCTCAAACCCCTGGGAGGATCCTGAGCCACGGAGTGATCCTGAGCTGGCATCAGCCCTGCCCGTGCCCCGCAGGCGCCAGCGAGCGCCCCAGCTCACCACCATGGCTTTGAGCTCCATGCTGCTGGGGAAGAGGCTCCGGCCACCGAACTGCAGGGTTTTCCGCAGGTTTTGCTCGCAGGCTTTGGAGATGCCTGGGGGAGACAGGGCTCGGTGTGAAGGCAGCAGCGCCGGGGGTAGGTGGTGTGCCATCTCTCCGGCACCCCAAGGAGAGGTGCCAGGGGCTGAGCCACGACGTTTGCTCTGCCCTGCTCTGCTAAAGCATCTCTGGAGCCTGGGACACCGCAGGGTGTCTTTCCCCCCGTGCACCCAGGGCACTGGTGAACGCAAAGCCCCTACCCTGGAAAGGCAGCCCCGGGTGCCGGCCAGCGTCCTGCAGGAAGGCCAGGAAAAAGGGCCTGAGCACCTCGGAGCACTTGTAGTAGGCGGTGAGGATGTAGAGCAGCCTCCAGCCCTTCTGGCAGCTGTCGCTGCAGGGAAAAGCCGGGACTGAGCCCCCTGGGAGAGCTGCAGCGCCCGCAGCAGCCGGGGCAGCACCCACAGTCCCAGGGACCAGCGTTAGCCCCTGTGTCACTGCCCGGCTGGGTGCAGACTGCAAGGACAGAGGTGCCCAGGCCGTCCCCGAGATCTCCCGGGACGCTGGGGTGGCTCAGCTCGGCTGCGGACACAAGTGTCCCCAGCTCCAGCCTCCATCTGCCGTCCCAGCCTGGGGCCAGGTGACATGCGCACAGGGACTCACGTCTTGGAGCTGGTGTTGTCCGTGATCTGCTTGACGATCTGGCAATACACCTCGTCCCGCAGGACCTCGTGCTCTTCGCACAGCTGGCGGAGAGGTGCCGGCTCGGATCGTGGCTGAGGATGTCTCCACTGCCCCCCGTGCTGCCACCCCCTTCCCAGGACCCCCCAAGGTGTCACGGCCCCAGCACGGGATTTACCTTGAGTATGGTGTAGATGGTGTCCAGCTCCGTCTGTCCCCTCAGAGGGAAGTCGCCCATGAACTTCATCACGGCTGGGGATGAGAAAGCCACCCGGTGACACACTTCTCCCTGTCCCTTCCCTTTGGGGTGGGGAATGTCCAGGGCTCCCCGAACGGGCAACAAGGCCGAAAGAGCTGCAGACCTTTCAGCCACCCCATCTCCCATCCAGGCCCTGCCCCAGACCCAGACCCTGCTCCAAGGACGGCGGTCCAGAACAGCCCCAAGGGGCAGGGGGACTGGGGCACCGGACGCCCCGGGCTGCGACGGTGGGGCGGGCGGCTGTGCATACCTTGGAAAGCCTCGGCAGCCAGTTTGCTGACGCTGCTGTCGGTGAATTTGATGAGTGACTCCTGGATGGGGGCCTGCGGGGAGGGAGCGAGGCGAGGCTCAGTGGCCAGGAGCGGCCAGAGGGCCGAGCCGGGGGTCCAGAGAGGTCCCCAGGACCTCAGGGGGACCCAGGGGCGAGGAGCAGTGCATCACAACGAGCCCTAGTGTTGCAGGGCACTGTGGGGCCCCCCGGGTACCCTGTTCCCCCCGGTACCTTGGTGAACTTCAGCATCTCCATCCCGTCTGGCGGCTCCCCAGCCCACTTGGCCTGCTGTCCGCAGGAGTCCCTGGGAGAGACGCCAGAGAAGGGCGAGGGGAGCGGGCGGGCTGGCCCGGCGTCCCCGCCGCGGGGTGGCTGCGCCCCGCCGCCCGCGGGCCATCCCCAGCGGGCACTCACGTCTGCCCGTGCCGCGCCGCCCGGAAATACCGCCGGGCAAAGCCCAGCATGGGGAAGGCCCCGTGCGGCGGGGCGCCGTCCCCGGGACGCTCGCCATCCTCTCCCTCCAGGCCCACGGCGAAGCTGGTGCTGGCAGGGGACGCCTGCGGAGAAGGGGCGAGGGGGGCGTGAGCGCCCCGGCACAGCTGGCACCGCGCGGGGCGACGGCCTCCGCGGCAGCACCCACCTCTGTTTTCCGGTCCAGCTCCCAGGCCATGGCGGTGGAGGCCACAGCCACGGCCGCCGAGGCTGCCACCTTGCCCTGCTGGTCCCTGGGCTCCTCTCTCCTGTCCGCTGGCAAGTGGACGAAGTCGGGGGCGGCGACGGGCTGGACGTACTCAGCCGGGAAGAGCCCCGACCTGCCGTGGACGGCCCCGAACTTCCAGCCTGTGCCGGGCAGATGGGTCAGGAGCAGCTCCGCGCTGGAGGCTCCAGCAGGTTTGTCCCAGGGAAGCCTCTGCCCCGCTGCCTCCTGCCCTGGCACCCGAGCTGGCATCTCCACCTCCCCAGAGGAGCCCAGCCGTGGCTTTAGGCTGGGAACGGCTGTGGTTCGGCTCTGCTCGAGGCAAAGGGGCAGACCCAGAGCCAGCAGGGATGTGGGGCAGCACCCGGTGCTGGTCTGCAGCCACCTAGGCAGGGGACGGCAGGGGAGCATGCCCCTGTGCCGAATGGGCACCAAAGCATCCTGCTGGGGGGTAGCAGAGGGGGTAGCCCTGTGCACCGGCCCCAGGATGGGACACGGCTCGGGGTGGCCATATACACCACGGGGTCACACGCACGGAGACAGCACAGCTCTGCAGAGCCACCCACCAAAATCCTGGGTGCCCGACTTCAGCTCCTCCAGGTACATCACCTTCTTGCGGACCACGCAGCCGTAGTAGTGGTCTGGGGGGACAGGTACCGCGTGTCCCGGGAGCGAGCCCGAGGCACGGCTGCATCTGCCCTCAGCACCGGGGCTAGTGAGGACATCAGTCCTGCTGCCCAAATGCAAGAAGGAGAGGGCTCCTCCCCGGGCTCCCAGCTAAACCAGGGAGCTCCCCACAGCAGGATGCCCGAGCGGGTGGCCCTGGGGCGGTGGGAAGAGTGTCACCCGCGGGGGATGCTCACCTCCATCAGGGTGCTCCAGTGGCTGCAGGTGGATGATGTCCCCTTTGTGGAAGCTCAGCTGGCCCCTGTCCTCTGGGCTGTAGTTCCTCACGGCCACCACGTACTGGGAGTCCTGGGCACAGGGAGGACTGGCACGCATGCACACATGTGCACGCACACACACACGCATGTAGATGCATGCACACCACCCACCACAGGGGGCACCCACAGCCTCACAACCAGTCTGAGGTGCCACCCCTGCACCAAGGCCCAGGCACGGTCCCATTTGCAGGGCATCCCCCACTGCCCACCCGGGCCCACCGACACAGGCACACACACATGGCCCGGACCCAGGGACGTGCCACCAGCTGCGCCAGCCCGGCTGCGACCCGGCCCCAGGGCCCCCCCACCTTCCTGAGCTCCGTGATGAAGTGGTCCACCATGGCCTTGACCTGGGGCGCCTTCGGGGAGAAGAGGATGAGCTTCTCGCTGCTCAGGTTGAACTCCAGCATGTTCCTGGACGGGGTGGTCACGAACAGGACGTCGGCATAGCTGGGGCAGGGCGAGGCGAGGGTTATGCACCCCGGCACCCAGCCCGCCTCGAGAGCCCAGAGTGAGCCCTGCACATCTGGGCAGGGGCAGGGTGGGCACCCAGGTGGCCTGGCACCATCATCCAGGTTTGGGGGCCCTAGGTAAGTGCAGTGGGCAAGACGCAATGAGCAATTAATCCCCCCCAGCGCTGATCGTGACCATGGGGCCATATCCCCAGCAGGATGTGTGCATAGTGCTGACAGCAGCCGGGCCAGGAGGCACCCCCGCCAGCAGAAAACCCATCTCCATGTCTATTGAAGCTGGTAGAGCAATCACTTCAGCCCCCACCCGCTGGTCCCTTGGGCAGAGCTGCGGCAGCCGGGGGGGGGCTGCGCGGCGCCCGGCCCCGCTGCCCCTACCTGTAGCCCCGCAGCACCCGCAGCTGCTCCCCGGGCATGTTGGTGCCTTTCACCAGCCGCAGCAGCTTGATGCCGGCGTGGGACACGGCCAGGATCTGCACGCCGGTCCCGACGCTGCCCTGCAGGACGGCAGAGCGCGTTAGCCAGGACACGGTGCCACCACGGCACCGTCCCGTCCCTGGGCTGGCTCCTCACCGTGGCGGGGAAGAGGCGCGAGAAATACACCTCGCAGCCATCCCGGGCCGCGGCGACGATCTCCTGCTTGACACTCTCGGTGGCCACGGGGCTGAAGGAATCCAGCTTGTTTTCCGCTGTGGGGCGGAAAGGGAGTGAGCGTCTGCCCGCCCGTCGGAGGGAGCCAGGGCTGGCAGGAAGCTGGACGCAGGTGTCACGGCGAGATCGGGGATGTGCATCCCCTCTCGCAGCCCACAGGAACCCCACGGTGAGACGGGCCCTGCCTGGGGCACCCACTAACGCAGCAAGCCCCGCTGAGACCTGGCAGAACTCGTGACACTGTACATGACAAAGGCCTTCGTGTATCCAGAGGTAAAACTAGCCCGGCTTAAGCAAGGCAGGCGTTTGGCTCCCCAGGAGATGACGACAGGCACCAGGGCGGCAGGGTCCGAGCTGCCCTGGGTCCGAGCCCCCTCCCTGGCACTGGCGGGACTCGGCGGTGGCAGCAGGCGAGGGTTACCGAAGAGGGCTTTCATGCGGAGCCGCTCCTCCTGGCTGAGCCGCACGCAGGTGTCGGAGAGCGTGTCGCTGAAGATCTGGGAGAAGGGGGTTAGGAGCGGCAGGGCTGTGCCGCGCGGAGCGCAGCGGCGTCCCCTCCGGCCCCCTCTTCCCCGGTGGCGTGCCGGGGCCACCCGTGCCCTCCTCTGCGCCTCCCCGCCGTCGGCTTTCGCCGTGGCAGGGGAGGAGCGGGAGCTGGGCACTCCTCGAGAGAGGATGCAGCGGAGCGGCTGCCGGGAGGCACCAGCGTGGGGGCAGGTCGCTCCTGCCCGGCCGTTTGGGGCCACATCCGCACTCTTAGGGCAGGGACAGCCCGTTCCCAGGAGCTGCTCCGCAGGGGAAGAGCGCCAGGGGACGCTGGGAAGCCCAGGGGCTTTGGGGCCGCTTTGGCATCTCACCTGCCGGAAGATGAGATCCAGCAGCAGCGGGTCGTTGCAGTTGTCCTTGGGGTAGAAAACCTGCCAGGAGGAGACCAGCGTGGCTATGTTGCATCACCGAGTTGGGGCAGAGCCCCGCGTTCCCAGGAAAATCCCCCTTTATCCACGCAGCAGTTGGATGCCGAGCTTGTCCCAGCTCAGGCGTGCCGGGGACCAGCTCCATCAGGAGCACGGGGCAAACAACCCTGCCCAGGCCACGTCTGCGTGCCCGAGCTCTTCCCCTCCCGAGCCCGTCCTGCTCCGTTCCAGCGTGCGGCAGCCCAGCCCTGTCCCCAGCCCCGGCACCTCTTTGCGGATGTATATTTTCCACGGCACGTTGCGGTAGGTGTAGAAGTCCTCGTTGCAGCTCCGGTGGAGCTGGGTCTGGACCTGCTGTGCCTCGGACGGCAGCGCCCGGGACACGGCGACTGCAAGGGCAAAAAAAGCCCTTGCATCCCCCTGGGGCGAGAGCACCAAGAGCCTCTCGCTGCTGGGGGAAACTGAGGCACGGCAGCGCGACATGAGGCAGGGAGCATTTAGCCATGTGCCACGAGGCTGCTGCAGAGCCGGAGCCTGCAGCCAGCCAGGTTAGCTGTCACCGGCCCCGTGCCCAGTGCCACCAGGGAGGGCAAGGCGACGCCGGGCCTTGGGATCCTGCTGCACCGCAGCTCTGCCCCGGTACCTGGGGGCCTGGCGGTGGACAGAGGACGCCCCGCCGGCGCTCGCTGCTGGTACCCGGCGCTGGCGACCGGCTTCACTGCAGCCACCACCTCCCTGGGCCCCTGCGAGGCAGAGCGCAGGCTGCTCGTGGGGCCGGCCGCTCGCCCTGAGCCCGGCCCCGGGGCCTCGGGGGCGGCCGCGTCCCTACCGCGGGCGCTGAGAGCTGCCCCTTCAGGATCTGCATGGCTTCCTCGTGGGGGTCCAGCTTCTTCCCGAAGATCTTGCTGCCGTCCTTCCTGCGGAGACGGCACCCCACGGCATCACCAGCGCCCCGCGGCACCGCCAGCGCCCCGCGGCTCAGGGCTGGCAGGCGACGGGGCCGGGACTGGCGCGCGCGGCTCGGCGGCGCCGGGGTACCTGCCGGGCGCGGGGCCGCGCGCCGCCGGCTGGCACTGCCGGATGATGTTGCGGATGTTCTGCGTGGGCCGCGGGAAGTGCTCCGAGTTGAGCCGGGAGTGACGCACCAGCTCGCCGGGCCAGCGCCGGCCGGCGGGCGCTGGGGAGCGAAACGCCGTGGCTGAGACCAGCCGGCGGCATGTGGCCCCTCGGCCGTTGCCACCGGCTCGGGCATCGCCGCCGTGCCGCGCGTCCCCCCTGCCACCCCACGGTGGGGGCACCCAGACCCCAGGCACTGCCCCACGGCGCACGCCGTGGCGCCTTACCAGCTTTCTGCACGTAGGGCCGGGGCTGCGGCAGGGCCGGCGTCCCGTCCGTCGTTCTCCCCTGCGAGGGCAGCCGTGCCGTGAGCCCCGTGGGCCCGGGCTGCCGTGCTTGCCCCTGCCCCACCGCCTGCCCGCCGTGCCCCGGAGCCCCCTGGCCCTGGGGAGCAGCTCCAGGGAGCTGCCCCACAGCAGGGCCAGGAAGATTTTGAATCCCCCCCCCCCCGTTTCTGCCCCACTGACTGGGGGTCCAGGCGGCTGGTTGGCATCTGCCCGGCACTGGGGGGCCGGGGCCGGCTCTGCACCTGTGAAAGCGAAGGAGCAGAGCTGGCCCAGGGCGAGGGGAGCGGGGAGCAGGTAGGGAAACTGAGGCACGGTGCCAGGACAGGCTTCCGGGCGCTGTGCGGGGTCCCAGGCATGCCCCGGGGTGCTCACCCCTCGGCTGGCGTGGCTCAGTGGGTCCGGCATGCTCGGCGTCCCCGCTGCCGGCCCCCACGCCTACGCCGCCTCCTCCCTTCATCCGCTGCGAGACGGCGGCTGGCTTCTCCAGCTCCTGGGGACCAGGTGTCAGGAGGGCTGGGCACCCCTGGGTGCCCGTGCACCCAGGGAAACTGAGGCAGAGCGCTGCGAGTCGGGAGCCAGCGCAGGCGGCCGCCCCTCCTCTGCCTCGCGCAGGGGGTGCCCCTCTCACCCCGTTGCCGTAGGAGAGCACCGGGTCGAACAGGCTGTCCAGGTAGCGGTCCAAACCCTTCTGGGTTCGTGGCTCGCCAAAGTCCGCGTCTGCGGAGGGCAGGATGAGCCCAGCGGCACCCGCAGCTGCACCTGCACCCGCACCGGCCCCGCGAGCAGCTCCGGGGCCGGGGGAGCGGCCGGCGGGAGCGGGCTGGGGGGGCAGCGCCCTACCGTGAGCCGGGTACGCCTCGGCGGCCGGCGCGGCCAGGCGCGGCAGCGTCGGGGCTTTCACGGCTGGAGGAGGAGGGACTTCATCCAGATCCAAGCCATGTCCCAGCGCCCTGCAGACAGCGGCGTTTGGCTGCGCTTCCCCAGCTCCGATCCGGAGCCTGCGTTTCCCCGCGGCGCGTGGCTCGGCACGGGGCAGGACGGCACCGCCGACGCCGGGAGCCCGTCCCTGCCCGGTACTTACACCCGGCCGGCGCTGCCGCGGCTCTCCGCTCCCTCCCAGGTGATGAGGAAGTATGACTTCTGCTTGGGGAAGCCCTGGAGCAGCTCGAGGTCGGAGACGAGGTCCAGCACGTAGTCGTGGCCAGCCAGCTCGGCCCACTGGGCGCCCTCCTTCATGGACACGGACCAGCCGCGCCAGCCCTCCGCCAGCCCCCTGCCGAAAGCGGGGCCGCTGGGCACGGGGTCACCCGGGCTCTGCGGGGACGCCGTGCCTCCCACGGCCATGCCGGCTGTCCATGGCCACCGGGTGTCACGGCTCCCACGCCGCCTGGCTCTGCGGGAGCCCAGCATCGCCCCGAAGTGGCCCCAGGGCACCCTGCTCCTGGGGGATGCTGGGCCCTGGGTAGAGGAGGGGGTTGAGCCAGCGGGTACCTGTGCTTTAGGATGTCCCCTGCCAGATCCTCGCCGGTGCTCCAGGAATGGATGGGGCAGGAGAAGCGGTCACCTGAGGAGAGACCGGCGGTGAGCAGACCCTGTGGGTCCCTCCTCGCTGACCCTCTGCGGCTCTCTGCCCCCGCAGCCGCGCGCCCCGGCCGGCCCGCTGCCCGCGGGCCCCGCACCGTTGAAGCAGTGGACATCCAGGGCCATGCTGGCTTGCCGCCTGTTGGCCGTCCACTCCAGCAACGAGGGCGGGTAGGCGCGAGCCGCCGCGGTGCCCAGCGGCGACCGCGCCATGGCTTGCATCAGCTTCCGCTGGCACACCGGCTTGTAGCCGGCAAAGGCGTAGTCGGAGACGAACCTGCGGGGAAGGGAGGAGGCTGCGGGGCGGCCCGGCAGCAGCCCCAGGCGCGCGCGCTGCCCCGAGGAGCCCAGCGTGCCCCCCCCAGGCAGCGTCCCAGCCCCGGCTCACTTGAGCAGGTACTTGTCGAAGGCGGCGGAGGGGGGGAAGGCGCTGAGGCAGGTGGCCAGCAGCAGCCAGCCTCGCTCCTCGTTGTTGACGTTGGTGTTGCGCCAGACCTGGTTGGCGGCTTGCGCCAGGATCTCGTCCCGCAAGCCCGGCGCCGCCAGCCCCTTCTGCACGATGTAGTTGCCGAAGAGGGTCTCTTGCGGGCCGCCCAGCCCCGGGTCGCCCATGAAGCGCAGGATCTGCCATGGGGAGAGCGAGGGCGGAGTGGCACGGCGGCACCGCTGCCCCTGGTTCTTCCTCCCACCTTGGCTCCTCTTCCTCCTGCTCTTCCCGCTCCTCCCCACCCAGGGCATGGATGGAGGGAAGGCCAGGATCACTGTGCCCGACTGAGGAAGGATGGCCCAGGGTGAACCCAAAGGAGGGAGCGGAGCTCCCCACAGGAAGGGATGGAGGGGATGGGGGCACGGAGGGGACAGAGGGATGGAGGGGATGCGGAAGTGGAGGGGATGAAGGGGACAAAGGCAATGGAGGGGATGAAAGCAATGGAAGGGATGGAGGGACAAAGAGATGGAGGGGTAGGAGGATGAAGGGGTGGAGGGGAGGGAGGGGTGGAGGTGAAGGAGAGCTGGAGAGGATGCAGGAGGCGCAGAGGATGGAGGAGATGCAGGGGATGCAGGAGATGCAGGGATGAAGGGGATGGAGGGATAGAGGGAAAGGAGGGATAGAGGGGTGGGGGGGAAAGTGAGGAGGAGAGGATGGAGGGCAGGGAGGGGACAGAGACCACAGCCACAAGGTGAGGGATGTCCCAGCACACTGGGGGCGGGCACTGTCCCACCTACCAGCTTGAAAAGGCTGAGAGCCTCGTTGCAGAGCTCCTCCTCCAGCCGGGTCAGCGGGGCGGCCAGCGGGGCCGTGAGCATCCCGAAGAGCGGCTCCTGCAGCGACACCGCACACCCGTGGCTACCCGGGGCCTGCAGCCCTGGCCACTGCCGGCCCCGGCCCGCGGGGAGGCAGCGCGAGGCCGCAGGAGGGTCGGGGCTGCGGCGCTGAGCATCGCGTCGCGGCTCGGACGGGAGCTGGAGCAGGGCGCTGCGAAAGGGCAGGGGTGCAGGATGCGGCCAGCAGCCAGCGCCTCACTCAGACTGTGCTGGCAGGGCCAGAGATGCCAGTGAGGCTGAAAGCAGGATCTGACCCTGGCACTGCCGTTTGGGAACCCAGGGACTTGAAAACACAGGACAAAAATAGAGGAGGAAGAGGAAGGGTGCAAAGCAGCCACGTATCAATTTGGGCCAAGGACGGGGGGCCCGGGAGCAAAGCGACCTGATCTCCCGGCCCCGCGGAGTGACAGCGCCCGAGGCGTTTCCAGATCCGCCCCGAGTTGGGCATCCAGGAGGGCTCAGCCAGTCTCTCGCGTCACTCCGAAAACCTCAGCGGGGTCCCCCCGGCCTCTGGAGACGACAGGAACCCACGGGGAGGGCGGGAGGCCGCAGCCCGGCTCGGCGCAGCGCCCGCAGCCGCCCCCGGATCTGGCCCCCCCGGGCACCCCCCAGGCCGAACCCGGGGCCAAGCCCCGGCTCGGGCCGCGGGGGCAGTCGGGGAGCGGAGCCGAGCTCGGGGATCCTGCATCTAACCGCACGGCCACGTTGCCCTCTTGGGATAGCGAGGACGACCCGAAATCCCGTCTCCCGCACCCGAAAAAGGGCCGGGAGGCGGCGGCGCGCGGATGCCCTCCGGTGGGGCTGCCGGCGCCTCCCTTACCTGGAAATGGCCCCACACGTACTTGGCCATGGGGTAGTTATTGATGTCGAGCGGGAGGGTGAGCCGGGAGTCGGGCTGCAGCGCCGGCGGGGGCACCAGGACCACGCAGCCGGCGTTCACCTGCCCGGCGGCTGCGGCACAGCGGGCAGCTCTAACCCCGCGGCCGCCCGGCCGTGCCCAGGGGCTGCCGCGAGCCGGGCCGGCGAGTGCCGCTTACCTGCCGCGGCCTCCAGCAGCCCCAGGAGCTCGGCAGGGATCTCCAGGTGCGTCACGTCCACCACCTCCCTCCTCGTCAGCTCCTGCGGGGTAGGCGCGGGGAGACGGGCAGGCACGTGGCATGGGTGAGGGCACCGCAGCACCGCGGGCTTCGCGCACCCGCGCTCCTCGTCGGCACGCAGGCACCCGCTCGCCCGGTCGGCAGCTCCTTACTTGCTTCATCCTCTGCCTCTCCTCCTCTGCCCGTCGGCGGGCGTCCTCCTTCCTCTGCAAGCAGAGCAGCCGCACTGAGCGCTGCGCTGGCCCCACCGTTGCCTCGCCTGCCCGTGGCACGCCACGCTGGCTCCGTGGCCACCTTGCCCACCGGCTGGAGGTGGCTCAGGCCTGCGTGTGGTGCCGGGACCTCTCTGGGGGCACCCGGCTGTGCGTGGGAGGCAGAAGGGCACAGCATGCCTGCGGCCCTCCTGGCATCCCCAGGGTTTGGTCCAGAAAAGGCTCTGCTCATGCCAAATGGGGTGTCACAGGCAGAAGGTGGCCAGGAGAGGGGGTTGGGGGGCTCAGCAGGGTACAGACACTAGGACCAGCCCTGCGGCCTCTGCAGACCTGCCACGAGGCACGCAGCAAGGACATCCCCATCACCCCCGGGCCCTGCCGGCCCCCAGTTGCCCCCACTCACCTTGAGGTACCGCCGGCGGTTCACGTAGATGTGCACCAGCGACCTAAATTTGATGAGCGTGTGCCTCATGCGCCGGTACCGCTGCCTGCGGGAGGGCGCCTGTCACCACCGGCTCCCTGTGCTCCCACCCCTTGGCCAGCTCCTCCGAGACACTGGCTCCAGTCCTACCTGGCGAGGTAGCCGCGGGCCCGGCTCTGCAGGAGGATGATCTTGCGGCGCAGGGAGCGGAAGCGTCTCTTGATGAAGAAGGTGCGAGCGTAGCGCTGCAAGGTGAGCGCGGCCAGGTGATGGGCACGAGCCCGCTTGCTCTCCAGTGCCTGGTACAGCTGCTCCTTGAGGAAGAGCTGGGGGAGCAATGCCATGAGTCCCAGCAGCCCTGCAGCACCCCACCACCAGCCCCTCACCACCCGGCTGCCCTGGACATGCTCCGACTCCTGGAGCGCACAGGCACGCACGGCCTTGCGGCATCACTGATACCTCCAGGGGCTCCAAGCACCCTTAAACAGCCGCCACCACCACAGGGATGGTACCTTGCTCACACCGACGTAATACATGCTGGGGGTGACGGCGCAGAGGTTCCTTAGCATCTCCACGCAGTTGGTCCCATTGGGAATGACGTTGGACCACATGTCGACGAGGCAGCGGTACCTGGGTGAGCACCTGATGCTGTTACAGGGCCTGTGCAAGACCCAGCCCAAGGGAGATCTCTGGCTGCCCACCTTGGGCACCTGCTGGGGGACATCAGCACAGACCCTCCCCATCTTTCCCTCCTGGTGATTAGCTCTCCATCTGCAGAAGCAGCTTATCTGGGCTCTTCCACCAAACCTGGGGTGCTCCTAGCCCCCTGCCACTTCCATCAGCTCATGGGAGCCCCCTGTCCCAAACACTGCCTCACAGATTCCTTCAAGGAATCTTTTTGGTCTTTCATCCTCTGGTTGGTGGCACACGACCCATCCCTGGGGCCCTCCATCCTCCCTGGCTCCCACAGGCATGTGGCACCATGCTGCAGCACCTGTCGATGAAGACGAGGAAGGGGATGCGGATGGGGAAGCCCTCCTTCCGGATGCGGATGGTCTCCAGGATGCCCGAGTAGCGGAGCTGGCTGCTGACAACGTCAGCCTCAAAGAGTCCTGGCTCCTTGGGTTGGAGGGAGAGGGGTGCTGAGTCCTCAACCCATACCCACAGGGTGCCAGTGCAGGGCAAGCGAGATGTTCCCACAGCCTGTGTGTCTCACCTTCTTGTTGTTGGGTTTGAGGCAGCGCACGAAGAAGGGGTTGCACCTGCATTGGAGAGAGACTGTTGGTGGCAGGGCAGTGGGAAGGAAGGTGTTCCCCATGGCCTTACAGGACGGCTCAGCCCAGATTCATCCCTCCCCCCTAGCTGCCTGCCTGCCAGCTTGACCTGGCTCCTGCCCACCCTGCCCATGCTGACCTCTCCATCTTCTCCACTAGCTCCAGGAGTGACTGCTGGAACCTGGCAGCCACGGTGGGAGCCTTGTAGCGTCGTGTCCTGGTGCTGCTCTTCCCCACCAGGCTTTTCTGCCGGGCCAGCACCTGGGCATGTCCGAAGAAGAGGTTGGCCACCACCTTGGAGGGACAGGAAGGGTTACAAAGGAATAAGGTGTTTGTGATGGTGCAAGGCTCCTGGAGACACAGCACCTTCATGAGCCTTGTGGACAATGTCCTGGGGACTCAGAAGGGCCCATGGGCTGGCATATGTGCAGGGACCAAAGAGGGGCTAAGCTGGACCAGTGCCTCCTCCACCACTGCTGCAGAGACCCGACGCTGGGCCAGGGTCCTACCTTGGTCCTGCTGCTGATGAACAAGTCCAGAACATCCTGCCGCACTTGGTCATAGTTTTTATCCAAAAACTTGTGCACCTGCCAAAGAGCAGAGCCTGGTGCTTTGGAGCCCTTTGGCATGATAGGAGAGGCAAAAAGCTACTGGCCAGGGACTGCAGGCTGAGGAGCAGATCCTGGGTCCCAGCCAGATCCATGTGCCTGTCCCTCACTCCCAGCACAGGATCAACCAAATAAACTGCCATGTCAACAATTTCTCTAACCCACCCTTAAAACCCCTCACTAAAGCCCAGACCAGGTGTCTTGCTGCCACGCACCTGGTAGGTCACCTTCCCTGCATAGTGTTTGATGGTGAACTCTGGCAGTGGCATCTTTGGCTTGGTGTACAGCGGGTTCGTTCCATGGTGGTAGTGACACTTCTGGAGGAAAGTGTGGTCTGTCGCCTGGGAGTGGATAAACGTGTGAGGGTGGAGGCTCTGAGACCCATCTCATGCTAGCTGGCAGCTCTGGAGACGCACATGGGACAGGGACACCCGTCTGGGTCGATGGAGGTAGCGTGTTGTGCCTCCAGCTACATCAAGTGATGTGAAGAATTTCTCCTCAGAGAGATGGGTCTCTGCTGAGGACAGGTCTCTGCTCTCCTCCCCATGCTGCTCATTCCACGGGCCAGGTGTGTCTCACAGAGCAGGTGAAAATACGGGGTGAACCAAGAAAGAGGAGAAATTCCCCAGCCAGGGTTGCAAGCTTGAAGGAGCAATCACAGCCAGGTCTAGGGCCTGGGTCAGCCACTGCTCTCAGTTTTGCCGTCGAACTGCTGCATGAGCGCAGGCGTCTGCTTCGCTGTGCCTCAGTTTCCTCATCAGCAGAGAGGGTGCAATCACGCCTCTCTGTTTTACAGGGCAACTGTTTTTTTTTTTTTCAGTGATTCCTGCAAAAAGCAGGTCCTCTAGGGGAAGTCATGACAGGGGTACCTAGCTGGGACCTCCTGGAGGTTGTGCAGCCTGGTTGTGGACACGCCCTCCCCTCTGCCGAGGGTCTTCTCACTTCACCCAGCTCAACAACCCAGGAGCTGAGCAGCTCTGGGACATGGGGACACCTGGACAAGGTGACACCCCAGGCATGGTGATATCTCAGGTGCACCATCCTTGCCACCACCATGTCAAGAAGCACTTCACCTGGGGGAAGCAGCTCTGGTCATCAAGGATGCGGAGGATGCCATAGGGCTTTTGGGAGATGAGGTCGATGCAGGGCTGGTTGTCACTGAAGGGGATTTCCTTCCACTCGATCTGCTCACGGAGGTACTCCTCCTGCAGGGAGGGTCAGCTCGGTGATCCTGACCGCAGAGTCAAATGCCCCAAACCCCAGGAACAGGCTTTTGGACCCCTCAAAGCCCCCAGCTCCACAGCAACTCTTGAGGACATGCCAAGGGGCAGCCTGAGAACTGTCAGATGCTGGGGACTGTTTGCCTTCCCACCTGCTCCTCCTGGAAGACGATCTTGTTGAAGAAGAATTGCAGGTACTCATTGGCGTAGTTGATGCATAACTGCTCAAAGCTGTTGAAATTGAGATCCTGCAGAGAGTCGGGGACACAGTGCCTGAGACCATGCAGGAGCCAGCCCCAGCGAGCTGGGCTGCAGCACCGATTCAGGCCGAACCCATCCCTGCAGCCCCAGATGCCGCTGCTTAGTGGCACACGATGCATGGTGAGGGGAGGGCTGCAGGGAGCTCGAGGAGTGATGGAGCTCACCCCGCCCACCTCAAACCCGTAGATATCCAGGATGGCGATGGAGAGGGCCTCTTGCCTGGGGTATACCAGCTTGTTGATGCGGTCTGTCAGCCAACCAAAGAGCAGGGAATAAAGGATCTTGGCAATGGCATCCCTGGGAATGGGAGAGAGACCAACAGAGCGTTGGCTTGAAGAACTCCCAGCAGGGAGTCGGAGCCCTGCCCATTGTGGGGGCTGCCTGTGGCACATCCCTCATCCTTGCTGCCCTCACCAGGACCCATCCCAGCCCCACTGCTGAGCACAGCAGTCTGCAAACTGCCCGTATGCCGTGTGCCAGGAGCCCTGACCTCCCCTTCCCTAGCCCTGGTTTTGCTGCTGTGCAGTCCCCTAGGGCCAGACATCCCATCGTCATGCTGCACAGCACGGACTGGCCATGGCAAAGACCCTTTACCTGGCATCCACGGCGCTTTCGACAGTGAGGGGGGTAAAAATCTTCTCCCGTAGTGTCTCCTAGTTTGGGGAAAGCAAATGGCACGATGGAAGTTTTAGCAGCACCTGCAGGAACCAAACTCCACCAAGCTCTCGTGCTACAGCCATCACGGCTGCTGGCCACACACTGCTGCACACTCACCGTCACTTTGAAGGTGATGGCTTTCTGCAAGCCCTCAGGGGAGATCTGCAGCAGCTCAGCCACCGTCTGGATCTCCGTTGCACTCACCACCGTCGCGACTTCCTGGCAGTCTGTCTGCAAGACAGAGTGACGTGGTGGGAAGTGATGGCCACTCAGGGTGGGGGAGAAAGATCTGTCCAGGGGCCCCTCCAGCTTGGGATGGCCACACAGCAGTGGTGAAAAGCAGCCTGTGGTGTTGCCCAACCAGTTCAGCCAAACTGATTTTCACCAGCTGGGACGCAGCCCATCACCGAGCCATCCTGCAGGGCCAGATTGAGTTGCCTTCCTGCAGTTTCGATGGTGGGTCTGTATTTGTCTGTATCCCAAATCAAGCCAAAACACTGTTTTTGATTTAATTTTGCTTATATTTCTGCAACAGAAAATATAAAGACTTTCCTCCCTATAAACCTGAAATATCTGAGCAACATCAACATCAACATCAACATTTTTCCATGGAAAAATGAAAGCAGACTCAGTGTTCCTCTTCCTCCAAAACCTCTGGGCAGAAAGACCTCCCAAAAGCCATGCCAATTACTTATGTTGGGAACTGGCCAAAACAGCTGGTTTGAGGATGTGGCATCTATATCCAGATGTGGCAGAGAAGCCTCTGTGTTTACTCCCCAGCTCCCCTTGGCCCAGAGGTGAGAACAGCTCAGCAGCTGCCTGCAGCCGAGGACATCATGCATGGGATGTCCTTCTTGCCCTTGCCCTATACCAGAGCTGCCACTAGCCCCGTCCCCTTCCTTTTACCTCATATTTTTCAAAGTAGACATTGCCCAGATGGAGGATGGAAGACAGGATGCGGAAGATGCTGTTCTGCTCCTCAATGCTGAAGCTCAGGACCTCCATGGTGTTGAGCAGTCGCCGGAAATCCTCAGCATCGTCCTTGCCAGGGATCTCACAGTTCCCACCCTGGAAGAGCCCCATGGATGTGCTGTCAGGATGGTGCACCCCCGGGGCCAGCCCAGGCTGCTACAGGGTCCCAGTGAGCTTCCATCCACCAGGGATCAGTCCAGGAGCAAGGACACCCTGCTCCAAGCTCTGCCCAGAACATCCTCCCCACCAGCCCACTGGTACCTGCAGGGACTTCATCCCGGCCCCAATGGCCCTGAGTCCAGCATCCAGGTATGTGGGGCAGGCAACTCACCTGATTCAGGTAGTAGTAGGTCTCTGCGTCCTGGAGAAAGTATTTCTGCCGCTGCTGGGCAGGTAGGCCAGCCAGCATCTCATAGAAGATGTGATAGTTGCGCTCAGTTTTGGCCTGCAGAGCAGAGGACTGAGCTGAGGCGAGGCCCAGCACAGACAGAGCCTGGGGCCAATCTGCCACCCACCTGAAACACCACGCGGGATTTCTCCAGCAGGTACTGCGAGGTTATGGCACCACAGATCAAGCCGCTGCAGGGACGAGATGGGGAGCCCAAGCTGGCAACCCGAGTGTGGCCAGGAACTGCCACCCACCCTGGCCCGAGCCTCATTCACCTGGAACAAAGGGTTGTGCCCACCCCACCATACCCAGCTGTGTCTGCACCCAGCTGGAGCTACTGCACCCATGGTGAAATTGAGCACCCCCAGCAAGACCTGGTGCCCATGCCAGGAGTCTCCTGGGCAGCAGAGCATCTATGGGACCAAGCAAGGGCAGGACAAGCCATGGGGCTTGTTGGTAGGTCAGGGATGGGGGACCTGTGAGCAGGACCACATCCTTTCCCCTAGCCCCGGCATGGGCACAGCACCGGGGGACACAGCCACACCAGCACCTTGGGCAGGGGACAGTAAATGCTGCATGTGCAACATCATGTTTCCCCTCTCCGCATTTTGCCTCCCCCAGAGGCAGACCCATCTGCACGTCTCACACCAGCCATGCTGGCAGCCAAGCAGAACCAAGAGGATGGTGAGACAGGGGCAGTCCAGGACCAGGACTGGAGTCTCGGAGCAGGGCTGGGGTCCCGATAGGGGGCTGGAGTCCTGGACTGAGCTGGGGTGAGCCACAGTGGCACACCCAGGACACGGGGATGGGAGGATCAGGGCTAGACATGCACAGATGTTCCTCAGCATTACTTACTCTTCCAGAAAGATTTCCACAAACTTCCCAAACCTGCTGGAATTGTCATTCCTCACGGTTTTGGCATTGCCGAAGGATTCCAGCAAGGGGGTCGCCTCCAGGATCTGTCCGTGGTGGATGAGGAGAGCCACAGCATGAAATTGTGGTCTGAGCATCCCAACAGGCCACGGCCACAGGGTGTTCCCTGGGGTGGGCGGACCATACCACCTTCCCAGCCATGCCACCCTTCCTGCCACCTCCTGCCCTGAGCAGACAGGCCAGGGGCACCAAACCCCAAGGTGTGTGATGCTGCAGGGCTGTGTAAGACATGGGATGGCACAACGACCCCAGGCACACACACACACAGAGCTGCAGGTGCCTGCACCCATGGTCCCTGCGCAGCCGGGGTGACATGGTGGCGATCCACCACGATACTCAGCTCCCTCGAACCGCCCTAGCCCACGTGTCCCCCCAGGTACCTCTATCTGCCATGGTCCGTAGTGAAAGCATGGGGACAAGGAGAGTGGCAGAGACGTGAGTGCAGCACGGCAGCAGGACGCATGGACAGGGACGTGCCCACTGCGTGTGCCTGGCCGCGGGGAGGTACGCTACCTGCTGAGCCGTGCTGCGCTTCTGACTGACGGCTGCCAGGTAGCGCAGGATCAGTTTGGTGGCTTCTGTCTTCCCCGAGCCGCTCTCCCCACTGAACCGGGGAGCAGAGACACAACCAGGGACATCACTAGTTGAGCAGAGGGGTTGGGGAGTGTGCCCACCCTGAGCATGCCCATCCCGAGTGTGTCCAGCCCAAGCACGTCCACCTTGAGAGCATCCATCTCTATCATGCATCCATCTCAAATCTGACCATCCTAACTGTGCATCTACCTTAAACATGTCCATCCCAAGCGCATTCACCTCAAATGTGCCCATCCCAAGCATGTCCACCCCAGGTGTCCATCCTGAGTGTGTCCACTCTAAGCATATCCATCCTAAGAGCATCCAACCCCACCCAACCCAAACCACCCCAATCTCATTGACCCTCGGGCTAGGCCGTGCTAGCGAAGGATTACGCTGACACTGGTGCAAACACCCTGTGTAACTGGCAATCAGTGCACTGCTAATTAAGGACACCAGTTTAGTAGCCTGCAGGGATGCCAGCCAGGAGAGGGGTGTGCAAGGGGACAAGCATGTGCAGGTCCCAGTTGCCTCTCACCTGATGACGATACACTGGTTGTGTTTGGCATCCATCATTTTAGTGTAGGCAACATTTGCAATCGCAAAGAGGTGCCTGTGGAGCAAAAACATGTGCGGGAAGTGAGGTGCGGTGTGGTGGCAGTGCTAGTGCTGAGCAGCACCCAAGAATGGAGACAATCGCTCCAGCAGCCAAGAGGCATTGCAGGGGCTGCAGGGCTTGTAGGAGTGGAGCCCACCCAGAGGCTCCTACAAGGACCTATGGGGACAAGCCAAGGGTGGTAGCTAAGGCCACTCTGGGAGCTCCTTTCCCCACACGGCATTTCAGAGGTGCCTGGTACTCACGGCGGGTTCTCGCCCAGCGCCCTGCCCTCGTACTGCAGCACCTGCTCCGTCCCGTAGATGTTGTACAACCGGTAGGGATTGACTGAAACCAGGATGCTGCCAATGTAGGTCTGCAGAGAAGAGGGGCAGGTTTCGAGGCAGCAGGAGCTTGGCGAGCAATACTCCCCCTTTCGGAAAGAACTCCCTAAGCATCCCATGCCCAGCTGTGCATGGACAAGATGCCAGCTGTCCCAGACCACTCATCCCAGGATGAGGATCCAGGCATCCTGAGCCTCCCTGGGATGCTGTGCACCTCAGCGGTGGCCTGATGGCCTCCAACACCCTTACAGCCTCCACAGCCCTGTGCACAGGGCACTTACATAGATGAGCTGACGCTCAAACCGTGTCTGGATGTTGCTCAGCACGGCGGCTTCCTGGAGGTCCCTGCCATGGAGCAGAGAGGCCACGTTACATGGCCATGGAGGACAGGAGGCTTCCGCTGTCCCTGAGCACATCCCCACCAGTCCCCAGCCAGCTAGTGGGAAACTGGGGCTGGCATGGGCTCAGGAGCCGTCACAGCCTTCCCTCCCATGCAGGTGCCCACAGGGGGTTTCCAGCCCCTTCCCACCATCCTACTGGTGGCCCCCGTGTCTGAGCTGAGTCACAGCTAGCAGCCAAGGGGGGACACAGGGACTCACTCCAGCTGGGTCATGTCCTCCAGCCCGTCCTCCTCTTGCTGCTCCTGGTACCGCACGATGGGCAGGCTGCAGAGGGACTGCATCTGCACAAAGCAAGCCCGGTGGCACGGGCACTGAGGGCATGGCCGTGCACCCTGCGGGGCGCCAGCCAGCCCCCTCCACGACCTCCTGCACGTTTCACCACAATGACCTCAAAACCAATATCTCTGGCCCCAAACTGGGAAGCCCATAACCACTGCAACAGAGTCCCCAGGCAAAGGATCCCACCATCCCAGAGTGGGTCCCCCAGCCCAGCAAGAGCGTCACATGTCTGGGGAGAAAAGAAGCACTAGAAATTGGATTAAAAAGCTAAGAAGATGTGATCTGGGCTTATACCAAGTGTGGGAGTCCCAGGAAATGCCATTTCTGGAGAGTCCTGTCCCACTTTTTGTGGCCAGGTGGCCCTTGCCGCAATACCCATGCGTTTTATCCAAAAAGGCCCTTGGGGGCTGCAAACGGGGGCATTTGCCCAGGGAGGCGAATAGCAGAGTGGTGCATCCAGGCGAAACAACAGAAAGGAGCCACGAAGGGGCACAGCGGCAGCCGAGGATGGGGCAGTGCGCGGGGGAAAGGGGCTCGGGGGCTGCTCTCTGTGCCCACACCGGATCATCTCAGCTGCAGGCCAAGGAAACCGGCAGCTGCCACCGACCACAGCGCCCAGCCGGGCCGATGGGCAGGTAAGCGGATACCCGCCGGGGCCGGCGTGCCGGCAGTCACTCCAGCCCGGCTAGCGACACCTCTCCTCCGGTTGCAGCGTGGCCACCCCGGAGATCGGGTCTCGCCATTTACATACTCGCTGCAGCCAGCGAGAGTCAAGTGTCCCCGCCGGCGGCTGCATGCGGGATGGGGTGGGGGGGCCATGCCCGTCACACACACAGCCCCCTCCAGCACGGTCCCCCACAGCAGGACCCCCACCGGCATCCGGGATGTGGTGGGAAAGCCGGCGCGCCCGCGCTCACCCACCCCGCGTGCTGCACCCGGCGTCCGGGGATGCTCCCGCATCCTTTCCCCGGCGTTACCTTGCTCCGCCACGGCAGCTTCGCGGCCAGGTACCCGTCCGCCCAGGGGTTTCTGTCCCGCCAGGCGCGGGCGGGCGAGCGCTGGCTCAGGTAGCGGGCGATGTCGGCTCCTCGGGGGCTCACCCGGGTGCGGAGGCGCTCGGCGGGGCGCCGGGCGTAGCCCTGCTCCGTGGTCCAGGCGTCGGGCATCTCCTGCACCCGCACGACGTGCTGCTTGGACCAGTGCTGCTTGTAGATGCGGGACGCCCGCCGCAGGGAGCCCAGCCTCTGGATCTGCGGCGTCACCACCGCGTAGCGCCCCGCGCCGTCCTCCCCGGCCACGGCCTCGCTCTCATAGAGCTCTGCCATCTCCGGGGCGCCGACGCCGCGCCGGTAGGAGCCCGGCGCCCAGCCGCGGGGGCTGGGGAAAGCGGCGCTTCCCCGCGGCACCGGGCTCCGTCCAGCTTTTGGGGAGCCCGGGAGCCTGGGCTGCGGGCTGTCGGCCCAAAGGCAACATCCCGCCGTGGGGCTCAGCGACCCGGGCGCGTCTGCATCCCGCGGGGCCGGGCGCCTCGCCGAGGAGGGTGCCGGGGAAAGGGGCCGGCGGCGGGCAGGCGGCGAGGACGGGGGGGCCGCGCTCGCCGTCAGCAGGGACGCGAGGGACTGGCCGGGCCCCAAGCGCCCCGGCCTCCCCGGGGATGGGCTCCGGCCGCCCGTTTCGGCAGGGCGCCGGGCCATGCCGGCCAGGGGCTGCCCGATGCGCTGGAGGAAGCCTTTGGGGACGCCGGGAGCGGGGCCGGGCGGCAGCAGCTCGGGGCTGGGCGGCCGGCACCAGGGCGGGCCGGGGGGCGGCGGGCGGCGGGCAGGCGGTGGGGCGGCGGGCGGCGGGGCCGGGGGGCCGGGCGGGCGCCCCAGCGGCTGCAGGAAGGGCGTCCGCATCAGCGGCTTCACGGCTTTGGTGGGCGGCTCGGGCTGCCGGGGCCAGGCGTGGGGCAGCGGCGGGCCGGGGGGGCCGCCGCGCCGCGCCGAGGGCCGCCGCGCCGGCGGGACGGCGGGCGCCGAGGAAGGCGCCGGGGCCAGGGCGAAGCGGCGGAAGCTGTCGCCCGGGGAGGGAGGCCCGCGGGGGCCGTCGCTCCGGGCGCTGCCGCGGCGGTCGAGGGCCGGCGGCGAGGAGCGGCCGGGGTTGGCGAAGGGGTTGCGGAGGGAGGGGAAGCAGCGCGATGCCAGCGGCGGCGGCGGCGGGGAGACGTCCCTGCCCGGTGAGGCCCGCGGCGAGGCCCCGCCGCTCCGGCCGCCGGCGGCCCCCAAGGCGCTGGGGCGGGCGGGCGGCCGCCGCGCTGAGCCGGCTCTCTCTGCGCCCGCCGGCCCGGCGCCGAAGCGTCCATAAGCGGGTTCGGCCGGCCCCGCGCCAGAGGCCGGCTCCGACCCGCCGCCGCCGCGGTGCCGCCCGCGGCCGAGCTGGGGCTGCGACAGCGACCGCTGCAGGAACTGCCCCAGCGGGCTGCCGCAGGCCCGCGCCGCCGGCCCGCCGCCCCGCCGGCCGCCCGCGCGCCGCCCCGGCGGCTCGTACTCGTCGTAGTCGTCCTCGTCGCCGTCGGCCAGGTGCGGGGACGGCGGGAGGGCGATGTCCAGGCGGTCCGTGCCGAAGAGCTTCACCTGGGGCCTGGGGAAGAGCCTGAACTTCCTGTGGAGGGAGAGCTGGGCCGAGAGCGTCTCCCGCGCGCCCTTGAGGGAGGCGGCGCTGAGCGCGGCGAGGGGGTACTCCCGGTCCTCCTCCTCCTCCTCCTCCTCCTCGTCCCCCCACTCCTCGGGCTCCTCGGCCTCGGCGATGTCGTCCAGGGCGGCGGCGTAGGGGTTGCAGGAGGACTGGGCGTGCGGCGGCCACGCGGCCTCGCTGTAGTGGACGCGGTGCTCGGGGTAGGCTTCCTCCGCGTAGCCGCCCTCGCCCGCCGCCGGCCCGCCGAAGGCGCCGTAGGCGTCCCCCGCGTAGCCGAAGGGCCCCGCGGGCTCCTCGGCGTAGTCCGGGTCGCTCCCGTAAGGATCGTAGAGGTCGGAGGCGGAGTAGGCGCCGTAGGGCCTGTAGGACTCCTCATCCTCGGGCTCCCAGCAGCGCTGGGACAGCGGGTCGTCCGGGTAGTCCGAAACCCCCTCGTAAAAGCCGTAGTCCTCCTCCGCCTCGTAGCCGGCGTAGTCGCCGTAATCGGGCAGCGACGCCTCCTCGAAGCCATAGCGGGTCGGGTAGGGGGGAGCCGGCGCGGCGCCGTAGCCCTCCTCCTCGGCGTAGCCGCGCCGGGCGCCCAGGGGGCCGGCCCCCTCCTCGGACCAGCCGTAGTATCCCGCCGGCGCCGGCGGCTCCTCCGAGGGACCCCGCCGGGACGGCCGCCGGGACGGCGGGCCGGGACGCTCCTCGGTGCGCCGCGCCGCGCCGGGGGCCAGCAGCCCGCCGCCACCGCCGCCGGGGAGCCGCTTCATGTTGGCTCGGTGCCTGAGGATCTCGTCTTCCGCGGGGAACGGGAGCTTCCTCGCGCCGATGCGGGAGAGCCAGGCCGCGTCGGCCGGCCGGCCACCCCCGACGAGCCGCCCGCGCTTGGAGAGCAGCTTCCTCGCCAGCCAGCCCGTGGCGGCGGCCGCCTTGCTCAGCACCTGCGCCCGCGGCTTGAATTTCCTTTCCGGGCGCCGGCGGAAGAGGGACGCGCCGGCCGCCTCCGACTGCCCTCCCTGGCGCAGCAGCAGGAAGGACAGTTTCGCCGGCGGGGCGCTCGCCGCCTCCTTCCGCTTCTTCCCGATCTGCTTGAAGCGCACCATGAGGTTGGAGGTGGACTTCAGCACCGCCTTGTTCTTCTTCTTCTTCTTCTTCTTCGTGCTGTGCTTCTGCAGCCCCCAGAAGAAGCGGGAGGTGTTTTTGAACTGCCCCTTCTTGGGCTGCCGCAGGCCCAGCTTCTTGAAGCCGAGGAAGAGCTTGGAGGTGCTCCGGAGGCTCCGCTTGACCTTGGCTTGTGGCGCCTTGTCCTCCTCCACGGCTGGGCTGGCCGCGGCCTTGGTGGCCGCTTTCGACTGGCCCGTGGCCTCTGCGCTCTTGGCTCCTTTCTTCTTCTTGGCGTTGTCGGCCGTCAGCCCCATCACCAGCTTGGAGGTGCCCTTGAGGTTCTTCTTCATCTGCGCAGCATTGCTTTCGCCCTCCTCTTCCTCCGGCTCCAGCTGTACCTTCTTCCCCCGGCCTGGCTTCTTCACTGCCACTGCCTTGAGCACCCCCTTCTTCTCCTTCCCTTTCCCCTTTTTGGGCTCCTCCACTGGTGCCTCCTCCTCTTCCTTCTCTTCCTCCACTGCTTGAGCCTCCTTGCTCTCCTCCGTCTTGGCCACCTCTGCATCCGAGGGCTCCTCCAACTCGCTGAGCACCTCCTTCTTGCCCTTCTTGGCATCCTTCCCTTTCCCTTTGCCCCCCTTGCCCTTGGCATCGGCA
Organism: Rhea pennata; assembly: GCF_028389875.1. NCBI lineage: Eukaryota > Metazoa > Chordata > Aves > Rheiformes > Rheidae > Rhea > Rhea pennata. Next base: position 16,728,219 of record NC_084677.1, on the reverse strand, counting down.
TCCTTTTTGGGGTCCCCTTTCTTGCCACCCATGCCGGCGGTGGCGGGCGCTCATGCTCCGGGTTTCACGCCTGCTCCAGCAGCCTGTCTCCAGGAAGGCCCGCCCAGCGGCGATGCCCCGCACCGGCACGAGGTGGCTCCTGACCCTGCACTCCCACCACTGCCAAGCGGCAAGAGCTCTACAGCAGCCCGGCCACCAGCACGGCCCGACCCCACGGCCCCCGCGCCGGGTGCCTGCCGCGGGGGGGTAGTTACCTGCGCCCGGTTTCAGTGGGGCACGTGCCCATGTCCCTCAGCCGGCTGCGGCCCTCTCGTGCCTGAGGCGCCCCGGCTGCTCCCCGGTGCCTCCTGGGGGACTCCACGTGGCATGTCCCCGGGGCAGCAGGACTCCAGCCCCAGCCCCTGAGCTGCCTCCTGCCTCCTGCAGCGCGAGTTAAGCAGCCGAGTTGCTCGCGGCTGGTCTGCCAGCTGTAACTATATCTCCTGGGCTCACGGCAGCATGAATAATGCAAGGAACGCATCACTTCTGCCCGGAGACTTTTCCAAAGGAGACGCAAGATGGAAGGCAAGAAACCGCCCCTGCCACCTCTGCAGCAGGTCCCGTATCATGCGGAGCATCCTGCTGCACCCCCCGCAGGGCCTGGTCCGGGCATGCCCTTGGCTTTCCACGGGATGCTGCAAGGTCTGAGCCCCTGGGCACGGCCAGCTCCGTGCCCAGGGAATAACGCCCTGAGCCACAGCCAGCTGCTCTTTTCCAGAGGCTGATCCCAGCCGAGAGCCACTTGCTCACAGCTTCGTTCCTCCTCCCCAGAGCATTTCAGGCTCTGGGGCCAGCTCTGAAACTGGGATGTAAACGGTTTCATAAGAGCACAAGCATCTTGACAGAGCGTGGATGACCCAAGACCAAACTCTGTGATTTCCCTACACCTCGGGGTGCTTTGCTCTCTCGCCTGGGAAACCAGCCTTTTCCTCTTAACTTGGAGGAGGACGAAGCGCAAACTCCGTTTGACACCACAAAACCAGACCGAGGCACCAAGAGAGACAAGACAATTTTGCGGTCCCCAGGCACACGCCACCCCACGGCACTGGGACTGCAGCCAAGGGGAGAGCCGCGGAGGAGGAGTCTGACGCCACTAACCTGGAGCGGGACCAAGTCACCCGGCCCCACCGGGAAGGAGTGATAAGGAATGAGCTGGCCTGGCTCCCGCAGGCTGCATGGGTGACACGCAGCGGCGGGTGTTGCATGTGGGTGCACTGTAGAGCCTGTGTAGGGCCGACGCTGTAAGGGATGCGGGCATACACGTAGGGCACCACATGTGTCTGCACGTGGCTGTCGAGCGGGTCTGCACGTGCCACACACGTGTGCCCCACGGCGGTGCCAGCAGCGTGTCCGCACGCGCACGTGCCCAGCAGCAGGGTGACCACATCAAATGTTAACAGCAGGGTGACCGACCGCATCAAATGTTAATGTCAGGCCTGGATTCCCATGGCTGCAAATTCATGAAAGTTTAAGCAGCGGCAATGAGAATTTGCTGCCCATTTACAGGGGCTGGTGGTGAGCAGAAGGCATCTGCTTGACCCCCTCATGGGAATATTTCAGGAGACCCATGGGAGGAGGAGGAGGAGGCAAGACCTGTGAAGGCAGCAACGCAAACCCAACAGCCAGCAGCATCCTCTGTACCAAAGCCCATCAGCCAGAGCACCCCGGACTGGGAGAGCCCCTCATGGAGGGAGGCCTGAGCGGCGTGGCTGGCATCAGCACCTCACTGCACCCGAGTCGTTCCATGGAGGGGAACCACTGCACAGCCAGGCCCCCTCCCTCGCCAAGCTTCTGCCCCTGCCCAAGCTCTGCTGAGCTTGGAGGTTTTGCCAGGGAAGCTGTTAGCAGCAAGCAAGGGTTCCCACCACCTGGGGTGGTGGGAAGCTCCTCTAAGTTCCTACCTCCATCCCACCACCTGGCATTGTCCCTACCTCCATCCAGCTGTCCTGTATGGTCCATACCTTCATTCCGCTGCCCTGCATGGAGCCAGAAAGCCAGGGGCAGCTGGGGAGCCCAGGAGGGAAGGACAGGGAAGGGCCTTGCAGGGCCTGGCAGTGCTCTCTGTGCCCTGCGGCGCTGGCAGGGCTGCCCCCGCCGTTGCCATGGCCATGCTGGTGAGCGCCGCTCTGCCTGCCGGCGATAAGGACTTTCCAAGAGGAAAGATGGAGATAGGGAGAGCAAGAGAGGGCGAGGCAGAGCTCACAGCCTGGCCCCCACCCAGCTGGCTTAGCGCCATGCAGGCACTGCCCTCTCCTCAGCCCCCCTGCTGCCCCCCACCTCCTCAGGACCCTCTGCCTCCCCAGGGCAGCCAATCTCCTGTCCTACACCCACGGGTGCAGCGCCCAGCGCCTGCCTTTGCCACAGTCGCCCCAGCAGAGCGGGCAAAGGGGGTGCATGTGCCGGGGTGCCTGGGGACAGCGGCAGGGCAGGAGCTGCTCAGGGTCGTGGGCGACGCTGGCTGCCGCAGCAGGCACCCTGGGAAGCCGGGACACGTCGCCTCAGCTCTGCAGGCCACAAAACCCGAGCTGCACAGTGCCCATGCTGCGCGGCTGTTTCCGGGGTCCTGGGCACGGCCGCATCCGGTGGAGGGACCGGGGCAGGCTGCCAGCCCAGAGCAGCCTGGCTGGGTGCAACCCCCGCAGCAGCAAAGGCTCCCTGGGGTGGCGATGGGGCATCCCGGGGCATCCCGGGGCATCCGTCAACAGCGTGAACCCACGGGGCCAAGCCAGGAACACCCTGCCCTGGTGCCCGGGAGCCCTCGCCCCCTCGCCCCAGGGATACAGCCAGAGGCTGAGCACGGAAATCGGACAGACAAGGCGATGCCGGAGTGCAGAGACGAGGGAGACTTTGGCCACTAGGTTTTTGCTTCGCCCGCCCCAGCGCTGCATGGCGCGACGCAACGCGCGGCTGCCCACGCACCGTACCTTTTGGCTGCTGGCATCAGCGAGGCCGAGCTCCCCGGGGAGCTGCGCGGCGCCGGCGGCGGCTCCGCCGTCTCCAGCAGCGCTGCGGTTACCCGCCAGCCCCGTGTCCGCTTACAACCTGTGTCCTGTTACAGCGGGAACGCGCCGGCCCCGCGGGAGCTGTGCGCACCGGCACCCGCCCAGCGAGCCGGCCGGCCGCCGCTCCAGCTGCGGGCGCCTTCAGACGCGGGATGTCTCGGGGCTGACGGAGCAGCGGGAGATGTGCCACCCCCGCCCCTCCCGTGGCTTTGTGTTGCTCGCACCCACTTCCGACAGCTACGCGCACGCAGAGCCGCTGTCGCAGCTCTCACCTCTCCAGCCGCCCGCTCCTGGCACGCCGTGGGGCAGATCGGCCTCTTCCAGCATCGGGCTCTGCCCCAAACGGAGCCAGGGAAGCAGCAGGACCGGCGGCAGCAGGGCGACGCACGCTGCCCGCAGGCACAGCCGTTCCCTGCCCGCCAGCCGCCATTTGACAGTGAAACCTGCCCGCCAGGGAAGCGTTATCCAGGGGAGAGGGCTCGGAACAGATGCTGCGGAGCAGAGACTGGCTGGGAGCGATGCGTCCCGGGATTAGCACTAAACCATCTGGCACGCGCTCGCAAACGCTGCCTCGCGGCCCCGGCCAGGCCCCGGCGCCGTCTGGGAGCAGGTTGCAGCTGCAGACCATCATCATCCCGGCCACAGAGCTGAGCCCAGGGGGCCCTGCGGATCTCAGCGGCGTCAGCCGCCGGGCCAGGGAGGTCTCCTGGGGTAAAACATCTGCAAGGTAACAGGAATTTGGGGAAGGGGTGACAGGAGACACGGGGCAGATGCTCATGGGGGACGGATGGGGTCTTTAGGGAGGAGGGTGAGGAGCTCTGCTTTGAAGGGCGGCAGAAATGCAGCGGCTGCGGGGAAGGCGCGTTTGAAGGTGAGATGGAGAGGTTAAAGATTGTGAGGAGACAGGAAGGGGCAGAGGCGACCACGTGCCCCGACGCAGAGGAGCCGAGCCCTGCGCTGCCCCGCTGTGTCGGTGGCAGGCTTCCTCCCGCGGGCAGCATCTTGCACAAGGTCTCTCCTCGGCACCTTGGCCAAGCCGCCGCGGCCTCCACAAGCCCAGGGAACACGCCGCCTGGCTCACGGACCCCCGGCCCTTCCCCTAGGGCAGCCTCGCTTGCCCGCATGGCGCTCGTCTGGCTCGGCACTGCCCGCAGCCCCCGGCTTAGCCGGAGTCACGCTCTCGGCCTCACTGTCCTCCGGGGCCCATCACTCCTCCGGCACCCGCAGGACCACATTTGCTGCGCGGCAGCTGCCGGCTGCTGCTGCCCAATACATATTTGATGACTGCTATTATTCTTATCTCCACTCGTGAGCGGAGAGACGAGAGCTAACCGTCCCCGTGCAGAGCTAGGGAAGGCCGGGGCTGGAGCGGCAGCCAGCTCTGTCCCGCTCCCTCCCTCCCCGGGGACGCAGCTGGATGGTCCCACAGCCCCTTCCCTCCCGGGGCGTAGATCAGCATCACCTCTCAAGGGCACGCAAACAGCTGGTGTACGGCCTCGACACACACCTCCCTCCCAGCCAAAGCAGGGTTAGGAAGAGAAATCACGAGGACACGGGGCCACGCACAAATGTCCCCCTTCGAAGGAGGGCAGGACCGGACGGGCTCCCCAGACCAAGCACAGAGAAGGGATCTAGATGGAGGCATCAGCCCCCTCACCTCGCCACTACCGGTGCCCTCGCTACCTCGGGGTGAGTAGGGGGCACTTCCCCGCTGCTGCCTTCAGCCTGAGAGCGGCAGGTTAAAGAGCATTCAAAAGCCACATCCTTCCCCCAGCACCGGGTTCCTCCTTCACGGGGCTGGGACCGTCAGCCGGGAGCGAGCGCTGCCGGGACCGGGTCCGCGGCCCTTCACGCTGCAGGCGCTGGGAAAATCTCGGCTTCCTGCTCCTCTCCCCCCGAGGGGCGAGCCCCAGCTCGGCCTCCCCCCAGCGATCGCGAACCGCATCCCTGCAGTAATGCGGTGGGTATTTATTATGCTGATTCCTCAGAAAGTGAAGGCTTAACTGCAAATTACAATCAATAGCCCCAATCCCCAAGGGGCGGGTTCATCATTTAGCAGGCCCAACCAGAGGAATTCAAAACTATTTGCCAGCCATAAATCCTGCTTTCCCCAGCCTCCCGAGCCAGCGCTGCACAGCGCGTGATGTCTGGTCGGGGGTGACCCTTGTCAGCATTTGAAACAATTAAGCTGTCACTGCGGATCGTGACTCTTATATATAGCCCTGAGCAGCACTTTAAGATGTCAGCGTGATGGGGTGAGGGAAGCTGGCTGAGGCAAGCCCGCAGCGGTAACCGTCTCTCATTGAATTAAATGAATGTATTTGGAGTCAGAGTCTCTTTTTATTACCTTGCAAACGATTCCTGACTAAATTAAATTATAAGAGGAGTGTTCAGCCAATCAAACCTGCTTGATTGCCTGGAACAGGCATTTTAAACAGAGCACGCCTTGGGCCTTCGCTGTTTCCAGGACTAGATGGAGGGCAGCTGATGGACTGTGTCTAAGCCGATTCACTCCGCTTCACACCTGGAGTGCCACTCTGGAGCGACGCGCAGCTGCGCTCCGCAAACAAAGTGGGCCCAGGAACAGGGCAGGAATCAGGGCAGCCCTTTGGGAGGCGGGCGCAGCGCTAACGGAGCCAGAGCCAGCTGAGAGAACAGAGAAACGGCAGGGGCTGCAATGCAGAACAGCAGCCTGCAACCCAGCCAGGCTGCTGAGGGCTGCTCTGCCTCCCAGGAAACTCCTGTCCAGCCAAGCCTTCCCTTCTGGGTCGAAAAAGGCAGCATCCTGCTTCTGGGGGGGCAAAGCTACAGCTCCTGCCTCCTAAAATCAGCTGCACCCCCTCCTCCTCGATGGGAGGAGGCACCTGCCTTTTCCCGGGAATGCTCAGTAAGGGTCTCTGACCACATCCTCCCTCGCTAGCTCTCACAGAGCTAACAAGGGGTCGGACCAATTCCCATCAGCCTCAGGAGGCAGCTCCAGGAGCTAAATCAGGCTCTGAAGCAATACTAACGCTGGAGCAGATTTTCCCCTCTCAGTACCTCACTTTCTCAGGATTCGGAGAGATCTTCAGGCAAACCTGCTCTTGCACTGAACTGCAGTGCTTGCAGCTTTTAGTGTCAGTGTGTAGAGCACTTAGGGAAACTGTCTGGAAGAATGAACACAGTGTGTAATTAAATGCATATATTTTCACACACAGCTATAAACTTCCCTGCAAAAAAAACCCACTACTCTTGCTTAAAAAAAAAAAAAAAAAAAAAAAAAGAGTTAGCTTCTTCTAATTTAAGTGTTTGTACTCCTTCCTCATACCAAGTTTAATCACATATCAGTCCATTCTGAACAGGATAAGAGAATGCCCAATTTCTTAAATGAAGACTAAGGCTAATTAGATGGAGGTTTTTAACAATGGCCGATTGGACTATACAATTTGAAATCTGAGCACACTGAGAGGTAGCTACTAACTGACCAAGAACATGTACTAGAACATAATACTTTGCATTTCAGATTCCCCCCATTCCACACACCACCTGGCTTGAGGACAAGGCACACTTAGCAATTCTGGCCATCCTGTCTGTTACGCTGGGCCATTGCAGGCTCCTCGGTTTGGAGTTTAGGGGAAAAAAATACATATATATCTCAAACCCAGGGACAAACTGAAACCAAAAGAACTCTTTGTGCAGGAAGCTCTGCCTGTGCAACCTTCACAGGAAATTTAAAGGGCAAGTCAATGTGCTGGAACGGCATCCCACCCAATTCACACAGAGAAGCTCCTGCTTTCTAAAGTCAGCTCAGGCATAATGCAGCTAATTTGGAGCTCATTCTCTGCTAGGCTCCACCACGGCCAGGATTTGCTCTTAATTCCAGCTGTGAACAAAGCCAGGAACAATGAAGGGAAACTACAAAGTCACCTTCTTAGCTTGGGTATTGTGTATGTTATCTGTATAGCTTCCATCACACCTCATGTAGATTCTTTCCAGCCTCAGAGCACTCTCTCAGCCACTTCACAACCTGTTTCACCCTACAGCCTCTTGCAATAGCATGTAGGATTCCTCAGTTGGCCAAGATAAAAAAGAGATTTAGAAAACACGCTGAACTATCTAACAACTGCAGGTAGACATGTACAATTCACATGAAATAGTAACTTTTATTTTCTCAAATAAAATATTCCTTCCATTTCCGCTTGATCAGTTTGGGAAGGGTGGGGAGGAACACAAAAGAGAGGGAAGGGGCCCTGCTTGGACAGGTCTGCTATCAGATTTGTCCTCACAGTTAAGCATCCACATCAGACTGAATCCTTTTTCAATGAAAGAAAATAAATGCTATTGGCAGCTCTTGATCCCAGAAGAAAAGAGCTGTTCTCTATCAGGCACTCTGAATTGGTAAGCATCAATATTCAATGAAAAAGCATGATTAGAAAAATCCCAAAATTCTGATGAAAAATATCCATACAAGCAACATTATTTAACAGGGCTGAAGTGGAACCCATGGCATGGGATGGTGCTTCAAGCTGAAAGAGCTATTACTAGAATTTAGGTGCATGACTGAGAAAGAAGCAGATCCCCAGCAATACTCCTGGGGACTAATGGGCAGGACAAGAGTAAAGTAGGAAACTCCCAAGATAATTTCTTGGACCAGCGATATGCCAGAAGTAAATTCTCACTGCAGCCTATGGCTCGTTGATCATACCCTGCCGCAGTTTGGCCAGGTCAATCATTCATTAGCAAGGTTTTGTTTCTGATCTCTCTCGGTAGTACCAGTTGGACCGGATGTCCTATAAACCTCACTACAGAGCTAACATGAGGCACGGAGTGCCAGGTTTTAATATAACTGAGGTGAGACCACTGTAAATTAGCTGAGGGTCATCTCAGATACACAGACTGAAGTCGCCCATAGCAAAAGTTGTAGAGGCAATATGTTCAGCAAGCAGGGGAGGGAGAACTTTGTTTCCATTTCAGATATTTCCATTTCAAATGCTTAAATTAAATGAATGGACATGCAGCAAAGCACCAGTACATTCCCTTAGTCCTGGTTTCCCTGTCCCAAAGCCCCGAGCCAGCTTTGCTCACATAAACCCATAAACTTCCCACTGGTTGAGCAAGCCACTGGTAGGTTAACAGGTGGACACACGTGCAAACCCTGCTAGGGGCAGGAGGTGGCTGGCTCTAGGAGCTATGTCCTGGAAGAATGGGCTCCTTTTTTTATTTAAGAGGCATTATCTCACTTGAAATGCTGCAAGATGGAAACCCATCTCCCCCATCCCCACCTGCAAGTAGAGTAGCCTCACTCCCTGCCTTTCTCTAAGGGAATGAGCTTCACAGAAGCTTTCTTGCTTTCTTGGCTGTGGATCATCTCCCTTTTTTCTTTTTTCTTCTTTGTTTTGTTTTGCTTTTATGTGGTCAGTTCCAATTTTAGTGATTAAGACAAGGCCAGGCACCAGCGAAGAGCAGCAAAGAGGGTTACTTCTTGACAATCTGAATGACATCTTCATGCTCCATCATATGAGTCAAGCCCACTCTTTGAGGACTGTATTTTGTGCTTGTCCCCTTTAAAGCAAAAGGGGCAGAAGGGTTAGGAGCAGACCTGCCAGAGGGGAATGAGGACAGGGATTTCACTGGCTGTTATGCACTTACCCACACCAAGGCATATTTGAACTGGCTGGCTAATGATCTGTGAATTCGATGGCACTGCAAGACAGACAGACAGATCATTAGACAGTTCAGTGACGCTACTTTGCAAACAACATGCTTAACACCCAGGAACTGGATCCATGTCAGAAATTACAACATGACTTTAGGAGCCAGCTAACAACACTTTAAAGAACATACAATAAAGAACAGGAATACAGGAATTACCAGTCACATAAACCCCCATTTACTACTTCCATGTGCTTTTTCATTGGCTTGCATTAAGTAACTTCTGCTATCTTTCATTTATTACAAACACAAGCAGCTAGGAAAGAAACCTGAGGCAGATGAAACCAGTCAAGGTAACAAGCAGAGAAGCCCAACAAAATACTGATATATCCCAACTTTTACAAAGCACAAATACATAATAGCAGACTCCCAAGAGGAACCTGCCTTCTGCTGCCAAGTAAATGTAAAAGATGCAAAGAAATTACCACATGCTCCACAGAGGCCCCTTTCCGTAGAATAATGGCATCTGTGAAGTCTGGTCTCTCTATGGAAAAGCAGAAGAGAGAGAGAAAAACAGCATTGGCTTTCCATCAAATCTGTTTTAACATGCCAACACCATCTCATATTGCTTTGTGCTTACTACTCCCAAATTCCTCCTCTTATTACACTGCCAGCAGCCTCCCAGACAGAACAGCTACCAGGTACTTGGAAGCATCAAACTGGTTCTGTAGATGCTCGAGTACCCACAAGTACAGTTACCCACGTCACACAGTAGACTGCCTCCTCACAGTTCACCTGCTCCAACTCCATTCCAAATACTTGTCTTAAATGATAAGCAAAAAAAGCCAGTCAAAACACACAGGCCTAAATTAAATAGAACCACTCTGGAGTTTTCTGTACACTCCCCAAGGTTTCACAGCTTAACAAGCTCACAGATAATTCCTTATTCTCCTCACATCCATCCAGTTCAGAGCCACAGCCATTCACAAGCAAAGGAGAAAGATCTTTGAAAAGGAACAAGTTATAGATGTGCCTTCACCACTGGGCAAAACTGCAAGAGAGCTGTAAAGCAAAAGGAGGGTCAAAGGCACTGCTGAGCCTCAGGAGCTCAGCATGGTTATCACTAGACCTCCCACAGAGGAAAAAAGAAACCTTTTCTGGGTAGCAATCACCTGAACAGTTCATTACAAAGCGCATATAATAGCTATTATAAGGGGGAAACCAAGAACTTGCAAATTTTATTTTCTTATGATACTACCACACAAAGCCTTAGGAAAATTCAACTTACAGTGTTGAGAGAGAGCAAGAGGGCTGTAATGGGATACATGCAAAGCTGGCTGAGATGGAACAAAAGCATCTCCCAAGAGTTAACACTGAAGACTGGTCAAGGAGAGTGTAATTGGAGCATCTCCAAGACAGAAGAGATCTCTGCAGAAGGATGCTCTGAAGAGAGCATCCACACACCTCTGATAGCCTGTGTGTGGTTGGTGGCCAGCAGCCCTTTGTGCCTTTTCAAATCCTCAGTTCAACTAATCCTCACTTACGTCCTCGTTTCTTAGTGTAGATGCAAGTAAGCGCGAGGTATTCCCAGAGCTTCTCCAGCAAGTAATCCAGATTCAGTTTCATGCCACAGCTGCAAAACACCACGAATATCTCAGTGTTTACTGCTGCTGTGACTCAGAGATCCAGAAGAGCAAGGTGAAACATCTTATTAAAGTGCTAGGAAACAAGGGGGGAAGTGTCTAATGAGGTCAGTAGAGGAAAAACACAAGGTGAAATAGAGCTTTCAGAACAGAAAGCAGCTTTGAAGCAGCAAAGCCCCAGTGAGATATAGCAGCACTTCTAAGGGAACAAGCTAGACTGGTTTATTCTGGTCTATAGACAGAGTGAGGCGGCCATGCAGTCTGCCTCTCCAGGGGAAGGCAGCCCTGAAAACACTGCAGAGCAGCCTGCTACTTCTCACCCCAGCAGCCAGAGGCGGCCCAGGGAGAAGTCCCTCCTTGGGGGAAAAGTTTGAGAAAGGGGTGTGAAATGAACAACCAAACTATCTGGGCCAGCGCATAAAACAGCGTGACAGCTACAAGTGTTCCTACCTGATTACAACACTGTGGGGTCTCCGAGCAAGACGATCCACCTCCTCCATAGATATCTGGTCAATCTTGTTATAAACCTAAGTCAAAGAAAAAACACATCATTCAGGAAGTCAATTCAGCAACACTACAAGGAAGTAAATTGTGTACACGCAATTGTAACAAGGCAGTTCTGGCATTTGGTACAGGAAAACAGATCACACCAAACAGAGGGAAGGCCAAGGTTTTTAGCAGAATAAACTGCTAGGATTCAGGAGCCTAAACATAGCATCGGGTCTTCTAAGGTTCTTCCTTTGCGATGACTTCTGAAATATTTTTCAGCATCTTGGATTTCATTATAAACCTAGTCACTATCAAACAGCATTGCTAAGTGAGTTCTGGCACATGGGATCATTCATGAAAAACATCAAATGCAGAACTTGCAGCAGTATCCTTGCCATGCAAGCAAACACCACGCCACCAACACACGCAGCTTGCTGCTGCTCCACAGAAACCAGCCACAAGAGGGCACAGGGAACGCACATACAGTACAGCTGCGCACACAAAGCTAGTAAAAACTCCCCGTTGAGTAGCGTTTTCTACTCTTTTAACCCTCAAATGCTACTGCTTTAGCATTCAGGAAGGCATAGAGTTTACTTCAGCAAAGAATGGTCTTGCTCAAGATCAGTCAGCACCAGGAGATGCTTGGTGCTGTATTAGACAGGCTATTTCTGAGATACTCACATAGAGGCATGGCATGTAGACCCTGTTGCCTACAATCACATCGATGAACTCGTCAGGAGAACAATCTTCCCTAAAGAGAACCTCAGCGTTGAAGATTTCTGAGGTGAATGTTGTCAAGGTCCAAATTCCAACACTTCTAAACACTGCTATGAGCCAACCACCTGAGCTTTCTTGGTGCTGCTTGGAGGACTGGGAAACATAACAAAGAAGGAAAAGACCCAGCCAGGCTTGTTCTTAATCCAGCAAGCACTAAAGAGTCACAGAAAGGCATAGCCCCACAGCAGATACCACTTGATTTGTGAGCTGCTGATCTGGAGCTCAGAGGTCTCCCCTTTCAGAAAAGGATACTATATTCATGGAGGATGAGCTGCACCAACTTTTCAGAGCACTGAGTCAATGTTACAGTCGAGTTGAAGGAGATGCCTCCACCCTTCTTCGGCTGCAGAAAGGTAATAAACCAAGATCAGTCTGCGAAATCCATAGCCACTCTTCAGTATGTCCAACATAAGGGCAGCATAAAACGATCTTGCTTTTGATTAGGCAGCCAGGTATAAACTGTGGCTGCAGCACCTCAGGAAATCTCACCTTGAAATAGATATTTGGCTTGTTCTTGTTCAGACGGATTCCTACTGATTCCAGTTCTTTCTCAAGTAGGGCTCTGCCGGGACAGTGTGCATTAGTACCTGTTACACTGAGCTCACTCAGATGTGATCCAGATATTTACTTTCTGACTATGATCTTTATCTGAGCATTGACACGGCATTCCCATAAACTTGCACAGCAACATACAACCACAGCTAATAAAGTCTGTGGTGGAAATCTAGCATGATATCCTCATCTCTCAACAACCATCCCACAGGAAGGATCTTTCAGCGGGGAAGCCTGAGCCAAGATTCCTAGAAAGCACTCTAAATGCTGTTCCCAGTGAGCCAGCATCCTTCTAATAGAGCACAATCTCCATCTCACGCTCAAGAACTTAAATACCTACTCCCGAACCTGCACAGCTCACACTGTTCAGAGAGCTGCTGTGTTCTCTGGGCATATTCGAACCTTTGACCCCGGTCCACCAACCGACAATCCCACGTGCCCAGAAGCACGTACTCACCTCTGCACTTCACCCTTTGTGGCATCCAGCATCATAATAACAACGTCTGCCGTCCTGGCCACAGCTATCACTTGCCGACCTCTGCCCTTCCCTGAAAAGGGAAAAGAGGGCTGCATATCAAGGTAGGAAAACAACTATGAGTCCTGCTACATACAAGGGACTCCTACCCCACACAGCTGCTTAGAAACAAGAAAAAAGATCCTGCAGTCCTGTACTGGCTGTAATCAACTGTTGGGGAATGTATGGGGAATACATCTGGCCCATTCATATTCTCCTAAATGTAGCACGAGCTCAAACAAATAGTCTTTGCTGCTGCTGCACCAATCATTACTCAGACTAGCAAGCAAAAAGCTTTCTGTATGGCTGCATGGGTTGAGATGACATCTCTGCCTGCAGGGCAGACATCCCCAGACATTTGCAATGATAGAATTCCAGTTGGTACAGACAGGTTACCCAGAAGAGTGATGTGGGCTGAGGGCCCCCATGCAAAGAAGCTACACCCTCTGGTCAAAAAAAGGAGTGTGTCCTTATTAACAAGGCCATACTCCTCCAAGATGAGACCATTAGGAAATTTTCCTAAGCTTCATAAAGCTTCTTTTGACAAAACCAGTCAATGAGGTGATGAAGCAGAGGGACAAAGCTAACATCTCTTCCCCAAATCAGGGGTCATGGGAGGACTGACAGGAACTCAGAAAATCAGTCAAGAGAAGTTACTGTTTAGCTGTAATTTTCCTCTCTGCCTCTCTAGCATCTTTCTTCAGATTTATTCCATACCAGAAAGCAGATGAGCAAGATAACGCTCATTCAGGAAGGTGAGAAGTGACTGGCTTGCTTTGGCTCCCACCTCCAGAAAAGCATCTTTCTGCTACATATACAGTCTTATGTGGGCTCAGGGATAAGAATCGTGCCTCACTTTCAAGATCAAGAACTCTGAAGTCTGGAAAGCCAATGCAGGAACTACTGGCCCAGCAAACGTGCTAACAGTACGTTTGCAACAGCCATTGGTGGGCTATTGAGAGTAAATCTGTAAGCTGCACAAACAGAGATCAGCCAACCTTGTGCTGCTCCTTCAATGATCCCAGGTAGATCCAAGAGCTGAATATTGGCTCCTTTGTACTGAAAAGGAAACAGAAAGATGAAAAGTTGAAAATCTTGTGCAGGACCTCTAAACTGCCTTGAAAGCTGTAACCAAGCACTCAGGTCCAAAGCCTGCAGATGGTGGAACTGAATGAATTTGACAGAGCAGGGTAGGTTTGCACAAAGCCCATGAATATATTTTGTTGAAACAATCTCCAGAGTATTTCTTACTTAACTCTGGGTCATACTGCAGTATGTTAGGTTCTGACCTCCTAAAGCGTCAGATGATTGTGGTTTGACAAAGCACCAGGGAACCAGCACAGCACAAAAGTAACATTTTCCTGAGTTGGTGAAATGGAAAAGAAGGAAAATAAACAAACACACAAAAAAAATCTAGTCTAACACATAAAGCATGGTAGCAAGCAATGCCACTGTCTCCTTCTGGCTGAATTAGAATTATTCAGCTATGCTGCAGCCCTACAGCACCAGGAAATAATGGGAGAGTTTTCTTCAGAGTTGCAGGGTCATCTGCTTTCAAGCTACTGCTCTGGTGAAGCCCTAAGTAACTGTTTTAGCTAGCAACTGGAGTTAGAGGTCCTTTTTGAATGTGTTACAATATTTGTATTCATTTTAATACCAATACGGTAGCTTTCATTAGTTAACTCTGCTTTTAATTCTGACCCAAAATTTCTCGTTACTCTTGGATGCTTCTCAGTTTGATGCCCTTTATCATTTGCTTTACTGATGGATGCGCAGAGCACCACTAATAAAACTCCTCAAGGACAGGAGTAGTTTATTTTCTTTCCAAATTGATTACAGTACAGATTGCCTCTTTTAAAGCTTCATTAAAAACAAATCTGTCAAGGTTTCCAGCCATCTGGTCAATGGCGCCAATAGTGGTTATAAAAAATTCAGTTGAGAATTGTCTTATTGCTCTGGTCAGTTTAACTGCAGTATCTGAAATCCCAGTCAGGCAGTCAATCTTGAAGAATTGTGTGGCCTACAGAAGTGCTAAATCAGCACTGCAGGTTGTAGAAGATCTGATACTGCAAACACTCAAGATCTCCTAAAGTTTAAAGTAGAAGTCTTTGGATATCACTTAGCTTCTTAATTTCTGCTTCCCAGTGGTAGCACAAGTGTAAGTGGAGCAAATAGACACATTTACAAATCTGAGTTTCTTGCCACAATTAGCTTCTGCTAAAGGGAGAAAAATCCTACTTACTTCTATGACTCCTGGGATACATGTCAGGGTTGTGAACTCGTAAGATGCAGCTTCACTGGCAGTTGAAGTCATTAAACTCAAAAACGTGGACTGAAATGCAAGATATCACCATCACTAGAGATACTCAAATAGCCCTGGCAAATGTTCAGCAAAATATGTAACTCAAGAAGTGTTTATCAGCGGTACTGAGAAGACATTGGTGGGCTTTTAAAAGCTTGGTTGTCGCTATTCTGGGCACAGTGATGAAAGCGGTAGCATGAGACAGCCAGGACTTTCATTGAATGAAAGACCATTTTCATCCTTTTCTTAGCAGCGCTGTGTCTGGACAAGGCCAAGTCTCAGTCCGTACCATAGTGCTCCACACACAAGACAGAGAGTTATTTTCCCTAGCTCTAACTTTCAGCTCTCAGTGCACAATAACTTTCTTTCCGCTCAGTCGAGGCAAGAAAGTGAAACAGGAAGAGACAAGCTGAAGCATTTGCAGTGATTGGTGACTAGAAAATATATGTGCTAGAGAATTAGCTCAAATACTCACTGACCTTACCCACAGAAGGAAAACCAATCAGTGCCACCCTGGCATCTCCAGATTTCATCACATCAAAGCCCTCTCCTTTAGCAGCAGAGGATTTGGAGGGTTCTAGTAACTGAGCTCTGTACTTTGCAAGCTTCGCCTTCAGCAGGCCGAGGTGGTACTCAGTAGCTGGAATAACACAAACGCAACAACTGGGTAACAGAGAGTTGCTGTCAATCCGCTTCTAGAACGAAGAGTCTTATTTAAAAAAATGGGTAGTCACTATTTCAGCTATTGCCATGCGCACTAGACTGCCCTCAGACATTCTATAAACTTGTGAAATATCGACCGTTGAAAGCAAACCTTCAAATAACTTGCAAAAAAAAAAAGATCAGGCTTGAGGGAAATTAACAGTTAAAAGTATTGCTGGGTAAAGGAGGAAACTAGAGGAAGAGCAGGTACAGGAGTGAACAGGAGTGAAAGGAGCCATTCAGGGAGCAGATGACCACCACGGGGGGAACGGTCACTCTGGGACAAACACTCCTTACGCCAAGGCACTCCTGCAATATCCGTCCCTGCAGAAATGGAACATCTTTTTCTCTGTTTTTGTCAGTTTTTAGAAACACCTTTAAGTCAGAGCTGATATACGAGAAAGTACATATGGACTTATTCCTAGCAGAAGACTTGAATTTACATCTAATTCGGAAAAAAAGGTAATAGGGAAGCAAAAGAAACCCAGGGGGTTACAGGATTCGCTATCTGCCCTGTTCCGCTATTCACGCCTCCAGAAGCAGCAAGGTGCTGCGGCAGAGGGCCGGGGCCTGGGCGCCAGCGCACGCGGGGTCCTCGCTGCAGCTCCCCGGGGAGCGAGGGCGCTCGCAGGGCTCCCGCTCAGCGCCTCCTCCAGGCCCGCGGCCTCCCCGCCCGCAGGGGTCAAGCCATCCACAGCGGGGGAAGCGAGGGGCTGCCCAAAGTGCCGCTGACCAGCCCCCCCCCCCCCCAGGCCTTCCCCGCGGATGCCCCCTCTGCCCCCAGTCACCCCCAGCCTCCTCGGCCTCCGGATCTGCTGCTCCCTGACACCCCAAACTCCCCTTCAGCCCTTGCGCCCGCAAACCCCACCTCAGCCTCCCAAACCACCCCACGCCGCACCCCAGCTCCCCCCATCTGCATCTCCCTATTCCCAGACCCACACCCCAGCCACCCCCTTGGCACCTCACACCTCTAGGCATCTCTTCTCCCCGTGCCTCAACCCAGCGCCCCCAGACTGCTCCCCCTGACCCACACCGCAGCCCCACAATCGCTCTTGCAGCACCTCACCTCCCCAGAGCCAGCCCCACACCTCAGCACCCTATACCTGATCCCAGGCCCCCAGCCCTTCCCCCACCCAACACCCCCTGGGCTTTACCCTGCATATTTCCATCTCTTCTCCCCATTGCCTCCCCCCAATAACATAGCCCCACAGCTGTTCCCTCAGCCCCTATATCCTATGCTAGCCCCTCATATTCCACCCCGTACCCAGCCCCCACCTCTCCCATACAGCCCCCCATACTCCACCCTGTACCCAGCCCCCACCTCCCCCATTCAGCCCCCGATATCCCACCCCACACCCAGCCCTCATCTCCCCCATTCAGCTCCCATACCCCACCCCATACCTAGCTCCCATCTCCCCCATTCTGCCCCCCATACCAGCCCCCCACCATCCTCCTCAGCCCCCCAAAACCCCAGCCCCTAACCATCCTCCTTAGCCCCCCATGCCCCTGCACCCAACCTCCCCCATTCAGCCCCCCCTACCGCAGCCCAGCCCCATTATATCCCACCCCCGCCAGCCCCTCGCACCCCCAGGCACCTCACCCCCCCACAGCCGCCCCACATCCCCCGCGCCCCCCTCCCCTCCCACCCCGCCGGCTCCCTCCGGCCGCCCGGCCCCAGACCTTTGTTCTTCTGCGTGCGGGCGATCTCCTTCTCGATCTCGGAGATCTTCTCCAGGATGCCCATGGCGGGCGGCGCGGCGCGGCCCGGCTCCCGGCCCCGCGCGCCGCCCCGCCGGAAGCGCCGCCGGCCGGTCCGCCCGCCTCACGCGTCCTTCCGCCGCGGGCGGGGCCGGCGCACCCGCCGCGCCGCTCCGGCCGCCCCGCGCCGCCCCGCGCCCCACGTTCCGGCCGCCGCCGCCCCCCGCCTTTGCCCTGCTCTGCACCCCCCCCCGCCCCGCATCCCCCCCGCCGCCCCCCGCCTTTGCCCTGCTCTGCACCCCCCGTCCTCCCATGCTTCCCCACCACATCCCCCCCCCCATCCCCTGCCCCACAACTCCCTTCCCCTCACCACCACCCCCTTTCCAGAGAGCCCTTCAGCACCCAGAGAAGCAGGGCCCAGGCCGCCGGGCCCCCCGCTGCCCCCGGCGAAGCTGCCTCCCCCTCGCCCCAGGAGGGGCATCGGGGTCGGACGGGGGAGGCAGCTCCCAGCCCAGGGGACACCCCACAACGCCGGGGGGCCTCGCTCCCGGGAGAGGCAGCAGCAGAAGAAGGCGCCCGCCGCTAACGCGGGCCACCGCTTTCCTCTACGTATAGTCAGCGAACACCTCCGGGGAGGCAGCGCCGCGAGCAACCGGCAGCCGCTCCCCGGGACGGGAAACGCGCTCGGCCAGGCCGGGCCCAGCCAGCCCCACGGCGGGGCGGGAGCCGGGGCGGCCGGGCTGGGCCGGCCTGCCCCCCGCACACCCCCTGCGCCGGTGCGGGCTCCCGCCGGCACTGCCTCGCCACGAGGGCCAGGAGGGAGCAGGACAGCGGGAGCTGCCTGCACGGAAAGCGCTGGAGCCATAGCGCAGTTTAACGCGGCTGCGAGCCCCTTTGCGTCCTGCCCTTCTACTCCAGCGAATCCTGTGCAGGTCACCTACGATCAACAGCACCCTACTGAACTCCTGGACAGACCACTGAGAGAAGCAGCATGCTTCATCCCGCTGCTCAAACCAAGAAGGGCTTTGGTTTACAAACACACACGGACACAGCCCCTGTAAATACATTTCGTTTTTAATTTGGACGTTTATAGCTCTGCAAAATACTTCCAGTCCCTTTTCCATATTCCATCCATAAATATACTAATTCTTCAGCCAACGTAGTTAAAAAAAAAAAAAAAAAAAAAAAAAAACACACAACCTTTTCAAAAGACTCAAATATCCAGTTTCTTACTTCCTCTCCCCAGAATCTCACCTGGTTAGCTACCTTTCACCACAACGCAACATACTTAACAGCTCTTTGTCGCTTATCAAACGATTCGAAGAAAAAGAAAATTAAAATCAAGGCTTTAGAGAAGGAAAGTTCTGAACACAGACAGCCCCTTCAAACCTTTCAGCTGTTACAGCTGGTGGTTTGGCTTCAAGACCTGCTACAAATCCATGACATGCACCTTACAAAGAGGCATCGATCTGGCAATTTTGGATCTCAGCTGAAATACGCTTCAAGCTGGTTGGAATGAGATGGGCAGAGGGATGGAGAAAGGACTCCTTCCCCACCCTTCTCTCAAAATATCAAGTCTCAGTGGCTCAGAGAAAAACATTGGGGCAATTTTTGGGGACAGGTGTATGTATTAAATAACCCCAGGACCCCTCTAACCCACTTTATACAAGTGACCACCGTAGTGTTTCAACTAAACAACGCTAACAATCTGACCGTAACACTGGCATTGTGACAATCCCAGGGAACAAAGGAGACTGGTGTCACCACCGATATTGCACGCAGCTCCAGAGGCATGTAAACAATCCATGGAGTAAGAATATCTGTATTTGCAAAGCAGTCTTTTGGAACTGTCTTGGAGAAGACTAGTCCCTTCACTTCTTTGAAGCAGAAGAGCACCATTAGTTTCAGCTTCAAAAACCAGGACATCTCCCAGTACCACTCAGTAAGAAGCACCTTCCCTCACCTCCCAAGGGTCTGAGTTTCTCTGAGGGGAGCAGAGTAAAAAGGGAATCTTTGTTTCCCAGCTGTTCTGCCCTCACGTCAGCCCTAGAGACGGCCCCTCTTTCCCTCCACGTCCTCTGGAATCACTCTCCTACTTGCCTTTGAGCTACTCTACAAACCTACCAGCAATGACCAACACAATGGCACACGCTTCCTCCATCGCTAACACAGCAGGCGGCTTCCCAGCCTGCGGAAAGGCTGGGTCTCCCGCCTTCACGCGTGAGCAAGTCTCTCTCCATGTGTTCTGGGGAAAGGATTCATCTGCACTGAACAGCATGCAAAAGGAGGGTGCTTTCAATACTGCATCATCTGGTGAAACCAGCCCGGTCACTTCAACAACGCAAGATCCCAATTTGGAATATATGAAAAGGGCTCACTGAGACCTGAATACTTTCTTGTTAAGGCTTAAACTAGAAATTCAGCTGCTGCAATATACCAGACAGACACACTGCAAAAAGGAAGAAAGTTAGTTAAAAGAAAAACCAAACAACTTTAGCACAAGGTATGCAGAGGGCTTTGCTTTCCTCTCATAGGCAGCAAACCAATTCTCATAACCTGCCTGGTTGGTGCATGACACAAGCCCGCTTTAATAGGGTTGTTAACAGCCAAAAAAATGCAAACTAAACTCTCACAAAAGCCCTGCAGGTGTGACTGTCACATTAAATATACAACTGAGGCCAACTTTTAAAATGCCTTTAAAAAATGCACGCGCATACACACACACACACTTTGGCACACAAGCCTTAAGTTATATCACTTGAAACATTTTGAAGTCAGGAGAGTTACTTTTTTGTTTTTTCTCTTTTCTGCCTTGTAAAAAGATATCGAGCAGTGGTGTTGGTGTAGCATGAAGGGTAAGTACAAATGCTGAGCAGTTCTAGAACTGTTTGCAATGCTGTTCAACACTTGTACTCCGATTACTTTCCCAAAGCGCTAGCTGATTACATATACATATATAAAAACTAACGTAGACGTTCCCTGTTTTCAATGTGAAAACGGGAAAATGTAATCGAGTAATTGTGCATTTGCCAGAGGGTCCTTGGGAAAAGGAACCATAAAAATATTTTTTTTAATAAAAGTCTTTTTTTTAAACCCTTAACTTAAGTAAAGAGCAAATATACACCTATAAGCAGAGTTCAGATCCACTTTACTGAGAGCCTGTAAGTCCATATATCAAATTAATTCCCAACAGCACATCAAGACACTGGAACAGCTCCCAGCTCCGAAGGGCCAGTGTTCCTCAAAGATCTGCAGCTCTGGCTAACCTCGTTAGCCAGTGTGAAGCAGAGATTCATTCAAGCTTCATCTGTCTCAGCCAACACTCCCCCAATTTTGCAGCAGAACAGTTCTCTGCAAAGCAGTCTCACCAACACCAACACCTGCCTCTGGGAGTATCAGAGCTGGCAATCTGGGCAACAAACCTCAGTCCTGGCAATTTCAACCCATATCAGGCTGTAACAATGAAAATATAAGCACCAAACTTATATTTTCTCATTACTCAGAGGAAAAACCACTGATTCCAGCTACTGAGAAACAGCTTCCAGAGGAGGGCTGGGAAGAATTTCAGTGATAGAGAAACTAGCTGTGCAATAAGAAAGTGCATTTAAAGGTAGCTTAAAACCAGATTAAAGATCAAATCGCCACTCAACAGGAGGCAGAATCAAGCTCCAGCAGCCACGCTCCTTGGGCTGGATGGGTTAACATTCAGGCTCTCTCTTGCGAGTCCGAGGGGCAGGAGAGAAGCGTGCATTCCTGTGCTCTGACAGGGACACAGTTCTCCTGGCAGGCCATGCTCTCCTGCCCGGTTTGCTTCTGTGCGGTATCAGTTCTGGACAGCTGTCATCGGAATTCATAGATAGGAGCACTGTGCTCAGGAACGTGAGTTAAATTCAATGACTGATACCTGGGAGAGAGGAAAAAGATGGAGGAGAGGATTACATGCAACAGACCGCTCTTTGTGCAAGGCCAACCCCTAGAACTAACAGCTCCTGTCTGGCAGGTCACAGATATCCAGATATGCCCGGCTTTTCTGCTACCCTTTAAGGCCAAAGTCTCAAAGGTGCTTAGGCACCTACCACGCACTTACCAGTGTTGCCAAAATGGTAAGAGGACTCAGCATTGCTTCGCATTTCTATTCCCATGCCTTTGAGCTACCTGCAGCCAGACGGTATTTGAGGTGGGCTGACTACAGATTTAGGATATCTTTTGAAGTTTAACAACTTTCATGTTCAAAAGGTGTTTGGTACTGCTGAAAATTGTGCTCAGGTTTTTCAAAGCTTAGCTCAAGGGGCTTTGTCTGAGAGCCTCCCAGGTATTTCCCCTCCCTTCAAGGGCTTCCAGCCACCCTACAGATTTGCCTGATGTGTGACAAATGGGACAAATCCCACTACTATTTACCCAACACTTGGGGAAGAGCTCTCCAAGCTAGTTGTCAGGTGGCTGCAAGAAGAAACCAACCTATTACTTGTGACTGTTCCCTGTGCCTTGCAGCAACACTCCAAGGACCTTGGACTACAGAGCACTGGCCTAACAAGATTCTTGCCTAAAGGGAGCAGCAGCAGAGCTGTTACATGCAAGACAGCGCAGAGCTCCCCCTCGAAGGCCCCTTTGACATCCTCTGAATGGATGCTGGCCAAGGCACAGAGACACTCAAAGCCTGAATCACTGAGCAGAGTGCAAACTGATGGAGTCTAACCCTGCACGTGAAACCACGCTGCCTTACACTTGGCTGTCCCCATGGGAGAGCAGGAACAGGCAGGCTCTGTGAGCGTGTGGCTCAGAGATCAAGATTCAGCATGCTTTTAGTGAACCACAGCTGGTGTCTGCCTCCCAGTACACCTCTCAGACACATGAGACCATTCCTCTGACAGACCACAGCACATCTCCAGACTTTGCATCCCCTCTGCACTACATTGCCAGCCTGATCATCACGAGCCATGCAAACAGGCTGCATTTTATACCATACAAAGGGGCTGCACTGGCTGAACGCAAATACAGGTGTTCTCCCTCCCCACCCAGGCTCAAGCTGCCAGACTGAAATTTTCCCCCAACCCAGGGAAGTTCTGTGTGGACACTCCCAAGGCTGCAGACTAGCAAAGGAGTCATTGCTTGTTTGAGGTGTCACCCTTCAGGCCGCACAAGGAAGGAAGCTTCCTTACCATTCTGAACTCCTATGGTAGTAATAGCCCTCTATAGACGCTGCTGACTTCTGGAAACAGATGTAATAGAAACCAGCAAAGGAAGCACCACTGATGTCTTTGATAGTGTGATCTGGAACTAGGAACTGTTCCTGCACACAAAACAGACTGCATGTAAAATGCTGGTCAAACACTCCCCTCCCACCCCCGCATCCAATCCCCAGCAATCAGCCCTCCTAGACTGAGTATTAGCACATACAGTCAGTTCCTGACTGAGCGCTCCCTGCACTTGTAGCAGCCCAAACCACAGAAACCAGCATGCTTTTTCACCACCTGCCACTGTAGGCATCTTACAGGAAAGCAGACAACTCAGAACAGAACCAGTCTGAATGAACACACAAAATCAAGTTTCAGTTCAACACCTGCCCCTTCCAAAGCAAAGCCAATTACAAAATCAGAGTTGCCCTACTTCCTCCCCTTGCAGCTGTGCTCATGTAAAGAGGGAGGAACTGATACAGCTGAAGAACAGAGAATCAGACTGGTCAGTCTGCATCAAATGCACAGGCCCTACACAGGGACTAGAGACATCAATTCTCTCATCTTTTGGAGCAACACCAAGCAAGATTTTCCTGTCATGTTTTTAGGCATGACTGCAGCCCTTAAGGATGCAATTAGCTTGCTAGACAGGAGTCACATTGAGATTGGTAAGCACAGTAGGTTACAAGGTTTGTAGGGTGAGAGCTTTCAATAATCAGCAGTAGTAGTTGAAAGACATAAGCTTGCAGGCACCATAAGCCACTGTCAGTCCCTTGTAAGCAGCTCATCAGGAATGGAGACATGCAATGTTTACCTTCCATCTCATGAAGACATAGTCACCGTTTTTCAGATCTTCATAATCAAAGTCATCGGAGTTAAATGTTTTTGCATACTGGTAAAAAGCCTGGAACTTTCCCTAAAACAACAGGGAGGAAGGAAAAAGAGAAAAAAGACAAGAAAAAAGACAAGATGCTCATTCCAAGAGTAGAGCTCACTACTACTAGTTACTGTTTAGGAGGGAAGAATTGCTACAGAACAGGACTTCTGCTCTGAGGGGCTGCTGTTTCCTTGGAGCGCTGCTAACTATGCGCTGCAAGACAAGCGCAGGGGAACACAGAGTGCTGCCAGACATCCACAACCATAGCCAGCCCTGCTGGAGAAGCCCCCTACACTTCCAGGGCAAGATATTTTAATAGAAAAGTAATAAACATTAAAGTCTGGCAAGCAGCAGCAAAGATCAAGACAATCGGTTGGCTCCTGTGGCTCTGATCCAGGACACAGTGGTAGACAAAGGCTTTCCTGAAAAAAGCGCTGCAGTACCTTGGCTGAGACCCAGGCAGCACCTACCCTGCCCCTGTGTCAGGGGGGCACTTCTTCCCTTCTTGATTGTATTTTGTTGTAAAGCTTCAAAACAAGTAGGGCTCTCTCCTGAGGGGAGCAAGAGATGGGAATCGATCCTGCTCCCTTCCAACCCCAGGCCCATCAACTGGAAAGCAAAACATACCCTCCCTTCCCAGAGATCACAGCCAGCAGCCTGCCAAATATCCCAGAAGGAAGGAGGAAGAGGCTCCCAAAGGAGAGCCCCTTCTCATGCCTCTTGCATGAGCAAGCCCTGCACATCACCTCTAAACCAGCTGCTCAGCCAGGAAGGCACCAGACCTACATCTGTTCCCCACCCCCTTCCACACACACACACACACACACAATTTATTTACCCAGTGTTTACGATCCACATCTTCATCAGCATCCCACTTGCGCGTTAGGAAAGGGTGCTTTTTACTGATTATTTCCCCTTCAAAGAAAGTGGTGAGGGTTGGATACTCCTAGGAGGCAGGAGAGACAGAAGAGAGTTAAGAAGATTTGCCACCTCGAGAGAGAGAAACTCACACAGATAAAGGTGCACAGCCTCAGCAAAATGCAAGCACCTCGCAACAAGACCTCAAGGCAGTCTTGGGGTGCTGGTGCTCCTGTCACCCCAGTTAGCACACTGACTTGTCCTGTCCCTCACCTTTTAAAATGACTTGTACATGCACACCCTCCACCCTCTTATTCCAGTTGTCTTTTCACCCCACTCTGCTCACTCCAGGAAATTAGGAGCCATGTTAGAGCTAGACAGCTGGGAAGCTCTCAGCTGGATGATCACAAGTGACCATTTGGAGGTAACACTGCTCCTTAGCTCATACACAGCATTCAGACGTGTGTTCGCTACAAATACAAAGTATGAAGGCCAGATTAAGCCACCACAAAGAGGGAGAGAAGGTGCTCTAAGCAAGCTCTTTAGCTTTGCACTTGCAATGAATCAGGGGTTTGCACACAGAATACCAGGCTCAGGTGAGGGGAGCTAACTTCTCCAAGCACCTAGTGGTAACTTGTCTGTGCAGACACACAGTGCACTGCAGCTGAAAAAGCCTGGACTTCGAAAGACACAGTCAGAATGAGAAACCCCATAAGACAACACTCAGTGCCCAACACCACAGGGAGATCTTGGTAGATGGATACGGAAGGAAGTACTTAAAGATTCAATTTGTTTATCTTCTTTTAGCAACACACTACCCCAGTTGAGTATCTAAAGCTGACTTCAAGGTCATATTCAGTTCCACTCAGAGCTTAAGGGGTACCAGATAAACTTTCCTTATTCTCTCAGAACTCCCATTATACTTGCTTTACACTCCAAGAACAGACTGAAGCTATTAGACTCGGCAGTGGTCAAATTTACTGTGTACTTGATCCCTCCATCCTCTGTGTCTGGTGCTAACTTCTCCCCCTACCAGGGAAAAGGAAATCCTTTAAACAACATATTTTCTTATTGTTTTGCAATAAGCACTCACCTCTGTAAGGCCTTTAATCTTCAAGTATCCACAGAGATAGGAGTTTTCCATATCCACATGCTAGAAGAGATTGCAAAGTCCTACCATAAGCACGTGCATGAAGGCACCCAACTGATCCAAAGCAGTGTCTAATCCTGTGGTCCTCCAACATTCAATTCTGCTTAAGGTAGTGTAGACTGTCCAGTTTATTGCCCACTGTTCATGCTAACATCGCCTTTCCCAAAGGCTGGGAACAACTTGGAAAGATCCTTTTAGAAGTGCCCAGCTCACTTCTGACAGCCTCCACATCCCAGGCCTGACAATACCCCCATCTGCTTTCAGCTTCTTCAAACTGAGGCAACATCTTCCACCCAGAGGTCTCCAAAGAGACTAACTCCCCCATCTCTACCAAGAAGGAACTTAACTCTCAGTTTTCTCAGAGTGAGGGAGCAGCACTGGCAGAATCATTAACACACCCAGCTCTCACCTATCCCAGCCAAACTGGCAACCAAGAAGAACAAGAGCAAAAGTATATATTTACTCAGGATAATTCAGGCTAGAGAAAAAGCATCACCCTGAGCTTTCCAGCCCACCCATTTAACAGGCCAGAGACACCTCCTCTCTAACATGCTAGTCTGTACACTCAGCCTAGTAGCAAGGTTTATTGCACACCAAAGCCTGTTCAAAACAGATGTCTCTTGTTTTGAAATAGGCCCTCCTCCCAGATCTAATGCTTTCATGTCACCTTTCTTGAGTTACTGGGCTGCATTTTGCCTCTTCTGCTGTGCAGAAACTAGGTAAGGGGCTTCTTCTATTCTGAACTCCTTTAAAGCAAGAGGATTTTCCAAGCTTTTCTGCTCAACATCCCCAAATCAGTTTTCAAAGCAAGATCTGAGTTATTTAGGAAAGTGCAGACATTAACTATAAGAAGATGGCTCTTTTCCACCTGCAATCAAAGAAAAACAAAATTTCCCTGCACTCAGCAGAGGAAGAGCAGACAACCACCTTTTCTTAGCTGACACGCACAAAAGAGCAGCGATTTTAGTGCAAAGTGATAGCTGGTCTTTGGGAGAAGGCAGCGTGCAGTGAAGCTGATCAGCCATGGGATGTCTCCACCAGAGCAAGCTGCATCAGGGACAATTGTGCCGTTGACAAGTGGAGGACCATATGTGAAAACCAACAATATGGTTCAAATGCTACCCCATCTGCTGACCTTGGGACTATCACATTACTCCACAACACTGACCCATACATCAGTCTGCACCAGCTGCCAAGGTCCCACAGATCCCATGTCACCGAGCGCTGAATAAAACTGTGACCCACAGGGCACTTTATAGGAAAGTGCACATCAGATGTCTGGCTTGTCTATTTATTGGTGATCCCACACCTTGCCAGCTCTACCCTAAGCAAGCATATCAATGTCTAGGACTAAAAATAAAGCACAGGAGAAAATAATGATCCCAGAGAAGAATGGGAAAGCCGCAGCAGCCAGGGCCTGGATCCCTCAGGGTCCAAAAGTTGTGTCCCGCTAGACGCAAACCACTGCACTTCACTCCAGGCTCCCTGCTCAGCCTGGGATCCAGGGGAGGTTGGGGCACTGGGATGGGAGATCCCTGGGATTCCAGGTCCAGCCAGGCCCTACTCTGCCAGCCAGGGCCTGGATCCTTGCTGTTTTCCAGCCAGGCCTGAAATACAGGCTGCCCTGACAGCAGTGACTCCTTGGGACACCACCCACTCTAAGCTGGGCTCCTGCCTTCCTCCTTGTGGCCCAGAGGAACACGGCCAGCCTAAGTCAGGGCTTGAATGGAATGAAGGAGAGATCCGGGGTCACAGGCCTTGGTGGGACTGAGGGCAATAGAGTAAGGGAATGGGGGGAGCAAATCCAAGGGAAATGAGGCCACAGGGCTGGAGGGGTCAGAAGAGACAGGCCTAAGAGTAATGGGGCAAACAGAGGGGAACAGACCTGAAAGTAGTAGGACAAAGGAGGGGGTGGGGAGAACAAACCAAGTGATAATTGGGCAAAGGTGGGAGTGTAGGAACAGACCTAAGAGCAATAGGCCATGGGGAGGGGAGACCTGAGAGTAAAGGGGCATTTGGGGGAGTAGGGAACAACACAGACTTGAGCGCAATGGGGCATAGGGGGAGGGACAGGCCCGAGAGTAATGGGGGGGGGGGAGGCCCGAGGGCAATGGGGCACGGGGGGGAAAGGGGAGGGGGGCAGAGAGCCGAGGGCAATAGGGCAGAGCACAGGCCAGAACTGAGGGCAGCCCGGGGCGGGGGGGAGGAGGGGAGGTAGGGGGCAGGCCTGAGGGCAGCGGGCCCTCCCGGGGGCCCGAGGGGATGGGCGCAAGGAGGTGACCCCGGACCTCTCCAGGCCGGAGCCGCCGGGGGCTGGGGGCGCCCGCAGGCCGGGCCGGGCCTGGGGGCGCGGGGGGGGGGGGGAGGAAGGGGAGGCCGGGCGGGCCCCTCACCTGCATGACCACCTCCACCTCGTAGGCGTTGCCCTTGCTGCGCTGCTGCCCGCGGAACTTGGCGCCGCTGTAGAGCAGCGAGGTGGCCACGCCGGGCTGCGCCGTGTTGATGGGGGGCGGCGGCACCAGGCTGCTGGCGGCCGCCCCGGAGGACGGAGACGAGGCCGAGCCGGCCGCCGCCGCCGCCCCGCCCGCGCGGCACCGCTCGCTCCGCACCGGCATCTCGGGCGGGTCCCCGGGCGCCAGCGTGGCCGGGGCTGCGCGCGGCCGGCGGCGCCGGCCCGGTCGCCCCCTCCCGCCCCTCACGCTGCGCGGCCGCCGCGGCCGCCGCTCCTGCCTGGCTCGGGGCCTCCCGGCAGCGCCTCCGCGCGCTCCCATTGGCCCTCGCGGGCGCTGCGGGGGGGGCGGCGCCGGGCGGTAATTGGCCGCTGGCGCGAGGCACGTGCCCTCTCCCAGCAGGCGCGGCCGCGAGGGCTTCTGGGAAGCGTAGTTTTCGCCCTCCCCCCAAGATCTCCCGCAGGACGGGGCGGCCGAAGGGGCAAAACGCGCTCGCGGTGCGGATTGGCTGCCGCGGCGGGCAGCATGGCGGCGCCCGCGGAGCCGCGCTGAGGCGGGGGGCGGCGGCTTCCGCAGGGCCGTCGGGTGCCTCCCGCCGCGCCTCGCCTCGCCGCGATGTGGCGCGGCTGCCGGCGGCTGCTGCAGGGCCGCTGCCCGCCGGCCTGGCGCCCCGGCCCGCCTCCCGCCGCTGGTGGGGCGGCGGCCGCGGCGGGGCCAGGCGGCGGTCGGGCTTACGCCCCGCCGGCAGGTGAGGGCGGACGGGCCGCTCGGGGGCTTCGGGGCTCCCTCGTGGCGGGTCTGGCGGGTCCCTCTTTTGGGGCAGGCGCTCCCGCTCCCTCCTGCGCTGCGGGCTGGTCCCCGGGGGTCTCCCGGTGGGACCCCCCTGGGCCCAGACGCTCGCATCCCCGAAGGTCACCGCGGGGCCCTCGCTGGCAGGACGGGCCAAACGCGTGGAGAGCGGTGAAACCTGCCCCGAGGAGGCTGAGGAGCATTCGAGCACCCTCCTCCCCGGGTTTGGGCTCATCAGGCCTTTTTAGGTGCTCCAGGTGCAGGGTCTCCCCCTGCTCCCATGTCCTGGCATCAGCAGGGTTTTCGCCAGCAGCATGGCCTGGCCCTCACTGCGTTGGTTTGTTATCGTTGCTATTGTGATTTTGGTTGTTTCTAAGGCTTTTTGGGGGGGGATGCCACACACACACACACACACACACACACACACACACACACTGGTGTGGTTCAGGCATGTGCTGGGCAGTGTATTACCTCTGTAGGTCTTCCTGGAAATGTAGGTGTGAGGACAGTAGTTTTATTTCTTATGACATGAAGCTGCAGGTTTTTAGGACACATGTCCTGCGGCTCTTTGGAGTATCACTGAAATGACCACTTTGGGGTATTTATACGTGAATCTTTTCAAATTGTGCACAAATAATTTGCCATTTTCTGAGGCCATGAAACATGCAGGTGGCTTAGCCTGAGCAGATCCTCTTCCATTTCACTGGTGCTTTGTGGAGGTGTGGGAACATACTGGTATGGAATGGTACAGACCTGCAGCCCAGCCAGTTTGTGTTACTCTTCAGGAGCCAGACTTAGGGATACAGGATTTATGATCCTTTTGCTCTTGGCAGGGGAGTGGGTTGCAGATTCTTCCTGCCTTGAGTGAGCGATGAACCTGTGCAACATCCGTTCTCATGTAATCCAGGCTCTCAGATGTCTGCTGGGAGTGTATACAACAGTGCGGCTATGAAAGGAGACTAGTCGTAAAACAGAGCTGTAATTCCCCGAGACTCATCTTGCTGGCGGAGCAGGCCCTCCCCTGAGAGGAGCAGGAGCTGCCAGGGTGGGAGGCATAGGCTGGAGGGAGCCGAGGGAGTGGTTCCCCCCTCTGGTGACTCGGTTGTATGCTGCAGTGTGCGTGGTATGTCCCTAGCATGATCTAGCTGTCACGACATTGCAGGCTACGCTCCTGCAGGATGTCATCCAAGGCGAGGGATGGGGACTGCTGATTGTGTGCAGGCTGCCTGGCATCTTTACTCCTGTGGGCCATCCTAGCAGAGGGTGCAGCATCCTGCTCTGCACGTTCTGAGCGTGCTGGGAGCTGTAGTTCTCACTGATACAGGCAGCCACATCCCTCCAGGAAGTGCATCAGCTGCAGGTGGCAGGTCAAAGCAGAGAATGAGCTAAATCCACAGAGGGAGATTGTGCAGGCTGGAACTGTGTGGGTGTGGAGTTGGCAGGGATGGCAAGGGAGACTGCTGTGGCCTGCCCTGCCTAGTGATTCAGTTTTGCTGGATTTCTTGTCATTCTGAAATAGAACAAGCTGGAAGAGGGAATTGGCCAAGGCAGTCCAGGAAATTAATTTGTCAAACATGATTGTAATGGAGAAATTTTGAAAGACTGAGCCCAGAGTGAAACTCCATATGGACTGGGAGGAATGACAAGATGAATCTGCTTTGGAAACCTCCCCGCCAGCCTCTGTAGAAACCTGGTGATAGTGAGTTTGAATGGAGCAGAGATCCCAGCCCTGGGTGGCAGAAGCAAAGAAAAGCTGCGCCCTTTCACTTGGTAGTTGTGCACTGCAGCACTGTGCTCTCCCACCAGTTTCGTGACACTTCCTTGGTGAAGACAAGCTCAGTGAAATAGTGTGGTGCTTGGAAGCTGTCTGCAGAAAATGCTTTAGAGTGCAATCTATAGTAGTGCCATGTTTTTATCCTTCCCTTCTTTCCCCAGCAAAACTCTTGAGGCCAGGACTGCTCCCCACCACCATGTACAGAACTAGACTGGGGAGAGGCTCTTTTGCCTGGGCACAGGCAGTGGCTAGGGGCTTGTCTGCCAAGACTGTTTGCAAAGGCATTCTTGCAGAGAGCCCTGGCCCCCTTCTGGGGAGAGGCTCCTGGCAGGCCCCCAGGCTCAGAGGGTGGATGAATGAGCAAGACCTTGTGACAAGAAGCAAGGCCATCTGGGCCTCGACACCACCCAGGGTTCCATCTGCTCTCGTCTGTAGTGGGAATCAGGGGAGGGGACTGAACCTTGCTCTGACTGCCCTTTGAATGGCTCTTATTTTTGCCCCTAGAAAGGAAGCGGTTTTACCAGAATGTTAGCATCTCGCAAGGAGAAGGTGAGTGTGGTCACTGGGTGAGGAAGGAGGGACTGGGAGGAGGTGGTGGTCCCTGGGGAGGGGGTTGTCGCCGCATGCTTCTTTAGCGAGACTGCAGCACACCTGCAACCTATGTCGTACAGGTGGGATATTTGTCCTCAGCCTGCTTTGGCCTCTCCTCATTTCTAGCTAAACTGTGTGGCTGGATTCCAGCTCTGGCTCTGAACCTGCTCCCTCTGTGGGGTTGTCTGTTGTTCCTTAGTGCGTGCTCCTCTTTAATTCCCCAGGATTTGTACTCTGATCCTCCAGGAGGCTTTGAAATAAACCTGGATCACCGGAAGCTGAAAACTCCCCAGGCCAAGCTCTTCACTGTCCCCAGTGAGGCCCTGGCCATTGCAGTAGCGACGGAGTGGGACTCCCAGAAAGACACTGTCAAGTTCTACACTATGCACCTGGTAAGCATGGTAGGCCAAGGCACCAGGACAGCTGTGCTGCTGCATCACTTTGGAGGAGTAGAATGTGGTGTCCTTGGGGCAGTCAGACCAAGTCAGAAGCGGGGATTAGAGAGAGGGACTCAAAATGCTAGGGACTGAAAAGGATTAGCCAGGCTGACTGTCACGTGGTGAGGGTTTTGCCAGCTGGCAGAATGGATTCCAGGGCAAGGTTTAAGAACCATTTTGGGATATAAGGCATGCTCTGGTGTGAATAAGATGAGCACATCTCTTGAAAATGCTTCCTTCTGCATCCTTCCTCCCACAGCTTTCTTGAGTATTTGCAGTAGAATTGGGATGTCTTGATCTGAAACTGAGGTGACTGTGTAGACATGAGAGCAGTCTCCAAATGCAGAACATAAAGGGAACAGGTTGCCCTAGTTCCAATTGAAATGGGGACAAGAGATCAGGATCTCGGTTGTACACTGGGAAGAATCTTGCAGCTCTAAGGGAATTAGATACTAGCAGGATTACTACCAGGGATGGAAATTGGTGTCACAGAGGAGTTTGAGAAGTGCCTGTGCAGTGTTACCAGGGATGGCATGGGGAGTGGGGGGAGAAGACTGGAAGAGCTCTGGAGCAGTTCTTGAGCCCTCTGCTCTTGTCTGGTGGGCCTGCTCCAGCTTCATCTAAGGCTAGTGAGAAGATTCCTATTGCGTGAGCCAAGTTCTGGCTCCGCATTCACCTCTAGCTGAACTCCTCAGGTCCCTCTGCTTGTCTTGAATTTCTCTGCTTCTGCTTAGCTTTGAACTGTGGGAGCTGCTGCTTCCCCAGGCCATGAATAACACTAGTTCGTATTGCTCTTATCCCACAGACCACATTGTGCAACACAGCTTTGGACAATCCTACTCAGCGAAACAAAGTACAGCTGATCTGTGCAGCTGTGAAATTCCTGGAGACTGACACTGTCTGGTAGGAGAGTATCAGGGACCCTCTTGTGCAGAGACTGGGCTATACTATTGCAATTGAGAATTGTTTGAGAAAGGTGGCTGGAGGATTCAGATATGACAGAAATGAGGGAAATGTCTACCCTAACTGAGTCCTTGCAGGGCTCTCATCTTTCCTGGTTTTAGACCAAGAGTTTGAATTAGTTGAGGCCAGTCCTACCTTTGAAAACCTTGCAGATCTCCATAAACTTAAAATGTGCAGGCATGACAGTGAGAAGGGACCAGGCATTCTGTTAATCTCTGCTTTGGGCATCCCCATGCTGGGCAGGGGCAGAAGCAGTAAGGAACAAAGATTTCCACAGGGTAAAGATAACAGCTATGAAAGGCTTGGGAGAATCTGTCAACTCAGTCCTCCCATCCTTCTGTACTATATAAAGGTGAAAGAAAGCTCAGATTACTTGTACCAAGCTAAATGCTTGTTGGTCCTTAAAGTCCTTGTGGGTTGCAGGATCAAGCCTGCTCCTGCCCAAGCTCATCTCTTGCAGTCCCAGCCTCTGAGGTGTGTCTATTGGAAGCTGCTCAAGCCCTGGGGGGAGAGGGGAACAGAACACCTTTCATCTGTGTCTGTGGCTTTGGTCACATTGGGCTGGGCCATGTGGCAGCTGGTGCCAGGGAGTGCAGAGCCAAGCAGCTGGCACGGAGGAGGAGTGGCACCATATACATAGTTCCAGGGGCATATGTACTCTGCCCTAATCACTAAACCACACTTTATCCCATGGCTGGCTATCTGTAATTTTTTGTGGACTGATTTGCTGGTCTGTTTTCTAGCAAGATAGAATTGTCCCTTCTAGGACAACGAAAAGCTCTGAATTCAGGAAAGAGTTGAGGGGATTATTCTCAATCAGAGATGATGCTGCTGCCTGGGTGACAAGTAGGCCAATACTCCCCTTCTTTGGTCTATGTTGGGGATGGCTTCCCTCCCAGACATGTGCCTCAGCCTGGCAGGGAGCAATCTGAAAGCTTGTAAGGGAAGATCCAGTGTGGTTTTGTTCTGCAATGTCCTAGCTATCGTGTGGAGGAGCCAGCTGCCTTGGCAGAGCTGCAGAAGAATGAATGGGATCCCATCATTGCCTGGGCTGAGAAGAGGTAAGAGGTCGAAGATATTTCTGTCTCCTTATATCCTGCCCTCCAGTACCTCTAAGGCAGTATGGTGCTGTGATAACTGGGACCAGTTATGCTGCTTCCAGCACTGTTGTAAGCTGTGCAAGGCCAGTAGCTGCAGTGGCTGTGACTGTCAGCACCATGATGTGCGTAAGTCCTGTGCTTGTCTAAGGAACTGTGTGATCGTTCCAGGTATAATGTGGCAATTGGCTCCTCTACCAGCATCACAGGGCCAAACATCCCAGCCAGCACCAAGGACACCTTCATCAGCCATCTGGCATCTTACAACATGTGGGCTCTGCAAGGTGAGAGAGGCTGGGCCATGGGGAGCCCTCAGCTCATGCTGTATGAGTCAAGGAGACAGTTCCCCTCAAAGTGAGAGAAGATAGACTGTAATGTTTCTCCTTTCTTGCTGATGCACTGAATGTCCTTAGTTTGTATTGCTGAATGGGACCTAAAGATGAAGAAATGGAGTAATCGGTTTGCTTTTCTCAAGTGTTCAAATGCAAGACTTGCATGAGCAACAGACAGAAGACCCACAGAAGATACTAGCCTAGCTGCTAAAGTTAAAAATGATGATTTCTAGTACAGGACCTAAGAAACCTTTCCTTTTCCTTTTCCTTGTAAAGATTTTTCTTTTTCTCTCTTTTTTTTTTTTTTTTTTTTGATGAATCATTTCCTTTGCTCACAGTTAGTAACATAGGAAAGTGTGGTGGAAGGGAAAGGTATGTGTGTCCCTTGAGGAAGGGGAAGCTCTGGGCTTAAGACCTGAAATCAAAATCTGGCTTGGACTGGTAGTGCAGGATGAGTCTGACTTCACTTCCTTCCTCAGACTCTGTGCATGTATGAACACCCTCATTTTTCCAACAACGTGAGCTGAATCACAAGTGCTCAGCAGCTCAGGGGTTCGGGTGCCCCTTTCCTCCTCCTATCAGTGCATGTTCATGGGATTCACTCCGGTCCCTCAGCTGTCAGACACTAGCTATTCCACCCTGAAGAGGGGTGTCTTGCCAAGCTAGTGTCTGATGGTGTGGCAGGGAAAAGCTCCACTGCTTCGGCAGCCCAGCAGCTGTGTCCCATAATGGCACAGTTCCTCCAGGGCAGAGCACACCACACACATGTTCACACAGTGTTTTCCCAGGAGTAATTATAGATGTAGACAGCCCTTTTATCACCAAACAATGTACTTGTCCCTCTCATCCTGAGGGCTTTCAGCTGAGCTCCTTTGCAGTGGACACAGTACCGGGGCCTGGACGGGTGTCTCTTCCCTTTGTGCAGCGAAGGTTTGTGGCAGAACAAAAGGCGCGGTTTCCATGGCATAGCCTTTGTCGCTGCACTGACAATGGCCAGAACAGCATTTCCTGGCTGCAGTTAACTGCAGATCTGACTCCAAAGGACCCAGATGCAAATGGGGGGTATCACTGGCCCTGCAAGTCTCCCTGAAGATGCACCGTACCCTGACTGACCCTTACCACACCCTGACTGTCCCTTTAGAGAATATGAGATGTTGCTATAATGCTATGAAAACCAACCATGAATCTTGTTTGTTTTGGGTTTTTCCCCTCCAGGTATAGAATATGTGATCACCCAGCTGAAATCTCTGATTCTGTCCATGGGTCTGATTGACAGGCACATTACAGTAGAGAAAGCCGTGCTTCTGTCTCGCCTGGAGGAAGAATACCAGGTAAATTATGTTACAGAGCAACCCTATAATTCAAATAGCAATAATCTCAGCATGACAAATGTTTCTCCCACCACTAGTAACTGGCAATGGAAGTGCTTGCTATTACAGGAGAGGTTCCACTCCACCAGTCTCCCTGTTTGAGAGTTTGGATTATGCTGCTGTAGAGCAATATGATGGGTGCAACAGCCCAGAGTGCTCTTTGGGCTGCCAATTTCTTTTTGCAAAACCCAGATTGCTGCTTTTCTCCCTCTAATCTGAACTGCAAAGTCATGGATGGCTTCTCTTGCTGTGGGTTATGCATCCCAGAGGCCTTGCTAGGCACTAAACTAATAACTTCCTTGCTGTGAGAGCACAAAACAGAAACTGTCCTGGCATGAAGCTCTCCCTGACCCAAAGGCAACAGAAGCTGATGGGAATCTTTTCAGCCTTCCTTTAAGGGGCTTTGTCCTGAACCCCCAATGCAGATGAACCATGCTCTTCCACAGCTCTCATCTGGAGATCGACTGCACGGAATCCGTGAGGTTGGAAGGGACCTCTGGAGGTCACGTAGTCCAACCTCCCAAAGACTTCCTGGCGGTGGTTCCACTGGGGCTTGAACCCAGGACCTTCAGCATGTAAAGCAGATGTGATAACCACTACACTATCCCTCTGCCCCATGTCCCTGCCTTGATAATCAGTGTTCATCAAAGTGCTGCACAACTCCTAGGGGGTTATCCATGTTTCACAAACATAGGAAGGGAGGCTGAGTGCTGCTGAGCAGCCATATGTATAATCCATTTCTGAACTGACTTGTGTTCCTCCTCTCCCCCAGATTCAGCGGTGGGGCAGTGTGGAGTGGGCCCATGACTACGACCTGTGTGAGCTGCGTGCTCGCGCAGCAGCTGGGACTCTATTTGTTCACCTCTGTTCAGAGAGCTCAACCATAAAACACAAGCTGTTGCAGGACTAAGGCTGTCAGGCTGCTGAGCTGGGCGCAGGAGGAAAAATGCCCAGCTGTGAATTGCTGGCACGCCCCAGAGGATGGTAGCTGCCATTCTGCCACCACATCTTCCCAGAGATCAGTCATGAGGGGCTGAGACTTTGTGACAATTTCTCACTTGGACTGACTCCTGCAGTGCAACCCCAGCAGTTCTGAGCCCAGGAGGAGGAAAGGTCAGGGTGAATCCCTTTGCATACTCAAGATGACTGCTCTGTCTGTTACTAGAATCTGTAACTCATTAGAGGAGCACCCACCAAAGAAACAGCTTCCTGGACAAGGCAGGGCACGGCACAGACATACCCAGCATATGCCACATGTCTTCATAGCTGCCAGCTCCTGACACACACTTGTTATGGAAATCTGAAAACAGACTCCACTGCATCTGTTCTCCATCCCTCAGTGTGCCTGTTGGTAACACAAGGGTCTCCGTGTTTGATTAAAGGCACATCCCTGCTAGATTAGATACTGAAAGCTAATGCATCTGAGTATTTCTTTGTTTGAATAATCAAACTGTGGTGTAGGTCCTGAGCTGCCAGGCACTAGGCTGGTGCTGGGATGACTGCAGGCAGAAAAAAAGACACAGAGCAGAGCTGAGCAGACACTAAGTAGCAAACAGATTTGCTTCCTCTGCATTTCTGTTTGAGCCCCTTGTCCATGACAGGTGCCCTGTCCTTGCAGCCAAGGAGTAGCAAGGAGCTGACTGCAGCACTGGGGCAAGAGAGGAGGAACCTAGGCTGCAGCCATCCTCAAAAACCTAAGCTGGTATACATTCAGGCAACATCGCAGTGCTTTCAGAGACACCTGTCTCACCAGAGCGCATACGCAGCCATGCTTTCATTTAACCTTTCTACTTTTTTTGTTGCTGCTTGCCTCTAGCAGTACTGCACTGACCAGCATCATTCCTCAGAAGCTGCCCACAAGAGAGTGTAGCAGCTGCTGTCACCAAGCAAGGAGGGGAATTAATGACTCCTTGCTTGGCTGCTGTGAGCAGCAGCGTGTGAGCTCCTGTGGAACCATTGATTTCCCTTCCTGCTAGCTGGGGGCTGCTCTGTTCATGGTGCAGAAAGCTGCCTTTGCAAGAGGCGGTGAGAAAACAAGGCTCCCAGGTGCAAGAGCCTCAGCCAGCTTCTGCTTGCTGAGCTGGAAACATGCCGTTATTTTGGGGGTGGTTTGATGGAGAGCACTCTTCTCCCAGGCTGCTGCCTGTGCCTCTGGCTCGCAGGTTCCTGTCGCTATGCCTGCAGGTACTAAACCTTTCAAGCATGATGTGCTGCAATGATTTGGTTCAATCAGCTCACAGCCAATTCATAACCCCCTGTGACCAAGTCTGAGCTCTGTATAAATGGGCTTCATGCCACTGTGATGGAAGAGACAAGGTTTCAGATGCTTTTCCAGAGTCAATAAGCATCTTTTATTCAGTTTCTGCTGAGATGGATGAAGGAGCACACCTTTGGCCTGAAATGTCCCAGACAGTTCAGGTACAGAGAGGTAACTGCCTCTGTGGGTATTCTGCTGGTGTGGGCTGTCCTGAGTGCACTCCAGGAAGGTACCTGCCCAGCCCTTGGCATACCTACTCTGGCAGCTCCAGAGTCTCCATGTTCTCTAGCTCCTCTTGGAGATAGTCAATGTACTGAATGATCTCTTTGACGCGGTTGCGGTTTCTGTCAATCTCATTTTGGAGAGCCTGAACAGATTCAAACCCAGCCCTGAGCTATGTGCTTCTCAGGGTCACTGGCTGTATCACACAGGGCCCCAGCAAAGGGGAGGGTGTTCTTTCCTAGCAGCGTCTTTGCTGCTTGGATTTGTCTGTGCCCGTTCCCACAAGAGCAGGAGGGTCCCTTACCTTCTCCGTCACAGAGGCCTGCCACTGATGTGCATTGCTGAGGATGTCACCCTCTCGGCTGTCAATCTTTACCAGGTGAATGTTGTGGGATGCGTTGACTGCATCGACAATGGTGTTTTTGTCCACAAAAAGCTAGGAGGTAATATGACCAGATCAGAGGACAGGGGCCAGGTGTGCAGCAAAACAGCAGAGCTCAGAATTAGCAGTGCAGTAATTGCTCTGCTTGGGGAAAGAAAATAAGACCTCTGTGTTGTCCTGACAGAGCCCTAGTCATTAGGATGAGCCCAGTGCTTTACCATTTCCAGTATGAGCTCAAGCCTCACTACAGCTGTAAAGCAGTATTATCCCTTGTACAAATGGGGAAACTGAGGCGGCACCCTTGCCCTCACCTGCCCAACAAACTACAGTAGGGAGCAAATGCCTGCTCCAGAGTGCTCTGCTGCCTCGCAGCACATGGCAGGCCCCTGCAGGCAGCTGTTGTTGAAGCAAGGCTGCATATGCTCTAGCATGCATAGCCCAGCAGGTGTGGGAAGTGGAAAATCACACTTGGAAGGGTCTCTTGAACTGGTGGCACTCGCTGTAAATCTTCATTTTGGAGAGCCCCAGCTTCTAATAGAAGCAGCGACTTCCCCTGTGGTTTTCAATAGAGGGTGGCTTCACTAAACCATAATGACTCTCCTCCTGCAGCCAAGTGCAGCTGTTAACAAATGAAGATTGCTTCTCCATGGAAATGGATGGCAGTGAGGCAAAAAGGGTGCACAGCAACAGTGCGTAACCACAGCCATCTGCACAGGCCATAAAGCAGGGAGCTCCCCCAGGGGGCTGAGGGGTCTGTTTTGTGTCTGTCAGCTTGTGATTACCCAGAGTAATGGGGGAGCTGGAATAATCTGGACAGTGCAAAAACACAGTGAATGCAAAACTTAAGTCAATTAGCCACTAAGTGAAAGAATAATGGAGGAAAAAAGGTCAGCAATGTTGCTGACTGGAGCACTGTAGTGATCTTTGTGCTTTCTGAAGAGCTCCTGGGATCTTTAATATTGCAGCAAGACTGAGGTCCTGGTGGAAGGCCCCATTTCAAATACCATGTCCTGTCTCCAGGACAGCTAATGGGTTGGGAGAGCTCTGGGGAAGGGTCCTGAAATCACTGAGGCAAACAGAATCCTGGGGCAAGGGAGTCAGAGCAGTGTTTGGATTCTCCAGGGGTGGGCAGGGCCTTACAAAACAAGCTCTGAGTGCAGCACAGAAATACCTAAATGCCTGCTGGGTTGGGGCTGTCTGGAAATGAGCCAGAGAAGTGAGTTGTGCTGGAGGCAAGAGAGAGACTTGCTCAGCACCTCTCCTGGGCTGCTGCCACCAGGTCTTGCAGAGCCCAGGGAAACCTGCAGTGCAGTCATGCTCTGTCCTAGTCAGCAAAGATGCCCAGCAGCGCTGTAGTTCAGCCAGGCAGCTAGGGCCTTCTGGAAGGAAGTTAAACTCTGGTTTAGACATACTCTAGGTGTACTAAGACACCTTGAAATCTCATCCTTTCTGAGAAGAGGCCTCCTTTTCTTGCAGAGCTGATTTTTTTGGTGCCCTTACCATTCGAACGTCATCTGGTAAATCCTTATCGAGCTCGTTCTTGATAGATTTCTCCAGTGTGTTGACTGAGATCTCTAGAAGTTTCTCATGATGATGATTTTCCAGGTCTCGGCATTGGGCCATCGTACAGATGATTAAGGAAAAGGTTCACTTTGAGATGAAACTTGGCCTCCTGTAATTAAACACTGAGGCTCAGAAAGGGCAAGGTACTGCATAAGAGAGGACTGCTAACCCTAATGCAGGTGTGCAGAAAAGCACTCTATTGCCTTGTGTCCTCACTGCAGGCCTCCAGAAGCAACAATCTGGCTGCTGCTAGATGCCATTTGATGCCAAGATTTACTCTTTCTGCTCTTAATCTCAGCTCATGCGCATCAGGTCTCATCCTCACTGCCATGTGTTACTGCAGAACTGAGTGGGTCTAGGTGTACAAAGGAAACTGAGGGAGGCCTTCCAGGATATATGCTATATAAATTCTGATTAGGCCAATTATTTGCACCAGGCCATCAGATATGTATTATATAGGTAAAATAACATTACCTGTCACAGAAGCACTTTATCATTCTCCATCTCACTTTGTTCCTGAACACATCAGCAAGAGAAAAATGAAGGCCCCTTAAAGAAACTTCAAAAGGCATTGTAGGTATTTCATTGGCTACTATGTCAGGAATGTACATAGAAAATACTTTAACCAGATTTTCCAAGAGTTGTTATGCCTGCCTGGAGAAGAAAGGAAGATTCTCAAAGGGTAAAACATTGTCCAAGTGCAACAGACATTCAGCAAGAGAGAACTTAGTCAGAGCCCTTTGTGCCTTCCAGAGTCTCCCTAGAAAGAAGTCGAGCACCTGAAATTTTATCCCCCTGCTGCTGCTGATCTAGAAAGCACATGGCACTTGAATATCTTAGATAAGAAAAATACAGATGACCTCTGGGGAAAGCTGGAGAAAGGTCTCTTCTGTTAACTTAAAAAAAAAAAAAAAAAAAAAAAAAAAAATCCAGTTCTATTCTGATGGCTCAGTTCTGGATTTAGAAGTGCTGCATAAGTGCCTCGCTCAGCCGTTCAGGCCAACATACTTTCAAAAGGATATATCCCTTGAACATTTTCAATGAATGTTGATACTAGGACAGCAATGTTTCTTTCAAAATCCTTTATTAGTTCCTTAACAGAGGGAAAAAAGGAAATGTTGTAACGACCACTTGCATAAATATGGAAGAGAGTCTTGGAATAATCTAAAATCCATTGTAACTTGGATTCACTGTTATTAGCACCAAGTGTGAACTTTCTCAAGTATATAGGCTGTTTTGAAAGTACTAGAAGAGTTTCTTTACTGCATTGGTATGTGAAGGACAGAAAATCAGAATTGGTTTATTGCAAGGAAGTTGATTGAATGATAATTTTACTTGGCCTCTGGAGGAAGCCAGCTGATCTCTTTTTACCCTCACATATAAAATGCACAGAGAAGCTGTATTTCTGCAAACTGCTATGCTGCAGTCTCTTTGCAAATACGAAGAGCCTCTTCTCAGAAGCATAACAAATGCCCAGGGTTATTGCAGCTTTTGTTTTAGTCCTTAGATACTAAACCTGCTGCTACCTATTACCTCTCTCAAAAATGGCTGACAGAGAATCTTTTAGGTTTTGCACTTAGCATCTCAATATAAGAGTTCAAATATAGCCACCCGAACCTTGTGAACATGCAGAAGGGCTTGCAGAAGGAAACTCTTCTGAGATTTCCATTAGTGATTGCAAATACATTAGGACCAGTTCAATAACATTAAAAGGCATAATCCTGATGTAGTGAGGAATCCATTTTGAGCTCTTGCTCTCTGTCATGCACATTCACAAAAGTGAACTGCTGCATTTGCTTGCATAAAACTAGCAAGCAGGAGCCAAGGCTCTTAACAGATTACTCTTTTTTTTTCCTAAAGAAAGATGCTCGTTAGCAGCCCTGCCCTAGTTTTTGAGGGAAAGTCTGAGGAGAGAAAAAGCAGCCATTATGCAAGCAAATACAATAAGCTGAGCAGAAACATGTGTAATCTTAGCAATTCATAGCAAAGATCAGCTTCAAAGAATTACACCTCTAGAATCCCAAATGAATATCCTACACTATGCAGCAATTTCTGTACACAGACCTATAGAATGACTGAATGACCTCAAGTCCTTTTCTCGGAAGCCTAGGAATTCAACTAGGACAGATGTGAAGGAAATACTGCACTCAGCTCTGAGAAACAGAAATCTGTTGCAATGTATCAACATGTAGGGCCTGATTCTCACACAGATTGACCCAGAGCAGGGAAAAAATAATGTGGAAAGAAACATGGGCCTGCCTGGTATAATTATATACCCTCCTAGTACCATGGGCTACTAAACAGAGGGGTGCAGCAACAGAAAACTGAATCTCACTGTGTTCTGGATGGGAGGCTTAACAGGTACGTGTTTGAACCTTACCTCCAGCTGGCTGGTTGTCTGCATTTCCAAGGTCATGAGTGTTTCTGACAGCTGAAGTATGTCCTCATTGTACTCAGCTAGCTTAGACTCAGCGATATCGTAACTACTGACATTCTGAATCTCATCCAGCGTCTAAACACAGAGATACATAAATTACTTACAGTTTGTGTTCAGCACTCCATTGCAATTTAATTAACTTGTTACATATGTGAGAAAAGTTCCTGCTGCTGATTAGCTGAAATGAAATGTGATGATTCAGTAAGTCTCCAGATTTACATACTGGGTAGTCAACTGTGCTGAGGTATGCTACAATGCTAACAATCCAGTAGCAATGCAGTGAAATCAGTGAAAACTCTTCCTCATCCTCCAGTCAGCAAATGACTTTTCCCCCCATGCTTCCAACTTTGGCTCCCCTTTTGACATATGTCAAGAGGAAAAAAAAATCAGATTCTTGACATTGCTGGCCATGAGAAAGAGATTAACAATTACTTTCTCTGAAAGAAATGCAGGCCTAAATCCTGATCCCCTTGAAGTGAAGGAGAATCTTGACTGACTTCCATAGGGTCAGGATTTAGTATTCTGCGTATGGAATACCTATCACATCCTGACTTCCTGTTACAGCAAGGATTTGTTGCCCTTCAGAATTAAATATTGACGTCAGTTTTGCATCAGACAAGATTTATTATATCTTGGATCAAAAAATCCCCCTATGCTAAGCAATGTATTATTTTCAAGTATGTTTAAAATAAGTTAATAATCAAATGTTAATAGTAGGAAAAAACATATATACTTTAAGATGTCTAAGCCACTCTTCCTTAGAGGCATGGAATGACCGTGGAATTGTCTAAAAGAGCAAATTCTGACCAGAATCATTTCCGAGACTTGCATCTGAAAACAGACTAGATCAAACTTTGCACAGTTTAAAAGGGTGGTGGAGAGCAAAGTATTTTCCTTTCTAATTTAAACAAGTTGGGGGCCTTTAAAAACTCCCAAGCAATTCAAGCCACACCTCTGAGAGCAAAAAACTTCAAAGTTCAAGGGCTGTAAGGCTTCTTTGCTCCTTAACTTGTAAAATAGCTCTGCTCTCTAAGGTTAACCAAGCTTGCATGAAAGGCTTACAGATAGACAAACACAAGAACAGTTTACAAATTTCAGTCTGTTGGGACCTCTGCACTTTCTGAACTCCTCTATCAATTTTAAATGGCCAATCAGGAAACGCTGTTAAAAGACAGTCTTCAGTTTTGACACTAACCCCTCCATATTTATGTGAAAACTGTCACACTGACCAGCATGTCCTATTCTAGCAACTCAATCCACAGCTGGGCCTGTAAGCCATCAAAGACAAACTGCTAACATCTGACCTCTGCCATGTTTTTGCTGTGGATATATTGGGAATTCAAGTGCAAGATAACAGAATATGCATATCAATCCTTATACTTTGCCTTCTAGTAAGGCTGGAAACTCATGTCCCAATTAGAGTTAATACAGTTAGTTTGCCAGCATGAGTCAGCAAGGTTCAAGGACCTGGGAACGGAATGACTCAGCAGGCTGCCAGTTTGTGACAAGGCACCTAAATAAAAGTGACCTGGTTTTCAAAGAGAGTGAGTGCTCGTGACTCTGCCCGCTGTCAGTTGTCAGGGACTTGTTCTGTTCAGCTGACAGTTTTACCAGGCTTTAGCCTCCCTTATTTTTCTGTGGAAACAAAATAATGATCCATCTATTATACATGGTTAGAAAGGGATCCAGCTAGAAGCTATGGCTTTAACAGCCACAATGGATGACTGTAGTTGAGTCACAGCAGAATGAAAAATGATAGTCTCTGCTTAAAAATGGCTAGAAATACATTACAATAAGTGTACCTATTTTTTTCTGTAAAAATTCTTTGAGCTGTTGCTGTTGATAAAAGAATTGAAGGAAAACAACTTGCAAACAAAATGAACACTTTGCAATTTCCTCGCTTTTCTTCCCCCTTTTTCAGTGAAGGAAGACCTGTTGGATGCCTCAGACAAAAAGAAAGGGAGTGGCATTAAAACCAAAGAATAGATTTTTTTCTCTCTTAAATCAGTTTCATTAAAAATTTCTAAAGTAAAAGGAAGGCAAGCATTTTCGTTTTCTTAAAGACCAGTAAGCTTTCAAGAGGGCAGAAAATGTCAATGCAAAGACGTTTGGCTGCTTTTTTTTTTTTTTTTTTTTTGTAAACTTTGAAGAACTGCTACCTTCGTGGACATTGTGATAATGCTATGACATGTTAATTCTGTCCTACGCCAAATTAGCCATGTAGATAAATGCTATCAGTGTTAGCTAGTTGTGGTTCAACTAAAGGGTTGAAAACTCTATCTGCTGATATACTTTTAAACCCCCAATTCCTTTCCTATGTGAACTACTAAAGCACTTTTAGCATTATGTTGGTTAATGAAATTATATTAGCTAATATAACATAATTGCTTAGAATAGGTTTATACTGTAAGAAACATGTGAACT
The DNA here is from genome assembly GCF_028389875.1 of Rhea pennata. Lineage (NCBI taxonomy): Eukaryota > Metazoa > Chordata > Aves > Rheiformes > Rheidae > Rhea > Rhea pennata. Next base: position 16,683,723 of record NC_084677.1, on the reverse strand, counting down.
GAGATCAAGAACCAAGTACCAACTCCTATTACAGCAGTATAAATCCAGAATCATTATCCTAATTTTAATGAAGTTGCACCAGTGGTCAGCAAAATTAGAATCGAGCATATAATGTAGAGAGATCACATCTAAATGTTTAACTGTTTAACAAAAAGTAAAAAAGTTTAATAAGATTACCCTTCTGTTCCGATTTTCAAACTCTAGGATTATTTTTCTGCCTTGTTCTTGGTCAGCTGTTAATGCTTCATGAAGGCTCTCGTAGAAATCTGAGACTTCAGCTTCTCGTTTTTCATACTGTTGCAGACCATCGTTAAACAGGTTTTCACAGACTGAGACAAACTCTTTCCTGTATGTGACACCAGAGTCAAGGTATTTTGTTTGTCCAGTGGAGCAACATGCTATGTTCCTTCTAGCTCTGCAAATTGGAGCAACAAGAGCTACAAGCTACTGTTATGTAAACTCTGCAGTTCTTGCCTAGAGCAGGTGCCAAACACTCTTCTGTCTGGCAGGACTGGGTCACCCATTCGCATTTTATGCATAGGACTTGTCTGTCTTAAGGTTAGGAGAAAGCTATGGCAACTTGAGGGGGAAAAGGCCTTGAGAAAAAGGGAAATGTGTATACTTCTCCAACTCTTTTCTGACACAGCAGCAGAATGAAGCATACAACCCTATCTGTCTTCACAAGTGTGAATACAGTGTCTGTGTGGTTAATAGATACAGTTCTGGAGCCTACAGCCAGGGCACAGAATAAACTACTGGCTTGGTAACATCACAAAAATAACATCCATTTTTCTTCTGCTATTATCTTGGCAATAGAATTGTTTCTAAAGCCTATTGTAGTTAAGCTGTGATGCATTTTTCCCCAACAGTGTAATGCAATTTTAAGGAAGGTCAAGTTACTGGCCTTGACAATACTCTATTAATCTGAATGAGAAAAGAAAAAACAGAAGTGTCTGCTTTCTGATCCCTCGTGCAGGAGCAATGATCAGAAAAAAAGCAGTGGCCTGAAAACTTCATGTTGCCACCTCTGGCAGGTTGTGAGATATGTGACTCGTATCGTTCTGATTAGTCTGTTCCTATCTCCTACCACTTCAATTTCGGCATGATTTTAGCAACTGCACTCTTACAATCTAACTGACAGAGATTTATCTTATAGCTCATTTTAAAGTTTAAGTGGATTCCAGACTTAAAGAAAGTACAAAGCCTTTTCTCCTGAAAGGTCAGAAAAGAAGGCTACTAAAATTATGTCTGCCACAAGCGAAGAAAGAAAGAATACAGTAATTACAATGGTGAGAATTTAAAATGCTAGTATCTCATGATTTGATGATAGATGTGAGTAGTTATACAAATGGGATGTTTCAAGCTGGGCTGGCCAGTCTGCCAATGGTATAAACCATTTGTTTGTAGCCCTCGTATTTCATGAGATATCAGGCCTTAAAACTGCCAGTGGTCTCACGGTCTTGCAGTGTTTTTTGGAACCACTCCAAAACTGAACACAGAAATTCTCAGATCTTACATCAATGTAGCTTTCAGTCCTGGACAAAAGCAATGGATGAAGAGCCCCTGTTGATGCACCTCCTTCTTAACTCGAGTCATTACATTTTAGCTCTAGGTCTTCTAAACCCAGGAAGGATATGTCTGCAGCAGATCATCCACTCCAGGGAGGTAAGCCAGTTTAGCAGCTTCTGCATCCTCCTCATACATGCTCTCAAACAGGAATGATCCATTCAGGTACTCCACAAAGGCTGTCTTTGATGAGAATCCAAAATCATATAAGCAAAATAAAGTGTGCTAACCTGCTGCCAATCATTAGGATGTGTCTATACTAGAAGCACTTTACCCACATAGATACACTGGTGCACTGTGCAAGTAAAGCTCTTCCATTCAGTCACAGTTATACCAACAAAATACTTATCCCAGGTCATGAAAGCACTCTACACATTCAGTGGAAAACATCTTAGTTCACATGTGGTTTTGCTGCTCTAACTGTCTAGCCTAAGGATAGATAATACTGGTTAATCTAATACAAAACATTATCACATACAACCACATATGGCAACACTATTAAGCCTTTTAGATAAGGAGTCATTGGACTTTGGAGAGGGTCAGAGGGAAGAGCTGCAGGTCTCTTTTCTGTCACTTAAACTTCTCCTGCTCTTCAGCCACTCTGATCTTCTGGAGGCCTGGGACACAGAGCCTCAGATCTGTAATTTTCTTAGTCTAATGTCAGGCTGATAAGAACTTCAAATACTATTTACTATTTAGCTTCTCTGGGTCTATATGGGTAGTTCAGCCAAAAGAATTATGTCTTCCTGCGTCATGTATATTCTACAGCACTTCCTGTTTTTATTCAAAAGATGTGATTCAGAGATCATAGAGATTAATCCTAGCCTTAGATTTAGCACAATCAGTGTTAACCTCTCATTAAATCTTCAGGCAAGTAAAAGTCAGTATCTGTTGCACTTCTTTCCCCTGGGACAACCAGCCAAGGAGAACATACCTTGTGGTACTCCAGTTCATTCAGCTCTGCCTGCTTTTCCTCCTGCTGAGCCAGAGCCAGGGCTTCCACCTGCTTCAGTGGTTCAGTAGAATACTGATACTTTAAAAGTGCAGCTTCTCGCTGAGCAATATAAAGAAAGAAAATATTTTGATTAGGTTATCCAGCATTGTCGAATAAATCTGGGCATCAACATTCAGTCCTTCCTGGAACATGCCTCTGAATGACATCCACATGTCCACTTCTTTCTGTGCTTTCTATTAAACTACCTATGAAGTTTCTAACCTATTCCTCATCCCACTTTTTGTTGGCATACTACTTTGCCTCTGTATTCAATGCTTCTGAGCTGATTTGGACCAAGGAAACTTATCTTTCAATTTCCCCGTCTTTATTTATTTTTTTATTTTATTTTTTTATTTTATTTTTTTAGCAAGAGGCTCTGTTTTGACTTTTAGAATTTGAGCTCTGATTTGATCAGCAAGTGGGTTTAATATATTTACTAGGGAGGAGATGGATCTTTTGAGGAGCGGATGGCAAGGTAGCAGCAGGGGCAAGAACCTAATTAGTTTTAAACTGATGTTTGACAAATTTAAGTATGCAACTCTATGACATATTGTCTGCATCAACAGAGACTGGTCTCAATGACTTCTGTTAAGAGTAATGTATATTCCAAACACATCTCCTTTCTCGTGCTAAGTAAATTTCAATTAATCAGGTTCTTTGGTTATTAAATCTTTTTTTCTGTGTTCCTTTGAGCCTTGGGACCAAAAAGCAGTAATATGGGCTACCACTGCTGATTGGCTACCACTCCTGATTCCCATTCAAGAATCAGGAATGGGGAGCCCATGTGGATGGCATCTGCTGGCCTGGTCAGCTACTGAAACAAGCAGGACCACCAAGCCTGTTTTCCTCTGGATTTGTGTCTCAAGACTGATTCCTCCAAGCTTCTGTGACCTCTAAGAAGTCTTGCACTTGGACTGCAGCCTCTCTATGGCAACATTATCAAGGCCTCTCTCCCACACTCAGGCACTGATTTTCACAAAGCCTGTGAGAACGCAGTACCTTTGACACCTCTGCATCTGTGAGATTTGATAAAAATTGGCCCACAGGTTCAGGGCTGTTAAGCAGGCACAGAATAAATACTGCATGATTCTATAAGCCTAATTTCTTCAGGGAACCAGACTTGAATGCTAGGATATTGCTGGCATACCAACAAAGCCAATACTCTATATGATGCTGGTACTCAGTTTCACAGGAAGAGAAAGCAGAATTACTTACCATAGTGTCATTCACAAGCTTGAAGTCCAAGTATACCAGCTCTGGAAGGTGAGCAACAGTAAATGGTGCATACTGCTCATTTTCACAGAGAGGGTTCCCTGTAAGATTCAGCGTGCGTAAGTTTTTAAACCTCCTGAGATAGATCACCTGTGCCAAGGGAAAAGAGGTGCTGTACTTTGGAGTGTCATGGAAACATACAGCTTTGAAATTTGTTGCACTTATCAGAGCTATGCTGCAATACATGTCCTGCTCAATTACCAAGCATAGGTAACACTACTGAATCATTTTATTTGGAAAAGGAAGTGCTTATAATTCACATTGTGGATATACAAATGATGGGTCTGGAGAGAAGGCCTTTAGCTGGGTAGTGGACAAATCAGGGATCATAGACTAGTAAGTTGACCTCAGAGAACCCCAAATAAAACCTAGTCTTCACCCCCTCCTTTTCAGATAGCTACTTATTCCTTCTCTAGCTCTTATGGAAATTGATAGGAATTTTGCCACAAATGGCAACAGTAAGAAGGCCAGGTCCCCCACGAGTGAATAATCAAAAAGAGAAATAGGTGAAGTAAGCACTTCATACCTGGATAGCTTACCAAAACCATGACTTGAACTACAGAGAAAGTGAAATCCTAAGCAGAATTTTCTCCTCTAAGGAGGGGCTTGGATGTAGTGGCAAACATCATTTTAAGTATATTTGATATGGGACACTTGGAAAGACAGAGGCACTCACATCTTCTAAAGTGGCCAGGTTATTCTTTCCTATTGAAAAAATCTGCAGGTCTTGTAATGTGTCCATGTGTTCAATTTTAGATATTCTGTTATTGTAGAGGCTCAGGTCCTGCAGTTTAACAAGGGTATCCAAGCCCTCAATTACTTCAATATTGTTGAAGGACAAATCTGTGTAAGAGTTTAGAAATCAAAAGTTAAGTAAAAAAGTAAAAGTTAAATTATGTGTAACAGAACACTCTGACTCAGACCCTGCATTTAGCCTGGCTCTTGATTTTAGAATTTATATGGAGCACTTTCCTCAGGAGTGTTCAGTATCCTGCAGAAAATGCCCAGCATGAAATCATCATTCTTTGGGTCAGGAAGCAATGAGGGAATCTCCTGCATAGACTGCCCATGCAACTTTTAACTTAGAGGAAATATTGAAGTCAGTCTATGTGAGGACTACATACACAGCCTGAAAGTGATTTCTACCTTACGGGAAAACCCCAAATACAAGAAAAGGGGTAGGGAAATGCTCCTAAAGAGGGTATTTATGTAATAAATTTGACCCTGTTTGCCTTGTGTCTTGCAGATTCTTGCCTGCCACACCAATGTCCCCCAATATAGCCCAATATAACAATTCCCATAAAACCAGCATATGCCATTTCCAAGCTCACAACTGTCCTGTTGTCAGTGGAGATACACAAAGGCATATACTCACAGTAGCTATTTCACTTGTTAATATTCTCTCATCTTACTATGCCAGAACATCTATCTTAACACCTCCATTCATCATGACTGAGGGCAGTATTTGCCCTCAGGCCAACACTAAGTGATTTGGGAGACCAAAGATGGCTAATGAGGTTACAACCTGTCTGCATAATCCCTGTGCACAGACGGCTCAGACATGCATGCAGCTGATGCTGAACCACTACAACCTCTAGGCAAGCTGAAACTCATGACTGTGCTTCAAAAGACTCTGCTCCCACTGCAGTTATGAGCTGTCAATTCAAAAATGTGTTTGTCATCTGTGCAGCGAGATGGTGTAGACAACTAGGGGCAAAGACTTCAAAATGTGCTTAAGAACCAAAGCCTTACATGATATTTGCAATGGTGACTTAAGATAATCTTTACACTGCAACCCAGTAACGTGGCTGCAGTTCACAGAGAATGCTTAAGCTGTGAATCTGTTACGGTCAGGCCACAGGCCTCAGTATCAAAGCCTGCACCACTGTATGACACTGAGTATATAGTACCCCAACTTATTAGTTGAAAGAAGTCGCATAAGACTACAAAGTGGTCACTTCTTGGAACGACAACAAAGAGAAGCTCTTAAGCGTGCAGGGTAAAGGCATCATTGTCTTTCTGTGGGTTCTAGGCTCTGAAGTGCCTGCATTACCTCTGAAAATAGAATATAGGCTGCTAAATCACAGAGGTAATTTTGTAAATATTTCTGAAAGTTACCTCTGAATATGAGTACAAACTGTGGAAACAACTATGAATTCAAGCTGGCTGTTCCTGCCACATTGAATATATTAAAACTATTTTTTTAAACATTTGAAGGATCGTTTTGCAGTTCTAATATTCATGTCTTTTGACATTCAACAGTCAAATGAGGAAACACATAGACAGCTGACAGCTATCCCTGGGAAAGCTCCCATCAGTCATGTTTGAGAAGAAATAATCTTGGTTTTATTGCAGATTACTTTGAGAATTACTTTGAGAATTCAAGATTACTTGAGAATCCTGGTTTTATTGTAGATTACTTTGCACCTGTAAAGGCACCCAACCTCATATGCCTATTTTACCAAGCCATAGAAGGTGAACCAGACTCTCTAGAGCTTCTATCTTCTCAATGATGTTGTTGTCCAGCTGCAGTTTAGTCAGATTCTCAAACTGCCACAGATTATCGATCTGCAGGATATCTAAAGTCAGAGGAAAAACAAAACAACACAAGATTGCTTTTTATGTGAGGCAAGTTTCAGTTTAGCACACATACTTTCTTAAGCTAGCAAAATATGTCAGTCTTGCCTCCAAAATGATTTTCAACAGACTACAATAGCGTGTGATGACTGCCCTTGAGAGAGTTGAGAGGTCCACTGGCTGGATAAGGATTTCAGCAAAACAGCCAGGTTAACCTCAGTGTCCTGCACCAGCACACACCGCTAATCAGTGATGTCAATGAGTCACTGAGGTGATGCTGACTACAGCACTGCAGTCAAGAGTGGCTTTATGAATCCACTACTGGGAGGCCTTGACATTCATCTTGCTTTCCAGCTCCAAGAGCGAGGTTTCGAACGAGACTCTGCTTTCCTTTGCATTTGCAGGCTCCTGGTAGCCAGTTACTGCTTTTGTAAGTTACTCTCCTGCTTCTGAGATTCTCATCACAGGAGAGCAGGTCAGGGACTACTGTTTCTGTGAAGGCTGCAGTTTAGAGCTGATCAATATCACTGCATTTAGCTTTCTCCAGAAACTCAATCACAAGGGCAGGATGTTAGGCATTAGAGGAAAACACTATAACAAAGGTAACACAAAGTACAAAACATTCTCCCCTCAATTTTCTTTATGCCATTGAATTCCCTGAAGATTTTGTTAGGTGTTAGTGTTTAGTGAGTGCAGTATAAAGCGAGGAATACTCACGCAATGCCATGTTCCACATTTGCACACAAATGTATGCAGAATCAGGCAGCAGAAAGTGTATGCTAAGAAACTCAGAGGATACATGCATTTTACTGGAGCACACAATGAATAACCAAAAGTAGATTTTGTCCATGAAATTATATACACCCAGAATACTCAAATAGTAAGCCAAATACGATTCTATGATTCTATGAAATATTCTTCTTTTCCATTTTTTGAATGCAAGTTTACGAGCGGTTTGATAGGAAGATGCAAGCTGGGCTAATGCTATTGATGGCCAGAGGAGGCCACTGAATTGGACTGTAATCACCGTAAGCTACTAAACAGCCCTCACCTGATGGCTAGTGGGGTCACCAAGAGGTTGCCCAGCATTTGATTTGTCCACATATAAAGGGGCCCAATAGGCCTGTGGCCTGTAGGTGTCACCACAATATAAATGTTAAATAAGAATAGCAATGACAATAATAGCACAAAGTTGAGCAGCTTTAAAGTTACCAATCAGCAAAACCATCCAGCTCTCTCTACTGAAACTACTTCATACAAGTATGGCTAAAAATGTAAGCCCAGTCCCTTATTATTCACGTACCGGATCCAAGCTAATCATGATTATGTAACCACTAGTTAGCCACTCCATGCTTAATTCTATTACCCTCTAATAAATAAATATATAATATATATATTCTGATACTCACTTCTAAAACTAAGCTGTAGCTCTGTGACATCTTTAAAATTAATACCTTCCCTTTTGGCAAGCTGCCCTGCCTCATCTTGACTTTGCTCTTCCACAGCTTTCTGAACCATTTCTTCACTGATAACATTCGGCTCAATGATATTGTATAATTGACTCATTTTTAGACGATAAGTGCCTTAAAGGACAGAAAAGAAAAAAATAAATAAAACCACTACCCGACCACCATTTCCAACATTTATTGAAACGGTATAACAATTCCAGAGAGGTAAAAACACAGTTGGGTATTGAGAGAATCTAATACCTTAAAGCTGATACCAAAGAGGTATTTGACTTTCACCAAAATGTCACTGATGCTATGCTAAGCACAACCTTACAGGTAGGCAACCTTAGGTTGCCTACCTGATGCAGGTAGGCATACAAGTTTGCCTACATGCAAACTTCACGCCATATTTGAGAGTTTTCCATAAAGAATGTCAGGATTTGGCCAGATAAATAGAACAGCTAAAGGAGGTCCTGAGCCCTATAAACAACAATGAGTATTTTGTACAGAAATGTCCCTCACATGGCAATCACTTGTTGCTGAAATCCATCTTTATGGAAATGGCACATTCACGGCTCTGTGTGCCATTTAAATCTAGTTTTAAAGGTTACGTTTACCATTATAGGCAGGTTTGATTTATAGAGTAAGAGATCATATATCTACGGCATATGAAAATTAGTAACAGCAGTTCACTAAATTATAAATACCAATTTCATAATGAAAGTAAGAACAAATTTGAGAAAGGAGGAAAACTTATAAGCAATAGCAGTGATTTGCTAAAGATGACAGTGAATACAGATCCAGAGTAAGGGCTATTTGATTGAGGCAGCATATTTCAGTCAATATATAACATTGCGTACATATATCTTCACTCTGACAACTGATTTAGGAAATACACAATTCCTAACTCTCTGCCCCAGCTTTGTCATTTAAATATCTCTAATGTTTCCCTAGAGGCAATGAGACAGCTTATCTTTCTGGAACTGCACACAGACTTGGTATGAAGGATCTGAATCTTCAAACCTCCCACTTGCATGAGATGTCTGTAATCATGGAAAAAGTTTGGCTGACTTCATTCCATAGGAGCACAGGAATGAGAAATGCTTGAATTTAGAAAATGTTATCCTCATCATGCTTTTAATTAACAAACCAACACTCCATATGGCTGTGTTCAACGCAGCCCAAGAAACAGCCCATCCTGGATTTATTCATCCTTGACCTGCCAGACTTTTCACTTTCTTTTCCTTGCGTTTGTCTGTCATCTCTTTAGTTAATGCTAGTCCCACAGACCTAACCAAGTCTTCAAGGTCTGCAGCCTGCTGATGCTCTGCGGGAACACTCTAGGCACTGCGGAGGCGAGAGCAGCAGACGCATCACCCAGACAAGGTGCTGCTACTCACCACCAGCGTGAGCCCAGGCATGGGAGGCACCTCCACGTCCCCCAGCACCCCCAGGCTCTGCAGGGCCCAGGACGGTACCCTGAGCCTCCCTGTCCGGCTGACGCTAACCCAGGCCCCAGGCGGGCTTTTGGCTTCCCGTGGGAAGGCGGCTGCTCTCCGCGGTAGCTGCCCAGAGGGACCCAGCTAGGCCCAGTCCTGGGCTCCAGGCCTCAAGGCCCAGGCTCCTCAGCCTCCCAGGCCCCTCAGCTCCGCAGACCCCTCGGCTCGGCTCGGCTCGGCTCGGCTCGGCTCGGCTCGGCTCGGCTCGGCTCGGCTCGGCTCGGCTCGGCTCGGCTCGGCTCGGCTCGTTTCCCCCGCCCCCAGCATCCCGCTCCCACCTGCGCCTCAGCCCCAGGCCTCCGAGCTGGCTGCTAAGGAAGCCCAGGCGCGTTGCTAAGCAAGGCCACGTGATGAGCTGAGCCGCCAATGGTCAGGGAGTGGGTGGGATGGCTGTCTACCAGTCAGAGCGCGAGAAAAGCGTGTCAGCCAATCAGAGCTGGCGCCATGCCCCTGGGGCGGGAGGAGGCGCTTAAGATTGACATGACGGTTCCCCAATAGTCTTGGAAAACCGTTTGACTGTTGCCCAATGGTGAGTGCCTATTGCAGTGTCTCCGCTGTCCGTCAACTGGAGGGCGTGGATTGCCGAAGGGGCGGGCCCTTCTCTTGACAGTGATGGACACGCACTTTAACCTGTGAGACCACGGGGAGTCCGGGCACTGCCCAATCGGGTGTAAGGAGGCGTGCCGGGCCTGGCAGAGCACGCTGCGGTTGGTGGGCGCGGGTGCCAGTCAGGACGGGGTGGGGGCGGGGGGGGGCCGCCGGGCCGCTGTTTGTTGTCATCCCAAGATGGAGTTTCTGCTGGGGAACCCGTTCAGCACCCCGGTGGGGCAGAGCCTCGGTAAGGCGGGCCGGGCGCCGATGGGGGCTCGGGGGGGTGGGCTGTGGGGCGCCATGAGAGTTACTGGGGACTCTGGGTGTGGGGGCGGCCTGTGGGGGCTGGGGAGAATCGCTGTAGGTAGTGGGGGGCTGGAGGCGCTGGGCCTTTCTGGGGGTTAGTGGGGGTCTCTGGAGGCGCTGGGCCTCTCTGGGGGTTAGTGGGGGTCTCTGGAGGCAGTTGAGGGGTCTGTGGGGTAAACAGATGACTCTGAAGGCAGTGGGGGCTGTGAGGGTTTTGGGGGACTCTGGAGGCAGTGGGGGGTCTCGGCATTAGTGGGGGCCTCTAGGGGCAGCAGGACCTCTGGGGCGTTAACAGGGGTCTCTGGAGGGAGTGGGACATCTGTGGGGTCAACAGGGGGCTTTGGAGCTAGTGAGGAGTCTGTTGGGGTTAATGGGGATCTCTGGAGGCAGTGAGAGGCCTGTGGGTGTTGATAGGGGACTCTGGAGGTGGGGAGTTTCCAGAGCTAGGGCAGATATGTGGGGTTTGGTAGGGTCTGTGGGAGGTAATGGGAAGCCCTCAGGATAGGTGGGTGCTCTAGGGCTTCATGAGAGCCCCTTGACACCTAGAGGGTATCTCTAGGTGTTAGTGGAGGGCTCTGTGGATGGCAAAGGGTTCTGGGGTTATCAGTTTTGGGCACAGCCCATGATTCTGGGCTTTGGGCAGGTTCTGGTTGCCATGAGAAATGAGCTACTTCACTTCAAGATGGTTGATGGGTGAAGAAAAGTTGTGTGCGTCCCCCAGCTCCTTTCCCTGCCTATGAGCACCTTGTTACAGAGTTATGTTGTTCAGCCTCTGTCACCTTGGTCCCCAAAATGTTGAAACCTCTAAGGACCTGTGCATATGTAGGGAAGGTGATGTGATATAGAGATATAAGCACATGCTTAGTCTTCAGCCTAGAGCTTGAATTGTGGTTTCTCTAATGGTGACATTAGGCAGACTATTTTGAGTACGTCGTCACTGTACAGTTAACCAAACCCTTACTGGGTTGCTGTGTCTACTCTTTCCCTCCTACATGTACGTTCATTCTCATCTGTGGCAAATCTGGTTTCGGTCTGGGCTGTCACAGCCAGGCCATGGGAGAAAGCCAAGGCTCTACTTTTGCAGAGGTTGATAAGTTGCTCACAGCTGGGTGGGCTGTTACTCCCTTGCACTTTCTGCTCTTGGGCCTAAAGGAATACAAGATCTCCCACATTTCAATGGGAAAGAACAATAGTTGGCTCTGGTTCCTGCAGCACAGGGGCCTTGGCATATGCTCCCAAAAGCCAAAGTGATGTTCAGTTGAACACACTTGTACCAGTATCCCTCTCCAGTGAGAGATGCTCCATGCTCTTAATTTCTGTGCCTTTCCTGTGCTTTGATTTGTTTCTTAAGGGACAGAAATTCTAATGCCTTATTTAGGGGTTATGGGTAGCATAATCTATAGCTGTGTGAAGTATAGTCTACAGCTATTCTATTTGAATGTATGCATTGATGGAAGACTTGTGTCTGTGGAAATTAAAATGGGAAAAATTTGCAGAGTATCTGGTCATGACCTCAAAACACGAAAGTTTTTTTTGTAGTAGTTTCTTCACCCACACATGCAGAGATACCCCATTGTAGAACTAAAAGGCTCTTAAATGGATAAGTCTCACACTGTGCTTTGAAGATGACTGGACTCTTGCTTTGTCAAGCTATACAGAGCATATGTATAACTTGCTGTTTTTCTTTAGCCATCTGGGGTGTTTATTTCTTTTGGTTAGGAAGAGAAGTGCTGAAAATTTGAGGATAATAACAAGAACTGTGAAAGTTAAACATAATTTTAAAGTGAATTTGTTTTGTTGTGTTTGGCCATCTGATAACATCTGCCAGGACAGCTGTCTGCTTTGCTGCTTGGACAAGGGCTCTACAATAAGCATCGTTAGGGAAGGCAATAATTTCTAATCTATTTACTGTCAGATTCTTTTAGCATCAGTAAGTGATTTAAAGGGGCCTCTTTAAGACATAATCATTGGTTTTTTTAACAATAAAATCTACTTTTGTAGTTTTCTTCCTTTCTAACTGGGGAGTTTAAAGATTTGCATAGGTCTTACATCGCCTTATTCTCTTTGACTGAGCAAAAGCTGCCAACTTAAAGACACTTAACACAAAGCCCTGAGGGAGTGACCTTCATCAGATATGGTTAGCTATCTATGAGGGGCTTATAATGCAACTTCCCATAATGCAAAATTTAGTTTTGCTTTAAGAATGTTTTTCATCTGGAGGGGAAGAGAGAGCTGCAGATTTTATTTCGGAAGAAAAATTTTGCTGCTTCTTATATCACTGCCAGCTATGCCTTTCTGAGACAACAGTAAAACAAAAGAATGCCTTGTTTTCAGACAGTGCTGTTTGCTCAGTGTTTCCACAGATTTTTTTTTTCATTCAACTTGTGGAATATAATTTTCACTTATGTTTCTCTTCATTCTTTAAAAGGAACTGAATAATTTTATATTTCTGTTTAAACATATTGTGTTGAACACAGTTGTGATGTTTTCAAGCAAGGCCTAACACTTACCATAAGGGAGAAGTGCAGAAAATTATGTAGGTCCATCAGCACACCAAGAATGCATGTTCTCTGCCAGGAAGTAGCAATGGTTCACATAAAGATTTAATTAGGGCTAGACAATATCTTCAGATAAATGCCAGGTCTGAAAGAACAAAAATGTCAGAAAAGGTTTTGGGAGAGGTGAGGGTGATAATACAAGGGATTTTCTCTTTTCCTCCTTCTCTTCATCTGGATAATGTCTGAAGCTAGGCAGGCTTTTTATGTTAACTCTTTTGCTTAATGTGGGAAAGTAATGCTAGGATGAGCTCAGAGGATTTGTAATGGAGATGGATAGAGTCTCTTGCATTTAAAGTGCCAGTTTAAGTGGGAGCAAGGTTCCTCATGTTTGAAAGCTACCTGATTTTTGGCAAGCGGCTTGTTTGGTAGCCTCTATTTAGTTTCCAGTGGCCATATATATTTTATATAAAATATAAAACTTCACCATTGGTACTAATTACAAGCCTCCCTTAATTTATTTTTAATACTCTGATTGACCTGTAGACACTAAACTGTCTTTTCTTCTCTGGAAACACTGTCTTCAGAGTTGAGTGGGTGGTTTTCAGCAGAGTTTTTATGTGGAAAATAGTCAGGCAGCTGTTACAGTGTGCCTAGGAGCTTCCTGAATTTATTTTTAAAATGTTTTGCTCTTCATACCTGGAGATTGCAGTGAAGCAGAGTAACAGCACCATTTTACATATGGGCTAAGAAGTTGTTTCAGGGTTATGTAGCAGAATCCATTGGTTCTCACAGACCTAATGAGTAAATGATGCTTTTCAGCATCCCATCAGATTTACAAAAAGTCTTCATAGTCCCCTCACCGCTTCATAATGTTACTTTTGTCAGTTGTCAGTGCTTTCTAATAGGCCTTCTTGTGAAGATCGTGGGGCAGAGTTTTTGTGCTGAACATGGCAGCTGTTGTTTCTGGCAAGTGCATATTTTTAATCAGTGCCTGCCTTCTCATGAGCCTAGCAGCAGTCTACGTTGCTGGATGTGGACCCCAAAAGAGTGCTGGAGTCTTCACTTGTATTGCATTCCTCTGGTTGAGCCCAGCTCAGACAGTTGAGGGAAGGCCTTACTGCCAGCCCCAACCCCAGGATTTCCGAGAAAGTTAGAAAGAATCTGAGGGGTGGAACTGGATGATTTGGTTTCTGGGACAGTGTTAGCACTACCATATCTATTTAGGATTCTTTGTGGAACTGGGAGTTGGGCCAGTTCTTATGACTGAATTATTCAATTTATTTTTCTCAGTTAATATTTCTCAGTTTAAATTTGTATGAGTGCAGGTAGATTAGATTCTTAGAGGAAGACTGTTTTGAATAATGCTGCTGACCTGGGAGTAGGGTGAATGTGGGAAGATGCATAGTAAAACAGTGAAGACAAAATGCTTGGTGTCTGGAGGAAGAGCTGTGTTGTGGAAAAAGCCACAACTGATGGTAGCAAGAATTTGCCTTGAGATTCAGTATTCCACTGTAAATTCTATTTTTATCTTTCTTTGTTCAAGGGAGCCATCTTTAAAGTGTCTCCACTCTATTCAAGTTTATTAGAACGAATATCCTTACCATAGGTTAGCAAAAACATCTTAGATGATTCAAAGCGATTGAATTTCGGGAATGTGGAGTACTAGTGTCTTTTGTGTTCATGCTGCTTATTTGATATATGCCATATGGTTTACACCTGAGGAAACAGTAAAACCAGTTAAATTCATAGTACTTTTTTACTCTGGAAACTTTCAGAACACTTCAGGAGAATTTTTATTTGTTTGAATCCAAACCAAGTCTTTCTACTTGCCCCCCTCAGCTCCCTCAGATGTGAAGGGCTGCGTTCAAGCAGTGCTGTGTGAAATGGGCTCCTTGCAGGCAGGCAGGCAGAAAGCACTTGGGTCTGGTTTTGGTAATGGTTCTGGTAAGGGCTGTGATGTGGATTGCTGAAGTCAGCCTTTTTCCTCACAGTCTTAAGTCTGTTTGAGCCAAAGGCTTCCAGGAAGAGAGATCCAGCACCTGAGTTAAATGCACAGGAACCTAAAAATTACGTTTTAACTATTTAGTAGAAATTAAGTGACTCTTCTCAGTGTTCGGCGTAACTGGGGGTGGGGGTAGGGGTGTTGATCATAAGACACTAGTTTACCTCCTTGGTTCCTGTTGATGAAGAGAGTTTTGCATATAGGATGAAGGATTGGGCACTTGCCTTGGAATCTGTGTTCAGAGGAGACACAGTGCTGTGATTTAATAAGGGATATTGTTTAAGGAGGCTTAGGGTTTCAGCAAAGGACATAGAGGCACTTTATTGAAGCAACAGCAAAGCAGACAGCTTTTCAATTGATTTTTATCAAAGCACTTGCAGTTTCCATTCAAGGCTGTTAAATTGATAATAAATATGGTGCAAAGAGTCTGTTTCCAGAGCTGCTGTTTTGTTTTCCACTCTCTCTCCTTTTTTTTTTTTTTTTTTTTTTTTTTTTTTGAAATGAGAAACTGGCATAGCTTGGGGGTGTATAAGCACCTTTTTGTTTTCCTTTCTTCATAATAAAACTCTTAAGACCTTTTTTCAGGTTTCTTGTATCTTAAGATTTTTGTGAGACTTGAAATAAAAATAGTTCCTAAATAAATAACTAAATGGATAACTATGTGCAGGAATAGAGAGATGTATTTTGATGAACAGTCCATTGTAATCCTGTAGGAGGAATTAACCCATGCTTTCCACATATCCAATTTGCCTAACTTCTTTTCAGAGTAGGTCTGCAGCTTTGCTTGTAAATAAAATATTTTTTTAAAGATAAGCCCTTTTCCCAAGGACAGAACTCAGCATTCAAAGACAGCACTATCACCTTAGGATCAGGTACCAATGAGAATTAAATGCTTGCACCATGCAGTTGTGGTCTGAATCGTCTATCTTTTTTTGACTTCCATTGTAAGAAAATTGAAAGTCCTAAGAAGGATTCTTGCTCTTACACAGAACCGCTGAAGTATTGTGCCCTGTTCTTAAGGCAGATTTTTTCAGTACAGTGTGTATAACTTGTCTTACTATCAGAGGTCCGTAGCATATGGTATATAAAAAAAAGATGAACATTGTCTTTGCCCGCAGTGAAGAGGGCAGAGGAAGTATTCTCCTGGAAGTTTCTAAAATACATTTATGTGCACCCTCCTAGTTGGTCAGTCATTAAAATTCAGCCCTCCAGGGTTCTGGAGGTACAGAATTGTACCTCCATGCAGTCATGCAAAAAACACTTAGATAAAATGCTTTTAGTTTTATAAGATTACTTGGATCTGCTTTCATTTGATGATAATGGATTATGTTGTTAAGAAATTTCCATGAAATACAAAAATGAGTATCTTTGTTTTCAAAGGAGCAAATAAGTACTAAGTCATGAATCTAGCAACTTGGGGGAACTACATACATGTGCAAAGCTGGATAATTAGTATAATACCATTATACTGGGTTCCTAAGACTAGATTTATTTCATAGGCACAAAAGCAGATTGTAGTTCATGAAGGTATTAGAGCACGTATTTTGGAGTAATGCAGTTTATCTCCTCCAGCACAGAATGCTTAAATGTATATTCTATATGCTTCTAATATAAATCTGTATGTACCAGGTTGCAATGTGGGGACAGCTGGTTCCCAGTTTGATACCGCTGGTATATACATTTCTGTTCATGTACTCTGCAGATTTTTAAGCCTTATATTTTAAATATGCTAAATAACTGTAGGAAGAGCCCTATACATCCTTCCAACTGATTTCTTGTTCCATCTAAAATGATTTTTGAATAGAAAGGAAACAAGGAGAAGTACTATATGTTTTCCTTAGCTGAAGTAAGACCACTTTTAAACTAGTTAAACTTTGCTTTGATTTCTTGAAACTGGACTGGATTTTTAATTAAGCATTCTTTGAAGGTGATCAGTGTATTTGATAATATCCTCAGTGGTGAAATATCTGTAAAATGGTCAGTGAAGGAAGAAAATAAATGAACAGTTTTTGGAGACATTTCTGTGACATGATCTGTCATGGGGAAGAACACTGCACAATATCCGCAGACTTGGTGCTTTTTAGAGGTGTCCTGACGTACTTGTTTCTTGTTTAGTATTTAATATTTGACTCGGGGTAAATCACTTTGCACTCTGTGCTTTGGTTTCACAATTTGTGCAGTGTGCAGCTGATAAGAAACAAACATTTGAGAACTACACAGGGGAAAAAAATCCTGAATAGTTAGGAAATGAATTTAAAGGTCAATCTGTTACCGAAAACTGACCAAATCTGACTATTACTACTGTTATTATTATTATTATAATTTCTGCTGTGATGAGTCTGCACGGATCATCCAGAACTAGTTTTCCATTTTCTTATTTGCGCTTGTCTGGAGTAACACTAGTTTTCTACATAGAAGAAACTTGTTGATGAATTTGAGGAAGAATAAAATCCTATCTCAAAAGCCTTTATCTCCTGCATTTGCTTAGTCATTCTGCTGACAGTTCTCCCTGATTGTTTTGCTCATTTATTATCCTCACTTGGAAACGGCTTTTGTAAGTTGGTGATTCTTGAACACAAAAGAAGCTGGTCCAAAGACTTTCCTACATCTATATCCCTCTTTCCTTAGGAGCAGGTAGTTTGCTGCAGGTATACATATCTTTACATTACTCATGGAACTGGATCTTCCAATTTGTAAGTACTCTTTCAGTTGCTGCAGAAAATGCAGAGGAAATGCAAATAAATTCAGCCAGTCTATTATTGAAAGCAGTGTCTTTAAGTTTAAATATACTCTCAGTGATCTGTGCCAGCTAAAGTGATATGATTGTTCCCATAATGTAGTAGCTGATTTCAGAATCAAGGATTACGGAAGAAAAATTTACTTCTATGCGCATACCTTGTCTGTGGGTAATTCAAAGCATGTCTGTGTATAGATTGCTTACCAGGGATTCTGTATCACTCAGCCAACAGAAACTCTCTGCCAGCTCAGCGTTTACAAAGTAATCTTAGCATCAGAAGACTTAGAAATGCTAAGACATTCGGGAGAAACCTACTGTATAGTTTGGTTAATATGTAAGCCTGCTTATGCTCTGAGAGCAAGTCCGTCTGTTCCCCAGCTGATTCTCAGAAGCGTTCAGAGTTAAGTTACTTTGAGGAGAAATTCTCTGTTCAAATTCAGAGCAAAGAATCGACATGCAAAATGAAGGCACATAGTGGTGTTACAGACCGTGTTTGAACCCCAAAACTTTGCGGAGCTTTAGTGTCTTATTGTCAAGGCAAGGAGGACTTTGTTACCTCCAGCGTATGACCAAGAGCACTTAGGATGTTGTTAACTTGGGTGTGTTGCATCTCATCTATTTTCATGGGCTGCATCTGCTGTGAGAAGTGTGACAAGCTTTGTATCTGACAAACGTAACAAAGAGTTGCACTACTTGCATGCTTGAGTAAATAAAGTCACTTTTAAAAATCTGGTATTTTCTGACTCTTTTAATTTTTTAACTAGAGTTTTGTCTCAAAATAGCTTGTGTGTTTATTTTCCTTTTGGAAGGAAAAGGACATCCCTTCTTGCTTATACAAACAAAAAGTTACCTTGAGCAGATTAAAGAAATTGCAAGCTTCAGCAGCTCTGGCAGCATTTGGAAGGTCTTTGCATTGTGCTAGCCATACAGACTAGCAATATTTCATAGCTCCCAATCACTTTGCCTTTTCAGACTAACAAATACATCTGTAGCTGAGCATGGAGGCGTTTTATTTATGCTGTGACAACCAAATAATTTTTGAAATACAGATTTTTTTCCAAGACATCTGTAAGGTTTTAATTAGTGATCCTGTCCAAAAAGTCCAGCCTAAAACTTTCAGCTGCAGTAAGTTTTTGACAGAGGTGGTCCAAAAATGAGATAATACATTGTAATTCATTCTTCCAAAATGGCTTTCATCCGCTACCTTCATTTTGTAAGAGCTACTAAGTCTCTTTTGAGTACTAAATGTACTAAGTTCCTTTTGGACTGAAATCAAGTAGGTAAAATCTTAGTCCAAGTATTTGTTTTAGGAAATCATATATCTCAGCAGAAGAGATGAATGAATTTGATATTATGAACATCTGTTGGGCTCAATACAAACTCTTTTCCCTCTCATTTGTGAAGCTGTCCAGAATCTTTACTCCTCAGTGTTCCTGGAAAAGTGCTCACTGATCCTTTACCTGAGGATTAAGGAACTTAATCAATCAACTGGTTGCTAATTTAAGATTAGGGGAAAAATCACAATGTAAACTCTGCTGGAATGTTTTGTTTATAGCGAATCTTAAATCAGTCTCCACACTGTGACTAGTTATTCCCTAAACATTCTCTGGTATTTTCTTGAGCAATTGTTATGTGGTAGAGGTATGGTTATAAGAGGATTGCTAATGAAAGTTAGGGGTTAAGCAGAATGCGGTATGTATTTGATTTTTGGGTACCCTTATCTCTTGTTCGAGCTGTTGTAATAAATAGCCTGTTTTTTCATTATCTTTGAGGTGCCCTTTCTGTACTGATTTTCAGTTCTTCTAATTAGAAGGGTATTTTAGTGAAAAGAGCGATCTCAGACCTTTGTGAAATTTTCTGCTACTACAAATAATGGTAAATCTGAAATCATTTATTAGACAAGAAGTTGTTATGGCAACTATAAGATGGCTGGCTAATCAGAGAGTGAGATCAGTTTTTATTTACAAGCATAATGAGCAATTAAGTTTGAGCAGCTGTCAGACTTGGAAAGTGATTAAAGTTCAGCAAACAACCCAAATGGGTCAGTGTTCAGTTCTGGTGGTTTTCTGACATTGCAGCTTGATCATGTGTGTGTTTTAGCTACTATAATTAAAACTGCCTTCACAACCCCTATCTATGCCAGTGATTTGTCATAGCCAGTAAGTAGTGAAAAATCCCTCTTTCAGCCGGGTTCCTTAAAGGGTATTGGCAGATAATGAGATATCTCATGTGTAACATCTCTTAAAGTGGTCCCTGTGTGTGCACAAAACCGTAGTTTACATGCTGGTTTACATGGTTGTCTCCAGGCCCTGGAGTTGATCACTGGAAGAGAGACCTGAAATGATACAGTCTCATTCGAGCAAACTTTACACCTCTAAAGAGCACTCTTTCATATAAGGCATCGTTATGTGGTTGGTTGCTTAGGAAGCTGCTTCTAGACTAAAGGAAAGAATGTGCGCGGAGAGGTTGAGGAAGTCTTGATTCACCCAGAAACGTATGGGAATGCCGAAGATAGCTTAACCTTAATATGTAGTAAAGCTTAATCATTCAACTAATCACCCAGTGAACTAGGCCAAGCTGGTGCCTTTGCTGATACTCATTGCTTTCCCCAAAGGAAGCAGCAACACTAACAGCGTTCTTTATCAGTGCCATGCTTCTGAGGAGCATGATTATGCAAGTGGATGGACGTGGACTTACGGAAAAGTAAAATGACAATCTCAGAAACAGGCATTTGCATACTTGATCTAAACTTCCGGTATTTACATTTTCTATTTATCAGTCTTCTCAGGTTTGTCTGCAGCAGTGACACATGAGAACCAGTGTTGTGGAAGTGGAACTTAATTTTTGTGGGGTTGTTAGAGACCAAGAATCTACATTTCTCAGCCCATACAAGATAGAACGACACGCACGTATCTTGTTATTATTTATACTCAGGTTTCCTGAGCTCTTTTGGAAATGTTCAGCCTTTAAGCTTTAGCAGGAATAGCTAGCTTGGCTTGTTGAAACAGGCAGCTGGCAACTGAGCACTTTCAATGACAGCAGCATTGGCAAAAGTTATTGCTGTTATCTGAGAGAGCTTCATCCAACTTCCCCCACTTCCTGCGGTGAAAGACTTAGCATATTCCAGTCACTGGTTTTCTGGCCATGTAGATACAAGAGAATCTGAATGGGGTAGGAACTAGTTGCCTCTTTTACAGACCTGCTGTCATCTGTTAGAGCAGTGTGAAGGAAGGCTACAAAACTGGAAAGCAACCTGAGGCATATCACACTGGAAAACATGAATTGTCAGACCTCAAAAGCTGCTGTCTTCTCACTGTCTTGTTCTTTTCTACTTGTTGGCTAATTGGAGTTTTCCAGAGGGTACTGAGCCCTCACTTTCATAGTTGTAGCTAATTAGGAGTGCTAGGTGAGGGAACGTTAGCATGAAATAGTCCTAGTGCAAGATATGTTTAGTTCCATTGATAACACATTTTAATTATCTTGTATGAATATTTACTTAAAAATAGGCTGCAGCGTGCTGCAGTTAAAGAGTAAACTTGTTGTTGTAACTGCTTTCTCTGTAGGAATGACAGGTTTTGCCTTTTCTCCCCTCACCAAATGCAACTGGTGTTTTCAGTTTATTTTGAGCATGTGAGAATGCAGGTAACTGAGTTTAGGAGTAACCCTGGGAAGAAAAAAAAGAATACTAATGTAGGAGCCTGATGGATTATCTTTGTCTTATAGTCTGTTTGCAGCAAACAACTGGTAACAAGTGAGTGGGTGGGAGGGGGAGTTTTAAATATATGGGGATGGATTTTTAGACTTTGCAGCTGATGCGGATTAA
This sequence comes from Rhea pennata, assembly GCF_028389875.1. Taxonomy (NCBI): domain Eukaryota; kingdom Metazoa; phylum Chordata; class Aves; order Rheiformes; family Rheidae; genus Rhea; species Rhea pennata. The sequence goes on along the minus strand of NC_084677.1, from coordinate 16,662,410 downwards.
AAATTCTTAGAACATTTCATCTATGAAAGGCAATTAGTTTTGTTTTATGAATATGAAAAGCACGTAGCATGTAAGTACTGGAGTGAAGTCCCAAGTGAGTTATTAGAACTTGCTTTACTCATGTAGTACAAAATTAGCCATCAAGAGCTGATGGATTTCAAATATAGCTCACTGACATACTGATCATCCATAACTTATTCATAAAGACTTTTTTTTCAGTCTCACCTGTAATTTCTCGATGCCATTGGTTTGAAGTCCTGAGCGGGGCAGCTAATCACGGATGAGAAGACCTTCTTGCTCTTGATTGCGCTTGTACCATTTCATGCAGCTGTGATACCAAGGTGTAATACTGGGCTCCGTGGAGCTCTGGGTGGTAAAACTGGGCATCCAGATGTGTAGAATATTCTTCTTTCTCTCTCTCTCCTTCTGGTGATATCTCACTGTCCATAATCATCATTGTTCTACTTTGCACATGTGGTATCTATCCTTGCTACTTTTTTGTAAAGTTTTTAAGTGATTTGCAACAGTTTGTTTAAGAAACTGTCACAGTGGTGTTCTGTGTGATTCTTATAAAAATAAACCCGCCTTTAGGTATACTTGCCAACAAAGAAGTTGAGAAATAAAGCACTACTTTCAGCTGCCCCTTTTCTCCGATATGTAAGCTAGAGCTGATAAAGATGAATGGATCCTGCAGGTTTTTTTAGCAGTTTTTTTTTTGGGGGGGAGGGATTAGGACAAATTCATGTCTACAAACTAGGTATTTGTTTAAGCAATTTTATTGGAATGTTGATATTGTCTAGAGTGAGTTGTCTTTCTAGGTGAGAAAAGCTTCTCAGCTACTAAGAGATGTTTTGAAAAAGACTATTCTTTCTAGCTTCTTTGGGTCTTTTTTGTCTTTTTTTGAATAGGGTTGAGCCCCAAAACCCAGCTATTAAGTAATTTCTTATTTCTAGTCCTGATGACTATGCAGAATTCATCTAGTCTGGCGGTGTTTTAATATGTGAGGTGCTCAATTAAGGAACTGCCATGGTAGCTACCACAGTCACCCCAAATTCTTGGAGAAATACAAACTATATTAAAAATTTAACCTTTTGACAAATAGTAGACTAAAAGTCAAGCTCTGCCTATGGACATGACTAAATAGTGATGAAATTTGATACTCAACACTGGTTGCCTTACTGTGGTCAAAAGCTGGAGTAAATTTGCTGTACTGATAAATTCATCCATTTGGAGTCATATGGACAAGTCCTAGTTACTTACAGTCTAATACAGAAAAGGCAAAATCCAAGGGAAAACACTTTGTCATCCAAAGGATTTTAATTTATGCTTCTGTGCCTCTCATCTAGGGAAGAAAGATGGACACTCAGAGCATGATAATATTAGACTACTGGAAGTGTTGCCTAATAGATCACAGATGTTTGTGAACTGGCAAGCCATCGTCTCCCCTGCTACAGTATTACGGGGGAACAGTTGGTCGTAAGATGTGACATGTCATAAAAGAACATTGATTCGTTGCTCTCCTACAGTAAATCACACAGTAAACTTCTCAATTCAAATCCCTTGAAATCCATTAATGTACAGCATGTATTTTTAAATGCTTTGGCATTTCTGATTGAAGGCTTTAGTGTATTGATTGGTGACGTGAGTAGGTGCTTGCTTGTCAGTTGTAAAGTAACACAACGCTTTGAATATTGTGGGCTTGCAGTGGGGTAGGAGGCTTGCCAAGGTCACCTCTGGAAGAGGGAGAGTATCTGGCTGGTATAGTGTGCTGTGCTTCTGAGTTTTAGGGAGAAGTGCCTCTGAATCATGCAAATGGCTTGACGAGCAACAGAGCTGTTTTCGTGTGACCTAGTTCTGAAGGACAGCTATTTGTGGTACGTGGGTCAACATGTTAGCTTTAATGAATACAGTACATAGGAGGAAGGGTTTAGGGTTTCTTTTTTCAAGCTGTCTAGAATGAGGAAGTCTGAAGTATTTCACTTTTTTTTTTTTTTTTTTTTTGTTAAAGAAGCAATGGTCTCTTTCTGCCATCTGTTTTGAAAGAGAGAGACTTACATACACATGTCATTCAGTGAAGCATGGTGACAGCAGCAACAATTTCTGCTGATGGGGGAGCTTCAGTGAGCAGATTTGCAACAAAAGTCTTTCTTGTTTAGAAACACACTGCTCAGATTCCAATTGCCTTTAAGGGCTGTGACTAAATCATCATTTCTGCCTAGCATGAACTACATTTGAATACAGAAACTGCCCAGACTAGGTTGTCCTGTTGGGACATTTCTGTACCAATTCAATAGTTGTAGCACTGCAACGTCAGTCTGGTTTTACAGCCTGCAAATACATTGACACGGCTATGAGGTGTGATAAACTAAGTCAGTCAGACTGATAGGCTCTCCCACCTACTGTGGCGTTATTATAAGGATTTCTATTTTGTTTTTCTCCTTGTTCAGGTAGAGCTCTGATCTGGGTATAGGAAGAAAAATCTTCTTTGTTATACGGTTGTTAATATTTGTTTAATATGTATTAATCTATTCAGCTTGCTTTGCTCCTGGAACTGTTGCTCAGTTAGGCTCAGTGAATCAGCTGTAGTTTTCTGCTCCTGAATTTCTGGGAGATGTTAAGCAGTATCTGTTCTGCAGTGTACCTGAATCACAGGAATGCTGTAACAGAACTGTAAATACCGTGAGGTATTTGAAAGGCACTATAATTGCATATTACCTATTTCTGATTGAAGTTAAGGATGATCTAGGAGATAGGTTTAAAGAAGTTTGGCATTTGGTTGGCAATTTCAGAAAGAATAAAATCTGGAAGCTAATTGGAGAAAATGACAGTTCCCAGTCTAGCAGCATGCCTTCAGACTGCATTTGAGCTAAATACCCTTTATGGTTGCACATGTGCATATCTACAGATTGTCTTGCTGTTTTCTTTTAGTGTAGACTCCACATTCATTACAGACCTTGATGATTCATTTATTCAACCCCAGAAACTTCTGCAAAGCAATCAGTGCAGACAGATGACTTCATCCCAAGGAGTTTCAATGTAAGCATAGCTAAAATCAATTGAAAAGTCACAACGGGCAGAGTGGGTGACCAGTGCTGCTGCAGTACAACCCAAATCACGTTTTTCCATAATGCCTTGCAGTTCAGATTGAGCCCGTTTGTTCTAGCTGACTGGCTTTTCTCTGGAAGTGTGAAGCTCAGCATTTTCAGAGAAGTGTGAAATAAGTGTAGAAAAAGGACTTGGAGCAGTGAGGTGGCTAATTGAAAAACGGTATTGGAGCTTTGCTTTCTAACAAAGAAATTGGCAATTTTTATGAATAAGTCACTTTGGTGTTTAGTTTTGATCTTGAGTTTTGAATGATTCACATTTGTTTTTTAATAGCATTTTGATAAAAATAAGAAAAAAATTCCTGTTGGTTGCCATAATGTCGAAGAGTTTGTGACTGTCTTTTTAAAAGCAAATGTAAAGAAAGCAAGAATGGACTGTTAGGTGCAGGGGTATCCAAGTGTATTATGTTAGTGTATCTCTGTCTTCCAAGTGAGATGTCTTAAACTCAGCTGCCATGGGAATGCCCAAGATTTTTAGTCTTATCTTCATTTTACTTGGATAACTGAAATCCTTTTTTGTGGTGGCTGTATATGGTCTTCCCTCAAGTCTTACTGATGGTACCACGTAGGCCTTTGTGATTTGTTGAATTCAAGAGAGACAAGGGCACTCACAAAACATAACGCTGCTTGAAAGCAAGACAGTTCTATAAGCTACAGCTCAGAGGAGAGATGTTATCCTCTTATTCAGTAGCTTATCTTCCCCAGTGAGCTATCTGGTATGTTTTGCATGGCTTTTGCAAAATGCTTTTTTGTCTGGAAAGACCTTTGTCCCTTCTGTAAAAGCATTTTGCATTTGGCCTCAGCTGATAACCCTTGCTTCCGCGGGAAAGCTACTGAGCATATGGGATGGGGACCAGGTAGGATGGAAGTAACAGGGAGCTAATATTGTAGCTCCTTCTGTTCACTACCGCATATTATGGAAAGCGAAATATAACACTTCTGACAGTTTGATTGGCTAATCTGAGTCTTGGAGCACCACTGGTGGGAAGGTGGGCTATAAAGAGACAAGACAAGGATTTAAGATCTGCAATCCTCTGAACTTCTAAGATTAAAAAAAAAAAAAAAAAAAAGTTTTATGCCACTGGATAACCAAAAGACAGTAGGAAATCTTAACTTTTGGAGGGTCAGGGAATAATTTGAAATAAGAACTTTCTTGCTTTGGGATTTCTATAATATTATTCATTGGTGTGCATGTTTCTTACATTAACAGAAGACGATCTTTCATGTGTGCTTCTTACCATCCTAAAAGTGTGAAGTAAGAGTCTCTGTAGAAACATCTGGAAAAGCCCCAAGAGAGGAAACTGATTTTTCTGAGCACAGAGATCTGTTCATTCAAGAGATTCTGGTATTCAGACAGGAAACAGCACAGTTCCCCCAATTTCATTTAATGTGGTTGTTAACTAATGTAAAAATTAACTTTTTGCCTTGTCTTCCAAGCATGTTGTGCAGCTCCACAATCGGTTATTGATAGTTATAGATAGACCTTTCAGGGAGATTTTTACCCTACTCGTGCCTGCTGTCGTCGTTCCGCTAGAGTAGCAGTTCTGCGTGTTTTCAGCAGCCGGTATTTCAGTCTCAGATATAAACATGCATGTGCTATGAGTGTTAAATAACGTACAGACTTGAGGCCTCAGTCCGGTTACGGTCCTAATGAAAACCTTCAGAGTACTGGAAGGGGAGGAAGAGGGAAGAGCTGGGAGTTCTTCATTATCTGATCCATATACGAACAAAGTCAAATTTTAAGTCTGTCATCAACGCTAAACTGTAACTAAAGCAAAAGTACGGACTGTGTCCGGAAGGGCTGCGAGATCGGTTATCTCGAGGACGATCAGTGTTAGCACTTTGTTGCTTTTTGTGACTTTCGAGCTGCGTTCAAGATGGGCGGTGAAAGCTCTGCTTTTTTCTTGTATTTAAAATAACATTTCTGGCCTGGCCAGCGCAGCCTGTTTTTCATGTAGCAGTTACGGGGGCATGTTGGACTTGATTTCCTCGTGGTGCGATCTCTCAGGTCAGCCCAGGGTGCTCGGGAAGAGGCTTGGCTGGGTGGCTCGGTGTGCACTGAGACTGTTGACGCTGGAAGCTTTGCTGTACTGAACAGTGCTTTCTGAATGCTCTGAAATGTGCAGGGTTTCAGTGTGAGCTTGAATATACTGATACTGCCATGTGGTAGATTGTGGGAGTGGAGGGACAGGAGATAAATCTCAAATGGAAAGTGTAAAGATAAAAAATAGCCTTATTTTGCTCCTTTTTCCTTGAGGACTAGAGACAAGCTAGTATTTGCATGTGGGGATGCAGTGTCCAAGGTCTGCAGCATGTCAGAGTCGGAGCGCCACGTTGTCTGTCTTTCTACCAGAATACTTACGCTTTGATTTGGAAAACATCGTTGGAACTGGTAACATCTTTCTTCTGAGAGAGTGTTTCTGATAATCTTAGTGTTGGTATCGTGCCTCTGTGCGAGACGCTGACTCCTGGCCCCTGCTGCTCCGTAATGACACCGAGCTGGGAGATACTCTCAGTCCAAAAGCAGCACAAGGCACCTTTGGCACTGAGGCTTGCAGTCGGCAGCACTTTTATTATGCAGTTAAACTGTACCCTGAACTTTTCAGTTTGAGGGAGGGAGAGATGGGAAGGGCTCCTACTCATTTCTTTTTTTTTTTTTTCCTGCTTTAACATTTCTTAGGTCATCCTGGAGTTCCTGCAGTAGTGTTTCAGAGTCCTTGTGTGCACCAGTGCCATTTAGATTGCCTTTTAATAAGGCTGAAGGAGATTGAGGAACTGATGTTTTTATCCAAAGAGTGTTTGTATGAAGAAAGCATGCCATTCCTTCGCAGTTCTGGGATGGTTTCCAAAATCTGCTTAATCTTGTCAGTGGTATCAAGCTACTGTTTCAGGAGGAGCCTGAGAGCTACTAGATTATCAGCATGGCCGATACTTCTAATATATCCGATATAGTGGTTAAGTTATTAAGAATTTTTAATTTAATTCACTTTTTGATATGCTGGACAGGGATTCTGCTAAGAGTACAGATAGAACTGTTTTATGTTTTCTGGGATATAGAAATTCATCTTTGTGCAAAGATACTCATAACAATCGCTTTTGCTGGTAGTATTTAGTGCTTATATTGTATCTAAAGTTTTATTGCTATAGAAAATGAACTGCCTCCACCACTGTTACTTATGTATCTCTATAAAGTCTATGTTGCTTTAGAAGACTCTTTATTTAACATGAAAAAAACCCTTAATATTCAGAGATGAAAAAAGTGCTGCATCTGCTCTGCTGGGATAGGAGGTGATCACCAAAGCGCAAAGGATTTATAAGCACAGTGCTGCAAAATGAGAGATTATACCTTAAATAGAGGGTATTTCTTAATCTGAGCATTTGGTTTGTTTTCTTAATATAAAAATGTATTAACAAAATTCATGTGTTCTCAACAGCATCTGACATCAGGCAAACACTTAGGAGCACTTTACAGTTCTGCCATAACCACTTTTTTAAAATGTTGGGGGAAAATGCTGATCCTGCACAAAGTTGTGCTACCAACCAGTTCATCCAGCCAGTTCATTCATTGGTCTTGTAAAACCCATTTAGTTAAGGTTTATTTTGACAAAATGTGTACGTGGCACTACTCCACAGCAAAAAAATGCAATATTTTTAGAGACTGCAAAGTAAAGAATTTATGCTGCAGCGTTATATGGGAGGTAGCATAGGAATATTCAGTGGGTGTCCCCAGTAACCTCATTCATATTTCATTTCCAAGGTACACTAGGGAAAAGGGAATCCTCCTTCCCCCAGAAAGTTTGGTTACTGCCATTTTATTTTTGCATCTCAGTTCTTTAGTTAGTGCAATAGGTGGTTGAGACTGTGTGGGTTTAAACATACAGCTGTCTTTTTTAGAATTAGTTCTTTTTCCCTTGGGTAATTTTAAATTCAAACAAGAGTTGGAAGCTAATTTTAGTTTCTTCTTCAGTGACAAAGAGCGCACAAGCACTTGTCATCTGTAGTCATTCGTCCTTTGTAGCGTGTGTGACCCAGATTTTCTGCTGCAGTGCTCTGTAAACTGTAAGAAAGGGGTTAACTGCTTGCAAAGGAAGGCGTATGAATTTGTGGGATTTGTTTGAAAAACAGTATTACATTGCAGTGAATTAAAAGCCTGTAAAACTGTTACAGGACCAAAATACAGATCTCGATTGCTGGAGAGAGAGAGAATATTTCACATAAAGAGTTTTTATTCCTGAACTGAACTCTACCATGAGGTGGTAGTGATGGAGGAAAAAAAAAAAAAAAGAAAGAAAAAAGTTGAAGATTCCACAATTAGGAATTTTGCAGCCTCCTAACCTGCCTTTGCATGCCAGGTCACAGAAGCTGTGCAGTGATCTACTATGTGGCTTGTAGTACCGTATCTCTGAATGGTAAAAGAGGCCTGCAAAGAATGGTCTCCTTTTCTGTGTTTTCCTTTTCCATGCTATTCTTTGTGTTCTGGAGATAAATGACTTCTTTCCAGCATTCTCAGCTTGGATTTTGCATATAATCACTGTTTTTTCCTCAAACTTCTGCAATTACTATCCTTCGTAGAGCTGCTTTAGTCACAATTCTGGTGTAGACAAGTCATTGAAAATTCAATTACCCAGACACATAGTCTCTCTCCAAATAATGTCCCATACTTGTGGCCTGTGAACATCTATATCCTCTGGCATAATGATAGAAAAGTTAATAGAAAAAATGTTGGTAAGCAGAAGAAAAGATGTGTGAAGTCCTTGGAGCTAAAACAAAGCCTGCCTTATTCTGGGGGATAGACTGGGATCTGACATAAAGATGGAAGAATGGTGCAGGATAATTAGGAGAAGATGATACCTGTGCTTTTGTTTCTGCTTTAAAATGTTTAAACTTATTTAGAAGTTTTTTCTTGGTTTATTTTACATTAAAAAAAGGTCTCGTTTACCCTGTTGGCCTTCCACACCTAGACTAATTTAGAAGAGAAGATAATGTTTGCCTTGAACGTTCCTTTTTTAGGTCTGTTTGGCCTGTTACATTCAAACTGATAACATTTTTGAATTTGAATAGTGTAATGCAGATAGAGTTTGAATGCTGCAAATGAGAAATGTGAAAAATTCAGGGGATGTTTTAGGCACCACTAGGCAGAACTATATTGATTTAGGAGGAAATCCCAAGGAGGAAATAGTCCCTGTCAACTGATTATTTGAAGTTATGGTTATGCTACTCTTGCAGTTGTCTATAAATAATACTGCCAACAGTTGGCTTCTGCTAGTGTTACAGTGCTACAGGTCATCCTTCACCTAGCATGTAGTGTGATGCCTGAGTGACCAACCTGCCCTTCAAAGAGTGAGGAAGCATTTGGAGGGGGAGGAAGGCAAATCATGCTGAGGACAGGGATGTGTAGCCTCTCCAGCATGGAGAGGAGGATGGGAGACGAAGCGCTGGATGGGAGGAAGCGACACCCAGGCTATGGCAAGCAGATATTGAAGGACCACAGTACTGGAGTACAAGGGTGCCAGGCAGAAAAGGGGGTCTATGACTGACATCATGACTTGAACTGTCCAGTGCTGCATGTTCTCCTGGGCTGGTAGTTCTTCCCACACACTGAAATCCTGGGCTTCTGTGAAATTTGTCTCCAAGTTGCTCTCTCTCCTCCCTCAATTCTTCTGGAGGTATTATGCAGTAAAACAGTGCGGAGATCATACTGATTTGAGGGAGATTTTCCTACCTCAATTTACCAACTAACAGTGCAGAAACTGCAAAGTTTGAATTGGAATTAGCTAACATTCTTCTATCCAGAAATTCAAGAGTCTGAAGTACAGCCCATCTATATGGGCTAAAGAGAATGAGGGATAATTGGTTTTTGTCTGGAAACCTCTATGCTAAACCCTAAATCAGGAAGAAAGATTTGACATTGCTTAGAGTCAATAGGGAAAGGTGTGAAATTTGTTTTTGTTTGTTTTTTTGGTTTTTTTTCCTCCCTATATTCCTTTTACTGAATAGTTTCAGCTCAAAGTAAGCAAAGATGTACTGAAGTATAGTACCCAATCAGGAAGATGTGCAAGGATTTTTTCCCCCCTTTTTCCTTTACAGAAAAGGCCACAGATGGCTCTCTGCAAAGTGAAGACTGGACACTTAACATGGAGATCTGTGACATTATCAACGAGACAGAAGAAGGGTATGTGCTATTTCAGCAAACTCTGAAAGGTTCATGAATACATTCTTCTGGCCAGCTGGACTCAGCATGTGAGGAGGTGCAGTGAGTTTAGGGGGCAGATGTTCATAATTTAAGTGCAGGTTACAAACTGCATGCAAGTTGCTTGATTTCCCTGCTCCTCACCCATTTCAGGAAAAATGCTATATGGTGCAGCATTTTCTGTGGTAGGTATCTGCTTAGAGGGTTGACATGAAAAACATGTACTAGGTGTACTGTTCGAGGGGGTACCAAGTCTGTACTTCTAGAGCTCTTGTTTTTGGCCGGTGTATGTCTTCCCAGTGCTCCAATGCTATTCATTTTAGGTAATAGAGAGCTTCTCTGATGCATCTCTCCCTTCAGCGTTAGAAAAGCTATGCTGCTTGCAGTTTGCAGGAGGAGAGATCACTGCTGTTAGGCCCTGGGCGTTTTTCTGAGTGGCTGTCAATCTTTCCTGCTTGATCAACGTCCTACCATTTCAGAGGCCTCAGGCATTGCTCTGGCCTTGACTTCTATGATCTCTTGTCTTCTCACATAATTCTACATGACCCTAGTCTGGTTGTAGTCAAGTTATCTGAAGTTAACACACATGCTTATGTCCAGCTGGAAACAGTAAAGAAGGATTCCTTTTCCTGCAGTCTGACATGCGAAAAGAGTGTCTGTACTGTCTTTTAAAAATGGTATGTTTCTTCTTCAGTCCAAAGGATGCCATTCGAGCACTGAAGAAGAGGCTGAATGGAAACAAAAATTACAGAGAAGTCATGCTGGCTCTGACGGTGAGTGGAGGCAGGCTGGAATGCCTCAGAAGGACAGATCTCTTTTATTTTGTCATTGTCCTTTTCCTGGCACTCTCTTATATGTACACAGTTTTTGCTTTAACAGCCACTCCTCTGTCCTTTTCTTTTCTCCAATTGCCTCCTCACTTCCTTGGGAGAGTTACTGGAAGCTTTGCATAGCATTGTTATGATTAGATTGTCTTTCAATTTTTGGGGGGTTCTTATGCATCCCAAGTACTGACTGAGGAAAGTTCAAGTAGCCCAAACGGGATTGTATTCACTTTGGGCCTTTCCCTTCTACTCTCATCTCCCTGTACCCAGGGGTTTCTTCACTCCAAGGCAGCAGCTGCAGGCATACCTCCAAGTGAAAGTGGTGAACTTGCCATCTTTTCAGCTTCATAGGTAGCTGGTGCACAATTTCCCTTGTGAATGGATCTATGTAGGAGACTCACATTAATTTACGCTGATCTAATTTCACTCAGTAAAGCCTCAATTATATTCTGTGCATTTACGCAGCTCTGCTAGGATGTGAGATAATTTGCAAGTGACCTTTCCTAATGATGACTTTAGCGAGGGGTTTCCTGGGTAATGAAACACTCAAAACTGTGGTGTTGGGCAGGCTCTGCACTGCCGCAGTGTGAGGAATGAGTAGCACTAACTAGATCGAGTTATACTACTGTGGGTAGGTGATCTGTATGATTTTTCACAGAGCCCTTGTTGCACCTCCCTGATGAAGCATGACTGTACTTTTTGTCTTCTTGCTATTTCCTATCCTGGATTGTCATTTTGACAGATTACCAAAGACCAAACCATGAGATTATCTATTGTTCAAGAAAAAGGGAAATTCATCAGGAATGAGTCTGTGTCATCATGGCTGATGAAAGTAGCTGAAGTAGGAGAGTAATTACAAACTCCTCAGATACAGAGTTTCAGTGGTTATTAGGCATGGCTGTAAGGAGAAGTGACGCATTAGATTTATCTCCATGCTAATCATGTTCTTCAGAGAAAAATCAACAGCTGTTCTTCCATGGCAATTGAATGGCAAGAGGAAGGTGCCTCTAGCTAGGTTGCAGGGGGAAAATGTGTCAAAGTATAACCTGTCAGAGCATTCACAAAGGAGTGTTTTGAATGAATGATGATCATTCACCTGAATTCCTAGCTCTAAAACATGGCTTGTAGCTCAGAGCAACCTGGTCCAGCTGTGTTCTGGGTATATAGAAAATGGTGGAATGCCACAACTTGACAATTCCTCACGGTGACAGGATGTCCTCCATGTTACCTGCTCTTGATGTGATGCTCTGTGTATTTAGCTGTTCAACTGTGCAAGTTGGAAAGTTCTGCTTTGAAGAGGAAGAAACTTTTATTTCTTTACCTTGAAAACAGGCATAGGTAGATCACACAAGTGCCCAATATAGTTAATGGTCAGTGAGGTATCTCTAAATATGTGTGTAGAGAAGAAATCTATTTGATAATACTGGGGAAGAAGAGAAGAAGAATTGAGAGGGTAAGACTAAATTCTCCTCTATCTTCTCTCCCTCTCATCCACAGATTTATAACAAAAAAACAAAATCAGAAATGAGCTACATAGCTGCTGTGTGTGTGATCAAGCTTTGCTCCAACAATGGATGTTTTTTTGTGTGTGTGTAGGTGTTGGAGACCTGTGTGAAGAACTGTGGCCATCGCTTTCATGTCTTAGTGGCAAATCGTGACTTCATAGATGGTGTTCTGGTGAAAATCATCTCGCCCAAGAATAACCCCCCCACTATTGTACAGGATAAAGTACTAGCGCTGATTCAGGTACACAACTTGTCTCTGCTTCCATATGTTGCTTCCTGAAATAAGGACTGTCTGCTTCAGTGCTGCGCATCGCTAAACATGCTGTCATCATTGAAAAATGTAGCAAGTTTTTTATATGTAAAAACAAACAGTATATCCAGATTAGTAGGGAAGAGCAGGCATTCACAGACACAGTAATTTTATCCAGGGAGAAATGTCTGGATTCTAGTTAAGATAGGTACCACTCTACTAAAACAGAGGGCTTTTTAAAAGATGGATGGCTTTGCAATTTGACAGTCAAATCTAGGAGGTGGAGACCGGCTGTCTTTGCAGCTCTGTGATGGGCTTGTCATTTGAGGCCAGGAAAATTTTAGAGGAGAAATTTGCTTTCACTGTCAATTGAAGAACTCCTACCTCCGTGTTGGTTTCTCTGAGTGTAAAATGGAGCTGTTTCCCTCCTTTATAAAGTATTCTGAGTTCCTCTTAAAGATGGTTATAGAAAAGTAAAGGGTCATATAGGAATTGAAAAGATTTTAGTGTCCCTTCTCTGGTTATTCTGCACAGAAGTATACTCTCAGATGCTTGTCTGCAGTGGGGAAGTTCAGACTTGGCCTCTCCAGCATTTTTTCTTCTGCGCAGCATAACAATAAACAGCCATGTTAATTCCACAAACCATTAGCAACACATGAGGAAACATTGGTGCCTGCCTGGAGGAAATCTGACAATTATAGGAAGCTTTATCACTAAGCTCCTACCAGGCTATTGCATACATCAGAGACTAAAAGACGCTGTATATTTAAAATTATATAAACCTGCTGCAGTGTTTCTTATGAGAAGGTATTTACAAGTGTGTGATGTAGCTTTCAAAATATATTTCTTATTTTTGTGGCAAAGCATGCAGTTGAATATCTAGTTGTCTATTTGTTATGTGAATACACAGGGAGGACATTGATAAAGCATAACAATACAAGTAAGTGATTTCTAAACAGGAAATAATCTGGGTGAGGAACCTAGGTGGGCATTTCATTAGGGCTTGTGGGGCCCCTTTATTCCTGGTCTCTGATCTCAAGATATTTTTAAAATAGCACAACATTAATGAAATTATTAAAAGTAATTCTTGTGCATCGGAGTGAGCCCATGGGTGTCTGTGTGCTTGGGTGAGAGAGCTGATAAGTGCAGAAACAGGGTGATGATATTAAATGATGTCCCATAAAGAGAAATTGTGTGTGTTTCCATACTGTTTGCCCTGCTACAGTTTTAGAAGATGTTGGATACGATGAGACCTAGATTTAAGTGGATTCTCAGGCATTAATGGAACTAAAATGGAACAGTGTTTGTAACATAACCCAAAAGCCACAGTCATTGCCCAAGTGTATTTAAACAGAGTTTTATCTGAATAGACTTCATGCAGCAGAGCTAAAAGCCTCGTTTTGTTTGGGTACGAAGTGCCTTTTAGTATAAACAGTCTGGGAATTATGAAAGTTGCCTGTGGGTGGGTTCTGTTGGTGTCTCTTTAGCTGGAGGTGGAGGAGACTTTGTTTTCCAGATTGCCTGACAAGTTGGGAAAAGTGATTGCAGTCACTCATCTCATCTGCCCTATGGACATGCGCACCCAGAATATCCCATATGTCATGCCCACTTACTCAGCTTAGACTTTGCTTTTAGAGCTCCCTGCAGTTGGAGTTAACTCTGTTCCAGAGGGCTGATCTCTTCTCAGCTTTGCTCCACTAACATTAGCTTACATTTATCCTCTTCTATAGGCTTTTTACAATTTGATATCAGAAAATTAATAAGTACAGAAATTAGAGGATTAATAGCACAAGCTTGGAAGCATGGAAAAAGGCTGTATAAACAACACATGTTTCAAACCATATAGCTGTTGTACTCCTGGGACTTTCCATAGCAAGGGTTGATAAAGCTTCCGTACAATTTCTTATCTAGAGGCTTGACTGTTTTGAGATGTTGGATATTTCACTTTCTCAACCTATTTCCCAGTATACATGAATTAGCATATTGTACATATTGGTTATCCTTGCTTCTTCACCTTGCTAAAAGGCCTTGAAAATATGCTTACTGCTGTGCCTCTGGCAAGACCTTGCATATATCCTCAGAGTTCATAACACTTTTCTGCCCAGCAGCTGAGCCCTGTCATCAAAGATAAAGCATGGGGAGATTTTTAGTGGCATGCCAAATTCTTTTGAGGGTACACGTATTAAAAAGTGTCTGACACTGGAATAAAGGGTCCCGTGATGGTCACTGGTTTAGGGGGCAGATTTGCAATGATATTTAGTTAACCTGTTTGCACACTGATGTGCTGAGTGGGGTTTATGTATCAGCATCCTTAACCATCTACCTTTGACAGTCTGGCCAAAGGCTTTAGAAGATCTGAATTCAGTCTCAGCTGTGTCGCATGCTTCTTTGGGCAATGGGCAAGTCTCCTAAGCTGTCTGTATAGCATCAGAACAGTTGATGCAGATAATTTATTCTAACAAAGTTGAGAAGCAAACCCAGAATTCTTAGCTTACAACTGATAATAGATTGTCTCCTAGGCACATAGGGTAGGAAATGCTGTCTCCTAGAACTGAACAGAATAGGAATATAGGTTTAAATATTAATTACTTCTTATTTTATTTTGCTATCCTTGATTCCCTTTCTCTCAAGTGTGAAAGGTGGTTAAAGATAGCTTTTAAAATAAAACTAGTCAAAGAACTAGTTTTAAAGTGATGATTAAATGAATTAAGTTCAGAGCCCACACACACCTTCTCTTAATAGTTCTCTGTCACAGTGATACTCTGCCTCGTATGTGTGGGGGCTTGGGGAGGATATTTTGTTTTTAATTGAGTCATAATATTTCAATTTTTCCTTCCCTTAAGTTTTTAATACCTTGGCTAATTTCCAGCAAAAGTGACAGGCAGTAGGGGCTTTCAAGACACTCTGTTCCTGGAAGTTTCATGAACACAGGAAGCTGGCTAGAGAAGGGAAACACTTAGTACTGCCACTGAAGGAAAAACTCAGGTGTGAACTGAAGTCTTTTTAGACACCAGAGAATTCATGCAGGAGAGATATTATGAGTGTGGGAAATTCTCTCTTTAAACTTGTTCTTTCTGTCACACCATGGTGTCTAAGTGTTGGATTCTCTGTAAGAATCCAGGCTTCATTAGTTCTGCTTCTCATGGGACTGCACGTTTCACAATATAAGAACCTCAGAAGCTACCCTTTTTATTTAAGTTTGGTCCAAATAAAGTACTGAAGAGAACTTGGTGTCTATGTTTTTTTTCTTCAGCTATAGATGCGGATATCTCATAAAATAAATTAAGATTACCTAAGATTAAGAGGTATTCTCTTCTCCTTAAGAATTTTGCTTAGATCAATTTAATCTTTCATACAACATTTTTTTCCATGGGTCATTGACCATAGAATATGCAAGAAAAGATCAGCATGCAATCAGTGCTAACTAAAGGAAATGGGAAGAGGCTTTCATTTGTGATTACAGGCACTGATGCTACAAGGGCTATACAACACTACAATGCACTGGATTCCTGTCTATTTTATATTCATATAAAGTGTGTATGTGATTGTCTTAATAGTATTTGGAGGATCTTTTAGACCAGATCTAATGGTTACAGCCTCCCTATGAGGCTGAAATACATGGAAATGTTTGTAGTTAGTATCTGAGGTCAGGATGGAGCAGGAACCTCATTTGGAAGGTTTATGGATAATCCCTCATGTTTTCCAGGCTTGGGCTGATGCCTTTCGAAGTAGCCCTGATTTAACTGGAGTAGTGCATATTTATGAAGAACTCAAGAGGAAAGGCATAGAGTTTCCCATGGCAGATCTTGATGCTCTGTCTCCAATACACACACCACAGAGGGTAAGCTGCAGCTTTGCAATTCCAGGGGCATTTTCCAGAGACGTATAAATAGTTAGGTAAATATTCTTTCTCCTGCTGTTTCTCTGAGTTTGACTTGTTAAACTTGTGCAAAAGTTTCTTAGTCCTGGTGGGACTTTTTAATAGGGAAAGAGAATGGAGAAAAATCATAATGCAGCTGCATTTGACAGGCTGGTAAGCTAATGGAATCTCCTGTCTTGAGTCAAACATCAGTTTGAAAAGAGCAAAGAGTTTGGCGGAGGTTTGTACATTTGTCTTGTTTTACAAAACTGTCAGACAAATGAAGCTAATTTGCTCAGAAAGAGTCCAGCAGGATATATTAGTAAGATTTGCTTCCTTTTCCTGAAAGTATAGTTGGTCCTGTTAGTGATAATTCTGAACAAAGGCCTGCCTGTCTTTTAAAGGTGTATAGAATTTAAATCTCCCACTGATCCCAAGATAACAGGAGATGTTTTGCACCTTGGAAAAGACAGTTGTCTTTGTCAACTCTGTAAAGTTGACAAAACTAATGTTAGGAAGTAACTTAATGATCACAGGTGTTCTGTTTTTTCACTCTGAAAATTCAAGTTAATGAAGTTTTGAAGAAATAAATGCAAGTGAACAAAGACTGCAAGATTACAATTCTTGTGTCAAGATTAATTAAATCCAGTGTTTATGTATCACAACATTTTTGTAAGCATGCAGCCTAATTCCTAGTTTTAAATTGTTTATAATTACTTATACTTAGCTACTGTTTTTACGTTGCTTCTTACTTTTCTTGTAAGGGTAATTTGAATTAAATTAAATCCAGCATCAGGGCTGGATTGGAAGATAAAGGCATGCGTTGTTGTTGTAGCTCTCTGTTTATGGGCTGGCCTGCCAGTCTGTTCTTGTAACTACACTGACCTTTTCCATGAGGTGCAATTATGTTCTATATTTGAACATATTTGGCCTGAGGTTGCTGACAAAGCAAGTGCTGTCACCATTCAGCTTTTGAACTCCTGTCTTTCTGATGTGACAGAGTGTTCCTGAAGTTGATCCTGCAGCAAATATGCACAATTCACAGTCTCAGCAGAGGATGAGCACCAGTTCTTACTCTTCACCTTCTCCAACAGCATATTCTGCTCCTCAGGCCCCAGCGTTGAATGTGACTGGTCCCATCACTGCTAATTCTGAACAGGTATTGGGATGATGATTCTTCTGAGTAAGATTGTTTCAGTAAATCAAATTAGAAACCAATTTTCAGAGGAACTTCAAACTTATCTCTTCTGGCTTTGGACATGTCTTAGGTCTGGTTCTAATTAGTTGTCTCTCCTCCTATTATACTGTAAAATCTACCTTTTAGATTTGTATGTAAGGCCTGGTGGCACCGGCGTTGAAACCTCACAATCTGATGTACTAATCCACTCTACAGTTGTGCAGCAGTAAACAGTTACTCTGTTTCTTTCTAATGAGTTAAGCTTGCATCCCAAAGACCCAGGTAAACACCGTAATATAGGATCTTATTTTCTGTATGCAAAAATAACGATTTCAGAGTAAAAGATCCTGCTCAAAAGTTCTTTTATGTTTCCCTGTGTTTGAGTGAGGCGCACAAGGTGTACTGCAACTGAAGTCTGTTTGTCATTGCTGTTTTCAGTTGCCTCCACTTCCACACAAGCATAGCACATCTGTTTTTTTCATGGTAACAAACGGTCCTACATAGCTCTTTTCTGATGCTTTTTCTAAAATTTTCTCCTGGCTAAACCTTTTACCTTTACCTATTTTTTTTTCACTAGAATATCTGGAGCCTCACATATCAAGTCAGGCAGAACCAGAGGTATCACAAAGCCAGTTAATGAAAATGATCTGCTTAAAGCCAAAAAATTATGCAGTATGTTGGTATCTTTTTCACACCAATATAGATTGCCCGGCTGCGCAGTGAGCTGGATATTGTTCGTGGGAATACAAAAGTGATGTCTGAAATGCTAACAGAAATGGTCCCTGGACAAGAGGATTCCTCAGATCTTGAGTTACTCCAGGTAATGATTTCCTAGCAAATCTGATTCTGATGCTTTCTGTGCTAGAGTTTTGAGTTTTTTTTTTGTTTTTTTTTTTTTTTTTTTTTTTTGTAGTTCAGTTCAATGACTTGAATTTTACATAATACTTGTCGACTGTACTTAACTCCAGTTAGTCTCATCACTTGATGTTCTTCATGCTTGCTGAATGCTGTTACAGCCAATTAAGTGAAATTCCTGAGATGATCTTCACAGAATCTTGGTCCTGTTTTGTGATCTACTTAAACTCTCACTATCTGTATGGGATAAAATCTAAAGATGTTAGATCTGCAGTGAAAACTGAGATAGTCTTTAGCTTAGTGGACATTACAGGACTGTAAATGGAACTCTAGCCTGCTTCTCTTTACTGAGACAAAATTAGGTTCATCAAGTCCATTTTTCATGTAAATGTGATGTTTATTTTCAGTGTTAAAAAAACTTGATAAAGCTTTCAGTGGCAAGGATTCCCTGACTTCCCTTGTAACCTCTTCTAGTGCTCTCTTGTCCATGTAGCAGAGTTTGTTTGTTTGTTTGTTTTCCCCCAATGTTGACTCCTGTCCAGAGGGTCAGACTACATAATCAGAAGAGTCTTCTCTCCTGAGAAGGTTTTTCTCTCCTGAAAGTCTTAATCCAGTGATGCATTTGTTATCTCAAAAGAGGTAACTTCATTAGTTAAGCTCATATCTTGGGCTGCATAGGTGCTTCCCCAGGCCAGTGATAGCTGGGGGTGCTACTGGCTGAAGAAAGGATCTGCAGCAAATGTAAAATAGATGAGGAATACTCTGATCTCGCATGCCAGCTGCTACCCCTACCTTTTTGTTTGCCTTTCCATAGCTTCAGAAACAGGCTGTTGTCTTGATCCTCCAGCAGGGAATATGGGCTCCCACAGCAGTACATTTGGAAAAAGGCAGGGAATTGCTCTCTGTGATACATCAGGTTTTGAAATCAATCCAGAAATGGATCTCTCCCATGCAGCAGTGCTGTGTGTTTCAGAGCCATCATGGCAGCTGATGAGAGGCTTTGCAATAAAGAGCCTTTCAGTTACTGCCCATCTGGGTTGGATTGATGAAAACGAAAGAAGCTTCCAGGAAACCAAGTTGAACCAAAACAGTGCAGAACAATTTGCTTACATTCAGAAATGGCCACTAACATCTTGACAGCATAACCTTACAGCATAGCTTTAAGGTGAAAGAACTTGACCGTGAAGTGGAGTGACAGCATGGATTCTTTATCCCAACTTTTTCCCTTCATTGACTGATGCATCCTAAATCTTGATCACAGAGTTGAGGAGAACCCCTTTTTGATGACAAAGGGTGGTTAGCCTTTTGAAAGCTAAGCGCTGTGTGCTTGTGTGCAAGAACTCCTTGCTTTGAGGTTTATATAGCCATCCTCCTTAAATAATTCCTGACATTTTCCCTAACAATCAAATGTAAACAGCTTGCAAGAGAGCCAACTCTGAGCAGAATAGATAGGTACTGTCAGCCCTCTCGGAATGGCAGCAAACAAACCTCTGAAATGTCACAATCTGCTTCTAAAGTGATGGGATCAAAACTGACATTGGAGAACACATTCCTCAAGCTGTTAAGGCAGCTGGATTGCACTAGGTGAAATTTATCCAGAGCTTAGGATGTCAGACCAAGCAAGGAAAACAAACACATTTTTGCTTTCATCCCGAAGGTTGTGTACCAACAAGTCATCCTTGTTTAGTGCTGAATTTTTGCTCTGAAGTGGAGCTAGGGGGTGGAAGATGACAGAGGGACATGCTTTAGTTGAAATGTCAGTGCTTATTGAAGTAAAACCGTGGGCCTAATCAGTGGCGCCATGCCATATGTCACGTTTCTTCTTGTAGTTACTCCCCAGGATACCAGTTTTGACCTTTGGTCTTGAGGCCTTTCAGAACAACAGGAATGAAGAATTCTTCCAAATAATTGGTGATGGAAGAGATGTCCTGGAAGCACAAGAACATTTAGACAAACTTATACCCAGATTTCTTGACATGAGAGACTTCTAAAATAAATCCGCTTGCTTTGTATTCTTTCAAATTTCCTTCTGATATGCCCCACTACCTTTTTGCAGTCCCTTATCTGTGGACTTGCTCCACTGAAGGGAGCATTTCTGTGTATAGTTCAGTGAAGTGGGGGGTGCTTATTTTACTTTTCATGCTCCTGCTCCTTGTTGCCTGTTCACCCTCACCTTCTCGGTAGCTGGTAAGATTGCTGTTCCCAATCCTTCTCCTCCTAGTGTCTAGCACATACTTGGCTAACTGTGGTAGCCCTGCTGACCTTTTCCTTCCCTGCTTTTTCTATGACATGCATCTTTTAGTTTTTAAGGATGGTAAAAGAGCAGATTGAATTTTCCTTGAAAGCCTTCTTCTGGAAAGCTGTTGTATTAACAGATTTTATTCTTAGAACAGATCACTAAAATACAGTTATTTATGTTTGAAGCGCTCAGAATTGAATCAGGACTTTGAATTGTAAATAGGCTGTCAAGGTTTTAGGCCATCATCTCTTGAAGGGCATGTTTGATAAGACATGTTTTTAGGTGACATTTAATCATCCAAAGATAGACTTGTCTTAGTGTTCCTCAGTTGAGGGACATGTTTGGCTGTGAACAGAGCTCAACTAAATCTACTTATTGCTAGATGCTTATCAGAATGTGTATGCACAATATATTCTTCTTAGGAACTGAACAGAACCTGTAGAGCTATGCAGCAGAGAATTGTGGAGCTTATCTCACGAGTGTCCAATGAAGAAGTCACAGAGGAGCTGCTGCATGTGAATGATGATTTAAATAACGTCTTCCTCAGATATGAAAGGTGGGACACCTTTTCCATTGACTATTTACACTTCTTCTGGGTTTTCACATAAGTGTAAAGTAGATCATTTGACAGAACTGGCCGTCTGGGCCAATGTAACAAAATGCAGAGCAACCAAACCACAGAAAGCATTTGCAAAATCTTCCTATGGTGTCCTATAGTAAGTTTCAAATTTCAGTTATTCTTTTAATACTAAGATTTTTTAATCATAGCCGCTAAATTTTTTTAGGACATACCTGTAAAATACAGAGCATCATTGTACAAAACTCTCTGAACTAGCTGAGACTTGAGTCTGTAAGCCCCTGTTGCGCAGTGTGGTACAGATGTAAGGGCTTGGGACAGAAAGTAGTGTAGCAGAAGTTGTCTGCTTCCTATCTCAGGCTCTGCACAAATGCTTGTGTCACTTCCTGGCTTGGGAAGGTTCCTCTGAGCATTCTCTGTCCTCTGAGCTCTGAGGTTTCTAGTTCCAGCATTGGTGCAAGGAGAGCTCTCTGAGGTAGACATGACCTTAGTAGGTATAAGGGTTTTGTTTTTAAGTAACTTTTAAAATCTTGGAGAAGTCTGGCTTGTGCAGAGCTGAGATTTTGGAGAATTGTGGATTGTCCCCAGGGGCAGGACTTGAGTCACAGGACTTTGAACGTATTAGACAAAGGCGCTGTCGGCCACATCTGCTGCAGTAGGTGACATGATACAGCAGTCTTGGGAAAGTTTAATCTTCCCCTTAATGACAGGCCTGGGGAGGGAAGCACTAAAGAGTACCCTTTGCTCCTTGCTATTGGCGGAGGGCTTTGTTTCTAAAGCCTTTAAAAATAAATTAGACTTTAGATCTCTGAATCTGTGCTGCCACAGCAAAGGCTAGAGAGAAGACTCAGTGGCCTCAATTTCATTTTTGATTTAGTCTTTCAGAGAAGACTGAGGCAAACTTTGTAACAAATGCTGACTTACCATAGGAGATGTTATGTTTCATGCATAAATATGATTCTGCAAGTAGCAGAGTGAAGCTGTCACTAAGGCTCAACCTGGTCATTCTTAATTTTATTTTTCCCCTTCATCTCCAACTTTGCTGACAGGGGCTAATATATTTCTAAGCATTATACACTTAAAGATGAACTTGAACAGTATTAGCAGGCTGTCTAGTGTAGAACAGCTGTAATGGGTCTGAGTGTTTCAATAAATACCAATTCCTGCTCCGTTATTCCTAAAATTCCGAGTTTATCACGCTGGTTTCTAGCATGGCTACTGAACTGGGTCAGTAACTCAAGCAGCAGCTCTGGCCTTCACTGTGGAGCTTTGAATGTAAAAGAACTCATGCTGCATAAGCCTTCTGGTGAGAAATATGAGGTGGGAGGTGTTTAAGGTTTCCAGCTAGGAGAGCTGGATTTCCAGTAATACTAGACACCCACAGTTTTCTAAATTGAAATTTGGGCTTGAATATATTTTTGCAGCCTTTTAAATCTGCAGTTTCCTCTGTTATGTTAAGAAAAAAAATGTAATTTGCTTGAGATTCCCAGTTGTATTTTGTCCAGCTGGAGAAAACTCACAGGATTATATGAATATTTTGTTTTTATAATGAAGAGAGAATTTATGTGAGACTAATTTTACATTAGAGGAAAAATTCTAACTTCAGAGAAGTCGTGATGCGTCTGACAGGCCTTTGGAAGAAGTAGTTCTCCATGCTTTTTTGAGTACATAAAGGCTGGATTTAGGTTTGGGTCCTCAGATGCACAGCTGGTTGGAGAAGAAATAGAGGAGATACTAGATCTTGACTAGCTAGACCTCCTTCCCTAAGAAGTGTGGGGTTTTTATCTAACATCATTACTTTTGGTATTTGGAAAGTACCGGCCTATTTGGACATAGGCTCTCAGCTGACCCAGAATGTTTTAAGAAATGAATTTGCTAAGTATTGTTTCTCTTGCCAGGTATTGCCTGGATAGAGCTGTGCTAGCATGCATATGGCTTCTAATTTACATTTATTGCAGCAAGGGGGAGCTGTTAAGTGGGAGTAAGACTCACTGCGGAGCTCAGCTTATTTAGCTGGGAGTATCATTCTTGCCGCAGTTCCTCCTGTCCCTTGGCTAACAGAATAATCTGTGAAGAAGCACATAATGGAAAAAAATCTAGCAATGTTTTTTGTGGATCTTTGTGCTGTAATATCAGAATTATCAGCCTAATACCCACTGTGGCCAAAAAGCAACTTCTGTAACATTATCCTCCCTTCATACTATCTTGGAGTTAAAGCTTTTAAGGTTCCCTTGAGCTAAGGAAGGGTAAATTCAGTGGCAAGCATGACATGACTTTGTTATAAGCCTATATCTTTCCTTATTTATTGGTCTTGATTGTCAGTGTTGATTTTTTTTATTTTTTTAATATCTATACTTTTTAACAGATTTGAACGATACAGATCAGGACGTTCAACACAAAATGCCAGCAATGGAGTAAGTACCTAATTATTACCTGCATTGTTTTATCAGCAGTTACACCAATAGCTTCTCAGAAGCATAGCTATACTGGATCAGAAAAAGGCTGTCCAGAACCGTAACCTGCCTCTAGTGGCTAGTAGTGGATACCAAAAGAACATGGCAAACTTGAAGTGAAAACTTTCAGCTCAGGAAGATGCTAAACCAGAAATCATATCTTTGTGTTTAGAATCATTGATAGATTTTATTTCATCTGTTAATTTTTCTGGTTGCTTTTTTAATCCATGCAAACTTTTGACATTCACGGTGTCCTTAGTGAATTTCACAGTTTAATGACACATTTATACGTGTGTGTGTGTGTGTATGTGTTTATACAGACACACTGTATGTGTGTATGTCAGTGTAATTAATATTTTGTTTACATTTGAACAAGCCACTTAATGATTTTATCTGATCCCCATAATTCTTGTTCACTATGTCTAATAATACAATGGTTAAGATTCATGTTCTCCGTGCTATTCATAACTTTAGGGATTTCTGCCTTCTCTTTTTTCAGTAGCCCCTTTCCAGGCTGAAGTGTTACAGTTCTAGTTGTCCCTTCTGTGAAGACTATTTTACACTTTGATCTTGTGTTGTCCTTCATTGAATCTTCCTTCTTTTTTCTTTCAGTTCCCTTTCCTCTTTGTCAGGGAGAAGAACAGAGACAAGCAGAGTCTTCAAGATCTGAGTGCATGATGAATTCATACATGGCACTATGCCATGTTTTACTCTGCTCTCTTTCTGCTCTCTTCTAACAATTTTTTCTATTTACTTTGCCCAAGTGCCACTTTTACTCCAGTGTGATGCAAACTTCAGCACAGGCTCTGCACTGTAACTTTAATCACAACAAAGAAGTTTTGTTTTCAAGAACAGTTTATACCTGATATGGAAGGTGGTAGCAAATTAAGTTTAACTTAAGTCTAATATTGATCCAATGCTGAAAGAGGTGCAGAACTGGAGACATGTTAGCCAAATCTGAAGAGATGGAGATAATGTTGAGGACTGTTGTGCTGAGTGGTTGAACTGAGCTAGCCATGGAAGCCATTAAGATTTTCAGAGGTTGACTCAGAAGAATATCTTCTTATTCTGCACTCAGCTCCCTATGATCTAAGTGACTAGGCCATTTGGCATTTTACAAAGGGGTCTCTTTAGGAAGTACCCATTATCTTTTGGTGTTTAATATTGCACTGCAGGAAGAAATGCATGCATTACTTGCTATGTTTTCTGATTCCCAACAGGTCCTGAATGAAGTGACAGAAGATAACTTAATAGATTTGGGTCCTGGCTCTCCAGCTGTAGTGAGCCCAATGGTCGGAAACTCAGCAGCCCCGTCTTCACTTTCTTCACAGCTCGCAGGGCTTGGTGAGTACCTGATCTAAGTAGCACTGATGAGCATTAGGTTGCAGTGTGTGGACTTGTCAAGGCGTGGGCAGTTTGTGGATCTCAAGCTGCTGGCAGTTCTCCGGCATTTTTGTACTATATCAGTATAGCCCCTCTGGTAGTCATCAAGGCTGCTAGGTAGTCGGGGTGTGTGAGTGCAGGAGAAAGTCTGAGTGGTTGCTGAGGTCCCCATTAACCACCTGAAAACTATATGTAGGCTCTTCGCACAGTGGAATGCTAGGATTCAGGAGGAGATATTTTCCTCTTTCACTTGTGGGTCAGGAGGACTCTCCTCTCTCTGGCTCTCCAGTGATTAATACTACCATGTAGCCTTAGCAAGGTTTGTGGGGTTTGGCTTACAGGATTAAGAAGGCTCTCCCACTCTCCTACACTTCAACAATCCGTATTAGGAACCAGCCTGGCACAAGGGATGTGCTGTATTAACCAGAGCGAAGAGTGGAGGAAAGGAGGCAGATTCACATGCATGGGAAACTTGTACTACTCGCTTATTTTTTGCTTAGGCATAGCTGTCCATGAAATCAGCTGTCCTGAAATCAGTGCTTGAGGTTTTCGCCTCTTTCAGCACTGCACCCATATCAGATCACTTGATTCAAAACTGTTGGTTTCACAGTCAATAACTGAGAGACAGTGCTATGAGGAAGACTAAAGTCTGTGCCCCAAATTTTGGGCCATGTTACTGAATAGTAAATATCTCAGAATGAGGTTGGCAGCAGGTGAACGCTAGTTTTCAGGTGTTGACTGCTTGGTCAGAAAGCGTTACTCTGTGATAATTAGCAGCCACTGGCCTTTTCCAGGCAGAAGTAGAGAATTGTTCATATATGGTGCTCAGTGCAACATAAATCTTAACTAGATGCTGTCTATAGCTGTCCTGTATTGTTAATAACTTCTTGTTTAACATACACAGTCATGAAAGTGGTGCTTGTGTATGGTTTGCTATTTCACTGGTTCACTTCTTCTGCTTCTGATTGCAGACTTGGGTACCAGCAGTGTCAGTGGCACTCTTAGCTCTCTACAACACTGTAATCCTCGTGATGACTTCGACATGTTTGCGCAGACAAGAGGCAGTTCTTTGGCTGAGCAGCGAAAGAAGTATGTTGGAGTTTGTCTTTAGTGCTCTTTGAGTCATGGCATTACTGTTTTATAAGGGCATGAACCTGAGACTTCTTTACTTCATTCCAGACTAAAAACATTGTTTTGATATATGTTTTTGTGCTTTTAATTTAGGCCTTACACTGTTGGTCTTTATCAGCCTGAGCAAGTAGGGAAGTTCTTGCCTCATTAGGACTGACTGGCTGAGTAATTTCATTTGACTTTCTTGGTTAATGAGCTGACTGGAAACTCAGAAATGAACTTGCTTTAATTTCTGCAGATACTTCCTTTCAAAAAGGCATGTATTCCCATCTGCCTGGTCAGTGCTGGAGATGTGGGAGAAAAATGGGCCTTCACCTGAAGGTCATGGATATGGTGACTGAATTACTGTTATCAAGGACTTGGGAATGGAATTACCATCTAGCTGAACTCGCCTTGTGGCCCAGCAGTGAGGCGCTCTCAGGCTGTGAAGGCAGTGTAGCTTGTCGGACTGCCATGCTCTCCCTAATTTGTTTATACATATAGGGCCTGAGTCTCTAGAGCTGCAAATCTGGCACTTTCAAGGGCATTAAATAGGTCCAATTATTTTAATGGAAAATAAATCCTGACTTGTATTTAGAAATCCTTTGATTTTCCTCAAGTGAAACTCGTTAAAAAGACACTGTCTGGTATTTTTCTTTAATATATTATTTTTTTGCCTGCTGGTTTCAAGTTCAAGAGGATAGAGTAGCTACTAGCAATCAGAACATTATCAATATCTTGTCTCAAACAAGAAATGCTGCTGAGTAGTTTAGCACAGACCTTAGCAGATTATAAAAAACTTACCAGCCTTGTGAAAAGATCAGCTCTGATAACTTCACCCAGCAAGCTGATTAGGATCTTCCATTTGCAACTATCAATACAGCTGTTTGTGCTGCCTCAGCTGTAATATCAGTGTTGAGGAGACATGCTGTCATGTGGAGGGGTGTGTTACCACTGGAGATTTCAGTCTTAGAGCCCTAATGTATAGTCAGAAAGGAGACACGTTGAGGAAGGATCTAATGGAGGTGCTTCTGTCTCTTATGCTAAATGAAGCATGAAACTAGTCTTCCCACACTGCACTTCTATCTCCTTCTGCAAGCTAATAGAACAAGGAGCACACATCAATCCATGATTTCACAAGGGAGGATTGCTATGTCTTCCTTGGATTGTACACAGTGTAAATGGAGCAACAGCAGGGCAGTAAGGACATGAGTGTGGCTTGCCATGATGCGTAGGTAAGAGCCTGTGGGTACTGTGCTCAGGGCTTGGGAGAAGCCAGCACGCTGGAAGGGAAAAGCTTTCCTGCCGCTCAGATATGCGGCTCCTCCCAGGGGCTGATTTATGGGCAGGTATTGGCATCTACTTCAGCTGATGGCTCACCACTGTGCTCAGAGGAAAAATGATACTATTGCCTCTGTCACCTGACTACTATATGTCCCTTTTCGTTAGCAATTTAAGAAGCTTTTTAAAAATCCAGCATCTGTAAATAGACAGTGATTAACCAACTGAGTGCACTTTTTTGGACCTTTTACTGTAGTTGCTTAGTTACATTAGCATGTAGTTACTGTTTTCAAGTCTCCCTCTATCTCCTCCCCATACACATCAAGTTCAAGCTTCCAGATGGCGTCGTCAAAGCTTTGCAAAACTTTAATCAGGCCTCTTTTCATACTCCCCTTCCAGCTCTCGGACACACTAATGATATCTCATAACCTGTTTGCTTACCTCTCTCATAATGCCCATCTTACCCTTTTTTCTATCTTTTTATAAACATCCTTTTTTTTATCATGTCTGAAATTGATGGAGAATCTTTGTACAGAGCACACTCCTCTGTTAGGAACACATTTAGTGCACTCTAAGGCTTGTTAACAGAGATAAAAAAGTACTTTCTGATTTCAAGGGGAATAAATCAGAGCAGCATGTGTTTTCTGCATGGGTGATGGCTGAACTTCTGTCCAGTTCTGTGGTTTGTTCCTTTGTTTCAGTGTGACTTATGAGGATCCGCAAGCTGTCAAAGGACTAGCGTCTGCCCTGGACGTTCGAAAACAGAACACAGGAGGGGTAGGTCATTGCTCTGCATTTTGTTATCTGAAGCTGTGCGTGGAATCCGAGCTGTAGACAGCTGGTTTAACTAAGACTTCTTGTTCTGTGTTCCAGTGACATGCTAGTGCTGGCTATTTTGATGTTGATATCTAGGAGCAAATACTTGCTCAGTAATGATTTCTAAAGAGCTGCTGCTTAGCACACCAACATTAAAGACTTCAAAATCATAGTGGGTAAATGCTCCTATGTTCTTACAGCTTGCCTAGGGGGTCTAGCTCTTTGGCTGGAATCTCTGCTGAAATGAGTAAATAGTGAACAGCCTGTGAGCACTGGTGTGCATTTGTTTGGTTCATTTTTGCTTATGAAAGTTGATGCAGTGGTATAAATCTACTAGACTTTGCTGTAAGTGCATGGATGCACGAGCGAGTTACAGCAAGAGAAATTATGTAGGCTTTTAATGCTTCATATGCCTTGCTGTAACTGCCTTTACGTGCAGTCTGTTCTTTCCTAGGGAAGACTCCCTGCTGCTTTGTGGGGGCAAAAGAGGCACGTGAGCAGTCACCTCAGAGCAGCTAACTCTAGAAAGCTGTCTAAGAGGGAGAGCTTGGTCAACTTTGTCTGGATACCTAGGTGATGGTAAAGTGAAAAGAGTTTGCTGATCATCTCTCAATCCCTTTTTTACCAACCGGCTTTTTAAAACTCTCCTGTTCTTTTGTACTCAGCAGTTATAATCCATGTAAATTTTTAGATGACTGAGCAAATTCAGACCCTCTTCGTAGTCTAATTTTGCTCTGTACTGACCACTAGGGAGCATGGGAGAGCTAGTGTAGCATGCACACTCCTCCCTCCATGGAGAATTGCCTCCCCATCCCTTGGCTGATCCCGCCCTGGTTCTTTCATAAGTTGAAATGGGAGTGCTCTGGGCAGCTGGCATGCCTGGCAGCCTGTGCTCTGAGCCAGGGAGAGTTTGTGTTCAGAGCCAGCTGGGGTCAGATCACAGCTGCCTGCCTGCTTTGGCCACAGTTCAGTGATAACAGGGCATCAGCAATGATTTCTTATGGAGCATCTCCCCACCCTACCACTCTATCTGCTTGTCCCTGTCCCTGGCATCCTAAAAAAAAAAAAAAAAGGAAAAAAAAAAGAAAGAAAGAAAAAGGTAATTTGTAACCAAAGTCAGCCCTGTGACCAGTTTCCAAGATGGCTAACACTCATGCCAGCACTACTGAGGGAAGTGGGAGAGCATGGGGTGGAGAGGGGCAGAAATACGTTAGGGTGATGAGACAGGAATCCCTGAAGGCAGCATTGCAGCCCAAGCACCTTGTATCATGGAGCTGCTGTGCTCTGTTATTGGGAGAACCTTGGAAAGGATTTGAGACACTGTTCTTTGTTCCTAGGTAACCAAAAGCAAGCACTAAAGGGGCTTGCATTTAGCTACTGGTCAAGGGAGATGTATTCCCTCGGTGGCCATGAGGTCATGTCCTTATTTATTAACACTTTTGTTCTCAGCCAATTCTGCTTGGGGCACCAGTGTGACGTGTCATTCACACCAGTGTAGCTGCTACTGTGCCTGAAGTGTTGTCAGTTCAAAGGGCTGTGTCTAAGCTAATCTGATGGGTCAAAGTATTTTGGAGCAGACACTTTATGGGTTGTGGAACTTTGGGTTCTGAGATGTAGTAGCTCAGACTTTTAGCCTCTTTTCAAAGGTCCTGGTGAGTGTATCATGCAATCAGAATAGTTTGTTTTGAAATGTAATCTTTCAGTAATTGGTAAACAATACTTTTTATCAAGTGTTGTGAGGCTCGTGGTGTCTCTTCTTAAAGGAAATAAAAATTAAACTCTCCTAAAGTTACCAGCCCTAGCATGTGTGGGAAAAAATCTGGCAGTGCTCAGTAAATGAAAGACATGGATTAATTTGGGTAGAGAGCTAATTTAAGAACAGCCCTTGGGAGGAGCCAAAAGCTTTGCAACACATTCTTCACACAATTCTTGTTCCAGCACAGTTGTCCGGTGGTAAAATTCAGTACATCCAACGTTTCTAATGTAGTCATTCTCAGAATGGTCTGCAGAGAGATGGCTGGTCACATGACATTAGCTGTCTTCTAATATGATTTAGCAGCTGGAAACAAGGCAAGCTAAAAATACATCATTTTCTTAATATTGCTTTTCCATGTTGGGAATTGCTTTTGTTGCCACAGAGAACAG
The DNA here is from genome assembly GCF_028389875.1 of Rhea pennata. Lineage (NCBI taxonomy): Eukaryota > Metazoa > Chordata > Aves > Rheiformes > Rheidae > Rhea > Rhea pennata. The sequence continues at coordinate 16,632,642 of NC_084677.1, read as the reverse complement.
GAGGAGAGGTGTCCAAGAAATAATTCTCTAACGTTATGCAGATAACGGATAAAGTTGGAGTAATTCCCCATTTTTTTCCTCAGCACAAGTAGTGAAATGAGACATAAGGTAGCTGATTCTCCATTATCTATTGTAATGGGGACAGGAGAGGTATCCTACCTAAGATGGATATTTGGAGTGAGGTACATAAGCATGCAAGTGGCTCTGTAGAGCCAGCCCGGTGAGCTGGAACTGCTAAGCTCTGCTAGTCCTGAGCAAGCCCCTCCGGAGCTACAGAGATCACTCTGCTCCATGACCCTGGTTCAGGGATGTGGCGTGAAGAACAGGAAACCATCTTGAGAGTCTTTGTGTTGCTGTGCTGCACAGTTTGCAACCTGCACGAGCCACTGCGGGGAGCTGGCGTTGTCAGCAGTCCTGTTAACTTGCATCACTCTTAAGAGACGGCCAGTTTGAAAGATTGCCAGAAGAACGCTTCAGCAGACTGTGATAAGTTACCCTCCTGCTCCACACCATCATTAAAGCTGTCATATTACAGAATCACAGAATGATTGAGGTTGGAAGGGACCTCTGGAGATCAGTTAATCCAACTCCCCCTGCTCAAACAGGGTCACCTAGAGTACGTTGTCCAGGACCCTGTCCAGGTTACTGTTAGAGTCCGAGGCAGAGTTTGGGAGTTTGGTTGTTGAGATCAAACAGGTAAGTAAGGTATGCTGTGAATTACAGCTTTATAAACAAGGAAAGTTCAACTGTGCCTTACAGTATGGTTTCCAGTGAAATCTGGCTGATTTTAGCTAGTTGTGTATCTTATACTTTCTCTTCTTCTAAGATGACCAACATTAGCCTCGCTTCTTAGCAAATTTTTTTTTAATAATAGTATGGAGGAAGTGCTAAAATTCTGTAACTGTCTATGTAAAGTGAAGTGGTCAGAGTGAAGCCTGTTCTTCCATGGACAGAGTTGAGAGGCAGCAGATGGGAATGTGGCTCTTGCCAGAAACTACTCTCTGTGTATATGTGTGTATGTGCACTTTTTAACTTGCTGCTGTTGTATTACTTTATCATGGGTGTTGCTGTGGTTTCTCTCTTTATGGACCTTTCTGTTCTCAACACAGAGGAGAGGTAAAGGTGGGAACTCAGACATGGAGCCCATAGACAAGTGGCTAATTACACAAGGAATGGTGAGGACTTCACCAGTGAAGCGATTCCTACTGCCCACCCCAGTCCTTTTTTACCTAGAATAACCATCCTCCATTCACCTCTCATCCCACCCTACTGAACCACCTCAAATCAGACAGTACAAGGAGTTTGTTTCTCACCTACATCATTACCTGGGACAAAGAGAAAGATTTGCACCAATTGCTGGTTTATCCAGCACAAAGGCCTGTAATCAAATGAATCATTTGCAGGAGCCGACATCACCTTCAGAACAAGCCCCGGGATCCTGCTGGTTCCTTATACTGTCTTGATTTACTTATGCAGTATCCACTTTTCAAAGGATAAACACAAGTCTCATGTATCTTATTCATAAAGAGGACACTTTCTAGATGCCTTTAAAGCAGCTCCTTCTGGCAACATTTAACTTCATGATCTAGAAGAAATGTGGAGGTTGTGGGATCATACCATACTTATTTGGATTGAGTAGTGTTAGGTTGCTTCTACGTGGAAAGAAAAGGATGGGAGGACTCCTAGCTAGATTGACATGTTCTGCCTCAATTAGGGAATTATACTGGGCATTAGATTTCAGACTCCAAAAGGTATTTTAGTGTTTCTGATTCTAAGGATTTAATTCCTATGCTGAATGATTCCAGTGTTTCAGTAAAATTCGAGCTTCTGGAGGTCACTGAATTTGTGCACATTCTGACCTTGTTTGAAGTTGTTGTTCAACAACATGCCTGCAGGAAAAAATTCAAAAGCATGTCTCAAGTGCAGAAGTCAGAAAGGAGGTAAACTTAAAGCCAAGTTTTAAGACCAATTTTGAATTCTTGGGCTATATAATCCATCATTTTAGGTGTTTGAAAATAGTACAAATAATGTGACCTACCTGTACTAAGTCCTAAAAATCCTTCTGACACCATCTTTGTGACTGTAGCTGAATTAAAAAATATGCAGTTCACAATTCCTTTATGGGCTGGGGCAAATTTGCAGTGTGGGGACTGGACATCAGGGGCCTGCAGAATGGGACCACTGCTAGGGAGCACCTTGAAATTCCCAAACTAAATTGCCCAACACTGAGAAAGAGAAACCTATCCCAAAGTTAAGATTGAGAAAATTGAGTTTATAATCTGTCAAACTGACTCTGTCAAACTCTTTTCATTTATTCTTCTAGATTTAGATCTAATACAGATTATTTCTGAGGCCTAGCTTGTGAATCTGTCTGAAGAATATGCCTGGTGCATGCACAGTGATTGCATACGTTCTTATATATAAGTAGTCATATCTGTCTGCCTGTTCAAGCATCCAAAAATGGCTCTGTACCTGTTAACACATGTAGGTAAACCCAGCTGCAGTTACCTTTCCTTGGGAGCCAGAGTTTCATTTCAGTGTCTGTCAGAGACCCACGGCTCGTAACATGAGAGTGAAAGAGCTGTAAAATGAGCGGTGCCTGCTTTGCCTCTGATACCGTAGACTGTGGTTCACAGAGGCTCTTGCTGTTCGGTGGCTCTGTTGCAGCCAGAGATGTGCTATACCACTGTTAGATGCTCATCCATAATGAATAATCCAGTGATTGAGTTAGTTCCTCTTCTTTGCCTTTCCACTGTTTACAAGAGCAGGGAAGCATGAAATTGGCACCCCTGCCGTTCACACCACTCACGCCACTGCTTTATTAAAAAAACAAACGCAATATTCGTTCATTGGCTTGTGGTTATTCAGTCTGGAAAAGGGATACTGCAGCATTCATGGAGGCATATGAATTTGGGGAGGGAAGGGGGTCTGGTTGTCCAGCCAGTCACTGCTCTTACAAACCTGTCATCCTTGTTTCTATGCTAAGTAGGAGAGAAGTATCTTAAAATAAAACCAAACTAATCATTAACTCTGTTTCTCTCCTAACTGGCTGTAGCTCTTAACCATATTTATTAATTCAGCTTTATAACATTTGCAATATAAGTGGAATAACTATCATCCCAGGTATGAACTTGATGTTGAAATTCTTTGGTAACTTTTTCTACTTTTGAGATGAGAGGGGGAAAGAGGAGAAAGTGAGCTTACACTGTGCCTGTAACAGTAAGACCACCAACTTTCTTCCTCTCAAAAAATCCTACCAAAGTGTTATTCACATCCATTGTGACCTGATATTCTTCCAAATCATGGTACTTTTAAGCTTCAGGTTGAATTCTTCCTACTCCTTTGCCACGTGTCTCAGTTCACCAGCATGCCTTTGCAGAAGGAGGCTCATTCAGGGCTCAGTGCATACTCTCCTGGTGAATTTGGCAGCATTGTTTCTGTTTCAGTTTAGTTTACAATTCAGTTTTGCTAGCAATGTAATGCCAGGGCTGTGAAGAAACAAACTACTCTGGTGTCCACTCCAGTGATACCTTCAAAGCTGGTGTGGACATAATTATAGCTACAGAAAACACTCCTGGTTCAAATGTGAATTACTCTACTTGGAGATGTTACGTAAGCTCTTTCAGTAAAAGATCTGTTTACACTGTAAGGTCTGGGTCCTTGCTAATAAATTAAATCATGCAGGTGTCATATAACGGTCGGTATCAGCAGCTTTCAGTCACAGACTTTAACATCAGGGGACCACATTTTAGTGCATGTAATTCCAGGATCCCTTGTCATGAATTTGGGCAGCTGTTGAGTTTGTGTGAATATCTAGGCTAAAATAATCTCTTACTCTGCTCACATGCCAATTGGATATTTATTATCAAAGTGAGAAGCAGATGTTGCTCAGCTCACCATGTCGGGAGAGACATTATTTGAGACAGTGTCAGAAAAACTGAACCAGAATTCACAGAAGATGATACAAACAGTTTTTTTGCCTTACATCCTGACTGCCACCAACCTGTCTGGCCAGAGAGCAGATTCTTCTCCATAGTAAAGATATATGAATAAAGATTAAATGAAGCCTCTGTTGAGATGTTGTTAATTAGTATCAGAGTGGGATGCTGCCATGTCTGCCTTCAATAAAGAGAGATAGAATCTAAGATGTGGAAATGGCTTGGGTAACATGAGACTATTGAAATACGCCATCTTCTTGGAGACTAATGACTTGAATTGCGGACAAACTGAGAAATAAACGTCTGAAGATCTTATTTCTTCTATGTGGTAGGATCTCTCTCTCTTTGGAAGGCAAGCAGGCTTGTTCCCTTGTTCTGAAGACCACGTGAGTTTCATTATCCATCAAGTCATTATATTTTATGGAGCTCTACAGAGACAAGTCTGATACTCTGTGTGAAGGCTTTCACTGTCTGGACTTGCTTATCAGATCCAGATTGGCTGGTTGTTGCAGGGGCACATCAAGCTGTGTTGGGGAACATGCTGCACCTGAGCTTTTGCCTTCCCCATCTATGTGATGTGTAAACACAGTTACAAGTAATCAAGTAGCTAATTAAATCCTTGCATGTGAAGTCAGACGTGTTCTAATATTGAGGCCAGGAAGCTATTTCAAGATCACAACAGCCCTAAATAGATTATAGGACTGTAGTAGTAAGCTGGAGTAGACAGCATGCATCTTAGAGCTCTAATTCTGCTACCACAGGAATGACAGACGTTTTTTTCCTATTGCTAACTAAGGGGGAAGGTGGATAGCAGCCAACCAAGTATTGGTGTCAGCTTCGTTAAATATCTGGAAAGAAGTGAATTAACTAAGCTACTACAAGGCAGTGTTCTAGCAACAATTAGCATGAACCTTGTTAAACATTTTAAGAACATTAATGAGATCACCTAGAGACCTGAATTGTCATTTCATACCTGCTTCTTTTCCAGTGGGATCATTTTTAATAGAAATAAAATGTGATGATAATAACCTCAAACTGTCTTTTTAAGGGTGGAATATTGGATTTTATGAGGAAGTACATTGGCAATACTCTTTGGCTTTTGAGCACTAGTGAAAACACAGCACAATCTAACTTAGATAAGTATGAACTTGAGTTCCAGGTTCCTGTGGGTTCTGTGGGACTGAAAGCTCGCCTTTGTTCTCCTAGCTGTCCTTTTCCATTTCCCTTTTAGGACTGTTTAGAGGACCCCATTGGTAGGATTTCCCAAAGAAGAAAGAAAAGGAATTTGAACGACGAGTACTTCATCTTTTAATTAAAACTAGTTATTTAAAGTATCCTGAAATATTTTATGACTTAATTTCCACATTCTAAATGTATAGACTTTTAAAAAAGAAATCACAATCTTTATAAAAACAGCTCTTTCTGCCAACGCTGACTATCTAGGGAGCTGTCGTGTCAAGACCGAGAGCTTCACTAGACCGTGTATGCTTGCATAATCGAAGTATTAACAAGACACTATCCCATTTTGGAGCCATTTCCATTTAGTTTGTGGCTGCCACTGCTGTTTGTTCTCAGAAGTTGTTGTCTTTTTTAATGTGTAAAACAGCTAATTTATTTTTGCATTGCTTCTCTTGAGCTTTAGGGAATTAATCTTGACAAAACTCTCCTCTGCATTCTTGAATTTAGGACTTCTGGAAAGGGGAAGGCTTGCCAAGTACACAGCTGACTGGCAAAAAAATAAAATTCTGTGTGTGGTCAGTTTCAAATTAAGTGTAAATAGTAAAATATTATATTTAAAACATTTTAAAATGTCTGGTTACTTTTGAGAGTACTTTTCCCCCCTCTTTATTCTTGAACAAATCAAACCCGATACATTCAACAGATGTTTTATAGGAAGAGTGGGGTGCAGAATCTGAGGAAAGTAAACTGGCAGTTTGACTGTGGAAGGAGCAATGGATGCAAATCCTTGGCTCTTCTATAAGCACGTTGAAAGTGCTAGAAGATGGGGGGGGAAATGTTTTTAAAGGTCAACTCTGGAAAAAAAAGTAGCTGACATGCTCAAATGTTTATCTTACAACTCTTAGTACTTCTTATATGTGACCTGCAAGAAGTGTTCTTGCACTTCTGAGGTTTTTATTTGTTTGTCATATAAAGCAGGTCTGTCTGTAAAATAAAATTTCTTTCTTTTGATTTCTTTTTATAGCCTTACAAAACAGAGCAGCTTAGACTTCCAAACTGCTGAAGTGTTTTAGAGGACTCCTTGCAGGGTTGGAATGTTGCGATTCTCGGGAATCCATTACTTGCCAGGGCGTCTGTAAAGTTTTCAGGATAACCAAGATTTGAATTCCTGTTCCTCATAATAGGGGAGCTGCAGTACCACTGTGCTTTTTAGAGCAGCTACACTTATTCACAGAATAGGAAAAGAAGATACTATTTTCCTTCTCCCCTGCATACTTGCTTGTATCTTTTTTAGAGAAGCCTAGGTACCTTTCTGAGCTGCGTACTCTGAAGGCTGCACTTCCCAGTGCATTAATTATTGTGTGCAGTGTTAAGTAATATGAGAGAGACAGTAGCTGAAACTTCAGCAGTAATTTTTAGGTTGCTGTAGGCTGAATAAATGCATTGTTTTGTATCCCTGAAGCCAGTGTATTTCAAAGTTAAACTAACAAATCAGTTCTACAAGATGCAGCTTGTCCTCAGGAACAAACGTGCTGCAAGATGTGCACAGAGCCCTCCTCCTGCTAATAGCCACCCTGGCCAGCTTGCAGCAACTTCAGCACACTGTGTTAGCACTGTACATGTGATTCAACTTTTTATTGCACATTAAAAAAAAAAGAGAGTTATCCGAAATCTAGCCCATGACAGGCTAATGGGGCTGAGCAGTCTGTATGGTGCCTCCCTTGGAGCGAGGTGCTGCAGTTCCCCCAGCTGTAGATGAGCCCGGGTTTTCTAGCCCCTTGACATGACTATCTTTTCTCAGCAGCCCTCGCCTCAAGCAAAGACTTAAATGACCTCCTTAGAGCCAAAGGCCACTAGATGAGAAGAAAATGATTTTGAGGAGGCCTGTGAGCAGCAGCAGCCTGCACCGCTGCCTCTGTAGTTCAGTGTCCGTCTGTCTTCCTCCACTACGAGTCCCTGGGAGAACTGCGTCCCCCAGTAAATGCATCTGCAAAGCCTCTGTCAGCTCTTCTTCCCATGAGAGCTTTCAGGCAAAACTCTGGACAACCTCTGGCACTGTTTCTTCCTAAAGCTTTTCTAGCACTGTCAAGGTCTCTCTGCTCCCAGTCCAGCAGCTCAGCTGTCATGTGCTGGCCTGGAACCTGGATGCCTGACATTGTTTTCCAAGCTTTTTCCAGGCTGTCCTTACTGGATAAATTGTGGTGTTTTCCTGTTTACTTCTCCCATAGCCTGTTATGTTTAAGTGGTGTAGTTTGTCAGGAAGTTTTGCATCTAGTACGTAGTAATTTCCCTTTGCAGGCCCGGTCGCCTGGGGCGAGCTGTGCTGAGCGCTCAGCGTGCTGTGTCTGCTCTGCCCGTCACAGCTGCGCAGCCTGGCGCTTGCGGTTGTATCGCAGGAGGAGAGGCAAGCCTTTCACGCCTTTTTGGTAAACTGCCAGGCATGCTCCGCTGAGCCTCGCTGCAGCGCGCGAAGGCTTTGCTGCGCTGGAGCAGGAGCCGAGAGGAGCGTGCGGTGGGCTTCCTCCCTCGGCTCGCCCAGGAGCTGCTGCCCCGGCCTCCTCCCTGCCTTCGCCTTTGAGACGCTGCGCTTGGCGCTGGCACCCGTTCGGCTCTGCCACCTCTGCTGCAAGAGGGCCGCCTTTGGCAGAGAGTGGGGCCGGCGAGCTGGCACGGTTTTGCTTTAAACTGCTGTGCCAAGGTTCAGCAAGGCCGTGGTGCCGTGGCGGATCTGGAAGGAAACACAACTGTGTATCTTCAGCTCTGGACACCTTCAGAGAAAATCCAAATCGCCTTTATAAACTCTAAAGACTCTGAGCCCCTCTTTTTGCTAACCCCTCATTGTGGCTAATACCCATTAAAAAGAAGTGTGTAAATTTAACATTTCGAAACCTAACTGATATCCAATATTCTACCCTTAAAAGCTTTTCACGATCAAGATTAGAATCATCAGTCCATCTTGATGGTTTTAATATGTGGTCGGAAAGTTACCCATCTTACGCTGGCATCCAGTCACGTCATTCCCCGTAATCTTTCTCTTGGTTTTGTTAGCCTTGTTGGTCATAATTTCCTTTCCAAGTGTTTCTTTATTTGAAATGCCATTTATATTTTGTTGCCTTTTTTTTTTCCAGCACATCTTACATCTTTGTTTTTGTTTTGTTTTCAATCTTATTTCTGGCGTTTTCCATCGCTCTGTGGCCATGATTGTGGATGTGTTTTGGTTTTTGCCTGCCTTGCTGTTCTCTCGCTGCACTCCCTAGATCCCTGTTGCACAGTCCTCTGTCATGGATGACATTGAGGAGTGGCTCAGTACCGACTTGGTGAGACTCTTTATATTTTCATTTTTCCCATGGGCACTTTGTACGGATAACTTTCAATACACTGCTAAGTTACTGGTGCTTCTCTGTGGTTAACAGGGAGGCAGTGAAACTTCCAAATCCTATACCTTATTTCCCTTTGAGCGAAATACAGAAGTAGGTGGAGATAAGGTTTTGTCCAGCAGTACGATCGAAACATTTTTTTCACAGCTGTTTTATTTTCACTCCTCCATTTTAGCATCACAGTATTGCATGCATTCCAGAAATGGCACATTCCTGATTCCCATGTAAGAAAGCATTTAAATATCTGCTGAAGTTTACCTGTGCTCTCCACGGGACTTTAAGCACATGCTTAAAGTTGCATTAGTTCTGCAGCAGCTAAATACATGCTTAATTTTAGGCATGCTTTTAAGAGCATGCTGTATCAGAGCTTAGATTCTTTTCTAACTGAGATGTGTTTGTTCAAATCAGTCATCAGGAAATTTTGACATGTTTAATAATAATATTAATGAAAATTTGTTAAAACATCCCTTCAACATTTGTAACTTTTAGTTTCTCCTAGAAGATTATTGTCTGGCAATTACTAAACAAACAAACCAGCCAAAGACTTTTAACTAAAAGTAGCTTTTTGAATCAATCTGGAGTTTGTTTTGCTGTACCTATACACGCTTGTTTAAGCAGTGGTTCAGCTAGAATGCATTCATTTAGTTCTGTTTTTAACGCACATACCCCTGGCTTTAATTAACGGGGTGTATTTTGAGGAGGGGTGGTGTGTTGCATTCAAAACTGTTCTTTTAAACACAGCGTTAGTGAATTGAAGTGTTTCTTTGTGGTCACCATATCCGCAGACCCCATCTCCTTCATCAGTTCCCACAAATTCAGAGATTGCCCCCAAGTAACTCCCTGCTCCTGAAGATCTCCTCCAGCCCTTTGCTCTTGCCTGTTCGACCTCCTGCCGGGGCAGCAGCATGGCAGGAGCTACAGGGTTTGGGCCCGGCTCCTGGCGGAAGAACTACGGACACGCTCCGACATGTCAGTCCTTTGTTCGAGCCCCGCATGGGCTGATTGTGTGGAAGGGAGGAAGAGGCTCCCACTCTCAAACGCCATTTAAAGTATTTCAGCAAATCCTGGGTTTCAGTGTTTAGGTTTGATAGATTGGTCTTTAAACGTCATCTTTAAAACATCACTGATTTTCAGCAGCAGGCAGTATTTTCAGGCCGCAGTACAGACAGTCATTTTCAGATTTAATTACAAGCTAGCCTGATTTTTTAAAGAAATCCAGTAAATGTAACATATCCTCTCTGCTTAAACAGCAAACTTTTGCCTTTACCATTTAAATTAATTTAGCGGGAGTGAAAATCTTTACAGAGAGATGTCAAGGTAGTTCTGTACATTTGACATGCCCTAGATAACACTGTTCAAAATGAGCAAAGCACAGAAGTGCAGGGTAGATACCTGACCAAGCCTGAGTATCAGCTGCTCTCTGGCCACAGCTATACTAAGTTTCCTTCTCCCTAGTACCAGTGTGACCCATCATAATAAAGGTACTCTCTGAGAAATTTTGGATTGGATTTTTAGTTTTCTATCTGGGTTCCCCGCTCCTGTTTTTGTTAAAGGTTCATTTCTGCTCCCTGCTTCCCAGCTGAACAAGTTACAGGTTAGGTTAGCTAAACTTTATTTTTTTCTGTATCCTTTTTGGAATACGGTGGAACAAACAGTACATGTGCTTCTGAAGCAGTGGCTGCTCTGTATACCGTTGGAAACTTCTGTACAGTGGAAAGCTGTTAGATGCTAGATGATATTTAATTCTCAGGCATGAAACACCTTTGTGAGGCCCATCACTGTGTTCCCATTCTCCTGGTAGGGAGGCCAGGGCATGTCAAAGTAGGTTCAGCTTGAGACTTTTAAGTAGTGTTGTAGTCCATTTTTAACATCCTAAGAGGATGACAGTTGTGCCACCTCCGGGGACTAAATTTAATCTCCATGTTAAAGAACTGCAGTGAATTCACATGTTGAAATGCACACAGCTGAGAGAAATGCAGTGACCCCGTGGCTTCTCAGCCCTTGTATCTCATGGACGTATGCTAACTGCCCATCAGTTTCTTGCCTCCAGCCAGTACTGGCTTTTTAAAGGACTGTATGACAGAAGAAGTGGCATCTTGTACAGTGTTTGTATGGCTCATGCAACTCAGTTTTGAACCAGGCCTATTTTCTGAAGTGGAAACAGAGTTGGACTGTCACTTCGGTCTAACAGGGAAACCATAGCTATCGGATGCCACCAGCTATCTTCAGAAGCATCTCTAGCATTCTTCCCATTGCTCTGCAGTACAGTGAAATGTCAGTCACCATTGGTGCCCTGACATGGGAGCCATGTGATTTCTCTAGGTCACTCTGCTCAAATAGTTACTGTGTAAAAACGAGTGATGGAAACTGTCCAGTTGCTTTAAATGTGTGTAGAGGATAATAGTGAAGTGCTGCCTGTGTGTTCATATATGCTTTTTTGTTCCAATTGCAGAAAGGAGAAGAGTTGGAAGAAGGAGTGACCAGTGAAGGTAAGCAGAGGTACCCATGGCTATGAGCTATGTTCCTGGGTTGGTGTGCAGGCTGCGTTACCTGCCTTGATCCCTGCTGAGATGCTGACTTCTCCCAGGCCGATGTTCCACAACAAATGTTGCTGCATTTGGAAAGGGAGGAGAGTATTTCAGAGCAAAATGTTATTGTTTGTATTAGGAACCCTTCCAGCTTTACATGCTTTCCTGCCATCTTCACTGGGCTGTGTACCATGTTTGTGCCAAGAAGAATGCATACCTGAGCCGCTCAGCCCTTTGGAATGATGTTTCCCTGCTTCTGTCCCAGCCGATGAAGTAATGTGGGTTTTGATTGTCTGTGTTGACTGAACTAGAGTATCTCAAAGGACATCTGTACCCTTTTCTGAGGAAGTCAGATTGTACAAGTGTGTGTGCATGAGGACATGGCCCAGCGTGGCACCAGGCACTGGATTTTTAGACCCTGCTAACCTCTGTCTTTGGGGCTAAATGTACAGCCAAAGTTCTTACTTGTCTTCCTTGTTTTTACCTTGCAGAGTTTGACAAATTTTTAGAAGAACGAGCCAAAGCAGCGGAGATGGCTCCCAATCTACCATCCCCTCCCCTGGAAGCCCCCAGCCCTCCAACAAATTCTTCCAGCAGGAAAAAGCAAGAGCGCTCAGAGGATGCCCTCTTTGCACTGTGAAGATTGCTCTTAGCTCCCCCTCATGCTCTGCAGAAGAATGTTGCTGTACGGCCACTTCGTCCTCTCACAGTACTTGGCTAACAACAACCTTTTTCCCCTCCTGGTTTCATAGATTGCTTCTCCTTCTCTCTCTCTCTCTCTCTCTCTCTTTCAAACAATCCATCCCCACAGGCTGACTCTTTCTATTTAAGTCCAACACTATTCCTGCCAGACCATGATTCTCCAGCACTCGCTTAATCCCCTCCTTCCTATCCCAACTGCACAAAACCAGCTCTTGATGCTGAAAACCCCTTTAGAATGCATGAGTACGTCAGACTGTGTTGAAACAAAAGCCTAGAGGGGAGAGAGCAGCCTTGCCCTTCAATTTATATAGGGATCATCCTCTTCTGTAGGCAGGTCCTGCCAAGTAGACTGCTCTGTCGATCAGCATGTAATTGACTGAGCTGGAATGTTCGGGAGGAGTGTGTCTTTATTTTTAGATAAAATGTTAATGTATTGGCTTTCGTGTCGGTTTCGACAGCAAGGAACAACTGTTCTCCTTTCAACATGTGCTTCACAAGTCAAAATCCTTTACTCTCCCACTCACACATCTCCTAGTACCATATGGTGGTCGTTTTCCCCCACTTTGTGCGACACTTCATATTCTTAATATCACAGGGTATTTTTTCCTTGTGTTTTATCTGGGCTTGCTCTAATTTGAAAGCAGTCTGTTGGCCGTGTCTAGTAGCTCTGGCAGTTGACAAGGATGAAAAACACTGGGCTAAATGGATGCTGTAACTCTAGTGCATGAAGCATTTTGCTCTTTGGGAGAGCATACTCACATGAGGATTTTTTCTAGAGTGTTTGCCTTTTAAAATAGCTAGATTATTTTGTCCTTACCTTAAATTCCTTCTTCAGTGACTGTACAGCTCAGCATTTGTTTCAACTGTTGTAAATAACATCCATGCAAATGGATGGGATTTGCTCATGGACTGGCTGTGAACTGAGGTTCCTGGATGCCCTGCCATGCCTGGTAGGATTGACGCGCTCGTTCTTGGTCGTAGGTACGAGAGAGAGGGGCAAACCCTACCCAGGCTTGTGTGAGAATCCTGAGGGAACGGGTTGCCTGTGGAGGGATTAGCCAGTTCAGTGGCTGTCTGTGCTAGAGGTGAAACTCTCCATTTCCTTCCAGGTTGGGGCCTGAGAAAGCGTTGGATGGTTGTGGCCGTGTTGTATGTGATTCCAAGCAGTTCTGGAGTGTCCTTTGTTACCTCTGCCGCTCTGTAACACCCAGCTCCTGAGGGGCTATTTTCTGCTTTCTAGTTCAAGAACGTTTCTTTTGCTTGCCAGAGGCACGGCTGATAACGCTGCTCCTCCTGGAGCTGCCAAAAGGAATTTCCACCATGTGTCTCTGCCTTGCTGGGCTGACGCACGGAGCTGGAGTAGACAGGCCACACTGCACTCGAGCCCTCCGTGTGTCCCCCAGCATGTTCCTTGGTAGGAAGCCAGTGGCACAGGATGGCAGGATCAAAGTGAGAGCTGAACACTGTGTGGCAGAGTGTATCTTCTATCCTGACAAAGAGGCGCTTTATCAGATGAACGCCCATGGAGGCAGCGCTCTGCTCAGCAGCACTCCAGCCCCTGTTCCTCAGGGCACGAGTTGTGTTAGGCAGCCAGCCACTTTGTTCTGACTTGGCATGTCTGAGCTTCCTGGGATGCTAATGTGTGTCAGGCTCTCTCAGAAGTTGTAGACGAAGAAGCCACAGTTTTAACTGTATTTATGGGGAACTGTGTTTAGATTCAACTAAAGCTGCTTTTTCCTGCACCAGTTTCCTGAATGTTAGTTTTAAACAGCTGACGCGAAAGTGATAGACGCTTTTATCTGAAAGTGGTTATTTCAGCTGGTAACATACTCTCTAGGGTATTCCATCCTTTGGTAGGTTGCGACACATATAACCTCTTCCCAAATGGCCTGTTTGCAGCATGTTGGTTTTTGAGAGCTGCTACATTCATCTTTGGAGGGAGGCGTTGTTCGTACAGGTTTTCCAGGCAATCCCAGGTCAGATATCACTCTGTCCCTGTTCATCCTCTCCTCTGTGCTGCCCTACTTGCATTTTCTCCCTGGATTTCTCTGTATGTAGCTGGGCCCAGGCAAGGCTGCACTGGCACCCCCCAGTGCTGACTTAGCACCACTTTGCGCCTCTGTAGCTCACTGCTTCCTGTCTGCTCTGCATTAAGCAGAAAGTAGCATGGCTTGCAAGTGGGCTAAGAAAAACTAGTGTAAAGATGGAGATGGCTTGAGGAGGAAGCTGGCTGTTCTCCCCACCTAGTTACTTTCCCCCTCAGCTTAAGTCCTACTGCATGACTCTGCAGGGAGTTTCTCTCTGTTTCATCTTTGTGGCTCATGTAAGTGCCAGGACAGTCTGTCTTGGAAGGCCAGTTGGTTGCATATGTGCGCTGCTGCCCTCATACACTGCTCACTCTCTGGTTAACGAGAGGTGTGCCTGTAGCTCAGGATTTGGTTGCCAGACGCCCCACTGCCAGCTCCTGCCAGACTCTGCTTTCTGCAACACGTCAAATGTGGCCACAAGCCCTCAGGAAACTGGGGAAACTTCCACTGTGATGCTGATTTCATTTCAGACGGTGTCTGGTGATTGCCTGAGCAGTCTTGCCAGCAAAAGATGAATTGTTGGTATTCCCGTCAATGCAAAAAGCTCTGTGGGCATCTTAAGTGTGTATTTTCTTTTCTAAATCCTTGACCCTGTAAATGGCCGCATCAGGTGATTCTAAGCATGTTAATCCAGCTTCCCTGCCAAGTCCCAAGAGATAATCGCATTGCTCAGGCATGGGGATACTGTCAAATGATACTGAGTGGCAAGGATATCGCTGGTGCTGTCACTGGAGCCCCCCTGCAGAGCCCCACTGCCAGCAGATTTACTGCAATTCTTCCCCCACCCTTAAGCAAAGAAAAAGGGAGGTGGAGGCGGCTAACCTTCCCTCTTTCTGTCATACTAAGCCTGGCCTGTGTCTTCGAGCTGATGCTTTAGAAAGAGTCTGGGCCTTTCTTTGAAGCTTTTGTAGAGCTGTTTGTGATTGACTGCTCCCTCTGACTGGGGAAGGAAATGGAGAGAGATGGCTGGCGCTGAGCGGAGATGGGCGGCATGTGTAGGGACAAGTCAGAGGATTCTCCTGCACTCATAACCTCGGGCGCTGTGCGGTCCCTGCTGACATCCTGCATCACCGCCGGGAAGCGAGGGCACCGTTTTCTGGGGGCAGCAGGTGCTGCCGGCACAAGCGGCTGCTGTGGCGGATGTAGGACAGCTCTCGGGAGATTCCTTCCTTGGGAGATGTGCGCTCAGCCTGGAGGAGATCGTTAAACATATTCCTGGTGCGACCTTCGATGGGCCTGGTATAAGCACAGCCTCTACCACAAGCCTCCTGGGAGCTCTGAAGTGAGTGGTAGGTGGTGGTATTGCTGGAGCGAGTTAGATCTGGAGCCCGAATCAGCTCTTGCGGTGCTGAGCGTGTCGGGGGGCAGGAGACACCGAAGGGAACTGAGCATGCAGCATAACTGACATTTTAGCCCAAGCCTTCTTTAATAAACCTAAAAGCTACACTACAGCTTCCCTAATATCCTGTATCAGGATCTCTCATCTTCCCCATCCTGTGGTGGTCTGCAAAAACCTGAGCAGTGGAAACTGTTCAGGGGAAAGGGAAGGGCTTTTTTATTTTTTTTTATTTTTATTTTTTTTTCCGGAAGACTGACCTCTTGATTTATTCTTCCTGAGCTTTCACTGTAAATGCTTCCTCTGTGCAAGTGGGCAGAGAACATGTGTGGCTCTGATGCTTGTGAGAAGAGGGATGGAGCTGCAGTTTGAACTACTTTCCATAAGAAATAACATCCCAAGGCTTTCTAGGCCTGTTAGGAATCACAGCTTGACACTCAATGACACTAAATTATTATTGGGATCCACTGTAAGTTCTAATAATACTCTCTTCTAGGTAAAAATATTTATTTTGTCGATATATTTTCTTTCCAGTATGTTTTTTAACCTCTCCTGTTAACTCTTTGTGTGCTGAGATGTAAGAAATGAATGGTTTCTATTTAAATATATCCGTTGGGGTTTTTTAATTGTTTCATGCAGATCTCAGCTGCATCTCTGGCAGGTGTGATAGATAACGATGTGCTGTACAGACGTTTAGGGTGTTTAGTGTGTAGGCAAGGCTCATAGGAGAAGAGCTCATAAAGACATAGCATGTTTTTTCTTAAAGAGAACAGTATAAGTACGGGGAATGGTCCATACAGGGACCCTCACATAGCCCCCAGCACATCTTTCCCCTTCTGATTATCACAGCCTCCATCTCTGAAACATACTGATCAAATCAGCTCAGGCTCTTGCATTTTCAGGGTTCATTTTATCCTTCTAAGCTGAAGAAGGATTTTGGTTGGGGGGTTTGTTTTGTTTGGGTTTGTTCAGGTTTTTTGTGGAATAAATCGACTGTTTCCACTTTTAAATGGAGGACTGTGCAGAGCTGGCTGCGGTGGCAAGATGTTTCCCTCCAGTGGTGGAAGAACAGATGCAGGTGGTGGTTTCAGGCTCAGGGCAGAGGTGATCACCCCCTCCCTTAAGCCATACCAGGAGCTGGGCCCACACTCCTTCGGCAGCCCCAGCCAGCGCAATCTGTTCCTGCTTCCCCCTATTCAATGCTCTTCTATTTTCAGCCATGAGAACAGGACATGCAGACCAGGAGAGCAAACACAGCAGCATTTTCAGCAGTCTTTTTGGTCCTATGAATTGTTAGGTCTTGTGGCTGCTGGGATACGCTGTGGAGTGAGAACTGCTCATGCTATCTCCGTCCCCAGGTCAGCCTGCTCCAGCTCAGTCAGTGTTTACCTCCTAAATGCTAACCGCAAGACTTGCAGAGCCTACCCTGGAAAAATAAGAAAAAAAAAACAGCTCGGGACAGTTATTTTTATGGAAATAATGAAGCAGGCAATTGGTGAGTGGGTTTGTAGCCTTCTTGGAGGTAACCCTTCAGCTGCTGGGGGCACCCACTGCCATTGGAGCAGGCTGCGTGCTCTGCCCGCAGGCTCCTGGCCGCAGTGCCACTGCACCCTTCCCACTTCTGCCTTCCCCAGGCCATGGCAGCAGTTTGCTCCGCCATCCTGGAGAAAGGTGAGGTTGTATTTTGCTGAGAGCTGGCTAGGTTTAGCGCCCTGCCATGCTCTTAGGCTGGTTCTCTTTAGCCCTTGGCAAGCACATGCCAAACATCCCACCCTGCTCTGTGCTTTTATGAGTACAAGCTTCTCATTCTGTACGTTATTATGAGCTATTGTTAACCCTACAAATGTAACCTGTGTAATAGCTTTTCTGTATATTACAGCTGTAGGCTTTTCAGATAAAAGTGGATAATATTTATTTACTGAAGATATTGGATATTTTTTTGTTTGGGAATGGGGTAGGGGGAGAAGGGGGATGTAACTGCTTAAAGAGATTGACTATGTAAAGAGAAACAAAATACACAAAAGCAAAGAAACTCAACACTAAAACGTTGCTGTATTCATGTAGAAAGTGTTTATGTAAGGATGATACAACTGTATTAATCTACCATTGTTTAACTCGTTCCAGAAATCATCTCTACTTTGGTTCCTGCATGTGAGATACTCCAATAAATACACTACTAGTGTGAACTGCAGGGTGGTATCGATCTGTCTCTCAGGTGTTGTCTCACTCTGCTCCACTGCCCAGCCTAAACTGAGGGTGAGCCCTAGAGATGTGCTCAGTCTGCAGCTGCTTTGGGGGCCCGTCAGATCTCCGAACACGGTGATGCCAGTTCTTGTACAGTGCCCGTCTTTGGGGGACCCTCTGTGCCCTCATCTGAGAGGTCCACATGTTCTCACCTAGAGGAGGGCTCTCCACTGGTGGAAGATGTCTTTTGTGTCTTTATGTAGATATTGTTACTGTGCATGGAGTTGTGCTACTGCTGGTGGTGAATTCATTTCTCTTTAAATCTTTGGTGCATCTTTTGAGGCTGACATCAGACCGGCAGATTCGTGACAGCTCCTGGGTTTGATGTGACACTGTCTGCTCTGCAGGGACTGCCAAGTCGTCCTGTCCCCATTTATGGTGGTAGTTGTGAGGGGCAGAGGGAAAGGAAGAGCAGCCATCTAATGCTGGAGAAGCAGAGTGGTAACATTTCAGCCAAAGACAAGCTGAGCAGTTTGTCAGCGGCATCCCCAGTCTCTCATGTAAAGAACAAAACCAACGGTCTGTGTTTTCAAAGGCAGCTCTTCTGGGAGGAGTGTGCGCAGAATGGTTTGAGAGATGTTTTCCCTCTCCTGGTAGCTCCATATTAGCATGTATTAAATGCAGCTCTGCCCTGGCTTGTTTACCACTGCGCAGATCATGCGCCTGACTCTTCTGGTAGGTGCGTGGCCGGGTGCTGCTCAGAAAGGTGCGTAGCTGCTGCCGCCCTGACAGAGCAGAAATCGCACAAAAAGCACTAGGTCACACGCTTGCCAAACAGCAAGCGCCGTGCGCTGGAAGGGGCGCCAGAGCGGCTCTGCTGCCTTGCGCGGCAAGTGACTGTGCCGTGCTGCACGCCCCGAAGCGCAGCGCAGTGCAGGCTCTGCCGGGAGGAGGGCAGTGGTCCGTCTGAGACCGCGAGTTTGAATGCTGGTGCAGGGAGGAGGTGACCGCTCGTGCAGTTGTCTTTTTCCCTTCTGCTGCAGGGCTAAGCCCTGAGCTGGGGCAGCCCAGGATGCCCACGTGCTGCAGCTCCTGCCTGTGTATTTACTAAAGCCGTCGCTCCGGAAGGGATAGCTGGTGGAGCAGACGGAGTTACAGGTAGTGGAGGAAAGAAGAGGGTTTGAATCTGTTTGCGACACATTAATGATTAACACTGCACTGCCATAGCAAAACGAGCACCAAAGCATGAGGGATGCTGGAGGCCAGGCCTGGGGAGCGTTAGTCCTCCCGGCAGGGCTGTTCTCAGCACGGGGTTAAGGCGTGCTGGCCGGCGCCGGGGCTCCGAGCCGGCCGCGCGCGGCATCCGCAAGGGCCAGCGGAGCGGCGGGGAGCTGCATGGGGTGGGGTTGCTCCCCGCAGGCACCTCGGGGCTGCAGCAGACGTGTCCGCGGAGCTCCCAGCCCGGGGCCAGCCCCAGGCGGGCGCCCCAGCCCGCTGCGAGCAGCGCGAGCCTGCCCGGCTGGCTCCGTGTCCCGCGCCGGCTGGCTCCAGGCTGCTTTGCTTTCTGCCTCTTTCCTGCGGTTTCCTCCCACCCTACGCTCAGGAAAAATGTCTCAGTGACTCCAAAGCAACCACGTGGCCCCGCTGGCCGATCCCCGGAGGAGCGACATGATGTAATCGCGGGCCCTGAGCCGTGATGCAGGATCACTCCACTCCGGGCCGGGGCGCTTATTGGCTGCGGCGCGCTGGTTCTACAGGCGGGGTTTTCCCTGCCCCACAACCCCGCTTCCCCTGGGGCGCCCCACCCCGCATGGCATCCATTGGCCACCAAATCCATCCCTGCCCACGGACGTCCGCGCTGCTTAACCCTTCCCCATCGTCCGGAGGACGTTTATTGTTTGCATTGGTGCCCTGGACTGCAGCAAAGCACCGTGCGCGGGGCCCTGGCGCAGGGGAAGGGATGGGGACGGGGAAGGGACCCCGCAGAGTCCCGCTCCAGCCAGCCCTCGCTCTCTGCCTGGTGCAAAAAGAAAGCCGTGGTTACGTGCGTGTGTGTACGCGTGCTTTTCTTCCCCTCCCATGTCTCCTGGGGGGCAGGCTGTGCTGCAGGTCTTGCACGTGGGTTATTAAAGGCGTCTGGCCCTCGTGCTCATGCAAGGCTGCTTTAACGCTCCTCGCGGGGACGCGATGCCGTCCGCCGCCCCCGCCGCGGCCCTCGGGAGCCCGGCTGCAAACCGTCCCGTCTTCCTGCGGTCCGCTGCCCACAGTAAGTGCCTTTCTGCAAGGGACAGGAAACCTCCCGCTGCAGTGGAGCCTGACTATTCCCCCAGGACCTTACAGGACGGGGGTGAGCATGCGGAGCCCCCAGCGCAGCCCCAACTGGCTTCACCTCCCTGTCCCAGGGCTGCTGCCCCCACCGAAGACTCGCAGCTTCCCCTCAAAAGGCTCGAAGCCTTGCAGGGGGGGGGGGGGGAGAGCTTTTTATGGTGCACTCAATTTTAAATAATTCACAGGTAGCTTTAGAGTGTGTTTGGTGCTGCAGAAGGTGGCAAACTTTTTTGGCCGGGAGAGTTGCAGTGCATTTTCATTTCCTAAATTGTTCCTGGTGGTAACACAAGACACCCAGCTCTGCAGGATCGGGTGGCCCCACTTTACCCTGTGAGACCCCCCGGCTGAGCCCCGGTGCCTACCGAGCGCCAGGAGGCTGTGTGGGCTCGGCCAGGGCTCGGAGGGCAGCGATGGCCTTGTGGTGTCTGCTGCTTGTCCCTAACAGGGCCCATGGGTGCCCCCGCTACCCCGGCTGGGCTGCAGTCAGGGCTGTAGTCAGGGGCCGGTGCAAGGCATTCTGCAGATCCAGGGTAGGGGGTCAATCCCTCTACACGGGGCGGGGGGACACACCGCACATCTGTCTTTCCAGGGAAGGCAGATGTTCCCAGCCCGTCTCCTGCCTTGGGGAACTGCAGGAGCCTGGAGATGGGACATGCTGGGCCAACCTCGCCCTGGCGTGTGGCTGCTGAAAGGTGCTGGGGGGCTTCGGCGGGCTCTTCCCCCCCGCTCCTCCCGCACGCTCGTCCTGCACGCGTCTCTCTCCCCCAGACCGGAGCTAGGTGGTATTTAGTGCCCAGCCCGGGTGGTCGGTGCCCAGCCCGGGTGGTCGGTGGCCGCCCCGGGGGACGATGCCCAGCCCGCGGCCGGAGCCACCTCGCTGCCTGCCGGGCTCCGGCGCCGGCTGCGCGGCTCGGGGCCGGCCCGGGCGGGCTCGGGGCCGGCCCGGGCGGGCTCGGGGCCGGCCCGGGGCGGGCCGTGCTCCGCGGGGCGGGCCGAGGCGGCGGGCCCGCCTCTCCCCTCGCCTCGCCGCCCCTGCCCGGTAGCAGGTTTGGGCACGGTTCGCGGCAGCAACTTCGCGGTTAATCCTCCCTCTTTTTTTTTTTTTTTTTTTCTCTTTTTCTTTTCCTCTCCCTCCCTCCCTCCGCCCCGTGCCAGAGCCGGCCATGGCGCAGGGGGCCGCGGGCGGGCGGCCCGGGCGGCCCCGCCGCTCCTAGAGCCGCAGCCGGAGGCAGCCGCAGCCCCGGCGGGAGCCGCCGCCGCCGCCGCCGCCGCCGCCGCCGGGGCCCGTGAGCGCCGCCGGGATGAGCGCCCTCGCCTTCGACGACGCGGCCCTGGACGGGCTGGCCCCGGTCCTGGACGGGCTGGCGCCGTCCCTCGGCCTCGTCGGGGCCAGCGACATCGACACGGCGCTGCTCAGCGACATCGACGGTGCGTCCAGCCCCGCGGCGCCGCCGGCACCGGGAGCGGGGCCGGGGCTCGGCCGGGAGCGGGGCCGGAGCTGGGCACGGGGGGGACCGGCCAGGTGCGGAGCCGGGCCCCGGAGCGTGCGCGGGCCGGGCTCGGTGCGTGGCCGGGGCGGGGTGCGTGGCCGCGGACCGGGCTCGGTGCGCGCCCGGCACTGGAGCGACCAGGCTCGGGGTAAGGCCGGGGAGCGGGGCATGGCCGGGGGGGGGCCGGGCTCGGTGCACGCTTGGGAGGCGGCTCGGTGCCTGGCTGCGTTTGGGGGGGAGGGCGAGCGGGGGGCCCCGGAGTCGGTGCAAAGCCGCTAGAGCAGGCTCGGTGTGTAACCGGGGGGCTCTGTGCATGGGCTCGGGGGGACCGGACTCGGTGCACGGCGGGGAGCTCGGTGCATGGCCGGGGGAGGGGGCTCCGTGCCCGACCGGGGGGCTCCGTGCCCAACCGGGGGGCTCGGTGCATGGCCGGAGCCGGGGGCTCCGTGCCCAACCGGGGGGCTCGGTGCGCGGTCGGGGAGGGGGATCCACGGCGGGTGCGTGCACCGGGCGGGGTAGGAGGGACAGCACACAGGCCCCCTCGGGGCTGGGGTCCCCTGTCCCCCCCCAGCGCCGGGGCAGCCCCGGCGGGGCCCCCCCAGCCGCAGCGCTCTGTCGCCTCTAGCCCCGCCCCGCCTGACGTCAGCTGCGGGGTTACTCCCGGTCATTCCCTCTAGGACGCCTGGGCTCCTCGGGCCGCCTGCTCGTGCTTGGGGAGGGGCTATAGGGAGGAGGGGAGGGTCTGGGCCGGAGGTGTGCGGAGAATCCCCCGGGGGCCGGGGCCGCGGCGGAGCCGGGACCCCCCGACGGCGCTGCGGGGCCGAGGAGAGTTCGGGGGCTGCAGCCTCCCAGCTGGCCTGGCCCCCCAGCCAGGAGCGCCCCAGATCCCCTGCCCCATACGGGCTCCCCCCGAGGCCCGCCGGCGGTGGCAGGTCCCCGCTGCGAGGGGCAGGCGGGTGACACCGGCCTTGCGCCGCCGGCCAGAGCGACCCGCTTCCAGCCACCGAGCCTCGCGGGTGGCTCCAGCGCCGGCTCGGAGTCAGCGTGACTTGAGCGAGAGACAAACTGCCTGGGCCGGAGGCCGCCGGGGCCGCGCGCGGGGGGCTCTGCGGAGGCCGTGCGGCACGGGGTGCCGCGCGCGGGCACCGCGCTGGCTGCGCCCGGGAGGCAGCTCTGGGCGCCGAGGCCGAGCCGGGGCAGCTGGCCGAGGAGGTGACGCGGAGCGGCTGGCGGGTCGCGGCAAGCAGCCTGGTACGGTGCGCGCCAGGAGCCCTCCCTGCCCCGGCAGCCAGGGCTACAGTGACATCCCAGGGCAGGAGGCTAAAAACCTGTCAAATTTAGGTGACAGATAAGGGGTAAACTTTAACTTTGCGGATCGTTGGCTGGCACAGCTTCTTCCGAAGGGAAGTAGTAGATCCTGTCGCTCCATGTCTACGCGTGACCCCGGTGCCCAGCTTTGGCTCGGGGCGGGAAGGACTTTGCCTGCCGGTTGCAGGCAGGTCGCGTTCCCGGCGGCACGCTGGAGCCCTCTCTGCCCTCGCTGGACCCAAACTGGGGGTGACCTGGTGTGCTGGGTAACGCTGCACAGGGGGATCACAACAACCTCCTTTTCTGGGTGCAAGGGGGCAAAGTGGGCGCAATCGGGGCGCCGGTGCCCTGCGGCGGAGGCTGGTTCCTCCGCGTGGTCACCAGGGCTCCGCGGCGGGGCCTGGCGTTGGCCCCTCTGGGGTGATTTTGCAGGTGCTGAGGATGCGCTGCCGAAACGGAGGGTTTCCCTGAGCGTATCAGTAAGGGGCGGCTGTGCATACCCGGGGCTTCACGTCCCAGCTCCATGCTGCAGACGCAGCCCCGGAGGCTCTGCGCAGCCCAAGGGCAGCGGCGGGAGGCGTCGCCCCTTCCTGACGCCCCGTTCGTGCGGCAGCTGCTTGGAGCACGCGGCCCGCAGGAGGGTGCTGAGCAGCCCCAGGGCTCCGCGAAGCTGCCGCGGGGCTCGCGGAGCCTCTGGCCGAAGGGATTTTGCAAAGCTCCCGTGCGCGGCGACCGGGCCGTGCGCACCCCCAGGCTCTCCCGTAGAGCCGGCCGCGGCAGGTCTCCGCGCGGCCGCGGGAGCTCCCCCTTCCCCGGGGCCTTGGGACCTGCTGCGGGCAGCCCCAGGTCCGGCAGCCGCAGCCTCTCCGCGTGGGGATGGGCTCCACGGTGCCTGTGCCGGGCCGGGCCCGGGGACGGCCCTGCCTGAGTGCCCGGAGCAGCTGCGCTGGGGAGGGAGCCGGAGTGGCGGGATGGAAATATCCCGGCGGATGCCTCGTGCTTTGGAGAGCTGCGGGGGGCAGGAGGAAGAGGAGGGCGGGACGGAGCGGGACGGGGCCCCGCCAGCGGTGAGGCACGAGGTGGCTTCACTCACCACCTCGGCACCCGCCGCAGGTTCCTCCCGTGCCCCCCTGCAGCACCGAGACGTGCCGCCCCGCACCGGGGTGGGGGGCACCGAGCTTGGACCCCCCCCCACACACACCACCCGCGGGAGCCAGCCGGGCTCCGACCGCGCTCGGATCTGCGGCCGCGGGGATGCGCCTGCTCGCGTCCCGCTCCGGCGCCTGGGGGGCGCGGGGGGCTCTGCCAGCCGCGGGGCCCGCCGCGGTGCAGAGCGGCACGTAGGTCGGCGTTCCCGCTCCCCCCTGCCCTCCGGCACTGCTCGGCTGGAGCGGCTCCAGCGCGGCGGCATCGCCGGGCAGCGCGGCACCTTTGGCGGGCACAAGAAGCGGAGGGGGGGGGCGGGCGGGCAGCGTGCTCGTCAGCTAACGAAGGGGTTAACGGAGCCTGACCTAGAGTAACCGCGGGCCGGGGTTACGGCAGGATGCCCGCGAGTAACCCGGCGGGTGCACCTTGGCGCTGCCGCGGGGCTGTCTGGGGGCGGCGGGCCGGGCGCCCGGGCGCGCGGCGGCGATTGGCGGAGGAGCATCACCCCACGGCCGGCCCCGCTCCAGCCCTGGCGCGGCCGCCCCGGGGCGGGCCCCGGTGCTGCACCCGCCGGCGGCGCGGGGGTGCCCCGCCGAAGGGGGCCCCTGCTCGGCCTCCTCTTCCTCGCCCGGTGGCGGGCGCCTGCGTCCCGGGGCAGCCCCCGCGGCTTGGCGACGTTTAACCTCGCGCCGGTCCTGGGCGCGGAGGCACCCAACGTGCCTCCCCGCCCTCCTGCTTCTGCCCCCCCCCACCCCGGGCCTGCTCTGGGGCATTTCGGAGTTGGGATTGGCCCTGTCGCCCCCCCCCCAGCCGGGTTAGAAGCCCCCCGAGCAGCCGCGGTCAGACCCCCACCGCGAGCTCCGTGCCTCAGTTTCCCTGCTGGGGAGCGACGGGGAGGTCCAGGACACAGCGGTGCTGGGGCTTTCGGGGAGAGGTGCTTTGCTCTGGCGTGGGGCGCCGCTCTCCCACCCCTTGGCCTCCTCCCCCCCCCCCAACCTGGCGCAGGGGGAGCCAGTCCCCGTGGCGGTGGAGGGGGGGCTGCGGGTTTCGGGTGCTTCACATAACCGTCATCCTGCCCAGCTGCTGCTCCCACCCCCCCCGCCATCCCTGCCGGGAGCCCCTAGAGCCGCGGGGACCCACGAGACCCTCTCCTGTCCCCCCCCCCCGATTTGGGCCATGCAGAGCATCTCCCGCGGGTGCCTGCGCCGGGGCAGTCGCAACTGCGACGGGAGAGGCTGATGCTTGCGGGTGCTGAGCTGGGGCTGGGCACCCCGAGCCTGGCGTGGGGGAGCAGTGCCCGGCGGCGAGGGCGCCGCGCGGGACCCAGGCCCTGACCGCGCTGGCGGGGGGCCGGGCTGGGGGGCTGTTTTGCAGACATGCTGCAGCTGATCAACGCGCCCGACAGTGACTTCCCGGGGCTGTTCGACCCGCCGTTCGGCGCCCCCGACGGCGCCGGGCCCCCCGGCCTCCCGCCCGCCCCCGGCGCCCTCGGCACCTACCTGGGACCCGGCAAGCCGCCCGCCGCCGGCGCGTTCCCGGGGCCGCCGGCCCCCTTCGCCCCGCAGCCCCCGGCCCCGCTGCCGCCGGGCGTCAAGGAGGAGCCCGCGGCCGGCGGCCAGCCCCAGGCCGGCGTCGTGCTGGCGCCCAGCTTCGTCCCCGCGTCCCCCGGCCAGTTTGGCCCCCAGCCCTTGGTGGGCTACCAGCACGGCTTCCCCGGTGAGGACGGAGCGGGGGGGGTGGAAAGGTGGGGGGGAGCGGCGGCGGGGCGCGGGGGCGCCGGCGGGCTCCCCTGACGCCGTGCTCTGCTCCGCATCCAGCCGTGCAGCCCGGGGGGGCCGGGCAATCGCTGCAGAGCCCCCCGGCCGCCCCGCCGCCGCTCCAGCCCGTCGCCGGGCCGGGCGCCACGCCGAGCGCGGCCACCCCGCAGCTGCTGGCCCCCGCCGTCGCCCAGCCCGTCTCGCCCCAGATCCAGCCGGTGCCGGTAAGCCGGTGGGGATGGGGTGGGGAAGTGGGTGCCAGCGGCACCGGGGGCCCCCCAGCTCCGGCCCCGGCGCTGCTCACCGCCCCCCCCGCCCGGCCCCGCAGGTGCTGCTGCAGCCCCACTTCATCAAGGCCGACTCGCTGGTGCTGACGGCCGTCAAGGCGGACGCCGGCGGCGCCAAGGCCTCCCTCGCCGGCGGCGGTGCCGGCGGGCCGGCCGCCCCGCTGCAGGTGCCGGTGGGTCCCGCCACGGGGAGGCGGGGAGCCGGGTCGCGCGCCCAGCCCGGGACCCCCCGCCAACGCGGCGTCTCTGCCCGGCCACCCCGGTTCCCGCAGGCGCTGGTGAGCGGCGGGACGATCCTGGCCACGGTGCCGCTGGTGGTGGACGCCGACAAACTGCCCATCAACCGGCTGGCGCCCAGCGGGAAGCCGGCGCTGGTGCAGAGCAAGGGGGAGAAGCGCACGGCGCACAACGCCATCGAGAAGCGCTACCGCTCCTCCATCAACGACAAGATCGTGGAGCTCAAGGACCTGGTGGTGGGCACGGAGGCCAAGGTGGGAGCCCCCGTCCGTCCGTCCGTCCGTCCCCGCTCCGGCACCTCGCTGGGGTGGGAGAGGGGGCGGCAGGGGCTCAGGGGGTCTCTTGCCTCCGTCGGCAGCTGAACAAGTCGGCGATCCTGAGGAAGGCCATCGATTACATCCGCTTCCTGCAGCAGAGCAACCAGAAGCTGAAGCAGGAGAACCTCGCCCTGAAGATGGCCGTGCAAAAGAACAGTGAGTGCCAGGGCGCGAGCGCAGCGAGCCGGGCGGGTCTCAGCCCGGCGGCGCGGGGCAAGCGGCGGAGCGCCGTCCCCCGTCCCCGACAGCCCGCTCTGCTCCCCCAGAGTCCCTCAAGGAGCTGGTGGCCTCGTGCGGCGGCAGGGCCAAGGCGGAGGCGCCCGCGGAGGCGGCCAAGGCGGAGGTGACGGAGATGCCGACGCCGCCGCCCTCGGACGTGGGCTCGCCGTCCCGCTGCAGCCCGCTCTCGCTCGGCAGCGGCGGCAGCAGCACCAGCAGCAGCGACTCGGAGCCCGAGAGCCCCCTCTTCGAGGACGCCACGGCGGGCGGCGCGGGGCTCCCCGGCGCCGCGTGCCCGCAGGTCAAGCAGGAGCGCCCGCCGCCCTCGCCCGGCACCCAGGGCATGCTGGACCGCTCCCGCATGGCCTTCTGCGCCTTCGTCTTCCTCTGCCTCTCCTTCAACCCGCTGGCCTCCCTGCTCCGGGGCGCTGGGACCCCGGCCCCCGCCGAGAGCCCCGGCGCCGCCGGCCCCGGCAGGAGCATCATGGCCGAGCCGGCCTCCAGGGGTGAGCGGCGGCGCGGGGTGGAGGCCGTCGGGGCGGAGGTTGGCAGGGCGGGCGCGAGGCGGTTGGGGTGGGCGCGCGGGGAGGTGGTCGAGGCAGAGGCGGGTGGTGTGGGCAGGAGCTGGAGGCTGGTGGGTGCGGCGTGGAGGGGAGAGGCCGTTGGGATGGAGGCTATTGGGGTGGGCCTAAGGGGGTGGAGGCCATGGTGGGGAGGCTGTAAGAGTGGAGGTTGTTGAGGGCGGGCATGGGATGGAGGCCATGTTGGTGGAGGCTGTTGGGGTGGAGGCCATGGGGAGGGGAGGAAACCATGGTGGTGGAAACCGTTGAATTGGAGGCTGTCAGGGTGGAGACCATCAGGGTAGGCATGAGGTGGAGGCTGTTCAGGGTGGAGACCATGGTGGTGGAAGTCATGGGGATGGAGGCCACAGGGATGGAGGCCACAGGCATGGAGGCCACAGGCATGGAGGATGCTGGAGGTGGAAGCCATTGGGTGGAGGCCTTTGGGGGTGGAGGCCCGCAGGGCGGGTGCGAGGCGGCCGCGGTGCCGTGCCGCGGCTGAGCCCCCGCTGGCCCCTGCGCCCAGAGGAGCCCTGGGGGTGGTCGCAGTGGCTCTGGCCCACCCTCGTCTTCTGGCTGCTGAACGTGGCGGTGGTGCTGGGCGCCGTGGTCCGGCTCTTCGTCTACGGCGAGCCCGTCACCCGCCCGCACTCGGAGCCCTCCGTGCTCTTCTGGAGGCACCGCCGCCAGGCCGACCTCGACCTTGCCCGGGTAAGCCCCGCCCCCTTCATCCGGCCTGGCCCCGCCCCCTTCATCCGGCCTGGCCCCGCCCGCCACCTGGCCCTGCCCCTTTCACTGCCCTTAGCCCCACCCAGATGTCCTGGCCACGCCCCACCCTCTACTACCCAGATTGGCCACCCCCACTGGACCAAGCCCCACCCCCTGGAGATTAGCTCCACCCACCATACCTGCCCCCACCCATTTGGGGACAAGCCACACCCACCCCCTATCTGAATAGCCACACCCTCTTGTCCTGGCCCCACCCCCCTTACCTGCCCCCACCCCTTAGCTGAAAAGCCCCGCCCACTTGTCCCCTCCCAGCCCTTCTGCCTGGATTAGCCCCGCCCACGTGCCCTCCCACCCGGGATAGCCCCACCCACTTGCATGACCACACCCCTTATCTGAATAGCCACACCCACCCATCCTGGCACCACCCCTCCCACCTGCACCCCCATGTGTAGCACGGCCCCGCCCCCCCCGCGCAGGCCCCGCCCCCCGCGCAGGCCCCGCCCCCGCGCAGGCCCCGCCCCGGCTGACGTCCCGGCGCAGGGGGACTTCGCCCAGGCGTCGCAGCACCTGTGGACGGCGCTGCGGGCGCTGGGGCGGCCGCTGCCCGCCTCGCACGGCGACCTGGCCTGCAGCCTGCTCTGGAGCCTGCTGCGGCACCTGCTGCAGCGCCTCTGGGTGGGCCGCTGGCTGGCCGCCCGCGCCGGGGGGCTGCGCCGCGACCCGCCGCCCCGCGCCCACGTGCGCCAGAGCGCCGGCCACGCCGCCATGGCCTACCACCGCCTCCACCAGCTGCACCTCACCGGTAGGCACCGCCGGCGCGGCGCGGCGCGGGACAGGACGGGGGGCTGCGCCGGCCCCGCCGCCCGCTGAGCCGGCTCCGCTCGCAGGGAAGCACGCCGGGGGGCACCTGCTGGCCATCAACCTGGCGCTGAGCGCCGTCAACCTGGCCGAGTGCGCCGGTGACGCCGTCTCCGTGGCCGCGCTGGCCGAGATCTACGTGGCGGCCGCCCTCCGCATCAAGGCCAGCCTCCACCGCTGCTTCCACTTCCTGGCGGTGAGCGTGAGCGCGTGTCCCCACCACCACGCAGCAGCACCACCGCCACCACCACCCACCACCATCTCCACCCATCCACCCATCTCCACCACCACCCATCACCACCCACCACCACCATCTCCACCCACCACCATCTCCACCCACCACCATCTCCACCCACCACCATCTCCACCCACCACCATCTCCACCACCACTCATCACCACCCACCACCACCATCACCACCCACCACCACCATCACCACCCATCTCCACCCACCACCACCACCACCCACCACCATCTCCACCCATCCACCCATCTCCACCACCACTCATCACCACCCACCACCACCATCACCACCCATCTCCACCCACCACCATCTCCACCCACCACCATCACCACCCACCACCACCATCACCACCACCACCACCACCACCCACCACCACCCACCACCATCTCCACCATCTCCACCCACCACCATCTCCACCCACCACCATCACCTCTGCCCCACGTGTCCCCCCCCCCCCATCCCCATCGTCCGCTGAGCCCCGCTCTGCCCGCAGCGCCCCTTCCTCTGCAGCGCCCGGCGCGTGGCCCTCTCGCACAGCGGCGCCGTGCCCCCCGCCATGCAGTGGCTCTGCCACCCCTTGGGCCACCGCTTCTTCGTGGACGGCGACTGGGTGGTCAAGGGCCCCCCCAGGGAGAGCATCTACAGCTCCGCCAGCAACCCAGGTAAGAGCCCGCTCCGCTGCGTGGGGCTGGCGCCCCGCGGCGGCCCCCGCCCCATCACGGCCTCCTCTCCGCCCCAGTGGACCCCCTGGCGCAGGTGACCCAGCTCTTCCGCGAGCACCTCCTGGAGAAGGCGCTGTGCTGCGTGGCCGTGCCGGAGCCCCGCCGCCCCGCGGCGCGCCGAGAGGGGTGAGTGGCTGGCGCGGGCTGCCCGCGCGCTCCGGCCCGGGGGGGTGCAGCGGCGGCGGGGCGTTCACGGCGCGCCCGTCCCCCTTTGCCGGGCTCCGCAGGCGGTTCTCCGACGCGCTGGAGTACCTGCAGCTGCTCAACGGCTGCTCCGACGCCGGCGGCGCCCCCGGCCCGGCGCCCTCCATCAGCTCCGGCCTGGCGGCCGTCACAGGTGAGACCGGCGCGGGGCTGCCCCACGGGCCCCCCCCACCCTCACCCCGCGCCGGGTCGGGTGCAGGGGGGAGCTGGGGAAGGCGCCGGGCGCCGCGGGCGCCGCCGGGCACCGCGCTCCCGCGTCCCTCCCGCCCGGCAGGCACCGACCCCGTGTCCAAGTGGTGGGCGGCCGTCCTCGGCACCGTTATTCACTGGCTGCAGGGAGACGAGGAGGGGGCCGAGCGCCTCTACCCGCTGGTGGAGACCATGCCGCGGGCGCTGCAGAGCTCCGAGTGAGTCCCGGGCGCGGGCAGGGCTCGGCGCGCGCCTCCCGCCTCGCCGGGCGCCCGGGTTGGCGAGCGGGCTGCAGCCCCCGGGGTGGGAACCAGGGGGGCAGGGGAGGATGCCGGCCCGCTGTGACCGTCTGTCCATCCATCCGTCCGTCCGTCCGTCCCCCCGCCCGCGCAGCAAGCCCCTGCCCCGCGCAGCCCTGCACTCCTTCAAGGCCGTGCGGGCCCTGCTGAGCAAGCAGGACGGGAGCCAGGCCAGCCTGAGCCAGTGCGAGAAAGCCAGCGGCTACCTGCGGGAGAGCCTGGACTTCGGCGGCGCCGCGGCGGCCGCCATCGACAAGGTGAGGCGGGGAGGGGGCGGCGGCGGCGGCGGCGGCGGCGGCGCTCGGCGGGGCGGGCGGCCCCCCCGCGGCGGGCGGCCCCCCGGCCCCCGCCGGGGTGCATTGTAGTTGCATTGCACGTGTCGGACGCGGAGTGCAATGCCCCTGCCGTGCAGCCCGGCGGCGGTCCAGCCCAGCACCGCCCGCCCGCCGGCGCCCCGCTGCGCGCCCCCCCGAGCCCCCCAGCGCCCCGCCGGCCCGGGCGGGGGGGGGGGGGGGGCTCACCGGCACCCGCCTCTCGCCCCGCCAGGCGGCCCAGCTCCTCTTCTGCGACCTGCTGCTCGTCACCCGCACCAACCTGTGGCAGCAGCAGATGAGCGTGAGCCGGCAGCTCGGCTGCGTCTACCAGGCGTCCGCCCTCGAGCTCCGCGGCTTCCAGCAAGACCTCAGCAGCCTGCGGCGCCTGGCGCAGACCTTCCGGCCCGCCATGCGCAGGGTGAGCCGCCGGCCCCGCGCCGCGCCCCCCCGCCGCGCCCCGCGCCGCGGCCCTCACCCTGCCTCCCCGCCTGCCCGCCCAGGTGTTCCTGCACGAAGCCACCGCCAGGCTCATGGCGCGGGCCAGCCCCACGCGCACCCACCAGCTGCTGGACCGCAGCCTGCGCAGGAGGGGGGTGCAGGGCACCAAAGCGGGTGAGTCGAGGGGGGTTCTCGGGCGCCCGCCTGGGCGCCGCATCCCTTGGGGACACCCTGGTCCCCAGCGGTGCCACCCGGGCTGACGCCCGCCGTCCGCCCCCACGCAGCCGGCGAGCCGGAGAGCCACCCCACGCCGCGGGAGCACGCCGAAGCCCTGCTGCTGGCCTGCTGCTACCTGCCTCCGAGCTTCCTGGCGGCGCCGGGCCAGCGCGTGGGCATGCTGGCCGAGGCCGCCCGCACCCTGGAGAAGCTGGGGGACAGACGGACACTGCACGATTGCCAGCAGATGATTATCAAGCTGGGCAGCGGCACCACGGTCACGTCCGGCTAGCTGGGGCGGGGGAGGCAGGCATGTGCCGTCCCCCCCCGCTCCCTTCCCTCCCCCGGCTCTGCGGCCCGGGCGAGGCGGTGGCGGGAGGCAGGGAGGTGCGTGCCTCAGTTTCCCCCTTCCCCAGTCCGCGGGTGCAGGAGCAGCCCTGGCTTCGCCGGGCGGGCTCTGTCCCCAGCCGTGGTGGGCGAGGGGACATGGGGACCTCTAGTGACACCGTCACAGTATTGCACGGCACCGGGCTGCTCGTCCGGGCGTCCGCCGGACCCCAGCCAGAGCCCCCCCCCCGAGCCCTCGGCCCCCTCCTCGCCCCACTGCGCGGGGGCCAGGCCTGCTCCTGCTCCTGCCCCTGCTCGCCCGGCCCGGGCCGCGGCGTCCCCGCTGCTGCGACGGGGCGACCGGGGCCGCCGCGGCGCGCGGCGGGGAAGGGGGGGGGGCCCTGTGGCCGGTCCCCCCCCCACCAGGCCGGGGATGCCGCCGGTTCCGGTGCTGCCGGGCGTCAGCCACGGGCAGGAGCCGGCCCGGCAGCTGCCGCAGGGCCCTGCGCCGGGGACGGGGGTCTCGCTGGGGGACGGGGGGGGGGCGCGCCGGGCCCTGCCCCTGCACACCCACCCCGTGCACAGCCCCGCGCGCCCCTGCCCTGCTGCCCGCTGCCCCCCCTTACCTTTTTAAACGGTATTTTCATAGTTGGAGAGTTTTGTACAGACAATTAAAGCCAATTATTTATACTGGTGTGTGCTGCATTGCAAGGCTGGGGTGGAGGTGGGGGGGGAACGGACAGGGGGAGGTGCACGGAGCCCACCGGCAAACGGGGACCCCCCCCCCCAAAGCCTCGCTGCGGCAGCCCCCCAGGCATCCCCGGCTGTGGGTCCTGCCCATCCCCGCGCAGCGGGCTCCAGGGGAGGGATCCCCGGGATGGGGACGCGGGCAGAGGGATGCCGCAGGGCTCAGCGCCCCCCAACGTGCCCCCCCCCCCGCCCCAGGATGCTGGCGGCGGTGCCCCCCTGTCCCCGTGCGCCCCGGCCCCGCGCCCGCCGCAGGAACACAGGCCACGACCAGGGTGCCACGTACTTCCAAAACAATCGTTGTATCTTTATTGACGCTCTGAATGCAATGACCTGTTTTTTACTCTTAAGGAAAATAAACATCTTTTAGAAACAGCTTGTTACACACAATCTTCAGTGTGAAGCAATATACTAATAAGAACACTAGTCTTAACATTTACAGTCTTCATATATATTATATATATGTATATGTATACATATATATACACTATATAATGAGGCAATATATAATACACACGGTTTACCATTTTACAGTCATATGTACAAGATGTCACTAAAAATAGCCAGATTTCAGACAACACTGCCAGGGACACGGAGAGTTGTTCTTTTTTTTTATTTATTAATTATTTTTATTATTCTTTCTCCTTTTTTTTTTCTTTTTTTTTTTTTGTGTGTGTATGTTTTTTTTGCTCCCATGTCCGAGGCAAGTTGCTGAAACAACAGACATTTCTTGGCCAGCAAACCTGGAGGGTGAGGGCTGGGTGAGATGGGGGGGGGGGGGGGCGGAGGGGTGGCAGGCTGTGCCGGGCAGGGGCGAGCGGGCACGGGGCTACGGCAGCCCGTGCGGGGATGGAGGGGTGCAAGGATGCGAGGTGCTCTGCGGGTGGCTCCCATCTCCGTTTCTGGGGGCAGGGGTGGCTTTGGGATTGATTTGCCCAGGTGCGGGTGTTCGAAGTGGCATGTCCGGGTGCGACAGTTCAGGGTCACGCCAGGCACACGCGTGTTGCAGGGGGCAGGCAGCACATCTGGCTGCTGGGGAGGTGCACAGGGGCAATCCCTAACCAAAGCAATGTCCAGGCACAGCTGGGATGAGCCCAGCATCTCCTGGCCGGTTGGGATGGGATGCAAAAGCCAAGGAAGCAAAGCTAACTTCAGGCCCGGGCAGCCCCTTCATTTTGGCGCTGCCTGGCCTGAGCGGCCACCAAAGCCAGCATCTCCTCCGTCCCCTCCGTGGGGCATTTGCAACTCCCTGCCAGGGACGGGGACAGTGAGGTGCTGCTGAGCCCTGCAGGGCCCTGAGCCGGGAGCCACAGCAGGTCCCATGGCTGCTTTGCAGCTTAAGCTTGGGGAGCAATGCCTGCCTCAAGCGAGGGGTGCAGGTCTGCGCCTGGTGGGAGCACAAGCTGCTCGGGCAGCAGGTACACGTGATGCCCAGGCAGCAGGAGCACGCGACACTCGGGCAGCGGGTGCACGCGACGCTCGGACAGCGGGAGCACACGACGCTCGGGCAGCAGGAGCACGCGATGCTCGGGCAGCGGGAGCACACGACGCTCGGGCAGCAGGAGCACGCGATGCTCGGGCAGCAGGCACGTGCGACGCTCAGGCAGCGGGAGCACACGACGCTCGGGCAGCAGGAGCACGCAATGCTCAAGCAGTGGAAGCATGCAATGCTCAGGCAGCAGGAGCACGCGACGCTCAGGCAGCGGGAGCACGCGATGCTCGGGCAGCGGGAGCACGCGACGCTCGGGCAGCGGGTGCATGCGACGCTCAGGCAGCAAGAGCACACGACGCTCGGGCAGTGGGAGGATGGCGTGTGGCAGAGCGGCACAAGGAGTCCTCTGCTGCCCAGGCAAGCGAGGGCTGCACAGTGCCAGTGCGGGATGCAGCAGTGAGGCAGGGTGGAGGCCAGGGATGCGACAGGACAAGGAAAAGGAGAGAGGAATTGGAGTTGGGAAAGCCCGAGACAGAGCCGTGAGCACTGGCCAGCCAAGCTGACTGCTCCTCACCTGGCAGGGACACAGCACATCCATAGGGACACACAAGCCCAGTGCAAGGGCTGGCAAAGCGCAGTCCCTCCTCTCCCTGGCACCCCATGCCCTGCTCCTGGCCCAGCGGGGAGGCCGTGGCTTTGCCACGCCACGCTGTTCCAGAGAGGGCCCGGCAAGGGAGAGCGGGGAGACAGGCAGGGTGGGCATGGTGGAGAGAGACAGGAGATGGAAGAACAAAACAAAAAAAGCGAAGTGGTGTTTTAAACAGCAGGCCGTTTGTTTTCTTTTTTTTTTTTGTCTTTTTTTTTTCTTTTTCCGTCGCGCACATATATACAGACAGACACCATGAGGTTTGCTGAAGGCAACATCTCAGATCAGATCAGTGTGAGATATGGAGAACTGAGACCCACGCGGGGTCCAGCAGTTCCAGAGTAAGACAACATTGTCGGGACCCCTTGTACACGGTACCCTCCCCATCCCCCCCTTCCCCGTCCCCCCACTACCCACCCCGCCCCCCCACCCCTGTGCAGCTAATGTAGTCCTGGAATAGAGTCTCTGTGTTTTGCCGTGCACGTGTTATTAGCGCCAGCCAGGACCGTGGCTCCGCGACGCCGTCGTCCCACCGCGGCCTGCTCCGCTCCCGCCAGCCGGGGGGAGCCCAGGTCCTGCGGGCATCGCCCCATGGCCATGCCTTCTCCCGGCCCTCGCCTCCCTCCCTGGCTCCGCATCCCGGGGGTAAGTCCAGGCCGGGTTCTGCCAGGGCCTGGCCCCGGGGCAGGATGCCAGCAGGGCCTAGAGGGGGGAAAACCTGGAGCTGGATTTCTCTGCCCACCTGAACTGGCTCTGGGGAGAGGCCAGAGGAGGGGGAAGGAGAAAACCTGGAAGTGGATCTGGCACCCGCCTGGACCGGCTCTGGGGAGGGAGAAGGAGGAGGAGAACCCGGAACTGGAGTTCTGTGCCCACCTGGATCGGCTCCGGGTACTGTTTCCTGGTGGTAAGGAGAGCCTGGAGCTGGATTTCTGCACCCGTCTGGATCGGCTCTGCGTAGAGGTCCTCCAAGCAGGTGAATGGAAAGCCCGGAGCTGGATCTCCCGTGCCCCCTGGAGCGGCTCCGGAGCATGATGTCGGGGCAGAACTGGCCTGGGGGCTGTGTGGGCGCCCTCGGCCCATGTCGGCGGGGTGGCCCGGGGTGGGGGCGGGCGGGCTCCGGCGGATCCGGCCACGTGGGCTGCCTCCCGCTGCGGCGCTGGCGGCTGCAGGCTCCGGCGGCGGCGGTGGGGCGCACGCCCCCGGCACCCCGCTCCTCGGGGACGCCGGCGCTGCCCGGCGGGCCGCTACACCGGCTGCCTCTGCGGGAGGAAGGGATGCGGCGTCAGACGGGGGCCGGAGCAGGGGCACAAGCCCCACGGGTGCCCCCCCCCGTGCATCGGGAGAGGGCAGCAAGCTTCGCACCGGCCCCATTTTCCCACCGGATTTGGATCCCGCCTCGGCTCTGCAGGGCCTTTGCAACCCGGCACTGTCGCTCAGCACCGCGGTTCAGGCTCCCCCGGTCCGGGAGCGACGCGCCCGCCCGATCCCTGCCCCCCTCCACCTGCCTCGGGGACACGGCTGCAGACGGAGCGCCAAGCGGCACCACCGGCCCGCGGGGATGCTTCCCGGGGGCCCCTCCTTCCCTGGAGTTGGGGGGGGGGGAGGCTGCAAAGCGTTCGGGGTGGGGTGGGAGGGAGGGCGCACGGGCTCGGGGCTCACCTTGTGTTTGGGACACTTCAGAGAGAAGCTCTCTTCGGTTAACAAGCAACCTGCGGGGAGAGGAGCAGCCGGGCGTCAGGGAAGCGCCCGCGGCGGCGCCCGCGGCCTCCCTGTCCCCCTCGCCCCCGCCAGCACCCCGGCACCGTGCAGCAGTCGGCTGGGAGCGGTGCAGCTCAGGCCGCGGGCGGCGGCGGCGGCGAGCCGGGCGCCCCTCCGGCGGGCTCACCTGCGTCCACGGCGCAGGCGTAGTGGTAGGCGTGCGGACAGCCCTTCTGGCAGCAGCCCACGGTCGCGCCCGCTTGCTGGCAACTCGAGCACTTCTGCAAACGCGCCCGGCGTGGGAGCAGGGGTGCGGAGAGACGACGGGGAGAGAGAGAGAGAGAGAGAGGAGAGCCCCGTGAGAGCCCTCGCCCGGCCCGGCAGCGCCAGCCGCCGCCGTCCCCGCGGCCGCCCGGCTCCTCGGCCGCCTTCCCGTGCCCCGGAGCCGGGAAAATGGGACGGGCCGAGTTAAGGGTGTCCGTCCGTCCGCGCCCTCCTGCCCCATCCCCGGGCAAGGCGCCATCCCTGGGCTCCTTCGCGCCATCCGCCCTCGCTCCACGTCCCCGGGGCGCCCATCGCCATGGCGTCGGGCCCTTTCCTTCTCCCGCCGCGCTCCCAGCCTTGCGGAAACGGTGGTGGTGGCGGAGGCGGGGGGGAACCCCGCGCGGCACGAACGCCCTTCCGCGGCCGGAGAGGCGGCGGAGCCGCGCCCGGCGCCGTTCCCAGTCCCACGCTTCGGCCTTCCCGCCACCCCACCACCGCCGCCACCACCCTCGGCCCCGGCACGACCGTCCCCCGCGGAGGGCAGCGGGGCCGGCGTCCGCCTCTTACCGCGTCGGCGGCCGCCTTCACGGCCTCCTGCAGCCCGTAGAGCTTCCCCGCCACCAGGTACACCCCAGCGGTCCATACGGCGCACGCCTCGTGCAGCCAGTGCTCCTGCGTGTCGCCCGCCGGCTCCTGCGGCGGGGACTCGGCCTTGCTACATTCGTGCCGCCGGGGCTTTTCGGCCGCCTCCTCTCCCTCTGTCCTCTCGTCACAGCAGTAGCAGCTCTGCAGCCGCCGGTAAACGCCCCGCGGGCTGGAGCGCAGGGCGCTCTGCTTGGCCGCCTCGGCGCAGGCCGCCCGCTCGGCCGGCGGCGGTGGCGGCGGCGGCGGTGGCGGCGGCGGCGGGGGGAGGCCGGCCTCCTCGGCGGGCCCCTCCGCCCGCGCCTTCTCCTTAGGCCGCGACTTCTTCTTGGGCAGGCAGTCCTCGGGGTAGTAGGGCCCGCAGAGGTCCCCCAAGTCCTTGTAGTTGGCGGGGCTTCGGCAGAGGCAGCAGGCCAGGCAGGCGGCGCTCAGCGCCTTCGACACCACGGGGCCCAGGTGCATGGCGGAGGAGGCCGGCAGGGCGGCCCGCGCCCGCGGCGGGTGCCCCGGGCCGGCGGCGGCGGCGGCGCGCTGCAGCTTGGCCTCCTCGCCGGGCGAGTTGACCACGGTGCAGGCGGTGGTGAACTCGTCGCGCTTCTCCACGCGCACGTACGGCGCGAAGGGGGGAGCCCGGCTGTCCGCCCGCAGCCGCTTGCAGGACACGTACTTGAGGCGGATCTCGGGCTCGGCCGGGTGCAGCAGCGGCGCCTGCTGCGCCGCCCGCCGCCGCTTCCCTCGGCTCTTGCACCGCGCCGGCGCCGCCTTGGCCTTGCCGTGCGCCAGCCGCTTCCGCTGCCGCTTGGAGTAGCCGTTGTAGTTGGCCGCGTGGTTGGCGCGCGCCTTGGGCCCCGGCCGCCCCTCGCCTCCCTCGCCGCCCGCCGCCTCCTTTTCCTCGCTCTTTGGTTTCTTGCCGTCGCGCGGCGCCGCCTCGTCGCCGCCCGCCGCGACGGCCGCTCGCTCCCGGGATGGCGGCTGCGGCGGCGGCGTCAGCGGCAGCGCGGGGCCCGGCGGGGCCCGCTTGTCCGGCGGCGCCTTGGCCGCGCCGAGCGCCGCCGCTTTGCCCTTGCGGTTCCTCTTCTTGGGGAGGAGGCCGGCGGCCTTGGCGGGCGCCGGCGAGCAGGGCTCGCCCTTGAAGCACTCGGCGGGCAGCTTCTTGCCCTTCAAGGCCCTGCTGCCGGCCGGCCGGCAGAGCTGCTCGGCCGCCGCCGCGGGTTTCGGCAGCCTCGCGTCCCCCGCGGCCGGGGCCACGCCGCCGTGCTTCACGGCCCGCTCCTTCTCCGCTCCCGCGGCACTCAGCGAGGTGCCGTAGGCGGCCGCCGTGGCTGCGGCCGCGGCGGCGGGCTTGCAGGAGAACTTCTTCAGGTTGGGCGAGGTGATCTTCTGGACGATGGCCTCCAGCTTGAGGCCGCGGCCCTTGCGCGGAGGCAGGACTTTCGTCTTGGTGGCCTCCTGGAAGGCCGCCCGCGAGGTGATCTTGATGCAGACGTCGGGGGCCTCCTTCGCCGGAGGGGGCTTCAAGACGACCTCGCCGGCGCTCTTGGGGGGCAGCTTTGCTTTCACCTTCTTGGCCACGGGCATCTTTTTGAAGAGGCTGGGGGGCGCCTCCGGCTTCTCCTCCTTCATGCCACCGCTGTTGCTCCGTAGGACCAGGTTCCTCTTCTTGGCGGGGATGGGGGAGATGAAGGTAGATTTCCTCTTCAGGGAGTGCAGAGGCCGCTCGGACATCTTGCTGCCCATGCCCGGCCCCGCTTTGGGCAGCTTCATGCGCGAGCCCACCTTGCCTTCCTTGTGGGGGCTGCCCTGGGGCGTGAGCTTGAAGGCGGACGCCAGATGGTTGTTGGAGATGAGCTTCTTGGGCGCTTTGCAGTTTTTGAGCCGGACGTCCGCAGCCCGCTTGCCCCTCCGCCTCTTGGTGTAGAAGACCTCCTGCGTCTTCGTCCGGGAGCGCAGGATCATAGATCGCTGGTCCCTGTCCTCGGCGTCCGGGGCGTCCCCCTCGGGCACCTGCGGTCCCATCTGCTCCTCGTTGGGCATCAAGCTGGGCACCAGGAGGGTGGCGTCAGCAGCGCTGGGGATGACCTTGGGGGCTGGCCTGCCGGTGCGTTTCCTGGCTTTGAAAGCCACCCGCTGCTTCACACCGCAGGCGGGTTTCTTGCCCAGCTTCTCCTGGTGCGCCGGGACTTTCAGGCCCTCGAGCGGGGCCGGTGCGTGGGGCTCGGTGAGGGCGGTGAAGGAGCGGGTGCACATGCGAGCTGGCAGCCCCTCTGCTGGAAACCTTGGTGTTTGGCTGTGGGCATTTTTGCTCGGTATTTCCATCTGGCCATCTGGCCCGACACATGTGCCGGCCACGACGCCAGCTGCCGGCAGATCATTAAACGGGCTTGGCACCGCTTTGCTGGAGTCGTCTCCCTCCGACAGCCGGCAGTGGACTCTCTTGTTGCGGAGGCTCTTGCCCCTCGAGACGGGCTCCGGCTTCCCCAGCGCGTTTTCAGGCGGCAGCTGCTTCTTGACCGTGACCGACAAGGCCGATTCGGAGTCCATCATCTCCGGGTGGGTTTTCTCCCTTCCACCAGTCTCCTCCTCAGGCTTGATGTGGGGCAGGGAGGACTTGAACCAGCTCTTCACCTTGGTTTCAGTGCCGACGGCGGGGCCAAGGAGGATCACGGACTGGCCAGATAACCGCGACGAGGGGGCCGAGCTCTCTTTCTCCACCGTGCTGACGGTTTCTTCAGCGGACACGGGCATGTCGCTGGAGGACAGCACGGTGGGCATCTCTGGGGGCTTTGGTGGCGAGGCATCGTAAATCACCGACTTCTGCTCCGAGCTCGCCAGCTCGCAGAGCGAGGAATACTCCTCCGCTTCCAGGTCCGACTCCTTCAGATCCGGCGATGAAATCATGGGGATTTCGCTGAAGTCCCCGCCCGAGCAGCAGTGCCGCGTGTCCTGCAGCCATCGCTCACTGTCTGCCTTCGTGGCCTCGTCGTATGTCAGCGTCTCTTCCTCTTCCTCCTCCATCGCCTGCTGGCTGAAGTCCCTGGCTTGCTCGCTCTTGGCTGGCTCCTCGCCATCGCACAGATCCAAGCTGCAGGCATTTTTTTTCTCCTTGCAGGACCCCATCAATTTGCTTGGGAACAAGCCCTTGGAAAGGTCTGAGGCTTGCAGGCCCGTCCCCAGCTCCTTCCACCTCAGGCACGACTCGCCGAGGCTCTCATCTGGCCACTCGAAATGCTCCATGGCATTGTCAGACCCCACCGAGTTGGCAGTGGTGTTCGAATAGCAGCTGTAGCTGGCAGCCCCGGAGCTCGAAGTAGCAGCTGGGATGCTGGGCTTGGAGTCATACGCCAGAGAGGTCGCGTCTTTGAGAGCATCCTTTGTCTCGGTGGCTGCAAACTCCACCTGGGGGCTCTCGTACACCTCCTCACCAAAGTCCTTCCCTGCGCTGCCCCCCGATGCCTTGTCCAGCTTCAAGGGCTCTGTGAGCGTGCTGGAGTCACCCTGGCTGGGCCAGGCACCCTTCGCCACGGAGTCCAGGCACGGCCTGTGGTTCTCCAGGTGGAAGGGAGACTTTGTGGCATCCTTGTTGAGCATGGGGGAGTTCACCCAGGCTTTGTCTGCCTTCTCGTTGATGGCGTCCTGCAGGACGATGATTTCGGAGGCCAGCTCCTCCTGGGACAGGGCACTGAGGAGCAGCCGGGGACAGTCCCGTTCGTTGGTCACATATTTGGTGAAGGTTTCCAGGGGCAGGCTGGCGTGGATGCTCTGGAAGGAGTCGTCCGATTTGGTGGACATATCATCCGGGGAGGTCACGGAACAGGTGGACACCGACTCAGGCTTCGCCTTGGAGTTGCTGTTGACACGGGCAGGGCTGCGGTTCTGGTTGCAATACAGGAAACTTCTTTCCAGTTGGTCCTCTGACCCACTGAGATAATCGGCATCCTGTGTTTCAGCGTGGACGGACTGGGGGGTGCTGAGCGGGTCGGACAGGGGGGTGCCTACCTGGTCTGCAGAGTAGGTGCTGCTCTCAGGACTGCAGTGCTGCCCTTTGAGCTGCTCGGGGGTCCTCGCTGGGTTCTTGATACCCTTCTTCTGGGGCATGGCTGACTTGGAGAGCAGAAGCTGCTGCACGGTGTTGGAAATGTTCTCGACTTGGGAGGTGAGCGCCGTCAGGCTCTGCAAGCTGAGATCTGACAGGAGGTTTTCAGGGATTTTCTCCTTCTGCAAGTTTTTGCAGTTCCCGGACTGAGCGTCCGGACTCGTCCCATCAGTTGGAGATGGGTTCAGCAACGGCATGAAATGGCTGTGATCGGTGATGCCGGCTGGGAAGGCGCCCGTGCTCAGGGACTGCTGGCTGTACTGGAAGTTCTCCAGGTTCGGCATCAGCGGGGAGGGAGTGGAGCTGTAGGACGGGGACCGGCCGACGGAGCGGGCCGGCGAGTGGCTGGCGCTGGGGCTGAAGGTCTGGTAGTACTGCTCCGGGGTCCTCACGGGCGGCGCGTCGCCCTGGCAGTAGGTCTGGCCCGGCTGGTTGTAATGTTGGTACTTGGCTAAGTTTTGGTAGTGAAGAGTCTCCGGGGCGTGATGCCTCCCCTGCAAGGCCGGCGGCGGCTGCGGCTGCGGCGGCGGCGGCTGCGGCGGCTGCTGCGGCGGCTGCGGCGGCGGCTGCGGCGGCTGCTCGTAGCCGATGCGGTTGGCCTGGTAACCGTGCAGGTTGGGCACCCGCTGGCCGGGGGCCAGGCTGGCGGCGTTGCCCAGGGGCCGCTCGTGCTGCGGCGGCCCCGAGGGCGCCGTGCAGCTCTTGTAGGAGTGCGCCGGCTGGCTGGCGCCCGGCACGGACGAGTACGTGGAGGAGGCAGGGAAGGACTGCGAGTGCTGGCTGAAGTGGGGGGTCTGCGAGAAGGACATGGGCGAGGAGACGTCGTTGGGGAGCTTCTGCCTCTGCAGCTTGGGGTAGGGCAGAGCGGGCGGCTGCTGCTGCTGCTGCTGCTGGAAGTGAGTCCGGAAGGGCAGCGGGGCCGCCGCCTGCTCGTGGTACGGCCGCCCGCCCGCCGGGGCCGCCGTCTTCTTCAGCAAGCTGTCCTCATACTTGGCCACGCCGCCAGGCACGGCCTGCGGCTGGCCGCCCCACGCCTGCAGGCTCTCGTCCCCCGCGTAGCGGGCCGGGTAGGGGCTGTTCTCCTGCACGCCGTAATTGGAAAAGGCCGGCCTGCCTTGCAGCTGCTGGCCCGCTAATTGCTTATTTCCCCGGTGGTATTTCTCCACGGCGCTGTTCTCGTAGCCCGCGTACGGCAGTTGCTGCTGACTGTAGTACTCCTTCGCCACCAGCCTCTGCCGCTCGCAGTTCGGCCCTGCCTGACTTTGATGCCTGTAATTCTCCAGGCGTGATGTATCTTGTGAAGTCGGCTGGTAGCTCTGCTGGTTGCCATGGAAACCACACCTTTCTCGAAAGGACTGCATGGCGCGGGCTTGTTATCTGCGAAGAGAGAGAGGCGAGAATTCAAATGAAGCATCGCCACCACGGCGGGCCGGGCAGCACGGGAGCGCGCGCGCGCGCGGAGGGGGCTGCACGGCGCGCCCCCGCTGCGGCGCCGGCCGGGGCGCCGCGCCGCCTCACCCGGCGCTGCTCGGCCCCGCGTTGCACTGCCTGCTGTTGCCCTGCATCGCCTCGCCTGGTATTGGACGGCCTCACATTGCTCTGCAGTGTGCTGCTTGGTACTGCATCACCTTGCCTTGCCCTGCATTGCATCGCCCGGTGTCGTGCCTCCTCGCCTGGCAGGGCATCACCTCGCCTTGCCCTGTGCGGCATTGCCTGCGTTGCACCACCCTGCGTTGCATCGCCTGGCAGGGCATCACCTCGCCTTGCCCCGTGCGGCACTGCCTGCCTCGCACTGCCTTGCATCGCCCTGCATCGCTTCGCCTCGCGCTGCCCTGCATCACATCGCCTGGTGCTGCACAGCCTCACATCGCTCTGCATCACGCTGCCTGGCGTTGCATCGCCTCACATCACCCTGCGTCACCCTCTATCATGTCGCCTTGCGTTGCATCACCTGACATCGCCCTGCATCGCATCCCCGGCATTGCATTGCCTCCCATCGCCCTGCATCGCATCCCCAGCATTGCATTGCCTCCCATCGCCCTCCATCGCACCCCCCAGCATTGCATTGCCTCCCATCACCCTGCATCGCACCCCCCGGCATTGCATTGCCTCCCATCGCTCTGCATCGCATCCCCCGGCATTGCATTGCCTCCCATCACCCTGCGTCGCATCCCCGGCATTGCATTGCCTCCCATCACCCTGCATCGCATCCCCGGCATTGCATTGCCTCCCATCGCTCTGCATCGCATCCCCCGGCATTGCATTGCCTCCCATCACCCTGCGTCGCACCCCCCGGCATTGCATTGCCTCCCATCGCCTGCATCGCATCCCCCGGCATTGCATTGCCTCCCATCACCCTGCATCGCACCCCCCGGCATTGCATTGCCTCCCATCGCTCTGCATCGCATCCCCCGGCATTGCATTGCCTCCCATCGCCCTGCATCGCATCCCTCGGCATTGCATTGCCTCCAATCGCCCTGCATCGCATCCCCCGGTATTGCATTGCCTCCCATCGCTCTGCATCGCATCCCTCGGCATTGCATTGCCTCCCATCGCCCTGCATCGCATCCCCGGCATTGCATTGCCTCCCATCGCTCTGCATCGCATCCCCCGG
This sequence comes from Rhea pennata, assembly GCF_028389875.1. Taxonomy (NCBI): domain Eukaryota; kingdom Metazoa; phylum Chordata; class Aves; order Rheiformes; family Rheidae; genus Rhea; species Rhea pennata. The sequence goes on along the minus strand of NC_084677.1, from coordinate 16,588,987 downwards.
CATTGCATTGCCTCCCATCGCTCTGCATCGCATCCCTCGGCATTGCATTGCCTCCCATCGCCCTGCATCGCATCCCCGGCATTGCATTGCCTCCCATCGCCCTGCATCGCATCCCTCGGCATTGCATTGCCTCCCATCGCCCTCCATCGCATCCCTCGGCATTGCATTGCCTCCCATCGCCCTGCATCGCATCCCCTGGCATTGCATTGCCTCCCATCGCTCTGCATCGCATCCCCCGGCATTGCATTGCCTCCCATCGCCCTGCATCGCATCCCCTGGCATTGCATTGCCTCCCATCGCCCTGCATCGCATCCCCTGGCATTGCATTGCCTCCCATCGCCCTGCATCGCATCCCCTGGCATTGCATTGCCTCCCATCGCTCTGCATCGCATCCCCCGGCATTGCATTGCCTCCCATCGCCCTGCATCGCATCCCCTGGCATTGCATTGCCTCCCATCGCCCTGCATCGCATCCCTCGGCATTGCATTGCCTCCCATCGCTCTGCATCGCATCCCCTGGCATTGCATTGCCTCCCATCGCCCTGCATCGCATCCCCCCGCATTGCATTGCCTCCCATCGCTCTGCATCGCATCCCCAGCATTGCATTGCCTCCCATCACCCTGCATCGCATCCCCTGGCATTGCATTGCCTCCCATCGCCCTGCATCGCATCCCTCGGCATTGCATTGCCTCCCATCGCCCTGCATCGCATCCCCTGGCATTGCATTGCCTCCCATCGCCCTGCATCGCATCCCCCGGCATTGCATTGCCTCCCATCGCTCTGCATCGCATCCCCAGCATTGCATTGCCTCCCATCACCCTGCATCGCATCCCTCGGCATTGCATTGCCTCCCATCGCTCTGCATCGCATCCCCAGCATTGCATTGCCTCCCATCGCTCTGCATCGCATCCCCCGGCATTGCATTGCCTCCCATCGCCCTGCATCGCATCCCCCGGCATTGCATTGCCTCCCATCGCCCTGCATCGCATCCCTCGGCATTGCATTGCCTCCCATCGCCCTGCATCGCATCCCCCGGCATTGCATTGCCTCCCATCGCCCTGCATCGCATCCCTCGGCATTGCATTGCCTCCCATCGCCCTGCATCGCATCCCCCGGCATTGCATTGCCTCCCATCGCCCTGCATCGCATCCCTCGGCATTGCATTGCCTCCCATCGCCCTGCATCGCATCCCCCGGCATTGCATTGCCTCCCATCGCCCTGCATCGCATCCCTCGGCATTGCATTGCCTCCCATCGCTCTGCATCGCATCCCCTGGCATTGCATTGCCTCCCATCGCTCTGCATCGCATCCCCTGGCATTGCATTGCCTCCCATCGCCCTGCATCGCATCCCCCGGCATTGCATTGCCTCCCATCGCCCTGCATCGCATCCCTCGGCATTGCATTGCCTCCCATCGCCCTGCATCGCATCCCTCGGCATTGCATTGCCTCCCATCGCTCTGCATCGCATCCCTCGGCATTGCATTGCCTCCCATCGCCCTCCATCGCATCCCCCGGCATTGCATTGCCTCCCATCGCCCTCCATCGCATCCCCCGGCATTGCATTGCCTCCCATTGCTCTGCATCGCATCCCTCGGCATTGCATTGCCTCCCATCGCCCTCCATCGCATCCCTCGGCATTGCATTGCCTCCCATCGCCCTCCATCGCACCCCCCGGCATTGCATTGCCTCCCATCGCTCTGCATCGCATCCCCGGCATTGCATTGCCTCCCATCACCCTGCGTCGCATCCCCCGGTATTGCATTGCCTCCCATCGCCCTGCATCGCATCCCCTGGCATTGCATTGCCTCCCATCGCTCTGCATCGCATCCCCCGGCATTGCATTGCCTCCCATCGCCCTGCATCGCATCCCTCGGCATTGCATTGCCTCCCATCGCTCTGCATCGCATCCCTCGGCATTGCATTGCCTCCCATCGCCCTCCATCGCATCCCCCGGCATTGCATTGCCTCCCATCGCCCTCCATCGCATCCCCCGGCATTGCATTGCCTCCCATTGCTCTGCATCGCATCCCTCGGCATTGCATTGCCTCCCATCGCCCTCCATCGCATCCCTCGGCATTGCATTGCCTCCCATCGCCCTCCATCGCACCCCCCGGCATTGCATTGCCTCCCATCGCCCTGCATCGCATCCCTCGGCATTGCATTGCCTCCCATCGCCCTCCATCGCATCCCCCGGCATTGCATTGCCTCCCATCGCCCTGCATCGCATCCCCCGGTATTGCATTGCCTCCCATCGCTCTGCATCGCATCCCTCGGCATTGCATTGCCTCCCATCGCTCTGCATCGCATCCCCTGGCATTGCATTGCCTCCCATCGCCCTCCATCGCATCCCCCCGCATTGCATTGCCTCCCATCGCTCTGCATCGCATCCCTCGGCATTGCATTGCCTCCCATCGCCCTGCATCGCATCCCCCGGCATTGCATTGCCTCCCATCGCCCTGCATCGCATCCCCTGGCATTGCATTGCCTCCCATCGCCCTGCATCGCATCCCCGGCATTGCATTGCCTCCCATCGCCCTGCATCGCATCCCCGGCATTGCATTGCCTCCCATCGCCCTGCATCGCATCCCCGGCATTGCATTGCCTCCCATCGCTCTGCATCGCATCCCCGGCATTGCATTGCCTCCCATCGCCCTGCATCGCATCCCTCGGCATTGCATTGCCTCCCATCGCTCTGCATCGCATCCCCTGGCATTGCATTGCCTCCCATCGCCCTGCATCGCATCCCCGGCATTGCATTGCCTCCCATCGCCCTGCATCGCATCCCCCGGCATTGCATTGCCTCCCATCGCCCTGCATCGCATCCCTCGGCATTGCATTGCCTCCCATCGCTCTGCATCGCATCCCCTGGCATTGCATTGCCTCCCATCGCCCTGCATCGCATCCCCTGGCATTGCATTGCCTCCCATCGCCCTGCATCGCATCCCCCGGCATTGCATTGCCTCCCATCGCCCTGCATCGCATCCCTCGGCATTGCATTGCCTCCCATCGCCCTGCATCGCATCCCTCGGCATTGCATTGCCTCCCATCGCTCTGCATCGCATCCCTCGGCATTGCATTGCCTCCCATCGCCCTCCATCGCATCCCCCGGCATTGCATTGCCTCCCATCGCCCTCCATCGCATCCCCCGGCATTGCATTGCCTCCCATTGCTCTGCATCGCATCCCTCGGCATTGCATTGCCTCCCATCGCCCTCCATCGCATCCCTCGGCATTGCATTGCCTCCCATCGCCCTCCATCGCATCCCTCAGCATTGCATTGCCTCCCATCGCCCTCCATCGCATCCCTCGGCATTGCATTGCCTCCCATCGCCCTCCATCGCACCCCCCGGCATTGCATTGCCTCCCATCGCTCTGCATCGCATCCCCGGCATTGCATTGCCTCCCATCACCCTGCGTCGCATCCCCCGGTATTGCATTGCCTCCCATCGCCCTGCATCGCATCCCCTGGCATTGCATTGCCTCCCATCGCTCTGCATCGCATCCCCCGGCATTGCATTGCCTCCCATCGCCCTGCATCGCATCCCTCGGCATTGCATTGCCTCCCATCGCCCTGCATCGCATCCCCTGGCATTGCATTGCCTCCCATCGCCCTCCATCGCATCCCCCGGCATTGCATTGCCTCCCATCGCCCTGCATCGCATCCCCCGGTATTGCATTGCCTCCCATCGCTCTGCATCGCATCCCTCGGCATTGCATTGCCTCCCATCGCTCTGCATCGCATCCCCTGGCATTGCATTGCCTCCCATCGCCCTCCATCGCATCCCCCCGCATTGCATTGCCTCCCATCGCTCTGCATCGCATCCCTCGGCATTGCATTGCCTCCCATCGCCCTGCATCGCATCCCCCGGCATTGCATTGCCTCCCATCGCCCTGCATCGCATCCCCTGGCATTGCATTGCCTCCCATCGCCCTGCATCGCATCCCCGGCATTGCATTGCCTCCCATCGCCCTGCATCGCATCCCCGGCATTGCATTGCCTCCCATCGCCCTGCATCGCATCCCCGGCATTGCATTGCCTCCCATCGCTCTGCATCGCATCCCCGGCATTGCATTGCCTCCCATCGCCCTGCATCGCATCCCTCGGCATTGCATTGCCTCCCATCGCTCTGCATCGCATCCCCTGGCATTGCATTGCCTCCCATCGCCCTGCATCGCATCCCCGGCATTGCATTGCCTCCCATCGCCCTGCATCGCATCCCCCGGCATTGCATTGCCTCCCATCGCCCTGCATCGCATCCCTCGGCATTGCATTGCCTCCCATCGCTCTGCATCGCATCCCCTGGCATTGCATTGCCTCCCATCGCCCTGCATCGCATCCCCGGCATTGCATTGCCTCCCATCGCCCTGCATCGCATCCCCCGGCATTGCATTGCCTCCCATCGCTCTGCATCGCATCCCCCGGTATTGCATTGCCTCCCATCGCTCTGCATCGCATCCCTCGGCATTGCATTGCCTCCCATCGCCCTGCATCGCATCCCCCGGTATTGCATTGCCTCCCATCGCTCTGCATCGCATCCCTCGGCATTGCATTGCCTCCCATCGCCCTGCATCGCATCCCCCGGCATTGCATTGCCTCCCATCGCTCTGCATCGCATCCCCCGGCATTGCATTGCCTCCCATCGCTCTGCATCGCATCCCCCGGCATTGCATTGCCTCCCATCGCCCTGCATCGCATCCCCCGGCATTGCATTGCCTCCCATCGCTCTGCATCGCATCCCCCGGTATTGCATTGCCTCCCATCGCTCTGCATCGCATCCCCCGGTATTGCATTGCCTCCCATCGCCCTGCATCGCATCCCTCGGCATTGCATTGCCTCCCATCGCCCTGCATCGCATCCCCCGGTATTGCATTGCCTCCCATCGCTCTGCATCGCATCCCTCGGCATTGCATTGCCTCCCATCGCCCTGCATCGCATCCCCTGGCATTGCATTGCCTCCCATCGCCCTCCATCGCATCCCCCGGCATTGCATTGCCTCCCATCGCCCTGCATCGCATCCCTCGGCATTGCATTGCCTCCCATCGCTCTGCATCGCATCCCCTGGCATTGCATTGCCTCCCATCGCTCTGCATCGCATCCCCTGGCATTGCATTGCCTCCCATCGCCCTGCATCGCATCCCCTGGCATTGCATTGCCTCCCATCGCTCTGCATCGCATCCCCCGGCATTGCATTGCCTCCCATCGCCCTGCATCGCATCCCCTGGCATTGCATTGCCTCCCATCGCCCTCCATCGCATCCCCCGGCATTGCATTGCCTCCCATCGCCCTCCATCGCATCCCCCGGCATTGCATTGCCTCCCATCGCCCTGCATCGCATCCCCCGGCATTGCATTGCCTCCCATCGCCCTGCATCGCATCAGCTTGCCCGCGAGCCAGATGATGCCGAAGGTCCAGCTGCCTCCTCTTCCCCCTGCAGTTTGCCCTGCTGGCCGTGCTGGGGGCGGCCCAGTCTTCCCGTCTCTGTCATCTAGCCCGGCCCTGTGGGTCAAACAACCCTCCTCACCATCTCCCTGCCAAGCTGTGGGACACCGAGACCCCCCCCCATGCCATGCTGGTGTCCCCCTGCTTCCTGTCCCCACTGCCCCTCGCCGCTGCAACCCCCCATCGCTCGCCCTCCCCAGGGACACGCGCATCCTACGAGCCCCCCAAACACCCCCGCTTCTGGCTAGTATTTTTAAATAGAGGGAAGATTATTAGAGCCAGCGGCAGGGAGGGACAGAAACGCTGGCTCTGCTGCAAAAAAAAAGGCATTTTGACTTGCTGTGTCTGCGGGCCCGTGCCTGCCCCGCTCCCCTCCCCAGCCAAGCCCCGGCCGTGCGGCGATACCCGCCAGTGCCCGCCTGCTCCCGCAGCAGCCGTCGCGCCGCCCCCAGCGGGCCGTGATCCCGCGGGCAGAGAAGCGGCTCGCAGGGCTCCCGCGCTGCCAGCGGGCTCCACCACGCAGAGTCCCCTTCGGCAGCGCTGGAGGCCGGGGTATGGGGGGGCTGCAGAGGTTGGGGGTCCCGGGGGGGGGGCAGACTGCGCGCAGCTCCCAGGCGCTGCACAGCCAGCACCTCCCCGCGCTCCCTGCACCCTCCCCGCCGTATTTATTAAGGAAATGACTTTAACGAGGGGAAGGGAGCGCGGCCTGGTTCCCGGCCGCGGCGCGGGCGCTGCTCGGCGTGTCTGACACATTTACACCAGACACCTGCCGGGAGAGCCGAAGCAGAGCCGTGCTCGCAGGCAGGCTCTCTTGCTTTGCGGCCTTCCCCCCCCCCCCCCCCCCCCCGCTTTCCTTTTTTAACAGGGGCATCTCTCTGCTAGGGGCAGCTCTGAGTCATCGACCTGCTCCTCGCACTGCAGCTCTCAGGCTGCACGGCAAAAACAAGCCGTCCCCGCGCAGATGCACGTGCACCCGCTGCCGGAAGCGTGTGCACCCACGCAAGGCTGGGGACCACACACGTGAGCGTGCACGGCACGGGCCGTGGACACGCCGCGGCATGTGTGTGCAACGCATGCAAACAGATGGGCTCGCGTGTGCCCGCACACCCGGGCGTGAAGCCCCCAAAGCACTGCAGCGCCAGGCACGGCGGGGGGACGCCGAGCCGGCGCCGTCTCGCCCGGCACGGCCGCCCTGCCCTCGCGCCACCGCGCCGGCCTCTCCACACGGCCGAAACGCGTGAAGCTCCGCGCGGCTCCGGCTGGCTCCTTTCTCCGTGGCTCTCGTATATCTGCACAAATTACGTTTCTGGTTTTATTTGTGCCAGATTGGCCTCGTTTCCTGCCGAGTGTCCTGTGGATATCATTAACATTTCAGCACCTTTTCGGGTTTTACATACGCATGCAGGTATTTATTTATTTAAATCACATCAGCAGCAGTAAGAAGGCTCTTCCGGAGCCTCTGCATCCCCCCAGCATCACGGTCCCCCCAGCACAAACGGGCACCCGCGCCGCTCACCCCCCCAGGCCCTTTGCGGCTTGTCCCCACTTAGCTCCTCTGGGTTTTCCAGGACTGGGAATGCGGTTAAAGCCCATCGCAGAGAAAAGATCGCTTAAAATCTGGTGAGCCTGGCACTGAAGTCCCGTAAAATGCCAGGGGCCACCTCAGCCCCAAAAGCCGCCCAGTCCGGCCGCCGAGCCAGGGCCACGCAGCAGCGCAGGCAGCAAACTCGGAGCCAGGCCTCTGGGGCAGCCGCGAGCGGCGGCGAGAAACCTAAAGGGCGACCGAGCCGCTCACACCAGCGCGGAAGCAGGTTTGAGAACCGAAATCGGCTTGAGAAAACACCGGGCTGCTGCTTTAAGGGAGCCTTTTCCCTTTCTCTTTTATTATTAGTTATTACTGCTTTTCCAAACAGCTGGGACAACACCAGGCTGAGCGAACGCACCCGGCGCGAGGGACGCCGGCGAGCAGGGGACGTGCAGAGGGTGCACGTGAGAGGGGATGCAGGGTGCGGGGCGTGCACGTGGGGGGGTGATGTGCGTGGATGTGGGGTGTGCATGCGTGTGGGGGGGTGTGCATGGATGTGGGGCGTGCACGAGGGGAGTGTGCACGCGTGCAGGGCTGCACACGCACATGGGGTGCAGATGCACGTGGGGGCAGCACGCATGCTGGGCGTGCAGGCCGTGCACGGCGTGCGCACGGACACGGGGCGCGTGTGCCCGTCCGTGGGGTGTGCAGGCGCGCCGGGCACGCAGTGCCGCGCACACGCGTGGGGCATGCACACACGGCGGGCGCGTGGGGCGGAGGAGGGCCCTCGGCAGCCCGTTTGGGGCTAACCCCCCAGCCAGGAGCACCCAGCGAGGCCGAGTCCCGGTGTCCCCGTCCCGCCGTGGCGGAGCTGCATCCCCGCGTCCCCACGCCGGGCTGTTTTCGCTTCGCCCTGCGTCAGCGCCAGCGGGAGCGGGCCAAGCCGGCGGCCGCCTCTTTGGAGAACCCCATTTCCCACGACCATCCCAGCGCAGTGCTTGCCGCCGGCTCAGGGCCTCAGCCGGGGAAACTGAGGCACGGGAGCGGGGGGAGCAGGGCAGCCGGGGCTGCAGCCGAGGAGCTGGTACCCGGGGCCGGGAAGAGGGGGGGGTGGGGAGCTCCTTCCCCCTGCGGCTGCAAACGGAGACCCGGAGGCGAGCGGGAAGGACACGGCGTGCGGCGGCGCACGGGTGCAGCCCCAGCCCGGCTGCCCCGGCTTACCTCGGCCCTGCCGGCTCCCCGGCTCTGCCGGCGGCTTTGCTAGGCAAGGAGCTTAACAGATGTTCCCGCCTGATGTAGGCTGTTTCCTAGCAAACGCTTTAATAGCATCAAATCAAGCTGTCGACAGCAGCAAGGTTAAGTCTCTTTGCAGGCGGGGGGAGGCGGCGGCAGCAGCGGCACAGGGGCCAGGCGCCCCGGCGCCCCGAGACTCCCCCCCCCAGCCGGCGCTGCTCCTGCCTCACACCCAAGCTTTCAATTAAAGCCGCGTTTCCAGCCCGGCTCGCGCAATGGAAATCGATACGCGCCTGTCTCGGGCCAGCTGCAGCCAGACAGCCGGGAAGGACGGCCTGGCAGCGCCGGGACGCCCGGGCCGCGGCAGCCCCGGCACGGCGGCGGGCGCCCGGGCCACGCGCTGCGCCCGGCCTGCCTCCTGCTCCCGGGGACGTGCGCTGCCCCCACCACCGCCCCCACCGCTTCCCTCCTTCCTCCCCTTCCTCCGACACCAGGGACGCGGCGGCGGGCGCTGCGAGGGTGCTGAGCCCCCCTCGCCGGGCAGGACGTCGGCCGCCTCTCCCGCCCTGGGGGGCCCTCGCTGTTTCGCCGGCTGCTTGCTCGCCTTTTCCGCAGCAGCGACGAGGATTCGGAGACTAAAAATAGCAGCAGCGGGCGCGGGCAGGGCGACGCTCTGCCGCGCGGCCCCCCCCGGCCCCGGCTCGCCGCCACGCCGCGCTGCGGCCGCCCCCCCGGCTCCGCACGCCGCTCTCCGGGGACGAGGCGCCTATCAAGGAGTGTCAGCCCCGGATTTGCTTAATTGTGAGCTGGTGGAGTTTAAAGCAACACTTTCTGGCAGGCTGCCACACCGCAAACTGCTTCGTATAATTTTATTATTAAGGGAGGAGAGAAAAGGGGAGAAGGAAGGGGGGGGAGGCAGGAGCGGAGACGTGTGGAAGCAGCCGGCCGGGGAAGCGGCCCGGGAGGAGGGCCCGCGCTTTGCTGCCCGCCGCCCCGAGGAGCCGACGAGGGGCTGGGGGCACCGACCCCACGGATAGAGCCCCCTCCCCAGTCCACGCTGCGCTGCCAGCAGTGCACAGGCGAGAGGGGAGCGGAGGGGAGGGATCTGCAGGGCTCGCCCGGGGGCAGGATCAAAGCATCCGGGCGTTTAGGGAGCTGCCTCCGTTCTGCCTTCCCTTCGCACTAATCCTGCCCTTCCTTTGCTACCATCCTGCCTCCCTTTGCAATCGTCCTGCCTCCCTTTGCACCCATCCTGCCTCCCTCTTGCACCCATCCTGACGTCCCTTGGCATTCATCCTCTCTTCCCCTTGCAACCGTCCGTCCTTCCCTTTGCACCGGCCCCCGCAGTGCTTCACACCCCCGGGCCCCCCCCGGCCCCCACGCCCTGCCCGGCACAAGGTCAGGCGCCGAGGTCGCGCATCCGCTCCGGCGCCCCCCTCCCCTGGCAGCGCGCCCCCTTTGCAGACACCCCGCCGGGGGGGGGGGGGGCAGCGATGCCGGGGGGCTGCGCGCCCCCCCCCCCCCCCGGCGTGCGGCCGACCGGAGCAGCTGTTCCCTGCACACTTCGCTTGCCCGCAGATGATGATAAATGGAGCTGGGCCCGCGCCGCCCAGCGCGGGGGCGGGCGGATGCGGGCAGCGCGGAGGAGGAGGAGGAGGAGGAGGAGGAGGGAGGAAGGGGTGCGCAGCCCATTCCCGCGCCCCCCCCCCCCCGTGCCATGCAGCCAGCCGCTCCTCCCTTCCGGCTGCCGGGGAATTCCCTGGGCAGGCTCCCCCCAAACCTCCCCCCCCCCCCCCCCCCGCAGCGGCGCCTTTTACCCCCCTGCTCCCGTTGCAAGGCGGCACGTCGTCCGTGTGTCCCCCCCACCCCCGCCACGCACACACTTTGCCCCGCGGGACGGGGCGCAGCGCCCTGCACGACCCCCCCCCCCCCACACACCCCGGCCTCGCTCCTCCCCAGCGAGGAATTTTTTTGCTCGGGAAAACATCGCCTGCGAGCAGCGCTCATGACTCAACGTTTCTGCTGGCCCGGGCGCCCGCGCCGCCTGCCAGGGGAAGCCCGCGGCCTCCCCCGGCCCCCTCCTCGCCTGCAAACGCCGCCCCCCCCCCCCCCGGCCGCTTTCCTTCTTTATTTATTTATTTTTCGCTCCAGCTGTGGAGCAGCTCCCTGATGTGACGGGTCAGAAAGTCAGGGCTCGGGGCCCTTCCCAGCCCCGCGGTTCGCAGCGCGGCCGGCGGCGGCAGGAGGGGGGGGGGAAGGAGGAGGAGGAAGAGGAGGAGGAAGAGGAGGAGAGATGCTGCGCTAAAGGCAGGTCAGCAAGGGGCTAAAACCCCGAGCAAGTGGCCGTGTTTCTTCCTGCCTCTGCAAAACGCCAGCTGGCAAGACGGGTTTTGCAAAAAGAAGGCGGGGGGGGGGGGGGGGAAGGGAGAAAAAAAAGAAGGAGAAAAGCCAGGAAGCTCCCTGCAAAGCAGATGCTCAACCTGAGCCGAGTTTCCTGGGCAAATTCTCTCTCCAGCAGGGAAGCACGCGCGGCAGCAAAATTCATAGCTGGACTGATCACGGAGGGAGGGCGAACGCGTGTTTATCGCTTCCCCCAACAACGGGATTGACATCAACCTTGAGGCGCTCGCGGGAGAGAGCAAAACAAGTCGATCATTACGCAGGAAATACGACCGAGGTTAAGGAGGGCCGCGCGGCCCCTCAATCTTTCGGCAGCCCTGCAGACAAAAGCAAGGACGAGGCAGGGGCTGCGCGGTGCCGCCGGCCGCGGGGGGCTCGGGCAGCCTGCAGCCGGCGAGGCGTGCCGCGCTCCGCCGCGACGCCCGCCGCCGAGGGGGAAAGCCCCGCGCTCGGCTCGCTCCGAGACGCCGCGGGAATCCCGGGCCAGCCAGTTCCCGCCGGGGCCGCGGGAACGGCGGCGACAGCGGCGGCAGCGCCGGGCTCCCGGGACAGGAGCTGCGCCGGGGTTCGCGGCGGCGGCACGCTTCTGGGTTTCCTCTGCGCTCGTTTTCTGTCCGATCGGCCGCTATCCTTCTTCCTTCCTTCCTTGCATCCCGCCGTCCGGCTGACTCACCTCCATACCAATAGTGATTAACTATCCTAAGCGTTACGGTGAGCGCCGTAAAAATAAAACACACAGAGCCGCCCCTCCCGGCGCAGCCGTGCCCCCGCCTCGGCTTTCCCGTCTCGGGCACGGGGCAGAGCCGTCCCGAAAGCTGCACGAGTTTGGGAAGAGCGTTATTAAACGCCCTAAAGGGCCCGTGGCGGCGGGGAGCCGGGCGCTCGCGGCGACTTTTTCTGGGGAGCAAACTCGTGCCGGCGCCGGCCCCGCTGCTCTTTTCCCTGTTGGGGGGAGAAGAGAAAAAGGGAGCGAAAAAGGGAAGAGGAAGGTGGGCCGGGCACGGAGCGGGGCCGCGCGGAGGCCTCCCGCCGGGAAGGACGGCGCCCGCGGGCGCAGTCTCGCTCCCGCCTCGGCCTATCTTGCAAGACGCTGAACAGGCATCCCAGAGAAAGAAAAAAAGAAAAAAAAAGAAAATGGGGGGGAAACAGGGGAAAAAAAATCGACGTTTGATGTTGCATGATAAATTATTTCGGTATTACACATTGCCCATCTCCAAATCCAGAAGACAAACACGCCGGCAGGTTAACTAGGAAAGCAGATTTCGAAAGGCCTTCTTGCATTTCCCTGTTATTGACTCTGTCAATCATCTCCGGCACAGATCCTAACCTTTACCGCCCGGCAAAATCCCGGCTGCTCCTTTTGTTCCTGCTGGAAAAAACGGGGAGGGCGAGAGTGGGAGGGGGGCGAGGAATTTGGGGCAGGGAACTTCCAAAAGGGATGATTAAGGAGTTAATCTGCCTGAAATAGATAAGGAGCTTAGAGCTGCCGGTATTTCACCGTCCAAGTTTGGATTCAGCGCGTCTTAAACACTGGCTGGAATGCGCTTAGATATGACCAAAGTACACGTCCCCCCGAGGAATTACGAGGTTGCCAATTAGATTTGCTTCCTAGATTCACTCAAACCTCCGCGAGCGTCTTCAGAGCAGGGAAATTGCTGCCTGTCCCCGGGGAGGGCCGGCCGGCCGGCCGCGGGAACCCGCGCCTTTTCCAGGAAAACGCCCGGCTTTCGGGAGGGCTTTTGCCTCTTGCAAAGGGGTCTCGGCGCTGCTGGCGCGCAGCTCGGCGATAGCGCCGGGGGGGGGGTGGGTTTCGGGGTGCGACGGCGCCTCGCCGCGGCTTTGGGCTCGGCCCGGTGCCGAGCATCGCGGCGACGCGGTCCCCGCACGTCGGCCAGCCCCCGCGCCCGGCGTCCCCCGCGGGCTCGCACCCGCTCGTCTCCGTGCTTTCCGCTCGCGGGCTCCGGGAGCGGCGGGACCGTCATCGCCCCTCGCTGCTGGAATACGCTGCTGTGATTTAAAGTTGCTGGAGCATCAGCTCCGGATGCGGAGAGTCCTGGTAACAGTTGCTATGTAAAACATTCAGAGGTAGAATTTACTGTCACAGTTAATAATAGATGAAGGTTTTAGAATTTTTGATGCTTTACATTTTAAGCCGTTTGATTTATAATGTTTCGGGAAAGCAGGGGAAAAGGAGGCAGAAGAGGCGGGAGCCGCGGCGCAGCGCGCGGCAGACCCGGGGGGCGCGAGCGGCGGCGCCCGTCCCTCCGTCGGCCCGCGCCGCAGCCGCTCCCGGCGGGAGGCGCGAGGCAGGGATGCTCCCGAGCTATCCGGGTGCCCCTTTTTCTTTTTTTTTTTTCCCTGTTTTTTTTTAAGGAAAAGCGCTGTATCCCTGTGTGTTTTTCTCGGCGCCCGCGAGCGCAGGCATTCGAGGCTCGGCCAGGCTGCGGGCGAGGGCTCGCGAGCGGGAGCGCCGGCAGCGCCTACCGCCCCGGCTGGCACCGCGCGGCGAAGTTTTCCGGGCTCCCAAAGGCACCGGAGCTGCGGGCGCTTTGCAGCGGCTCCGCTGCAGGACGGGCGATGCGGCGGTGGTGGCGGTGGGCCGGGCTGGGCGCCCCTCGTTAGCAGAGGGGCCTCGTTAGCCGCCGCGACGGCTCTGCCCCGGGCGCCGCGCTGCGAGCGCCGAGCTTTCCCTCCCGCGAGCGGCGCGGGCGCAGCGGTGAGCGCCCTGGCCGGCACCTTCCGCCCGGGACCCGGTGCCGAGCGCGCGCACGTACCCCCTCGGCCCGGGCGCGCGCGCCCGCTCCCCGCTCCGGCGGCTCTGATTGATTAAAGGATCGGGGACATCTGAGAGCGGCGGCGGCGGCTCCCTCTGGGCTCGCAGAGCTTCCCTGCCTGCTGCTCGCCGCTGCCTGTCAGGCAGCTTTTAATCAAGGTTTGCTTATATCTGCAAAGGCCTTTCCCAGAGGGATGAAGGGAGGAAAAGGGGGGGGGGGGGAGCAGCGTATTAACATGCCGCCCGCCGCCGCCGCCGCTCTTTTGTTTATGGAGAGGGTCAGCGCTCGCCAAGGCCCCGGGGGTGCCGGCCCCCGCGGGAACGCGCCTCGGCCGGGCGCCCCGCGGCACGGCACGGCCCCACGGCACGGCACGGCACGGCACAGCGCGGCACGGCTCTGCGGCGCGGCACGGCCCCATGGCACGGCTCCACGGCCCGGCACAGCATGGCCCCGCGGCACAGCCCCACGGCACAGCTCGGCCCCACGGCGCAGCACGGCCCCACGGCCCGGCCGAGCGGCCCCCGGTGCCCCCTCCGCGCCGTCTCCGCCGCCGCCTTATCTTATTGCTCGGCTAATGACCTGCTAAAAGTATTATGTGAAAAACCGCACTCTTAGCCAGCCATTAAACCGGTTAGGACCAGCGGGTCATGCTTTATTGCTTTAATAACCGAGTTTATGAAAGGTCGTCTCGTAACTGATAACATGCATAATTTTTGTAACTTAATTAATGCTGCTAATATACTGGAGTCTCCATCAGCTGCCGTCGCAACCGACGTTCGGTTTGCAGAGCGAGCCGGGCCACCGGCGCAAGCCCAACCGCGGCCGGGGCCGCGGGGAGAGCCGTTCCCCGCGCTGGCGATCGAGCGCCGACAGGCCGGCGGAGCCCCGGAGCTGGAGGGGAGCAAAGGGGCCAAGCTGCCCCGAGCGCGTGCCGGGGCCGCGCGGGGAGGCGCGGGCGGCCCAGGCGCCGCGCGTCCGTCCCGGCCCCGCAGAAGCAAACGTCACCGAGCCACCCGGCCGTGCTCCCGGCGCTGCGTTTTCCGAAGGACAGCCTCCCCGGCGAGGGCACGTTTTTCTCATTAGGAGGGAAGAGGGGGTGAAAAAAAAAAAAAGAAGAAAAAAGAAAAAGCAAACAACTTCTCCCCACCGCCCCAGCGCGCGCACACCTGGAGAGCCGCAGCCTGCGCGAGGCAGAGGGGAGAAGCCGGCAACCGGAGGCGTTTTCCAGGGAGCAGAGCTGGGCCCTTCCCTTGCAAAAAATGTAAATTAAAGTCCAGGTGCGTGCAGCGTGCAAGCCACTGATACGCTGCCACCAGCGAATATGGTGAGCCGCGAATCCCAGCCACCGCACGCCCGACGCCGCGCACGCGAGCTGCTCCAGTTGCCTGCTTAGTTTTGCAAATTCTCTCCTGCTGGCTGAGAAAAGCCAATATGTCTGCTGCTACCGTTACATCGCAGTAATTGCTCAGCGCTGGTTATCATCCTGCCAGAAAGGCACAAGCTACCGCTGGGGCACTCTGCTTGCTGTAAATGCAGCTAGATGATTTCCTAGCAAATGCAAGTTTTCCAAGGAAGTGGGTGGAATCTGCTCATCTCTGATTAGACAGCTTGGGTTTTTGTTTTCCTGGTGCTTTAGAGAAAAGAAAAAAAATAAATAAAAAAGCATAAAACGTGTGGCTTTCCCTCCCCTCTGCCCTGCAACACAGGCTCGCACGCATCCCCGCGACGGTCCCCCTGGGAGCCGCAGCGTTGCCCACACTCTGAGCAATGATCCTGCGGAATGAGGCTATGATCCCTCATCAATCACCGCTGAGCGCGTCCCCCTCCCGCGCCCGCGCTCCCCGCGCCGTGCCCGCCGCTGGAGCGCGCTTCCGCCGCTCCGCGGCGCCTCCTCTCCTCCAAAAACAAAAATGAAAAATAAAAATACGAGGGCATGAGCCCTCGCCGCTGCTGCTGCCGGGGTGACCCGGGTGCTGCGAGGGAGCTGCGACGGGGACAAGCCCCGACGGGGGAACCGAAGCAGTTCTGTCGCGCCCTCCTTCCCCGAGGACGGATCTGAAATTAAGGAGCTTTCCTGACGTTCGGGGGCTTGGAGACCCGGGCGCCCGCCCGGCCCTTCCCTTCCCTGGCGGAGGGCTCCCGCATCCCCGCGCATACCGATTACGGTTTGGGAGAACGCGTATCCGCGATGTGCAAATACAAAAGGCAGGAAATAAAAGTCATCTCTTAGTGAAGAGCAGAGGTAACCATGACTACCTGGGACCTCATTTAAAACCGCGCCGGCCGCCGGCTAGACGGCGACGCTTCCTTTCGTCGCGCGGGGAGCTCCGAAAACCCCGACGGCCCTCGCGCCCATCCGGGCGGCCAGGGCGGACGCGGGCCGGCACGCGGCGCTCCTGGCACGCGGCGCTCCTGCGTGCGGGCTGCTTTTGCGTCCCCCCCCCCCCCCCACCTCCAGCTTTCAAACTTCAAAAGAACAACTCCGGCGGAAAACAGGCGCCGGCGGCATCGCCGCTCCCCCACCACGTGGCCGCGGGCAGGGATGCGGCGCGCGGCGGCGCAGGAGCCGACGTCTCGGCACCGGGAGGGAGCCCGCGACGTGGCCGGCGCTCCGAGCATCCCGCCGGCGGCTCGGCCCCTTCCCCGCCGGCACCTCGGACCACACAACCTGCCCTGCGGGCAACCCGAGGCAGGAATTACGCTCCATGCGGAAGACAATGACAGCGAATCTTGTTACTGGCTTTTCAGCAAACGTAATTCCTTTTTATTAGAAAATTAAAGGGTATGAAAAGCTTTCCGAGGCTGAAGAGCTGAAATGTGCTTTCATAAAATATGCGGCGTCTGATAAAAGGGATTTGCTCGTCTGCCTGCCCCGGCCCCTTCCCTGGGAATTATTCCGGCAGGCAAGGTGATGCTTTCGCCAAAATACGGGTCCCGCTTTAATGTGCCGCTAGCGGGAGAGGGGCCGGGAGCGGCCCGTGCCGGCAGCGGGGACGCTCCGGGGCGGCAGCGGGGGCCGAGCGCCGCTCCTGCTGCGTCCCGGGCGGCTTGCGCTTACTTGAGAGCGGTTTTTCCCCCTTTTATTTAGCTTCTGAAAGAAAAGAACATCCTGCAGGGCAGCTCTCGCCCGCGCCGCGGCGGGAGGACGGGACCCGCCGGCGAGCCCCAAGCACCCGGACGGGGCCGAGCGGCACGCCGGGGCCAGCGGCCTGCAACGCAGCCCCCGCGCCGGCCTCTCCAGCATGCTGGGGGCCGGGTATTTCCCACCCCCCAGCACGGCTGCACCCCCGTGCTGCAAAGGCGCTGGGGGGGGGGGGGGGGGAATTTCCCGCGCTGCCTCCTGCCGCGATCGCCATGGGAAGAGCCGGAGGCGACGGCGAGCCTCCGCGCGGAGCCCTGCTGCAAATCGGGGTCAGCCGGCGGCGCTGCTCGACGGGGCCGCGCCGGCCCCCGCCGATCCCGACCACGTCCGCAGCGCGAGGCGGAGGAGCGAGCCCGGCCCCGGCGGGGACCGCCGGCCGCGCCGCGCCGGCCCTCTCCTTCCCGGGCTTTACCTTTCGCATCTGCGAGGGCGGTTAAAAGTTTGTTGATCCTATTTTTAGAGCTTTTGGCCGCACGCGATTTCGCCGTCGTGAGACAGGAAACGCTGATGAGGTTCCTCGCCGCGGAGCCGCTTTCTCCTCCCCGAACGGCCTCCGCGCGGCTTCGATCCGGGCGCTGTTGCGACACGGCCTCCTTCCTGCCCCGGGTGCCCGTTGCAAGGGGCCCGGGGGTCCCCGGCCTCGGTGGAGCGCCCCCTCCAACCCCAGCTCTCTCTTCCTTCCCCTCGGCTTTCCTGCCCTGCAACCGCCACGCTGCCCGAGCCAGCCGCGGAGCCTTGCCCTCCCCGGGCCATCACCCGGCATCTCTGCTCCGCCAGGGAGACCTAGAAACGCTCTTTCTGGCCTCAAAGCACCACCAACACAGGGGGAAAAAAAAAAACAGCCCAGGGCACCCTTTCCACTCTCCCCAGGGGCTGCAAGCCAGGAGAGACAAGCAAACCCCATGCTGAGCCACCTGCTTGCCCCGTGCCTCAGTTTCCCTGCCTTTCCTCAAATCACAGCGCTGCACTCCACCGAGCACCCCCAGGACAGGGCTAAAGGCCTGGGCACCCCTGCAAGAGGGGCAACGCACAGACGCGGCACCAGCAAGGCAGCCCCACCGCCGCGCTTCCCCAGGAACGACTCGCGGCCCGAGCGCCATCCTCCCCGCCGGGCGCCACGGCCCCGTGCCCAAACCTGCTGCACGGCCCCAGGAACCGGGGCTGACACTCTCCAGCACAAGTACCTGCTGCTTGAATGTCAACACCTCATTTATACATCTTGATTGGCTCTCATCAGCCACGCTGCGTTACACCTGATTGCTCCGGGCCGGCGCAGGGGGCCAGGCTGCAGCGTGTAATTTCGTTTAATTGGCCCTGCACCCCAAGCAAAATAGAGAAATAAGGAAACAATAAAACAACCCCCCTCAAAATCCTAAATCTGTTCGGTTTTTCTCTTTGTAAAAATGAGCGGTCTGTCGATGCAAGCTGTGCTGCCGGGGCTGGAAACCGCTTTCCGGCGCAGGGCGCCGGGACGGAGCTCGCGCGAGGGACGACGCCGGCAGCCCGCCGCGGGCTGGGGACGCCGGCGCCCGCCCCGGCCCGGCGCGCAGCCCCGCACTCGCGGCGCCCGCGCCTGGGCTCCTTCGCGCGCCCGCGCTTGCAAACCACTGAGGCTGAAATTTCAATTAGGAAAGAGAAATAATTACCCGCCGCTCCGCATCTCCTCTAAAATGGTAGCCAACGCCAGCGAGCCGAGGCGGCGGCTCCCGGCGCGTCCCGGCGGGCTGCGACGCGAGGGACATTTACGGGGCTACGCCGGCCCGGCGGCGGCTCGCCGGCGGCTGCAGGGGACGAGCGAGGCCCGGGCCAGCGTTTTCCCCGCCGGGCGTACCAGCTCCGGGGCACGATTCCGGCTGCTCCGCCGGCAGCACGGGGCTGCCGCCGCGCGGGGCGACGAGGGCGACGCCGTAGCGCGGCCGACTCCGGCGGCGGCGAGCAGGGAGCTGGCAAAGCGGGTGCTCCAGCCGCACGGACGGACGGACGGACGCAGACACGTCACCGCCCCGCGCCTACCTGCTAATCTGCCTGCGCTATCGCGTGCTACAGCCGCCGCACCACGAGCGAATAGTAATTACGCTCTTACAGCCCCGGCTGCCCAAGGAGCTCGGCGCGCGCCGCAGGCGTTAGCGGTGCTGCATAACAAGCCCGGCCGGGGCGACCGGCCGCGGCAGCGGTGCGGAAACCGGGGCTCGGCGCGCCGCTCGGGCGCCGCCAGCCCCTGCGTTAGGGGAACGGGGCCGCGCGCTCCGTCCCGCCGCTCCCGCAACGCCCGTCCCGCCGCCACGGCCCTGCTCCTTCCCCCGGGCTCTGCCCGCGGGCTCCGGCCGCCCGGCGGGACTCTGCGTCGTGCCCGCCGCGAGGAGCACGGGGCGAAGCAGCAGGGTTAACCGGTGGAGACGGGCTGCGCGCGGGGCTTCCGGCATCCGCGGCACCGCGGCAGAGCCGGGCAGAGCGCGGGAGCGGGGCCGAGCCCCGGGGCGCCGCCGGCGTCCCCAAACGCCGCGTCCTTCCCGCTGGAAGGACACGCGAACGCCGGGCTACGCCGCCGGGCCGGTGCGACGGGTCGTACGGCAGCAGGACACGGCGCCGCAGCCGCCCCCGGCGCCGCGGTCGCGCTGCCGCGACGCGGGCGTTCACCCTCGGAGCGTCCGTCCGTCCGTCCGTCCGTCCCCAGCGTAAACCCACCCGGGTAAAACGTTCGCAGCGGGAAACGTGGGAGAAACCCCGCGCGGGTTGGCAGCTCCGTGCGTGCTCCCGGCGGCGGTTTCCGCCCCGCGCCGCCGCTCGGGTGTAGTGCAGCCGCGCCGAGCCCATTTGAATAGCTCTCGTTTCGGAGGCGGCAGAGATCCAGCACGTTCCCTACGGAGCAAACGCGAGACCTCGGGCCAAATTAATCTCCGACGGGTCTCCGTCAACTTCGGCGGAGTTGCAACCGCAATTTGGCCGACTCTCGGCACGTAAATCTGTTAATTCCTCCTCCGGATCATCCAAATACTGCAGGATTTTTTAACGCAGGAGAGGGCCACGTCTTTGGGGAGAAACCTCTCCGGATGCTGCAGCAGCCATTCCCTTTTTATTTCCTTCGCTGCCTGGGATAAAACCGGAGCTAGGCAGTCTGGTTTTATGTGTCTGATCTGTTCCGAAAGACACGGGAATTTTCTTCTGCCGTTCCCAGTCCTCCGATACGCAAGTGGGATGCGAGCAGGAATAACTCAATCAAGACGCCGCAATTTTTAATTAATTTGTGGATCCCTTCACCGGCTCATCGCCTCGGAGACAAAAGGGAAGGCTCCCCTTCCGGACCCGCGCGCGCCCGGGACGCTGAGCCTCCCCGTCCACCAGCGCACCTTCGGGCTGGGAAGCCGCACAAAAGGGAGAATTCCTTGATCTTTTTCCCTCGGTTTTTGCTAAGACGGAGCCACGCGGGGGGGAGCGGCGTTGGGCAAGAGCGGGGAAGAGGCAAAGGGGGGAAAAAAATGGAAAAGGGGAAATAACCCCCGGCGAAGCGAAGCGTGCAGGGCGTTTTGGGGCAGGCGGGGGTTTGTTTGTTTTGTTTTGTTTTTTCTTTTTTTCTCCTCCTTTTTTTGTTGACACCTGCTACGTCCCGCAGGGCCGGAGCGGCGCGGAGGGGCCGGGCGAGCGCCGGGCGGGAACTCGGCGGGCGGTGACTGACACTGCAATTATCGATTGCCGGCTGCGGAGCGCCGCTCTCGCCTCCCCCCTCTCTGCGCTTGTTTTCCTGCGCGCAGCCGAGCGCCAGCCTTCAGGGACTGCTGCTGCAAAAGGCCGAGATTGACAGGGCGTCGAGATACCCGCTGCCCGCAGCTTTTAATGATCCCTTGCAAACGGGGGGGGGGGAAGGCGGGGGGAGCATGCTGCTCCAATGACAGCAGCCTGGCGAGCGCCAAAAATAAATAAATAAGTAAATTAAACGGGGACGGAAAACCCCTCCTCCTCGCTCCAGTCGAGGGGCCGGTCTCGAACCGCGGGCGGCTCTGCCAGGCTCGGCCCCGGCCGGCCGGCACCTCCCTAACGCCCGCCCGGGAACGGCTCCCCGAGCCGGGGCAGCGGGCTCCGCGCGGACGGAGCGGGCAGAGGACGGGCAAAGGACGGGCAAAACGGGAGCTCCAGGCGTCCCCGTCGGTCGCGAGGCCGCCGGTCCGGCCCGGCCGCGGAGAGCCGGGGCAGGATTCCCGCGCGGGTCTGAACCGCAGCTGCAAAAGGTTCCCAGGCCCGGGAGAGGGTCGGCGGTGGGAACAAGGACCCGCCGGCGCCCGGCACCTTTGCCAGGTGCCCGGAGCCGTTGCAACGCTCCGGCCGCCCCCGGATCCGGCGGCCACGAGCGCGGAGGAGGCAGAAGTGCCGGCGGAGAACTCAGTCGGACAGCACGGGTGCCGGGCAGGATCCGTCCCGGCGGGGATGCCCGCTCGGCCCGAAGGGGTGCGGCGAGACCGCAGCTCTGCAACCCGCCGCGGGGAGCGGGGAGGGGGTGGCCGGCACCTGCCCGGCGCCGCCGAGGTCGCTCCGGGTGGGATTTCATCGCGGCCCGGCCGCCGCGCGGCCAGACGCCCGCCAGCCCCCCCCAAACCACGCGACCGGAGCGCGGCATGAATAACAAAAGCCGCGATCAGTAAAGACTCTCCCAAGAGGCCCTAAGTTCTTCAATTAGAGCTCTCATTATAGGAACGAGAAACTCCACTCTGTCTTCCGTACGGATAACACTTTTTCTTCCCCCCCCCTTTCTTTTCCCCCCTCTCTCCTCTCCTTTAAAGAAAAAAGGGAGGGAGGGAGGGAGGGAGCGGCAGGCTGCATCTCTAATGCAACAGCCAGGTCTGCAGAGATTCACTTTGGCTCTTATTTTGACTTTCATCTAAAAGAGCTGCCCTGGGAATCCATTAAGTCCAATTTAAATGGGCTCTCCGCCCTCGCGGCTTCTGCCCGCCTTCCCAGCGCCCCCCGGCTCGGCTCGGCTCGGCTCGGCTCGGCTCGCGCTCCCCCTCGCAGCAGCCGCGCACAAAAGCGGGGCCGGGCGGGCGGCGAGGCGACGGGCGCAGCTCCGGCCCCCCCCCCCCGGCCCCCCGGCCCTCCCCACCTTCCCCGGGCGGCCGCTGCGGAGAAACGCGCCGCGCGAGACGCCCCGGCCGCCCTTGGAGAAAGCCGCGGCGGCGCCCGCGGCGCCGGTGCCTTTTGGCGGCCCATGGGGATCCAGGACCTCCTCCGGCTCCCCTTCCGGATTTGCACCGGCGCGTGCACGCGCCTAGGCGGACGTTCCTCCCCCCCCCCACCACCACCCCCGATTTTTAAGTGCAATTAGCCGGCTCCATTACAGCCCCAGCCAAGAAAGTTTTGCTCGGATACAAGCGCGCGCGCTTCCCTCCCGGCGCCCTCGCGGCTTCGCCCTCGGCCGAGCGAGTCCCCCCGGCGAGCGCGCGCGCGCGCCGGGCCCCCGCGGCGTCCGTGGGCGCCGCAGCCGCTCCAGCTCCGCTTCTGTCGTCTAAGCAGTTTTCCAGCTCCCCCGCCCCCCGCAACGCACGCACGCTGCAGTGCATCCTATTCATATGTTTTCAATCATTGCCGTTTCGTTATTTAAAACAAAAGCGCGCAGCCGCCGCCGCCGCCCCCGCCGCGCCGCGCCGTACACCCGCTCCGCTCTGCGAACGCGAACCCCGTCCCCGGGCTCGCCCGCCGTTGCCTGGATTTGTTCGTTTATTAACGGCGGCGGATGATTTTGGTGTAAATCTGCCGCGGGAGAAAGGGAGCGGGAGGGGACGTGAAAGTCCCACCGAGGGGCTTTCCGAGCGCGCAGCCAGATGTGCGAGCCCCGTGATCTCGCTCGCGTCTCTGCTAGAACCATTTTTTTTTTTCCTGCCCTGCGAGCCGGCGACCCACCAAATAAAAGAAAGAAAATAGATCAAGTCAGCGTTCTCACGTGCAGACACCAGCGAGGACGGCGAGCTGCCTAACCGCCGCCACACTGCAACTTTTATAAGTAGAAAAACACGAACATCAATAACTTCCAAATCAAAATAAGCCCTCCCTTGAAAGCCTTCATTTGCAGAGCCTTTTGCAATCTCATGCTCATTATTATTTTAACTTCAGAAAAGTAGAAGTCAGGACAAGCAAAACGAATCAATCTCTTGCACACGCAAATATATAAATATTCCAAGTCTCAGCTGTATCTTTGTTCAGATACTCATCAATCGGCAAGTCAGTAGGATTTTTGGACCGGCTGCAAATTTCTTTATGACTTCCAGAAATGCAAAACCACCCCCTGCTCTCCAGCGGCTGCAAACAGGACACACGCACACGCACACACACACACGCACACGCACACCCCCCACAAACTCCGCGATGCCAGCACTGAGCACTGATTCAGTCGCAACAGCACACGAGTCGCACGGGAGAAAAATAAATCCGGGAGAAGCTCCGTGCATAAACCCCCCACGCGCACGCACCCACCCACCTCCGAATTCTGCTGCAGCGTAAATAAAAAGCGAAGGAAAAGGCAAAAAGCACAAAGATAGAGCTTGTAACAATACCTGCGACGCTTCTTGCTCTCCTCTCTGTCTCTCTCCCGCTGTCTCTCTCTCCTCCTCTTCCAGAACACAGTAGCCAGATTAGATCCTTAGAAAAAAAAATGTGAGAAATAGCACAATTCTTCCCCCCCCCTTTTTTTTTCCTCTCGCTTCCCTTTCTCAGCAGCCCTTCCGAGCTCCTTCACTAACCATTATTCATAGACCACTAGGGGATATAAGGTAATTAGAAACGGCCCTATAGCATCCAGCCTGAAAATGTAATGCCAGCGGTAGGAGTGGTGGAGGGCTCTGGCTGCGGGCTGCTACGGCAGACAGCCGAAAGCGCGCGGTGGAGCTGGGGACGAGGTGAGAGGTGGGGTGGAGGCGAGGGCGAGCGGCCGCCGGCGCCCAGGACGCTGCGCAGGGCGGCCAGGGACGCCCCGGGGCGGCGGCACTGCCGCGCCGTTTGCTGGGGTCTTTTCATTATTAATTATTATTATTATTATTATTTTCCACCTTTTTTTTTTTTTTTCGGAGCGGGTAGCCGGCTCGCCGTGCCCGTGTGATCTGCGCCAGGTTTGTGTGTGTGTGCGTGTGCGTGTTTGTGCCAGGAATAGCAATCAGCAGAGGCAGCACACAGAGCGCAAAAATGCCATCATGCAGGGTCAACAGAAAGCTGCAGACATTTTTTTTTTTTTTTTTTTTTTGGGGAAGCTTAATCCTCCGGAGGAGTGGGGGAGAGGGAAAAGGAGGAGGCTGCCGGCTTCTTTGCAGTTTGCATTTTTTTTTACCCCCCCTCCTTTTGCAGCCTCATGCTGCCAGATTAACCCCCCGCCGCCCCCGGCACCACCAGCTCGCCCCCGCAGGCACGCGGAGCCGACCCCGAGGAGCCGGGCGCCGGGGGCGCCGGGAGCCCCGCGGACGGCGCGCACCTGCGGCGCCGCGCAGCCAGCTGCAGCCCCGGCGGGGAGGCGCGCGGGCACCCGGGCAGGAGGGGGAACCCGTGACAAAGAGCGACCTCCCCCTTCCCGCACCGCTCCCCACGGGGAAAAGGGATGGAGATCCCCCGGCGCCCAGCGCTCGGCTTCGCCGGCCGGGCCCCAGCTGCCCGGGTCCCTCCCGCGGGACGTAGCCCTCCATGCCTCCACGCACGGCTCCGATTTTGCTGTTTCCTTATCCGGACTCGAGGTGTTCACCTCGACAACGGCACGCGGCAGCGAGCTCTGGAGTCCCACCAAGGCGGGCTGGAGAGTTATTTGACCGCTTGGTCTCGTCTCGCCCCATCCCTGCCTTCCTTGCACCTACTCTTCCCCCGGTTGTTTCACCAATCACAACGGTTGAGGTCAGGAGGGACCTCTGGAGATCATCCAGTCCAACCCCTCACTCAAGCAGAGTCACCTGGAGCGCCTTGCCCAGGACCCTGTCCAGATGGCTTTCAAGTATCTCCAAGGATGGAGACTCCACAACCTCTCCAGGCAACCTGTTCCAGTGCTCTGTTTCCATCCCATCCTCCAAGACGTCTCCTAGCCCCGAGACACAACGTGGCTACTTTATATTAAAGATGCTACCAAATGGTTGTGGCCACCTAAGACATGACAGGTGCCACTCTGCAGGAGCCTAAAACGTGTCGGGACCTTGCCACGCTCCCGGGATTCGGTATTCCTCCTTCACGACCACGGATCGCTCCCTAACCCAAACTCCTCTGCCATTTGGCACCAGGGCTGGGACACAGCCTGGCGCCGTGGGCTCCGTAAAGCCCAGGCCAGGTGGCCCCAGAGGAGATCACTCCCCAAAACAGTCTTCTGGTCCTGAGATAGGACAAAAGGATTTGCGATTTGGACCCCACGATCCCACAGACTTGGCCATCCTGTCCAGTCCAGTAATTGCATGGCTCTCTGATTCTCTGGTTTAAATCCCCGACTCCCG
Organism: Rhea pennata; assembly: GCF_028389875.1. Classification (NCBI taxonomy): domain Eukaryota; kingdom Metazoa; phylum Chordata; class Aves; order Rheiformes; family Rheidae; genus Rhea; species Rhea pennata. Next base: position 16,564,032 of record NC_084677.1, on the reverse strand, counting down.
AACTCATACGATTTCACGAGAATCTCGGTCTTTCTTCTAAGAGCCCTGACCTCAGCGCGGCGGGGAGAGTGAAACCATAAGCCCTCAAAAGCCCAATATGCAAATTAAATTGCCGCCAAATGCTTCAGTTTTTAAAGGCCCTGATTTTTTCCGGCAGCTTCAGAGTTCTGCAACTGTGATTTATTGGTTTCACAAAGGCTGATTTCACGATTTCTCAGCGCTTCGGAGGTGACGGCACTAGAAGAGGCTCCGTTTCCGCGGCACAGCTCGTCCATCCCAGCCCGACCCTGCAGCCAAGGGGAGCTACGGCCGAGCGCCAACCGGACGGGGAAGCCAGGCTGCCTCCGGGCGAGCAAATATCCCCCGGAGCCAGGGCAAGCCCAGCCCGGACGGCTCCCGGGGCCGGCTTCACCTCGCCAAGAAAAGCCGCGGGCGTCCCTGGAAGTGACCCCCTCCCCGGGGGCCGAAACGTAACGACTCATGGCAGCGTCGTCGCCGGCGCTGCCGCAACGAAGCCGCTCCAGCCCTGGCGGCGTCTCGCCACCGCGACCTACAAAGATAAGGCTTCCTCCTCCTCCTCCTCCTCCTCCTCCTCCTCCTCCTCCGCGCGGAGGAAAACGAGCCTTTCTCCACCCTCCTCCCCTTCCGCCTGCCCCTGCCGCGCTCCGCTGGCCCGGCTCGTCCTCGGCATCTCCCGGGACTTCCCGCGGCTCCCGCGCCGGATCCGTTCCGTTGCTCTCTGCGATCGGAGCCGTCTCTTCCTCATTCCTCTTCCATCCGTCCTTCCAGCTGGCGAAGTTTCCGTCCAGATCCGCTCCGGCCGAGCCCGGGGCCGGCTTGCTCTCGCCTCTCGGCCCCGAGGAGAGCCCGCGGAGAGCCGGACCTCCTCCGGGTCCCCGCGAGCGCTATCCCTCACCAGCTTCCCTCGGGTTTCCAAGACCTCCCGCGGCGTGCCGCGCGGACCTCGACCGGCCCCGGCGAGGCCGAGAAACCCCTTTCCTCCTGCCCCTTCCCGCTGCCGATTCCCGCCCCGCAGCGCCGGAGAGGAACCGGGTCCCGGCCCCACACGGGAGCGCGGCGGCCGCCTTAACTTCCCCCAATCCGGTGCTTTAATGGCTTTTTTTTTTCGGCGGCCGGCACCGGCGATCCCGGCTGCGCTCCCTCGGCGCCCAGCAGGTCTCCGCGGTGGGAGCGCGGCGATTGCCGCTCTCCGGAGGTCTCGTCTAACGGGAAGCGTCTCTCCAGCGCCCCGCGGTCTCCTCCCGCCGCGACCCGGGCTTCGCGGAGAGGAGCTCTGCTCCGGGTTTCCATGGAAAAGGAGTGAATAGCCGCATCTTCCCAGTGGTTTATTAGAATTCCTTTTACTTCGACGGAGAGTTTAGAGCAAAGTAAAAAGGCTTTAATGTGGGGCTAATGGAGCCCCTGGGAAGTCCAGGAAGGAAATCTCCCCTGGAGAAGAGGAGGCGTGAGGAGAGGGAGGGCAACTTTCAAGACAAATTCCTGGACAGGTTGAAATTTTTGCAGAAGCCATCTCAGGCAGCAAGAAATGGAAATGAATGTTTGTTTTATTTTTAACAGATGTTACAAAAGACCTGCCAGTAATTCAGCGAACGATGCAAAACCTAGATCCCACTCACTTTTCCCGGCATGTCTTCCATTCCCTCCCTCTCCTGCTCGGTAAGAATGCTTATTTGCATTTAGCATATCATATTTTAAAAAAAATATTAAGCAATAAAATAACAATCTTAAGCCACTTCATTTCCTCTCTCCCTAAGGCTTTGGTTTCAGTTTAAATCCTTGGTTGTAGCAGCTATTAATTGTTTTTAATAAATTTTTCTGTCTCCTCACATTTTCCAAGCCCATATACTTGCCCACTTTGGCAGCTTTTCTCCTTCCCTCTCCCCTGGCTCATTTTGTCTTCCCATGGAGGGGTTGGGAGAACATCACCCGCTCCTCCCCTTCCCCACGCAGGGTCCTCGGGGGCATCCCCAGCCCCGGGTGGAGGTGCCCGGCGGCAGCCCTGCGGACGCGGCGCCGCTCCGGCCCCGGCGGCCGTGCTCATCTCTCGGGGACGACGCGCGAGGTCCGGCACGTGGGGTCCTTCTGGCCACAGGAGGTGGAACCGGGGGCTGCGCTCGGACCGCACGGGAGGATCCGCTCCCCGGGCCAGCGGCGAGCTGAGGAGTTGTGCGGGTTGGACCTTCAGCCCGGGCTGCCGGTGGACACGGTGAAAGACGCTCCGGACCTTCCCCGACACACGCAGCTGCTGACTCCAGCTCCGAAGGCTGGTGAGACGCTGCCCTTGAACACCGCGCCGTGCCATACATGCACGCACACAAACATTTACGATTCTGGGGAGAAATATCGCCGCTTTAGATCAGCTTTGAAGTTGATCTAAAAATGAACACGATGCCAAAGCGGTATTTGGGGAAAGAGGTGAAATATGGCTCTTGCGACCGAGACGCACAAAAGACAGAGCCGAGAAGGCTGCAGTTGTCCTTGGCAGAGGAGCTGAAGGCCTAGCAAGCAACACAAGCTCTGCCTGTGCCCTGATTTATACAGATGCCAGATCTCCTGAAATTAGGAAGTCTGGCAGCTCCCGGCTTAAACCGCGATGACAAAACACAAGCCGCAAAGCCCCCCACTTTTCACGCGTAACTGCGGAAAACCATGACAACTTCTGCCTTCTCGACGCTCAGCTTTTGAAAGAAGGTCCCGACCGCAGCAGCGCGGCGGCCCCGAACACCTGGCCGAACCAAACCCCTGCGCGCGGTGGCACGCGCGGGTAGCGGACCCAGCGCGTCTCCGCGGCCCCTCCGCTCCCTTCGACCCCACGGGCTTCGCCCACCGGCGTTTTGCCCAACGACACTTTTCCAAGTAAGATTCATGCAAAAAAAAAGGTCAGCAAATCCAGGAGGGTTTTCTGCCTCGTTTCTCGTTAGCGTCACAGGAGGAGGCCGGCTCTGGGAGCAGACCTTCGGGGCAGCGCTGGTGCAAACTGGGTGCCCCGGCTCCCCTTCGCGAAGCAAAAACCTGCTCCGTGCCACATTTCTAGACAGAAAATGGCACCCGCAAGCGTTTCCAGGTGACAGAGGAAAACTGGCTGTTTTCACTGCGCTTTCTCCTCATCCCGTTACAATTTTTGCACCTGGTTAGCAACCGTCGGAAAGAGGTTAATCACGGTCCTTAAATCAGGAACCTTGCTGCATCGCGCCGGGGACGCGCATCTGCGCTCTCCACGCTCACCCCCAGCGGCGCTCGGCAAAATACGCCAAAAAACCTCGCCTGAATCTCCCCACGCCCCCAAAACACGAGCGACACGCGCCCCGCCGCCGGGACCCCGCCGCCCCTGCCACAGGCGGGAAGGGCACGCTGAGCCCCACGCCCCGGCACGGCTCCCGGGCAAAGGGACGGCGGTCAACGGGACGGCGGCACCGCCGTCGCGCCGCAGCGAAGGCTTCTGCAGCCGGCCAGCCGGGCCGCTGAGGCTTCCATGACGGAAGAGCTCGGATGAACAACCCCGACCCATTTGGCGCCATCCTGTGTTTTTGGCTGCATCCAGCATCCCTTTTTGCCCCCCCTCCGGGGGCCACGCTTCACCCCGAAGCTGCCCAGCGGACACAGCGATCCGTGCACGCCGTCTGCAAAACGCTCGTGGGGCTCGCGGCGCCGAGGCTCAAAAACCAGAGACTGCCTCTTGCTTTATAGCTCACTTTTTTTTCCCTTTTCTCCCCTTTTTTTCCTTTTTTTTCCTTTTTTTTTCTTTGCAGGTCTGTTGTTAAGCCGTGCTCCCCTCCGTGTGAGCGGGAAGGGGCGGACGAGCAGGGAAGGTGCCCACAGCCCGCAGGGGCGGAGGGGGAAGAGCCGGGCTGCATCTGAGCAGCCTTCCACCGTGCAAACGCAGAGGTCTGGACGGGAGCCCCTGAGATACCACCCCAGTGGTGCCTCGAGGCAACCACCTGAGCCCTTCCGGGGCCGGGGGAAAACACCCGAAACGTCCCCAACGCCCTCTGCGGGCGTCCAGCCTTCGGAAAACACGGCGCAGTGATGCTAAGAGGACCAATGCCCAGATACCGAGGCAGGAAACCAAGCTGAAGTTTTCACATTAATCATATCAAGCTCTATTCTTTTTCATCTATTTCAAGGCGAGTCAGAAAGAGGTTCGCACTCTCCCCTGGCAAACCACAGAGGATGACGTGAGCCTGTCTCCTGCATTGCAAGTAGAGTGTGTCAAGCAATTAGCAAGTAATCAGGAATTCAGATATGGTGGGCAGGATACGATCCCTCAAAGCACTGGCAGGAGCAAAACCCATCGCAGAGTTCCCATCAGGCAGGGAAGGAAGGCAGCAGAGGGAGCAGGGGCTGCTGGTGAGCCATCCGCAAGGAGAGCAGACACTGTGCCAGCACAGCCTGCTGCCATAAACCAGCTCGTGTTTAGCGTGTGCTGTAGCTAAGAGGCCCCAGGCATCCAAGCACAGATTTTCCCTCACTCATTTCCAACCTCAACAAGGTGGCCAGGGCGATTTCAAAGTGCTGATCCTCAGGCTTCCTCCAGACCCTGCCTCCCAGGACCCACCCAAGGACCTCACCAAATTCCCTTCCCTGTTTGCTTAGACGTAGCATTAACTCTTTCTGCTATCACCAATTTTACCAGCTGCAGCTCTACATCTGCTGGTTTCCACCTGGCATCCTCCAGCGGCCTAAATCCTGCTCTCCCCAAAGTCGGGGCAAAACCGATGCACCGAGCGGGAGCCGGAGCAAGCGCTCTCCAGCCTGCGGCGGAAGCTGGCCGGTGCTCACCTTGCAAAGCCGTTCCCACCTCCATCCCCTGGTCCCTGGGCTACAACAACACCGAAGGAAGCCCTGGCGCAGCGTGCAAGGGATGCAACACGACAGCACCGCGCTGAGCTCTGCCGACGCCGCGTGTCGGGGGCCAGCCCTCAAGAGGTAACGCCCGAAACGCTGCGCTGCAGCCCAAAACACTGCGCCGAAACCTAAAACACCGCACTGCAGCCCAAAAATGCCACATCGCAGCCCAAAATGCCGCACTGTGGCCTGAGAAGCCATGTTACAGCCTGAAACGCCATACTGCGACCCAAAATGCCACGTTGTGGTCCAAGATGCCACGTTACAGCCTGAAACGCCACATTGCAGCCCAAAACCCTGCACTGCAGCCCAAAATGCCGCGTTGTAACCCAAAATGCCCCGTTACAGCCCAAAACACCACGTTGCAACCCAAAATGCTGTGTTGCAGCCCGAAATGCCACACCGCAGCCCAAAGCCCTGCACTGCAGCCCGAAACACTGCTTTGGAGCCCGAAATGCTGCACTGCAGCCCAAAACCCTGCATTGCAGCCTAAAACCCTGCACTGCAGCCTGAAACACCGCGTCACATCCCGAAACACCGCACTGCAGCCCAAAACGCCGCACTGCAGCCCAAAACGCTGTGCTGCAGCCCAAAACGCTGCGTTGCAGCCTGAAATGCCGCGTTGCAGCCCGAAACGCTGCACTGCAACCTGAAACGCCGCGTTGCAGCCCAGAACGCCGCATCACAGCCCCAAACGCCGCGTTGCAGCCCCAAACCCTGCGTTGCAGCCCGAAACGTCACGCCAGGCCCCCGGCGACACCCCGCGGGCCCAGCCGGCCCGGTGCGGTGCCGGCAGCACCGGGGCGGGCTCGCACCGGGCCGCCAGCCTTCCCTCCTCCCGCCGCCTCTCCAGCCAGCAAACTCTCCATCTGTCTCCAGATGGGGTGTTCCTACCGCTCCAGTCAAACCGACTCAGCTCGGAACAATGATGCTTTGTTAACAAAACAGTTTTTGTGTGTCAAGCCCTCCTTCTCGCGGGGGTTCCCCCCCTCCCCGAGTCCCCGGTGGGTCAGCTTTGTGTGGCGTCCTACATTTTGTTGTTTCTTTCACGTTTTAAAGGCTTCGCGTTTCAGTACAAAAGGTGCCCGCGGAGCAGCTTTTATCTGCGAGGCAGGATTTGACACATACGCAGATCACGATTGCGACAGGAGGTTCGCGATGCGGTGGTTAAGGGTGGTGTCAGGACCTTCAGCGTGATGAAGCATTATTCCCAGCGAATTTTGCCTCTGGGATAAAAATTAAGAGCCGGTCCGACGCTCGCGTGTAAGGCTTCCGCGAGCTGGAATCACCCGCGGGCTAACGGAGGGAAGAGCGAGCCCAAAGCTTGCGGGAGGAAACGCTTCGGAGCGGGCCGGCGGGGAAGGGGTGCCTCTTCCAGAGGCATCTCCACCGCACAGGCCTCCAGGAAAACCCATTCTGCCTTTTTTTTTTCTTTTTTTTTTTTTTTCCTTTTTTTGCCCCAAAGCGACAAGCCCACAAAGCACCTTCTGCTCTGCACGCAGCCATCGACGCAGAGCAACCAACCACCGCGCCGGCTCCGAAGCGAACAGCGCGGTGCCCCTACGCGGGCCGGCAATTTCCGCACAAGCCGGACTTCTTCTTCCAGCTCTCCCCCCGCCTTTTCCGGGGACGTTCCCTCCTCCTTCCTGCCCCCAGGTTACTGCATCTTCACGGAAACACCGATATTTTTATGAGTCATCCCCTCCTTCTTCCCCACCCTGGCTCCTCTCCGTCAGAGACCAACGCCAAAGAGGACCAGCTGGGTCATGTCCTTTCCTTTCCAGCCTTTTCCCTCTCCGCTTGCAGTCCAGACTGCGCTTCGCGCTGCCCTTCAGCTCCGTTGCCACCTTCTGCCCCTGCTCCTTCCTGCTCCTGCCCCTCATCCTTCTGCAACGTCACGCTGGGACGTTGCCTATCGGCAGCACAAGCGCGGGCTCCCTTCCAGCAACATGCTCCCCGTGGAGCCCCGGCCACCGCGTCCCTCGGGGCTTGGCCGCTCCGGAGCCCACGGGAGCTGCAGGGCTGGATGAGACCCCCGGTCCAGCTAGTCTGCTACCCGGCCTGTGATGTGCCAGAATGGCAAGAAACGGGACAATCTGCTTCCCCTGAAACCCCATCCTTCCTCGCAATGCTTGGGAAGATCAGGGCATGAGACTACATCTCCTTTCCAAAACAGCAACTCCATACGGACCTTCGCTCCAGTCTCGTTTTTGCATGGGTGTAATCACAGCTGGAAAAGTCCAGGTGCTGCTGAGAAAGCAGCTGAGGAAACAGAAATCTCCCTCCACATTCAAGGCTGCTGAGCAACTCTCACCCCCTCCGCTCTGCAGCGGGGACGTGAGACGTGGCAGGGGATAATTAGTGTCAGGGATGTGCTGCTTGCCGCGTCCGTGCAAATCTGTCCGTTTTCGGCCCTTGGGGGAGCGGCGCTCAGGCGTGCTCCGCGGCGGCTGCCCCACCGCGCAGCAGCCCCCGTTTCTGCCGTCTCCCTCTCGGCGGCAAACGCTCCCGCGGCCTCTCGCCTTGGCCACGCCACGTCACCGGGTGCCGAGGGAGGACGCTGAGCCGTATCGCAACCTTCGTTCTCCCACACCTCACTCCAGCCCGCAGCCGAAATCCAGGCTGGAGCCGCCTCTTTACAAGGACTTTGAAGAAAGCGTTGCACAGAGTTAAATCTCAGTGCTTTTTATATGTAAAACACCGAATTTAGCTGCTAATGGCAATTCCCAGCAGAAAAGGACGGTTAGCAGTGGCTGGTATATTTATGAACACTTTCTAAGCAAACGCCGTGAGGCACGAAAATCCACGGGTCCTCGCGGAAAGCTCGCCCGCCCGCTGCCACCGACATCGAAATGCAAAGTGTCAAGGTGGCTTCCGCGTTTTGTGCTCTGCTACACGCACCCCGCTCGGATCTCGTCTTTCACAAACGATTTCCCACGTCGCGAAGCCTGCGCCACCGGCACCGGGCCCGGCTCGGGGCGGCATCTCCGTCCGCTACCAACCGCTCCGCGGATTTGTCGGCAAAGAAAACCGAGGCGATCTCCTTGCCCGGCCTCCTTAGCTGCTCCCTCCAAAGCGGTTGAGAGCCGACATAAAGCAGCCCGCATTTCGGCGACATTTGCATGGAGAGCGCGTTGCTTTTGCTTTTTCCCGGCAAAGCCGGGCAAGCATTTCCCTCCGCGGGCGCAGCGGCACTGCTCTGCCTTCTCCCAGCTCGCAGCAGATCGCTAGCGGCGAAACGCAAGTTCCTCGGCCGCCCGCAGGAGCTGCGCCGCGAGCGCGGCCCTCCCGCACGCAGGCCGGCAGCTCCGGGGCGCCTGCCGGCACCCGGCGCGCCCCCGGCGCTGCCGCGGCCCCCCGCGCGTTGCGCGCAGACGGGCAGACGGTTCGCGCCAAAACCCGCCTCTCCTCTCGTCCTCCAACCGGCTCGACCGTCCCGCGCCAGGCTTCCCGCGACCGAAGGGCGCCGGGGACACGCGGCCTCCCCCCGGCGTCTCGTTAGCCCCCCGGGCCGAGGAGCGGGCAGCGCGGAGCAGCAAGGGCGCGGGGGCTCTCGCCCCGGCCTTTCCACCGCACCGCTGCCGGGCAAAACCCCAGAGCGCGGAGCCTCGACGAGCGCGGCACCCTGACGAGCGCGGAGCCCCGAGGAGCGCGGAGCCCCGACGAGCGCGGTGCCCTGACGAGCGCGGAGCCCCGAGGAGCAAGGGGCCCCGACGAGCACGGAGCCCCGACGAGCGCAGAGCCCTGACGAGCGCGGGGCCCCGACGAGCGCCCGGCCCCGACGAGCGCGGGGCCCCGACGAGCGCAGAGCCCCAAGGAGCGCGGAGCCCCGAGGAGCAAGGGGCCCCGACGAGCACGGAGCCCCGACGAGCGCAGAGCCCTGACGAGCGCGGGGCCCCGACGAGCGCGGGGCCCCGACGAGCGCGGGGCCCCGACGAGCGCAGAGCCCCGAGGAGCGCGGAGCCCCGAGGAGCGCGGAGCCCCGAGGAGCGCGGCGCCCCGACGAGCGCGGGGCCCCGACGAGCGCGGAGCCCCGAGGAGCAAGGGGCCCCGACGAGCACGGAGCCCCGACGAGCGCAGAGCCCCGACGAGCGCAGAGCCCTGACGAGCGCGGGGCCCCGACGAGCGCGGGGCCCCGACGAGCGTGGAGCCCCGACGAGCGCGGAGCCCCGAGGAGCGCGGCGCCCCGACGAGCGCGGGGCCCCGACGAGCGCGGGGCCCTGACGAGCGCGGGGCCCCGACGAGCGCGGTGCCCTGACGAGCGCGGAGCCCCGAGGAGCAAGGGGCCCCGACGAGCACGGAGCCCCGACGAGCGCAGAGCCCTGACGAGCGCGGGGCCCCGACGAGCGCCCGGCCCCGACGAGCGCGGGGCCCCGACGAGCGCAGAGCCCCAAGGAGCGCGGAGCCCCGAGGAGCAAGGGGCCCCGACGAGCACGGAGCCCCGACGAGCGCAGAGCCCTGACGAGCGCGGGGCCCCGACGAGCGCGGGGCCCCGACGAGCGCGGGGCCCCGACGAGCGCAGAGCCCCGAGGAGCGCGGAGCCCCGAGGAGCGCGGAGCCCCGAGGAGCGCGGCGCCCCGACGAGCGCGGGGCCCCGACGAGCGCGGAGCCCCGAGGAGCAAGGGGCCCCGACGAGCACGGAGCCCCGACGAGCGCAGAGCCCCGACGAGCGCAGAGCCCTGACGAGCGCGGGGCCCCGACGAGCGCGGGGCCCCGACGAGCGTGGAGCCCCGACGAGCGCGGAGCCCCGAGGAGCGCGGCGCCCCGACGAGCGCGGGGCCCCGACGAGCGCGGGGCCCTGACGAGCGCGGGGCCCCGACGAGCGCCCGGCCCCGAGGAGCGCGGAGCCCCGACGAGCGCAGAGCCCTGACGAGCGCGGGGCCCCGAGGAGCGCGGAGCCCCGACGAGCGCCCGGCCCCGAGGAGCGCAGAGCCCCGAGGAGCGCAGAGCCCTGACGAGCGCGGAGCCCTGACGAGCGCGGGGCCCCGAGGAGCGCGGGGCCCTGACGAGCGCGGAGCCCCGAGGAGCGCAGAGCCCTGACGAGCGCGGCGCCCCGAGGAGCGCGGGGCCCTGACGAGCGCGGCGCCCCGAGGAGCGCGGAGCCCCGACGAGCGCCCGGCCCCGAGGAGCGCGGAGCCCCGACGAGCGCGGCGCCCCGAGGAGCGCGGAGCCCTGACGAGCGCGGAGCCCTGACGAGCGCGGGGCCCCGAGGAGCGCGGGGCCCCGAGGAGCGCGGAGCCCTGACGAGCGCGGGGCCCCGAGGAGCGCGGCGCCCCGAGGAGCGCGGAGCCCTGACGAGCGCGGAGCCCTGACGAGCGCGGGGCCCCGAGGAGCGCGGCGCCCCGAGGAGCGCGGAGCCCTGACGAGCGCCCGGCCCCGAGGAGCGCGGAGCCCTGACGAGCGTGGAGCCCCGAGGAGCGCGGAGCCCCGACGAGCGCCCGGCCCCGAGGAGCGCGGAGCCCCGAGGAGCGCGGAGCCCTGACGAGCGCGGGGCCCCGAGGAGCGCGGCGCCCCGAGGAGCACGGAGCCCCGACGAGCGCCCGGCCCCGAGGAGCGCGGAGCCCTGACGAGCGTGGAGCCCCGAGGAGCGCAGAGCCCCGACGAGCGCCCGGCCCCGAGGAGCGCGGGGCCCTGACGAGCGCGGGGCCCCGAGGAGCGCGGGGCCCTGACGAGCGCGGAGCCCCGACGAGCGCGGGGCCCCGAGGAGCGCGGGGCCCTGACGAGCGTGGAGCCCCGAGGAGCGCGGAGCCCCGACGAGCGCCCGGCCCCGAGGAGCGCGGGGCCCTGACGAGCGTGGAGCCCCGAGGAGCGCGGAGCCCCGACGAGCGCCCGGCCCCGAGGAGCGCGGAGCCCTGACGAGCGCGGGGCCCCGAGGAGCGCGGAGCCCTGACGAGCGTGGAGCCCCGGGGAGCGCGGAGCCCCGAGGAGCGCGGAGCCCTGACGAGCGCCCGGCCCCGAGGAGCGCGGAGCCCTGACGAGCGTGGAGCCCCGGGGAGCGCGGAGCCCCGAGGAGCGCGGAGCCCTGACGAGCGCGGGGCCCCGACGAGCGCGGCGCCCCGAGGAGCGCGGAGCCCCGACGAGCGCGGGGCCCTGACAAGCGCGGCGGCGGCGACGGCGGGGCCGCGGCCACGCGCCTGTTTTTGCTCGCAGCCCGTGCTGCTCTCGCCCTCTCCGGGGCGTGTGCGGCCGAAGAGAAGCACCCGTTCGCTGCGGAGGGTCTGGGATTGGTAAGGCCTCTCCCTCCTCGGCGCACGTGCGCGCTGGGCTGCCGGGGGGGATTTTTGCAGGATCCAGGCTCTCGGGCAACGCTGTTGGGGGAGGCAAGAGCAGAGGCATGCTGCTCAGACACCCAGGCGCGCACAGTGCCGACATCCGCACCTCGCCGCTCCGCGGCCTGTCCTTAGCGTCCCCCAAACGCGCGCCCGAGCGAGGAGCAGATTTCCTTAGCAACCCGGCTGCCCTCGCGTCCCCAGCAGAGAAACCGCTCCGGCTCCGACCCCGCCGTCCTCCGGCCGCCGTGCCGCGGCGCGCCGGGACCCGCAAGGCGTAAAGCAGCCGGCAAAGGCAGCGGGCGGCTGCTCCGCTCCCCGGCGCGGAGCCGGCTCGGACGCGGCCCGCGGCTCTTTTCGGAGCGCTCAGCACCGCCGGGAAATCCCGGCTCGCTCCGCGCTCGGGAGGCACCAGGGTCCCGCTGCGACTCACCCCCGTGATTCCCAAGGTCTCTTCCTCCTCCTCCTCCTCCTCCTTGTGCCGGGGCGTAACACCGCCCAGCCGAGCGGCGGCGGCCCCGGTTAGCCGCGGCAAAGCGCCGGGTCCGGCGCGGCGCTCCCGGCCGGCCGCCCCCCGGCTGCCGGCCCCTCCGGCATCGCCCCGCTCTCAAGCCCGCGCTCTGCGCCGCGCCGTTCCCGCACGGATACTCTCGCCCCTTTTCCATTACGATAGGGGCTCTGATTGCACCATCGCGTAACTGTAATGAGACAAATATTTATTTTGCAGATATGGGTTAATCAGACCGAGGATATAGAAATATTTCATGCGCTAATCAGAGTACCTTCAGCAATCAGTATAGTAAATAACTCAGGTAAATTAACATAGGAGAGTTTCCTTATCAGGTCTTTGGCTGAGATATATGTGCATTAAGGCCTAATTTGCCCTGGCCGCCTCCGATCTGGGCCGCAGGCTCCGACGGGGCTCGGCGCGAGGTGCCAGCTGCCGCCGGCCGGCGCTGCCAAGCAGCACCCATGGGAGACCCCCGAGGTCTCGGCGCACCGCTGCATTGCCCCGGTCTCGCTCGGAAAAAAGCTCCCGCCGAGGCAACACGGAGGAGCCGGAGCCTCTGCCCTCGCTTCTGTCATGTTTGGGGATCTCGAGAACAAAAAGCACTGGAGGAATGGCAGGCATTATAGTAACGATGGTGACAAATTTAATTAGAGCAGGAAGCTCCGGAGTGGATTTCAAACGGCAACACGGCGTTTTGCGGGAAAGTGTCGCAGCGCGCTCCCCCCCGCCGCGGCACTCCGGCTGAACCGGCCCCCGCCCAGGGCCGGCAGCTCGCCGCGGGCCAGCGTGCGTGACCGCGGAGCAGCCCTGCGGCGCCGCGGCCGGAGGTGCAACGGCACCCAGATGTGCAACAGCACCCAGATGTGCAACCGTGCCCAGAGCTGCAACCGTGCCCAGAGGTGCAAGAGAACCCAGAGGTGCAACGGCACCCGGATGTGCAACGGCACCCGGAGGTGCAACAGAGCCCAGGGGTACAACAGAGCCCAGAGGTGCGACGGCACCCAAATGTGCAACGGCACCCGGAGGTGTAGCACAGCCCAGAGGTGCAATGGAGCCCAGATGTGCAACGACACCTGGATGTGCAACACCACCTGGAGGTGCAACGGCACCCAGATGTGCAACGGTGCACCTGAGGTGCCGCCCGCAAGAGCCGCCCCAGCCTGCTGCTCCCCCCCGCCGCGGCCGGGCGGCCGGGGCGCCTGCGGCCGGGACCCTCGGCGAAGGGGCGTCCCGCGGCTCCGGGCCGCTCGGGGCTCGGCGCCCAGCCCGCTCACCCCGCTGCAGCCCGCGGGGCCCAGGGCAGCATCCGGCCGTGCCGAGACGGCGCCTGCGGTTTCACCTTGCGCCAGCGCCGCCGAAAAACCTTGGAAACTGGCTGGAACGCAACCACCTTGGGGAAAAGGCAGGCGGAGAGGAGCAGGTAATAAGATTTCTAACTGGTGCTGCTGGAAAGAAGGAAGTAATATAACAGTTTAATTAATCTATGCCTATTAGCGTTATTAAGGAAAACAGGGAGCTGTTGGAGGTTTACCTCCGAGAATATCGTCAAATGGGGACCTTCTGCGGGGAATTTTACGTCTCCGTGCCCAATTTATAAGCAGCATGGAGGTGTGGTGCTAGTGACAGCCAGCGCTGAAATGTCACAGTGCTTAGAAGTCATTAGCCGGGGACACGGGGAGAGCAAAAGCGAGGATGGAGGAGGGGACGGGGGAGAAATAGGGAAGGAAGGAAAAGGAATTAATTTAATTAAAAATATCTTTAGCGCCTGTCTCTTGATTTGTGTGGTTTTGGGGCTTGGCAGAGCTGCTGAGAACGGTGTGGAAGGAAAATCAAGGTTGCTGGGGCTTTTTGAAGCTGATAAAAAAAAAATAAGCACACTTTTCATGTTCGGGAAGATAAATCCCCATTTTCTCAGTCTCAAGACAATCCAGTTATTTACTGACAGTTTTACTGTGAAATAAAAAGGGCTTTAAGCTTCTTTCTACTTGATGTCTCCATAGCCTGAATATTATTAGATCCCAGCCTGGTGCAGCTGGAGTTTTGGTTAATAAATTTAACGTCATTAGACAGAAAAGCCTTCTACTGAATGTTGCAATGTTTTTTTCTTTCTTTTTTTTTTTTTCTTGCTGTTGCAGTCAGACTGTATGTAGGTGGTAAGAATCAAAAGAAAGGAAGTATGCTTGGCAAACAGGGGAGCGCTAAAAAAAGGTTTCGCTCAGGCTCGGGCTCGGCGCGAGGGTGTTTTGCCCTTTTGCAGCCGGCGCTGGGCTGAGCGCGCTCCGGCAGCGGCGAAAGCTTTCCAGCGGGCTACGCTCGGTGCCCTCCCGCCGCAGACGGGAGCGTGCATCCGCCGGGAAGCTGGAGCCTGATCCGCCTTCCCCGGAGGGACGGGGGGGTGGATGCAAAGCCCAGCGCCCCGGGGGAGCCCGACGGTGCAGCGCGGGCACCGGCATCCGCTCGCGGCGGCTCCGCGTGCCGGCTCAGCCCCGAGCACGCGGCACGGGAAGGTCGCGCCGCCGGGAAAAGCCTCCCCGTCCGCACGGCAGCTCGGGGCAGCGGGAGGGAGAGCGGGGCGAGGGAGCCGGGGCGGCGGAGCCAGCCGGGGGAGCCCCCGGCGCCCCGGCGGCGAGCCGGAGCCCTCGGAGAGCTGGAGCGGGCGCTGGAGGCCAGAGGAAAGGTCCTTCGCGGGGAGGCAGGACGAGCCCGCCGGCAGCCCGGGGGCACGGTCGACCCCGACGCTGGATTCGGTTTATTCCCTCGCCCAAAGCGATCTGTTACTAAAAGAGGGTTTGGGGTGGTTTTTTTTCCTTTTTTTTTTTTTTTCTCGTTTTAATCCTCCTCTGGCAAATAAAAGCAAAACAAATAATTGCAAGGAGGGAGCGCGGGCAATTAGCAGCAGATGGCTGCGACGGCAGGTACCTCCCTACCTGCGCAGCCCGGCCCAGCAGCCCGGGCGCGGGGAGGCGCTCCGAGGCGCCGCAGCCCCGCGAGCCGCCGGAGGGGAATCCGGTTCGGAGCCAAGGCAATGCACGCAGAGCCATTAATCCAGGTCCGGTGCCAACAGGGATGGCTTTGCGCGAGCGCCGGGCCCCTTTGTAGTTCAGACAATTGGTCGCGTTCGAGCAGCGCGAGATAACGCTGCAGGAAGCTGAGACCATCGCAGCTCATTCCTCCTGCAAGGGGTGGGGGCAGAGGATTTACAGGCGAAATAGCATCGCATTAATGGGGCTGCTCAGTATTCCGCACAGCCGCTCGCGGATAATGTCTTTGCAAACTAACTGCAATAAATTAATTAAATTAATCTACTATGCCATGCTTGTCCCCACCCAACATCAAATTCAAGGATGATCAGGGCTTGCCTTATCCTCCATAGCCTACGAAAGAATCTGATCTCACCCGCGCTAGAGTTTCTGAGGCACTGAATTGCAAAGTACCACCTGCCTCACTAAACTAATCACCAGCCTGGTGGTTTAGATCACATCAGTTTTACATGTAATTAAGACTGTCCAGGAGGGCATGCAGCTGCTTACATGGTCGTTCCCTCTTATACAGCAACGTGCCTCCTGCTCAGATAGGTGCAATTAAACAAGCCTGTTCACAGTCATTAAGCATTAATGCACCTCATTAGCATAAGAACTGGAAGAAGCTTTGATGCAGGGAACCCCGCAGGAGAAGGAGCCGGAGCGAGCGGTACACGGAGCGGTGCACGGAGCCGGGCAAGGCACCGCGGAGGGGACGCCGGCCGCCACCGCCTCGCCGCCCGGCCGAGCATCCCGAGCATCCCGGCTGCTCCGGCTCCCCGGCGGGCACCGCGAGCCGCGCCGCGGCCTCCTCCCCAGAAACCCGCCCGGCTTATCTCCCTTTCTCCTTTCCCACTCCACCTCCTTTATAAATTATGCTGGTGGGAAAAAAGGGAAAAAAAAAAAAAAAGGGAAAAAAACTGTTGGGATATTAACCCAGCGAAGCCATTAATAAGCCGAACTCTCTGCTGGCTTTGACGCAGCACGCTGAGGCTTTAAAGAGACAGGGCCCCCGGCGCTGGCGACCGGGCAGGGACAAGGGCGCTAACAAAGAGCCACTGTTGCCACGGCCGTGGCCATCGCCGGTAGGTCCAGCTGTCTTTGGGGCTCTGTTTTCCAGACACAAAGAGCAGGCTGAACCGTTCGGGTCTGAATGGCTTTCATTCGACGGTAGGGAAAATGGGAGGAAAGAAAGAACCGAAGTAAAAGTGTCCAGGAGAGAAGGCGGGGGGGGGGGGGGGAAAGCAAAATAATAATAAAAAAAAAAAAGATAAAAAAATAACAGAAATTCCCTCCCCCGCCTGCCCCCCCGCCGCGGGCCGTTCCCCTGCAACGGGCTCTGCCAGTGCAAGCGCAGACGGGGCCCGCATCGCCCTGTCCCGTCCCGTCCCGTCCCGGAGCACACACCCGAGGGTCTCCAGGCGTGCCCACGTCGCCCCGTCCCGTCCTGGAGCATGCACCCAAGGGTCTCCAGGCATGCCCACGTCGCCCTGTCCCGTCCTGTCCCGTGCTGGAGCACCCTCCCGGGGCCCGAGGGTCTCCAGGCGTGCCCACATCGCCCCGTCCCGTCCCGTCCCGTCCCGTCCTGGAGCACCCTCCCGGTGCCCGAGGGTCTCCAGGCATGCCCACGTCACCCCGTCCCATCCTGGAGCACGCACCCAAGGGTCTCCAGGCGTGCCCGCGGCGCGACGGACCCGCTGGCTCCTCCACCCTGGCAGGGTCGGCACGGCCGCGGTGGCCCTTCCCCTGCGCCCCTGAGATTGCAACCAGCGGTGGGGGGCAGCAGATGGCGGGGGGGGGGGATGAAAAATAAGAAAACAGACTAAAAACCGCGACACAACAGGAGGGGGCCCACGGGCGGGCGGCCCCCGCGTCGCTCTGCCTGGCGTGCCGCCGAGAACGTGCACCGGGCGCTCCCAGGCGACGGGTTTTATCGAGCGCAACTTCGGTGGCAAACGGAGAGAGAGAGAAGGGGGAAAAGCGGGGAAAAAAAAAGAAAAAGCCTTGAAAATCCATGCCAAAAAAAAAAAAAAAAAGAAAAGAGAGAGAGAGAGAGGTGGGGAGGGTGTTTTTTAATGCAATCGATGGCTCCTTCCTATAACTCTGCCTGGTGCAAGGAAATTTCTTCCCAGTAGCAGCCAGCAGCAGTCCCGAGGCTGCGACACTGCTGTAAGGCTCGCAGCTCGGAGCTCCCCCCTGGCAGCGGCCCCGGCTTTCCACCGCCGTTGGCCGCGATCGCAGGGCGCGCGAGCCAGCTCGCCGAGCGCGCGCGGCTCCCGCCGCCTTCGCCCCGCTCCGGGCAGCCCGGCCCCGGCGGGACGCGCGGCCGCTCCTCTCCCAACCCGCCCGCAGAGCCGCACGGCCCCGAGGCCCACGCGCGAAGCTCCTTAGGAAAGTAGTGACGGATGCACCAGCTATTAAAAAAAAAAAAAAGAAGGGGGGAGGCTGTCACAGAACTTTAAAAAATAAATAAACAAAGCAGCAGCTGCACAGCCGGCTCCCCCTTCTTCTTTTTTTTTTGCGTTTTGGTGGGCACTGGGCATGCTGCAAAGCAGGAGAGGTTTGGGGAAACATCTGACGTGTGCATGCTCTGGACGACCCACAGCCCAGCCGGGCGTTTCTCCGGCTGCTCCGCTCCTCCGCCCCCGCCGCTGCCCGGAGAGGGGTTTTGCAACCGGGGAACAACCGGCCGGGGGGCTCTAAAAACCGCTGCCACCGCCGAGCCGCAGCCGGGCAAGAACAGGTCCCGGCACGAGACGTTCGCTCCCGACGCCGCGGAGACGGCGGCAGCCGCTGCGTGCCAGGACGTGCCGCTGCGGGCTGCGGCAGCGCGCTCGGAGCGAGGACGGGGAGCGGGTACGCCGGGCGAGCCGGGCTCCCTGCCCGCACCCCGCACCCCGCATCCTGCACCCCGCATCCCGCGTCCCACATCCTGCAGCCCGCATCCTGCATCCTGTGCCCTGCATCCTGCACCCTGCATCCCGCACCCCGCATCCTATGCCCTGCATCCCGCATCCCACATCCTGCGCCTTGCATCCTGCACCTCACATCCTCCGCCCTGCATCCTGCACCCTGCATACCACATCCTGCGCCCCACATCCTGCACCCTGCACCCTGCATCCTACATCCCATGCAAGGGTGCCGAGCCACGGCGCGCCCCGCGCGATGCACCGCCGCGGCGAAGGAGTGGGGCCGGCAGCTCCCGGATCCCATCGAGCACATCTCTCCGCGCCGACGCTTTTCCGCACATAAATCTTTGCGCCGGGGCCCGCACGCCTCCGCGCTATTGATAAAGAGAAACGCGTCTTAAATATTTAATGAGCGAATAAACCCGTTAAGAGGATGTGATTAACTGCGCGCCACGGCTCCGCGTTCAAGGCGCCCCTGCCATACCTTTAGACGGGGAGGGGGGGAGATTTTTAAGGGAAACGGGCAGCGAGGGGCCGGAGCAGGTGGCACTGACGGGAACGCGAGCGCCCAGCGCCGCTTCGGAGGCAGCAGCAAGCCGCGGGAGCCCAGCCCGCTCCCGGGGCGCCGGCGCGGAGGTATCGCCTCAGCTTTTAAAATTATTTTAAAATTAGCTGGATCGTTATTTTTTTACCGGAGCTGAGAGAATAATGCAAAACAAATCATCGTGAATCATCGCTCAACTTTTTAAGCATGTTCAATTTAGCTGGGTTTGCGCCACCTTTTTGTTTATATTCTCCAAGTGTTTCTTGCCAACGAGTTACCGGCAGGGATTTCTGGCCAAGAAGGAAAGAAAAAAAAAACGACAGACTGTTAATTTTAAGTAGCAATTGAAGATATTGGGAGAAAGTGAATTTCAACTTCTTAATTGCAACAGTTCCCTTCCCAAACCTCAAGTCTAAAAATTAAGCCTGCCCAATCAGGAAGCCGAAGCACCCCACGTGACCCAGGATCCCAATTAAAACGGCTCTAATGCTTGAGACCGAGTATTCACAAAAGAGCGAAGACCACGGATTATTTGTAGAAATTATCTGGAGAACAATTTTGAATAATGAATACGATGGGGGAAATCACAGTCACTTTGAATACGGAATGCAACTTCCGAAAAAATAAAACAAACAAACGCAAACAGTATGTGAATAGAAAAGAGGTGAAACGCACGGAATAAATTATTTATTACGGTCCCTTCCACCAGCGGCAATTATTAGGGAGGGACGAGGCCGCCGCACGCGGGTAAAGGCTGCGGGGAGTAGACCTGGGCGCTGGCCCTGCGCCTGGTCACCCGCCCGCGACCGGGCATCCATCACGTGAAACGACTCGGGAACGGGGTGCGCAAAGCAACCGGGGCCAGCAGGAGCGGACGTCGCGGGCGGTGCGGGGCCGCGAGTCCCCGGCGCCAGCGCCCCGCGGCGCAGAGCGGCGTCGCGGCGGAGCCTCCGGACCACGTGCCCGCGCGCAGGGCGAGCTCGGGAGCCGCCTCCCGCCCCGGGGGGAGCGGGGAAGAGGAGCCGGGCAGGGAGCCGAGCGGGCTCGGAGGAAGGTCGAGCGCCGAAGCCGCAAAGGCAGCCCGGCCGTCCGGCACCCCTTCCGCTCCCTGCAGCGTGCGGAGACGGTTCCTCTCGTCTCCCTCGGGAGCGAAAGGAAAACGCGGAAAATCCACGCGTTCGGGGGGCGAAAACTAAACCCAAGCGAAGTGCTTCCAACGCTTTGGGTCCGCCGAAGCTCCCGCCGCGGCAGGCGGCCGGTGCGCAGGCTGCGTCTCCCGGAGCCGCCTGCCAGCCGGGATCGCTCGCGTTGTTGTGCTGCTTCCAGCGCGCCGAAGCAGCTCCTTAAAATAAAGGAGGAAGGGGCTCGCCCGGAGCTCTCCGCCCGCGCCGGCGCGGCCCTGCGCCGGGGCCCGCAGGCGGTTAAGGACCAGCACGGAGGCCTCGGGGTCCCTTCCTGCTCGCCTCCCCTTCCCGGCCGTTCCCTCCGGACGGACCCTCCCGCTCCGGGCTGCCGGGAGCAGCCAGGCGCTAGGGGCTGCAGCTCGCGGGTCCCAGCACCCCGTTATCGCCCCGACAGGGAAACGGAGGCACGGAGCCGTTGGCACGGGCGATCCCTCCTCCCCTCCCGGCCGCCCCCGTCCCCCCGCGCGCCCGCTCGGCGCCCGCTCCCTGCCCCACGCCAGCGCTCCGGGCGAGGGGCCGAGCCGGCACCGGCACGGGGGCGAGGGGAGAGGGAGAGCGCGGGAGCAGCAGCCCGGCCGCTGCCTCCTCCTCCTCCTTTTGTGCAGAAACGTGTTTCTGTTTGTCAGTCAGACGGATTGTTTTCTCCTTCTTTGCAGGCCAATTGTTTCTGCTCCTGCAAGATAAGGGATTGAAAAGGGCTATATTTTCATGGCACTGAATCTAGGACCTCGGAATTGGAGGGGAGACATGGAGTGGGAGGAGATTCCTGTTCAAACCAACACTCCTCTCCCCCTTCCACTCTCCAATCCTATTTCCACCCCCATTTTCCTTTTTTTTTTTTTTCTTTCCCTTCTCCTTCCTCCTCCCGCCTGGAGCTGCCTCTCAGCCCTGGCGCTATTTAATCTCTGTGTCTCTGGTGGGCTGGGGAGGTTTACGCGGTTTCGTCCTCTTTGCACCATCTGCTGAAAAGGAGCCGTCCGTCTGTCCCCTCGCCGGTCCATCCAGCGGCTCCTCCTGCCATTCCACCTCCTGAAAATGGAGCTGGAGGATGACACGAGCTGGGGCGATGGTGGAGAGCAGAAACGCTGTGGTTACCCCTGAACTTGTATGATCGCCGTCGGTCATGTCATGCGAGCAGGTTCCCAACCCAAAGGGACCTGCAGAAGGTCCTCGGAGCAGGGACCATCAGGGCTCGCGGTGACACTGCCCTTGCCAGCGCCGGGGACAGGGAGATGCCAACGTCCCAAGCACGAGACCTTCGCTCGGTCGCGTCGACCTTAGCTGCTCGGCGCCAAGGACCGCAGGGAGCTTTCGCCCACCCTGCTCGGGGCATCGCGGCCGAGGCCGCCGCGGCTCACGCCCAGCCCCTAAGCCTCTCGGAGCCCGAGCGCGAGGACTGAGATTCGCTCAATTAATTTTGCTTTGGCAAAAAGTCCATTTTTATTGCTATTTCATGCCTTCAGTATAGGTTTTCCCTGCTCGTCTCAAAGGGATAATAAAACCCGACTCGTTCTTTTTATAAAAAGTCTCGCACTCCCTCTCTCACCAGGCTCCGTGTTCCCCAGCTAGAGATGTAAATTTAAAGGGGAAATGCTGTCGTTCGAAACAAAACAAAACCAAAAAAAGCAACCCAGAAAGCCCATCTCCCGAGCATATTCCGGCTCGGAGGAATCCCGAAGGAGGCCACGCAACCCGAGCAAACCCAGGCGGCGGCGGCGGTGCTTCCCGGCCCTCGGCTCGCGGGAACGCATGTCGCTCCCGCCGCCGCTCGGAGCCGGGGACGTCGAGGCAGCTCCCCTGCACCTGCCTCCCTCCTCCTCATCCTCTCCATCCTCCTCCTCCATTGGGGGGGTGCGGAAATCCCGTGTCCGGGCGGCGGGACGGGACGGGACGAGGCCGCGGCGTCCTGCCCGGCGCCCGCCCGCGGGGGACCGGGCGCCAGCGGGAGCCGAGCGCCGCTGCTGGAAGCGCGCGGAGGAGACGGCGCGGGGGCGAGGAGCGGTGCCCGTCGCCGGCGGGCGTTAGGAACAGGTCGAGCGGAGCGGGCAAAGCCGCGGCGGACGCCGGCGCAGCCCGGGCTGGGCCATAGCCTTTGAGCAGGGAACAAAACGTCCTTCCCCGGTGCGAGCTGCCGAGCCCGGGGGTGCTCCCGAGAGCCACCCTGCAGCCCCGCAAGGTCAGGCCCTGAAAGCGCCCACGCTTCGGAGGCCGGTCGGCCGGGGTCCCTAGGTTTTCCTGCAGAAGCCGGCCCTCCAGGCTGGAAAATCCTTCGCGAGACGCGGCAACCTCGGCAGCTCAGGCAGAGGCAAGAGATGATTAAGACTGGCTGAAATCTCCCAGGACCCTGGAGCCAGGGGGGCCCCACGTATGACGGAGAGACGCCCCGGACTGCTCCTTGCAACCGGTAACTCCCTCTGCCTTAGCGGGGTGCTGAGCCCGGGCCAGGGCCAGGCCACAGCCCTGGGTTTCCAGGCAGCAAAGGTTTGGAGGAGCAGAGGATCATTTAGCAGAGCGACAGTGAAGGTTCAGAGCAGAGCCTTCAAATTACACGCTACAGAGCACTTTTCCTGCCTAAAAGGTCTCTGAAATGACTGTGGCGGCTCTGAAACGAAGCACTCTGTATGCAATTGCTCCCTGGGGCTTGCAGAGGAGACAGAGCTCAGAGAGGCGAGGTGGTCTGCGGCCGCAGCTCCTCCAGCAGACGAGGATGCACGCGTCGCTGGACGCCCCAGCACAGGCGTGCCGCTTCCCTAAATCTCCCCTGCAGTTTCTACCGGTTGTGGTATTGCTTTTTTTTTTGTTTTTTTTTTTTTTTCACTTCCTGCCTTGAAGTTCACCCAGCTCCCGGCCCCAGCCGGGGCACGGCTGCAGCGCGGGGGCTCGGCCGCCCCCGGGCCTGGCTGCTGAGCGCTGTGCTGCTGGGGCCGCGCCGTGCCGGGGCGGGCAGCACACTGCAACCCACCGGCAGAGCATTTCTGGACCCCCCAAGAGGCTCCAGCGATGCCAGAGAGCCAGGGCCAAGCTAGGAGAGCTGCTCGAAGCTGGTGGCACCACCAACGATGCCAGCGCAGGGCCCTGCGAGGGCTCGGCCAGGCAAAGCCCCCCCGCTCCGCTCCGGGCAGCGTAAAACCATCATTTTGGGAGGTCAACAGAGGGCAGCCAGCAAGGGGACTGCTCACAGCCAAGGGGACCCCGAGGTGGCCGCGAGAGCATCTGCAAGGCGATCGCTCCTGGGGGCCGGCGGGGCGCTCCGTCGGAGGCGGGGGCAGCGCACGTGCCCCCCAGCAGCGAGCCGCTCCGACGGCAACCGCGACCCGCGAGAGCCTGGCGACGTCAGGCAGCGGGGAGCCCTGGCGACACCGACCCCCCGGGCTGCAGGGAGAGGCCAGCCAGCACCTCCGCCGGGATCCCCCTCAGCGCCCTCGCTGTCGGCGCGAACCCCGCCGAGCTGCGGCCGCCACCGCACGCTGCCAGCATGGAGGTGGCGGGAATGGGGGGGAAAACACAAAAATAATTGCAGCTTCAAACCAGCTGCAGCAGGTCCTGGAAGCGGCCCCGGGGGGGCTCCAGGGCTTGCAGCTCAGCTCCCTCCAAGGGGATTTTCAAATGCAAAAAGTTCCCTCTCTGCACGCTGCAGGCAAGCTGGAGGGGGCTCCTCGATCGCCCCCCCCCAAACGATGTGGCCCCCAGGCCAGGGCCCCCTCGCTGTCCCCCCCCCCCCCCCCGCCACCGTGACGTCACTCGGCCTGGGGGTGGGGGAACCGAGAGGGGGAGGGCCGGAACGGGATGCGATTGCAAATGCAAAGCAATGCAACTGCCCCGCAATGGAGACCCGCTCTCAGTGCAGCGGGGGCCGCAATGCAACCGCGATGCAACGGCGCGGCGCGAATGCAGCGGGACGCCGAGGCGGCTGCAACGGGGACGCGGTGCAAGCGCAACCCGGAGGCGACGGGAAGGCACCGCGCGGGGGGCGGGGGGGAAGGGGGAGGCGACCGCCGCGCCGATGCTGCACAAACGCCAAGCCGCCGCAACGCCGAGCGCCAGTGCAACAGCACGAACACCAGTGCAACCCCACAAACGCCAGTGCAACAGCACGAACGCCAGTGCAACCTCACGAACGCCAGTGCAACCCCACAAACGCCAGTGCAACCCTACAAACGCCAGTGCAACCTCACAAACGCCAGTGCAATCTCACGAACGCCCCTGCAACCCCACAAACGCCCGTGCAACCTCACGAACGCCCGCGCAACCCCAGGAACGCCGATGCAACGCGGCGAGCGCGGCCGCCGCTCCTCCCGCTCGGGCGCCGCTGCCCCCCCGGCAGGCCGGGGCCGCCGCCGCTGTCACCCGCCCGGCCCCGGCCCCGGCCCCGGCCCCGGCCCCGGCGCCGCGGCCTGCGGGCGGGGCCCGGCCGCCCTTACCTGTGGGGCCGGGCCCGGCCGGGTCTCAGCGGCGGCGCTGGGCGCGGGCGGCGCCGGCGGCCATCCGCGGGCGGCCGCGCCGCGCCGTGCGAGCCGCCTCGGCGGTGTCAGCGGGCGGGAGCCCCGCGCGGCGCCGGGAGGGAGGGGAGGAAAGTCGGGGGCATGACCGAGCGCCGTCGGAAGTGCCGCGCGCCGCCTGCCCGCGACGGCGGCGACACCTGCCGGCCGCGCCGCGCGCCGCGCTCCGAGCTCCGCGCTCCGCGCACCGGGCCACGGGCTGCGGGCGCCGCGCTCCCGGCTCCGCGCACCGGGCTCCGCGCTCCGGGCTCCGCGCACCGGGCCACGGGCTGCGGGCGCCGGGCTCCACTCGCCCGGTTCCATGCACTCAACGCTGGGCACCGGGTGCCGTGTCCTGAGCACCTGGCACCACGTACCGGGCACCGACCGGCACCACAGGCGCACGCAGGGCTCCGCGTGCTGGGCCCCGCGCG
Source organism: Rhea pennata (assembly GCF_028389875.1). Classification (NCBI taxonomy): domain Eukaryota; kingdom Metazoa; phylum Chordata; class Aves; order Rheiformes; family Rheidae; genus Rhea; species Rhea pennata. The sequence continues at coordinate 16,539,817 of NC_084677.1, read as the reverse complement.
CTGGGCACTGCACCCGTCACCGCTGCCTGGCGCCGAGGCTGTGTGCCAGGGGCAGGGCAGCAGGTACCAGACCAGGCGCACCAGGCACAGGGCGCTGGGTGCCCTCCGAGCTGGGGCTGGTGTGTGCACGGCGGTTATCCCGGGCTGGGGAGGATGGTCTGTACCTGGATCCACACTTGGATCTGTGTTCCAACTTGGATCCGGACTTGGGTCAGGATTTATGTCTAGAATTGGATCTGGATGTGCTTTGGGATTTGGATCCGCATTTGCCCCTGGATCAGGCCCCCACCTGGAACTGCATTTGGATCTGGATGCAGATCCACATTAGGATCCGGATCTGCATTGCATTTGGATCCGGAGCGCGCATCCTTTGCAACGGGCTTCCTGCCCCCTGGCCCGGATGTCCCAGGGAGCGCCCGGAGGAGACGGGGGCTGCAGCAGCTGCGCCAAGCGTGGCGCCCGAGCCGCAGGCGCTGGCCTCCGCGCCGAGGGGGAGGACAAAATGGCCCTGGTCCTGCCTGCCTCGGCCGCTCGTCAGCAGCGCGGCGCGGGCTGAGCGCGCTCCAAGCGGGAGCTGGCATCGGGGGGGGGATGAGTGCAGGAAACATATTAAGTGAAGAAAATGGGCTGTAGCCAGCACTGCTGCCTAGTGCTTACTCGGTATTTTCCTCCTGGTCAGGACTCCGTTATAAGCTCTTTACGGTTCGTGTTTGCGGCCGGTTAACCCTTTGCGCGTCAGAGGGGCGGCGGCGGCGCTCCCGGCTCCCTGCGCGCGGCCCCCGGGGATGCAGCGGGCCCCGTGCCGCGGCTCCGAGCGGCGCCCGGGCTGCCATCGTGTTCGGGCCCAGCTGCCAACGCCGGGCTTGCCCGCACCGCCTTGTGCGGCTATCTGCAAGGAAGTTCTCTGGGCTTTCTCAGCCAGGCTGCAAACTTCCAACCCCCTTTTCCTATTAAAATAAAAGCCTCTCTCTTGTTCCCGAGCACGAGAGCCAAAGCGAAACTGGGAGGAAGCGTCCTGTTTGCAGAACATGCTGTAAAATGCACAAAGGGAACGGAGGGAAAACAAGGTTTTGCACGTTTTTTAGCCTGATGTTGGCTGGGACTTGGAACAGCAGACGGGTAATTTTTTCCAGCAAGATGCGTGTGCATGGGACCGGGGCGGGGGGGGGGAGGCTGAGTGGCTGCTGTCCCCTTGCAGCAGGCCACCCACGCGTGGGTGCGCGCTTCGTCCGTGCGGCGTCCCGTGTCCCCAGCATCCGGGAAGGAGAAGCCGGGGCCGGAGCAGCTGCAGGCACGCGGCGGGAGGCCGCCGGCAGGAAATACCTGCCGCTTCCCCCGCCGAGGCCCGAACAACGGGGGAAGTGTTGGCGGGCGCCGCGGGCCGGCGGGAGGAGCCGCCGCGGGGACACACGGACCATTGTTCCCGCTGCCGCGAGCCGGTCGCGCGGCTTCCTCCGGGGTCTGATCCCGGCCTTGGAGCGGGACGGAGGAGCTGCCGGAGCGGGTCGGGCCGCTGGCGTGGGGGACCCTTGCCAGGCCCTCGCGCGCGCAGCACGGCATCTGCCCGAGCACTTGTAGCTTTGGTGGCGCGCTTTCTGGCATCCATCCGTCCGTCCGCCCGTCCGTCCGTCCACGCGCTCCCGCAGCAGGGAGTTCCTTGCAGCCGCCTCCAAAGACGCCCAGGGCGGCGGAGGGAGATCGGCCGCTCGCGACCGCCGTCCCTCGGAACAACGTCGGCCGCGGTGCTCGGAGCGCCCCGATCCTCTCACGGCGAGAGCGCAGATAAACGCTCGGCGCGTTTGAGGCTGACGGACACGCGGCGTCAGCGCCCGAGCAGACAATTTGGGGGTTTGAGACTGCTGAGCAAGGGATCGTTTTCAGTCCGGGTCAGAGCCGAGGGCGTTCTGCTGGACGCAGCGCGCGCCTTCGGCCCGCGGTCGCAGGCGGTGCGATCCTCCGGGTCGGGCGAGGCGATGCCAGGTCCGCGTTAACCGTTCCTGTCCTCGCTTTTGAGTGCTCCGGGCCTGTGCCAGACACAGGGAATAATCCCCTGGCTGCCACTTAACGCCAGGACGCGGTTCCAACTTTCTGAGCTTTGGAGTTTCCTAGTCTGAAAAAAAAAAGAAAAAAGAAAAAAAAAAGGGGGGAACCTCTCTCTTCTTTACTTCTGTGCAGGCAGAAGGGCCCTCTGGTCGGGGCTGGTGGGGACGTCGCACGGCGAGTGCCCTCCTCCTCCTCCTCCTCCTCCTCGTCCTCCTCCAAAGCAGGCGATGGGAGGCAGAAAGGAAGGCGAAGGAGGAGGGAGCAAAACAAGAAAAGGCCCTGAGCAGCCGCCGGTGCTCGCGGCTGCTCCCGCGGCGCGGCCGAGCAGACTCTCCCAGGCCTGGCAGGTTAATCCCGGAGCAGCAGGAAAGGGGACGGGGACGGGGGATGGAGGGGGCCGGCCCCAACCGAGTTGCCCCGCGCTGCAGCCTCGGCACGGTTCAGCGGCTCGGGCGCATTTTGGCGCCGGCGTTTGCCCAGGGGCCGCTGCCGGCGAGCAGCCGCGCTGCGAGCAGCCCACGGGCACCACGTCAGTCTGGCTCGCGACTTCCCTGTTACACGGAAAACGGTATTAAAAGGAGAAAAAAAATAAAAGAAAGGAGCAAAAAGAAAAAAAAGCAAAAGCTACAACAACAAAAAATACAGCCCCGGCCTCCCGCCGTCTCCACCACCCGGCAACAACCCAGGAAGGCGAGATCTTTCCGAAGCCCGGAAGATGTCACCATAGAAACAGAAATCAGCCCCACTCCAAGGATGCTGCCGCCTGGGAAGGCGATAAAACGTTTTCTATCGATCGCTGTCGGGAAAGTCACTGCTGATAAGGCTTCCGAGGAGAAACGGGAGCGGGGACGCGGGTGAGCACGAGCTCCTCCGCTGCGTCTCCCGGTGGCCCCCCGGCTCTGCCGGCACCGCGGGGCTTCACCGCCGGGGCTTGCTCGGCCCTGGGCTGGGGCCAGCGCTGGGCGCCTTCGGAAAGCGCCCCGGCCCGGCTCTGCCCCGTGCTTCGGCAGCCCGCTACCGGTGCAAAAGCGCCGGCGCGTCCTCCCAACCCCGGCGGCTGGTGTGGGCTGCCGGGGCCGGGGAGGCAGCAACCCGCCTTGCCCGCCTTGCCCGCTCCATCCCCGTGGCCTCTTTGCTGCCGGTAATTGGCAGCAATCAAAGCGGCAGTTAATCCCAGCGGCGCGCTGCAGAGCTCGCCGGGCGAGAGGCTGCCTGGCGAGGAGCAGCCGGCGGGGGGAAAGCGCTGAGCCGCTCGGGCGCCGCGGGCAGCAGTCGCTGGGCACGTCGCTACGGGCGCGGGCGCAGCCCGCCCGGGCGCCCGGCGCCGAGCCCCGGCTCCCGCACGCCCGGGCTCTGCCTCGACCTCGGAGCAGCCGCTTTCCCCTGGCCGGTGGGTTTTTGTCTCGTTGCCCCGTGGCTCTGCGAGGGAGTTGAGCCAAGCGGCGGCTCTCGGGGTCCTTCACTAACGCAGGCCAGAGCTGCTGGCTCAGCTGCACCGGGCTGGGTGTACTGGACTGAGTGTACTGGACTGGGTGCACTGGGCTGGGTGCACCGGGCTCAGTGCACTGGGCTGGGTGTACTGGACTGGATGCACTGGACTGGGTGCACTGGTCTGGGTGCACCGGGCTCGGTGCACTGGGCTGGGTACACTGGGCTGGGTGCACCAGGCTCGGTGCACTGGGCTGGGTGTACTGGACTGGGTGCACTGGGCTGGGCGCACCGGGCTCGGTGCACTGGGCTGGGTGTACTGGACTGGATGCACTGGGCTGGGTGCAGTGGGCTGGGTGCACCGGGCTGGGTGCACCAGGCTGAGTGCACCGGGCTGGGTGTACTGGACTGGGTGCACTGGGCTGGGTGCACCGGGCTGGGTGCACCGGGCTGGCACCAGGTGTTTTGCCGCACGGTTCCTTGCAGAGGGACAGGCCAGCGGTATCGAATTAAACCACAGCCTGGAGGCAGAGGAGAGCAACGCTGCACGAGCGAGCGGACGTGCAGGCGAGACGTGTCCTGGGATGTGCTCCCTGCTCCGGCTCCCCGGCGCCGCTCTGCTCGTGGCGGGACGGCACCTGCGTGGTTTCTCCTCCTGCCAACTCTTCTCGGCCCCTGAAGTCTGCGGAAGGTTTCTCATCCTCGGTGGAAAAGTTCAGCCCTTTCCCCCGCCTTTCCCCAGCTCCATGGGAAGCGTTCCCGGCCTCGAGGCCGGGTGCTCCCGCGCTGGCCTGGGCGCCGTGATCCATCCCCCTGCAGTGACGGAGCACCTTCATTTACCCAGAATTGTATTTTTCTTGCTAAAAGCGGCGCTCCGACCTTCTTCCCCCTGTGATGGAGCATGCGGGAAGAAGGGGGATGCGGGTGCCCTGCCAAGCCCACCCAGTCCCGCCTGAGGTCACGCTGGCAGATAACGAGCGCTAACGAGCAGCCCGTGCTAATGTCAAAGCGATCCCCAAGCGGCGCGGGCAGGAGCGGAGGGCAAGCGCCCGGCGGGAGAAGCCGGCTGGCCCCGGAAGTAGGGTGTCCTAATCGGAGACCGTTGTGAATTCTCCTCTCAAACGGATTGAAAAAAATGCTGTTAAGCTGATCTAACATCACGGGGGAGGGCCATTCTGCCACAGCACTTTCCCGGGATGACGGCAGCCGGCGGGAGCTCCGGCCCTGCCTCCCTGCCTCGGTTTCCCTGCTCGCAGGCAGCGGGGAGGGAGGGAGAGGCTCTGCTCCAGCAGCGGGAGCAGGGTGCTCTGCGTTTCCCCAGGGCCCCGTGGTTTTTCTGCTTGCTGCCACCAGTGGCACCCCCAGACCCAGCCCGCTGCTCCTTGCTGAGCCACCCGGGCCAAGGAGAAGGACGCGGCGGGGAGATCTCTGAGGAGGCGAGGTTTGTACCTCGTCTGCATGTCCTGCTTGCCAGAAGCTACACCAACCATCTCGCAGCACAGCCCAGAGCATCCCAGTATAGCCCAGAGCATCCCAGCACAGCCCAGAGCATCCCAGCATAGCCCAGTGCATCCCAGGATAGCCCAGAGCATCCCAGCACAGCCCGGAGCATCAAAGTATAGCCCAGAGCATCGAAGTATAGCCCAGAGCATCCCAGCACAGCCCGGAGCATCCCAGCATAGCCCAGTGCATCCCAGGATAGCCCAGAGCATCCCAGCACAGCCCGGAGCATCCCACCGCAGCCTCGCCGGCTGCCTGGGAGCGCCAGGTAGGCGGCGCAGGAGAGGGACGGGGTGGCTCTCGGCATCGCGTGCCCCCGAGCCGGCAGGGAGCAGCTGGGCGGCGCGGCCCGCCCGTGCTCGTCCCGCTGCGGAGGCCGACGGGGTCGGCGGGGAGCGCCGGGCCCCGCGTCCCGCTCCCGGCCGCAGCGAGGCAGAGCACGGCCCGCGGCTCCCGCAGCCCGCACGCCCCTGCGGGCGCAGCGCGGGGAGGGGCAGGACGGAAGCCGCAAGAAAGGAGCGGCAAGGACTTGGCTCCCACCCGGCCGAGAGGGCGGTGTTCGGGGCAGCCCCCTCCGCCGCGGCCCCTTCCCGCCCGCCGCTCCGTCCGGGGGCCGTGCCGGGCTCTGCCGGGGCTCGCGGGGTGCCCGGGGAGCCGGGTGCCCGGGGCAGGGCCGGCAGGCCTGGCCCGCGCCGCAGGCGCTCCTGCAGCGGCGGCGGCGGCGGCGGCGCTGCCTGCACGGCTGTGCTCCCGACCCGACACTACGCGGCAGCCTCTGCCCGGCTTTGGGGCAGGGCCCTGGGCAGCACCCAGGCAGCGGGGCCGCGCTCGGCGGGGCTGCGGGTGCAGCGCGGCCTGGGGGTGCAGCGGCGGTCTGGGGGTGCAGCAAGGTCGGGGGTGCAGCGAGGTCAGGGGTGCATGGTGGTCTGGGGGTGCAGTGTGGTCGGCTGCAGGGTGGTCTGGGGGTGCAGCATTGTTAGGGGTTGCAGTGTGGGGCTTGGGGGTGCAGTGCAGGATTTGGGGGTGCAGCGTGGTCTGGGGGCTGCGGGGTGGTCAGAGGGTGCAGTATGGTTAGGGGTTGCAGGGTGGGGTTAGGGGGTGCGGTGTGGGGTTTGGGGGTGCAGTGCGGGGTTAGGGGGTGCAGCACGGGGTTTGGGGTTGCAGTGGTGGTCTGGTGGTGCATGGTGGTCTGGGGGTGTAGCATGCTCTGGAGGTGCAGCAATAGTCTGGGGGTGTAGCATGGTCAGGGCTGCAGCGTGGTCTGGGTGTGCAGCATGGTTAGCGGTTGCAGTGTGGGGTTAGGGGGTGCAATGTGGGGTTTAGGGGTGCAGCACGGGGTTTGGGGGTGCAGCGTGGTCTGGGGGCTGCAGTGTGGTCTGGGGGTGCAGCATGGTCAGGGCTGCAGGGTGGTCTGGGGGTGCAGCATGGTTAGGGGTTGCAGTGTGGGACTTGGGGGTGCAGCGCAGGGTTTGGGGGTGCAGCGCGGGGTTAGGGGTTGCAGTGTGAGGTTAGGGGTGCTGCGCAGGGTTTGGGGGTGCAGCGCGAGGTTAGGGGTTGCAGTGTGGGGCTTGGGGGTGCAGCGCAGGGTTTGGGGGTGCACCACGGGGTTAGGGGTTGCAGTGTGGGGTTAGGGGTGCAGCGTGGGGTTTGGGGGTGCAGCGCGGGGTTGCAGCACGGTCGGGAGGCCGCAGCGCGGCCGGGGCCGGGAAGCAAACCTGGCTGACGTCCACCTGGGCGCCAGCCACAGCGGCGAGCGCAGCGCGGGGCGTCCTCACCGGCGCGGCTCCCGTGTCGTGTCGGGACGAGCCCGGCCCGCGGAGCAGGTCAGGTCGGCACTGCCGCTGCGAGCCAGGGAATCGGCGGAGCAGCGCGGGGCTGGCAGCTCCCGCTACCACCTGCCGAACGGGAGTCGCGCTGCGCTAAACGAGCGTCTCGGGATAAAAACACGCTGCTCCGGCCGGGGGGGGGGGGGGTATTTCCCTCACCCGCTGTGGCGATCTGCAGTGCTACTGGGAGTCACGGGGGCATCGACGGGCCCCGGGGCTTGCGCCCTGGCTGCGCCCCGGTGCCACGCAGCACATCCAAGCACGTCTGCGAAAGCCCGCCGGGTCTCGCGGCACCAAGCGCCGACGCTTCGGGGAAACGCGGCCGCCGCCGCGACTTCGGCGGGGCACCGCCGTGACCCAGAGATCCCGTTCGGACCTCGCCGCCCCCGCTGCGGTGCTCTGGGCAGGGCCGCGCGCTGCCAGCGCCCTCGCGGTCCTCGGGGTGAGCTCCGCAGGGCCCGCGGAAATAAGCGGATGAAAAACTCGCTCCCCTCCAAGCGCTAAAAGCCAAGCGTCAAGGTTAATCGCCTGCCCTGTAGGAACAGCTCTGCCAGGGGCTTAATTAGGGTCATTAGTGTCATTTTAGCCAAGCCGAGAGAGCACGCCCCAAACCCGGTCCCGGAGGTGGGGGGGGGAGGTGACCTGGGCTTCGTCCCCCGCACCTGAGAGCGCTGCGGGAGCCCAGGAGACCCCGGTGCCGCCGCGGCCGGGTCCCGGGGCAGCAGCCCCCAGTGCCTCCCTGCCTGCACGGCGGCAGCGGGGGGGGGGATTAAACGCCTTAAGCCCAAAAGTGGGTGATTCCACGCCTCTAAGCCTGCTTAGGGGCTCTGTTTTGGGCAGGAACAATCCAGACCTTGTGCTCCAGACCCTGTTTTCTAGAAAACACAGACCGCTTTGTTTGCGATGTTTTTCCTCTTGTGGAGACAGATAAAAGGCAGCAGTAGAAAGGAGTCGGTCCTGGCACCAGATTGGGCCCGGAGCGATGCCGCCCTTTGGGGAGGGATGGGGCAATGAAGCAGCGTGGAGCAATGCATTTTTCTTTTGATTTGTTGAAGGGAATTAAGCTTGTCTGAGACTGTCTACTCGCACCTCCTCCACCGCTATTAACTCCCGAACCGGCGCCGGCCGGGATCGCTGCCCGTCCCTGGCGGATCGGGAGCGGGACCGGTTCATCCCGCCCAAGGACAAGTTTCTGGCCAAAGGTTATAAGCAAGCTGAGCAAAAAGCCCCTGGGAGACTCTGGGGAAACGCGGCCTTTCCAAATGCTTTTTGCTTTTAATGTCACGGGCCGGCCCTGAGCACGGGCCCAGAGCCGGGCGCCGGGGAGCTGGCGCCAGGGCACCGGCTCCATCCTGCCCGGGTCTGCCCCTGCTCCGGAGGCGTTGCGCGGACTTGCGTAACCGCTGCTCCCCCCAAACTGCCGTCCCGTCCTAATTGCGTTTTCTGCAGCTGTCACTGGCGGCGTTTGGGAGATGGGATTTGCTGGCAGCAGCGGCTGGGAAGCAACAGCCCTTAGCAGGGAGCGAGAGCTTTTGCAGCACGCTGCGGCTACTGCACCGCGGTGCAGCCACCGCGGCATGCTGCAACCACTGCAACATGCTGCGGCTACCGCGGCACGCTGCAACTGCTGCAATGAGGTGCAGCTACCGTGGTGCGCTGCAACCACTGCAGTGTGGTGCAGCCGCCGCAGCACACCACAACCACTGCAACATGCTGCCACTACCACGGCACGCTGCGACTGCTGCAATGAGGTGCAGCTACCGTGGTGCTGCACCACGGTAGTCTGGGGCAGGCAGGGAGTCTGGTGCATGCAGCAAGTCCGGGGCAGGCAGGGAGTCTGGGGCGCGCAGCGAGTCCAGTGCATGCAGTGAGTCTGGGGCAGGCAGGGAGTCTGGTGCATGCAGCAAGTCCAGGGCACGCAGCGAGTCCGGGGCGCGCAGTGTGTTTTGACTCTTCAGGGAAGGGGCTGTTGTTATTCCCCCTTGGCCTGCCAAAGGACGGATCCTACTCCATGCTCCGCCGCGCGGCCGCTTCGCCCTCCCCGGATCGGTGCTCCCTGGAGGCAGGTTTCCTTGCAGGCACCTGCCAACAGTTACTGGCAATAACTTCTCGGTGCCCTTCAGCACAGCTGCGCAAGGCGGCAGATGGGAACGTGGGCTGTGAGTGTGCCAGACTGGTTACTCCGCAAGCCTCATTCATGCTAAGCCGCGCTTATGCAAGCGGCTCCAGCTATACCGAAGTTCCCCTTTACTCATGTAAACAGCTTTCGAGACACTGGTGCGGCTATTGGGAGCGCAGCAGGAATCGCTGCTGCGTGGCGATGCCGCGCTCCCTGCCCAGCACAAACCCCCAGCGGCGACTCCGCTCCGGTTCGTGCCGGGGAGATGCCGGCTGACAGGATGCCCCCGAGCAAACAGGAGCGTCCTCAGCTTTCAGCGCGGCAAGCCACCCGCAGCGAGCACGCGTCGCCCTTTGCAGGTCCTCCTGCAGGGACCTGCGCTCAACAACTGCCGCAGGGGCAGATCCCAAGCTCCTGCCGCAAAGCGTTTGGCTCCGGCCTCCAGCTCACGCCAATGCAAAGAGGAGCTGGAAGCAAAACATGCTCTGCGCAGTCGAGCTTTGGGTTTGGGAGCATCTAAAGGTTTTGGAGAATTTGGGTACGTGGAGTTGATCCAGGTTCCTCTGTGCATCGTCGTGCAGATGCCGCCCTCGGCATTCACGCGAATGCAAGGAGCAGTCAGGGCAAAGAGGCGACGGAGCAGCCGTCCCACCAGATTTACAGGGATCTGAATCTGTGCAACTCCCAGCATTTACCAGGGCATACATGGGAGCAGATTCTCACTCACATACCATATGTTCCCAATCCAACACATTCAATCAAGCCTAATAAAACTGATAGAGGAACATTGCAAACCTCGTGATTAATTCTTTATGATCTGTAATAGGGGAGCTGTGTGCCAATTACTCGAGTAAATCATTCATCAGAATATAAATAGAGTTAACCTCCAGTGCAAACACTAGAGGATTTCCACCAGGATTGCAGGTCTGGATTGCTGCATCGCACTGCTGGTGGCAATATGCTATCTGATGGAGGAGAGGGGAGAATCTGCAATTTCAGTGCTCCTGCCTGGCCTGCCTGAGGTTTTAGCTCTGTTCTCCAGGGTTATTTGCCTCCATCTAGGTTTGCAATGCAGTCACGTTTGTCATGTGTTTTGCTGCTCCATCCATGAGCTCTCTCTGACCTGTCAGTCCAAGCCCTTGAAGGTCTGCAAGGGTAAAAGCCTTGTGGGTCAGCTCTGCTTCCCGGCAGGTTGGCACCTGTGGACAAGGGTACACAGCCCTCGGGGAAGGGGGCACAGAGCAGTAGGGAAAGGCCCTCAGGCCCATGCTGCACGCACGGGACCTCTGTCACCCTGGGGCACAACCGGCTCGGGGGAGGACTAGGCTGATTGCAAGCTCAGCTACAAGAAACCAAGGCTCCTAGCAAAAAGCAGCCCTTTCTGGTGACGATGCTAATGGCCAAGGCTTGGTGGGGATGACCATAAACCCTGGTTCCTCCAGCTGGAGCGATGGGTAAGGGGAGATCAGAAGAGCAGCAGGCAAGCAAATGAGCTTCTGCTCAGCAGAGGATGGCAGCAAGAGTCACCCGCAGAGGCTGGAAATTGCAGGTGCTTTATCTCCCCCTTTTCCCCTTTTCTCAGCAAGGAAATAAATCTTTTGGCCTGGAAACTTTCTCTTTGGCTTGTAAGGAGAGCTGTCCCTTCTCTGCTGGTGTTGCCCTGTGCTCCTGGCCAGAGTTTTCCTACCATTCTTGCTTGTACGTGGGGACTCCTCCAGGTCTCCTCACGCTCCCGGGAACTCGCTCTGAGCACAGGGCAGCCTGAGGAGCCCTGCAAAATCTGGGGACAGAGACGGTGCTTTGCAGACCTGCATGCAGTGACCGTGTGTCAAACGCACAGAGAACCTCTTGCTGCAGCTGCGGCCGGTGCCCGCGGATGCGAAGGCGGCCGTCACGGCCCCACGCGCCGTGCACAGCAGCCAGGCAGCGAGCCGGTTTGCTCTCCTCCCGCTGACCGCACGGCTCAGCGCCGCGGCCAGGAACGACTGCGTTTAAGTGCTTTCTGCCCACGCAGGCAATCGCGACTCCATTTCCATCGGTGACCCCCTGGGGCCAGGATAGGATCTAAAAGGCTGCCGTGAGGGTTCAAGCTGAGATGGGCTGGGGAAAGCCAAGGGCAATGCCCTCTTCCTCGGCTCGGCCCGTGGGGAAAGAGCGTCGGGGAACAGGCATGCCGCAGGGGAAGGGGACAGAGGGGGAGACAAAGAGAAACGCAACCCTGCCAAAAGCCCGCTCTGCCCCTTCGCAGCTGCCGGGACGTTTCCGAGAGGCGGCATGAAGGGAGGTGCGTGGCGGGGCCCTGCCATTGCAAACAGCCCCCTTGCCTGCCGGGGGGGGAACGTTCCCTGCACGGGGGGATTTTGCTTTCCCAGCTCGGTTCCCGTCACCCTCTCCGCTGCCACAAGGACCCAGGTGGTGGGACTTGCAAACTAAACAACATCTTCCATCTGCTCCCGCGCACCGGCTCGGGAGATTACGGAGGCGATAATTGCATACTTGGCACAGCAAAATTATCCAGAGCGAGAGATAAAAGGCCGGAACCAGCTGGAGATAATCCATCCGGGCGACCGCGGCTCCTACCCATGGCGCCGGCACGTGCACCTCACCCGCGGCAGGCCCCGGGCGCGATTCGCGCCGCGGAGGCATTCGTGGGACCCGGCCGCCATCAGGTCCGGCCTCGTGCGAGCTCCCGAAGCGGGGGCTGATCCTGCGGGTCCGAGATGGACCAAGGCTGTGGCAGGGCAGGACGAGCAGGTCCTCGGGCACCAATGTGGTGCCTCCTCCTCGCCACAACCCGGACCCGGTTGTGAACCACACAGAGCCCGGCCTGCAAGCCCAAATCTGAGTGTTTGTCAGCCCCACCCCTGGCAGCCTTGCGTGTCCGGGAGGGTCATTGCATTCCCGTTGCCTGGCTCCTGCTGCTCCCGGACTGCTGCAGCTCATGCATGATGCTTCCCTCACATCAAACACCTTTTAATTGCCCCTCAGCTGAAGGCCTGCAAAAATTGAGTGGATAGCTAGCAAACCTCAGAGGCCCACGGGGTCCGCGCTACCTGGTGTCCCATGCACCGGCACGATCTGGGGCTGCATCAACTGGAAACATCCTGAGAAAGGACCCTCGAAAATGAATAATAATAAAGGAAAAAAAAACCCTACAGCTGCTGTAGAGAAAAGGGCACAATGAATTCTCCTTAATATATACTCAGACTTGATGGTTTTAAATTTTACTCAGGAAATAAGCAGTATCGGGCACACGATATTTAATCTCAGCAGCCCTGGGTATCTCTCTGCCTTGCACACTCTCCTCCCTCTTTCATTTTCAATTCCAGTGCTGCAAAGTGGCACAAAACCGGGCAAACTGGGGCTGACTCGAGCCAAGGCCCGGGGAATGAGGGGTCTCTAGGATGAGTCCGACCCCCCCGCATCCCCCCCCCCGCCCCCGTCTCCGGGCCGGTTGCTTCACCCGGGCCAACACATCGGGCGCGGGGCAAAGTCCGCGGCAGCGGCAGCGCCGGCGGCGCCAGGCGCTCGCCGCCCGCCCGGAGCTGCCAGGGGCCCGCGGAGGTCAGTGGGCGCCCCCCGGGGGGCTGGGGGGCCGCATCGCCCCGCGCCCCCGCCGCGGCCGCTGGGCCTTGTAGTCCGCCGTCGAGGCGGGGCGGGGGGGGGGGGGGGGAAGCCGCGGAAACTACATTTCCCATGACTGCCGCCGCGGGGGTAAGAGGCGAGCAGGAAGCGCGGCGGGGGCTGCCGGGGGGGGAGGGGGGCGCGGCGCTGCGGGGCGCCCCGAGGGGGTCCCCGGGCTGCCCCGCCGCCATCGCCGGGGGCGGCCGGGGCCGCGGGGCGGCCGAGCCCCGCATGCCGCCGGGAGATGCTTTGCCCTTCGCCGGGGACTGCTGCGGCGGCCTGAGCAATCTGGATTACAGCAAGGTATCGGGGGAGCGGGGCGGGGGAAGATGGGCGGCGGGCGCCCCTCGCCGGCGCGTCGGGGCCGCGCCGAGGGCGCGCACGGAGCCGCGTCCCGCCGCGCCGCCGCCTGGACGGGTGTGCCCGGGGGGCCCCGCTCTGCTCCCCCCGCACACCACGGCTCCGGCCCGGCTCCGGCCCGGCGCGGCCCTTGCGTGCCGCGGCGGGGGCCGGGGCGCAGCTCGGCTCCGGCCCCGCCGCCAACGCACGTGCGGCTGCGGCGCGGGGGACGAGGGCTGCGCACGCCGGGCCGCGCCGGGCCGGGCCGGGCCGCGCCGGGCCGCGCCGGGGAGGGGAGGGCGACACGACCCGGAGCAGGGATCGCCCAACGCGGGGGCGGCGGCGCGGCCGGCCCCGTGCTGCGCGCTTCGTTCCCGTGACCGTTGCAAACGCCGGTTCCGGCGTTCGCGCGGCTGCGTCGGGCCGGGCCGTGAACGGCAGCGGAGTTACCGCTGCTCCGCTCCGGAACCGGGCAGGTTTAGCGCCCGTTGTCTGAGATGCGGGGGTCCGGGCCGCCCCTCGGGGTGACCGTCGAGGAAAGGCGGAGGGGAGCTCGCGCCTGCGGGCGACGGCGCTGGCCCCCGGCGCGGATGCGTGGGAAAAGTCCCCAGGAGTTCAGCGCCTCTCGAGCCTTTCGGGAGCTGCCCCGGACGCTCGCCCCCAGCCCGGGGCTGGCTGGCTCGCCGGCCCAGCTCTGGGCACCCCTTGCCTGCCTGGGGTGCCCGCGACCGAGCCCGCGGCTCCTCTGCCGGCTCCCGGGTGCAGTTATGTATTGCCCGCCGGGGAGGAGGGGGCAAAGTTGGATGTTCTGTGCTCGTTACGCAGTCGTCTCAGCTCCTTGCAGAGACAGCTCATCCTAATGGGCTCCCTTTTTATCCCTAAAAGCACGTCCTAGGCACAGGCCAATCTGCTTCCCGCTGGCAGCAGCAAATTTGGCCGTTCAGGAGGAAAAAAAAGAAGGTGAGTGCAATGTTAATGATGTTGCCAGCCGGGAGTTAGTAGGTCAAGAAGCTTTTGTTCAGCCCGTGCTGGCGGTGTGCTCAGCGCCGTACGCGCCGAGAGGAGAGAAGCCGTCCTGGTCCCCCGCGCGCTGCAATTGAAGCGAGACCGGACAGTTCGGCCCCGGCGCGAACAGCTTTGTGGGTGCCCGGGGCACGGCTCGAGGAAGGACACCAGGCGCTGAAGGGAGGATTCCCCCTCCCTTCCCCGTTTGCCGGCGTTTTGCCCCAGAGCTGCTGCAAGCGCTTCGCCACAGCGCGGGGGCCGAGCCCGGTGGGAATTTTGCTCCCGGACAGGCGAGGCGAAGCCGGTGCCTTTGCGAGAAGGGGCCGCGCTGCTGCTCCGGGCGGCCCTCCCCGTCCCCTGGCACCCAAAGGCCTTGCAAACACAGCTGTGCTTGGGAAGCAGAAACCTTCCTCGTCTCGATGTTGTCTTGGTTTTGATTCAAGTGGGGGAAGGGCTTTGGCTGGGCTATTTTGTCTTTTGTTTTCAAAGTTTCTGACAAAAAAAAAAAAAAAAAAGAAAAAACAAGCGTTGGCTGTTTTTCATCCAAATACCGCTGCAGGGAAAGGGGGCAGGGAGAGAGAAGCAGCGTGGGTTATTGCATGGAAAAAATGCTGACAATTTCAGGGAGCTGTCCTGGGAAAAATGCCTCTTTCTTCAAAGCAAAAAAAGGGGAAACAAATTTTAAGTTTTTTTCCCCTTTTGTTAAGTGAGATAGAAAAGTCTTTTGCAGCTTTTTACAGTGCAGACACGTTCCCCCCTGCCATGGGGTGGGTTTGTGTTGCTCTTACTTTAGGGAGGGAGAGTTGGAGGCTCATTGCTTGCCACTTCTGTGAAGACGAGCATCCCGGAGGCAGTGCTCTGCCCCCGGGGACGCCGAGACCCTGCGAAACGGGGGTTTTCTGGGCCGGGGAAGCGTGCCGGGCTCGTGCAGCACCGCGGTGCGTGTCCTCGCAGCAGAGCCGCTGCTCTGCCCACCCTTGTAACCGCGCGCGGGCCACGGCCAAAATCCCCACCGGCCGCCCAGGTTCTCCAGCGCTTCTGGGGTTTGCTGCCGGTGGGATGCGAGAGGCAGGTGGGGGGATGCCGGCTCGGAGGAGCCCCCGTCCCCTTTTTGGGCTTTGCATCCTCGGCAGAGCGGGGAGCTTTGCAGGCCGCCTTCTGGGGGCCGCTCCAGCGCTGGTGCAGCCTTGCAGCGCTGCCGGCGCGTTTGACTTCGGAAGCGTTCGGGTTCACGAGCCGGTGCCTCCGGCATCACCCGCAGCCCCGGTGACCCCCTCTTCCCCCCCCCCAGGTGGACGTGAGAGCCATGGCGCGGCTGTTGGGCTACGTGGACGTGACGGACGCGGGCTTCACTGCGGCCGTCCTCAGCATCGCCTTCAACCCGCTCTTCTGGAACGTGGTAAGAGCAGCCGGCGCCCCGGCCGCCCCGCTGCTTTCCTCCCCCCTTTGCCAGCTGCCCCGGGCCCGTCCGGTTGCAAACAGCCTCCCGCCTCGGCGAAACGCTCCTGACGGCGTCTCGCGCCCCGCGGGAGCTCCCCGGCCTCGCTGGGGGCGCGCTGGGAGCCGGGAACGGGGACCGCTCTGCTGCCCCGATGCGCGGGCTCGTCCCTCCTTGCAGGAGCAGCGAGCGCTGCAGAGCCGATGCGCGAGGCGGGGAGCCCGGGCCGGCAAAGGGGCAGGGTGACGCCTCCCTCGGGAGCGCTGCTGCGGTCCGGGGGCGCAACGCTCTCCTGGCAGCGCGCGTGGAAACGGGATGTCATCTCAGCAGAGTTCCCCTCTCCCACCCCCGGTGCTTTCACCCAGTGGGAGTCTCCTTCAAAAGGCCCCTTTTTCTCGGCGCGCTCCGAGCGCGGGGGCTCTTGAGATTGTCTCGCGTTGGGCTTTGGAAAAGCGAGGCTTTCTGAGCCGTGAGTCACTTCGGAAACCTCCGTCGGAGTGCTTTGTTGCAGCCTCCCTAATTTTTCATGCAATGCATTATTAAAACATCTCACGGTGTCTGAAATGCGAGCTAGAATATGCCGCGTTATTTCAACTGCGGAGTCATCATTTAGCTAAAAGAATCAATGAACAAGAAGATTCAGGATGTGGTCTCAGGGGGAAGAGACTGGCTTCAGTGAGAAACTGCATAAAAGGGGAAGAAAAAAGTACTTTATTGGCGTCTGCTGCTACGCCTGTGACTCGTGGGATGCCCGCAGCTTGGGGAATAGCGTGGCTTTTTGGATTAAGCATTTGGCTGTGGTTAAAGGACAGGGAAAGCTGATGTAACAGCAGGAAGTTCATTGCTCTAGGTTGTTCCTGTGCCCTGGCGGCCTCTGAAGAGCTTTGCCGTCGGCGGCAGGTGGCACTGCGAGCAAGACGTGCCGGGCTGTGCGGGCCGCACGGCCGTGCGGCGAGCAGCCTGAGCGGTCCAAAGCTCTGCGGGGGTCAGCGTGCAGCTAGACATTTCCCCAGCTGCAAGGGGGCTGCGTGCCCCCCGTGCAGCTCCGGCTCCGTCACTCCTGGCCTGCGGCTTGCACCGGGCACGGGTTGAAAGCTCCCGCGCCCGTGCCGAGGGACCGGCAGCCCCGGGCGAGCCGTGCTCTCCGGTGCATTTTAGCAGGAATGGCCCTGGCCATCCCTAGAAATTCCCTAACCTGCTTCCTTTCCCTCCTCCGGTCCTTCCTTCCGTGTGACCAGTGTGCCCTGCCTGCCCCGTGCCACCAGCTTTTCCCTCTTTCTGTAAATCCCTGCGCAGCCTCCCTGTGTCTTGCGCTCTTTGATTTCCCTCCCAGCAGCTGTGCTCGTCTCTGCGTGCGAGCTGCCTTGCCCGGGCTTGCAAGCGCCTCGGTGCGGAGGCTCTGGATTTCTGTGCGGAGCCAGGAGCACCTCTCTGCGCTTAACGCCGAGCGCGGGGCACTGGTGAAAACGCCTCCTGCGCCCGAGACCCCCGACTCGGGGAGCAGGGGGGGCAACGGCGGGGGCGACACGTTGCTTCAGCTCGACGACTTAACGTGTCCCCGCTTCCCTCCCCGCAGGCGAGCGCCGCGGGGGTGCCGCGAGCGCGTCCCTCCCCGGGACACCCCGTGTGTCCCCCCCGAGCCCGGCTCGGGGAGTCTCCTTCCCCCCGCCCCGCGCGGTGCCGGGCTCAGGTGGGACCGGAGCAGGCAGGACGGTGGGAGAAATTTCCTGCCCGTTGGTAACTATAGAAGATATTAAGGAACTGATAGGAGACAGATGTTTTAAACCCAGGAAAACCAATGTGCTGGCACGTTTAGAGAGCGCGCTGCCGCCCGGGGAGTTTCTGGGCTAGAGTTTTTGGAGGTTTCTAACGCTGTCGCAGCAATAGAAGAGCGAGTGGCGTAACGGCGAGGCAGGTAGTCTGACGTCCATCAGCACGCAAGTGGCTTTCGAGCGGGGAGGACGTAACTCATCAATCCTTCCCTTGATTGGAAACTCTTAAAAATTTACGACTGGCGTCACGGACCGATTTAGAAACGTCGCGTCTGCGACTGCCCGACGGGAGCTGCACCTCCGGTGAACCCCGCAGACGCCCCGGCCTCCTGCAGGAACTGCGCGTTTAGAGTGGAGGGACGGAGTGAGCGCAGCTTAGCGGGACTCGAGAGCAAATAGCCCCCACAGACCCCCAGCAGACCGGTGTGATTTCGGTCTTCGAGGTTGCAGCTTCTCCTGCTCTAGGCTGCTGCCAAGCGTTTAAGCGCCGTGAGGTTTTGATTAAGAAGTGGCTGCGCGGGCGCTTCGGCTCACAAAGCCTGCCTCCTGATGGATGTGTATCTCTTGGTTCATTTATT
This sequence comes from Rhea pennata, assembly GCF_028389875.1. Classification (NCBI taxonomy): domain Eukaryota; kingdom Metazoa; phylum Chordata; class Aves; order Rheiformes; family Rheidae; genus Rhea; species Rhea pennata. The sequence continues at coordinate 16,522,145 of NC_084677.1, read as the reverse complement.
TTTAATTTCCCTTCCTTGCCTCCTCCTTCGGAGGCTGGAGAAATCTGCCAAGTGGATGAGAAGCTCTCGGCGGGGTGGCGGCGGGGAGGGAGGGTTGCAGACGCCGGCAGCCCGATTGCACCTACCTCTGACCACTTCTTGCTAAAGCCCGGGGAAGGTGGCGGGCCCCAGGCCTCCGCGGAGCGCCGGGAAGCGGCCGGGGAGCTCGGCAGCGATCGGGGCTCGGCCCGAGCCCCGAGGAACCTGCTGGCGCTGCGGACTTCAGCAGCTCCGTTAGTCTTATCGCGGGAAAGATCGGAAGGGGGCTTGATTTTGCTGCCTTAGTACCTCCCCGGGGAAAAGAAATTGCAGAGTATGAAAAGGCTCTTTAGCCTGGCAGCCGGGCGAGGGCTGGGGCTGGAGGCAGCAGGCAGAGCCGGGGCGACGGGCTGAGTAGGGCTGAGGAAGGCTGCGCGGCGGCACCAAAATCCTCGGCGGGGGCCGCTGCACGCGGGTCGCCGCGCTCGGCACCGGGCAGTCGGTTGAGATCTCAAGGGCCGTGCTAGGAGCGGGCCGGGCTAAGTGGTGCGATGGTCTCTCCTGGCCTTAAAAGTCTGCAAATCTGCGAGTTTTGTGGGTTCTCGTGCAAATGAAGAGTGCAGCTGCTGGCGAAAGCGGGAGAACAGCCTTCAGCTGTCTTTCGGAAAGCGCTTTTAGATGCCGTTGTGGAGAACCCGGCGCAGCGACGAGGATTAGCTGCCTGTAACAGGTGCTAGATTAATAGCAGGGCTAAAAGCTGCGCCGTAAGGCAATTGCCTGGAGAAAGCGTTATTTGCTGGGGTAAATCTGGGCTTGTGACAGAGCCTTGCATCCTTTCTTACATCTCTGGTTTTAAAATGTCACCAGCGGCTCTGATGCGTTTCATCCTTTGTGCCGGCGGCGAACGCACATTATTCGTAATTGGGCTCTCTAGCAGGCAGCAATAGCCGCTTTCGTTTCCTACGATACCTGCAAAAGAACAAGGGTTTGGGTTTTCTTTCCCCTTTCTCCCCTCTAAACAGAATTTACTGGCAATTTTATTCTGAGCGATGCTGTAACGCTTCCCACTAGGGCAGCAAGAGCTGCCGCGCGATGCTGTAACGCCCGTCGGGAGCCGTTTGGCATCGGTTGTCTGGGCTAACTCGTAACAAACGCCCCGGGATTTTGATTGCCATGAGTCGAATGTCCTTCTGGCCGAGCGTGTAACAGTGTACCTGCGTGGCTGCTAAATTTAGCGCCATGGCGCTCCGCATAACAGGCACCGAAACTGGGTCAGCTCCTGCAGCCGCCCGGCCGGCAGCCCCGGCACCCGGAGGAAGCGCCGCGGCCGGGGGCAGGGGAGGAAGCCGCCGGTGCGCCGAGCGCGGCAGGGTCTCAGCCCTCGGGGCGGCCGGGCCATTCCCGTGCGCGGGCAAGGGGGACGCCGGCTGCTCGCGGCGTGGATTTGGGTCTCGGCTAGGGCAAGGCGTTCGGTGAGGCCAGAATCTCTCCCCAACCTTGTATTCCCCTATGGCCCAGCCGACCCAGCGAGCAAACACCTTTTCTGCGATGCAGAAAGCTTGTTTGGAAACCCAGTGTATTTGTTGTGCGTCCTGGACTTCTCGTATTTGCGGTTCAGAAATAACCTGCAGGCTGCCAGCAGCCCTGCTATGGTAAGTCAGCGCGTGCACAAAGGATGAAAAAATACATTTAGGGTAAGAGTCTTGTTTTCATATGCATCGGAGGGTTATTTATAGCCCTGGACGCAGGGAGAGGCCCTTTCCTCGCTGTCCTCCGCCTCCCCTGCCCTGCACGCTGCTGCCGAACGCTTTCTGCAGCTGACGAGGTGCTGCTCAAAGCCGCTCATCTATAAAATTGCAATTACATCCTGCAGGGCAAGGTGAAAACGCAACTGGAGGAGAAAAAGGAAGTGTTATCCTTCACCTAGACCGGGAGGTGGGAGAGACGCGGGGCTGAGGGCAGCGCAGGGGATTCGTGGGATCTGCCCGGCGCCGGGAGCGAGCGCCCGGGTGCCGACCCGAAGGCTCCCGCCAGCACCCTCGGCCCGGTTTGCCATTCAGCGCCTTGTTGGCCAGGCAGGACCCATGGGTGCAGGTGAGCTCCGCTTCAGCGGGCTCGTTGCTCTCCAAGGGCTTCTTGGGGAAGGAGAGCTCCGTTACCAGCCGGGGGAGCAGGGACACGGATCCCCCCAGAATAACTGCAGAGGGTTTACTGCGGTGTCGCTGCCGGAGACCTTGCTCCGAGGCGCTTGTGGGTGACCGCCTGTAGCCTGAGAGCTCCTGCAGCCCCTCTCCGGTTCCCGCGGAGCAGCCCCTTCCCGAGCGGCCCCGCGGGCAGCTGCCCTTCCCTCCTCCGAGCGTGAGCCATTTCCTGAGTGCTAAAATTGGAAGTGGGAGCCACTGAAACAGAAAAATGCTCATTTCTCCCCCTTCCCCTTGACTGTAAAACGGGGATGCGAACACATTTTTCCTCATTTTCTCTGTTCCCCCCCCACCCCTTGGTGAGCTCCAAAGAGGCATTTATTTCCAGGTGCTCGAGCGGCGACAGCAAGCGGGCAGGAAAGCAGATGCAGCCCTCCTGTTCTCCTCCTGCTGTGCTCTGCTGCGTCCCCGGGACGGACGCAGCTGCAGATGGCCCTTGGCAGGAGCATGCCGCGTCCCCGCTATCTCGGGCGCGAGGCGAGATAGCGCGGGAGCCTGCTCGCGGCAGCCTTGGCCAGGCAGCCGGGCACCGCGGGGAGCGTCGTCTCCCCTAAAGCAGGCGGAGCGCCGCCGGCACCCCCGTGTCCCCCGTTGTAAGGCGTCCTTGCAGAGCTTTCAAACCCCAAGCCGCAGCCCCGGGAGAAACGCTACGGTCTTGGAAGCCGGTGGTGACGCGGGTGTCGGCGGAGGCCGTCGGCTGGGGATACAGGCGGCGAGTCCCGGGCTCGCGCGCCCGCAGGTGCCTTCATCAAACCCTCCTGGCCTCGGGGTCGGTAGGAGGACCGCAGCTCTTGCTTTGCCTCTGTGTCGTTGCAGTGACTTTACCCAGTTGGAAGTTTGGAAGTTTCTTGGGTTTTTTTTTTTCCTCCCTCCTTGCAAAATCTTTTTTGCTCCGTCTGCTCCGTCCCGCGGGCCGGGGGCGATGCAGCGTGGGCTCCTCGCACGGGTCGCGGCGCGTGAGCAGCTGCTTTGTCTCGCCGGAGGGTTTTCGCACATTCATTTTTGGTGCGATCCGTTTTGTACCTGTTGGAAGAAAAGCAGGCTGTGAGCAGCTAATACCCCCGAGTGGGTGAAATGGAGATGGGTTTTAGCAGTTTTCTCTGCGTTCTGCTTTGGGGGAAAGCCTGGCCGCCCGACGCCTTCGTCGCCTCTTTTGTTCGGCGCGAGGGTTGCTCGTTACCTGGTTTGTGCTTCTCTCACAGAAGGAGCTGCAAGTGTACCAGCTCCCCGCCGTAAAAGCACAAAAGCCGTTTGCAGGGAAGGAGAAAGTCCGTGCAGCTCCGATGACCCTTTAGAGTACTCCTTCTGCCTGTTTTCCTCCTCGCCTACCCTTTCTCCAGGACCAGGCTCTCCTGCCCGGCGCGGACGCGTGCTGTGCTTGCGCCCTTCCCCAGCGTGCTCCGTGCCCGGGCCACGTGCCTCCCCCGGCTCTCGCCTGCGGTGACTTTATTTGTAGCCTGCAAGATCTTCCCACCAAGCCAGACACGAGGAAAATACTTTCCCCCCTCTTCCAGGAGCAGATATCTATCCAAGGGTCTTCCCTAAGGTGTTCCCTGCAAACAGACGGTGGGTCGATCCTCCTCCCGTGGCCTGGAGGAACCATCCTCATCCTCTTCGTCTGCAGGCAGACAAGCCTGGACCCCTTCCCTGTTGGCCGGAGCACGGGACAAGGCCTCCTCGCTCAATGCCTCTGGCTCGAGCCTCTGCTTTGCTGCAGAAACTCCCTTTGGGGAAGTCAAAGTTGAGCTGCTTCCTCGCCAGCATTGCTGGGTGAAGTGTCCTTGTCCTTTCTGTGTTTTTTTCTACGCTATATAACATTTTTAGCGACAAAGCATGCCTGTTAAGAGCCCTTTCCTGTTTATTTCTATCAGGACGTTGTTTTAATGACTGCAGAGTTACTCATTTGATTTCCAAGGCCGGAGAGCAGAAATGAATTAATCTCGTTTCACAACTTTTCGTCTTGCAACCATTTTCCGGGGGGGGATCACCCGGTCGTGCCAGCCGGAGCGTTGCCTAACCCGCGCTTGGGGATCGTCGCTTTGCTCCCCACACCTGGCAGCGTTGGTCCCTGGGTGGGTGCCGCGGGCTTGTCGCGAGGGTCCTCGGTGGCAACACGTGGGGACCACCGGCCTGGCTCCAAAGCCCCGGCACAGCTCCGGGCTCTGCGGTGCTCCGGGTCTAGCAAACACCCCTTCGCGCTCCTCCGGCAAAAACGAGAGGAGCAAAGGACCGTAAATGGACTTGGGCATCATGCGTGGAGCTTGCACACACTTCCCTTCGTGCTGAACTTCGAGGCTTCGGAGAGGGCAGGAGTTCCCTGGAGCACCCGTTTGGGTGATGACTAATTGCTTGCTTGACTTTGGGGTTATGTTTGTTGCACTGAACAAATAAGTAAGGGCACATGGTTGCACCTGGGGCCTCGCATAAACGTCCCCAGAAACCCCATTTTTAACACCAACAAGCCCCAAGGGGTTTGACTATTGTATTTAACCCTTCAGACTCTTATTGCTGGTTTTATTTTGCTCTGTAAATCGGTCTAGTTGGCAGCTCCGCATGCCCAGGACGACTTAGACTGGTCTTTGGAGCCCAGTAAAGTTTGAAGCGCTGGATAAAAAATTAAATGCATGCAGTTATTGCTACGTCCCCTTCCCAAAGAAGCGCAGAAAGACTTTCCCGCGCCGGCGTCCTGCTTGTTGTGCCGCCGGGTTTGAACATCTCATCCCCGGGGCCGGGAGAACAGGGCGCGCGACTCCCCGTCTTACATAAAGATCACGTTGTCCCTCGCTATTGTTGGCCGCTCGGACGACAGCAGCGCTATAGGCGCCGGTGTCCTCGGCTCCGTGGGAAATGTTCCCGAGGGTAGGTTAACACGGAACATGCAACACGATAGCTTGAACTTGAGCCGAACACCAAGAAAGCCAGCGGCCCTCGAGCCGGACTCTGCCCGTGCAACGGGTGCCTCTTTTCCAGCGAACTCGCACCACTCTGCGAAGGGGGATTAGGTTGCTATTGCATTTTGTGTTCTGCAAGGCTTATTTATTTTTTTCACCCCCCCCCCAGCCCTTTCCCCCGCCCTTGTCCCAGCGTTTGGGAGAGCGCAGAGCAAGTACACGCTGTCCAGGAGGACAAGTGTGTTAGGAGTCCTCGCTGGCAGGCTTATTCCGCGGAATTAAGCCCTAATTTCAGCAAAGGGCAGCAGGAGAGCGGCTACGGCTCTGGGAGAAGCTGTTCTGTGCGCTGTTTGCAAACAGAGAGGCGCTGGCCCAGCGCTGCAGGTCCTGGCCATCACGATATTACAGCCAACGAAGTCACTGTGCTTCTTTAGGATTAAGCACAAAATTTGCCGAGTGGTTTACAATTAAACCGCTCGTGTTTCCTCCCGCTGCGCTGCCGCTGGTCCTTGCGCTTGTTGTCCTGCTGGTTTTGGGGCAGGGCTTTAAAGCGTTCCTAATCACCGCCCGTCTGCCCTTTCGGCAGCCCGTCGGCGCCGCGGCCCGCGTTGGCCGTCGCGTGCGGTCGCGACGTGCCGCTGGGCGCTGCCCCGCGGTGTTAGGGCGAGGGATGCTGACGGCGAGGAACGCCGGGTAGCGCGTTACGGAGAGCGGGGCTCGGCGCGCCGGGGCGCGAGCTTGGCGGCCGGTTATTGCCAGCCCGGGTGGAAACGGCGTTTCTGTCTCTCTCGTCAGTCGCTGCCTAATGATTGTAATTTCCACTCGCTGAGAAACTCGGGCTCTAATGGACATCATTAACGGATACATGAGACGCTACCAGAGCTGCGTTAGAGGCAGAGAGGAAGAAAATAACCCCTGCGTGGAGGCAATTTTATTATTTATTTGTAGCAATAGGAGTGATCCTGAATTAGTATCGGATTCGGCTGTGCGGCTAATGAGCTGAGCAGAGCTGGAATCCAAGGAAACTTATTAAGGAAAACAAACCGCGTGCGTGTCGAGATGCTTCTGCCGGCTCCCAGCCTTCCTCCTGGCCCCTTTCCCCTCCCCACCGCCCGTTCCTTCGGCGCGGTGGAAGAGCTCCAACAGCTGATTTAATCTCTAAGGCCGCGGAGCCGAAGCGTTTCCACTCCCACGTGCCCCGTCTGCTTTAAGGATCGCCCCGCGGGAAACGCCGCGGCATCCTGGCCCGCTTTTCGGGCGGGCGCGGAGCGGGTCCTCGCCGGTCCGGCCTGTCGGGGACGCGGCGGCGGAGCCGGCGCCGCGGGAGCCCCCGAGCCCGTTCCGGAGCCGCCGCTCAAACGCGGGTCGTGCGGGAGCGGGAAAAGCCGCCGGAGTTATCCAGCGTCTCCCGCGTGGCGTTACAGGAGTCTCTGCAATGGATCGGAGACATCAAGAAACGTCAGAGTCTTCGGGTCACCTCCGTCCTCTTTCACCTGGAACCAGGGAAGAGCTGTCTCACTCCAGCAAGAGGTTTTTTTTTTTTTTTTTTTTACGTAGGACGCATTTGCTGAAAAATTGTCCATTTTTATTCCAGCTAAAATAACTGTTTTTATCAGCCTCGTCTTACTTGCAACTGTGTTAGTGATTTCAAGTGCAGGTTCGCAGCAATAATTGGAAAGCTTTGAAAAGCCGGATGGATGCTTTGTACCAAAGATAGAAAGCTTTGTCCCTGCCTTTAAAACCCAACCCAAGACGCTGGAGCCTGCGGTGAATTTGGAGGGACTTGACCTCAGCGCCGTGGATCAGCTGTCGAAAGCAGAGCCCGATTTGGAAACAACGCAACAGAGTGGAGGCGATAAAATAGAAGGGAAGTCTTAAAAAAAATCTTAAAAAAAAGGAGCCACCTATAGAGCCCTTGCTGACGGTGTGGTGCAGCAAAGAGCCCGTCTTGATGTATCGCCGCCGGTTCAGACGTCGCCGTGCTTGAAACTGGGTCTTCGGGCGGACGGCCCGTGGGAGGAGAGCGCCCGCGCGCGCCGTGGGTCGGCTCCTCGCCCCAGCTCGGCTTTTTTAGTGCTTGCACAAGTGCGAGCAATGGGGGGAGGAGGAGAAGGAAAATTCAGGATCGGGCACGGGCGGGTTATCTAAAGCGCTCGACGCTTTCGATTGCTTCCGGCCGACCGGCGAAGGTGCCCGCTGCAAGGATTGCGCGAGCGAAAGCAGATGTGCTTCGACCGGGGAAGCGCCGTGAGCCTCAAGAAACGCGTGGAAATACCCGTTTACGGGGGTTTCCGCCTTGGTTCGGCGTGCAGAGCGCGGAACGCCGGAGAGGGGAGGAGGAAACCGTCCGAGATGCCACGGGACGAAGCGCTCCGCCGTCCCGCAACGGGAGAGCTCTTCTGGCAGCAGCCAGCGGCTCGTGTCCCCGCAGTAACCCCCGAACGCTCGCGCAAGCGCAGCCTGTGCCTTGCCCCGCTCCGTTAGGAAACCGTGCCGTCCGATCGCTGGATGGGAGCCGGGCCGGAGGGCCACCGGCCAGCAGAAGGCCTGTTCCGACCGTCCAGGCTGGTCTCCCGCGGCTGCGGCGCGGCACCCAGCCGCTTCTCGGTCCAGGGGAGCCAGGCGGAGGCGGCCCACGGGGAGAATTAATTAACGGAGCTCGTTCTGGGTTACTCAAAATCACCAACCTTCAGCTTCCAGCTCTTCTGACGTAAGTCACAGGCTCCCTGCCACGAGGAGAAACCGTTCAGATTTTGTGTTGGAAATTGCTGGCAAATAGGAGCCCATATTCCGTGTCGGATTTGTTTTTATTGAAGAGGAGGGGATCTGGCTCATGGAACATCGGCGGGCCCCGACCGCCGTGGTGTGCTTTAAGCAGGGGCATGTTTTCATTGCGACCTGCTAATGAGATGGTACTTGGACAAATCACATAAACACTATTAGAGAAATGAAATTTTATTATCTAGCTGTTCATCATGAGTGGATTCAAGGTAAAGAGCCGTGCGGAAGTAATCTCGAGGGACCGCTCCGAGGTGAGGCGTACCCAGTCCTTACGAAACCTTTGCCTGTTTACCCGCCGGCTTGCTTTGCTCGCCCGCCTCCAGGCCGCTAGCGAGGTGCCCTGCGCCGTGCCGGTGCAACTGCTCTCCCTGCGAAGGGCTGCAGGATTTTATTCTTTTTAAGGCAAAATTCCTGCATAGTTTAGGCAGACTGGGGTTTCTGCAACGGTTCCACTCTCGAATCAGTGGATGCACTTCCCTGCCCGTGGCGACGTGCTCGGGCGGGCTCCCTTTGACCCCTCTCGCCTGCAGCGTGCCGCTCGGCGGAGAAGAGGCGCTAGAAGCAGCTTCGGCTTCAAGTCCTTCCTCTTAACCGTCTCCTTTCGGAGCGGGGCAGAGCCGGCGGCGAGGGCTGCGTCGCGCCGCGGAGGCACGCGCGGAGCGGCGATCCCGCGCCTGCCCAGCCCCGGCTCTTCGCGGGCCGGGGAGCAACGCGGTTTTGGAGAGAAGCCCCCGCTGCGCTTTTTGCTCATTGCTCTGTTTCTCTGTTCTGAGCTTTTTCGCAGGCTTGGGGGCTTTTCGGACCTCCTGTTCCACCAAGAGAGCCCCCGAACCGGCGTTTCTGTCCTCTGCGAAACGATTCCCCAGCTGCGCGTCAGCCGCTTGGCTCCAGCTGCTGCACGCTGGCGAGAACGAGTAACGGCAACCGCGCGCCCGGAGCCCGCGGAAGGCGACGGAAAAGTCTTCCTGCAGCTAGATCTGTGTCCTCCTTTTGACGGTTGCAGATGTGACCCGTGTCAGCCTTTCTTCCGTGCTGGCAGCTGGTATTTCCAGCGGACGGACGGGGCCCGGCTCCGAGGCCGGACTGTCCCGGGCGCTGGGCAGAGCCGCCGGCCGCGCGCGGTGCCTGGCCCTTCCCACGGCTCTGCAGCGTTTTCATCGCACGGACTGGAAGCCGATGCTCCGGCGCTTCGCCGAGCTGGCGTCACTCTCTAAAAGGCTTTCGGGCTCCGTTACCGTCTCAGGGCTTGCTGTGATCGAGCGCCTGTGAGCTGAGAAGCCTTCGGAGAAATAACTGGGTCCCTAGATCGGATAGTCCAGGGCCGCGGTGCCTCGCTCCGTGCGGGAAGGAGGCAGTTCAGTAAAGCGGAGCCGGCCGCGGCGTTGGCAGGAGACTCCAGCCGGCTCGCCGGAGCGCCGGCGGGCAGGAGGGACGGTGGCGCGTGGCCGCTCTCGGAGCCACCGCGCCTCGCTGGGGGAATGGGCACCGGCGGCGGGTGCAGGAGCGCGGCTGAGAACTGACGGCTCGTAGCACCTTGTGGCAGTAGGTGGGAGGATGCGTGAGCAAAACTGCACCCGCGAAACCCCGGGCGGATCAGCCCCGCTGGCTCGGCCGCCCTCGGCGTTGGCGCCGCAAGCGGGGCTCGGGAGCCAGCAGCGAGGCTTCGGCCGTGGCGCCGGGCGCGAGGCAGCGGGAGCCGTCCCGGGCCGGCCGCTCGCGCCTCCCGCCGCGCGGCGAACGTGACCGAGGTGAGGCGGCGGCTAATTGCTGCAGCGAGGCAAGGACTGTTTGAGCAGCTAATTAATTCCTCCTAATCAGCCCTCGATCTGTTGAAAACTGCATGGCATTATCTCCTCTGCTGCAACACCTTGATAATTCCTGCCCGCGCGGCCTTCGCCGAGAACATATTTAAATAAACTCAATAGAGATTTCAGACAGATAGCAACTATAATTACCAGCTTGTACAAATTAAACCGCGGTTTGTTCTGTTCTTTTTCTCCTGCCTTCGCTGCCCAGAGCTCCTGCTAATCGTGTTCCTGCTGCCAGCGGCACGCCGGTCCCCGGGGCGTTTCGGCACATGCCTTCGGAAAGCCCGTGCCGGCGAGCGGCGGGAGCAGTCCCGTGCTCCGGCTTCGTGCATGCACACTGGGCAGTGGCGTGTTTGGAAAAGGATAAAAAAATATATATTTATGTATCAGCCTTGCAGTCTGAAATACCACGTAGGGGAGATGGCAGGATGCTCCTCGGGCTCGTCCCTGCACAGTTCCCCCTCCCCGTCTCTCCCCAGCCAGGAAATCTAGAAGAGCAACGCTTTCCCCCCCGGGAGCACGCGGACCTTCGCCTCGGAGCTCCCGGGGCTCCGCCGGCGCCGCGGCAGCGAGCGGTCTCGGCCCGAGGGTCGGGTGCCCGGCTGGCTGTGGCCGCGGGGACGGCCGGATCCGGCGGCTCCCGCGGGCAGAGGCGAGCGAGACCGGGCGCCGCCGGGACCGCGGCGAACGCGCGTTTGCGTTGCAGCCCGCTGTTATTTCCGCTCGGCGCCGCCTCTCCTTTGCCGCTCCCGGGGAGGGTTCGGGCGCCCGGGCATATCTATTTCCTCCCTGGCTTTTAGATAAAGCTTCGAGCAAGGTCGTTTTCTGGCGCCCGAGCAGCGACGGACGGAGGAGAACGTCATTCCGCTTTACCAAGGGAATCGGAGAGAAAAAAAAAAAAGGATTTTTCCCAGCGGAGGAACGATGCCGATCGCCGCGGGTGAACCCGGGCTGGCGTCGCGTTTCCTGCTCTCTCTGGGGCGAGCGCCCGCGGCAGAGCCCTCCTGCTGCCTCGGGGCAGCCCTGGGCACGTGGCGATGGATTCCCACCAGCCCCTTTGGGCGACAGACCTGCTCCCGACCCTAATCAGAGATAAAAGGAGAAAGCACAAGCCCGTGTTCACGTGCCTTCCTCATCCCCCTTTGCAAATAACCTGGCTGAGGAAAACATCTTGCTTCAGCCGAGCTAATGGCTTGGTCTGAGCCAAGGTTGGCCCCATCGTGGCCACAACCGCAGCCCGCTTGCGGCTGAACGAGGAGTTCGACGTCTCTCCTAATGCACACCACGGATAACCCTGGCCAAGGACCTTGCTGCCAGCAGTTTGCCCAGCGCAGAAGCGTCCCAGATCCGGGCACGCGTCCCTGCTCTGGGGCTCGTAGCGCAGAGCATCGCCCCGTGCTGCCCTGCGGGTGTGCGTTGGAGCGCCCGGCTGCGGCGCGCGGGACGTCCAGGACGCGGTTTCCCTCGGGGACGCGGGCGCTGCAGACCCCCTGGCTGAGCAAACGCCGGCCCGCGCCGGGGCTGCGGCGGCGCGAGGACGCAGACGGGCCCGGTCGCGTAGCGATGCAGAACGGCTCTCGGAGCGGAGCCGCTGGCGCGTCCCGTTTCGCTGCCCACCCCCGGGGCGAGCCAGGTGCAAACACGCAGCGGCACAAAATCGAGCGGAGGCTCTGTTTCCGAGCGGCGCTGGGCACGGCGACACGTGGCGCGTTTGAAAGCCGGCTTCCTCGGACGGCAGGCAAAAAGGAAAAAAAAGATTTCCCTGAAAGAGACACTAAATATTAACGAGGGCACGTTGCCTGCCACGCGCGCAAAGCCACAAAGAGCGTTTCCCGTTGATGCGCCGCTGAAATTGCTTTCGGAAGGGATGTTTGTGCCCCCCCCCCCGGGGGACGAGCAAACGCCGACCGTCTCCGTCCCCGTCGCGGGCGGCCGCCGGGACGTCTCGCTGACGCCCGCGCGCGCGGGGGAACGGCTCGGGGCGGTCGATCGTTGCCGCATTGCCTGGGGAGCGGCGCGGCGAGACGCCCCGCCGGGCGCGGGGGCCGGGAGCGTGGTTCAGGAACGAGCATTGGGGGAGATGTTAAAAAAATGCATGTATTGCTTTCAGCCATCACCAGGTTTCCTAAAGTGAAAGCACAGAACTGGGAGTTTGGGGAAAACAGGCTCGAATTTCTTCTGTTTTGACCCTTGGGTAAGTGGTGAAACTTCTCGTTCGCTCCGTTTGCGAGCGGGGAGGAGAGGAGCGTGCCGGCGGCGGGAGCGCGGGCACCGAGATCGGTTTGCGTCCATCGCGTGATAAATAAATCAATCAGTCAAAACCAGATCGTCTCCTCGTTTTCTAAAAAAATGCAAAGCCGCCTGCTTAGCCAGGGGTCAAACGAGAGCTAATATTAGCCAGAAGTGCCTAAAATTAGGACATCCTGCCCCGCCGGGTTTGGCGGCCTCCACGCGGGCGCCTGTCGGCCGCGAGGCTTTGCACCGCGCTCCCGGGGAATCAGGGAATTGGTATAAATAATCGGCGTGCGGCTGCGTTTTCCCTCCCCGCCGTGACTCAGTCACCTGCGCGGTCACTTCTTTCGCTTTCCAGAGCTGGTGGCTCACCCTATATTTCTTTTTCCACTCGCACGGCACTCAGGCAGAAGCTCTCATTTTAGCAGCAGCATGACGCACGATGTTTTAAATTCAATTTAGAGTACGAACCATTTATACCAGCCAGGAAAAGGCAACGAAGCGGCGCTCTGCGTCGTGAGTGGATTTGTAATTTCAGGGCAATCGTTGCATAACTAATCGAATCGGCCCTGGGCGCGTGCGGTCGGCGTCCTGCTCGTCGGCGGTTCGCATCGCTTTCCGCAGCCTCCCTCTGCCCGCAGCGCTTCGCTTTTTGCCTCGGCCCGGGCAGAAAGCAAAGTCCCGGATGGAGCCAAGGAAGCGCCACGCGTGCTGGGGCTCGGGGAGGGCGGGCTGCGGGAGCTCGCGCGGGGATGCTCCGTCGCCGGCGTGTGCTGCGCAGCTGCTCCGCTTCGCTTTAGGGCCCGATGCGGAGCACCTGGGCACGGGGCCGGCGGAGGGGATAAATAGAGCTGCCCGGGGTTCAAGCAGCCTGGGCACTGTGGTGGCTGCAGTGGTGCTCCCTGCCTTGCTGGGTGCATCTCCTCCAAACCGGCTCGTTTTTCCCAGGGTTTTGCCTCGAGCCGTGCCGCGGCTGCAGCTGCTTCCTGGCGTCGTCCCGGCGCCTCCGCCCACCGCTTTGCTTTTCCGTCGTCTCTGCAGGTGGCCAGATGGGAGCACAGGACGCGAGCGCTGAGCCGAGCCTTCGGCTCGCCGCGGGCCGCCTGCTACTGCCTGGGCACCGTCATCCTGCTGCTGAACTGCGTGCGGAGCCACTGGTAAGGAGCTGCTGTGCAGGGGCGCGGGGGCCGGGTGCAGCCGCGTCGGGCAGAGCGAGCGCTCGGCGCCCGCCGAGCCGTGGGGCGTCCCGGCTCTGCTCTCGGCAGGCCCTTCCCCTGCCCCGCTCGCAGCCCCGGCAATGGGAAGGCTGTTTGCATGGGAGGGATCGCATGGAACAGCGTTTTTTCTCTATTTTTAATTTTTTCATAAAAATTAGAAAATAACAAAGTGCCGAGTTTCCCGTGCAGAAGAGCAGGGATTATCCGCACGCTTAGCAAGCAGCCTCTCTAAACTCTTATCTGCAATCTGTTTAAATGCTGCCTGTGCTGGCTCAGTAGTAGTGTGCGACTGATGCCCCGTGTGCCACGGGAATACGTCCTGTGACGTGCTGAGTGCAGTGAAGAGCTTTGCTGCGGAAGGTTTCCTCAGTGCCAGCAATTTATCTGTGATCTGATAGGTTTTTATCTGCAGCGCGGCTGGTAGGGGCAGGCGCTGAGTAAATTCCCAGATTCAATTATGCCGGGGTCAGAGCTAATGGGTTGTTTAGTGCTTTGGGTAATTTCCCAGGCACAGAGAGCTCAGGTTGGAATTTGCACGTGTATTTTCGGGCTTTGCCTTCCTAGAAGGGGCACCGGGACCTGCCCTTGCTGCCGCCCGTCGCGGGAACCGGTGCCCCAGAGGCAGCTCTGCCCCGAGTCCGGGCCCGAAGCTGGCTGCGAGGTCGACCCCGAGGGCTGGGGCGGCACCGCCTGCCCCTTGGCTTTGGAGGAGAGGTGCCGGCGGAGGGGACGCGTCACTTCCCGCGGAGCGCGCGCGAGCCGGCCGCGCTCGCCCCGACGGACCGCGGCTGCTGCGGGCTCCGCTTGCAAACGTGCCGCTCGCTTTGCCCCGGCGTTTCAACGCGGCTGCGTTATTCCCTTGCCTTCCCTGGGTGCTTGGGGGCCTTTTACGTGGGTGGGGGCTGCCAGGGCGTGACTGAGGAGCCCACGGGGTATCTCTTAGTTTTTTTTTTTTTTTAAACCCTGCTTCCTTTACTTTCTTTCTAAACTGCCTTTTTGAAAGACTCCAAGCCAAGGGAGGAGGGGAAGTGAGAGCAAGCGGAAACTCAGCGAAACGGCTTGATGCCCGTGCCGAAAACGTGCAGGCAGCGGGGCCGCCCGTTCGCTTCGCCGCCTGCCCACTGCCGGCGCCTTCCTCGCCCCATGCCATGCACAAGCTGTTTTGCAAGCGGGGCGGCTTGGAGGGAAGCGAAGGGCTATCGCGCCCTCGTTGGGCAATTAGATATTTCCCAGCTCTGAGCTCCGTTATCAGCCTCGGCTCGTTTCTGAGAAGCAATCCAGAACGACCTGTGACCAGAGGGGACCTGCTCGGTCGGCTGCGTAAGACGAGCATCCTTAATTGCTTTGGTGCAATGCTTGTTTTCGCTGCAGCCCTGCTCTCCGCACGAGAAGCGGGGAGCTCCTATCACGGCGTCCCTTATCTGCAAAAACAATTTCTGAACTCTTGAACCGCCTGAACTACGCTTGCGGCCCTGGAGGTTTATGACTCTTATCCGTGGGACACGGGACGTGACAACCTTTGCCGTCCTCCGAGTGTGCATCCGGCGCCGTGCTCTGCCGTGGCGGCCGAGCTGCCGGTTGCTTTCCCTGGCGCCGGCCGTACGGCAGCGCCGCTGCCCTCCGAGCCGATCCGCGCTCCCCTTTGCAGCCCTCTTGCAGGAGGCTGCGCCGACGTGGATCGCGCTAAGCTTGCGGACTCGCTGCGTTCGAGGCGTCGGAGCGTTTCCCTGAGCTGCGAAGCAGCGTGCGCGCCCTTACAGGGGAGCTTTGCCGACGGACCTCCAGAATCGCGGTTTTTCCCTCTGTCGACGCGTGTGAAGTTGCAGCGGGGATGAGCCCGGTGGAAAGGGCAAGGGTGCCGGAGGGACGAGCATCCCGCAGGCTGCCATGGAGCCGTGGCCGCGCGGCGAGGCGGGCTCCCGACGGCAGCCTGGCGCGGCCCGAAGGGGCCAGCCCCCTTGCAGCCCGCGGTGAGGGGCCCCTCGCGCCCGCGGCCGGGGGACGGAGCCGCCGGCGAGGCTGCAGGCGGCTCCGGACTGACCTAAATAGCGTGCAAACCGCAGCAGAGCGCCGCCGCTATCGGCGAAAGAAGCTGTGAAGATGATGACTGGGACAGCAATCGGCGGTATCGGCAGGGCAATTTTAAGGCTTTTGTTGTTGTTTTTAAATAAACAAGTTCTTCTGTTGCAGCCCGCTGGTGACGGCGCTTGCTGCCGGGAGCTCTTGGACGTTTTACCCCAGTTGCCTGCTTTGGCCGAGAGGAACAAAAAAGCCTGAAAGTGGAGCGAGGCCGCCGGCTCCCCTGTGTTCTGCTTCCGTCCCGGCTTTTGGGGACAGGCAGAGGGAGCCGCGACCCCGTTTCCTCGCCGGGGTCTCTGCGCTGCTCGGCAGGGGAAAGGGGTCGCGAAACGCAGCTGCTGCAGTTCCCCAGGGGGGCCAAGCGCCGGAGCTGGGGAAGGTCGGAGCCTTGCTGGGTTTGCTACGTTTATTTACCAGTTCGAAAAGCCCCCGCGTGCATCATGCTTGATGCAAGCAGAGAGTGTGCTTAGGAAGGTATAAAATATTACTGGAGGGAGAGGTGGTCCGTTCCCTCCATGCAAGCGCCTCCCTCTCCGGCTGGAAGCCGCGCGGCGGGGACGGAGCAGGGCGTGCGGCCAAGGGCGGCTCGGGAGGGACGACGGGATCGGCCGGGGCGCGGGGGAGGCTCCGCTGGAGCGAGGCGCGTCGCGAGCCGCTCGCCCGGCCCCCGGGCCGGCCCGCCGGCGCGAACCGGGGCAGCCTCGAGGATGCGGGATAGGAGCTCGGCGGAGCGGAGAGCAGCCCCCGAGTGCTGCGCTCGCGCTGCAGCCCTCTCCGGCCAGGCGCCGGCTCGCTGCTGGTCTCCCGGCCCGGGAAACCATCCCTGGCTCTTTTTTCCCAGTTGCTCTGGGATGCCTTCCCAGCGCTGGTGTGCTGGGAAGAGCTTCCAGCCTAGCGAGGAGTCCAGCCCTCGGGGCGGCTCCCCGCAGCGTCGCCCGGGCGGTGCGGCAGCACGTGCTCGGCTCCCGAGGAAAGGGAGCTTCCCGGGAAGCTCCAGTGCGAGGGGCGAGGTGTAAATCAGTGCGCTGCTCCAGCCTTGCCCTCTGCAGCCCGTTGCGTTTATTGTGTGTTTTGCATCCTTGCCCCAGCCCAAAGGGAAGATGAAACGGCTCGCCCTGGGCACCTAAAAAACCCCAATGACAGAAAAAAAACGCAGTCAGAGTAAGCGCCAGAGAAAACAAAATTATCATCCAGATCCCTAAACCTTAAGACTTAAATACCATTTTGGAATTTACTCGGGGCTCGTAGCTTGCCGTCCGGTCCCTGAGCCGGTCCGGGCGACAGGAGGGAGCCGCCGAGGCATCCTCCGCCCGGGCAGCCCCGCGGCTCGCGGGGGCGGCGTTGAGGAGTCCTGCCGTTAACCGCCCTCCCCGTCTCTCCAACAGCTTCACGGAGGCCATGAAGAGCCAGCCGAAGCTGGAGGGCTTGGACTGCCGCTGGGGCTACGTCTTGGGCTTGGCCATCCTGGCCGTCGGGACCTTGTTTGTCATCTCCAGCTTCTTGGCTCTGGGCTTCGTCGGCACCTTCCTAGGTAAGGGCTGCCGGGACGCGTCCCCCCCGCCCCGGCGCTCTGCCTGGCTCCCCGGGGCGCGGAGCCAAGCGCGAGGCCGGACTAACGCAACAACACGCGTGGCATTTATAGTCTTATTTATAATACAGTCTGGTGGTGAACCCGACGCCGACCGGGCTGGACCCCGGGCGAGCCGGTGCCCGCCGGCTCGGGGCGCGGGGAGGGCGCGTGGCCACTGCCGCCATCCCCGCAGGGACGTGCCGGAGACGGAGCTCCGCGCTGAGCCCCGGCCCGCTCGGCGCACGTGCCGAGGCAGGGGCTCAGTTGCTCTTCCCTCTGCAGCAAACCCGATGGGCCTCGACAGATGCTTTTATCTGCTGGTTTTTGGCAGGAAGCGTTTTTCGCTGTGCCTGCTTTCCCATTTGGAGAGGAATTCGATTAGCGCTGTTGACTTTAAAAACAAGCCGGTATGTGCGGAATTCGTAAAAATAAGAGATGGGAACAATAAATATCTAAGGAAAGGGGCAGCTCCCGCTGGCTGAAATAATCCCAGCCCCAGCTTTGACATGCGTTTAGCCTGCGCTTTTGGAAGTGCTTTACAAACCAAAGTCAATTAGCTCCCACGGCGCCTCCAGGAAGCAGAGGGAGGTACTGTGCCCGCCTGGTTTTCAAGCGGAGTTGCAAAGAAACTGTTTGAGTTGGCCAAGATCCAGCAACCAGAAATAGAGCCCAGGACTCCTGCAGGGCGGGTTGGCGGGTCCCGGGGTGTCACGCAGGATGTTCTCCTGCTTGGGACGCCCCGGGACCCGCAGCTGCCTTGAGCAGCGTCCTGGAGGTGTGGGAGAAGCAGGGTGTCCCAGCAGGGACTGGACTTTGGACTCCGCACAGCGAAAGGCCACGTTTGTGGACAGGAACCAAGGTTGCACCCTCATCCACCTCCTCTCACCGCCTGAGCCCACGAGAGAGCCCATCGCGCCTGAGCTTTCGGGTCTTTCCGAAAGCCCCGATGCCAAATCGGGAGAGGTGCCAAGACCGGGCGCGGAGACGGCGTCCGGGCTGCCCGTCAGCTCCCTCCTGGGTAACGCGTTGGAGGCTCGCAGCATCCCCTCGGCACGGGCGAAGCCGCCCGGCGGGAGCAAGCCGCTGCGTGCCACCCGTTTCCCGCGCGGCAGCGCTCGCCCCGGCCTCCGCTGGCAGCGGCTGTGCCCGTTCCCTTCATCCCTGGCAGCCCGACCTCCTCCTCCTCCTCTGCAGGAAGGTCCTGGCAGCTGTCCTGGGCAGTGCTTCAGAGCCTCCTGAGGTTGCACCTGCTGGAATATAAAAAAATATTCCAGCCCCGTTATTATTTTTATTTAACTGTGTGGATTCAGAGGCAGGGTTTGCATCTAGAAGAGCCGTGGCGGCTGGCACGGGGCTTTGCACGGGTTTCCACCGTGCGAGCACGGTTCCGGAGGGGAGCGGTCGGCCCCGGAGGCGGGGGCGGGCAGGGCGCACTGGAGCGTTTTGGCACGCGGGACGGCACGGGAACGGGCTGTGGCCCGGGCGGGGGGTGCTTTGTAGCAGAACCGCCTCGGAGGTGTCTTGCCAAGTGGCACCGAGAACATGTAATACAAATACCAGGCAATTATCTCGCTTAGTGGCCTGTAGTTAAAGCCCCAAAGCATGGTATAATTGGGCAGGCGCTGTTTACCCTTAGAAATAAATGTTTTTGCACCCTGTGAGGCCAAAGAAATTGCGCTGCGATCCAGGTAATAATAATAACCTTGAATGCTTTGCGCTCCTGTAACGCCTTTTATCTGGATTTCCAAGCACTTTCTCAACGTTCATTAATGCTGGCCACCCCCGGCGACACGAGAAAGCCCCATGTTACGATCGGCGCGCAGGGAGGGACGGGGCAGGCTCGAGGTCGGGGAAGGGCTCGGGAGCAAAGCCGGCGTGCGGCTCCCCGGCCCGCCGGGCAGGCACAGTCCTGCCTCGCTGCGTTCTCCGGGCTCCGGCACCGCTGGCCCGGGGCGAGGTCTTGGCTGAGCGCGGTGCAGTCCTTCCCTGCTTATCCTGTGCTTTTCCAGGCTCCCTTTTGGGGTGTAGGGTGCAGAGATTGCTCCGCTCGCTCCGGGTGACGAGCGCCTGTTGTCACCCGCGTGCTGGCGACTGTGGGTTTCGTAGGCAGAGGCAGCTGCAAAAATATTCTGCAAACGTGAAATTCTGAGCGCCGCTCTGAGCTGCGGGAAGGGGCAGCACGGATGGAGGGCGTGCGGTGGTGGTCCGGGGGATAACCCTGAGCCCTGGGGGGGGGGGGGTCTCAGTTAAACAGTTTTATTCCTATGCACTTTTGCCCCTTGCTAAGGGGCTTCGAGGGGTCGGTGTTGGAGCGAGCGAGGCCGAAGCGGCCGGCAGCGCTCCGCGGCGCCGCGTGCCGATGAGCACCCATGAGCCCGTCCCGGAAAGGCCGACAGACCCGGAGCCACCCGCTCGCCGCTGCTTTGTCGGGGGGTGGCCCCGGCGGGGGCGTCCCCGCGGACGTCCCCCCGGGAGCCTCCGCGCAGCCTAACGGGAAGCCTTCTGCTCGCCCCGCAGGCGACTACTTCGGCATCCTGATGGAGGCGAAGGTGACGAGCTTCCCTTTCAGCGTCCTGGACAACCCCATGTACTGGGGCAGCACCGCCGTCTACCTGGGCTGGGCCCTCATGTGAGTACTCCGGCTTCGCCTCTCCGGGCTGTTTTTATTCCGAGACACGTGCAAAACCTTCTGCTGCCGCAAAAGACTCGCGGCGTTCACTGCGGCAAAACGAGCGCCGGGGAGAGGAAACGCCGGCGGGTGATCCGCGGCCGAGTGGAGTCCTCGGCAGGCTCCGCGGGTGGAAAAATCCACAGCCGGGGCCAGACCCGCGCAGGGGGTCGCGCAGCAGGGGCGGCGCACCGATACCGGGGCTCGGCCCGGCCCCGTGATTACCGCCGAGCAAAACCAAAGCAAGCGGAGGCGCCTTCCCCCCCCGCTCCCGAAACGCTCCTCGGGTGGCACCGCGCAGCTCAACAGCCTGCTCGGGAGGGAACGAATAGGCTGTAACGTAGCAGCAAACGAGCAGTATACCCTGTATATTGTGTGTTGGGTTTAACGTGGCTTTATTTAATGCCACTTTTTGTTTATTTGCTCAGGAACACAAACCCTGGCTGCGTTATGCTGGACCCACAGAGCAACGTGGGCTTTTATCACTGGTTATTTTGCACAGGAGCTCCCAAGTGTGACCGCCTCCCTCCTCATTAGGAGGGAAAATGAAGTCTGCCGCCGCTGCTGGGGCAAATCCCTGGGACGGAGCGGGAGGAATTTGCCCGTGAGCGGCCCGGGCACGCTCCGCGAAACCCTCCGCGCGGCGTTTTGGGCCGCTGCCCTTCCCTGGGGTCCCGGCTCCCGGGGCCCTGCCGTCGGAGGGGCCCGCAGCGGACCGCGTTTCCCCTCGTTTCCCCTCCCCTGGCCGCCCGTCGCGCTCCGTCCCGCGGCATCGGAGCCCGGCGGGTCGATTCACTCCCGTCTCCCGGGGCGCATACCGCATAAAGTGAGCGAGCCTGGCGGTGCACCAGGCAGCCTGCCCTCGGACCGACGGCCAGCGCTGAAAGCATCGCTTGATGCAAAAACTTCTTTTTTTTTTTTTTTTTTTTTTTATCTTCCCCCTTCCAGGATATTACAAATATATCCCAGGCTCGACGCAGGGCTGCTGCGCAGCCAAAATAAACTTGTTCACAAAATACGCCGAAGGCGGCATTTTGACCCTGTTTGCGCACAGCGAGTAACAGGGCTTTTGGGGGAGTGGATTCCCCCGCGCCGTGCGTAAGGGGAGCGCGGGCCAGCCCTGCGCCTGCTCTCTGGCTCCGCGGTGATAAATGGAGTTTCTCCAAGTAACTTTGGATCTGGAAGGGCCGCGGAGAGGTTCGTACCCGCAGGTTGGTCGTGGCTACAAGCTGGTGCCCTCTGCGGGGGGCTGGAAGCCGGAGCTGCCCCTCGCCGTCCGAGGACGGCTCTGATCCCGCGGTCCACGGATGGAGCGATGCTCACGGGCCCGCGAAGACAGCGGCCCGCCAAGGGGAGAGGAGGGGGGCGGCAAGGAGCCGGGACCAGAAAACCTACCTGCTCGAACCCCCGTCCACCCTGCTGCAAAATGAGCCGTCGCCAGTAAGTAGGTCAAGCTTGTAAGAAGGAAAAAAAAAAAAAAAAAAAATTTACCCAAATGCTTCTCGTCCTGGTCAAGCATTCATCAGCTCCTGAAAGACAAATCAAGCATTAGTTGTGCAGGGATGGTTCTGCGTATCTTTGGATGGGAAAAATGTTTTAAGTCATGGCAACAAGCTGTGTAAATCAGAGCTGGCACCGCAGCCAAATGACACAATTAGAGGTCTTGCTGTCAACAAACAATCATGCAAATTTGTTCTCCCTGATACAAATCAAGGAGGAGACATGACTAAGCATGTAATAGCGGGCGGCCGGGAGATGAAGAAGTTGCCTGATGTTTCCTAATGAGGAAGAAACTTATTGCAAAAGAGAAACAGTGGAAAGGTGAAGCTTCGCGCGCGGCTCTCCAGGAATCGGGGCGTCCCGGCGGCTGGCCGGTGTGACCCCCCCCTCCGACCGGGGCGGTCCTCGCTCCGTGCAGGCTGCGAGATGTCTACCCCCCACTCCCCGCGTAGGCAGAGCGCGTGGAAGGGCCGTTTGGCAGGCGGGACGTGCAACTGCGGGTGAAGCCCTGCTCGCCGAAGGAAGGGGGAGGCTGGCGCCCGGGGACGGGTGCGCGGTGGCCCCAGCGCCGAGCCTCGGCCGTCGCCGGCCCGGAGCCGCGGGCTCGGACGCGGCCGGGGGAGCGCGGGGGTCGTCGTCAAAGCAGAAGCTCTCCCGGCGGAGACGTGCGGGGATCTCGCTTAAAAGAAGCCACCGAGGTCGGCTGGGGAAGCAGCTCTGCCGAGTAACGTCTAAGCCAGCTAACGTTGAGCGCAGGACCCACCTCACGGGCGGGAGCGCGCCCGCAGGGCCTCCAGCCTCTCCGTTCTCTCTCTGAACTGCGCCTTGCGTGAGCGCGCGTACTTACCTCTCCTTTCCTTCCCTTGCAAAACAGGCACGCAAGCCCAGCTGGCCTTTTGCTGACGGCTGTAGTGGCAATTTCCTACACAATTGCAATGCTGTACGAGGGGTGAGTAGCTCCGCGAAGCTGGAGAGCTTCTAATTATTGCTACCATCTTTGATTTCCCGAGGTTTCCGGGAATTGGAAAAGCGGGCATTTTTTTTCCAATTAATTCAGTGGGGGCGAAGGAAAACACGTGACCGCGCTCTGGTCGTTTTGATAACAGGCAGATGCCACTTTAAAACTATCTGCCGAGTTCTAGGAAGGCTTTTGCGTGCGTTTGTTTCTATCGAAATGAGATTTCTCCCCTTCGGGGGGCCGCTTTGGCCAGGCGAGAGCAGCAGGGAGGCCGCTGGGGCTCGCCGCGTCCTCCGAAGAGGCTCGGCGAGAAAGAGCTTGCGTCTTGCACCCCCTTCGCTGACGTTTTGCACCGCGATAGCCCCGCGGCCCTAGTCCGAGCAGCCCCAAGTTATTCCCAGAAGCAGCCGTTGCGTTGCCGACGGTGAAGGGGGTTTTGCACTGGCGGGAGAGGAGAGGGAGCGCGCGTGGGCAGAGCCGGCCCGGCCGAGCCCCGGCGCGCTCGGCGCCGCGATGCGCCCGGAGCCCGAGCCGGGGACGGCCGCGGCGCGGGGCCGCTCGTCCCGCCCGGAGCGGGGGGCACGGTTTCGGGAGGGGAGCAGAGAGCACTTGGTTACCTGCGGTTTGTCTTTGCTCCCCGCCCCGTTGCTGCCCCCGAACCGCAGCCCGTTCACGGAGGAGATCTACCGGCGGAAGGGAGCGGAGAGCGAATAGCGGCAGGTGGGTGTGCGGAGCGCCCAGAAGCTCGGCCGCCGGCTCGGCTCCTCGCGGCAGCTGCCCGAGGCCGCGCGCGACCGCCCTGGGCCGCTCCCCGCGGGAACCGCTGCTTTTCCCGGGCTTCGGCGCCCCCGGCCGCGGCAGCCGGGTCCCCAACGGAGCCTCGGCTCTTTGCGAAGCGGAGCCTCGGCCGTGCTTTCCCGGTCCCCTCCTGCAGCAGGGCCTGCCCGGAGCGGCTCCTGGCCGCGGGGCGAGCGGGAAAGCCGCGGAGGTGGCCCGAGGGACGCCTCGCCGGGGCCTTCGGGCTGCTTTTTGCTGCCTGGCGGGGTCATGGAGGGGGTGAAAAAGGCACTTTTTTCTTTTTTTTCCTCTTTTTTTCCATGCAGCAGGGTCCCGTTCCGGCCCCGCGAGCTGGGATGTGAAGCACAGACGTCGGGACTCGGCTATTCCCAAAGATTCCCGGTGCCAGAACCTGTTCCAGAGGGAAGATCGCAGGGGCGAGGCGGCAGGCCCAGGCTGGATGTCTAGAGCTGAACAGCCTTAGAACTGAACTGTAATTGCCAAAAAAAAAAAAAAAAAAAATCGAAAAAAAAGAAAAAAGAAAAAAATAATAAACCAAGCGTAAAGCCCCTGGGAGCGGGTGGCGGAAAGGGGGAGGCGGAGGAGGAGCCAGGAGTGCTCGCCCCTGCGGGAGCCCCGGCTCTCCCCTCGCCTCGGGGCCCCCCGCGGCCGTCCCCGGTCAGGGGCCGGGGCGGCCGGAGGAGCGGTGTCGAGCCGCGGCGTCCTCGCCGTCCCGGCGTTGCTCCGTCGGCCCCGGCGTCTCTTTTCCATCGGGCCTCGTGGCTGCCGCCTTCGCCTTCCCCTGCTTCAGAGCCCGTGCATGAGGATTTTTTTTTTTTTTATTTTAATCGCCGCCTCCGCGGCCTTCCTCTTGAAGACCTGGGCGCAGCATTTTATTTTTAGGTGAGTTTCCCCCTCCCCTTCGCAGCTGGGGTTCACAGGCGGAGGCTGAGCCCTCGCAACCCCCCGGCCAAGGAGCCCCCGCCTTGTGCAGATGGTTTACATCGGAGTTGCCAGTCCTGGCTCAAAGTCACCGATATAAATAAATTTAGATAGGTAAAATCAGTATTTACAAAAGAGACAGTTGCTTACTCGAGCCGGTGGAGCCAGCCCGCCTTCCCGGGCCCCCGTGAGCTTGGCACGTCGGGTCTGTTTGTAGCCTTGGGGGGGAAAAAAAAAACAAGAGCGCCAGCGATAACCCGCCTTCGCGCTCAGCGCGTCTCTCCGGAGCAAACAGCCGTGCAGGCGAAACTGGTTAAATCACAACTTCTCCCTGGCAGGCGCCGCCGGGTCACCGGGTCCATGGCCGCGGCGCGTCCCCGGCGGGCAGCGGGGGCTCTCCGAAAGCGGCCTGAGCTTTACGTGGGTTTTTTTTTTTTTTCTCTCCCCCTTGCACCCCTTTGGCTTTTGCAATCCTCCCGGGTGCGCGGTTGCTCGCAGCTCGGCGGTGCCGCGGGCGCCGGCGTTGCGTGCCGGTAACGGGGAGCGAACGCGTAGCGCGAGCCGGCGGGCGCTTAGTGCCCCGTCGGAGCCGGCGAGGGCCGGAGGAGCGGGCACGACTCCCGGCGGCAGCGTGGAGTGGGGGGGGGGGGGGGAGCCGGGGGTTTGCTCGGCGCTGGCGCTTGCTCCCGCTCCTGGGGCCGGTCCCCCGGGGCTGGGCTGGGATTCAGGCAGAGGCGGCTTTGCCCGGCGCTGGCGCTCGAGGGTCCGGCCCGAGCCCCCCGGCAGCCCCGCGAAGCCGCGGCGGGGGACGCGGTGCCCCGCTCTCCGCTGCAGACCTCTTATTTTTCTCCTATTACCCTGGCAGCAGCCGCTATTTCCATGGGAACCCTGTCGGGCTCGGCAGCAACGCGCCCGTCGGGGTCACGGAGCCTGCCGCTCCCCCGTGCCCTATATTTCAGGCCCGTCGCTGCCCGTCTCGGGTTGCAGGTGACATTTCTCCCTAATCCCGGGGAGGCTGCCGGGCTTCGGATGCGAGCAGAAGGTGTCGGAGTTTGGGTGCGCGTCCCGGCCGTGCAAGCGAAGCACGACACGCCGGACTCCAGGCGCGACCGTCACCCCGAAGCGGGCTGAGCCGCGCTCCCCGAGGCCGCGGGGGGCCCCGGTGCCGCGGTGCTGCACTGCGAGGGGGAGCGGGGCGAGCTCTGATTTCCTGCCGCTGCCCCGAGCGCGGCCCCCCGCCGAGCCGAGCCGTGCCCAGCTCCTCCGTCTAATTTGGGTGGAAACAGCCGCGAGGTTGCAAACCGCTCAGGACGCGGGGGGCTAGAGCCGAGCCGCTCTCAGCTGTGGGCTGATCTACATGTCGCGTGATGCTGTCGAAGCCTGGACTGTCACTGCGTGCTCAGCTCCTGCACGTGTGTTTGCTCAGCCGGTTAAGGAAATCAGAGGCACTGAGCCATCGATCGGAGCACGTGCTGCTTCCCCTGGCTTTGCACTGAGATACCGAAGCTGAGCCCCTCTTCTTTGGAAGAGTTTATTATTTGATTTGCTCCTGCAAGCATGTGAGCCAGGGCCTTTTCCCTTTTTGCCAGAGTTTTGCAACACGTGTGAGCTGCAAACGCTGTTTTGTCAGCAGCAGGCTCGATGCAAAGCCTTGGCCCTGCTGCTCCTTGCAGATCAAACCCGACAGCTAGTTTCAGTCCCCCGAACGGCAGCGGGGGGAAAGGCAGCGCCCGAGCCGAAGCCCTGTCGCTTCAGAAAGCGCCGCGCTCGTCGTGCAGCGGCGGGGAGCTTCGTGGGCCACGGGCGTTACAGGCCACGGGGAGGAAGGAGCAGCGTCCTCCTCGCTCCGTGCCCCGGCCTTCCCTGCTCCCCCTCGCCTCCGTGCACCGGCATCCTGCGCCCCAGCTGAGACCCACCACTCCACCGTGGCCAAAAGGCCTATCGTAAAACCAGCAATGCCAGGCTGGAAACCCATCCGTGCACAGCCACCGGGCTCTTTGCACAGGCAGAAACGGAAAAACTTCCCAGGGACCGGGAAAGGTGGGAGGAGGGAGCAGAGGCACAAAGTCAGGAGCCTGCGGCATGGCACAGACCCGCTCCGCCGGGCACGAGGCTGCCTGCAGGCTTCGCTGGGGACCGCATTGCACCAGGCGTCTAGCTGATGCGGCCGAGCGAGCTATCGCTGACTCAAGGAATTGGGGATTTGAGACGTGTCTCAGGCTTTCAGATTGTCTGTTAATCAAATCCCAAATGCTAAAAGGCATCAAGATACAAGGAAAACTATTGCAAAAGAAATAGAGGGTGGAGGAAGGAAGCAAATAAACCCCCCCCCCCCCGATCCCCAGTGCCAGAGCAGCTCGCTTCTGCATTGTAACTCATCTGGGAAAAATTATACGTTGCAAATTACGTGCTTCTTTTGAAAAGGCTTAAAGGAGATTTAATAAAATGAGACAAGCTAATAATATAGGGAATGAATAGGAACCCTGAATGCTGCATCTTGTATTAATCAGATGCTTTTCCCCAGGGGACAGAGCAAGAGCTATAGCTAAACCCTCCCTTCCCTTCCCTGCCCAGCTGCTCCCCAATTCCTTCTGCACCTCTCGCCTCCCGGCCGTGAGCAGCCCCCGCAGAGCCGACTCCAGGGTGCAGCCCCTAGGGAGCATCCAGGGCCGTGGGTCATTGCTTGGGGTCTCCCACCTCGGGAGGGCGGCGGGGTGGAGAGCCGCAGGCCGGAGGAGGTGCCTCCGGCAGATCCCTCCACCCGGGCTCTGTCCGCGGAAGGGAGCAGGCTGGGAACGGAGGGCTGATGAGTCCGGCGTCCAACCGCGGGTCAGTCTCCAGAGCCCTGCACAGTCCAGCTGTTTGCAAGCAGCTGTTGGGAATCCAAACAGCCTCTGACTGTTGTTTGCAGCCAGGCTAAGGAGAGGGATCCCACGGTGCCGGGTGCTGCACCCAGAACAGGGAGGCGTCGCTGTCCCAGGCGGCTCTCCGGCACACGGCCCCTGCTGGGCTCAGGGACAGGGGTTTGCTGGGGAGGTTCTGCATGCTCACAAGCCCCAATCTGCAGGGAAAAAAAAAAATAAATAAATAAAAAAAGCGCTGTGCTAGGTGCTCTGCAGAGGCCAAGCCTTTCAAAGGACTTAAGGAGTCTTGACAGCAAAGATAACCAGCTCATGCCCAGTCTGCTCCTCTCCCTGGCCTGTGCGAGGTCCCTGGGTACTGGGTGTGCAGAGTCGGGAAAGGCACACATGGCTGTTCCACCCTGCTTTCTCATTGCTTCAGCCCGGAGGAAGCAGCCATAAAGCAAAGGCCAGCACAACCCTAAGGTGAAGACACTGCTCAGCTCTGGCAGCATGCTCAGGACTCAAAGTCGTGATCTGATGCACTTGTTCTTTCCCGAGTATCCCCCCAGGTTGCCTATTTCTGGGCTCGACTGTGCAATGCATGTTCATGCTTTCTGGTACATTTTGCTTCCTACATTTTTGCAGAGGCTGGTATTACTGTGAGCTCTGTTTTCTTCTGCTTGCACAGTTCGTCCAAGCCGGACCCTCGGGAGCTGCATGTTCTGTAGCTTTGATGTTTGTGTGACTTTCGTGGAATTTTCTTACCTGAGCCGACTTGCTCGTGGCTGGCGGTCAGCTATTGTGCATTGTCCTGTGGCTGGAACACCCTGGGGGTGCTAAGGGGGAGCAGAATAGCAAGAAACTTGGGCCTGATATGTGCTGAAGATGTTCAATTCCGCAAGCAGCATCTGCAGTTGCTCGGAGTTTCGTGCACAGCAGCCTGCCTGGGGCTCTTGCTGCACCGGGCTGCTGGGGGGAATGAGCAAAGAGCCTAAACTCCTCCACGTCAGAGCAACCAGCAAAGCAGCCCCGCAAATGGCAGGGTCAAATTCTGGCGGGCGATACAGCAGCCATGGGGGAGAATGCCATTTTACCTGCCTGTGCTTCAGATTCACGGTATTCGGGGAGCCAGGTCAGAAATAGCAGGTGATTTTTAGCAGTGAGACTCATAACCGTAGGAAGGCTCTGCCTAGCAGCGAGGTGGACTCTTTATCATCAATCAACAGCAGCCAGCTCCTGGCAAGTGTGCTCCAGTTCCATCAGGAGACAAATTTCTAGATGATCTTGGGGTAATCAGACTTAACTGCTCGTAATGCTCCTTTCGTCAGGCTCTAATGACCCTGCAAGAAGCTGTGCTCTGGGATCTGGCAGGCATTGCACAGCGCAGTTCCCCCGTCCTCTGCTGCTGGGTGCGCCCCCCGCAGCGCCTGCCTGCCCCAGCGTCCCCAGCAACCCCAGCAGTGATCAGCTCTCCTCCGCTCCCGGGCCCCGCTGCTGGCATGCTCCCAGCAGGGTGGCTCCAGTCGCGACCCGCGCCTCTGAGCTGGGCCCACGGGATCTTGGTGGCATTGACTGCCTGCAAGGCGGCATGTGCTGCCTTTCCTGTTGCCAACGAACCTTTTAGAGGAAGCAAATGGATTTTCCATTTGCTGAAGCTGGCCAATATAAGATGAGGCTTTAAGCAGGCTATTTTTACCCATTTCTAGCACTATTAATAGTTGTACAGTTAAGAATAAA
Source organism: Rhea pennata (assembly GCF_028389875.1). Taxonomy (NCBI): domain Eukaryota; kingdom Metazoa; phylum Chordata; class Aves; order Rheiformes; family Rheidae; genus Rhea; species Rhea pennata. The sequence goes on along the minus strand of NC_084677.1, from coordinate 16,493,923 downwards.
CTCTAATCAAGATATTTGATTTGTCTGTCCCTCAGAGGTAGACATTTCCTATCTCTCTTGTTGTTTTCCCCAATTCAATTAAATGATCTTTTCGTTATTTTGGGGGGGGTGCGTTTGTGCCTTATAATCAGCCATTAAACTTCTTCGCTGTCTCACATGCAGATCGATAAACACGTGAAACAGCCGCACTGTCCCCGAAACCTCCTTGTAGCCGCTGCCGCCAGACAGGCCTTTTCCCTGCGGGCAATGACGGCTGCAACGAGGTGCTCTGTTTCGCCCCGGAGGCGAACTGCAGCTGCTTCGGAAACCCTTGGACGGTCCGAAGGCGAGCGCACGTCGGGGGAGCTGACAAACCGGCCCGCACCCCGTCCCCGAGGCGTGCCGATGAGGTGCCCCGACAAACCAGCCCCCGTACCGCAGCTGAGGCCCCTCTGGGCGCTGTGCCCGTGCTTTCGGCTCTCCTGGGCCCCGGGTGAGCATCCCCCGTGGCGGAGCTTTTCCCTGCTAATCCCCCCCCCCCCGCCCCTCGCCCGCCCCCCGCCCGGGGCCGCGCTGCCCGCGGCGGCGGCGCCCTCGCCCGCCCCCAGCGGCGGCGCCCGGCGCTGCGGCCCCCGCGACGGCCGCCCTGGGGCTCGGGGCAGGCGGCGCGGGGGGGGGGGGGGGGGGGGGGGGACCAGGGCTCGGGTTAGGATTAGGACTCGGGTTAGGGTTGAGGGTTAAACCGATGCTGTGCAATCCCCCTCGCCCTCTGGCTTTCTTTCATTCTTTTTTTTTTTTTTCCCCAAGCATAATTTCTCCGTTTTGCCTTTTTTTTATGTAACGCGGCGGCCCGGAGAGGCGCGCTGCAGAGCCGGCTCTAGCCCCCAGCTGGCTTTCGGCACCGTTTTCCCCGGCGATGGGCTTCTCCCGGGGGGGGGGGGGGGGGAAGCAGCGGTAAGAAGCCGTTCTTTAAGGGGCACCTCGCAGTCTCTAGCCAAGCAGCTGGGTTGCAAAGGCGGGGAGCTGCCCGATGGGACGCTGTCTTGATTTTACTCCTGTCCCCTGCTCTGTACATATGAAATATATATGTATATAGTGTCTTCTCCGGTCTTTTCTGCTTTTCTAATCATAGATGCTTTCCTCATCCATAGATAAATGTCTTTTCTGCCTGCTCGGAGTGTGTGCAAGGACACCCACTTTTGCATAGTGAGCAAGTGCAAAACGAACCCAAACCACACGGGGATGTGACTCCCTGCACCCCCGCACCCCCTGCCCCTGGGTCTCTGCCGCCGCACTGCCCGCGCCGCCCGGGCACCGCGTCCTGCAAAGGGGTCCTGCCCGCGGGGACCCCCAGTGCAAGAGCCCTGGGATCCCTGCACCCAGCTGCGCAGCACCGGGACCCTAAACCCGGCTGCAAACGGGCTGCTGCGCACAGCACGGGAACCCCGGTCCGCGCTGCAAAGGGGCCGCCGTGTAGAGCACCACGGCCCCGAACCGGGCTGCAAACGGGTCAGCTTGCGCCGCGCGGGGATCCCGCTCAGGGCTCGCTCGCAGCGCCGAGTCCCCAGTGCGGGGACATAAAGGGACCACGTCCAGAAAGCACCGGGAGCCGGAACCGGCTGCAAAGGGGGTCGGCTCGCACGGCACGGGGAGCCGGAACCGGGCTGCAAAGGGGTCGGCTCGCACGGCACGGGGAAACGGAACCGGGCTGCAAAGGGGTCGGCTCGCACGGCACGGGGAAACGGAACCGGGCTGCAAAGGGATCGGCTCGCATAGCACCGGGAACTAGAACCGGGCTGCAAAGGGGGTCGGCTCGCACGGCACGGGGAGCCGGAACCGGGCTACAAAGGGGGTCGGCTCGCATAGCACGGGGAGCCGGAACCGGGCTGCAGAAGGGCCACGGTGCAGAGCCCCGGGACGGAGCTGCGGGCTGCGCAGCGGCGGCAGCGGGGCTCGGCGCGGCTCGGCTCGGCGCGGCCCCGCCCGCCGCCGCCGCCGCGGGCCGTGACGCGCCGCGGGGCGGGCGCTGCGGGCCCCATAAAGCGGGGCGGCCGCGGCGGCGGCGCGGAGCTCACGGCGGCCTTTGCTGCGAGGGGCTGAGCAGCGGGCAGGCACCGCCGTCCTCCTCTTCCTCCTCCTCCTCCTCTCTCCGCGCAAGCTGCACCCTCCGCCGGCTTCAATGAAACTGGCAGCGATGATCAAGAAGATGTGTCCGAGCGAGGCCGAGCTGAGCATCCCCGCCAAGAACTGCTACCGCATGGTCATCCTGGGCTCCTCCAAGGTGGGCAAGACAGCGATCGTGTCGCGCTTCCTCACGGGGCGCTTCGAGGAGCAGTACACCCCCACTATCGAGGACTTCCACCGCAAGTTCTACAGCATCCGCGGCGAGGTCTACCAGCTCGACATCCTGGACACGTCGGGCAACCACCCCTTCCCAGCCATGCGCCGCCTCTCCATCCTCACAGGTACTTGGCTGGGGAGAGCGAGGAGGAAGGGAGGGGGTCGCAATTACTAGATCCTGGGGTATCTTGGCCAGTTTGGGGATGTTTTCCCAGCTGCAGGTGGAGGAAGTTGGGATTTTGTGTGTGCGCAGGGTGGGCAACCTTGCTTGCTGCACGGGGTGGACAGGAAGCACTGCCTGCTGCCTGCCTCTCTGGTCCCCCCATGGGGGTCCCTGTGCATGCCCCCTTCCCTGCGCCCATCTCACGTCCCCTCTCTGTCCCCAGGCGACGTCTTTATCCTTGTGTTCAGCCTGGACAACCGGGACTCCTTTGAGGAGGTGCAGCGCCTGAAACAGCAAATCCTGGAGACCAAGTCATGCCTGAAGAACAAAACCAAGGAGAACATAGAGGTGCCCCTGGTCATCTGCGGCAACAAGGGCGACCGGGACTTTTACCGGGAGGTGGAGCCCCAGGAGATCGAGCAGCTGGTGGGGGGGGACCCCAAGAAATGCGCCTATTTCGAGATCTCGGCCAAGAAGAACAGCAGCCTGGACCAGATGTTCCAGGCGCTCTTTGCCATGGCCAAGCTGCCCAGCGAGATGAGCCCGGACCTGCACCGCAAGGTCTCCGTGCAGTACTGCGACATCCTGCACAAGAAGGCGCTCAAAGGCAAAAAGCTGCTCAAAGAGGGGGGCCGGGGCAGCGCGGAGGAAGCCTACGGCATCGTGGCTCCCTTCGCCCGGCGGCCCAGCGTCCACAGCGACCTCATGTACATCCGGGAGAAAGCCATCGGCGGTGGGCACGCCAAGGAGAAGGACCGCTGCGTGATCAGCTAGGCGCCCCGTCAGGCACCGGCAAAGCGAGCAGGAAGGAGGGAGGGGGGGAAGATGCTCGTTTCCTAAGTGACTTTGGTGAGACAGGAGGGTGGGCAGGCACCCACCCGGGCAGCGGGGGGATTTGCCTCTTCCCCAGCCGCCCTCCTCCGGAGGCATCACTTTCATCGGCTCCCTCCCCTGGGGCATTTTTGGGAGAGCGGGCACACGGCGGGGGGCTTTGGCTGGCAGGAGAGGGGTGCTGCTGGGAGCATCCCCTCTACAGGGAGAGAGTGAAATGCTGGCCTGCAAGGTGGAAGGATGTGTGCGGAGGAGACAGATCTTGTTTCTTACCCTTCCAAACCATCCAGCCTCTGGCCAGGGCACCGCATTCAGGAGGGAGGGCAGAGGCCTGCCAGGGCCTGCTTTGTGCTTTTGGGGCTTTTTTTTTTCTGTTTTAACTTGAGAAGCTGTGCACGGACTCTGGCTCTGTGTCGTGTGTTTGTCTGTGTTTGCAAAAGCACGTGCAGAAGACACTCCTAAGCTGTAAAGACTTTGCAGAGTTACAGCCCTAATGGACCAAAAAGTGACTCTTGTTTACATATGTCTTGTCTGATTTGCAAGATCGGGGTGGGGGGGGGATTTTTTTAATGAGAAAACAATAGGCACTTTATGTAGGTATTGTTTGTCACGGATATGAACAAAAATCTTCAAGTGTTTCTACAGTGGGTGAAACTTGATGTTATATTTTTTCTACAAAACAATAAAAACATTTTTAAAATGATACTTGTGGGTTTGTCTTTGCCTCCCCATGTAGCTCCTTAACAAAAAAACTAAAAAGCCCGTTAAACCGAGAACTGAGCCCAGCTCTGACATGCTGCATGTGGCCTCTCAACCCAATGCCTTGGTTACACCACTTTCCCCTGTGCAAAGGTCTCTGCCTCCGAAAGCCCCCTCGTTCTTGCCACACAGGGTAAGTAAGGGCCACGCAAGCTGTTACTCAAGCAGGTCACTGAGCCAGAACTCTTTCCTCACTTCACTGAATAGCGCTGATTTACAATCCTGTCAGCTCTCTGACATGCTGAGCATTGGCATGTCATTCAATCCAGAAACTGAGTAAAATGACATCATTTGATAATAAAGACCTTATTGTGTTTCATGCTTTTTTCCCAACTAAATAAACAAACTTTAATGATGTCAACAGAGACTGATTCATTTGCACTCTGTCCAGGATATTGTTGTTACTTTGCAATATGAGTAAGGGAAGTACTTTGCTCGAAAGGTCACTTTTGCATCTGATGGTTTTTAATCTCTTGTATAATAACTTACAGTAACCACTGCTGAAAGTGAAATGGAAAGGGGAAAACTATTCAAAAACCAGCTTTCACTGACTGCAGTTTCTCAGAAGTAGCCTGTCGTTTCTGTTTCAGTTTGTTTGTGGGTTTCTCAGCCCCTCTTCCCCTCTCAAGGGGCAGAATAAATCTACATTTGATACATATTAATGGAGGAAAATTCTACTGAAGTCATAAAACTGGGCTGAGTAACTGCAATCACAAATAAAATCATTTTAGTTTGGCTTTAAACTTGCATTCAAGCCAACAGAGTTAACTTGTTCCTGTGCTAAGTGCCAGACAGATTTCTTTGGAAACACTTGTTTTTCCTCCAGCGCTTCAGTATGTGCCCTGGCTTCGCAGGAACAGCAGTTGGCAAGAAAAGGAAACCTCCTTCCAGGCAACTGACAGGATTTATTGAACTGGGATGGGCAATGGCTGGCAGAAAGGTAATTTCAGTAATAAAAAGCGTACATTGTGTTTTGTATACCTTAGTGTTCTGTTTTGCTTAGGCAGAAGTTTACACAACGGCACCTTCCCGGAGAGACTGCTAGCGGCACACTCCACCGGGGACAGAGTTATCTCTAGGCAACAGGTGAGTTAGTTACAACTATCCCAGCCCCCACCAAACAGAATTACTTGCCTCTTGGCCTAGAAGAGGAAAATCTACCTAAACAGATTTTGCTTCTCTTCTTTTGAAGGTATGAATTTTACCTGTCCTTGGATGCCAGTTTTACATGGATACTGCTTTTCACTAACTAGTTTTTCACTGCTTCCACTACTGTTTTTAACCCAAGGTCCACAAACCCACCTGAGCCTAGTCTATCACTGACTGGCTTAAATTTGCCACATAGCAGTGTGTGGCTCTCCAGAATGTGTCAGAGATCTGAAAATAGAACATAATCCTAAATCATGACCCTGGTTTTCTGCATCAGTGGGAACTGCACTGAGCTGCACAATCTTTCAGTGTACCTCACAGAATTGCACTTCCCTGGCACATTCGAGATCCAACCGATGCAGCACACGTTCATGTTCAAAACGAGAGATTCAGAGGCCCATTATGTCTTGTTAGTCAGCAGTGCTACTTACCAGGCTGTCATCTGACAGCAGCTTAAGGCTGAGAAGGACAGAGGGCAGGGAGTCCGGCGTCCCTCTGAATGTGATACAACATTCAAGAGTCTTCCATGAGCCACTGACGGTCAAATGTTCACTACGTTTACCTGTGGAAAGCCCCTGGAGCTGCTAAGACGTAGAACTGACTTTTCCTGCTGAGCTTTGGTCATTTATGGAAAGTCTAACAGCTTCTGCAATTTATGGCCTTCCCTTTGATTCCTCCCTCTGTTTAAAGAATAAGGTGCCCAGTGGTACTGTCTACCAAGCTGGACTTGCTGAAATCCACTCCTCTGTCAGTCTCTGGTCTCCTAAGTCACTCTGCTTCCAAAAAAGCAATGTAAAGAAACAGCACATGGGTCCAGCCTATGCACTTCCTCAGTGCTACCGAAGTCTTATCCTTGCTCAGCCCACATCCACTCAGGGCAAACACAAGAGGAGCAGTCTGGAGTCTCTAAATCTTTACTTGACTCATCTTAGATACAACCATTGCTTATTTCCAAAAAAGGAAGGAAAAAAAAAGAGAGCGAGAGAAAGAAATACAAAAGTAATTATAAGTAATCATTCATCTTTTGACACACACAGACTGCAAACTGCCCCCAGAGATCCAGTGCTCTCCCCTTTCCAGGAGCAGGGCCAAATAGCTCATGCTTCCCTCTTTTGCTCCCTTTGATGTTTGGCCACATTTGTCACTTCAGAAATAAAAAAAAAAAAAAAAGATGCAGAAAATTTGAAGAAAACACCACCCCTTTTCCTCTTGAAGCTAACCAGCAGGTAATTTGCCCGTTAGCATGGAGAAAGCACTATGCCTCCTGCTTGCTTGAATGAAAAAAAAAAACTCATGAGAGAAAACAGGAGAGATGCATATATAAATACACACAGTCCTACAGAAGATCAAAGTGAATGTACTGCTGTAATCATCGTATGTGAAGCACACAGTGTTCTCCTGGTTCTGTGTCACATGGCTGTGATCCACACAGACACAAGTTTAGAGCAATACAACAAAAAAGCATAAAACAAAGAAAAGTAAACTTCTGGCACCTTCTTTTCCCCTGTTTAGCCAGGCAAGGAAGTACCTCAGACCCAGAGAGCAGAGTTGCTCCCTTCCTACTCCTTGGGGATCTCAAACATGCAAAGGCTCTTGTACTTCTGCAGCAGTTCATTTTTGGTCCGGACCTGCTCCCGGAGGTTTTGCAGCTGCTGCTGCTGCTGTTCTGGGCTCACACTGATGCCAGGCATAGAGCTGATCAGCTTCCTCATCTCCTGGAACTTGTTCTTGAGCTCATTTAGCACCTGGTGAACATCCTGGCTGTCCTTGTCCATGCTGCAGAGGGCAGAAAACAGAGACACTGCTCACTTCTATTGGAAGGGCCCCTTCTGCCCACTGGGGCAACAGTCATTTCCAGCGTGCTCAGAGCTTAAACTGGAATTCACCAAGAACCTTTTGCTCCTGGTATCTATCTACACAAACTTAATTCATCTGTCCTAATAAAATGGACACAGATAAATAAACAGACTGGGTATATATTGGGGTAAACTGGTTCCCTGCTCATTTCCAGCACATGCTCCAGTTACCTTAGCACCTATCCCACAGCTTAGAGGTTGTTCTGCAGCTTTAAAACATTACATGCAGCAGGCCAAGTTCTCACTGTGTTTAAATCCTCATATCTCTCTCTGAGCTAAGTAAGCTTACAAGTGTTGCATGTAGGCGCCTGGGAAAAAAGAATCTAGTCTTGCCTGTGACCTGTTGCTCTTGTAATACAAAAAAATCAATGCAGTCAAACAGCTTGACGGCAAAAAATAAAAATTGCTCCCCAAAGTCCCCAAAGTATCCAATGCCAGAGTAAACGGCACTTTGGAGCTTTAAAATCACTCTCTGGGGACATATACCTAATAAGAGAGAAGTGACAGCTTATTTTTAAAGGCAGCACAATTGTTTCCCCAGCCAGCTCTGTGGTTTTCAAAGATCAGCGTTGTCTGAGGCAGCCTCTGCCCTCAAACCTTCATTAGTTATCTGCCTCAGCTTTATTAGCACCAGCAAGAAGTTTTACTGATTCCAGGCAAAAACGAACCCTTGCTTCCAAGGTGCCTGTTAATAAAGAAAGCAAGATTCTAACAGCCTTTCAAAACTGGGAGCCTGTTCAACAGCCAGACGTAAAAATAAACCCTGCTTAGCATGATCAGGGCAGAGAGGTGCTCGATTATAACTCTGGGAAATCATGACATAGCTGAGAGCAAAACTTTTAACCAGATGGTCCCCATTCATTTCAAAACCCTGTTGGAACAAAATATTCATTACTCCCTTCTAAATAGATCTGCAGCTGGTACTATAATATATCCCCGTTATGCAGGCGTTTACGGTCAGGTCAGCAGTGGAAAAATACAGCCATCCACAGCCCCAGTGCATGTCTGGTACAAGATGGGTTTTGACACTACCTTTAATTCAACACAGCTTCAGGCTTTAAAAGGGGCAGGCCTCCAGGTCTGCTCAAGTCTTGATCCCTTCCTATATCTAGAGAACTCATGGCTGCTGGTCTGTCAAGCTGGTTCATCTAAAGGAAAAATTATTTCTGTTTTGGGTTTTTTTTTTTCCCCTATTAGGTGCCTTTCCTGCTGGATCAAGCCACTGAACTGACTTCCTCTTTGAGGGAATGGACAGGCAGGGTTGAGAAGAGGTATGGGAAGAGAAACAGCTGCATCCTGTGATTACATGGGATTAAACACAATGTCCAGCCACAGCCTGTGCTGATGGACTGCAGATGGGACCTTCCTTAAGGAATAGCATCCCTCAAACTCCTTCCAGGTTTGCCCTAGCCCTCCTTTACTGCTGTTACTCTGTTGTGTCCCACGGGGAGCTCCTGTTTTACATCAGCACAACCCACAGCTCATAACCACATGTTGGAACCTCAGAGGTGATGCTGTTTGATTGTACAACTGCAAGAGTATTAGCGAATCCTGTCCGCAAAACCTTTATAGGGACCCAAACAACAGGGAAGAGTATCCTTGAATGTAAGCAAATTTATGTGATTCATCCCCACTCCCAAACAGAGAGTCACCTTGGAGATGTGAGGTATCTTCTCGGCTGAGTCAGCGTCACAACAGCAGGGCTGGGCCTTGCGACTAGCAGCAGTGTTAAAGGATATGTTTGCCATCTGTCAGGGACATGAGGCAGCACATCCCACTGCTCGGCTTTCTGGTCCTAGCTATCTGCAGCGCTGTTCAGCGTATCTACGTCTGCTAAAGCTGCGCAGGAAATGACGTGGGAACACACGGGAGGTAGCTGGGCAGCGGGAGTAGGTGGCACAGTGGGACAGGTCACAGGATATCCAGGGGACTCTCATCTGCAGGTCATCATGACCCGCTCAGTGACATGTACGTGTTTGGGAGGTCTCAGCCCATGTGTCAGCACAGACATCTCTGCTGATGTTCTCTAATTACAGCTAACTGTGCTTTTGCACACAAATGCACTTGGAAATGGGCTTAGCCTCACCTTAGGCTCATTTATGTGGTCCAGACAGATCAGGTAGGGTCGAGCTGAGTCGAGCTGCCTCCCCTGCAGATAATTCCAGCCCAATTGGAAAACTGCGAAATCTGAGGGTTTGACATTCTCATGCCTCTTCTGTGTGCCTAGACTGGGGTGTCACTGGGGTATCCAGCCTTTTCTTGTCATGGTTTTCAAGTTGCAAAATGTTTAAGAGTCACTCTCTCTCATCTTTCAGACATGCTTGATACCAAGTGAAATATTAGCAGGAAACTCATCCCTCCTGAGCACCCAGGTGAGAGCAAGGAGGTGGCCATGGTCAGGCATCTGTGGCAGAGAGACATTTTACCACCATGAACTCAGATACACATCTCTGAAGGGGTTATTGCCCTGGGACAACGTCCTTGGAACATCACACCTCTCAGGACCCACGTACCTTTTACCCCCTACAATACCAACCTTGAACTGGGAAGAGAACAATTCAACCTCCCTCACTGTAAAAACCTCCCTCCTCTTTACAGCACCCCAGAAATAGACTGCATTCCTGTGCTAAGGCTATTATCAGTCAAAAGGTACAGTAGTTTGGAGGAATAATACAGCACAAGTTCAGTGATCTCTGCTCTACAGCATATAACAGTGGGGCAGTGTACCTGAGCCATCAGAACAACCTGCACTGCCTGGATGATCCGTACACCCATTTACTGGTGTGACTCACTGCAGAGCCGCATGTGGGGCTGTGCCAGCTCCGTGTAACACCTTCCCAAGAAACCTCAGCTGGGAGAAGGACACCTACAGCAAAGGAAATGCTGGGGGCTGAGAGAGCATCACTGGGGAGACACAGGGTCTCCTTGCTCTGTTCCCTGTTCAGCACACCCAGAAAGAGGCTGGAATCAGGAAGTCAGAGAAGTGTAGGAGCAGGGATAAGGATAAGAGGAGGAACAGAGACCAGGCCAGGTTCAGGGCTGGCTCTCATGATGAGGTGCTTGTGGGGGAACCAGGACTGGTACACCACGCGATAAGGCACTTGGCGACAGAGCCTGGGACCAGTGCACCTCACGATGAGGGGCCCAGTGGCAGGACCCAGTGCACCAGCAACAAAGAGCCTGGGGAAAGGCCAGGGCCCAGTGCACCCATGATGAAGCACCGGGTGACAAGGTGCCTGGTGACAGGGCCCAGGCCTGGTGTCCCTATGATGAAGGGTCTGGTGACAGGTCTAGGCCAGAGCCCCCATGATGCAGGGCCCAGTAACAGGCCTGGTGCCTGCATGATGAGAAGCCTGGTGACAGGCCTGGCGCCCCTATGATGAGGGGCCCGGTGACAAGCCCAGTGACTTCATGATGAGGGGCCCGGTGACAAGCCCGGCCCGGCGCCCCCACGCTGCGGGGCCCGCGGACAGGCCGGGGCCGCGCGGGCCGGCGCGCCCGCCGTTACCATTTGATGATGTCGTGGACGAGCGGGAGGAAGGAGAACTCCTCCTGCCCGGGCGGCGGCGGCGGCGGCGGCGGCGGCGGCAGCAGCGCCGGCGGTTTCTGCTCGGCGGGCGGCTCGGGCGGCGGCAGCGGCTCCTCGACGGCGCGGCCAGCGGCGCCCCCCGAGGCCATGGCGGCGCCGGCGCCGCGCGATGACGTCACGGAGCGGGGCGCGCGGAACCCCGCCGCCCCCGCCGCGCATGCGCGGGACGGCGCCGAGGCTTGAACCCCGGGCCGGGGCCGGGCCTCGACCTGCGGCCGGGGCCTGGGGCCGAGGCCTGAACTTGAGGCTAGAGCCTGGGGCCTGAACTTGGGGCCGGGGCCTGGGGTCAAGGCCTGAACTTGAGGCTGGGACGTGGGGCCGAGGCCCGGACTTGGGGCCAGGGCCTGGCGCCTGGGGCCGAGGCCTGAACTTGAGGCCGGGACCTGGGACCCGGGGCTGGGACCTGGGGCCGAGGCCTCAAGCCCAGCTCTAGTCCTGGCTGCAGGGCGCCCTGGACAGCGAAGGCTGGAGCTGAGCTGTTCTCTGCCCGCTGGTGGGCGCGTTGCCCAGCACAGGACCGAGCTCTGCACAGGCTGGAGGAAGGACGCGGGATGGGGTCCTGTGACCCAGGGGCGCAGAGCAGGAGGGGTTCCTGGAACAGCACTGTGCTGCTTCCAGTGGCAGCTCCTAGCCCCTTAGAGCAGTCTGATTTCCTAAATCCCTGCATGCATCCCCCTCTTCTATGTTGATTCTTACAACAAAAAATGCATCATTCTTCCTGGAATCGCTAACTGCTGTGCTCTTCAGGACAGCAGGCTTTGGCTGTGTCTAGATAGCTTTTTGCGCTGATCTTAGCTGTTTGCATTGTTTTTCATTAGCTGGTATCCCTGCCTTGACCTTTATTTAACTGGGCACCTGCTGAGGTGGTTGAGTGGCTGGGAGCGGTCTTGGAATGCCTTAATGATACTTAGATGCTACTGGACTTTGTGACCTGCAGAGGAGGCACAGGTTACATCATTTGGAGGGAAAGAAAGCTTGAATGTTTGAGAGCCTGGTGCCTACACCCCTGCAAACCCTCGCTTCTTAAAGACTGAGTTAAAGTTTAGTCTGTGGGGCAGTGGCCATGTCTCAATGAGCAAACTCGCTTAGGCTTTCTTTTTGGTTTGATTTAAATGGGCTTAAATTAAGGAATCTGAGCTGCAGGCAGAAGCTTTGTGTCAGGGTCGTGAGAGGGAGAAGAAACTGGTCTCGTGTGACTGACATGGGTGAAAGAGGTGGTTTGAGATGGCGCGTGGGTTTTGAACCCAGGAGATCTGGGATGATGCATCAGAGGGACGTGGAGTTTGCCTCAGCAAGCTGCTGCAACTGCTTTTATACCGCTATATCAACATGAAGAATTACAGCTCTAATAACAGCAGCCGCAATCATGAGTTTTCCTTCCTGGATTGGCTTAGGGGAAATGCATAATTTTGTTTTTCATTTGAAACAGGCCTTCGTGCTCATCAATTATGGGCTGAGGATGACTAGGAAAGCAGTTTTCTTTTTTAAACCAATTTATTTCTAAAAGCAAACAAGCTATTTATGTACCAAATCAAAGTGCTGGTAATCATTTATACACGTAGAGTATTGACTGTTTGCTCTAAATATAGCAGATGCAATTGCTCACTTTGTTCCCACTGTCAGGAATAGCTCCCGGTTTGGGCATGGATGCTGGAATGAGCAAAGGACTAGCAGGAAGCTGAGGGCCCAGGCCCTGTGGAGCAGATCCCTGCGGGAAGGGTGCTGGGTTTTACGGTCTTTGGCTCTGACAGAGCAAGAGCTAAGCAGGAGGTACAGGATGCTGCGTTCTTTGTGTTGTGCTGGGCACAGAGGTTCATTTCTGCCAATTGGTTTATGAGCTATTAAAGTGAGATTTGATGGAGGCTCCGTGGGGAGTCTCCTTCCTCCGTGCTGTGCTGGTTTTAACTCTTTCCCCTGACTCATGGAGGAGTGTGGCTAATTGCGATGCTGCTGGCCCTCTGCATTTGGTGGTGAGTCAGGCGGTCATTAGAGCAGCTGACGAGATGGAGGCACGTTCAGCTGGAACTAAAGCGCTGTCAATTAGCATTTCCTTGTGGCGTTCAGTTCCAGTATTTGTTTGTGTGTTCTCACAGTGGCGGCAGCACTCAGCTTTATCTCGTTGGCTTTAGCCCCTGTCCCCACCTCTTGCCTTCTCTTTCTCGTGGGAACCTGGCCCCATACAGCTCCTCCACCTTCCTTGCGTGACTGATCTCCATCCTTGGGCTCTTGTCGTGTTGTGGCAAGCAAGGGGGAGAGTGAAGTGGTTTTGCAGTCGGAAGGTGGTTGCACTGGCTCCTCCATCCTTGAAAATATTGGTGAATTGGCTGAATGAGACTATGTTGGCATCATTTGAGCATCAACCTGTGCAAGGCCTCTTGTCCATGCTGTGACCAATGGGTGCACGTCTCTGGTGAGGACGGTGAGGAGCAGTCAGGCCCAGCTGATGGGTCTGGGAGATAAGGAGGACACAGATTTTTAGGCATGGAGACAAGTTTTGACCTTGGACATGGAGGCATCCTGGTATGCCCTGATCCTCTCCTTGTGGAGCTCCAAAATGGTGAGACCCTTCTCCCCATGGGGTGACTATTTGGTAATCCAGGTTACATCCTTGTAATGCAGTTCCCAATAGATGAACGTCACCAGAAACATGGGCTTTACCGTCCACACCACTGAAATCCCAGCGGGCCCTCCATCGCGATCTGACCATCCCGCTGTCCTGCCCTCGAGGAGCTGGCATTGGTCTGTGGTGGGAGCTGGACTCCCTCATTTTCAGTGTGGGGTTTTTCACTTGCTTTTAGATCCTCAGCAGAAAGGTTTGAACAAGCGACCTATGAAAACTTGTTCTAGCTAGGCGGCTAGAGCAGAGAGAAAGATACTTAGTGTTGCATGAGAAGGATCATTTCCCCCTAGGTCTGGTAATAAAGGTGAAATGCAAGTGTTTGTCCTATTTTTCCTCTGTATGAGTTTGATTGTGCCTCTTTGTATAACTCACTTGCCAGGCATTGGTTCGTAAAATGTGAAAATGTCTACAAACCATCTGATTTTCCACATCTTAAACCATCGCATGTGCTCGTTTCTTGCCCAAATATTTGATTAGCCTATTTTCCCGAAAACCAGCTGGTCAAATAAACCTTATCTGGAGCCTCTTTTGTTGTTGCAGTTTCCTTTGCAATATCAATATTATTCTTCTTTCTGTCATTTCTATACAAATTGCACCCCTTCCCTTTTTCCAGAGGTGACTTCTGTTGGAGTTACCATCAGCTGCTTAATTCAATGTCGGGTGACTCTGTGCACCTCACCAAGGTTTTGTTACAAGGACTTGACATATGTTGATGGCCTGTGATGGCCTGGCACTTCGCCGGGCTCCACTTCTCACTGCCGGGCCGTCTGGAGTTCGCTGTGCCGTTATCATCAGCTCTGTTAGCCATGTAGTAAAAGCCAATATCACCAGGTTGAACTTTATCTCTTCCTCCTGCCCCAGCACTGCATTGTCTGCCTCAGTTTTCTGTTTAAGGCTTTGTTAAGCTGCTGCGCTGGGATGAGTCTCGGCGATTCAGAAACTGCCAGCGCGGAGGGCTGCGTTGCGAAGTCGGGAAGGTGCCGTCAGGGTTGTGGCCACTGGCACAGGGCGACAGGAACAAAAAGTTACAGCTCGTGCCAGCCTCTGGGAAACCTGCCCAGGGCTGTGGTCAGCAGCGCGGAACGGCTGGCCGCTTTCTCTAGGTCGTGGCGGTGATCCTGCAACCGCCTGGATGCCTGGTCCAGATCATCCCCCTAATTTTGACCAGACGGGAATGCAGCCGCGGGCTCTGCCCCACCAGACCCTTCCCGCCGCGGCCCCCGAGGCTCGCAAACGCAGCCCGGGGCGCGGAGGCAGGAGCAGGGCCGCCGGGCTGCGCTCGTCCCCAGGCAGGGGGCCGAGCTGGGAGACGCCACCTTTCCCCGCCGCCCTGGCTGCTCCTGCCCTCCGTGGCGCTCCCGCTGCGAGGGAGCTGCTTGGGATCGGGCAGGGAGACGGGGCCCTTCCCAAGCTCTCCAAAGAGGCTGCGTCTTCCAGCCAGCCGGGCACAGGGGGGCCCGCTTCGTGTTGCCCGTGCTTTGGGCTAGTGCAGGCGGCTTGCGGGCTACTGCTTAGCTCGGGGGTGTCAGGTGGTAAAATCTGCATTCATCGAAGCAATTTTTTAGCTGGAGAGAGCCAGGCACTGGAGAAGAGCCTGGAAAAGAGGCGACCTAAGAGGTTTGGCCAAGCTCCTCGCGGCTCCGGGCTGGCTGCCGGAGCAGCGGGCTGTCGGCCTGGCGGTGAAGGCCGGCACCGCGGGGCGGCAGGAGGCCGGGGACCGAGCGGGGACGAGTCAAGGCCGCGGGGAGTGTCCGGCCATCCCGTGACGGTCGCCGATGCCATCGCGGGGCCCCGGGGCCGGCCGGGCGGCAGGCGCAGCCCCGAGGCGGTGTCCAACCAGCAGCGCCTGGGCTTCTTGCACAAGGTCGGCTGCGCAGAAACGCGGTGCTGGGAAAGCGCATGACGGTGGCAGCCGGAGCCCCCGGGGCCGGCCGGCTCCGAGGCCCGTGGCCAGCCACCGTACTGCCCTGCCTCAGTTTACCCCAGAATTTGGCCGGGTCAGGATCCCCGCCTGGCTCCTGGGGAAGTGAGATGACTTGTTTGGGAAGCAAAAGGAGACGCGTCCACCTGACAGCCTGGCTTGCGCCCGCTGCAGGCTTGACTCAGCAATGCCACTGCCGTTGTTTGCAAATATTTGTCTCTAGCTGCAAAACACGTGAAGCAGAGGTATTTGCAGCTCTCGTCTTGCAACGGGGACCGTGAAGCGACGCCGTAAGAGCCTGCCGCGGAGCTCGGCGCCCGGCCGGCGCGGGGATGGCTCGGCCGACGCCGCGGCGGCGCTCGCCGGGCGCTGGGATGGCCACGGAGCAGGCGGTGCGGAGCTGCGCACCCCGAGCGCGTGCGGCCCCGGGCACGTGGGTCCCGGAGCCGGGCTGCCCGGCGTGCGGGTTTCGGCGCTTGCTGCCCTCGGCGTACGGACCTGCTGAGATGACACCTCCGGAGCTAAGCGGCAGGGCCCGGCGGATGGGGCGGCATTACGGACTTCATTGAAAACCGTTCTCCCTTTCTTGATGCGGTTCCTGTTCTGCTAAAGTGGGTCAGGCTTTGTTGATGTGTTTTGCCAGGTTCCCTGCGAGCGCGGCAGGGAGAGCCATTACCTGAGCGTGTCTGAGCAAATCCAAATGTTGCTCTTTGGTTGCCTAACGCGGGGGCAGAGGAAATGGCCTTTGTTTGGACTTTGTTTTGGCACAGCCGTAAAGGCATCAAATAAGATTTTAGCCCATCCTTTGCTTCCACTGCAAATATGATTTTGTTATAATCAGCCTAATTACTGAAAAAAGACAAATTTTACATGGGTTTTGCAAAATGAGTTGGGCATCCTTGAAGAATATAGTTTCATATGCCAGAGCAGTGAGTTTCAGGCCAGCACTGACACGGTTGGAGACATGTTTCACTTGCAAATCAAGGCACCAGGAGGATCAGCGACGGAGAAGCTTTGCTGGACTCTGCTTGCAGTGTTTAATATTTAGCTGCTAATAAGTAAAGCTCATTGCAGAGGCTTTGCTGCCTGAGTGGCTCAACCTTCCTAGGAAGTTCCCTGGCCCTTAGAGCACAACGCCAGGACGCAGGTGGGCGCTCGCCTAGGATAAACTTCGATAGCAAACGGCCCGTTTTCCCGCAGCAGGCTCTCGGGCTCCCCGAGGCCGCTGTCTCTGCAGCTCCCACTCCGAGCCGGAGCATCAGAGCAGGATTTGGATTGTCTAAACCCAGCACTGCTCAGCCGGTTTCACCATTAATCCAAATGCAAACAAATGTCATGAGAGGCTGACGCTGGGCTTTCACATAAACCCATCCCTGTCCTTGCCAAGTCTCCCACGAAAAAAAGGACCCTCCTGGCACCGCAGGAGGCTTTTCTGATTGAAACCTCTGCTTTCCTTGCATGGTAACTGCAGCTCCCAGCCAGCCTGGTGGCAATTTCTCCTCCCCACATGGAGGAATTACAGAAGCGAGCTGGCCTGCTCCAGCCTCTCTCGGGAAGTGCAAAGATAATTGCCGTAACTCTAATTGCTCCTGCTGGATAATTTTGCATCGTCATCCTCAGCTGCCAAGAGCATCATCTGCGTTGCTATTTTGGGGCAGAAGGCAGCTTCTCTGGGCCAGGAAAAGCTGAATCAAGCTGGCTCCAGCCACCCGAAGCAGAGCCACAGCACCGAGCGCCCACCGGCATGGAGCTGGTGTGCTGGTGCGGGGCTGGGTACCGGGAGAGGGGTGCTGGCAGCGCCCTGCAGTCCCTGCCGCGTGCTGTGCAAGGAAGGAGAAGGGAGGCTGCAATTTCCCCATGCTGACAGCGGCACCAGCGTGCCTGCAGCCAGGGCTGCTTCGTGCTGAGCACGCTCTCCCGGCGTTGCCACGTTTCTGGCCCCGGCATCACAGCCGCATCCTTGCTGCCAGCCCAGCTCCCTCCGCAGTGGCTGTTGGGCTGGGGGCTGCTTCCAAGAGGCAGCCTGGGGGGGAAGGGTTGCAAACGCGGGATTTCCAGCGGGCTGATGAAACGCAGGCAAACCGCACAGGAGCCACGTCTGCAAAGTGGGCGCAGCGCTGGCCCTGCGGGTACGTGCGTGCACGTAGGCTCACAAGCACCTGCACGCACACGCATGCAAACACACCTGTGTGAGTGCAGATGTGTGCACGCAGAGCTAACCTCGTCCCAAGGAACCCACGTGCGCGTTCCCCACCAGCCTTCTCCTGGTGGAGACCTCCGCCTGAACCTGTTCTGCACAGCCGGTGGCTGTGCCGAAACCTGGGGGATGAGTATCTCTGAGATACTTCTTTTCCTCTCTCTATCAAATTTAGAAATTATTTAAACTGGGATTTTTGCAGGGAGGGGAGCATGCAGGTGAGCAGACGGAAAGCCTCCTTCCTTTTGGAAACCGAGCCGGGAAGAAATTGCTTTTATAGCACGGCATCGCAGCTGTTTGGTGCAACGAGCCGCGCGCGTCCTCAGACGGGGCGCTGCTGCTGCAAGCGGTGCGGTTTGCGCCGACGCCGTGGCGCGGGGCAGGCGCAGCACGAGTTTCCGCTTTTCTGAGCGCTGCCGCCGCTACCCGGGCGGCGGGGGACGGCGTCCCCGCGGGCGAAGGCGAATGCTGGGGGCCGAGCCGGAGAACTTCCCGGAGCGGGGAGGGCGGCGTCCATCCCTGCGGCGCCCCACTCGAAAGGGGAAGGTGCTAATTTAGCGCTATTAACTTGTTCTGTCACCGGCCGTAATTAATGCCTTTGGGAATTTAAAAGCTCTGCCTTTCATATCAGCTCTCGCTTCCCCTCTGAGCTTTTGGGGCCGGGGTACAGTTTGTACCGGAGCAGCCTCTGCCGCTGCCAAGAGGCGGCTTTCGGAGGGCGGCGAGCGAAGGCACGGTCCCCAGGAGCTGCCGGGCGCTGCTGCTTGCTTTGTGTGTGTTGCCTCCTAATTGCAGTTCTTGATGTTCTTGCAAAACAAAAGTCGTAATTAGCCAGCGGCTGGGAAACACGCGGAGCCGGCGCTGCTGCTTCCGCCGCGGACGCGCGGGACCGCGGATGCGCCGGGAGCGCCCGTCGGGAGACGGTGTGCTCGTGGCTCCGCCGGGCTGGGCGCCGCCCGCGTTGCCCGCGTTGCCGTCTCTCAGCTCCGCGCTGGCCCCCGCCGCCACCGCTCCCGCGCGCACACGTGCAAACACGTGCACGCACACGCTTTCCTTCTGCAAGATCCGTATTTGCAGTCGCTGTATATACAGTGCAATCTGCCCCCCGGGGAGCCAAGCTGTACTTGGCGAGCGAGGACGGAACATCCTTGGGATTCGAAAGGTCAAAACGAGTGTCGGTGCGCTGGCGGCAGGAGGCGGCCGGAACGCAAAAGCTGCCCTGGGGCCGCGGGGCGCTCGGCGGGACAGCTCAGCTCGTCACACCGCATACTGCGATCCCCGCGCGGCGGGCCGGGAGAGACGCTGCGGCCGGAAAAGCAGGAGGTTTGCAGCAGAGTCCGGCCGGGGAGCCGTCCCGAGGCGTAAAACGGGCGTGCGAGGGGCACGGGCGCCCGCCGAGCCCGTCTCCGCCGGCCCCCCCCTCCAGCGCCTGTACCCGCCGGGGCCCAGTTCGAACCAGCTCCAGGTTGGAGCATCTCCCCAGGGCCACGGCACCCCGCGTTTCCGTGCGACCCTTCCCGCCAGCTCCGGCTGGCGCCGCGGCTCGCCCGGGCTCGGGGAGACCCGCGGGAAGAAACCCCCCGTCCAGGCGCAGAGAGGGGAAAAGGCTCCGAGGCGCTGGGGCTGCGCAGCCCCCCGGCTCTGGGAAACACCCCCGGCGAGGCGCAGTGTTGTACTCAGGGGAATTGTATCCGATCGCTGCTGCTGCTAACGGCCTCGTACAACTGCCACCTGCAGTCTCGGTCACCCGCCTGGCACCCCCTCCAACATTTTCTGAGCTCAGTGCTCATTTTCAGCCACGTTGTGTTGTACGCAGAGGTAGAAGTCCAAAGGACATTTCCATACGCTTCAGAAGGCCTGCCGAAGGCGAGGAGACGCGTTCCCGCTGGGAGAACGGCCGGGGCGCGAGCGCAGCCCTCTACTAGACACCGGAGAACTCACAGAGCGGCCCGACGGCGCAGCAAACCTTCGCGGGAAACCTGGCCCCCTCGGGTCTTCTGCTCGCGGCATTACGTGGTTTGTTTTGTTCTGGCTTTGAGATGCTGCTTGAGACCTCCCCCCGAAAAAAATTGCTTTATAAGTATTGAATTAAAAGGATGATGCAAAACGTACAGGGCGCTGCAGAGAGGGCGAGCGGCCCGCGGCGGGCCGAGCCTCCTCGGGGAACACGGGGTTCCTGCCGTTAGCCGGCTCACGTGGCTCGATATATAACTGCCAGTTACACGCTAGATTTAATCTTGGGTCAAAAGTCAGGGATAATTCAAACCACGCAGGAAACGTTGCGTGCACGCGTGCTGTTGCTCACGCTCCCCTCCGCTGGAGCCGGGCGTTCCCCCGGGAAGCGGGGGTCTGCCGGCGCGGGGCAGGACGCGGCGTTCCCAGCGCGAAACCGCCGGGAGCTGCCGGGAACGAGCCCAAGAAAGGAGGAAATCCAGACACGGAGAGCGGGGAGCCCAAACGGCTGTGTTTCGGGTATCCGGCGCTTTCAGCATCCCCGCGACGCGCTTCGCGGGCAATCTGCCGGCAAGAAAAAGAGCGAAAGGAGAGCGGGCGGGATGGGCGAGGAGATGCCTTCCCGTCCGAGCGGCAGCAGAAAAACACGTTTGTCCGCTCTCAAGCCCTTACCCAAACCCTGCGCTTTAGTTTCCCACCGCATACGGGCTCATCAAGCCTAGAAATAGGAAAGCCAGCTCAGCTAGCTTTCTCATGCTGATTTATTAGGATTAGGGCTCTTTTTTTCCCCCAGGGTCTAGATTTAGAAGTCCACAACAATGGCATTTTTTCCTCCTCTCTGGGCAGACGGATCCTCTGCCAAATGCAGAGCGTGGAGGACAGGCTCAAATAGTGCTTAAAATTGATCTTTTTTACTTCTCCAGACAAAGAGCTCCCAGAGCATTCAGTCCCTGACGAGAACGGCTCCTGGTGTCTTGTTTAGATCCCTGGCTGGGATGAGATGGGTTTGCAGCTGGACTGCGTTAATGCAGGTGCTTAAATGCTTTGCATGGCAGGGAGAGGGGCCTCCTCCCTGCTCCCTGGGGATTGCCCTGGTGAGACCGTGGGACGTGCCTGCGAGTCTTCCCCTCTGCGTGGGCTCGTGTGCCAGCGGTGGTGGTTGCCCAAGAAGCCACCATGGCGGTAGGTGCCAAGCTTTGGGGTTGGGCTGCAGCCTGGGGAGCCTTTTGGTTCCTTTTTTCCCTCCCTCTTCCCTTCTGTAGCCAAGAAGGGCCACCTGAAATTTTTGGAGCTTGCTGACAATGTCTCAGAGCCTTTCCAAGCGACCAGCCCAGCTGTGCTTTGGGCCTGGGATGGTACAAATGAGATGATCTGGGTGCTGCAGGCTTCGGCAAGGTCCTCTAAGCTCACGCTTGAGACCGCCCTGCATGGCTCAGGCTACTGCAAGGCCAGCTCCCTGCTCGGTTTTGCAACGCATGTGGCTTCCTCCGGCAGCTTCCCCCATCCTGTCTCTGCACCCAGTTGCCTTGTTAAGGGTCTGGTTTTAATTTCTCGCAGCCAGGAGTTGGGCCCGAGCAATTACGTAACAACGAGCCATTCATCCCAAGGGAGCGTGCATCTAGGTTAATTGGCACGACAGTTGAATCCAATCCTTTCTGGCTTTGCCCAGTTTTCCTTATTTTTCCCCCTCTTCTTCTGCACAGTGTCTGCGGAGCTCTCAGCCTTGTTAATTAACAAGGTAACTTCACCCCGAGGGCTGTTTTGTTCTCCCCTTCCCTCTCCAAAAGCGAGAATAGAAGAAGCAGCGAGAATTAGCCAGCTGGAGATGAAGCAACAGCCTCCAAGCAGGACCGGTCTGGTTCAGCCTGCCGGGAGCAGACCGTGGCGAGCTGCTCCTGCTCCCCTGGGTTTGGGAGAAACAAAGCTGCGTGTCTGGAGCAGGTGCTGCACCGTGGCACCAGAAATGCTCCCCCGGCACGGTCAGGACAGATGCTCTGCTAAGCTGGGCAGTGCAAAAATAGCTGAGTCCCCGGGGCGACTGGGTCGTTGTGGGGTCTGCAAAGCCACAGTGCTGGGGGGGAAGACTTGCAAAAGTGCCTGTGGCTTCCTTGGAGCATGCACCCCTGAATGTTTTGAGTACTTTGGGGGACTTTCTGTCAAGCCTGGCTGCAAAAACTACCTGCAGGTGAGTCTAACAAGCTGGTGGTGACAGGGTCTGAGCCCCAGCAGCTGGAGCACAATGACTCCTTCCCCTCATCGTGGGCTCTGTCTGGGCCAATCCAAAAGCAACGGATGCCTTTAGCCTCTGGTTCCACGGGGCACGTTCAGGTTCAGGATGTGCTCCTGATGCCACTGTGACGGGCGCTTCCACCAGGCGTGAGATGACAACCCTCCCAGCTCGGCCGCCTTGCGGTTGCTCCCCTCTGCTTGCAGCTCATCCTGCAAATCTAGTCAAAAGTGCAATAATGTATTTTGTGTCTCTGTTCCCCAGGGCTGGACTGGATTTGCATGTTCAGTGCATCAGCGATGCACTTGCGGCACTTCAATTTATGGATTGCTTCGTTTTATCTCTGCCACTTTAGTGGAAGCTACTGTCGAGCAGGAGCCAAATAAACAAGCCAATAGTTTCCCCTGCAGTCACCTCCGAAACGGGGAGGTTTTTTCTCACCACCCCTTTCCGTAGCCAAACCGAGCAGTCCCCACCTGCAAACCCAGCCGTGCTCCTGTCCTCGCGGGGCCCGCGAAGGAGCGATGCAGAGCCCCGGCGCCGCGCGAGCCGACCCGGCCCCGCAGACGGGGCGGGCGCCAGCGCCGCCACCTTCCCTGCCCGCGCCGGCCCGCGCGGCGAAGGCGGCTGAGCTGACGGCCTCTCCTCCTTGCGTAACTGAGAGGCACCGAGGGCCTGGGGAGGGTTAGATCCGATTCTGGCAGCAAGCAGCGTGCGGCGCGTGCTGCGAGCGGCCCGGACATCGATCCGCCACCAGGGAGCTGACGGACCCGCTGGGTTTGTGTTTAGCCGCGTTTCCTTGCAGCTCTCCCCGGAGGCTGCCGGGACCAGGGGGAGGTGATAGCACCCCGAAAGCTTGGGGGACCTGCTCCGTGGCGGGTTCCCCCGGAGCCCCGCGGAGTAACGAGCGCTGATTTGGGGACGGGAGGAGGCACGTGTTGCTCCCCAGCAGCTCCCGCCCGCTTTGACGTGGGGTGAAGCGGGTGGCTCCGAGCCCGCGCGATGTCTCTGCCTCCCCGACGCCCCCGCGGCGGGATGCGGCGGGGGCGGAGGGTTCAGCCAAGCGAGCCAGACCCCCGCGCGGCCCCGCGGGAGTGCGGCCAGCGCGCTTTTTCCGTTCCTCTGCAGCGCGACCCCGCAGCGGGAAAGGGGCAGTCCTTTCCTCTCCTCCTGGTTCGAGTATGCGCAGGTCACCGCTTTCGCCCCCGGCGCCCTCCCCGCGCTGCGACGGCCGGAGGGGCGCCCCGCTGCAAGGGGAAAGGGGATGCGGAGTTTAGTTTTCCATTTGCAGGGATGAAGTGTCCAGCAGCTCTGTTATTTCCCTGGAGTTTTCTGTCTCGTGAGAGCACGGTTTCCCCCAAACAAGCTCTCGGGGGCAGGGGAGGCAATGGGAGCGCTGGGAGCTGCACCATTTCCAGCGCCTGGGAGCGGGGATTTGTGCAGTGGGCGCAGGGAGCTGGTGAATATTTCCGTGTGCCTGGTACCGTGTCCAGTGCTAGTTTATAATCCCGGTAGGGTGGCCAGATCTCGTGGACAGCGTTGCAGCTCGGCTCCGTGGGAGGGGAGCAGCAGGAGGGCGGGCGAGCTCGCAGCCAAACAAGACCCTCGCCAGGAGGACGAGCGTCGAGCCCGAGGGAGGGGGGAGACCCGATGCTGCTCGGCCCGTGGCTGCTGCGGCACGAGCAGACGGAGCAGCGGGGCCCGCGGGGCAAGGAGGGGCCGTGGACGGAGGTTCCCCTGCCGCCGCCTCCTGCCCCCCGAAACGGCTTCAGAGGAAGGGGAAAAAGCTGGCGGGGACGCTCGGGGCCCCGGGGTGCTGGCGGAGCGGGCTCCCGCCGCCGCCGCGTTCCCACGAGCGATCGCACAGTCCCCTCTAGTGGATATTTCCGCTGCGTCGGTGCTGCCGCCGCGGACGAGCGCTGCTCGGCCGGCCGCCCGGGCTCCCTCCGGCTCCGGGATGCGCCGCCGGCGGAGGTTTCCCGCAGGGCGCCGGCACGCGGCCGCGGCACCAGCGGTCTCGCGATCTTCCTCCCTGCCCTCCTCTCCTCTGCCTGCCCTGGGCAGAACCGCCAGACCCAAACTCTGCTTTTGGGAAGCCAGATGCCAATAAAACCGAGGGTTTATTGCAGTGTTCCTCATCAGCCTCTTTTTCATGGATATGCATTAAAAAAAAAAAAAAAACAAAAAAACACCCTTTCTGCTGCATAACTCCCCCCGCCACGAGCTGGAGCCGACGGCTGGAACGAGCTGCGCAGGGGCTGCGAGCGCCGGCGGGGACCGTCCGTCTGTCCGCCCGCCGCACCGGAGGTTGTCCTGCTGCGACGCGCGGGCTCCGGCTGTGCCAACTGCACCTCTCCCGCCAGCCGCCCGGCTCGGCCCTCTTCCATCCGCTCTGCTCGCCCCTTGCAGCCCACGTCCCGAGCTGATGCTAAATGAGAGTTTCGAGGACCGAGAGTTGTGTTTTTTTTTTTTTTTTTTTTCCTGATCCTTTCGACGCCTTTCCCGCTCCTGCCAGCTCAGTGGTTGTGCCCAGCCTCAACGCCAGCTACATTAACTTGTGCAAAAACTGTCTGCGAGCCGGGCGCTTCCGTCACGCGGGGGCTCAGACCCCTGCGCGAGCCGAGCTGCCGGGCAGGCAAGCAGCAGAGCAGCCCGCCGCAGCGTCCGTCCGCTCCTCCTCCACCTCCGGGCTCGCTCCGCGCGGGAAGGGGGGTGCCAGGCGGGTGCACACCCAGTGCTTTCCTGGCGGACCGGCCTCCGGCACGAGCAGCAGCGGCTTTGAAATCCAGGGAGGAACGGTGAAATCGCCGGCGTTGCGGGGGGACAGAGCGCGCCGGTCCTGCAGAACGCACCGGGCTCCCGCCCGGGGCTGCAGCCGCAGAGCCCCAAGCGCAGGGCGAGCGCCGGGCAGCCGGAGAGGACCGCGCTGCTCCCCACGGCCAGAGCCAAGGGGGGATTGTTTTTATCTTGCTTCCTACTGCAGAGATGGTTTTTTGCAGCCTCGTCTGGGGGAGCGCTCAGCTGCATCGAGAGGCACCGCCGAGCGCGCGCGCGCTGAGCCTGGGCATCGTCTGCTGGCTCCCAGCGCCCCGTCCCCCCCCGTCCGAGCACCGAGCACTGAGCTGACCCCGCGCAAGCCCCAGCTGAAATGCAGAAAGGAGGGATCCAGCACCGCTCCAAGCCCCACAGCAGGCCTGGAGCCAGGCAGTAACACGCTGAGGGTGAGCTTGTCCATCCGAAACACGTAGCTGGCCCCCGTGCCAGGCACGAGCTCCCCCTGAGCCCGTGGGAAATGCCCCACGGCCAGAAGGTCCCGCTGCCCAGGGGCCCCGACGTCTCTCCTGCATCAGCCGGGGCTTTCCGGGGTGCTTGGGGGGCTCCCCGGCGTCTGGATGACAGTGGGGTTTCAGCCCCCCCCCCCTCCTCCTCCTCCTCCTCCTCCTCCTCCTCTCCCCAGCAAGCACGGCGTCCGTCGGCGTGTCCGTGGTTCGCACGGCCCCGGGCCGGGCTCCGCGGTGGGGGACGCGCGGGGGCCGGCGCTCACGCCGCCCGGCGCGGCGGCAGCCGTTTGCTGTCCAGGATGGCCCTCCAGTCGTCCGTCCAGGAGTGCAGCCTGCGGCTGGGAGGCTTCAGCTGCAGGTGCTTGTTGTGGCAGGCGGTGAAGAGGACGTGCTCCCAGCTGGGGTTCAGCTCGGCTCCTGCAAGGCAAGGAGAGCGGCGCGGCCGGGGAAGGGGCTGCCGGCGGCGGCGCGCGGCGGCGCGCGGCCCCTTCTGCTGCCACCCCACGCCTCCCTTACCGGTTATGTCGGGTCGGTCGTCGATGAGCAGGTCGGCGGAGACCACCGTTTTATCTCGCGTCAGCACGATCTGCTCGAGGAACTCCGGCCCGAAGTGCTTCTCCACCCAGGCGTACTGCAAGGCAACAGCGGAGCGGGGCGTGAGGACCGGGGCTGCCCGGCGGAGCGGACCCCGAGCTCCGCGCAGAGAGGACGTTTCGCTTAATCAGTCTATCGGGAGCGGGCTGGGGGGAGGATCCGGGCCCTGCTAGAGCTCAAGTTCCTTTAAATCCAAGCGGCGTCTGGCGGCGCGATGGAGCGGGAGGACCACGCGGCTGAGCGCGCGCCACCTCCGCTTGTGCTGCAAGTTCGGCCCTGCTCAGCACCTTCCCTCTTCCAAGCAGGTGAATAAAATGCCTTTAGCCTTGAGCATTTTGGGGCTACTTGGGGCTCTTTGGGGCTACTCGGGGCTCTTTGGGGCTACTCAGGCTGCCCATTCCCCGCCTCCTCGCCACATGCGGCTCATGGCTCACCTTCTCGTAAGGGCAGTAGCGGTACTTCTTGATCGGACTTGTGCAGATGAACACGTCGGTGCTGCCACGACGAGAGGAAGCAGGTCAGGATATCCCAGGGTGGCCAAAGACACCAATGCACCCTGCTCCCCCCGTAGCTGCACCTCGACCGCTTCTGCGAGACCCTACTTGGTACCTGAGCAGGCCAGAAGAGGCTTCCCACCCGCGGGAAGCCAAGCGGGGGTGATTTAAGATGCTAATCCCCCATCTCCCAGGGTCTCACCCCGACGTGCACCCACCCGCAGAGCACCGGCGCCTTTCCCCTCCTGCCACCCTCGCTGGGAGCAGAGCTGCAGGCAAGGAGATGCAGGAGGCCCATTCCTTGGGGACTGCTCCGTGAGTCCAACCCCGCTGCTTCCTACCCGTGCCCGGGAGGCTCGTGGGCTCGCGTTGCACATAACGCTTCTGCTGGGCGGTGGGAGGCGGAGTAGCCTGCAAAGCCACGGCTGCTCCCTCTTCCGCCCTGGCTGCACCGCGGACGGCGACGGCTCCTACTCACTCTGCCAGGTTGGCCATTTGCTTCACAGCCTCCACAGCCCCGGGGAGCGGGTCCAGCTCGATGAAGAAGTTCTTCGATTCCCAGATGCTGATGGCCTTCTCCTAGGAGAGGAAAGAGACCTGTTACCGCACAGCACTTCTTGCTGCTCTTTTCCTTGCACGTGCATCTTCCCACTCTTTGCTTGGAGAGAAGATCGTGACAGTGGTAAAGGGGGGGGGGTCCAGCCTCTGTGCTGCCTCTGTTCCCTTCCTGCTAGCCCACCTTGCCTCTGTGGTCTCCTGCATTCTCCATCTGCCTGCCTGCACCCATCCACTACGACTTGGCTTGGAGAGCCTCTGGAGCAGGCTTAGTTTGGTCGGTGCAGCCCCAGGCACATGGGGAGCAGCATGTCCCTGCATACAAAACCAGAGATTGCCCAGAACTGAACCAAACCCCAGGGAAGTCAGCGCCTGGAGTGGCAGCTTGACACGGATGCAGCTGAACTGGCCTGGTATTCCTGCTCTAATGTGATGCTATTCAGCTCAAGATGCTCTCTGGCCTATGTGTCTCAATCATATCTAAAATAGCATCCAGGAGATGCTATCCCATGGGAAAAAACATTTTATAGATGAAATATATGTCAGGAAGACTGTGGCCCCTCTTCCTCAGGGATGCCTGGGCAAGGTCCACCAGGCAAATAGAGCTTCTCCAGGTGTAGGTTTGAAATGCTTAACATCCAAAGCTGCGGCTGGGGCTGACACTGTCACGGTGCAAAGGGAAAGCAGAGCAAAGCGGACACAGAGAGAGCACGTGGAGCAAAACCCAGGGACGAGGGAAGTCAGAGACCGGGGGCTGCTGGTGACGGGTACTGCCGATCGCTAAGAAAAGCAATTATCTCATGGTTTTGTGCTGAAAAGATACAAGGGAGAAGGAACTCCGTCATGTGCCCAGGCCCTGGGCTTCCTGCCTCTGCAGCCGCCCGGGGTTGCTGTGCAGCCCACGCGCAGCGGCCTCGCAGGGTGCGGGCTCGCAGCCGGCCCAGGATCGCGCCCGCCGGGCAGCAGAGCCAGCAGCTGCGTCACGGCACTGCAACCCAGCGCAGCGGCTGCAGAGGCTTTGCTTTCCCTCCTCTGAAGGGAGCCTTGCCCTCAAGTACCGATCTTGCTTTTGAGCACCTCTGCCTTTTTATTCGGGGCAGGAGAAAAGGGGGCAAAAGGAACCTCAGACCCCTCCTGCGTTCCTTGTCTGGCAAGAGCATGGTGGGGACGGCAGAGCCTCAGGGTAGGAGAGAACAACCTCAGGGATGCTTTTATGCTGGGTTTTATGAGCTCGCAGTAAAAACGTGCCGACCGGACTTGCAGCTCCGTCCTGCCTGATGAGTGGGAATCTCGTCTTTCCCACGTTTTGCTTTTACTGCATCTGCACTGAGGAAAGAGCAGACAGCCGTGAGCAATTGCAGCTTTGCTGTGAACTCAAGGGCAGCCGTGCCCCAGAGCAAACACAGGGGTCATCTGGGGAGTCATGCTGTGCTTTGCTCTGCTGGCTACCTGTGCCAAGCCACGTTCACGAATCCTGGCATGGTCCAGGCTCAGTTTGCCTGCTCTTGCCCCCTTGCATGAGCATGAACGCCCGAACCCATTGCGTATTTGGGGACACGCATGCTGAAAAGGAAACGTGCTGATTCACGGCCTGCAGAAAGGGCTCCTATTAGCAGGAAAAGAACAGCTACCCTAACAGATTGCTAAGGTGCCAGGCAGACACTAAAACTCCCATTGCACTGCCTTAAATCGTTGTGCAATTATTTTTATTTTTGTTTAAGATGTCAAATGTAGTTGCACAACAGATAAGAGAGAAACATGGCCTGACTCAGCAAAGCACTTCAAACTGTGGAGTGTCTTCTTATGGCAATGACCTCAGTAGCTCTTCTGCTTCCATTTGTGTTAAAAAAGCATTTTGCACTCAAGCTCAATGGAGGAAGAACTAAACACACCTTGAGCAAAAAGACTCGCTGAACTCCGGGAGCCCCGTCGGAATCACCCCCTGCGGCACCAGCTAGTGCTTTGACTGGCAGATGGAAAAATCTGCCTGGCTGGAAATGCCCCCGTGTGCCGGACAGGACAGGCCCCACAGCTAGGAAGACTTTTGTGATCATCAACCTCAACTTTCTTTTTCTTATTGTTCCCTGTGAACAACCCTCTGCCCTCCCGGGGCTGCCCATCCTTCTGGGCTCTGCATGCTCCACATCCCCGCTCCCAGAGCTGGATCCTTCCACGTTTTAATCTCTTTTGCTGCTCTTTCCTGATTTCCTCCAGCAGGTGCATGGCACCCTCTGATGACGGGAGACTCTAATGGCCCACGTGCTCTTAGCCACAGAGAGGCTCCTACTCTCTTCACCCCGGTCTGAAAGCCCGGTTGAGATCCAGGCTGCTTTGAGGTCCATGAGTTTTGCCATTGTTTCAGTCCAAAGGTTTGGAGGTTTTACGTCGCCATGGCAGACAAGATGAGTGCACCTCATTTAATACAGCCAAAGTAGTTAAGATCCAAACAACAACAACAACAACAAAAAGTGTTATCATGCATTAGCCTTGCCAAACTTTTCGCATCCGCTTTACTGCATGAATGATGGTTTCCACTTCTTCCACTTGCTAGTAGGAAAGCACTGGGCTGTATGCACACTCCCCTCCTGCGAGCCACTGCATCACTAAAGACAAGAGCACTTATTTGCCCTAACACCTTTGGCTCATGCAGCTACAATCCGCAGATAAGACCACAGCAAGTGGAGACGGTTATAAGGCTTCTGCAGCACTGAACCCTTTGCTGGATGATAAAGTACGGTATAAAGAGAACTTTTGCTTTTAGGCTTTAATTACTAAAATGAATCACAATAATTTTCAGACCTGGGAGGGCTTGGGATGGTTTTATTTTTGAGTAAGCCCTCACATGAAGCATCAATTGCATGCTTTGCGCTCAACTTCCCTGCTGCATCCCATCCCTCGCACTGCTGTTGAGGAACGAAAAAATCCATCTTGGAATGAAGGCAGCTTTTTATTTTTCATATTTCAATCTAAAAAGCATGGCCAAAACAGAGCTCGAAAACCCCAAATTGTGCATTTATTTTAAAAGATATTTTAAAGATCGCTTCTTCTGACAAGATATTCTTTCCCTGCACCTATATCTACCCATGCAGGCACCTACATGGAGCAGGGAAAGCGGACAGATGTGCACTGGAAACGTTCAGTTTCCGGAAAAAGCAGGGACCGCTGCTGGGTACGGACCTCCAGCTGAGTTGTGGTGGGAGCTCCAGCCAGCCCCCGCAGCCCTCCCCAGCGCTGCACCGGGGGTCCCGGCGAGGTGCCAACGCCGGCCACGCGACGGAGCCGGGGGATGCACAAACTCACACTGAGCCCAGGTCGCAGGCGCCCGTATTGCTCCGACACCCAGAAGCCCCGCCGGTCCTCCAGGGCAATGTAGGGCTTGTCAGGGTACCTGGCCCTGAACTTCTTGAGGAAGCCTCCCTCGAAGTCGGCCAGCACCCCGTCCATGTCCACCAGGACCCGCAGGGCCCGCCGGGACCCAGCGCCGGGACCGCTGCCCCTGCCCAGCCCTGCCAAGGGGCCGCAGCGCCGAGGCCGCAGGTGCAAGAAGCTGCTCAGCAAAATCATGGTGCAATTGGGGCAGGGGGCCCGGGGGATCTCATCGGGGAAGGAGGGGGGTCCTTTATCCCAAGCGAGCACCCTGGAGGCAGGCGGACCTGGCAGGCCAGTCCCCTTGCGGCCGCGCTGCGGAGGGGCGGCGGGATGCAAAGCAGAAGCGAGCGCGGTGCAAAAGAAATGCAGCGGGGGCGCAAAGGCGATGCAACGGCCCGTCCTCGGCCCCGGCCCCCGCTCCCCCTCCCCGCCCCATCAGCAAGCGCGGAGCGGGCGGCCGCGGGCCGGGGCGGCCGGGAGCCGCGGGGGCTGCGCGGCGCCCGCCCCCGCCCCGCCCCGGCAGTGCAAAGCCCAGTTCCTCTTCCCGGTGCCCGGCCGGGCCCGGAGCGCCGGCACCGCCTTAAAGCGGCACCAGCGCCCCGCGGAGCGGAGCGGAGCGCGCCGCGGCCGCGCCGCCGAGCCGCTTTAAGCCCGGCCCGGCCCGGCCGCGCTCCCCTCCCCTTCCCGGGAGCGCCGGCTCCGCGGTGCCCGGCCGCGGCTGCACCCCTGGGGTGCATCCCCGGGGTGCATCCCCCGGGCACCCGCTCCGGGCACGGCGAGGGTGCCGTGCACCCGCACCCATGCCCCGGGTGCATGCCCCGGGCACGGCGAGGGTGCCGTGCACCCGCACCCATGCCCCGGGTGCATGCCCCGGGCACGGCGAGGGTGCCGTGCACCCGCACCCATGCCCCGGGTGCATGCCCCGGGCACGGCGAGGGTGCCGTGCACCTGCACCACGCCCCGGGTGCATCCCCCGGGCACGGCGAGGGTGCCGTGCACCTGCACCGTGCCCCGGGTGCATCCCCCAGGCACCTGCTCCAGGCACAGCGACGCTGGTACAGCCTGCTGGCACACCACTGGGGCAATAGGGATGGGAGATATCCGCTCTGGGTGCCTGGTCCTCGAGGGAGGTGCTGTAGTGAGAGGGGGTGTAACCCAGAGCTGGTGTTCTCAGCCAATATGCTTTGCTGCTGCAGTTTTCTGACTCCTCTCGTGAGGTGAAACCTTTTCCTTCAAGGGTGTCCATGGTGCAGCGCCTGTAACAGCGGTTCATCTCCTCTTACCTGCTACTTGCTACAGACCCTCTCCTCCATCCCTCACTAACACCGTCAGTCTCTGCCCTATGGCCCCATGTCTGTTCATACCCGTTTTGGAGCTTATGCACTAGTATGTGTTTTGGGGCACAGTGTGCACATGCAATCCAGATGGTGATTTTTGTAAGTAAACCTTGCCACATAGTACTCGTTTCTGCCAGTGCACAGGGAGGAGTTATATTTTGCCCAGGGTCTCATTAGATGTGATGCAGCTCTGCCTATATGGGTGATATAAACATTTCAAATAAGTTATCTGGCCCCAGTAAAATGCTTAAGATAGTGATGATAATGTGTGGTGCTAAAAAAGTTAACATGCCATAAGCGGGCCGTGCAGAGAGAAACTCAAGGTGTTAGATTTAAGTGCCAAAAGACAGAGAAACTACCTGCCATAAAGGTTTGTATATTCCAGCACAAGACCAAAGATCAGTATGGTCAAAAATACTTAGAGGATTAAAGCTGATAAAGAGGGAGATGGCCTCACACTGTGACTAACAAGATTAGGTAAGTGCTGAGCTGCGAAAGAAGAGATACTGCTGGTTGACAGTAGTAACAGTATTTTTAATTCCAGAATATTTCATCCCAATTTCAGAATATTTTTCAGGGGTGCATGTTATCCTTGTTTCACATACAGGCCAGAAGAGCTACAGCGATCAAGTGATTTGGTGAAGGTCATAGAGTGAATAAAGAAAGGAACACAATTCCTGATAACCGGGTTGTGCATAATGTTAAACATAGAGGTTACAAGGGAAAATCTGTGACGTTTCAAGTCCGTATTCTGCTCTTGCTCACACCAGATGCATCTTGCTTACGGCAAAGATTAGGATTTCAGCATACTTGGCATTTCTAAGTAGTGAGCGAATATACACACATCATTCATGACACAAAGAAAGTTTCCTTCTTGTTCACGGCACATTGAAGGACGTTCTCCCAGCCCCAACAACTTCCCTGCCTTCAGCAGCTCCGGACAGCGCATTTTACAAGTTTGGCTCTCACAGGGATGGAAAACATGCTTGCATTTGTGTAAACCGAACGACCACTGCTGTCATGGCGGAACCAATCCTTGGAACCAACTCCGCAGATCTTGTTCCGTGCTGTTAGGGAAGGTATTTACACGTGATCGGTTGGCAGCCACCAAGTCGGGGCCCCTGTGAAAGCGGTAATACAGCTGCACGGTGCCCGGCCTCGCTGCGAAGTCACTCCCGACGTGAAGGCACTCTACAGCCGTCCTCGCAGCACAGGCGCATACCGCCGCCCTCGCCGCCTGCCTCACAGCGGGACCGTTACTGCAGGCCGGCGCGCGTGATGCCACATGGCCCGCGCGTGACCTCCTGCGCTGAGGCAGGACAGCAGGCGCTGCCCCCTGAGACCGGGACACAAGAGGGGGCGGCTGACGCCATCATGACGTCACCAACCTCCCCTCCCCGCTCTGCTGAGTCACGGCTTCCCGTACTAAGATGGCCTCCCGGAAGCGCGGGGGGAGGAAGGGGGCGAGTACTTCCGGTGGGGAGAGGAAGGCGGCGGTTGCCACGGCGACCACGGCGGGCGGGATGAGCGGCCGCCGCTCTCGCGAGAGGGGATGGCTCGCGGCGGAAGTGACGCGCGGCGGCGGGTGTCTCGCGGCTCCCGCTGCGGCGGCTGATTGGCTGGCGGCGGCAGCGCCCGTGCCGGAGGCCCCTTCCCGCTTCCCCCGCCGCTCCCGGGCCGAGCCGCCCCCTCCTCCTCCTCCTCCTCCTCCTCCTCCTCCTCCTCCTCCTCCTCCTCCTCCTCCTCCCCCCTCCCTCCCTCCCTCCCTCCCTCCCCCGCCCGCCCGCCCGCCCCGCCCCGCCCCGCCCGCAGCGCGCGCGCGGCCGCGCCGCCAGCCGCCAAGATGGCGTCGGCCCTGGAGCAGTTCGTCAACAGCGTCCGGCAGCTCTCGGCCCAAGGTGACCGCGGCGGGGAGCCGCGCGGGGAGCGGGGCCGCCCGCCCGCCGCCTCGCCCCGAGCAGGGGCCTGCGGCCGGCGGAGAGCGGCCTAGCCGGCCCCGCGCTGCCGCCGGGGGTGTGGGAGAGGGGAGGGCGGCCCGCGGCCTGCCCCCCTCCGCCCGCCCGCCCTCAGGTGTGGAGGGCGCGGCCGGGCCCCGGGCGGCGGCGGCGGCGGCCGCGGGCGGGCTCTCGCTCGCCCTGCGGGCGGTGATGTAGGGCTGCGCGTGCGGCTGGGCTCGGAGGGGCACTTGGAGGGTTCCGCCGCGGCCGGTTTGACAGGGCATGGTGGGCAGGCTGTGGCCTCGCCTTGCTCATCGCTTCCTCTGCCAGGCACCTGCACAGCGGTGTTTTTTTGGTAGTCAGAGCTCTCAGGTGAGCGAACTGGAGAAGATGCAGGCAGCTATGCGAAAATCCAAGCCTTGAAATCCAAGAGGGGAAGAGGTGACAGAGTGGGGACCTTAACTGACAGTGTATATGCTAGTCTGTCACCGAATGTGTAAGTTGCAAGATGAGTATTTTAAAATACTTCTCTTCTTGTGGGCAAAGCAGAACATGAACAGAAAAAGACAACCTTCATTTCTGGGGCACTGAAAAGCCCTTATCTCTGCTGCTGAGTTTTTTTTTTCTTTGACTTGCTATGGAAGCATATGATAGGAGTCTGAGACTCTACATTGGAGTTACCATAACCAAATGTTCAGAAGATGTTTGAATATTCTTAGTTAGACTTTCTCACTTTTTGTTTGCTAGATTCTTATTTTTCCTGTATTTGGGTACAGTATTTCCTAATTCTTGAACTTTCTGGCTATACTGATGCTCATGAAAGTGTATTTTTCTGTGTGGGGTATTTGCTCCCTAGAAGAAAGTATCAGTTTTTGATGAGTTCCTTAGCCTCAGGCTTTATCTCTTCCAGTTATATTTGGGTAGAGCTTAATTTTTCTCTTACTTTGTATTTTAACTCATTAATTGTATAGAATTTCTACTCAAGGTATCTTTCTACACAAGAGACTAATTGTACCTGCAAGATACAAATACAAAACAAACAAAAGAAGGTGCTTCTTTGTACATATGTAGTTTAGCTGTGGACCTTTTTGTTACAAGATTTTGTGGATGCTAAATGCTCAGGAGAAAACTGAACGACTTCATGGAAATTCTTCCATTAGGGACTAGTCAGCTGGGCACTCTTTGTAAGGTAGTACGCCCATGAGCGCAAACTCCTGGAGTTTGAGAGAATGCAGGAGTATATATGCTTGCAGTGTTGTTGTTCTTCTCTGGGCATCAGCATTTGGCTGCATGGCAGATGAGATAGATAAACCTTTGTCTGACCTGATATGGGTATTTCTACTTATATAGTGTAATTTTTTAATTATTTTTTAAAAGAACAGGATGCTAGATGATAGCAGTACAGTGGATAGATTTTCCTTTTAGGGAGGATATAAGTTTTTTTCATTATTCAAATAGCATTATCAAACTACAGAAGGTTTGACAATCTTTACTCATTTCGATGGATGTACCTGGAGTTTTAATGCAAAGTAGAGAGTGCTGTTTTAGGGATGACGGCTGTGATTCTGGGTTCTTGGACTTTGGTCCTACATTTGGACCTTTAAATTTCTCTGTTATTTCAAAGTTAAGTTTTCATTGTTAAGGCTTCCCAAGTTTTATTTTTCAAAGGAAAAGGCCAGAGGCATTTTAGAATAATGTTAATCCGTGTGAATAGAGACACGTTATTCTTCATCTCATGATGATTTTTGTAAAGGTGAGAGAACCTCTACTTCTTTCTCCTTTTCTTTTTCAGAGATTGAAATTGAAAAAGAAACCTCTGCTTTAGAGTAGAGAAAGGGGCAAGGTTTTAAATTAAAAAAAGGGGGAAGATTTTGAAAGCAATTCATGTTAATCTCTCTTTGCTTTATTTGTAAGGCTTTTTTGGCTATAGCATGCTTTGCTAATTCAAAATAGTTGTCATTCATGTTATGTTTATAGCTCCCTCAAATAAAATAGCATTGTAGTTCTAATTTTAGGAAGTAAATTAAAAACAGTTTTAAAAATCCTACTATTTTATGTATTTATTTATAATTTTAATATCTATTTCAAAAGAATGTTTATAAGCAGATCTGAAAAGGTTTATCTGGCACTTGAGAAGTAGCAAGCAACAAAGCCTGATGTTGCAATTTTTTGGAAAGGGGTGCTGGTCTAGGAATTGTTTTTTCCCTCTAATATCTAGAAGGCGCAAATGTAGATCACTCTTGCATGAAACAGAATTTTGAATCACAATAAACTGACCAAGGTCTTGATGACTTAGCTCAGGTGAAGCCTGGCTTTGATATGAGACCCCTGAAGCTCCTTCTCTGATGAGGCGAGTTGATGCTGCATTTCATGTTCTGTTTGTGCTCTTAGGGTTTTCTTTACAGTCTCAAAGGCCAGGAAGCTTAACTGTTTCCTTTTAAAAAACATACTGCTGGCCTCGCTCATTGAAGACTCTGCCTAGTGTGTTACAAAAAAAAATAATTTCTGTGGTTGAGATTGCTCCTTGCTTTCCTCTATAATCTGAGGAAAAAAAGTAATCAAGTATGGGAATGCGTAAGTGTTTTCTAATTAGAGTTTGACAATGATGTTTCATCTTTCAGGGCAAATGACCCAGCTTTGTGAGTTGATCAATAAAAGCGGAGAACTGCTAGCAAAAAATCTCTCCCATCTGGATACAGTGCTTGGTGCCCTGGATGTGCAGGAACATTCATTAGGTGTTCTTGCTGTCTTGTAAGTGTTGTTTTTCTTTAATTAGATCTCTTAGTATCAAAACATCAGGAAGCATGATGAACTGTGAGCAAAACTTCTTACTTTTGGACATAAATACTTTTACTCCACACTTCTTATAAGTGCTTAATTTCCTTTTGCGATATACATTTTATTAGAAAGAATACCAAGGCAACTTTGTTTTCAAAGGGAAAGTATTTTTCCCTACATGTTCAGCAAGAAGATATAACACTGAGGTCTTCTTTTTTCCTTTCTTTCTTTCTTTCTTTTTTTTTTTTTTTTTTATTTGACTGGCAGGGAATTAGTGAGACAGACTGCAAGAATTAAGCAAAACTCCCTCCCCGCCCCCCAGTGAAGCATGGGTTCTTATCTTAATTCTTGGATATTTGTCTCCAGTCAGCATTGAGGTTCTTGGTGCTGTCTGCATTTTAAGATAATACTTTAATTGCCTTGGTGATGCTGAGGTGAGGTAAAGTTACTTTTTTGTTTTTTGGATATTTGGCTGTGAAGCTCAAACAGTATTTTCCAGCTGTACCGAACTGCAAGGGAAGTGTCTGCAGGTTCCATTATTATTTAAAATAGTCTGTTAAAGGAAAAAGCAGCATTCTGATTCTTGATCTACTGTCACTTTGAAATAAAATGAATATAATATACAAAGATAATACACAATATTTCCCTAGTATCTTTCCCTTCACTAGCATCTTGCAAAAATGTATCATGGGATTTACAAAAAGCAGGGCACCTATATTGTATCAACAGAAGAATTATATCATGGGGTACGTGAAAACCAGTCATTTAAAACAGGTGGAGGAAGGAAGATAACTATATATAAGAAAGAACATTTAACATGTAGTATTTGAAGAGATGGTATCAGTGAAGCATATAGATAAGTGTATTCCTGGCTGAAACTGTGGCATGGAAAACTCCCTGCACTAGAGCAAGTAGATCGACACCTTTTGAAGAGACAGGGAAGGGGAGATAGTACGTAACTAGGATAGTTGTTACCTTTGTGGGGAAGGATGGTTCATGATCCAGGTAGGTTTGAACTGCGTGTTACAGTGTATAGCAACTGAAATTGCTATAGGATTGGATACCTTCCAACACCATTGAGTAGATTTTTTTTTCTGCGTGTTTTTGTGACTTTTGTAGGATATATAGCTAAAATTTTCATTGCTGTCAGATGAGCATCATGACTTGCACATTGCTTTTTCTATAAGATTAGTTTTTAGGCTACAGAGTGCTAATGAGTAGTCTGACATGAAGAGAGAGTGGAAATGAAGAGCAAGAGCTCTTCTGAAGAGATACGCATCTAATAATTTAATAGTAAAGAATCTCCAGCACCTTCAAGCAGAAGGTGGTATATAACCAAAGGTGTCTAGAGAAGTTGTATGTGGCTTAGTGTTAAAATTCACCATCTTTAGCCATTTTTTTTAATTATGATTGCAATTACTGTACCAAATAAACCCGTTCTTGTTTTTGCCACAGTTTGTTCTTAATTGTGCTTTTCACTAGATGCAAGATAAAGGTGTGTGCTGAAAGCATGTTTTTAAATACTGTGCAGCTGCTAGGGAAATCTATGTTTAATGTGGCCTGAATGTTTTTACTGAAGTGAAGTATGTAGTCCTGGAGTGGAAATCATATGCCATCTGTAATACGCACTTTGGATTTGTTTCAGAGCAGCTTTATGCATCCACAGAGACTTAGAGATGGAGATGGAGTTTTTTTATTCATCCCCCAAAGTGAAGTGTTAAATCTTTTCTTTTTTTTTTTCCTGCCTTGTTCTAGGTTTGTGAAGTTTTCTATGCCCAGCATCCCTGACTTCGAAACATTATTCTCACAGGTGCAGCTTTTTATCAGCACTTGTAATGGGGAACACATTAGATATGCAACAGACACTTGTAAGTTAATCTTGCTTTGAGAGTCTATGCAAATCTCTTCGTATACTTTGATGTTCTTGATTTTCACTGTGTTTTTTTTTTTTTTTTCCCCACATTGTATTCAGTTGCTGGCCTATGCCACCAGTTAACAAATGCCCTTGTGGAAAGAAAACAGGTGAGCAAGTATCATCTAGTGTGAATAAGCTATCTACATATCCAGTCTCTTAATGTCTTCATACAGATTTCCCAGTACCTTCATTTTAGATATATTTATGCAACTCTTTACTTTTTAAAAGTCTACTAAAATGTAATGAACCTAAAACTAGATTTCAAGGAAAAATTTAAGATAAAATTTGTTGAGAGAATCATTTTAAACACATGCACGCACACCAGCACTGCCAAGAGTGTTCTTCAGATAATAAGTATGTGAGTAGGAAAGAGCTACAAAAATTGCTAGTATTGGTGAATCAGTGTCACTAGTTTCAATGTTATCCCATCAGTCATGTAACGTTCTTAAATATGTTTCCCTTTCATTTTTAGGCATTTAATTAAAAGAGTTTGAGTAATGATTTTGATGCCAAGAAATGTGATTTTTTTTTTTCCGGGACATTTTAATTGAAATCTAGTCTGAAATAGAAATAGAGGTCAAACCTGCTCCAAGTGAAGTTATTGCTTTTGATTTTGGTGGGACTTCACGTGATGTTAAGGAAACGGTCTATTACGAATACAAACTACTGTATTTCTGATGAGGTTGTCTTTTTGGAGCAGAATTGTTAACTTTAGTTTATCAGGAGAAGTTATATAGCCACAGTTAATTTTATTTTCTGAGACTGCAGTATCGTACAAAAAGGGAACCTCAAGTTAACTGTTACTTAATGGAACCTATCAATTAGTGTTATTTTTCATTTGTAAGTGTCAACATAAGATCCAATGTGCTGCCATCTATGAGAAATTATCTGAAAGAGATGTAATTTCTGACAGCCCCTGCGAGGAATTAGCATTCTCAGACAAGCCATAGACAAGATGCAGATGAACACAAACCAGCTGACCTCAATACATGCAGATCTCTGCCAGGTAAGAGTTAGGGCTTATTCTGAGAAGCTTAAAAATACCCATAACACTTTGGGGAAATTCATGGTTACCTATGGCAATGTAAAAATGGCTTTTAATTGTTTTTTTCTGGTAATAAATAATACGATATACTGAAATAAAATCCCCTTCTTCTCCTCAGATATTTTGTTTAGTGCATGACTTCTGAAAGTCCTTTGACTTTACTTCTGAGTTGAAAGTCACGCACAGCTCTGTCTAGACGTAGACAGTTCAAGTGTAACATCCA
Organism: Rhea pennata; assembly: GCF_028389875.1. NCBI lineage: Eukaryota > Metazoa > Chordata > Aves > Rheiformes > Rheidae > Rhea > Rhea pennata. Next base: position 16,454,811 of record NC_084677.1, on the reverse strand, counting down.
GATACCGTTTGCTCCAGTTTGACAAAAGGCATGTTTGTGTCAGTGCCTTTGGCCTGAATTTGCCATTTCTGTCTCATTCTTGGCTCCTGGGGTTTAGTTTGGACGGGTTTTTTTTAGTGCAATATTTAGTGCTGCCAGCACATAGTCTAGAAGGCCTGGAGTTTCAAGTAGCTTTGTCAGAGTACAGTTTCTTTAGGATTCAGATAATACTGTTTGTGAACTGGTATAAATTATGGGTTATTCAGATATCATGACATAACGAATAGTCTGTTTTACAGCACTACTGATGTACAGTGTAATATTTATTAAATAGTGCTAAATGAACTTAGTTGCAATTTGTCATTAAAACTTGAGTACAAATGGCTAATTTATGAAAATTTCGTTTATTTTCTTGTAGCTCTGTTTGTTAGCAAAATGCTTTAAACCTGCCCTCCCATATCTAGATGTGGACATGATGGATATTTGTAAAGAGAACGGGGCGTATGATGCAAAGCACTTTTTATGTTACTACTATTACGGTGGGATGATATACACTGGGCTAAAGAACTTTGAAAGAGCACTCTACTTTTATGAACAGGTAATGTTAAATTAAAATGGTAAGTTCAAAATCTGATCAACTGAAGGGCAGAAATTGCTCACGTGATAACGTTGAGAGAACGTATCATCCCTGAATTGCCATCAAAACTTCCAATAACTGTTATGTAACTAGTTCTAAAGTACAGGGAGTCTCCAGTTTTTATTTTCGTTCTTCACCTTTAGGTTATAGTCCTGTTAATAGATCTGTACTGCTAGCTATCGTTTGCCTTGATTTTTGGTTTTGCACATGTACATCGTAATTATACATAAAAACTGATTTGGGAGAGTTTTAGTGTATAGGTTATTTTATAGAAGGTGTAGCCTGGATGATTTTCTGTTTAAGTGAAGTAACAAATAATGACACACTGTCTTTGGAAGTATATTCCTCTAAGAAGGTCTTTGATAGCCAAGTAACTGTTACACCATAAAATTGCACCAACTCAAAGGTTGGTGTTATATTTATCTTGCTATAAATATTTTCAAATGCCTACTTATTACTGTCACATAAGAAGCAGTTCACAGGCTGACGCAGAGTGGTGTGTTTTCAAGTAAAATGAATTGAGTGGTTTTGTTTCCGGAGACCTTTGTTAACTTTGAGGGAAGTCACAGAGAAAGTAAAAACAGCAAATATTGTAGAAAGAAAAGACAGCTGTGAAACTGATAAAAATTCAGTGGAAAAATTTGCTGTCCAATGCACAAAATAAACTAGCGTGGCATTTTTCTTTTCTGTGAACAAAGGCAAGCTTTTAAGTAGCACTGGTGCAGTGTACTAAGATCTTCTTTCCCTATCCTGCAAGCCTCTTCCAGCATACCGAAGTCTGAGATTTGGTGATGTAATATATTAAATTCTTTAAGGATCTGTGCAAGTCCAGCTCCTACAGGATCTGTATTTTCATTCCTAGTAACAAGTAACTGCAGGTGATTTATAGTACAATTTTAGATACATACCAAGGAAGGAAGTTTTGCTTTGGTCTTATCAAAGTTATTTTAAGATAGGCTTTATTATCGCAAGATAAACACTTTGAATAGCTGATATAGAATTTACTTTTTTAAGGACATTTTTGGTTAAGTAATTTTTACAGAAGAAAGTTAGGCTTTAATGCTCAAAAGTAGTTTTCTTATATCATTGTATCCTCTGTAGCTGCAGCTTTAGACTGAGATTCTACTCATGCAGTAGCTATTGGGATCTACCAGGAAGCATATTGATTTTCTATTTAATTTCTTTCTCTTACTCAGGCAATAACTACTCCAGCCATGGCAGTCAGTCATATTATGTTGGAGTCGTATAAAAAGTATATTCTAGTTTCTTTGATACTACTTGGCAAAGTTCAACAGCTACCAAAATACACTTCCCAGATAGTTGGTAGATTCATTAAGGTAAGTTTTGTGAATATAGCTGAATAATAGAGCATGAAATCTGAACTTATTATCTATAGGGTCAAGAATTTCTGTACCCTCACTTTATGGTACTATTTAATGTTTTGCATCATGGGAAATAATGCATATGCCAGAATGCCACTTCTCACTGTCTTTATAGGCTATGAAAGGCATGGTTAAGGATGGTTAGTGTGGCAACTCATAAGTCTATCCCAAACATAAACTGTGTTGTTCATATTGGCAATATCAGTTTTTTAACCTAAACTGGGGAAATTTTTGGATTGAAAGGATTTCACAATTAAAAATACTTTGTTCACTGACAATGCATACCCGTTGATAGGCTTTTACCTTTTCGGAGCATAAACAAGACTCAAGTTACACTTGGCTTTCAACACGCAGTCCCCATGTTCTAAAAAAGTCCAACTATAACTTCATGTAGCTGAAGTTGATACCATGTGTAGCTGGTGAACTACTCTAGGAAATGGTACACTTAAGCCAACTATTCCATGTGACTGCTGGAGGAAAAACCTGCTTGTCTCTTCAGCTCTAGTTATTTGCCCACCTCCAGAAAGAAAGCTTTACCGACCTTTTCGGTAAAGCAGTTAGAAATACATGCGTTGAATTGTAATGGAAATAAAATCTCACACGTAACATCTTCAGTATCAGCAGAGGATTAATAGTGATCAGAATTTATATGCTAACAAAACTGAAAGCGGTTGGAAGACGTTTCCTGTTTACTTCACTACTGATTAGTATGTGGAGAAGGTGAATAAAATGAAATCCCAAGGCTAGTTTAAAATTTTGCGTGCTTGGTGTTGGATAATTTGTTCTGAAACAGAACTTGTGCTAATTAGCATCTGCACTTCAAGTACTTTCAATTGTATGTGTAGCAGAGATGCATAACATTAGAATCCAACAGTTTTTAACAGTGTTGAGTGAGGTATAATACAGATAGATGTTCAAAGATCCTACTTCTATGTCAGTCCTTGCTGGCGTGAGATTTGGACTTGAACTGTCTACTTCTCAGTGTTTTGCTTACTGTGAGTTGGTCAGAGAATACTTCTGTTTAGGAAACTGTAGTCTGCTCATTCTAAGATATTAGAGAATTGAAGTATATTGAGCTAGCTAGTATTTCTAGCTTTCTAAAGAGTAAAAGCTTCTGGAAACACTGAGTTAGGAGTCCATAAGCATTTTGATCAGGTATAGGGTAGAAGACAAAACAGCTGTCAGAAGAGTTGTGCTCCTGTGAAAATCACTCAGTTCTAAAAGCATGCTTGTTTTAATTAATGCAGAATTTGCTGTTTTGTGTCCGAAAAGCAGTTTCCAAAAATCATTTCCTTACTTTAAGTACTACTATGCAAGCACAACCAGCTACCATTTTGAAGTAATATAGTTGAAAGAAACTTGAGCTACTTAAATTCACTTTTATACTTGCATGAGCTTTTAAAAATTGAAATAGTGAATAGATATTGCGAGGCTGGTTGAACTCCATGTTCTTCAAGGAAATTTTTTTTTTATTTTTTTATTTATTTTTTATTGCAGCCCCTTAGCAATGCCTACCATGAATTAGCACAAGTTTATTCAACCAATAAACCCTCAGAGCTTCGAAATCTGGTGAACAAACACAGTGAAACATTCACAAGGGATAACAATATGGGGCTGGTTAAGCAATGCTTGTCATCTCTTTACAAAAAGAATATTCAAAGGCTAACCAAGGTAAGATGGATGTTTTATTTTGTTGAGAAACTGAGTGATTAGTCTTCTCCAAACAGTTCTACTCTTATTAAAATCGGAGCAAACTGATAATGTAATAATCTCACAGTGAAATGGCTAAAACTTCAATTCACCTCTCTGAAACAGCACTACGAGTTTTTGTAATGTCCTATATAGGAAGCAAATTCATCTGGCTACCTGTATATTATCTAAAAGGTGGTTCAATATGAATACTGCCATGGGAAGCTGCTTTAATTTAAATAGAAAGTGTATGTTTGCTTGTCTGCTTCCTTTTTGTCCTGAAGCTTCCAAATCTTGGTACATGTGGCAGTGTGCTAATCTAAATCAGTGGTTTTGCTAGCTCAAATGAGAGAACTTGTCCTGTAAAAACTTCTATGTGTAACCAAAAAAGTCATGAGCACTGCTACCATCTTTCCCAAAAGACAGGAAACCTGAACTTTACAGGTTGTTTCATTAGAGAGGAGTGAGTGAAAGGGACAAATTTTGGGAGTATCTGAAGTAAAGGTAAAACAAAAGCGGTGGAGTGATATGCTACTTGAGCTCAAGAGATCAGACTAATTTTTAAAGATGATTGGGGAAAGCTATTTTTTAGAGAGCTTAACTTAAGTGACGTTTGATGAAGTGGAACTAACCTCTGAAGTAAAGCAATACATACGTATTTTGAAGTGAATTCAAGAAATGGGCAAGTCTTACTCATGTAAAAAGATGACGGAAGAGATTGAACTTGGTTCTCTGGTAAAGAAGAGATTGCAGAAATGTAATAATGACTCCATTAGTTTTATACATGTCTGCAGAGCACAAATTACCATCTTTGGGAATTAAGTCATTTCTTCCTCTCTGGTGGCTTTTGTAAGTAATAACTACATGTTCTGCTTGATCCTGCCCATCAGACTTAAAAATAAATAAATAAATAAAGTTTTATAGGCCCTGAAGGTTTGATAGGAAGAGTTGTCAGCATCAGGTTTTAATGTTTTGATACTTTCTAAATTTCAGACATTTCTTACATTATCATTACAAGATATGGCAAGTCGAGTGCAGTTGTCGGGACCCCAAGAAGCAGAAAAGTATGTCCTTCACATGGTAAGGCCTGTTACTATCCTAATTAAAAAGCTGATCCAAATCAAGAGCTTTCAGGGTTTTTGTAATGAATGTTTAGAATGGCTGAAGGATGGTTCTTTTTCAGGGTGAAAGAACCCTGTTATTATGCTGTGGTGTTTACTCTGTTCTCGAAGTCTTAAAAGATACTCTGCTTAAAATGAGACATGCATCATTTGTCTTCAGAAAATTGTTAAGAAATAGAAAGCAAACAAGATAAAAGATGCCTCTACAAGCCATCCATGTCTCGCAGCTGCATAAAATTCCATACTTAGTTCTAACTTATGTTAAACCCTCTCTCATTTCAGATAGAAGATGGTGAAATCTTTGCAAGTATTAATCAGAAAGATGGTATGGTCTGTTTCCACGATAATCCTGAAAAATATAACAATCCAGCTATGCTTCATAACATTGATCAGGAGGTAAATAATCTTTGAGGTATTTTTGCTGTTGGAATTTCTGCTGAAGAACCCTAGTCTATAATTAGAAATCTGCAAGAAGAAGTCAGGCTAGGTCATTATAAATTTAGAGAATCAGGACTGTGAATGATTACTGTAGTATTTCACAGTACTCATATTTAAGTGTCTTAGATTAATATTCTGTTACTATGAACGTAGTATCTGTTGTATCTTCTGTACAGCCTGAGCTGTTTCAGTAGACTGCATAACATTAGTGACTTGAATTGACCGTTTTAGAGATTTTTAGAGCTTTAGACTTCAAGTCTAAAGTGTTCGGTGATTGTGCTACCTGCACATTGAAGTGGTTGATCCTTGTGGGACTGTCTGTCACAGTGGCCTTAAAGATGGTTAGGAAGACGTGCATCAAAAATAGAAAAATGACCTCATGCTTTCGTTTAGGAAACGGAGAAGAACATTTTGACTTGGAACCTTTGTGATGGCTAACCTGTTCTGTTCTACATATTTAAGCCATGAATATCTTGACATCTTGTTACAAGCTGGACAAAAGAATCAACTTAATATTTTCACCTTTTTTTAAGATGCTGAAATGTATAGAGCTTGATGAACGACTGAAAGCCATGGATCAAGAGATCACTGTGAACCCTCAGTTTGTGCAGAAGGTAATTGGCTTAGTATCCTATAAAAGTAAGGAAGACATTCAGTGCATTGAGTATGTGTTAAACTGAATGTCAGTACTTAGTGCTGATGATTCCATATATATGTAATTTGGTTAAAGATAATGCTTTATAAAAAGCAAAAAAGAAGTGTAAGTTATTTCACATGCACTTTATTTTCCTGCCTATTAACTTTGAAGTTGTCTATTTCAAAGGTAAATCTTCAGGCTTGTCTTTGAAGAAATAACTCTTTGCCTTCCAGAGTATGGGATCTCAAGAAGATGACTCAGGGACCAAACCATCCAGTTATTCCTGAAATTAATGTTGCTCACCACTCCGCTTTCAAGCAAAAGCTTAAGAGAATCGCGCCTGGATTAGGGCATTGAGGAGTTCCATGAAGAGAGCAGAGAGAACTGAGCTTTGCTTTTCACCTGGACATTAAGAAAATAAAAGAACACCCTCAGTACTGTATAATTTCAGAAATATTCTCTGCAAAGAAAAAGGAAATCTCAAAAGAAACTTAAGTCTGTTGTGGATTTATTTATCTTCAGATTAACATCGTTAATGCATTAAATAATCTACCTTTTGTTTTAAAGGGTTTGAATGTTGCTGTGTTTCTGTAGCAGTCCTTTTCCTCTTCTGCAAAAAAGTGTTTATTCAGGGAAGAATACAAGCTAGTGTTGGTTCACTTACCGAGAATTACTGGTTCATTATTTTGTATTTGAAGTTGGCTGCAAGTGCAGATTCATCATATGTATGGTGGGGGAGGAGTGGAAAATCTGAGTAAAACTCTCTACGTTTATAAGCTGCGTATGTCCTGTGTAGTTGGCTGCTGTCTAGTAAATGATGAAATAAGAACCGTGTTCTTCTCGAAAAGGTGAGCGTATTAATTGAGTCCTTGTAAGGTGGTTTTCTTGAAATGCAGAAACACTGTAGGGCATCTATATATGACAGCTATTTATGATTTTTTTTAAGTTCTGGTACAAAGTATTTCCTAATAATGTTTGCTATTAGATCAAATTTCTTGGGCCTAAACAAAAGGATATTTAGAAGACCCTGGTGTTCTGGGGGATGCTGGAAATGAAGTTCTTCACACTGAAAGAACTCTTGCTCCTATACAATATGGCATAAAGAAGTTTTTATTCAACCATCTGATACTTTTCTGTGTTGGAAATCAGTCTAAGTGAAGGCCATGCTACAGATCTTTTCTTTGTTTCCAAAGAAATTCTTTATGATAGAATCCTACACAGCTCTCCTAAAAGCAGGGTTCTATTTGGAAATAACGTGCTAGAATAACATCTGTTTTCTTAAATCACTATGTCAAACATCACAGTGTTGTCACTGGATTCCTTAAGTGCTTTGCTCTTTGAATCAATGGGCTCTTTTTCTGTAGCTCCTAATGTATTTGAAGATCATTATTGTTCAAGCATCTTTGAAACGCTTCATGTCAGTGCAAATCTCCTGCTATCAGACATAAATAAACCTGCCATGAAGTCAGAATGTGAGCAGCTCAGCATCCAGTGCTTCCTACTTAAACACCTGAATAGGAGCTGCTTGCTACTGCTGATAACCTACCAGCTTTTTTCAGGTGCCTAAATGGGAACTAAGCATTTCTGGCTCTTGCCGTGTGAAACTTTGTATGTTTTGAGGTCACTGATGGTTTGAAAATATACCATTTGTGCTTCCACTGCTGATTCAGAACTGTTGGGGTTTTCATTTAAAACTGCCATCTTAGTTCTAGCAGAGCCTCTGTGACAGTGATGCTCTCTCTAGTAGAAAAGTGTCCCCAGGCTGCTGTTTAGGTGGTGAATAAAGTTTTTAAAGTATCAAATAGCAATTTATTACTGAACACAGCATAGGTCCCTAGTATTAGTAGCTCACCATTGAGTACTTGTGCTTCCTATCATAGCAGCTTCCATATTTGAAGGCAACTTTTACACCTAATCTTAAAGCAAAATCTTGTTTTTCATAACTTGCCTTACCAGCCTTGTAATTAAAGATATTTATGACTTTTTAAAAAATCTTTTCCTAGTTAATCCTGCAGTGATTTTGATGGTGAACATACTTAGACGATTTCCTGCTCTGGTACTGTGGAAGTGTTAAAAACGTGATTCATAGTGCTGTGGGCCCAAGCATGAGGTTGGGTTGTAGAAATATTTACAATCGTATGCAGTAGTCACCGAAAGGACTGACAGTGGCTAACCTCAAACTGCCACGTAGACAAGTACGTGGAAAGTTCGCCTTACGTCACCAGGGGATCACTTGCTGGGGGAGAATGTCTGAAGAATGCTTTTGTGAAGGTTGAACCAGAAATGTGCACTTAGCATGGCTAAGGTTTTGTAGCACTAGTTCCTGTTAGTGAACATCGATGTATCTGCCGAGAGCTGTTGCAGTGGCTTTTGTGTATGTGGAATTACAAGCGAACCAATACGTGCAGCTGACACATAGCAGCTTTTTTCTCTTTTTTTTTCCTTTACCTAAAGTAGGTAAAGTAAATCCATACTACATGTCAAAAGGATAGTATAAATTGCTATATGATAGTTTCAGATTATATATAATCCTATTCTTGATCTGTTTTTAAGGGCAATGCTTTAAAAGTTGGAGACCTGTTAGGGTTTCTGATGTGGATAATTGTGCTGTTAAATTCCCTGATTTGCTGTTGAAAATTCAAAGTCAGGTCCCACCACTAGAGCTGAGTAGATGAAAAGCATTCACCAAAAATGCTTTGCAGAAAGGCTTCTAAGTAGGGATCTGGTAAATACATGCCATCTGGCATCTGCATGTCTTGAGATCCTGTTGAAACCAAGTCTTTCAGATTTTTAATGGAGTAGTTAGTTCCTTCACAGCTTGGAACTGATAGCTTGGGCTGTGGCCAACTGAGAAGCTTTGAGAACGCTTGAGCTTTCTGGGTTTAACTTGCTGTTGTTGTAGGGAAGGCTTTGATTGAATGTAAGACCACTACATGCTGTGTTTATCTGAACTTAGGATACGAGAAGTGCTGCAGCTAGCTCTTGTCGTGCATGTCTGCAAGGTGTGATCACAAAATACTGTGTGTGTGTCTTGATATCTAACTCATATTTTCATGCATCATAATTAGCAAAGATACAAAATGCAGTTATGAAGATAGTGTGAAACTTGCAACTACACTTTTTAGCCACAGGAGGGGTCTCTAGTTTGGTTATACTTAGCAGGTACAGACATGTCTGGAGGAAAAAAAAGAAAAAAATACACGGCTGGAAGCTGTATGCAACCACCTCTCCTATTTTTGCACCACTGAGGAGCACTAACTAATGAACTTCGCTAATGCACCTGCAGTGCTGCCATTATGCTGTATGCTTCTGCGTAACTAAAGTTGCCTCATTCTGTATAAATTCCCTTTATTCTACAGTACAACTGTGACCCGTTTTGTGTGCTGTCCTAGGTTATCTCTATAACATAGGAATTTTCTGCATGGCCAGACTGGCTGAGGAGGTTAGATCTGAGTTGTTTAAATGTACTGTTGGAAAATAAAGGTAACAAATACGTAATTCTTCTTAATTTGTCTTAAATGGCTGGCCTGAAAGAAGGAGGTAGTAGGTTTTTCTTATTTGGCTTGTTCTTAGCTTTGGGGGGGTTTTCGTGTTCTTGTCACTTCTCAGGACAAGTGATTGCGGTTGGCTGGAAGGAGATGCTAGTTGTCATCTGCACGTGGCCGTGTCCTGTGGTCAGGAGTTGTTCAAGCTCTGGTCATAGCTTTTCAGAGATTTCCTGGCGTATCTCTAGTAGAAATAGCCGGTTCCTTTTGCGCAAGCACGCAGTACGTCCTCGTTAAAAAGGGCTGCTGCTGGCCACGGTCCAAGACAGGCTCCAGAGTTAGTCTCAGGATCAAGCATTTGCTGCAAATGAGGTCTCTCTATATTCAAATCTCATCTCTCATGTTACGATCATCATCGCTCTCATTGACTGAGTGTTATCTTCTCCAACAGAAGCGTAATTCTTCAGTCCAAGTGTGGCTGCTTGGATCCAAGGGCACCTATCCTAGAAGCACTGATATTTGCTACTTCTGAAGATTTAACTAGTCTGCAGCAATACAAGGTGTACTCAGCTGAATGTTAAAATGTGTGTGTTGGGGGGAGTGTTTATTTGTATTTTTTTAACTTGCCAGACCTGTTTGTTCTTGTGGGAAGAATAATACAGCCCTGCATTACTGCGTACTCTACGTACTGTTTCCAGAAATGCTCCAGATCTATGCCACTACCTTGTGGAAGACTTGCTGTAGGACTCAGTTATTCTAGGGGTCGCTTACAGTGTGAAAGGAAGGGGGAGAAGCCAGCGATTTATCCTTTCAGACTTTAAAATAATCATCACTTCCAAGGGAAATTTATCCCTAGGAAAAGAGGACAAAGAGAAGGGCGCTAATCCCCCTTTAACGGAGAAAGAGCAGCGCCCGCTCGTTCTGGCCACCTTCTGAACCACCTCCTCTGGCCCGCAGTACCAAGCGATAGCTGCAAGGCTTTGCCAGCGGTTAAAGCTACCCTTGGACGCGCCCGTGCACCGCTCGCCCGCCGTGCCCGCGCCCCCGCCGTGCCCGCGCGCGCCCCCGCCGGCGGCGCGCGCGCGCGCTCCCGCTCGCGCCCAGGGCGCCGCGCCCCGCCCCGTGCGGGCCGGCCGTCACGTGACCCGTCCTTCGGACTGCACCACCCGCCCCGGGTGGGGGAAGCGGGGCCGGCTCAGGGCCCAGCGCCTGCCGTGGTGGCAGGAGGCGGCTCGTCCCTATCGCGTCCGAGGGGTCGAGGCTCTTTGAGTCCGCGCGGCAAAGGTGAAGGGGGCGGAGAAGGGAAGGGAAGAGCCGCCGGCCAGAGCTTTATCGCTTCCCCCCTGTTTTTAGAGAGTGGTTCTGCCCACCGCCTATGGAACGGGCAGCCGTGGACTGAGCCACTGCTGCACCGGGGGGAGGGGAGGACACTGGGGGAAGCGGCGAGTGGGGCTCGGCTCCGTACGCGCGGCTCAGAGCCGCCGCCGGCGCCACTCCGCCGCGCTGCCCCGCTCCTTGCCGCCTCTCCCCTTGCCGGCGGCGCGGGCGGAGGTAGGAACCCATCTTTCCTTCCCCCCGCCTTCCCCCCGGTGCGCCGCGTAGGGATGGTGCAGGCCGGCGGGTAGGTGTGTGTCAGGCGCGCGGAGCCACGGGACGCGCCGGGGCGGGGGAGCCGGGAGCCGCGGTGAGCGGGCGGCGCGGCCGAGGGGCCCGGCCGCGGCGGGCGGGCGCTGCGGCGCCGCACGGGGGTCCCGCTCCCGCGGCGCCCCCGACGGGCCTGGGGGCATCGGCCTGGCCCGCTGTCACCCCCGCCGAGGCCGAGGTGGCCGGGCCTGGTCCCAGCTGAGGGGAGGCCGGGCCGGGCCGGGGACCTGCTGGTTCCCGCTTCTCTGGGGCGGGTCTGAGACCCCTGCGAGCAGCCGGCCCCGACCCTGCTTGGCGGAGGGGTCGCTGTGGACCTGCCGTCGCTCGGCTACAGGCCTGGGAGCGGGCCGGAGCGGAGCAGGGCCGTCGGGGGGGACGGTGGCCCGGGTTGGGTCTGCCCTGTGGGGAACCTGCCGTCAGGGCTTTGCTCAGCCGGAGGGAAGAGGAACTGAACGCCTAGTCCCTTCAGCTGAGCTTAACCCCACAATCTCCCGGAGGCACATAGAGCAGGACTTGCGCCGGACGGGCCTAAGGGGTGTTTCAACGTCCGTCTGTTTTGATGCCGTGTGCTGCCTCCCTTTCCTGCAGGAGGCCTGACTTATGTGCTGAGCTCTCACTATGAATGCTATTGTTGCTCTCTGCCATTTCTGTGAGCTCCACGGCCCTCGCACCCTCTTTTGTACTGAGGTTCTACATTCGCCGCTTCCTCAAGGCGCCAGCAGCGGGGACGTCTCTGGGCAGAATGAGCAGGCGGAAGAAGAAGAAGGCGGCATTCAGATGAGCAGTAGGATCCGCTCGCACAGCCCAGCAGAAGGTGCCAGTGCTGACTCCAGCAGCCCAGGGCCGAAAAAGTCAGACATGTGTGAGGCAAGTGTGTACGCATGTGTGCAGGCACCAGTAACCCATTGCTTAACTAAAGGGCTCATGAATTCTCTGATGCAAATTGTATTTCTTAGGAGAGAAAAAAAAGTGTGATTTACACTCATGTTTGGATGTTGCTGACAGTACTAAAATGTCTCCGAGTCCCTATAAACTGTAATAACCCATGACAAGATGTTAAGGAGCTGTTGTTGTGCATAAAGACTTTGTCAAAGTGATCTTTTGAGGACTCTTTAGCCTATGTTACCAGATTTTCCAGTGGCTGAGATATGCCTCACTCATTGTTGAAAGGCATCTGCTTCATTAGGTTTAGGTTTGGCCGTATATTAGTAGACTTTAACAACAATATTAGACAGGAAATAGGGAAAAAATCCCTAAAGTAACTAAAATGATAAAGAAAATACATGTTCACAGTTGTTCACATGCCTTGCCTACTATTAGAACCTTTTCTGAGCTACTTGGTAGTTACCTTCTTTCAGATAGTAGCCATTTTCACTAGGATAGTTGGTTTCACAGTTGCTGTTAATGTCTAACTGAATTAGACCACTTATAGAATTCCTGATCAAACTAAAAAGTGGAAAAAGAGCACAGCAGCTGAGGAAACATAGCTCATAGGATGATAGTTGAGGAGCTGGGTTCAAATTCTGATTTTGTCTCAAACTTCCTATGTCCAGCTTACTCTTACTGAGTACCTGCATTCACATCTGTAAGTGTAAATATCACTTCCTTACCTTTTGAAGGGAAAATACAGAGGTCTTTGGAAACCTTAGGTAGTTGCATGCTTATTTACGATTGGATTTTGCTTTTCTATCTTCAGGGTTGCCGCTCTCTTGCAGGAGGACATCCTGGATATGTCAGCCATGACAAAGAGACTTCAATCAAGTATGTCAGTCACCAACACCCAAATCACCCTCAGCTGTTCAGTATTGTGCGTCAGGCCTGTGTTCGCAGTCTAAGTTGTGAGGTAACTGTCTTGGAGTGCAGAAAGAAAACTTCTCTACGAGTTTATGCGTTGTTTTGAATCCAAGCTACTGCTTTGCTGATCTTAAGCCACTCTGTGCAGCCGGAAAAAGGAAGGAGTGGAGGTGGAAAGAAAGACACAAAAAGTCTCTTCATTTCAGGACCGGTGGGAATTTTCAGGGTTGATCTTTGATAATCTTCGAGGTTTCTTCCTCTCGCCTTGTGACCTTAGGAAATTCCTTTTATTGTTTTTGTTCCTATGCATTTATTGTTTTCCTAAAACGTTGAAATCTGTTGCTTGGACAAGAAATGTTTAATCTTTGTAGACTGTTTATGTTCAGCATCTCATAGAAGGGAAGGGAAACCTTACAATTTAATGAGGGTTTGTGTGTCACAATCAGCAATTCCTTGTGGATTCTCAAAATTATTATAGTGGAGCAGAACTGAATTCTTAAAACTGTTAAAATGAAGGTTACGTGTTTGGAGATCTGTTTGTCCATGTATTCTGGATAGCAGCCTATAAAAGGCTTGTTTAATTCGCTAGGTAACTTAGGCTTTGGGGAAGGGGGCATTAAAGACCAAAAAGCTTTGCTCAAGCAGGTTTTTAATTTTTCAGCTGTGTGATATGCTGAACTAGTTTGGTGTTTGTGTCCCTCCCCTTCAGGTCTGCCCAGGACGTGAAGGCCCTATTTTTTTTGGAGATGAACAGCATGGCTTTGTGTTCAGCCACACCTTTTTTATCAAAGACAGCCTGGCTCGTGGTTTCCAGCGCTGGTACAGCATCATCACTATCATGATGGATCGGATTTATCTCATCAACTCCTGGCCTTTCTTGTTGGGAAAAATCAGAGGCATCATTGATGAGCTTCAGGGCAAAGCGCTCAAGGTGGGTCAACGCGGGGAGTGAGTTTGGCTCAGCTTTACTAGAACTTTATGATAGCTGGTTTGCAGATGAATCAGAAAGCTAATCCAGCTCTCTGCCGTCGGGAAACTCATTAAAGTTGACACAGTGGACAAAAGGAGAATCCGCATCTGGGCATAGGAGAGGAGGAACAAGCTTCAAGTCAGTTTAAACCAATTGTAACATTTTTCACAGCCCTAACTGCCAGACACTGGTTTCCTTAGAAATTGAAGTAGCTAAAGTTGTGAAGAAGAACATTTTGGGGAGCGTGGGTGTTGCTTGATGATAATTTTAGTCAGTCTAAGAATAAGATGTTCCTTTCCTCTCTTTTCCCATAACTTACAATGTCTTTTGGGTTACTATCTGTGACATGCCATTTTTGCCTGTTCTTTTGTCTCAGGTTTGCTTAAGCATTTTCTTTGTTTCAGTCTCTTTTACTGCCCTTCTTTTGTGACATAGGTGTTTGAAGCAGAGCAGTATGGGTGCCCTCAGCGTGCCCAGCGGATGAACACAGCGTTCACTCCCTTCCTGCACCAGCGGAATGGCAATGCAGCCCGCTCCTTAACATCACTAACCAATGATGAAAACCTGTGGGCATGTTTGCATACATCTTTTGCTTGGTAAGGCCATTTATGTTTCTAGCTTCTATAACTCCTTCAAGAATAGAAAATTCTTATGTTCTGAGATGGTGGAAATGTGAATTGAGTGTCCAGGTGGTTGTTTCTCGGTTAGTAAATTGGACTTTGTGAAGTAGTCCTTGAGTGAGAGGGAATTAAGCACAGAAAGACAGCAACCTTGGTGCCTTTAGGTTAAAAGTTCTCTTGTTGCTGGGAAGTAAACCTATTAATGTGGTTGCTAATGGAAACCATGTTTATCTAGATGAAAAGGCTTTATGGTATGGAATATAGTATGGAAGAAAGCAAGAAAAGATGTTCCCAGCCCCAGTCTGTTGTGCCTGGGATTCACACGTGAAATACAGCGGTTGTTCACATGGAGGTGCCCGTGTATTGTGAGATGCAGCATTTGGCATGGTAGCATGTCTGTGAGATTCCACAGCACATTGCTCCAGTGCCTGACTTGCTCATCAGACTTCTCTGGAAAGATGCCACAGAGAGGGCTGCAACATTGGCATGTGACTTGAATGGGGGATGAGTGTTGCACAAATTGCAAAACAGTAGACCTTACAGTGACTGAGTGGCAGTAGTTGTAAGAAGCGTTGATAGTTACACACAGAGGAAAGCATCGAGAGCTGCTGAAAGGAATCACAGAGTGGCAGTGACCAGATTTTTTGTTAAGCTCATGGCACTGAGTTTCTTACAAGACTCTTGTACCTAGCAAGTAGGCTTAATAAGCACTCCTCTTACTTTTTCAATGTTTCCAGGCTTTTGAAAGCTTGCGGTAGCCGACTTACAGAGAAGCTTCTGGAGGGGGCACCAACAGAAGACACCCTTGTTCAGATGGAAAAACTTGCAGGTGAGACTAAAGTTTCCAGAGCTGGAAGAGCCGTTGAGAATACTTTGCATAGTGAAACGTCAACTCTTCCATCAACATCATAAGTGTAGCCATCTCTTTCAGGCTTTACCTTTGTGGTAGTCTGTGTAGTAGCTGATGTGTTCTCCTATATGTAGATAACTCTGGCAGGAATGTGAAATCAAGGCCCTTGGCCTGATAGGCTCCTGCATGCACATTCGTTGTTTCCCACTCCTACAGGAGCATTGCATCATCGTGATTATTGTTCTCTCTGGCTGGGTTGGCCCTCCCAATGAATGTCCATGGCCAGAAGAATTTACAGTCACAAGATATGAAGCTTTCTCCTTTGTCATTTTTCCACAAAATTTCTAAAATAAAAGGATTATAAACTTTTTCTACACTGAATTATTTTATTAATACATTTGGACTAGAATCTAGAAAGCTTTGGCTGTGACCTTTAAAGGAAGAATAGAGAATACGTAGCTGGTCAAAAGATTCGACATCATGTTCTGTAGATGAAAATTTCTTTTTGACCTTTTAGTGGTTATCTTACATCTGAAGTGTGACACTTGATTATACTTCTTACTTTAGGTGTATCTGTTATTAATGCTAGCATTTTCAGTTACTGTGTTTGCTCTATATCTGAGCACTGTCTCCTCACACCTAGCCAAAAACACTTGGCTGCAGGATGTGTAGGCAATTCTGAGGCAGTTCCCATTTCTGGGGAGCACTAATTTTTATGACCACTCTGCCTTTTTTATCTAGACTTGAAAGAAGAGTCAGAAGGATGGGATGGTTCTGAGGAAGAAGAGAAGCCTTCTGCCCAGACAGATGTTGTAGAAGGGCAGGAGCTGTCTAAATGTCCATCTGAAACATCTCTGATGCCAGATTGCAACAGCTGGAATGTAGCTCACAGAAGGCTGTCTGTCTTTCGTTCCCTCAGGCACATGAGACAGGTAAGAGGAGCACACTTACACTCTGATATATGCTGTTTCAAAAGCTAACAACCTTTTGGTCTCCTGTTAAGGTTTTTTTAAGAGATTTTTTTTTCCTACAGTCTGCACTTGACTTCTTTCCTGTTTCTGTGTGCTACCTGCTTTTGCCTTGCTAGTTAAATGAGTCAGCAAAGAAACATGAAACAGTTTGGTATTTGAAAGCTAGTGACAGTGTTAACTGCATCTCTGAGAACTCTTCTTGTCTCTGAGATCATTGTCCTTTTGACTTGGTCTCTAGTGATCACGTGGGAGGTCATCATATGATTTCTCTCAAATTCTGTAGTTACCCTATTCTGAAGAGCAATGACAAAAATCTAATTCAGAGATTGTTCAGCACCTTCAAAGCCAGATTTTATTTTCTTATAACAAAATTGTTTGTGAGAAAGAAATAAATTATTTACAAACAAAACAAAGGATTCTATGCAGATCTGGCTTTTCTTCAGTGCTTACAGTTGCCTGGATGAGGGAGAAGGTTCAGTGCATTTGTTTCACACTCTCTTTCTCACCAACTTGTTTTCCTGGATACTCCTGACAAATAACCTCCCGTGTTTTTGATTTTATACTGCTTTATATTTTTAGAAAATAGCACAGCAGAAGGAGACTAATCTGGAATGTTTGAAGCTATCACTGTGCCACACTGTATTGCAGATTTGTGTGTCTGTAGGCTTGTCTAGGAATATTGTTCCATCTTTCATGACTGGATCATTTTTGTGAACATAATCCAGAGCAGAGAAATGTCTGAAAGTTGCTCCCATCTAATAGAAGTTTAGTCCCATTCCAAATGGGCGTGTGTCCATTTTACTGAAACCACAAACTTGGCCAAAAAGTGGGCTAATTCATGCAGTCTTTCCCGATTTGGAGAAAGTTAGCAAATAAACTGTTGTGCTATTATTGAGCTTAATATTGAATTGAATCTTTGATTAGGCACATTAGCAAAGTGATATTTTGCTGCTGTTTGTTCTTAAAACCATGGATGGAGAGAGTATTGTTTTGCATGACAGTCTGACACCTTTATCTCTTGTCAAAAAAACACTTAATCTTGGTTTTGTGGTTTAGTTCTCTGTGCATAGAGCTTGCTAAATTTTCATGTTTATTTCTACTTTTTCTTTTGTTCTAGCAGTTTTCTTATGAGGCAGTCATGTTTTTAATAGGCCAAAATGAATATTTCACTAATTTTCATTACCAATGCAGAATGGTTTTGTTTCAGGTTCTCGGAGCATCAGCATTCCGCATGCTGGCTTGGCATGTTCTGATGGGGAACCAGGTCATCTGGAAAGCTCGAGACATGGATCTTGTCCAGTCTGCTTTTGATGTGCTACGGGTAGGAACTTTTTTCTTTGCTTCCTGCTGCATATTTTTACATAGATTTCTTTAGTAGTCAAGCATTCATAATGTCTCTAACATGTAATCTTGTGGAGAATGTGTTCTAAATTATGTGGTTTTAAAAGAAAAACAATCGTCTTGGTTGTCTTCTGTGTAGGAACTACATAGTTTTCTAAGCCAATTAAGATCACCCAAATCAGCTGAATCTGCATCAGCAATGCTCCAAGCCTTGGTTGGCCCTGCAAATTAGGGAGGAAATTGTGCTTTACTGCTTTAGTTCCAATGTTTATCTTGACTTATTTCCTTCCTTTTCTAGACTATGCTGCCTGTCGGTTGTGTGCGGATTATCCCCTACAGTGACCAGTATGAAGAGGCATATCGTTGTAACTTCTTAGGGCTTAGCCCACATGTACAAATCCCATCTCACATATTATCATCTGGTAAGAATCTGTTGCAGAACCGTCTCCTTTCCCTACTCTCTTGTGTTAAAGGACACAACAAATTTTGTATATATAAAAATACTGGCAGATAATCTAACAACACTACATGAACTAAAACCAGTGCCACTTCATTTTTTCCCCTGTATCTTTTACCTGATTGGTAGTTGAAAGGTGTGATACCTGCTGCAAGTGCTGATCATAGCATAGCTGACAGTACTGCTTCCTAGTAAGTGAGGGTTATTGCTGGACCAAATATTGTAAGCTGACTGAGTCATACTTTCTTGGAGCAGGAATGTAGCTGTATTTTAGAGTCTGAGCTATTTCAGTTAATGTTCTTCTGGGCTTTTGCTGCTCTAGAATTTGCAGTCCTAGTGGAAGTTCGCACTGCTACCCGGTCCAGTCTCTACCCAACTATTTTCGATGATGAGCAGTCCCTCAACAAGTATGAGTTTGTTGTCACCAGTGGTAGCCCTGTTGCAGCAGATCGAGGTAGGTGCTTTGAAAATGTAATCTTTTGTCAGAAGAAAGCTGTAGTACTGAGATTAAAAGAGCATCTCGATCTTTAACTGTTTTTTGTGCTGTTCATTTACTGGCCCTTCAGAAAGTCTGGGTAGAAAGCCAGGTCAGTATACAATTAGGGTGTTTAATTTAGGATTTACTGCTTTTTGGTGAGGTCTAGAACAACCTGTTAATTATAAAGGATACGTTTTACTAGATCAGTTCATTAATTTTCATAAATGAGAAACAGATTCTGTAACGTGGGTACAGTAGCAATTGTAGTGGAATTTGTCTCTAACCCACAATGAGCACTTTTTGTCCTGAAGTATTTGTTTATGTTGTTACATTAGAATCACTCACTGCTGAATGAGTCTAGTTTAATCTAAGCAAATGAGGACTATGACATTACTCATCTCCCATGTTCTACAAGATAGATGAGTATGACTGATACAGACCTTTGTTTTTGCAAACTGTTCAAGTCCTCAAATGCGTGCACATAGATGTGGCTGTATTCAGGTCAGTCAGTCTTGTGTTTTCTGGAAAGTCTTAACTTAGATGAATTGGCCTCACTGCCTCTCTCAAGACAGGAGGCAGTTGGCTAACCCTTCCTGCTCTGCCCTCTAAAGTTACAGGTGTAATGCAGAGCAAAGACTTGCTCTTCCTGTGCTCCAGCAGCTGCTGTAGGTCTACACACACAATTATAACATCCTAATAATACACAGTTAGATATCTTTGGAACCCCTAAAAGCTCAAGCATGTTACATCCAACCTGCAGCTTGTCCAGAAGCACTGAAAAGTCTCTTTAGCACCACCACATTGCACTTACCAGGCCATGGACTCCTGGGAAAATAGCCTCCTAGGAAATTCTGAAAAGAGGTCCAGGAAAAGAATGTGCTGGATTGATTGGCTTGTTTGTTTGTTTGTTTGTTTGTAAGTACCCTGAAATTGCCCTTATTAAGAACATAAAGGTGAGAGTAAGGGGAGATTTTAGTCACTGCTGTTCAAATGTAACAACAGCTACGTTCAGAGACAGATGCATAAAAATAAAGGGAAAACACATTTACATGCACAGGTCAGCTGCAAGTTAGTGTTCCATGTGATGGATGGTCAAACAGGATGCATACCCTCAGGATGGAAGTGCAGGTTTTATCTTCATTTTCATTTGATATATTATGCAAAACTTCTGCATTTCTACTAGTTTTTGATTTGAGACTACATACAATAGAATCCAAGCAACTTCCATTTAACAGTGGGTCTGAATAAAACAAAGGCCCCTGAACCTGTGTGTGTTTGTGTGTGTTCTGGTATCCTTCACAAAGTTAGGTTTTGCTTGTTGGATCAGATGTTTTTCTAGTGGGATGATTTATAACTCCTCTTCCACGGAAATTAAATAAAGCCAGGCAGCTGGGGGGTGTATTTTTCCACTTTGTAAAACAGGTGGATTTTTTCTTGTCTTGGGAAACAATTTGGCTTGATAGTTCTCAGATAGTGATCTGTATTGAAATTGGCTGTGCTGTTATTAATAGTATAGCCTTCTGTATGTAGAAAGAACTGCATTAATAACCAGATGGAAGTACTAGTGAAAAATGAGTGCAAATCATTGCTCTGGGACAGATTAAGAGGTAGAACAAACATGCATTATAGATTATAGAATGAATAAATGGACCAGTCCTTGCTAACAGTTAGTAGTAAAGGTACAAAAAGGTAATCTGTATCTTCCAAGTCCTGCTTCTCACCCTTTCCCCCTCTTTCTGTTCCTGTAGTTGGCCCTACCATCTTGAACAAGATTGAAGCTGCTCTGACCAACCAGAACCTGTCTGTAGATGTTGTGGATCAATGCCTTGTTTGCCTGAAGGAAGAGTGGATGAAGTAAGTGCAACCGCGTTGTTTTTGATGAAATGGCTTCAGCATTAACCCTGGGATGTTTTTTCCAGAGTACAGGACAAACTTGTAGCCAGTTAACGTTAGTCTTTAGAGTAGTAAACTCCACTATTCGCAGCTAAGAATAATGGAATTCTACTCTGGCCCAATTACCTCTTTTGCTTTTGGTGGCTCTCAAACTTTATGCTTCAGTTCACGCATCTGTAAGTTACCTACATGACAATACTTGCCTGCCTTGCATAGATTACAACAATTAAATATGCAAATATATTTGAGTCTGTCAATGTATACTACATTCTAGTGCAGACAACATGCCAAACAGATGTCATGGTTGTATCCTCAGGCACTACATTTCAAATATGCAAGTAGTTAAAAGGAAGACTGGCCAGGTGAATTAATTCATGGAACTGTTATGATTTTAACATTTACTTGAAGGCCAGGTGGGTGCTAGATGTGCCTCCCGGGGAGATTCCCAGTTGTCCCAGTTAATGGTTAAACTTTTCTCTCGAATGAAAAAACAGACGAGTTATGAGTATTACTAGTTAAAATGGGTACTAATTTTCCCTTTTCCATACTCCTCTCCAGCTTCTTCATTTAAAGCCTGAAATAGTTTCCTTGGAATATTTTTTTAAATTTCTGTTGACATTTAGTTGCAGTAGGCACCAGCAGAAGCTACCACTCACTCTGTTCATACTACTGTTTGATGCGTACAGATCCATTGTAATACTGACAGGAATTTCTTGTTTCTGCAGTAAAGTGAAGGTCCTCTTTAAATTCACTAAAGTGGACAGCAGACCCAAGGAGGACACCCAAAAACTGTTGAGCATTCTGGGGGCTGCAGAAGAGGACAACGTCAAGCTTCTGAAGTTCTGGATGACTGGCCTGAGCAAGACATACAAGTCCCACCTGATGTCAACAGTTCGCAGCCCAACTTCCTCGGAGTCCCGGAACTAAGGGGTGCCCAGCCTCACTCGCTGCCCTCGGATACCTGCAGGGAACCCGGAGTTATCACTGCTGAGCCTGCAGCGTGTGCATTAGGTGCACAGTGGAACTTCACTGTTATTCTTGTGGTCCTCAACTAACTTGAAGAGTGACTTGAGTCCTTTCTTAATTGCTGTGAGACTGGACTAGTAAGTGCTAATAAATAATGCTGCTGTCTGTTTTGAAATTCAACTCTAAATCTAGACTTGCAAACTCAAGACTAAAATTCAGCAATGTGCAGAGAACCAGCATGAGTTAACTAAAATCGCATTCTGTCATCATTAAGCACTATAGTGTGGCAGTAGATCTGTTTTAGATTTCATTGTCAAGACTTGGATACCTGTGACAACATCTGCAACTCCTGGAAATGGATATAACTAATCTCTTTGAATCCCACATAATATATTCTAAAGGTCTGAGAGAAGATGAACCAAAAATAAGTGACAAGTCACAGGGCATGGATCACATGTAAATTATTCAAAACCACTTCATGCTCAGATTTGTGAAGAGACTATTTCTGCTGTAGCATGTCAAGAGTATCCTGTTGGAGTCATGTCACTCCAGTTTATTTATTTATATCGTAACTTGAGACAGTTCTAGCATTTGCTTTGTAAATCTCGTCTGGGAGGGAGAATTGTAACATAAAAATCTCAAAATGCAGTCTACTTGCCTCTCCAGAGGCTGAAATACCTTGTTTTGCCTGTGGTTGCAAAACTTCCGATGAAGATAACCTCTCCAGGGTAAGGTCTCTGGTATTCTTCTGTCTTCAGAAATAATTTTCTAGCTTTCTAATTAAGTTAAGCAGGAAAGATCTAACCTATCAATGCTCCATTGCTATATAACCGTATATTAGCCTTTTCGAATGCTTACTAGTTTCATGACAACATTGGTGCATTTTTTTCATTCCTGAACAGATATTCCTTAATTGTATTATAAGGAATTACTGTTTCTGTTGTGAAGTCATTTTTTTTTTCTGGATCATTGTTGGGAAAACTTGATATCACCATAGACGTTTTTAACAAGCTACAGGCAGGTTTTACCCAGGTGACCTACTACACTCATTCAAACGAGCTCAGAGGGGATGTTCCAACTTGTTCACAAGTTCTGTTCTTATGTATAAAATATGCACGTAGCTTTTATCTGGAACATCTGTAAAATGGAGACAGGCATTAAATCTCATTAAGAGCTATTTTTGTAAAATGGATAAAGTCTAGCTTTGTCTTAATATTTAAAGTAAGTGTGTGTGTGTGTGTCTGTTTTGGGACGGAGGAAGCAACGGTTAATCTACAGAATAATTTCTGCATCTCAGTCTAGATGTAATTTACAGAATTTAGTAGGTCTTTTCCTCTTAGCTTGCTGTATATTGGTTTCTTACACATAGGCAGCAAGAGATGCTCAGATACATTAATTTAAAATGCTTGATTCTGGACATTTACAATCACAGAATATTTGAACAGCAAACAGACACTTAAAAATAAGCTTTATTCTTTTACTTCAAGAATGAACTAGATATTTAATTTCAGGGTTCACAAAAAGGTTTGCACTTCCCAGACATGAGACAGAAGAGGCACTCAAGCTGGATCCATAGGAAAGAAAGCTTTTAATAATGCATACATCTTGCTTCCGACATGCTAGGGCTAGAAATGAGGAAAAATAAAGCCTACTACTAGCAAAACAAAAGTGACGGAAGTAATTGTGAAAACATGGACTACTGAATTAGAAATTCTAGTAGCAGATGTCATCCCTGTTTTGGCTGCCAAGAGGAGAAAGTTGAGAAAGTGACTTACTAATCACAAACATTTTTTCAGCTTAATGCTTCAGAAGATTCTGTGCCCACTGATGAACTAAGTTCTTTCCTTTGATCTAGTACTTCCTCTGTTTGAAAGCAGTTCTGGTCCAATTCAGAGCTATGTAATGCAAGAGGTAAGACATTACGTGGTATTTAGGACCTTGACTCCTAAACATCTTTCATGCCTACTCTTTTTTTAAATGTAGCTCTTAGCAACCTAGCATTAACAACCTAGTCTGTATGTAGCACATGGTGTGTAAATATCCATTAGCAAAGCCTGTTTTGGAACAGAGAGGTGTGGTTTCTTTCAGAACAGCACAAGGGCGATCACAGGATCAAGGCTGAGACTTCATGGTCTGTTACTCTGAAATTAGGTGCTGATACAAACAGGACCGGAGAACCTCTAGGCAATATACTAGTTATGAACCACAGTATGGAAACCACCAACTTAACACTTAGAAAAAAGGGGAAGGTTACTGAAATCTATAAACCCAAGGTGCCTGCTTAGCTGAAAAACAGATGTTCTTGCCTGCCGGAACAGATCTGTATTCAGGATTACCAAAGCAGTTTCCTGGGCAAGTTCTCACAGCTCTCAGATTAGGCTATGGGCGCTCACTTTGCCGTCAGCGACAGCTGGAATGTGCATGCTGCTCTTAGCATAACTTAAGAGCATGTCTGCAGACATCTTTCACCATCCTCTTTTCCTCCAAATGATATGCCTTAAACTGATTAAAGGAGGACATTTCTTTATTCCGGCACTTCTGCGTGGCTGAGCACCGCACGCCTGCAAGCAAACAGAGACACGAACGCCTCAGCCGGCGGCCTGACAGAAGGCGCCAGCGCCGAGGCGTTTGCTCTGGCTGTGGGTACAGCGGAGCCTCCGTGCGGCGGTTCTGTCAGCCCCGTCCAACCCCGGGCAGGCCAGCACGCACGACGGCCGCCTTTCAGACCGCCTCGGCGCCCGCAGCTAAGCCCGCGAGCCACCGCCGCCCCCCTGCCGCGGAACCCGCCGCGGAGCCGCCCGGCAGCGGCAGGAGGGCGGCGGCTGCGCCGCGCACCCGCGCCCGCCGCCCGCCTGCCGCACGCGGCGGCGCCGCGCATGCGCGCGGGAGAGGCGCCGGCCGTTGGTGACCTCTGCAGGCGATAGAGGCGGCGGCCGTTGGTGACCCCCTGCGGGCGGGAAAGGCGGCGGCCGTTGGCGACCCCTGCAGGCGGGAAAGGCGGCGGCCGTTAGGGACCGCTGCGGGCGGGCGAGGCGGCGGCGGCGGCCGCGGCCGAGGGGAGCATGTGGTCGGCGGGGGCGCGGCGGCGGGCGGGCCTGGCGCTGGCGGCGCTGGCGGCGGCGCTGGCCCTCGAGGCGCTGGCGGCGTGGCGGCGGCGGCGGCAGCCCGTGCGCGAGGTGCTCTTCTTCCCGTCGCGCGTCACCTGCACCGAGGCGCTGCTGGCCGAGGCGGCAGCCCCCGGCGCCTGCCGCTGCCCGCTGCCCCGCGGCGACTGCCCCCTCAGCCGCCTCCTGCGCCGCCTCCTCTCGGCCCGCCGCTCCCTCGAGATCTGCCTCTTCGCCTTCTCCAGCCCGCAGCTGGGCCGCGCCGTCCAGCTGCTCCACCGCCGTGGCGTCCGTGTCCGCGTCGTTACCGACGCGCAGTACATGGCCCTCAACGGCTCCCAGATCGGCCTCCTCCGGCGCGCCGGTGAGGCATGGGGCTGGCAGCCCAGGGAGCAGGGCGAGGGGGGCCCGTCGGGAAGGGGGAGCAGTCAGCGCAGCTGGTTGCCTGACCGGAGGGTCTGCATGTGGCCCCTCATGGCCGCTTGGGCGCTGCACAGCCCTCTCTGTAGGTGCTTGGGGGGCTCCTGTTGGTTAAAACTGACTGCTTGACTGATGCCTTTAGCTTCATTTCCCAGCATATTGTTGGTATGCGTTTTTAAGACATGAAGTTACCTTCTAGAATAGTTGAAGGAGTCAGGGAAGAGTTGTCACAGCGTTGGGCTGTACTTCTGAAGAGGAGACACTGGAAAGGTTTTTATGTCTTTATAGGGATCCCAGTACGTCATGACCAGGAAAACGGTTTCATGCATCACAAATTTGCTATTGTGGACAAGAGGATGCTCATCACAGGCTCCCTCAACTGGACCACTCAAGCTATCCAGCACAACCGGGAGAATGTACTGATAGTGGAAGATGCAGAGTATGTGAAGCCTTTTTTGGCTGAGTTTGAAAGGATTTGGGAAGAATACAATCCCATCAACTATACATTTTTTTCCAAAGAAAGTAAGTGATTAAACTGCTTCCCAGAGCTGGTAGAGTACTTAACAGGTGGCATTCATGGATTTTATTATTATGTATAGATATC
This sequence comes from Rhea pennata, assembly GCF_028389875.1. NCBI lineage: Eukaryota > Metazoa > Chordata > Aves > Rheiformes > Rheidae > Rhea > Rhea pennata. The sequence continues at coordinate 16,429,331 of NC_084677.1, read as the reverse complement.
AATGTATGATCTGTTTGGCTGTAATTTAGCTGCTCTGCAGAAGTGAAGTGCTTTCTACCTGAGATGTTACAGATCCATTGCATACTAAATGAATCACTCAACTGTTTGCTAAGCTATTTTGTGAGGATAGCTATGATAGAACTGTATTGATAGAGTTCAGAAATTGAAGCAGTCTCAGTACTATGCCTAGGAAAAAACAAGGTAATGTTTACATGGTGTTTCATATCAGAACAGTGAAACAGACAGTTATCACCTTGTGATACTGCAGAATGGAATTTTACACCAATGGTTCCTCTGCACCAGTAACTCTAAAAGAAGAGTTAAGAGGACTGTGAAGAAAGGTCAAATTTATGTAGAGATTAAGCAATTTGTTACCTTTTTTTGTTAGCATTAATTGTTGGAAGTTTGTAAATGGAATTTCATGGAAAATACGAAGGTAGATGTTCAATATCCACATTGAATATTAATTACTATTGAAAAAAGATTTGTTCTTTCTTTCACTTAAGATTAGTAAAGTCCCAGGATAAAAGAGACAGAATGCCTACTAAGACCAGCTCATCTGCTTATGAGCAAGTGTAGGGAAGTTTCTGGAAAGCAATGAGGTAAATTTCTTCAGGAGCAGTCAGTATTGTCTTAAAAGCTGTGGTTAGGTTACTGATCTTCAGAAAGGCACTGTGAAGGAAAGCCCAATCCATACAAGTGCGAGGATATAGTTTCCTCATCTGATTCAGTGATCTCAGGAATGCTTGAAGGTAGCAGGAGGATGGGGGACAGACGACAAATGAATAGGATATAATAGGCAAGATCATCTCCCTGGATAGCAGTGGAAGTTCAGAATGTTTGGACAGCTATGTTTCTGTCCGAAAGACATCTGCTACAACAGTTAGGCAATGTGTTTTTCTGAGTAAGTATATTTTCTTTTGGGGTTGACCATCTTTTCACTTACTATTTTGTCTTTAGAGTAAAGTTAATATGATTATTTTTAGTCAGACTATTTCACTGTTGTACGTTTATGTAAGCTTCAGTTCACATATTGCATTTAAGAGCTTTGTTGTTATGGTACTGGTAATTAACCAAGGGCCCCTTTTTGGGAACATGTTACTGTATCTTTGCCAGCAGAGGGAGCATAACATTAAACATGTCTTTGTGCGTGAGAGAAAGCTGATGCAGAAATGTTGTATTGACTGTGATGTTTTAAGGTCATGGGAGAAGGAATTTGTAAGGGAGAAGTATTATCTTTTTTAGACTACTGATACAGTTCGAAAGCAATGGACAAATTTGGCCATCCAAATTTGGAGCATTGTTTTTTTTCTATTTACATCTGTATTAGTTGGGCTAGTAAAAGATAAAATAACTTCCTACAAATTTGGCCAGTCTAAATATATTACAGAAATAACTTCTTTGGGGTTGAAGAATCTCTGCCTTTACATTTTAAGGTAGAACAAAGATGGGTGTAAATTTAATGAGAATTTTGAAACTCCTAAATATTCAAGTGTCTCTGTAAGAATTACTTTAGACTGAATATAAAATTACTCTAAGTGCTCAAAATCTCTCTAAAAAGTCTTACCATTGTGTTACCACAATTACTTAATACTGTAATGCTGTGGTTAGCCCTATTAAATACGCCATTCTCACAGAAAAGCTCAATAGCATCTTAAGTTTTCTGTACTTAAATCTTAAGTTTCTGTAGATTGGTAGTTTCAAAGGTTCAAATCATTTAAAAGTCCATTGGATCCTTATGCCTAGGTGTTACTTGGGATGCAGAGAGTAATTGCAACAGATTATAGGTTTGCTCGGTTCTGTTAGAGAAAGTTGGCATGGGTTTAGAGAGGGGGGAAATGCCTATCGCTATTATCTATACCTAGCAATTATAGAAGAAGCTGAGAAAGTTCATTCCCTAGTAAATCCACTACAGCAGCATTAGCTTTACACTACTTTAAACATTTTACTGCTCTTAAAAGGGAGGTGAGATGTGCTACTCATTGCATTTTCTTTCTTAAATATGACTATAGAAGCAAACAGCTGACTCAGTTTCAGGCTCTGTCCTCTGCTACTTTCTTTCTGTATTAATGTCCTTTTTGAAACAAACACCTCACTACACAGCATGCAAAGGGTGGTGCAAAAATAGTTTATTACGATATAGTTTATGTAAAGTTAGGTAATTATATTTACAAAATAAAAATGATCAGCTACATCCACGGGAACCTAGCATGTCACACAAGATTTTGTATGGAATAAATATTGTGACAAAACTTGACGTTTCTATTACAGTGAACAGTTGATCAGGAACAGTGGCTCTTAAAAAAGCACTGAAATAAAATGGAGTGGAAGGGAGAGGGGAAGGAGAAAAGATCCCACACATTTAGAAACAGGAGCCTCAAACGCACACTCCCCTCTGCAGAGAGAAATTAATCAAGTTTGACGCATCATTTCCTGGATGAATATGGTTCTGTGGAAACCTCTCCTTAAGACACGCCATTCAGACCTACACATTGATGGGTTTTTAGAACAACTGTGGTTCCTCTTTCTCCTTACCACCCTGTTGTAATCGTTTCTGAATTTGATCCATGTTTTTTTTCCAGCAGTAGTGTAGCTGTAGTAATCCACAACTGCACTGAGATTTCTGTGCTTTCTGTACTGTCATTGTTGCCGCTCAGTCAAATTACAGATTAGAGATGGAGGGCTTGCCTCTACTGCATCACCACAGGACCTGGAAAATTTACCTTGTAGTTTACTCTGGCTTTTGCATTCTTATTACTTGCAAATTGTTTTTTGTCATTTCCGTAAGGAGTGGAGGAGGGCAGAGGCTCTTGTAATACAAGTGGTAGAGCATGGTGTGTGTACGTTTTAATTCATAACAAATCTCCTTCAGTTACGGTTCAGTCATTGGTGAACAGTGTGCACAAAACAGAACTAAGGGGAGCCTTCAGTTCTGATTAGGTTGATGGAGGAAGACTGACTTATTAGTACCTGGATGTCTAGTGTGACTTCTGTTATCACCCAAAGACATACAAAGTTTCCTTCTCTGTCCCCAGAACTTTTTATCCCTTCAAAAAATGATTCTTTAAAATCTCAAGACATCCCAGAACGCCAGGTCCCGGGAAGGTGAATATGGGTCAAAGACTAAGCATTCTTACCTTTTTCCTACTTACCATAGTCTTTAGTATTTTACAACATACTTTGCTCTCTCTAGTTTAGAACAAAGAGTCAGTTTTCTTGTCACATCCAGCACACAATCATTGTGTGAAGAAAGCAGGAAGAATGAGAAAATAATTGGTTGTAATTGCACTAATTATTTACTAGTTCATGGCCAGCTGGATTAGTTTGGTTGGTACCAACTTGACTGGCTAATCAGGTTTCTGCTAGTAAATCCCACACGCATGGTTTCTTTTAGTAGTCTCAAAATGTAGGCTGAGCCAGGGAAAACCACCAGAGCTGACACAGCTGTGTTGTTTTCAGCCTGCATGTTCCCTGGTCATGCAACAGTACTTTTGCATCCTCTTGAAAGAAATATAGTTGTATTACAGTGGTAGGATCACAAAAGTTCAACTCAGTAGTAACTACATTGTATTGAAAGTTATATTTAAACAGTTACTTACATCATGTAAGTTACAGTAAACTTCCATGCTGTTGTACAATATGTATCTGCACAGCTGGGAGCTAGGTCTGGAGTTCCCTTGTGAAGTCCAGGTAGCCTTACAGAGTATCTTCAATGATGATTCACAAGTGCGTTACACCATCACACACTAGGTTTTGAGATCTGGGGACCTTAGTCCACTCACTGCAACAGTCCTAAGTTACTGTGCAAGGACAGTTTATATGCTCTAGCACAAAGTAGTTACTACTTCTCTCTATATATAGATAACAGTTTGCACACTCATGGTGTTAATGCCACTATCAAATACAAGATTACTGAATTCTCTGGAAAAGAAAAAAAGTTTATAGAGCAGTAGGGTTACAGTTCTCAAACAGACTGTACACATTCTTTGGACAGGTATTTTCAAAACTAAAGGTGTAAGTCAGCAGAAAATTTTTGAAAAGATATTTATAACAGTCATCAAAAACAAATATTCTATCAGGAAAGATAGGGCAGGTTCAACATATTACACTCAGCGCTCCTCTTCCAACCCCCAAACAGGACGTCTATCGAAATAAGATATAAAAATCAAAAACACAGTCACAAAAGAGAACCCTCCACTAATTTCTGAGTAATAAATATTTACATTGCGTGCTTTGGATACTATACAGGCTTTAAATTATTTTTTTTAAAGAGAAGAATAACAAAGCTTTTTAAAAAATGGAAAAAATTACAGAGGAAAGGCAAGCTACACTGAGCGTGCATGTGCTTTAGTGTTCACAACAAACTAAGTACTGTATATGAACCACAAAAAATGCAAAAGAGTAGTGGAATCCAATCAAGTATATAGTGTTACAAAAGTGACACATTTTTACAATGCTGGGAGGAGCTGCTTAAATGCATTCCAGTCAACTTCTATTACAGAAGGAAAAATTAGCTTTTTTTCTGGCTTGCAGATTAGCACACAAGTTTAACTTTGAAGCAAATGAATAAATTTGCTGCTGCTTTTATATGTGAGCAAAGAAAAGGTCACATTTAAAAAGGACTTGGTCTGTTTTAGGGAGAGAGGGTGCAATTGGTAAGAAAATTTTATGCAAAAAAAAATTAGAAGCAATTAGCAGATGTATATGGCTGTAGCTTTGTTGCACTTGGGTTTTCATAAACCTCACATCTCAGTACTACTACTAAATGTAGAGCAGTGTAAAATGCAGCAGCTTGCATTTACATTACTCAATGTGCGTATACTGTGCCCTCTAAGAGCATTTGAAGCAGAACACCTAGTAGAAGGACTTGCCTCATTCTGTACAGCAGGTACCTGGCCCACATCAAAAGGAGTGGCAACCGGCAGCTTGTGCTGCTGTGTCACAGAAACGTGCGATGGGAGATGTAGCTGGAATTTAAAAGCCTCTAGCTTGCTTTCCCTCTGTTCCTTCCTTCCTCCCCATAGCTTTCCTCAGTCTTCACACACTTTCTAATGTAAAGAGTCACTGATTTCTCTTATCTTGAAAAATGGATGAGGCCTGGAGCAGGAAGAAGAAATTGGATAACTAAAGACCATTGCTATTAGCGAAAAAGTTTCCCAGCTGGCTTTTTCTTTTTCTTTTTTTCTTTTCTTTTTTTTTTCTTTTTTTTAAGCACCTCTCTCACTCTCTCTGTCTGCAGGTTCTGGCTCTGTTTACTGGTGCTGGTGGTTCTCTTTCATTCTTTAATGTCAAGGCAGGTCATGTACTGCCTCATGCTTTGGAGAAGTGCTCTGACAGTTGCCACACTGCATGGAATGAAACCTGGAATCCAGCCTGCAATAGTCCATAACAAAGCCATGTTCATTCCACCGCATCTTTCCTTCTCAGAAGTCTTTTCTGTGCCCTCCAGAACTGGTAGTACTGCAGTACATGTTTATACACATCCGGAGGAGTGCTGCTCCAAAGCGTGACATAGCTGCTAAAGACACCGAGAGGGGCCTTGCCTTCTGTACAGCAGGGCTGGGTTTTCTGTTTTGCTTTCTTTTTAAAAGAAGCCTAACCCTGCTCTTGATGGCTGCTCTTAACGGCTGCTCTTAACAGGGACAGTATAGTAGCCCATCACCATGTTCATAAAAGACCCCTTGGCTTAGTGATAAGTATTTTAAGGCAGAAAAATTAAGCAATAAAATTAATTGTTTTGACTTGTTAGACATTGCTAAAACCATGATAATAGTCACCAGAAGATGGTCCCCACCCATTCCTCCATACACTGTGTGTGTGTGTGTGTTTCCTCTGCAGTTGTTCTCATTCCTTGTAACATGTTTTGGCTGTAGCTGTTGTTGGTGCCATTTTTTTTTCTCAGTGAACTTGTCTGTCTACTTAGCTTTTATCAGTGGTTTAAAGGTCCAGAGAAGTTCACCAATAGGCATTTATTAATAGTTCCCTAATGGCAAAATTTTGACTAGCTGAGCCCACAGTGTCTCATTCTGTTTATACAGGAGTTTTAGCAAACGTCAATTCAGATTCTTTTACAGATGATTCAGGGAGCCTGTTAAGATGGAGGTTATCAGCAGACTGGCATTTTCTTTATGATAAGAAGATAAACTACGATGAAAGAAAGGAAGTTAAAAAAATCCAGCATCAGCCTTGTTTATGCCACATCTCCTGTCAGATTCTCATCTGAGAGTCAAAATACTGTGTGCATTTCCTCAAGTGAAGAATTGACCCAAGTGGCCCAGAACTTTTATATGACCTTTTGCTTAGCATATGTGTGTATATATAGAGAGAGGAAGAGAAAAGCTATACAAGTGTTCTCTTCTTTGCAAGTTTTCTTGGGTGTTTTTTTCATGTTCTTAAACCTTGGTGTGTTTTTATATATGTACAAACAAGACTAAATCCTCATAGCCTCTCTTCACAGGGCAATTTTGAGGCAGAGCACAAACAGAAAGGCTTTCTAACCCATGCCCTGGAACTTCCATTGCTTCAGAACCAACGTGCTTTACACAGCTTGCTATCCATTGCATTTTAATTGCACCTTCTTCTGCCTTCTTGCACTAACATCTAAATGACTCTACTTTGCTATACACTGCAGTATTTTTTGCCAATGCTCACCCATATTTTTATTTTTGTATCAATGTATTTACATGTGGCAAGACAAAAGATGAGGATGTAATTTTCTGGAGCACATGGCCTAGTATGCATGGCTTAAAGCTCCTGGGAGCTCTACTTTGGCAGCCTGCAACCAGCCAAGCTCTGGGTCACATCAGCCTGTTTCCATTATCTGTGTAGCAACACCAAATGTGCCCTCCACTTATCAAACCCATTCTCTACATTAGGAAATAAGGATCAAAGCAGGATCAAAGGGCAAAGAAAGCAAGGTGCTGTCACTCACTAAGCTCAACATCTAGTCCTAGACTAAGCTGCAAGAGAAGACTTCTTGTATGGCAGAAAAAAAAAAAAATCTCCTTGGAGAGTCTCAAGAGGCTTGGTGGCATGAACCTGTACTACAAAGGGCCTCAACCTGTCTCCTCTATACCACCAGCATGCAATTGCAAATAGAAGACAACCTTTAGTCTTCATGCTTAAAGTAAGTAAGTGCTCCTGAGCAAATGAGATATAAGCAAAGAAAAGCAAGATGTTCTAGAGGATGTGAGAAAGGTCAGAGTCCACCTGTAGAGAAGGAGCCCAGGACACATTCTGATCAGTTGACTTAAGAGGCTGAAGTCCCACCCTACTTGACAGAGCAGGAGGAGGAAGAAGACCCTACTTGGATGCTCATTCACTGGATCCATCATAGTCTTGTAAGGGAAGAGAAATGACACTACTTGAGCCCTAATTTTCGTCATAACTCTGTGGCCCAATACCTTTGCCAGGAGAAGCAGGGCATGAAAGCTACCAGAGAGCAGAGCACACAACAGTCAAACCTGGATCAATGAGAAAGGAAATAATATGAAAACTATCTCTGTTCAGAGCTGGGCAGATACAGATAAGTTTGGAAGGGAGCACACTAGGCATACGGGAAATGTGACTGTCTCCTGTCACATGTAGAAAAGGCATACATGATATATGAACTACAGTGGGTTTGTTCACCCAAGCAATATTCAGAACCTTTTTAAAAGCCTGGGTGACAGCACTGACATCTCTGCTGGTCCTGCAAGCTGTGCTGCTTGGCAGATTCTAATGTCCCTGATTTAATTCAAAGACAACATTGCCTTTACCTGGTTGTACATCCCATTGAAGTTCACGTTCCCAGCTGCTGCTGGAACTGGGACCCAAACGTACATCCTTGGCTCAATCGTGAGGAGAAGAATCAGACCTCTCACTGAAATACGTAAAGGCCCGAGATGCCAGAATAGAGAAAACCAATGCACGTGAGTAGTGACAGAGCTTCGGAATCTTCCATGAGTCACCTCTTAAGCAGAACACACAAATTGGAGATGGCTGAGAAAGTGAGAAGGATACAAGTAGGAAGAGTCTGTCTAGTCCATCTCAGCTGTAAGGGAAGCAGGATCCCATGCCGTGGCTGCAGAAAGCCATTACTAAGCATTACCAAAATTACATATCAGTAACAGTCTATGCTTTAAAAGGTCATCAGATGATAAAAGAAGATCGGCATGGTGAGCTCCATCCACATCCACAGGTTAGCTCTAATTTGACAGGTTCCACTTTGCGGATTGCTAACTTGGAAGCCCTTCATACAGGTGCGAAGCTGGGGACAAACAGCTTCTGCCTGCTGACTGTACCCCAACAGGCTATGTTCCGCCATGCAAGACAGGAGGAGGGAATAAGGCAGCCGTTGGCCTCATCACGGATCAGAGGATGGAGGATAAAGGAAAGCTGGTCAGCACCCATTGTCGCCTAGCCTGGCACGAAGAAAGTGCCTGTCTCCAGGCCCTTGGCTACTACCAGTTCCAGAGCTGGTAGCGAGAACTTCTCAAGTACTGGCCTGCAGCACTTCTGTCTGTCTGTCTGTCTGTCTGTCTGTCTGTCTGTCTCTCTCTCTCTCTCTCTCTCTCTCAGCCACTGCCCAAAGCACCATGCCTACTTAAGGATCTCAAATTAGCCATGAAAACGCACAGATCTGCCTGAATGCCACTGCCTGCTTAAACCACATTTGAAGCACCTGAAAGGCAAGAGGAAGCTTAGCTTTACACAAAAGCTAGGGCATATTTTTAAAAGCACAGTCTGATGTATTGTGGATCGCTTGGTGGCTAAATTAGGTTGGACTCTAAATGTGTTGGAACGGTATCTCAACGCTGCTCTTGGCCAGGGTGAGCAGTGTTTGTGTTCAGCAGCAGGCAGGCATTCTCTTTGAGCAGTGAGGCAAGACCCTGGCTCTTCACAGGGCCAAAGCATATTGAAATGTTCTTGCTAACCCAGGATTAAGCCATGGTACCCATGCAGTCCAACTGCTGCAAAGCAGAGTCTGCAGATCCTCCAGAAAGATAGCCAGTATTAGGCTGTCCATGTGCTACATCTATTGCTACCCATTCTCTCAATTCACTTTTAATTGGTATCAGTTTATTGGCCTCACACTGCTAAATTGTATGTTTTAAATAAGAAAACTGTTACGACTGAGAAGGTCTGAAGCACATACAAGTTTTCAGATTTTTATTTCAGGAAAAGATTAAAGAATTAAAATATAGGAGCTGCCCTGCTGACAAGAAGAGTTGAGTTCAAGAAGCTGATAAAAAAGGAGCATTATATGCATTGAGCACTGTGCATTTTCAGTCAGTATTGATTCTACTTTCTACTCTACTTTCCTTCTTTGACTAGGAAAAGGGAGTTTCACATGCGCACAGACCCTAGGATACACAGGACTCAAGGAGAGGGGGAGAGTAACAGCAAAAAGATTGCTGGGCTTGATCAAACAGAGGCAAGAAAATGACCTGACGACTCAGTCCCAGAAACACGCATCTCAGACCTGGGCACCAGCGAGAAGGGCGACAAAGACATGGCCAATGGGGCAGACCTGTTGCGCGTGAGTAACTGCAACTCCCTAACCACAACCATCTGGAAAGACACCAAAGCGCGCTGGGCTTCGGTAACACCTACATTCAGGATACGGCACTGTCATGGGGCAGGAGAGTCATTTCTTCCGTCCCCCAGCGAAATGTCAGTGTTGTACCTCCCCGCTGCTTACACAGGTACTGACTTGCACTCTCTGACACTTTCCCACAGGCCCCCCCCACCTTGTAGGTGCAAGTAATGCAGTAAAGATCAACAGTTAGATTAGGCTCCTGGTGTGCTCTGAGCACTGGGTCTCTTGACAGCAGTAAGAGCTAGGTACGGCCTATACCACCCCGGCCCTGCTTTTATACCAAAACAGTTGGTACGACAGAGCTAGCTTATTAATAGGCTACTGAGCCTTAATACTGACACTTAGTGTAATGGTTTACAGTAAAGGAAGGACTCTCCTACAAGCGCTGAAGAGGGGAAAAAAAAAATCCCTTCCTCTCCCTCTCAGAGTCTCTGAAGCGTCTCACAAAGCAGGAAAAGGAGCTGCGGAGGTGAGAGGTGGCGGCGAGGGACCGCCACCGCGGAGCTCAGTCTCGTCAGGAGCGCCAAGACGAACAACAGCAAGGACAATCGTAAGGAACGAGAGACAAACGGTGCTGGTGCTGTGCTGCCTCAAGCTGGGAGGTGCGCGTGTTGAAGCGGAGCGGGGAGAACTAGTCTTTCTTCAAGTCCCTGGATTCAAAAAGCTTCAGGCGTTCTTGCACAGTCAGGCCTTCCTTCAGACTCTGGGAGAGACAAAAGAAAGATGGCATCGGACACTGCAGGGCGGGAGTGGACAGGGCTACGGCAGTGGGGGTCTGGCACACAGAAATGGTGCGATGCTCAGGCAAAGGAAATGTGGGCAGCAGGAGAATGGCCTCCGCGACGCAGAGATTAGTGGGACATGCTAGAGAAAACACACAGTTATGGAATGCTGTTACTGGTGAAATCACGCCTAGAGAAAGGGTGAGATTGCAAATTAATCAGGTGAAGTATCCGAAATGAATGAGAGGCACACAATACTGAAAGCATGATTAGCTCGACTTGGGAAATGATCCCTGGAGCCCGCAGTGTAATTATGGCTGGGGCAATTTCAGTGGAACGCTAGGATTTCAGGGGTACCAGGTAGTCCAGCTTGGTTCTGCTACGATAAATCACTGCACTGCGAAGAAGGAGCTGTACACTGGTCCTCCCCGTCTGCTTGCATGATTGTATCGTTGATTGAATGCATGTATATGTTGGGTGGTCCTGACTCTAGTCAATGGTCATGCTTTGCCCAAACCAGCCCTGAAAACTGTATTTTATTGCCAGTGACAATCCCACCCTTTCTCTAACCCCAGCCTGGGGTATTTCCCAAGCCAAAGCTGCTGATTGCACAGGGTTAGACAGAGGACTCTCAACAAAATGCTTGCTTCAGGTTCTAGCAGGATCCAATGTCTGATGCAGTTCAGACACTGCATCCAGATTTCAAGGCATGATAGCCAGCTATGAAACAGAAAATTCCATCCTGCTAGTCCTCAGCATTTGCATCTATGAAAACTACTGTCACCTACACCAAAGGATCTGGGGAAACAGCTACATGACTGGCAGAAACACAAAAGCAAATAGCTTGCCAGCTCTAAGACAGCTTTAACCTGAAACTAACCCAAGGAGATGCACAAGATCAAAGACAGCCATTCCTCCTCCCTGCAGCCCCAAAGATGTGGCGTAAGAGCTACAGGGGATCAGGGCACCAGACAGTGAATGTTCTTGGCTTGCTGCTGCTGCAGGAGGTGCAGACATCTCCCTCCCCAGCAGACAGGCCTGCAGGGCAGAGGCAAGGTCTCCCTCTAACGCACTGTAAAAGCTTTCGTTGCTGGGATACATCTGCTCTGAGACAGAAGCAGGCATCCGCCAGAGTGCCAAAAGGGCCAAATTATCTCACAGATAATTCTGCTGCATGCAAGCTGATCCCTTAAATCACTCTGCAACTCAAACAGTATTTGCTTTATAGTCCAATGCATGGCTGCTTCAAGAGGCACAGATCTGCATGCAAAGACCCTTCTATTAATTGATACCAATGTCCCTTTTTTTTGTTTTTACTTCCTTGACTGTGGTGTCAGAGGACTGTATGATCACAGAAGCAGTTCAGACTCTTGGGCCAGGTTTTAATGTGTGGTTGTCAGGGCAGGACTTGGTGTGCATAAACTTGCCGCGAGGTTGTGCAGGTTCCCACAATCCTGAGCTCCTTAAAATGTTTCTCCTCCCACAGATCTAGAAATCCAGAACAGCTTTGGGAAACAGCATGGAAATAAAAGCACTAAAATGGATTGTTTTTAACTTACAAATGATGCATTTTTTTCTTTTCAGCTGACAGCAGAGAAACTCTGGAGATTGAAATATCTGAGTATGTATTTTCTAAAGGAAGTTAACTTTGGGCCTGTTAAATTAGCAGCAACCCATGCGTTCCAGTCTATACATTAAATTTACTATTATTTGGAACAAAACGACATAAACCATTAGACTGTTCTGCCTAATGGTAACAATTCCAGCAAAGTCACCCCTTAGGGAGTTTCTCAATCATTTGAGTTACTGATGAAGAGGGGCTGATGAAGGCAGACTAATGTAAGGTAAAATCCTGTGAAAAAGGGGATCCTCCATCAGACTTCCCCCAGCTCTCAAGCTAACTCCCTATCACCTTTTTTTGGGATCTTGCCTATCTTTTCTTTCCCCTCCCTCTGCAGGTAGTCTCATTTCAGTCTTCACCATGGGCCAACAACATTTACTGTTGCCTCTGGTTACTCAAGATATTTGTATTGTGAGAATTAGCCCCTTTTCTCATCAGCTCCCTCCTTCTGCTGGATGAGCTCTGAAGCCTCCAGCCAACATGTGGGATGGAGGTGCAGTGCCAAGTGATGAAGAGCAGTGGAGGGAACACCAGGGAGCTGGAGAAAGCCTGGAGAGCAGAAGGAAGAGGTTACTCAGCAAGGAGGACTCTTCTCCTCTGGCATGGATCAACCTAAAGAAGCAGCAATTACAGGCAAGGGAAATTCAGGACATCCTCTCTGCAGCTGAGACCTGGGCACTGTTTTACAAGCTATGGGCCTTCATGGGAAACGTGTGTGTGGTGTGGGTGCTACTGGTCTCATCTAACGTACCCTCTGCTCTCTTCTGAGGAGGAAATGCTCATAGGCATCACCGATCCTCTGCTCTGGCTAACACCACAAAGGCTGTTTTTCCTACAAGGTCTGCATGTTGCTAACGTTTAGTCTGAGGCATGCACAGTCATTCAAACATGCACACCCAGTGTTCCACACTCCCGACACAGCAAACGGCAAAACGTGCCCCACCGTGTCCAAGTCCTGTCTGTGATGGTTAGCTGTGTCGGTGAGGGTGGGAGGAGTGGGAAGACGAGAAAGCCATATTCCCCAGGGAAGAGCCAGAGAGGCTGCATTTTATATGGATCTTGGGTCTGCTCTCTTCTCCCCTCCAACTCCCTGATCCCCAGTAAAATCATTAACAGTAAATAAACCAGTCAGTCAATAGGAGAAGAAGGGCTCTCATTTGCCACGGAGGTGTGAGCAGTGCATGCAAAAGTGGGCCGCTCCAGTGGGCAGCTGCGTCGTTTGGTGGGTGCCGGTTTGTTTACCTACGTGGCAGGGAACCTGGACTCGGGTTCATTTCAGTTATCCCATGAGACCTGCTCAATAACGGACTGTTGAAGGAAAGAGCAAAATAAAGAAAGAACAAAACAAGAAGCTCATAAATCCTAAATGCATTGGTGCTCACGCAGCCCTGCCCGGCACCCCCCTCCCCATGGCAGCGACAGAGCAGGCAGCGTGCCCCACAGCAGAGCACATGCTTGCTCTCCTCCTTCCCCCCCACAAGGACGGGAGACCATGAGGACTGAGCTGAAGTGGTGACGGGAAACCAAACATCAGATCTGGCACAGCAAGTCTGCAAAGCCAGGCCTGCACTGCACCCTTAAATAAGCAGAGAGACCCTGTATTTACTTGGTGCAGCCTGGACCCCGCAGGCTGATGAACTACCGCTTGCAGAGCTCGGGTGACGATCGTTTCCCCAGCGTGGGCACAGAGCGAGAAGCCTTTGCCTGCTGGGCTTTTCGCTCTGCCTGAATCCCAGCCACTTCAAACACTAGCATGAGACACCCAATATCCAGTGGTGAGAGGCAAAGCAAATTTTGCCCATGCTGATCTCCTTTCTGACTGAACTATGTTTAATGATGCCTTCTGGGCGGCTTTATTTGCCCTTCTTCCTGTGGTCCCACAGAAACAACGAGTGCGTAACATGATGAAATTCTGGCAGTCGGCAGCCCAAGCACAGACGAGCCTGGCACAGCGTTACTGGGCTTTGGGACTAACAGCAAGTACAGAATGGCTGGAGAACCACACAGGGCCATCTGTGCCGTGTTAACACACAGGAAAAGTGTGTGTTAAATATGCTCAGCACCAAGGCACTTTTATTCCATATAAAGATCTAAAAGCTTGCAGTGCTGAGCACTAAAATCTAGAATGATGTGCACATTTCCACCTTTTGACACCACCTAAATTCCAACTAGAAACGGGGGAGCAAATACTGCGAGAATCCTCCTGTGAAAGACCAAAAACCAGGGTGAACAGCATACTTTTTTCAAGTGGGGAGCAACTTCACACCTAAATTTCGGCAGATGCAGTAACGCCTGCCCTACAAGGCGCCATGGAGGCGGGGGCCGTGCTCGGTGCACAGCAAGCCATTTCTTGTTCGAAAGCTATTTTTTTCTCTCAAGTGCCATCCAGGCTAGCGTTACTGAGGCAGAAATTCTGTTTTCTTCCCCCTACCAAGTTCGTCAATCTGCTCCATGGTTTCCCCAGGAACTCCCACTGGAGAGCAACATTGGGCATTTACAGCGTACAAGGAAAGATGTGAACTTACCTTTGACCTGATATTCCTTAGTTGTCGGCTAACACTGGATCTGTCTTTCTTCAAGAAATCAGGGTTGCTTTTTGATTTCATAATATCTGGGGAGAAGCAAAAGAGACAGCATTAGCCTGGTGCCCACAGGCTTCCTGTAAGGAACAAGGCTGGGGACTTCTCTGCCTTCGCAGCTTGGGCAAACGCCCCCAATGAACCTGACTCAAGCAGCACTGCCCTAAGGACAGAGGAGACTCTCCAGGGCCTCTGCTCCTTCATACTAAATGCAGCATGAGGCTTTCATGATGCACAATGACAGAAGGCTACTGAAGACCACAAGCTTCCCATCCTCCGGCTGGAAGGAGGAACTGCCATGGGGAGGGCAGTTCAGGCCCATTTGCTCCTTGCCATCTCTGGCGAGATGGTCTGCAAGGAGCAGAGGCAGGAAGCGGTATGAAATGGCAAAAAAGCACCGTACAAAGTCCTACACCTGGACCCACTAGTGCACAAGAGCTTGTGCTCCAGGATGCATGTGTTAGATCAGAAAACCAAGATTGCTTAGAGCAGCTGGAGAAGGACTGACCATATCCCGATACAGTGGTGTTCACAGGGGATTTCTCTCCCTGAGCTTCTGTGGCTGCTTTCAGCTGCTCTTTCAACCTGCTGATATCACAGTCTGCCTTGGCCTTCACAATGCTCAGCTCTGTGTAGATGTCTTTGTACTTGTCACTGGCGTATTTCTTATCCTGGCAAAGGAACAAGAACAACCCGACAGAGTAAGACACACAATCGGAGCCAAGGGGTTTATGAACGTGTTGAAGAGAAGCTTGGCAAAAGCTGCCGGAAGAAGGACAGCGCATTGGAGCAATGCCCTGCTCACCTAGCACTTTTTTTTCCTCCCTACTCTGCACTTTACAATTACAGGAGCTGGCTGCTGACGGCAGGGATAAATTCCAGTTGTCCTGCTGAACGCTCAGCTGGGGGCAATCCACATATTTTACGCATGCTCTTGAAGCCGCATCTAACAGCAACACAAAACTTACTTAAGTTATGCAGAAAGCTCTGATTTCTCCAACTAGCATGCAATGCTGCCCATGCATGCTAGTCCATTTGTTACAAGATTACTTGTTTGTGGGTTTTAATTTTAGTTAAGACATTGAAGAGAACTAGAATTCCTAGAACTGGCCTTGGCAAACAGGCTGTCGAGAGCAAACCATATCTGATGTGAGGAGGCTGAGCAAATCTGCAACACTGAATATTTTTGCCATTTCAAATCTGATCTGATAGGAAACCAGGAGAAAACACTGAAGGTGATGTTTTCCCACAGGAAGGGAGAAGGGGTAAATCCTGGACTGATTCAGTAGTGGAATGCTTTATCAATGACACCAAAACGGATACTGAATTCAATTGGGGGGAAAAAAAATTAAATGTTTCAAATCTTGGGGTAAGCTAGCTGATTTCTAAGAGCACACGCACAGGAGGAGCGCACAGCCCTTATGAGCATTCACAGGAACAGGCCTGTCCCAGACATTACCCTCAGCGCTGTCTGCAACTCGTCTTTGAGAGAGCTGATCTCCTGCTTCAGGTACTGGATTTCCGATTCTTTGACCCGCAGTAGGACCTGTAGGAACAACAGCAGTGACGTTTTCCACCAGAGCACGGTGCAGAGCTGGCTGGAGAAGGTCACCAGCTGGGCCTGGTGACAGCCAGGCCAGGGCTGCGTGTTCGTGCCCCTGTTTGCTCCCTGCCCACACTTGCAAAAAGTGGCTCATTCACACGTCTTTTAGTTCACACGAGAAAGTTACTCCTGGATCCTGCGGCAACTGCAAGGCACGCTCGCCCGTGCTCGGATCGCCACTGTGCTTCCTGCACGTCCCTTGCTGTCTGTCAGTCCCCACTGCTTTGTATGCATTGAAGCCCGTGGGACGAGCAGGAGACGGAGAAGGGGATGGTAGCTTTTCTGGCCTGAAGTGCCAAGAGCTCCTGCCTCCACTGCACCCCTTTGACGCGTGGCGCAGACCGCGCAGCCCTCGCCTGCCCCGTGGACGTGCTGCGGGGTGGCCTGCAGGCTCCTCGCGCGCTCGAACGCAGCCCCTGCGGCCCAGCAGCGCTACGGGAGGGCAGAAAACTTACCTCTAACTCGTAGGCATCCTTGCCCTGCGTGAGAGGCGATCCAGCAGCCTCTCCCCCGCCCTCCCCAGTCAGTAACGTCCGCAGTCGCGTGATCTCCGCAGCCAGGCGGTTATTCAGCTCCTGGGAAGAGGAGAGAGCCACGGTGGGAACGGAGCAAACGTGGCAGCGGCTCAGGCCAGAGGCTGCGACAGCAGCTTCTCTCCGGCTTTCTGGGGTGCCCAGAGCTGCAAGGGGACCTTTCATCCTGTTGGCTTCGCAAACCCACCCTCCTCGTGAGACAGTGCCACAAGGACATGGGAACGGGCGCCTTACCTGGTTGTGGGCGTTGAGCTCCTGGTTCTCCCGCTGGCACTGCCGGAGGGCCTGCCTCTCAGCCTCCAGCGCCTGCGCCAGGTGGGCGTTCTCCAAACACTTCTGGGAATACTGCTCCGAAAGGACCTCCAGCTCCCGCTGCACCGACTGCAGCTCCTCCCTGCAAAGGACCCAGCGGCCATGCTCTACCCTCGCCGCACACGCGGCCTCGCCTCTGCAGCGCCCCACAGCGTCCCCAGCAACCCGGCAGGCTCTTCCCAGGGACACAAATCACAAAGTGCCTGGGATGGCGAAGGAATTGCACCCTCCCTTTAGGAAGAACCTCAAGCCCAGAGTCAGCTAAGCCTCCCCTCGCACTCAAGTGCCCTGTGGCACTCAAGGGCCGGGGCACCAAAGGAGGCAGGAGGCCTTTCCCCGGGAAGTTAACTACCTGGCTTTCTTCAAATAGCCAAAACCAGAGCAGAAATCTATCACGTTTGCTCTGAGCCTCCACAAAAGGATGCGTCTGCACACCCACTTTTGCCGTATATAGAGGCAGTAAGGTTGAAGCCGCTGGGCTCTTTTTTCCAGCTCCAGTAGGAGGTCAGCCTTGCCACTGAGCGCAAAGTGCCTTTGCCTGGTTTAGCGATATTCGCTTTGACAATCCTCATGTTACAGCTGCCTGGAAAGCAGCAACGTCTTGGCGCATCTGCTACGTCTGGTGACAGCAAGGCAGCAGGATTTCAGTGGTCCAGGGACACTTATGTGGATGGGCACAGCTGGGTCACTACAGAGGGAAGAGATCCCCTACGATGATGGATCTGATTCTAACCTATTGCTAAAACCAAAGAGGAGAAAGAGGTCTCCTGCAAGCGTAACCTTCCTGCAAGGAACAGAGACAGACAGACAGCAAGAGCTCATCTTACAAGTATTGCCTCCGGAGGGCTTCGATATCGGCATTGACGCTGCTGATCTGGGAGCGCTGGGACTTCTCCAGCTCCCGCTCCAGCTCCTCCCGGTGGGCGTTCTTCATGGCCTCGATGGCTGCACGGGGCGCAAGAGGATTAGCACTTCAGGAGGAGGTGACACAGTCACCACTCAGTCCAAAGGACTTGTTTTTTTGGAGATGGGGATTATTTTTTTGTTTAAGGGAACAAAAAAGTGAGTCATCCCAGCGAGCCATCCTTCTGTCTCACAATTGCTTCATTATGTTCCACTGGCCATAAGGCGGCCAAAAGGCTTCTGCAAATCCTGCTTTTTAATAAAGTCCAAACAATTGTCCGATTCACATGTTGCTTCCTGAATTATGGGCCTGCTAATGCAGAGACCCTGGGTTCCAGTACTTGAAAACTCCCAGTGGTACTGAAGAATGAAATCATTGTGGAATCAGCAATAAATTAACCACAGGAATGACTAACGCCTTTCTTAGAACAGAAAACTGATCAAACTGTGTTACAGCCAAGGAGAGGCATACCCAGCCCAGAGGCGAGCCAGGAGATGGTCCTCCATCCAAAATGTGTGTTCATTATCCTGTCCTCCTCATCCCACCTCATCCCGGGCTCCTCCAAACCTCCAAACCACCCTTGTGCGGCTGTCAACACGGACCCACCCCGTGGGGTCCCTCTGGTGTGTCCCCATACCTGAAATGGTGGCAGCAGTTTCTTCTGCCAGCAGGCGGTCTTTCTCCTCGCGCAGCTTCTCCAGCTCCCGCTGGTGCTGCCGCTGCAGGTCCTCTATCTTCTTCTGGTGCGTCTCCTCCATGGCTGCAAAGCCCCTTTCACATGTTGCCTGCAAAAGAGACAAGGAGATGAGGTTGGCCCAGGCTCACCGCGGCGGAGAGCCCAGCAGGAGCCATGTGTTGAGTGCGCTGGGCTTTCATTAGATCACCAGCGCTTTAAAAACAACTTGTGTGTCCTCTCTGCTGTCTTCTGCCACTCTTGCTTTCCAGGCCCAACCACCTCTGTGGTGGCACGCAGACAGCTCGCAACAGCAACATTGCCTTAATTCACAACTGAGTGTCACCTCGAAAGCTATATGGGAAATTATCTGCTAATTTTGTTACTAGAAGTGAACTTAGGCCAGGACATAGGGCCACTCTACTGGGAACAGCGCCGTGGGGATTCCTGAATCCGAGGCTGCTGCTTCTGCCCCAGGCACACACCCTGCTTCTGCATCGGTGGGGGTCCAACCACAACCCTCCAAACGCAACCCCTTTTCCATAGGCGCCTGTGGGGTGGGAGCGGAAACCCGTGATCCTCATCGCCGGGTCTCCAGCCACCCGCGCGGCCCCCTGAGCTCCCCGGGGCAGGTGTCAGATCCAGGAGGGGATTTGGGCTTTTCTTTCACTTCTGAAGGAGGTGCCCAGCTGCACGATACTCCCCAGATGAAGCCACCAGCTCTACAAGGAGAAGCCGCGTACTCGGCACTCCTGCTGCGGCAAGCCCGTTTCCATTTCGGCCGCCGGCCCGGCCGCCCCGCCAAGCTCATCAGGCATCGCAGGTGGAAACAGGGCTGCAGAGACGAGGCAGGAGAGCAAACTGGGGGGAGCTGCAGCTCGGTAAGCCGCAGACGCGCTCGCCCGGAGGCAAGCGGGACATGGTGCGAGCAGGACTCGAGACGCGGCGCGGTCGCATGCGCCGCGCCGGCGGGGACGTGCACAGGGAACCGAGCAGCCGGACGGCTGGGTGCAAACCTGCAGCAAGTCACAGCATCGGACTTCCTCTTTTTTTAACGTTTGAGACTGGCATTACTCAACTTTCCCAGTTCCAGTGGATTTCTTCTTGATTCACACTAGAGTTTTCAAAGGGAAGTGAGGACTGTCACCTAGGGAGTCACTGGGACTCCAGGCAAAATTTAAGGGGGACAAATTCACTCCCCCAGCAACATAAGTGCTTGTGACCACCACGTGCCGACCTATATTAACTAACACTCCTCAGCATTACCAGTTTGTTGCCTAATGCAATGTAACGTGTCGTTCTGGTTCCCAATTCTCATCTTTGGTACTTTTTTCCTCTCCTTTAAGTTTTGCTCCTGAGGCATTTTTCATTTTCTCAGCTTTATTTTTTGAAATTCCTAATTCAGTGCCAGAACTTGTTGGGACTTGGCTGACTAAAGAGTGGTATGAAGCAGCCTGGCAGGATTCTTGTTTATGCATCTAATATTGCAGGATAATCTTTAATGTTCCTTGATAGTTCTGGTTTGTAGATCCAATGTTCAATGTATTGTAAATGCATTGCTATAAATCAGGACATTCAACAATGCACAGACAAGTATCTAGTACTATTGATACTATGTTCTCCATCAGGTTCAGAAGAGAAGAAACAAGCATTTTAACCTGTAAGTGAGAGAGGTTTCAAAGTGCCTAGCTGGCTTTCTAACTACGAGAAGTTTGTATGTTCCTTTCTGTCCCTGTGCTGCAGACAGTGATGCACAGACAGGCCAGGACTCATGCGTGCTCCTCCAGTCCTGCTCTGCCCAGAAGAGGCTGCTTGCTCTCCCTCCAGGCAAACTACAATTTTTGGCAGTCTTCAACTGGAAGCAAATTTGAAAACACAGGAGGGCCGTCAGGTCCATTACTTGTCATTATTTTTGAGCAATTGCCTCTGCTTTGGTTCTGACCCTTCTGCTTCTCCTCACACAAGACCGCTCCTTGGGATAAGCAACCTTGCGTTGTGCACGGCTCTCAGGAAGGCAGCATTATCCGTGCACATGACCAGCAGCAAGTAGGAGGTTCAAGGGCTTTTCCTTCCTAAGGGATATTAGACGATGGGGCAGAGAGCATTAAGTGACCATCACAACCTCACTCTGATCTACCCAGCAACATCCGATTCAACCCCTCAGTGAAGGAGAAGGGATGTGGCAGCGCTACTGCTCTTCTCAGAGTAAAAACACTATTTGGCTACAGCTGAGGCACACTTTATTCCCAGTCCAAATGTGCTCTCAGGATCTTGCTGCTGGAAGCAAGCTCTCCCATTACTTGAACACGTTTTTGCTGACTTGGAAGAATGACTGCTCCTTGAAAGCATCGCCAGCACAGCCTTGGTCTTTGCCTGCAGTCTGAATCAGCTGATCTCCTGGGTACCCCTCCTTTCCTCTTGTTCAATCGTCCGTGAGCGCTCTTGGAAGCTCTCTACCACCCTAAAACCATCTCCTAACTGGAAATGGTCTCAGATCAAAAGCAAAACATCAAACCCAACAGATTTTTAGAAGTTGTAACATCTAAGGCTAGTTTTACAGCCAGTCCTGACTGCTGAAGCAATTTGAACAAATGCATTTCATTGCCACTGGGTTTTTCTGCACCTAGTCTGGGCTTCTGATAACTGTGCACTGTTTGTTATGCAAAGAATTGCTGGAACAGAATACCGACGTGATTTCCCTCTCAGCCACTTAGGATATTTGTTTTGCTATAGAATTTGGCATCCCTTTACAGCTACTTTCCCCAGGAACATACATTTTGAGAGCACAAGTTTTCATTTCATCTTACAGTTTGGAGGGCAGCAGAGACAGACTGGAGATTTGATCAGACTGGGAAAGACAGAGTTGAGGAACACTATTAAAGGGAAGTCACAAACAAAAAGTATGAGCAAAAAACACTACAATGTTCATGCTTAAGGAGGCGTATGACATTATCGAGGTATTTTGAAACTCTCCCTCCCACCACACAACCAGCAGAACCTGCCACAGAGACCACTTCCAATAATAAAGTCTCTCCCATGAAGACGAGGCCCTCAGCAATGCATTTAGAATACTTCAGCACAGAAAAAAAGCAAGCATTAAAAAAAATAACATGCCTTACAAAGGCCTTTTTAACAATTTTGCTCTTGTTTACGT
Source organism: Rhea pennata (assembly GCF_028389875.1). Lineage (NCBI taxonomy): Eukaryota > Metazoa > Chordata > Aves > Rheiformes > Rheidae > Rhea > Rhea pennata. The sequence continues at coordinate 16,407,650 of NC_084677.1, read as the reverse complement.
GTGCTGGCTCTCAAGGAGGATGCCCCTAGGTTTTGCAAGTATGACTGACTGCACCCTCCCAGTATACTCAACGGCAGAAAGCAGAAAACATTAAAAGTATTAAAACCTTTAAGTTTTCAAAGTCTTTCTGGTATTTTTCCCTCAAAGTTGAAGCATTTCCCTCCAGGTGCTTGTTCTCCAACTCATCCCTCATGACATTCATCTGGGCCTCCAGCTCCTGGATGCGCTCTCTCAGGCCATGCATGGAGTCCAGCTCACTCTCAGAGACCTGCACCCTGCCATCAGGCCCGTCGGCCACCTGCGTTCTCCCATCGTCCAGCCCCTCCGAGGACAAAGCATCAGGGTGCTGCCTCTGATACTCATCGAGGGTCTCCTGCAGGTGCTGCAGGTTCTGGTTGTAGTGCTCCTGCAGCGTCTGCAGTTCCTCGTTGTGGATGACTTGCAATTCCTTTATCTTGGCCTGGAACTTATCCTCCAACATTTGCATCTGCTCAAGGTGATATCGCTCCATGTTTTGCTTATCACGGACAACGGCGTCAAGTTGGTTTAGGCCCTCTGTTCTCTCAGCCTTTAGAGTGTCCTCTGTCCTGTTCAGCTGCTCTATCACATTTCGAATCTCCTCCTCGTATCTGCCTTGTAATTCACTGATGCTTTTGCTGTGTTTATGCTCTTCCTCCTCCAACAGCCTTCGTTGACTGTCAAGGTGGGATACCTTTGCTTTCAGATCAGCATTCTCTCGTTCAAGCATGGCTATCACCTCACCATATTCACCTTGCTGCTTTCTAAGCAAATCTTCATACTCATCCCGAAGGAGAGAAACCGTCTTTACACGTTCTTGGCAGAGTGCATCCATGCTCTGCAAGGATTCTTTGTAAGACTTCAGCTCTTTCTCATACTCCAGTCTGACTCTGCAAGCTGTGTAACAAACCTGAGCCTGAACAATTGCATCTTGAACTAACAAAGATGAATACCGTTCAAGGTCTCCCATGCATGAATGATATGAAAGACTCTGAGATATCTTTAGGAGCTTCTGGCAATCTCTCATTGCTTCCTCAGGAGGCAGCGATAGTAAGGCAACAGATATTTCCTTAAGAACACTTGATTTGTCCTTTAGTTGTTGGGCAAGATCTTCTTGAATGGAAACAAGAGCTTCACTACTATGTCCTGGTAAACTGCAAGTCTCGTCCATCTTGGCTAATTCCTGATAGGGCATCATTTGTAGATGGCTCCCATCCCAGGATATTTGGGTTCCTTCTGTGGCATCTTTTTGAATTTCAAGTGCTTCAGAAATCTGATGTATGACTCTGTCAAAATCAGGAGTCCTGTATGCTTTGATGATTTCCTCCAACATGCATTTATGTTGCTGGAGAGCTGTTTTGGTATTATGAAGGTCTTCTTCAATTGTTTTTAATCTCTGATGAAAAGATTCTCTCATTTTCTGTGCAACAAACCCAAGTTCTGCCTTGATCAAAGTAGCATCTGCTACTGTGCTGAGAAAACATGGTGAAAAGCCCAAACCTGCTGTTTCCGTTTTGCCCTCTGCTGCTTCTTCTCTGGTGCTCAAGTGCATTCTTAGTTCCTCCACCTGGCTCCAAAATTCCCCTTCCAGTAGCAACTTCTTAGATAGGATGCTGGCCAAATCAATTGCTGCATGAGAAACATTTGCTGGCTCTAGTAAAACCACCTCAGCTGTTCCTTGGATCTCTCTGAGAATCTGTGATATCTCAGCGCTTGCATTTTTCAAAGACTCTGCTATTTGGTTGATTAGAGAGGCTTCAAATGCCACTCTTTCAGAAAGCCATCTTAGCTGGCCGGCATCAAACATTTCCACTTGCTGCTCCTTCGAGGCATGTTCCTCTTCACTCAAAAAATTCCCTTCTGAGGCTGGGGTTTGGGGAATAAGGCTTTCACTCTGCTGATACTCGGATGAGATTGGTGTCCCTCTCAAGGCTTGGACTGCATTTGATAAGGTTGTTTCCATGCTGGACAGAGTAACAAGAAACAAATCACTCTCTTTTTCCTTGTCTGATTTGGGTAGAGATCTTAGCTGCTCCCTGCATTTCTCTAAGCAAGTCAGTGCTTGATCATTTTTCATTTGGAAACCTCCCAGCTCGCTCATGTGATTTTCTATTAGCTTGAACTTTTCCTGCCTCTCATTTTCCAGCTGTGAGATCAGAGCACTGACTTGAGATAAGCTAGTTTGAAGCTGTTCCCGAAGCTGAGACTCTGTGTTGGCCCACTGATGGTGAAGGGCTATCAGCGTTTCCTGATTATGACCATGCTGGCTTTCAAGCTTCATCGTTACATCTTTGAGCTTTTCCTCTGTAATATAAAGTTTGGTTTCCAGAGAATGGATGATTGAGAGATAGGTCTCAGAGTCACTTGTCCCCGAGGATGGGTAACCAAGAGCTGGCTCTGATGACATGCTTTCTTCAGACAATGATCTGTCTTGGCTCGTGTCTGAAGAGGTGCTACTTGTCCAGTTTTTCTCCGATCCATCTGGATGTATATATTTTTGGCACTGGATGCTTGAGAAACGGATTCTTTGCCTCTTGGCACCCATGATTCCTATATCAGGCTTTGCTAAGGCTTTCTGAACCAACTCCTGATCCTGGAGCTCTGCAGCTTTGGATGGAGAGCCGAATTCTTCTGCTTGTCTCTGGCTAGTCTCAAGAACTTCATCTTCCTCTTCCTTCAGTGCATAATTCAGAGCTGGAAGGACATCATGAATTTGCAGATGCTGCCCCAGTTGAGAAGGATGACTTTCATCAGCATCGACATTAGGGCCAAGGTCTTCCACCTCCTCCGCACACGGAGCTGTGCCTACACTAGCTAATTTCTTTAAAGCTTCCTCTTTGGCCTTTAGCTTTACTTTAGTCTCCTCTAAACTGCTATCTAAAGCAACCATTTTAACCAGAGCCTCACTGAGGTCTTGATCTTTCTTCTCCACAATTCTCAAGTGCATTTCCTTAACGTGTCTCAGCTCTTCTTCTTTTTCTTTCAGCACCTTTTGCACACTCTGGAACTGATCTGATACTTCCTCAAATGATTGCTCCAGATTGTGGTAGTTGGTCTCTTCCATTTTCAACTTTGCTTGCAACTTTGCAACTTCATTGTCCGACTCCGCAACCTGATTCATGAGCTCATGGAACCTACATTTAATCTGATCTCTCTCCCTTTCAAGCTCCTTGATGTGCTCCGAGAGTTTCTGGATACTGGCCTCCTTCATCACCAGTTGCTCCTCCAGCTGGTGGACAATCTCGCTGCCTTCAAATTTTGCACTCAGTTTCTCTTTCTGCAGAATCTCCATTTGCTGCTCATTATTTTGTAGCTGATTCTCATACTCATTGGCCTTATCCTCCACCTCCTTCAGACTCCGTATTAAAACCTGCTTTTCCTTTTCACAGCTTTCCAGCAAAGCCTCATAGTTCTTCTGCAACTTCTCTTCCATTAGGATCCGGGCTTGTTCGCTAGCATTCAACTGCCTACTGAGGTCTGCAATCCTATCTTGGAGCCGCTGCACCTCTTTCTGATGATCCCTTTGCAAAGCTTGCTGCATTTCGAGGTCCCGTAGCTCCTGGGTCTTCTCTAGGAGCAGAGCCTCTGCGGTCTTCAGCTTTTGCTCGCTGGCTTTTAGCTGTGAGCTCAGAGTGGCCTCACCATGCTGCCACTCTTCCAGCTGCTCTTTGGCTTTCTCCTTTTCACTCTTCAGGTCGCTCCTCAACTTGGCCAGTGTCTGCTCTTTGATGGACAGCTCTGCTGCGGCATTACTGAGCCTTGCCTGCAGGCTATGAATCTCGGCTTCGTGGTGCCGGATCACGTCCTTAGCCTCGGCATAGCTACGTTTCAGTGACTGAATCTGCTGATTGATTAGCTCTTGACGCTGGCATTGGGCTTCCAGCTCGCTTTGGAGATCTTGATTGACTTTGTGGAGCCTCTGCCAGGCACCTGATGGCGAGGCGGCCACCTCGGTCTTAAAAAAATTGATTAAATACTAGATTAGTAACACTCTTGGCTCTCCCTTCTGAGTGTCACACCTCTGGCCAGGCAGGCCACGGAAAGGCTCCTTGCACTGTTTTGGCTGCTACCCACATGCTCCAATTGGGAAGATTTGTTCTTGGCACAATTTTTTTTTTTTGTTTTAACCAACTTTTATTTTTTTAACACATGACAACTGCTTTCCAGTAACAGAAAACACGGACCATAACATCAAAACAGCTCTACGGTAACAGGCTACAAGGAAAAAATCAAAACCAAACAGAACCAAAAAATAATGAAAAAGAAACACCAGCAGTAAAACAGAGACAGAAAGACAAGAGAATAACTGGAAGGGAGTGAGAACGAGGAGGAGGATGGGAACTGGCTGAGAAGAACGGAACTTCTTGTTTTAGTGTCTTTGGTTGGGTGGTTGTGAAGCAAAAAGTGCACAGTTCGAGTAACACAGTCCTACCGAACAAAAACAACAACAGAAAAGTGAGGTGAAAGTAAATGACATCACATCCCACCAAAACGCAGGGATATAGGACAGCCATCGTGGCAATGTCATTTCTGTGACTGCTAAACAGGGCTTACTGGCTGCTCATCATATTAAAGAGATGCTGTTATGCTAAAGTTTAAGACTAGGAAGGATCTAATTTGTCTACCTGTAAGAAAAAAAAAAGGACAAAACAAAAAGCCCAACAAGTGAAGGGCAGAGAAAGATGAGAATGTAAAATGAAAGAAACCAACCTTTGTGAGATTCAAACCAAAGCAGTGTAGCATGCAAAGAGAAAACTCACGAAGAGAGTCATGCAGAAGGCGACAGAAATTATGTATCTTAAAAAAATACACAAACAGGAAGAGGCAAGAGAAGCACAGCATTAAGCCTAGGAATTTGGCCTGCCTTGCTGTACTCTGGTTGCTGATAAGGAAAGCCCACAGATGTGACACTCAGTTACGTTAAGTTAAATTTCATGCTTAACATCAAAAACATGCAAGAATATTCCCCGGGACAGGTTAGTAAGTGACCCCTCCCGCCCGCCGTGGCCAGAGCTGCAAACATCTCGGGTTTATTTGAGAGAGGAGCGCGAGTCCCCGCGCTTTCTCCCCTGTTAGTGTTCAAAGCTTTGGGTGGCTCCATCACGATTAAACTCAACAGCAGGAGAGAGAGGAAGGGTTACACGAGGCCGGAGAGGGCTTCAGTGCAAGGCACATGCATCAGTCCTGGTTAACTCTCTTAACATTCTTCGTTAAGAAATGTGCAGCATCTTTTGGGTTGGGCTAAACCCAGCAGCGCCGAGGCCCGGGAGATTTCCGTACAAGGCAGTCATGCTGCCTAGGTTTGGACCCCCAAGTTCAGCGCAGCGGCACCAGCCGGCACCGTGCAGTGCAGAAGGGCGAGGGGCAGGTGGTGGCCGGACGCCTCAACTGATGTTCTCTGCCGCCCTTCTCCGCAGACTAGTAAAGGTACCTCTCAAATCTAGGCTTGACGGAGGACGCAACGAATTCAGAGGGTCAATCCAAACAAATACGATGACGTTTCCCCGCAGTCTGGGACTGCAGGGTCTCCCAAACCAAAATCCTTCTCTGCTCCCACGAAACATACAGGAAATGGCTACTACAATTAGACTGGAATAAGCAAAACTCTCCAAAAATCCAGGCTAACTTTTAGGTGCAAGTCTGGGTCAGCTCTTACTGTCACACTAATTTGCTTGGCCCCTCTGCGGACTTTCCCTCTCGCCCCTAGCCCTCATGTTGAGGCACTATGGCCAACTTCAACACGGCCAATCTGATGGTGGATCCAGCATCCAATTTTTATCCCTGTCTATCGGTTTCTGGGCTCCAGGCTAAGGGAGGTCACATGCCATTGCTCTAGGGATGTGGTAGCTAGTCCACTGCTGTGGAAACATGGGATGCTGCCAGGGCCTGCAGCCAATGTGGGATGCTGTCATAACGCAAGATCAAACACGGCCCAGAAGCGGGAAGCAGCAGCTGCAGATTATGAAGTGGCAAATCCAGTGGACATCTGGGAATCAGCTAATAGGCGGAGGAACTGTCCAGGTTTCTCGTCCTGTGTCCCTCCCTCTTTGACAACTCTCCCCTCTTGCTGGTCTCATTCAATAGGCTTAGGGACAGTGCGTCGGCCATGCAAAGGGGGCCGGCGCTGTCACTAACACTGACTTATTTGCTAGATTCATGTCATCTTCTAGTTTTGGATCCCAAGGACTTTCTCCCTCTTCCAAAGTGAAAATGCCACTCCTCCAAGCAAGCGCTGTCAGCTTGGGGTCTCGGGATATACTGATAAAAGCATTAATAAGTAACTCCTCCAAGGAGATTACTGGTAAAGAGGGCAATATGCCTCCCTGCTTGGGCCAGTTCCACTGCCTTTGCAGTTTCTTCAGATTAAGCTTCTCCCTTGAGAAATACAGACGCAAGGTTCAGTGTCAACACCAGGTTCTCTGCTGTGGGAGCTCAGAGTACAGCTATGCAAAGCCACTTTGGTCCAGAGCCAGTTTGACCAAATAGATTTGAGCAGGTCAAAACACTACTTCTGCACAAAAGAGGACTTTATACTTGCTAAAGCAGCCAGAAGCAGCCCCACAGGCTTCATGCCTTCTTCGGGGGCACAGATGCTATTGGAGGAAGTGCTAGCAAAAAAATCAACTTTTTGGAGGTGGGGAGGAAAGGTTTTCCAAGAGGTTCCCACCTCTTCTGACAGAATCTCCAGACCACACTTTCAGGCTGGAAAGACACCTTTTAATAGAGCAAACCCCCAAAGTGCTCCGCCAGAACGGCCCGGTTGTCACAACGCAGTTCACGCTGATTGTAGATACACCTGCACCTGCTGTGTTTGCCCTTGTAACAGCCACAGGAACACCTTGGCCAGAAGCAAATGCTGGACTCCAAGTTGTTCAGGAGACCTTCTGTGCACCCCACTGCCTGACAGGAATGTCTAGGGTAGTGAAAAGGGGCAGCAGAGCTGTTGCACAGACAAACACAGTACGTGACGCAACGCTGATGTCAAGTGTGCTTTGCTGAGGTCCTGTCTCCTGCAGCTCCGTTTTGTTTTCCCTCGGGGAAGCCAGTAGCTAACATTACCTCCGTCTCAGAGTAGATGTGACCACTCATAAGAGAATTCTCTACTGGATCCCAGACCAGAGGTTTTGTTAAACAGATGGTCCTTACAAGGCTAGAGAATTACCAATATTTACCGGTGGTTCAAATCGCTTGGAACCCACTCCATTTTGCACATTTCCGCTTTAACCAGGATGCATTCATGAACACCCTGGACTGAAGCCCACAAGGTTCCCTTTCAGGTGCAGAGAAAGCCAGATTTCTCTCTCTTTTTTGCTCTCCTACCTGCAACACGTAGCCCTCCCGGGCACTCTGTTCCCGGCCCAGCGCCACTTTCAGCTGGTCCTGCAGGTGCCGGTTCTGCTCCAGGAGCTCCAAGGCCTCCTTTTGCTTCTGCTCCAACTGGTGGAATATGAAAAGAGACAAAGTCCAAGGAACTGGCAGGGGAACAGCCATCAGGAGAAAGCAGCTCAAAGCAATGCATGGCAGAATGAACAGGGCTTTTGATTGCACTGCTGCTTTTCTCTGCTCTGGGATCTGAATCTTATTTTGCCAGGCAAAATCCCTCCCCTGAAAGAACTAAGTGATGTATTTTAATTTGTAAAGCTCACTGCAGTGAAGGACGAATGGCACCAGGTAGTGCCAGGCATGACCGAGGCAAATCCCACCCTGGTTCATGTCAGCCTACTCCTGGTTACTCCAAGCCTGCACCCCTTTCATTCCTGCTAATGCATCTTAATCCTGACTAACAGCAATCTTTGTTTTCCCAGGCATAGACTCATCCAAGCGAGATGAGTTTTCTCCCTTCCTCTCCTAAAACCGTAAGATTGTTTATTGTAGGCTCCTGGAAAAGGGAACCTTTGTGGTGCGAGCTACGGTGACACTCGAGCCACTTTATAGTTTTGTAGACATACGTACATACAAAAATCTCTACAGACACAGAGCTTAAATTTACAGTCTGGTTAATATACGTTAATTGTGCTCATCTCACCAGAGAAAGGCTTGCTAATAACTAACAAACACAGTCTGTGGTCCGTACAGGCAGAGGTGGCTGGGGCAGTAAACGTTGCAACAACCGTGCTTTCAGCAATGGGGGAAAAGTGAAAGATGCAGTCAGATCCACTGGAAACGGCAGGGACACGGAGCTGTTTCCTGCCAGGTCCCCAGGAGACCTGATAGCATCCAAGTTCATTGTTATTATGAAACACGAATAAATGCAGCTTCTTAGGCCTCGGCTCAGACGCCTTACAGTTGGTACTCAGTAAACTGAAGACCATCTCAGCTGCTACGGCACCCCAGACCACCCCGTCGTGCATCCCGTTTTACCTCCTTCTCCAGCAGCGCAGTTAAGTGCTGCTTTGCAAGGCCCTCGTCCCGGTCCTCCGAGGCGGCGAGGTGCAGCGGAGCAATGGGGATCTGCTTCTCCTCCCGGAGAGGGGTCGTCTCCACCTGGTGCCAGCGCTGCTCGATCTCCACGTGAACGTTCTGCGGTTTGATGTCCGCGGTGATAGGCAGGCCCGGGATCCTGTCCACCTCCATCCTTAACGCCTCCTCCGGCCCTGCCCCGTCGACAGCATCGATCATCTCAAAGCGCTTGCGCCTCTCCTCCCTCCGGCGGGCACGCTCCCTCTCCAGCTCTCCCGGGTCTGTGTCCGAAGCACTGGTGTCCTTGGAGAAGGCAGCAGTGCTGCTCTTCGAGGAGTCTGAAGTGTTTGCTCGCTCCTGTGCCAGGGCTTGCTGGATGGGGCGAAACTCAGCCCAGTCAAAGGTCTTGGACCGTCCTTCTCGCCTGCGCTCCCGGGCACGGCTCCGCTTCTGCTCTGGATCCATCTCGACTTGGTCTGCATCTGGCTTCTCACTCGGCTTCGGGCTAGTCTCAAAGGAAGAGCTCGTTTTGCTTTTCTCTTCTGGCAAGGAGCTAGAGGGACAGAGAGAGGATGAAGCGAAGCATCACACAGTGCTCGAGACCATAATGCTCTCCCACGCATGCCTCAAGGAGCTGCTGCTTCAGTTGGGTGAAAAGGGGCTGCTCGAAGCCCAAGCAACTGCCACATGCCTCCCTGCCTGTCCATCTCCCAACACCAACCAAACCTCTCGTGAGGTCGGTACGTCGTGTAGGAGCTAGTCCTCTCCTTCTCCCAATTGCCCTAGGCGTGAACTCAGTGCCCGGCTGCACCCCTACGGAGGGAAGCGCTCTGTGCCGCCTGCACAGCGGGTGTGCACAAGCCAGGATGCAAGTGGCCCCGCACGGCTCCCTGGCTCCGGTGTCTCACTCAACACTCCCACCTGGACTCATCAGAGAGCACTGCTCCCTCCTTTGCTCATCCAAGCCTGTCTTCCCCACTGATGCCACAGGGCCAGTGACAGCAGATCAAGTACCAGCCCACAGGGCTTTGGCCAAGCAGCAACCACCAAGCAAACACCTCTGTTGTGGATGTGAACAGGCTGCGTGACACCTCCTCCATGGTTCACCCCTGAGCTCCCTCCCCACCCCACCGATCTGCCTCCCTAGCTGCTAGACTCCATGCACATATGTCCGTCGACAAGGCCATAGTCACGTGTTCACTGGGAGGTTGCTACTGGTCCCATCAAAGTCAGTCTGGCTTCAGAGCTGCTGGGCCGTGGCTTCCAGGAGGCAAGGAGCACCCAGGCTAGTGCTCAGCGGGGAGGAGGAGGAAGCACAGGAAGGCACAGAGCAATTCTCAGAGGTCTCTGGCAACAGGGTTAAGTTTTTCCTTGAGCTTGGCAAAGTCTGAGTGTTAATGGTTCAAAAAATTCTCTCTGCCACAATCTGTACTGAAAGCACAGATGTCCCCAAGGGAATGTACCCTTGCCAGTGGCACTGGGAGGCATGGTGGGAAGCGGGGTGGCATATTCTTATATATGCAGTCATTGGCACAGCAAAAGAGAGCTAGAGTTACTCAGAATACTGCAAAAGTCACTGATAATGCCAATTTCTCAAGCAAGGAATGACTTTTAGTGCTGAGTTAGAGCATGGCGGGTTGAGAGGGGAGACATACTCGTCAAGCAGGGAAAGTTAAAAGGGGAAGGAAGTTTCCAACCTATGGATAATCTGTAATGCAGTATTAGCTTATTAAACGTAGACATGCCAGCCTTATAACATGCAGATCAAAACTAAAAAAGAAAATGGCAGTATGTGAACTTCCCAGAGGAATCCCGTCCCGAGGGAAAGCAAGGCATTTGCTGAAACCTCCCTGTTATCAGACCACCAAGCTGCCCCCTTTCACAAGCCTCTTCAATCCCAGCCCTGCTGTTCAGGCTGACTCTTGGCTCTCTGCACTTCCACTACTGCCTGTCCAAACGACAGCATCCGCTTGGGCTCAGGACTTCAGCGCAGCTTTGACAAGCTTCCCAGAAGGGCACAGTGAAAAGAGCCAGAAAGCGGTTCTGCAGGCCTTTCGTTGCAGGCAAATCAATACTAACGTGCGCCTGAGCCCTGGAACCACATGCACAAAGGCTGCCGTTATTTACAGGGAGCAGCAGCAGAACGGATTCTCCTTCAGAATTTCTAGCAAAACCCAGCTCCCCCAGCCAAGAGCTTCATATACGTGCATACGCCCAACGCAAAGAGCGGAGCTGAACAGATGACTCTGCATGGTTCCAGTGCTAGTATCTTCCGATGCACTTTCATCCACGATCAAACCACAGACTCTGCAGAGCCGAGTTTCAAGAAACTCTGGCAGTTACAGGCTAAAACCAGCTTGAAGATAATTCCTTCTTCAGCTCTGTCACTTGCAGCTAATAAAATAAACCCAAAAGGCATCATGATGAAACCTCCTCACTGCTCAACCATTGGGAGATACTGCATGATTCCAACACACACTTACAGCCAGGCATTCAATCTGGAGGCAGTCAGTGATTGCAGCTGCATTTTAAATAAGTGAAACAGCGATGAGATGGAGTCTTAAAATGGAGAGGCGAGTTAGGAAAAAAGGGAGTCCTGGGGCCCCTGGTACGTTGTTGGAAGACAGAAATAATGCTGCTCTAAATACCAGGCGGTAGAATCTCTGCATTTCCAGAGGTAACCTCTCTCATAGCTTATTTCTGCTCTGCAGATTCCCAAAGGGCATGGGACATGAGTCAAGTAACAGAGGGGGGCACTGGGAACTGAACCCAGACTCCAAAGACTGACCCACCGCTTTTCATTTTATCTCACAGAAGTGCCCCACAGCTATTAACTCTGCTCAAGTATTTCCCACCTCCTCCACTCAGACAAATGAACTCACACCACATGAGAGGTCTTTGCTCTGCAATGATATTTACAGGTCAGGCAGCACAAAGATTTTCTCAGTACAGCTGGCTGTGCAAGTAGTGCTTGCTCTGCGTCGAGAGTCCTGCTGCAGAGTGCAAGAAGCACATGAAGACTGCAAGGAATTGCTACTAGCAGCATTGGGGCACTCAGCCTAATTGAGGCCAGAGAGCTAAATAAGCACCTGGTACTAAAGCAGTCACCTTCCTTCTTGTGGGTACTTTTTATCTGCATGGTCATCATTAGCACAGAGTAATTAGTGCCTTTGCAGACTGCACGGTACTTTACGGGGAAGGGATCAGTACAGCACCTACTACCACCAGGGCGTTGACACATGCTACAGTGCAAGCAGTAATTACGACTTAAGTAACCAGAGAAAATGTGCAGTTGGCTTGGTGGAGACACGGCAGTGGGTTAACAGGAGACGCTAAGGAGGAGGGAGGGAGCGCGAGGTGTCAGACGGGCTCACGGCGGCAGGGTCGACATCGCCGCCCTCCGCGCGTGCAGCTCCGCCGCAGCGCGGCGCCGGGTCCTCATCCCCCCCGGTTAGCTCCCGCGAAGCTTCCCACCCCCCCAGGCATCCTGTACGGACAGATGTGCAGGATGAAAGATTTGCCATCTTTCCATCGCAAGCCTTTGGCTGCCCAGCAGCCCCGTGCACAAGCCGCCTCCCAGGCTGGGGGCGTTCACGACGTGCCCAAAGACGCGCGGGGCGGGTTGGGCTGCCCAGGGCACTGACACGCGCAGCAGCAAAGGGTTGTGAAAAGGCACCTTGTGAGCAGAATCTTGTTGTCGCTCTCTGGACACTCGTTCCAGTTCCTAACGACAGCATTTCAGTGGCGTGACTAACCCACACCCGTCCCTCCTAAAACCAGCTCGGTGAAAAATGACAGAAGCGCACCTACAACTCCCTCTTCCCCAGCTTAGGATTCAGATTCGTGATCTATTTATGCAGCTTAACAAGTTACTACGCAACTGGTTGGGGTCAAGTCAAGCCAAAACACTTCTGGTGGGCTAGGAGTAGATGCAAAGCCAGTGCGCACAGGGCTGCTGTGGTGCAGTAACTTGGTAGGCTATAAATATACATGGCTCTTTAAAGGCTCAGAAGTCCCCTCAAATTTCCTTGGTCTTCGCCTTCATATCTATGCACATCGGAAGATACCAGTGTGGGGAAACCAAGTGTCAAGACCAGCTTGCTTCTTCCCTTCTTTCTGGCTTTTATTTAAAAGAAAATAAAAAAGAGGGAAAAAAAAGAAAAGAAAGAAAAATAAATGAAAACTGCAGGACTTCTCATCCGAAGTGCAGAAAAGGAGGAGCATGCAGTGAATCACAAGATATACAAACCACAAAATGTTAATACAGGAGAGAACACAGTTTTCCAACCTGGGCTTCAGCACGGATAGTTTCAAAGAGAAGTTTTTCCTGGGATTGCATGGAAATCAAACATACACAGGAGTGAGGAAAGAGGCAGCCTCCCAGAGACCCACGAGAGATCCACCAGGGAGCTCGGGCAGGGCTAGGAAACGGTGTTCGAGTGCAAAGCAGGAAAGAGAAAGAGAGACTAGAGCATCTCCAGTTAAACCAAACTGGGTGAAAAGAGCCATTCCATCAAGGCTGGGACAAATCCAGCCAACATCTGCTTTTTGCAGCTACGGTAAGGACAGGAGATGGAGTTAATCGTGGGGCTGTGTCCATTAAATCTGTCACAGGCAGCCCATACAAGTGTGGCTGACACAGCTAGCTGTGAGAAGGTCAAATACCCTTTGCCCATAGCCACAAGCGCTCGCAGAAGGTACTCTATGAATTGGGTGGGTCCCTTCCTCTGGCACTGAAGGCAGTAGAAGATGCTAATAGTACCAAAGCATAAGGGAAGGAGCTGCTGCAGCTATCCAGAAGACCAAAAGAGGAGGAAGACTTTGCTGGCTGGAGTTTACAACGCATCGGAGCCAAACGGCTTCTAATTTAACCCTGGGCTTGTGCTGATGTGACCCATGGAGGGGACGGGCAGCTCTTGCTGAACAGTAGCCAGAGGAAAGGGGGAACCCAGTGTAACTGAATCCAACTGGTTTCACAATACCTGGTGGGAATCCAGAGGAGCCTTGACAAAGGAACAGTATTTCATATTCCTATGTACAAATTAAAGCCATATTTTCAACCCTCTTTGAAATCTGAATATAAAAGAGTAACTCAACATATCAGCAACCCCACAAAGTGTTTCCAAATTAAGCCCAGATACAGGGATATTAGAAAGAGCCAGAGCTTCCAAGAACAGACTCAGAAAAAGGAAGGAAAGGGAATAAGGAAAGGGTTATTCTTGCATTGCAAACCGCACGACTGTGGGGGCTGTTACGCTGGGAGTCCCGTCTAGCCCCCAGCTTTCCCCTCTCTTTACCTCGTTACGTCTGGAGCGGTGGTGGGGCGAACATGCTTCATGATGGTCTGAATCCAGTTCCGGCGAATTCCAGACGTCATGGCGGAGAGGGTGAATTCCCCTTCTTTAGTCTAGGGAAAGGAGAGGACCGGCTCAGCGCGGCCGACCGCGCCGGCCAGCACCTCCCGGCCGTGCCAGACCCCACGCAGGGCTGACCCGCGCCCCTCGGGAGCCCACCCTGCCCGCCCGCAGATCGAATCCAGCCGCAGCCCCCCTCCAGGTGAGAACCACGGCTCCCGAATAACCAAAGGGATTTGCTGGAGCTGAGCATCCAAGTCCCGGAGACTTCAACGGGCGGCCGAGACAAAAACTTGCCTTTTCCTCCTCCGTTTTTGTAAACTAAAATCAGCTCCCCGGAGCACAAAGCAACAGCTCTCAAACGCATGGTTCAGGACACCGTGTGGCCTCTTTTAGGTAGATGGGAAGACATTTCCCTTCCCGGGGACCGATTCGCCCAGCCCCGCAGGCTGCCAGAGGCAGAGCGCCGCGCGCACAGCCGCGCTTGCACCTTCCCCGCAGCTGACCGTCCCCCTGCTTGCTCCCACGGTTTTCTTACGTGGATCTGGAAGCCGTAGTTTCGCTGGACCGGGTACTCAGTAACATCGTAGCATGTAGATAAATCGATTTCTCCATCCAGGTCGGCTGCCTGCAGAGGGGAGGAAGCAGTATTTATCACAACTGCTAACGCTTTGCAAATAAAAAGCACAGTACAAACTTGCAGGAGAGGTGCCGCGTAGGGTTTGGTAAGATGTCAAAAGTCCTCGGCACTGGGGGACTCATGGGCAGACCCCGAGCAGATCCCCAAGACGCCCAGAGCCCTGCAGAGTGATGCTCCAGGCCTGGCGACGGCCCTTGGCACCCGGGAAGATAACTGACCCGAGTCCTGTGCGGCGTCTGCCTCCAGCCCTGATATTTGCTTAATCCCCTACGCCTGGGAGCAGGAGTTCACCTCATCGTGCCCTTTCCCGGTTTCTCACCGTTGTCTCGTTTTTGCAGGCACCCCCACAAGCCCGCCTGGCACACGCAAGGCTCTGGGAGCCAGCTGGAGAGATTTGGGGCTTATCCGAATGCAGAGCGGGCCGGGTTTAGCTCTGCAGAGGGGACACCTACCTCCTCCGCCACCGAATCCCTGTAGTATCTCAGGCTCTGATCCGTCAGCACAAACCAGTGTTTCTTCCACTAGGAAAAAAATCAACACGGGGCTGTTACCAGCCGGCCCCTCCGCTGCCGGAGAGCCGCGACAGCTCGCCGCGCGCCGCCGGAGCAGAGGCAAGCAGGCAGTCCCCGCTGCGCGGAGCGGCTCTCGGGCTCTTCTCTCCCCTCTCGCCCTGTGCTCTGCTGGGGGCAGTTCTCGTCGAGGGGCCTCCGGCTCTCCCGGGGGAAAGGGGAGAGCGGAGCGAGCCGAGACGCAAGGGACCCTGCGGTGAGACGAGGATGTGGTTTCCACCGCCGGGACTCGAGTTTTGCTCGAGCGCTGACGGCTGCTGAACAGATGAGCTGAGGGAGCAGAGGATCCCCAGTGGGAACGAACCCCCTGCGTGCGACCGTAACACAGACCGTGAGAGCCACCGGGGCCTTCAGAGCCCTTCCCATTAGCTCCACTGGCAAAACAACGCTTTTAGTGGCTGCACTTTAAGCCTTAGAGATGTTTTTCTTTTCTTTTTTTTTTTCTCTAGGAAAAAAAGCAATAAAATGTTCATGCTTTATCTGCAGTACCTAGAAATTGAGTTGGAGCCCAATCCTGGCGCTCGTTCTCTACAAATGCGCCTTCCGCACACTCCCAGAGCGAGGCGGCATCCTGGAGGGAGCCACAAATCAACACAGCCCTCACCCCAGCGGCTAATTTGGACATGCCCTCTGCTTGCAGGAGCCACAGGACCAGCAAGTTCCTGGGCCACGGTGCTTCCACGCCGGCCAGAGACCAGGCACCCTCTGGCTTTCCCTGCAGAGCGGGAGGCAAGGAAACCTTTCCAGGGAAGGGACCGCATGCAGCCAGCCGCGCGCGCTCACGCCAGGGTCAGCGTCGGTGCCAGGCTCCAGGCTCTGATACGGGAGCGTTTTCCCCTCGGGGAAGGGACACGAGCAGAGCAGCAGCTGATGCTTCCATTAGTGCCACGACAGAGACATTTTTTACTTCTCGGTTTTGTTTCCCCAGCGCTCAGGGAGCCTTATCTGAGCCTCATTACTGACGCCAAAGAGGTTGCTGGGTCACAAGGGAGATGAAACTAATAGGGAAGAGAACGGGAACACGAAACCAGTGCTACTATCCAAGCTGTCCCGACTCCCTAGAAACTCATTATACAATATCCAGATGCGAGGCCTTGAAACTGCCACAGGACAGAGCCCAGCTATTCCCGGTCCAACACAAACACGGTGCACAGGGCTCACATACAACCACCGTTGTCTGGCTTTGGATTTGTACCAATCTCCTCTAGCGGTTCTGCCCAAGCGCCTACATCTGGCTTCTCCCATCTGCAGCACTGGCCCAATATTGATCTGCCCTGCAAAGACAGGGCGGCTCCGTTAACGCCGAGAGCAGCCTCGCGCGGAGCCTGCGCGTGCGGCGTTAAGAAGGGGCTCGAAACACTGCACGCTGCCCTCGTTGTGCCGCTGCCATTAATTAAGATACGGCACTCGGGCTCTTTGTGCAGCTGCCACCGCCGAAGGCCTGCAGCAGTGCTGGGAGCCCTGGAAACACAGGCTCTCTGCCGCCGAGAGAGAAGGACAGATACCAGCTTCGACGAGCACTGCCCCAAGAACCAGACGGACGAAATAATCATTTGCAGTTTTCCCTGCCACAAATGAGCTATTCTCCAGGACCGCTTGCAGCCGCAATACAGAAACTGCGTCTGCAGGCAGAGTTCGCCCAGGCATCAGGTTCTTCTCAGCTCATCTGGACGATACAGGTGGGTGGGAACTGCCAGAAGCTGGGACTGACCGCCGTGCTCAGCACTGACCCGAGGGGAGAGCTTCCCCCCGGACTCACCTGCCCGTCCTCATACTGCTTCGTCAACCAGCCCTTCTTGAAGTTCAGTAGGTCAGGCTGCAAGAAGAGGCGAGAGAGAGGCAATCATTGCTCAGAGGAAGTGCATCCAGGAAACGGACGGCAGCAGCAATTTGATAAAATACGGTGCAGCCACAAAATAAACCAGCTCCAGTTAAATTGGATCATTATACTGCATGGAGGTTAAACGTTGGCTCCCAGGAGGTAAGGAGACCCTGGTGTAGGGTTTATTCAGGCTGTCCCCATCTTAGCATTTTCTTTGTCTTCTCCTACGGTTACACCAGCATTTTAGAGAAAAGAGAAGCAAGGATTTAGCAAGACTGCAGACACTTTAGTACCTCTGCTATTTATTAAGAAGCAAAAACTATGTGTTGTTTCAGGCAAGGCTGCAGGGTTCAAAACGAGGTTGAGTTCCTATGCACACAGCCTGGAAATTCAGGGGGTTGCAGTATCTCCCACCCCAGCGACACCTGGTGAGACTTCCTCCAAAGCAGGCACGTCGGGAGGCTGAAGCTAAGAGAAAAGCAATGCACACAGCGTGGGGGTAACTCCAGCCACCCCTTCACCCCCAAGCCTGGCTAGTGCACAGCGAAGGATGTTGGCTCCCTCGAGGCCAAGCTCCTCCGGCAGCTACATGTGCTGCAGCCATCCGATGGGTTTGGGACATCACAGCCTGCTGCTGTGAAACTGATACTGCCAAGCATCTGGCTTTGAAACCTCACAGCAGTCGGTTTGAAGCAAAGAGAGCAGCTGAGAGCGGAGGAGGAAAAGGAGAGAAGACTGCGTTTGCAATGAAGCAGCACAAATCTACTGGCTAGAACTAAGGAAGCCATGAAAAATCGGGGACTGAAGCTTATTCAATCAAACCTATGCAATGGGCCAGCACATCCTGCATTTGAGCATTCCCACACTGGTGGGAACCCTGCCCAGCTCCACAAAAAATGTGGGAAAATACCAGCCTGCTCTTCCTGGATCACTAGAGAATCAGAGGGGAGAGCAGGCAGATTCCAGACCAAGCAGCACAGGTCAGCGCTGGCCCGATGTGAGTGCATGCAATAAAACCACTGACCCCAACAGGTACCTGCTGAAGAGGCAGTGATAAGCGTCGTTCATACTATAGAGAAAACTGCATTTGCAATGGCTTCGCCCACCTCCGAAGCAGGCTATGAGCACTGCGTATCTTCATTTCAGATCTAATTTACCCTGAGAGAGTGATACCACAATCCTGCTGCTTCTCCTCTGCCAAGGTCCAGGCGGGATCGTGCTCCCAGGAATCTGGGTCCCGTTCAAACCCTTTCCTCTAAGGGGAGCTCTGTAGGCAGTCCTAACTGCAGAGAGCTGGAGAGCCTCTCTTGTTCCAAGCAAAGGAGCTACATTTTGGATCCAAAAATAACTGGCTTCCAACCATACGTTTTGCAAAGAAGGAAAACAAAAGGAGTGAAAGTATTACGGTTGCGCAAAGGCTTGCTATTTATTAACTAAGACAAGCATAGGGTAAGAATCTTTCATAAGAGCAGGTAAATCCCTGATTAGCAGCACACATACTACTCTTAGTTTCCTTAAAATTCAAGTAAAGGCTTAAAAGCAGCCTGAGAGCAAAGCTGCTGCTAACCTGGTAGTATAAGCACACGTTTCAAACTGGGCTGCAGGAAGACATTACAGAAGCACCCAGACTGAGCAGGTTTCTCATACATATCACGCTCTTTCTCAGAAATCTGTTTGCTTTACTCCGAGTACTCAGGAGAGCCCAGAGAGTGTGGGCTTTTGTCAAAGAAGCTGAGCCTGAAAGGAGTCAAATGGGAAGGGAGAGAGGCTGAAGGACTGAAAGGTCTGTGACCAGCACTGCCAGAGGCTGTCGACGTTGGGAAACAAAACCAGACGAAGCACTCATCCAAGAGATACCCACACAACTCAAACCACAGCTCTGCTGCAAGTCACAAATCCTAACACAGGATAAACTCTGCCTCAGCCTTCATCCTGAAGGATAACTGATCTGATCTGATCCAGGTAACCCTACGGGCAGGGGAGACGCTTGCAATCTCGGTCACAAGTCAGTAGGTGTTCAATTTTTTCTTATGTTTTCACTTCTACGGTGGGAGTGGCACAATAAAATAGTATTCGATGCAAGGAAAAAGTGTATTTCCCACTGATTACACGATTTTTTTTTGCCTTCATCAGATGATGAGCGCTGTCACTTAATGTGCACTTCTTGCATCTTTGTATTATCACTAAGAATTTAAAAGTCATCGCTGTAGATGTACAAATCCACATTAAAGGCTACTACAGAAATACCAAGCCAGTGCATTTTTCTGAGAAGTCCTTGAACAGAAGCACTCCATTAACTAAGAATGCATCCTGTATTTACAATAGCTACGTAATCGCTTTGAGAGATTAGCAAGCCTATTTATTTTGTTCCTATAGAACGGTGGCAAGTGAGAGGAGAGTAATTCATGTTTATTTTGTACTATTTGCCTCCAGGTCTGGTGAGCATTTGAAATATGCAAATGGAAGAAAACTCAGGATGTCGGGTTCAAACCTTCCTCTGAGACTTCCTTCCACCGACACCAGCCTGCAACTACATAAACATTAGGGAATCTTCATGAGAAAATGGGGCCACGTGTTAGCTCTCCTTAACAAGCCAAGTGTGATCTGCTATCCAAAAATGCATCAGCCATGAACCAGCACTTGGTCTCAGTCCAGAGAGTGAAGAGGCTCCAGGAAACTGCCCTGACCTACAGTTCAGCTCTGAAGGCTCTGCTGCAGCCTCGGTCAGCACGTGGGAAGGGCGCAGCGAGGGGAAGGAGCGCTCCCTCCTTTCACTCCCGGTGGAATAAACAACCTCGGCGGCTCACCGTCATAGAGGACTCTGTGGACCTTCTATCCAGTGATTTTGCTCGACGGTGCGGAGACAGAGGAGAAGCAGATGCATCCAGGATGGAGCCCACAGCTGCAGCTTCGGAAGTGAAGTCCTGTAGGAGAAGCGTTAGCCCGGATCAGTTCAGTAACTAGGACAGCGAGTCCTTTTCTCTGGATTCGCAACATACCAATCCACGCAGTTAAGGGGCATCGCTTGGGCTCAGAACAAGCGTGATTTCATTTAAAACACATTTTTCAAGGCCTCTCAAGATTTAACTGGTTCCCAATACATCCAAGAACAAACGGGACTCTCAAGTCCCCCATTTGTCCTGTTTCTTTACATCATATTAATGTTTCCTGCCACGCCATCCGAAGCTTCCCTCTTTCTATGCTGCAGGAAGGCAAAAATGACAGTTTCCATCCCGACAGATGGCTGGGTGGCAAAGCAAGCAGCAAAGCTGCGCGGGACGGGCACAGGCAGCGACGCGGCTGGCGCATGCGCCGGCCCGTGATCCCGTCCGTGCTCCACCCCAAGGACGATCAGAGCTAAACCCTGCAACCTGGGCTGGCGGCCGGCCGGGCTAGACCCCGGGTGCCCCCTCACGCCGCGGGACCTGAAAGCAGCTTCGCAGCTTACCCGTTTCCTCGGGAAAACCCTCTTCTCGCTCCGGCCCTGCCGCGTCTCGCTCGAAAGGGCAGTGCCTGCTGACAGGTTCGTTTCCATGTGCTCTGCGTTCTCAATATCTAATGCTTCAAATTTTTCAATTACTTGAGACCGCCTGGAAAACACAGAGAAAGGGAAAACCAGAGCCGGTTTAACACAAGAACAGCACACAGTTTCCCACAAAGTTCAGGCTGTCCGAGGTTGGGGCAGTGAGATCTCTGCAGCATTGCTCAACCCAGCACCTATGCACAGCTGGCTTTTAGTCCCAATTTCCTTGAAAGCTCAAGGGTGTACAAATCCAGGACAAAACACCCCAATCTAACGTGCAACATTCTACTTGGAGCCAAAAGGGGGAAAAAAATAAAACAGAATACCCAGCTCCATACACACTGTCTTCTTAACTATCTAGGAAGCCCTTGCAAAACCAGCAGTATCATTTTATTTGTAAATTTTACAGTGATTTCAGAACCAGGGATTTTCAAACAGCTTTAGCTTGAGCTTTGCCTTTACCCTCTAAGGCTGCAGCCTCACGGCACAGAGCAGAAATGACAGCACGACCTCGGTGCAGAGATAACGGGTGGCTCCGGCTCACCCTGCAGCCTCCACTCTGCAAAAACTCAACCCTGCACTGGTAACTTTGGTCGGGCTGCATCGAGTTAGGAGCACACGTGAGCACGTCCAGGCGTTAGGTGCAACCTGGCAGGCCCAGCGGAGCATCCCCCCGAGCAGCAGGGAGCCCGACTGACCCTTCACGGCAGCTCGGCCACCCATCGCACGCTGCCGCCGCTGTCTCTCTGGACAGAGAACTACAAAGAAAACGTGGATGGAGCGGGAGCTGACACCAGACCAAACCCCAAAGGGATGCTCTCACGACTTTGCAAACAACAGGCCCTTGCAGGAGGAATAATAAGCGCCACTTCATCATGAAAAAAACATTTGCTGAGCCATGGTTCAGCATGGTTCAGGAGATGCTGGCGTTTTCAAAGCATCAGGTGGTGTCAAGGTTTGCGTGCCCAGGGGCTTGGGCAAGCATCAACCTCTGGTCTCTAACTGCAACCTGGGAACATGGAATAACCTCCTCCCCCCCCGTCCCATACCAGCACGGACACCAGTTGAGCATCAAGCTGTGAAGTTTAAATCCTGATTTCAAGCCTCCCTAAAAAGTTATATCCAAACGGCTTCTGGACACAAAATTTGGACCTATACATGCCACATCTGAAATTGGGGCTGCTCGCCTTACGTGAACCTCTAACGCACATGAAAATCACAACAGCAACCACAGGAAGGAAAACAGGTTATCCAAAAGCATTTTCAACACTTCCCACAAAAACAAACAGCAGGTTAGGACTCAAAAACATGATGTTTTTAGTTTTTAAACTAGCATTTGCACCAAATTCCATAGATAAGACAAACAGCCCAAAGACGTGACATGCCCTTGCCGGGCTGGGGACCCGAGCGCTGCTGCTCAGAGGTAGGCTGCAGAGCCCCACGCTCAGACCAGCTACCGAGGAGGAAAGGACAGAGGTGGTGGGGAAGAGTTTGACTTTTAAATTTCAATTGATCTGATGTTTTTATAGGAGATCCGTTCAGCTTCCGCTGCTTCCCAATTTGCAGGCTACGAGCGGAGTGCTGCGCTCCCGCAGGGCTCCAACCCCACTGGGATGTTCTGCTCACACGAGAGGTGTCTGTTCACAAAAACCAGCTTGCAGAGGGTAAATCCAAGTCCTTTGTTTACTGACACACGGGGAACTGGCTTGGAGTCCCAATTTTTTAGCCCAGCCATCCCCTTTTTACACTGGCCCAGCCTTCTCTGAGTCTCAGTTTAGGAGGGAACAAGAGGTCCATGAATTAACATTGTCTGTGCCCTATCAGGTGAAGGCCTGAGGAAAAACAAATCAGGAAAAAAATAAACATAAAACAAAATCAAAAGCAGGTTGATTTCTCATGAAAGGGGCTGCACCACCAGGTTGTTCTACGGCTTGAGATTGAGATGAGATGGTAGCGAAGCAGGCGAAGTAAAGGCGGACACGTCACACAGCAACACAGCAGGAGAAGGTGGAGAGCAACAAGACCTGGAAGAAAACAAGGCTGGAAAATGAATGAACAGAAAAGGAAATTATATATCTACACCTACATACAAAACAAAATCAAAATCATCCCAGTAATTTGTCATTGAAGAGGGGAAAAAAAAATCATTGCAACCAAATCACAGCCCCAAGGGTTAATATCATTTGGATTACAGGAAAGAATCGTTTTCCCCAGTAACTAAACATTTCAGAGAAGTTATGGCTAGCGATGTCGGGGAGGGGGGACAGGGAGGGGGAGGCTTCTCCCCACAACGCTCAGGGCAGGACCGGCCCCGTCGAACATCAGCTCTGCGTGGACAGAAGTAACGCTCCGGACAGGAAGGCATGAAGCATTTTAAAAGCTGCGGTGCCATTTCGCGCTTTCTAGACTACAAAGCCGGTGCCGAGGAGGTCCCCGCACCAGCCCCGAGCTGCAGGCTTGGGCTGGTGGGCGCAGGGGTGCGTGCAGGGGGGAGCAGAGCTATAAAAGCCAGCCAGAGCTACCGTTAAAGCAGTTTTCTTTGATTGGAAGAAAGGGCTTATTCTTACTGGATTCATTCATTCTTGAGCAGCAAGACAGACAGCGAGTGTTGGAAAAAGGAAGAGCAATTTCCCCCAAAGATACACACACACGAAGAGGATAGTTTTAAAAGAACAACCTACGCGTGGGAGAGCGTTCAACATCGGGGTCTCGCCAGCGCAATCAGAGCACCGATTCAATCGGAAAAGCCGCGTTTTTAGGGGCTGCTGCCCTCGACAGCGGGCACGGCACGGCTCGACCCTTCTCGCAGCCGGCGCTCCCGGTCCTGCCCGGCGGGAGGGCAGCGGAGCGGGCGCGCGGCCCCGGCCTGCAGCGGGCCGGCGGAGGGAACTCGCACGCCGAAACGCCGAGCCCCGTCTCCTCCTCACAAACGGCCCTGCTTCCCCACTGCTGCTGGTTCCTGCCTGAGAAGGGACCGAGGACTCAGACAGCCGAACGCGGCGCGGAACAGAGGTCGGGTGTAAGCGGTCAGCAAGCCCATCTGCAAGCGCAGCTCTGCACACGAGTCACCGAGGATCTCCCGACGTAAGGGAACAGGACAGAAAGCCTGAAAACAGCTTCACCTGGAGTTAAGATTACAGGTGTGCTAGTCCGGTTGGACCACCAGATGTTTGATTTAATCCTCTCCTATCTGCAGCTCTGCCACTCATGCAATGATTTACGGTGGGTTAGCAAAAACGGGAGAAAGGGCTGAAAACAGCAAAGGAATCAAAGCGAGTTAGTTTGGTTGCACTGACAGATGAAAGGCAAATCTGAACGATGCCTGCTTGGTGTCTCTGGGGTTTGCATGTGCGCAAATGGTTTCAGGCAAGCGCTCCCGGACTTGTTAGTAGGTTACTGAGAAGGATTATTAGAAACGGTGTTAAACCCAGGGGGAGAAGTTGACCCTGCAGCATGGAAGCGAGTTATTATATTTGCTCAACCTCAAAGAGCACGGTCTGCATTTGGAGAAAAAAATGGAAAGAATATGTGGACTAAGTAAACTCAAATTTAAAAAGCAGCCAAGCCAAGCTGAGCAGGGTTTCAGTGAATGTTAATTCTCTGGTATGATGCTAAACCATCTCCCCATCGCCAGCCAAGTCCACCTGAGTGCCGAGAACAGAGGTCCCTTGGCTCCAGGAGACATAACCTCTCCTTCCCACACAACCCAGCTCATCTCAGCACGGGCCAATTTGCAGATTGCTGGAGGAGAAAACAAATGAGCAAGTCCCTAAATCGAGCAGCCCGAGCTGTCCCTGCTGAGAGCTCGCTCCCCCAGAGCGACAGGCTGCAACCCCAGGCCAAGCCCGAACAAGCCCTTCTGCAGGCAGGGACCCCCCTTTCCCCGCTCTCTGCCGTAATGCCGCCTCGAAGCACCGCTTCCCCGTGCTGGACGAGGCTCAGCCCCGCCGGTGGCAAGAAGACACCGGGCTCCGGCCTCCCTCCTCAGCCCCGAAGCAGCAGCGATTCCCACTCACCGGACCGCTCTTCGGAAACGCTCGCCCCCAGCCCTAACGCCTGCTGGCGCGGCAGAAGGAAGCCGCCCTGTAAAATCCGCAGCCGCTTTCTCTACCCGCCTCGTCAGCAGGTCGGAGCCCCCCAGGTAGCACTGGCATCCTGCGTTTCCCTCAAGCTCCAGCCGGAGGCTTGTGGGTTCCCCTCCGTTTACGGCTGCTTGGCCCTGGGTGCCCGGCGTACCGCCAGCCCTCCACCCCCCCTCCAGAGCCGCTCCGCTGGGCACGGGTAAAATCCCGAACGCAACAGCTCCGGGGCTCGGCCGGCCCGAGCGAGCCCCCTTTGCGCTGCGGGCAGAAGCCAAATCCCTTTTCCGCTGGGCCAGACAACCCCCTCCCTGCCCCCGGCAGACCTGGATGGGCAGCGGGGCCTGGGGCAGATGAGCGCTGCTCTCTGGGTGTCAAGCAGAGCCTGGCGTGGCCGGGTATTCCTCAAAGCAGGCCCTGAGATGGCACTGCACGAGGCCGGTTAGTACAGAAAATAGGAAAAGACGTTTCCAGCAACCTCAGACTCGACCCGCTGCGTTCAGGCCCATGCTGAACCGGGGGCGCTGGGGAGCAGAACAACGACACGTATTTGCTCCCCTTCCTCGAGTAATACTGCTCGGATAAAGGCTCTGAGCTGACATAGGAGAATATTTGCCAAAATAGATGCAGCAATAAAACCCTGTCAAATAGCCTCAAGAGCCCAACTAGCAAAGGGGTGGGGAAAAACAGACTTTCCCCTGGGAAAAGGCACCTGCCGGGGGAATGAGCGGTGCTGAAATTATAAAGGACTGCACGTGGCAGCAGCTTCTTCTCCTGCGTGTAAATCCCTGCTCCTCTCTGCCCCCCTTGCTGCCCTTGGCTGGCCCAGGCTAGCCCAGCCAGCAGCACATCACTGCTCGCCTCCAGCGTGCTGGATCCCAAAGCTGCCCTGCACCTCCAGCGCACATCACACTGGACCAGAGCAAAGAGCTTCCAGCACAGGGAGAAGGTGCCATTCTCTAGCCCTGGCAAAACATGCTGGCAGGGGTGGCCCGTGCAAGCAAACCCCAGCAGCAGCATGATCAGACCTATGCTTGGGCCAATATGCTACAAGTTCTACTCATAAATCATGACTTGAGAGCCTTTCTGCAGCCGGCTTCTGCAGACAGGGTTGCCAGGAGACCAGCGTGGCATCCTTCTCGTCTGGCCCAGAGAGGACCGAATTCCCAAGGCAAAGAGAAAGCCAACTCCATCTTCTGCTCCTTTATCCTCCCCTCGTGCCAAACGGCAGCACTTAATCTGCCAGGCAGGGCCAGGTTAGACAGACCTAAGGATCCACCTGCCTATCCACAGCATCGGCGCAAAGCTGCGTCATGTTTCCCAGCTCGGCTCTGGGCTTTCGGCGTGAGAAAGCCAGTCCTTTAGGGGCTGTGAAGAAATGAACCAGAAGCACTTGCTGAAATCATGCTAGAGAGAACATGCCCAGAGGAAAATACGGGCAAGAAATTCAGAATGGCAGATAGCCCTCTTGCCCGGGGCCTGTCTCCTGGTTTGCTCCACTGTCCTCATCACACAAATGCGTCCCTCCCAGGGCAAGTCAAGCCCATCCTTTGCCTCACCCAGGGAAAGCCAAGCATGCTTGTGCTTCATGCACGCATGCATGCAGATGCCCTCCCCGCCCTCCTGCCCCCCGGCCTCCTGCACGCTAAGCTGTTTTGCAGCCCGCTGTGCTCTGCCTCGCCAGTGCACCCGGCTCTCCTCTCCCAGATTAAGGCTGTGACATTTTGAAACCTCTCTCAGCTCATTAAGCAGTTGCGTAACAGCCTCGGCTCTAACACCATTTAGAGAACTAACCTAATTAATGGTGCCAGCTGCCTCCATGTGCTGGAAGGAGCAGGGGGAAGGTGGTCTGGCTTGCAAATAGAGCAGCTGAACTTCACCCGCCAAGTGTCTCGGCTGGCTGCCTTCAAAACAGTCTCAGGCAGGGTAACATTTGCCTCCTAGTGTTACTAAGGATGTGTCGCTGCCTAGCTGGTGTGCACAGACCTTCCAGTTACCCTTAAACCCAGGCGCACTGGAATGCAAGGGAGGGCTGAACAAACTGGACTGGCCTCAGGCTCGGTCCTGCTTTGGGCAACCTGATGCCTTCAAACCCACCCGTGGAGGGAGCGGGACATCCCGGCAGAGCTGCAGCACAACGCGGCGTCACCCGAGCTACGGAGAGCCAACCACTCGCCGCCGGCCGCGGTGCCACCCGAGCTGCGCAGAGCACCACCGCTCGCCTACGGCCGTGTTGCAATCCCCAACACGAGCGGCTGCTACGTGCTCAGGCCGAGGGAGGCTACACCTCCTGCGCCCTGCAAACATCGCCTCCTCCATCCGGTGCTGCAGCAGGGAGGACTGGACCAAACCTGCGTGAAGTTGCAAGCATGCAAGAAAGAGATTAGCCACTCATCCCTTACCTTCTCTCATTGCCAAAGAGCCGGGCCACTTCTTCTCTCCCAGGGCTACGTGCCCGGGTTCTCCGCTCTAGCCGTTTCCTCTCCACCTGGAAGGCCTCACGATTACTGATCCTAATGGCCTTGGGAACGTCGGCCAGGGTGGTGTACTGCCGGCTGGCTTTAAAAGAAAGGGGACGCCCCGATTTTTCAGCTCCCCTTGCTATATCTCTGCTGTTGGAGTCCTTGTGCATGGGGCAACTGTTCTTCGAATCCAAGGAGTTCAGAGAGAAGCTGTGAATCATTCGGTCGCCTGATCGGGTACCTGGGGAAGGAAAGGGCTGGGCATGCTCCTGCGAGGGCGATTTGGGATAACTGTACCTGTTGTTTGGGGTGCTGGGGCTGGGAGGGCTCGGTGGGGGCGGCAACTGCTGTTCTTCCAGCTTCGAGTCTTGCTTGGTCTTCTCCAAGGAAAAGTAACCACTCTCGACACGTGTCTTCCGCCCACAGTCTATCCGGTCTCCGTTCATGGAGCTCTCATCTAAGGGACAGAAAATTCAGCAGGTCCAAGTTCTGCCGTTTGGTAAGATACAAACAAACAAATAAAACCTCAATTCCAGTATGGAACAGCATAAGAAAGAGAGCAGAGACACTGCCTGGAGCCCAACTCCAACTTCCACTTTCATTTGGCAGACAGACAGCCTTTGTGTCGCCATGGCCCTCCATCTTCAAGGCCCATTCAAAAGGTGAGACGATTTGCGGGGAGCTGGGGAGCCCAGTCGGCACCGAAGTTGCTGACCAGCTCCTTGGTGGCTATACCCACGTAGGTAACGACGCAGACATGGACAGCATTGGAGATCAAGTCACCAGTTGGACGCAGTGGAGAGTGAAAAGGCTGGTGACTGCAGCAGAAATGTTCTTGGCTGGTGGAAGCGTTGCTAACAAGCTGCCGCGAGGTGCCCAGCTAGCGCTCACATCTGCTTGAGAGCTGCTCCACGGGAAGAAGGCCAAAGCAGCCTCCTCCTCTTCCTCAGGGTGGAAGAAGACAGTGACCTAACCTCCAGGGAGTCTGCAAGAAGAGACACACTGCACAAGCGGATAGCAGTGTCTTTTTCTGGCATAAAAGAGGAGGTTTCTAAAGACCATCTGCATCAATGTATATTGGAAGCAAGATCCGCGGTTCAGCCAGCAAACACCAATGCCTTTCCTAATCATAAGTGCAATCAGTTTTCAGGTTGTCTGATTCCAGGAAAGTGCAGGGCGGGAGAAGGGAAGGGGAGGACGGAAGGTGTGCTGACAGCTGGAGGAAGCTTGGATCCATCAAAAGCTCCTCAGGCCCTTCCTGCCAGGAGCACGGGGGGTAGGTGGAGGCTTCACTGGGACATAGGCGCTTTACGATGAACGGAAAAGATCTGTTGTGCTTCCTGTTGCCAGAGCACACTCCTGCGATCCAGCACTAGGAAAAGAGCAGTCCACAGGAGTGACGGGTCACCATCACTCTCCGCAAGAAGCAATTCTCAGCTCGCACCAATGCAGCACCGGGCAAGTCAGTCTTCCCATGGAAGGAAACCTCCAAACGACCCCGAGAAATGAGCTGCCCTCAGGCACTGCTGCTCTCAAATGCCTGTGCCCATGTCTGGGCATGGGGAAGGAGCTGAGCTGACCCGTGGGGAGGAGGACGGGACGGAGCACTCGTCAGGACGCAGGTCCAGGAGGGACCTTGCCAGCCCGTAACAGCAACCGCACTTACGCTGTCTCCCATTAAAAAGCCGGTGAAAGGGGTGAATTCTAGCACTTTTCACTTGCATATTTTTTTTGTTTCGAAGAAACCAAGTAGACTGTATATAAGCGGGGAAATCACGCTATTTGCTTTGGGGACATTTCAGTGTCTTCCCTAGCCCCAGCTGTGCCCCACAGCGTCAGGGGGCGAAACCCTACGGATGCACCCAAGCCCGCTGGCTAGCACCAGGAGA
The DNA here is from genome assembly GCF_028389875.1 of Rhea pennata. Classification (NCBI taxonomy): domain Eukaryota; kingdom Metazoa; phylum Chordata; class Aves; order Rheiformes; family Rheidae; genus Rhea; species Rhea pennata. The sequence continues at coordinate 16,378,894 of NC_084677.1, read as the reverse complement.
GCGCGGGGGAAAGCAGCCCCCTTAGCTGCGCGCTCGGCTCGCGCAGATATAGGAAACGGACTCGGCGTGTCTGCCCTTCCCGGCACTTATCCACAGGGAACGCAGCCCAGGGCAGGGAAAAAAAGCCCCGTCCCCCTATTGTTTCCCGGAGAACAATGCGGCAGCCCCAGGCGCCTTCCACGGGCTAATCAGGGAGACAAATATAAACAGTTATCCTGATACGGGGACAGGATGAGGAAGCGGCGCACGGGGCTTGGCAATCCCGATAGCCGGGCCAAGCGGAGCGCCGGCCCCACAGCACCCTCCGGGCTGGCTGCAGGGGGACAGGCACCGCTCTGGGACGTTGCAAAAAGCTTTTTCCTCCCTCCTGAAAGGAGAGAAGGGCGAAATCCCTTCCTGAATTTCAGCTCGTAAGGCCACGGCAACACCACACCTTTCAGCGCTGTCATGCGTGGGGAAGCGCAGCAGAAGGCCCTGAGGGACGCGGGCTGGCAGACGTGCTTCCTCCTCGTCACTCTTGACAGGTTTCTGTGCCTCTTTCAGGATGCAATTTAATATTATAACTACGGTAACTTATGGCTGGCTGCTCTCCAATGGCCCAGCTCTCGCAGCCGTTCCTCGTAGGGCAGGTGCTCCAGCCCTCTGACCATCTTCGTAGCCCTACGCTGGACTCTCTCCAGTAGCTCCATGTCTCTCTTGTACTGGGGAGCCCAGAACTGGACACACCACTCGAGATGAGGCCTCCCCAGGGCTGAGTAGAGGGGCAGGATCACCTCCCTCGAGCTGCTGGCAACACTCTTTCTAATCACCCCAGGAGACCATTGGCCTTCCTGGCCACAAGGGCATGTTGCTGGCTCATGGTTGACCTGTCATCCACCAGCACTCCCAGGTCCTTCTCCGCAGAGCTGCTCTCCAGAAGGTCAGTCCCCAGCTTGTACTGGTGCCTAGGGTTATTTCTCCCTAGGTGCAGGACCCTGCACTTGCCCTTGTTGAACCTCACGAGGTTCCTCTCCGCCCAGCTCTCCAGCCTGTCCAGGTCTCTCTGAAAGGCAGCACAGCCCTCAGGTGTGTCAGCCACTCCTCCCAGCTTGGGATCATCAGCAAACTTGCTGAGGAGGCACTCTGTCCCCTCATCCAGGTCACTGATGAGTAAGTTGAACAAAGCTAGACCCAGTACTGACCCTTGGGAGACACCACCAGCTGCAGGCCTTTGTTTAGCTTCAGGCAGAGCAAGCTCACGCAAGCACGGCGGAGCCGTATCTGCCCTTCTCCTGGGTAATAAATCAGCTCCCATGTCACGAGAACACGTCCTCTGGGCAGCGCTGCTGGTAAAACCCTGCTTGGGAAGCACCTTCCACTTCCAGGTCCCAGGGCGCTACGCAACCGCTGCCCCGCCGCCTCCACACGCGGCACCAGCGTGGTGGAGCCATCTTCTCAGGGGCAAACGGAGGCCTCTGGGCCGACCTGGCGCATCCCGCCTCGTGGGGCGGTTGCAAAGCGGGTCGGCGGGAGCTGTGTCGCGGTGCTGAGCTCCCCGCAGCGTCAGGCCCACCGAGTCCTGCGCTCTAGCTCGAGGACGCGAGAACGAGCGGGTTTCCCTGCCCGGTGGCCGTGCGGCACCTTTCACCCTTACCTTCTTTGCCGTCCAGCGCGGGTTCCTTCAGGGAGCTGCCCGCCGCTGCCTGGCTCTGCACCGGGCTCGGAGCTGGGCTGAGGCCGCTGCCCCCGTCTGCTTGGTCTTTGCCCCTCATTTCCTCCTGCCAAAGCGTGGACTTGGTGGCAGGGACCTTCTCCGCGCTGGGGATGCTGCTGCTGGTCACGGCCATCTTAGCAGGACCAGGCTCCTAAGAGAGGAGGGGAGCAGGGGCGTTAGCGGAGACTCTCTGCCCGCTCCGACCCTGCCCACCACCCCGCGCCGGCACCGCCGTCCCGAGGGGCAGAGCTCGCGGGTGGAAACCCGCCGCCGGGCCGGCGCGGCGGAGATTCGGGACCACCTTAGCCACGGGGGCCGGCGCCGCGGCTCTCCGGCACTGCTCGCTCCCACGCGGCGGCGCGGCCGGTCCCTGCCTCCGGGCAGCCTCAGCTGCAAATCCGCCTTCTTTCTGCGGCGCAGCAGCCCCGCGGGACTCACGGCAGGTCTCCGCCACGTCGCCCGCCCCCCGGCACCCCTCGCCGCCGCCCGCGAAGCGCCCCGGCCAAGCTCCCCAAGCTCCAAGCTTCGCGCGGAGCCGAGGGCGCTTTATGTTATTTTAAAACAATACCCATCATTTTAAACGCATCGCTAGCTACGACGAGCTCTGGAAAAAAATCAGAAAACAACGCCGTTTTCGTGGCTACGTTTGCACCGGCGCAGGCTGGCTGCCGGCTCCGGCTGCCGCAGAGGCAGCCCAGGTTCGGCGCGCGCCCGGGAAGAGGCAGCAGCTTTCCCAACCGCTTTAGGGTTTGGCTTCCCTCATTAGCAGCTGTTTTGCTGTTGTCATATTAAGCTTCTGCATTAGCAGAAAATTTTCCTTAAAGCCACCAATAAATCAAAGACAATTAACTCCCCCCGTAGTCCCCGGACTGTGGGAAACCCTCCTAGTCACTGGCACCCTTCCGACGCCCGGCGGGGAAGCGCCGGCTGCCAACGCGCGCTCCCCGGCGCGGACCCCGCGCAGGGGCATCGCCGCTCCGCTCGCGCTGATCGCTGCCGCCCCGGCGCCGGGCGCGGAGGAGACGGGGAAAAGCGAAGGGAGCTGAAAACGGCCCCTTCCAACGCCCCGGGACTGCTCAGCTCCTTGCTGCCACGGGGAGGAAGGGAGGACCGAAAAACTACCTAAGAGTGAGAAAAAGGAGAAACGCCCTCTTTTTTTTTTTTTTTCCTTGCTTTTTTCAAATCGCAAGGGCGTCCATCCCCGCCCCGAGCGGCTCTCGGGCGCGAGCCGGTGCCGGGCGAGAGGGCGGCCGCCTTCAGAAAAGGAACGAGGCTCGCTCCGCCGGCGGGCAGAGCGCGGCCCGAAGAGGCGGCCAGGCTCAAGGGAAGCCGTTTCGCCGGGGGCGATCCGGTGCCGGCAGGGCCGGGGTGCGGAGGGTCCCCGGCGGCCGCTGCCGCTTCCCTTTTTTGGTGCTCAGGAGTGCGGATCCTGTACGCTTTCCAAGAAGTTGCCGTGGCGATGAAAAGCATCCCAGAATGAGGTTTTTCTGGCTCCGTGCCCCTCTCTGCTCCACCACCAGCTCCGGCCCCCCCGGCTCCCGAACGCCGCGCGGGGCTCCACGCTCCCCGCCGTCCCTCCCCGCCGTCCCGGGGCCGCTCCGGCTTCCCAGCGCCGGAGAAGGGGGCCGGGCTTGAGGCCGGGCGACTCCCGTACCGTGCCGGGTCTCAGCCACGGAGCGAGGAGGTGCCTCCTCGGAGCGTCGCCGGAGCCACAGCGCTCGCGGGGCCGTCGCCGGCCCGAGCCTTTGGCAGGAGGGGGCTCGGGAGACTTGCACCAAACCTGGACAGTGATGCTCTTCCCCCATTTTTTTTTTTTTCCCTGCTGTCCGGAGGCTCTCAGCGTAGCCAACGTGACCCGGATGAACGCCGCGCGAAAACCCGGCCGCGGCCCTCCTCGCGCCCGGCCAACCCTCCGCCACGGGGTGACCCGGGGGAAACCCAGCAGTCGCCCTCAAGGAGAAGCCGCGGGGCTGAGGGAGCCCCGGCGCCGCTCGCCGAGGCCGGGCCGCCCCGGGGACGCGGCCCGTTCTCAGCCCCGGAGCCAGACGAACGCGGTCTCGGGGTCAAATTCCAAATCCGCGGGATTCTCCCCCACTCCGGCCACGTGGGAGCCTGGCAGGAACGAGTGAGTCACGGCCGGCCCCGGCTTTTACCATTTATAGTCAAAACGAGCGCGAAGCCCTCGCCGGTCCCCGGAGAGCACAGCTCCAGTCCCGCAGCTCCCAGCCCAGCCCCGGCCTTCAGCATTTTCCTTTCATTCCCATTATCTCCGGGATCATCTCAAACGGGGTAACCGGAGCCCTACGCAATTTCAGCATGTTTCTGCCCAAAAGGCTCAGGAACGGCCCGGAACCCCTTGCCCGTCTTCGCAGACCCCGTCGCGTGCTGCGCACCCTCCCCACGGCCCGGGGGAGACCGTCTGGGGTGCCAGGTCCGCTGCTGCGAGAGCCCGTGTCGCACCACTGATGCCATTTTGCAGCGGGGGCAGAGGACGGCGGCTGGAGAGCGAAACACGCTGGCACGCGGCTCCGTTACGTGCCCTGCTCAGCCTACGCCCTTGGTCGCACACCTTCACCAGCCTCATCGCTGCTGCCTGCAAACCCCGTCCCACACAGCCCGCCTGGAGAGGGAACGGGATTAGACGGAAAGGGGGACCAGGAGAGACCCATCTGTGCCGCGAGCAACTCCAAGAGAGCCCAGATGGGAAAGGGTGGGCAGAGGGTTCAAACGCTGCTGCTGCGGGACTTTTCAGACTAGGCTAGCAGCCAACACGGCACATGCATCCTCAAAGTCAGGGAAGGAGCAGCATGTGACCCTGGGAAGTGACATCCAGAAACTAATTCACACCATCCTTGCTACTCTGGCTCTTTTCCTTACTTTCATTCTCTGCAAATGCAGCCAGCAGCCCACGTTTCATGTCAGTCTGGCTCACGATTGGGAGAGATCTTCCCTGGGAGCTGAGCAACGCTGTGGCCCGAGGGAAAAGCAGCAGAAGGAGCCAAACTGTTCCCCTCCGGGGCCACGAGGGACTGGGCCGCGGTGTGTCACCACCCAGGGTTACCTGAGGAGTTGGGGGCTCTACCTTCCTCTTCTTCTTCTGATTCTGCTTGTTCGTCCTTGGATAGACTATCAACATCTCCAGCCACCTGTGAGCAAAGAAGAGCAAAAGGTGAGGTTTGCGTCAAAGGACAGCAAGGAGGGAAGGAGGGAGGCGATGACAGTGATGCTTGCGCCCAAGTAGGGGGTACAGACATCGCTCATGGGTGCAGATCCCAAAGCTACTTCCCTGGTAATGTGGAGACTCCTCTGATAACACCACCCTGGTAGACACAGACTCATCCCTCCTTTAGACCTCTGCCTTGCAAGCAAACCTCTCAGCTGTGCTCCAGAGATGGAGCTTGTATTGTGTGGCATTTGGGTGGCATCAGAATTTCCATTACTAACCACAGTTTTCAGGGGGTTTATAAGCTGTCATTAAAAAATCCCTCAAGCTGGAACTTGGCATGCAGAACTCAACCTCTCCAAGTTGGTTAGGGTCAACAGGGCAAATACTACTCAGTTATTGTCCCAACACTCAGCAAGGTCTCAGAGGAAAAACAACTTCTGAGGAAGGACAGGAGGGAGGAGAGACAGGGGACAGCTCCAGGGCAACCCTAGGATTGCTTCGACTCAAATGCTGCTTGCTCCAAGAGAGAGGAAGAGGCCAAGGATGACAAGGGACGGGAATCCAAGGATCCTGAAACACAGTAGAGAGCTCATCAACAGCATCCTATTGGAGCAGGCAGACCCTCCCTGGCAGGACCTTCTCTTTTCAGGGATGCTAACGCCAATGCGTTACACACAATGCATTTTTGTCTAGAAAAGGGCAGGGTGAACTTGGCATTCGGAAGTCCAGCCCTGGTACAAGTCTCTTGTTCGGTGGGTTCTCCTATGCCTTGCTGCCATGGCCTGATGAGCTGCCCAGGTAACTCTGTTACCTCAGTCAGGATCCACAGACTGCTGGGAAATTGTCGTGCTTCAGATTTTCACGTTTTTCTCTTATTGCCCCCACTTTGTATACTGCTCTTTTAAAGAGTTTTGCAATGACCACATCAAGTGGGCTTTGGTTAAGCAATAAATGCCAGAAGCATGCAATGAGTGTAAAACAAATTCTCCCCAAGCCAGGGAAATCTTCCTGTTGTGCTGCAACTGCAAATGAAACTCATCTGGCTCGGAACCAGAATGGGACTTTTTCAGGATGATTAATGCCTGCAGTCAGAAGCAAACGCACTGCTTCAAAATACGATGCCGGGCCAATGAACAATAAATCAGCCCCACCTTGCTGTGCAATGTCTCTCCCTCTCGGCACTGCTGGCAGGAGCCAGGAACAAAAGAGTGAACTGTGTGCTGGAACATGGGGGAGAAGGAGAAGCTGAGCAAGGCACAGAGGGGTGGTTTTGCCATGTTTTGGGGTGTAACAGAGCACAAAGAGGAGCCTGAGGATGGGGACGAAGGGAAGCGGCAGCACAGCAGGGCCAGGTCAGGGAAGCAGAGCTCAGCAAGAGGCCGTGGGAGGCTGCTGATTCTCTGGGAAGGAAAGGGAAAACAGGAACCTCCCGCAGAGCAGATATGAGCCCGAGACCCAGAGTGGGATGAGCCCTGGGATACGGCTCTGGTCAGCCTACAGCACAAGCACGCTCTCCCACCCCTGCCTCTGACAGGCAGGGCAAGGAAGGGAGAAGCAATCACTGAAGGCTTCTTAAATACGCAACAGCAACCATCACCCACGAGGGCAAAGGACTCAATAAAGCACCGGCGTCCCTAGGAAACGGACAAGGCACTTGCACCCTCTCCTCACCATGCCCCAAAGCAGCACACGCATCGTGAAACCAGGGGCCTGGGGGAGAACAGGACCACTCAGCTACAGCCACTACCACTTTGCTAGCTGGTTTGCTCCAAAAGATGGCCAAACACCATGCTTCCAGTGCTGTGTGAGCCTCTCCTTTGCAGGGAGAGCCTTGTGCCTTCCCAAGTGATGGTCTCCCCTTAAGAGGGTCATCAGCAAGGTCCCAAGTCCATTAAAAAGAAATGAATTGTTTGACCATGCTGGGACCCTACTGGCAGGAGCAGGCCCGTTGGTTTGAGGGTGTTGAGACTCGCTTCCAGCAAAGCCTGGTGTCCACGAGGACTGGAGGTATCATTTTACAGGCAGGATCTCCCCAGAAATGCCTCTCTCCACCAGCATCCATCAGTCCCACCTTGGCTGGAGAAGCAGAGTCGGTCACCCTGTCCCACCACCCGTCCACAGCCAGGTCCTCCACGGCACGCTCGCCTCATGCCTGCACTCATCCGAGCCAGGCGCTTGGCATCCCGGCTCTGGAAAGACAGGTCTGCCCGCCTGACGCGGCACATGCCATGGCTGAGAAGGGCGGAGGGGAAGAGGGGAATCGCCTGCATTCAGGTTTCTCAGTAGAACACTGGAGATCACAAGGAAGTTTTAATACATGAAAAGCAAACATCTGAGCCAATTCCCAAGCTCTCTGCAAGAAAATGCCTGCTTCAGCTAATATTTACTAAAATGAGAGAGTCACAACCAAAGAGAATGTTTGGAAATATAAATCACTTCAACAGGAAGAACCAAATTCTTTCGTTCCGAGGTTTGGAAGAGAGGAGAAGAGGGCACATTTCTAGAAGAACAGGAGAACCGTTTCATCCTGTTCTAGTCTCAAACGTCAACTAACTCTGAAACATTGAGCTTCCCCTTGGGATAAGATCTTTGCTCCCCAGCCTTTCCTTTCACTCAGTTCATTTGTAGCTGGGTGCTTTTCTGCTGGCGGCATCAGAGCACAGCTCAGCGGTGGAGGGGTCTGGAAGGAAGACACCCACCAAGTGCTGAAGGTGCCTGGTCCTGTCTGGAGCAACGAAGGGATATGATCCACGAGGAGCTCACAGGTGAACAGCAGTAGCATCGCCATCCTTTGGTCCGTGCTGACGGGCTCCGCACCCGAGAAGCACCCTCACCACTGCTGCATTCAATTCAAGCCTATGTCTGCCTGAGACCGAGGGATGAGGCTGTTTCTAGGTCACCATCCAACACCTGGAGCTGGGAAATCTACTGGGATTTGCTCTCTCGAGTGGCTTAATCTTCAGCGTTGCTGAGCAACCACATCCCTGCGGCAGGCACTCGTAAGAGTGATGATATTTTAATCTTCCTCTAAGGTCAGATGCTCAGTTGGGACCGGGGGGTGGTGGGCTGTAACCAAACCCCTCTATTTTCCCTCTCCACCGAGAACAAGCAGGGAATAGACAGACACAGCGAAGAGAAGGCTGCCACAAGGACACGGATAGATACAGAGCAGAGATAGCCCTGAGGATGCCATGCCAGCCCCAGGGGTGCTGACGAGGACCCAGGGGTGGGTGACACTCAGGGTTGGACCGCCAGCCCTTGGACTACCCAAACCTCCTCTGGTGGGGGACCAGGGGGTCCTGGGGTGGCAACTGCAAGGACCCCAAAAGAGTTGAACATGCCAAGCCGCAAAGCTGCCCCAGGAACCCACGTCTAGCAGTGACCCTCGGTGGGACGCACAATCGGACGCTGCGGTAAAAGCACCAGCCACAGCAGGAGTCACCTTGGCACAGACCATCTCCTAGCCCATCCCCACGCTCACCCTGCAGCTGGGCCTCTTCCCTCGGCTAGTAAATAGCTCCTTTTTTTCCCTGCTAGGCCCAAAGCTGCCAAGGCCAGCCCGGAGCATTTCGGCATCAGATGCACTCTCCAAACATTCAACAAATGCTCCAGTGTAATTCAGCGCTCTCGCGCGGGTAAACGCCTCTGTTGTTTTGCAGCACCGAGCAGGATATTGCCCAATGGCAGACAACAAAACTGACCTGAAAATGGTGGCCTTCATAAGTAACTAGTGACTCAAGAACATCTCAGCCCTGGCGCCCAGCCAAGGCTCCTAAAAGAGGCTGAGTTTTCTGAATCACTGGCTCTATAAGGTGTCCGGCATGTTGGGAAGCCTCAGGCTCCAGCCCAGCAGGCACGGCTGAGCACGCGCACTGAGCACCGAGGAGGGACTTAAATCATCCACCGCTGCACAGCTCTCCGCCGAAGTCAGTGTTCATGCTCACACCATAAATCTGGCAGCTCAGGGGGGCTGTACAGGCTCCTGCTGTACTGCAGAGCACCAGGTGACTGCAGGGGTCCAAGAGGCAGCGGAGCAGGGGAGGGGAAAGAAAACCTATCCTTGCCAAAAAGGAGCAGAAAACTGTGGCTGACCGCGAGGAAGCAATTACCCACAGCCCCCAGGATCGCCCTTGTAGCAGGCAGTTGCCAACACACTCGAAGCGTAATCGCTTTATGCCTTCCAGTTCCTTCCTCGGGGAGTGCCGCTGTGCCCGACCTGCCCAGATGCGCAGCGCTCGCTCTGCCAGGCAGCCTCCACGCTCCCTGTTGAAATTGGCCAGTGTGGCTGTTTTGGTTTCCATTGCCAAAGTGCGCAACGAAGATAAAAGGTGAGCTTAGCGCAAAGCCCTGCGAGAGCCCCATGCAGCTTCCTGCACAGCATCCGAGCAGGGCTGCGAGCCCTGGAACCACCGAGCAGGGCCACAGAGCCCTTCTCCCTCCAGGGCAAACCTGGGGAAGGTGCAAAAAAAAACCCAGGTGGTTGCAGTGACCCATCACAGATGGATCAATCTCAGTATATGAGACGCGCTTGGACATGGCATTACCCACCATCCTCTTCCTCCCTGCTGAACAAAGAGCCCAAAGTGCCGCTCAGCCCCCGGATCTCCACTCACCCGCTGATGATCTCCTTGTTCTCAGCTCGGATGAAGTGCTCCTTCTCCGGGGTCAGGATGCACAAGGAGAATTTCTGCCCCGTCCGACTCTCCCCGTCCACCACATCCGTGCATTGGTTCATGTTGATGGTGCCCTGCGGGAGGGTTGTGGGCTGGAAGGGGAAGGAGAAAGGAAGAACATTTAAACAGAGAAGAGCAGAGGAGTGCAGAGTTCACCTTGAGCCCTAAACCCCTTCCTTGTGGACACTAGCACCCAACGCCTTTTGGACGTCTGGTGGACCAAGACCTTTGCAATCCTGGCACTGCCAGGAACCGATTTTGCCCTTCCCGCTGCAGAGGGGCTCTTTGCCCCCACTACTCGCTGGCCAAGCCAGGCCAAGCTCTGCCCACAGGTGCCCAGAGCCGCTCAGGCAAGCCCAGTCCCCACGCACGTGCTGGCACAGAGCAAATCCCTGCGGACACAAACCAGCGGGCACAACCCCAGGCGGCCCATCCAGGTCCGCTTTTGCCAGGGAGACAAGGGCTGTGCTCTTCCCAGCGCCCGGGGAAGGATGGCTCCCCCACGGCAGCCCAGGCTGCCGAGCCGCCGCGTTCGGCTTTGCAGCCGTACGTCCGAGCCGCCCAGCCGGGCGGCGCGGGGGGCTGTGATTCCCTGTCCCCTCGCTCCGGGGATGCTCCTCTCGATCCCCGTGCCACGCGGGCACCTCGTCGGGCCGCGCCAGCAGCCAGCCCGCGGTTTACGCCGTGCCGCCCCAGGGGCGCCGGGATCCCGGCCTTGGCGAGGAGGATTTCTTGCAGGCGCGCGGGGAGGGGAGCGCGGCGGAGGGCTGGGAGATGTGCTAGCGCTGACGAGAGCTGACGGGTCCATCTGGAGCAGCTCGGGCTCATCCGATTACAGCCCGGCCTCCTCTCCTGGTGGCACGGTGCCCTGCAGCCCCCCTCTATCCCCTCCCTGGGCTCCGCCGCGGGCTCCGTCCCTGTCCCCAACCCTGCCTCTCCCTGCAGAGCCATTCCCAGCCCGGCACAGTGCCAGAAGGGTCCCCAAAATGTCCCGGCACGGGGACAACGCTCCTCGGCACCTGCCTGCGGTGGGAGCAGGCGTCGATGCCGGCTCCGCCGCGGGGCCGCTCGCCCGCACGGCTCCCCGGGCAGCGCGCGAACCCTCGCCGGGGACGAGAAGAGGCGAGCGGAGGAGCCCTGCGCCAAGCAGGCACGCAACCCAGCTCCGCTGCCGCTTCCTCGCCGCCGGCGAAGCCTCCTTGCGCCCTCCAGATGGCAAGGCCAACCGGGTGAATTATTTTTGGCAGGCGCCGCCGAGGGTTTTTACCATGGAAACAGGCTCCCCTGCCAGCACACCACCTTCAAAAGCGGCCTGCACGGTGCAAAGAAAAGGAGCCCGCTGGCGCCTGGGAACGGCCGCAGCCTGCGGCCCCGCGACGTGCATCCGAGCCCGCCGAGACCCCTGCTTTACCCGCGCGCGGAGCAGGAGGAGCGTGCCGGGGGGCGGCGCGGGCCCAGCCGAGGGGCCAGCCTTCCCCCGGCCACGCCAAGACCTCTTTGCTCCTTCTGCAAGCTGGCACGGGCGTCCCCGGATCCCGCAGGGGAGGGAGGGCAGGAAAAGCCGAGCGCGAAGCCACGTCGCGCCCCGAGCGCAGCCTTGCCCTCTTCACCCGGTGCCACAGGAAGTCAATTCCTAAGAGGATTTTTTTGTCTTAGACAACAAAAATAAAATCCCGCTTTCCGGTAGCTATAAAAATCCTACGGAAAAACTTTCTCCCGCTCCAAGTGGAGTCTTAGAAACGTTTTGTCTCACTTGGCTTTGGCACAGCCAAGGCTTCCAGGACCATAAAACTCTGGATTGCTGCGCGGGCTCAATCCTGTTCCCCACCTGGAGCATTTTCACACCAAGAAACACAACCAGGACAGGGAAAAAAAAGGGATGAGGGCTTCTCCACCTGATTCACCAAAGGGCACCCTGGGCCACTGACTCACTCCCTCTTACCACGTGCACCCTTAAAACCCCTGGGAGGCATGGCAGGTATCAAAGCACAGCGGGGGATCTGGCGCACCGCGCAGAAAGCAAGCAAGACAGGAGAGAGCTCCTTGCAAAACACGTCTCCTCTCCTCCTGCCTTAACCCCACGGCCGAGTTCAGAGCAGCCTCCCCAGTTGCTCACGCCCAGACCGACCAACACATAGTGCCTGCAGCGGAGCAGCCGGTTTCGGGCCGGCTCCCCCCACGGCGCCGGCTCCCTAAAGTGGTTTTGGTGCATCCTTGCAACGGCTAAAGCGTGCGTCTCGCGCAGCTCAAGAGCAGCCCGCCACGTCAGCCCCCATCTACGCTGCCCCTCCAAGCCCCCCGCACCACGGGCAACGGCGCTCCGAAAAGATCCGGCATCGAAAGGAGCTTGTGAAGCCCACGCCGAGCGCGAACCGAGCTCTGCAAGCCGCCGGCGGGCCCGGGCTGACGCGCGGGGGGCAGCTCGGGGACACGGATCGCCCCCCTCACCTTCTGCGGCCGAAAGCAGGAGGGGGTGAAAGGACCAAACCCGCCGGGAGAACCCGAGGGCGCCCGGCGCGCTCCCCCACGCCTCCTGGGAGGAGACGAAACCGGACAGGCAAACAGCCTCGCTCGGGAATGATTTAAATTCTTCTACATCAAGTTATTCCCTTCCTCGGAGCCAAAAGCAAAGCGAGGTGGAAAGACACGAACAAGCGCAAACTCCGTGCGAGGAGAGGCCGAGACGCAGCACCCTCGGCAAGACCTACCCGCCCCCGGGTAAAGCCACGCGGTGCCCCGGGAGCGCCGGAGGCCTCCGGAGAGCTGGCGATCGCTCACTGCCGGTCCCGCACCCCCGGCCTGCTGCAGTGTTAAGAAACAAGAGTTAAATAGGAATAAATCAATGGAAGGGCCCATGGGTCCGAGCCTAGGGCCGAAGGAAGGCGTTGCACTCGGGTAAGGCGGGGTGGACGCGCAGGGCTCAAGCAGCCTCCCATAGCTTGGGCGAGACGCAAAGCCCTTCCGCGGCGAAGGACGCACGGCAGCGTCGGGGGGGAGGCGGCGGCTCCTCCCCACCTCCTCTCCTGCCTTGTGCAAGCTATGAATCATTTCCTGATAGGGCTCCATCTTCTCCAAAACCAGAGACTGGGAAACGTCACAGCCAACAGGAAAGGAATAAGGCGCCCCAATTTCTGCTCTTTGGGGAATTAAACGAGGCAGCTTTGCTCCCTGCCTACGTGTGCCACCAGGACAGACACTTGACAGGTAGAGTCCAATGACCGCAATGACCCCACCTTAGAGCAAAGAAACTCCTACTACTGTTTCTATGCCTTTGGGATTGCAAGGCAACGGGTCCCTTCTACCCAGCCATGTTCACGTCCACAGCTAGAGGCTCCAGCCAACAGCTGGGGAACAGCAGGCTTAAACACACCAAGCTCTACCTCCCACCTTTCCATCCACCTCGCTGGCTGCTGGCCAGGCTCCCAGATGTCACGCAGAGCCAGGCACGGGACATGTGCTCCATTCCTCCCCTGCTGCATCCCCGCAGGCCTCGCGGCAGAGGACAGGGGCTGCATGTGCCTGAACACCCACCCACCTGCCTAGGGCTCAGACCTCCACGGGAAGCCCTGCAGCAGTGTTCGGTCTTCCACGACCGAGCACAAGCAGGCTGGGCCTTCTCCAAGCAGTAGGACTTCTGCAGAGGCAGTGTGGAGGACAAGCATTGATGGCAAGGTGCTGCATATCTGCACTTTGTTCCCAAGGACTTCTCCAGATCAAAACCCAGGACATCCATCAGCCCTGGTACCAGCAAGTCAGAGCATCTCCAGATCTTGTCAGCCTCCAGAGCAAGCATCTTCCATCACGCTTTTCCCCAGCCTGGTGGGAACACCTCTGAAGACTGGGCCATCTCCCATAGCTCTGTCCTGCCCTCACTCTGCTCTCTGGGTGTTAATTGGTTCTATTTTGGGAGCTGTGTTTTCTTTTTGGGCACCTGACACAGGCAGAGACCCACCAAATCGCTTCAAATTAGGCCCTGAGTTACTTACGGCCAGCGGGCTCAGTTCCAAATGCTCCATATCTCATTTCCAATCCCAGCTTCCCCATAGTATGTGAATAAATAACATGGGAGGGGGAAGGAACAGTTACAAAGGAGAGGGAAAAAAAAGAAAATCTCTTACAAGCTCCCAGGAAGAAATCACAGTCGAGGTATTAAAAGAGGAGAACCACATGTTGCTGCAGGAGAATACAAAGTCCTGGATGCTACACAAACAGCGAACACCTTTCAGATGCAAAAGGCTGATCTAACAAGTAAATGAGATTTATCTGCTCTAGACCCTCCTTTCCATCTGGCTTTGAGAGGTTGAGGAAGGAGCACACGATTTTTTAAATTCAAGAATTTCCAAAGGTTAGAGAACTCTTGTCCGGCAGTGATCGAGGACTGCCACAGAGTCCAAGTCCTGGTCCAAGCCTGGCTTTCTCCAAATATTTTTCCCCATCATTTGGGAATGCATCCTATGATGCCTGATCCAAAAGACAGCGGAGGTTTGCTCACACACTGTTCACAAGACAGCAGCAGGTAACTCCACGATCAACCTCTCGAGGACCGATCTACACCCAGCTCTGCCAGCATCTCTGAAGGACGTGGCCAGGGCCCATGTGATTTGGCTAGAGCTATTATATAGTGTGGATTGATGAAATCTGGAACACAACATTTAAAGAAAAGTGATGGGGCAGGGGGAGGAGGAAACCAAACAAAAGGGACATTTTACTTTCTGCCAAGAACCAGGGAAAAAAAAAAAAATCATTTGTCTCTCTCCCACGACGGGCCGGTTGCCTTGGCGCTGGGGCTCAGCCACCCTGCAAGAAACGACCGAGGCAGGCCACCCACCACAGCCTCACCCCACCGCAACGGCACCAACGCCGCGCCGAGAAGGGCTCCGGTACGGGCTTGCGTTGCCGCGGGTTTCCCGCGCTGCCCTAGTTTCTAGGAGGCAGTCCGGATTAGGTCTGCAGAGGAAAAACCCACGCTGCTTCAGTAAATGCTTCACGACAAATGTTAATTTTTAGAGCTAAAATATTCACGCGGACGGCGCCGCTCGAGGCGACGGGACGCGGAGGGAAGGGGGCCGCCTTCGTCGGGCGGGCGCGCGCGGGACGGGACGGGACGGGACGGAGGGCGAGGCCGACGTCCTCCAGGAGGTCACCCCGGCCTCCGCCTTCGCCCCCACGGCAGGTCTGCCCTCTCGCCTAGGCTCTCACCGCTCCGCCCTGAGGCATCCCCTGCGGTTCCCAGCCGGACCACGGGTTGCCCAAGCACCGTGCCCGGCTCCCCGCTGCTGCAGAGCCCGCGGAGCTGCCGGCACCGTGCCCGGACCCCCAAGCGTTCCTGCGAGGCGGCGCCGGGCACTCGCTCCCGTTCTCCGGACGCGGCACGGCTGAGCCTGCCGCACCCTAACCCAGCGCCGCGGCCCCAGCGCCGTGCTCCCTCGCTCTCGGCCGCACTGTCCGAGCGCGGAGGCAGGGCGGCCGGCCGCTTTGGGGCACCTTCCCTCCACTGCTTACCGGGGACACGGAGGGAAGATGCTCCAAAGTCGCACTCGCTCCCCGGACTCTCCTGCTATCCCAAAAGCATCACTCCGTTTTACGGATAGAGGTACGGGGGCGCAAACGGTGCCCTGCAAACACGGCCTTGGCATCTGCCGGTCTGACCGTGCTCCAGCGAGCCGGGCGGCGGGAGAGCCGAGACGGCCCCGGGTGCGGACGCCGCCGGCCGGCTCCCGGGATCCGTTCCGCTTGCCGGGCTCGGGCCGAGGCCAGCGGCCGCGAGGAACCCGCCCGGGCAGGCGGGCTCGGAGGACGGGTCCGCGAGCCGTGCGCGCGCCCATCCCCGCGCGCTGGGGCCCCGCAAGCCTCGACCGGGAGACGAGATAACTTCAGCTTCGCCCTCGCCGAGGGGAAGGAATTATCTCCCCCCGGAGCAGCTTGGGGAGGGAGCGAAGCGCCGGGGAGGAGAGAGTTCAGCCAGGGGCTGCTTTCGAGAGGAACCTGTGTTTACTTCCACGGACAGCGAGTCTAAACACAGAGCGAAGCCTCGCCGGGTGCCGAGCGCCCCGGCGCTCAGCCCGCCGGCCCGGGCGGCACCGGGCTCCGCGGGGCGCCAAGGAACCGGGCGCTGCCGGGGGCCCCCGAAACGCCCGGCCGGACCCCCGGGGCTTTGCAGCGGGGTTCACCGCCCGCCGGGGCTTCGCCGGCGCCCTCCGGCGCGGGCCCGGCCGGGGGTGCGCCCGGGGCTGGATGCGAAGCTCGTCCTGGCCTTATATGGCGATTCTCGCGCCGCTTTCAGCCGCGATCCACCTCAAAGCGGGGTCTGGAGCTGGCAGCCGGCTCCTCGCCTGCCTCTTTCCTGTTAACCTCTTTCCTGCTGAACCGCCTCCGCGAGCTCCCGCGTCCCCGGGGCGGCTGCGACCCGCGGGACGCGGCGGGCTCGCGCCGGCGCGGCACCGGGGGCGAGGTGCCGGGCGCAGCCCGGCCCGGCTCCCTGCGCGGACCGCAGCGGTGGCCCGGCCGTGCCAAGGAGCCAGCTCACCTCCTTGCAAACACAACTCTTATTCCCCCCCTGCCCTGATACACACACACACTCTCCGCCTCCGGGCCGCACTCGCCTTACTGCACGGACACACGACAACGGAAACTAGCACTTAAAATGTAAAAAAATCCTCCCCTCCGAGAAGGCGGTGTGGGAGGAATAAATGATAATAATCCGACCCCATCTGCTCACAGCTGCCGACATGGCATCTTCCCTGCTCCCGGTGAACAGGCACAACAGCCACGGAGTCAAAAGGGAAGAAAATATCTGTGGCATGCGAGTGGGTTGTCATGGAAATGAGCCAGATATCAAAAGCGCAGTGAGATCACACTCCAGTACTGTACTTGCAGGGAGGGACGGAGTTTAGAGCAAGGACCTTGGCATGCAATAGTTTGGAGGAGAAAACACAATCATTTTGGGGGTGGGAAGAAAAGGAGGGTATCATTTGCATTTTGGTATTTAAATTTTAAATTGCATGGTTCAAAATTGGCCTTGTCAACTTTATTCTCCACCCCCTCGGTGTAGGAGACGAGCTCAATAGTCCCAGGTGGTGTCTGCATCACTCCCTGCCACACACGCGTGCACGTACGTGTGCACTCTCCTCCTGCCACCCACCACCTCCACTGCACGCTTGGCTTGCACCAACTCCTCCAAGGCAGCTCCCACCGCATCTCCCAGGGGGAGAAGGACCCACCAAACCCTCAGAAGGCCCAGAAAGCGACCACAGGCCCTGGGAGACGCCGGTTTTGGACATAACCCAAAGTACGTGTGAAACAGCAAGGGAAGTGGGAGGCTTGGACTGACATGGGACTGACTTCCCACTCATGTTGGCCAGCAATCAAAGCACAGCTCAGCCTCAGATAGGCCTGGATTTCTGTTTCACAGGAGTGAAGAGGTATAAACCTGGGCATGGGAATACAAGGACAGCAATGGGGAAAAGGACCATCCATCCTTCTGCTGTCACCAGCCAAAAAGGTGCTGCTCGCTAGCAGAGGCAAGAAGCTACCCAACCGGTTTTCGCTGATATTTTTTGTATGCCCTCCCAGAAAACCCCAACAATACAAGGGAATTAGTGAAGAACTCTAGATCCTGACAGTCAAAGTGGCATGAGGGTTTGGGATAACAAAACTAGTCTCACTCTGATCATACTGCTGCACACACACAACATCTCCTCCTTCTGAGGCCCCTCCACTGTCACTCTGAGCAAAGGGCTTCAAAGCTCTGAAGTGCAAGACAAGCGTGAAGCACATCTGAAACAGAGCTGCTGTTGTGCTGGCTCATGGGCTGTGCTTCGCCAACCCAGACCAAAACTGCGTTCCTGGGAGCTGCCAGAAGCCCTTTAGGTAGATGTTTCCTTCCCACTCCATTCCCCAACTTCTTCCATTATCTGGTTTCAGGAATGCAGAGCAATCGAAAAGCAGGAGCCCTCGCAAACGCCCAGAATGGGACCTATCACTCCGGGGCCTTCCAAAGTCAACACTGGCAGACACTGAGAGGAAAAGGATCCAGGCTCTCAGCTATGGAATGAGTCTCCAGGCTCCGGTGACTTTTTTCTGTCTTCCTTCTGAAGACAAGCTTGACCTACTTCATAGTGAAAGAAACAGCTCTGGGAAACCAGAGGAGCTAGTTGGTTCCTGGCCCACCTCCACCGGAGGCTCACCACGCACAGGTTGGGAAAAGCCAGCCATCTGGCTGCCTTGCTATGTTCCATCATAAACCGACAGACCATAGGGCTATGCTACAAGGGCTAGCAGCATTCAGAAGAACACAGGTCTTTTCTCTCTATACCACAGCTGCTGCCCAACCTTTGCAGAGAAACTTGGGCCCCATGAGCCCTCAGCGTGGGAACATCTCTGCAGCCAGAGCTCCATCCTAGACACGCACCACACTGGCCATGCTTTGCCCAGAAGAGCCAAAAGGGGGGAGGCACCACTTAATGACCAAGTGGTTGGCACAGCTAACAGGTCACAACCACAGGTGCAACTGCAGCACAGACTCTCTTTAGACCTTGGCTTTTGAGACTAGATTTGGGTAGAAAAACTGGCAAGGGGAAAAATTCCCAGGTTCAGAATCCTTAAAACAGCTAAGAAACAGTGCAAAAGACATTTCAATGAAAAGGGTTTTATTCCTTGGGAAAAAGCTTAGAAAATGAACCAAGGGCAAAGCTCACACTCACTGCTTGATTTTGGAGCCAATCTTCTTGCAAAGCAGGAAAAATGCTGCAGCTAATGTAGGCTCCAACATTGTTTACAGCAACAAATGCCCCGGGAAGGACTCCAAAGGTCTTTTGTTTGGCCCTACTCTGACCTCAAGGCAACTCCTACCATGGCCAAGAGGCATCTGAGATGCTGCCATCCTTTCAGCACAAAGACATGCTTTACAGTACACAGACAGGACTAAGAAAGACAGCTCCAGGATGAGATGGACCAAGGAAAAGCTAAGGCAGGAGCAGCAGTGAGACTTCTGAGGTCTGGACGTACAGATGTCTCTTAACAAAGGCAGATCCACACAAACTGGGCACTAGTTGAGTCATAGCAAGTCAAGCAAGTTTAATCAATCTGCCCTCAAACCTAGAGGGGAAGGAGGGAGTGGATCTTCTGGGATCCAGCAATGCCACAATCCTTCCTACACACACACACACCCGAGCAGAGGAATCAGTCACACAACACGACAATAAAGCAAGCAGAGGTCCTCATGTTGCTCACCATGCTGTTGGCACCGTCACACCTGCATGAAGCCACCTTAGCCATCACCTGAGCTTCACATAATTTAAGGTCTTGCATTATGTTGACCCAGGAAACGGCACAACAGAGCTAGGTGAAAAATGGTAAATGTTTTCCACAGTAAAGGGACAAATAAAACTGCAAGAAATTTCCTGGTTTCCTTGAAGGAAAAGAAGAAGAAAAAAAACCCCACTTGCAGTTCCACATGAACTAGAAATTCTCATTTTGCCACTAAAAACTAAAACAGAATTAAAAAAGAGAAAGGAAGGCACTATTTTTCAGTGGACAGGGTCAGCAGAAGGCTCTCAGCAAACTTCTACTAAACAGTTCAACAAAACACGGAGTTAAACCAACTGAAGCCAGCTACATCAGACTGGTTAGCAGGGACAGGGCCAAACCAACGCACAGGAACAGGCTATTAGCGGGCAAAGCCACAGCCTGGCTCCCTCGGCAGCCAGACAGGCAAGTCGGGTCTGGGCAGAGCTAGCTGCTTGGCTCAGGGCACGTGCCGCTTGCCAGCCCTGGCAGCGGAGGCCACTGGGCCAAGACGGCGTTTTCTTTGCCTTTCGTCTTCCCTGGGCTCAGCTGAGCTGAAAGTTCAGTCCGTGCCTACACGCGTGTTCCCAGGGAGATTAGATCCAAGTCAAGTGAACGGCTGAAACTCAACTCACAGATGTTAATCCTCCAAGTGGAGATTCTCACAAGCAAGTGATTTTCCTTCCTACTAATCTCAGAGGATTTAGATAGAGCGGGTAAAGCCAATTTATTCTTGTTCAACGCTCTTCCTACCCCACTGATCATATGCAGATAAACCCAGCACCTGCCTCCGTTCTGTTCTGCAGTAAATCTGCCGGATCCACTACTGCTGCAATAAGACACACTCCGGTTATGTCCCACGCTTCAGATTTCACGCTGCTAAAGGGGCTGCAAGAGCTGTGCGCTGCAGTACTGTGGTTACGACAGGGTGTCAATGCAGCTCTGCTTCTGGGCCACAGAAGCTGCTAAAAAAAATGCAATGCAGACCTCCACAGCAGAGCCCGGATTTCAGATTAACAGAATTTGCATTTTCAGTAGCAACCTACGCTTCCCAGCATCGATCAAAGCCAGAACCACCAGCTTTGCCTTCGGCGTGCCGTGCCACCCCAAGCCAATCCCCGCCACTCATCTTCACAGGGACGGGGACAGCACCAGGCACGGCAGAGCTCCTTGGTGCAAAGACATCAAGCAGAGACACAGGCAGAGACAGAGCCACCACCAATGGCCGACAGAAAGGCAATCAAAGCAAAACTCAGCAAATAGTCACTAGCTCCCCTGCAGCCAAGTATTTCCAAGGCAACAGCCACTGGCTTTGAGCTTTGTTTGAAGAGCTGCCCTAAAGCAACTGTTTCACACGGCTGTCAATAACAGCTCATCAGCGTCCCAAGAGTCTCTCACATATCATCATCTACATGTAGCAGGGTTTCCCCCAAGCCCCCATCTTCATGCTGGAGGACTGTCAATACAGCGTCTTGCATGAGCACTCACCAAATCAAAACAGAAGGAGAAGGACAAACCTCTGGAGATCTGCAGCCATGTGTGTTATCAACAGATCCACTGGAGACTTGGGCAACTCCCATAAGCACAGATGCCTAAGTGGAAGTTCTTGAATTCTGCCAAATTAGCTGGAAATCTCATTACTCCCTAACGCTCTTCTTATGAGCTTTCCAGAGCTTCCTGCCGGGCTGGGAATACCATGTGGACTGTCTCTCAGTTTGCTTCAGGTTCTCCAGCTGGAGCTTGAAAGGGAAGTGGCATTTGCAGAGGTAAAAACAGGGACTGCCAGCATACACACTCTCCTTCCCAGGCTCGGCTTGCCTTGAGATTCAAGCTTTGGATTTTGTTTCTGTCAAGCCCATTGCTCTCCTTGGTGACCAGATCTGGAAGGAACATACGCCTAGGGACAGCGGGATATAGCTGGAGGCCCACGGTGATACCTGCTCCCCAAGTTCAGTGCTAGACAACCACAAGGGAAATGGCAGCTCCTCTTTCTAGGAGCTCAGCTGTGGGACACCCATCTCCGGTGACTGCTTTTAATAGGGCTAGAGCCTACAATGAAAGCTCATTTCTGGGCTTTCGTGCCAGGTTCACGAATGTTTAAGTAGAAGAACTGTAAAACAATAGAGGTCACAATGCAAGGAAGAAACCCAGTACTTCTGGCTGCCTGCAGAAACACTCCCCAGTGCTCCACAGAGATGCTGGAAGACTCCTCTGAACAGGCACGTCGACACAGATAAGCACAGGCAGACCCAAGCCTCCCTGCCCATCTCCTAGGCTGGCCAAACACAGATGCGGTTTGTTTGTAAGCTCTGCAGCTCCTCAGCGTGCCTGAACCCATGCACCTTGCCTCCACCAGGTGCCCAGGCTCAGCAAGCATCACACCAGTGCAGGCTACCTGCTCCTGGCTGCAGCAGTCTCATGCCCAGAAGGGCAGAGGAGGTTGGGCTGATCTACCAAGTTGCAACCATGTCCTATATAGACCCTGTCTGCACGTTATCCCTATAACCAAGCCCCCATTCCTATTCTGCTTTATATCCCCCCGAGCAGCTTCTGGATGAGCTCTCACTCTGCAGACCTTTCCAAACGCTACGGAGGTGGCTGAAGGGCATTTTCCAACCTTTGTCCACTGGCCAGCTCAGCAAACCATACAAAATGGGAGGCTTTTAGGCCAAAAAAGACAGCTCCAAGGAGCGAATTAACAGGCCAACTCCCAACAGGCGCACACGGCTGTTGTTGGGCAAGGAGACAACACGGAAACAATCAGAGCTCTGTTCCGCTGCCACTCGCAAGGAGCAGCCGAGGAGCCGGCTGCCGTTCAAGCTCCACCAGTTGGCCTGAAAAACCTTCAAGGGCGACGCATGGAGCCGGCCTCGCCGCCCGGGCACCGCAGCCGGGGAGGTTCGGGCTGGGCCCAGTTCAAAGGCGCGCTGTGCTTTTTCCCACCACCACTTCCCAGCTGCGCAGCCCACAGGGAAACAACCGGGAGAGCAGCACACAGATGGCTGGGGAGACAAGAGGGAAAAAGATACGCATCAAGAGACTGAACAAGTACCGGCTGATGGGGAGTCAGAGCAACCAGAGAAGCGGCCCCAGGGGGAACGGCGCTTTGAATTCCAGCCACGGCCAGGAGACAAAGCCTGGGAAGAGCACGCAAGGTTGCAGGAGCCGTTCCCCCTGCCCTAGGGCAGGGCGGCGAAGCGTTTTCTTGCTAACCCCTATGCAACCAGCTCCCATCTGCCTCCTGTGCTCCCAGGTGATTTACAGAGATGCTGAGGAAGAGGCGTGGAGGTCAGGGTCCTGCAGGCCCCCGCGATCCATGTCTAGCTCACTTGCAGCCCGGTCCTCATAGCATCTCCTCCGGGAGAAGCGTTTCAACCTGCTGCGGAGTAGAAGAGCCTGGTGCTGGCTTAGCCTCAGGAGGCTTCTCCATCGCCGGCGCCGCCTCCCAGGGTTTCACCCCCTGCACCGGTGCATCCTGCACGGCCAAGCGCAGTTCTGCACATTGCATTAACAGGCTGTGCGAGCAAAACTTCCCCTTCCTCCACACATCTGCTCCGTCCATAATCCCTGCTGTCCCTCCCCTAATGGGAAAGCGGCCAGAAAAGGGAACCAAAACCCTAATTATATCTCAGTAGCTCCGCAGCACCCTGGTGATCTGTTATGACTTTATCGATGCAGTTGCAACAGGGCTGATGAAATAAGAGTGAAACCTCCAAGGCTCCGCTTGCTCCAAAACTGCCTCCCCTTTCTCCCCAGCTGCAACTGCTGGAAAATCTACGTTCGCGCAGGATGCTGCGGGGATGCATCTGAAAGCAACGTGTGCCCTTGCCCCTCTGCGTCTCCTCTCCCCGTGAGCTCTCCCCTTTTTGCAGCTCACCTGCAGGACGCCGTCACCAGCCCCTGGGGCAGAGCCCAAAACCCCACGCACGGCACCAATACAAGCAATATTATCACCCAGCCTCAGGAAAAAAAAGAGCTTTTAGATGGGTCCGGAAGAGGTGACAGGTAAACGTTAAGTTATTGTGCAAAGAACTTACCTACTTCACCTTTCAGAGAAACCGGGCAGCTGGTTTTATTTTCTTGCCTATTTGCAATCTAGCTTTACTGATCTCAGGGAGAAAATCATAAACTACAGTTCAGGTTTCAAGTAGACAGCACAAGAGTGGAACATAACACAAAAACAATGGTAAAAACGAAGAAATTTTGCAAAACACATATATTAGAAAAAGTACACACTGTTACCTAGTCTAGCACGAGGGACAAGCAGTACCTGCTAGCATTTTTGTTTTTCTACCTTATTGATCTTGCAGCCCACAGGAACTCTATTAGCAAGAGCAATAACGGAACCTGCTTGGGAATTTTTATCTTTCATCAGAAATTTCTCAAACAGGAGTAATAAAAGCTGGAAGATTTTCATGAAAATCTTGCCTTGGTAACCCAGGGAAAAGCTGTTTATAAAACCCATTGAAGACATCAGTCTGTCTCCACGCAAGTTTTGACCTGACAGTGTCCCTTTTATGCAGACTCTAAAGCTGATGAATAATGCATGTCTAGGGTAAACCAGCAATATAATATTCGCTAATGGTTACCATAACAGAGAAACACGGACTGCGAATAAGTAATTTATTAACCTCGAACCATGTTGCTGCTTGAACAGAGTACACGTCTCGGCTTTGGGCTCCCAGAGCATAGGTGGGAAGTTTGCTCTGGAGGCGAAGCCAGGGCACGCCGAGCCGAGCCGAGCCGAGCCGAGCCAGCGGCACGGCCAGCGCTGCCTCTGCATCCTCGCGGCTGAGACCCCCCGCTCTCATCACACGCTCCCAGGGCCCGGCCGCCCGTGGGAAGCCCACAACCCCGGCGCTCGCCGTCGGCTCCGGCCGCCTTCTCAGGCGTGCCAAAATTTGGCCGGAGCCTCTTTTTGCAGCCCACCCCCCCCATCCTTTCCCCAAGGCTGGATGCCTGCCTAATTGAGTATTTATTTATTTATGCATTTTCCCAGCAATTTGCACACGCTCACGCGGGGAGGGCGAAGCCCACAGCGGCTCCCAGGGCAGACCCGAAAAAGCTCAGAGCGGGGCTGCGCCCTCGGCTCCCCGGAGAAACGGGGCGGAAGCGGGAAGCAGCCCTGGAGGGAAGGAGGCGGCGGAGGGCGAGGGGGGCTGGCGCGGCGGCGCCCACCCCCTCGGCTTCTGTGCACGCGTCGGGCAAGGCGGGGGGAAACTAAACCCAGCCGGGTGCAAAGAGCGGCCGCGCGCGGGCGGCTGCAAGCTCCCCGCTGCCGCCGGTGCTCAGCGCCGCGCGCGGGTCCCTTCCCGCGCCCCCCCGCGCGCTGCCCCGTCCTCCCCTGCCAGAAAGCACCACCACGTTTCTCCAACCACCACCGCGTGCAGCATCTCGTTTGGGGTGGGAGGTTTTGCCCCAGCCGGAGCAACCGCCCACCGCGGAGCGAACGCCAGCGCTCCCCTCCGCCGCTCGCTGCTGCGCCGCGCTGCAGGTCGGGGCCGTTGCTCCGGAGCGCTGGATCTCGTCGGACATCTACAGCGCCGCTGGACCTAGGCGAAAAGCGGCTCCCGAGCGCGGAGCCGCGCGGAGGGCGGCAGCGCCGGCGCGGGCCCGAGGAGCTCGCGCGAGGGTACCTGCGCGCGCGGCGACTATTTGTGTCGTTTCGCTACCCGCTCCGACATCTTCACTCGCAGGGCTGGAGTTTTGCCTGATCGTTTTAAAGCACACCATAATTTTCTGTTTTATAGAGTGCTTGCAATTACGCTGATGGCCACGGGTATAAAGCCCAGGTTTCCAGAAGTCACGAAGAAGAGACTCCAGCTACCACCATCTCCTATAAACCAGACAAATGCACTTTCAGATCTAGCTCATTCCTCTTGCTGCTCTTGCTCGTCTCCTCTAATTAAACTGCTTTGTTAGTTCTCAAGAGATGGAGAAGTAGACAAAAAACAAAAAATAGTGAAGGACAGGGCCACTGGAATCTCCTGTTGTTTCTCCTGACGCCATAGGAGTAATTCCAGCCTTGAAACTTGCCCTACTGATGGCAATAAGGGCTGCATTGCTTTGGGGAAGGAAGCACCTGGGCCACACCATCAAAGCGTCCCGTTAATTAGGAGGTTGTTGGATAAATCTTGCTCTCGCCACTCCAGATTTTGTCCTCTCACGTTTTGTTAACTCCTTGAAACCTCCCACGATGGATTGCTTCAGATCAGAGCATTTCCCAAGCTACTTGTGCAAGTGCTAAATGTCCCTCTCGGAAGGCAGGAAAGCAAATGTTAACTTCTTCCACCCACACTTGTAGCTAGGGAAGGCAAAGAAGTACAGCAGAAACAGCCAGGTTAATCCATCTAAGCCCATACGAAGCCCAGGCAGTTTAGCAGTCCCAGTGATGCAATCCCTGGCCAAGAAATCTCAGGAGATGGAGCCAGGGTGCGGGGACCAGTATCAGAGCAATCCTTAGGGAAAGCGTTACTACTGCTCCGAACACCATCAGCCAGCAAGGATCCACCTTTTCGCACCTCGAAGGTAGGGATTTACTTCCCAAAACACACTAACATAAACCAAACCCCCAAAAATCAAAGGTAGGGAACCATTCATCAGAACAAAAGTGCCCGCTGATGTCTCAGCACCAGACCCTACCTCCAGTAGTGACCTGGGCCAGATGCTTCAAGTAGAGAAGAAAAAGATATCCATGAAACCCCTTGGAGACACAGTTGTGGAATATCCACACTTAATCCCAGTGGCCAAAAAGAGGCTGGATCTCAATTAAGCACGATATTAGCAATCTTTCCCACATAACAAAGTTCTGGATATGCTTCCAACCCTTTCAAAGCCTGTTAGGTCCCAGGAGGACCACACTTGGGGGGATGAGTGCCCAGGGCTTTCAGAAGGTCCATGGGATTATTTTCCCCCTTAAAAGCACTACTGAAAATGAAATATGACAAATTCGAAGAGCTCTGAGCTCTGTCTGGGACCGTCAATGCTTGCTGTCTCTACGTCTTCTGCAGCGGGCTCATCAGGCGCACTGCGTCCCATCTCCTCGGGGCTCTGCCCCCAGGAAGCCCTGTCCTTCCAAGCTTTCTCGGAGGAGGAAAGATTGCTGCTTCCTGGATTATTCCCAATACTTGCCTATTTCTACTATGTTATTTTTGAGATATGTACTAAGCATCCCAGGGCAGAACCTCACTACAGATTGTTTTCCATCCTCTTTCCCGCTAAACTGGTTATTTTCCCAGCTCTTCCGACCGCTGCTGCCCATCAAACCAACACCACACGTCCACAGCTGGCGTAAATCCCAGGTACCGTGCCGCTCGCGCCCGGAGGCGACGTCCTGCCCTTCCGTCGGCACCGCTGGCCCCGGCCGGAGAGCGGAGCGAGGCCCCCCCCAGAAAAAACCCTGCAGCGCTGCAAGCCCTAAAACAAGAGCCAGGCCGCGGATAAAAGCTCCCTGTGGATCCCGGGAATCACTCCGAAGCGGCCTGACCCTTCCTCAGGGCTGCTCTGGCCAAGCCATTTCTGCTTCAGGTTGTTTTAAATTCGAAACCTGCTTTGATTCAAGCCAAAAAGTTTTTTATGCTAAACAGAAACTGAAAGTCTCCGGGATCTGGCAAACAGAGACGACAGCAAAACCGCGTCTGCAGGGGGGAAAGGCGGCGCAGAAGGGGAAAACTCGGCCGTGGCTGCTCCGGCGCGGGTTTTTCCGAGCCTCGCGCTGCCCCGGAGCAGCGGCGGCACGGGAAGCTTGGAAATGCTTAAATGGCGAAACGGGTGGAGAAAAGTAAGGACAGGGAGGTCAGGATGTTTAAGGTTCGTTTTTAATCCCTGCCAATGAATTTCCGTTCCGTGCCAAGACTGAAGTGAACTGCTTTGATCTAAAAGGAAAAAAAAAATAAAAAACAAAACCAAAACCCCAAACGCACACAGATTCTTGGCTTCTGAAAACAAGATAGATGACAAAGGAGGGAACTACGAAGAAAACTAACACTGCGCAGCTCTGCTGACAGCAGCGCGCTCAAATCTGCCCCTCTCTTTTGAACAAGAAGAAATTTGGAGGGGGCCGATTGGGAAATAATAATTAGTACGGCCACGCTTTGCAGCACCCGTGGGCAAGCATTCCTCCCTCGTTTAAGATCTCCCACCGGCAGCCACCACCGTTTATAGCAGGTTTTGCACATTTATCGATCCCCTCTGAACTTCTCCCGGGGGCAGGGGCACGGTGCCGGGGGGCTCCAGATGTGACCCCAGCAGCCCTCTGCAGCGTGCCAGACCTCCCACTTCCGAGCTGGCCTCTGCTCTTCTATTTATATACCCACCCCAGCGGTCCCTTTGCTTTCCTAACCGTTGCCAGACGCTGAGCTGGCCTTGTTTTTTTTTTTATTTTTTTTTTTTTTATTAATTTCCCCTCCGGTCCTTTCGGATCCTGTCTCCCTCCCGACCTCCCAGCCACCGGCAGGTTCGAGCGGAGATGTCAGCTCGATCGCGTTTAGGTTAACGCTCCTACAAACGGCTCGATTTACGAGTCCAACCACCGTGCTGCAAGCGGGGACGCAAGCCCGGCTGTCGGTTTAAGCATCCTCTCCGACGTCCCCGCGCAGCGGTGCTAAGGCTCCCCCGCGTTTCGAGGAGAAGAGCTCGCTCGAGTCTAGCGACGGACGGCTTGCGCCCCGCCACGCCGTCCCCACGCCGTCCCCACACCTCCCCACCCGCGCCGCCGGGATGCTAGCCACAGCAAAGCCCGTTCGCCTGGGAGGAACGGGCCGCACCGCGCTCCTCCTGATCCCAGAGGAGGAGCTGCGAAGGGCCACGTCGAAGGTGCTTTCAACGCCGACGTTAAGGAACTAAACGCACGCCGAGCTGTTTGCAATGCCAGGCCCGCTAGCAAGTTTAAGATGCTCCCAGGGGAGCCTGAATTTTGTTCTGCTTGCACACCAGCACATCCGCCAGCAAAAACAGAGAAAAAAACCCAACCGGCCACCTTAGGCAGGCGTCTTGCGTGAGGGGAGACCACCCCGAGGAAGGACGCCAGCTGCCTCTGCTCTTGCTGGAGGCACAGCACTGCCATGAACACCAAACCTGTGCAAATCTCAGCCCATGGGAAGTGGCAAAGGGATGAACAGAGGCACGGGGATAAACACCAGGCCTGGCCCACGGACGTGTACCGAGTTATTCAGAAACCAGGCTGGCGATCTGGAGCCTCTTCTCCAACCCTGCTGCAGCCACGAGGCCAGATCCATCCCCAGGCTGCACCGAGGGCACGACTTTACCTGCAGGTCCGAGGAGGGAAAGGAGAGAGACGAGCTCCATCCCTGCAAAACCCCTCCTGCAACACCCGCTGGCTTTCAGCTCCGTTCCCATGCAGCAGGGCGCTATTTATAGAGATCGAGGCAGCTAATTATAGATAGCAGCAATCAAAACAAAAGGAGGCAAATGCTTTGCAATCTAATTGCGTTTGCCACTCACGCAGCCTGGACACAGTCCACCTCCCTGGCTCCATCATCTTCCTCGGCGCTATTTTTGCAGCAGCTCCCATATAGCTCTGCCGAAACCTCCCGGGCTGCCTCCCCGCTGCAGGGAGCGGCGGTTTCACCAGGGACCCGCAGCGGGTTTTACTAGGAGGCTTTAGACCTTACGCAGCGTGCGACCGAGTCAGAGGGCGCCAACCTTCAACGCCGGTTTGGGCATTTCCCCCCGGACAAAACGTGCTCGGATGCAGCCCGCAGACGGGGCAGCAGCTGGGCTGGTTTTGCACGCCATCCTGGCACGGGTCCTTTCCTTCACCTCGAGTTACTGGGCGTATTCCCTCCCAGGCAGGGCTGGGCTCTCTCCCTGGGGCCCAGGGACTTTGTCCTCCCCAGCTTCACTTCTCCTAAGGTGCCAAAGGTCTAAACTACTCTTGGGTGATTCTTCCACCAACAAAACAAGTCTCCGGACACGTTTACTGAACGCTGGGAAAACCAAGGGAGTTGGGGGGGGGGGTTAACTGAGCGAGCTGCGGGACCGCAGCGCGACCGCCTACGTGACCGCCCCCCCGGCGGGGCCAGCGCTTCGAGCCACGCAGCCGCCGAAGCTCGGGACCGAGGAATTTCTGCACGTCGGAGCAGGCTCTGCTCACCCAGGGCTGCCACGGAGCTGGGAACAGCCTGTTGGCAAGTTCCCCAAATAGCTTTAGTTTTAGGTAGAGGGGGAAGGCGGCAGGGGGGTGTGTGTGTGCATTTTGCTTCGGTTTCCCAGAGTCCAGGCAACCTCTATGTTGATCCCAGCATAAGGCTGGGGCTGTTTGCAAGAACAATATCCAGCTCGAAAGAAGGGAGCCGCAAGAGACCCCGGCGTGGCGAGTCTGGCAGGGCTCAGCCCAGGACGTCCGTAGCACCAAAAGCTAAATAGGAAAACCAGTGTCGTGAAAAGCAAGCTTCCCCGAGAGCCCGAGGAGCAGCCAGGGCACGGGGACTGAACCAGCCGAACCGCTCCCTAGCCCGCGATTCCCAACCAGGAACGCCTCGCAATCTCGGGGACCCTGGTCCAGTTAAAGGCCCGAGGAAGGGGGCACTCCAGGCGGGCTGGCTTTCCGGGTGGCCTCACCGCCGTTAGGGTCAGTCCCATAACCAGCACGCCGAAGAACACGACTTCTGGCTATTAAAAAGCAAGCCACACCGTACGGCCGGTGATTCGGTAGAGGAACACGTTACAGCCTTACTGGTCCCCGCGCCGTGGGTGCTGCCCGCCCGGCCTCGCCTGGGGCCGGGCACCATCCCCGGAGGGCTCCCGGCAAAGCCAACGGATGGGGAAAGGGGCAGCGAAAACGCCGGGGAAGACCCGGCATTCCTCCCTTTAACCAGCCGTGCTCTCAGCGCGCCCCAGCGCAGCTGCTCGAGGCGGGGAACGTGCACTTGCTTCGCCTCCCAGCTTAGCCCAGTTGTCAGAGCGGCGGTGCCAAATCTCCTACTCCTCCGGATACCTCTCTGCTTCCAACGTCGGTGCCTTCCCGACGCGTGCGCACACACCCCGTCCGGCAGACGGGAGTCAGACGGTATTTCGGGCTCTCCGTCGGAGGAGGAGATTCCAGCGTAGCCGCCAGCTGGACCAGCCCCAGCAATTTCCACGAGCGGCCCAGCCCGGGGAAGGGACCGCGAGAAGCGTCAGGACGCTGCGCCGAAGGCCTGGCACGGCCGGATCCGGCCGCCCGGCCCCGGCATTAACCACAGCCCTTCTCCCCTCTCCGCCCCAGCATCTCATTAGCTGCTGACCCCGGCTCAGAAGCAGACGTGCCCTCCGCTCACGCGGCGCTCGCTGCGATGCGCGGCGCGAGGAAGAGGAGCGGCTTCTCTCCCGGTCCTACGCCTTCCTCCGCCCCCCAAAACGCTCGCTTTTAATACGAGCAGAAATTGCCAAACCCGCAAAATTAATGTCTAACAGGTTCAAGCCAGAGCAATTCAATCCACTCTTGCAACTGCCTGGGAGGTCTCAGGCCAGCTGCCGATGGGCTCCCAGCCCCTCCGCGGAGCCCCTGGGCACGCAGGGCACCGCGGGCTCCGTCCGTCCCTGCTGCAGCGCGGATCCCGTATGCCAAAAAAAGAAAAAAAAAAAAAACAATCAAATAAAAAACACCAAAGGAAGGAGCCGGGCCAGGCTGATGCCCAGGGGACGGGGAGCTGCAGACGCAGGCGCGGAGCAGAGCCAGCGGCAGCTTTCCCCGCGGCAGTCAGGTGCTCTGCGCTGCAGATAAACGCAGACCCCTGTCTCGCCAAGCACAAGCCGAACGAAGCTCTCCGCTATTTCCGACGGTTTCTCTTCCCGTACCATTCATTCCCTTGTGCGGACAAGCCCAAGGGCCCTCGGCTCATTCCTGCTGTGCACAGGAGGGCTCGGCCCGACCTTGGGAGCGGGCTGAGTTCACCGGGAGCTGCATGGAACGGCCGCGCACCCGAGGGACTCTGCGGCCCGACCAGCTTCCCGGGCAGAGCGGCGTCCTGAGCCTGCAAAGTCCTTTCTGGCTCCATCCGACACTTTTCCTGCAAACCCGGACAGCACTTGCCTTTCTGAAGGGCCAAAGCCCCCCGTGCCAGCAGGGTACGGCCGTAACTTGCTCCGGATGCAAAACCCCATCACAAACCGTTCCCCACCGCAGGGCAGTGTATTTATTTCTCCTCCCACAGTTTTTACTGCTGGTCAAGAGCAGCAGAAAGGGAGGGAACCTGCCCAGCGCGCGAGAACCGCGGGATACGTCAAAGCAAACAAAACCCAGGAGAGATCTGTCCCCCCCGGAGCCTGCCGGGATCTGAACGCACAACCTCTGATTCACAGCGGGGACAGAAGAAAATCACTCCTCTCTTGGCTGCGGGTCTCATCCAGAGACGCTCAGCACCTCCCCAGACAGGTACAGCCCCGGCCGGCGAGTCAAGGTCTCTCCCTGGAGAAGACCCTGGCTGGGGGGGGTTTAGCAACGACGAGGGTCTCGAGCGGGAACTTCCATCGCAACGCGCACGGTTTCCCCCCAGGGCCGGGCGGAAAAGCCACGCACGAGCTCTCCGAGCCCCGCAGCGCGGGAAGAGCGGGCAAGAGCTCGGCACGCGCGGCCCCCCCGACGGCGCGGGTCGGCTCCGCTGGGCGCAAACCCGGCGGGGCAACCGGGGGCGCGGGGCGAGGGGCACCGCTGCCCGGCCGGAGCGGTGGCCTGCCGGCTCCCGCCGCCTGCCCCATCCCGCGGCGGCCGGGCTGCAGCGGCGCCGGGCACGGAGGGCTCAGGGACTGGCATTTTGGCGGAAAAACCATCTTCCCCCAAGGTGAAACAGCGGATGCTCCGCAGGACCCGCGTGCGGGAGGGAGCAGGCGGCCGCCGTGCCGCGTCGCGGCCGAGCACTGCGACACCTTTAAAGCAGCCGGTGCAAACGCCGGCTTGGAGCGCGGGGCCGCGCTTTCGGGAAAGGTCAGGAGGGTATTTTTACACGGTGCGTCAGGCCTCGGCGGGGAGGGCAGAGCCGCAGCCGTCTCCTCCATCTACGGCCTCGGCGAGGCCACAGCAAGATGCTCGCCGGGCTCCTCCCGCGGTCGGCTCTGCCGCGGGACGCCTCGCTTTCCGCCGCCCGCCCCGCAGCGGGGCCACCCCAGCGGTCGCCAGCCATGCCAAACCCTCTGGGATAAGCTTTCCGTGCCGGCAAGGCACGTTACCGGTTGCAATCCTTAAAGGCTGAAATCCGGCGGCAGAGCGGGACCTGCAGGGCTGCTGCAGCACCCGAGCGGGGCTGGAAGGGGGGGGCGGCTCGGCAGCGAGCCGGCACCACGGCATCTCGCGCTCCCCTGGACGCCAGCTGACGGTCCCCACGTTCACATGCTCTCCTCTTACTCTCTTTCTGTTTGTTTTTCCACCTTCTCCCTGTAAAGCCCTGCCAGCCCAGGAGGTGCCCGGAGAACCGGGGTTTGACCCCTGTGCGCTCACATTCCCTGGCGGCACGCGGGGCCGGGAGCTCCGGGGAGCAGAGCGCAGGGCCGGGGCACCCGTCGCCTGCTCCTGCCCGGGCGCACGGCAGCTGGCACAGGTCACCCAGCCCGGAGTGCAACGCATCCACTGGCCTCTCCTCTGCCACCCTCCTTGGCTCGGGGTATTTCCATATGCTAGCCGAAAGCACCCTGCTTTCCTGCCGCTGCAGCACACGTAACACCCCCCAGCGAGAAGCCGGGTCGCAGAGATACCAAAAACGTCCTGAAAGTCTCCACAGCTCCCGAGATGTTTAAATTATTTAGGGGACTTGGACCAACCCCAAGAACAAATACAAACAAACCAAAAAGGCCCGAAACTTGAGACACGTTCGTTCTGCTTCCACGCGCAAAGGCAAATTCATCGGCACCGTCCTCCCCTCCCTGCTTCTAGGGGTCTTGGCAGGAGGCGAAGGGGCGCTGGACTCGCCGCGGGGAGCGGAGATGCCGTTGGCAGAGCTCGGCCTCCGCTCCGACGCCAGCCCGAGGGCGCGGGGCTCAGCCGGGCTCGAAGCCCGACCGGGGTCTCGGCGGAGAGACGCCGAGCGGATCCCTTCCCCGCCTCTCCCGGGGAGCATCCCCTCCCCTCCGCGACGCGCCCGTCCCCGCCGTGCCCGTCCTCGCAGGCCGCCCCGGCCGGGCACACGCGGGCACCCCTTCCTTCCTTCTCCTCCTCCTCTTTCATAAGAGAGGAAGGCTCCCCGGAGCAGTGCAGACAGCGGGAATCCCGCTCCCGGGGAAGGGCGAGCAGTGGGAAGGCGTTCCAGCTGACCTACTTTTGGCAGGCACCGCCGCAGGAGCACCTAGTTCTCGGAAACAGCCAAGATATTTGCCTCTCCCAGATCCTAACTGGCACCGAGGAACAGCAGGGAAATGAGGGCTGGAGACTTTGGGGGCAGGATGCCAAACCACGCAACCCCTCCGATGCCCTCCCACCGGCGCTGGGTCTACAGGCAACGCGCTCCCACTCCTGCTCAACTCCAAAACCACACCGGCATTTCTCCCCGCGGCGCTGGCAATCCGCGGCTTGGCCATAAAGCCTCCAAGGGATCACAGGGATACTGGCCAGGGCAAACCCCAGCAATGCCGAGGTGCAAATCGCAGCGTTGTGAGGTCGGATCCCAACTGTCAAACGCAAGCCACGTCCAGCCAGGCAGGATCCACACATCTCCAAAAGGCCTGTGGTCCTCTGCACGCCCACCAAGCCTGGCCTGGTTTAGGTCACACCCAAAGAGTAAAACCCTGCACGAGTCCAGCAAACATTTCCTCGTGCTGTGTCACGGGACAGCTACCAGGCTCCTCCAAGGATCTCCCCGGCACGATGGGAGAGGTGACCCCACATCTGCAGCATGGGCAGCCTGTCCCCCCGCTGCCCCAGCAAACCCCATGGCTCTGACCACCAGCCACGTGCCTCCACCAAGCTCCACTTACCATCTCGTCGAGGGCATAGCGCAGCAGGCCGTGCTCGTAGAGGATGAAGAACCGGCGCTGCCATTTCTGGAAGAGAAGACAGCGATGCTGGTTAGTGCAGCGCCCACCCTTCTCCAGCCCTAGCTGGAGAGGAACCCAGCTGCTACGGGCTAAGCTAGGGCAAGGCTCAGAGGAGACAAGGGGAGAAAAGGCACGGAAACCCCTTCATGCTTGGGGACTTCTGGTGACAACGTGACACAGGCTTGGCATGGTGGTACCTAGCGGTACCTCAGCTCGATTTGGATGGTGGTTGCGTCTTTGGAGGCAGCACTGCCCCCGCCATCCTGCCTCCCGTTGCCGATGCCAGCCTCCCCCAGCCCCGGTGCTCTGCTGGCACTACTGTTTGTGCAGCCGCACAGCAAACCAGATCAGAGAACTGATTGGGCTGGAAAACTGCCTTTTTTGTGCGTGTGTGCGAGGCTGTTTTTCAGCCAAGAGCAAAAACTGGTTGAGCAGGCTGAAATAAAAAGGTCCTAGATTCATAGCTTCAGTGCAGCAATTCTTATCTCGCTTTTCTAGGTCCTTCAGGCAAAGTCCAAGGTGCCCAGGGACAAGCAAGCCGCAGAGGACCCTGAGGATCTCTGCATGGCCCAGCTTAGCAGGCAGCCCCCGCTCCAGGGGAACCTGGAGTCCCAGGTCCCCGGGGCGTTGGACCAGCCAGCCCGACATCCCCGGCCTTCGTGCCCCTACCCCAGGAAGGTGTTCGAGGCTGGGGACAGAGGCACAGCCACCGGCCTCGTGCTCCTGCGAGCAAACGCTGCCTTCTGCCGCGGGACACCTCGGCAGACTAAGAGGACCAACGGGCAGCGTGGGCCCCAGCTTTGGGCTCCTTGCCCTCTTGCCTCTTCTCAGCACCTAGGCTGCAACTCCAAGTAACGCCCCACATCGCCTGGGTTGAACCCACAGACTGGTTGCTGTCCACTGGTGGGGGGGGGGGGAAGATCTTCATCACCAGCAGCTCTGAGGGCCCCTCTGCCGCACGGGCGGGTGGGTGACCACTGGTGTCCCTCCCACGCACCAGACAGCCGTGTCCCGGTGGCCACGGCAGCAAGCCCCCCAGAGAAGCAGCTCGGGGACGGGCTGGCAGTCCTCCTCGCAAGCCAGCAGCGGAGGGAAGGGAGCCCGGCCCGGCCCTCGTGGGCACGGCGACCCGCAGCACGTCCCCCCGGGACTCTCCTATCAGGCAGATGCGCTCGGCAGAAGCTGAGTTTGCCCGTCTCCATCTGCAGGTCGCTGCACGGGTGCACTTTAAAGCCTCTGCAAGCTTCCAGCAATCGGGAAATCGTCTCTCAGCCCCATCCCTGCTGCGGGGGCACGTCGGTGCTGAGCCGCAGAGCGCAACGCAGACCCGTCTCGGCCCCACGGAGCGGAAACCCTGTGCCGTCCCGAAGCTCCCAGCACGGGTCAGAGCAGCGCAGCCCACAGCCCACCAGCTTAAGACCTTCCAGCACGGGGGCATCAAAAAGCAGCAGCAGCAAGAAATAAAACCGCCCGGTCCGAGCCCGAGCAGCATTCCCCAGCCTGCCGCCCCGCACGGCCCGAGCCCGGCGGAAAGCGGGTCGAGCCGCGCCGACGCGCGCCCGGCGCTGCCGCCGGGATGCCGCGGGGGGCCGGGTGCTCGGCGGAGGCGTGGGGCAGCCGGCGCCACGCACGCCGGGGGCCGGGCCCGGCCCCTGCCCACCCTTCCCCAGCCCGGGGCAGAGGCTGCTTCACTCACCCGGGAGCGGTGGACGGGGTTGTCGAAGTCGGTTCCTTCCGGGGCCAGCAGCAGCCAGCCGCCGTAAATGGGTTTGGCCTGCAAAGAAACAGCAGAGAAAGGTCAGCCAGAGCCGCGGAGGAAAAGAGCTGGGGCCAGCTCCGCGCCGCGGCCGCCTCCGACAGAGCCCGCGGGCTCCCAGCGGCCGAGGCCGAGGCAGCTCTGCAAGCGCGAGCTCCCAAGCACGGGCAAACTCACCCCCACCCTCAGCCGGGAACACGACGCTCGACCGCAATCGCGACGTTACGCGCCGCGCGTAAACGGAGCGGGACGAGCATCGGGAAAGACGGGAAAAAGCAGCAGCACCGAGCCCGCCTCGCCCAGCTGCTCCGGCAAGGCCTCGCACCGGGCACCGACCGCCCGCGTCCCCCCGGCCCGCGGTCTCACGTGCCCTCAGCAACGTGCCTCTACTGCAGAGAGGCAGCAAACCCCAGCGCAGAGCTTGCGTTTCTTTTTTATTATTATTAATTTACAGAGGAAAAGCTCATCGAGCAACGGCAGTTTTCCAATTCACAGCCAGGCCCGCAACCTGTTTCCTGCACTGTGCACATCCAAGTACCCGCTTTCCCGCACAAGCATCCCCTGCCAGCTGCCCTTTCCCTACCACCGCTTTGAAACAGTCAACAGCTTAGCATACAGGAAGGTCAGATCCAGGCAGAGGAAAAACAGTTCATTCAGCCGACTGCAAAAAGAAAGGGAAAGAATACCCGGAAAGAAATGCTGTTTATCAGCGGGAGGGAAAAAAAAATTTTTAAAAAATAAAAAACAGGCTCTTTCCGCGGCTGGTTTCTGTGCAGGAGTCGCCGGAGCTAAGCAGAAGAGCCAGTCCTGCCGCCGGGCCCCGGGGAAGCGGGGCAGCCGCGCGCCCGCCGTTCCCACGCCGCCGCGGCACGGGGCACGCCTGCCCCCGCGCCGTCCCAAGGGCACCGCTCCCGCTGCTGCAAAACATCGGCTAAGCCCCGCCGGATGCCACGGAGGGCGGCCGGACCTCCTCTCCGGGGACCCGCCTTTGCACGGCCGCTTTTGGGTCAGTTTGCAGCAGCCCGCAGCCTCCGGAGACATTGGGAGCCCGGGATGCACGTCCTGCGAGTGCCTACACCCAGCCCCAGCAGCGAAGAGGAGGACACGCATTTCAAGTTCCTCTTGAAACTATTTGGTTAATCTTGTTGCTTTTTTCTTTTTCTTTTTCTTTTTTTTTTTTTTGGAAGCTTAAAGCTGTTCCCAGTTCAGTACCTCCCCTAGATTTCTCCTGCCAGTTTCTGTGGTTTTGTAATGATTAAAAAAAAAAAAAAAATAAAGTTTCCCCTCTGGAAAAATCCCTGCAAACAATAGAAGAAATTGCCTATGCACCACAAACTGTCAGATGCACGAAGCACTGAGTAAGCAAAGTGCAAACAAACTAGAGGAGCTGCTTCGGACGGGGCGGGGGGAAGGAAAGGCACCGTCTGCCATCCGCACGCCGTCGCGGCGGGGCTAGGTGCTGCTCCTCCGTCAGCCGGAAAAACACGATCGGACAGCTGGGAAGCCCTTCCCTCTTTATGGGAGGCCAAAAGCACCGAAACTGGAGCAGGCATTAAATTTCCAACACGCCCCCACGCCCCTGCCACAGCCCCCCCCCCCCCCGGCTTTGGGGCACCCCGCAGGGTCCCACACCAGCGTTATTGGGTTTTCCTGTATATCGGGGCGTTTTGCCAGTATCCCGCGGGGTGCGGGACAGCCACGATTTGGAGATTTTCCCGCTCGCGCTGTCGGAAGCGGGCCGGAATCTGCCCCACACATGTGCAAAACGGCTCCTCCCCCCAAAAGAGCCCAAATCCCCGGAGTCCCCGTATCCAGCGTCCCCCCTGCTCCTGTCCCCAGCCACCATCACCGTCCCAGCCGGCTCCTGGCTTTCTGCCCTCTAGCCAATTCTGGCCATCCCCTCACCAAAACAAAAATAATAATAATTTTCAGGGATTTGGAGGGTTTTCCTCCCCAGAAGCTGTTAGCATCCCTTAAATCCTGGGAAGGCGGCCGTCACCCGTCGCTGGCATCGCCTCTCTGCCGGCGCCATACAAAAGCACCGGCGGGCTCTGCTCATACCGGCGGAAGCACCCAAATTCGCGTGTTTAAACCAAAATAGCTGCAAGGTACGAGTCGGAGGCAGCCGGCGCGG
The DNA here is from genome assembly GCF_028389875.1 of Rhea pennata. Classification (NCBI taxonomy): domain Eukaryota; kingdom Metazoa; phylum Chordata; class Aves; order Rheiformes; family Rheidae; genus Rhea; species Rhea pennata. The sequence goes on along the minus strand of NC_084677.1, from coordinate 16,341,223 downwards.
GCGGCCCCGCGCCCACGAACGCCGCTAGGAGCCCGAGCAAAGCGCGCAGCTCCTCAAACGGAGCGAACGCCCGGAGAGGCGCAAGCCCAGACGGAAGGACCCGAGCCGGGGCGTGCGCGGAGCGTCTCCGGAAAGCCCATCGCACCTGCATGCCGGTCGGGGTTTCAGACGCAGGCGGCTCGGTCCCGCCGCAGCCGGCAGCTCCCCGGCAGCGCCCGAAGGAAGCCGGAGCGCCGTGCGTCGACCTGCGCCGAGCCGGCTTCCGCCGCCAAGCCCAGGAAAAAGGAGGAGAAACGCAACCTCCCCGGCACCAACCCGGAGCTCCACGAGAAGACTTGCCCCGTGCAACCAGATCCGAGCAGCAGTTGCACTAAGCGATGACTTTAAAGCAGCACCGGGATTCCCGGGGTGACTTTGACCGTTTACGGGCCCCCTCCGCCTCCGGGAGCTGGCGCGGCGCCGGAAGGGCGGCTCCGGCTGCGTCGCTGCAGGGAGTCGCCAGGCACGATGCCCAGGTGCCGGGCAGCTTTGCTTTCACCCAAACAGCCCCCGACCGAAGGGAAAGCCACGAACCAGCCGCCGAGCGGCCGGGGAGGCCGCGGCCAGCGCAACGCAGCCGCCTCCGGGGAGGGACGACCCTCCCGGCACGGGCAGGAAGGGGACAGCCGGTCGCTCCTGCAGGGCTCCTGTTCACGATGCCGACGGCACGTCGCCGCCTCGGCCGAGAGGAGCGGCAGCCTCGCCGCCCGGGTGGAGAAACCCGCCACGACCTCGCCGCCCCAAAAGAGAAACCTCCGCTGCGGCACGCCGCGTTTATGGGCACCGCAGAGCCCACAGGCGTCCTGGGTGGGATGAGCGGAGGCTGACTCAGGCAGAAACGCTCCTGAGTCACCAGCTCTGCTTCCTGTCGCACCTGCGGCAACGCCCAGGTCTCCCATCCAGCCACCGATCCAGGCAGACCCTGCTTAGCTTCAGGGACCCGCCCCGCTGCCCAGACAGGTCTGGGGCACGGGGGCTGCCAGGACGCTCTGCCCGGTCTCCTGCAGCGACTCATCCCACGGTGGGAGATGGTAGCATGAGCCCTGCTCTCCCCATCATGTGGCTTCTGGACCCCAGCGCTGCTCTGCCCCAGCTACGGGGTTTTGTTTTCTTGGCTCCACAAGCCTGGGCTGCATCAAGAGGGAAGGCGCTGCCTCCAGCCCAGAGCCCCGGGCCAGCGCTTGGAGCAAGGCGGGTGGGAGGAAGCAGAGAAGGAAGTGGCCCCAGCTCGGTTTACACAAAGCTGTCAAGCTGCCACACTGATGCTGCCCAGGCATTTCTTTCGCCCCAGACACAAACCACCCCACTGCAATCAGCTCTTCCAGCACAGAAATGCAACTCAGAGCAGCCAAGGGGACCTGGGCTTGAAGGATATGCAGAGCTGCTCAGCACTTCTTAGAGACCAGAATGGTGCAGTCTGGCCCAAGATCTGCACAGGCCTGGCAGCACATCTTCAGCGCCGCAGGACACGCAGAAGGCAACATCACCCATCTCCGACGGGCAGGACCGGCCAGGTCATAGGAGTGTGACAGCATACGGAGCGCTGGGTCGTGGGGCCAGCCGGGGGCTGCGACACCAGCCAGCACGCAGCGTTGGCAGGCTTTCGTGCCTGGAGCGTTTGTAGGTGGCACCTCCCGCCCATCCCTCCCCCTCGCAAGCTAACCAGCCGTGCAGGGCACTCGGGGCACTCAGCGTCGCGGAGCAGCCGATCTGCCAGGGCGGGGGGGTGGGGGGTGTCCGCAGGAGCTAATTGCACAAGGTGGAACAGCAGCGCGCTGCTTGTCCCGCTGCACCCAGATAAGGTTATCGGCAGAGCGCTCCCAGCCCGGACGCGGCCGGCGCTCCTTACTGCGGCTCCTCCCCGGCCGAGACGCGCGGCGGGCGCGCAGCCTGCGGCTCCAGCCCCGTCCCTTCTCCAAATGGCAGAGCCAGCTGGCCTCGACCGCTGCAGGCAGGCGTATAATGGGGCTTGGAAAGCTGCCGGCTCGGAGACAGCCCCCCCCCCCGAGCAGGGCCCGCACGGCAGCGCGAGCAATTCCTGCGAGCCTGCTCTCCCTCGGCCGGCCGCAGCCAGCGCCCGCTGCCCAGCCCGGCCCGGGGCTCAGCACCCGCACGCCCACCGCGACGGCGGCAGGTCCGGGCGAGGGGCGCTCCGGCAGCCGTCCCAGCCCGCGGCGACGCGCTCCGAGGGAAAGTTCGAATCAATCGCTGGGAGAGACTCCTGGCTCGGAGCGCGGGGCGGGAGGGGATAATCTGTTTAGGCTGCTGGCAGACGTAATCAGCCTGTCTCGGGTGGAGGCAGGGCTTGTTTTGTTCGGTCCTGGCAAGTGAGCGGGAAGGGAGGGGGGGGAAGGACTGTTGCAGCTGAGCTCCAGCCTCTGCCGCCCATGCCGAACGCAGAGCTCTCCGCACGGGAGCAAGCCCTGCTGCAACGCCGGGGCCCCGCTCCGGCGGCGGGTGAAGCCCGCAGCAATTCACCCCTTGCCACCTTCGTGGATTTAATCCCAATACGCACCAGAGGGGACGGGCAAGAGCGCAGCCCCAGAGCCAGGCCGGCCGCCGCCTCCCGCGCGCCGATTCCCAGAGCACTCGAGGCTCCCTGCAGCCCTGCTTCTGGCACAGCTCAAGGGGAAAGTCACCGCAAACGCCGCGACGGCAACCTCGGAAACCTGGGTGGTTTCAGCTCCGCTCCGCTCCCAGGTTTTGAGAGCGGCGGTCGCACAGCGGGAACGGGGAAGGTGACGCAGGGGGGCATCACACCCCGTTCCCACCCCAGACAAGCTTTTCAGGCCAGAGCACGGTTCCTCGGAGCCGAGAGACACGTACTGGTCGTTGTTTAATATTTTGCACGCCCCAAGGAGGATGCTGCACGGACCGCTGGAGACCCGCGGCATCCGGCCAGCGACCTCGGCACGCGGCTCTGGGGACAGCTTGGGGACGGCCAGCCGCGCTTAGAACCGCTGCCGCATTTCATCGCGCGAGAGCGGCCCGAACCAGGCCGGGCGGACCAGAGCCGGGGCCCCCGGCGCAGAGGAGCCCGCGGCGCCGCGGCTTTCCCGGCGGCCCCCGACGAAGCTGGGGACCGGAGGAACAGGAAGGGGAAAGATGAATTCAGCTTCCACGCAAACATCGAGCCTCTTTCTGCAAACAGCCGAGCGCCGTCCCCAGCCCCAGCCGGCACTTTGCAGCTCTGTGCTAGGGCCCAAGCGCTGCCTTCCGCTTCGGCAGCCGCAGCAAGAGCTGGAAGACACCGGCAGCAGTTTGCACGTAGGGTTGCAACACGGAGCCGGGCGAGGGAAGGAAAGGGCCCTTCAAGCCCAGATGCCCCCTCCTAAACCAGACCCGGCAACCCCAAAGCGCGGGCTACGCCTCGCAGCAAGCAGGGGTATCTAACCACCTCCCACGACGGAGCTTCCTCACTGCCTCTGAAAAGCCACAACACCTCTCCGGAGTGCCGGAGAAGGGGATTTATCACTTCCCCGGGTGCCAGAGGAGATAAAGTATGGCGCCATGCAAAAAAAAAAAAAAAAAAAAAAAAAAAAAGGCATGTAAATGGGCCAGTTCTCCAGAAGCCAGGCAAACATTCAACGCCACCTTCAATCGCAGCCAGGGTTTGCACGTGCAGAGAGCGCCCTGCCCTCTCCCTCGGGCCGCAGGGGCAGAGGAGCGCCGCGAAGCTGACCCGGCCGCCGCGGATCCACGGAGGTCATCGCCCTCCGGCTAATTCACACGGGGAGGCAGGACCTCCGGGAAGAGCCCGGGGCTGCCGGCGCGCTGACTGGCCGGAGGCGTTTGTGGCTTGCAACCGTCGGTCCCCACGAGGCCGGACCGGCCCGCTCGGCCCCGGGGCTGCTGCTGCTGCTGCTGCTGCTTTCCCAGGGCGGGATGCCCGCGGAAGGCGGCGAAGGGCATCCCGGCCACCCCCGGCGGCGCTCCCGAATTCCTCCGCGCTGCAGCGGCCGACGAAGGCGGGCTTGACATTTGCAGAGGATCTTGCCCCGTTTGGTCCTAATAATTAGTCCGTTACAGCCGGATTTTTGCAGCGTGATACAAGCAGCCGGGGAGCGGAGCGCGCACGCACGCAGGGGCTGCTTTCCAGGAAAGAGGGGGTTTTTCCTCCTCTGAGGAGCACGGGGGGGAGGCGGAAGCCTGCCCAGAGCTTGCTCCCGCCACCGCAGGCGGCGGCACGGCCCGTTCGGCATCTGGAACGGGCAAAAAAGCGATAGCGTCCGAAGGATGAACCTCTGCACCGCCGGGCAGGGGTCGGACCCGGGCCAAGGCGGGAGAAAGCCGTGGGAAAAGCCTGCAAGCACCACCTTCCAGCCGGGTGGTCCTTCGGGCATCCGTGTCACAGCGCTTGGGAAAAAAAAAAAAAAAAAAAAAAAAAAAAGACGCTGGTAGCTGGAAAGACATCCTCAAATTCCTCTATCCGTGCCAGTCCCCGTGCCCTGGGAGAGCACATTTCTCTCATGAGAAAATTAAAAGCGACGGCTTTACACTCTGCATTTCTTCCAATTCAGGCCACGCGTAATTTTGAGGTTAATTCCCAGTGTGTTTCTGTCCGGGGGGACACGTGTCGGGGGTCCTTTTCCTTGCAAGCCAGAGGCACGGCCATTCAAGCACGGCTCGGTCCCGGCCGGCCGGTGCGGACCCCCGGACACGTCCCGGGCCGGCTCCCTCCGGAAGATGCTCTCGCTGGAAAGGCTCAGCCGCGCTTGCCGCCGGGATCTTCCCGGAAAAGAGAAGCAGGATCCCTGGGAGCCTTCCCCGGCAGGGAAAGCCGATTCCCGCAGGAGCTCTGCAGAAGGTTACGTGGATCCAGGTGCTCTCCGACAGGGTGGTGCCGATCCAGGGCTGTTTTGCCAGGAAAAAAGGGAATTCCCTGCTGGGAAAGGGGCAGCACCAAGGGGAGCTCTGAGCAGTTCCCGGTCCTGCAGCGGCGTCGCCAGCTCAGCGATCGACGGCGTTTTGTCCGTCCGGGACCCGCCGGTACAACGGGAATGCGGGATCGCGCTGCCGGCGATGCTTCCAGGGGCTCCGGGGCTGCAGCTGCAGGTTATCCCGAAGGCAGGAGCGGGCACGGCGCGCAAAAACAACTCGTGAACGGAGCGCTCCCAGGATTAGGGACTTAGCGTCCGCGCAGCTCTTTGAAGTTGGAAGCGCCAAGTCCGATTATTATTAGAGCGCTCCGGTTCTCTAATCCCCAGGTTTGGGGCTGGCGTCGCCCTCCCTCCCTCGGCCCCGCTCTCCGCAAGGCTCCCGAGCGAGGACGGGACCCGCCGCAACCGCCGGGAGCCGCAACCGGCTACCTGCGCCGGGGTACTGGCATGCAATAAAAATCCCCAAAAATCCCCCCCAGAAAAAACACAAACAAAAAAACCCGCCAGTGCCAAAGCACTAAGTATCTTCACCGTTCCTGCAAGGCCAGCAGAAAGGTCCGACGACTCCAAAGGACCTTCCTAGCCTGACGGTGAGAGCCGTCCTGCGCCGAGCAGGACGGACCGCGCTGCTTGCTGCCCCCCCCCCCCCCCCCCCCGAGTCTTAAAAAAGTAAAATTAAGAGAAGATACGTTGAGCAAACCATTATTCCAGGGCGTATACGCACATACATACACGCTCCCCCCCCCCCCCAACGGCCCGGCTCCGCTTTCCAGAGCGGAGCTTCCTCCTCCAACGAGTAATATTAATTAGGAGGCAACGTATGGCAGGAATGTGGGAAAACAAAGTTTGCCGCACCGGGCCGGTCGTGCCCGTCCAAGGGGCTCCTCCGGCGGGAGGAGGGCTCGGGGGGAGCTCCGCGAGGAAGCACGGCAGGATGCAGACGTTTATCCACGTATTTATTACATCCTCGCGGAAAGCCACCATCTTATCTTTAAAGCGAGATTCCTTCGACCCGGTCGGAAACACGGAGCCGAGGGCGCCGTTTTCCCCACCGGGACGGCCCGGTTCGTCGGCCAACGAACCGCACGCGGTGCCCGGATCCGTCCCCCGAGTCCCCTCCAGGAAGGGGGAGCGGGGGGGGGGGAACAAAACCAACGGGGGCTTCTCTCTGGGCGGACAAAACCCGGCGCCAGGGACGGACGGACAGCCGGACGGACAGCCGGGCACCGCGGAGGGACACGGCATGCCCACGGCTCGACTCTTCCCCCCCCCCCCCCCCACCTCCGGCGGGGAACGCGGCCGGGAGGCGCCGGCGGAGCAGCAAATTCCCGCGCAGGGCATCGCCGGGGCCGCGGGAAAGGCCGGGGCCGGGGGCTCCTTCCCGAACATCCTTCGGGATTTCGGGATGGCTCCTTTGTCTGGGCGCTGCGCGCTGACACTCCCCCTGCCCTCCCCTCCCCTCCCCGCACACACCAAGCCATTTTTTTTTCCAGTTACATTTTTTCCATATTAGCCTTCAGATTTCGTTATGTTCCCCCCCCCCCCCAAACGAGCGCAGCAATATGTCTGATCTCATTTCCATAATAGGATTGTAAGCGGAGATGTCAGACCCGGCGCGGAAAGGTGCGGGAGGAGGGAGCGCGGCGCTGGCAGACCACCCCCAAAAAAATAAAAATAAATTAAAAAAAAATAAATTCAACAGCACGGAGCGCATTTCCCAGCTGCGTTCGCAGTCTCCCTGGCTTGGGGAAGGGCTGGGAGGAAGAGGAGGAGGAAGGCCTGGCCCCAGCAGGGCCTAGACCCCCAGGTTTGGGGCCCGAGAAGGGCGGCAGTCGCCTTTCCCCGTTTCCCTGACTCCAGCCCTGGGAAATCCGGGGAGCTGCAGGGAGAGCATGGGAGCTGGGCCCTCTCCAGGGGGATCTGGGGTTTTTGGGGGGAGCCAAGCTCTTCCCGGGACTTTCAGCACCTCCCTCCACTGGGGCCCTTCCCCTTTGGGGCCGGCAGCTGCCCCAGCCCCACGTTGCACCCCGAACGTGCTGGATCCACCCCAGAGGCGAGTGCTGGTCCCCAAACTGCCTTGGGAAAGGGTTGAAGTTCCAGGTCCTCCTGGTGGGATGAGCCACTGAGATGGGGCCTACGGACTGCTGGGTGATGGGCACCCATGGGGACGCCGGGTGCCCTGTGGGGACAGTGGGCACCCAAAAGGCCACTGCACATCCCATGGGGCCACTGGTTATCCATGGGGACACCAGCTGCCCCATGGGATCCACAAGTATCCTTGGAGCCACTGGACACCCAGTGGGGCCTGAGGGCACCCACAGGGCCCTGCATTATCCATGGGGCCAGCAAGCACCCACGGGACCCCACGCTATGCAACAGACTCCAGGCTATGCAAAGAAACCCCACTATCCATGGAGTCAGTGGACACCCATGGGACCTCAGGCTATCCACAGGGCCAGCAGGCACCTATGGAACAGCTGGACACCCCATGCAACCACACACAACCCATAGGGCCAGCAGGCACCCAGTGGACTAACTGGACACTCCACAGGACGCCACACTATCCATGGCTGCCTGCTAGCCTCCTAGACACTCCATGGGACCACTGGACACTCCATGGGACACTACGCTATCCATGGGGCCAGCAGGCACCCGTGGGGCCACTGGACACCCCACAAGACCTCATGCTACCCATAAGACCAGCAGGCATGCACGGCATAGCCATGGAGCCCTAGGCTATCCAAAGGCCAGCAGGCACCCACGGGACTGCCAGACACCCCGTGGGACCCCATGCCATCCGGGGGTTCAGCAGGCACCGATGGGACCGCTGGATACCCCATGGGCCCCAACGCTATCCAAAGGCCAGCAGGCACCCACGGGACTGCTGGACACCCCACGGAACCACACACTATCCATAGGGTCAGCAGGCACCCACGGGACGGCGGGGCGCCCCATGGGACTCCACGCTATCCATGGAGTCAGCAGGCACCCATGGGGCTGCTGGATGCCCCAAGGGACCCCATGCTATCCACGGGGCCAGCAGGCACCCATGGGAGCCCGCACTACCCATGGGGCCAGCAGGCACCCCAAGGGGGCCCAGGGCCGGGCAGGGAGGGGAGGGGGCAGCATTTCGGAGGGGCCCAGGCAGAGTTTTTGGTGGGGAAGGACCCACCTGGTTGAGGTCCTCGTCGTTGAGCAGGTGGGACTCGCGGGGCTTGAAGCAGTTCTGGCACTTGCTCTTGTTGAAGATGTTGGCCTGGAACTTCCTGCAGGGGTTGTCCTTGGCGGCCATGGCGCGCCCCGCGCCCGCTGCGCGCCCGCTCAGCGCCCCGCCGAGCGCCCGCCCGCCGCCGCCGCGCCCATCGCCGCCCCGCGCCCGCCCTCAGCGCGCAGGGCCCGCGGCCTCCGCAACGCGCCGGCGGCGGCGCAAAATAATTATAATTCAAAAATAACAATAAATTAATTTAAAAAAAAAGGGGGGGGGAGCGGAAATTAATTGCAACGCGGCCGCCCTGGCTGCAACTCAGCGGCCGCGCATGGCGCGGAGAAGCGCGCAGGGTGCAAGCCCCCCCCCCCACCTCCCCGCCCGGCGGTGCTCGGCGCGGCAGGCCCGGCGCGGCGCTGCGCGGTGCGCGGTGCGCGGTGCTCGGCGCTGCAGCCCCGCCGCTGCCCGCTGCGATCAACGCAAAGTTTCCAGCTCGCGGATCCAGGCGGAAAAGGGGAGAGCGGGGGGGGGAGGGGGGGAGGGCGGTGCCGCCGGGCATGACGGACGTCGCCGCCAGCCAATGGAAGCGGCTCTCCGCAGCTAACAAAAGATGGCCCTGGCCAATGGCGCCGCGGGGGGAGGGGCGGCGCGCTGACAGCTCGGGGGCGGGGCTCGCGCCAGCTCGGCCCCCCCGGGCGGGGCGGGGCGGGGGGGGGGGGGAAGGGAGGCGCGGGCGCTGAGCCGCCCCCCCGCGGCGTGCACGGGCCCCGCCCCTCGCGCGGGACCCGCTCCCCACGCACTGCCGCCCACGCACGGCCCCCCCCCCCCGCCCGTGCGTGCACCCCTTCACCGTGCACTGCGGAGTGGGCGGACACCCCCGACCCTCCCGCACTGACCTGACCCCCCCCCCCATGCATAGATGCCCTTATCATGCGCTGACCCCCCCCACCTCCGCACGCCTTGCGTGCCCCCCACCATCATGCACGGACCCTCCCCTGCCGTGTGCATCCCCCCCCCCTCCACTGACTCCCCCCCATGCACCGCGCATGGCCCCCTGTGCCACACGCTGACCTCCCTGCCATGCACCCCCCCCCCCACGCACAGCCCCCCCGCGCCACGCACGGCCCACCCCCCCGCATCGCGCATTGGCCCCTTCGCGCCGTGCAGCGCCGTGCACAGCTCCGGACCCTCCTTTCCTGGCGGGGGGGGAACGGTGCAATGTGCAGGGGTTGCACCCCCACGCGGGGGGGGGGGGCACCCTGGGGCGCAGCCACCCCGTCTCCCTAGGGCAGCCAGCCAGCGCAAACGCCCCCCCCCCATTCACCCCCAAAGCGGGGGGGGTGTTCGTCCAGCGGAAACCACCGCGGACGGGGCGGCGGCGGGGCGGCGGCTCCCCCGGGGGGGGGGGGGTCCCGCGGCCCCTCCGGCCGCGCCGGTTTAACTCACCGAGCCGGCACAACGCGCAGCGCCGGCGGCGGCGGGGGGGGGGGTGGGATCCAGCCGGCGGCGGGCGCAGGCTGGCGAGTTGGGGGGCAGCGAGCAGGGCGCCGGCGGGAGGCGGCTGCTCCGAAAAGCCCCCTGGCCCGGCGGCGGCCTCGCGCGTCCCGCCGGCGCCAGGCCCGGGCGCTGCTGTTGGGAAAAGCCGCGCGGACCTTCCTCGCCCGGCGCGGAGCTGGAAAAACCGGCCGGCGGCCGAGGCGCCGCCGCCGCCGTCCCCGCGCCGCCCGGCCCCTTTGATGTGGGGCCCCGGCCTCGCCGCGCCGTCTCCCCGCTCTCGCGATTGCTCTTTGCTTATTAATTTTTGCTTCGTCAAAGGCCGCTTTAATCATCTCTCTCGTGCGCGCGCTCCCGCGCCGGCCTGGGTTGCGCCTGCTCCGGGGATTTTCCCACCTTTCCCCGCGCCCCGGTGCCCCGCAGGCTGCCGAGGCCGCGGCTCCCCGCGCGGGGAAGCAGCTTCGCGCAGAGCCGGGCTGAGACCCGGCGGGAAGCGGCCGGTGCCGGGGGGGGGACACGACTCCGACCTCGCCAAAAAAAAAAAAAAAAAAAAAAAATCTGGCCGAGCGGGACGAGCCTCTCCGGAAACCCGTCGGGCGGTGTTCAGCCGCGGTGGGGGCCCCACGGCGACCCACGGGACCCACGCGGCGGGTGGGCAGAGCGCAGCGCCGCGGGCCGCCCGCCGGAGCCCGGCGCGGAAGGAATAAGGATTTTAACGCCAAGCAGCCGGATCGGGAGCACGCGGGAAGCGGGAGGCGACGGCGGCCCTGGGCTGGGGGCGGCGCGGAGCTGCTCCGGGGCGGTTTTTTTCCCCCCTCCCCGGCGAGGACGTTTAAAGCAGTGGGCCGCTTCCCACCCTCGGGCCTTGCCGCGGGGAAACCGCAGCTGCGCCGGCCCCGCGCGCCCGGCTCCCGCCGCTTCGCCGGGTCACCCGCGCCCCGCTGCCCCCCCCATTAAAAAACAAAACCCCACCGGCCCGTGCAAAACGCCGCCGCCGGGAGCCGCCGGCCCGTCGGACGCGTGCTCCGGAGGCTCCGGGTAATGCCGGTTTCCCAAATGGAAACATCACGTGGCTGCAAATTAGACACTTTGGAGAAGGCCATTACGAGGCAGCGGCACGATTAGCTTTATCGGCGAGCCCGGAGCCGCGCCGGAAAGCCAAGCCGCTGCGCTTGGCGGGAGCTGCCGTCCACGGCTCCGAGCTAACGGCCTCAGTCACGCTTTTAGCTTCTCGTTTTTCGGCTCCCGAGATCCCGAACGTCCCTCCCGCCCGCAGCGCGCCCGGGGCCGCCGTTCCCGGGCTCGGCCCCTCGGGGTACCGGCCGCCCTCCGGAATTTCCCTGTTTTTTTCTTTCTTTCCATAAAGATTAACGGGGGGGGGGGGTTAGGCAGGGTGTCCGGCGTGGGGCTGAGCACCCAGCACCCAGCACCCAGGCTGGGCTGGCCGAGGGTGCCACCTCCTGGGGAGAGCCCCGCATGGCCGGGAGCACCCCGAGGCGATAGCCGCGTGCCGGGGCCGGGGGGGGGGGGGCGGGAGGCAGGTTAACCCCCCCCATCTCCCCCCACCCCGGAGCCCCGCAGCGAGGTTTTAACCGTGCTGCGAGCCCCTCTGCACGCCCGCATCGCCCCCGGGGGCCGCGGGGGCCGAGCGGCTGCCGGCGCCGGGTTTCTCCCGGCCGCGCTTCGCCGGGCGAGGGGCCCGGCGGCAACGGAGAAAACCCCGCCGCTGCCCCGCTGGCGTTCACAGAGAGTAACCAGCATCGCTTCTTCCCTTCCCTCTCCGCCGCTGCTGCAGAAAAACCCCCCGCAAACGCCGCGGCGCGAGCCGAGCCGCCGCCGCGCGCCCACCTCCCGGCGGCAGGAAAGGGGCAGAAGCGGCCGGGAGTTAACGAACCGCGGCGGAAATGCACCAGAAAGGGTGGCTGCTGCGTGGCCTGACGTGGCTTTCCCTAGGGATCCCCGGGCGGGCCGGCTCCGGCCGGCAGCGCTGGGCCCTGGGCGGCCGGGGGGAGCGGAGGGCGAGCGGCACCGACGCCGGCACCGGCACCGGCGCGGCGAGGGAAGCACCGCACGCGGCGCCTCGCGCGTCCGCCGATCCACCCGCGGGGCGAGACCGGAAAGCGGGCGTCGAGCCGAGCCCCCGGAGCGCGCGGGCGCAGCCGAGGTAATGCCCCCCCCCCCCCCCCCCCCCCCGCCAGCGGCGCGGGCCGCCGGGGCCGGAGCCGCTCCGGGGCTTCGAGCGCGTCCCCGGGGCCGCTCCGCTGCTCGCCCTCCCCGCCTCGCCCCCAGGAGCGACGCGGGGCCCCAGCCGCCCATTTGCATGGGAGGGACGTGGCGGGGGGGGGGGGGGGAAGCCCCAGGAAACGCACGGCCCGGGCATTAATCAAATCTCTCTCTAATAATAAACCTCCGGAGCGACGAGCGGGCGCCGAGGTGGCAGCGCCCCGGGGGGCCTAGCGGGAGCCCGGCGGGAGCTGCCCGCGCGCCGGGCGGGGGGCACGAGGGCAGCGAGGCCGGGGGCCCCCGGCGGCTTTTCCAGGCGAGCCGGCGGGGCGCCGAGGGGCTCCCGGGCTGCGGAGCGGGGAGCCCGAAAGGGAAAGGGAAAGCTGCCACCGCTTCGGTTTTTGGGTGTTTCTTTTTTTTTTTTTTTTTTTTTTTTTTTTTTTTTTTAAGCCACGTGGAGGGGATTTAGCCGTCGCCCCGTGAGAACGGGAGGAGTCTGCGCGCGCGGAGCCGCGGGACGGAGCCGGTTCGCGGCGAGGGGAGGTGGGACGGGGCTTCTCCGCGGGCGGAGACGGGCGCCCCGGCGCGGGCGAGTTTCCAGCCTTTCGGGTGCCGCCAGGAAACATCTGCGCGGGCACGTGCGAGGCCGCGCTCCCGCCCGCCGCCTCCGAGGCGGGATCCGTGCGGGCGCCCCAGGGGCCTCCTCTGCCGCCGGCGGGGCCGCGCCGTGCCGCGCCGCGCCGCGCAGGACGGGATGCCATGAACAACTGCACGGACCAGCAGTACTGGGACGCCCTCGTCTGCCAGTGCATCCCCTGCAGCCTGGTGTGCGGGCGGCCGGCGGTGCGGCGCTGCGCCGCCGTCTGCGGTGAGTGGCTTCGGCGGCCGAGCTCGGGCACGCGGCCGCGCCGGGGAGGGGAAGGGGGCTCAGGGGCCGCGGCCGCTCTCCCTCTCCCCCCGCAGAGTCCATGGCCTGCGGCCGGAGAGCCGGCTTCTACTACGACGAGCTGCTCAAGAGATGCATCAGCTGCACCACGGTCTGCGGGCAGCACCCGAAGCAATGCGCCCCGGCGTGCGAGGGTAAGGCCGCGGCGGCGACCGCCCCGGGCTCCCCCGCGGGCCGCCGCGGGCACGGAGGTGCTCCATCGCACTGGCGCCCGGGGCGGGAAAAGCCCCGACCGGCGGCTCCCTCCTGCTTCCCCGGCCCCCGCCGTCCCCTTGCCGCGGGGAGGGGAGGGGAGGGGAGGGGGCCGGCGGGTGCCCCCGGGGCTGCACGGGTCCCGCGGCGGGTGGGGAAGCGCTCGCCGGAGCGGGGGGCGACGGGAGGGTCGGGCCCCGGCGGCCCCGGGAGGGGAAGCCGAGCTCGACGGCGGGGCCGGTGCGCGTCGAAGCTCACTCCTGTGTCCCGTCCTGTCCCCCCCCCTCCACCCCCTCCGGCCCCTCGCAGCCGCCCTGGGGACCACGCCGGCGCCGCCGGTCGCCCTGGGCAGCGCCTCGCCGCCGGCCGCCGGCCTGGAGCAGAAGCCGTGCGCGGAGCAGGACCCGTGGCTGGTCGTCTACCTGCTGCTGGGGCTCTGCCTCTGCGCCCTCGTCTGCTCCCTGTTCCTGGGCTGGAGCCACCTGCGCAGGAAGGGAGAGGTGGTCTCGTGCCAGGCCAGCGCCGGCCCCTGCCACCGCCGCGACGACTCCTCCAAAGGTGAGCGGCGGCTCGGGGAGCGGCGCGGCGCTGCCAAAACCAACCGGCTTCTGCAGGCGGGGAGGACGCGCTCGGGCTAACCCCTGCCCGCGAGGAGCCGCGGCGCCGCGGGCCGCTCGCTCCTGCGTGAAGGTCTGACCCGCGCGGCCCCTCTGCTGGGCTTCCTGGCAGCATCAAAGCCCGACTTTTAGCCCCGGAGCGGGCGATGCTTTACAGGCCATTGCTTTAGAGAACAAAAAGGTAGGAAAAAGGAGTGCAAGGTGCAAATCAACCTAGAAAAGATATTTTTACGCTCCCTCCTCCACTTCCCTTTTCTGCTGTGGTGGATATCTAAATATATGTGTGTATATATTTTTAGATATATTGTGTATATACACAAACACACATGTATATATGCGTTCAGTTTAGAGTTGATCATGCTGGATGTTGCAAAAAAAAAAAAAAAAAAAAAAAAAAAAAAAAAAAAAAAAGCCTGTGGCCCGATGTGTCATCCTTAGAGTCATCCTTCAGCAGAACTATAATTTAAGCTGTTCTCGTTGACTTTTGTCTGAGGATGCTGTGGCATTGAACATTCATTTTTAAGGGAGGCTGACAGGTTCAAAGGGATTTGCTCTATGCTTTTTAATATTCCTCATCTCACCTTACTCATCAGATCCCAGGCAACAGAGCAGAGCCCTTCGATAGCCGGCCCCCAGCCGACAGACAGCTGCCGGGGGCCCTTCAGCCGGTCACGGACAGCCCGGCCCGTTCCCCTTTCTGGAGCTCTTGCACGTTGCACACCGCTGCATCGTTGCATTTGCATATGCTACATTCAACGAAAATACAATGCAGATGCAACATTATAAATATTACAATTGCTTTAGTACTAAACCTTCCTGTTTCCAGCACTTTGCAACTCGTTGACCCGGTGCCTTTCCTCAGCCTTCGGCTTTTGCATCGTTTGCCCTTAGACTCTCAGCTCCTGCGGCGGTGGAAGCTCGAGGCACGAGCGGCTGAGCGATGCTTTGCTTGCACAGCAGCTGCACACGCACACGCACACGGATGCCCCGGGCTTTATTAAAAGAGGTCCACGCCGGCTCGCGGTTCACATGCACTTGGGAGCAAAACAGGAGATACCTTCCCACTTAGACGGTCTGCTCCTGGGAAGCCCGTAAGCTAATACAGGTAATTTATTTGCAGATCGCCTAGTGGAAGCGGGTAGCGTTGGTGACGGATCTACCGGGAGCAGGGTACCAGAGCCCGTGGAAACCTGCGGCTTCTGCTTCCCCGAGCACGGCTCTGCCGTACAGGAGACCAAGTCGGGCCGCAGCACCTCCTACCACGCGGGAGAAAGAGTCGCTCCCTCTCACAGCGGGATATGCCGCGCGGGAAGCGCGGGGGCCGTTCCCGGCCCCGACGACGGCCACTTCAAAATCATCTGCTCTCCCTCGCAAGAGAAGACGCCGCTGGCCTGAGCGCAGCGGAGGTCCTCGCGGGCGGTGGGGACGGAGGGAAAGCTGCTCCCTCCGCCCGCGGACGCAGCTGCTTCGCCCTCCGTTTCCAGTAAACCTAACGGTTTCCACCACAGCAGCCTGACGAGGTGCCGTCTTTGCATGGCGGATCCAGGCTACGACCAATGTTATTTTCTTCCACGGAGGAAATAAAATTCTCGTTATTCTTACGCACTCTCAATAAAAAAGTCCCTTTCCTTTCAGCAGCATCTTTGTGCCCTGACCTGACCTCTGCGGACTTTTCCCGCTCTCCCCCTTCGTCGGAACCGGGTCTCATCGAGGCTTTTCGTTCTGGCGCCAACGTCAGTGCCACTTGGCCTCTGCAAGGGGTTTTGATTCTCAGCCAGGAATAGACGACGATGAACAACCGCCCCCCACGGGAAAGTACAGCTTCCCTTTTCTAAAAAACTCTACCTTGCACCACAAGCAGTTTACACGCAGTAGCGAGAGCACTGTATGAGTCTCGAACGCGATAGAAGAAGAGAAAAGGGGTTAAGCTGTGGCACCAGCCCAAGTCTCCCTCATGCCCAAAGCCTAAATACGATGGAGCAACTGGACGTTTCAGCCAGTCTTCCCTTGAGCGCTGCCTGCGCGTCGTCGTCTTCTACCGAACTGATTCCCTAAAGACAACGAGCAGTTCTTGAAAGAGTTATTTTAAAAGGTATTTTAAAGCACGTTGGACATTGGAGATAAGAGAGAACATCTGGCCTTCTTCAGCCTCCCGTGCTGAGGTCTGGACTCAGACCCAAGAAGTTATTCTTGGAAGTTACAGGCAAGAGCATCAAATGCTGTTGGCCTTGAGCTAGCAGGCCTTGGAGAAGACATCCTGCCCTGCCGACGAGCCCAGCACGTTTTTCAACTTTAGCAGAAGTTTCTTTACAGGAGAGAATATTTATTAGGGCTCAGGGCGTTTCTGAGGCGAGGAAAGGCCACGTGAGCCGGCGAGGGCTTTGCCGCTGACAGCACGGGCCGCTGCGCCAGCGGCACTGGGACGGACCCCAGCGCACACGCTGCCCCCCAGCCTGGGCGGACTTAAACACGGAACTGCAGATTTCACAAACGCTGTCTAAAACTGGAGTGTCAGATGCCTGCTAAGGACCAGTGGTTTTTTTTTTTTTTTTTTTTTTGCACGGCCAAACGGAATTGGGTTTAGATGTGAAAAGACATCCACGGCCGAAAACTTGACTTAGTGGTTTTACATACTTCTGGTTTTGGTTACCTGAAATAGCTGGTAAAAATGATGAGCCTTCCAAAGATGCAGCTGCTTCGAGGAAAGATTTTTCTCTGACCTAGATTTGAAAGTTACTATGGAAAAACGTGTGTTTCAACACGTAACTTGAAGTTCTCATTTTCACTAAAGCAGAGCGTTAAGCTGTAGGAATTTTTTGCTTGGTGAGAAATCATTCATGATAGTAGAGCGTCATCAATTTTCTCAAACCAGAGTTTAAAATTTGGTAGAATAAATACAAGAAAGTCAATATATGCACAAGTAAGTTAGATAAATCTAACTTTCCGGGGTAAGGTAGATAGCTAGAGAAAGCAATAGCAGGAAGTTATAATAAACTTTGCATCTTACATACTACGTATTTCTTCAAATTCACTTAGATGTTTCTGTACCACGGGAGAGGACAGCATCCTAAGGTGACTGTCACGAAAGATAGTGTCACGTTCGCAGCGATCTCTGGTCACAAAGCAGAAAAAAGTGGGAACTAAATGACATCAGTTGGAACTAGGAAGTTCAAGAGCTGGTTAAAGACCCGGGCCAACAGCACACGCGTGGGTCCGGCTCCTCACCGCCCGAGTCGCTTCCTGAGTCAACATGGCTGTTTTTTGTCTCTTTACTCCCGTGCATGTCGTATTTTATTTCTTTGCGCTTCGCGGCGGAGTCCTTACAACGCGGTAGCCGCAGGGATCACTTCTGCCCGCTGCCGCGTTGACCTTCCCGGGGTGGGGGATAAGCCTCTTCAAACCCAAAGTCTCGTTTTACTCCGATAATTCTCCCAAACGTGGTGGGTGAGCCTGGAAAGGCTGCCACGCTCACCAAAACCCTCCGGGCAGCGTAACGGTGACACCACCGCCAGCCCCTGGCCAGGAGCAAGCAGCCGGCAGGGCGCAGCGACACGCGCTCGATGCACCACCAAACCCCAGGGCCGAGCGCGCCTCGCCCACGTTCAGCCTTTCCCGCTACCCCGAGCTTTCACGGCCCGAGTTTTATTTAGGACGAGGAGTTTCACGCGCAGACCCCTTGGCACGTGCAAAAAGGTATTTTACGCCTCACCGCAGCGCCGAGCACCTGCACGTGCCGCGCGCGGATGGAGGTGGTGAAAGCAGCTCAGGTGCCCCGAGCCGGCGCGGCGCCCGGGCGGTTTCGCAGCGAGCGCCTGCGGTCGCAGGGGAGGGCTTCCTGGCAGCTAACGGCCAGCGCGGGACCGAGGGGTTTGCTCGGAGCAACCACTCATTACGAGCCAGGAAGGGAATGACCGCAGAGTCATTTCTGCTATTTCTAAGCCATAAAACATTCATAAGGCGAGACAAAACTCCGTTCTGATGCTGCCTGTTTATAGCATCAAGCTTTTGCTAAGCGGTGGGAAGGCAGGTTTTTACGCCCCCTGTTTAGGTGCCTTAGGGAGGCTGCCAGGCACCGCCGGCTCCGGTTCCTGCCGGCGTCGTGGGAACCAAGCCCCAGCGACCGCGGCAGCGGGAACCGCTCGCCGCAGCGGCGCTCGTCCACCGACAGCCGCGCGGCCACCGCGCTTCATTTTGAGCTTAAAAAGCCGTGACCCCGCTCAGGCCCTGGCAACGCGCCTGCGGTAGGAAACGGCCGCTTTGGGACGATGGGTGCCGATGTCGATGACAGTCCCCAGATGCTCTGGGGTCTCCGGTTCAGCTAGCGCTCACTAGTCGCAGGTAAGCAGTCCGAGCAACCGCGGGAAACGGCTCGGCGCTCGCTGCTCGCTGCGCCAAGAGAGTCAGAACCTGATTTAAAACAGGCCGGAAATACCAAGCCGAACACGTGCCGTCGGTTGTGCAGTCAGGGCATCTCTCGAGGATCAAAAAGCATCAGTTGTTCAAGCAGAAAGAGTTTTAGGAAAGCTTCTGTAAAAGACAAGCGCAGCAGCACGCCCTGTTTGGCTCTGGCAAGCCAAAGCTCCCGTTCGCAGGAAGACCGGGCGGCTGCCTGGCTTCGCTCGCCACCGCGGCGCCCGCTCCGGACTCCGGCAGACCTCCCTCGCCTTCCCGGGCGCCCCGAGGAGCCGTGCTGCCCACGCTGCTGCCCGCTGCAATGGAGAACGGGGGGGGGGAGCAGCAATATCCTACAAGAGACAGCGGTCTGCAAGGTTTACACCCTAGAAACTGGGGTGGGGGGGAAGGAAACGCCCGTCAGAAGCCGGTTCAGTCCTCCCGACGCTGCTGAGCGAGGGGGGACGTTCCTCGTGCTCCCAGCCTTGCCCTCCTCCTCCTTCAGAGGATACTAATACTGATACCAGCATATTAAAGAAAAGATACCACGGAGCAAGTGGGTCAAATCAGCACCCAGAACAGACTACTAACAGACTCCCACCTAAAGCAGTTAGATGCAACAGAAGCCAGAGAAATCTGTAGATTTAGGATCCCATTTGCAGCTAGTGTCCAACAGCTCTGACAGAGCATAGTCAAAGGTATCACTTAAATATTGCTCTGTTATTAGACGTATGCGGTGCAAGCAGATACCACTCGGTACAAATTAAACTTCATGGGACTAAGGCCGCTAATTTTGAATAAGAGAATCCACATGGGGCGGGGGGGTTAAATCCAGGTTAAGGAATCCACACTACAGACAGCTTTTCCAGCTGCCCCCCACCCGCCGCAACCCACTTCTCATATTCCAGCTTTTGCTCAGGTTTTCATCAGGCACCCGCATCAAGTGAAGCTGCATCTCTAGTCCAGTGCCCGAAAGGGGGACCAGAAAATGCCACACTGAGAGCGACTTCGTGGGTTTTTTTGTGCTGGCTGCAGAGTCACGCTCATTGCTGGTCTCTGAACACAAGATATACTCCAATAGACGCGTGGATCATCCTACAAATCTTTGCATTCATTATCTTCTTCAGGTGCTTCCTCGCCACAGAGCAAGCCATGCCAATATAAAACTATACTTCAAAATTAACAAATCAGCTCCAAACCCCAGTCCCCGAACTGAACAAGGTCAGCAGCTGAAGCAGCAGGATCATTAGTCATCGAAGCAGGCAAGATTTCCGGTCCGTCTGCCAACCCACTAGGAAGGCTTAACTTGATCAGTCATTCGTTAGCATCTTACTGCACAGGAAGGAGTTTTGCATTTGGCATTCTCCTGAAGGTGACGGAAAGAGCAATCCCCTAGCTCTACCAGGAATAAACCTTGTGTATGAGCTGAATGCTTATTTCTAAATGGAGGAAGGACAAGAGAAGGCCATATCAGAAAAAAGTATAGTGAGCTGTAGTGTTGCTCTTGTGATTAGTGGTTGTTTCTACCTTTCCCCCCCCCCCACACCTTTTTTAAGGCAGGGGAAAAATGCTCTCTGCTGCTCTAACAACCTGTTCCGATTTACTGTTGCTGGAAATAGAAACATGCCTGGCATGATTCAGGGTAAGACATTTGGTGGGGGGGGGGGGAGGGAAGAAAAACAGAAAGACAAACAAAAGCTTTTACATACAGGGGCAATTCTGCTTTTAAAACCAAAAACAGAGCCCTGAAATCTGCTCCACTCTCCATCTCCAATTGAAACCCTTCAGCGCAGGTGCAGTCAGGCACAGCACAGCTCTCATCCTCAGCCTGAGAGGGGTGGGAAAAAAAAATTAAGGCTGACACATAGCTGGCCTCATCCCTAAACAATTTGTTTCTAAAGGACTAACAAAACAGACCACATTAGCTCCAGCAGCCAAGCGCGTGCTAGTGGAGAACAGAATTCATTTGTTCAGGCTCCGACATCGAAAAAGCAGCCAAGGGCTCAGACCTCGGCATCGCAAAGCGAGAGCGTTCCCGGCCCGGCGGCACCCGCTCGCCGCACGGTGGCACTCCTCCTTCAGCAACAGGACAAGGTGGGGACTTGAACTGCAGCAGCCTGGGGAATAATGAACGGCTGTTTCTCGTCTTCCTCTGCAAGCTTGCTGCATTATTAAAAGGTAGCAGGAAGCGTCGTCAAGCGTCTGCACGATACCGTGCCCAGTTCCAGGCGGGAGGGGTCCTCCCTGCCTGCGCATGCACCGTTCATCTGCATTTCTCCAGCAATTTTTCATTTGCGACAAGAACACTCAGGTTAAACCCTGCAGTACCCAATTACAACTGAAAACTATTTCAAGCATGATGAGGGGGGAAGACAGGTTATGAAACCGGAGTGCGCATCACTTCTGCAGAAATCAGGCTGCGTAGATACCTCAGATAGTGTACGGTACATTGAGAACGTCTGATTTGGTATTCAGGGTGTTTCAATTAGTCGGCTCTTCTTTCTCTGTTGCAAGGTGTCGCAGAAATCTTTTGATGTACAGCACTGCCTTGTACTCTTCCAGTTTGTGTACAAATCAAATACAATTTCACCATCCTATTGTAGAGCTTTTCTTGTAAGATGCTCATTTAATAAATAAACAAATGCAGATTTTACTTATTTTCCTTGCGTTTCTTCTGTTAAACAGATCACTTTCTGCCTCTGTCTTATGGAGGTCAGACACCTGCAACCCATTTCTAGAGCAGAGCTTAACGACCTCCCTGGAGTGGCCTTTGCACAAATTTAGAGCACATCTAAACACCTTTGACAGACACAGCTCTCTAAAGGTTCCAAGGGGAAGAGGGAGCAGAACCGATTTTCACTCTTTTGAGCTCTACTTTGTGAACTCAATCCATGATGGCCCAGCCTCTTGGGAGCAAAATACGGCACATGAGGAGTTACTGCTAGTGCCTACACAGGCAAAGGAGCTGCTTGGAAAGGCAGCAACGGAGGGGGAGAAGGGGATCGCAAACGTGCTTGGGACAAAGCAGAAGCAAACCAGCACACCCGCTGATGTCAGCCAAGGACCCAACTAAAGAGGCTGAGATTTTGCAAAGGGGTAAGGGTACGTGAGGAGTTAATACATGTCCAAGGCTACAAGGAACCAATACGAGCCTAGCACATACCAGGAAAACGTGTTGTTTACTTAAAAAGCCTAGTGCACTGCAGAAGTGCTCAATAGCAGCAGATCTATCGCTCAGTGCTGCCCCCAGCAGCAACCGTATCTAACGGATGGTACATTTTTCAATACTGAAGTTCTTTCAAGTGTGTGTGTGTATATACACACATACATCCACACACATGCATGCTTTTGGAAGGCAGGAGGGGAAAAAAATCAAAACCAGCAACAACAAAACAAACAATTTTGAGAAATTCAAACTTATTCACAAGGTTTAAAAAAAGGACCAAGACCACTCTTACAGTATAAACAGGCCAATTCATTCATTTTACTGAGGGTTGCATTTATGAATTTCATTCTCGTGAAAAAAGGGAATAAAAGGAAAAAAATTAAGAAAATAGCTGTTTATAGAAAACAAAACAAAAAAGGGCTCAAACAGAAAATAATCTGTGCTGATGCTTTTGATGAGCAGTCCGATGGCATTAAACACTACCTGTGCAAGCAGGCATACCTGAAAACCTGTCTTAGTACTGTAGCTTCAGTTCCACATTCCAGGATTTATGTTTTGAAAAAAAAGAGCCTAATAGTTTCATACTGTATTTATTTAATAACTAAAATTCACAAATAAAAAGATACTTGCAAAGTCCTTTAGTTGTGTCATCCCCTCCTCCTCCACTCTACTGCTTTCAGACCCATATGCATAAAAAATGGGCTTGGATTTTTAATTTTAACTGTTATATGATTGGTCGTTGGAGCTGAAGCACCAATGGAGAAGATGCTTTATGGAGATGAGGGTACACCCCCTTGCCTTCCCACACACATTTTGGAGGAACATAGGAGATGTACCAGTGCCCGGACTCCTCTGCTCCCATTTCCCCCACCCAGAGCATTCCTTTCATTTCATATTTCCTCTGTTAAGTGACTGACTGTAGCCTCTTTTTTTCCCCCTTTCTGTCCTTGCGGGACTGCATACACGTTGGACATTGTTCATTTCTTACTCCGCCAGGCTTTGAGCCAGTGTCAAGTAGGTCCTGTTACAGCTCAGTGCTAGTTGTTTTTTTAATGGGTCTTTTCATTTCAGGTAGGTTTGTGTGTCGTTTCAGAAGGCTTGCTTATTTTCTTCCTTGTTTATATCTGACAAGCTGTTGGATAAGGCTATTCATACTCCAGGAACTGCTTGTGATAGAACAGCAAATATCTGCAAAAAAGCAGAGGTACAGTTTCAGCTTTCTGCTGCACATCGTAGCAGATTAATATTTCTACTAATCGTAGAGAGCAGAACTGCCCGTTTTGTTTTTCTTTTCAGTCTCAAGTGATTCCAGGGAAATGCCAGCTTCCTACAGTAACCATGGAAGAGGAGGAGGGAAGCCAGCTGAAATAGTTATACCAGCAACTCAGGAAATCGAACAGTTGCCTATCATGCAGGCAAAGCATCTTGTTATACAATCTACTTGGAATCTGAACTTTCTGGAAGATTGCGCATCTTGTTATACAATCTACTTGGAATCTGAACTTTCTGGAAGATTGGGCTATGCTGATGCTCAGGCAGGCAGCACCCATTTAATACTACCATGATACAAAACGCAAGTGAGGTGCCTTAAGAGGTGGCTGTTCCTTCAGAGTCACATAACCAAAACATAGGGCATTTATGATCCCTGCAAACTGTATGCTGTTTACTTGCATCAAAATAAAATGTGGATTGAAATTAGTGTGCCCGAGTAAAACTCGATTCTAATACCTAATGTCTCAACCTGTACTCTACTCTGCTGTTTTAACAGAATGAAGTTCTTCCTATTCTTAATTACTGCATGCACACCGCTACATAACAGAGCCCAGCCCTCAAGCAGTTACATGTCAGAGGAAACTGGACTGATTTCTACATATTTACACACCACACACTGACAGAGTTACTGTAACACTCAGTTAAAATAACTTCAAAGCATTTTTGAGACATCCCAGTTCTCATCCTTCTGTTTCCAGCCCTATGGAGTTTCTCTTATCCAATGAGATCTACTCAGTGTCAGCATCTATCTGGACCAAGGAAAATGGATCAGATACCTAACCATTCTTTAATGAGATAGCTATACAGCAGTTGTGCTGCATATCCTCTCCTTCTTGCCTATGGCAGTTTCTTCCACATATTCCATCCCAGGACCAAAGCTAACCATTTGTTATTGAATAAAAAGATCTAACTTATTTCTCCTGATGACCTTAGAGTATAAGCATTTTTAGTCAAATCATTTGACATTACAATTCAGCTACTATAGGAGAGGTTTTTGCTGTCAAGTTGAAGTGCAGAAAAGAAAAAAATGGGTAAACCTATTAAAAATTTTAAACTGAACATCTGTGCCTGTAGCAATTAACAGAAATGTCAGGTATAATTAAAAAAGAAAAAAGAACAAAAATAGGCTTATCTTTCCAGTACCAAGTCCATAGCGGAAAAAAGACAAGATGAAGATTTCTGATGTTAAGTTGCTGTATTCTTAAAACAGACACCAACCCCAATGCTTCTCAAATGAGAAGCATCTACATGTTTTCATTGCAAATTATTGCTCTGCATTCCCAATACTTTACTGTTGCAAGTATCTGAAACCAAAACATCAATCTGAAATCAATTTAAAGCCCTGAGCTATGAGCTCATGCTCTACACCTGGCTCCCATATAGCCTTGCCATTCTGTGGTTCATATATTTTCCTAATGGCTTTTCTTCAAATCTTTTGTGCTCAGAGTAACCTAAAAGTTCTACACATAAGGACAGGGTTGTGTCATCAACGTAAATACTTGCAAGACCCCTGTTTCTACACTGGATAATCATATCACTTTAGTTGTCTGAGCCCCTTCCATTAGCAAGCAAGAATTTGGACATGAGCACCAGTTACAGACATCGCAATGCTTCTTTCTTCAAGAAATCCAGGAGCATTAAGCAACATTCTGAAACACTGATATATAGATATCGAAACACAGAAATTAAGTCTTCTGTATGATGAAACACACCTGAAGGTCAGCTTTCCTTCCCCTTTTCAGTTCACAACTTACCCTTCACTGTCTAGTACATCCTTAATGCTAGCCTTGGTGATAATGGCATCATCACACTTGAACCACTGGTCCTTGTGTTGCCGGATGAAGCTGGTATAGTGCCCACTCTCCAAGGTTCCTTGGTGATTAACTACTGCAAACAAGGAATACCTGGTACAGAAAAGAGTTAATGAACGAGTGGATCAAAAAGGCGGGGGGGGGGGGGAGGACACACACATTTTAGACAAGCAGAAGCTCGCGCTCCTAGACATGGATAAATATTGTAAAGATATCTGACCCACCAATAAAACACCAGTTCTTAACATCAGCTAGGAAGAGGACATCCTTGTCCAGAGAAAATGAACCACTTTTTCTATTCCTCTTCTAGCTGTTACTGCAACATTCCAGTCTGACAACAGCTGTCACCTTTATCAATATTAACTACCAAAGAGTTTTCAATATTGATGTATTCCTGAAGAGGACCACTGATTATCCAGTATGACTTTCTATTTCCTTGAATTTTTGATTCACTCTAGAGAATCAGAAAAAAGCTACTTAGAGGGTGGGGAGGCAAAGGAGCTAATGGTAGATACTTCCAGTGATACGCTGTTGCACTAAGCGTCCTTAATATGGAAAGTTTGTAGCTATTTTGAAAACTGAATATATTCAGCCTCAACTTTCAGCTTTCAGACCTTGTTGCACCTTCGCCTGCTAGGCTGAAAAATCATACATCTCTTCCAAAGAAAGATGCTACTAGACTGATCAAGTTGCTTTAAGTATTAAAAAGCTGAAGTCCTTGACTCTTTTGTTCTAAGGTAGGACTTTATCCCAGTCTTAATTTTACTTGTGGCTGTTCTTCAAATGTACTCCACTCTCAATTGCTTCCTTAAAATGGTATCTTCAAACCTGAATATAAGCACAGCTGCGTGATGATCAAATAATCTAATTTCACCTGATATCCTCCTATTTATGTTAAAAACTGCAGGGCTCTCTAGACCTAGTGCTGCAACAAGGGCTCTTGTTCGGCTGACTGTCTCTGAGATTGCCCAGGGATTTGTAAGAGTCATCACTTTCCTGGATTGATTCTTTAATCTGGCCAGGATAGACATTGCTCTTTATTCCTAGATGTAGGATTCTAGGATTGCCCCAGCTGTTTACTGGCTTCCAGCTCAGCAAGCAAGCAACCCAGATGTCTCTGCTCTCATTACCTAATCCTCTTCATCATTAACAACTTCTCCAACCTGTGTCGTGCATAAGCTTCAGTGATGCATTTTGTTTTCTTTCAGATCTTTGCTAGCACTATTAAACATCATACATCTAACGAATCAATCCCTGTAGGAGCACACAAAACACCTGCTTGATGTCTTCTTGTACGGCAAATGTACTGAGACCTAGTTAGCTAGTTTTTAAAACCATCTATTGTGTGATTCTAGTTTCTTAATGAGACTTTCAGTGTCAAATGAAATGCCTTGAGGAATTTAAATGCATAACAACATCAGCACATGCCCGTAACCACCAAACTGTAACCTTATTAAAAAAAAGATAAAGTTTGTGTGACCAAATCTACTTCCACGAAACTATGAATACTGGCTTCAACTATTTCTCCTTTAAATTCTTTACCAAGTCTTATGTCAGCCGCTCCATTATTCTGACTGAAATCAATGCCTGACCAACAGACCCCAGAATTACTGAGGTCATCCAGTTCTGACTTAAAGTATCACTGTTTGATAAGCTTTCTTTCAATCTTCTGGAACTTCCTTTGCTGTTCCAAAAGAAATAGGATTATTTAAAGGAAAACCCATCTCTTTTAATATGGTAACATCAGCCTTTAGTTCTGTCCATAGACATATTACTGGGGTTAACAGCATCCGGTCAGCCAGTTAGCTGCCACAAAACCATGATATGGTTTGCAAACGTAGCGAAGCTTTATTTTGCAACAGTTCAGACTTACTGCGCTGTCAGATATGATAATGCACTTATCACTGCAGGATATACAGCAGACTGTATTAACTCCTTCTAGAAGCCAACTACCTTTCACAATAGGAGTCACGGAATGTACCACTTACTTATTATCATTGTTTAGACTATCCGTCGGCTGCTGGTATTGCCCGTTCATTCTGCTCTCTTTACTGCAACACACACACACACAAAAATCCAGTCACTTAAAGCAGTGGCTTCCCAAACAGAGTAAATATGTTGTACATGACACACAGCTTGTTTGCTGAATCAACGTCCTAACTCAAAAGCACAATGCTGCTTAGCAGCAGAGAAGGTTTGCTGATTAGGATGCTAAAGATGCTTTATTTGTTCTCACAGCAATGCTACATAAGAAGCACCATTTCCCCTCCTGGTCAAAAAGAGATCCATTTACATTAAATGTCCTATCCAAAAGCTTAAAAACAGGTTAAGAAAATAATTGTATTTTAAACCTGGAAAAATATCTAATTATATCAATCCCTTATCCTGTGATGGGTCAATCATCCTGGCTCTGACTTGTAAATTCATATTGTGTTTTGACAGCAGCAATAGGATTATGCTGTTGATTTCACAGCCGATGAAATTCAGATTACCGAGCTACGCCTCCTGATTATCCTGTCTATTTTCCATTATGCTTGATACCTTTCATCAGCAGACCCTTTTCTATCCAGGGAGAATTCACCACAGAGGAACAGGAAAGTCTCAAAATCTCCAGAATGTACTGGAATAAATGATATATCTCTAATACAACACAATTTAACGGAGCTTTAGTGCTCTCCCTTCTCTCCTGGCAGAAGCATCTACTTCTCTCCCGGGGAGGGGGGAAAAAAAAAGAACCAACCACACACACGCAAAAAACACTTGAAAGGACTATTAAAATTTTTATCTTCGAATACAGTCCTTGTGTTCAGAGATGCCACGTTTTGGGGCTTTTTGCATTGCTTCAGTTTTAAATTAAGCCTGAAAATTCTTTTATATAGTCTGAATGGAAACAGACTATACATACTTGTTACCTGAGCTCATTTAGTTCTTTTTATAGATGTATTTTTGCATGATTGTTTTATCTTTGTAAAAGACTTGGAAGGTGAAAAAAGTCCTCCTACATTTGATTGAATGTCCATTAGAATACCTATTTTAACCTGAAAAACATGCTTTTTTTGCACCATTCACTAAATAGGTATTCTAATGGACATTCAATCAAATGCAGGAGGACTTTTTTCACCTTCCAAGACTTTTACAAAGATATAACATTCATGCAAAAATACAAGAGAGATTGAAGATTAAGAAAAGTTTGCACATGCACAGGAAGATATTTTTATAACCTCAAACACATTATATTAGGCATGCTATGCCTAGTCTGCCTGATCATACAGGAAGACTGATGGATGGGCACTCAGCTGACAGGACCAAAGTAGAGATCTCTAAAATTCTGAAGGACCAAAGTAGAGATCTCTAAAATTCTGAAGCTGAAGGCATTGTGGATTCAAGTCTACAAGTTTAACATGCAACCAGAAACATAACACGCATTAATAAAACACCTTAAATGTTTAAATGTTCTAACCAAGTCTTTTCTGCCACACAAAATTCAATAGCTCATCTAAAAATTAGTTTAGAAAAGATGCGCATTTCACGGGGAAACTTACAGCGAAGTACCATTACATATCCTGTTCTATAACCTTGATTCAAGGATGTTCCATGTTTCATGATGCACATGTATGGAACTGGTAAACAGTTCTGTCCAGGTCTTTGGGGGATTTTGAACTTGGTACACACCTGGAAGCCATGAATGGTGTCATGTCCAACTCCAGTGGAAACGAGACATACGTAGTGATCTTTCGCCTCAGTTTGGCTGAGTGTTCAAACCGCTGGAGACAAAGCGTAAGAATTTTTCTTTTTTTAGAGAAAGGGTAAATTTTCCATCTTTTAATAAATGTTAGGTACAAATATTTATAAACTTGTATAAATCTAAAGTACAATAATGTGAAGGCATATTACCAGTCAGGAGCCAGGGACACTACCAAATTTTTTCCAACTAATTAGTTGGATCAGGAGACCCCCAAATAAATGCTAAACATTTCTACTGGGAAAATGAACCACCCAAAATGATATCTTTTGTGGAGGAAAATAAGGTATTGATTAGAATGTTTACCTTGGTATCTTTCCCACAAACCTATTCCCAACTGACTACAAAAAACACATTAAACAGAGATAACACACACAGGCTTTAATTATGCCAGTGCTCATCTCTGCTACAAACTATTCAGATGTATGGTCCCTGCCTCAACAAGCGTGCAAAATTGGTGACAGTGAGTTCTTGCCATGAGATTCCTACACTTGATCCACTCATCCAGTCATCTCAAATGAAAAGTATCAAGACTGCACAGGAATACAAATTCAATTTAAGAGAAAAATGGAAGACAATAATAAAAGGCCTTATCCCTCTTTCTTCTATAGGAACCTGCAGTACCCATCATACTTTCCTCAGCTTGACAATTGAACGTTAAATAGAAGTAGGAACAAATAACAGAAAGAGATGAATGAGCTTCTATTTAAAGCCAGCTTCTCTCCTCATTTCTCAGAAATTCTGCTCTATTTACACTTCAAGTTAATTATTTTCCAATTGTGGTGCCGTAACAATTCCCTAGCAACAGATTCAGACTTCAAAAGCTGAGACTTCTGTAATTCTTATCTTTTGCATTTCTTTTTTCGCTTTAATACATAAAAATAAAATTTGCATTTTGGATGGACAGGACAACACAATCACCTTAGGAGCAGTCATTTATTTTCCAAAATATCTTCAATTACTCTGGATAACACAAACACTGAATTAAGTGAAGTAAAAGGGGTTTAGTACATTTGCACAGCCTTGCCCAAAGATCAGAATCACATAGGCACATCTGTACATCCAACTACTTTGCATAAAAAAAAAACCCCACCCACATACCACCCAAAATGCCCCCAAAACCAGAAGCCAACCAGGCAAACAAACCCCCTTGAAACTTTAAGTCAGTCATACAAGAACCAGACATCAAGACTACACCAGACAGCAAAAGAAGAACAAAGAAACCATACTACTATCTATTCCAGTCAGGCTCATATCTGCTGCATATCACATTGCATAATACTTGGTTAATGTTCAAGCTGCAACTGCAGAACTGCTGGTATATGGGAGTGAACATCTAAAGAACTGACTGACCCAAACAGTCTGAAAATGCCTATAAATTACAAAAATTGAAATTCTTTCTACCTGTTACTGACAACTTTCTCCAGCAGAAAGCAGAATCAATATTTTCTTACAAACACAGATTTTTCTGTGGCATTCTGTGCTTTCGTGTCAAGACCTCTCAATTCATTAACATGCTTCTGTATGGGCCAGATTTTGAAAACAAATTCTAAGTTGTTCCTGCATTGGATACACAGTTGCTATGTAATTTAACAATTCCAATCTACAATCATCTTACAAATTCTATCCATGACTTGGTCACTGAGACCAAGACACTATATTTACACAAATTATTAGATTTTCCAGTATGAATGTACTAACCTAGCTTTGCAGACCTTCGGGAAAAAACAGAAAAAGAACTTGCTTCAGCAAAACTCAGCACTTACTTTGTCATGACAAGTATAAGATAAAGGTCTACTTCCAACACTATAGAGGTTACCCAGGTGTTTTACCAAAGCTCAAAGCCTAGCAGTCATACACAAATTAAACAACTGAAAGAACTCTGGAGCAAAAGGTGGGAGTGATTTTACCTTTCAATATATCATTACCCCATTAGAAGGAGAAGCAATAAAAAACTTCTCTTGTACACAGCATTTAGGTTGCTCTTTTAAGATCTGCTTCCTCTAAGTCATGCTGGTTCTAGACAAAATACTGCTTTTCTTTAAGTGATGCTAGTGTATCATCAATAAGCAGCTTCTTGACACAGTGATCATAGATAACAACTGATGATCACTATCCTCAGCTCTGCCTAGGAATGACAGGACTTCATCATTCGATCCCAGGAGACACGAAGGCTCAAGACCTGGGAGGTTTGCAACAGAAAAGCTCAAGCAGATCAGAGCTGAAGTTATTATGGTGGCTGCTTCTATAAAGTCCTGTGCATAATTTCTCAGAGACCCTCTGTGTCTAGACAGAGAAGGACATCCATCTTCTGCAAAAGCTGCCTACTTTGCCTGACAGTTTTACTCTATATTTAAGCCATAAAAGAATACTGGACTAAACTATCTGAGGACACCAAATATCACATTATTTCCCATCATTGCATCTGATGTAATTTGAATTGGAAATGCTGAAAACCACCCCACAGTAATTTGAGAGAATTAGTTCAAAAGATACAAGAAGTCTTTTCTACTGTAACCCATAACTTCAGCATGCCTTTCCCTTCACCCCAAACACAGAGTTTCTCTGTGGCATCCTTCCTGTGGAAGTGCATGGTAAAAATTCTTACCATGGAGTGCAAGTAAGTGCTGTTGGGCACTGGCTTTTATACTGGTTCAGGCACTGTATTAGCCTTCCATTTTGTTTCTGAATTCTGATTTGCTACATTCCCAGAAACATAGAGCAAGGCTACATTACAAATACAATCACAATATCTTAATAGAAAATCTAGCTGAACATGCAGGCTGTTCTTAAAATTAATTTTTTATCATAAAAGATTAGCTTATGAAAATCAGAAGACATGCTGAGGAACTTAGCTCACCCTCTCAAGAGGAGTATATATCCACTGCTCTATCTGCCCTTTGTGAACTTACTTTGAGATGAAAACAGGCCACAATGGGTAACTTCTTCATAGTGAGTTGTTTGGTAGATTCCTGGTAACTATGGCAACCACTACATTTGATTTTGGCACTGCTTCCTAGATGTTCTGGCCTTGTAAACCTGAAAAATATTGAAAAGTAAAGGAACACACAATGTGATTATCTGATCTTCAACACACCTTGAAAACAGTTTTCACTTTTGACTCACTGTCACCACAAGAGATGAGGTTTATGGCTTAAGCAATGTTTTGGAAAACAAAAAACTCCAATATCTATAATAAAGTTAAGTGTTATGTTTCAGATAGCCAAACCAGACATTTATAGCTGTTCTATTGGGCACATTGCCCTAAATGCATCAGTGATTGAGAAAGGAGTTAAGTGTTTGCTCACATCCTACAAAAGGACAGCTAACTTTTAGATAGATAGCAAATATCTTTTCTTTCCAAAACCAAAAACACTGATATGGAAATCCTGAAACAGACTTCTGTGCTCAGTTGCATGCTAGTCTACAGGATGCTCTTCTAGCTTGTAGCTCTCTAGGAGTTCTGGGGTCAGAACTTGGACATGGAAAATAGCTGTAAACAAAGAGTTATTTTCAAAACCAACAAATCTTCCAAAAACATCAAAGTATTGACAAGCAGAAAAATTCTTCTTCAAAATTCAGCTTTTAAAAACTACCTGTTTTCACAGACTGAACCGCTTGAGAGGGCTATAGGAAAGAGAGAACATTACAGAACAGGAAACCCCTCACAGAGAATATACTATGCACCTGTTCTCACAACACACTAAAGCAAAATCCACCCCCTTCACATTTGGTGAATCTTTCAGCACATAAAAGGATAGGTGGACAGACTGTTAGTTTCTTTTTCAAGTTTAGACTTCTACAGGGCAAATATGCATTAAGTTATCACCCCCAGAGGTTGCTTTACGGTTAGAATTTTTGAGATAAATTACTTGAAATAACACTGAACAATTCACTTTAATGTGCATGCCAAGCATGTGAGGACAACATGGTATCAACTCTTATCACTAATCCTACTCTGTCTCATTCTGCTTAAGACCAATGCAGCTTCCAGATTAAATGGTTACCACAGCCTTCTGGACAACTCTTCCCAAGAAATGTTCATCTCATTAACAATTCCTTTCCTCAGTTCAAGTACCATCATTCACTGCTTTTCTTCCTATGTCTTTAAAAAGGCTTACATCTTTCTTCTTGCCATATTCTTGCTCAAATCTTCCCTTTTCAAGCCAGCTTCAAGTTGTATTATCACAGTGTGGATGACAAGAAATTATACACCTTCTGTGTCTGAATCCGATATTCCACTTGTCTGCTAATTTCTGGTTGCCAAACTAAAAGCAACTCTATCCTCTTTATCTATTAGAGTTCCACTTTACTCCCAAATTGAGAGTCTTTAAGGGTATTTTTGAACCTAGACGGTTCTACTTCCCTGTCATCTTTACAATTCTACCTATCGCCATTTGGAAGAAAATTTGTCTGGTTTTGCCTCTGTTGAAATCTCCATTCTGGCCTTAGCTATTTCTCATTTGTATTAATTCCCTTGTTGTCTTAAAATTCATAATCTTACAAGTAACAAGAACTTTAGAAATCAGATGCTATTAATTTTTATTTCAAGGGGATTGGGTTTGCCCCAGGCTATAGGTAACCTCCTCTTCAGACAAATACCTGTCTACCCGCATTTGCCTTGAGAGAATGACTTTCAGATCCTCTAAAAGTTTTGAATTAACTATATATGAATGCGTGACTATTTCCAGTTACCTTGTTTCCAAGCTGCTTAAGTCTTCTGCTCAGAATTATCTTATCATTTGGAAAACCGTATGGCTTAAATTCTTTCTGCCATCTTCGCAAATTAGCTGGCAGCAGCTTGCCTATGCTTCTGCTTAGAGTAGAATCAGATTCACCCTTGGTATTGTATCATAATTTAGACAAATATTAAATGCATTGCAAACTCTTTTTGTGTCTTTTGCTTTAGCTCCCAACACCAACCAAGAACAAGGAGACTGAGACAACAACGTTAGTGGTTTAACTATGTACACTCATGTTACCTGGCAGCAGAAAACAAAATTTATTTTCCATTTATATCACATTATAACCATTTTTGATAGCTTCTTATTAGGCCCAATATTTTTTCTGAACCTTCTTTGCTTCTTCACTTTGTTTTATGCAAAAATCTAAAAAAAATGTATAAAAATAATCTAAGAATAATACCATGATCAAACAATCACTTAGTTTTCACCTGTGGAGAACAGAACGAAGCCAGATTCTTTTAAACCCTGCTAAAATTTTAGTTGTCTCCTTTCATACCTTCGCAAGCAGTCTGTGAGAGTGGTGGTGCCTGATACATGGCTTTCCCCATTTACGACACTGCCATCACTCCCTGGACTCAGTGGCCAGAACGGGGTGGAGGAGCCTGGCAAATCCAAACTGATATCCCAAAATGGGTCTATCGTTGTGGAAACACCACTATGAAAAAGAACAGTTTAATACATATTAAAACAACAACAACAAAATCTCTCTCACTTTAAGGTGCATACCAGATATCTAAGAACTATAGGATCTACATCACCCCTATAAGATGCTCAGCTATGACAAAAAATACAGTTGCACCGAAGTTTTTCCATGTCTGATTAGTCTTCTGAGTACTCAAAAGTCACATGTTTTAGAAAATGTATTTTATATATTGAATACAAAATATATTTAATACATTTCCCACTTCCTGGAGCCCAGTGACTCAGAATGAACCAGCTGGGTTAACTCAGGGATGGAGGTTCTGGTCATGCTGCTGACCAGCATACACAACCTAGCATCTATTATAACAGCTACATGCAATCCAGCTAGTTTAGAAGTGTGGTTTTCAGCTTAAGACCTGGAACATCATGCCTCAACGTTCTTAGACAAAAAGGGAGCTAAATACTTTTGCTATACGGTAGTGCACTGAATTAAGCTTTGCAGTTCACATTAGAATCTCCTACGGCATTTGGAATTTGAGAAGCCAGAGAATAAGTGCATCAAGAAGTACTTTATGTTCTCGATCAGGTTTCTCTGTGAGACAGCTGAAGACAAGCCAAATGAGACTACAGAGGAAAGCTTCTCTAAACTTTATCCTCTATTGATTTGAATCTTCACTTCCAGCATTTAGATTTTTAAGGGAATCTTAAAAACCTGTGATCTAAGGCCCTAGCTCAGCAGCATTTTAATTTTGTACTGTTTATGCCCGCTTTTTGAATTCTCTTCTCCTTGACTAGGAGATCTGAAAAAGCCTACAATGTCCCACCCTTTTGTTCAGAGTAATTTGTGCAAAACTTGGGAATTCTCAAATGAAAACTTTTTGCTGAAGTTGCTTGAATGCTGATACTGTATCATAACACATCAAGCTTTTTACTATAATTTTAAAACTCTAGTTCTACCAGGCAAGTAACAGAATTTCATACATTTTCATAACAGTAAGTTTTCTGAATACCTTTCTAGGAAATTGAGAATATAAGCAGATTTAAAGAGGAGTACAACAGTTCATCTGCAGGACAGTGTAGATAATTATAAGGAATGCAAGAGCATAACAAAAACCAAGAACTCCAACTTCTGAACTGTGGCTACACCTAATGTCTTGAATGCTTCAGTGTACAGAATTAAATGACAAATACGATTTTTCTTACTCTAGTAAAACATTTATCTGCTGGTACCTGATATTTGGTAATATCAGCCTCTTGGAAACCTCTCCTAATGATACTCATAACTGAAGAAAAATAGTAATACAGCTGCATATCAAAATTTACTGCAAATCTAGTGGCAGCTACATACCGTTTCAAAACTAAAGAAAACTTGGAAGTTATATTTCAGAGGCTAGTAAAAAAGTTAGCATTCATAAGCCTGCAGTACTTTCCAAGTAGCTTTTATGGTATGTCTTCATATATGATAATTACCTAGCAATTGACTGAATTTAGTTGATGCTGTATTTAAACAGTATTTGTCTCACAGCAATCTTGCTAATATTGTACTGATCTTCAAGAAAGAAGCACGGTATATCACTGCACTAGAGGGGCTTACAGCGTCAAATCAGAGCATAAAACTAGGGAAAAAAGTATACATATATTACTTACTGGCAGACTTGACAAGTAACATCAGACTGCAGTCCGCCTGTGAAGATTTGGTCTATGATGCAGTTACAGTGGTTGGGGTTGTTGGCCTTCTTCCCGTTATCATCACCTGGAGGAAGGCAAACAGACTCAGCAGTCAAAAATCCCAGTGAACAGTAGTTTGTTTTGTACTGTGTTTCCAGTAACTCTTTATAACACACAGTCATAGTTCAAGTTCACAAAAACAATATGGAACCCTGGAAATGTTCTGCTATAAAGAAAAAGGAAATGAGAAAAGAAAACTTCTAGCTAAATATAAAAGTTAGTCAGAAGGTGTCCAAACCCAGTTTATTACTGCAGTGGGGGTGAAGTTTTAAGCCGTATCAGCTGCCAGCCAAACCTTTTGTCAGGGGATAGCCTGTCTCCCTTTACAGAGATTTGCTTTGCACTATCCGATATAAAAATTGGTTCTTAAGACAAAGGAATTGCCAAGGTGGTCAATGAAAATGACTGTTTAAACTTCATTAAGAGGGCCATCGAGCAATACTTGCATCTAAACAAGCAGCCAGCACTTTACCACAGAAGCACTAATTTCCACTTAGGCAAAGTATTCTTAGTTCATTATTTTCCTAAATGAACACAGAGGAGTTAGCTCAGCAAACCCTACTTTTTAATTCCATTATAGTCAATACTGGATGGTGGAATAAGGGGAGGAGTTTTATTAGGACTCCAGTAACCTTCAGCCTATTGTCTGCATCCTATTCTTTCAAACATAAACATTTACTTTCTTTTCAAGTTTGCACCACTAAGAAAATGAAAGATGCCCTTATCTGGAGCGGGAAGGTAAGTGCTGCGCCTTCTTCCAGCTTCTTCATAGAGACACTGCCGCCTCCTAACTTCCTAAGGGACACAATGAACGCATAACTATCTTTTAAGCATTATAAATGGTTGTTGCAGGTCTCAGGAACACAGCAATTCATTTCTATGATTTGAGAGCAGAGATTAGGCGATTTCAGCTTTCCTAGATTAACCAGAGCATTAAATAAACAAACAACAATTTCTCTGCACAATTCCTTGAAGCACGTTCCTTCCATTCTCTGTAGGTAAAACAGGAGTGATAATTCTTTCCCCTGATTTTCAAGACTGTTATACTTGCTTCCATATGTAGGGTTGATGCAATTAGTTTTGCTTTGTAACAGAGATGCATGCACAAACTATTTCACAGCAGCTATTAGTCTGAAAAGTAAATTTCAAGATCTCTTCCAATATCCTGTAACAGAAACTGCTAAGATAGCATTAGGTTTTGCCATGTTTCCCAATATTTTTAGCTTAACCAGGAATATTTCAGTTTCAAAAGCAAAATAATGAATTTTAAGTCAAGTGTGCCAGAAACCCCATTTAAAAAAATTACAGGCATAGGATAAAGCTTTTCTCATGTGTAAGATACTCTTGTTGGACTCTTCTTGCAGCATGGATAAGAATGAAATGAAGTGTTGATAGATGCTATATAGCTAACAAAGTTTCCAACTGATATTAAATACAGGAAAAACAGATATAGATGATACCTACTAAGCCACAATGGTTCAATTCAGTCATTTATATTCTACGTGGCTCAGAAGAGCGCTCACTCAACTGCTTGCTTTAAAGAAAAGCATATGGATTCCTTAATATGGCTCTTTAGCAAAATGCTACAAAGTTAAATTTCAAATGTAAGAGCTTCAGTTTCTACCAACTGGAGAAGTTATCAGACCCAATCTTATACAATTTTTGGTCACAATTTCAGCTACATCTTACTGAACTTAAGACTT
Organism: Rhea pennata; assembly: GCF_028389875.1. Classification (NCBI taxonomy): domain Eukaryota; kingdom Metazoa; phylum Chordata; class Aves; order Rheiformes; family Rheidae; genus Rhea; species Rhea pennata. The sequence goes on along the minus strand of NC_084677.1, from coordinate 16,304,426 downwards.
TCAGAAGGTCTAAATTATGCTAATCTAATGAATTAGGTGTACAGTACAAAGACTGTAAAACATATTCTTCACCTTTATCACTTACAGATCACTTACAGATTACTTAAGGATCACTTACAAGATACACTTACAAACGAGGATTTTCAGAAAACAATTTAAAGATATTTAATTCTTATTTTTAAGAATTAAGAATCCACTTTTCCCATTAAAAAAAAAAACCTGCATGCAACAGCTACATCCCAGTACTCTCACCATTTCAAATTGATTATCTCCCTCTATTTTGTTTTGAGGGGGCAGAAGCAGAGAAGTAGCCTCTAGAGATTTGCCCTGGTCCACAGGTAACATCCCTGTTGGATACCTTTAATAGACAGCCATTTCCACCTACAGGAGAGAAAGAATACTCCCTTTCCAATTATACAAATCAATTAGAATCACTAGTGAGAGTGTCTCAAAAGAATATCCTTCAAGCTTGTTCACAGCAAAACAGAACGACATTACCCACTCAACATTATTTCCCATCACATTTGATTGGAGACGAGAGGAAAAAAAAAAGAAAGAAAAAGGTAAGATTACCACCTACTCGCACTTGTCAATATGTAACAGATGCTGACAGGAGATATATTACGCTGCTGAGAACTAGAAGCTGCTAGATTGTAGTCCTTCAACATTTCTGCTGTATGAAGTAGGTTTTACTTTCAGAGATTTTCTTTCTAAGCTGGTCGTAATTCGTAGTAAGGCAATCAGTAGCTCCTTGCAAGAGATCAGTCAGCACAAGACTGAACAAAATTTGAAAATACACTGATATAGACATTAGCCTGATTATACGGATGGCACAAAACTGAGTTTAAAATTCTGAATTCAAATGAAATGCAACTGAAATAATAATAAAAAAAAGCTAGAGAAATGAGAGAAATGACTACTGTGCCTAAGCAATAACTAAGCATTTTAATTTGTCCTTGTATACGAACACTTGATACACTGCTAAAGCTAAATCATCATCAACTATTGCACTGACAGCTACAGATTTTATTTCAAAACCAAAAGCAATGTTAAAAAAGAAAAAAATATTTTGTCCCACCTTCATTCTTTATTTTAGACAAAAAAAAAAAAAAAAAAAAAAAAAAAAAAAAAAAAAGCTAGTAAAGCATTAAAGGGAATATTTATCAAAACAAGACAAAAATGTTGACTTATCTTCTTTACTTCAGTTCCTAGTATTTGGAACATGTGTTTGTTATGCTTTATAGTCAAGAAATGTACATGGAAATTTGTATGTATCATAGCAGATAAATGTTTTGCAAACATGTGCTTTACCAGTTCATAAGAATATCACGCAGAATTCAGAGCAGGGTAATGTTTTACTCCTGAACCTCAGCACAGCATTCTTTTCCTGTCATGATACCTAGTGCAGGACTTCAGGTTTGCTTTGTAGCACTCCTTGTTAAAGAGGAGTGCAAACTGATCCCAGAAAATGAGATAAAAGAATAATTATTGGCTTTAAACTATCATCTTTTTTGTTTAATAACTGAATAACACTGGTTGAATAAAATCTGGGACCAAAATATAGCATTAGCTCATCTAACTTGCTTTTTGACTCCTTGTGTACAAATGTATACCTCTTGTCCTCTGCCCCTTGACTGTGGTTGCTTTCGCATTAAAAAAAAAAAAAAAAAAAAAAAAAAAAAAGTCTAAATACTGGGCTAAATACTAACTTTTGAATAGCAGTCTTGCTCCATATAAGAAAAGAAGATTCTGGTGTAAGTTCCTCCAAATTCTAATATGCCCAAAATGCATCCTTACTAGAAATGTAAACTGTAAATGACAAAAGAGATGTAAAATGGCATGAACTCCACCTGCCCTGGGAGTTTGTAGAATATTTACATTCCTTTAACAAATTAAAAGCCCTGGACCTCCTGAAGTATCTCATAGAGTGGAGTATTCCTTTATACCTGTTCTTCAGCAGAACAGTCTCAGAATATATGCAGGTGAAGAGCAGATCAATGCCTGGTCATTTTCTGCATCTTCTATAATCCACAAACATTCAGAGCTTGAAAAATCAAAGCTGTCATGCATATGCATTTAGCGATCAAAACTAGATCGTCAATACATGTCAAAGTCCAGGTGAATGCTTAGACCTAGATACAAGAAAAGGTGGCTATTACCTAAACAGCAAGCCTGTTCAGCAGTACTCTCAGTGAAAAGGCCAAAATGTGAACCAGTTAGGTCTGAATCTTGTTTTGAACCTTTGCGAGGAAGGAGGAAAACAAATGCCAAAATACAATGACACTGCAGAAATCAAACCAGCAAGAGAGACCAGAATAGCACAAAATGAAAGTACAACTTAATGTCACTTATGAGAACGTTTTTTAAAACTGAAGAAAGAAGTAATGCTGAAAAAAGAGAATTCGGATTCAAGGTAGTTTCTTGCTTTTTTCTTAGAGTCTATTTTTAAGGACAGGCCTTGTGCACACTTTGGTGAAAGGTAGAAGAGTAATTAATAGCTTAGCATACTTCCAGCTAATCCATCTTTCTCCAGCTGTTGGAATTCAAAATTGCAATGCACTGGCATAACAGATTAGATTCTTTTTATTCAAAAATACTTTATATAACTCCAGCAGAATAAAGGATCCCTATAAGTGTCCAGAATATGCTCTGCACAGATGCTACTGCTCAACATGAAAGTGCTAGCACAGGAAGAGCTATTACCCCTCAGACATGGTTTACATGGGTGATCGTACAGGTATCTTGTGCTTCTAAGCACAAGCTCATTGTAGCTTACAGGCACCTCTAAAACAGACTATACATTCAACCAGCATGAGAGAGGCTCCTATTAGCCTTAGGGAGTGTGAGTACCTCTACCTGTCTGTTGGACAAGGATAACACGAGGTTTATCACCTTCTGCAATTTTATGGTCTAATGCTAAAGGATCTGTCAATCACTGCCTTACAATGACCATCTTATTTCTGGATCTCTACAAAGCTGCCATTGGAAATAGTCCTGGGTAAGTGATAGGACAAAACTGCCCTGGAAGTCTTAAAGCTATAGTCTTAAAGCTATCTAACCAACCCTAAAACTCCCCTCACCCACTTCCCCCTTGAAATGGAGAAATGGCAAAAGCGAAAATTCATCCTTTCTCACCAGGCAGGGACCCAAATACATCCACAGATCAGCACAGCTTCTTTTACAACTATTTAGGCCAGCCCAGATGTGACTCTCAGGGCAGTTAATTTTCTGTTTCGTAGGATGCAGTAGTACAAAATACATCTTTTAATGCACATCAAAAGCATGTATTTTTCCTAATTTAGCCAATGACAGAGATAACGAGAAAATTCACAGCTTTCTCTGACTTGTATTAGGACACTTCCTAGAAAATAAAGTAAGTAGAATAGAAAAAGGATACTTTCAGCCAAACAAGTAACACTGGACATTTATACAGTTTTTACCCAAAAGGAGCACTTTCATTTAAGGACTGATTCCTGAAGCTTTGGTGATAAAGTCCAGAAGCTGGAGCTCTTGGACAAAGAAATTTTCCCATGGCTGTATATTTTAGTCATCATATTTTGATGGTAAAACATGTTCAGGATAGAACTGGAAGCTTTCAAAGCTCTTAATTCAGTAAACTGAATATTTAATATTGACAGAGAAGGCAATACTTGTTTCAAGACACTATTAGCAATAATATTTTTACATATATATACACACACTTCACATGTGTTTACTATGTATACGAATAGGAGAACTTTCATTACAAAGCTAAATAACTTGTTCATTCCCAAAGTGGTTTATCTTGACCATCCTTGAAATTCTGGTTTATATGAACTGGTTTGGTTCCCACACAACTGCTCAACTGCTGCTTTTAAAATTACCTTGATGTGGCATAGCTTGCTTACTGCACTTTAATCAAACTCTCTATAGAGCTTTGAAAACCTAGGTTCACAGATATTAAGGATCTAGCATTGACGTCTTTCCTCCCACTAGTAGTACTGCGATAGTTTAGTTACATCCATGCCAGTAGCTCAAACCTTAAGATATTCATTATGCGTAACTGAATTTCAGTCCTTGTACTGAACGTAAATGGTACCTTAGCTGCAATCCCAGAAAACTCCTAACTAAAGATGCAAATGTCCCTAATTTGAGCTGTCTGAAACAGGTCTGGAACTTGTTATAAATTCAAAAGTCAACGTTTTCAACATACTTGTGATATTCAACCAGTTGTAAAAGAACTTCCCCTCTTTCCAACAAATGATGTTCAACATGCAACTTTTGTACAGTTTTAAGACAGACTGGTTTCAGTTTTGTTTCGGTCAGAGAGCCCAAACAGATCCAAAGCATAGAAACAGTTGAGCAAGTTTGAGTCTGCTAGTAATTCCAGACAGTATATCAGATAAACATTTCATTTAAAGCCAAGCTACATTTAGAAAGGTTTTTTAGATTCCTTATTGGTTTAAAAAAAGTGCCTATTCTTTTATCTATTGTTGGAAGATTTTCTTTAAACTTCTGAGGAGAAGCTATTCCTCGCTCACAGACTGATTTCTAGAAGTATAGAGGAAATATGAACATCATCTCATATCAGAAGATGAAAAAGATTCAAGATCTGTTAGAGCAATGGTTCAGAAACTTTACAGGAACCCCCAAAATTATTTCTGTTTGCAGACTGCTTATTCAGGGTTAACAAAACGTAAAAGATGAGTATTTGGATAGCTTGTATTTCTTATAATGCTTCAAGACTTGTTTCATGAAATTTATTGAGTCTCTGTAAGTGATTGTCAAATGACAGATATTAAAAGTTATAAAAGAACTGCTGTAGATACTCCTCTCCTTGGAATTACTCTTTTTGGAGGAGAACTATTATGAATCTGAACAAACAGATCTGTTATTGTGTAAGGCTGCCTCAAAGATAAAAGCAAGGCTTTAGAATGTTTCAAAGAAGCAGTAACATCCTTCCCATTGATAGTCCTCTTCCAGTAAGCCACAAAACTAACCTTTAACTGCTTCTTCCAAGAGCATTGGAGGAAATTTGAGTGTTCTAAAGCTTATTTTTAGTGACTAAGGCTTCTTTTTCTCTTTCTTCTGGCTTAATATCAATCCTACCATTTTTCCTTGCAAGTCTAAATAAGTGAATAAAGCTAGATCAAGCATTGGCAAATCATGAAGTTTTCATTTCATGTTTAGTTGTTATGTAACATTAAATACATAATTCCATGTGATATTATAAAAGATATTTATTTAAGCCTTAGATATTTCATCTTTAAAAGCAAGGCATTGAATAATTTTACTGTATTGTACAATTATGTCCCTTTATATACAAACTTATGAAACAAGGTATCAAAAACACAGAGCTTTTTCTCTTATTCACAGTTCTGTAACCTGTTGCACATTGTAAATACAGTTGAATAATTTTTAAGCAAGACAACTGTTGCATGCCCTATATAGCGTTTAAGCCAGCCCTTTGTTGACCCAATGGGTAAGAGTTCCAAACACTTCAATTATAAGTAGAATTAGAAAGAAAATTTAAAAGAACAGACATTGACTCACAACCAGTAAGAGAAGGACATGCTGGTGATTCAAACCAATACATAGGCCTGCCTGCTCCTAATTTTAAGTAATTTGACAGTAATGGGGAAAAGCTCCCCCCCCCCAATCTTTAAATCTAAAAATCTAAGATTTAGAAAGGAATTTGCTGAGACTGCTGTACAGGAAGATACTGCATTTTATTTAAGAAGAGATTGCTCTACCTCTTTTTGATCCAATATTCCTTGTTGATTGAAGAGTCAGGACAAGCCTTACCTTTGCAGTGTCTGTGTAGCACATCTAATGCAGCAATGAGGAACTCGTGTGCATCTTGTTGCTCGTACCCTGCTAAATGCCGTGCATGAGTCCATACCAGGTGCAATAACCTATATGGAATGTGAGGAGATCGGTGCCCAGAGTAAAACTGCTCAAAGCAAAGAAAAGGACATGACTGTTAACAAGTTACACAGCCTCAGCACATTCAATTATTAAAAACTTAATGAGTGCAATTAGTCAAATAAATTTAAACCATTTAACTCTGATGGCCTTAATAACGAAATACATAGATAGCTTTTTATCATAGTCTACTAAAGAAGTCATCTCAGAACTGATTATTTCTCATTTTTTCCATTGAAATGTCTTCATTTGTGATGGATTAGCCTAAACAATGAGCAACAAACAATACTCAGAACTCCCTTATTGATACCACAGCCTTTTATTAAAATAGTCTAAAACCACCACTTTCGCAAGAAATAAGCAATACCATTCAGAGATCATGGATCTCTGCAAACTGGGACAAACACTGACTGTGAGAACATTAGAGAGCAGCTGTCATGCAGCCCCAGCACAAAGACTGAGTAACTTTCTGTAGCCAGCGGCTGCACTGCCCTGTCTATATGAAAATATCAGTGAGCAGGACAGCAGTCACACACCAGTGCTGGCCATTCACTGTAGAACAAGACAGCCCCCACGGAGGTCTACAGCCATGTAACTAAGGCAGCACAAGGCTTCAGAGATGAAAGTTTGCTCAGCACAGCTGTTTGCAGAGCTGTAGACATCGCTTCATTCATTTTCTCCTCTCAGCATGAGCTGTCTGTGACCACCCCTGCTGGTGTTACAGCTCCAGGGTTCTGGTCCTGGACTAGCTCCTGCATCTGCTTCTTCATCTATTTCAGTCCAAATCCAAGGGGCTGGCTATGTCAGTGACTGGCACTGCCCCAAGCTGATTTTGCCTGAAGCGGTTTAGGCAGGGCACAAATTATTCAGTCAGTAAAACTGTGATATGAAAGACCACTAGTAAGTGATGACAAACAGCTGGCAGAAGTAAGGTCTTCTGTCAGCACAGAGCAGAGGATGGGCACCTGCCTACGGAAATTTTTCCTTTCTATTTTTTCATTTAAAAAAAAACCCCAGCCAAGTCTCACTTGAGAAAACTGGTAAAGGTCTCTACTTCCCTGAGCTGAAGGTTAACCCCTTCCTTTCCCCTCTACATTTCCATCCAAAGACTACTGCTGCAACTTTTATGCTCCCACCTTCTCCCTCAAATCTGTCTCCTCTGCTGCCAACTCTGGCACCCCTGCTCTGAAAGTGAAGCTTGTAGCTGCTTCTTGAGCAAGCTGATTTCTATATCTACTCAAAAATTCCTGCACCATGCTACTGGCTCCAGCAGCAATGCAGAGACATGCCCCTGCAGGGTGCCACAGCCCAGGCTTCAGGCTGCACCTGAATTAGGAATCGCAGGGCTGCAGCCTACTAAGAATAGACCAACTGCAGTGGCAAATTTCTCCATGGTAATATACAAACACGTATCAATCAAACTGGTACTTCATTGAGTTTTTTTTTTTAATTAAGTATTAAAGGGGTAACATTTCATTTCCAACAAGTGAAAATTTATGAAGCATTTTTGCCTTCTCCAACCTTTCAAAACAGTAACTGCCAGTAGAGAGTGCCTGCAACACCATGATTAGGTTTTGCCAAGACCCTACCAGACTGATGGCAGTTAATTTTCAGTCATTCTTCCCAAACATACAAGATAGTAGGCAGCAAATATACAGAACAAAAATAAAGTAAAATAATAAAACAATATATAATTTCCCACTGCTGTGGAAAAAGTGGACTTCCCTTCCAACCCTCAACTTTCTGCCCAGTCTCTGAGCATTTTAGACCAGTGCAAACACAGGTACTGTGCTTTTTTTTTTTTTTTTTTTTTTTTTTTTAAAGTCTTTTGACAGGTAGGCAAGTACAACCTTCTCATCTAGTCCTCACATCTGAAGAGATTCCTACAAGGTTTTAGTACATTTCCTTGAGAAGATATTTCTTTGTTACAAGCTGTTTTTTTTTTTCCAAACAAGAAAATATACCTCTGCAGCCAAATAACGCAAAATGCTTCTATAAATAAAAAGTTCTACAGTTAACTCCGATGCCAACAAGAATGACACCAAGGGACTGGAGCAGCAGTATTGTAATTGAAATCTGCTGACGCAGCTGCTGCTCAACATAATTCAGGGAACTGCAGCAATAAAACTCGTCTGTTCTGTCACTCTTTACAATTAGTCCCAGAGCTCTTTGGTCATTTTAACCAACAGCACTCTCTGTAATTACTCCACTGCAGACACTAGACCTGCCAGCAGATTTTACATTCTCTAGTGCTTCATTAGGATTAGAAGAATCTAACAAGGAGCATTGTCAAATTACTGGCTGTTCTCATACAGAAACTGGAAAGACACCTAAGTAAGAGTGCTGTTAAATAGACGGGGAAGAAGCAGCTTCACAATCCCAGTATATCAGAAACAAAATGAAAGTCATTTGCAATGACAGTTTTATATATTCCAGTTAAAATACTATCTACCTCATCTCTGTCATTTCCTTGCTGCTGGAAAGGTAAACCTAACAACTGTTTCAATCCACAAAAATCTGAGAAAAATCAAAAGGAAAAAAGTCCCTTTGAAGACTGATTCTATCACTATTATAGAAAATTTTTCTTTCAAGTGTGTAAATAGAAATAACTGTCTGCAGGTCATCTTTAAAATACTTCAATGGCACAATCCTTACAAACAGAATTTAACAGAATTTTTGTTTAAAATTCTTTTCAGCAGTACTAATTGGTTACTTTGAGTATTTGGATAGAAGTAGTTCATGCAATTAGAAAGTGCTTAGTAAAACACTACTTAATTGCTGTTGCAGGGGGGAAAAAAAGAAAAAACAAGATCCACGCTTACACATATTCCAAATTAAAGACTTGCTTTTGGATTCTTACAGAAACAATCTATAAGGCAGGTAGGAGATTCTTGCCTTTGTATTTTACACTGTTGTTACCAAAAAAATACAGATTACAGTCAGGTGAGGGAAAAACAAAAAAAGAAATAGAAAAAAGGGACCTGTACTTCTTTCTCCTCCTCCTGCCAAAAATACATGCAAGGGAAGTTTCCCAATTTTGTGAACAAAGAGATATATTTACCCTATATTGCATACATATCAACTTAACATTTCCTGGGCTTTGTAGTAAAGAATTTATAGGCATAAATTCTGTCCTAGGCTACAATCCAACTTCAAAAGATAAAATGTATTCTTAGAAATTGGTTTCCAATTAAGACTTCAAAACATAGAGAAAATTTACAGTGAATGAAGGGGGTGGAGAATATGTGCATCTTTCGAGATAAAATAACATCTACTAGAGGTTTCCTAACGAAGAGCAACATTTCAAGAAACTAGGATAAGTCTGACATGCTTCAATGCTGTATGTTCCATACCTATTTTAGAGAAAAGGGTTTACTAAACAGGCAGAAACTCTATTTTCCATTACAGTTGGCAAGATCTTAAAATTCCATCATGCAAATCTACACAGATGATTCACTTGAGTACATGGTATCAAACTTCTTTAACTTGCATGAAGTTCCCTGATTTTATTAAACGCAAGCCAAACCTGAAAAGTAGAGTACGATACACCTAGTAAAGTCTCAGCCTATGTAAAGGGCCTTAAACTCCTTTTCCTTCTAGACAACTTTGTTTGAACATTTTATATACAGGTCATTTCAACAGGTACCATCTTAAGACATCAAAGCCATAAATGACCTTATTCTCCTTCCTTTTTGTCCTTACTTCTCAACTCGCTATGTAGTTGTACTGTGCACTCCAAAGGCTCGTGAGGGTGAGTAATGATGGGAATGAAGGCGGCTCTGTTCTTCACATTTCTGAGTGGATGCACTGCATTCTCCTATTTTCCCAGGTATTCTTACTATTTCAGTCAAGGAGTGCACTGAGATACAGGTCTGCTAACTGAATACAGGTCCTACCCTACTGAACGGTCATTTTGTAAAGTATTTAGATAAACCTTAGGGTATGGATCATCTTGGAATAAATTCTCATTGGCAAAGCCAAAGTAAAATATCAGTAGGTAAAACAGCAGTACATAAACCCCTTCAGCCAAAGGGCTCAGTGAAGAGATTCTGTGTTCTACCTTATCTCCACCCAGTTTCACCACTATTTCCAAATCCTTTTCATTCCTTTTCCTATGCAGTATAATTCATTTCATGATTTGAGAAATAAGTTTAAAGTAGCGTAAATGAGAATGTTAATTGATGCAGTTATATATTTTTAAAACAAACACCAGAGATTCAACGCTTGGCATGTTTGCAAGAAAAGCTACTAGGCAAGAGCTAAATTCTGAAAGCCATCTGACACTCATTACTCACCATCAATCTACTTCAAGGTACAAGAACTTTACAGCTTCCTATTTATCACAAAGAAATCACTGACACAACCTATATAGCTAAATGATCTTAAACCAGAAAAATAGGACAAGTGTTGTCTGTTGAAGAAGAAGAAGAAAAAAAAGCAAAATTCACTCAGTTTTGTATAGTAAGTTTTGCTTAATGTTCAAAGCAGTATCTTTTTCTCCTGGAGATTCACTGGATCCCCTGGCATTCCATCTGTGTAAGATCACACCTTCAGAAACGGAGGGCAGAGGAGAGATGACATTAACCCTTGCCCCGATCGTTTGTCACTGGATAAGATGCCTTGAGATAACTGCATCAGTTAATCCCAGTGGGAAAGCTGGCTAAAAACAAGAATCTGAACCATTTTCCCAGGTAATTCAATACAGAGGAATTCTTAAAAGTCACAGCACTGAAATCTCCACTGGTTAGCTCTCCCTCATTCAAATAATGTCTCTGGGAAGACCGCATAGGACTCTTCAGCATAACAAATACATGTAGCTTGGACATGAAAGAATCAGTCCATTCCAAAAATGCAGGATATTGGTTGTAATTACAAATGTGATGAAATTCAAATTCTGTGAGAAATAGTTTTATAATGAACTTGCTGAAAGAGTTTAAACATAATAAAGTACTTACTATTTGCAAGTTAAAGTATACTTAAGTTGGATGATTGGACACTACAGCTCTGTTTGTGAACAATTAAGCTCTAAGTTTTACTTCTAGAAGGTTGGGTAATTTTTGCTGTCCTACAGCACTTAGTTGTAATATTTTAACATGAAAAAAGGAAACAGACTTCTATAGTGCTATCTGCATTGTCTGATATCACAGAAATGGCCCTATGCTCATTCACATATCCTAATCTTCCACAACATTAGCTACCAGAACTCACATAAATGTGAGCAGAAATTTTGATCAGATGAAAATAAAGGCAGAGATTTCCAAGGTTGTGTGTGTGTGTATGAATTGAAATTAATGTGAACCCTGCATTTTAGCCCCACTTTGGATAGCTTATTATGTGACTGTATGGAGCCCAGCAAAGCCCATTCTTTATAATATGCTTGTACAGAGTCTAACAAAAGGCATCCTAGGCTGTCAACAGGGCTCCATACACAGAAACACAAAGTTCATTGCCTAGACAGCCTTGATCTTTTTCCCCAGCCCCTCAATCTGTAATATAATACCCATTTCCTCCTTTCCCAAGCTTTTTTTTTTTTAATGTGTATGTGCTAACAGAAGGCAGAGATATTTTATAACCACTGGGCTGAGAGTTTACATCGTAATCTGATGAAAATGTATCAAAAGTTGCTCAATATTTTAACAGTACCTTTATTTTTCATATTATTTTTTAAAACAAATAAATTTCTATATTAATAGTCTAAAGAAAATGGTATTTCTATACTTTTTTTTTTTTTTTTTTTTTTTTTTTTAAGTCTAGGCAGAGTGATATTTCCCCATTTATCTCCACATCTGGTTTGAATCACCCTGCAGCTGCTACCTTTTGGTATGCTTGCCGTTAATTTTTTTTTACCTTCTGTTCTGACAGACTGGGGAATAATTGAAAAATAAATCCAAAAACAAGAAGTGTAACATATAACTAATGAATGATAAGCAGCATGAAAAATGCAAATTGACATGAGTGCTAAGTATGATCAGAAAATAACTTTGTACTGAAATGTCTAAGGAGGACTTTTACCTTTTGCCTGCATTTAACCCACATGCAATGACCAAAAAGAATCATATCTGGGGTACAAGGCACAGAAGTAAAATCAAATTGAAAAGCACACAAAAAAAGGTAAAGATTATTTAGGTTGGCCCCAGTTTATGTGAACTTCCATGGCAGTATATAGGCAAAAGACAAGCTCTGCAAACAGACCTCTCCAGCTACTTTAAAATCTTAAAACCCAGAAGTGCACATCTAACCATGTAGTCCTTACTCATGTGGAACTAAGATAGTTAGTAAGACTCTCTTACTATTTATCAAGGAAAAGACCATGCCTGTCATACACGGCACAGATGAGACCTAAAGAGAATGACACAATGCTATGCCAGTCACCTGAGCGAAAAAAGGGAAAGAACAGTACTTCATATATACGATGTACGTAACTGTACCAACACACTCACTTTTCTACATCCTCCTGCCCATTAATGTGTTTCCGCATAAGAAGATAGCAAAGATGTTTTTTTCCTGTTAAAAAACACTGAATCAAGATCTTTAAAATATTTATACAGACCTACATAATCCAGTGCCTTAAACCACAAGGCTATATGCTATTACTTTATTCTTACTCCCATTACCATCAGAAGAGCCTGTGACATATTTTCCAGTTAAAACTTGCACCTTTAATTAAAGCACATACTCAGCTTTAAGACTAAGGATTGCAGATCAGTCTCAGAAGAGTAGACCGCACGGTAATTATTTCAATACTGGCTCTGCCTAAACAAGGGTGACTTAAGTATAGGACTTAAAAGACGAACAGTTTCATTTTCAGCAATCACGTATTTTTGACAATATAGTCTTACTCAGTCTTTACTGCTCTGCTTTGCCACCTTCAAGTGCAAACAGAATTTGCTATCCCTCTGTATTTGCAAATAGAATACAATTTCTCTTTAAGTAAGAAACAGCAAACATCTGTGGAAAAATGCACCTATGGTGGCAAATAGACTCACCTCCTGAAAAAGCGTAGACATTTCACAGACCAGACATGAGCTGGGGCTTTGCATTTCACATTTGTGCCTGTCGGAGAGGAAGAAATCTCGCAGCAGTGGAGTGTGGGTAAGTGCCTGGACAATACAGTTCATAAAACATGTGTTCCCAAGATTGATTAGCCCTCGTAGACCTATAAAGACAGAAGGGGGAGGAGATGCATAAGCATTATCAAGTTAACAAAATGCTGTATTTGTTATTTGCATTTTTATATAGTTTTTAGAATACTGTCAGAGATTTATAGTGTAGGCAGTGCTCCAAGTACAGTTTTATATTGTTTTAGATAGACTATTGGTTTTGACATACTCAAGTGCTGCCACAAACTTTCTAAATTGCACTAGGATTTCTGTTTTAAATTCCTGGAAGAACATAAAACTCCAAGTACAGCAACACCAATAGTATTATTTTTGCAATAGTGGTTTAACCATACATCACCAGAAACATCCCCTCTCCCCATGCTGTTACTAAAGTGCAGGGACAACTGATAGATCAATATGGCTTGATATAAACGCATAAATAAGTAAACACTCAGATATTTTAAAAGTCTTCCCTCATGCAGGTCACTGAAGGAGAATAAGGGTTTTTACTGCTATAATGCAATAACAATCATCGTTCTAAGACAAGCAATTAAGGAAATAGCCTTGACGGTGGCAGAACAAAGTCAGGCTGTGAGATCCAATGCAGACCTAGTGCACCCCTTTTTTGTGCACAACCTGAGATCCAAACAAAACAAGTCTAACAAGAAACTCTGAACACTGCTAGTCTCACTGATTTGTTTTAGCTAAGTTAAACATTAATCTACAGTACACATCACAAAATTCAACTTGGCATAAGAGGATTCATCACACCTTAAGCCTGTGTTCAGTAATACCCAGAGATGATTTCTTGTGCTTGGAAACCAAGATGCTTAAAGGAAATCTCTTTTGTTGCACAACAGAAGAGAGGTTAGAAGTGGGGAAAGCTTTTCAGTCATTTGCAAAGTCTAAGTGAGAAGAAAAACATGCTCAAATCCTTGAGAATTCTTCCAAAATGTCAACATAGCTACCATCATACAGGGGCGCTAACTAGAAGGAGCATCACATGGACAAAAAAGCTTATTTCTAAATCAACAGCTTACCATAAAACAAGAGAAAGACTCAAATACATACACAATTTTCTTATTAAAACTAACACAGTCCTCTTCTGTAATATAAATGAGATTACTATGCAAACTGTGAATGAAAAATGGGATTTCTTGTTTGAGAAAAAAATTCCTTGCCATTCCATGGCAGGGAGGGAGGGGGCAGAAATCAGCAGGCAATGCTGAGGCAGTTACAACTGCTGCAGTTCCCTTGCAGTACACCAGATAGTGCTCAAAAGGCTCTTTAGCATCTTTGGGTAGGAGGAGGTGTGGTGCAGTTGCTAGGCTACGGGAGAGAACAGCGCTTTATCACCTTCAACTGCATAGTGAGCATTAGGTGACAGACACAGAGTCCTCTTAAATTATCATTCCCATATCTAACGTAAAACTGTCTTCCTTCCAATGGCTTCCTGTTGCTTCCGTTTACTCCAAAGCGCAGAAGAAAGCTTCTCATTTACATTACAGTAACTTCTACTAGGAAGGAAGCTCATTGCAATCATTTGCTCTCTTTTCATGCAGGCAACAAATGTATGCACAACATCAGTGAAGTGTTAAACAGTTAATTTGTCGTAGCAGCCTGAAATACAGTGTGACGCTTCAGTTTCATACACAATCCTATTTCAACCCCCCCCACCCCTACCCCGTCTACATGTCTCTGTATCCAATGTCACAACAGAAAGCTGTTCATGCCCTGCAAGCAGAGAAATAATGTTGGGTCAGACCTTACTGCAAACCTCTTTCCAGCAATTTCCATTTAAATCATACTCTGTGCAAACAGAAGCTTATGAGACTCCCTGGGCATGCCTGTGATGCACCAGAGTATTCTGAGACGCAGAAAAGTTTTTCTCCATTTCTCCCAGGAAATCTTGATCCCTTTAGTTAGTGGTGGGATTCAACACCAGTCTGTGCACTGCAGAAACTAGTGGAAAAAAAGGTATTACCTCTAGAGACTCATCCTAACAGCTTTCTTTTTGGTATCTCATTAAGCAATCACAAGTAAAGCAAACACGTAAAGCCAGTTTTTTAGAATCATTTATTAAGCATCAGTTATTACATGCCTGTGGCTGGACCTTGTTTCCCTGTGACCACAAGAATCAATCCTCCTCAAAGTTGTCACCAGAAGACTAGTTACAGGAGTCAAACTCAGAGGGCCCTCTTGGTTAACACTTTACATGCATGATCTTTTGGTGCCAGTTTTCCATAGGTTTAAATGGAGTGCTTCATACCGTATGACTTCACTTGACTGAACTGAGGTAAAGTAACCTGCAAAACAGATGAGGTCGAAATGTGAATACTCCAAACCCTAATAAAAATAAGAAAATGGTATATGTAGCAAAAGATGAGAACTTACTTGGCTGGGGAAGAAGAAAGGCAGAGAAGCACACATCAATTTTATCCTCGAGGGAGTAACAACTGCAGCTGCTATGCCCTCTTTTAGACTGTCATCCAAAATGTAACAGGTACAACGCATTGAAGAATACCTAAGCTACTGAGTAACTATCAATTACAGCATCTTGACCATGGAAAAAAACCTGATGTACATAAACTGAAGAGCTGACAGAACTCAGCTCAAAGCATTCCTTTGTACGTAACTCCTGAAACAAAACCAAGTTTTGCTGGAGAGAGGAGAGGCTAAAATTAAAGCCTATACAGCATTCAAGCCAATAAAACATTAAGAGTGTAAAGAAGTTGTGCCTGCTACATCTACCCCCTTCTCCATCAACAGAACCTGGCAATATCTAACTGCAATAGTGATCATGGCAACATGTGGGCTGCAAATTAAGATCAGAAAAATAAAGTGCAAAAACTTCAAATGCAGCCGTCCACTTCTGCTAGCAGGAACAATTGGCTCCTTTGTCATCTAATCACTGGACAGTATTAGCATGAAGGAGAAGGAGATTTTATAAGGACTGTCAACAGGATCCAGCCGTTAGTAATAAGGCTGTGCTACCATGCAGATTTCTGCTGTATTTTAAAATATCATGGCTTTATTTCTATTTAAGTTTGTAGCAAACTGTTTCTGAGATGAACAAGAGCAACCAGTGAGATATCTAATATATTCTCTAAGCAGGTACGCACTTTTGTGGTAAGTGTATTTTGCATAAAAGCACTGCTTTCCTTCTTAACTTTATTAAAGAAAAAATGGAAATAAATTAGTATCACTATTAAGCCAAAATCATCACATGTGATATAATCATAAAAGAGAGAATACTCTTTAATCACCATGCATGGTGTAGGACCACCATTCTCATCCTGTCACATGTTGGACAGGCGGGGTCCAGGCAAAGCAGCAAATCTACTTCTGCAATGCCTTGAGCATAGGTAACTGAATCTACGAAATTCCCTTTCCTTTTGTTCTCAAAATCAGGTTCTAAGCAGATAGCTTACCTTTGTCAACTTCAGTTCTTCAGTCCGCTGCTGCTAATTGTTTTGCTTTTGTTCTTAAATGCAGAGTAACAGAGCTGCGATGCTGGGCAGCTACAGTCGTCATGCTGCAGGGAGCTCTAGAACACTGGTTCTGCAAGTCCACCCACACAGGCGAGATGAGAAAAACCAAACAAGATAAGGAAATTCCACTACTCTGAACTGTGATTGTACAAATATTAAGAAGAATTAGCAAGAGATGGGGGAGGGAAATGAGAGGACCACACATGAATAGAAAAGTTAGCAAACCCAATCAGGCATCTAATTTGCCCGCCTGGAGGGTAGGCAAGCTTGTCTCTGCGAGCTGAAACGAGGCTTGGGGTTGGGATCCAAAGAACTGAACGCAGACCAGTCTGAACAAATATTACCATGCAGAAACCCGTGAGTCATTTGAATAAACTGAAAGCAGAAACACAGTCATTATCCAATACAACTGAGTTCTGCAAGACAATGAGAAACCAGTTAGATGCACTAAAGCTCAACCATCTTGAGATCCTTTATATGATAACCATTGTTTGGCAGCATTTTAAAGCAATTTTTTTTGCCTCCTCCTCCTGATTCTCCATCTGGTGTCAGTGTTTCCATGAAGCTCATTCAGGCAGCATCAGGAAGTTAGGCAAGCTGAGGAAGTGCTTGGTGAAATATCGAGAGAGCAAGTTTAACATAGCCCTTGGAAATAAACAGTGCAGCACGGCAATGAAGATTTCTAGAACACGTTTATTTTTTCATTGTTTGTTCACACAATAAAAATTCTCATTGTTATAGTTCACCTTCCTGAAAGTGTATTTCAAGGGAAGACTATCCTACTTTTCAGAAACTAAACTAAAAACAATTTCTCTTTCAGCTCTCAAGTTTCAGGTACAGACCACGCATTAGTGGGTACATTTGTTACAAATGTCAGTCCCAGCCCGACCAACACATGACTGCCCCACTTACTATGTTCCAGCATGCCTGAAACAGCAGAATCTCTGCTAATATGATTACGGATAACAATTATTCTCGAAAGATGCTCTCTTGGGGGGAGGGGAGGAAGGGAGAAAAGAACCATATTCATTCACTTCAGAAAAGCAGCAGTGTGCAAGTACTTGAAATTACAAGCCTACACTGGAAAAAGTATGACATTGTGACACTAATGGCTACGTGAGATATCAAAAAATAACTGTTCAGTTTTAGTGAATTTGATTCTACACTGCTTAAGTTGGAGCATCCTTTCTGAGGGGCTGCATGAAAAGTGCATGTGACTGTAGAGACCTTTCTGGCCCCAGAGGAACAGCTGAATGTTTTCTAGGTTTCCCCCCCACCGCACTGTATTTTCCAGGCAGACGCTATGAGTGCGTTCCCGTGATGTGTAAAACGGAATACCAAGGCCCTGCAAAACGGCCAGTGCTGGCCCAATAACACACAGAAGAGCTGTGGCAAGGCAGACAACATCAAGTTGTTTTCCTGAATTCCAGTTCAGCATCTTAATTGGATAATTATTTTTTCCTCTTTGCATGTGAAGTATCAACTGAGTGTTTCAGACAGGTAAAGTCAGAAAGAACTCTGAACACACTGGAACAGTACACATAGAAGGAGGACTACTGAGCAATGTTAACTTAGAAAAGGATTTTTCAGAGTTTTTTACAGAATATTTTTCAAGCAGACCAGACTTACGGATGACAGACTAAGGAATTAATTTAGTTTGATGATAGATTCAGAAGGACCTACACAAACTTTTGTCAAAGAAAAAAATTCAAAAATTGTGTGCTTGAATACTAAGTTAACATTTGAATGTCTTTATTTACTTCAATAAGCAATCTGCTGTAAAGGAAAAATAAAGGGTTTGAACACAAGCTGAATTTCCATAAAGGTAAAAGTTATAACACTCTCTGAATTCAATGATATAACTTTGCTTCACAGTATGTAAAGAGTGAAATTCTTTTATTTATTCTTAAAGAACGTAAAGAAATGGTTTTACTAGATTCTAGGTTTATACTATAATAGGAAGTTTTTGACATGAAAATTCCCGTAAGTTACTTTGAAATTCATCTGAGTTCTGTCAACCATATCTTATACTTTTTTCAATACTTATAAGACAAGGTAAAGACAGGAATTCATTCCTTCAATGATAAGCCACAGTAATTTTGTATTATACCTTCTTTGTATTTCAAAAAGTTATCATCAAGAGAAACTTTCCTTTTCAATACTACAAAACTAATTAGCTCTAGTAAAACTACGAACTGGTAAGCAATAAACTTCAATTTTGATTTTTTTTAAATACTTTTTGAGCATTTAGAAGATTTCTTTGCCAGGCAAATGCATGCCATAGAAATATTTTGGCCCTATTCTAGCTTGCACAGATACTACTTCTTACTGTCATTACTTCTAACTAAGTCAAGTAACTTCTAGAAAAGAAGAACCAGGTGAGAACTGCGCTTTAAAAGTAACACAGACCTCAAAAGGCTTTGATGAACAGCAGAGAAAGATAGAAAATATCTTTGTGATCTTGTCTATAGCTGAACCGAAACACCAGTCAGTGGCCTACACCGTAATGCTTTGCTAGGAGAGAGCCTGCAGCAACCAGGAGGTTTTTGAGTTAAGTCCCATGGGCTTTAGTCCCATGGTGCCTGTAAGAGAAGCATATACAGAAGAGAAGCATATGAAATGTTCAGAGTTTTTTCCCTCCCCTTTCACATACACTTTAACAGCTAATGAAACAAAGAAAAGCAGCACATCAACAGTTCTACGACTAACACAACAGCATTTCATACATAGTTGAATTTCACTAAACTTGCAGTCATAACATACGGAAGAAAAGAATTTACAAAGATTCAAAGAAGGATTTTAAATACATTTACATTATTAATTTACTATTAGAAAAGAAAAATATTAGGCAATCAATCTTCATCATTCAAAATATAAGTGGATCCTAGAACATTCAAGTCAGGATGGCCCTCTATCCTTCTCCATTTGTATTTCTAAGCCTGTTCTTAGTTACTCAAATACTATTTTTACTTTTTTTTTTTTTTTTTTGGAAAGAGCTTGATATAAACACTAAGAAACCGCCTACACATTAGAGGATCTTTTAACTAGCATTGTTAGTTTCTAATTTATTAATAAAGTCTTGGGTATAACAGATCATTTCTCTCTTATTGTTGGTTAAAGCTCATCTAAGACTTACTCAACTCCCTTTCTTTCACTAAAGAAAACTGCATATGTGAGACAGGAAGACAAAATTTAACAAATATTTGTTCTTAGGATCCCAGAGCTTTTTGTTCTTGAAGGATCAGCAGCTATTCTCCTTGATACCTCCCTGACTGAAGAAAAAACATTTCTTCATTTCTGTTGGTCATCAGCATATTAGAGCCATTATCTCCAAGTTTCATGGTTTACAGTGTTAATCAAAATTTATTTTGCTGCTCTAGATTAACGTGCTTGTAGAGTTTCAGCTACCTGCTCGAGCTGCAATTAGGTTCATAGAAAATTAATTCATTCTGCCACAATTAGTTTACCTGCTTGAAAAATTGCAGTAAAAATTTTGGAAGCAGTGGCTGCTTGTAGGCTGCAGAACTCATATCTGGTTGGCAAGTGAAGGCGTATATGAAAAACCTTATTACTGTTTAGAAGAACATAAATATGGAGTTTAAGTTAACTTAAGAGTTTAAGTCCGAAATACAGAACTCCCAAATCCAATCACTCCAAAAGATACATACATCCATACGCACATACACATATAAAAAAAGCATATGAATTTTCCAAGCTATTTTACAGAAGTAGTCACAGATTCACAAAATTAATCAATAGGACCAATTCTGCTGATGATAATGTACCACATCCAGTGCTCCTCAGCTTGTCCCATGAAAACAGGCAAAAAGCTAACACAGCAGAGGACAGTTTTCTTCTGAGTGGAATTTGAACACAGAAATCACAAACTCCAATTGCTTTTCAAAAGAGAAGGTGCACTACTACCCAGCCAGAAATGCTGCAGAAACACTGTGAACAGCAGTGAACTGCAAGATCAGGTCAGCTAATTGTGTAACTTAAGGACACTGAAGCTACAGCTCCAGGTCTCTTGCCATCACAGTCTCCTCCTTGCCTTGACCCTCTCTCATTCAGCAGGCTAAACACCTCTACCTCCCACCAAAACTGTCTTCCCAAGTCACCAGTGGCTCCTCCTTGTCAAATACATCCTGCCAGTCTGTTCTGCAGCTGATCAGCATAAGGAGTTACAAACTATTCCTTGTTCCTGCACTCCTTATTACCATCCTCTTTGGTTAAAAAAAAAAAAAAAAAAAAAAACAAAAAAAAACAAAAAAAAAACCCTCCTCCCTCCCCCATCAGATAAGCTTGCAAAACTGCTTGGGTAAACACTCTCTGAACTGATTTACTGAATTGATTCAGATTACTAATTTTGATGGAACCACTTAATGAGAGATTACATGACAGATCAAAGAAATGAGAATGAGCACTCAGGGCAATAATCTTTCCCTTTTCGGTTACTGCTAAACCAGGTGAAAATATGCTCAAGTTTCACTGTGTTTATTTTTCTGACTTGGCTCCTTTTCTTCAGTTATCCAAGGCTGCCAGGTTACTTACTGTTCCACTTTTTAATGACTGTAAATCCGTTCTGAAACGAACCATCTTTTCTAAGCTATACTACTATTACCACCTACCTTACCAACTCGCCTCTTGATGATATTCGATCATCAAGAGGCACAACCTCAAGAACGTCACTAATGCTTCTGCTGCAATTTGACTTTTAACATAAGCCTTTTAAATCACAAGTCAGATTAGTGCTCTAGAGCAGCACTTCTCAATTTAGGAAAAAGTGGAAATTTGAATCACAAATGTTCCATCTATATCTTACAGAGAAATATATACTATACAAATACACATTGTATGTATGTGTACGTATATATATACACACACACACGTATATGTATGTATATATAAATATCTATAGGCCATGCTGAATCCTGCAGTTTGGAAGACTGGAAGCATGATAAGTGTACTTTGCATTTAGATAAATATCATTTTTAAAACAGGAAGAAAAATCCAAATTTGTAATTATAAACAAACATTTTTACTAAGTAGTGACAGAAGTCAAATTAAAAGCCAGCAGTTTTCATCCAGAAGCACTACTATACACACATATGCATTCCCACACATTTTGTTGTAAATAACTGATTTGTGCACATACCATCCAGGTGGACCACAAGCTGAGTAAGTCCATTTTACAGTGCACTGGATTAGAACAGAAAGCAAGCTTTTAACCATATTTGATGAGGTCCACAGTAGCAGCAAACACAAACTTTTTTTTGTTGTTTTTCTTACACCCGTTTACCTAACTTTGGAGTGTCCCTCACCCCACCTCACCCCCCAGTAAATCTCAACAAAAGAGCCAAAGCACATAAGAAAATTGATTTAAAATGTGTAAGACAGCAGAAGGAGAACTAATCAGTAGAAGACCATGAAGAACAGCTACTGTTAATAAAGAGAATATAAATTAGAGGACTATTTTAGACCTGTTACATTACAGATTGTACCATAAACTACAATTTTAGCCACTCCTAAACAGACAAATGTAATCACATCAGAAAGGACATTCGGGGAAGAAAATGTATCTTGGGGGGAAAAAAAAAAAATCACAGAATGGTTGAGGTTGGAAGAGACCTCTGAAGATCATCTAGTCCAACCCCTCTGATCAAGCAGGGTCACCTAGACCATTCTGCGCAGGAAACGTGTGCATTTTAACAACAACAACAAAAAAATCCATCTTCAACCTTCCAAGTTCTGGAAAGGGATTCCAGATCGCTGCATTTTTTTTCTACTACTGCTGAAATAACAGATTGCTCAATAGAAAAAAAGTTTGCTTGTGTACACAAAAGGAAACTGTCCCTGACTATTTCCAATAAAAAAATCCTGGAGGTCAGCTAGGAAAGACAATACACTGAGGCAAAAAAGTATATGTGTATGTACAGCAAACCACTCACTGCTGAAGCAACAGAATACAGTATTCCTTCTCATACGTACGTATCATTAGACACCAGGAAACGAAGATTATCTACATGGATGAACCAGGAGAAGCCAGGAAGTTCTCAGTTTTGGCATGTCACTGCTGTACATTAGTGGAGTTAATCCTCATTACTAATCAGTTTACCCTATTAACACAACTTCACCCAGAGGCAAAGATGGGTCAGTCAGTAAATTTAAAGAAATTAGCCAAATGCAACTTGCTCTATAGCTGAGCAATCAACAACATGTAAGAGACAGGAAATATCTCCTATGCACTGAAAGCAAGCTGGGACCTTAATAGCTGGGCAGATGCTATTTTTCTTAAGGCACTCATTCCCGGCTGAGATTTTTTTCCTTTTAGAAAACTAGGAGTCATTTCCCCACTTTTCAGAATATCAAAAACGTGAGTGACATGTCAGTTCACCTTTTCCAGTTTTGCTGTCCACACAAAAAAAATCTCACATTAAACCTAATAATGACTTTAATGCATGCTCAAGCGTTTCATTCAGGTTCATATGACAACCTTAAGTCTTTTGGCATAGTAACTTCTGGCATATTTATGTGCAATTGGGGAGTTTTGTAGTGACCTTAGCATTCACAGCAGACTTTCCCAATTCATTCTTTTCAAATGCCAGTCCTAACACAACATTAAATGTTATTTTGCTTTTACTCTTGTTTTTATTTAAACTATCTAAAGAAACATGAATAGTTAGCAATATGTAGTCATAAACAACCCACATTAAAATGCTAGGACAGATTCAAAGAGATGTTTGTTGTGCATGTCCTATGTGCAGCAATACATTCTGTTCTCCAGCATGTCTAAGAGGATGATCTAGTTCACAGGACTTACCACACCACAGAGCAAAAACATCTGTACTCTTTCTGTACAGGAAAGATTAAATAGTTCAGACCAAGTAAATGTGGTTATTCTCTTTAAGGAACCAGCTTTAGTGTCTCTGCGCTGCATTCCCCAGTACTTCTTGGAAGGCTCATTAGCTTGGGCACAGCGCCACGCCAACGTGTTCGTACTGTTTACAGACCCAAGCTGACACTGCGCACATTCAGGCTGCCTAGCTGAGCCTAAGCTGACTTTGCATTGAGCTAGTGTGGATCCAGATACTAGCAATGTTTTTCCAGCATTTAGGCTGTCTCTACCTCTCTCAATTAATGGGAGACTGATTGCATCCAGGATTTTTATCCCACAGCTTGAGTGACATCACATAAAATGCACTTGCAAGAGGGGGAAAACTACATCAAGAGAGTGCAAACATAATTGGAGGATAGAACACTAATTTGAAAGCAACTTGGTAAATTGGAGAAAATTTCTGAAACCAACTAAGTTCAATAAAGACAATTGCAAAGTAGGACACAAGAAAAATCAAGGGCACAATCACAAAATAAGGAGTAACAGCTATGGCAGCTCAGTTGAAATGACTC
This sequence comes from Rhea pennata, assembly GCF_028389875.1. NCBI lineage: Eukaryota > Metazoa > Chordata > Aves > Rheiformes > Rheidae > Rhea > Rhea pennata. The sequence continues at coordinate 16,280,524 of NC_084677.1, read as the reverse complement.
AACAACACAGTGCTGTTGAAAAAAGACAAATGGCCTTTTAAGACTTAACAGGGGTATGACAAAACCTGTGACATAATTATACTGCTGTGCCTCATGACAGCAAAGCCTCAGTTGGATGATGTCTGGAATTGAACACCCATTTTAGGAGAGATCTATACAAACTGGAGAGTTGTCAAGAACATGAGTAAAAATTCACATGAAACTAATATATGAGCCCTGAGAAACAACTGCAAAACCCACTGGTTCGGTTAATTAAAAAGAGATAGTGCTGAAGGAAGAACAGAGAGGCTGACAATTTTCAAATATGTTAAAGCCTACTGCAAAGAGGACTATAATTATCTCTTGTGGCCTACCAAAGTTGTAATAAGAAAGATTTGGCTCAAAAGAAGTGAAGTTTAACTAAATATTAAAAATAATTGTCCCATACTTAGAAAATATTGCAGCAAGAGAACTCTGGACTCCCAATTGTTGGAGCGGTTACAACAAAACAGCTCTATCACACAGCAGGAATGGTCTAAAGTACTTGACCTTGGCTTAGAAGAGGTGTGCAATGCCCCCTCTGCTTCAACTCCACGACTGTTCACACATTCAGATTAATACTACAGTGTAATACAAAACACAGGGAACAGCTTGACAGGGAGGGGGAACGTGAGGACATTTTCATGTTACAGCTAAGCTAATCTAACAACTGACCGATGCAAAAAGGAGTTTTCTCTTTGCACTTAACTGGTATCTCCATGACTCCATAGTAAAATTTTTCACCTTGCCAGGCTGGCAGAAAATGTAGATTCATCGTGCCCGCGCACATACATGCACGTGTGTACATGCACATGCGCGTGTGTACATGCACACAGTGATGACTTCGACTCCTTCAGGAGGTTGAAACAGCTCACCAGAGGTCAAGACAAAAGATCAGTGCCAGAATGAGGGAAGGGCAGAGGAGATGCCCGTCTTGTTTCAGGGGCAGCCAGTCCTTCTGTCAGCTTAGCTGTAAGAAACTTTCAGCCTAGGCAATAAGGCCACAGACCAGGTTGTTAAACAGCCACATCCCTAATGCCTATATTCCTGTCCCTACCACACAGCTCTGGAAACCACGATTAGCTGCTCTGCTGCTGCTCAGGAAAGGACAGCAAAGACTAGGTAACCATGGCTCTTAGGATCAGGGTTGCTATACATCCTCACTGTCATTTTCAGATTACATAGACAATCTGCATACAAGCTTCTGCATTTTTGGATCAACGCATCATTCATTCGCTTCAGTAATACACCTAAAAAGGATCATAGGATATGAAAAGACTAGTCAGTATCGGGGCTGAGTACTTCAGTTCAGCTCCTCTGCATCTTACCTGCTAAAACAGGCCAAGAAAAATTGAGGTTTGCAGTTATCGGTAGTGCTATAAATCGATCCTGGAGGAGTTCTGCAGCATCCTTGCATCATGTTGTGCCTTTAACTAAAGGCAACACATGGCATTTTAACAAAACTGGACGGAGGGCTCAGCACAGTAGACCCATGGCTGTAGCTTATTTAACAAATTTTCTAATAATAAGGCAATAAAGAGCAACAAATGGAGATGAGATTCAAGAAAGATTACCCTTAGCTTTACCAGATATAGCAAAAAAAATGCACATCTCTAAACAACGACTACCAGAGAAAGCTTTACTACAGGGTCCTTTCTCAGAACAAGTTTGGCCTTCTCACATAAGCTAATCTCATATATCGTTGGAAAAAACTTAAGGACAGGTCACATCCTTGGAACAAAAAGATTAAACAAGTTACCAAGAGAACAAGAAAAGCACAGTTTTTTAGATTATCATTGCAGAAAAGAGGAAAAAGCAGAAAAACTCAAAACGAGACGATTCCTGAGTGCACACAGAGTATGCCAGGCACAGAAGATAGCCTCTATACTATGCTATCATATAGGTGCATCTTCGAACTAGTACATAAACTGATAACACGAAGACATGAATTATTCTACCAGTCACACGTGATTCTATTCTTTGCCCTGCACACTGATGATGGTTTCATCTACCTGTACATACTTCTGAGACTCCAGGAATACACAGGCACTACATGCCCTGATTCTCTAGAATAGTATAGACCAATTATTTTTATTCTTATTTTTATTTCTGTAACTCTAGGTTTCAAGCGGTTACTACAAAGGAAGTGAACTCTTGTAAGGGTGCAGGCTCAGTAAGCTAGACTGTGAGTTTACAGCCTGTCACATACTTCACACTAACTGCATGCTTGGGTTAAAACCAAGCACACAGACAAGCTAGCAGCATGTGATGTGCTTTAAGCTCCCATCCTTCTTATTTGAGGGTAACTTGTTCGCCTGTGCACGTCCTCCGCCTGGTAAAATGAGTCAGCATTACTAAAATATCTGGCAACATAAACAAACAAACCTCTTAATTTTTCATATAGCCCCTGTAAATAAAGGAGCTGTTTCAAGCAAGGCCGCAGATTGAAAATATTTGTTCTGTGAATTTAAATTAAGGAACATGCTTCCAAAGCAAAATAAATAGAAATGTTTTTGACCAAGCAGCTGAACAGTACATTGAATCTTGCACTAGAATCACAGGAAGTACAGTTTCAAAAAGATCTTGAGATGCTACCAGATCTACTCCTCTACCTCAAGGCAGAATTAACACTACCTAAATCATTCTTGACAGATATTTCTCTGAATTATTCTTAAAACACTCCAGTGACAAGATTCTACAACATCCCCAGATCCACTTGTATTCTTAAGTGTGCCAGTATCATCTTAGTAAATAGATGCATAGTTTAAGAACTGCAACAGCATTACTATGGAAGATGCACATAATGCACGAAGCCCACGCAGCCATGCTTGCCTACTACTACTATTAGAAGAAAATTTAATGCCTCAAACAGTCACAGTTTTACAACAGAGGTTTCCAAAAATGAGGGAGCAGACAACATTTTATTTCTATATTAGATAGAAACCTATTATTTCTATATTAGATATTTCTGTGCACCTGAGTTGGTATGGCATGAGCTGTTTTATTTCCCCATAATTTCCAAGGGGGAGGATAAAGTAACAGCTGGACAGAAGCACTATATGGGCCAAATCTGTCCTGTGCATACTTGACTACAATCATAAGGGGAAAAAAAATGAACAGATCAGAATACAAGTAAAAACATTTCTTTCCCTTTAGAGTAAATCTTTTGCTGTCTTAGAGCAGCAGAACATAACAGCAATTTTGGGACCACCACACAAAATTTCAGGATGAGGCAAGGAATGTGACAGGTCCACACGAGCTGGGCTCTGATCTAGATACGATGGAAAGTATTCCAGGAACTATTGCTGCTGGACAGAATATGAACCTGCATTAATGTTTCCCTGTTAAAGCAATCGCCGCCTTATATTTATATTTATGAATGTAGTATGTAATGAATGCAACTCATTTATGAATGAATATGAATTTATTGTCTCCCATAGCCAAGCTTAGGTTTAAAAATAAGGGAAAGGAAGAAGAAGAAGAATTTACATCTCAAACAAAATTATTTTTGAACCTTTTGGCAAGTTACCTAATGGGAAGTCAACCAATAAAGATTTTGCGTAAGTTTTTTTTTTCTTTTTTCTTTTTTTTTAAAAAAACGAGTACAAGAAGTATCAGCTTTGTATCTGTGATTTATTGTCTTCCACATTTTTATTTACCACTTGCATCACATCCACTTAATTTTCTCTACATACACAATAAAAATCCAATTCTATGGTATTCTCCCACCCTCACAGAGATTCTAAAGAACCTTTATGATCAGATCCTGTGAATCTGGGGAAAACTGTGGGGTAATTCTTCTAAGTGCTTGACACTTTGAGCATGCCTAATTACAGGTGCTTCAATTTATGCTGACAGTTAGAAACAAAGGTTTGCATAATAAAGCAGATTTCAGCTATGCAGACTTGATTAGAAGTTTTGAACATTTCACTATAGATGTATTAAAAGGATATGTATGGAAGGAATCTACTGCATTATCAGCATTATTTCTATATAAAACGTCAACACTTGATGGACTCAATAGGTTGGAATGGCTTCCAAAAATAGGTAGAACTGAAGTTTTTAGAACTCCAACAAAGATAAGCTTTTTAACATCCACTGCAGCCTACCATATGTAAGAACACACCAGATCCCAACATCCCATGGGAGAACTTTACATTGTATGTTTGAGAGAAGAGTCTGTATTGCCAGAAACAAAGCTATATTTTGCAGGTACAAATACCTCAACATAATAGATGTGATATCTCATAAAACTTTGCATATCCAGAGGCTCCTGTCCAAAACAAACATCCACATCAGAATAGGCAAAGTAAGCACAGAGAGTAAAAGGAGATACACTTGTGTGAAATGTGACAGCGGTTCTGTACTCTAAGCTCCATAAAGAGCACTGAAGTGGCAAGATTCAGAACAGGAGTGGATACGGTAAATGTTATAGCTAAACTAGGTGTCACAGGAAGAAGCTGACGTATTACGCTCTCAGAAAAAGGTGAAATAGCATGCAGCCATCCACAGTAATCACCTCTGTCTGGTTCTCTCAGCTAAAATGAGTAAGACTGAAAGAGACATTAAGTTCCACAGTAGAAACTGTACCAAACTCCTCTGAACTCCTATCTTGGCATATCAAGATCCCTAGAACAAATTTTGTCAGTTATGCTTCAACCTGATCCACCCTCTTTCAGGATCTCTTGGCAATGAAGCGTACTGGAGAATGTGTATATAATCTGGATCTCTCAAATTTTCAGAACACACAATAGAAGAAAACATCTTGCATACGTGGTACTGAAAATAAATCACATAATGCTTTAATATATGGGATTACGTTTGATTATCTGATCCTCATAACACTTAAAGATGAATCAGCTTGAGGACAAAGATAAAACACTGCACTCCAAGTGCACATGGCACAAAGAGCTGGAGAAGCAAAAAAACGCATGTATTTCTGCACAGAGAAAAGAACACAGGGAAGGTTGCATGTAGGTATATACCTTGCATTAAATGCTTTACTTCAACAGTGAAATCAGCCCCTTAAAACTGTAGTATGTACAGAGTTGAGTAACTTTGAAGAAGCTGAATAAAGCTATGGAGAAGCCCCTAAAGCAACCAAATAACTAAAATAGGAACAGCCTTGTCTCACACACTATGCAGTGCAAAGTTCAAGACATTGAAGTCCTACGAACAAGAGCATAAAAAGAATGATTAATCTGATAATCACAGGAAGGTCAGGGAGGACACTCAACATCTAAAAAGAACAGTAGTAGGCAAAGAACTGAACTAGGTCAAACACTACTACACAATTAATACAAAGCGTTTATGACAACCAAATTTGTAAGGGCTACTTGTTTTAAAGACTTCAAGATATTTTTATATGGCAACTGGCTGGCAAAGAAATAAGCCTTCACACAAAACCAAATACTTCAAAAGGTAGCATAAAATATTCTCTCTGCCCTCCCCCAAAGCAGTCAAACTTAAAAGCTCAGAGAGATCTTGCATGATCTGCACAGAAGCATAAGACTTAAGAGTGCGAATCCTGTGCAGATGGTATCTTTAAAGAACAAGAGGTACTCCCACTAAACTGACAAAATAAAATTCACACCCGCAGCCGTCCTTTTCCCCCCAATATCACACCATATGCTGCCTACAAGTTTTTACTCTTCCTCAAAACAGATTTCACAAATTAATAACTTAAGGAGTAGGCTAACTGCCAATAAAATTAAATACATCCAAATATATTAATATGCACAAATTATTGTTGATGAATTGGCACAGAGCTAGTCCAACAATCCACGACACACAAACCATACCACATGCTGTTTCTGCACATTCCTAGTCTTGGTATATACTGTATCTACCTTCTGTCCACACAAAGCCCAAATCTAGAAGCAGTTACGAAAGAGCAGAACGGAAGGTCATAGTAAATAAAATCTAAAAGTGATCCACAAGAGAACAAAACTCAGATGGAGAGTATTGGCCTTGTTGTCTTTATGCTCTCAGTAATGTCACAAAGCATATTAAAATACAATGGTAAATCAAAGGAAACCTTTAAAATAAATTGTAAGGAAACCACCTTCTCAGGGTAAGGGTATTTCTCTGCTTGGCCCCGACAAGAAGAGACAAGCATACATTAAGACTGTAATCCTTGTAGCTACACGGGCTAATTCTGAAGTTCCTTACCTGGCTCCTTATTAGGGATTATGAAACTACCTTTGCTCTGACTGCTTCACTATTCAAAAAAATCTCCATTTCAAAAAAGGCTTTATTTTTCAGAGGATCACTGCACAATATTGACCAAAAAAAGCTAGAATTTACAGCCTGGCATAGTGCATTCAAGAAAATGGGAAACATGTTGCTGAACTCTAGGTTTGCTTTCAAAGAAATGAAACAGAGATGCAGAAATCGGTATTTTATCATGTCTTCTTTCTTTAATACTAAGCAAAAAAAAAAAAAGTTTAAATAAAAGTATCCTATTTAGAGGGCAAGAATCTAAAATTCTGGCCATATTCTATTGTTGGATTTTTCCTGATAAGAAACCTCATGTTCCCACAGAAAACTGTCCAAGCAGGTATGTACTTACTGCATTTTTAGTGTTAAATATCTAGTGTTTTGACTGCATACTGAAGTTATATAACAGCTGAAGAAAGCACAGTGCAGAAATAGCATATCTACTTTACCCTTAGAGAGAGAACAAATAAATTAGTCAAACATTTTACACTTGAGAGTTGCCTCAGTACCGAGGCGGGGTGGGAAGGGGTGTGCCTTGGTACCCATCCAAGCAATGAAGTTAAATCTGAGGAAGTGCAGAAAACAATTTTATGAAGTCTAATTGTGACACAATCAGTGAACAAAAAGTGATGTGTGCGGATCAGTAACAACTATGGATTCCTTTCAAAAATCCGGAGGAAGAAAATCAGGTTCGAGTCAGATATTTGGAACATGATCCGAGTCCTGGATCAAGAACCCTGCCTTATAAAGAATTCCACATTGCGAACACACACAGTGCAGCTTCCTTTGTCTCAAATCCCCAAGAGCCACCTACAGTTACAGAATTAAAATGCTTTCTGTGCAAGTAATACATATGGCAATTTTCCAAGATGGGATAATAGAAAATTTGACCTCAGCTGCAATCTGCCTATTTCGCATACAAATAGTTTTAAGTTTGTGTAGTCTTCAAAGGTTATAGTAATAATATCCCAGGAGTTTAAGCTTTCTGGCTTTACAAAGTTTGGTGCTTACACCCGCATTTCATCATCTGTGATATTTTATATTACTGCTGCTAAACACATACATATACCTTGCTGTCTCTCTGTGCTTGATATCCCTACCAATAAAACAAGCAAAATGCCCATGTTTTCCAGAAAAAAATCCAAAACATTTACAAATGTTTTAGAATTCTTTATAACCTGTATGAAAACCCACTACTCCTGAGACAACATGAAATACATATAAAGGTGTATTTCCTCTAGCACACATTTATAGCATGTAACTGAATAAGTTGTTTTCAATACCAATCTATATCACCAACCTCAAGCTTCAAGATAACTACTCCTCAAAATACTTTTTGACATAGTTTCATTTTACTGGAAACAAAACAAAGACACAGGATTTATTCTGTATGCAGATATTCCAAAAACAAAGCATCTTATTTATAAGAGCTGCTAAGAATACTCCTGATCTACAAAATTCCAATAGTCTGAGTTTCTCCTGCAAGCCATACAGTTCTGCAAAAGATCACTGGAGTTGGGGAAGGGCAGAGAACCCAACAAGGGCCAGACCTCTAGAATGCAGAATTTCTTTTTCCAAGCCACCCCACTGCTATTGCCTGATAGTCTCTGGAGAAACAGTGTTGTATCAGCTGGTTTACACTTCAACTTGCTGAAGTATTCTCACTTGAAAGCAGGGCTAAATCCTTGTGAGAACAAAACATTTATTACATGTCCATTCTGAGTTCACCAAAATATATTTCCATGTATTGTGCAAAACAAATAGGTTATGCAGGACAGAGTAGCATCAATATTTACAAGCATGCTACACGAATATGTGAAGAGCAATTTTTAATACTTTTGAAGAATTAATTGTAGTACACTGGATCGGCTGAACGAAGTATTTTCTGTTACCAGGTCAGAACTGAATTGTATTTCCCAATCAGCTGTGATATTATGTTCCAGTTTTAAACAGTAGATGTATGACTCACCCAGAAATGTCCACATTTTTGAAAAAAAAAAAGAAAGTCAAGTGACTGTGCAGAAAGTCTGTATCTGATTTGCAAATATTGAGATCACAAAGAGAAGAAATTTACCTCTGTGTGCAATTCTTTTATCAAAGCCTCAAAGTGGACAAAGGCTCATCGCCATTGCAGTGTAAACACAAGACATGACTGAAGAACAGCCCAAACCAAAGACAGAACTAGCTGTCAAAAGTGTTCTACCTGTCCAGAAAGATAATCTAGCTAAAACCAAATAAGCTGACATCCCAAGCAGCTAAACACACCAGGGACTCCAATAACAATGCGGCCATCCTAAGGTACTCAGAAGGAATTAAATCATAGATAAAGCAATCTATGATTGCTGTGAAGATAAGCCATATCACGTACTGTTACAGCAGTTCCTGGGAATTAGCGCTGGCAACCTAGGTGACATGCACTCAAATGAAAATTAATACACAAAAGGCTACTGAAATATCAAATATAGTTCCCCTCCCCCCAATATTTTTGGAGAGACAGCTTTCTATTTTATATTGCTAAACAGGTAAACTTTGAAAGTCTAGCACGACTTTCTACAAGCAAAATATCTGCAACCATCTGCAAGCAGACATCAGCATATGGTTAAGAATTCTTGAAAAGATTCATCCCCACAAACTTCTCTTAAAATATCCTGCAAGCTTTGAGGGCAAAGGATTTATTTACTTGAACTCTCAGGTATCAAAAATATGCTATCAAATCCAATGGGTAGAGCTCATGACAAAGCAAAGGGGACCAAGAAGGATCTCCCTGACAGCAGAGTGGTATTTGTTTCTTATTTAATAACCCAAGATTTTACAAAGCAGTTTTCCAAATAGGTTACAGTCCTCATTAAAAAAAAATGCAGTCAGAAAACAAACATTTATCTGAGTAGTCTTGCAGGAAGTTTTTCATTCCTTTGTTGCACAGTAGTCCAAGAAATTTAAAAACTGGAGAAGAGACTTCAATTCAAAGTGCACTTGGTGTGCTCACAATTTCAAATATAGACCCACTACTGCTTTCAGGTCATTATTTTAAATTTAAGTTAGGGCTAAAAATTTGGTGCTGTATCAGGTCATGTTTTTCGTTCTGCTTTTCTATTTGAGCTACCTTTAAGTAACATTCACCTGAAAAAATAAGTACACCATAAAAATGGTACATTAACAAAAGACTTGCAAGTCTTAACATTGCCTTTAACACCTTCAAGTTACTTTTACTTTGGGCCATAAACAGTTGTCCTCGAACAGCTCACGGAGCTCTGATGGATGAAGAAATGCTTCTGGTAGCTTGTCTAGACAACTAGAAATAATTTCCAGGCCACTGTTCATCTCCTCTTGCCACCTTTACACCAGAGCTCTGTTGCAATATTTATTCCACTCGTGCTGCTCTTTCTCATATCACACTGCTTAGTGTTGCACAGCTGCAAAAACCACCTGCTACTCCAATGTAGCTATTGTTTTTTTGCCACCTCCCTCACACCTCATCATTCTTTCTGAAAAGGATTTGCTCATTCTTCTATAAAGGCCACTATCCCCTCTGCCTTTTTGCAGCATTGCAAATGGGAATCCCAGGTGGTTCCCGCTAATTATCCATCTGCCTTGGGAGTCTAATTCTTCCTATTGTTAATGTACCAATCTTCAGCCACAAAGTCACTTCATATGCTAATCAGAGACCAGCTGATCTCTAGCTAATACTTCATGTACTCAGGAGAGCGGATCTTCTGGGGGTATTAATGATAACAGAGCAAGACGAGCTTTGGAAAACAGTGCCCAAAAGATACTACATCTCTTTTGCTTCTAATTCAATACCGCAATAAAAAACTTGCTTGCAAATTTGAGCTTAGTAATTACCCTGAGTGCTGCCTCTCCCTATGCAACAAGAGACTGAAAATTTAGATCTTCTTTTTATGCCATTAGAAAATAACCTAATAATTTTTTAGTCTGAATCTTACCACACTTTTTATATAGAAGTTTTGGTGTTCACAGTATGCCTGAAAAATCAGCTTCAATCCAAAACCAAGATGAGCACTTATATGAAAACTAGTGTAGGCCATGATTCAACAGTATTGCTGCTGAAGACTATATATAGTGACTTAAACTCCTATTCTGCCCTCATCCTCAGTGTCCCCCATGGTATGCCATTACTTCCGTTTTGTTTCTTTTTAAATCAAGATTAGTTGCCTGATCTGGTTCACCTACAAACTGTACCAGCACAACCAAAAAGGTAGCATGCTACAGCACCTGAGGGACAGCAAAATCTGAGAATACCTTGAGCTGACATCACCAAAGAGCACCTATTTATAGTCTGAGTTGACTGCGAACTCTTCTTGAACGTCTTCAAATCCAGAAACTTCATCAGCATTTCAAGTTCGCCAACTCCTCAGAGTATGGCGCACACATTGTTAAAATCTGAACTGCGTAAGGATTTGCATCTCATGGCTTCTATGATGTAGATGGTTCTCAATGGTTCCTCATGGTTAACAGTATGTTCCCAAAAAAATCATTCTGAAGACACTTACTTGCAACACTGGGAATAGTCCTTTGCTTAGATCCCAAAAGGCAGGAACCAGTGTGATTTCTGTAGTCTGCAGCCCGATGTGAGTTTTCATTTGAAGAGCAATTTGCTGAATGGCAGAATAGCGATTCAAGCAAAAAGTTATCTGTGTATCTTCTCGCTAGGTAGAAAATAGCTATCAGATGGGAACATATCATTTCAAATGAGAACCAAGCAAGATTTATGGATTCCCTCCCCACCCCTCCTTGAGGATATGGACAAGTTGTTCCATCTTCAATGGGTTTCAGACTGTCACATAAATGGAAGTATCACTTTGTTTTGCTAACTCAAACAGTAGGAGTTTTTCAAAGTATTTCCTTTAATAAAGTACCAGTTCAATCCTTCATTATAATGTATTCACTTCATAACTTCATTCTTCAGACTTAATTTATGGTGCTAATGAAAGACAGAGGATACTGCAGCTGTATGAAAGTTCAAACAGCTCAGAGAAAGTAGTGCACACAGTCTGCTGTTTGAGAAGCATGGGGTTGCTATAAATCTGGAATTGAAAAAAAAAACCTTTACATTCAAAGGGGGTTTTGCCATAGAGAAACAAACGCTCAACCAAATGTTATGTAAACAGTTATATATGTAACAGGCAATTACAACACAGTATATTTTACCACTGAGTTATGTCCTAGATATGAATAATGAAAATTTGAATGTATTCTATGATTAGAGCAAAAATCTTAAGCCCTCTACAGACAAGTTACATAGAACCTTCTCTAAGCCATGCCACATCTGGGTTTCACACCATTTTCCCATCTACTTTAGTTATAATACTATATACTTCACTTGGACAAACACTCAAGTATCAGGCCAATAACCATTTCAAAAGGTCATCACACAGCAGTTAAAAATATCCTGTCTCCCAATCGTTATTAGTGTTTCTCCAGAGGTAGGATGGAGGAGGAAGAAGAAAACAAGTACCTGTTTTTCTCTTAAAATAGCTTTGTAGAGAATGTTTTATAGGTAAAAGGTAGCTGGTTAGGCTTTAACAGATTCTGTACGTAAATAGAACTGATCAACAAATGTGCAATGCTTATAGATGGTTATCAACATAATCTTCATTTTCAGAACCAATAAAACAGTTTATCATGCGCACTCTCCAAACCATTTACCTACTTCAGAAGGTAAACTAGATTCACTAATATCTGTTATAGAATTAAAGCTTGATGTCAAAAGAATTGAGTATTAGAGAGACATGGGAATGTTCGGATAACTGCTGCATTTCAGTCTGCTGACTGATCTGAAACCCCAAACAGATGAGTCAGTGTAAAGAAAGTGAAGGGAAAGACTCTAAAGCAGGTATATATTTAGCAGCAGGTTAGATGGAGAGAAAAGGCTCAAAGACAACGGCAGGTCTTTTTTTCCTTCAGCTAAACCCCCAATGTATTTTTGTGAAAGAAAGCTAGTCTTTTGCTTTTAACTGTAGCCCAAAACTGCATTATGTCTCCTGGGCGCTTTGATTTTTTTCTCTTTCTATCTCAGCATATAGACAGCTCTAGGGCTCCGTAGGAGAAATTATTAAAAGCACGCCTGCAGAAGTAAAGAGATCAGTCATTGCCCTTATCCCCTGTGTTTCATGAGCACTTCCCCAACCCATGCAGCATTGTATGAGACTTCAAGCAAACAGTAATGTCCTTTTTAAACAGGCTGAAAAATTTAAAGTCCTTTAAGAACAGGCATAGTGTTCCTACAATTGGTATGAGAAACAAAGCACAAATGTGTTTCATTTCTTCAGAAAGGTCACATCCACCTTCAGAGTTCTACCAAATCAGCTTTTTTTGTCCTGTGTCTAAGTAATCTGTAAGAGTATTTACAAGATATATCAGTTTCATAAAATGCTTAAAATCCCAACATGAAAAAGATACAAGCGATCTCTAGTTACTTTTTCCTAGGCTGTTTGAAGTTTCTGAAGTCCAGATGTTTTCCCAACTCTTTCTTGTTCCACTGCAGCAAATATACAGTCTTTTCTTTAATGTTACTATTGTATCTGCATTTTCAGCTTACTCTACTTCTCAATTTTTTTAAATAAATATACACATATCTTTTGGATGATATAATTTTACTATATTAGAAACATTAGATTATAAAGTTATATTGAAAAGTTGTATGATTATGCTGTAAACCATAACTTGGTAGGCAGGTTCTGGCTTCTAATGCCTAAAGCTACATCTCCAAACTTGCATTATCACCATTAAAATGTTATCATGCATTTAACAGCAAAATGCCCACTAACCTTCACTACAGGGGGTCAGGAAGTTGATTTTAACCCTCTACTTCCCAAACTAAAGACTGCAGAAAAAAAATGAAAGGTATGGTTCATTTTTACTACCCGTACCCAGATGCTCTTCAGCCATAGATACATGTTTGTATTTGAGAGTTCTTTTGCTCGGGACTACTGAACTCTGCATGCTAAACATTTGACAAGCATTTGAAAACTGCCATTTGAAGCTCACTGGAGAATGAACTATCATATCCGATTCAATACGAAACTGAAGAGAACCTGTTCGGTTTATAATAAGAAACAGAAAGACATCACTGTCCTTATTCTATCTGCTAAAAATCCAATTAACCAATAGAATGCTATAATTTGTGATACATCTGAAGTATTTTCCTTCATCGAATTGCATGAGATCTGCAGTTAAGAGAGTTAAGATACTGAGTTAGTATCATCGAATTCTGCTAGTCTTTAAATACACATTGTTAAAGAGTTTCCTGTTTTGTAGTTGTTACACAGATGAACCATCATCAGTACCTGCAGTGACAGAGCAAACATCCTTCTACAGTGAGAGGCAAATGAAAGGTAGTATAAAATAAACTTTAGAACAACAAAATAAATCTAAAGACATCCACTACAACAGCCTAAGGGCAAAAATATTAATGGAAAACCAAAAGAATTTTGAAAATACAAGTGACCATGTATGAGTTTGGGAAAGAATTTCTAGAACTTACCTATGGTGCAGTTTGTGGTTATTTTTCTTCGCTTGGGGTTGTGTCGTAGCAATTCTAACTCTCGTTTGGTTGGCTCCCATGTTGAATACTTTTCTCCAATGCCTATGTAGATGAAAAGAAAGTTTCAGGAAGTTGTTTAGTAAAAGGATTTAAAAGCCTGTTCAAGCAAAACTTTGCAATATGCTGTCCATTAAGTTAGATTCAATCTAGACACAACTACAAGAGACTAATTTAGAAACACAGCAACTGACCAACTGATCTCCCAACAAACAAGAACTAAAAGCAGAAAGAAGGAAAAGTTACTTGTACATAATACCCTTCCATTCCCAAAAAAGTTTTCCACTACCAAATTATAATTCCTGCTTTGGTTAAAAAGAAATTCCAGCACAACAGTCAATTCACTTTACTCAAAAATCTCCCCCTCCCCTTTTGGTGCTCTTTGCAGGAGGTCCAAAAACAGCACCACTGTATAATTTTAGGAGAAGATACAGGACAACCAAGTAGTATTTTGTCATTGAAATCTGACGAGTTATTAAACAGATCCAACTTAATGGACAGATACAGTTTTAGTCTTTACAGATGCAAAGCAGAAATTAGTAATTCACAGATACTAAACAACATATGCTATAATTACACGTTTTTGTACATACTATCACGGAATACAATTTTTCCTTATAACCACTGCTGCAGCAGCAGCAATTAGCAAGTTTACAGTATTTGATATTCATTCAGTAGGTACTGGAGTATCTACAATGTTACCATGAAATGTAGGTAGAAGTACAAAAAATCCCCAAACAAACAAAAACTCCCGTCAATACTTAACTACCCTTTTTCTGGGAAAATATTTTTTCTCATGAGTTGCAGCTGAAATCTGCCATTATTCTTTTAAAACATCAATATTTTATTTCAAACACATTTCTTTTGTTGAAAAGAAAGGGGAGTAGAAATGAGTCAGGTAATCAGTAAGAAGAACAGATGAGAAGTAGGCACAGAGCTGTGTTCAGTGTAAGCCTGGTTCAAGAAAAATAGCAGTGAAGCCTCGTGTGCTGCCCAGCTCAGTACTGCTGCAGCATTCTATGCAGCAAAAAGAAATTGCTGCACAAGGTCAATTACAGTGAGTCACAAAAGCATCCCGGCATTAAAAGTAAAGAATAATAGGATGACAAGCAATCTATTCTAAAACTAAGGATTAAAGTCAATTAAGAGTCAGATTTTTCACAGAATGCATGCAGCTGAAACAGTGCTGTGCTACAAAAAATAAATTATAAATCATACATATGAAAAGGAGAGTAGAAAATACAGCTAGAGGCTTACACATTCTGCATAATATCCATTAAATTTTAATAGCTCTTTGATCTTCATTTTCAGAAATAGCTATGCTTGTCAGAAGTTACCCACCCAAAAATGTTCAATTCATAGTTACTGCTGACCCTCCAGGTTCTAGGAATAAAAGGTCTCATTTCTTGATTCTTGAGGACAGTAAAGTTCATATTTACATGGTTGCATTTAAAAAAAAAAAAAAAAAAAAACTCACTTGATTCAATACATTAGGCAAAAAGCATAAGAAAGAAAACCAAAAATCACAGTCCCTTTTCTTTATCCAAAGTTCAGCATGAAGCAACACACCCAGAAAAACTGAAGAGGAAACTAACTACTGTGTAACAGATTGATGAGATGAAATAGCTGCAATGCTTTGAATACACTATAAAGTATGCATAGGCAAACGTTGAATGAAGCAACTTTACAGAGATGCACATATGGGCAGTTCACATACAACAGAACATTGGCTTGCAACAAGTTTTGTATTAGATATCTTCAGCAAACCTTTTCATATTTGTAATATTCTTATGTGAATTTATATAAATCTGTTTGTAAGAAAAGCTCAGTATTCTTTTCAGCACCTCGTTACTACCACCTATTGCACTAGCCAACAGTAAATTAAGCCTCGTATTCTTTTACACTACAGCTTAAGCATGGCACAGTTAGAGTAATTTGACAAAAGGATGAGCCCTCACAAAAAAAAAAAAAAATTAACACAAATAAACTTGGGTATGTTAAACTCCTGTCTTTTTTTAAAAAAAATCAAATATAGCAAAATTAGCACCTGCAAACACATGTGTGCTCAACTTTACACCTGCAATAGTTCCACATATGTCAGTGGGAGTACTCATATAATTATATATCCATATATAATTATGTTGCTTAAATGCTTAAAGGATTGGGACCAAAGCATTTCATAACAAGTTCAACTCTAAGTAAAGTTAAATAAAACAGACTGGATTATTTTGCAGGTTTCTGAGTGAATCAAATGGTATTTAATTAAAAAGAAATCAAATCAAACAGAAAACTACAGATAGTTAATGCCACAACAAGCATATAGAGGCAAAATAGAAAACTTTCTTACAGAAGTCTCTCATCAAGAGTGCAAGTTTAAGTCAGAGAGAAAAATAAATAATAAAAAGAAACCTCATAGACTCAAGTCAAAGTATTCTTTTTCATTCTGAATTCGTCCTATATAATTTAAGAATGTTGAGATTTTCAGGTTGAAAATTTAGAGAGAAAGAAAAAGAAAAGAACAACCCCTCCCACCCTCTAGTTCTATTCATTAGGGTTGGTTCAATGTTTTGAAGTGAAATAACAAAAATAGGTTTAATAATACTCATGGATGTGCCAAAAACCCCTATATAAATTACCTTAAACAGAAAGATTTCCAGAACATGCACAAATTACCATTTAAAGCAAAGTAGTATTATTGGGAATGAAAACTCTTATTTTCAAAACAATGCTATCAAATAGCCACAATTTAAAGTTAGCATGTCAAATCTGCATCCAAGAATTAATTTCATTAGGACAAACATGTGGATTTTCATTTTTTAGAGATTAACTAGGGACACATGGGCAAGTAAAATAAAAGGGAATGAAGGATCTAATTTACAGAGTCAGTTTTGCAGGTAAACATTAATATAGCTTGCTTACTTGGCTATCCTTTAGCAAAAGCCCCTTATTCCTTCCCCCCCGCCCCCAAGAATCTGAACATTAATTAGGACAAAATACTCAATGTATTCTCACTTCCTTCATTATTAAGTATAATAATAACTGATACCACAAAAAAACTGTAGAATTGCAACATGTTCAGAGCTATACCATGTAATCTTGAATTACTGCTGGACTTGTGAACTCATCACACTAAAGAGAGAGTTAACATTGTAGGAATATGAAATGAATCTAATGATATTCGGGGTTTTTCTTAAAGTTTCTTCTCCAGGCATCATGTTGTTATGTGAATATCTATTAAAAGTATGTAGTAGTACCTTCCAAGCACTGCAGGCAGAAATTTGAAAATATACAACATATACACTTTAATTTTTAAACCAATCTCAGTTTTTGCAGACTGGATTCACTTTTTTTTTTTTCTTTAAACAAAGTTACAGTAGTTTCTTAGACAGCACTGAGGTAAATCTAACTGTAGCAGAAAAGTAAGAGCAAAACACTGTGTTAGTGAACTGCACTAATCTCGACACTCAGTTTGAAGGGAGGGTCCCTCCCTTTATGAACTCCCAGGTACCATGAGTCACTGAAAACAGGTATGAACTGACACAATGTTGGAAGGGAAAATTTCTCTATTACTTTTTTATTTCTCAGACTAATTTGCTGAGAAATACACATAGTTTCATGACACAAAGCCATAAAATAAAAGCTCCTATGCTATAGCTTTAAAGAAAAAATGTCTGTATTGTGTACTCCAGTAATTTAAAACGGAGGAATAGAGAGCAATTTATAACTTCATTGGTCATTGCTGACATGTTCTCCAGCAACAGCAGATGTGATGTACATTAAATATAAATATATTCTATTCATTAGTCAGTTAACCAGTACAGAGGAAGTTTTTTGTTTGGAGTTTTTTTGGTCTGTCATTTCCTCTCAGTTACTCTTCACTTCAGCACACACCGTTGAGGTCCACGAAGACAGGATGAACAATCCCATTTAATAGTCTCTTAATACTCTTGAGCAAGTGTTATACCAGCCTAAAGTCCATCAGAGGACAGACTGGCTGTATCTTGGAACAGACCTACTGTGCCAGAAGGCACAAATAATTATGTTGCCCTTAATATGTGACAAAATGCTCTGAATTTATGCCTTCAAAAAGAATTGAGGGGCTCTCTTCTATAGCACCGTGAGCAAGCGTAATACTATTGTAGTGGACAAATTTTAAGATATATTTTAGAAAGAATTGAAGAAATGTTCAAGAGGTGTGTAGCCTAAAAGTAAGTTAAAAAAATTTCCTTATTTTCTTGCTTTGAAGCAAGTACTTTGTGCTAATGGATTTTATATCATGTTTTCTTCTTCTAGAACTTAGCATGTACCTTCACTATCCTTCTTTTCTAGCTAGATTTCCTCAAAATAGGGAGTAAACAAGTAGTAGAATGCAATCTGTAGTTGGAACTGAGTTAAAGCAGCTATAGTTTTGATATGCCATCAGAAAAACCTCTACCTAATACAATGTTAGCTATTTTTAAAATTGGAAATGAGGTTAAGAATAGTCTGAAGCCCTATCACAACCCTGACTAAAGCAGTCACATCGAAACACGATGCCATGGATTTGGTAAGAGTAGTCCATTACTAGACAGAAGTTTCTGTCTTCAAACACTGACCTCCCACTTTAAGAAAACATACCCCTAAAGGCCATGGAAAATGAAAGGTGGTAAGCATCTATAACTGATGCTTAAAAACTACTCAGTTTGGTCAAGATAAATGCTACTTCCTTTCCCTTCCAAAAACGGAAAAAAAGCTTGTTTCGGTGTAGCTCTATCAAGGAAAGGGTATATGAAATTAAGTCTACCATAATTATTTAATCATTGGAACATATCCAAACAAGAGAAAAACAATTTGCATGATAAAACTGTCATTCTTAACTGTGATTCATGTCTAAAATGGCAGGATAATCAGCAAAGGGACGCTTGTTAGTCAAGTGCGTCGCCAGCCCACGCTTCTTACCTGTCATTGTACACTGGTAGTGAGAAACCACTGTTGGGGTGAAGGCTAAAAAAGAAAAAATTAGGGAAAGCAAACTGAATAATAAAACAAATGTGTGTACATATATTTGTGTGTAAATATTTCTACATAGATACTGTGAGTGTACCATGAAAGCACAGGTGTGTATGTAAGTAAAGCTGGCACGTTCTATTAAAAAAATAATAAAAAAAAGAAAAATCACACACAAAAGTGGCATTTCATGTGAGGGAAACAGATTTCTTGCCTTTATTATCCAAGTTAGCCTAAAGGAACAGATTGTTACATTCTCTAATCCTGCAAAACTTAAATACTATTAGAGAGAGATATGTGTTAGGTAAAGTTAGATATTTTTATATTTGTAATTAAAATAAAATAGTTCTGCTACAATTCAGTGTGGTGTACATATTAAACTAACAATCTAACTCCTGGAACTAACTCCTGGAAAACGGTATCTATACATCTGTCTCTCCCATAGCCTATATAGTACTATCTGTAAAGAGCACTCTCTTCCCTTTACTATTTTTTGCCATTGACAAATGGGAGGGACAGGTATGATTAAAAACAAAAACAAGAAATTCAGGCAGGAAAACCAAACCTTGTAATTTCCAAGCTTTTCGTTGTTCTTCTTTGGCAATTTGTTCCATGTCTTTGTCGTATATGTAATCTTGACACATAAAGCAGTATATACCCCCATACAAAAGGTCTATGGCTGCAAAACAGAAGGGAATTTGGGGAGAAGGAAAAAAAGAAAAAAAAAAAAAAAAAAAAAAAGATGTGAGTTTATAAAATAGAAGACATTTTAAAGCAGGCTTCCAAGTTAACACTATTTCTTCTCTGCAATCCACAAAAACAAAAAATAATCTGTACCTTAGAATCTGAAAAAAACCCAGGGAAAACTTTTCAGTTACAGTGCAAGTTATTCAATATGTTCTGGCACAGCAAGCCAACAAGGCATTAGCTGCCTCAGAGTTCTTTGTAATTCACAATATACATTTTAGACAAAGACAGATATAAGTAGCCAAGAGAGATAATTAAAGTGACTGATTGCAGCATGTGCTGAAATAGTACTGTACCACAATGTTAAGATTTGATATGCAAGTCTGAATTCTCTCTTCTATGACTTAAATAATTTCTATCCAAATCCATTAAAGTAATTAGAAGGTATCTACTTAAAAATCCAGTTGAAAAATCAAAGCAAAGAGAGCACTGAAAACTCAAAAATGTATTTGTCGAGGGTTACAGTTTTCCAGAGTGGTTTATTCCATAGGTTAGATGCCATTTCCTAGGCTCTTTTAAAATGGACATAGAAACACTGAACAATGCTTTAAATAAGCAAACAAAATGGACCCTAAAAAAGGGCCAATAAAAGAAAGAAATCAGAAAAATTTTGCTACATTTTGCTACAACGCTGACTGATGAAGTAGTAAATGAAAACTCATCCTAGCAAACTGCTGATTTTCAGGACATCAGAAAAGACAAAGTCATAATCAACAAAGAAAAGAAACAAGTTTTCAATGGGCACTAACAAATTCTTAGTCTGGCAACCAAAATACAACCTGCACCTTGGAGACAGCCAAGAAACACACCACCATCTTCCTTCAAGAGCATTTCCTCCATTTATATTATTTTCAAAATCTTTTTATTCCCAGGTAAGAAGCCTTATTAAAATACTCTCGCTGTAAAGGAAATACATTTTAAAGGAAGCCACTACCACATTAGGTGGACAAACAGTAGGGAATAATTCTGAACGTATAAATAGGCAAGATTCCATGCGACTCGCATGCACGCAGCTGGCACCCTGCTGCCTGGTGCCACGGGCAAATAAGGGTAAATCCTTTGCGTTCCCTGCCAGCGAGGCGCCCAGCGCTCAGAGCCCTACCCGATCCCTGTCGCAGTTGGGCCAGGAGATGAACTGTGGGCTACGTCACCTGCTAGAGGTGAGAACGGCCCATGGCTTCAGCGGACATGGAAATTGCAACACTTACCACTGCAGGGAATTCGGGAACTTTTTGATCAGTGCTCCACCTCTAACTTTGATAACAAAATCTGTTTGGTAAGGTTTCTTCCTAACTGTGCCTTATTCATCCTTCAGTGCCAATGCATCTCTTACCTCCCCTCACTTAGTCCTCTTTTCCCTCCCCTTCCAAAAATCACTTTTCCCATGACTATGTTGTATTTTGCTTGCTGCCTCCTCTAGTAGGTAATAAACAGAAAAATAACTTAAAGAAGTTTCCTTAATGTTTATTTGCTCTCATCTTTCTTGTGTGTTTCCTTATTTTAATCATTTTGTTTTGTCTATTTGGACTGCAATCAACTTGTAGAAGAGGCTGAGGGCTGCCTGTATTATCTTCTACAACGTCCGAAACAGCAGAACTCTGATGAGGCTTTGGAGAAGCTAAACTCCTGTAACAGAGTATCACTGAAGTGGAGGAGAATCTTAGCTGCAGTGGAGATCAATGGTGAAAGAACTATGGTATGTCAGAAAAACCACAGGTAAGCTACGCATAGTTAGTATGAATTATACAGCAATTACTTCAGTATCTATTCTGTTACCAGCTGTGCACAAAGATCAACAACAAATTGTTGAAAATCCAAAGTACTGGTCCCCAAACAAAATCAAGTATTACTCCTCATGAATTTGTTTAAAAAAAAAGACACCCCATGGACAACCCTTTCACCCACCAACTAAAAGAGAGAAAAAAAAAAAAATCACAGGGCTAAACAGATGAGGCACCTGGTGAGCACAAGCATTTTGCAGTAACCATTAGAGTGGGTAGTCCCATGCCATGCTGAGAGGGCCTGCGCTTTTCTCAACTTTCTGGTCTTACACGTGTGAATGATGAAGCATATGTGTCAAGATGAAAACCAATAAGAGACTTTGCAAAGGATAAGCCACTTATTCAGAGCAGAATGAATTTTTGCCATAAAGAATCAAAAAGGTTAATGGGGGCTCAGTAAAAGCCGTAATTGTCCAACGCCTGATTAAGAACTCTTGAGAGCACATCCCCTTCAGCACACTCAGCGAACAATGCGGCTGAATATACGCCAACACTTTCAGTGGCACAGAGAAGACTGCAATAGCTTTTGGACAAATTACCTCAAGGACTGAGAAAAAACAGGTCATGCAGGCCTGACTGTAACAGAATGAAAGGGCAGGAATTTCTGATGAAAGATGTAACATGGCTTCTAGGAAAAAGGTCAAAATAAACTTTATTATTTTTTTTCCCTCAAATTAGTAGGATTTTTTTCCTCGAAATACACATTAATTTAATCTTATTGTGGTTGTCTTGAAGTAAAATAGAATTATTTCTTTAGAAGAGAGTGCAAAATATCCGTAACAGTTTGGGAACTACTGACCCAGAAAGCATGCCTAGGTGTTTCAGCATAATCCACTGCTGACACTGCCAGGATGTATCACGTTTCTTGCCGTGAATTTTTCTCTGACTAGGCTCCTCCGGGATGGCTGCTACTCCCATCTTGGAGTACCTGCTCTTCCTAACACTACTCCCTCGCAGAGGGAACAAAAAACAAAACAAACAAAAACAAACAAACAAAAACCCTTAACATTTTTCTTCTCCCCCCTCCAAAATCAATCTTATCACTGTATTTTAATCCAGCTTCATCTTACTATACATACAGAATTGATACACATTCTATAGAAGTATACAGTTTATCTTTTTCATTGGGGAAAAAACAGGAGAAATTTAAAAGAATCCCATCGTGATTTTATCAGATTTAATTAATCTAGATTCCTATTCTAGGAATTGAGAATACCTGTTTGTTTGTGGAACATTACAGGCATAGGAATTCAGTAATGAAAAGGCCTCTTCTGCAAAGTAACATTTTTCTTTGCTTTTAGACTGCTGACAACAGGATAATATTAACTGAAAGTCAGATCTCCTTGTATCCCTTCATATAAAAAAAACTAAACAGTTGCAAGACAAAAGCAGGGAGAAAGTGAAAGATGCTTTATTCCAAAATGAAAAATGGGCTATCAGTCTGAAGAAACAAAGGGGTACCACAGAAGATCACATGTAAACAGGAACAACTTTATCTACTGGTGCAAGTAACAGATATTAGAAGACAACAGCTCAGGGATGAAAGTTTAAATTTAGGCTGCAAAAGGTCTTCTTCAATCTCTCTGTCTGGGAGCCAAGTAAAGTGTTTTGTTTAAGCTTGAGTGCTTTATTTTGACAAATATATCCACTGACGTCCTTGTGAAAACATTAAAGAGACCAGAGAGAGTGGGAACATGATAGCAATATGTAAAAAAGCAGGGAAGTGTGTCACACTCAGAGAGCGAACGACAGTGTGCGCATGCCATCCAATTAAGCAAAAAACATGTATGATCATTTTAGCAAGGACCTACAAGAATAGACTAATGCTGCACAGCTGAACATGGGATACTTCATGATAATCTTTCATCAAGATACGATGCATTTGTAATTCACATTTCAGTATAAGTACTTGCAAAACATAACTATTCAGGCTTTCTCAGAATGTTTGTTGCTTTCAAGTACACAAAAAGAAGATGAAATTCAGGTCTGTGTTAGAATTAATTCAGCTGTGAACTTCTGTGACTCAGTCTTGGCATGTTGTCAACCTGAAATCAACACACTTCTTCCACGCAAGTCACCTACATTCTATTCAAATTCTGTAACAAATAAAACTGGTAACCTTTTCACACAGTATTGTAAGCCAACACTCTAGGCTAATTCACACCCCCCTAATTCTTATTGAAATGTTAATCATTAAACCAGTTATGGATAATAGTCTTAAATCCACAGGAACAGATTTTTCTAAACTTCATCCAACTCTCTACTCATTTTGGTGCTAATATATCAGATAAGAAAACAAGTATATAATTGCCTTCTTTCTCCTTTCCTGACACCTGAAAACTGCATCACAGATAAGAATTCATAAGCTGACAAGATATTAAGGTTTACTGATCTGAGGAAGAAAATTCTTACTGACCTCAGTAAGAAAATACACTTCCAAAATACACTAGCAGATCCATCTGATGCATCAAGATTACATATTTGATTTATGCAAGGAACTAGTGAGCAGAAACACTGAAGGCTGCTCACTCCTTCCCATCATCTGTACTAATAGTCAAGGCAAACAATTAATATGGCCATCAATAGCCCATGCTTCAGATGTGGATTAACCAGCAACCCCTACCATCAGGATGTCACTCGGATGCCCATCTCGCTGTTCATCCAGAACCATATTCTGGCTGTTTCTGGCCTGGATGCTCCACTATTGCTGATATTCTAGCAGTGCTCACAGGCAGAACAAAGTACTTCTCCCTCCTAAAAAGGAGGAAAGTCAGAAACTTTCTAACAGTATTTACTCATTAATGCTCTATTGAGGACTTCAACACTGCCCTCAGCCTGTGACTAGAATAACAAAATATTTACTGTGATTCTTTAGGCCAAGCAAAAAAATAAATAATAATAAAAAAGCGTTTGGTGTCTTCTTTCATAATCTGTTTGGTCAAAAAAAAAAAATAAAAAAACCCCACCATAATCCAATTAGTAATAGACACAGACACATGGTATACAAGTTGCTTCCCTAGGCAAGTCTTCCTGAGGTTTACTCACTGCAGAGGCTGCCAATTTGCTTCTCTCAGTTTCTCTGAGAAGTATATAAAATAAAATAATAATAAAAAAAGAGCAAGAGAAACACCCCTCCACCCTGCTTACAGCCACCCAGAATTCTCATCAATTTTAATAAACCTACAGTCTTCCTACCTACAGACATGAATCTGTAATCACATCTGACTGAGAGGCCTGGGCAGCCGGCCTAACGATACACTATTTATAGTTCTCTGGAGGATTACCTGCCCATATTAATTCTTTCAGAGCAATTCTTCCTTCTGTTTTTATTGATAACCGATTATAGCACCATGATTAAAGTCTCCTAACAAGTTGTATTTCAGTAGTATGCAGAGGTATGGTCCATTGGGTCTTTACCAAGTTCAGTGACTACACTGCTGTGTGAAAAGGTAAAACTGCAGTATGTTCAAGAACATTCAAGCTAGCTTTAAATTTAACTAGTTCAGGTAGCAAGGAGCAGTGGAGATGCAACACCATGGCTTTCAGTGCAGCTAAGCCACTAATACACAGTCCCTGGTAGCCATGAATGGTCCATGCTAGAGTCTAACACACTTTCCTTGATAACTGCACCTAATATTGTGCCTTGCAATGCCCATCTTTCCTGTGGTTGTAACTCTTCATTGCAATGTAGATACTAGGCACAGAGAAATACTGAAAGACCTGTGTAACTATTAATGATGTTCTTGTAAGTCTCTCACAGATCATAACTTTGAAGTGACATGCAATTTTTTAATAGAACTACTGACTCAATGTATGAGCCAGATGCTACAATGAAAGAAAAAAAAAAAAAAAAAAAAAAAAAAGGAAAGTGTCTGGACTACACACACGTATTAACTTCAGCTTTCCATGACTGGTTCACCACCTGAATTTTCTGAACCTATATAAAAAAGTCCAGATTTTGTACAATAAAAAAAAAGAACATCCAATAAGCAAAATTCAGTGAAATAAGTTGTACTTGTGTTGTTTTTATTTGCATTTATGGGCACATTTCAAAGATAAGCTGCCATAAAAATACAGTATAACTGATGAAAGATACAGGTCACAAAAATTGAAAGGATTTTAAGACTAAACGCATTTTGTTGCTTGATAAGATGACCAAGTTTTTAGTAAATTAGTTCCCCAATTATGTGAGCCTTAACTCTAACCACAGTTATCTCTGAACTTAAGAATTTCTGTACACATCACCTACCTTACATATACAAGTACTTTAAGTGCAGCCTAACATCTTTTGAATTTGATGTCTTAATTCATAAGTCACTGGATGACCTGTTTGATGGATGCATGGGTACAAAAGCATCATTTTCAATCAAGACTGCCCAAAATACTTCACTTCCTAAAACTCCTTTTACACAAATAAGGACAAACTTCCAAAATTTATGCTATTAATCCTACTAAATAGTGAAAAACCTGAGTGCCACCAAAATCATTGAGAACTGCATTATATCCCCCTCCACAAGTCCCCAATTACTTCCTACTGTTGCCAAAATACAGATTCAGATATCAAATCTTTTAACATATATAAAAAAAAAAAACAAAAATTATGGCCATGGTTAAAGAGATACTTTAGTACACTTTCCTAATAATTAAGATCAGACCATTCATCAATTTTATTTATTTATTTATTTAACAGCAATAAACAGGTTTCAGTGAGCTGTGCTCTAAAGTTACCAAACTCACCAAGATGCCTGTGCGTCCCTTAAGAGATTTAAAGTGGCTGATTCACTTGCACTTAAAATATGGCAGGTGAATATGAAGCTGCAAACAATCTAAATAAAACCAGGAGCCAACTGACTGGCTTCAAATTGCACACTTGTCTCTGACAGTTTAAAGTATCATCCTACAACAGCATGGAAATTCAAGTCAGGAAAGGCAAGCTGTTCAGATGCAGAAAGAATGTTGCGCTATCCCTATGCAATCTAGTTACCAAAAAAGTTTTTAAAATATAAGTTTAAAGGGACAATAGTCTGCCGAAATGATTTTGTTAATTTATTATGAGCAGAAAACTAACTCCCACCCTTTGACCTCACTCAGAAATACATACTTCACATACACAATTTGCACATACATGGACATACACAAAGTACAACGTAGGAGTTTGCAGCATGTCCATACCCAAGCTGCCTAGCACCTCCCATTGTAAAAGATGCTTTGCCTTTTGTCAGTCCTCTCCCTGCCCTTCTTTGACCTTACAAACTTCAGCAGTTTCCTTGATAGCAGCAAACCTTTGAAAACTAGAAAGGATGAAATCCTCCTGGTCAAAGCACCTTTTTTTGATCCTATATACTATATTCAGGTTTAAGACAAAGAAATTCATAGAAAACTCTCACCACTAAATCTTGCTGTGTTTTTCAGAAAGTTTTTGGCAGAATTCCTAAAGTCATAGCCACCAAGTTTTGTGCTGCTTCACATGACATTATGCAAACTGCTTATATTCATCTACATATTCTCATTTGATCAAAAATGCAAGTGTACCTCAAAACACCATTTTCAGTAAAAGCAGCAGTAAGATATGGAACTGTGTAGAAGGTGGTAGTCAGGACTGAGGCAGGCAGATGCATACAGTGCTGGTGATATGCAGATGAATACTCAGGAGGCCGGCTTTCTGACCGTCAGGGATATTCTAGGTACACGAAGAACTCTTCAGAAGGCAATTCTGATGCTGAGAAGAGCTCGATGCAAGATAGCTTACAGGAGCTCACAACTACTGACAGAGCACTAGAGCCTGTCCTAACGACTGCAGAAACAAACACCTGTTGCCTTCTTCTCTGAACTACAGGAATGACACGATGGAACATGCATCATGTGAGCATATGATAACCTGCTTGCTGTTTGTTTGCGGTATCTTGCACATTACATCCTAGAACAGCAGATATTTTCCATGGCTATGGGAAACATCAGTAGTTCTAAGACATACCCCGTGACCAACCAGTATATTCTTTCTTCCTCCTCTACTCCCAATCAAGGACCCTTTGGTTTACAACACAAGGCTATTATTAATGTCAAAGTACAGAGAGTTTGTATTGCTTTCAAATTTCATCTTATTTCTATTACTATCATCAATAAAGCTATGCAATTCTTATCATGGGACTACCTAGCCCGGCTTAATACAAAGAACACCTCTGAATTTTGTGACCCTCATGAATTTCATACACAAATCTAATTCCTTCTTCTTGACCACTAGTAAATAATAATATGCCAGGACCTCTAGTTCTGCTAGTAACGGCTCTCCATCCTAAACACTACTTTCAACACGTTAATCATCAGTCTCCCTTTATTCAGCCTCGCATACCTCATAAACCCTATATTAATCTCTGCCACTTCTACCTTAAGTAGTAATTTTCAAGGGTGGCAAAATGTCAAATGCTGCACTTAATCTAGACACATTAGCTCCACTGCATTTCCTTTCTCTAAGAAAATCAGTAGTGTTATCAAAAAAGAGATACTAGTCTGATGTGATCCATCTCTAATATAACTATAATTCTATCCTATTTTCAATTTGCCTTCATTGTCTTTAACACATCTTTCTTTCAAAACCCATGCTAAGCAAAGCATTAGAACAGAAAGAACAGAAGTCAAGTTAGAAGGATGGCAACAACTGTCCAGGTGAGTTTTTCTTTAAAAAAAAAAAAAAAAAAAAAAAAACACCTTTGAGTCTAGATTCAAGAAGAAAACCAAATTGATATTCCAGCACTGCAACACGCTGCACTGGGAACTGCTTTACTTGCCCCTTGCGCACCAACAGTATAATGAAGGTCTTGCTTTTCTCCAAAAGAACCCTGCGCTGCTACGATCATGCAGAATTAACATTGCAGGAAATACTTTCTAACTCAAGTGAGAGTCAGATCATTTTTACTGACAACTCTTTACATAAATACACTGTTTCTACATAGTAGATTTCAAGAGACAGTTACACATTGTCACTAGGACCCAGACTTTTCTGTTGACTGATTTCAAGGTTGGAAATTAGCCTCCATGATATTTCTTCAGAATCAGATGAAAATTGTTACATACTTTTGTTTTCTAAAGGAAGTGGAAGCCTTCTGAATTTCATACAAGAATCTTCCACTTAATCTACGAGCATTACTATTATCCTTGCCCACCCAGCTCCTCTAACCACAAACACATATTATTAGATTGAATCTTACACAAGCATAGCCTTAGAGAAAAAAAAAAAAAAAAAAAAAAAAAAAAAAAAAAGTTTCTCAACAACCAGTTTGTGACCTAATAAATAATGAATGTACTCTAACAGGACTAAATTTTGAAATGAAGTATGTTTGCCTGTTTCCTTACAAAGTAAATGCTAATTCAGCCTTCCAACTGCATCTTCTCTAATCTTTTATGCAATGAACTCCAGTCCTGCTATTTAACCTACCTCTATTATTTAACTCCAAAACAGGGCCCTAGAGCAAGACAAAAAACATACGCCAGAAACCATGCAATTATTGAGGACATAAGAGAGCAAATCCTATAAATCCAAAGACCAATCAGCACTGATGGACACAGCAGAACTAAGAAAAGTAGGATGGTAGTATTCAGAATCATAAAACTGTTGCAATAAGAAAAAAAGCTAAAAATGGTCTAGGACTCTACAGCTTGGAAAAAAAAGTCTGAAGAGTTAATCTAGTTGGGTTTTTTTTATTAAAAAAAATCCCAAGCAAGTTCAACAAGGAACTTTTATTCAGTATTTCTCAAATCCTTACAAAAGGAATGCAGAGCAGAGCAGCCATGAAATTCTTTATAAAGCAAAATGAAAAAACATATACATGTTTGCATATTCCAAAAAAGACTGTGGAACTCACTGCTGCTACATGCTGTGAACGCCAGAATGGTATGAGTCTAACACTGGACAGTCTACTGGCAGCTATTCAAACACAAGCATCTAGATGCAGACTCCTGTTCAGAAAGACTTTGAAGAGCTAGGTAGCAGAAAAAGGGAGAATAGAGCAAGTGGAAGAACTGCTTAATAATTACATTGCTGTCTATTCTCTAACCAACAGTTACTGATCATTACTGTATACAAGGCTGGATATTAGGCGCTATAACTTTACCCAGTATGATTTTGAAGAAGCAAAATATTTTACAAAATTGGAAGAAGAGGGGGGAAAAAAACAGAAGTTATGGATTAAATATTTAAACTGGAACAACAATAAAAATTCCTGAAGCAACCGTGTCTGCAGAGTAAGATATCACTTTGCTTAGATTATTGGATTTGAGATCTGTAGCACGTATAATCAGATATTTATTATACCGGCTTTGAGCAACTATCTTAATATTCTCAAGAAGTGTAAGGAAAGACAGCACTGCCTTATTTACTACTGATAGCTCCTTAGCATACTATGTATTTTGACACACACCATCCCCGAGCAGTCCACCCCAGGACAATCAATACCCATGGCTGTTTGAGATCATTTTCATTTATTTATGGGGGATGAGGGATGCCTAGAGAATAAAAAAACACCACTGAAACTGAAAACCTCCCTTATGAAGGGGAAAAGGACGAGTTTGAACAGTTTGAGCCATCTAGGTCCTGGTAAGGTCAGTGTTCTCTTCCTCTTCTCAAAGGTTTTCGTATCTGTATAAGAATTGCATATTGCGTTACCAGTGTTCATCCTAGTGGAAATATCAACCTACCATGATGACAGACCAACAGAGATTGTAAGAAGCAGAAAGTAAAAAAGAAGTTCATACAGCTGGATCATATTTCTTCAACTTATTAGTATCACTCACATCCACACCTCAAGGAATATATTAAAATAAGGACAATATTAATAATAGACACTGGATAGGCAGGCAGATGCAAGAGCACAGGTACCACTGTAAGGTCAGAACGTGAGTGTCTAGTTTGTACTGCTAAGGAAAGCAGAGATAACAAGGGATGTATTTTAAGAACACTCTGGACTATGATCCTGAGGGCTCCATTGATGTATAGCATTAGCTGCAAAAACAGTTTCCAGCGCTCAGACAGCTGTTGCAGTTGAAATCTATGATATTTCTTAGAACTGTGATTAAGTGTGCAATTCTTGTTAGTCTCCATGGAGACTGATGTTGGCTCAGCAAAAAGTCACCAAGTGTTTTAAAATAATTCCTGTTCACTTTGAAATTTCATAGCACTTAACCTCTCTTTTGCCTATCGGATTTCTTTTTTTCCAGTGAAAACTGCAGTAGTATTAGCAACCAAAAGCACTAGCAAAATTAAACAAGGATTTTTTTTTTTTTTTTTTTTTTGCTCAGGTAACACTGAATATTGCTGCTTACCTTGACAACAGGGAAGTGTCTAAGCAAAATTGATCCAACTATAGTTCTGATGACACCAAAAAAAATACTCATTTTGACATAACTAGAATATAAAATGACCAGTATTTTGCATTCTTAAAAGGAAAAAATCTTAGAGATTCTTAATCTTGTGTGATTGATTTTATATACTTTTGAACAGCCCCAAGCAATTGGGACTCTTACTCTCTTTCATTATGGAACATTCAGTGCGCTATGGTTGTATTATTATACAACTTACTATATACAATGAAGATTATCTTGATCTGATTTTAGTAGCAGTTTTGAGTCTAGCTTTATTTTCTAATACCAGAAGACTCAAAATAAACTAGTCTTAACTACACACCAAGCATGTCAGTGCACCAACAAAGTACACACACATCTGCATGGTTTGTATACCATCTTTACAGATACCACTTTTATTGATGGCAAGTGCTTAATCACAAAGTAATTCCAGATAAAAAATAGCTTTTTAAAGAATGAGCTGTACCTTCCTGATAATTCTGAAATGCCACTAAGGATACAGAAAAAATAGATTTTACCTTTCTCTTTAAATAAATAAATAAATAAAATAAAAAGATTAAGCTCCAGGTCCACTCTTTAAACCTGTGTTTTCTTTCAGTTTTATAGTGTCTTTGAAAAGCAAGCTATACAACATGAAACCCTCAAAAATCTAAGAAACATCTTTTCTTTATTCACTTAAGCTAACAAATGCTTATCATGTAATCTACTACAGGTGTTTAACACTCAGCATCAATTTAGTCACATCAGAACTTGTATTATTGACTTCACCCTCTAAATCAAGTACAGGAAATGTAAGAAAAAAACATCTCCCTTTTTTTGGCTAGATCTATTTCACCATGCCACAATGAAAAACACTTAACAGTGTAGGAGCAAGGACAGTATGTGGGAAGTCTCAATTTAGAAAACTTGTAAGTTGATCTTTGGGTCTCAGAAAAAGGCTGGAAAAAATGTTTTGGGTAATACATGGACTTACATGAAATACCAGGTCTTCATTTGTCCCTGCTATTCTTTAGTGCTGCTGCTCATAAAAGGGGAAACATACACAGTTGCAACACAATCTTGAAATGTCATAGTTTATGAAACAACTCTGCATCAAAATTCAGCTTTTTTTTTGAAGAAGTTTAGGGACTATAACTTTAAACAGGACAAGTGGAATCCAATTTTTTGGAAATAAGTATAATTCATTTGATTAAGAGGAAACAGGATAACTTGCCCCTCCTCTCCACCATCAAAGAAGCTAGGGAAGGTGGAATCAACCTGAAGGCTGCTCTTGTAAATTTAGTGGTATTTGAGTATCAAGCCAAAGCTTGTTCTCCATTATAAGCAATAAGCAACTTCTTCTCTAAAAATAATATTGGATTGTGGGGGTGGAGGGGATTGAGTGTTATATGGCATAAAAACTGACAGAAGAAGATAACTTCTTGGTATTTCACTGATGTTTTGAGATAGCTGAAAGAAAGCTATTCTGCATCAGTTAAACTATTTTCTTTTTACTTAGGTTAGTGAGCTCAC
The DNA here is from genome assembly GCF_028389875.1 of Rhea pennata. Taxonomy (NCBI): domain Eukaryota; kingdom Metazoa; phylum Chordata; class Aves; order Rheiformes; family Rheidae; genus Rhea; species Rhea pennata. The sequence continues at coordinate 16,248,346 of NC_084677.1, read as the reverse complement.
TAGAAACAAGAAACTCCCACAATTGTCTACATAGGTTTTTGCTATTTTTTCCCTACACGATGTTAATTCATAAAGATATTAAGCAGTAATAATTTAAAGTTAAATTACGACAAAAACTTATTTGAGATGCCATGGAAGCTGAAGCACTGATTTTAACATGCCACAAAGAGATCCAAAATAAAATTAATGAATCATCTTGTCTAATGAGCTAGCTACAAGAACATATCACCTTATTGGTCTGGAATTATCAGGGACAATGCAATGAGTTTAAAAACCACTAGCGAATACGTCAGGATGACAGCTTACCTAAATTGTGTCGCTTTGTCTTTGCGTGATCGTGAATATGTTTCTTTGTAAAACAGCCAAAGAAGACACAGTAGAGGCAAGAGTGGAGTCTGTTCAGGTGGGCACCACACATATGACAAATGCACGACTTTGCCTGAAATAGAGAAACAGACATTCAACATGAACGATGGAAATACATATCCAAGGTCAGCATTCAACTAATTCTAACCTAATTTGAATTTCTGAAGCTGCTAACTGAATGCAGAAATAACTGCTAGCTTTCTCTTTTACTCAGTGTCTTTGAAATGCTGCAGGCCAGCAGGGAATACAGAAGTTCTGCCTCCATTTGACAAAAACACCAACTGGAGGTTGTAGCAGAGGAACACTCTTCTATTCATTCAGTACATTTCCAGATCTCGACAGGTAGCAGATCTCATCCAAGAGCAGACAATAACCAAGTCATTTACCACTCTAAACCCGTAGCTTAATAAAAACTTCAAGAAGCTGGACACAGGTACTGCTGCTTAAAAAATAAATAAAAAAATGTCTGGTCATTCCTCCACCCCTCCTGTGCATTTCTATTCCCGTACCAGCCACGTATCAGCCTAACAATTTGCACTGCCACATCCTCAAGATGGGAAATGGATGCAATTTGCAATAAATCTGCTACTCCTTCCCAGATTAACCTGCAGTAGTTCCATGACCTAGTTCACTACATAGCCACGCAAGCATCTGTGCTAGTGCAAAACCTTTGGGCAGTACAGCTATAGGGCAAACTTAGTGTTACGGTGGAACAGATGCTGATTACCAAAACAGAGAGGTCCTAACATGTCTGGGGCTCTCTGCTATTGCACTGCCACCTGCCATCTCTACTTTGAAGCAACGGGCTTTGCTACTTAATAGGCCCTTTGCTGAGCTGCTTCAACTTGCTAACCTGGAAGCTGAAAGTTAGACACCCCCCCCCCAAAAAAAAAAAGGTAATTTCCTGGCAGGTTGGTAAATCAGGGGTGGGTTTTTTGGGGAAGTGGGAGTGGAGTGCAGAATCAGATGAATACCAGAGCTCAGGGAAAGCAGAAGCACAGCAGGGAGGTAGAAGGAAGAGAAGGTCCAGCTGGTGAAGAGCAGAGAGCGAGAACCACAGAGCAAGGGCTCTGCTTTGCACCATCATGAGTCACTAGATCCATTCAAAATCTGCAATGTAACTTTATCGTTAACATGTTCGTGAGGATATGGCATTACATTTCTCTGCTGGGAGATTCAGCCAGATTCATTAATTAGAATTCTTTATACCAGTCCATGAAACAGCAGCGCAACATCAAATTCATACAAGCCAACCAGTTACAAAAGTAATTTCAGCGCTCTCAGACTGGCTTTGAATCAAGTTTAGAAAGTGATGTGCTGGCTATTCCCCTGGGTGATCCAGAATGGAAAGTGTGCCAAGCAAACTACTGTGATTGATTCAAAATTAATAAGCATGTAAACCTGATGCAGTGATTTGCACTCCAGTAACAACTATGCATTTTAAGATTTTTTTTTTAAATTATCAGATTCAGTAGACTTTTTCACTCCTAATCAAATTTGAAGCCTTCTTTAAACCAACAACCTCCCCTCCAATTTTCTCTTAGTGTTAAATTCACGTGCTTCAACAAGCCCTTTGAAAGGCTACTCTATCCGGTTAGGGACTGTAGAGAGAGTTTGAGGGAGAAGCCTTTTGCAAAACAATGCCAAAAATAATTTAAGGCCGATACCGGAATCTGATTGAAAGATACAGACAGGAAAAATTCCCACAACAAATGAGCTAACGTCTAACCTCAGACAATAGCAGTTATATTCAGACATATGTTTAAGAGTAACAACTTCTGTATCAGCTCAGAATTATAAACATCACTTACAGAAGTATGCCTTATTTTACAGACTAATGTAAAAATACTGTTCCATTGTTCTTTAATATAACACATTTTTTCTTCACATTAAAAAAAAAGTCTATCATACTAAGCTATCATCTACTAACCTAGGCAGTGCATTTAATCCAAAATAAACCCCGAAGTTCTTCAGCAGTACTTGCTCAGTCTGCCACAACTTAAAATTAGTGCTGAATAAATAATGCATGATGCTGTTTCCTAGTCTGGCATTTTTCTTTCAGAATATTCATGGCTGTTAAAAAAAATAAATGAACAAAGCAGCTTGCAGTATTCTAAACTGTGTTATTTATTTTCAAGCTTCCACAAATTAAGTCTTAAATGTTGAATTGCACATGTTGTGTATTCAAAGCTCCCCTGAGTTCTGCTAGGATGAAAATAGATCAGTTGAATCAAACTGCACACACACCTACAGAAATATTTTAAAGTAGGACCAAAAAATCATCACCACTAGAACAATTTCCAACTTTAGAAAAATACTGCAGAACTGTCAAACTGTTGCCTAACGGTTGCTCTTTGGCTGCAAAAGCTAAAAAGAATCAGCCTATCTGTTAAGATTGCTGCTATGACAACAACTCTAGCAACTGGCTATTTTACTTAGCCAGCTAAAAATAATCTTTTAGCATTAAATGTATTGTAAACAGATGACATAACACACATGTAAAAATTGCTGGTCACTTTACGCTAAAAGGTTAAAAAAAAAAAACTTGTGCATGAATTTTCATTTAAATGAAAATTAAGAGAACAGGAAAAAATGAAAAATGATTTAGGGGTAAGTTAAGGGAGAAGTTCAACAATTTAAATGAGTTATTTTATCTGTATACTGTATTTGTTCAGTTTAGATCAAGACTGCTTTTCTAAAATTATAAGAAAACAAGGTTAAAAGATGGTTGAGTGGAAGAAAGAAATCAATATCAAAAACCATTTTGGCTATTCTTAATTAGATTAGCTGTCTCCTTTTCATCTTTCTGTGCTTTTAAACAATTTGCTAAGTTAAAACAAAGAACCCCCCAACACACACACACACACACACAAATAATCAAATTACTTTGTTTCATAATACGCCTACCCCTGCTCACATTTCTTGGGGCTACAGTCTGTGACTAAGACAAAATGGAAGAGGGAAAATAAGTAATCAAAGTCAGTCAAATCCATAGAGTCACAAGCTTGGTTTAAAACAAGTCTCAATTTAAAAACCAAAACAATTAGGTCTTGCTCATGCTTGACACTTTAGGGAAGTAACCAGCATCTGCAGCTGAAGCAAGTCAACCTCCCACTTCCCCTTTCCTCTAGTATGTCCCTCTGGATAAGGTAAGTGGCTTTCTGGTAGCTAGAGACATGAACGGAAAAGAGTCTTCCCTTTCCTGCATGCCCTCTGCCGTTACGACTCTGCTCCCTATATACTTCTCCTTTATTCCCCTAGCCCTCAAGGATCCCACTGTCCTTCCTCAACCTTCATTATCCAAGAGCAACAGTCCTCTGTGTCCTCTAAAGGAGGTTTGAAAAGCCTGGCGAATGAGGATGTGAAACTAGTGCATGATGCATAAAAGGGAACTGGTCATATACCGCTTGTAACACAGGTCAAGAGAAGCCACTTCTAAAACGCTACCTGCTTTTTACACTTCATATTGTAACTATTAAAATGAATTAAAGAGAGGCAGGCATCAGTAGACCAAATAAACTAGAGTGCTGACACATCAAGCCCTCCCTAATTGTCAGAACAGCTTGTTACTAGTTTTTTTTATCCGGAGAACAAGAGATCATCAAAACAGTGGTAGAGAGAATTAAGGCATCGACCTCATACTGTTTTTTACCGACAATTCTTTGTCTGAATTTCGATCTTAAATCTCATTTTCTGGCCAGCACAGGCTTAAACTACAGTGAGGAGGACAACTAGGCATATGGTGTGTCAGGCATTAAAAAGAAAAACAAATAAAACAATAACACACAGATTCACACCCCCCCCCCCCCCCCCCACATACTGTTTCAGCCTCACATAACATCGGCCCCTGCAGCCAAGGACGGTTTTGAATGCCAGTGAAGTATCCCTGCAAGGAGAACTGTGTAGAAGTACACAGGAAAGCATACAATAGTCTTCAGCTATTCCAAACCATTTTTCTGTATTTCCATCTGTTTTAGACACAGCTTTAGAAGCTCAACTTTTATTTAGTTGTACATGAGAGGAAAACATCTTTTTAAACAAATTTTCCACTAGGGTACTTGAGGAGTCTTGACTCAAACTCACCCAGGATGTACCAAAGCATATTCAGAATAAAGCTGTTTTTCAGTTACAAGCTTAGAGGCCAAACACTACCTGCCTTTCACAGTCCTTCAAACCATATGCACCACAAAGGTTCCTTGGAAAATATGAAGCAGGTAACACTAATGAGACAGCAGGAGGCTTCAGAAGTAAAAAGTTGGGAAGAAAGGTTTTGCCATGCTGTACACGCTCACAAGCGACTCTTTAAGAAGCCGATTTTTAAGTGTTCTTAAAACAATTAACATGTTGCTGATACATTAGCTCTCTACAACTGTTTTAGCATGTAAAAATTCACACGCACCAGAAATGCAGAAGCACAAGCACGAGGCAAGCAAAAAAATCTCCCAAGACAAATCTACTTCCCCCCCTTCACCTTTTAAAGTGCCTCTTTGTACAAGAGAGAGATGACATTTAGACATGTAAGAAAGACGGAGAACCACCTAATTTTCAAAACATTCTGACAACTGAGAAGCTTTGAACGGATACTTCACATTTTCCTGCCCCAAATTAAGTTTAATTCTTCAGAAAGAACTTTAATCTTGCAAAGGTGCTTGCTGGGCAGCTCTTTAAATATGCCTATCTTCAAAACCCGCGGGAAGTTCTCTCTCCATGCGTATGCTCCGTCACCACGATCTGCTTTGTTCCCAGGGAGCAGCGTTTGCTCTTCACAAGCATTACTCCAGCTCAACGGACAAACCGTTCCTCAGGAGGGAGTACTTAAGCGGACTCGCGAAAGCGGGAACTCCGGACACAAGGAGGCACTGCTAAATTCCATTCATTTCTGTTGAATTTTCACGTGGGATTTCTGTGAGAAGTCCAGAAGCCTATTCCAAGGGCTGTATTGGTACGAACACTACAGCAGTCATTTAGCTGGGCAAATATCCTAGTCCTAAAATATGAGCAAAATTTAGTAATATTGTAAGATGCCTGAAAGCAGAATATCTGTAATTCCCAATTTTTTCCCTGCTGTTACATGTTTCTACATTTAAAACTGCTTCGAATTCAGATTAGGTATTATGAGTTAAACAAATGAATACAGCCTCTAAAGCCCCATCACCTTTTCCCATTCATACTATTCTTAACATTTTTTTTTGGGGGGGGAGGGTGCGCAGGGGAGTGTCAGGGTGCCACAGGCAAATATGATGACAAATTTAAGTGACAACTTGCCAAAACCTCAGGAACCTGTGACAGCTCCTACAATAAACTTTGGTTTCTTGAATCCTTAATCTCTACAGAGATATACAAATAAAAGTGAAGAGATCGATAAACTAGTAAACACTGAAAAGTTCAGTTTGCCAAAAAAGGGGGGGGGGGCATGCAGAACCTCACCTCACCCCCCCCCCCCCAGAAAATTAGACCTTCAACCAAAACTTTTCAGGTATTAAGTGCAAATGCTTTCACTGCACCATGTATCAAGATATTCAAGAGGAACTTAAAACTACTCACACATTCACAGTTCCCCATCCAGACATGCACGTGTTAAGTACAGTGCTTCTCGTCATTAATTTTTCACTCTCCCATTCACCTCGCAATGTCTAGACTGCAGCCAAGGCACAAACTTTTATCTTATCCCTATTACAACCAATTCTTGTCCAAATGCAAAGCAGAGACAGCAGCACATGTTGAGTGTAGAACAGCATGCTTCCCTAAGCCTATTTTTAAGGGACAAAAGGACAGATAATCACAAAAGGACATAAAACAGACCACTGCTTCTTTCCACACTGAAGATGGAGACCCTAAGGCTATTTGAACAGCAGCATTTCTTCTGCCTTGTGGGAGGAGAAAGTCAATATTATACTAAGGCTGACAAGATTTATTACTCTCAGAGTACTCTTTGCACTTCAAGAGTAACAAATTCAGGCCAAATCGGCTTTATGACATTTCTAACGATCACTTCTTAGTCTACGTTTACTGTCAGACTCACTGTACTTCCTAAGGCATGCATTCCACAGAGCCACCATCATCCATTAGCATAGTCACTGAGAGACTTTAGGAATTTAAATAATTAAATTTCAAAGCTAGGCTCTTAGAGTTCAAGAAACAAAAACTGGGAATTGATTCTACAGTTCTCTGTGAGGTGGCATATAATCACTTCTCCACATGCTGATAAGATGATTCAGAGTTACTCTGAGTCAGTGTGCATTTCTGACACATCAGCTTTTTAAAAACCAATTTAAGTGTTTTTCATTCACTTCCTGCAACCAAGTCTAATTATGATATGGCCAATCTATTTTATTTTTTTGAAAAGAATATTCCATCGATATTGTAACTTTTGTTTCCAGTCTAAGATCAGTAGTATTAGTAAAACATATAATAGTACTAGCAAAACTGTGTATGCTAGTTGCAGAATTTTGTGGGTTGGACACATGCTTCAGAAAGCCATCTTCAAAAAAGAAAAAAGAAAAGAAAAAGCTAAGTATGGTTAGCTGGGTTATTCCAAGTTTTTATTTCAATCTGTTCACTGTTACAGTAGCAGAAAAACAGCTAAATATTTCAGTTCTCTTCAATGGCATAGATTACATCTAAAGGGCGTGCTCTTTGCTGGCTCCCACAGAGACCAAACGCTTGTGTAATACACTCAGGTCTTCTCTTTCTAGCAGTAGGGTGCAGCAGACAAAATGCCTACAGAACTTTTCTGCTCTGTGAACAGGATGTTTGCCTCCAATTACCTAAACACAGGTTTGAACACAAGTGATATTACAGCTTGTAATTACAGATGAAATAGCCACAGTTAAGTCACATCACACTTCTCAAACTAGGCATAAGTTAAAATAAACCATTATGCACACTTTAGCAGCTTGCTGTCCTTATGTAGATTAAATTGAATCCATGAACATTCCAAAGAAGCCCAAACTACCTATAGGTAAGGAAGTGGGAAAAGAAGGAAAGAGTATTTATTGCTGAGCATGCTACCAAAGAAGTACAACTTCCAAGACAACTTCTCTTTTTGTCTTGCAAACCAATTAAACTTCTTGGCTGTACCCTCACCAAGGTGCTGCACTCCAGCAAAGCTACAGCAGCCTTCCTTCCAACAAAGTGAAATGACACACACACACACTAAACTTACTGGTTCAAACTTTGGGGTCTTTTTATGTATTTTAATTTCATGCTAGTTTTGGAAGAACTTTAGTTGCACAATGTTCAGTGTCAGATAAAGAATGATTAAATAGTTTCCACAGTCTTTGCTTCCTGGTTTCCAATCTAAATTCTAAAGGCAATTTTTTTGTCTTTATTTTTTTCAGATTTTTTTTTCATATCTTCATGGAAGATATTAGCAATTACACAAGGGGAAGACGACTTGCAATTTTGAAAGAGCAGTAACAGAATATTTTGGACAATCTGCTTCATTCGTATTTTTTGATCTGAAGAATTCAGAATTATACTAATCCTACTCCTTTTTCAATTGTATTTCTGGATCTTGACAAATTATCTCAATTTCCTTAGTAGATATTTGCCATTTGCCGATAAGTGTTCTGTGGTATCCTGACACCAGGCTGACAAATATTCTGGGGGCTTAGGAAAAGGGGGAGGGGGGTTATACTAACAAACAAAACAGCCTGAGCTAACTTTTCTAGGAGCGAGGGTTTGTCAAAACAGCAGTGTGGCTAACCCACCAGAAACCAAAGCACACACGGCCAAATGCTTTGGAGTTGGCCAGGATGCCCATCTAGAAAAACAATATGGTAGAACTGGAGAAAGAGACCAACTAGGTTGTTTGCTGTTCCTGAACAAGTTTTCTCAAATATACAACCACAAAAATAACTGAGAAAGTCTGTCCAATAGTATTTTGTTTTGGGACTTGACTTAGGACAGAGTAAACATAATTGTTTAATCCTCCTACTTGAAGGGTGAGAAGATCACAACAAAGGGCAATGCTTTTAAAAGATGACCACCAGAATAAATGCTCTGTATGAAAGTGAATTGTTTGTAAAGCAGCAAGAACATTGATCCAATGATAGGACATATGAAAGAAACAAGCAGGTAAACCCTCCAGGTGTACAGGGCATAAGACAGACAGAGGGATTATTTCTTAATATGAGAGAAAAGAGAGGCCATCTATAAAAGCATCTTCTAGAAAATCAGCTGGAAGCAATGACATGCAGAATTAGTCCTCAAATATTTTTTGAAATCACACATCTGTTCTGTTACAAGATGAAAAATTTGGATTAAGTTATTGCAGAAACTTTCATGAGGCAGAAAATAAGAAAATATCCCAGTGTCTGCTAACTTACGAACCATTTGCCAGACTATTCACTTTCCTTCTCCAAATCGTACCATAAAATAAGAAAGGATATTACTGAATGGTTCTACAGCACAGTGGTTAATTATTTTAACAGCTCATTTACATAACAGTACTATTTCAGCCCTGCATTGGCAGAGATTCATTGCCTATCACCATTAAGGAAAGTTTTGTGAACTTGAGACTTATTCCCCCTCCAGCTGTTCATCCAAAATAAAAGCAACAGATTGATCTTAACTGGAAGCAGCAAGTTTGAAATGGCTTTGAACTCAAAAAGACTGCAAACCAGTTCCACATAAAAACATCTTTTTCAAAAAGCTTCTATATATGCTAGATGTCACATAATATGGTAGCTTTTTTATGACTCCACATGCTTTTCAGAATTCCCAGTGGCATCTGAAGGGTCAGTAACGTTAAACACCATTTTCTACTGTGCTCAAACATACTACAACCACTCTGAGACAAGTAAAGAAAAATTCACAGAAAGTTCTTTTCTGAAAAGACAACCTCTTTCCCCCCTCTTTATCCACAAATACTGGACTAAAATATACAGAGATCTATATGAGTCAGAAAAATCTTCCTGGAAGTATGCTACTATTTTGGAACCAAGAAGAATCAGGCTTCCTGTAGAAGGATATTCTAGTTGTAACCTACTGAATCTGATCTAATAATTGTTAACACTACATGAAATTATGTTAGCATCATCCTATCTTAAAGTGACCTTCCCATTCCAAAGTGAGCTACTCCAAATAAATCACTTTCTCCCAAGGAATCAGAATGAAAAAAAAAAGAGTGACTTGCTTCTATGTGGTCTTTCACTCAGTAAGATCAAAGTTTCAACAAGGCTCTGCACTGACAGGCAGTATGGAATCCACCAGGAAACTCATCATATTTTTCCCCATGAAACAGCTGCTAATGCACTAATGCCTTCATGCTCTAAAGCAATTCACTATTCACCATTGACAATTTGTGCTATCTTAAGCTTGGAGTGTGTATACTCTGGAGCGGATTAGTTAAAGCTCCAGCACACCAAAGTTAAGGACTTGCATGGATGGATAATACTCAGAAGAGAGGCAACACACTTTAATCTGAATCCAACTCTACAATGAAGAAAAGTCTTTAAGCAAGAATGGCGCTGTGACCAAAGTCCACCTAAGCTGTCAGAACAAAACTCTGGTTCAAAGGCTCCTCTCTGAGAGCAATGTGTGTCCATCCAAAACTAGAGTATTTTGATAAAAATAAAAATTGCATTTTGAGGTGACTCAAAGGTTTCACTAGTTATCATTCAGCCCATACACACACTTTCTCCTGCTCTTCCTACCCTAGATGCTATACTATGCCAAATGAGACCTGGGCTTTAAACTGAATTTTGTTTTCTCGAAAAACTACTACTTCGTTTGTTTCACACAAAGTTGTATAACTGGTACAAGGCTGAAATGAAGCTTGGGGGAAAGAAAAGCTGTACAATTTAAGAGAGAGGCAACAAAGGCTAGAGGAGAAAATAAGTGGATACCCTAAGGAGATAATTTTGGTTTTCTCAGAAAGTCGCAGTTCTAAAGCTATGCTTCAAAAAGAAACAAGCAGTTTGCCTAAGTCCCAATGACTACGCAGCAATTTCTTATTCACCCTTCCTTTAATAGTCTCATCCTAGCATTTACAAACCTGAATGATTTGTCAAGTGCTCTACAAAAGACGCATTTAAGAGCCTACTGTGTTCTTAATTTAAATAATGGATCTTCTTTAAATTAAATTGCCTGTCCTGTAGTATTTTTTTTTTTTTAAGTGGAAAATTTTTGCCCTGTGAAAACACGTAAGCTGCTTAAAGGTTTAAACGCATGCCTCTTTTCAAGATCAGGTTTATAGAATATATATGTGTGGATATATTCTGTGTGTTGATTTTTATCTATTTCCTGCAATGCACCACTGCAGTAGCAAATTTCACACAAGAACAAGAGGCTCGCCAATACCGCAGTAGTGTATTCTAAGATCTAGTACAAAATCTATTACTTTACCTCACCATTCCCCCATGTCAGCAAATTGTGGAAATGTTTTTAAACGTCCTATTAGGTAATGTATTGATCTAATCTGTGAGCATGCGACTTGGGAAGCAATTCAAGGAGCAAGCTAAACAGACAAACCTGCCTGATGCTGCACGGATAGTATTATTAAACTCTGCACATGCAGCAGAGTTTTATGCAGGGCAAAAATATAGAAGAATCTGATTCTTCATATGAAAATAGGTATGCTCATGGGAAGTTTACTACACTACCTTGATGGAAACATTCTAGATAGCATTCTTCCAGAAAGAAAGGATTAAAAAAATAAAAACAGGATATGTAGATTGAAGCCCTAGCAAGTCCCACAGCCTCATTTTGAAAAGCACAGATTTCAGCTCTATTTTCTTTAACTACTCTAAGATGTCCATAAAAAAATGTGAACTTAATTAGTCCACATCAAAGTCAAAGCAATTCTTCTAGCAGAAAAGATGGAAGGGAAATGCTACAGCACAGATTCTCTGTGGCATGACTTATTTATGAGACAAAATACATCCAAAGAAAAAGAAAAGAAAAAAAGATGAGTAGAAAATCAGCAGCAATTGAATGACAGAGTGCATCTATTAGTGACTATTTGTTTTATTTTAAAAAAGAAAGAACGCTGCACTAAATAGGGTAAATCCATTGTTGAGCCTAACCAAACAGCATTAGTCTGGTGGGAAACATTTCTGCTTTTAAAAGCTTCATATGAGCTATGCACCATTTTGTCAAGACTTTAAGAGTTATTAGACATGACGTTTTTATATTTACTGTAGCAGAGCAAGCCAACTGGTACGACAGAAGTTAACCCCATTGCTTAGAAATATACTGACAATTGGACATTTCACTGATGATACGCAAGACAAACAGGAAAGCAAATAAGGCACCCAAACCAAACTCACTTTTTGCCATAAGACTTCCTCTTTATCTAGTAGGAGCTGAAAACAAATTTTACTCTCCTCAGTGATATGTTACAATGCCATAAAGATAAAAGGAAAATTAATTATGGAACATACAAAGCAAGAAGCAGCTTCTGTTTCCAAAGAGCGATTGCCTAAATCATCACACATCAAGTTCAAGAAATACACCAGAAATATCGGCTGACAAAAAAAAAAAAAAAAAAAGTATACATTAAAACAGTCTTCACCACAGTATACGCAAATCCTCATAAATTGCACAACAAATCTTTCACAGAAAATAACACTAAATCTGCAGGGTTTCAAACCACAGTGTTTTGACTAGCATGTAAAATAAAATGGCTCTTCTATAATGGACAAGCTAGAGTTTCAGCTTGTCTAGTTCTACTTATAACATTAAGACATCAGCATCTAATGATATATTTACATTCATCTAGCTATAGATGCAAAGGAATGTTATAAGCCACATCCAGCAATACGTCTGCACAGAGGACAATCTGGTAGCTAGATGGCTGAGGCTCTATTTCCTTTTATCGCCGTACAAAACTTATTATTAATTCATTCTATAAGAGCAAAATAAGAGCTTTCATTCACTCTTGGTATATTTGCTGTTCACAAATTTGAAGTTACATAGAAAAGATGGAGGTGGTCAGAATACTGCAATTCATTCTTTAAAATATGTAAGATTAAGACAGATGGCTGTTTCGATTCCTACAGATGTGTAAATCTGCTTTCGTAACAATTTTACTAAGCTATGAAAACACACAAAAAAACCTTTTGGAAGGAAAAAGCAAACAGTTATGATTTCTTGCAATAAAACTGAAGTTGTCATAATGATGAATGATGAAAACATCTTCAGAAAAAAAAAGTCTGGGAAATGAGCGTTCTTCTGACAAAACTTAATCCTTCTCTCATTTAAAGAGTTTATAAATTGCTGTGGCCCCGTAGAATAATCATTAAGTTTTAGATGTGCAGGAAGGTGGGTGGTAGTTCCTAGTTTAAAGAGCTGGTCAGCTCTTACTCCAGGATGTACAGCCCATGTTGTTTTAACACCTTGTGCTCCACCTGAAGCATTAACTTGTTTGGCAAAATAAGCTGATTTCACCTGCCTCTCCAAGAACTGATGGGTGGAGGGGAGGGAATTAAATTGTTATTTCCTCCTGAGATGAGAGGAAATAAAATTCTTCCTGCTGTTATCTGGGCAAAGGTTAGAAAAGGTCATGTTTCCAGAGCAATATGGACTCCCCTAAGTGGATTCAAGAAACAAGCTAAAACAACCCAACAAAACTCCTCTCCCTCTCCTCCAAAAAGCCCAAACCAGTTTGGTCCTTGGTCAACAGTATTCACAGTATTCAAAGCTGAGTTTATAGCATCTCATTCCCATATGAAAAAAATGCCTTAGCAAATAGCTGTATTTTTGGTATCAACAGGGAACTACAAAGATTTAGGTGTTCTAAAGTCTCCCTCCCACCCAAGACACTACTTAGCACTGTGCTAATTAGCTCAAAGCTAAAATTCCATTAAAATAGAAAACAGTATTTCAAGCTTGATACATATGAAGTATCTCTAACTGTAGATAGCTATATTTTTAAAGTGAATGCCTGCTGTAATATACACGCTTTATATTTTGCAGTTAAAACCTCTGTTCTCCCCATGCTGTGTAACTACAAATAAACAATGGCAGCAAATGCAAACCACAAACCTTGATGGTTTCAAAGTGCTACTGAGAAGCTGGGATAGCAATCTTTCAAGCAAGTTTAATACTATAAAGGTCATAGTGGCAGTTTTCATCGTGGACTTTGTCACAGATGTTAAAGATCTTACATTTCTTTATGAAGTCTAATGCTGAAATCTTCCTCTTAGAAGCACGGGATGACAACCTCACAGCAGAAATTCCCATTTCTGACTTTTTCTGTCCTCTTCTTGGTTTGTTGACTACAGCTAAAGAGATCTCCCTGCCATACTCCTAACTTTTCAGCAATATCTAACTACTCAAAATATACTTTTTAATATCAAACATCATTAAGTAAAAATACATGTATTCCCTTCTCATGAAGATCTGTAAACCATTAACAGATTGTATTTCACATATTAGTGTCAGTGCTTAGTTAGAAAGAGGTAGGCAGATAGACTTCTGTACTAAAATTTTAAATTAAGTGTAGAGAAATTCACTCTGATAATTTTAATAGTCCATTTGGTACATCACTGAAAGGAATACTATTAGAAAAATTCAGAACTTCGTCACCTTGAGTTTTACTTCCTTTTTTTTTCTGTTAATAGTGTAATTATGAATGCAATTATTTGCATCTTTTTGAAAGTCTCATTGTCAGTGGTCTTGACTTTAGGAAATTTACTTCGATACTGATCAGTCACAGTTTAACAAACTTGAGGCAAATCTGTAAGCGAATTGAGTTGACAACTAGGCCCTAAATCTGTCCACTGATATTTGTGTTTAAAATAAATAAATAAAAATCTAGAGCCTCACTGCTATGCAATTCTTTGAAGAGTGACATGGAGAACCATCAAATAGATTCCAATCTTCATTTTGACCTAGCTTAGACTGCTTGCCTACAGTGAATACAAAAGTAAAAGAGCATTTATGTGCAGGTCAAAAACCATTCACCTAGCAAAGGGAAAAACTTCTACTCAGAGTAGCTTTAAACTAGATGAATTAATTGGAGGTGGTGGAGAGGGACAGAGAGAAAGGCTCTGTCCTCTATACTGTGAAAATAAATATCCAAAGAATGTAAGAGCTTTTTATTCCCAAGAAACTGCTGTATCTTACCAGAAAACAAGCAAACAAACAAACTAACAAACACCCCCCCCACACACACACACCACTCTATAGCAGACCCGAAAGCAGCCAGAGTTCGTGTGTCTGTCCGGTACTACTGAAAGAATTTTGTATTCAGCAATAAAGCCAGAGAAGAGTCAAGCCTACACCTCCCATCCACGCTCATGATCACATCAAGTGTGGCAACTGAAACCATAAGCCAGGCCAGGCAAGATCTGGAGGAAAGATACAGCAAGAATAGTACCCATAGCCCAAACTCACTGTGAAAATGGTACTATTTATGGAGTAGAGGGTGAAAAAACAACACGCACACACACTGTGCCAGAACCCAGCTTTTGCTGTCACCCATAGCCAAGCTGGCCAGAGGCAGAAGCTGCAGTAACTTAACTGAACACAGAAGGGCTGACAAACCGGGGTACTAGGTTCTGCTGCTACCGAGTCTGTGCCGGTCAGGGGCTGTAACTGCCTTCTACCCACGTGCAGGGCAAGCTGGGCTGCTCTCCCTACCTTCAGGAGTCGTCTTCCTCTGTGCCTTCGGCCTGCAAGCAGAAATACCTGGGACTGGACACTGAATAATTCCCTGCTCAGTTTGTCCTCTTCAACCTTGTTCTCCATGCACAAGCTCTTTAAATCATTATTCAACTCTAAGGAGGCATGAAAAGGAAAGCAAAGGAAATACCTAGAAGTAGTATCAGGGAAGGAGACTTCAAAGAAAGAGCAATGTCCCTAATAATGAGATGTCTTGCCAAAACTGCAGATATTGGGCATACCTGAGCTAGTTTAAAGATTGCTGAAGACGTGGTAACACTAGCCATGTTAATTAAGGCTCAAGACAGCTTTGAAGTTGAAGCCCACGTGACAATGATGCCGCTATTGCAGGATCAGTCACAAATCTCAGTTACTAGGGATATGCAATTCAACAGTCTCACAAAAGCTGTGAGGAATTACAAAGAGATACAAAGATTTTTTTTCCCCTCCCCACTGTGGAATATTTTCCTAAACAGAAATGGAACTACAAAAACAGAGATGAGAACAAAAGCAGACATTAAGGGTTATCTTTTTTCCTCAAGTTTCACAAACACACAAACAAGATACAGTAATGGTTCCGGTGCCACTATTATAGGCGTGTAAATATTGATTCTTGCCTATTTGGAGATGCAATTTTTATTTCATGCATATTTTAACTTCCATTCTATTCGTCCATAGTATGGACCAAAACTGAAAGACATATGGCTGGATTTCAAATAGTTTGACTATTTGTAGCTTTTACCAACTTCAGAGAAAGCTTTAAGACTTGAGAAAAATAAAGCCATCAGTAGACTCCAGTAAAGTGCTACGTGCTGAAGGCATGAATAATCTCCTATAGCAAAAGATACGGAGATCCAACTAGAACATATCTTATGGTGACTAGCTGGTCACTGATGATTCTTCTTCACTAGTTTTCAGTATTTATGAGGGGAAGTGCCAAAACTTTGGTTCAGTATAGTCATTTCTTTCAGCAAAGGCCAATCGCCTTAGTTTAGCACCATTTACATGCCACCAGTATTATTTCCACATCTTCCTTTTTAGTAGACTGCTTGATTACATAATACTGCACATTGAAAACAAATTAGTAGATTATAGTGTTTGGTTTCATTTACGGACATTGTGCTTGGTTTGTCACTTAATGCAGAAAGTGTTAGTTTAATTTAAAGCACGGATATAAAAATTAGTTAAGACAAAACAAATACAGACTGCAGCAGCCAACAGGGCTCAGTGGCTAGGAAAGCTTATTAGGCACAGCACATGCTTTTTTAGCCAAACACACCTCTGCATTCCAAAAAAAATCCAGCAGGACAGCCAGCTTTGCAACACAGGGATAAGAAAAGCAAGCAAAAAAATTCCCAAGCCATTAATTACAGAAAAGGCCTATTTAATAATATCAGCAGAAGATTTCTCTTCCTATTTCCTCGCTCTATAAAACACAAGAAAAACAACATGAGGACTCCACTTTGCCATTTTATTAGCCATGTTTTGAAGAGAAGCCTGTCTCTAAAAAAGCTTCACCTACCCTCTACTGTTCCAAAGGAAGATGTTGGAAGGGCTGCAGAAGAAAGGGTGAAAAATAATTGAAGTGCAGATAACATTTTCAGGACCAAAACTATTCTCTCCTTCCTCGGTATCAAGCATGAGCACATACTCAGAGCCTTAAGCATTATACAATCTGTCTGTATAAACACCAGTTTCTTTCCAAACTAATTAGGTTTCATAAAACTGTAATGCTACTTGATGCCTATATTAAAATACAGAAGATGGAAAAGGAGGATGACATTTAGCCAAAGTGCTATCCAACCCTTGTGAAATAAAAACCAAACCACCTTTATGCTAACAAAGACAAAAGATGCTAAACCTTCTAAGTACAGTCAGAAGAATATGAAAAGATTAAAAAAACCACACACACACACAAGAAAAAAAACAAAACAAAACATATTCATGAGGCAGAGTAAAGACTTATCTTCCAAAACACTTGCAGAGTTCTCAGAACTATTTCAGGTAGCTAGCTTCAAACAATCCTTAGCAACCTTTTGAAATTATCACAGCTTTTGTTTAAGCAGTTGAAAAGTAGAGGCTAACAAATTTAAAAAAATTTCTAGAACTCTTCCAGTTTTTGGAAGCTATTTCAGTTCTATAGAACAGGAACAATCTAGACAGAAAGACATGATTCCATTATTTCACTCTATGACATCTTTTTGACAATACATTAGCGCTTGTAATATGCGAGTTGCTTCACTTTCACAACAGAATACTCTTTAAATTAAAATATTATAAATCAAGCTAAAAATAGCAAAGAAAAAAGATTTAAAAGAAAAAGCAAAAGTATTTAAAACTGCACTCAAAATAAGAAATGCTCATAAATCTCAGCAAATGACAAAGACCTGTTTTTAAAAAGAAATGCAAATGGATTCACCTTCAGCAACTGTAACTACTGCCATTATATGTCAGATAGACAAAAGTATTCAAGCACAACACTCTCACCTTTCAGATGCTCTACGAGTAGTAATGTAACATGCTACATAACATTTCCACTTCTTTTTGGTGAAGTTAAGATTTCTATTAAAGATTTAATGCTGTCCACTGCCAGAGAGCTAGAAGAACAGTACTTTGAAGTAAAGGACCACCTGCCTATTAAGCCTAATGAATTACTGAAGTTAATTCTTTGAATAAACATTCAGATAAATTAAGCAGAAAAAAAGGTTCTCTAAAACAAAGAAAGAAAATTTTTCAAAAAGTTCGCAGGCACATTCAAATATTTTTCATCAGTATTGTGAATCAATCCCTTAGCATTTATTTCCCAGTAAAAAAGTACTTCTTAAAGTACTTCTTGGAGTTAAAGTGCCAAAAGATTTCAGAGCAGGATTTCCTGATATTCCGCTGTTGCTACTCAGGGATGACTGAAAGAGGTACGTGGGGAAAGAGTACTGCCTGCATGCATTTGGCCAGAGATGCTCTTCGTACAAGAAATGCGAAGTGCATATAAATGCTAACTCCATGCAGAATATCTAGCTACTGGAATATTTTTAAATGTGCATTTTGCAACCAAAATCCACTTCTCTATTCATATAGCGATCCATCTTCAGTGAATCAACAAGATGCACAGCTTGTCCTTTAAACTTAAAGTATGTCATGACACCAAAGACAGTAAACCTCTGATTATTGTCCATTAAAAAAAAAAAAAGCAATCAGAAATAGCTATTTGCCTATTTCCTTTCAAATTCTGTAAACCAACTCACATTAGTTTCCATGTTTCCAGAACACCCTCCTCCAAAAAGAACCCACTCTATAATTTTTCTCTCTACACCTTGCAAAACATTTGCATATTGCAAATATTGCAAATGATACCAGAACTATTTCCATCCACTTTGATGTCTTTTCTTTTATTGGTTCTTGGGAAGCTTTGGCTTTTGAGAAGAACTGGCTCTTACACAAATATTATCAAATTAAAATTCAACTATAAAAGTCAGTATAACCTTTCTGCTTAGACGAAAGAGGAATTTGAATCCAAGTTTCTTGTACTTCAGGTACTCTTAACATTGAGTATATACTGAGCTCCAGGAAGCCATTTCAAATTTTCAATCCAAAAATAGTTTCTGAACATAGGTTTAGTTTCTGCATGGGAAAAGATACACGGTTTTCACAGAAGCCTTGCCCTATTTATGTCTACTTATATTAATGACATATAAGTTCAGTAGGTAGCTTTATATATTTGGACTGAAGCATATCAGTTTCTGTAAGCACAGAGCAAGCTTAAAAAAATACATAAATGCAGGAGGAGAAACTATAAAATGTTTATCAGCCACAAAGAGCATTATGGAGCACACGCACCTGACAAATTAGCAGCGTGTGGTGTTTTAGTAACAACAGCGCTTGTAGAAAATGTTTAAAGGAAGGGAAGGAAGACACTCTGCTTATGCCTTATAGGTAATTGCCAATACATACTCACTGCACATGCAACTGATTCATTCAGACAAGATAGTCAGAACTATAGTTACTGTCACATTTGCCAAGCAAAAAAAACTCAGATATTGGATTCTGACATTAGCAAATACTGGGCCCACAGCATGTCTGTTAACACTAATAATTGTAAAAGAAGTAATGTTTCATTTACTACAAAAACATCTGTACAGTAAGCTGCAGACTGCTTTCAGAAAAAATTCTCAGACATTATTTACAATTTATCCTATCAGGAGAGCTTAGGGATACTTGGATGTTGCACAAAACATGGAAGAGGCAACTTAAATTACAAAATTATGTGATTTGAATTATTTGGAAAGCAAAAATCAGATCTGAAGACTCAAACTGGAAAAAAAAAAGGACAAAACTCAAAAAAGCGTGGAATGTATTGGCAAAACAAATAGCTTTGCAATTCTGATAGCAAACATGACTAAGCTATTTGCAGATAACAACTGTGATAAAGTCAGGTCATCTTTTTGATCATCCAGACAGAAACTAGATGTAGCTGGGATTCATAAAGCCAGACTAGGTGGCAGTCAGCAACCTTGTGATTCTGCATAATGAAATCTCCCCCAGCATAACTGCCATGATTGACACAAACTGCAAGAAAGGGAGCGCTCTTCTTGGCCAGCGAGATTCCCACAGTCTGGTAGTGAAGCACAATCTAGCCATCCTCAGGACACTTGCTTGAGGACCACGGCTTACTCAGAGCTATGAAGGAAATGCCTACCTGAATCTGAAAATGGAAGGACAAGAAAGCAATATCCAAATAGCTTTCCAAGTATACCTTCAGACTTAACTTCATGTTCCAAAATGGATGGATAAAGAAGGCTCCAGCATTTGGATATTTGGGAAATAATCAGGGCCATGTCCATGATGGAAAATATTGGCAAGTTAATGATAAGCCTAAAATACAGGCCTCTGTGAAGAGTTAGTTACAGGAGTGCCAGTAAAACTACTGTGAAAAAGCATGACAAAGTGTAAAGTAACTCTTATTTAGCTTAGAATAGAAGGTGATCTTTTGAAACAACAGGGCTTTTAAAATTCATATAAAAATTATTTCAGGGGCACTAACATTCTCCCTAAAACCCTTCTAGCATTTAGCGGGAGTTGCAGGAACAGTTCAAATTCAGATCTCAGGTAACCAAAAGAGGTAAGGCAAAACGCTATCTCTGAAGGAGGGGAGAGTTAGCTCAACAGGAGGAAGGGAGACAATCTTAAACAGATGAATTCTGATTATCCAAGAATGTTGGAACCACCCAAACTGTTTAAAGGCAAGGACTGCTAACAAAACTAACATGTTATTTGCTGATCATGCATGAATTATAATTTTGTTGCTCTGTATTTTCTCCAAACATACCCCAGTGTATCTTGACACAAACCTACGCTACAAAAAAAAAAAAAAAAAAAAAAAAAAAAAAAAAGTGAACAGGATGATAATTAAAAAATCCTTAGAAAATTAGTACATTCAATATTTTCATTTCTCTTAAGAAATGATTAGCAGATATTAGATACTTCCCTCAAAAGCATTGCTCATTGGAAGAGTATTCTCATTTGTTTTTTCAATTAAAATAAAAAATTATTTCTAATTGGCTTCCCATCAGCCAAGAAAACATTACTTGAAAATTCCCTGTAAAAAACAGCAAAGGTGATAAAAGCAAAAAATCCTAAGTGTTACTACAGTGTGCAACTGAAAGGTTCTAGGTTTTATTTTTTCAGATTGATTTTGTTGAGACTCTTCAAATTTGAATTTTAATGCCTTCATATGCCTACTTGAAAAAATTATCGGTTATGTTTATCACACATCTATACAGACTTTTCCATTGAATTCAGGCATTTTAAAAGAGGGGGGGAGAAGGTCCTTCTATACAAAAAAAAAAGCTGCGTTCATACAACAGGAGGCTAAGACTACACAGTAATTTCTCCGAGGGGACTCCTGCTGGAAATCTTATAGGAGAACCACTTTTGCAAAAACATATCCATGGGATGGACAGAATCAGCTATACCGCCAAAAAAAAAAAAAAAAAAAAAAAAAAACAGAAAACACAACGCCAGAATCAAGGCAACATCACACCTCACCTTTGCAGTATAAAGGCACAGCTACACCTGAAAAGCACTCCAACTTGTCTTATGCTGCTCAAGAATCTCGTCACTAGAATTACTCCCCTGGCACACCCTCACTGCACACACCAAGAACTTCCTGAATTGTCTGTACTCTGTTTTAGCAGGGCCTCTTTCTACCATCTGTGATCCTCCTCTTCGCAGAGCCTACCCACTCCAAACTACTACCTTTCCTCACTTTATGTCATGTTAGGAATTGTGGGCACTTCTATCTCTTATCATTTTTCAATCTGACTTGCATTCCACACAGAAGCTGAGGAAAGTTTTCTTTGTTATGCTAGAAGGTATTCCTTTGTATTAACTGGTTAAAATTGGCATACTGAGCCTGCCAATGGATGGCATTGGTTCTGTGTGTCCTGCCTTTCTTTCTGAATTTCACTTCTCTCCCAGAATCAACATGCATGGCCTGCTGGTATCGACAGCTTCCCCTTAAAGTACGGATCAATTTGATGCTATCTTAAAAAGTTACCCCACTGCATTGCAACAGGGAAACGTCATCAAAAGATAGGCTTATACAAGCTCTGCCCCAGTGCTGCAGATAACCAAAGTCTGAAATCTATCAATTCCAACAAGCAGATAAAGCTACAATGTTTCTTGTCTCCCACTTAAAACAATTGAATTTGAGAAAGGAGGAATGGTTGCTTAAAAGATAATATTTACTCCTTACGATTAAGCAAGAAAGCCTCAATAATGTAAATAAACAGTAATTATTTAACAGGTCAGCCATTGTTTATACAACCCACAATCTAACCTCAACAATAGCCTGTGAGTTGAAAACTGGCCTATTCATTTTGTTATGGTGCCGACATTCAAACTGTACTCAAACTCCACAGTGAGTTTTATCAATTATTTTTGTACTGATGGACACTCTCAAAAAAAGGAAACAAGTTACTAGTCTTCAAGATCTGAAACTGTAGTCTCACTGGGAAAGAGAGGACTTGAGCAATATATCACCACTTTCGTTGTTCTTCCCCATACTACAGGAACATTAACTGTCTTCAGAAACTCTTAAGATTTATTGCTACCCACATATTAAGAAACATTCTTTGGCAGACAAATCGTACACTTTAAATAAGCTCTTCCGTTAATCTAGTTTGGGAAACAAAGACAAGCTAAGTGAGATACACTTGCCAACATCTTCTGCTAGTGTCGGGCATTAGCCAGTATGGTAACAGCTCATTAAGAATTCCAGATTCCTTACCAAAGTTAACATAATAGCAAAAGGCTGTATATGCTTGACATTGGTAAAAAGCAAATGGAGCTGTAATTACTTAGAATAACACTATGCAATCTGTATTTTGATAAGAATAAAGAACTGATCTTCCAGTTTGTTCTAAATAAATCCTTGCTCCTGCACTCACAAAAATGATACCAACAATAAGTTCAACATATATAACACACATGCTAAGACAGATTCAACCTCAATCTATCATTCATTCAGACACGTCCGTGGAGGCCAGGAATACTACATAGAACTCAACTTTTCTGTAATTAATCAGCTCTGAAGAGCAATGCAGGCTATCCCAGCAGCAGGATAAAGTTATCTTGGTTCTTAAAGTCCTTGCATACAGAAAACTGAAAGGCTCATAAATAACCACAAACCACAGTATGGGGGGAAGGAGGGGTGCGTGAGAGCGACAAGGGAAAACATAGCAGTGAAGAAGAAAGTCGATTACTACATCTTTTACTTCAGGAAAAACAAACAAACAAAAAAACCCAAAACCAAGAAATGCTTTGGCATACTCTAAAAACAAATTCAGAGCCTGAAGAAGAAACAAGGGATTCTCAAGGAAACTGATTACAATTGCAAATCATTGGTAATCCCAGAGAGTAAAGCAGAAGTATTATGTGGATCCCATACAGATTTCTAGCCCTGATCTCTTGTTCTATTTGTATGGTTATAAACACGTGCAGTGTTTTGTAGACAAACATATGGTCTTTAGCTTAACAACATCATTTTTAAAAAAAGGCATGAGAGTACTGCTTTAGGCCTTCTTGAGAGTATCTCCTTACTTGGCAGCAATAGGTTTGAATAAGGTCTAAAAGGCAACCTTCCCAGCTTTGCTTTACAAGATAATGTCTCCTATAAAATGGTAACACAAAAAGTTAGGCACAATGAACGAAAAGCAGGGGAAAAAAAATACACATGCAATTCAGGTGATGCTAGAGTAAACTTTCCTACATCACATTTTTGCCCATAACTCGACCAATAGGGAATGCACTTGAATAATACAGCTTCCAAGGCATGTAACTTCCATGGCATGTCTTTCTTAAAAAAAATAAATAAAAAAATAAAGAGGCATAAAGTTATTGGTTCTGCAAATCCTAGCCACTAGGCACTGTGAGATTTAGGACTGCAAGAAAAATATTAGCAAGTTTATATTGTACTGTGCAATTAGTAAAGTCCACCTCCCCAGCAATCAAATGACACTGGGTACAGAATATAGTTCTTCCAACTGAGGTAAAATTAAAACCACCTAAGCTAATTAAATTAATTATAAATTAATCAAATAGCTTCTTACAGGCTGGTACCCAGGTCATCATTAAACAAGAGTCAGAGCTTCTCTTTCTTTCAAAAGATTGAAAGGACACAAATGGCAGAAGCAATTACAGTTCTTCAGAATCAAGCCAATCTAGTCATTAGCACTTGTTTCCAAAGAAAAAATAAAACTCAAAAATTACTGTCGCAGAGGACGTAACTAAAACAGCAAGAGAGGACATGGCTTAATTCCTCTCTCAATTCTCCTCGCCCTACCTTAATTCTTTTTTAACCTGAACGGTAAATAAAACTTTCCTAGAAGCAAAACCAGAAAAATTAGCCATGATCAAAAGTTCATCCACCTCTTTACCAGTATTACACAGGAATGTGTTTCGCTACATAATAGTTTTCCTCCCTGAAGTCAGAACAGTCATAAAAAAGGGGGAGGAGAGGCTGATTGCATTAGCTTTACAGCATCTGGATATGCAATGAGACTCTTGAAATTATTTTCTCTAGCGTAGCATATAGCCAACAAATCTGGCAAGAAGCAACTTTAAGCATGTGTTGCTGTGACAGCAATGAATTATCACCCCAGTCTGCAGCAAGATTAACACTTACAACCTTGGCATGAAGAGCAGTCTGCTCAGATAGCGTGTCAGGAATACTACTCCACAATCAGACTTGAAAGGGTGAGCTCACATTAAGAAATTAAGAGCACAAAGATGCAGGCATTTGGCTAAACTGTAAACAAACAAAAAGATAATTTCTATGGGGGAAAAAAAAGGCAGCGTACAGCCAAAGAAGTGGGAACACCAAGTGAAACTCTGAGTGGTGGTGGTGGGGAATGGAAAACAAGATACTGCATATAATGGAGGGAGGCACCACGGAACAGTTACAGAACAGAACAAAAATTATGAGAATCAACCAGGTTTCTTCTGGCTAGTGCAAAAACACTCAAGTATCCAATCAACACATCAAGAGAGCAGTATGCAATGATCAAACCAATCTGATACGAAATATGCTTCTAAAAGCTAGGGGCAAACTGCATTAGTACAAGGAAACAATTATTGACTCCAACTTACTACATTAACAAACTCTGTAATTTGGTGTGGGTAAATCTTATGTATCCTACAACACCATATATTACCTGTAAGCTAAGTGCAGATTCAAAACCAATCCTGGCCTCATTGGAGGGTCTGAGATGACATTACAGCAAAACCAGCTCTGCTAAGAAGTCCTGTTTGGCAGATTATTCCATTCTACTTTTCCAGCTAATTGATTCCGAGAATTAAAAAAAAAAGGCTGCGTGGGCAGGAAGCTGTGAAGCTGGAGCAAACATGTCGGCATCTCCTTCCTGCTTGAACACTCACCATATCCGACCTTTTTTTGCTTTTCAAAATTGATGAAACTAAAGCATGACTTTTAATCTTTCATCCGGTTCACTAGAAAAGGCAGTGAACAGTCATCAGCTACACCTCTAATGCAACTTTATTCATTTCACGGACCAGAAAAAATACATAATGTTGATAAAACCAATTTCACAGATTAAGTGTTCTATTCCAAGATCCTAACTTGAAAGAAATATTTTAAGCCATAGAAGCTGCGTAGTGTGACTTGAAATACCTGAATGGGTGAAGATAAGTGATTCAGCACTGAGGAAAATCAGAACAATAGGATTTCACTGGGGAGGAGGGGAGGAGAGTCTAATTCATGAATTATCAGCAATAGATGGATACAAAAGCGTACCTCGAGTGACAGGGACAGTCCAAAGTGCATCACAATCAGCGTGGCTTTACTTACAACATAGCTTTCAGCATGACATCAGGAAAATTCTGCAGTCTCCTTAAGTTTTACTTCAAATATGTTCCTCTCTAAATACATATAACAAACCTCCCAAACTCTCAAATATGACAACATTAGAGATAATAAGAGCACTGTATATTCAGAATTTTGTAATGGAGTGATCATAACTCATCTGCTCATCTTACTAGTTAGCTCCAATTTCCTGAAATTCAAAGCCTATCTGCATGTGAAAAGGTGGCAAAAATGTTAACACACATTTATTGAAAACAATGACGTTAACACTGCTTTTTTGGGAGGATCAAACTTCACCCAAGAGGTGAAGGAGTTCAATATGAAGTGTCCACAGATTGCATTTCAGTCTTCTGGGGCTGAGAGGAACCACTTAACAATGAATGAGGTACTGCTTGCCTGCTCTGAAACACTAGTTAATTCACACTATTCATATGGATCGTACTTGCTGCTGTAATCTAGGAGTGATCAGTCAGAAAAAGCCCAAAACAAACAAAAAATACCCCACCTCCAAATTCCTGTCAAATCACAAGGTAGCAGGAGTTTCAAGTTCTGCTCTTAATTGCCCCAGTGGCTTGTAAATTATTCCTTATCTTTCTTCCCAGTACTTTTCTACTTCAAGCTACTATGTCTTTAATGATATGCAGAACTATTAAATCGTTCATATTTTTCAAAGACTAAATGTCAGAACTCCACCAGCCTCGCTGACTCTCAAATACAAGAAATACCCCTGCTGGATCACTAAAAGATCCATCTGTACCAGTATTCTGTCTTCCAGAGGAGCAAGAAGAGATAGCACTTAGCGAGAAAAGGTAAGCATCACTGCTTTCTGTGGTCCACTCTCCTTGTACTCCTGTCCCTCAGCATCTGTAATCACTGGTGCAAGGAAGCTACAGGGTACCTCCTGGCCTATTCCCACTAGCATCTGCACAGTTATGGAAGTTGACAGCTTTTTAGTCTCAAAGAACATAATTTCTTTTGAGAAGATGAAATGCCTTTTTATATACTACCATGCCAAGTTAATTAGATTATTTAAATCAGACATTTGAAAAATCTGACCAAAATAGGCTTGTGTGTGTTAAAAAAACCCAACAACAAAAAAACAGTCCAGTATGTTGGGTTATATCAACTATTATCAACTATCTGTGCTGCAAACACCAAAATAAAATCCAGGCTTGACAGCTATTTTAGGCTACTGGATTAGAACTGTTATCTGCCTTAATGGGGCAGTGAGAACAATGTCCTGTGGGGCAAGGGAGCTATGAGACATCCAGCAAGTCTGTACCTCTCCACTCCTTTGGAAACTGTCTACTGTCTTAGCAGTCAGTCCACAGAATTCTTCAAGGATTTATCTGTTCACTATCTTCACCTCCACAAGATGGAAATTTTACAGTGCACATTTTTGCAGGGAATATTTCCTGCTTATGTGGCTATTCTGCTGTTGGAGAAGAAATCTGTTTGTAGGTTTGTTCCAGACAGCAAAGACAATTGCACAGTTGAGGCGGGCCAACAACAGGCCTACCTGAACATACTGCAGCTAATGCCAACTGCATATTTTATTGATTTTCCAAAACATTAATTTCTTCCAATAACAGCTAGAAAGTCAGCTTACCAAATGAAATGATTAAAATTTTCAAATTTCTCCATTTTGAGCATGCTTAAAGTACACATTTTCAGTCAGTGATATGAAGGATAGTGCATGAGGAAGCACTTTTACTCAGTATTCAGATAACAGTAAACAAATTTTGATCTGATTATCTGTACAAACTGTGGAACATAACATTTCACACACATAGTAAGGAAGCATAAGACGGGGGGGGAATGCTAGCATACTGTTTTTTAAAAGCTGAATACTACATTACACATCTCCTCAAAAACAGATCCACAGACCTTGCTCCACTTCCTTCCATTGCTGCACCAGTACAAGAGTAACTGAGTACCAGCACAACCAGCTGCCCCATGATGCCCTGATGTGGTTGGTGGTAGAGACCTAGCATCTCAGCTCGACCTAGGAAGCGCATGTGAGGGTTTTACTGGAATGCTGCTATTCTCCTGCTGTCTCCATCTGGCATAACAATCCCTCAGGGCTACAGCCAGCTGGCACAGTTTAGAACAGCCTTTGGGCTGCTCTAGACTACACAAGGGAGTAGGCCAGAGGAAAACCAGTACCATAAATAGCTGATTTACAATCCCATTATCCCATCATCTTCAGCTACATGCAGCATGAGATAGGGACATCTGAGAACCAGGACCAGATGCTTTAAACTAAATGTTAAAAAAGAAAAAGTGTCAAAACATCCTAATGAAGTTTGATTAGAAAAGACACAATAATCTCAACTTAGACACAGGCCTGTTTGAAGAGGGAAGCAAGTGCTCATAACTTGATTACTTAGAAAAATACTATTCATTTCATTAAATTAAATCTAATATGAAAAGTAGATTTTCTGTAACAGCTAATCACAGATTACAGGCATTCTACACTCCTTGGTTCGTTTATTTTTTCACATAAAAGCTGGAATAGAAACAAGTTATTTGTACACAGTGAATAAGTTCTTATGATTGCAAAACAGAAGACATGTTTTATACTAGCGTGTGCTGAGCCCAATATGTATCTGTGAAAGTATGGAATACTTGCAGTAGCAGGTACAATCACCCAGTAATACAGGTCTACATTTATGGAACTTTTCAAAGAAGTTAAGCATTAACCACACTGAGAACATTTAGATTCTGTCAGCAGCAAAGCCAAGAGAAAGGCAGCAGTTGCACACAGGCAACAACTGTTACTCAAACTATCTTAAGCAGCCTCCAAGCCCTACCACTCACTTCCTCTCCCATCACCCTGGCATTCCTCTCCTCCAAGCTACCAACTCTGTTGCACCAGAACTGCTGTTTGTTCAGCCATACATTGACTCATATCATACAGACAAACCAGCTGAAATATTATTGACAATAAGAATGAAAAATAACTTTTTCTTTATCTGTGGTTCCCAGCACAACTACACCAATGCAATATAGCAATGGTGATGGCAACAACATGCAGTCAAAGGCAGGTAATCCTTTAGACTGCTAAGAAAAGACTCTCTTACCCACAGTCAGAGAGCTGGATTTCATACTCCCCCATCACTAGTCTACAGTGATAATACAGAGAAAGGTCCAAACTTCCTATCTCTTGCTCCTCTAGTAAACGAAATATTCTTTAACAGCTCTATTACTACACGTTGCACTGTACCTAAAAGCATTTTTCTTACTCAGACCACTTGCCAAATGTATTCTACACTCCTTGGTTCATTTACTTTTTCACATCTAAACTAGAATAGGAGCAACAAAAGCCACTTCCTTCATGTATTCATATCTCACCAAGACCCACACAGATAGCTGGGCTTTAAATTTTAACTCAATCTTAAAATATGATATTAAGGGGGAAAAGCTAAGTTACCAAATTTGACATTGTCCTTTGTTCTTTTTAGCACTGCTTAAAACAACCTGTGTTTGCTAAATAGCTTGGACCTGCAGAAACAACATGCTTTACAAAGAACTGGTATAATACAGCCTTTCTTCAGGTTAGTGCTGAACTGGAGTTCTTAACTGAATGTTTGTTTTTCCATAGCCACACTTTTGCAATATGCTGCCTAAGACAGACAAGAAAACCTCTGCCTCCTGTTTCCTGAATCTTGTGATAAGGCCCTGAAACACTTGCATTCCAATTCTGACATGTGCCTGTGACCTCAGACATATCCTGATCTCTCCTCCTAAGTTTCCCTGTCTGCAAAATACTTACCATTCAGAAAAGCAAAAGATTTACTTAGTAACATAAAGCAATTTCACTACTGTTCCATGTGTATTTTTAATTTTTAACTTGACACTATTACACAGACACACTATTCCCCAAGGAAACAGCACTGTTTCATATACTAAATTATTAATTTTAGTACCTCTCCATTGCACATTGTGGGCCCCTTCAATGTGCAAACAAGTGGTAAATAACAACTCTTCTGCACATACAAATCTGAATCAATTCTGATAATTGAATTAATAGCAATAATTATAAGAGATAGAACAAGGGAACTGAATTTATTGGGGGCATCACTAAAATTTAAATATCAGGAAGAGCCATAACAAGCCAAACTACTACACGGCAAAGAACCTCATCATGAAAGATAGTCATATACAATTATGCTGGATAAAGTGTAAGATCAAGTTCCTTAGAGAGCAACCCTACAATGACAAAAGTGGGTCCCGTCCCTATTTATGCTGGTAACTAACAAAAATTCTTGAAGGAATTTTCATGCCTTTGCTCATTCTATTGTCCACATTACTGTTAAGATCATTCCACTACCATGAACACAAATCGTAGCTGTGAATGAGCAGTCAAAGAATTAACAGTGAGTGTTAACAGTCCAAACATACACATTCAAGAGGACAGCACAGAAATACAACGTTTTAGGGGGATGCTTGCTAAGGGGGCATGACACAAATCAGCAATGTACAGAACACAGACTATATGAGAATTTGGTTCCTGATCACTAGCTGCCAAGCAGGATGGTGATTCAGTGTAAGAACAAAATTGGGCAGTAATATGAAGGTAACCAAACACAGCAAAGGAAAGGAAAACATACAACCTTAAGACAAATCATGCATTTGTCCCCAGAGAGCACAGGATCACAAAACCTCATCTAATGAAAATGATGTATTGCAATCAGTTAGCTATCCCAGGCATCTTCACTTATGAAATTGATGTACATCCAGTGTGTGATAAACCTTTTATTTGCCAAGTATATTCTGAAGAACACCCCTTAAAAGTTACCATCTAACCTGCATGCAGTAGTAAGTCCGAAAACATAGAAAGGGAGCCCAAATTATGACTACACAAACTTTGTCAAGTAACAGTAGATGGTTCCCAGAGATAAGAGGAGGGGGAAGAGAAAAGAGATTCATCTTCTCCATTTTGTATAGAAAATAGGGGGGAAAAAAAGAAAAAGCAAAAGTAAGGTTATAGTTACTGTTTTTGCTCCTCATGCTAACAGACTGAGACAGTAAAATTCAAGTCTGTACTTTGTGGAAAACAATCGCTCCCTTAAAAAGGGAAGCAAAACATACAAGTCCTGAGAGTAAATTCAGTAAGATGAATCTGAGGCCAAACCCTGTTAAAAAGAACAAACAAAAATGCTATTTAGATGCACAGACTTCTGCGTGACAAGGTAATTGCTCCAAATAAAACTCAGTGTCACATCAGTATTCGATAACCCACCATCCATCTCACTTAACCATACTCAAATGCTACAGGCTCTTTCATGCTTTTAGGCAAAAAAGTTTTATTACTAATTTTGCAATTTTCATTCTGTGAAGTTACACCTATTACCCTTAACATTCTTTACATACACATGGATGACAACTTGGTTTAACATACTAGGGCAATAGTCAAAATGTCCACCTTCAGCCTAAGTAAGACACTAAAGATAAAATGTAAATACTCCAATAATCTCTTAACTGAAACGTGGATCACCTCTATTATCTAATACTATGCAAATTCAACTTACTGAACATATGCATAGTTATAGCTCTTATACATATGCATCTATATCTTATACGTACATGAAGAGCTCAATTCTGTGTGTGCAAACTAACTTTTGAAGTACGAAAGTAGCACAGTACAGAAGTACTGAATTCTGTAAGTGTAGTTAGGTACCAAGACAGCCAAAGTTCTCTTTTCAGACTTACTGAGCCACTGTCATATTTTACAAGCTGCTTCCTGCTACCGCTTATAAGATGAAAATATTTCATTTATTTGATGCATTTAATTCTGTCAGAATTTGTTATGAACCATTGGAATTTACAATGGCCTCAATATTTATGCTAAAAAAATAACACGTGTTAGCAGTGCGTTGAAAACAAGTTCTGTTACCATGTCCACTGGTTTTGCAAGTTTCACCTTGCCCAACACCAAATATTTTAAAGTTAATAACAGATTTAGTAAGTTGTAGACCTTCACAGAAATATTTCCCAGGGATGTGCTGACATCACCAACCATACCATGCAGAAGGTAGATGAGAAGAGTCATGTTAATTTCAAGCTCCATTTAACACAGGAAAGGAAAGAAAGAGCCAATCTACCAGCTTGGAAAAGCAGCAGAGACACAGAAAAAAAAATAAGATTTTTAAAAGTGTGTTAAAGATAATGAAGAAGTTACTTAAAAAAAAAAAAAAAAAAAGGTGATGCTCTACATAAGTCAGTGACTAAAAAAGTTCAAGTACTAGCTGTATTTCACAAGACAGACTGCTTGCTAATCAGTTACCTACTGATAAAGTGAATCTCAGGTTACTTTGTGTCATCTGGTGTCTGGTAACAGTTCAGCTTACTGATAAGTCAAATAGGTCTTGCAACAAATAAAAATCATTCTTTTCTTAAATGACAAATATTAACAGGATGTAGGTTGTCCTATCTCTACAGTAAGCCATGTACCATCCTGAAGTTGCTATGTAAGTCATAGTAATGTCGTACCACAGTTTGGAAACATGTTTTGAACCAACCAGATGCAAGTTAATTTTGCAGTGAGTAACTCTTTTTACAACTTTGATCATATTACTAGCTAATGCAGCGAAGTTCTTTCTTTTAATCAAGCAGAGTGTACATCAAGGACTGCCAAATCAATATGAAAAATAATGCAACTACCAAGACAGCTTTTATCCAGTCAGAATACACCTAGAATTTCTAGAATTGCTTCTGCTAAGAAGAGGTTACCACAGTGCAGGACTCTCAGGTAACACCTGGCTCTTCCCATTCTCCAGCACTGCTTTGCAACAACACAGTCCAGGATAACAGAATGGACTGCAATGTCATCACAGCATTTCACTCACCTAGCTCAATTGTCCATAGGCGAGCAAGAGACTGGAGATGGTTCCTATAGGCAGCTCTACGCAGCTCTTTCAAAGGTCACTTTGCATGGGTAAGTAAGATTTTTTTTTTAATTCAGTTCTACTAAATACAACAAAATATGTAAAGGCCATCTTCAGATTACCTTTCTTGTGATGTCATTGCGACTGAAATACAAGCAAGAATACATACATACTTAGGCACTGTCATGTATCAGACAAATACTTGAAAGATCACAATACTGCAAGAATTAAAAAAAAAAAAAAAACCCAACAATAACAGAAAACACCACCACCTCCACACACAACTTTTTCCAGTAGCTACCAGCCAAATGAACTGGAAGCCCTGTATCTATCAGGAAACAGACATCAAGAAACCATAGCCCCAAGTCAATCACACACAGACAGGAAAAACTATACGTGCTAGGGTTAATGTGCGAGACTCAAACTTTTAAACTGAGTTAATCTTTCTCTGGTTTAAAACAGATCAGTCACAACAGCCACTCTAGCGAATCAAATTAACATTCGCAACAGCATTTGTTGAGAAGCAGGATCCCTAAAGCATGTCTCAAAGGGCAACATACTGTTCTGCTCAAAGACTCTGAAGAAACGAGTAAGAAGAATGGGGAGTCAGCAAGTCACAAGCAGGCAGCTTGTGCTAGCATTTACTCACTTATTTGGTACTCACTTATTTGGTACTCTAGTTACTAAGACACAAAATCCTCAAATGAAAGAAGCGAGTAGAAGGTTTAGAACTGATCTGCAGCTCCAGTTTCATATTAAAGGTACAGATTAAGGCCCGACACAAAAATGAGGATATTTACTAATCTTTGTTTGGGGTTTAAAGCTTTGATGGCTTAAAATAAAGCTCAAGAGATAGTCCAACAAATCAAACAAAGCTATTCTACTCTGCTCACCTTCACACTACTAGATGGCATTCAAGTATGGAAATCTTCCAACATTTTAGGTCTTTTATTTAATAAAATCATTAACTTCAGACAAAACTCCAGAAACACTAGGAGATACTACCACTTCCACCCCCCCCCCACCAAGAAAAGCCTTCTTGCACAGAATTATCTCTATTTTTTTCCCTCAGTTGGTGCACAATGCAGCCATTCCCCTTAAATCAGAAGTTCCATCTTCTTTCCCTGTAGTAAAAAACAAACAAGCCTGGGGATATCTGAATTTCCTCTGCTCTTTTGTCTCGCCATCCTCCCCATATAAGGAAAAAAAAAGAGAGAGAGAGAGAGAGAGAGAGAGAGAGAAAATTATTCCATAACAACTACTACTGATGAGCCAACCTCAGTGACAAGAATCTGTCTAACCTTTAAATCAGACTAGAGTGTTGACCTGACAGAGAGATATGAGCCAGTGTTCTGGTAAGTCCTGATGGTTCAGATCCCATAATTCAAGAATTGCTACTCATTACCTCAGAGGTCACTGCACAGGGCTAATTTCTAACCTTTGGCCTGAAAACTAAGTGCGTTTTTAAAAATCATGATAAAGGATACAAAATAGGGATTAACATTACTAAGAAGAAGAAGGACTTGTATTATATTCTTCCCAGATGCTGAAGGCATAAGATCAATGGAGCTGTCTCAGTCTGGCTTTGCTAACAGAAGCCCATATATATGATGGTGTGCCGTGTATGAAGCTAAAATATAATGCCTTAATATTTCTCTTACCAAGGATTTTGCCTTTGCACCAAGGAGAAAGAGAACATTACCTTCAGCAGGTTTAAGGACCTTTTTACTCCTTAGAGGTTAAGAACTAAGAAAAGCTGTTCTGTCATGAAACTGGAGGCTTCCTGAACCATGAAGCTTGCTGTTGATTCTGACACTTCTTACGGGCCTTCAGGGAGAAGGCAGTCCCCACAACCCATGGCAAAGAAGAACATCCCTCCTGAGTGAATCAGATAGTTCACCCAGGCAGCTAAAGCAGAGTATGCAGCTGTAAAAAGAGACATGCTTCTTTAATCCTGGACTCCTCTTCGAAATTCTTCACAGAATTTGTAATCCAGAAGTTTGGTGTATATGCTAAAAATATTAAAGAAAAATAAGCTAAGATTTCCTTATCAATTTAAGAAATCAAAACACCAAGTCTGGGGAGGCAGCACAGCCTGATCAAGTTCCTTGCCCATCTGTTATGGTAAGAAACAAACCATTTAAGTAACATCTTCCTATTCCTGGACAGGTATATGGGCAAAGCTGAAAGGCAGAAAGCAAGTGAACATGCCTCAACAGGCAGTCTATGAGAAGTTCCACCATTAGCTTACCTCCAGCTACAAGCAAGTCTTTCTAGCAACAACTTAACACACTGATTTACACTGTGAAACACAAAATTTACTACTGAAAACATGATACAGCATTTATTTGCTAAGAGATTACTAAACATTTTCTACTTTGAAAGTCAGGAAATGAACCAAAGTGATCCCAGTTTTAAGTATCTATGAATTAACTCTCTGTGAAGCATCAGAATAAACCAGGAACTGGAAGTCTCAAATGAACACATGTTAATGAGAAAAAGGATACCTGTGAAAAGGTCATCATCTATAAAGGAAAATGTTTCTTTATATTTGAAGGCTTCCATCACCCTGGAGTGCCCCATACAGAGAGAGAATAATTGGGAAACAAACAAAAAAACCAAACCAAAACAAAAAAAACCACAGAAGCTCTCAAACAGAAGAAACATGCTAGAGTTCATCCACTATAAACGACAGTGTGCAGCCTCTGACAATTATTTTTTGGTCTACCGGCATAAGTACAGAACAAACATTTCTGGGATTGCAGATAGGACCTCGTGCATATCGTGACTGTGGTCACGATTAGTAGTTCACTTTTACCATTGAGTACCTTTACAGAGCAGTGATGATAAGAACCATGCAGAACAGGAAAGATGGTTTTCCCTCCAAGGTGTACAGTCCAGTAAAACAGAATGTAATTGTAAATTCAGCTGCCCTTCAAAAGCTGAAGCCACTACTTACCAGCTCCTAGACTCAAAGACTCATACGTGCCTAACTGCACGCTGAGCGGGACCAGCACAATGTTCAGCACTGCAAGATTTTTTCCTCATCTCTAATTCTAAAGAAACAAGCAATGCTTTTGAAGTGTGACACTACAGACAAAATGGAAAAAGCTGACATGAAGGGCTTGCAGAAAGTCTTTTCAGCATCCTCAGTCCGTTCTGTAATTCCTGAATGGGAGTGGGTCATCAGATTTAAGGACTTCTTATACCATGTCACTTAATTAAATGTGAGGTAATTTCCACAATAAAATATTCAAGGTGACGGCTATGACCTACAGAAGTTGATGGTAAAGCTTGTATTTGTTAAACCAATTCTAATCACTACAAATTTTTTAAAAAAGTTATTGATCAAAGTTCTAAAGCCAAGATAGCCAACCCTAGTTCTGTGCCACTTTACATACAACTGAAGTGCTGAAATCTAGTTCGAACTTTTAATCACAATTATTACAACTTCAAGAGCCATCCTTCTTCAGATTTCTTCCCTCTACCCTTTTTCCTATTCCAGTCTTCAAACCATCTGACAGTCAGGTTTCCTCTTCACTTCAGCTTCCTCAACAATGCATTTACATCATGGCAAAGCCCTTCCATACAACAGCACGTACTACCACTGCTGCACTTCACTACTTTGGCCAAGATTCAACCTTAGCTCCTTAAGGTAGACAAAACGATGCACCATTATGATGGCTTAAAAATCACAGTGTAAACAAAGCTTCAGAGGCAAACATACCCCTCAAGCCTTCTCCAAAATTCCAGTCACACTGTTACAGCCACAAAGGTATGTTCATCATTATTTCTCACTTCTGACTGAGAATTCAAATATACTATTAGGTATAGCTTAGAGCTAGAAAGCTATCTCTTTGCAAATACTGTTTTAAACTACAAATTTAAAGCATACTGGACTAAGAGCTGGAGCTCATACAAGCTTATTTTCAGAAAAGGCACACATTAAAAACAAATAGCGAACAAATAGCAAACAGCAAGCAGTGTTAAAATGGTCTTCCAAAGCATAATGCAGTAAGCAGTGCAAGTAAAACAGAAGGAATGGACACTTTCTGCCCCCTGCAGTTTCTACTGCTATCTAGATTTTTTAAGACAGCCTTATAAGAGACAGAATGTTAGCATTCTAGAAACCTAACAATTTAACATCTGGCTATCTATCACCAGACAGCCAAGACAGTTTTTACAGCTACATTCATCTGAAGAACAGTTAAATTAATCAACACTTCCCATTAGCGATCAATTACACACTTAGAATGTTTTCTACTGTGATAAATTAGATGCTGTGATTGTTCTTGGTTTTGCAACAGATAGGAATATTGCCTTTTACGAAAACCTTCTTTACATCCACCTCATCATTTTGGTTAGGAGTAAAAACAAGAATTCTCATCAATATATAATCTCAAAAAGTTAAGAGTTGTGCAGTTAAAAAAATACACAAAGATCACAGGGTTGTTTTCTAGTTATTAGACTATAAACCTGCCTCCAAACATGAAATGCATCTAATAATTTACATGTAAAACAGTAAGACACAAATATGGACAGGAATTTTTGCAAAGAAAAATTCCGTGGGAGACTCTCTTATGTCCCTATTCAGGAGAGGTAAATACTATAGCTCTCATCAACCTTTACAAATGCAGCCTGGCAAGTGACTGCAAATTCAGCTAGCCAATTCCCATTATGCGATCACTTACTCCCACACATTTCAGGTTGGCTGAATTAAAGAATCCAACTATTTTCAGACTGATGACCTGCTTGAAAAACAAAAAACAGAAAAAGAACTCTGTATTTTCAGTATATGGGAAAACTGATGTTTTCCTTGAGATGAAAGGTAACTTTGAAATAATCCTTTTCTGCATTATAGGCCTAGTCACAGAAAGAGGTAAAGAAGAGGTAAGAACAGATTTCAGTGGAAAAATCCTTACTTCCAACTGTTCTTCCCAGCAATGAACACATCACTACTGTTAAGATTTTGGAAGAAAAACAAACAAACAAACTGTTGCAGCATACAAATAATACCTAGTTTACAAAGGCTGCTTCATATTAAAAAAGTAAGCTAGTGTTAGTTCTGTTAATGAAATTTTATTTTCATTCAACATAACACTCGGTTGATATTGGTCAGGTACGTCTTACCTTGCTTCTCTTTTTTTCTTCCATAGCCCACATACAATTTTTTTTTAGCTCTATGTACCTCATAAGCACCGTATCATATGCCAATTTGTATGGTGACATACTAATGGCTGAATAGAAGTCAGATTTTTACTACTATACTTCATACTATTACCTTGTAGAGGATTAAAAATACTGAAAACGACTTTGACTATATTGCAGGACTGCCAAGTGACTAATTACGTTTAAAATATATTTCTTCTGAGTTTCCATTTTCTCTCTTTAAATAAAAGACTGGAAAAATAGACTGTACTGAAAACACAAACCGAACACAGGAAACAATTGTTAACCACCTCATCCCTGAGTACATCCTTCATACTATTACTAGATCTATTCTGAATAATAAGCTGAACAGCTTAATGCAAAGCAACTGGGATCAGAAAGTTTTCACTGTGTCGTTTCAATATAAACAGAACCTGTGCTGACCCCCCAAAACAAATTTTGCTACATGTAGCTGCTGCATTCCCCTTCTCGCTCATTAATGCGACCACTGATAGAAATCTGCAAAGTCACTTTGAAGTCAGAACTAGTTGATTCTAGGGAAAACAGTAATTAGTTGAATAGTTAGAAGTCCCCCAGAAACATGCATTTGGATACAGCTTTAATTTTAGAACACACGTGGGAAAGACGTGCCCTTCCCCTCACATTTTTCTCCTCGCCGATATGGATTTTTTTCCTGCTATTTGTCTGTGTAACGCGTGCCCCAAGCACCAGCACCAACCCCCTGCCTCTCCCCTTCCTCCCGTGCACTGAACACTGAGTCAGTCCCCTCCTCCTCCTCCCCAACTCCAGCAGGGATCCCATTTTTCCAAGCGGATTATCACTACATGCAGCACACTCTCTCCAAAAAGAAAAGGAAAAATAAAAAAGAAAGAAAAAGAAATGGGGGGGGGGGCAGGAAAAAAGAAAGAGACGAGTCACCCCGCAGACTCGGGAGCCGGCAGGCGGGTGCCCAGCGCCGCCGCTCCGCTCCCCGCGGGCTGCGGGAGGCCCCGCCACCGCCCCGCGCCCCGGCGGCACAAAGCTCCGCCGCAGGCCGGACGTGCCCAGGGCCCCGGGCCGCCCCTCCCCCGCGTTCCGGGAAGCTCCTCGCCCTCGGCGCCGGGGCAGGTGGGAGGGAGGGAGGCCGGACTCGCCCGTCCCGGCTACCGGCCCGCCAGGGCCTCGCTTCCCCTCCCCGCTCCCTCCCTTCCCCCGCCACAGGCACCGACTGCTTCCTCCTCCTCCTCCTCCTCCTCCCCCCGCCGCCGCCGCGCGCGGCAGCCCGGGCCCCTTCCCCGGTGTGTGTGTGTGTGTGGAGGGGGGGGAGGGAGGCCCGGGCCCACCTGCCCCGTGGGCAGGGCAGGGCGGCGGACGCGTCCCGTCCCTCCCCGCCGCCGCGGGCAGGCCGGGGCGGAGGAGCGAGTGCGTGCGCGAGCAGGGGCGGGTGGGTCGGCGGAGGGGAGGGGAGGGGAAGGGACGGGAGCGCGTGTGGGGAAGGGGGGGGGGGGGGATGCGAGCCGCCCCCGGGTACCTTGCGCTTCCTGGTCTCGGCCGAGCCGCTCCACACGAAGCACTGGTAGATCGCCCGCAGGTTCTGCTTCCAGTTCTCCACCTTGAAGCCGGTCACATGGCAGCACCCGGCCGCCGGCGGACTCATGTCAGACCCCCCCACATCAATCCGCCCGCAGACGGGCCGGGCCGGCGGGCAGCGAGCCGGCCCCTTCCCCCCCGCCGCAGCAGCAGCAGCAGCAGCGGCCGCCGCCGCGCGGGCGCGGACACGGGCGCGGACGCGGGCACGGGCCGGGGCGGCCGCGCGCCCGCCCGCGCGCCCTCCCCGCCCGCCCGCGCCCCCCCGCCCGCCGCCGCCGCGCGCCCGCCCTCCCGCAGGGGCTCCGGCCCCTCACGCCGCCGCCGGCCGCGCGGCCTCCGCCGCCCCCGCAGGCTGCTGTGGGGGCGCGGCGAGCGGCTGGCACATAGAGCCGGGGCTCCCCGCCGCCACGGCCCCCCGGCTCCGAACAAAGCGCGGCGGCGGCGGCGGGCGGGCAGCGCGCGCTCCCTCCCGCCTCCCTCTCCCTCACACACACAAAGATGGGGCTCTCTGAGGCGAGGAGGAGGAGGAGGCGGCGGCTGCAGCGGCCGCTGCCGCCCCCGGAGTGGCCGCCGCTCCCTCTACCTCATGGAGGCCGCTGGGAAGCGGCGGGGCGGAGGGGAAGGGGGTGGGTGGCGGCGGCGGCGGCGACCCTGGCCGCGGTGTGAGCGAGCGTGTGTGGGGAAGGGGGCGAGTCTCCGCCTGCCGCCGCTGCTGCTCCCCCAGCCGGCCGCCCGCTCGGCTCCTGTCTCTTTAAATCGCCCCCCGCCCCGCGCGCCTCCTCCTCCTCCGCCGCCGCCGCCGTCTTCTTCCTCCTCCTCCCCCTCTCCCGCACCCCCCTCCGCCCGCCGTGTGCAATGGTCCGAGCCGTTAACTCAACCTAGCCCGCCAGGCCCGGAGTGGGTCAGACCAACGGGCAAGGGGGCGGTCGGCTCGCCCCGCTGCCTCGCCGCCCTGGCGGGAGGGAGCCGGAGGAGGAAGGAGCGCGCCTATTGGCCGCGGTGCCCGTCACTCCGCCTCCGAGCTGCTCCTTCCCCAACGTCTCATTGGTTCATTTCTGTTTCTTCCCCCCCTCCCCCCGCTTCCTACCTAGCATTTCCCCCTGCCGGAAAGGGGCGGGAAGGATGTGGGATGATTGACAG
Organism: Rhea pennata; assembly: GCF_028389875.1. Lineage (NCBI taxonomy): Eukaryota > Metazoa > Chordata > Aves > Rheiformes > Rheidae > Rhea > Rhea pennata. The sequence continues at coordinate 16,208,224 of NC_084677.1, read as the reverse complement.
AGCACCCAGCCAACCGAGTGGAGGGGGCAGAGCCTGTGTGGAGACTGTTGGGGCAGGACTGGTGGAGATGGCCGTCAGTCGCGCTCCGGGGTGTGCGGGGATTGGTCGGCGGCGGGCTGTGGGGGCGGTCCCGTCCCAGCAGGAGCCTGAGCTGGGGCGGAGGGGGAGGGGGGCACTGCTGTCACATCCGCTAGTCCCGGCTGCTTCGCTGTTACCTCAGTGATTTCCTGAGGGGAGAGGGGCGGCGGCGGCCTGGCCGCTCCCGGGCAGGGCAGCCCCGGGGCACGGCTGCCTCCCGCCTTTGTGGTGGCCGAGGCCCTGCCTGGCAGCCCGGGCGGCCGTGGCGACGGTTGTCCATACCCGCGCGCCGCTCAGGGGCTGTGGCGCGGGGGGCGGCTCCAGTAATGTCCCACCGGGCTCGGTTAGGCCAGGCTGCCCTGCGGGACAAAACCAGCGTGAGAGCCGGGCCCTTCTCTTGACATCGCTTCCAGGTTCAGAAACCTGGGTGCTGCTTCATGAGGGCCAGGTCTAGGTGTAACAGGCATCTCTGTGCATTAAGATCAGTGGGGTCCAGGGGAAGATCCTGTGCCCTGATCTGGTTTAACCTGAGGACCATATATGGTTCCAGGGTGCTGCCGTCCTCCTCTCCTTGTGTTTCCACTGAAGAGAAACAGAAGTACTGTATTACCAGAACTGGTGCTATTTATTTTTTTTTCCATAAATGACTATACAAGGAAATGAGAAAGCAGTGAAAAATACTTGCATCTGTACATAATTCGTAGATTGTATGCAGCACACACCATAGAGTTACATAACAGTAGAGTGAGGCAAGGGGGAAAGGATGGGAATTTTGCCATGATTTGTGAAGAGAGAGATGCAGGAGGCTCTGCAGAGACTAGGTCCTTACACAAGCCCTGGAAGAGAAAGGTAGTGGTGAGGTATTGCTGCATTATTTTGTCAAACCATTCTGCAATAAATGCTATTTACATTCTCAGAATCAATAACCTTGAAGTTTCATATATTAGGCAGATGTTTATGAGGCCCTGTCCAGTTCCCTGGCCTATTGCTGTAACTTACTGAAATCAAAGACCACTGTGACTATCACCTGAGGACAGAATCACTTTCTATTTTCTTTATGGGTGCTACCATTTTAAAAAGAATCAGGGTATCCAGAATATTAGAGGCTTAATGATTTGTGTATAACCATAAGGTTTGGTGGCAAAGCAAGTAGGAGATTCAGGGCTACCAAAGCTAGCAAAAGACCTAAGCTTTTACCTTCAGTGTATGAAGCAACACTAGCAGCGGGCCACACTGTCCTGCCAGCATGGGTGTGAACCATATGGCTGGTTTTCTATCATGGTAACATGCACGGTTCAGTCTGCCTGGCTCATACTGCTTGCAAGTCTGTCTCTAGAATGCCTATTCCGTGCAGTTTGGGGATTTCAGTCCCAGAAATAATACTAGGATTGCCCCATCGGGGAGAGAAAACAATCAAAAAAAGGCTGCTGAGAGTCCTTTACATTCACCAGGAAAGAGCTTGTTTATTCCCCTTTGTGCACAAGCTGGCAGTGATTGCTAGCTGTACCACTAGCATTGATAGTTACACCAACTATTTCAGAATATTACAATATTAAGTCATCACAGTGAGCGTGCAACTTACACCTCTTCTTGAAGAGGTAACAAGAACTGGTGCTGCATACACTTCCCACATGTTAACCTCTCGCCCTCAGAGACATGTTCGCCTATGACTGCAGACATAATGCTTCCAGCCACAGTCACTTGAGTGTTTCAGTTCTGACACCACCTACTCATTCACCCTAATGCATCAGAGAGTCTACGAACTCAAACAAGACTTCTAAGCCCTTGTCCTTTCTGTGTGGGAAGATCCCTGCACACACATGATACCTTCCTGATGTTAACGGATATGGTTCAATGACCTCAGCATCGAGCATTTGCCACATTAAGGACACTTTGCTAAGATTGTCATTCCCAGCAGTCTGAATGGATCTTTTATAAATAAGAAGAAGTGGTATAACTGATTAAGTCATACTTTCTCCCATGCTCGGGACAACTCCCTGCTAACATCTACCATGGCTTCCTCTCTCCTTTCTTTTAAGATCTTACTAGAACCCCTTGCTTTGCAATGCATAAGAAGCTGAGACTTGTTAAACCACTTACATGCCAATACTGTTGTTTATCTGATGATCAGTAGGTTGTTTCCTTAAGCTCTACAGCTCTCAAAATTTCTCTATTATATTATCCTAGCTCATAGGTTCTTTCTCTCTCTTTTTTTTTTTTTTTTTTTTTTTTTAGTTTTTAGTTTTTAGTTCTTTCTTTGTCCAGGGCTGATTGGTGGGGGTTATTATTGGTGGAGGTCATTATATGTTGCAATAATAAAGATGATAACAACTGAGCTAAAATGAAAGCTTTTTAGATCTGAGGAAGCTCTCACAGTGTTAAAAACCATCCTCATGGATTCAGCGATTCTATTCTACTTCCACTAAGTCAATGTTAATAGTCTTTATTGACTTAAGTTGTAACAGAATTGTACTCTAAATGTTGCATACTTGTCATATCTTCACATAAACAAACAATAACAAAGAAATTCCTTATATGTCATGATCAGGCATACTTTTTAATATCATCCTGATCTCAACTGCAAATCTACAGCAGACATTTGAAAGAGTCATCTCACCTAAGAAATGTCATATACTGTTTTTAATAACCTTGATCTTAAGCTCTACTGTATCTTTAGCAATGAAAAATCAACACAAAATACAGATCTTTTGCATTTACTAATCAAACTGCTCTTTTATCTTCTCAAAAGAAATGTACAGAAGTCACAATGGCATCCCAACATCGTCTGCTAAATTAAGAAAGGAAATAAGTGATAAAAATGAGTTCTCTTGGATCTTTCTCATCCAGATACAAAAGGGCCATCAAAGGAAGCTACCAATTAGTTTTAATTCAGAAGCCAGTCTTCAAACAGATGGTGGTCTCTCTTTGACATTTAAACTGCCTTTTCTCTGTGGTCTTCAAACTAGCTAGTCATGCACACCTAGTTCCCATCACTGTGAATCAAACCAGGATCAAACCTGTGATCATTTGGAAACAAGATATATGTTATAAAAGCACATTTACTGGTAAAACTTATAATATGTGACATTATCGCTATGTGTCTCTGTGTGTCCCTGTCATCATACAACATCAGCCCAGCAAAAGCCATGTAAATTCCTTTCTTCCAAAAGATGCTGCAAAAGCGCTGGTTTGTGTGTTTCTGTAAAATGCATAATAACTTTCTAAAAAAAAGTTGCAAAGCATGCATGAGGCTACCTGCTGAGATGCAGAGGAGAGGCAAATTATGCAATATGCCAGACGGCATGGATATCATTTGTGAAACTTTAACATTTGTGATTATTTGTGAAACTAAAACTTTATGCTCAAATGTTCAACTACCGCATCCATAGCCTGCTCTGCCAATAACAAACATGAGCAAGGTGTGGTGTTTTGTTCCTACCATAATCCCACTTTCCTAGTCCATATGTCCCCACCAAAGGTATCCAGTCTCTTCCTAGGTTCTCTAGAAAAGATTCACCTCCCCCTTCCTTCCTCTAAAGCTTCTTACCACAAGCTTTCAGAGGCAATCTGGAAACTCATTGCTAGACATTGCTGTTAGAGTGGCTGATTTTAGATTTAGCTCTTTTGTAGAGCTCAAGGCAGTTCAGCTTCAGAATATGTCCCATTTCTTTCATTATTATCCAAATTAAGTCATGTTCCTAGGATTTGGGTGCTCTGATGTCTGTAGTAGAGCAGGAATATTAACACATTGACCTTCAGAAGAAACTAACCACTGCTTCCAAAAGCAATAGAGATAGAGAGCTACTCAGTCCCCTATTCCCTCCTCTGTGAAAGCCAGCTAAACTTTGTTCAGCACAAATGGAAGTTAAAGACTACCAGCACAAAGTTCAAGGTGGATGGAAGTGAATGCAATGGGTGATCAATGTCTTAATAACATCTATGTTTATTCTAAGTGATCTGGATATCTTCTAGTGAAACAAACACCCCAATATCACTACAGTCTAAATCCAAGTAGAGAGTTATTCTTATTCTGTAACAACCTACTGTTACTAATCTTGTTTTTTTCTCCATGGCTACCGCATCAAAACAGGAGATAAAGATAAAAGCAAGAACTTATGCCTATGAAATTTAAGACTATCTCTCTGAAGAAACAGGATACCAAAAGACAATACATATGTTCAATGCTCTGCAGATTCCGAAATTTTCACGGAGGTTTCTGTGCCACTCTTTCAGGCAGAATTCTCATGTTTACTCAATGTAGGTGTGGTGTTACTTGTCTTATGCAGAAATAACCAAAAAAAGTAAGTTTACAAAGTGCAATGGTTTTCTTTTAAGAAAGGAGAACATCAGCATCATTAGTGTTCCCCTCTCAAAGAAATACTTCCATTGGAAAAATACTAATTTTTGTCTCTGGCAAGTTCAGGAACAATTACATTTAACTCTTCCTGCTCCCTGAGGTTCACAGTGCAGCACTTGGAGAGCTGATGATCATTTGGGAGCACTCTCTGAGACACATCAAGCTGACATGCAGGACACCCATCCCTGGCTATGCCTGTGATCAATGGGAGCTGAGGCCCTCTCTCACCTCCCAGAGGCAGGAATGTAGAAATTTAAAGATCAACTCTCAGGGGACATTTCCAAAGTACGCCTATTACCTTTCAGGCTTCAAGTTCCCTCAAGGTTTTTCTGACATCTTATTCTCCAAAAAGAGGAGGCATCTTGTTCAGCCAGAAATGTGACCTGAAGTTCATGTTGTCACTGAATCACTTTGGAAACAGAGTAAAAATAAACTCTAAAACAGTATAGAAAAGAAAGGCTTTTGAGATTTGTTGAGGCCAGATCCTTACTTGGTGAGCTTGAACCACGCTCTGGAAGGGGGCAGTGTTATCAAGCCCTTTGCTTTCCGTCTTGCAAAGATAGCAGAATCTTTCCTGTGAAGTACACAAAAACCTAGACTCTACAAACACCTCTCAATTGTTCCAATCCACACAGTGAAGGCGGCATAGCAGCCCACAACACCAGTTAAAACAAAAAAAGAGGGGAAAGTAGTGACATCTTTTTGTCATGTAGTAATTGTCAGATCAGAGCCTGCTTGCTATATACGCACTCATGCACAAGTTTTACAAGTTTGCTGTAGTATAATTTACTCTTGGGCATAGCTTGGGAGTGTTTCTAGAATAAACCCTTTTGGTGCAGGAGACAGCTTGGGAAAGGATTTGCCTCTGGGAGCAGGAAATAATTCCAATCCCGCCTGTGTCTCTTGGAGGAATTTTTAATTTTAAAGCATTGATGATTATGCTAATTAGTGCTAACCCCCAAATGACAATGGAATATAAATGTTGATAGTAGCTAAAACGTACTGCAAATGTGCAGCAAACTCTTCCTCCAGAGAGTCATCTATGTTACATGATAGCTCAGCTGGGAAGGAACAGAGTTTTTCCACAAGGAAAAGCAAAGCAACTGTATCCTCAATCCATATCATCCCTAGGGGGCACTTTTAGACTTTGCTGGGTAGCCATGAATCAATCCTTACTTTATTACTTGGACATGCTTTTTGACATAACATGCATCAAAATGTCCAGTTTTAGTTCTCAGGTAAATGTGAACCTTTCCCTTAGACCAGAAAGTACTACTCGTTAAGTGTCATCCTACTTCTGGTAGAGACATCAAATGAGACACCTAAGTAAGTAGTCCTCAATATAAACAGGAGAGAAACACTGCATGGGTATTCCGTGGTAGATCTTTGGCACTCGCTCCTTTTTTGCTTCCCCCAGACTCCAGATATGAACTCTGTTTCATCTTCTAGTAAGAGACACAAAGCAGTCAGCCTGTGTGCATATGGCTAAAATGCTAGATCCAGTTATGGCATCTTGTGCTGTTCACAAAGTGCCAATTTGCTCTTACAAGCACGAGGGCCCTCCACAATAATAACCAATACATAATGCATGAAGATTCCTCAGTGCCTCTTCTGCATTTTTCCAGGCACTCTAAAAAGGATATACAAATTCTCCCGCGATCTACCAGAAAAGAATTTACAGAACAACTCTGCATACCAAAACCCCAACACAACCATTTTTTGAAAATAAATATATACTTTTTAACATTTAAAAAATAAACTATTTAAAATATTTAGTACTTTTTTCCTGGCTGAAGCCTGTTTTCATCTAAGCATTATGAACGTCAATCCAAATAATTAGCACCACTATTTCTTAATCCAAAACCTTTAAAGCAGACTGGGTTGTCTGTCTGACCACAGTGCTTAAACCCGGGAGATATTAGGTAGAATCTGCTGCATGATTCTGCCAGAAGCCGATTGCCTTTAGTTCCTAATGAAGTTCATCTGAGCTCCTTAAGACACCTAGCAGTTTGCAGGGAGTACTGTGTGTACTTGCTCCTTTATCTCAGGGACAAAATACTGACCCTGCTTCCAAACTGAATTGCTGGTATAATCCCAGTTGCACCACCTACTCCAGAACAAAAGTTTTGTTTTCAGTCCAATCCCTTTGTAACAGCATCTGATAGGTGCCAGGCTCATATTAGAGATTTCCCTTGGTTCAGTCATAGTGTAGAGGATAGCATGGCTGCTTGAGTTCACAATATTCAGTGACAAAGGGTCGCTTCAGCTGCATAGGTCCTACCAAAAAGATGCTTGTTAGTCCAAAGAGTACAAAGATAGGTGGATTTCAAATGATGTAGCTGACACAGAAATTTGTAATCATGTCCTGAAGTTTTCCAATGGAATTATGGACCCCTGTAGAGCTAATTAAAATCTACTGACAATAAGCTTGCTTGTCTTTGAGATATATTGCAGACCTCTTCGAAGTAGTGCCCAGAATTCCAAGGACTCACAGCCCAGAGGTTGAAAAGAGTCCTAAAAAAACACAAAGCTTGTATTTATTTTTATGAAGCTCATTTGCTAGATTTCCCTTCAGCACTGTCACAGGATGAAATTTTAGCCCCAGTTGAACTCAAAAAGAATTTTGCCACTGACTTAAATGGAGCTAAAATGTCACCTCTGCTATTTATTAAGTCAATTACAACCAGACAATACTTCAACATCTGGCTGCAACTGAATACACAAAAAAGTTCACTTCCTTAGCCTCTGAAGACAACACAGGACATTGGCTATCTCATTTAAAATGAAAAATCTGTTCTTGGCAGGCTGCTTGTAATGAAGAGTGGATCCATCCACTAACGCTATCAGAACTAAATCTCCATTAGCATATAGCTATTGGTGATAGCATCAATGGATTCTCTGTCATTTTCTGGGAAGGATGTCAGAAGCACCCATCTACTGTTGAAAGTCATTGTGCTGTAAAAACTTCATTATAACAGCAGATCCATCCTTGTCTGTGGTTTCCCACAGACATGGGGGGGGGTCACCCAAGTCATCTTCTGTTTTCCAAGCCAGTGGAAGACTCCCTTGCCAAGTGAGATAGCAGTTGTTAATCTGAACTCCTGAGTATGGTGATCAAAGGTAGGGCTGAAAGATAACTAATTATAGAAGGATAACTGATATGAGTTAGTTTCCCCTTCAAAAATCCAGCTGACACAAGGCATTGTTGTTTTATTGCAAAATATTCAGGCTAGGTCAACTACAAGCAGGTACCTCTTTTTTATGGCAGGAAAAATAAAGTTGTAATGGATCAGGGAAGACATAAGTCTGCTCACATGAGAAGAGTCATCAACGTCTGTAAGGAAAGGCACATACAGAGAGAGACACTTTCCTGCTTGAGGTGGAAAGAGATCCAGGCTGTTGCTTCCTGCGCCAAGTAGAGGTGGGCTACCACATTGCACACCTGTGCAAAACCAGCTTCCTTCCACCTTGTTCAATCCCCTGGGAAACAAAACCAAAATCAGTCTCCAGTATCTGATGAGCCTTAATTCCCAGCACTTAAATAATTAGCTTCTCAAATGTACGAAAACAACTCTCATTTTCTGGATTAATGAAGGAAGCTGGGTTCCGCTGAGCAAAGCTATTACGGAGCTGCTAATGCACGGTTTGATTTCATCGCCTGCCACTAAGCACAGAGCGATGCGGGCTCCTGGGAGAGCAGAAATACAAGGCGGGCAATGCTGGAGGGTTAAAGTAGAAGGCAGGAGGGGGAACCCTGGCAATTCAGTGCTTTGTGGTTTTATGCAGAGGGAGGGCTGATTTTGCTTATGTGTCTGCTGGATTTTATCTGGGTTTGTGAAGATGCCATATAACCCAAAAGAAAGCTAAAGTTCAGGGAGATCCTAAGGGGTGGATAGTTTGCTTAATCACAGACCACTCAGAAGCAATTTCTGAAGCAGAGTAACAGAAATATAGTGCACAGAGACAAGCCTAGACTTTAGCCACTCAGCAGCTTCTGCCCAGGTTCAGCAGCTACAACAGCAGAGTATTTCAAAGTGCTTTAGTGCACTGTCTTTCACAGATGGAAAAGCTACAGTAGTACTGGAACATAGTTGTCTTCCCTGCCTTTGGCTTACAAATTAATGGGAAACTGATTGCAAAGAGTCATTTTTTTTTCAAGCCTCATCTTGGCAGGTACAGGCATGTAAACTCTTCAAAACAAAATCTCCTTCTTTCTTTTGTATATTAGCAAAGGACTGGTAATTTACTGGTTGGAGAAGAGACTGAGAAAATGGCAGAAAGAGGCTCCATAGCCCTGTCCTGGGAGATTTAAACCTAGGCCACATTACATGAACAATTCAGCGCTATCAGGACTTTTCCCTTTTCTCCTTCAGCAATTTTCTATCCCCAGCAACCTCCTCAACTAATTGCTGCCCTGTCCCAGACTCTATGATCCATTGCACATGGGCAGAAGCAAAAGCAGACACCGAACCTCTCTATGTGGGTGCATGGAGTGGGGAACAGAGAATGATTAGCAAATCAGGGCTTCTGAGTTATAACCACAGCTCTTCACCAAATGCGGAGTCACTCAACTCTTCAAGTTGAGTTCAACATCTCACCAGGAGATGGAAGGGCCTAGAGCTCATCCATTTTTTCAGCTGGGCTGCTAATTGTTTCTCCTCTGCCACTTTGTGTCTTCTCTCCAGTGCTCAGACCTGTGTCCCTTCCTCTGAGCACATCTTTCACACATCCTCCACCGTGTTCCTCATTAGTTTTTCTCACTTGGCCTCTGGAAGGGAAACACGTTCCCTTCACACCCCTGTCATCTCCCCTGACTGTGGATTCTCAAGGAAAATAACTCTCCTCTGTGACAGTGCTTCCCCAGCAGTCTTCACCCTAATCCTTTATTCATGTTCTATTCTCCAGTAAACAAAGTGTGTGTGAGAGAGAGCATCTCCCATGTAACTGCCTCTTCAATGTCCTCTGCTCCCTACTGCCCTGTTCAAACTGCTGCTCATTAAGCACCCACTTCGCACCATGGCACCCAACTTCTGCCAACCAATTCAAGTGGCTGATTTCTGATGCCTTCCTCAATTAATTGCTTATCTTCTGTTTCTCCACTTCCTGCAGGAGACCATGCCCAAAATGCTATCTGCTTTGTGACAAGAAACAATGTAACCCGCACCTTCTACTCCCTCAGCCAAATCCTGATCTCCATCCATCATCCAGCACAGGCCACTTTCACAGGGTCCATTGTTTCCTTAAATCTTCAGCCATCGAAAAGCCCTTCAGTCTGTGTCATTCTCCCCCACCTTTTAGTACATCCAAATCAGAGTACCAGAAGTTCCTCAAGTGGATTTGGACTAAATAGCTTCTTACGGTGAACTCCTTCTAACTACAGTACTGCCATACGCCCTCAAGCACATCACATCAGTCACACACTCCCAAAAATGATAAAACAAAAAGAGCCTTTGACCTTTGTAAGAAAAGCCTGAAATTGTAATGGAAGCCCCAGGTTTAATAAAGAAACTTCAGTGCAGATATGCAGCAGTAGTTGAGATTTACAAAGAAATCAAAGGAGCTGCAATGGTTTATGCAGCAGAGTTTGTGCTTCATAGTCTGACTTGCAGTGATAGAGGCCAAGACCTTTAGGGACCTGCATATGCTTATGAACTTCAGCACCTTCACAAAGATGGTCTTCTGGAGGTGGCCGTTCAAAAACAAGCATCTCTCTGGAAATGCAGACCATGCTGCTTCTTATATTATGTCAATGCTTGTTGGACCACTGATTTCAGAGGAGTTACACCCCATGTAATTTAGCTGAAGCAAACAGGAAATAATTATGTACAGTAGAGAGTTAAAAGAAGGTAATTAAACTGTACAAATAAATAACTGAAGTGACTAAAAAAATCCACCCAAAGCCTACTTTTGGAACACTATTTAATGTAAATGAATCACTTAGTGGACAATGTAACAATCATCCGTTCAGCTTCTATTCATTATCAAAAACAATACAAAAGGATTGGCAGGGGATAGCCCTGTGCCAGAGGGAGCCCTTTAGGAAATACCACAGAATCTGGACTGGCTTTTGTCTGTTCTTCTATTGTTTTCTGAAAATGTTTTGCTAATGAATGTCCAAGGTTTCAGTGGTCTTTTTTCCCTCAAAGCAAATCAGTAGTAATGTTGCCCTTTCAAAATGACCTGAAATATTTGTTCACATCAGAAGAATTCCACACATCATGTATGAACTTTGCCGAGACCTAAGAGGCTGAGGATGTGTGGTCTCAGGCAGCCTGGGAAATCCCACCTTAGATGATGAGGCAAAATCCTTTGATTTGGGCAAAAATCCATTAAGTTTTAAGGGAAGCATCAGATATCTTTGAAACTTCCAATGCTTCCTGAATTCAGTACTTGAGTGAATCAAGTTCATCCTGTGTTACCCAGTTTGAAGGGACGCTAACTTCATTCTGTGAAACAAGTTACTTTGCAGTGGGGCATATTTGTACTAATCATGCCCAGCAACATCCTGGGAGTTACCTGCAAGGAGCTTAAATTAGAGGAATCTCCATTAGGGATTTGAGGAGGTAAATGCACTAGGCAGATGCCCATGCTAGAAGAAACAGAGTCTAAGAATGTAATATTGAGTATCAAAATACCATAATTATACCTTCAAATTGACAATCTACTTGCGTTCGCATCTCTCTCAGCTACTTTTTTGGACTATCTGAAAGTTCAAATATGTGCCAAGGAACCAGTTTCCTGTAGCGTGCCTTCTCCTTACCTGGTCTCTTGGTTCACTTCTGCTGCAGCTTATAGTCCCTGCAGTGTTGCTGTTTCAACTCTTTGCAGGCCATGGTGTCAGCCAAGTCAATGGAACAGTCTGAGGGGAAAAAAAGAAAGGGCAAAAACAATAAAAAAACAGGGAAAAGGGTGGGGCAGATAAGCAGGCTTCACTGCTGAGCAAAAGGCATGTGCGACTGCACCCGGATTTGACTTCTCAAGGCTGTCTTTGGAGCCGTGAAGTATTTGGTCTGATTCAGTTTGTCTTGAACAAAAACTTAGACTCTGCAGCAAATTTCTGCAGTCAGAGCTTATTTATGTCAAATCCAGTGATGACAGAACATGTGGGTTTGTAGTTAACACTATCTAAAATTTGAGATATAAATGCACATGTCGTAAAATCCTACGGCATCAACACCCTTAGGTCTTACTCCTGCAAAATCCTCACCAAATTAGCTGCATAACTTGGCTTGCAATGGGTGTGGGGGGTGCTCATAGCACCCATTCAGAATCTCACTTAAGGAGGGTCTCCAGAGGAGTCCCGCTGGCCCACAGTGGGACTATTTATGACATTGCTATTTCCAGCTCCTACCTGTCCTTCAGCTAGAGGTTAGTCTTGTTGAAGCAGAGCCTGCAAAATGGGTGGCATGTCCTTTCCGTGGCCACCATAGTTCAGTGCCTGGAATATTAATGCAACCCAAAATAGTTGGCAGTTTAGATTAATGCACTGGGCTGTGAACAGGGATGCACGGTCCCGCTGCCACCTCTGCTGCAGGACAGAAACCTCCAGCAGCGAGATGGGGCAGCAACATCTAAAATCTGCCAGGAGCTGCTCGAGGTCTTTGGGAGATATCACTGCTATCACAGCTACGGTGGCACTTCAGTTCAAGGTATGCAGTTCCTGGTACCTACAGCACAGAGCTGCCAGGCACAGTCATGCAAAGGGGAGATTACAACAGAGCAGAGCAGGAAGCCTGAACGTGGCCTTTTGACTAAATATTTTTACCCCTGGACAGTGCTGGGGAGGGACAGCTATGCAGCTTCTGATAAACAACAGTTCATTTCACAAAACCATCACCACCATTTGCGCTAATTGACACTTTTGCTTTTTGTAGAGCAGTCTCTGTTAAAAGATAAAAAGATCTTAAGGATCCATTTGGAGGAGGAAAAAACATGATTATGTTAACTCCCAGTGTCTTAATGGCATAATCCTAATACAGGGATATGCAGAGAAGCAAGCAGCCTAGTTAGCCCTTGTTATTTTACAAACTTGACCTGAAATATCCCAAAAATGTACTCAGTAAAATCCTGTTCCTCCCTGCTCTGGTAAAGAATTTTTTTTGTTGGTCCCTCGAGTGGTTGCTTAAGTCAGGTCTCTCTAATTACATACCTCGCAGCCATGCAGGGAGATTTAATTAAAGAGAGTCACTGTAGGTGTGTTGTCAGACAGACACAACCGAGTCCTGTTGGAAAAGCGGCTCGGATCCAGCTGCAGTGGGCATTCAGACGAAGACAATAAAAGTTTGTAAAGGGTTTCGAGATCCTCCTGCAAAAAGCAGCACAGACACACCCAGCAGCCTCTACTCAAAGCCCCTCGACTCCATCATCAGGGAGGCTGCGGTTTGAAAAAATCTCTCTGTACTCACCAGGAGACGCTCTGCCACACCACAAGATTTCATATTCTCTCCCCTCCCCTTTCAAAAAGTGTGACTCACCAGTTTCAAACGGTGACATTTCATTCCCAAACTATTCCGGGAGCAGCAGGCTCCGCGGCACATGGGGATGTGGGGAAAGGGGAGGAGGGAGGGAAGAGCCAGATTGCAAAGTGAAAACCACTCAAGTGCTCCCCTCCCCCCGCCTCAGGTATGTTGCTGTTAAATTTCAGAACCACATAATTTGGGACATGCTGGCAAATTTTGTAAGAGGAAAACAATAAATCAAAGCACATTTCAGAAAAATAAATATATATCTGTCTGAGGCAGTGATGCAATTCCATCTCAGCCAGGACAGGCTGGGAGAGCAGCTTGCTCTTGAGATTGGAGAGATGTGAGGAAATTCACTGTCCCCACTTCTTGCCCCTCTTCTTGCCTGCAGTTCTGGGTTGCTCTTGCAAATTGTTTCCCGATGATGCAGACCCAAGCTTTAGTCATCAGCAATATCTTAATCAATGATGAGCAAAATTATGTGCTGTGGGAAGACAACAACAGGGAGAACGACAAAGAAATCACTGTCAGCTCCCAGTCCCGAGAGGAGTTTTGTGTCACGCTGCAGTTTAGCATAGCTCGTGGGAACGTCACTGTCACAAGCATAACATCCGGCACCTGAGCACGGCGCTGCCGCAGGCACTGGCCTCATGGGCTTGCCGGCACACACATGAAATTGCTGTCATCGGTGCAGTGCCAGAGGCAGAAGGATAATCTCTCCTGGCCTTAGACTGTAAGTGGGTGCATGGCTGACTGGTATCATAGCAGCAATCCAGCCCCATTCATTAACGTTTGTAAAATTCCACAAGGAGGGAGCAGTAAGTGATGCAACCCTGCAGCCTCTCCGATGGGAGTGTCCGGATGCACGCTGACAGCGTCAGATCAGCCTGGCACCGAGGCACTGGCCTCGCAGGCGGCACGTAGCGGTGCGAGCCTACGAACGGCAACGACGTCACCGCCGCAGGCGAGCGCTGCTGCGGGCAGAGCCTCGGGGCGGCCCCGCGAGCGGGGCCGGCGCCGGACGGTGGTCTCCTGGGTGCAGCAGGCTGGGGTGGCGGGGGCGGGCCACCTGCTTTGCCCTGCAGAGCACGGTCACGGACCGTGACAGCGCAACGCCGCACGCCCTGCTGTGCCCCGTACTGCACAGCTCCCTGGGCGTGCTCACGCAGGAAACGTTTGACTACACGCTCATCCAGCTCCTCTGCTGCCGTTATAAAAAGAAAGGCTGTTCTGTGGCTTTCTCTGCCCAGCAGCGGGGCAGCAGTTTGCGCTGGCAGATTCCAGCCTATTCGCATCTTTACCTGGGGAAACCTTACAGAACTCAGTGCTCCTTTAAAGCTGGCTGCTTCGCACTGGCGTGCAGCAGCAATGACCTTGGCTAGGTAACCATCTCCTGCATACAAAGATGGATATAAAAGCAGCAACAGCCTTTTTAAAAAGCAACCAATGTTCTGCTAAGGTAGGGAAAGGCAGTGGTTTGTTAAATAAATGCATCTGTCAGAGCTAGATTTTTTTTCCAGCTTTCCTAAATGCTCTTCACCAGCAGAGTGGGGGAGGGGACCTGCTCTTTGAAGCTTTTTCCTTATGGGAATAGAAAACACGGAAAGAATTCAATTCTCTGCCACAGCCCAGCACCACTGATGCATGCTTCTAAACCCAAAGCCCAGAAGACAAGCTAGCTGGTGATGCGGGTGGCTTGGAGCATACATTACCACCAGATTAGCCTTGCTCAATATTCAGCATCATTAAGTGTCCCCCGTAATGGCAAAGCACAGAAAGAAGAGGGGAAGGAATGGAGACGGGAAGAAAAATAAGGAAATTCTGTGCAGAAAGGAACTGCAGTTATGGAAATCTTTTGATCAAAAGCACCATCTAGTGAAAGACGGGAGTACTGCAACTTAAATTGCTCTGAGAGAGGCAGCTGCATCAACGACAAATGGAATTGGACTTTTACCACAGGTTAGCCTAGTAAAAAATACATATCACAATATTCACTGCCAGGGCTACCTCTAAGTGAACAAGGACATGTTCAAGAATTACAGCCCTCTATGTAAGTACTTCTCCAGTGGAAATGTGTTCACCTCCCTGAAAACCAGTGGGGAATGAGGCACCACAGGAAAAGAATTATTTCCATGTTATAATTTGGGAACTAAGGAAAAGAAAAGGTGAGTGACCAGTCAAGGTCATGCAGGAAGTCAGAGGCAGATCCGGGAATAGAGCCGGGCAAGCCGGGATCCAGAGCCCTGCCTGAACAATAGAGCAGCCACTCTCCCTCTGCTGTCTCTTAACTCCTTCCTATCTCACCAAAAAAAAAAAGGGGGGGGGGCAGGCTATACCCTTTCTGGCATGTATGCCTGTTGCCTTACAGCCCTCAAGCCCTCAAGCAGACTTTAGCAGCTTTTACCATTCTAAAACAAAGAGCAAAGGCAACAGGGAAAGACGGGACTTGGATATCCTGAGATCAGCAACCAGGGCAGATAGGCAACATCTCCTATGCACCAGCCAGAGCTGTCCCCTCAGCAATTAAGGCAACCACAATTAGTAGCTTTTTATGAAAACAGTGCTTCAGCTTTGCCATGTCTCCATTTCTCTGTGTGACAAAATATCGCTACCTCCCCTGGAGGCACTCAACTCAGTGAAAAGGTTGTGGTATGTTCAGGTTCAGGATCTTTGGCTGCGGGAGGGGAGGATGTTGTTCCCCGCTCCCCAGCTTTGGGGTTAGCTGCCGAGGTCAGGGACTTGCAGCGAGATCATATATCAGAAATGCGGTCTCACTAACTCTACA
The DNA here is from genome assembly GCF_028389875.1 of Rhea pennata. Classification (NCBI taxonomy): domain Eukaryota; kingdom Metazoa; phylum Chordata; class Aves; order Rheiformes; family Rheidae; genus Rhea; species Rhea pennata. The sequence goes on along the minus strand of NC_084677.1, from coordinate 16,192,542 downwards.
CTGTTTTCATACTGAGCTTGAAAATGCTGCAGTGCAGGGATCAGAGAGAAGACAATTATTAATTATAAACAACTTGAACCAAGCCAGGAAGGAACGGAAGGAAGGAAGGAAGGAAGGAAGGAAGGAAGGAAGGAAGGAAGGAAGGAAGGAAGGAAGGAAGACTCAGGTAATGCAAAAACCTGTGAGTTCAGTGAACTAAATCCAGAGAAAAATTCTCCCAGAGAGAAGAAGGGGTGGAAGGCTGGTGACCAGATGTCCAGGAGCCGTTCTCCAAAAGGAGTTCACAGTCCCTGCATCGAAGCCCAGGTCCAAACACTAGAATGACATCTGGACAAAAGTCAGGACCATCTTCTTAGGCCTATTGCCTGGAAGGGAGACAGAGGAGTGGTCTGCTTACAGCTGCAGCGGCTCAAAATGGAAAAAGCCCCAAGATGCACATCCTTCTCTATTTTCCATCTCGGATCTCTCTTTCTTCCCCTACCTCCTAGCATGTTTTCATTTCTATGAAGTCAATTTATGCAAGCAGGGAGGGGAGGAGGAGAGATCGCACTCTTATATCAGAGGCCATGAAAAGAAAATCTCTAATCATGCCACAGCCCTTTGAACATTCACATTTTCTAGCCAAAGGCACTGTGAAATTGGGAGCTTTCAGTTCAAACCAGTTCAAAGATGTTTTCCCCGGGGGGAGATTTTGTTACCTATGGGGATCTTTGCATAGAGACGTATTTCTTCTAGGGACTATCTTATGTTCTTAGGGTAAGCTACCAAATCTTTTCTTAAGCGAGAAGATACATCTTACATTCCTTGAAAAAAAGGCAACAAATAAAAGCTTGGAAGAAATAGAGCACGCAATTGTTGCCCTAGAGAGTAGGGTTAAAAGGCTGTAGATCTGCACTCAGTGATGCTTGCAGCAAAGCAGATGTCACCAAACACAATCACCAAACACAACTGTAAGCATGTCCTTGAGTTTGAAGATTTTTTTCCCTCAAAAAACAGATATCCTGCACTTCAGGAGGGCAGCGATAGAACAGCAGGATGTTTGTCAAGAAAGTGCTAAAATGCTAAAAGGACTTCAGTCTTTGCAACCCAACAGAGTGAGAAAGAAAGCTAAGAGGAGAAACTGAGTGCAAATAAAAACAACAGTTTGCTTTAAAAGACTGTAACAACATTTACCAGTCAGGCCTGCATGGTCTCCAAAACAAAAGCCCTAGATTGAGGATAAACACCCCTCTCTCCGTGCTTCTGCGAACAAAGACGTGTTGGCAGAAGTTAGTCACCTAACTGCCTTTGGTGATCTAGACCATGAAGTCCAATGTGCGAATCAGCAAGTTTAAATCAAAGGTGAATTTGCTGCTATTTAAACTAACAATCTAAGAAGACAGAATCCCAATCAAAGCAACAAAACGGAGCCCTAGTTCACTGAATTTCCCCCTCTGATTGCAACTGTAGTGTAACCCTTTGCTATTTGAGTTGCTGTTTGTACAATCACTTGGTTTCAATCAACTTTGCCACCACCTGGAGGACAGTCTGGTGACACTGACTGGCAGAAGCCAGGTGAATAGGTTAGCAGGAGCTGTGTGAATTACCCGGGGAGGCTTGGATGTTGCTCTCAGGCAGCTACGCGGTGAGTGCCCTGTAAGAAAAGGAATGCGTTAGGCTGGCCACAGCCCATCCTACCTTGCTTTGGTAGGAAAGATGGTCTGAAATGTCTTTGCAGCTCTGAATTTTAGGAGTCTGTACTTTTAATGGCATTGCCACAACAAAACTAGTATTTTTCTGCTTTTTGTATTTCAATTTTATTTGTATAAATAACATTATCGATTCTTGCCTTTCATTTCACTTTGGCCCTTAAGCCAGAAAAGTGTATGACCATCAGACCTGCCACAGCATTATTTTCAGGAAGACTTTCAATTATTTTCTCCCTTTTTTCTGAAATACTGTTCCTATAATAAGGACAAGTACAAACTAATTAAAATTAAGTCATGGCTCCAGTTTATTTTCCTTATAGGAAGGGAGAACCAGAATGCTATTATGTAAACTGTCCTAATAATAATAATAATAATAAATATGTATCTTGCTGCTGTACCTGAGATTAACTGGCTTTGTCTCTCGATAATCCTGACATATTCCCCACTGCTTCTGTAAACATGCACGAACAGGAGGAAAAGCTCTGAAGCCCTGCGCCCTCCTCCAGTGCAAAAGCTCCTTAGAGCCCTAAGCCCGTGTGGACTTTGCTTTGCGGGACCCCGGGGACCTTGGCGTACCAGAGGCCTCGTCAGACCCGCGCTGCAGCCTGGCAACCGCCCCCTGCCCGTTATCAGCGTTCATTACCTCAACCAGATTTAATCACTTGAGACTTCCCGGCAGAGCCCCGCCGCTTCTCAGCCGCCTCCTAAGCGGGCAGCCGTGGCGCTCCCCGCCCGGGCGGCCCCCGCGGCGCTGCTGGGCCCGAGGGCCGCCACACGGGCCGCGAAGGCAGCCACGGGCCGCCGGCTCCCCTCGGCCCCGCCGCCTGGGGGAACCCGCGCCCGCGAGCGCCGCTCCCTGCCCGGGCCGCATCCGCGGGCGGACCAGCGAGGAGCAACATCCGGCTGGCGCCGCGCAGAAGCGGCCTGTCATTGGACGCTGGCGCCAAGGCCCCGCCCCCCACAGCGGCGCATGCGCGGAGGCCGTCGCACTTCCGGCGGTGACCATGGTGACGGCGGCGGGCAGGTAGGGCCCGTCGGCGCCGCGGCCGGGCTGGGCCGGGGCGGGCGGAGCGGCCCGGCGGGGCCCGGGGGCTCCCTGTCAGCGTTTCACCGCTGCAGCAGGTGTTGGGAACGCTGGAAAAAAATCGAGGGACGTGAAAGCAGCGCTTGTTTCCCGGGGTGCTTCGGGCGACTGCCAGCAAAGCGCTGCGCGGCAGGGAGCCCGGCGACCGGCGCGGTTTATCCTCGCTTGTGCCCAAGCGCATTTTGAGTGGAAATACACGGCACTGAATAAAAAGCGGCAGAAAGTTTTATGCGAAAGTAATTTCTCAGCTTCACTCTTGGGTGAAGCACTTTTGGGTGCTGAAAACGTTTTTTGTTTGTTTGTTTTTGTTTTTCTCCCCCTCCCCCTGCGAGACTGCTGCTTTGCATAACGGTAAAATCTTAAACCTGATGTTTTTAAGTGACTATTCAAACACAGTGTTTTTTTCCTCAGGCAGAGTCTTATGACATGCCTGCGAGATGGCCAGCTTGTTCAAATTGCACTGGAAAAACACTATAATCGATATTTATATTAATAATAATAACAAATCCACCAACAAATCTCAAACCCTTGTTCACTGTTGGCAGCTGCATACAGTGAAAACTTACCAGCCTCGTGTCCTGACTGCTGCTGGTCCTTAGCGCTACTGTGTCATTCTTCGTAATGGAGCTGGCCATCGTTTGGTGGCAGAATCCCAGCTGGGTTCTTTCTCCTAAATCCCTTCCCCATTTTCCATTTGAAATAGTTGTAATGAGGAGCTTTGTTCAGCTAATAAGGTTTTTCTTAGGCGTTTCAGTGGTTTCTAATGATCTCAGCCTATTTTTGACATCACTTTATTGTTCATGAAGTTTGGAATGAATGCTGGTTATGTAAGTGCAAACTAGCATTTCAGTAGTGTAATTGTTGAATGAGTAATCACTGTAGAGCCTGTATTGTTTTCTCATTAGATTTTGAATGATTTTTTCGATGTTTAACTTAGCATTTGTGGGGACCTTGTGCATCAGATAAATTGTCAGCAGATTTTCTGTTTACTTATATAAATTACTGATTTAATGGAAAATACTATATTACTTTTCTTTTTCTGCTGTAGATGTCTCTAAGTTTGATTTCAATTTCTTTCCAAAGCAGCTGGGTTGGTAAAACTGTTCAGCTGATATAAAATGCAAGTAATTCTCATTCTTCTCTCTATCAGAAACGGTTTAGTGAGTCTGGTGTGCTGGAGCAAATGCCCATTTCCTCAGTTAATACCAAGTTTTGATGCAGAGTGTGAGAGACTCATTTGTCAGTTCACTTGTGCTCTAAGTTCTCAAAACCCACAAGGAAAGAAATAAAAAAGTATTTAATTAGCATGATATCTATTTTAAGATAAAATCAGAATGTGTTCCAAAACTAAGTAAAATCTTAATAGAGCAATCACAACTGATTCATAGGTTGTCTTTTTTATCCAAAGTGCATAAAGTCTACTTTTGGTCTTTATAGATGCTCTAGATTCAGTACTAGAAATTATTTGGTTACTACTAGAAATAATCAAATGATCATCAAACATTTTGTATCATGGAATTCACATCTATCCTTTTTAATCTGGAGGGATTAAGTTACCCCCACATTTCAAAGGTCACAGACTCTATTCCTGAGGTTTGTTTTTAGAGGCAGTTCTTGCACTCTGTGCCAGCATTGGACTGAGTGTATTTGCTTGGACTGCTGCCATTTCCTAATTTAAGTGAGGTCTGTCCTGTGCTAAAAGACCAGAGGGAGACACCAGCTCACAGAGTCACTGGCAAGTGAGTTCTTTTCAAAGGTAGGATATTGTGCTTTCTTCAGAGTAAAGTTGGTAGCTTAAAGCTTAGAGCTGCTGTGCTTCTGGACAAATGCTTCCTTAGAAAAAATCTTTTTTCTTTCTCTTTTTCTCCATCTTTTAAATGACACCTTTTCCTTTCTGAAAATAGCCTCCCAGTTGCTGCCATTTGTCATTTAAAGAACAATGTTTTTCTAGGTGGCTCAAGCTAAAGGAAAATAGGTGGTGTTTAGGGAAACTTACCATGTTTGTAGTATCTTTTTAGGACTTGAGGTGATCTTTGCTACCTTTAGTGTGTTCTTGAGCTTATTAACTAAACTCCTTGTTCCTTCTGAAATATTCTCCTGTTTTTTACAGGATAATACTGGTTTTTGTTTTAAGGGATTTTTTTTTAATGGGCATGTGTATAGATACAACTTATTTTAAATTATCAATATTCTCATTTCAGTTCTCTTACACCCTAATCCTGCCTTTTGGGATGGGAACTGAAAATTACAGGTGTTTATTTGAGCCAATAATGAGCAGTGGCTTCCCTCTGGCAGGTAGTTTGGCATTATAAACATTATCTGTCAGATAACGATATGATACAGATATGATGTAACAGATCCATGCTTTTTTCAGTATGTAGAGCCAAGTCTCGGGACAGAGGTGTTAGAGGGGTCTTAGAGCTTTGAGCAGGATGTCTGAGGATATCCAGTTCATCTTGAATTAGCTGTGGATCTTTTTTGCCCCCTCTTGTATTTAACGTGCCATGGCCCTATCTGTCCTGAGATGCCTTTAGCTACTTCAGAACATTATCAGTCTTAAGCTGGGTTCTGTGCTTCTGATCATCTTCTGCCAGCTTTTGTTTTGTGACTTACCATTTTTGTTATTGTGAGTCAAGTCCTTTTTATCAGTGGTCTATTTCATTCTGCTTCAAGTTGCGGCAATTCCTTCCTTTGGCCTTTCCACCAATAAATAATCCTGAAAACTGAACTGAGTATAATTGTCGCCTGGTTGTATCAGTTGCTCAGTATGGGGCTCTGTGAAGTGGATATTGTTGAATGTACTGCAGTATGCCCTGAGCTTATTTCCATGTCCTGCTGGCATTCCCTTCCATATTTAATTTTCAATGGCTTTTTCTTAGGCTTGTTCTATTTTACAAACTAAAATAAGGACTCCTGGGTCTTACATCCCAGGAGTACTCTTACATCCTTGTGATGTAAGCTGGTCCATGAATCAAATGAAAACTTTTGCAAAGTTAAGCAGGCGTAACTGGTTCATACTGATGAGCAATGGATGCTACATGACAAAAAACACATGTAGCTTTTAAGTTGGTAGGCTTGGGGGCTCTTTTCCAGCAGCCTGTGTGGTGGAGAGTTCAGCACTTGCAAATTCTACTTTTATTTTTGCCAAGGAGCTTGAAAGAACATTCTCTAACCAAAGTATGGGAATCACTCCCACCTCCTAGTGTGGTTTAGTTAGAAGAGGGGTCAGAAAAGTTCCCTCTTCACAGTTACTTCTTCATCTGCTTTACACCGTCATCTTCGTTTTATGGGAATTGGAGGCAAAGGTTTTCAGGGCCAGATTTTTAAAGTGGCTCAGCTTCAACATGGGGTCATAAATCAAGTGACATTCTACCCATTGGCTCTCACTTTGTAAGTGGTGAAAGGTCCTATATAGGAGCTGAAGAAGAATGTTCTCTAAGACATGCTGGTCACTATCAATGCCTGTGGTCCTTGCCACCCACCTTGTCTTCTGAATCTCAGACCCTTGAGGGCAAAGAAGGACAACATAAAGAAGGCAGCTGCATTTTATGACTAGCTGAGCATGAACCAGTAAGGAGCACCTCCTGCTTATCCAGCCTGAAGGCAGCCAGTGGCTGTATGTCTTTCCCTAGAATTGTTTTAGGGGTAATATGTGCTCTTCTTATATATTAAATCAACTATACTAATCCTCTGCTATAAATTAGGAGACCTTTTGCACAAAGAGGTGGAAGAGTAAGATGCTGATCTGACCAGCTGTGTATTATGCTCCTGTGCTACTTTGCAACAGACTTAAGTTTAATCCTCCTCCTGAGTTTCTGCTCCCCTACTTTGGGCATGCTGCCCATGCCTGGGGGACCTTGAGGCCTGGATGTCTGTCAGAATCATGCAAAGTTATTACACAATAGAGTACTTTTGCAGAGATACTTGAGTTAGCTCAGGAGCAGAAAGCACCACAGTAGCTTTGGCAGAGCTATATACTAGCTCTACAGTTTTGTTTTTAGACCTAGTCAAGCTTATTTAGAGCTAGCTCAGCTATCTTTACATGGTGTTTTATTGTGTTCTAGCTACGCCTTCAGAAATACTTTCTTTTACCATTCGCTAATGGTTCAGCTAGCTTATTCACTGACCAGCTGCTTGAGGACTTCTGTTCAAACCCGTGATGGAAATCTGGGAGACCCTGGCATCTTTCCAAACCAGCTCTGTCCTGGAGGTTGTAGTGCTATCATCCCTTCTGCTCCATACAAGCTGAGTATTACTTAGTAACGTTGAATTATGGCCTAGCATTATTAGTTACCTCCTTGTTTTGTTCTTATCATGCTATCCTTTTGTTTAAAATATTGAGTTGTATGCCCAGACCCTGCCAATATCTTCCTGGTAAAGACTTATCTATCAGTGTTCAAACTATCTGTAAAACAGGGAAAAGATGCTAATACTGGGGTTTGGCTTTGTATGTGACCCAAAAGATGTATAGATTCCAGGAAGAGGTTATAACTGGCTTTGCTTCACTGTGACATTGAGCATAAAAGCCTGAGGGTATAGAGTGGGAAAACTTAGTGACCCTATTTACAGCAGAAGTATCGCTTACTCTTTGGCCGTGTAATAGGTTGTAACATAAATGTCTCTGCTGAAGGCAAGGCTTAGCTAGGAGATTAGGGCTATGCATTGGAATCAGAATCCAGTTCCAGGGTAAGTTAGGTCTTGTAGATACCTATAGCTTGAGTTTCGTTCACAGGTTTAATTTCAGTATTTTAGAACACAAGTTCTCATGCTTTTAACAATCTGTGCAGTTTATGCTAGCATAAAGGTAAAGATCATGAATGTAGGCTTTAGCCTACTATATGGGACGTGGTTAATTTAAATCAGATAATGTGTTGAAATCTGCACTTCAAACTCCAGTGTCTTTCCTCACATTAAGCAAATAATGTGTGCAGAAGGAAAGCTTATTCTGAGCCCCCAGATTTTACAGTGGGTTATATCTGTCTAGGATAACATGCAGTAACTGGTCTCTGGCACTTAGATACTGCCGTAATTGCAGTTTTAGAGAAATGTAAGAAGTTTTAATAGAATCATGGACATGTATAGACATTTCCTATCTCTGAAGAGCTTTCATTCAAAATACATCTTGTGCTAGAGAACAAGTCTAAAGCAAAATGGAAGAGCATCTGGAAACAGTATCTCTGAAGCTATGTTTGTCACACAGCACTTGACAAGATACACTGCCAAATGTCCTGCTGGGATGTTCAGAATAGCATTTAAATGCTTAAAATTGGATACTGATGTGAATTTTTGTAAGTCTAAATGAAGGATTGAGGAAATCTGTTGAAGATGCCCCTGTATGGAATTTGGTTTATTGGTGGTCTGAGAGTCTAAGGCAGTGGGTGGGAAAGAGGGTTGTGCTAATTTTAAATCTGGTGAGACTTCTTTAAAGCAGTATTTCCCTAGTTTTCAAGCCTCTGCTAAGTTTTTTGGTGGTGAAATGCTCTGTTTGCTTTGATCTTGTTGTTCTAGGAAGACTGTTCAGAAAGGGAAGCTCATGGATCTCACAACCACAGTCATCATCCCACTGCTTTTTGGCAGCTTGGGAATCTTCACCCTCTTCCGGCTGCTGCAGTGGATGCGGATGCGAGCTTACCTTCGGGAAGCGGTGGTGGTGGTCACTGGGGCTACTTCTGGCCTGGGAAAAGGTAGGTTTTGAAGGGTAGCAGAAAGCTGCTGTAGACAGAAGAAAAAAAAGGGATGCAGAAGAGAGACCTGTTGGAATAAAGCAACAATGACCAGAAAGTGCTCATTCTTTTGAATTTTGAAGAGAGGTACCTTGTGCAACCTTATCAGTTATAACCACTCCCAGTGCAAATTTTGATGTAAAAACAAAACAAACCCTCCAACAAAAGTTGAGACTAATTTTAACCATTCTGGATAAACTGGAGCTCATCAAAGCAAGTAAAAAGTCCTGTGCTGTCAGGCATCTTTTTTCTAAGTCCTGGAAAAGTCAGGAAGTCAGATTGTTTCTCTAAGGCTTCCCAGACAGGACTGCTGTCTTGAATTCATGTTTGCTGCTATATTTCCAGATACCCTGCCTTTTTTTTCCCCACTTCTTATTTCTACCTCTCACCCCCAAGTTATACTGCCTTTCCTCTTGTGATACAAATCCCTCGATTTTAAATTCAGACTCTTGGTAATATTAATGGCAAGAGCCAGTGAGTAATCCAGTATTTTTTTCCAAATACATTTTTATTCTTTGCATAGGTGGATGTTTTCTAATTCTGCTTTCTATAATTGCTTTAAAAGCTTCTTGAAGAGAAGACAAAGTGCTCTCTGCTATCAAGGCCTTTCATTAGGATGAATACATTTATAGAAAAAAAAATGATGCTGTCGTTGCATGTGAGTTTGTCCTTGAGGACAGTGGTGTTCAATAGCTGAATGGCCAAAGGAGATGAAATGGTCCTCTCTACCTGTCAGAACCAAAATGCTGGGAACAGTAAAAGAATTAGTGTTTCATGTCCAGAAGGGGTGGAATTAGTATCTCAGGAGAAACCTTCCTGCTGTGAAGCACCAGGCAGATGAAATGCTGTGCATTGTTGAGTGTTTCTTCCCACTGTTTTTATTCTTGTCTCATGAAAACTAAACCAGGATTGAAACCCAGACTGCTAATGCCTCAGTTTAGATCTCCACCACTGTGCAGTGAAGTTTCCTCCCTTACTGACTCATTGGCAAGGTCTATGCTATTCCTCCCATTCCCAGTTATTAATATTCTAGAGGACCTCTGATTACTGTGTGTTCTTCTGCACCCTTTGTTACCATCTTGCTGTAGTCTCTTGCACGAATAAGGAATTTGTTTCACTAGATCAGAGTAGTTTAGAAGAACATGAGATTGCTTCAGCCGCTGGTAGCACTGAAAGGAGGACAATATCACAGCATCCATTCTTCTGACTTCTCTTGATATAGATCACCTTGATGAAGCAGGTGTTTACTGAAACCCTTAAGACCAGACCCCCACTATATTAAATGACATATGCAAGATTACAGTGGTTCCACTTAAAAAAGCATATGGTCAAAGACCAAGAGGCACAGGCAGATTTAACCAGCTGAGGAGGGAGTATGTGTGAGCAGCACAGTAACTGCACAACCAGCATAGTAACCATGAACACAACAGCTGCCTCACCATTGTCACGTGTCTGTCAAAGTCACTGGAAAATCGTAACTTGCTGTGACTTCACTGTAACTCAGCCTACTACTCAGGGATAATAAGGCCACCCTAGACACTTGTTAGATTAAAAAACAAGCTATTTTTTTAGCCTACCACTAGATATGATGTGGATCTGCTGTGTGTGTCTGGCATTCAAATGTCTGCTTTTCTCTCTTCCTTGCTTCCTCCAAAGAATGTGCAAAAGCTTTCCATGCAGCTGGCTCCAAGCTGGTGCTGTGTGGCAGAGACAGCGAGAAACTCAAAGACCTGGTACAGGAGCTTTCTGCCACGACCAATCACCAAAAGAACGTGAGTGTGGGAGAGGGAAAGGCTTGTTGTCTCATGCATCTGGGATTTCTACTCATGTTATTATAGAAGATACAGAATTGCTGGTGGGTTGTTCTGGCAGAGTTGAGCAATAGGAAAGATGCAACTTTGTAGTTAGCAGTAGATATTGCTGTGGGAGTACACTGAATTGACATGTCAGGCCTTGCAGAAACCATACAAAAATAAACCAGCTGAACAACTACCTTTGTCTTATAAAGGAAATATGTGCATATGAGAGTGCAGAGTCCTCAGACATCCTTTGCATCTGAAAGAGTGACCTTGCTTATCTTAGCCTTTATTTTTGATGTCTAGTTCTGATGACAGTATATAAGAAAGGTAGTGCTGGCTTCTGAAGGAGATGCATGAGTTAAGTTTTTGACTACATCAGATGCATTTTCTTTAATGAAGCAATAGCAAACTTTAGTATCTGAGGTGGATCTGACTTGCCTCTTTCCTAGCCTCTGCTATAAGGAGCAGGCTACAGGAGGAAGAAAGACCAGAGCACAGCCTGCTCCTATCACATATTTTTTAATCAGGTAACTGCTGCACTCTAATCAAACAAGGTCTGGATGGCCCTGCCTATGCTCCCAGAGCTGCAAAATCCCATCTCTGCTCTAAGTCACAGTTCTGTCAGCATCACAGCACATCTAGAACTAGCCTTTTGCTAACTTTTGTTTATTCACAGAAACACAAACCTCACACTGTGGTCTTCGACCTCTCAGACACTAGAGCGGTCCTAAATGCTGCTGAAGAGATCCTGAAGTACTTAGGTCATGTGGACATACTGATCAACAACGCAGGGATCAGTTACCGAGGCACAATTGTGGACACAGGACTGGATGTGGACAAGAAAGTGATGGAAACAAATTACTTTGGTCCTGTAGCCCTCACCAAAGGTATCTGTGATCAGGATTACTGGGGGCAAGTGGATTTGGCTGATACCTTCTGCTGGCCAACACGACTAAGCACAACTTAATTTCTGACTCTAATTACATTTGGAATAATACAGTATAAAAGGGGAGGAGAGCTTTGTTTTATGGGCAGGCCTAGAGGATGCTTGGACATGACTGCACTGAAGTACCTGATAAGAGATGAAACCTTGTTTAAAACACCTCCCGACTCTAATCTCGTGGGAGCTTATGGAGAGACACCTGGTTTGTCTGTCCGTCTGCGCTGATAAAACCCGAGAGAGTGCAGTCTGGATTGTAGGTGAAACTGTAGCTTTCCTAGGAGGCCTCCTTGGTTGTGTAGAAAGTTCAGCCTGGAGGGTGCCAGCTACATGAACTGGTGGCAGAAAAGAGCAAGTTGTGCTGACTATACTTGCGGGAGACCGTAATGGCTGTAACGGCCTTTGTGTGGCCTCACTGGCATAAAGCGAGGACCACACAAGTCCTGAGCACATTGGCTATTGCCTCCAGATACGTGTGTGTCCCAGTTAGACTGCAGCCTCAGTGAGGGGCATCGTGTGTGTTGTCCCTCTGCCTAACCCCCACGCTGAATGAGAATCTTCTCACGGGCTTCGGGCTTCTTTGAAGCACTGCTTTGAAAACATCGATTCAGCAATGGCTGGACTGTTATCCTGAATGCGTCTTTTCTGTCTCTTGCTAGCACTTCTCCCCTCCATGATCAAGAGGAGACAAGGACACATTGTGGCCATCAGCAGCATTCAAGGCAAAATAAGCATTCCTTTCAGATCAGCATGTAAGTACCTCCACAGAAGATGGGGAAGACAAGTTTGGGGCACTGGACTGAATGAACACTTGGCTAGTATTTCCATCTGTCGCTCCCCAGGGCTGGCAGCATGTGGGAAAGGCAGAGCTGTGCATCATTCTTGGTGTGGTCATAAACCCCTGACAGCCAGTGAGGAAGGTATTCTCATGTACAAAAATCTTAGCCCTGTCCTCAACTTATTGGGGACAGAGAAAGGGAATAGAGAGTGTGGCCCTTGCTTAGAATTTTGGTCTGAAAACTGAGCGTGTTTGGCCTACCAGCAATGGTAAATCATTGAAAATAAACAGAAAAATGGAAGGGTACAGTGGGGATGGCATAAAAGTGATAGAGCATAATGAGAGCCTGAATGTCAAATAAAGGCAGCTGGAAAGTCTGGGCCGTCTTTGCTCGCAGATATGACCACACAAAGAACTCTGTTCTGAAGAGGTTTCAGAGCACCTGCACAGCAACCAAAGCAGGGCAGGTCTGACAACATGGAGCCAAGCTCTTGCCTTGCAGCTCAGTGTGCTGGTGCCAACCCTGCAGCCACCCTGAGCTGGTGGCACAGTCACAGTGGCAGCAACCAAGCATATGTGGAAAGGGAGCAAGGAAAAGAATTGCTCAGCCATTTAGAAGGGGGAAATCCTGCCCTAGGCCACACAACTCTGCTCCTGCAGGCTTGTGTGATCAGGTTTTGACTTGTGCGCGGGCAGGCTCTGAACCTGCTCTGCCAGTCTGTAACGCTCAGTGCACGTAGGCTAGTAGGGTGCTCAGCAGCAAGTGTCAGCCCTGCCTCCTTGCACTGAGCATCATATTCCCCCAGCCCCAGCTGGTCTTCTCAAATGCTTCTGGAGCCAGACTTCCTGTCTCCTTTATCATGCGTGGGAAGCAGCTTGGGTTCGCTCTGTAGTGCTTTGGCATGGCTGAGATACTAAGCTCAGGATCCTAGCCAGTTTCCAACTTGAGTATTTACATTTTGCCTTCCTAAATTGCCTCTCACTCCCACTACCTGTTGTTGCCATTCACTAAAAACAACTAGAAGTTGGAAAACAGCTGCTGTGTTCTTGCTGAGAAGTGGCTTCGTTTTAGGGACAAATGCATTCAGGGAAGAAGCTTCCCTCAACCCTGCTCCTTCTCCTCAGTACAGAGCCCTTTCCTTGTTTTCCAGATGCTGCCTCTAAGCATGCTACCCAGGCCTTCTTTGATTGCCTGCGAGCAGAGGTGGAGCAGTATGACATTGATGTGACTGTTATAAGCCCTGGATACATTCAAACAAACCTTTCTCTCAATGCTGTAAGAGCAGATGGATCTCGCTATGGAGGTGAGATATGATTCTGTATATCATTTGTATAAACTATAAACTTAACTAAAGTACATCTTCTTCACCAAGATGTCTGAACTGCAACATGTGACCTTTTGTGGAGACATGGGTTAGCCCTGAAGTATTGAAAGACAACTTTAGATGCCGGGTAAGAAGAGTAACCCCCCAAACTGAGCCTTCATAGACAGGAACTAATTTGGAATTGTTAAGACTTCAGGGTATTTTATAGCACACATTTTCTCTGAAGAACAGCTGTGTACCCTCCAGCCTACAGAAGTCTCTTAACCTGCAACATACACATCCTAGGAGAGATGCTAGGTTTGAGAGGGAAGAGGAGAAAAATTCCAACTATCAATGGGTAATTTCAGCTGAGCAGGATGACAGAGGAAGGGTGTGTCTTTTCTCCTCTCACTAACATCAATCACCAAATCATACATTTGGAATTGATGGTCATAACTAGAAGAACATACCGGAGCATTCAGCTCTGAGCTTTAGCTCCTAAGGTAGAGCACAAGGCTTGCAGAGCCACAGCCTGCGTATCAGAGGAGCGTATACTGGTTTCTAGCACAATCATGGATCATACTGACCTATGCTCCTACATACAACTGCTTTAAAATCCAGAACCATATAAACAACCACATATAGTTGGAGCAGAGTTTCCTTAGGAAAGGTATTTATACATGGACTTACCCTCTGCTGTTGGTGCTTACGTGGCTTTGCTTTGGCAGTTACGGACAAGAACACCGCCGAAGGCCAGACAGCTGCAGAGGTTGCTCAGGTGGTTCTCAGTGCAGTGGGGCAGAAGAAGAAGGAAGTACTTGTAGCTGGCCTAACGCCCTCCTTGGCTGTCTACCTGCGAAACCTCTTCCCCAGACTCTTCTTCACCTTAATGGCATCTAGAGCGAAAAAGGAGAGAAAAGCAAAGGACTCTTAAAGCTCAGCCTGCTTGAGCGGTGACTGTAGGGAGAAGCTAATCCTGCAGCTTGGCTGGGACATCAGTAGAGGTGCTCCTACAGGAAACATTTATTGAAATGCTGCGACTTACCATTGCGTGGAGAGTGGGAGGCTGCCTTCCCCACATCTGGGTAGGCCTGTGTGCCAGAAGGCAGCACCTAGACCTCACCTAAAGGAGGATGCTTGGAACAGCAGGGGAGGGTAACTCAAGAGAACATGCTTCACAGCAGGGGAGGCCCACATGGAAGACAGCACCTTACTTTATCTCACTCCAGGCACACTCAGCTTTATGGCCTGCTACTAATAAAAACCACCTGGTTTGCCTACATGCCAGCAGATCTTAGCTTTCCCCTCTCTGTGGCCCCTGTGAAATACAGTGCTCAGCTGGCTGCTGTCATGATTACTGTCTTCTTCCCACTCCCTCCAATCTGATCCAGGACACATTGCTTGGAGTTGAAAGCTTCACAGAGCTTCTGCTTGTTAACATGCCAAATCATCCGGTATGTTAAGCTGAAGTTAAGTCTGGTGCCATTTCAAAAAAAGTAACAGATGCAGAATGCAAGTTTTACTTGGAAATGATCTGATGTATCTGAATCATGCCTCACTGAAGTACAGGGCCTTTTGACTCCGTACCACTTTATGGTACAGTATTAATCCCCAGCACAAATTAATGCAGGGAAGGCACTGAGAAGATTTTAAACCGCCCACAGCATAGCAAGGTACACTGTCGAGTGTAAGTACTGTACAGCTGACAGTACGTCTGTCCCACCTGCAGGCCTAGAGCACAGAGCAGGTGTGGTTCTTGAGATGCCAGGCAAGAGGAGCATCTGTGTGCTATAGATAGACACTATGTAAGACAGACCCTTAGTTCTCACCTGTTTTAAAGCAATCACAGATGCTGATTAAGATCTGCTACTACCACATCTGGTAGGGGGAAGGATACCTGCTTGTCCAGGTATCACAGGCTTCAGCACTAAGGGTCCAGGCAGTGCCATATTCCATCTTTCATCCTTTCTCTTGTTCTTGTGCTAAGTAAGGCTTTTTTCCCTCCAAAGCAAGAAAGAAGGCTTGCATCCTGCCTAGTCTGATCCCCAGACAACTCACAGTGTGAAGGCAACTAGCAACACTGGGAATAGCTCCACAATTACTGCAGTTTGTTCAGAAAAGACAGATTTTTTAATTATTTTTTAATGTAAATAAAACCTAGGAACTAAGGTCTAGATCCCTGCTGCCACCTCCATGCACTTACCAGCATTCTGCATGTGTACTGCCCTGTGTGTCCTGCCTATTAGCACGTATCTGATGACAAATAAATTATATTGCCATGTAATGCATCCTTTGTTGTATTTAACTCCTCACAGCAGTTAATGGAAAGGGAAAGCAGGTTTCCCTTTTTTTCCTCTTTTTCTTTTTTTAAATACATTCCTGCAAGGTGTTCTCTACCAGCAATATTTGCAAACATACTCATCCCAGCCCCCTCTATATGATCTGCTAGTTTACAATAGACAGTGTGAATTCACACACAGGATTAATCACACTGAAGAATGTGTTGCAGATGTGCAGGGTTATAAGGACTTTTTCCCCTCAAAAAGCCTCTTCCTAACCAACTGCAGAATTTCAGCACAAATGATTGCCAGCCCAGGTTTAATGATCCTAGTTCTGCTCGGGTAAGACATAAACCACCATTATCACTATGGCTGAGGTTGCAGTTTTGTTACGGAAAGGCCTAGAGTTGAAGTTACAGATAGTTGAAGCTTTCAGATATATGTGCTAAAGGCTGGGATCTTTTTTGCTATTAAGACCCGAATACAAGGCATTACCTTTTCTCCCCAAGAAGAGTTTCTGCATTTGTTAGCTGTGCTTTTCTTTTCACATGCCCAGTCCTTGATTTTTTTTTTTTTTTTTAGTGAAATACAGTAGTTCCTGCTAGCCTTGGCCAACTGCTCCAGCTTGCAGCATTTCAAATCACGGTTGCTCAGGAAGGCCCGAGTGGCCACTTCGCACTTCTGGAATTACCATTGAGGGTGTTGGCTGGGTGTAACCCATCAGGCCTGAGGGAAAAAATTACACATAGGGGAGTTACTGTTTGAACTACAGCTCCAAGCCAGAGATGCTGAGATTGCACACACTCCCCCTTGAAAGCACGTCCCCCTCTGTGACCAGAGGAGGGGGCCACCGCGTCTCAGCGTGCCTCCCTACCAGGGCAGCGAGGTGTGCAGGGCTCTTGCAAAGGAGGCTTGGCCCAAGCCACTGTAACCCAACAGCCACCTGCAGCGGAAGGCAGTAGGAGACCCCAAAGCCTGGCGTACAGCAGCCGTCCAACCTGATGCGGTGAAACGTGCAACCATTAAGACTTCTGCCCCCCTCGTTCTCCCATGTCACGTTTGCATCATTACAGCACTGACATCTCAACAACCAGGATGTCACCAGGCCTGTTACCTAGACTGTCGCTCACTGATGTTTCTCAGAGCCCCCCGCCCCCACACAAACCTCCTCTCTCCCTCAGGATGGGAGGAAAGTTGTGCTTTTAAACAGACCTACCTGTTGTGGCAGCCGGGTTGCCTGTTCATCTTTCCTCCTGCAATGCCCAAAGCAGCTCACACTCACTTTTAACTCCAGAGCCCTTGATGTAAGCCATGCTCTTAGGCAGCCAACTAAGGCTAAGTCCTTCATGTCATACTGACCATTCTGGGCAATGGAAAACCAGACAATTAAATGTCAGGACCACAGAGGTTTGGTGAAGAAAAGGAGCTATTAGTCCTAACAGTTTTTCTCCACTTAAAAAAAAAAAAAAAAAAAAAAAAAAAAAAAAAAGGCAGAGGAATGACTCCTGTGCAAGACAAATATTCTAGGGTCTTCTGCAGCAATAGAATACACATTAGCTAAGGCAGATCTGCCTCTAGTTTAAATTCATCCAGAAGATAGGACTTTAGAAACGAGCAGCATCAGGGCTTGAAAAGCTCCCTCTCCAGAAGCCTCAGGCTGACTGCAGAAAGATGAAGTAGCTGCATTTCTTCCCCTATACTCCGCCAAGGCAACTGTACATCGTCGCTATAAATAGAGCCACTCTGGATCCTGGCTTCTTTTAACCTTAGAGGGAGGTAACTTAGCCATTGTGCCAGCAAAAAGGCAAGGGCTTTAACCAGGGCCATTGCCACCTAACAGAGCCTTGGTGTCACAGGAACTCCCTCCAGCCCACGTGCCTGCTCAGAAGCAGAAGCGTGAAGGTGGTAAACGCACTTGTTCAGAATTCCTAGCAAACGCCATTTGCCCAGTACGCACCCAGCTGGGATGTGTGTGCCGCGAACATAAAAGCTTCATCAGCAGAAAAAACAGAAGTTGCAGCCTTCAACTAGAGAACCCTGCTGCAATCGGGAGGGGAGAGGGAGCTCTTACTGCCTGCTGTTGCAATTTGAAAAGATAAAGATAGAACTGAATTTGGTTTCTGACCTCATGAGACTCCCTCCAAGGTCAGTGCTTCAGCTGCGGAGGTCAGATTGCAACTACCATTTAAGCAAGTAGTACACCTGTATGCAGGCAGTTTGTATTACAGGCCTTTGCTCTTGTATTATTCGGATCAGACCCTTGAAGCTGTGCCAAACTGCCCTTCTAAATGCACACCACACCTATTTTCCATCTGGTACGAACAGATTAGAGAGCAGTCTTCAAAAACTCAACTGTCACATCTTGCAAAACAGTAAACAGTTTCTCTGCAAAAAAGATGATTTTGACAATTTTGAGCTAAAAGATGAATTCCCACACAAGACTGAATTCTAAAGTTTCAGATTATAACACAGCTACAAGATAGAATCATGCAGACCCTGGGATGCCTCCTGCAGCAGCAGCAGGAGGCAGCTCCCGAAGTTTAGCCTTCCGAGCAAGGCCCACGGAATCGCAGAGTCAGGGCACGGCTGTCCGAGTGCCAGCTCCGGTGACAAAGCACACAGGTGAGCCGGACTCTCCCCTCCGAGGCCTCACTGCATGTGGTACAGCACATCTCACTGGAGCGCTCCAGTACAGTAACTGAGCAGAACGTCTTTGACTGCAGTTGGAAACGGTGTTATTTCCACTGTTAAAAGAAGTAACAGTTGGAGGTGGCAGGATAGCACAGAATTTGGACACCTTTAGCCCCAAGCCTCAACACTTAAGAAATTACTGAAAGACACAAACAGTGGGGGAACTAGTATTGCCTCTTCCGAAAACAGCTAGTCAAGCAAGAGGAAAGGCCCTGCTCTGCAGCCATCCCTTCACCAGACGGCTGTGAAGTGACACGGGCACTGCTGCCACACGCAGCGGACAAGAGCAGCAGCAGGTCTGTATGTGCGTCCAAGTATGTAACTATCACCACACAGGTTCTCAGAGGGAAGACTGACACCTCTGTCCCCTGGAAGCACACTATAAAAAGGAACTATGTTAACAGTAAAGAAAATGCAAGAGTATTTGAAATTCTCATCCTTTAATGGTCAATGATAGCTTCTGGCTGGTTCTGTGTAATACAATTAAACAATATACTTAAATGTTTTCAAAAAAAAAAAAAAAACCTTATCCCTCCCCCCCCCCCCCTTTATATAGCTTGCTTTCTCTCGCAGACATTCCACTGCTGGATTAGACTCCCATGGCCTAACATATAGCTCTCTCACGTCACCGCACATCCACATTTTAAGTGTAACGAAGAACTGAAAAACCTTGGTGCACCTGTGATGCGTTATTTTAAAAATAACAGCTCTATTAAACCAACTCCTTCCCAGTCTCCACTCTCTGCTGCTTCTCAAAGAAGAAAAACAAAATGTTACTGTGGGAGTCTTAATACACTTGTCTTTGCGGGTTTCTCTCTTCCCTGCTGAAATCATACAGCGTAGAGTTCATAGATCTTCTTTACACAGTACACCAGGGCAGCGAGTGCTATCGTGTTATGCAGTCTCTTTCTGTGCAGGTCGTCCTTCCTCACCAGCACCACCGGAGTGGAGGAGGTGAGCGTATGCAGGGGCAGGCGGGAAAGTTTATAGGCATCATACTCTACTTGGTACTTGCAGCAAGGATCAAATTGCCAGGAGATACCATAAAGGGTGCAGCAAGCCATGCTCAGCACACCAGCAGGCAGCGAGATGTAGTGGGAATAATCTACTGGAAGTGCCAAAGGGGTGAAGAGACAGGTGGTGCCCGCTAACACAGCCGTCTTGTGCAGGCAGTTCCCGACAGTGATCCAGCGGGCTGTCTCATCACCAATGCGAGTGGGCTCTATCACTATGTATTTGTACTGTGCTTCCAGGGCCTGCTCCAGCTCGTACTCAAACTGGTCCTGAGCATTCTCTCCATTGTAGATCTCGTGCACGATGTAACAGTCCGTGGAGGACAAGGTGACCCTGTTAACAGGAAACACAGGATTAGACCTACAGAGTTTAAAGACAGACTCTCCATCAACCCAGTTATAAGAGCACAAAGAAAAAAAAAGACTGAAGTCAGGGCAACCCCTCAAGGTCACTCAGCCTCTGTTTAACAACAAGCAGCTTTTACAAATCCAGATTCATTTCACATCAGCTAATTATGCTTTTTATGTAAAAACAGTCATCCTAAAATGAAGCAGCTTACCTCTTGTTAAATTTTCCTAGCTTGCAGAAACTAAGAACATTGAAAAAACAGGATCTTGTGATCAGCTCAGTTTTCCTAAAATGGTTCCTCACACCAATCCCCAAGTAGCTGCTCTAGAGATGCTGTAAACATCACACCTTGGTGACCACACTGGATGAATGAATGAACCACAGAGACTCAAGGAGTTTTTAAATAAAAACTAAGACTAACAGCTCATTCATTGAAAGGGCAAGTTGCATTGGACATTTGAGAGAAAGCACCTTCAAACGCATTTGCTTTCTCTCCACAATAACCACCTCTTTGCCCTCTATGCAGCTTGCTATTTAGTCTTCTATGTCAAATCCAGCCTACCAGGATGGCAGAGAAAAACTGCTGCAAGCGAAGATGAGAAAGGTAGCAGAGCACTCAATTTGTTACAGAATGGTTCGCTCTCTCCACTGAACTAGGGGACAGCAAGCAAGAAAGGAAAGTTTTTAATCAAAATAGGTTTTAGCAATCAAAATAAAAAAGTTTGCTTTACAGTAGCTCCCTGCTGACAGGCAATCCACAACAGACTTGTACACCCCCCGTCTGAGTATCAGCTTTCAGCTACCTAAAAACCACATCAATTTCCAGCTTCTCCCCATCCTCTTCATGCAGAGCAAGCATCACTTTCTTGTAGCAGGCCATTACAACTAGTTATAGCTAGAAAAAAAGGATTATGACCGTTTACCTGTACTGAGAAAGAATAAAAACTATCCATTAGAACACAGCAAAATACCCACCTTCTAAACTGGAGAAGTAACTATTTCTGACATATTTGTGCTTAACCAGAGCAAAACTGAACACATGGCTTCGCAAGGATAAAAATATCTGGCAGATTCCTCTAGCAGAAGGAGAACAAATTGCACACATATTTGACCTAATCACAGCAGACAAAACAGCCTCATGCCAACAGCATTAAGACCCTCCTGATATCAGGAGGCAAGAGACTGCTAAAATAAAAAAATGAAACTAGCACTTTTTGCTCCATTAATACAACGGTACTTGTGTACATGCACTGGAAAATAAGGGAGAGAAAATACGCTTTCATGAGCTGCTGCGTTACCAGGTATTACCCTTAACATGCAGCTTTGTTCACACAGTAAAGGGTATCATGCAGTGGCCATCTGTAATCAAGAATATTGTTAAATTACAAGTCAGTGCCGGAAGTAGCTGCTTTTGTGAATAGTGGCAAACACATCAAACAGCAGGAACTAAGATGCACCAATCTCTCCCAAAGCTGAATAATAAGCAGTTTCTATAAAAGTCTGGCTGGTATTTATACAAACCTACAAGGAAAACTCCACTTACAAGCCAGTTATGAGGTTCTTTGCAGTACATTTCCCCTTTGGTCTGTTCACAAGTAGAAGGAGAAATAGAAATCCACCAAAGGCCGTGTATGCTAGAGGCTCATTTAAAGCCACCACCTTGTCAAACATTGTTAGGAAATTTGAGTTAAGACTCTTCACCTTGATATTCAAGGCAACCTTTCCAACTGAAGGATGGATTATGTACACGATTAACCCTTTCAGCACAGGATGTCATGGGCTCTGGTGTTCAGCAGTGAATTGGCAAATACTTAAAGAAAAAATTTTATACAAGTGCCATCCTTTCAGATTTAACACAGTACTGTATTTTTTTTAAACACAACTAAGCATTACACACAGAATTCATTAATCAGATGTTGCACTAGTGTGCTAAGGAGACAGCTGGTAATGGTTTCTGCCAAGGATTTTTTCTTGACCAGACCAGATGCAGCCGCAGCCAAATCAAGAATTCCAGTTTCATTTCATAAGACATGCTGAGACTTAAGGGAGCTCTGTAAAACAACACCAATGACTACATGAAACTACTTACTAAGCCATAATGACCTCAGTGAAAAACTATTGCTGAAAGGCATTTTCAGCACTGGGTCAGCTTCAAGTTTAACACAACCCTCCAGATAAAATTATTATTTCCTTTAAAGTAGCATTTTTCAAGTTGAGAGAAGATTCAACAGTGCTTAGTTTCCTGCAACTCCTAGAGCCACACACTGTGGCTCTGCAAAACAGAATCAGAAACCAAATTCAACTTGCATAACCATGAACTTGTCCGAGGCTTAGGAAGAACATGACAGTCCAGTCATCCTAGGATCTCTCTATGGTCAGTGGGAAAATAAGGAGGAAATAAATTCATTTCTCCCTGCCTGCAGAAGAGCCTTGAGCAGCTGGGCATCTCTCTCTGGAAACTTAAGTGAGGTAACTACATTACATGTGATGTCTCCAGACATTGGCTAGAGATCCTACTGTCTGTCTCTCCCGGAGCCTTGGGCTCTGCCAGGCTCTGGGGCTTTATAAAAATTGAATCTGAAGCATAATCCTTCCAAGCCAAAACAAGCATAACTTAAAACATTTTTCACCTGTGAACTAAATGCACAAAAGCTTCTTCTTTGGTAGAGCCCAGCCCCCAAACTGTGCTGTCTCTTCAAACTAAGTCCTTTATTAGGGGACTAAATCTGTCAGAGTGCTCGAGCTGCAGCTGGCAAAATGGACAGCCCCCAAAATAAAGGATAAGGAATGAAAAATTAGCTGTTTGAACAGTAGGACACATGAAGAAACACTAATACAAGCAGGACTGGCAGGTCAGAAAGCCTCTGCTCTGTAAAAGGAAGTGGAGTTTATCATATATTTCCATCCAAGAAGCGTCTGCTCTTGGAGGAAGGGAAGCAGAAAGCAGAGTTGTTTGAAGACGACACAGAAAGAGATGCAGCTGAGATGCAGACTTCTGAAAACAGGCTTCAGAAGGTTTTAGACCATCTCAGGGTGCAGAGTACGATTGAGGACTTCAACTATGAAAACCCACGAACACAATTTCTCCTGACACAGCCTTTCAACTGAACAGTTGCACATGAACAAATCCAGTCAAAGCAATTGGATTTGCTCTAACCATAGAGACCATGGAGTTTGCCTTTTGGAACTTGCCCCCCCCACCCCCACCACCCTTCCCAGCAATGACAAATAAAAAGGCAGAACTATGCAAATAAATTCCGAGCTGGCATCCACCAGTTGTGAAGTACTGCTAATTTTACATAAACTCCATTTCACTTAAAAGCACAGTAAATAGCCCCTGTCAGAGATACTCTAGTTCCAGAAGTTGTAAAATACTGACACATGTTCAGAAGTCCAGTGTGCTATTTCCTAGACAGACCAGAATCCACACAAAAAAACAGGCATTAACACTATTCAGTCAAATAATTTTCCAAGACCCACTTTCCCCTGCCACAAGAAGGTGGCTATGGTAATCCTTGACCCTCTCCCAAAAAACACTTGCAAAAAAAAAAAAGTTGTACAACTATTCTACAAGAACAGTTTGGAATTTCCACTAAATAGTTTACTCTGCTGCAGCTTCATGCATCCCATTCTTGAGAACTCTTCAAATGCCTCATTCCTGATGCCAGCTGCACACACGGTGAAATGTGGCAGTACGCTCAACTATTTATATAAGTAGATAAATAAATCAAAACAAAAATCATTTAAAATCACTAATGTAAAATTTGGTAATGCCAAGATTATAAGTAAGGACTCAGTTAACAGAGCTATGACCAACAGGAGGGACAGAAGTGTCTGTCCTAGCCACAGGGCAAGTTTCAAATTACATCTGGAATATCTTCCTAACATGGGAATATCAGAGAGCACCAAGAGAAGGATACTGCAGCCGGCTGAACAATGGAAACTTCAGCAGTTTCCCCAGCTACAAGCCTCAAAGCAGCTCTGTTTCTCTGCCTCCAATTCGAAGGGGGTCTTCTAGCTGTTCTTTCAAACACCAGCCTGTCTGGCTGAATGAAAGTTTCAATCTGGCAACCTCTACGGATGAAGAAAGAAATGCCCTTCTGAGGGGGGATAATAAAAGGCACAATGCCAGGCAGTGTGAAAAGACTAAGTTTTGCCAGGTGTCAACAGGCAAAGGGAGAAACAAAGGAACAGTCTGCTGAAAACAGGGCATATGCCAATGTTCTGGAATAAATCTCAGCATCTTCCCACTGCCCACCCGGAAGGGAGAAAGACTGAGCCTCACAAGTGTGTTGCCTTTAGCCTGATGGTGTTCCTCAAACTACCAGATGTACTTTTGGCTAGGATTTCAAATCCTCCAACTATTTGAATATTTGAATTCTGCAAAATGCCCAGAATCACAATTAAAAACAACCTCTACCTGCACAGAGGCATCAAGCACCAGTACAGTCCTAAGTAAAAAAAAAAAAAAAAAAAAAAAAGGGGGGGGGGGAGAGGGCTTTCAACCCCTCTGTTAAAAAAAAAAAAAAAAAAAAAAAAAAAAAAAAAAAAAAACAAGAAGCCCCACATGTTAAGTCCTGGACAATAGAAATGCTCAGAGCACCAGAGAGACATTCAGTTGAACTATCGACTAAGACAGACCCGTTTGATTTGTACTTAAGAGGAGGAAAGCCTTGCAGTAGTGTGATAGGTAATGCCTGTGACCCCAGAAGTCTGTCACACACAGCGCACACACATAACATCTAGTTTAGCAATACAACCAGGGACTCGAGGCTGGTTGTGTGAATGGTTACAGAAGAGGCACATTACAGATGGTCAAAGCACACTGTCTAGCGTCATTATTAGCCTCTCAGCTAAGCTTGAGTAAGTTCAGAAAGTCTGGGCAACATGAACTCAAACACCGTAACAGACTAAGCTTCCCTCCCCCACATAAATCCTCCTCAAAATTTCATTTAATTTCATCATGAAAAGTGAGTTGTGGCCTGGCTTTAATTTCCAGTTGAAATACTCCACCTCAAAGTCTAATTCAACACAAATTTATTTTTTTCCACTCAGGAAAGCTCCATGATATGGTATACAGAAAGTGCTACAGATCCAAGCTAAAATATCTGGCTGTTGTTTCTCTATTGAACCCCTCTATTCTCAGGCCATTGGCCACTACTGTTGAGTCTACAGCTTTCAGAAGGCTGTTCTCAAAAGTCCGTGAATGCACATTAAAGTAGAGGAAAAAAGTGGAAAAAAAAGCATAGCAATAAAACAAGATTTCCAATCAAAAGGTGCACCTAAATATACATGGGAAAAAAAGAACGGGAAAACATAGGTGAGATCTTCAAATAGCCTTGGCAAATGAAGACAACACCTACTAAGGAAAAAATAACCAGGCCATAACAGAAAACACCAGCCACCTGAGCAAAGCGAGGTGTCAATTTTAAGTGAACTAATGATTAGCCAGGCTAATGGAAACAGGTCAATCATTGCTCTAAGCAAACAGATTACCAGAAATCTGAGCAGTACAGGTAATGAAAGGAGAGATCTTTAAGGGCGCAGAGAAGCCAGTATAAGTTAGTGGTTATGACATTAAAGCTGTTCTTTCTGGAGTTTGTTAGAACATCTCCCCAGGGAACAAGCGGCATTCTGTTTTGTGTTCTGGTGGTCATTGTGCTGAATTTTATACACAAACTCCAATACAATTCAGCGTTTGTTCTGTATAAAAAGTTGTTTTGGTCTACAGATTAACAATTCCCTTTAGACAGTCTCCATTAAAGAGTCTATCCAGAATGAAGGAAAAAAACCCCAAGTATTTAGTGGGTTCTTTTCAGTGCTTTGAGTTCTTTTTAACCTTATTATTTCACCACCAGAGAGTAAACTGGAGTTCACAGCCAATATACTTTGAAATTAACATCTTTACACTTACTCCTGGTCAGAAAACTACTTTTTAACCAATTACAGAATCCTATTTTTTCAATAAAGTCACCCAAAAAAAGCATGCAGTCTCCACAGATACAGTTGCTGGACTTTTTTTTTAAATGAGTTGGTCTAGTCTAATAGCAGACAGTATTTTATTCACGACCAAGTCTCCTGACATTACCTCCCAACACAGATGCCTTTCAGACTAGCTGGCTGACAAATACAAAAATACCCTGAAGCAACTCATTTATGAGAAAGCTGGATCAATATATTCAGTTTGAAGGACAAGAATCCTGTTCAGGGTAAGAAAACTGTACTTGCTATATAAAAAGCATATGTCATCATTTGATGACAGCGCTCTGTCAGCTTTGCCTTTTACACAACCTGCATTGCCAGCAGCCAAACAAGATCGGTAGGTATGATTTAGGAGTAGACGCTGATTGAGGCCCACTCATGCCCATCTTCGCAACTGCGAGGAATGAGTACTACCTGAGTGACGCCACCTGACGCTCATCTGAAGTACGATCTTGTGCTAGGCTCACATGGCACGACACCTAACAGAACAAGCATCTTCCGATAGGGACTCCGAGGCACCGGCCAACAGTGTGTCATAGTCACAGATCAGCTAATGTCTTGCTGTGTCACATCTATCCTTACTTACATACTTCTCATTGTAAAAGGAAAGCTAATATACAGTGAAGGTCAGTGAGGCAGGTAACTCATGTTTGTGAGTAAGTGTTTTTGATCATAAAATGAAGATGTATCACAGCTAAAAAATACTTTAAATTACAGCTAGATTATTGTATAGTTCACAGATTAAGTTACACAGCAACAACTTATTTTTAAGTCTGCATGAATTTTCATCCTGGTAGGATGATTTTCACTGAAATTAAGTACTCTTTTTCATACTTTTCTTCATTCCTATTTGGAGGAATGGTCTGCAGGTCTGCCACATGAAGGCTCTTCATGTGTTTAGTTCTGGGGCAGATGCCAGCACTGGGTGCAGACACTTTTACTACTATGCCACTGAGCTCCCTGGTATTCTTAGTTGTTTATATAAGCCACACTGATGCAGTAATTCCATCAGCTCTTCCAATTCAATTACTTCAAAATTTCCTGAACACAGACAGCATTCCTGCATTTCACACTGGCACCGGGATTTTAAGCGCTACTTGCACTTCTCCTTGGCAGCATAGATTCAGCAAGACCAAAGAGCGATACTCTTGAAATACCGCAAGGGAGCAAAATGAAGCAAAAAACACAACAAAAAAACTATCAGGGAAATCATAGTCTCTGGGTAAAGCAGCAGAACAAAAAGAAATTTCTGCTCTCCATAAAATTGCAGCTGCTTTCAGAAGCTTCTGGTTATATTGGTCAGCCCCAGGGCAAAACAGGACAGCGTAAGGAAATAGAGGAATTAACTACAGATTTTGAGCAGGCACAGAACTGCGCACTCGGATTTTAGAGCGGCTCAACAAGATTCCTCTCCCTTTCTCCTGCCTTTGGGAGTTAAGAGCCCCCAACTCCCACAGCCGCTGCGCGGGCAGCTCCCGCGCCTCCTGGCTGCTCCCGCCTCCCGGCGGCGGCGAAGCCGGTGCCCGAAAGGCGCCTCGGGGGAGCCCGCGCGGAGCGGCCGCCGCCGCCGCCGGGGAGCCAGGTCACCCTGGCGGGGCGGCCGGAAAAAACAAAAAAAAACAGCCGCGGAAGGAGCCTCCCCGGGGCTGGCCCCCCTCCACCCCGGCCCCACCGCCGCGGCCCCGCGCGGGCCGCCCTGACCTTCCCCTCAGCGCCGCCGCCGCCTCCCTCTCGCGCGGCGCGGCGCCTCCCGCCCTTGCTCGGGGGTCGCGGGGAGCCCCGGGGAGCCGCGGCCCGTTCCCTCGCCGCCCGGCTTCCGCCGCGGCCTCCGCCCCGGCCCCGGCTCACCTCTCCCGGCCGCCGCCGCCGCTGTTGGTGCTGCCGGGGCCAGCGCGCCTCCTTCCCCAAGCCGCCATCTTGGAGACACTCGGCTCGCAAATGTCTCCGCCAAGGAGGCCCAGGCCAGCCCCGCCGCCTGACGGGAAATGTAGTGCGCGGCGCCGCGCCGGAACCGCTCTGCGGGCGGGAGCGCCCCGCCGGCGCCGACTACGATCCCCACAATACCCCGCGGCGGCCGCCGGGACGTGCAGTCCCGTCGTCGGGCCGAGGGGCGGCGCGGGTCGCGGCGCGGAGGCAGCGCGGCCGCCGGCTCTCGCCTCGCGCCCGGTGCCCCGCGCGGTCCGGAGGCCCCGGGCCCGGCGTGGCAGGAGCGCGACTACGAGTCCCGGCGTGCCCCGCGGCGCCGCCATGACTCCGCTGGGAGACGAAACGCGGAAGCCGCTGCAGAGCTCCGGCCGGGGCCGGCGGGAGGGGCGACCCGTGCGCAGCGCCTGGGTGGTTGTGTCTGCCGGGGTCCGGCAGGCCTCTCCGGCGCCGTCTCTGGCTCTCGGTTCTTCCGCGACTTCTCCAAGGAGAGGAGCGTCTCTCTCGGGAGTTCGTTTTCCCGTGACGAGCGGCTGCTCCCTTGCTCTGCGGCCTCCCCAGGCCCAGGGGTGCCGGCAGCGCCCAGCACGCCTCGGGGAGCACGACCGGCTCTGCTCCAGCCCTGGCTCTGATGGACCCTCCTGTGCCGTTCCCACCTCCCGGTCATTTCAAATATGCTTCTCCTGGTGGTTCTTCCTCAGGAGATGCTAAACCTCCCAGGAAAAGGAGCAGGGAGCATTTCAGTGTGCACAGTGGGGATAAGCAGGGGAAATGATTGTGTGTTTTAGAAGCGAGTGAAGCTGTCTTTGTACCTCCCCTTCCTAGCAAATGCCTTTTTTAATAACAATATCTACCAGCGATGTAATATGACTAAAGAGAGCCAAACCGTGGTTACCTTCATCTTCTTGGGCATTGCGAGGCAGTGCACCCGAGCTGCTGGGCCCTCCTGCAGCCCTGCTTTCCCAGCCACAGTTTTGAGGTTCGGTTCTTGCTGAGGTGGTTAATGGTGCATTTGCATCCTGTCTAGGTCCTGATGAAAAAGAGGTGCTTGGAAAATGTTTCCAGCATGGCAGAGCACGCTGCCAAGCGGTGGCATTGCTGGGGCAGGCCAGAGCACAGGACTTTCTGGAATGTGGAATGTAAACAGAAAGCGTTACTAGCAACAGCCTGGCTTTGTGTTATAACCAAAGCCACAGCTCTGTGTCTTGGGAGGAGCAAAAACCCAAACGCTTGCCTGTTCGAATTGCAACCCAAGGGCCACATGTCACTTCTCATGTTGGGTCAAATCATAACTGCAAGTAAACCACCACTCTGTTCCCCCCAGCACCCCCAGCCCTGGGATTTGCAGCTACTGGGAGTCTGCCCTCAGCCTCTGTGGCTGGCACCCGGCTTTAGAAAGCAGTGTAAACACACTGTCCTGGGAACCTCTAGCAGTGAGTGCTCCAGCTGCATTCCCTAGGCTTAGGAGCATGAGGGCCCCAGGAGGGAGCTTCCTTGTGTTTTTCTGAGTCACCTGCCCATCTACCTTGCCCTGGATGAGCACATCAGGAAAAAATTCCACTTGCCAGCTATTTAAATAGCCTTAATGTTTTCCAGCATCTTAAACCAATGAACACAAACATTTAGTATTGCTTCACAAGAGGCTGCATTTGCAGGATTACTGCTGATTGCTATCTGGCCCTAACTCCAAAGGGAGGATCAGTTAGCATGAGCAGAGGAGGGCTGGCCAGCAGAGAAGAACCAGTTGGGATCCCACTCGTCCTAAGCTCTACGCAGTCACCACCAGGTCAGTCAGCTCTCAACAAGGCCTGAAATAAAATTCAGTAGCTTCAGCCCATGCCTCCTTATGTATCTGCAAGGGGAGCATCTCACACTTGCCTGGGATTTAGCTCCGAGGTGCTCCGTGATCTGTGTGGTGTACACAACTGTGCAGTGCAGTATGTCTCCCACCTGCCAACTTTTGCCTTTTCTTTCACCACCTCCCAGACACACATGTAATAGGTATTTTATGAGATTTGGGGCCAGATTTGTTAGAGGATTTGTTAGTTTTGAGAATTATTTGACAGGAGCTTGTGAAACAGGCTCTCTGCTGAAGTGACCCAGCCCAACTCTAATGGAGCTGGGGATGCTCCGAGGTCCCCCTGGTCCTGTGGGCACATCCTCCTGCCACACATGCAGCAGTGAACCACTACAGGTCAATTAAGCCACACTTTTTATTGTATTGTATTCCATGCAATATGTTCATGTTTTATAGTATGACAGAGGGAAGGATAAAGATAAATGTTAGACATAAACAAAAGCAGAAAGGTCATTTGTAACAGGTCCTGAGAAGGAAAGGCACATCGTAACCACTGAATTCAAAAGAATGGAAACCTTGGACAGAGGAAGACAACTCTGGGAAGCAGATGAGAAAGGGGGAGTTCAAGTTGGGTGATGTGGAAGCAAGTTTGACAGCAATTTGTATTTCCCCACTTCCCAAAGTCTGTAGTTCAAATGGGTTTGGGGGCATCGATATTCAACCAAACCACTTCCACACTCCCATTGCTGGAGAGAGTCCAGGATCCCCAACTCTTCCAGGCATAGTCAGCACCACGGAGCGGCCCAAGGCAGAGGAGGGCTCAGAAAGCTCCTTCCTGCACAGGCGAGCAAGGGAAGGGCGGCTGGCAGAGAGGCAGGAGGGAGGACTGCCCAACGCCACACGAGCCCCCAGCCATCTCCCACTCGACGGTGCCAGATCACAGGAGCTTGGAGGACTGCAGCATCACTGCTGACCTGTGGGTATTGCTATTTGCCGACATCAGAGAGCAAGGGGAAGGAAAGGCCAGGGTGGAGGGTGGATACAGCAGTAGAACGGTTGGCACAGACAC
Organism: Rhea pennata; assembly: GCF_028389875.1. Taxonomy (NCBI): domain Eukaryota; kingdom Metazoa; phylum Chordata; class Aves; order Rheiformes; family Rheidae; genus Rhea; species Rhea pennata. The sequence goes on along the minus strand of NC_084677.1, from coordinate 16,162,122 downwards.
TGGCAAACATCTCCGTCAGGTCAGAAACTGAAGGGATTGTAGCACCTCAAAGGGAAGCAGCAGCAAAACCACGTGCTGTGCCTGATTTAAGGCAGTGATTGCCACTTGTGATCCAGGGCCAGGAAGCACGAGGTTCCTGCCAAAACAGCATAAAGAGCTCCATGGCTAGGCTTGGACATACGGACCCCGCTGATGCAGTGACCACAGCACATCTCTAGTGAACCATCTTCACGCAGTGGACACAGAGTGGTACTCCTGGAAACCGTCACACTGTGGAAACTAGCACAAAACCAGCCCAAGACTTTCAGCTCCAGGCACAAGCTATTGCTCCTGAGAGATCTCTTCCAAGCTCCCGGCCCTGCTGCATCACAGATACACTGGTGCCTTTGAAGAGGTGATTCAGCTTCACTTTGGGACCAAGAGCAGGGACGGTTCTGTCACTACTCAGCCAACCTTGCTCCTGTAACTAGATGTTGAAGTGTATTTCGCCAGTTGAGGAGCTAGCATTTTGCAGGCTAGATTTCTTCTTGAGCCCCCTTTCTTTAGTTCTCTACCCATGACACTTTCCCAGTCCCTCTAAGACATCTTGAAGGCAGCAGCCAGGCTGAAATAGGCAGCAAGAGGGCAGAAGCATGAGGCAGAGGCAAGGCTGAAGCCTGATGCTTCTCCTGAGCAGCACAAGCCAGGGACAGGGCTGCCACCCAGCCCAGCCTCAGGAACAGGGCACAGGTCCCTCCTGAGATGGGCAGGGGGTTTCACAGCCCACACCAGGGCAGGGATGGCATTTGGGAAGGTTTTACTGAAGCCCACGTGCAGTGGGCTGCATCACACTGGTGGCAGACAGCCTGCAAGCAAGCCTGGGGCTAGCATCCCCTGAGCAGCAGGGCAGGCAGCAGGGGCTTCGCCTTGACTAGACGGCCAGGAAGAACACACTGGGACCTCCCTTGCTGAGACCGCACATGGGTCTCCATCTCTTGCTGATCCAGCTGACAGCAAAGGCTGTAGGAGCTCTTGCCTTTACCTCTGTGGACTTTGCACTGGGCTCTGGGAGAGGGCTGCGCTCTCTTTTGGCCAGGGCTTCGTTAAGTCCACAACATAGATCGTAAACTTCAGTCTCTACTGAGATAAGCTAGCTTCAGATTTGGCCTCCAGGTGAAAGGCTCTTTATCTCCTTCTGCCTGGCTACAACCCCTCGGCTGAGCTAGCAGCTGTTCCGCGACAGCGTGCCAGGAACACTGCCATCCACAGCCCAGCCCCCCACCATAGCACTAAATCCCAAGTGCTTGGGGGGGATCCCTCATTCTCCAGGGTCCAGCTTAGGCCCTGAAAAACCTGGGCAAGGAAAGACAGGCAACAATCCAGAGCTGATCTGCACCCTGCTCTCAACGCTACCGTGACGGCATTCTCTCTGCATCTGACAATGCTGAGCCATGCTACAGGGTCATCCCCGACAGAGGCAAGCGCGATACGCAAGCGCTTGGCTGCATTCAGGGTGAGAGCCCAGCATTCCTCCTTGCCACTAGTCAAGGACCCTGTTGTACCACCATCGCCTGGGGACACGGCAGGGCTCGGAGCGGCAAGGAGAGGCAGCGAGCAGATGGGTGATGCCCCGAGTCAGAGTTTGTTTCCAAAGGCTGCAAGGAGGGGAAGCAAACAACTGTAACAGCCAACATCCATGCAGAGGCAGGTGGCTCTAGCATCAAACCTTGGAGGTGGGACAGGACCAGACCCTGGAAGCCTTGCTCCCCTGTTAATCCTGGGATGTGGCGAGGGCTTGAACCCCTAGGTTCTGGGGCAGAGACCCAGACCTTGAGCTAGGGGAGATAGGAGGACCCTTCTCTTCAGTCACAGGCAGCCAAAGGAAACCACTCAGCCACCTGTGAAAGCCTGTGACATTTCCTCATCACTTTGCTGTGCTGGGACGCCAGGCCTGGCTGGAGAGGGCTGGTGTTCTCCTCCTGAGCAGGCTGGGTCCACACTAGCATGGACAATACTGACACCAGGGACCAGAGATGGGAATGGCAACTTGGACCCTACAGGGATCTCACGGTGGGGCTATGTACAGAAGGCTGTGACAGGAGGCAGCACCTGCCGCTCAGCCGCATTTCTTCCTCTGCGCAGTCATGCTGCGCCCGCTCTGCTGCAGCCCTTGAGGACGAAGGCTACTGCTGAAGGCCGCTTCTTGCTTGACTCCTCCCTCTCTAGGCTTGAAGGTCTCACTGTCCCAGTGCCACCATGGCCCACAAGTTCTCATCTGCATCCCATGAGGCTTTGGGCAAGGCTTGGTGCTCAGCAGATGCTCCTGCACTGGAGGATGAACCTGCCAAGTGGCCTGGACTCCTCTACCACCTCCCTCTGCCCCATGAGGCTTAATCCACAGTATTTCCCCAGCAGCTGGGAGGGAAGGGGAACTGGTATCCCGCAGACACTCCCTAACCAACATCCCCTCGCAAGTTCACGGCCATTGCCAGGCAGAGGGGAAAGGGTGCGATGCAGACTGAGCCATCCCCTAGTCTTGCGATGGAGTTTGGTGGAAAAAACATCCTCTTCCACTCCCTGGCTTGAGAAGAGTGCCAGGGAGAACATGTGCCTGGAGCCAGCCCAGCCCAGGGGCCATAGCCATGCTCACACATGGGCAGAGGGAAGGAGGTCGTGCCCCCACTCGTGCACCACATGGACACACTTAAAAAAATGGAAATTGTGAGTGTGGGAGGCGGGAGGGGGATTTCCTGAGACCGCAGAGAAGCAAAGGCCGCGTTGAACAGTCAGGGACAGGCGTGCTGGTGTCAGAGCAGTCCTGCCTTAAGGCTGTAAGTGTTCCAGGTACTGCGGCAGGGGGTTCTCCTTGACGTATTTCTGAATATACCAGCATGTCAGATGAGCTTTCAGGTCCTCCTCTACCACAAAGTCCAGGGCTGCCTGCAACCAAGCAAAACACAGACAGGTTATAAACAGCTCCCGCAGCTGATGCTCTCCGCAGGGCTTGCCAGGATGCTTACAGGAAGCCACTGGACGAGCACAACACAGGGCAACCCTGCTCTTGGGAACTGGCTCTCGTGGTGCCTTTGTACCGCTCCAGAGAGCTGGGGCTATGCTATCCCGCCTGCGCTGGCCATCCCTGCAGCCCATGCAAGAGAGGCCTTGACTGCCAGGAGCTGCTGGCAGCCTCCAGGACGTGGTGCCCCACATCTCACCTCCTTTATGTGCAGGAGAAACCCGATGGTTCCTGAGGGACTCTGCATCCCCTGTCCTCTCCCCAGGAGTGGATGGAGCTGGGGCGCTCACATCACAGAGCGGCCATCTGTGCGCCAGAGGACATGGTTAACCAAAGCCGTGCCATCTCCCTTCCTCTCGGACCCTACTGCTGCCTCCAAAACCTCCCGAGGGGCAGAGACTCCCCTGTCCCCACATAGAGCCAGGGAATGCACCAGGTTGTCCTCATGTCCCCTCTGCATGAAGTGGATGGAGGGAGAACACTGTGGGGGGGAGGAGTGCAGCCATCCTGCTGCGGCCTCTACAGCACACATGGTCCCCAATTCAACCAGGGGCACGCAGAGACTCCCTGGCAGCCCCAACACATGTTGGCAGGCAGAAACAGCCCAGTGGATGCCACATTGTGGGCAACCCAGCTGTGTCCAGGGTCCAGGCCACTGTTGTCACAGCTTGCCCTGGCTTACAGGGATCAGGGAGCAGTCATAACCCCAAAGCATCACCCCACAGTCTCTACCGCCACCATGCTCAGCAGCTCCTCAGCAACCCCTGCATAGCTTCAGATCTCAAAAACAGGACCCCAGGAGGCAAAAAGGACTCCTAAGAATCTTGAAGATTTTAGGTAAGGCACACCAATGCCAGGAAGAGATGGGAAATCAGCTCCTGAGCAGAAGGGGAAAGGGAGCAAGGACTTTTTGCCGAAAGGAGGAAAGGGCCAAGTTTGGGCTAATAGCTGGATGCGCTGGAACTCACCCAGCCTCTCTTGCGGCCAGAAATAGGAACATCTGATCACAGATTTCCATCTCTCCTGCCAGCGCCTGGGAAAGGGAGAGAGCAGCCCTGCCACCCAGACATGGCCTCGGTGGCACTGAGCCTGCAGGGCAGCTGCTGCCGAGGCTGAGGCCATGGGTCCAGCATGGAGCACGTGGAGGAGCTGCCGCCTCCTGGCAAGAGCAATTGCTTACCCATGCACCCCCAACACAGCAGCATCGCCGCTGCACTGAACTATCTCACAGCACCCAAACGAAGCACCAGATGCTGGAGGGCTCCTTCCGCAAGGAGCTAACCCTGAGCGGCAGGGGGTACCCAGCCCCTGCACCAGAGGAGTTTGGAGGTGGTGGGGAAACCTCTGTGGACCTCTCCAAGTTTTTGTCTGGAAGAAGGTCCAGGACTGGGTTTAGAGAAGGGGAATCTCTGCAGCAGATATGTCCTTCTGCCAGCAGAAACCTCAGCCGGACACAGAACTTGGAAATCCAATGGGGGGCTTTAATATAGCAAAGAAATGCCACTTAGGGACCGCAGTGAATGTGGAAAATGCTGTTTGTGGACCCCAGTAAGCTCATGGACCTCCAAGAGCTTCAGCCTCTTACATTTCACCAGGTCCCCAAACCACTATTTCTTTCCCATCAGTTCCAGACAGGCCACCCAATCATGGGACAAGCCGCTCTTGGGTGTAGAGGACTTGGGAACACTCAGCAGCCCCCAGTCCCCTTTTCCCGCAGCCCTCAGATCTGATAGAAATGAGAGAGGAGCTGGAGGAAGCAAAAGGATCAGCAGCTTTCTATCAGTAAGTGCACAGCCCTGCTCACAGAGGGAAGGGGCTGAGGAAGACGGTCAGACCAGCCAAGACCCAAAATGCAGCTGGCCAGGAGGGGAAACAGCCCTGAGATCAGCCCATGTGTGTGAGGACAGAGACCACCAAAGTCTGCGCACATGCCACATAAAGCCCAGACTCTGCTCAGGGAGCCGCTAAGGGGTACGCGAGCGATGTCTGCAGTGACCGTGCCAGGGGATCCTTCAAGTGAGGAATGGGGTTGGGATGAAGCAGAGGACCAAAACTTGGACTTCATTCTGCAGCAGGAGTGCTGAGATAGCAAACTATCTCCCAACCCTAAAGCTAACAGCCACCCCCACCTGCGACTGCAGCCAGTAAACTGGTCAGGAAGGAAGCAGGGCAGGACTGGGGCCATTTATCAGAACTGATCCCACCAGGCTGTCACTGGCCATATGGCCTGCACCTGGCTCCAACAGCTGCTTTTGGTGTCTCCCTGCCATCACTTTATGGCTCAGTCCTCACTGCCTCTTGTTTGGAGGGGATCTCAGCCCACCCAACCTGCTCCCTGTCCCTCCGAGGCCCTGGGAGCACCTTGTCCTTTCCCAGCACGATCCCTGGGAACCAAGAGGAACCACGTTGCAGGAGACAAAGAACCCAGGCTCACTTTGGCATAAACCCCAGGAACATCCCCCCACGTCTCAGTATCCCCCAGGCACCAGTTCTGCCGTCGGCCCTCAGGACCGGTTTAACACCTTGTGAGGGTTTTGTCATCCCCAGGATCACTCCTTTTCCTCTGGGATCTCACTTCATCGCTCTGCGCCTCTCTTTCCTATCAGGGCAGGGGCGACTTCCATGGAGCAAGCAAGCAGTGCTGACTGCTAACCGCGACGGCAATGGCTTCTCCCGAGGGAAAAGGGGGAGCTCCAGCATACCTTGGCGAGGTGCTTGGCTATTCCTCTTCCTCGATAGGCGTCTGGTACCTCCGTGTGCTGTAAGTCCACGATCCGCTTCCCCACGTATTCGTAGAGTAGCACTGCTCTGTCGTGGCAACCTGGGGGAGGCAAGAGAGCAGTGAGGCTCTGGATGTCCCCGGTGGGACAGTGCTGCTCACCAGGAAAGCCTGCACCAGGGCACGGAGATGTGCCACTGGGCTGCTGGGATGGCCCCTGCGCAGCTCCTGGTGCCTGCGGCCCTCCGAGACCTGCCCACAGGACCGGCTGTGGCCTCAGGGCGGTTGCACGTGCTGGGACGGGTTTTGCTTCCAGTGATGCTCAGACAGCGCTGTTGACCCCCTGAGGTGTAAGCAGGGACAGGCTTGCTTGACATTTCCAAATTCCTGAGCTAGGGGCAAAATTTCTACCCATCCCTGTGTATATCTAGTGCCAATATAAAACATTCAGGCAGGAAAGCAGCCAGCAGTGGAGGTGTGAGGCGTATGAAGCAGAAAGCAAGCAAAGAGAGGAGGGGGAAGCTGACCCAGCCAAACCTTTTCTCTGTACAGCAGGCAGCTTTTTACCACAGTACATAAAACAAGACAGGATTTCTTGGTGTAGTATTGCTACACTTGAGACCTACTGAGGACAGGCGCTTTCTGGGGAAGATGCTGTGAGAGAGATCTCACAAATGCACAGGAAAAAGTATGCACAGGCGTGCATGGGTGCACACATGCACACGTACATTTACATATACACACACATGCTTCCTGTCACAACACCGACATTTCTCACAGCCGCTTAGATGCAGGGGAAAAAAAAGAAAAAAGAAAAGAAAAAAAGAAATTTCAGTGCATGTGTAAAACAGGAGAGCTAATAATACTCCTCTGGCTTCGTCTGCAGAACCTGAACTTCTGTCTTCAGCTCAAAGGCAAACATTTCATTTCTGGAAGTTTCTTTTATATATTTAAAAAATGACTTTCAGAAACAAAAGCTTCCAAAAGAGACATTCAGTTACAATATGGAACCTTTTCTTGCCCTCCAGTGTTTATTGGAAGATGAAGGGCCACAAGTTCACCTGTATTTACTGAATATTTCAGCTGAGCTCAATCTGCTTTACTGCACTGCATTTTGACTGACAGCTGCGGCCCAGGCTCCCAGATGCCTGTATTTGACAGGTCCGTTTGAATTTTACATTTTGAGAGCATCCATCGTGCCTTGATCAGCCTGGCAACGCAGCCGCGTTTGAAGTCGCTGGACGTGAGAGGCCCTGGCCGCGCGGGCGCAGCCCTGCTGCGAACCGTCTGACCCCGCACTCATCTGTTCAGACACCAGCCAAGCTCCAGCTGAGCAGCAGCTCAAGTTTTTGTTCCTGTTCCTTTCAGGCAAAAGATTGATCTCTCTTATGCGGATGGAAAGCTTTGCATTTCCAGCATGAATTTATCAATGCTGGTTTCCTACCTACTCTTTCTTGTGCCAATATCATCTCTGGGCGCACATAAATCTTTTCCATTTCTAAATCCTTTTCCTTGGCACACCTGCCATCCCCTCCAGGTAGTTACAGACAGTAATCCTGCCCCTCAACCCTCAATTTGCCAAAATGTCAAGCTCTTTCAGTCCCCCTACAGTCCACACCTCTATGATTAACGCACAACTGAGCCTCCATCCCTGCCACAGCCCCTTCCCAAATCCCTGTTTCTCGGACAGGGCTGACCCCAGTCACGCTCTGCCATCCAGCAAAGGGCTCCCTGGCACACAGGGAGCAGTTTTGCTTTGCAGACACTGGGATCCTGGAAATCCTGGCTCGCGTGTGCTTTTTTCCACAGGCATGTCCTTTCAGTGATCCATCCCCACCAGCAACTCTGTAAGCAGCCCAGGTTTTCTCCCGCCACGGGAGATGTGTTGGGTGCAGATGCATCCTGCGCCGTATGCAAGTCTGGACCAGTAACTCCTAACTCTGCAGCTCCTCCCCGAAAGTCCATCAGGCAAGCCTGGCACACCCTTCCGCTGCCGGCCTCCTCTTGCACTTTCACAGAAAGTGCATTAATCTCCCAGCATTTACTCCCCAGCACTAACACAGGCCAGGCTACAGTGTTGGCCTGAGGGTGCTTCCATCCACAGCGTCTACCATGCATGCACCTTCAAGAGGGGTTTGCAAGCTCTTGTTTTGGTTATTCCCATTTCTCTCCGACTGCATTATTCCCATTTCTCTGCTCCCGTGGGACCTATGTGGGGGAGAATTGTGGTGTTCCTCCACGTGGATCCAGGTGGCCATGGGAAAGCCCAGAAGCAAAGCAAGCAGCTGTGAGACCCATCTCTGCCTCGAGAGAAAGCCTGCGCAGGTCAGAGCACGGCGCCTCTTCCCAGAGTCTCGGAAGGGAAGCGTCTGGTGGAAGTTGTCCGTTAGGGGAGGCAGCAGCAGCAGCGCCAGCAGCACTGAAAGTCATAAAATTCTGTATAATAGTTGCTTTCACAGGCTTCAAGCTTTCTGCTCTGCTCTCTGTATGTGCTGAAACCTTCCCTAGCCTCTTCCTGAAGTTTTGTAAAGTTTAGAATTAAATCTTTCTCCGAGTCATGTCACAAGGTCTTTAAAAAAAAAAAAAAAAAATGCAATCTGTAGAAAAGTATCACACAAACATGCATCTTAAAGCCAAAGACAATACAGCATTTGAAAAAAAAAAAAATCTCAGATCTGCCCCAGACAGTTTTTCCTCAATATTTGCCATTTGTATTTCAGAGGCACCACAAAACGCAGGGGGGACGGGAGGCTCAGGGTGCTACAGGTACATGGATGGACACATGCAGAGCCCAAAGGATTTCAGAACTGAAACAGGCTCTGCAGAGGAAGCAAGTGCCCTCCACACTATGGGAACAGAGGCCCCAGTTCAGAAAACATCCCAATTCGGTCAGGTAGGTGAATGCATCTTTACGCGATCTCCTCTCCGCTTTGGCGATCGGAGCGGAGCCCTGCCTTGCTCTGGCAGCCAAGCTGGGAACCCGGCTGCCCCTCCACCCATCACACACAACCCGTGTCCGGCTCCCCACTGCGACATGGCAGCAGATGCAGGGCCCTCAGTGCATGCCTGCAAACTGAGCACCAGGGCTGCGAGAGGAGCTGGTGGATGGGGCCAACCAGAGACCGATCATGATGGTGAAGGGTCACAACAAATGTCCCCTGCAGCCTCTTCAGGCAGGAATACGCTAAGCCAAACCTGTAAGCTGGGCACTGCTGGACTCGCTGGATTGCACTGCCATGGGGGCTGGAAGTGGAAAGAAAAGCCTGGATCTCTAGAAGAGAAACAAGCTAGGATCCAAATGGATTTCAGTCTTACAAAACAGCACCCCACCTGGATTCTCTGCTGTTTGCAAGAGGACTGTGCGCTTGCTGCAGCCCTGCCTCCCTGCGGAGGCCATCTCACGGTGCAGGTCTCGCAGGAACACCCTGTCCCGGACAGCTCTCCCTGTCTCGAACGTGGTTGAAGTTGGTGAATTGCTTGTGAGGGCACGGGAAGGGCTGGCCAGTGGAAAATGCGATCGCAGGTGCCTTGTTTCCTTTGAAACACCCTCTCCGGGACTCAGAGCCTCCAGGAACAGTAGAGTGAAGCGGACTGCCCCCAACAACCAGGGCTGTCCCTGGGTTCTCCATGAGTGACTCGGGGCATAACCTCTTGTTTTCCAACCAAGGGCCTCTCCAGGTGCTGGGAAGGAGGAAATGTGGGAGCAGAGGCCTCGCTGCGATAACAACGCTGGCGGCAGCCTCGCTGCTATGCAGCCTCTTGGTCCTGGGGGGCTGTAGGGTGCCCCCAGGCCCCTCTTACCTTTCCCCATCCCAAGGGGGAGGAAATATTGCAAAGCTGAAACAGTTTAACACAAAGTGTTAAGCACACAGGGAGTCAAAGGCAGTGCTAACCTCTTGCAGTGACCTATCAGGAGCAACCTGGCCCTGGACTCATCATACCAGGATTCATCTCCAGCCTGACAACCTGGAGGGAGGCCCTCCCACAAACAAACACGGGGAAGCAGCAGTGCGTTTACATCCCTGCCTCTCTCGGCATCACCTGGACGCCTTCCCTGCCCTTTCCATTACATCCCGGGGTCTCGGATCCAAGCCCAGGTTCTGCAACAGCCCATTTGACTCCTTTTGGTAGAGCTTTGCACTTGGATCCCACTCGTTCCCGGGGATGCAATTCCTTCTGGATAAGAGGGCACACAAGCAGAAACCACACCAAAGAGCGGCATGAGAGGGATGCCGCAAGTCAGCCTCCTGCCTGTCTTATCCCTTTAGACTTCGGGGCAGGGATTTTATTAGCTTGCCAAGATGGAGCTTAGCAAAACACTCTCAGGTCTTGGCTGGCCCTAGCAGTGCCCCAGTAAGCCTGATGATGATGTTTGACTTGCAGACACTCCCTTATGCATCACTTCGGCTTCGAGACTACCATTAGCAAGGAAGTCTGAGTCAATGCAAATCAGTGCCGGGCAGAAAGGAGCACAGCAAGAAAAGTGAGCAAGTGGAGGCTGTGTGATAAAAACGGCAGAGCAGCTGGTCCCCAGCCCTCCCTTCCCCTTCCCTTGAATCATCATGTGCATCAGGAACTAGAAGTTGTTCCAGAAGGTGGGAAAGGGCCAGAGGAGAAGGACCAGGCCTAAATTTGTTCTCTGTGGATGGTTTGTTCCAGGACTGCAATAACCAATGGTACAACACTTCCCAAGCAGGCCAGACAGCTATGAGCAGCAAACAAGGCCCAGGAGCTGCAGTCAAGGCTCAGCTGCACCATCAGACACGAGTCCCCAAGCCAGGCAGCTCATAGTGAACCTGATCCTAGCCCAAAAGTAGGAAAGGGACACGGCAGGCATTAGGGGAGGCCTGCAGGCAGCGGCTCAGCCCGAGCGACACAGTGCTGGTCCAGCGGATGCCAGTCCAATGGCTGCCCTGACCCCTCTAGCACATCCTTCGCTGACCACCTCTCCTGGAGGATTGCTGCCAGGACACACAAGGTACCAGGCAAGCGGATACCGCAGCATCGGTGGCTACAGCGGAGCAGAGCGGAGGGAACCGCTGCCACGAACCCAAGGCGCTCTCCTCTGCACTGGCGCCGGCTCCAGCCCACAATACACCGTTGTGCGCACGGGACTGGAAGCAAAGCAGGGGCCAGGAGCTGGCTGGCTGCTTTGTGCTGCTGCCTTGGGGCCAATTTCTGAGCTCGGTCACTAGCCTTTGGAGACAGCATCCAGGATTGAGATCCCTAGATCCTTTGGGCACTGCTTCTGCAAAGCCGGAGAGCAAACTGGGGGGGGGAGCAAAATACAGCCGCATCTCCCGCTCTCAGAGCAGAAAAGCCTGGAAGCAGGCAGCAGGTCAGCTGTCCTGGCTGCTGAGCCAAAAGGTGACCGCTGAAAGCTCACAGGCCAGCTAAGAGGAACAAGATGTGCCGGGGAGTGCTTGCATCCCAGGCTGGGGGTCACTGCGTGCCAGTTGCTCCCCACCAAGCAGCTGGCACGTTACTACGGAGAGAAAACACAACAGACCACAACAGACAGCGCTGAGTAGAGACAGCATAGCCGTCGGCGATGGGCCTCACTCGCAAAACAGCAGCAGTGCGGGTGGGGGCAGCGCGTGTGTGCACCACTGTCTAGAAGAAGCTACCCACTTTCGGGGGTTGTTTAAGGTTACCATGGCATGGGAGAGGTGTGGTGCCACCTCGATGCCAAACGCCTGGTGAACAGATCCCCTTGCCTCCACTACGAACAGAGCAGCTTTCCCTCCTGGCAAGCACCTGCCCCAGCAGTGAGGTAAAGGGCGAAGGAGGCAGGATCTGTGCAAATTTACCTGCACAAAGCCAAGCCCAGGCTCCCGATGAGCTCTCAAGACTCAAGTCAGGAGTCTGTGCAGGCAAGACAGGAGCTTCAAGCAACTGGATCCTGCCCAAACCCAGCAGCTGGGGAAAGAGCAGGATGTTTGGGAAGTGTGGCTTGCTGCCCCCACATACTGAATGAATGGGAGCCCATGTGCACAAGAAGCCTGAGACACCACGGGGAAGACAGAGCTGCTCCGTGTGTGCCACGAGCCCATCTCCCAAAGGCAGAGGGCCTGATATATTGGATGGACACTCTGAAATCCAGCAGGTCACTGCTAAAAGTGCAGCTCCCCTGGCCCAATCAGCAGGCAGAACGAGCTGTCGGCTACTTTGGGGTGAGAGACTCTTTCCATTTCTTATTTTGACCAGAAGTTATCTTGTAACCAAAAAAGAACTTTTCTTGACAAAACTAGCCTGTAAGATTTTTGTGGAAATTTTCAGTTTTGACAAACTGACATAACAAAGTCATTGCATCAAGAGTTTTCTGGCTAGCTCACGTTGTTAGCCACATCTTAGCTGACTACAAACCCAGCTGAGCTTCTTACTTTCTGCTTTGCTCTCAGAAGGGATAACAAAGCTCAGTGAGGTCTGGTTATAATCAGCTTTGCTTTCAGCTTCTCAGTGCTTCTGCATTTGGGATGCAAAGAAGAGAAGAGAACGTGTTAAAAAGGAAACAGCTGTTTATCAGAGTTTTAAAAACCTAGTATAGCAGTGAGGGCTCAGAGGAAGAGAAGGATGGGGGCAACTGAGAACACACCAAACGCAATTAACACTTTTCACATACAAGGAGGTAGTCCTGGCACAAGCTTATATGGAAGCACAAACAGGAACACAAAGCTAAAGATGCTGAGTACGGACACTTTCATAACAACAGGTCTGAAACACCATAAAAACTGTAAAATGGTTATAGGAGTTATCTTAAGAATACCACCACAGAAAGCTTTCTAACTCCAGCATCACACCACTACAGACCACCAAGCTGCCAACCCAGAGATTACCAGAGCCTGATGCCTTGGTCCATGAGCCACAATCCACCTGTATCTCACAGCATACACACTCACCAACTAGCAGGTCACAGTGGAGCTACAGCTTGGGGACTGGCCCATTTCTTGTAGTTCCCTGCAAGGAAGACCTGCAAAAGCATCCAGTCCCACCAACAGTCATCACGCCAGGAACGGGAGCGACGAACGAAGCTACTGAACCACCACCGACCTCCGCGCTCCCATGGGGACGGTTATCTTTTCACCATGCTCTAGGGTTTGTTTGTTCTCAGCAAACGCCTGTCAGGTACGAGGATGGACAGACTACCCACACTGCACGGATGTTAGTCAACCCCGTGGTCAGAATATCTCCACGCTGGGGCTCTGCAGCCCTGCCCAGCTCTGCTTCATTACGCAGCCAGCACTGAGTCGCTGGGTGGCTCTAACGATGCTCCATTTCTGCAAACAATCCTGAGCTGCACAGAGATAAGGACAGGTGAGGACACGGTACCCAGCAGCATCCCCGGCTCCCTATCAAGGGCTGACATTTGAAACGCCAAATCAAGCTTTTGGATCATCACTCATTTGCTGAGCTTTCCCCCCTCCCTCCCCCCCCCCCCCAAAAAAAAAAACCCACCCTGATCCCCAAGATCTGTCTGCAATCCTGGAAAAGTCCACAACTTCCCTGAGACAAGGCAGGCCCCTCTTGAAGCACGGTTTTGTGCTGGCTGAAGCCAGCTGACTCGCTTCAAAAATACAAGAACATCAACAGGTGATTTTTCCCATTTTAAAATTCACCTTCTCCAAGGCCCCACTATTCCCTGCACAGCCAATGGTTTGACTGGCAGAGATTTTATGTGGCAAATCATGACAAAAAGATCATGTTTTCTTAGTTGTTTGCTCACTTTTGGTCCTTAGCTTTCCTTTCTTTTTTTTTTTTTCGGTGCACATATAAGTTTTTCCAACAAGAGACATTGCTTTATAGCTCTTGCTCTGTTGAGCAGCAACCCATCTCTTGGGATCTAGTCCGATCTCTTTCCATTTGAAATAACCAGCTGGTGAAATCGTTTTCTCCGTGCTGCACGTACATGTCTCCTCTTTCCTCGCTCCACCATTGTCGAGCCTCGAGCCTGCACTTTGTAATTAGTGGTAGTAGAAGGGGGGAAAAAAAAAGTCTAAAATAAAATCCAGGCTATTCTTGTTGTTTTATTGAGAATGCCTCCCACTGCGTGTATAATTTCTGAACTAACTACCCATTCTTTTTTCTTTTTAAGGGTAACTACCCTGCAATTTCTGTAGGGCAGTAAAATAGCCTATTTTCCCCAGAGCAGCTCTCCACATGACAAACAGAGAAGAAAGAGACCTTGGGATCTTTGAATATTTGGGATTAACCGTTAAAAGGATGGCTGGAAAAGAGTTAGCCTGCTAAAAAAGAAGCTTCAGCAGCAGCTACTTTTTTTTTTTTTAAATCAGCCTCTCCAACAGGTGAGTCCAACAAGGCTGCTCAGAGGTGCTGCCGTGTTCTTCAGGGAGCCGGAAACACCTCCAGAGGGACGGGCAGGCCTGGGGCAACGCGGACGCCCCGGTCGCACCCCTGGGGACGGGGCAAACCCCCGGGCTGCGGCGGGAGCCACGCGCGCGGGTGGCGCAGGGGCTGCCGCGGGCCCACGAGCGGCTCCGCCGAGGGCTCGCCGGACGCTGGGCGGGCCCGGTACCGGCCCCGTGGGAGCCTCCTCCGGCTTCCGCGCGTTTCCTCAGCCACACGCGCGCGGAAGGACCCACTGCCACGAGTGGGGAGGGCCCCACGCCGCGAGTCCCGCTGAACCGCGTGGCGGCTCCTCCCCGGCCCCCCCTCCGCGGGGCTTCCCGCTGCCCCGTCCTGCGCGCTCGGCCGGGCGCGGCAGCCCACGCCGCCCACCGCGCTCGCGTGGGGAAGCCGAGCCGGCCCCCCCTCGCCCGCCCGCCCGCCGGCAGGCGGGCCCGGGCCGCCCCGTCCCTCACCGTTGAGCCGCACGGTGAACTGCCGCCGCTTGCGGTCGTGCTCCACCTGGATGGGGCAGCCCTGCTCCAGCAGGCCGAGCGGCGCCGAGTGCGCCATGGCGGGCTCGGCTCGGCGCGCCGCCGCCGCCGCCGCTCCAACGCCGAGGCCCGCGCGGGGAGCCGGGCCGGGGTGGGGGGGGGGGGGGGGGGTGGCGGGGCCGGGCCGGGCGCTGTCGGGCCCCGGGCGCCGCCGCTGCTGCCGCCGCCGCCGCGCCGCGGCCGCAGGAAACCAGCTGTGCGGCCACGTGCCCGCGCCGCAGCCAATGGCGGCGCCGCCCGTTTGTTTTGCTACAGCCCGGGCGGCTCTTAAAGGGGCCGCGCGCGCGCCCGGCGCAGACCCACGAGCGACACCCGCCCCCCCCACCCCGCGCGCGTGGGCGGGTGGGCGCGGATGACCCATCCTCCCGGAGCCTCGGCAGCCTTGCTGGGCTGGTGCGGTACTGACGTGCCGGTGCCGCGCTGCTCTGCCGCATACGCACCCCACCGGTGTAACTGCCGCTGTGCTGGGTGCTCCGCACTGGCGAACTGGTCCTGCACGGTTGTACTGGGGATGAACTGGTATTCCGCACTGGTGTGCTGGTCCTGCATGGTTGTACTGGTGCCGCACTGGTATTCTGCACTGGCACTCTGCATTGGCATAGTGGTAAGGTACTGGTACTGCACAGGTGTACTGGTGCTGCATGAGTACACTGTACTGGCGTAATGCTGCTGCACTGGTTTACTGTACCAGTGTACTTACTCAAAGGACGGTACAAACTCTAAACTGCTGCACCTTGTGCAGTGCCCTTTCCAGGGAAGTAGTGCATTTTCCCAGGTGCTGGCGGGCTGTGGAAACACCGTGCTGCAGCCTGGCAACGCCTGGCAGCATTTCTAGGCAGCACTGAAAACTCTAACGATGCCACGAGGCTTGTTGCCTGGCTACAAAACAACGCCACTGTGCCATGGCTGGCTTCTTGGGGAGCTTGTCCTGAGAGGCAAGCAGGCCCCAGCTGCAGGGGAAACTATGTGCTGGCTGTTACGGGATGCCACGGATACCACGGTGTGTGTGGGAGCACGGATGCTACGGACAATGTATTTGGGGTGGCTGCATTAACTGCATCCTCCAAAACAAAAGGAACCTGAGTTTCAACACACCATGTTGTGTAAATCAGAGACTGTTCAATCAAACTGGTGTATCCACTATCTGCAAAATTGGTTGACAAAATAGGCTGGCTGTCTCCATGTTTGTCGAGCTGCAGCAGCAAAATCTCAGTATCTTTGGACTGAAAGCTTTTGGAGGTAGGAGCTGTGTCTACAGGAAGTGTCTGCAAAACAGCTAGCGCCCTATAGGGCAGGGTGGTGGCTGCTTTTATAATAGGAAAAATAACAATATTTAGTATATAATTTGTAATAATTGATTATCAGCATAGTTTGCACTTAAATAGCATCTTGTGAAGTTAGGCCTTTAATTACTAATCCCTTTGGTTCCTGCTCCGTGAAATTGGAGTTTACAGACTGATTGATTCATCAGCCACCAGGTTTATTTGGTTATGCTGCTCCATGGACCTGTGCTGATGCCATGGCAGGGTGCTGGTGTGGTACCGATCGCAGGCTCCGGAGCTGTGCGCTACCGTCCAGCAGAGTCTGTGGAGTTGCAGTACCTGCCAGGCTGCAGAAATGGGCTGGCTCTGATGGGAGAAGGCTTTGTTACCTCCCTGGCACATGAAAGACCGCAAAATATCAACAATGCGATGTTGTCCTTCTCCTGTGCTCTTTAGCTGGTGACCTCGAGAGGTTTAACAAACGTAAATTAGCCATTTTCACAGCGTGCCTGTGCGGTGGGTACATGGTGTGATCTCCTTCCCAAGCCACGGCACAAAGCGGTTAAGAAACGCGTCCCGCGTCGCTAGGCAGATCCGCAGCAGATCGGCGGGGAGAAAGGAAGCCAGCGGCTGAGGTTCAATTCCTTCCTTTGTTACGGGCCTTCTGGGCGAGCGGGGAATCAATTACTCCCTCCTGGCAGCCCTCGCTAAGCCCGTGCTTCCAGGCCGTATGGCGGTGCTGAAAGATAAAGACAGCAAAGCATTGTGAGCGCATGAACGCAAGGGAAGCCAAACACAGGCTGTAAAGAGCAGGGCCCAGCACAGCTGTGATTTTTCAGGAAGGAAGCATGCACCGAGGGTATGGGGGAGCCTGGCACGGGCAGAGACAGGGGCCAAATCCTGCACCCAGCTTTGAGCTGTGAGGGGGAGCCAACGCCCTTGAGCACGCAGGAGATGCTTGTGGGAAATGCATGGCTGGGATCCTGAGAAGGGATGGAAAGGAGAAGTATGTTCCGCATGGATGAAGGGGAGGTGCTCCCTGCTGGGTCTCCTCCGCTCTGTTGGGGGGGGGGTGCTCTGTCCAGCATGCCTGGTGGCTCTCAAACCAGCCCTGGCATAGCCCTGCCACAGCTGGGCTGGAGACAGTCCCCAGCTCTATCCTCCAGCAAGGTGGCCAGCCACAGAGGTAGAGAGCACGGAGCGCGAGGGACCTCGGAGTGTTCAGTGAGGCCTGACCCACACCTCCATCCTTTTCCCTCCATCCTCCCACAGCCTACAAATCCACAGATGCACTTACAACATCCTAGAAATGTGGAATGGCCCTCCAGGAATGCTAAAAATCCACCACCCATGCAGGAATTTCTGGGAATGCTTCGGCTGTGCTGGGACATTTTGCTCAGCCTTTGCCTGTAATGATTACCTCTACCTTGGGCCAGCAATTACAGCTGCCTCTGATCTTTCAGATACACTTATCCAGCAAGGAGTTGGTTGGATCTGATAAAGAGCAGCTCAGACAGACAGGAGGAGTTGCAGGCAAAAGACACATCTCCGCCAGACACTTAGAGGTTGCAAAATAAAGAGAAAGGTGCCCACGAGAGGCAACTGGGCCCTGGCTCCAGAGAGATGACCAACCCTCAGATGCTGCCTCTGATCCTGTTCCTGCCCTTTGGGCCAGAGCATTCTTGCCTGCTATTTCTCCGTTTTGCAGCTAGCAGAAGTGCATGGGTTTTCCTTCTCTCCTTAGCCCCAGTGCCTTGCCACGCTGCCAGATTTTCACGCTGAGTGCATCCAAATTCCCATTCACCCCTCTGCAATGCTTCTGAAGATCTCAGAGCAGGTTACAAACATCTACTGGTTAAACTCCTCAGTGATTCAAGGAGGAGGAATAAAATGAGGCAATTGTTTCATCCACCCCTTTAATTACAGCCCGAGCTGGAGCCGGCAGCACCTCCAGCCGTCCCTGGTGGGGAAAGGAACCGTACAGCGTGAACCGTGCTCCGAGACACGCGGGTCGTGCTTGCGAAGGCTCCCCCGGGCTCCCGCGAGCCCAGCGGCCGAGACGTCTCCGGCGTCAGCCCTCGCAGGCGCCTTTCCAGCCGGAGGCCCGGAAGGCCGCCACGCGCCGAGGCGCGCCGCAGCCGCGGCCGGTGGATCTCACCCCCAAACACCGACCCAGCCCAAAGCTGCTTGGATCAGCCGGCCTGGAGTTCGCACCTAACTGCTGATTCAGAGATCCGACGGGCCAAAAGCCGGGAAGGCCCGTGGCGATCTGACCTCCTGCCTTCCCGGCCCGGAGAACGACGTCGGTAGCTCTTGCTTCACCTTGTGGTTGAAGCGTTTTTCCAGAGGCTCCTTGTCCACCTTGAAAGACTTGGAAGGCGGGGAGGCTCCTACGTCCCTTGGGGAGCTAACGGCTCTCGCTACTACAAATCTGTAATTTATTTCCCATTTTGAATTTTTCTAGCTATGGTTTCCAGTTGTTGGGTCTTACACCGCCGTGGCCGGACCAAAGGTCGGAGGCGCCAGGGCTGTGGGGTCCCCTGTGTCCCCTCACGGGCCGCGGGGCCTGGGGGCCCGCAGGGTGGGCTCAGGCGACGAGGAGGAGGAGGAGGGCGACGGCCTGCCTGAGGGTGAGGGGAGGAAGGCACCGGGCCGTTGGTGGAGCTGGGCCGCAGCCACGGCGAGGCGCCGCAGCCTCCCCTCAGCTCCGAGCCGCCATTTCGGGGCGGCAGCGCGGCCTCGAGCCCTGCCTCGGTCCGCGGGGCCGCCTGGCGGACAACTGCCCCCCCCCCCCCCCCCCCGCGCCCGCCCGCCCGCCTCGCTCCAGCCTCCCGCCCCTGCCGGAGAACCAGAAAAAAAAACCCTCTCCGCGGGGAGGCGGGCCGCGCCGTGGCCGCGCCCCCTTCGGCAGGAGACCAATAGGAGCGAGGCTCCGTCGGCGGGGGGCGGTGCGTGGCGGGCCCTCGCCCCGCCCCGCGGCTCTCCCGCCGCTGCGTGCCGCGCTCGCCCGGACAGCGCCGGGCGCCGGCCGTGGCCTGGGCGCGCTGCGGGGCCGCCGCGCCGCCAGACGGACATGTCGCTGCCCAGAGGTAGGAGAGCGCCGGGGCGCTGCGCCGCGCCGGGCCTGGGGGGCCGCGGGGCCGGGGGGGCCGCGGCCCGCAGCGGGAGAGCGGGGCGGGGGGGAGCGCGTCCCGGGGCGCCGCGTCCCGGGGCATCGCCGGGCTCCTCCCGAGGCGTCGCCTGGTGTGTCCCGGGGCATCACCTGGTGTGTCCCGGGGCATCGCCGGGCTCGTCCCGGAGCATTGCCGGGTGCATCCCAAGGCATCGCCTGGTGTATCCCAAGGCATCGCCCAGGCATGTCCCGGGCATTGCCCGGTGCGTCCCAGAGCATCGCCTGGTGTATCCCAAGGCACCTGCAGGCATGTCCCAAGGAGCAGCCTGAAGGGATCACCTGGGACATCCGCAGTTGTTACCCAGCGCATCCAAAGGCATCCCCAGATGTGTCCGAAGGCATCATCCGGCACGTCTGAAGGCATCGCCGGAGGCGTGTGAAGGCACCCCCGGATGCATCTGTCGGCATCACCCGGCACATCCGAGAGGACGCCTGGCCCCACCGGAAAGCCTCCCCGGGCGCCAGCCTCACCGTAGGCATCGTGGCGCCCCAGGGAGCCCCTGCGGCAGCAGGGGTGCGGGGACGGCGCGCCCTGGGCCTCCGCGGCCGGGGCTGGCACCTGGCAAGCGCTGCCGGGCGAAACTTTGGACCTTGGGTTTGTCGGCAGAGGCGGCGGGGCAGGCGTGCGGCGCGGCCGGGGCTAGGGACGAGGTGATCAAAGCGTGTCGTCGGCCCGTGATGCAAGTTTTCAGGTGTCGGCTGGATGGTCCTTGTGCTATTACTGGTTTAATTAAGGCTTCATGGAATGATTAAGTCTTATGTAAACCGAGAAGATAGGATGCTAGATATACAATTGTTGCCCAATCTTTCGTGTTTAAATTTCCTGTTATCTGCACCCTTGATGTGCCGCCAGTAAAGTATTGATAGGTAGCGCAGTTCTGTTAGGTGAAGTAAAGAAAATCTTCCAGGCTTGCCTCCCTTGTAATTAAGTTGTTTATACAGAAACAAAAATATGCAAAGCTCTTTAGAAACAGCCTGAGGACAGCCATCCCTGTTCTTGTCCATTCAAAATCGAAGGCCTGGATCTACCTGACCATGCGTGTGAGGTTCATCAGTTCTCCCTGATTTTGCTGCGTCTTTGCATGTGCACATGCATGATTTTGCAGGATCTGGGCTGAAATAATCTTAAGTTGCTTGTAGGCAGGAATACCCCGATGGCCAGCTGGGCTGACTTGCTGTTGTTAAATTGATGCCTGAGTAGATAAACGAGCGATTTCACCAGATGGAGCAATTGGGCAGCGTGTTTTTTCTGTCTATTGGAGCGTCTGGGCAGCTGCAAAACGCTCAGATACTGAGCAAGGCTGATGCTGGTTCTAAACTTACTGAGCCTGAATTGCAGCAGAAGGGCCAGACCGCTAACTGGATAACTGTACATGGGAAGTGTTGTTCCCTGCTTCTTCCAAAACGTTGGTTTTGATTGCGTTGAGTTGTCCTCCCCGTTGCAACTCGGCACTGGGACAGAGTTC
This sequence comes from Rhea pennata, assembly GCF_028389875.1. Classification (NCBI taxonomy): domain Eukaryota; kingdom Metazoa; phylum Chordata; class Aves; order Rheiformes; family Rheidae; genus Rhea; species Rhea pennata. Next base: position 16,141,611 of record NC_084677.1, on the reverse strand, counting down.
GTGCACCCTTGTACTTTCTGCACTGCCCTAAGGTACAAAACCTGGGATGCGTGTGTTTGTTAGAGGAAAACGTGAGCAAACAGCACAGTTTGACCTGTTGAAATGAAAGGGGATGGAAGTATTGAAGTGCTTGTTTGTGTTGCACGAGGAGAACCCGAGTTTCACGCACAGCAGCGTTCCCTGGGCGGCCCCGGGGCAAGACAGCAGCGAGTCTCTTCCCCTCAAAGAAAACCGCTATTGCAGTTTAGTAAACTTTGTCGCTAACCTCGAACAGGACGCTGTGAGGATGAGCGGAGCAGGCAGCAGCCCGTAACGTAGCGAGTTGGTGGCATGAAACGAAACGGAAAGGAGGTGCGTGAGGATGGCCGTCCCTGCGTGTTCGGCTTGGTCGCGGAGGCAGAGCTCCGACCTGCCGGAGCGCCCGGTGCTGACTCCGAACCTTGGCACATGCCAGCTGAGGGCATGTGCGTGTGTCAGAAGCACCTTGGTAGAGTTTCCCATTGCGGCTGGCAAACGTGATTGTGTGTCATGGATGTTATTTATAGAGCATCACCGTGACTAAGGTGGCCTGGTCACTGTCCCAAGGTGAGCGCAGTCTGCTAGGTATTGGCCTGGGATGACACCATGAGCTGGCTGGGGAAGTTTGGAGGAAGACAGGAAGATTGCTTTGCTGATGCCTTAGAGCTCTAGGCAGCCGGTTGCATCAGCGCTGTGGGTAACAGCCGGACAGATTCAGGGAGGAGAGCATGCAAAGTGTGATTGCTGCTTCTCTTTTATCACTGGAATAAAATTTGGGGGGTTTTCCTTGTTCTGGAGTGATGCACTGGAAACTTGAAGTCAGGAACCATGTGAGCAGATGAGCACACCTCAATATGACCTTTTTTTTCTTTTCTTTTTTTTTTTTTTAATGATCCGTGTCTTAAATGGAGGGAATGTGGACCTGAGTTTCCTGTTTGCTGTGTAAGTAGGGTATGAATCAGCAGCGATTATAATTGTTCTGAATGGAGCTGCTGACTCATAGGTAAGAAGAGCACATGCTCGAGCCGGCTTCCCAGATGGGAAGGGTGCAACAGGGCTTCTTAAAAGGGCTGTCAAGACCCAGTCCCAGGCCAGATCTCTTTTGGGTTGCAGACGCCGCAGGCTGGGTGAGCCCGAGCAGCAGATGTGTGGATGGAGGGAAGAGGTGAGCTCCCTCCTTTGGCAGCCCGGCTGAGAGACCTCTCCTGGCTCGTGGGAGACGAGGCGTGTGCCGGGCCTGGAAGGGTTTCCCAGGAAGTCGTGTGGCTGACAACAACAGGCGTTGCCTGTAGGAGTGTTGTGGGAGTGTGGCCTGTCCATGCGTTCTTGGAGAAAGTCTGAAACCTTTCTGCGTTTGCAGGTGTCTGGTTGCATGAGTTATTCTTTGGAATGAGCCAGTTCCTGCCTGAAATATAATTACTGCTAATACTGCTTACTGAAGGTATCACGTGTGTGCTGAGTACCCTCGTTGTCTTTGGCTGGCGTTGACTGCTCTGGGTCTCCATCTCGCTTGAGCGTTTTTCCTGCCTGTCCCCTTTGTCTCCATCGATGCAGGATTTGGCATTAGGATGGATTCAGAACGTATGTAATGCATCTGCTTGTTTCAAGCCCCTCTCCTCTCGTTCCGTGCGCGCTCCACTGCAGTCACGCGCGCCTCCGCTGTCCCTCGTGACGGGCCTCGGTTTTGCTCCTGCCTCAGAAATGCAAGCTCTTTGCGTGGGGCTCGCCAGCTGTGCTGCTGCCTGTGAACGCTCTCAGGTCTTGAGTGCCTGCTTCCACTTGCCTTGCACAGGTTGCATCTCATTGACAGCACTGGTGTCAAGTCATTCTCGGCATCCTTTTGGACGGCCTGGGTTTAAGCCGTCTCTGTTCAGGGAAATCCAGTGGATTTGGGCTTCTCTTTCCTGGTTGCTTCCCCTTCTTAGGCTTAAGCTGATCAGGACAAATGGAGTCTGCCGCGTTGCTGCTCTCAGGTTGGCTGTTTCAATGGTAGATGTGTACAAACGCTCGGCTGCTGTCGTTTTGGCTTAGTCACGGGATCGACTGCTGCCTCTGGAGTTTTTGGGGACGCGTGTAGCTGCAGCCGACAGCCTGTGACACGCGTGAATGGAATGGTGCTGGGTGAGGGAGCTTTTCTTCGGCTCTGGACTAAACGTAGCTTTTCAGCTAAACACCTTGTGTGGCTTATGTGAAGCTTAGTAGGGATTTCAGCTTAATTCCTTTCCCCATTGCCCATATCTGGTTGATCCAAATTATCTTGCAGGATCAGGTGCGTGTGAAAGCACCACTTGCTATTTCTGGGCAATCTTGCACTGTCAAGTTTAATATTTACTAAAATGCTCAAAATCTCTCATTTGTCTCAGGTCAGCAAAACTCACCAGAGCTGTACTTACCAAATTGCTGGCACTGAGGGAAGGAATCGCATACAAGGTGCTCGAACTGCATGTGTGTCTTTCCTCTAGAGCTTTGTAAGGGACATGGGCACTGGCAGCAAATCTCAACACATGACTGGTACTGGATAAACTTTTTCCAACAGAGTCTGCACCTTGTACAGCAAAATGAATGCTCTGAAGTGCATTCATGGGGCTTATATCCAAGAGGTTAAAGTAGAGTGGGAGGAAACCGTTAGGGAGCCTGCAGCCTTGGGTGCATGCAGGATACGCACAGTGGAGGGTGCACAAGTTGTTTTAGATTATGTGCTTGCAGATCCAGGTTGCTATTTTTTTTCCTAGGGCTGAAAGCGTATCCTCTGCCCGTGTGTGTGGCCCTGCATGAAGACCTGCAGCTGCTGTCACTGTGTGTGTGGGCTGTGACTCAGTTCCCTTCTGATGCTGGTACCTAAGTGAGGAAGCCCAAGAAGTCCCTCATGGTGGGACAGGCTGGGTGTCCCCAGGGCAGGCATGTGCCTACTGTAACTGCTGAACTAGGAGGTTGCTTGAGAAAGCAGCTGGGGAGATGCAGAATTGCAGGAAGGGAAGATGCAGCAATGAGATCCAGAGGGAAAGGACCAGTTTGTTCTCCTCTAAGGTCACCTAGCACCAGTGTTGAAGTAGCTCAAAAAGCAAATTCTTTAGTTGAGCAATTCTCCTCCAGGAAGACATGAGTAGCTTGCTAGGTGCCTGGATGTGACCCACGGCACTTCACAGCCACGTGCTTTTACTTCCCTTTTTGGATAGCAGCAGATCTGCGTTTCCTGATGTAATGAACTTCAGTGTGAGAATTTGCAATTGGGCTGTGAATGAGGGTGCTCAGAGAGCTGTTACGCTGTTGGGGAAAGGGAGCGGTTGAAGCCAGGCTGCTTTTCTGGGAGGGCAGTTCTGCTTTAACTCCAAGGCTTGGAAAAATCATCATTGAGATATGCAAGAACTCAGGAATGAACTGGTGCTTGTTCTGGTAAAATGTCTGCTCTGGGCAGGAAAATAAACAGTGTGGATGAGTCCCTGCTGCATCCGTGGCTCTACTGAGTCTATGCCCTCTACGCAGAGCGCCCCACGGTTATGCAGTTCAGTTGGCTGTGAATCCTGTAGTTTTTCATGACCTGGTCACACAGCTGCCACCCCCAAAAAGTCAGTTCTGCTACAAAAACCTGCAGGAGCAGGGGATTCAGCTCTAGGCTCCCTCTGCGTCCAGGCAGTGCAACCAGCAGCCTGATGTCCTCTGTGTGCACGAACAAACATGTGGACCACAAAGTCATGTTTTTATTTTAACTCTGAAACACCATGCAGCATGTGTCTGATTAATTATAACCATCATGAAAGAGGGAGAGTAGGGCTATACACCTGCCCTCCTCTTAGTGCTGCTCTGGGGTCGGGTGGGCTGCTTTCCGACAGCCAGAACGTTGGGTGCCTGCAAAATATTGTGTTGGACGTCACAAATATTTAGCTGTGCTGCAGAAGTTCATTTTTCCTCCCTGGAGGAGGCATCCCTGGAGGGATGCCCCCTGCTTTTTCAGCAGATAATACTTCTCCTTGAAGGCTGCTGCTTTAATTTTCCAGGTCTGGGCTGAGGTCCAAGGCAGTGCCTGTAGCCCGGCCCCCGCCGTTGGCGAAGGTGGGCCTTGCTGGAGGAAACCCGTCGGCGCTTTGCAGAGCTCCTTGCTGCGTGCCCGGGCGGCTCTGTGGGTTTCCGGTCCCAGTAATTTTGCGACCGAAGTAGCCTTCGTTGCGGACGTGGGGACACTGTGGGATTTTTGTTGGAAGAGTGTTTTCGCTGGTGCTGCTAACGTGCTGCCCGGGCAGGCTGTTTGCCAGGGAAAGAGCCAGGAAAGGAACTTGCATTGTCTGGGGAGGCGATTTCACCCTACCAACAAAAAATTGGGGGTTTTACTGGCGTGACTCAGGACTGCTCGTGGGTACACATGAAGCCAGGTCGACCCACAGCCTCTTTTGCTGATAAAAAACTGTAGTGAAGATCGAGTGTTAGCCTGGAATTTTGGGTTGGGGGGAAGGCAGAGAGGATTTTTTTATATATAATAGTGACAACTGGAAGTTCCTGTTCTTTTTTTGCCGTGGGAGATACCCCATCTCCTCTTGTCTTTATCTTCTCTGGGCAGGGGTAAGCACTGCACTGGTACCGTGGCAGTGCTGCGGGTCCCCGAGGAGTACCATCGTTACGTGGCACGACTGCAGGTATCTGAGCACGATGCCGGCCCGTGGCCCCAGCTGGCCATGCTTTGCAGCGGGTCCGTGTCTCTGCTCCGTTTTCTGGAGCTGGGAGGAGGCTCCCCGCAGTCACCCTCCTCTAGCACTCTGCAGCCACTTCTCTGCCCAGCAAAAGGCAGGAGCAGAATTGCTGCCAACAGCAGGAGGCAGCGGCTTACGGTGCGGCTACGGGAAAGGATAAGATTTGAGGGTCTCAGTCGGGAAGGGACGGTGGGAAGCTTCTTCCGTGGCTTCTGCCATGGGGGATCCTGACGCCACAGCAGGATAAAGGTGCTGAGAAGATGGGAAGGAGATGGCCCCTCTCCAACATGCTTCCCCCTGTAATCCCGTTCTGCTGTGTCCGTCCAAAGGTTTAATACACGGGGATCCTTCCTGTGGTGTCTGTGCTATGGGGAGAGCATACGGCGTCTCCCATCCCTAACGTGCGGCACGAGAAGGTGGGAGTCACGTTGGAAGGTGTCCCTCTTGAGCCCTGGAGGTGAAGGCCTCTGTGCTGCTGGCTTTCGTGCGTTTAGGGGAAAATGAGGGAACGCTTGATTCGCGCAGGGGCTGTGGCGAGCATTTTGCTTAGCTACAGCTAGGCAGGAGGTTGGGAAGCTGCTTCCAGGAATTACTGCAGCCCGTCCAATAGCTTTTGGGTGAATTCAGGCAGATTGTGTAAAAAAGACACCCAGCCTTGTTTTTAAAGACATCCAGTGCTGGAGTTTGGTTTCTCTGAAACGCAAAAGCTGTGACCTCGGGGAACTGTCTGGTGCGAGCCGGGGTGTGGTGGACCATGACGTTTCTGCGTTTCGCCCGGCCCCCTCCTATCCTGGGGTGGAATGGCTTTATGATCCTGCTTGCCAAGAAGCAAGGGAAGGAGCACCCTGCCAGCTGCACGCAGTGTAAAGGTGATGGCCCAGCTGTTGTCTTCTCCTTTGGGAACTGCCAAAGTGGAGGAGGAGGAGGTGGAGTGGGTCTGTAACGGAATCCGTTAGGCTGGCCACAGCCTCTGAACTACGATCTAGGAGATTGCCTCCAAACTGATCTGTCCCCCACTGCAAGCTTTAGCTTCATTATCTCAAGCAATAAGATAATATGCTGATAAAAAAAAAAATTAAAAACATAATACAAGTGGAAGAGGAGGCAGGATGAGAATGAGACAAAAGTTACCAGAAATTATTGTTTGTAGAGCATCCACCCTTCCTCTCCCCAAAACCAGAAAAAAAATGTATCTTTGGAAAGGAAGAAACCTCCAGAGTGCTCGATACAAGTAATTTCCCATCAGCGGTTGCTAACCTTAGCTGTGGTTTGGCACTGGTATCGGCATGATGGCTCATATCAGATGAACCTTGGCGAGGGTAGGTGTTCCCTGCTTCTAGCAGCGGTTGGACCCTCTCTTCCATCTGCCTAGCGAGTACTGAAGTGACTCTTGATGCTCGGTGTTTCTTCCCTGCTAATGCACTCTTATGTCTTGCCTCGGTAGTGCCAGGTTTTTTGGCATCTTTTAGGAGACTTAAAAGCAGCTTTTAATTACTGTTTTTCATTCCCCCAGAGGTCTCTGAGATCCTTGCTGCAGAGCCAGGAACACTGCTAATATTTCAGGTTTTTGGTTAAACATGGATGTGCAGCTCCTGTCTGATTTTCTGGTGAATATGGCATTGGTGGCTGCAGGGGGAATATGCAGACATCTCTAAAGAACTGATAAAGCAGATGTAAAACTCTGCAGCTAGGATGGGATCCTGACAGTGTCTCTTCAGAGGTGCCAAGAGACCAAGGGGTAAAATACCAAATGTGAAATAAAAAAGGAAGAAAAATAACCTGTACTGATTGAACTTCTCTTGGATCAGACCGTGCTGCTTTTCCTTTTCCAAATGCTCTAGTTAAAGTGGCAGAGCCCCTTGCAGCGAGTGTAGCAAGCTGGTAGGAAATTTAGAGAAGTAAAATAGGCTAATGTAAACACTTTTCTTCCAAGGTAGCGACGGGCTCAGCACTCTGCCAGCCTTGCTGGGTGTTGTGACACTCCGGCACTGTTTCCTGCTCAGGCTGCGGGCGGATGTTCGTTCTGAAAATGGTTTGTAATCTGTGAGGCCGGACCTGGAAGCAGGGACCCTGCTCTGGCTGAACCAGGGGTATGGAACTTGTCCTGAGTCTCCTGTGGGACCTCCTCATCTAGTTGGGACTTTGGAGCTGGTGGCTAGTGCAAGTCAGATCACCAGCATAATAACCCACAGCATGGGGTAAAGAGGGATATGAAGGAAGCGAGTTTGTCTGCGAGGCCTGGCAGGTGCCAGTCATATGTCTGACAGCTCATAAACATGCAGGGCTGGTGACAAGGATGGGCCAGAGTTGGGGTGAGAGAAGATGACAGGGCTATCTGGGGGGTGTCAGCTCTTCTGGACTAGCAGGCCAGTTAGATACCGCTTTGTGGTGTGTGCATGTAAACTTCCTCCTAGCCTAAATCTTGGAGGGATGACTGACAAACCTCTGTGCCTGGGCTGTGGCAGTCTGTTTCGGTGGATTGGGTGCTGTGCTCTTCATCGGTCTTCACTGATGTTAGCAGCAGCCTTTTGAGATGAGAGTATCCTGACTTGGATTGCTGGAAGGCATTTGCTGTACATCTCAAAGCAGCCGGGGCTGCAAATGCATCATTCCCTGCAGGAGATAGCATGAGTTTTTCCTATTAAAGGTCATGAAGGACAAATGTACCATGTGCTGGAAGGAGTTTTTTGCTCTAGGGCAGAGATCTTGCTCCACTGGGTGTCGGAATCGGAAAGCTCAGACTATCTGTGCCTGAAAGGGAGACCACAAAGAAGCAGGGCAGCAAGCTGGGTGGATCGGCAAGGACGGTCTCCGAGTTGGTCCTGAACGTGTGCCCACTGTCATGCATGGTGGCAAGGGGATGTGTTGTCCACAAGATGCGAGGGGATCCTTGCAGCTCATCACTAAAAACGATGTGGCTCTTTTTATAAGAGCTAGTGTGTTCGTCATCGAGGCTTTTAAGAAAGCTGCTCTGCATAGTTAAACATCCCCTGCCACTGTGGACTGCTTGGTTTCTCTCCTGAAATGCTGCCAAGTTGCATTTCGGTCAAAGATGAGGTGATCCTGTGCTGATCTGTTGCTTTTAGCTGCTCTTTGCTCCCTCCCAAGTGCCTTGGGGGAGAGGTGGGAGGCCTGGTCCTGGGCCTGGTCCTGCGTACTGTTCTCTGTCTGCTTGTAAAACCCTGTGCTTGCATCCAGAAAATCCCAGCTCTTAGCCTGAGAAATATTTTGTGCCTGCAAAGGTGCATGCGTGCCCTTCTTTAACGCAGCTGCGAGGCTCAGCGGGCTTTCTAGGTTTCCCTGCTCTCCCTGCAGCTAAAATCATCTCTCTCTTTCCACCGTGTTCCTGTTCCGGGGCGCCCTGCACGCCGGCGATGCATCCTGTCGACTCCCTTCCCCGTTGGCGAGTGGTTGTATGGACCAAGTAGCGTGGTGGTCTGTAAGGGAGGACGCGGGCGGGAGTGGGGTGGGGTGGCAGCGCTGCGGACGGGCTGGCACGGCCCGCACCTACGCCTTCGGGCTCTGCTCCGGCTTTATCTCCTTGGCGGCGTTCGCTTGCCTTAAGGCTGCCAAAGAGGGAGGTGGCGGTGGGTGCTGCAGCTTGCTGCAGCCTGCGCAGCTCCCCTCGTGAGCTCTTTATCAGCCTCGCTTACCCGTTTCTTCCAAGATTTCGGTTTATCCCCTTTATTGCTTTGTCAGCCAGCGTGCTTGGCTTCGAGCATCTCTTGCAGCGAGCATCTGTGAGCGCTGGGTGGTGGAGACCAGCTGGGACTGGGCAGAGCTGAGATTGCCCTCCGAGCCGGGCTGCGTCTCAGCCGGGCCGCCTTCTCGGTTCTTGTGCCGTGCGGACGCCGCTCGCTTGCCCACGAGAAGCTGTCGTGCGTGTTAATGAGACCTGCTCCTGCCTGGTTTGTTGAAGGGCATCTGGATGACCAGAGGGAAGCGGTGGCTGGAGGAAGCACCTTTAGAAACGGATGGGCTGGTATTGTAGGTGCTCTCCTCCGCCGGTTCTCCCGTGCGTGCGATCTCGGTTCTGCGTACATTCCAGGTTGCTGCAAGAGTTCGCCCGTAATTTTCGATCCACAAAGAATTTCTTGTTCAGTAACTGTGGATTTCCCCATGGGGTTTTACAGCCACAGCTCTGCGAGGGAAACCGTGCGTAACAACGGCGCGGCCGGGAGCCAGCGCGTGTTTCCCTTTATCACTAGCAGGTTTGACGTTTCACATGTCTCCTTCCGACTCCTCTCCTTGCTCCGCTTTACTTGATGCCTTGCAGAACGCCACTTCTTTGCCCCCAAATGCTGATTGGAGGCTCGCTTTTTCGGGGTGAGAGAGATTATTGTATGTTTGCTTGTTTTATTTAGAGGAAAACGATTCTTGGAAGCGCTAAGGGTGCCCCGCAGAAAGCTGCAAGCTGCCGTCTGTGCGAACTGCGCTGAGTCACAGCCTGCGAGTCCTTGACCCAGGATGTGAGCTGGACGTGTTGGGGCTAGTCCGTGCAAACTGCTATTTTCCTAGGACCGAATGACAGCTCTTTAAGCAGAGTTTCGTAGGAAAAGCCCGCAACGCTTATTTCCACCAAATTTTGGAAAAGCTGCACCGCAGGGAAAATAGGTGGATTTGAGAGATGTGGGTGAGCAGTGCAACAGGAAAAAAGAAGAAAAAAAGCCACCGAAACGGAACAAACAGACCAGCGCGGTCCCCTTCCTGCTTTACAGGCAGCAGTGCTGCCACGTGGGAACGGGTGGCGAAACGCCGCGCTCGTTGAACCCGCTGGGCCGCCGAGCCCTCACTTTCCCTTTGGCTGCCCCTGGCACGAACCACAGCTGCCCTGTGGGTACGGGCATTCAGATTTACTACAGAAAGGTGTTTTCCCGCTGCAGAGAGTCTCGGACAAGAGCTGGCGGAGGGGATGGTGGGACGGGGGCCACGTAAAGGTGATACTGGATGGGAGGATTGGCGGGGGGGTTTCGGCATGCTGATGGTCCAGCCTTTATTTTGGAGATATTCTCAAGCTTTGCAGCAGAGAGGTTGGAGGAATAAAAGTGAAATGTTTGCAGGTAGCTTCTGCAAAGCATGAAGCACTATAAATCAGTGCTGCTTTTAGATGTTATTTTAACCTGCTGTCCGAGTGAGCAGCAGGAGCTGACCTCATGCAGCAGCTGGATGTGGGACAGGTTTTGGGGACGTGGGGCACCAGGCTGTCTTTTGGGATAGAGACCACAAGCCTGGCTCAGGGTGAGGTTTCCGAGGGCCAGCTCTCGCCTTGCTGCATCAACCCTTTCTCCCGGCTCCTGTGGCCGCGTTGGTCACCTGCCACCTCTCTTGACGCAGAAGCCTTGGCTGTTGCTGGTTTAGGCCGATGTTTTTTGGCCGAGCGCTGAGGTTTGTGCGCGGTAACCGGCTTTATGCAGAGATAAGGATGAGCTGTGGCCTGAGGGACGTTGGACAGTCTCTGTATCCTTGCCTGCTCTCATCCCACCCAGCCTGCGTTTTTTCCTTTGCCCCTTCGAAGCCTGGCGAGGCCTCCTGGCTCCCCCTTCGCCTTGTGAAGGGCTGAATTTGGGGGCTGAACCCACCTGCGATTGCTTCCCGTTTCGAGAAGCCCTTTGCATTTGTTTTGTCTGCACTGTTTCGTGGAATGCAGTGGGGACAGGAAATCAGTGACGGACTGACAGAGGGCAGGAGAAGCAGACAGTGTCAGAGAGGCAGCAAAAAAGCGCAAAGAACTGGGGTGGGAGTAGCGCGAGATACCATCAGCCCTGTTAAAGGGAGCTGTAAAGCTGCGCTCGCCCGCTGCTTTCAACAAGCCGCCGCTGCAGCGCCCCGCTGCAGGTGTGCTTCCTCCCAAAGAAACCACCAAAGGTTCTCCCCACTCCTCCTCGCCAGGGCCGCGGCGCCAGGTTGCTGCCAGAAGTCGGAGGGTTTCCCCCGAAGATGCGCAGCCGCCCTCGCGGGCTTTGCCTGCCGCCAGCTGCGGCTGCTTCCTTCGGGCACTACGGCGGGTGGGAAAATACGCTCGGGGTTGCTTGCAGGATGGAAAAGTTCCTCTCTCCTGCCACGCTGTGCTTAGCTGCTCCCTGGGTTATTTGCTTCTGCCTCTGCTGGGAAGGGTGCCTGGGCATGGATGTAATTGGGGGAAAAACAGGGTAAAAGAGAGCAGATGAGCCTGTTGGGTTGGTTGAGTGTAAATATACTTGTTGCTTCAGACAGGCAAACTGCAGAATCGGCTGCTGGAAGCAAGCTGGATTTTCTGCCGTGCCGCCGGCGCTCTCGGGTCTGCCTCTGTCGTGCCGCGGCTGGCGTGACGGGCAGACCTGTTTTGACTCACGCATCCCAAGCTGAGTTTGCAACATCTGCAGTTAGGTAACAGGTCTCAAACGTGTGAACTGTGCACGCTCCATCTGGAGTCACTGCGAAGCAGTGAACGCCAGGCTGGAGGATGCCAAATTCGCAGTCCCGGGGGGTAACGTCGCTCCGAACTGGCTGAGCAGCTGCTGGCCGTGTTCGCCGAGCGCAGATGCTGTTCTCAAGAAAGTCCTGTCCTGACCCCCCCGGTCCAGGGAGACACCTGTGTTTGTCTTTTGTTTCTGACCCCGTCCCAGGGCGGGCGCTTGCAAACATTGACGGCTTCCTTATTTTTCTCACAATTCTGTTTGCGAAGCAGGTGCTTGCTTCGTCTTACGTCGCTTGCAGAGATGAAATCACTCTTTCCTTGCCCAAAATAAATTGAAGGGAGGATGGTAGAAAGCTAATGAAGTATGATTTTTTTTTTTTTTTTAGTTTTTAAGAATTTCATTGAAAGCAAAGACAAGCAATACTTTGCATTTTTTTCCCCCAAAATTCCTTATGGAATTCTAGGGGCAGCTGGAAGTATTTGCAATTGCAGCATTTTGAAAAGAAAAAGCATGTCTTTTGACTGTGCTTTGGCATTGAGTTGCATTGGACAATTAAAAAGTCAAATGACTCTTCTCCCTTCCCAGAAAGAAAAAAAAACTGAAAGTGTTCCTTCTCCGTCAAGCTGATCTGATCTGAAACGAGCCCGAATTTCTTCTCTCATCAAGAAACTGTGGTCTGCCGATTGGATCAACTCCAGACAGTCTTTTCCTTGGCTTCGCCTCTGGGCTGGGCGCTCGAAGGGAAAAGCAGTGCCCAGGGGAGGGCGGGGGGAGTTGAGTGCAGATGACAGCGGTTCTGCCTTTTTTTTTTTCTGCTTTTTTTTTTTGGCTCTTTGATTTTCTCTCTGCTTTTCTCTCTTTTCTCTTTTGCCTTCTCCTAACAATTAGGACATTTGGGCTGGGATTGCTTCCAGACCTTTGTCTCCTGGCTGCACGCCAGCGTCTGCGAGGGAGCGAGCGCAGCCCGTGCTGGGTCCCACGAGATGGCTCGTAACCCGGAGCGTGTTGCGGGCCGCTCTCCCTCTGCTCGGCCCCAGCGAGCGCGCTACGGACTGGCTGGACCCGTGCAGCCGCCCAGCTGGGCTGCCTTGTTCCTGGGCTTCCTGGGGCGGTTGAGTTGGGTTCGTTGCTGATTCCCGGTGTTTTCCCAGTGCTTCCCAGCCTGCCCCATCCCCTGGGTGGACCTGGTTCAGCATTGCGCTGAAGCAGAGCTTCGACCTGGTGTGGCCACTGCTTTTCTCTTGGGGAAAATCCAGCTTGAGTGAGGGATGTGAAGGAGGCAGGACTCAGCACCGTCCCTGGAGGAGGCTCTCCCCACCCCCTTGCCATGCCTGCTCCGAAGAGGTGGCCCCTGTAACTGAGGTCACCTTTGCACCACAGTTTGGCACAGTTGTTGCAAAGCTGTGCAATTCTTATCATGTAGGCAGCGTGTCGTATAATGGCACAGTGCAAACCCCAGCGAGCCAATGCTTTCAAGCTTCCTAAGTGCAGTGTGCTCTCTGCTCCATGGGGGTTTTTTGGAGGCGAGCCTGTCTGAGCTCCTGCGATGGAAACGCTGCGTGCTCTGCAATTGTGGCTCTTTCAAACCAAGCCTCTGCTGCAGAGCAACGAGCTGTCGTCTGAAAACAAAACGCGAAACGAAACATTTTTCCGACCTTCAGGGTAGTGCAGGTAACCTAAAAATACCGGTGGAATGTGACTGGGTGGCGACGTCCTCCCGAGGCTGCGGGCAGACCCGGAGCGCAGCACGTGGCCGTGTTACCTGGCCGCGCACGGAGCCCGGGTGCGGCCTCCGAGCCTGCGAGGTGGCAGTGGAAACGTCAGTATTGCCCTGCCGCTCGCTGCCGCTGGCTTGCCTGGACCCAAAGCCCTTGTCGCTTCTCCGTAGTGGAAATTCCCACCGTGTTGCCTCGGCGTCCAGCTCGCTTTCTCACCCGGCGCCGGGTAAGGTGGGCGCTGTCAGTACGCCGCCCGCTCTCCTTGAAGCCGAGGGGATGAGCCCTGCGCCGTATCGATGACCGATCGTCCGCAAACGCCGTCCAAGGGGACTGGAAAGATGACCCTGTTCCCTTTCCGCCTGGACTCGGTTCAAAGGCTTTGTTTAAAAATAGAGCGGCTGCCGCGTTTCCAGGCTGCAGCGGGGCCGGAGCGCCGGCCGCAGGTCTCACGCGCCGCGCGTCACCCGGGGCTTTCCGGACGTCCACGGCTCGCCGGGTAGCTGGATGTTGCATGTTCCGGGGGCGCTGGAAGGCGAGTGCATCGCGGGCTCGTGGGCAGTGGCTGCGTCACGGCGTTCGCCGGGACGTAGCTGCGGCTCCCGGCCGGCCGACGCGGTGCCCCGTACCCTGGGCGGGCGGTGCAGCCGGCTGGCACCTGGCATCTTTCCTTGAGCAGAAAGAAAAGGGATGTTAGGTTAAAATCACCCCTTCCCCTGGTTAGCTATCTGCTCTTCTTTCCGGGCAGGTGAAACCGCTGACTTCTTGCTCAAACGCACACTTAAAAATTAGTCTCTGGTCACCCTAAGCGGAACATTTCTCTTTGGCCTGGTCGGTTTGAGCTCTGCCTGATTCCCGAAGACTTTGATCTGCAAAAGTTTCCAGAGGAGGGAAGCAACCCCTCTCCCTGCAGTGCTGGGGGCTCTCCCCGGTCCCCTCGGCTTTGGGCAGGGAACTGCTTTAGCTCGGTGCTGTTTTGAACCGTGTGCTCTTCCGCTTATTGAAGGCTGCCGATGGGCAGGAGATTGCGGGAGCCTGGAAGCGACGGGAGCTCGGGGGCCCGGCCCTGCCGCCAGCACCGCTCCGTCCTGCCGCTGTCCCTGCACGAGCTTCCCCAGAGCCGAAGCAAGTTCCTCACTTTCTCCCTGCTGCCGGATTTGCTGCCCCTGCTTCCTTTGCCTGCGGATGGGTGATGTCCCGGGCTGAGGCTTAATGAACGCCGGTGAAACACCTAATGCCTTTGGTCCCTGCGGCACTTAACCGTAGTGTGCGGAGGGCTGGGTGATTAATGTCAGATCGTGTGCGTCTTTCAAGGCCTGGCAATTTCTGCCGAGCTGGCAAGCACTTGAGAGAGCTGCCAACGGCGAGCCTTGAAAGAGAGTTTCTTTTTTTTTTTTTTTTTTTTTTTTTGAGGTGCTTTTGAGGTGCTTTTGAGGTCCCGTTCTCGTGGAGCCGGGCGCCGGTCCGCGCAGCTCCCGCTGCGGTCTGTGCTAGCAGCTCCCGCGTCAGCATCCTTTATGTGTTGATGATCTGTGCTTGAAACTATACCCTGGGAGTGGAAATGCTCCCAAGAAAATATCTTCTGCAGTTCTTCTGGGGCTTATGTAAACACTATTTAAAATTAGAGGCGCTCACTGTGTTGGTATGTGCGTTTACCTTGACCTCTGGCCTTTCTGCCTGCAGATGCCTATGGCCCGGCACAGCCGGCAAGTTAGGGGCTATGTCTAGAACCAACTGGGAGCGCGTCTTCTGTTATTAGTTTAAGGTAAAGAACCTGCTTCAGTCTCTCCAGGCTGACAGGGCATCGGAAGCAAAACTGCAGCCTGTCAAAACCGAGCCTGGCTTTGATCAGCGATGTCAGCGCTGGCTTCTGTTGGGCTGGTTGTGAGGGAAAGGGGAAGAGCAAAGATGCTTTATCATGACTTTTCTTGTGTGTTTGCAGAGAGATGAAAGTTTTTTCTACACCTTCATCTCTTTCTCTTGCTATTTACCCACAATATCCGTGCAGCAATTTATATTTTGCCACCTGAGATGCTGTCTCGGTTGTCACCCTGGAATAGCTGCTAAGCGCTGTCCTGGTATTGTAATGGAACAATATTTCTACTATTTGTTGTGGTAATAGTTGTTAGTGGCAAAGCAATTTGCATGTCACCTGCAGCACAAAGAAATATGACCTCTTTCTTCCCGTCGCTCCCTTGGTGACCAAACAGCGATCGTGATCTTCCCTGGGCTTTCTCCAGCGAGCGCTGCGCGCCCTGACCGCAGCCGAGCTGTCGGCGTCGCCCTCCTGCCTCCCCGGTGCAGTTATTGCCGTGGGTGCACGCTCTTCTTTAGCTACAGCCGCTGGCGCTCCCGCGGGACCTCTTCCCGTGGCGAGAGGCCATGCATGCCGTGCGGGGGCGATTTCCCTGGGGGCACTTGCACGCTGCGTCCCTCCGCGCTGCTGGCGCCTCTCGGCATCGTGGCTGCGCGTGGGACCGGCTCGCGCTGGCCCCGTGAGCCCGTCCACGCGGCTCTTTGGCCAAGTTGTTCCAGCATCATCCTGGAGCGAGGATTTTTTCCCTTCGGGCGCGGGGGGAGGAGGGAGTGGGATGCTGGGGTGCGATGCAGGACGCAGAAGTGGACTGCACCCCTCGAGCTGCAGGCTGAGCGTGTGTGATTTTAATTTGTCGCAAGAAAACACGTCCCACTGGGATGCATTTTAGAAATCCTGTGCTTCAACGGCTCCCAGAGCTGGCTCCCCCCCAGCTTCCTGTTTACGTCATCTGCTATTTCACTGCTGCAGTTTTTACAACTGTTGAGCTTTCAAGTGTAATCTGAGCTGAGACCGGCCAACCTCAGCAGCTGCCGATGAACGCAGCGCTGCCTTCTGCGGCTCCCCCGGCTTTCCTTCCCCGCGCCCCGGCTTGCAAACCGTGAGGGTCTGACTGCGGGGGCTCGGCGCGGCGGCGAGGAGAGCTCTGGGGAGCCTGGCGAGCGCCTCGGACCATGCAGCCTCGCCTGAAATAAACAGTGGGATTCGAAAGGAGCTCCGTGGCTGGATTCTGCAGATTTTTTTTTTCCCCTCCCTCCTCCTGCCCCCTCTAAATCCCTCTCCTCGAGGAGGCGTGCTGTTTCTTCATTTCTGGGAAACCATGGACAAGAAGCAAGGTATATGTTGCAATTCCTAAAACACGTGGTGGGGGAGAGTGAATGGCTGATTTTGATGCTAAAAGGGACCCTGTAACTTTGCCGGATCAATGCATGCGGTTTTCTTTCTTTTATCTGATAGCCTTACTTGGGAAGGAGGATCTGTGTTTGCAACTGGGCATCTATTTTTGAGAGTTCTGGAAACTTGCATATTTTGTATGTTGTTGAAACCCAGGCATCTTAATTGTAGAAGCCTGTCATAGCTAAAGGAAAATATTCTGCGTGTGGTTAGCTTGTGGCTCAGTTTTTGGTTGCATTCCTCAGCTGCAGGGTTTTGCAGGAGCTCTTGCGTGATTGCTCTCTGCTAAAAAATCTGTTGCGTTCGAAATGTGAGTGCCCACGGTGGAGTTGGCTGTCAGGAGCACTGATTCAGCAGAGGCTGACAGGTTGTTTTCAGGCTGCTCTGCTGCAGGCAACTGGCTGCAAGGGGCTTTTTCTGAAGTGCCTTTTCCTCCTCTGAGCTCGCTTTTTTGCAGAAGTTGCAAGCTCGGAGCAATGATTATTCACAAGAGCCCTTCTCTGCAAGAGCAGCTCAATGGGCTGATGAGTGACGGCTTTCGGCAGGTTGAGAGCCTTTTTTCCACTTGCATGGGTAGCTTTTTCCACTCTGAACGGTGGAAATAGTGTGGCATGTCAGTGAGGAGATGACTCCCATGACCAAAGCAACCAAATTCACCTCTCTGCTTCGTTGTACTCTGCCTCTGGCAGAAAAGGCAAGGCTTGGTTTTACAGCCCTCAAACCTTGGCATGGACCCCCTTTCTTTTTTTTGCCAGTATGCCTTTCTGTTTTGGCTCTTCCTTTGCAGCAGAGATGGGATCCACTGTGTTCCTTAAATCCTCTGCCCCGTCCATGGCATTTGACTCTGCTCCTTGAGTCAAAGAGAAGGGGGAGGCATCTGAAACTCTTTCCCCAGCATTAACAAGGCTGTACAGCTCTGCAAGCAGCCTCCTGTCTAGAGCAGATTCATATCGTGGCAGTCACCAGGACTTTACCTGGGGCTGGAACCAAGCAGTGAGGAGGCAGCAGAGAGGTTTAATTTCAAAGGTCAGCTCAGGCAAATAGTTTTATTTACAGTTCTTTAGATTGTCCTGTTCATTTCTCTCCACCCACGCCAGCAGAGTGGGAATGATAGACCTCCCGGGGAGAGGTGCAACCTAATAGGATTTGAGTGAGGGCATGGTGGAGAAGCCGTGTTAGACACTGAATTAAGTAGTTCCAGGAAGTGCAAGTGTCTGCTCTTAGCTGGCAAAGATTATAGCATGAAAAAAAAATAAAATTGATAAGATTTTTTCTTTGGGAGGAAATGGTTCCTTTCTTAGCATAAAGGATGCAGTTACGTGCCTGCAGCATCACATGGGTTAGTCACCCGCACTAGGAACTTCAGTCAACTTGTTTTTCCCTGCCCTGGTGCACGGCACGGTGGCACGCTGTCCCCACGGTGGCATTGCCTGCCCTTGCGGCCAGCAGAAGGCCGGCAGAAGGAGCCAGCGTGGCTGAGCCATCGCACGGAAGAGCATGTGTTTGGGTTTCAGACCCAGCTGTCAGCCGCTTTTGTGGCTCTGGGGGGTAACTGGGACGTGTCCCTGAATCACCTTGTTCCAGCACTTTTTGCTGTACGTGAGGGTGATCTGTGGATGCCGCGAAGCAGCGGGTTTGGAAGTGCTGGCTCTGTGCTAGCTGCCACCTCTCCTGCAGGAGCCTGGTGCCCTGGGAAACTGGAGAGTCTCCAAGTTTTTCAGGTGACATAAACCATTTTTTCTAGTTCTAGCAGTTCTTCGTGCCCCACCATATGGGGATCCCAGCCGTGTGGGAGAGACGATAATGAGGCTTTACAGGTGATAAGGAGCTGAGAGCAGCCACCTATGGGGCTAGAAACGACCGCTGCGCTGGGACCTGCTCGGGATGGAAGGGCTTGAATTGCAAGGTCTTGTCCATGTTATCCCACTGCCTTTTCCCCCTCCCTCCCCCCTCCTTTTTAAGTCTTTTCTTCACCTTGCTTTGCCCTGAAAGAGGGCATGGGCTTTCCTTGGGAGGCTGCAGAGGCTGGCAGTGACACGCTAATCTCCTGGGGACGAAGTCTGGCACCATGCAGCCAGCTCTTGCGCTTGCAAGATAAAGCCCAGCAGTGACGGGGTGCTTTGCAGGGGGCGATAACTGGGCTGGGCAGTAGCGGGAAGCTGTGCCGTGCCCTGAGCTCGTGTCATGGATATTCCTGCCTGGAGCGGGCTGCAGGGAGTGTGCAGAGCTTTAGGGCAGGACTGCTTGTCTCTTTTTTTCCGGGTTGTGTTCAAGAGGAAGAGGCGCCTGCCTGCTCCACCTCTGCCTCTTTGGCTGCAAACGGCAGCAAACTGCTGCAGTTGCTTCCTGAGAGACTGGGAGTGTGGCAGGAAATTCGGGTCAGGCTGCAGGATGCTGGAAACCTCATGGAGCTTGGGGCCGTGGCAAGCTTTGGGAGAGCAGTAACCAGCAAATAAAATTCCTGTCTTGGCTGCCACCTCCATGGGGACAGCATCTCATGGGGAAAACCATGTGATTTTCTGTTCCGTAAGCATGGGCTGAGCCGAGTTTTCCATCAGCATGGGTGGTCCAGCCAGAGCCTAGGAGCTGGAGGGCAGAGCACCTCTGGTTTTATCAGTGCTTTTTCAGATTGGAGCCAGAAAAAGCTTTTTGGGGCCAGGTGTGACGGAGGGAGGGGAGGGGATCGCTGCTGACCTCAACCCACTGGCACGGTACGACTTTGGAGAGTGGTAGGCAGTGATTTGGGGCTGTCGGGGAGGCCGGTGATGCACAGGGCCCTTGCTGGGGCGGTAGGTGAGTGTGCTGTGGCCGAGCTTTGGGAGTGGCTCTGGTTTGTGGAGGATCACTGATGCGCGGAGAAGCGAAGTGACTCGTCTGTGCGCTACAGGCAGGCAGCAGGGAATGTCCCCATCCCCTGCTGACCCTCTCACCCGCGCTCGCGGATACTCCCGCAAGCGCTGCCGGCGAGCGCGGGCCGTGCCGAGCAGCGCGCCGCCCGGCTCCCGCGGCCCTCGCTCTCGCAGCCAGGGCTAAAGAAGGGCTGCCGCCGCCGCCGCCGCGATGTCTGGCTCGAAGAGTATGCGGACTCTGCTCCCGCTGCATGAGTCACGGCGCGCCGACCGGCCGCGCGCCGCCGGAGCTGCCGGAGGAGCCGGCTGCACAGAGGGAGCATTGTGCTCACCGCTCTGGGTTACTATGGTAATGGGGCAGAGGGGGAGCAAACAGATTAAGCAAAATACCAGCCAGGAATTGGGGTGGGGGGGTGTTTTGGGGCTTCATGTAAAGGTCTGGCGTGCAGCCACATGTCCAGAAGCAGCCTCCTTCCGAGGCGGAAGATGAGGGCAGACGAGCGTCCCGGGCTTGGTTTGGCCCCGTGGCACCTTGCCGGAGTACCGTGAGGAGGAAGCGGTTGCACGCACTCCCCTGCAAGCAGAGGACCGGAGGCGTTTTGCAGATCCTGTCCGGGCCACGAGGGGTATCGGCTGATCCGAGCAGGACCGTGGCCCGTGCCCGGTGCCGACAGGACTCTGCGCTCGGCATCCGCACGGAGGCGGAGGGCTCTCGCCGTGGCCCAGCCGTGTGTCCGCCCGGGCTGAGCTGTGGCCGAGGCTGGGGTTTGGCCTGGGGGCGGTTTGGCCGGGCACTGTCCCAGAGGCCGGGTGTGCAAAGCCCTGGCTGCATCCCGGAGCTGGTCACGGGGGAGGAACATGCAGGGAAAGGCTCCCGTACATCCGAGCGCTAGATCACGCGGGATGTGTGTGCTCGGAGCAAGCTCCCTGGCATGTCTGTGCGCACTAGGACTTGGGAGCCCCAGTCTCCACGTTCTGTGGCAGGTCCCCTGCATCCAGTAGTGAGTGCCTGGGTGCTGGAAGGAAAGAGAGAGTACCTGGGTGCTGGAAGGGAAGAGCATTTCTGAACCTGTGAATGGCTCTGTTTTGTGTTTGCTACCATAGTTGCTCAACCAGGTATTTTGCAAAGTCTCATCAGTGAGTGAATTGGGCTATTTATAGCTCCCTTTTCTTAACTCTGCTTGGATAAGGGATTGAGAGGGGAAACATTGCTGGCTCGTGAACTAGAAGCCGTGGCTGCCAGGACATGGTCAAGTCTCTGGAGATGTTTTCCTTCCAAGCTGGTGCAGTTTGGCGCGGAGCAGCTCACTAGCTGCTGAAGCTGATCCATGAGCTCAGGCACCGCCCGGATGGGGGTTCGGGTGCTCTGGGCCAAAGCTATGGTGTTCATTGAGATGGAAGTTCATCGCGTAGCTTGCAGGAACTGCGCTGGTACCAGAGCATACAGGCTGGCTCTGATGCCAGAAAGGAGATGGATAATGTGGGGACACTGATGGATCTATCCTAATTCCGTCAGCAGGGAGGAATGCTGCTTGTCTTGTGGTTGGGATCTTGGGGCAGGAGAGCCATGTGGGTGAGAGCTGCCAGCTGTGTGGCCAAGAAACAGAGCTCTCCAAGGTCGCCTGCAAACCTGTGTTGAAACAGGATGGTGTCTGAGATGGGATGGAGAGCACCGTCCTGTGCTTCAGTGCCTCTGGCCAGGGATTAATAATGTCAGCAGTGTGTCCCAAAGCGGGGAGCAACTACTGGAGACTCTCTAGCCAAAGCTGGGCATTCCCTGGAGCGGAGGCCTGTCAGGAGCAGAGGTTTGGAGGTTGTTCCGCCGAGCATCAACTCGAAGGATCACCTCGAACTCTGCTGAGGAAGAGCTGTGTTGGGCTTCCAGAGCAGGAGACAGGAGCACCGCAGGAGTAAAGGTGCAGCCTCCGTGACCCAGTGGCTCTGGGTCCTGAACAAAACTTCTTCCCTGCTGCAAGTCTTTTTTTCGTAGCATAGGGTGATAACAGTGCCGGTCTGAAGCTCACTGATGGCTGTGCCAGTGGTTTGAATCCAGCATGGCCTCTCCAGTGGCTCAGCAGTAACTTGCAGATCAGCTTTCCCTCGCAGTCCTAGCGAGGTTTGCATTTGAGGGAGGACAGGACTGGAAAAGTGGGTTTCAGGCCTCTCTCTTAGCTGAGGCCTCTGGAGCTGGCTGGAGACAGGCCCAGGAGCTGATTTTGATGGGGACATGCTGTGCGGATATCGTCTGCCTGAGCCAGCCCTGGGGTGCCTGAGCCACTCTTGCTGGTGCTGCAGGACTTCTCCTGCTGGGCCCATGCAGAGCTGATGTGCTGCATCTCCTGTCCTGCATGCTGAAATCCAGGCACCTCCTCTTTCCCTCCCTTTCCCAGCAGTGTTCAAAGCGCTGAACTTTGTCCACATGGGTGTCCCCAGAAGCCAGGCAGTTTGGAGCCGTTTCTAATTCACAGGGAGTCTGTCCAAAGCTGCATGGAGCCGGGAACTCCCCAGCTCCCAGTCGTGCGCATGGAGCACACCTTGCAACTCTTGCTTTATAAAGTGTCTTCTAAGTCAAGGTGGCCAGAAGTGCCTTTAGCTGCAGACTGCAACTGCTGCCTTATCCCTGTTGGGAGGGATCGGGGTAGCAAAGCAAGGCTTTGGCTGTCTCAGCAGCTGTATCTCATTTCAGCCTCCATCCAGGCCTCCTGTTCGGGAAGATTGCACACAGTTAAGCTGGATGGCTCCCAATTCCTTCCTAGCAGAAAATACACAACCCACAAGAAACTTGAGGAGCTTGGCTGAAGTATGGTCATGGTTTCAGAAGCTGTCCCAGAGCAAGCTTTGAGGACTGCCACTGGAGCGTGGTTGCTCGTACTATCTGTGTTCCCCTGAGAAAGATCAGCTTTTTGGATCCTGGTGCAGATGTGCACCAGGACCTGCTAGCATGCACCTCTTGTTCCCCTCTTCCTTGCTGTGGATGCAGGACCTCCAGAGTCCCAGTCCCTTGAGATCTGCAGGGAGTCTTATTTGCCCCGTGCACTTGGGGTGGCAGCCCAAGGGCTGCGGCACAGCAGGGAACTGATTCTGGACCTGGTGCAGGTCAAATCTGCATCTTTCCTGCCTGTTGGATCCCTTCGCTGGTTATCTCTTTTCCTTGCAGCTTTGTCATCAAGCGTCTCCCTCTTCTATAATGGGTTATGTTATGTCTTGCTGGTGTTTGGAGTTGGTGCCTGGAGAGGAGTGGGAAGAGAGCATCCTCTCGCTAGTCTCTCCTGACGTGGTCGTGCCTCCCCTCGATGGTCTGGGCCTTTGCAAACCAGTCCTGTTTTTTCAGCTGATTCTCTAGAGTCTGACATTCGGCTCCTGTAGAACCATCTGTTTTCATACTGTTTTCCCTTTGCTGGGTGCGGGTGTGGAGTGCCGTCTCTCATGACGAGTTGCTCCTTGATTTTGCTTGAGGCCTGGTAGCAGCTGTCCTCCCGCCGGAGTGGAGCAGAGCTGATCCATGCAGATGGCCGCTGCGACCCGAGGCTGGCCAGCCCCTCGCCTCGTTGCTGCAATGCCTCAGTCCCCCAGGCCTGCAGGGAGATGTTTTGGAGGGTGCGAAGAGCCCCAGGGCTCTGCACAGAAGTGCTGCGTGCCAGATTGGATCGGCCGTGTGTGGCAGGATTGTATATCCCTGATGATGCCTGAACGTGCACTGGGGAGCCGGGTGCTTTGGGATTGTTAATGCATTGAAAAATATGTCTGTCTCTTCCCAAGGAGGCCTAGATGGGAGCCTGGGATCTTGTGGGGAAAGGAGGAGTTAGGAAAAGCGGAGCATTTTTGGGAGCCCTGTGTATCGCTAGTGGCATGGGGACCTCTTGTGGTTGGACAAACTGGGATGGACTCAGCCTGCTGGGGCTGCGCTCCTTTGGAGTCCTGCCTTTTCCTCCCTGCAGAATATGCAGTCAGGACTGTTTTTCTCAGACTGTATGTGAGCCTGTAAGGGATCTGATTTGTACTTGGCTTGTCTGGAGCATGAAAACTGACCCAGCGTCTCTCTTCCATCTCTTTCAGATTCCAAAGGATCCTTGGAGCCGCACAAACCAGGTTAGTGCCCAGCAAAAATGGTGATTTTAACCCATCTAAACACCAGCAATTAAAAATCAAAGATAGGAGTTACTGTTAATGGCCACAGGGGGTTAAGAGCGGTGCTGGGTTGGTTGAGGTGCATTGCAAGGCAGTGCTTGGCTAAGGGACTCAGAAAATGGTCCCTAACAGTGCACTTCCAGGCATTTCTGAGGGCAAGCACTCAACAAGGATGTTGAGATGCACTTTTGCTTCTGACTGGTGCCTCTAAAATTGGCCAATGGGTGTGAACACAGCAGCCTAGTCATGTAGCCTTGATGTAGCTATGCAGTGCAAGAGGTTCAGGCCCTAATTGCCTAACTGGAGTTCAGTGCTAGGTCTGTGCCAGGAGGAGTCTGGATCCAAGCTCATTTGGATTCTGGAACTGCCTCAGTTCCTGCAGCTCTGTAGACGGGGCAGAAGGATGGGGCCATTGCTATGGGAGGAGGGAGTTTGCAGAAGAGCAGTTCAATTGAGTTTGAATGGAGCTGGGCTGCAGCATTGCTGGGCCTGACAACTAGTAGCTGTGGGCGAGAGGATGCTTGAAGGAAGAAATAAGTAAAAATGTCTGTTGCTCGTGTGTGTATCTTCTCTTCTAGTAAAGAGCAAGAAGAAACGGGAATTGAGGATAACATGTTTCACCATCAAGCAGCCTGTTGCCAACACAACGTAAGTATCTCCACTGCTTGAAACCAACCTGTGGTTCTCCAGAGTGTCTGGATTCAAAACTGGCTGATGGGGAAGAAGGAGAAAGGCTCCTGTAGACTTTACAAAATCAGCATAGTTAGGTGTTCTCTTTTCCTTAAGTTACGGCTTGCAGCTGATGACAAGGAATTACACACACTTGCACACGTGCATGCACACACATACCCAGTGTATGGCTCTCTGGGAGGTGCCTCTTTGACTCAAAAGTAGCTGAAGGGCAAAGGCTTTGCTAGGAGACTTTCATCTGTCTTCCTTCCACAGTTCTGCTGATGCCAAGGGACAACGGCTTGGTGAAGAGGGCAAATGTGCCATCCTTCTCAGGGACAGGAGAGGTGAAGGTTTTTAGTGCAGGAGAAGAGAAGAGATGGTGGCAGCTGGGCTGAGGCAGGTGTAGGAGGAAGAGGGTTGGCAAGATGTCCTTTGTGGCATGACATCCTCCCCATGACCTGTGCATCAGTCACAGCTCCCTGCCTTGGTGCAAGGACGACACAGTGTGTCTTGTGGGGCCCTGCCCCGTACTACTTCGTACCAGGTGCCAGTGCCCGGCTATATCTCAGGGCATTGGAATTTCTCTACCCTGTTTGTTTCATGCATCTGACGCTTTGTTGTGTTGTGGGAGAGAATCAAGTATAGCAGCACTTGGTTTGACAAAGAGCAGACAACTAAAATTCCTCTTCCATGTGATCTACCAAAACACTTCGGGCTGTGTCCCCATTGCTGAGCCTTGTTTGCTCCACAAACCCTCTCCAGAAACCATCTCAGCTCCAGGAGAGCTGTGAAATCCCCAAAGGGTGTTATCACCACCTGAAAAAAACAGATAGGACAGATCCCCCAGGGGAGGACCACTCCCCCATTAGGACTATCCAGTATAGTGTGCATACTCAGAGCCCTGCATGCAACAGCTGCCTCCTTCCCCCTGCGGCTGAATTTCTCTCTGCTCCTATCACTGTTTGAATTTCCCCTGGAGAAAGGGTCACGCCTGAGTTTGCAGGGTGCTTGCATGCCCAGAGCACTTCTGAAAAGGCTGATGCCAAGTATCCGCAATTCCTTTTTTCTAAACTTTCCAAGATGTAATGCAAATATTTGCACAGTTCAAGGCTTTCACTGTGAGACTGAGTACTTCCTTAAAGCTGGAGGTTGCCTTATTGCTCTGATGGGAATTAGAAGGACAAACAAATTGGGCAATTCCCACTCTTTCAAAGTTGTGGGAGATGGGGAGAGCACAGAAGCAAGGCACAAGAGACAAAAAGCTAATATCAGCTCTAAAAGTAGCATACTACAAGTAATGGGAAGTGGCCAGCAATGAGGAAAAAGCCATAAAGGAAGACTTTCACCTGCGTGGTATCATGCGAAGCGTGACACTAAATTGCTAGGCTTCTCTGCATGCCAAGCTGACTACAACAGGCCTTCAAGTGTACACAAGTGACTCACGCTTGAGGAATTACCTGTTGTTCTCTGGGCGTGTGTTTCCAGCTATGTGGCTGTACTGTTACAACACCTGCCTGTCAAAACATGACAGCTGAGCTGCTCTACCGCAGGAACATCTCATCTGATCAGTCGCGGTTCCCTGGGCTCACCTCCTGAGCGGAGATGGTTTCTTAGTCTGTTGATTTGATCCATGCCTGATCTAACTGACTCTTTTGGGTTCTTGCTGGCCACATTCAGCAAATGCTTTGTGGGTGTGGACTGAGGTATTACTGCACAATTAAAGCATTTGTGAGTGTTTGGAGGGGGCTGATTTGAACCCATAATGACAAGGCACTGTGGAAAGCAGAGGCTGAAAGCGCTTGAAGGAATGTGAAACCTGGTTTTGACTGAGAAGAAGGTTAACAAAGCTGTGCTTTCTGCTGACTCTCTCTCGCTCTCTCTTCTCTTGCAGTCCCCCAAGGAATTTGGACTCCAGAACATTCATTACCATTGGAGATAAAGTACGTGTCTGTGTGGTTTCTTTTCGCTTGCTTCCAATCTTGCTTGCCCCTCATATGGCAAGTTTCATGAATAATACTGTCATGTCAACTTGTAAAATCAGATGTTGATATTTCAAAGCATGCTTGAACACCCATGAGAAGGACTGTGCCCTCCTTGTGCACCTCAAGGAGGGTTCTTTGAAAGCATGAGATGTCCCTCAGTAAGACCTTTTCCCTGTTGAACACTGGGCCTCGGTGCTAGTATTTAGAAAAGTGACTAGCTGGGACAGATCTTGAAGGGCAGAGCTAAGCTTGCTGAGTGGGAGGAATTCGTAAATTGATTCCTGAGTTTTAGGTGAAGTGGAAAACCCTATGACCAACTTTGCCCAGGGGATTATCCTGTTCCTTCTGTTCCCTGTAGGGGAATCCTTGGCTCCCAGTGTCCGCCACACAGCAGGGACGAGGTTAACAGAAGCAGTGGTGGAGGCAGGGACAGAGGGGCCAGGTTTGCAAAGCCTCATTCTGCATGTGAGTAGCTGGTAGCCCCAAGGCCCAGCTTGTCCATGGTGTGCCAGAGCACAGGCAGGCTCAGCCATGATGCTGGGGGATCCCAGCACCCCAGGCCGCGTGGTTAGACCCGGCTCGCTGCTCTTTGGGAGCACACTGCATGCTGTATTTCATCTGTGCTTCCTTGTATCAGTACCTTTAAGGTGCACAGGTTGTACAGGGAGACCTTGGGTCTCCTGAGCTGCCGCTGTCTAGGCTGTGGTTCCTGGCGGTCGGGATTGTGGGTGAGGTGCAGGCTTTGGTGTCTGGGATGGAGGCTCAGACAGGCACGTGTGACCGCAGAGTACCCCAGCTGCAGGTCAGGCTCGTCCGTGAGACTGTGCACTCGCTAGCCAGTCTCTCGTGGCTGGAGACAGTCCCTGCAGGTGATGACCAGCAAGCCGGTGGTGTTGAAGTCTGGCTTAGGAGAGAGTGTGCAAGCAGTGTGCAATTTTGTCTATGGTGAGAGAGCACAAAGCTCCCTGAACAGCCCTGCCTGTGACTTCGATCTGAATGGAAAGATCCAGGCCACGCACAGTAAATCAGCGTGACCTCGGTGTGCTCTCCGGCTGCTGCAAACAGAGTCCTTCTTGTCCTGCTGACCTCCAGGGCTGTTTTACTGTCGATGTCCAAAGAGAAGCTGGGCACAAAGCTGCTTTCTGGCTCTCCAAAGCTATCCCTACTGACCTGATGAAAAACACTGCTAGAAATAGCCACTGCCTCTCTTTTATTTCATTCTCTTGTTATGGGCTCTCCTGGGGCTGCAGGAGGCTGATTGCAAGTGAGCTAAAAATACCATCCTGTGCATTGCATCAGCCCTATATGTAGCTGCTTGCTTACTTTCCAGGCTGGGCAGGTGGCTCAGTTGATGAGACCTGGGCCCCTAGTCCTCAAAGCAAGGTTTTAGGGTCAGGGGAGAGACAGGAGGGAAGGGAGGGGAGGAGAGAGGAAGCTTTGGCTGGGTCCAGAAAGCGATCCCACTGCCTGTGTGTCTGGTGTATTAGTAGCTCGAGCAGAGGTGTGCTCTGCAGCAGCCTGGGCAGTGGTGTGCACAGAGGGAGAGCGCTGGGGCTTGGGAGAAGCTCTCCGTACTCGCTGCCTTTCCTGTGGTGCGTTTATCCAAGTGGTTCCTCTGAGTTGCCCACCGTTAATGGTGCAAGATGCGACTGAGCCTTTACTGCTGCTTGGTCGTGATATGATGGTATCAGGGAGAGTGGCTGGCTGGGAACATCTCTTCTCTGATAAACACCGGCTGGGCTCTGCCTGCTCTGGTGGTTACAGGAGCTGCCTGATCCAGGTGTTTGAAGCGACACAATGTGGGATGGAGGAAGAA
Organism: Rhea pennata; assembly: GCF_028389875.1. Lineage (NCBI taxonomy): Eukaryota > Metazoa > Chordata > Aves > Rheiformes > Rheidae > Rhea > Rhea pennata. Next base: position 16,114,143 of record NC_084677.1, on the reverse strand, counting down.
GGCTTGGGCATAACCCAGCTTTGGGCCAGGGGGTGGATGATGACCTTGGATCCCTTAAATCCTTGCAGGCAATGTCCTCCATCTCCATTATCAGCTCAACCCCCCAGGCCATGGGGTGAGCGATGCAGGGAGGGGACAGTGCCAGTCCTGTCGGTGCATCACCTCTGTTGCTGGGCAGGGTTCCTGGAGTGTGCTGGGAATTGCCAGCTTCTGGGGAAGCCTTAGGGTAAATGCCAGGAAAAAAGAAAACACAATAACCTGGAACAATTGCAGAACATGTGTCCTGAAAAGCACTAGCAGGTCCTTCCCAGAGACCCCCGTGGGAGCCGCGAGCCTGTGCTGTGCCTCTGCCAGCTGCCCAGGGCAGCGACCTGGGGGGTTATGTGCATTCCCCTTAGCCCCACTCTCCTTACCGGATCCACCGTCCTGCCCGGAAAGGAGCTGGCACCTCCCTGCGCTAGGCAGTGCATATCTTACTGCTGAGCTCAAGCACAGACCTCCCTTGATCCCAGCTTCGGCCGCCAGCCAGACACATCTGGTTTGAATAAATGGAGCTGGGACCGGCTGGAACGTCCGGCGGAGCTGGTCGCTCCTGGCCGTTGCACGTCCCCGCGGCCAGCGTGCGGGGGGCTTGCTGGCCAGCAGCCCGGCAGCCACATCTCCCAGCTTTGCTTCTTCACACGAAACGCTGTTTCCGCTCCGCTCTGGGTGTGACTTAGAGGTGTTGTTTCCGACGCTGTGCAATACATGCTTTTCCCACCCTCGCCGCCTTTGTGGCTACTGGATCAATTTGGCATCCTGATATTATTTTTGTTCCCTGAGACCAGAGGAAAAGTGGAGGCTGGATGAAGTCCTGCCTGGCTAAAAGAAGGCCTGTAACTTATTAAGAGCAATGAATGCAGAGTCCAGAAATAGTCCATGTCTCACTCAAAGAGTTTGTGCCCTGCCCAGCAGAACAGGCAATTACAGGCTAACGTGCATTTAGGGAAACTTGTTGTTGGGTTGCACAGAAACTCGCTCACTCCCTGCTGCATGGGGCGCTTGGGTTGTCTGAGCACTGGGAATTTATTTCTGCTTCAAATGAGACTTATGTAATTGCATTTGCCTAAGCTCCTTCCTTAGTGCTAGCTCGCGTTTTACCCTGTTGGCTGATTTCTGATGGTGGGAGAAAGTGTCAAAAGCAGGAAGAATTTGTTTGAGCTCCCTGATATTAGGAACTGAGTCAGTGTGTTGCTGCGTGCACCATCCCATCTAAGAGAGGCTTTGCATAAGCTGAGGTGTTATTAGATGCCTGGGTGTTATTTGTGAGCAACGATCACCCAGGGCCCGGTGAGGGGAGGGTGGGGGAACCCCAGCTGGGTATGGGGATTTGGGATGGGAAGTGGTAGAGGCTGTCGATTGCCACCCATCTTGGCAGGGAAGCTGACAAAATCCTGCAAGTTGCTTCAGCAGCCAGAGAAATACCCTTGTGTTGGTAATCCCAAACAGGGGAAGAGGCACCAGCCTTTGGTGTCCTTTCCAGTGTCAATGTGCCCTGGTGTAAAGGATAAAACTCCTCAACTCCAGCTGCAGAGGGGAAATTAAATGTCATTAAATGAGCCCTGGTGAGCAGAGCAGGAGGTTCTCTGGTTCAGCAGATACAGAGCAAAAAATATATTCATCTTCTCTTCTAAGTATGATGCTTCCCCTACATGGGGAAGAGAGCTTCTGGGGTCCTGTCATTGGTAAGTGCTCTGTGTTGGTGAGGTGCTAGTATTGAACCTCTGCCGATGTCTTTGGCAGTGAGCGGGTGTGTGTCTGATTTTTCTCTCTCTCCCTAAAGAACTTCGAGGTGGAGGCTGATGACTTGGTGACTATTTCAGAGCTGGGCCGTGGGGCCTACGGCGTGGTGGAGAAAGTCCGGCATGCTCAGAGTGGCACCATCATGGCTGTGAAGGTGAGGACCGCTTGTTGCTGAGTAGATTGGGAATTGTGACAGGCAGCTCCAAGGAAGCAGAGAGGCTCTGCTGAACGGTCATAGCGAAATAAAGACATGGAGATAAGGGAGACCTGTCTTGTCTTGGCAGTCTCTGGTGTCCCTGCGCAGCCTGGTGTGGCTTGGCTGCTGCGAGGGTGTGAGCGGACTCTGCGCTGATACGGTTGGGCACTGCTGCTTTCGATAAGCAGGCACTGAAATCCAGGCCTGGTGCCCACACCCACTTAGACAGTGCAGAGTTTGGATGTCAGAGTACCGATTCAGGCTGCTGGCCTAATCCCACGTCTGCTGCAGAGTTTGCCAAAGTTTTTGTAATTCACTAGGGTGCTGTCTGAAAGAGGAGATCTGGGTACCTCCCTGGAGTGCTGCTATCTGCAAAATAAGTGCAAAATGCTTGCCCTGAACTCGAAACTGCAGATCCTTTGAGTCAGAGTGAGGGAGCCTCCCTCTATAGATTATAGTGTTATTCCATTTACGTCAAAAAACATATTTTTTTCCTCTTCCCACCTTCTTTTTTTTTGTCCCAGAGGATTCGAGCGACTGTGAACACTCAGGAGCAGAAGAGGTTATTGATGGACTTGGACATCTCCATGAGGACAGTTGACTGTTTCTACACTGTCACCTTCTATGGAGCCCTCTTCCGAGAGGTAATGAGATAGTGTGAGAGCTAGCGGGCTACGCAGCAGCTTGGGTGTGTGTGATTTTACTGGAGGTGCAAATTTATCTCAAACCGCCTCTGCTTTCTTCAGCCAAACTGGGCTATTTGAGGTGCCACCATGATTTAAAGTCATTAGCTTGCCTACTTCAGGCAGCGTTCAGCTCCCACGCTACCTGGGGGACTGAGGGCCTTTCCTGACTTCTGTAGTAGTTTCAGTGATACCTAAACAGCGGTGTCCATCTCTATGCAGTGCCAGTGTGCTGGCATGAGGCCAGTAGCGGCTGCACAATGAGGACTTCAGGTTGCCCTATGTGGAAGGGGCAGCATCTGTCCACTCCGCTCCCTTCAGCTCCTGCGGTGCTGGGGAGTCCTCTCTCCCCCATCAACAGCTTTTCTCTATCTGCAGGGCGATGTGTGGATCTGCATGGAGCTCATGGATACCTCCCTAGATAAATTCTACAAGAAGGTGCTAGAGAAGAAGAAAACCATCCCTGAAGACATCTTGGGGAAAATGGCTGTGTCTGTGAGTACCTCTCAGGTTCATATGTAGTTTTGTGTGTTGTGGTGATTCATAACACACCTTGTGTGTAACTTGGTGCCCTAAGGTTACATTTTGCTTTCAGACTGGGGTTTTCTGACTGCAGCCCTTCAGAGGTCTTTCTGCAGGACACAGCATTTGGAAATGGGTGGTGTGTTTGCAGTGGAAGGCTGGTGCAATGTGTGACTGACTCGTTCTTTTTATCACCAGATTGTACGAGCGCTGGAGCATCTGCATAGTAAACTGTCTGTGATCCATAGAGGTACGTACTGGATGGGATTAGCATGATGTGGCTGGAATTCTAGCCTTGAAATATGTGGAGTGTGTGCCTTTGGGATGCCTGCGGTGGTGTCTAATGGAATTTGGGACTGTGGTGGACAGACCTGAATGCCCAGGGCCTGATCCAGAGATGTACCCTTCACGTGTGGCTGCTTGCATAATGCTGTTCTTTTCCTCCTTTACAGGGGAAGGGTTGAACATTATGACTGAATTCCTCTCTGTCTGAATTGCTATTGGCATCTCTTTCTCTCTCTGAGTAGAGAGATGAACTGCCGGTGGCTCTGGGGGACAAAATCCCCTAGCTTTCCTGCCTGGGTAGTTTTAGTAAGGTGTGGTCTGAAAGAGAACTTGCAAATCAGGAGTGGGAATCTTAATGCCCAGGTCCAGTTCTTCATCCTGGTGTGGTTTCTTGTATACCTCTGGACAGATGGTGATGACTGAGACATGAGCTGTCCCAAAAACTTCAATAGGAGTTGAGCATTTAAGGCTGTGTTGGGCATATAAATCTCTCCTAAGGAGGTGGGCATTAACTCCTCAGCATCTTACTTCAGTAACTTAAAAGGCCTTTTGACCTGCTTTGTTAGAGAGGAGGCCTCTTCTACCCTGAGGGCCTGGTTCTAGTTTTCTGGTGAGCAGCCTTTATTGAAACAAAGGAATAGTGGGGGTTTGTCCCTTTTCCCTTGTTTTAAGGCCCTCCTAGTCCTCTCTCAGGCCAACAGTGAGTATTTTCACAGGCTCTGCTCCTCTAATAGTGCTGTGGTACCTCAGCAGAAGGCTTCATCTGCTCTCTCATGTTCTCTCTCTTAGATGTGAAACCTTCCAATGTGCTTATCAACAAGGAGGGACATGTGAAAATGTGTGACTTTGGAATCAGCGGCTACTTGGTGGACTCCGTGGCAAAAACCATGGATGCTGGCTGCAAACCTTACATGGCTGTAAGTGTGTTTTTGCGGGATCTAACGTAAATCCTTCAGCTTCCTTCAGCCTTGACGTGAAGAGGCTGTTGCTCAGAAATTGGTACTGATTCACCTCTGTCCTGAGATAGAAACCACTGCAGCATGCTCTGGGCATCCTGACTCAGCAGAGTTCTCTAAGGACAGGATTATACTCCCACTAAGCCCTACTGTTTGCGTTAATCTTATGGCAGACTTTGCCTTCATCACCTTCCATTTGCAGAAGGGTAAAGGGCTGGCTAGTTATCTGGGGTGGTTGAAAGGGCTGCTCCCAATTGACCAGAAGATGCTGAGGCTTTCCTTGGCAGGATCATTTTAAAGTTTGTTTCGTCCTCTCAAGGTGTTTTGAATTTTACATTGCCATCTATGGCAACTTTGGGGGTAGATTACAGCCCTGGATATCATGCTACATGGATTGTACAAGCCTTTCTTGGAAGCTGGAGGAGAATTCATGAGAGTTATGTGGAGCAAAATATGGCCTTCATCAATGCTTGTAGATGTAACCTCCAACCCTGCCCTCTTAGGGAGGTCTGTGCCTGAGCGTGAGCCAGGAGGATCCACGCAGACTGGGTTTTGGAACCAGAGGTTTGCTCTGTGTGGTTTGCACTAAGAAAACAAGATAGAGCTATAATATCTTTTATTTTGCTGTTACAGCCGGAGAGGATAAACCCTGAGCTGAACCAGAAGGGCTACAACGTGAAGTCAGATGTCTGGAGTCTTGGGATCACGATGGTAATGTAGGAGGGCTGCACTCGGCATTCCTGTGGGTGGGACAGGGCCTTTGCTGGCTGGACTCTAACCCTGCCCTGCTCAGAGACATCTGATGGCTTTACCTCAGGTGGTTGTGCACCATGTGGGCCAAATTCTGAGTTTGTTACTTAGGGCATGAGCCAAATTACACAAGACACAGTGCTGTGGTGCTGCTCTGTGCATCCAGGGATACCTTACCCCCAACAGATAGCTGCAAGCTGGTATGCACAGCCAGGTGTTGCCACTGCTGCCATGGGTCTTGCTGAATTTGCTGGTTAGATTGACTGGAGATAACCCATCTACCTACCTCCTCTCTTTCCTCCTCTCCTCTTGTCTGTTCCTGCTGGATCCTGAGGCCCACCTAAAGGCCTGTTACCCCAGCACGGTCCCCATGCACCCCTCTGCTTGCGTTTCCCAGAGTGCACTGTGCAGGATGCAGCTCTGGATGCCTCCTGTTAGCTCTTAACCGTGGTAGCCTGGCCTGCACCCTCCCAAGGGTCAATACCTGCATGACAGTAGGCCCACTGGGACATCCAAGAGTCTGGCTTTCAAAACCACCTCCTTTAAGACTTTGCTTTGCAGTTTCCTTAGGCGCTGGCTGGAGAGGCACTCAGTGGAGGTGGTTCCAAGAAGAAGGGTTTGCTGTGGCTGTGTCAAAGCCCTTCCTGTATGCACAATCCTCCCACATTAACAAAGTGTCCTAGGAGTATGAGGATGAGCTAGTCTCCCGTGCTTCGGCTAAGGGTAGTGTGCATGGTTTGCAGCAGTGCTGCCTGTGAGGTAGATTACAGCAGGCAACAGGAAGAGGAAATACTTTCAGTTCCAGAATTACAGCTGCTCAGGACAATTCATCTACCTCCTCCAAGAAACAGGCCTTACAGAAAACGACTGAAATCTTCTGGCACCAGAGGACAAAGGAAATCCTAGTTGTTGACTTAAAGGAGATACCATCTGGGAATGGTTCTCTTGCTTTCCAAGAGACTCTGTCTGCGCGGGTAGCTTATTTTCAGGAATTTTTCCTGTGCACTCTTAGCAGGGACCTTAGTTTTGGGCTTTGCATCCCTGTGTTTGTGTATGCTACACAGATCTCTGGGCAAATACTCCCTTTTCCCCAGCCAACCTTGTCCACAATGGCAAAGCCAAACCCCTCTTCCCGTTGGTGTTCACGTGCCAGTGCGGAGGAGAGCTAAGTTGGTTGGCCAGCTGTGAAGCAGGCTGGAAATGTAATCAGGCTCTGGGCTTTCCTCCTGAGATGCAGGAAGCTGTGGGGTGGGAGACTGTGTGAATGATGAAATCCATGAAACTTTTCAAAGCTGAGTTGGAGAGGGGACCTTGCTGAAAGTCTGCCAGCCTGCAGCTGAATGGAGACCGGACCTGTGTGATTCCTTCTAATGTCTTCCTTCTGGGCTGGCTTCCTGTTTTTTATTTCTGAAGGGGTTTGACTGATTTCAAACCGGCTGTTTTTTAGGGCCAGAGAAGCGCAGGGCTAATCCAGGCCTTTCTGGGAAGGTGGCTTCATTCACTTTTCCAGCAGCAGGAATAAGTTCCCCAGCAGTTCCCCAGATCTGAGCCAGATGCAGGCAGGGGCCTCTGCTCTGCACAGTGCCCTTTCAGATTTTTCATTCCTCGGTCCCATCCCACCCTACTAGGCAGGTCTGGAGGTCTCGCCCTCTGTGTTGAGGCAGGAGTGGGGCCTTGGTGTGAGGAGGCTGCCTAAGACGTGTAATGGGCTGTGCTCTTTCTGGATGGGTGACGGAGCAAAGGTGCCCTGTACAAAGGCCTTGGCTGAGGTGGCTTGGCAAAGATCTTCCTAATTGTTGCTGTAGTATTTGTTTTTTCTTGCGTTTGCGGATTTTTTTGTCTAGGTCATGCAATACTAGTCTGAAGCCCAGAGGCCGGTTTATGGTGAGCAGAGCATTTTGGAAGCTAGTGCAGAAATGGTGTGTGCATGCTATTGTTATATTTTTAAATAATCCCCACTTTCGGTATCTGTGGCTGCTTTCTGTAAGTGTGTTAATTTGCTGAGCAGGCCTCAGGAGGAAGTATTTTTAGCCTCTGGGTCCTCTTATTTATTTTTTAAAAAAAGAAAGGTCTGACCCAAATCGAAAATTGTTTGTGAGGAAAGAGGCTTTTCATTTTGAATCCGTGTTTGCCTTAGACTCTGAGGTGGGCAGGCTGTGGGGATGAGGCCTGGTCTTCAGCCTGTCTTCTTCCTCAGATCGAGCTGGCCATTCTTCGCTTCCCGTACGAGTCCTGGGGGACCCCCTTCCAGCAGCTCAAGCAAGTTGTGGAGGAGCCTTCACCCCAGCTGCCTGCTGATCGCTTCTCCAAGGAGTTTGTGGACTTCACGGCACAGTGGTGAGTCTCCAGCGGGGACTGGCTGCTTCTCCCAATCTGGCTGGAGAGCAGTCCTCCTCCATAGGGGTTAGAGTAAAGCGTAGGACTGGGTTTGTCATCATTTCAGAGCCTGTTTCTCGCCCTCTCCCCATCCTGAGGCTGACATTCGGCCACAGCAGGAAGTGCTGCCCAGACTGGTTTTGCTCTCAGCCTGACTCATTCAAGCTGGTTGAAAAGCGAAGAGGTTTCTCTTCCCCTTTTGTTGTTAATGCTGCTGAAATGTTGGTGGTTTCTGGCAAAGTGGCAGTGAAACCAGAACACACCCGTGGCAGTGTCTGGGTGCCTCTGGGTAAAAGCTGATTTGTGGCTTGCGGGGACTGTGCGCAGTAGCTGGCGAGCTGCTCCCGTTGGGGTGTAGCTCTGCTGCTCGCTTTGAGCCGCTAGGCAGAGGTGAACCTGCCGAGCTGAGTCTCAAAAGAGCCCTGAGAGTCTGCCCACCCTCCCAAGCGGTGGGAAACCATCTCTTCTCCTTCCCGTTTGTGCTGCTCCGGGGGGAAGGAGAAGGTAGTGAATGGCAGACAGCAAGCTGCTCGCCTTGTGCTCTTCATGGCAAAATACTGCAGGTTGGTCTTTTCCAGTTACCTGCCTGGCTGTTTTGTAAGGTCTTGCGGTTCAAAGCTGATGGCCAAGCGGGGGGAGGAATGGATGCTGCCCAGGAGAAAGGGATTGTGTTGGTTGAGGAAGGGGAGTTCTTTTGTGATAGACGGTGTATAGCAAAAGAACAAATTAAAAAACAAAAAAGGAAATAATCTCACAGCCCATTTTCCCCATTTTTCTCTTCCAGCTTAAGGAAAAACCCTGCTGAGCGAATGAACTATTTAGAACTTATGGTAAGTGCAGTCATTTCCTCTGGTATTTTAGTCTTCCAACATGTTTTAAAAGTGAAATGAATAGTCCAGGAGGTCCTAAAAATGGGACAACAGGAGATAAGGGTGATTCCTCAGCCTTGGAGGTGGGTAGCAGGGTGGACATAGCATGCCTAGGCTGGAGGGATGTGGTAAGGTCAGGGGATTTGGGGCTTATAGGTATTACCTCCCTCTGTCATCTGGCACTTGTTGGATTTAGACTGACAGCCTCAAGTGATGGTAGTACAGCTGCCAAGGTAGGCCATCCAGCTGGGGCTGATCCTAGAAATGCCAAACATGAAAGCATTACCCTTTGAGCTAAAGGATGGCGTCTGGGGGAGCTTTGGGGTCCCCCAGGGACTGCTCTTGTGCTCATTTTTCCTTGGGCGTGAGTTGATGTTATCTCGGTTCTTGTTGGCAGGAACATCCTTTCTTTACCTTGCACGACACCAAAGAGACTGACATGGCCTCCTTCGTGACAGAGATCCTCGGGGAAGACTCTTAACTCTCAGGCCTCGTGGCTGCGTACGGTCCCCTCCTCCAGCACCCCGACTTCCCTGCAGAAGAGCGAATGAGGACTCGTGTTAATGGTGGTTTGCACAAATTGCATTTCCCCAATCTGCTGGCATCTCCGGGCCCAAACAGCCTTGCAGTTTCTTTTCTGTTTGCCCCAAACAAAATCCTCCAGGACGAGCCTTTCGAAGCTGACATGTACCCAACTAAGCCACGGAGACTGAAGGCCCAGGAGTTCCCCGGCCAGTGCCAGGCACATGCCTTGAGCGGCGTGGGGAGAGGCCTGTGCCCACGGTACCTGAGCCGAGGCCCGGGCTGAGGGTGCGCAAGGGCCTCTCCCTTCCGCAGCAGCCTGCTGCACGGCACAGGGGATTTCTGGGTTCATTCCCCTTTGTGCCCGCGGAAGGCCGAGGGAACGATTCTTCCTGAGCCTTCCTACTCCCTTCCGCTTCTCTTCTGCCCTGCCTGCGTGGGAGCCCAAGAGCCTTGTCCCACAAAGTTTGGTCTCGGTTTTCTCCGATCTTCTGCCACCAGGATCCTGGAGAGCTCTTTGGGAGGCCGTGGGGCGGCGTGGGCACAGCCCGGTCTGCTTCATGTCTGGCATAATATCTTCTGACTCTTCCAGACAGCGCCAGGCCTGGTGCCCCCCTCCCACCCCCTTCCCTGAGTCAATGCACCAGTCACTTGGGGGATTAAAAAAAAAAAAAAAACCCAGCATTTTAAAATGAGCCCAGCTCGCTGTAAGCTTCAACCCACACCCTCCCGGTGCTTGCCCACAGCACCTCACCCACAGCACAGGGGAGGGGAGCGAGACCCCCCGGGCGCTGCCCTCCAGGATGCCCAGGCTGGAAGGATGCGTCTGCAGCCTGCTCCTCGCCCCGCTGCCGGTCCGGAGCGTGGGCGTCTGGCGCCGGCGGCAGTCCCTGCCTCCGCCTTCCCCGGCTCCCGCTCCGGAGAGGAGGTTGCTCCATCTCCCTTCCCACCGGGGGCTCCCGTAAGACCTCGCGCTGTGCCATGAGCTCCTTCGGAGGCCACGCTGGTGCCTGGAGCTGCCGTCGAGCTCCTCGGCCGCCCACCCGGGCTCAGCCGACATCGAAAACCCGACGACTTGCACAGGGGCTGCTGACACTTGTACATTTTACGTCTATATATAATGGACTTTGTAACATGTTTCCTAGTTTTAATCTTAACTTGCTATAAATTAAAGCCCTTCTGTGTGGGAGGAGGGAGGAGCGGTTCCTCCTCCGCTAACAAATCCACTGTGAAAACCTGATGTGTTTCCCCACTCTCCCAGCCTGAGCACTCGACAAGGAGTTACGGGAGCAAAAGGGATTTCTGTCTTCTACTGTATATGATCACAGGATAAACGCACCGGCTGTGGATTTGGGTTTTTTTTTTTAATTATTATTATTAATGGATTGAGTTTTCAGAGGGTTTTTGTTCTTTTCTAATATATATTTGTGTGTGTGTATGTGTGTGCGCATATATATATATATATATATATATATTATATATTTTTAAATCAGTGATGAATGTATGAATGTATATGTGGCCAGCATACTTGGTGAAATGGCTAGCAATTTTCTGGCTAAATTTAGGGAGGTGGGGAAGGGATCACTAGAAGATCTCCTAAGACTTACCTTTTTTTTTTTTTTTTGTAAAGAAGTACATGTATTTTTTAACTGACGCTTAAAAAAAAACCACATCTTTTTTTTTTTTTTCCTGAAATTCGTGACCCGGAGGTCTGGATTTCAGGGTGCTGTTCTGGGTACTCCACCCAACGAAGAGCGAAATCCCCCTGAATTCGTGGCCCCCTCCTCTTGCAGTCCCCCGGCGTGACGCCGAGCTGAGGACCCGTCTGCCTGCGCTCGAGGCTGCCACTGCTGTTTCATGCACCCTACTGCTGCGAGCTGCTCCCGGGGGAGCCTTGTTCAGGACAGGCCGTTTTGGGTCCCTCGGATCAGCTGCGCTGGGGACCCGCGGAGGCAGCAGAGCCTTTTCCCTAATAAGCGGTCGGCTCCACTTCCCTGCGCAGACGAGCCCCGAGACGACCAGCATGGGCTGAGATGGGCGAACCCTGTTCAGCCCCAGGTGGACCTTGTCCCACCACCCTTCGAAGCAGAGCGATTCATGTTCTCGACCTTCCCCTCCTTGGTCCCGCTGCAAACCACCCAACACTCTCCAAGACCACGGGCCCCGTTACGGGGATGACAGCTTTGCAGCCGAGACGTACAGTTGTATTTTTTTATCCTAGCTGGTTACCTTGGATTGTTTTTGTTTTCATGTGGAGCTTTTTGTTTTTCCCCAGCTCCTTGGTGTGACCCTGTTCCCCTCTCCCATCTCTCTCTCTCTCTCTTTTTTTTTTTTTTTTTTTTTTTTGGTGCTTTGGGGAATGGTGATTTTTTTTTTGCTTTTTTATTTTTTTTGGTTGCATTTCACCTCCTGGAGAAAGTCCTGGCTCCTGTGTTTTAGGGAAAGGGAGCATCTCCCCTTTGGGGGAGATGCAGCAGGGGTGGACTTGGGACCCTGTCAATGAAGCAAAGCTCAGCTCTTGGGTTGGCCTCTTCGCCAGAGCGTCGCCAGCTCTGCGCGGCTTCGCTTGGCCTGGGTCTTAGCTGCCCTTCTTCCCATCTTGTTCTCGTCCAGGTCAGTTGCTCCCCTTCCACAAATTGCAGGAGGGGGGGGCTGAAGAACTGGTAGGAACCAGGTTGGCTTTAAGGTGGAAGAGGATTTTGAGCAGGATAGAAAGCCCCACTAGCTTGTATTTTTGAGAATGGTCTGTACCCATTATACACTGTCATTGTTTTCAATAAAATTAGTCCTCAGATGAGCTTTTTGCTGCCTCTGTTGTTGTTCGAACATCAGCGGTGGGTTGTCCAGGGTCCTCTCTGGGCCCGCAGCTACGGCAGGACCCGTGACAGGTAGATGCTGCAACGCTGGCACTGGCGTGGTGTCTCCTCATCCTGCGTCCGTGGCGTCCTCAGCAGCAGGGGACTGGGTTACGTCTTGCCCGTGGCCCCCGAGGAGCTGGGCAGACCAGTCCCCGCCGATCTCCTGGGGCGGAGGTGGCTCCAGGTCTCACGGAGCGACATCTCCGTGCTGCTCTGCAGAGCAGGTGGGGGAGAGGGCAGCTGCTGAGCGGCACCCTCGTCTGCCGTGCCGGCTCCGCGGCGAGGTGCAGCAGCTCCCGCGTGGCCCGGCCGAGCCCGCAGCCGCGTCGCCGCGGCCCGGAGCACCGCTCCGAAAGGGGGGAGCCGGCGGGAGCGCGGCCCCGCCGTGGCGGCCGCCACGAGATGGTGGCATCGGCCAGCGCCTGCTCGCGGCCTCCGCTGTGGGGACGCGCTGGGGGGTCCTGGCGGGCTCGCGGCCCCCTCCCCAAAGCCCTGCTCTGCAAAAGGGGCCCAGGCGTCCTGCTCCCCCCCCCCCGGGCCTCGCTGGTTCAATTACCAGCTTAATAGCTCCATCAAGACGCATTAAAAATGCATCAGCGCCTCTGAGCAAAGAACTTCGGCAGAGGCAGAAAATTCATCACTTTGAGCTCCCGTGTTAGGAGAAAGCGCTTTTTTTTTTGGTTGTTGATTTTTTTTTTGTTTTTTTTTCTCATTTGTCTCAAAGGTGAGCAAAAAAAAAAAAAAAAAAAAAAGAGGTTATTTGTGACCGATGCCCTCGCGGCTCGGGCGGAGGGGTCCCTGCAAAACCTGCTCCGCGGTTAACCCTGCCCGGACCGGCCGGACGCTCCTCGGCACGCGCGCGGCTGCGGTGCCGGCTGTGCTTTCCGGTCGCCGTCGGAAGAAACGCTCCTGTGGATACTCCCCCCCACCCCCGGCATCGGGGACCCCCCGCTCCGCGGCCGCTCTATCTTTTCTTCCAGAAACGGGCTCGGGAGGTGACTTTCTTCGCTCGCCGCCTGCCTGGGGTTGGCGTCTCCGCAGCGATCCGTCATCGACGCACCGCGGAAACGTCAGGAGCAATTAGTGAACTGGTGGCGTTAACTTTTATCAGAGACAATATGTCTTTTTTAATGAAACTCGTGGGGAAAAAAAAAAAAAAAAAAAAAAAAAAAACAAGAAGTGCTGACAACAGATGTATTATTTCACCTCCAGTTTACCGGCGTGTGCATTTTTCATTCACGGGAGCGGCTGATATGCATATTTATTCGGCGCAGAGCGTGCACAGTGCTTGATGGATCCGTTCCTGGGCAGAAAGGGACCTCGCTGAGCAACCTTCAGGCAGAGCAGTCCCAAAAGCAAGCCCCAAATTCGATCCCGGTCATCTTTTTCCACAAATGCATGCTCCTAAGCCCATTTTGGGCCAGGAAAGATTTCTCCTGACCTTCCCAGCTCGTGGCTCTCCCATGCGTTTCGTGGGGTGGCTGGTGGTGTCCAGCCCTCTCCCAGCTCTCCTTGACCTTGCTGGGAGCCGTTACTTGGTCCAGCCCGGCCCAGGATGGGCTCATCTCCACCACGTTTTGGAAGAACGATCCAGCAAGGAGCTGTGGGCTTGGCAAAGCTCCGTCTTCCCTCTGCCAGATGGGTGCTGCCTCCTCGGGTTAGCAGGTCTCCCAAATCGTCTCGCAGCCTCTTGAACCTCAACGCCAAAGCTGGGCACCTTTCGTGGGTGATCTGAGCTTGGCCTGCAGACGTGTCTGAAGTTCTTCTCCCTCTGTACACAGCATGTTGACATTTCTCTTCATAGCTTGGGGGGATCAGCTCCCCCCTTCCCAAAGTCTATTGGAGTTTTAGCTCCTTGCACTGATGAAACTAAATCCAAGAAAAATATCTGAGATCTTTTTCCCTCTCATTAGGAATGGAAGATGGGAGTCGTCTCTTCTGGGTACGCTACAACCGGCATCAATTATTTAGGACAAAGCATCTCTCTGACAAATAATTTATTTTTATATGAGAAGATTAAATCTGACTTTTTAACATCGTTACAAAAGCAATTTCTCACTTGCAAGTCCTCATATTACACACAGTAAAGAGATCCCAGGCATCCATTCCTGTATTGATCAGCAAATAGGTCCTTATATAGACTGAGTTCACCTAACCTCGTTTAATTTTGGATTCATTGATTCAATGCAAAGATCTAGATGAAAAGCAAGTGGGCTGTTTCCAGCGCTGGTGATGCTATTTTTAAATAAATCTAGTGCATGCTAAAATAAATATGCAAAGCATTTTGTAAGTTCATATATGGGTGGGGAAGAAGAGACCAGATGTACTAAAATATTTAACAAACTTTTTCTTGATTTCTGGAAACGCATGTTTTATTTAGCAAACTCCAGGGAAACCTGATCTAACCTGATATCCGCTCCGATGGGCCGTCCCGAGCCCCTCGCCCGGCACGGTGGGTGTGCGGGACCTTGGGAGAACCGTCTGCGCAGTGGCACAGTTGCCGCATTGAAATGCAAAGCTCATTAACCGCGTCTGGTTTTTTTTGTCTGTTTGTTGCTTTTTCCTTTTCGCGTTCGTTACAAGCGCAAGAGATGAAACATCCATCCCGAATTCCCTTTCATCTCTGGGCGTTTTTTTTTTTTTTCCCTCCATTGCTCAGACAACAAAGTTTCCCCTTCGAAGTCTTACTTGCTTTTGCGAGCGGAGCTGGAGCCAAGAGCACGGGAGAGGACGGAGCCGCCAAGAGCGGGGCACGAGGAGGTCCCAGCCCTCGGTCCCCCCGCAGCCGCCCGCGCCGCGGCGTTCGGCCGCTTTCCCGCGCCCCGCTCGGGGCGGACGCCCCCGTCTCCTCCCCGATCCCCCGGGTTTCAATCCGCAGAGGTGGACGGTGTCTTTCTGCGCGAGAGGGAGAGGTTAACACCATATATATATTTTTAAATCTTTGCATCCATATTTTTATCACGCTAACGGTAACAAACAGTTATTCTACCTAGAATGACATATTTATGACTAATATAATGATGGAGGACAGAGAAACACCGGCCTGGTGTGACAGCAGAGAGAAGGTGGCGCAGAGGACCACAAGCATGGGATGACAGGGATGGTGCCAGGCTCGGCCCGGGGGAGCCCATGGCTAGAAGCACCCCACCGACGCGCCGTTACAGAAATGTAGACCTGAGGCTGGCTTTGGGGTAACCAGGAGAACAAAGAAATAGCATTTAACATACCTAAAAGGCAGCGCATCTAGGAAATTCCCACCTAACACGGAGCTGCGGAGAACCGAGGACGGAGCCAGGCGTAGAAGTGTGTTAGCAAACATCTAAAAGTGACCCCAGGCAGATCCCAGAGCGAGGAAGAGAGAAACCAACATGACCACCACGCTCCTGCCCGCGACGGGCTCCCGATGCTGGAGCTCGCCCTCGGTCCCCAGCAATCAACTGCCGTTGATGAAACCAACCCTTGGGTCCCCTGTTCCCACTGACTCATCCTCAGCAGCGATTTAAGTGAGAAATAGGAGAAACGTTCAGCGTGGCCAACTCTATACCAGAAGCCTCAGGAAAGGTTTTCACCTCGAGTCCCCAGGTCCCGAGTGTTCAGTTTTACTCATGCAACATCTATTCACATTACTCCTGGGAGCAGACCGCTAACCACCACGTTGGAGAGAACCCGGGGCAGGAGGGACACGCGGGGAATTCTCCACCGCCCGCCTCTGTGCGTGATCGAGGCTCCGCCGGGGACACCCTCGATTAAACAAGCTGCTCTCCCTCAAATTCTACCATTTTTTTCCTCCTTCCTGACTTCGTCCTTAAAGCATTGCACTGAGAATCAAGAGAGCTAATTTCAGAGACTTTCCTTCACTTGCCTTTTATTGCTGACGGGTTTTTCCTCCCCCCTTTACAGCACATTCTCATAACTTATTCCTTCAGAGGCACCAAAATATTTGACTCGTAGGAAACAACCCCCAAAAGCCCTGGGCCCTGTGTCAGCGTGGCTACGTGGCCGTAGGTTTCGGTGGAGTCCTGCTCTAACGAAGGTCTCCACTTCCCAAGCTCTGCTTTTCCTAGCTGCGGGCAGCATCTTCCCTCTGTGGGCTCGCAGCCGTGCTTTAACGCCTCGGGTCTCCTTGAACGTACCTATCGGTGTTAATTACACCAACGCTTGTCAACATCAACACTGATATTTTGCTCTTTTAACACTTTTTTTTTTTAATGGTCAATTTTAAGCGCTTGATCACTTTATCATCAGCCACCTCCCTGACTGCCGCACTGGGGCAGGGCAGAGAGCCTGTGCGTTGGAGCAGTCCAGCCTGGACCCTGCCAAATGGATGGTACATGGGGTGTCTACATGACCACCAACCTCAACAGAGGACAACTGTGCTATCTAGGATGCTTTGAAGTCAGGGGCGATCTGGTATATTCTTCTAGCCCTAAATCTTCAAAACCAGCCTTTCTTTGGCTGCAAAGGAGACTCCTTTGCCAAAGCTTTATCCATTGCCACTTTAAACAAGAGATCAGGAGACCTTCAGGATGAGATCCATGACAGTAACCTGCCATGGAAAACATGAGAAAAGAGAGACCCAGATGAAGTGTGTTAGCTCAGGGCAGGAGATAGCGGTAAGCTGAGAAATCTGAACGTCATGACCAGAGTGATGGGAGAATACTGCCATGCCATCAGCTGTCTCAGTGCGCTGTTGCTGAGGCTGAAGGAGATGGGGGAGTCTGGAAAGGACAGGAGGAGGTCACAGAAACTGAAGTGTAAAGTCACCGCTAGAAATAGAAGGGCCTAAGTGATATTTTTATCAGAGGCATCACAGGGAAGGCATGAAGAAATCCCATCCTGAGATACCCAACTACTTGTGCTTGAGCATTTCCCCTTAAACTAGACACAAATTATGCTAACTGCTTTCCTGGGCTGCATACGAGAGGCGACCAACCCAAGCACAGTGGCCGAGCACTTCCACCAGTCCACTCGTTTGGTTCAAATCACTAATGAGCTAATTAGTTGCTATGGAAATGCAATGTGGGAGAACTTTGGGGAGGAGAAATTATAGGTAATTTTTATTTGTTTGAGCCCTGTTTCTATAGAGACAGGAGAACTTGTCACTGACTACCAGTTGGTTTCCATGGAGTTGACTGCTAGTTCTAGGTTATTAATGCCTTGGAGCATAAGACAATGTGACTTACCTAGTAGGACTTGTGGATCACTCTCCATCACGTGCAGGTGGAAGTTGCATTTAACCAAACTCCTGATGTTGTTTTCGTAATGAAGTTAGCACCACTTTTTGCAGTTGAGGAGACTTTGAAGCCTACCCTCAATAGACTTAAGGCTAAAAGAATCCATTGGATCATCCACCCTTGGTTTCAAGATATCCTGAAATGAGTAATCGGTTACTTTACTTCACAGCTTCTTTCACATGCAGCATTTAAAATGTGTGTTTGATTTTTAATTGGATTTTCTCTAGATTCAGCTTCCAGATGCCAGTCATTGTTCCGCCTTTCTCTGCTAAATTAAAAAGTCTTTTAGCACCTGGCAGTTTTGCTGTAAAGGGACTTGCTGTAATTAAGTCACTTCTCATCTCACAACAACTGGCTCTCCCAAACGAAGCAGTTTGCTTTCTTTCAGCCTCTCGCTGTGAAGCATCGCCAATATTTGTACATCTTTGAAAAAGAGGGATGCAGTCTCTGCTCTGCAGTCGTGGTGGAGGTCTGTCGGGGGATCTCTCCAAGCACCTTCAAAAGCTGGGAACCAAAAGCTTGGAACCAAACCAAACACTATTGAACACTAAAGACTGTGGATTCGAGATAGATACTGCTTTTTGCTAAGTTGAAGCTTCCCTCCCACCAGCCAGCTCCTCGGCTTTCCACAGGTAATAGTCACCCTGCAGGAGCTAACACACACTGTCTCCGCTCCCCACTTACCAACCCACGCTTCACTTCGAAGGCACCAGCCACTTCTGTCTGAAATGGCCCATCCAGTTCCCATAGTCCAGCTAAGCTGGGAGCACTTGTCTGCAGCCCGCACTGGGTGCCGAAGGGGGCTACATCAGCCTAACAACGGCTATGCCTCCTCCCTGAGGAAGGAGATGTTGCTTCAGTTTTGAAGGCAAATAAGGTGACTCGCGTGTGGTTAAGCCTTTAACGATATTTGGCTGAGTGTACCACACGCTCACGTGGGAGGCATGAAGTAAACCACCTAGTGAAGGCCAGCTACTCATAACCAGCCCTTTTTCTTCAAACCTCTTGGCAGTGCTTGCTCCTGGCCTTGTAGCTTTGCATGCTGAGCTCACAGCTGCTCTGTCGTTGTTGGAGGAGGCGCAGCCCGAAGGCCTCAAAACGGAGGCGTGGAGGAGTCCAGCGGATCAGTCCGAGCTGCGGCAATCAGAGAGAGACATTGCAGCCCAGAAGGAAAGTCCTTGAGCCACAGAGGTGGGGTCTAGCTGGCAAACCTGGAGAAACCAAACCTTCAAGGAGGAGGGAAGGCATCACGCAACAGTTCCTCTCCTTCACCTGGAATTACATATAAATCATGTCAGAAATCTCTCTGCTAAGTCCGCATTTGTTCTTTCATCAGTTGGTTTCCAACAGCGTTACTCGTATGGGGAGAGCCTTGGGAAACACGGTATTTAAGCCACTAGCAAAGTCGGCTTCAGCATCAAAGCAAGCAGCCAGGTGGAGGGTGTCACCTGGAAGATAGGGACACATCCAGCACAGCCAAGGACCCTGTGCTGAGGCAGTTCCTGGCCTCTGCTCCAGGGCAGGGAAACAACACAGGTTGAGAATCCAGAACGGGGACACACAAAGCGAGATGGGCAGGTGTCCACTCAGGGGAACTTGCCCAGGACATGATACGCCTGCGATGTGGCATGTCAGTTATGTCATGTGGCCCCCTGCTTCCTTCCTGCCCCAGAGCAACTGCCAGGGTCTTTCTGCCCATATCAGTATCTCAACTATAAATAACAGTGATGTTCTTAGTGGACATCTCCAACCCAGCTACAGCTCATGACTCACAAGCTTCCTGTTCCCAGAAACGCTACGGGCTGATTCACAGCTACCGAGGAGCCTTTCAATCTGAC
Organism: Rhea pennata; assembly: GCF_028389875.1. Classification (NCBI taxonomy): domain Eukaryota; kingdom Metazoa; phylum Chordata; class Aves; order Rheiformes; family Rheidae; genus Rhea; species Rhea pennata. The sequence goes on along the minus strand of NC_084677.1, from coordinate 16,095,272 downwards.
CCCATAACTCCTCAGGTTTGATTACACCAAACAGCATCTTGAATTTGCAGGAAGGCAAATAAGAGGACTCTGCTTCAGGGTTGTGAAATTTGGCTAGTGTCCTGCAAAGACACACAACAGATGGTGCTTCATCCCCGGCCTCACCTGGTTCTCCTCCATTCCTTTGGCGTTTCCTTCTCTCACTCGTGGCTGGCAAGAAACTCTTCCTGGCTTGATTTGATCTGTAGCTCTTCCAAGTATGGTTTTGAAGCTTCGGTGTTGTTAGAGTCCCTTGTAAAATCAGCATTTTCCACGTAATATCCTGGGCTCTCTGCACCCAGGAAAGCCACAGCCTAGAACAGGCACACAGCCTCAGCAGGTGCTGAATGGCAAGTGATACCAATCTTAGTCATTGGGAAGCTGTTTGAAGCAGTGCCTGTAGAGGGGTCCAAGTATTCAAAGTATCCAACACCTGGAGAGAATGAGACCAACCGTCAGAAGACGGCTATGCAGTGCTGAAGGTAGTGGAGCTACACTGCTTTCTTCTGAGGATCTGGCACATCCAAGGTAGAGAAAAGAATGACGTGTCGTGTTACACGGTTAAGGCTGGGTGCTGAGATCTGTAGACATCCTGACTGCCCGCTGAGAGGGCCATGCTGGGCTCCTGTGGTTGCCTGAAGCCAAGCACTTTAGACCTGGCTCTATGAAAAGCTTGTTGCAAGGCCCTGGAGAGTCACTGCCACTTCACTGTTTGCTCATTTGTAAAACAGGGAGCAGACTGATTCCTCTCCCTTTTTGCCTGCATCTCCATGGTCAAACATGGTCTCCATTTGACCATGGAGATGCTCTAGGCCTGCTGGATGCCAGCGTGTGCAGGAAACTACAGCTAATGGTGCCTGCTACCCCACGCCACGCTGACCTGTCCACACTCACACCCCTCTGAACCAGACTGGTTAGACTTCCAGGCCAACAAGTGTTGGGTGAAGACACTCAAGTTCACTGTCACTGTAGCCTGTTGGGAGCGGGAAAAAAGCTCTTGGAAGTTTTCCCATGAACAGCAGAGTTACTGTGCTGGGTGACTGCTTTATGGGTCCCCCTGTGTTCTAGGAGGTCTTCCTGCTGCAGAAGCCCTAAAGACCCTGTGGGAATGTGATTGCCTACAGCTCTTGTCACAACCACGCAAACCTCGTTCATGTCATGCCCCCCACTGTGAGGGGGCATGGGCAGGCCGTGCCAGGCATTGGGATGGGGAGAGGAGCATCTGGCCTGCGAGGCCACAAAACAAGCAGGTGAAGCACTGTGGGGCAAAAACCAGATATTGTCCAGCTCTGCAGTGAAAGGAGGAAACTGTCCGGTTTTGTGACACACAAGCAGCCTCTCTGTCCACTCCCTACCCTCTGATGGCCTTGTCTGGAACATCTGTCCAGGTGAGCACGGGAAGGTGATTCCTGTAGCTCCACTAACCAGCAGTCGAGCAAGTGTCACTGGCTTGAATACAGGTTTTCCTGCTTCCTCAGCCCTTTCCCTGCTCTTGATTCATCTACTGGGAACCATTTTCTAAAGCTTCCTGGGTTTATTGGTCTCACACAAAGGAAGAGTGGACAAGAAGGCGTCAGCTCTGGGCTTCAACTACCAAGCAGTGGAATGAAGGTTGTGCCCGATTAAGTGAGATCTTTCTCCAGGAGCCCTTTGGAGGTAGGAGCAAGAGAAGAGCTCCAGGAGCCATCTTCAGGGCATTGATAAAGAAGTAGCCAAGTGAGCGTGAGTCCCTGCAGGTGAGTCTGGATGGGGTGGGCAATAGCAGGCAACTGCCCTAGCTGGAGACCAGGTGCCTGGGGGAAGCTCTTCGACCATTAGAAAGAGGCATTTGGAGGTCCGAAGGCCAGGAGAGACCCTGGCAAACATAGCCCAGGAGCTGGGCGCCTGATGCTGCCAGTGCAGGAACACGAGGAGAGCGGGCTGAACTCGCAGAGGGGTTCAGCCAAGCTCAGCGCAGGAGCGTGGCGTGGTTTGTCGTGTCCCACAGCAGGCCAGCAGGAGAAATAGTGGTCTCCTCCGGGACACGAAAGGCTGGAAAGAAATTTGGATGTTTTTCACAAGGGCCAGGCTGTGTCTGACCCCAACAGGGAAGGGACTAACAAATGTGAGATGGGGACTCAAGGTGGTTTCCTGGTCTGCCTGGGGGTGCAGGAGTTCGTGTTAATCCCAGAGCAGCGTTTTTCTCACCCAGCTGAGAAGCAAGGTGAGAGGAGGCAGCTGTTTTTTCAGGGAACTGGTTTGTGGAAAGGGTCTCTCTTGCTCTGCCCCTTCTCCACCTCACGAGTGCCTTTGCCCCTGCTCATTTCTGGGGGGCATCTGCCGCACTGGGGTCTGTTGTCTCTCATGGGACCAATGCAAGTCCCTGGGGCTCGGTGACCAACAGGGATTTTACTCCAGGGCTCTGCTTACGGGCAAGTCATTTTGTACCTCCCATAACCTGCAAGGCAGGTTGTCCCAGGGCTGGGTGACTCTCCATGGATCCCAGGCTCCCGGTCAATGCCAGCACTGGGCTCACTGGAGCGGGGACACTCAGGCAAACTCACCTCCTCCTGCCAGCCAAGGAGCAGGGTGCTGCTGCTGGGGTCTGACACGGGGCAGCGGCACCCGTGGAAGGATCCTGGGGACACGTCCATCCCTAGGACATCCTGTGCTCTCTTCTCCATCTCATTTAAACTTTCATGATCAAATCAGCCTCTGCAGCAGAGCAAACATCCTCCTGTAAATAACCCGCACAGATGGGGCTGTGTTTGAACAAGCTGACGCGTGCCAGCAGCAGAGGAGGGCCATTAACCCCCGACGGGGTGCTGAGCACCCAACACCCAGCCCCACGCAGCCAGGGGCCACCTGCAACCTCGTCCCCTGCGGGGGCTGCTCCGAGGGCCCACGGCAGCAAGGTTGGGCTCTGCCTTGGGGAAGGGACATGGGGAAGTTGGTCCCACTGGGGTGGAAACTCCACCGGAGCCAGGGAAGGCTCCCACTGCCTGGCATGGGAACTGGGAGGAGCAAGGGAAAGGGGCATGGCCAGAGCACCCCTCCTCCCCCCACCAAGCATCCAGGGACACTTTGAGCCCTGGCACCTGGTTTTGCTGTGGGGGAGAGGCAGGGGTGAGGCCAGAGCTCTGGGCACAAGCCTGGGCACCCTGCTCCTCCCCTGGAGCCAGCTCTTCTCCTGCCAGCTGAGCATTTGAACATTAAAAAAAAAAAAAAAAAAAAAAAAAAAAAGCCAGTTTTTGAAATGAAGATGCTGGGGAAGAGTCTCACCTGGAAACCATCACAGCAATCAGGCACCTGCATTTCCTAGGCAAAACCATTCCTTTTGGGAAGACCTGCAACGGAGCAATTCTGCCCTTTGGGATCTTTCTCCTGCTCTCTCGACGTGACTCGCCTTGTGCCGAGTTGGCAGAGAGTTCCCGTCCCCCCAGAGCCTCGTTTTGCGGACGAATCACTTTTTGGTCGCTCCGACCTCAGCCACAGGCCGAAGCAGCTCGCAGCATCCCTGGGCGCTAACGGCCGAGGGAGGAGGAAGCACAGCCGCGTCCTCCCCGCGCTCTCCTGCTCCTTCGTGCCAAGGCTGCTTCACCGAGCGGAGGGGGGCAGAGCAAACAGGAGGAGAAGGCGCGAGCCGGGAGGGGAGCCCACCGACGCCGAGCCCCGCCGCAGCGTCCTGCCGCCGGTCCAAGGCCAGAGGCTGCCCGGGGCGAGGAGCCCCGGGAGGGACCCAGGAGTCGCACGCATTTCCTGCCCCTTCCTCCCTAGCAGAGCAGCTTTCTGTGGAAAAAGAAAGGGGGGAAAAAAAAAATGGAAACATGACATTCTGTCCTGGCCCCGTTTCCTGACACGGGCTGCCAAGGGGGCAGAGTCAAGCCCGGCTGCCTGGGACGGAGATACCCATGCTGGGCTACACGTGGTGCCCGCAGGAGCAGGCAGGGACAAATGTCACTGAGCTGGGGCAGCTTTATATTTATAAATTGTAGCAGAGCAGCTCAGCGCTTATCAGCTGTAAACCTCAGAGACTTTTCCATCTACCTGGCAGCCAGACCCAAATCCGAGCTGCCCTCAGGCCTGGCCTGGATTCGGCTTTCCTGCCTGCAGCGGGGGCTGTTCTTATTTTTAATACAGCATTTCTAGATTACAGCAAGTGACAGCAGAGTGATTTGCTGTGTGTCAGGTTTCCTGCCCTTTCTCTTATAGCCTCGGCTTATAAAAATATGCTCCCTCTGGGATTGCTTCAGTTCCCTCTTTGCTGGCCAGTTCAAGTTCCTCTTGATTATTTGTATTGAGGAAGTGCCCCAAGGGCTCACAAAAAGGTTGCTGCCTCAGGGTGCTAGCACCTGGTAAAGGACAGTCCCACCTCAGCCCCAGGAGGCGGCAGGATGATTTCCCTTCCCCAGCAGGATGAAGCGAGGTGCCCAAGGCACTCGGGTGATCTGTGACAGGTAGGTTCACCCCATCTCCTTTGAAAGCAAGGCCCCACGCTCAAATCTGTCCAGTTTTGCAAAGATGCATCTCATAGTCCTGTACAGGCTTCACCTTGAGCTTTGAGGTCTTGATCCCACAGAAATCCCTCACTCAATAGCAAATCTGTTGGCTTCAGCATGCAGGCATGAAGCTGCTACAGCTTTCACCGACGGTTGCCCTGGCATGCCCTTGGGGCCAGAGGTGCCCTGCTGCTGCACAGCCACCCCCACCCCACCCGGACACAGAGCTGCAGCAGGTTGGACACTTGCACCAGCCTGCACGCAGTGCGGAGCCAGAGCTGGTTTGCAGCGCCAAGATCCCAGGGACATCAAACAAGCAATTAGCCTAGGCTGATGAAAGCATCCTAGGGAAGAGATGGCTTATGAAGGCGAGTACAGACTGTACCCGCTGTCCCCCACCACCCTGTGGTGCTGCATTCTGCCACCTGACAGCATCTCTTCCTCCTGCATATCTGCAGTGCTTCATAGACATCACTAAATCAAGCTTTTCACAGGGAAGCAAGACTGTCTCCCTCCACAGCATGAGATGAAGAAGCTCATTCAAGCCCATGCAGAGGCACAGTGGCAGATAGAGTCCCAAACTACAACACAGCTGAAAATGCACCTCGTAGTCTCTGCTTTGTGGAAGAGCACAGGGAGCAGGGGTGAACTTTTAGTGGTCCCATTTACATGACTCATTTTCTTCTCCTGTGCATACTGGCAGAGATTATTTCCTTTATTAACTCCACGCTTTCACTGTAATGACAAAACTCCTGGAAGGGATCCCTTCCTTTTGCAAGCCATCCTCAAAGAAGAGAGAGCATCCTTGGCTTACATGAGTGGATGCAACTATTTCCTAGTGACAAAGGTGCCACCTCTTCCCTCTGAAAGCATTTTAGTGCAAGTGCTGGAAACTTTTAGGTACTGCAGCACAGATTTGAGATGAGCATTTCTGGGCGCTTCAAGAAGCAGAACTGCAAGATACCCAGAGGATGCATCAGTCCCACGGACAACACAAGGAAGAAGGAACGCGACTCCCAGGATCGTGGAGCCGGCTGGGCTTCACTGCGGCTAACAACGATCCAGAACGGGTTGAATCCGTTGGCTGCTGGCTGCGTCCCTGGGCAGCGCTGGAGGCTGGATTGCAGAGCTGGAAAGAGACCAGTGCTTGCAGCAGAGAGAGAAAATTGCCTGGCAAAGAAACAGCTAGAAGCAAAGCACTCGCTGCTCAGGCAGGAAATTGCCATGGCCCCAAGAGCACGCTCCTCCAACCAAAGCTGCGTGCGCGGTGGGAGCCGGCCCCTTGGCCAGCGACGGGGCTCAGGCACTGCCGATTCACCCAGCCGGTCAGCAGGGCCTGCAGACCTGCAGCTCACTAAGATCAGGGAAGCCCAAGGGCTCACCTCAGCTGTGACCTTCTGCAAGGTCCTCATGTGGTGCAGCCCCCAAGCTCAGCCATCACCAGCCAGTACTGGTGTGGGGCTAGCAAGCTGTGTTTCAGGCAACTAAGATGCTTCCTTGTGTGACAGCATGGATTTGGGTCTGATCCTAGCTGCATCCTCCCCAGTGTGGGGCTGGGGAACCTCTGCCAAAGTAGCTCCTCTGGGTTTGATGCAGCAAAACGCAGGATGGAGTTTCCCCTTCCTCTGCAGAGGGAGATGCTCAGATGCTCAAGGTTTACCTGGAAACAGCTTTCTTCTATTTCAAAGTTGGTTTGATTTCCCAAGGCAGGCAGCTGGGAGGACTGCTCACCCGGCAGCAGCCGCTGAGTGGTTCGGGACCCAGGCAGGATGCAGCCTGCTGCAAAGCATTCGGGGACTTAGATCCTCTCTGTGCCACAGGCACGAGCTGGCCAAACATGGTGGGGTGTTCATCAGGATCCAGGAAACAGAGGTATAAATCACTGAGGGTCAGGTGGGCAAAATCAGGTACCTAGGTGTGTAGGGATTGTGGGGAGAAAGCCTTCCTTGCAGCTGCACCATCTCTTGATGAAATGAGGTACCAGCCTGAAGGAGATCAGGGCCCAAGACCAGCTTTCATGCCCCTGATTAGACAGGAGGAGAAAAATCATACATTCACAGTGTCTTGTCAAATATAATTAACAAGGGAAAAAAAAAGTTTCAAAGTTTGGGTCTTCAGAAGGGATGTTTTATTCATAGCCAGGCAGGGAAGAGCTTACTAGTGCCATTAATTATGAGTGCTGCCGGATGCTGTGCCTGCTCCCAGGAGCTCAGCACCACTTTAGCATCCTACCACCCCCAGCGAGCTCTGATACCGCTGCACAGGTTGGCGAGCCTGGATAGGGCCGTGGTGCTGGTCCCCATCACCATCCCACTCACCTGCATGCCTCAGCCAGCCACAGGAAAGGAGAAAAAAAAAAACACACCTTAAGAGCACACTAACAAACTGCATAGGGCCAGGGCAATGCCAGGGCGGCCCCACTCCCTCGCTCTGCACAGCTCATCCGCAGGAATGAGGAAGGTGCTGGGCAGGGCCCCCCCCCGGGCTCAGAGCACCCCCAGGAGCAGCTCGTGGGCCTGGATATTTACTATTCCAGGAGATCTCCCCAGTAACTTTCCAGAGGTAATAAAATATCTGGCATTAAGCAAACAAGAACAGGTGCAAGAACGACGCAAGGGGGAAAGGGACCTAGAAACAGCCAGAGAGACGCCTGGAGCAAACGGCCACGATGCCGCCTCGCGGAGGTGGGCTCAGCCCAGGGGGTTGAGAGGAAACAGCCCAAAGCCACAGGCTGGAAGACCAGGCCATCACCTCTGGGGCAGCAGCAGGTTAGTCCTGGCCTCCAAAATGCAAGGTAGGGTCTCCGTGCAGTTCCTCCTCCCTACCCCACCACGGCCACCAGCTCCGCCCCACGTGTGCGCCGAGCTGCTCCATCCCCAGCTGGCTGGGGCAGGCTCCGGGGTGCCTTCGCGGAGCGGGCGGCCGCCGTGCTGCCACGGCACGTTGCAGGGAGGTGGGAGCAAAGCCCCGGGAAGGCTTTGGTGCCTACAGCTCATCAGAGCCCTCCGAGGCACCGCAGCTGTTGGATGCTCCAAGGCTGGAGAGCAGCCCAGGGTCCCGGAGAGGCAGGGCTGCCCCTCCTCTGCCTCCCGGGGGTACCTCCTCCAGGAGAGGCTTAGCATGTCGGTCTCTGCATTTCATAAGACAGAAATAATGGAAAAAGCCAGAAAGGAGGACAAACACCTGGGCTAGAAGAATACGACCAGCTGCTGCATTAGCACAGCTGTGCAGTGGCACCCTGGGGTGCTGCAGCACCCCTAGGCCCTGCACCTATTTGTGGCACTTGATAGAGAAGAGAGGCCAGTGCTGGATTAATGAAGGAAACAGCCTCTGGTCGTCTAATGAGCAGGGAAGGCCTCCAGGAACGTCAGGCAACATTGGTTAGCAGCATCTTGGGGACCCACCTGGACCCCCCCCATGATTACTTGTGCTTCAAGCAGCTGGACTCAATCTCTTGGATGCTCCTGTTACCCTGCACCGCTCTCCCAGGAGGCTGCAGGTCACAGCCTCCTCCCCCAGCACAGGGGCCAGGTGCTGTATTAACCCATCGCTCTTGAGCAAGGAAATGCTTCCTCGTGCCTCAGCGCAGGTGGTGTCGTGGGGAGGACTGATGGATGAGCCACAGTCCTGGTGCTCCAAAACCCAGCTCCAGCAGTAGCCTCTGCTCAGACGGCCCCGCTCAGCTACATTTCCTAATGCAAACAGCACTTTGCTTTCAGCAGAGACACAGCAGATGAAGGAATGCAAACAACAGCACCATGAAGCACTGCTTTTCTGCAGGGGTTCAGCATTTGCACAGGCCTCTGATGCTCTGGCTACAGAGCCATTTCCCATGCTGTCCTCCTACAGAGGCATTACCAAGCCCAGAGGAGTCTAGGTTGCTCCAAATCCTAGCCCCATACTTGCTTTTCCACTCCAAAATCCAGAGGTCTAGACCCTGCTCAGCTCCCAGAGCCAGAGGAGAAAGGGCAGCCCAGGTGCCCTGGAGAGGACACAGGGAAGATGCACAGCAGGGACAACTTGTGGGAGCTATGTCCCTTCCCTGGCAACTGCTGCCTTCCCACCTGGCAGGAGGAAGAGCCCCCAAGGGAGGAAGGCCATGGGCTAGCATCCCAGAGGAGCCTGCGCTGGAGGGGATACAGCAGCCGGATTTCCCTGCACCTCTGTTGCTCTCCCCAGGCCTTTGCTGCTCCTGCAGCTCAAGGAGCAGAGCAGCCCCAGGAAGCCCCCAGGGTGCTGCCAGACAGCAAGGCTGCACCCCCAGGCACAGAGCAGCTTCCTGCCAGGTCAAGGCAGGGGAAAGGGGCTGCCCAAGCACTCCCACTGCCCCCCCCACTGCAACCCCCCTTCCCACCCCACTACCTGCAGCCAAGGCTCCAGCAGGTCCCAAACCTCCACCGCTCCGCAGGGAGAAGGGCTCTGCTCACACACTGAGCTGAGCCCAGCTGCTGGAGGCTACTGCAGCATCCAAGGAGGAGCTGAGAGCAAATAACCCATCCAAGGAGCACTCTCTGGAGAGCCTCAGCCTTGGGGCTGCCTGGGCTATAAGAGCAGGGAGGTGGTTTCAGCTGGACACAATTAGCTTAATTGCCATGCTTGCCTGGGGAGACACGTGCTTTGCCCAGGCAAGTGCAGGCTGAGCCAAGTGTGCCTGGTCTCTGTGACTGCTCCTTGACTCGCCTGTCCCCACGCCGGAGCCTTGCTCGGGCTCTGCTCCTCGGGAGCTGTAGTAAAAGCCTCATTTGTCTCGTAACATGTCTCAAAAAAAAAGAGCCATGCGGTCTATAAAAAAAATGTTAACCCGGGGGAACCCCTCGTGCACTTGGGTTTCGCAGAGATGCCTGCTGATGAGCAAAGCTCCCTGTGGCGCGGAGTGTGTGGCGGGACGGGGTGTGCAGCAGGATGGGGTGTGCAGCACGCTGGGGTGCATGGCGTGGGGTGTGTGGCGGGACAGGGTGTGCAGTGGGACGGGGTGTGCAGCGGGACGGGCTGTGCAGTGCACTGGGGTGCGTGGCGCGGGGTGTACGGCAGGACGGGGTGTGCAGTGGGACGGGGTGTGCAGTGGGACGGGGTGCGTGGCGTGGGGTGTACGGCAGGACGGGGTGTACAGCGGGACGGGGTGTGCAGTGGGACGGGGTGCGTGGCGCGGGGTGTGCGGCGGGACGGGGTGTGCAGCGGGACGGTGGGTGCTGCTTTGGCACCTCCCCAGCCCGCTCCGGCTGTGTCCTAGGCACTTTGCTGGATTTCCCCAGCACATTCCTGCTTTGCAAGGACCAGGGATGGCCCCAGTATCTCCCGTTTTCTGCCCGCAGCGTGTTCTTCTTGTTAAATTTGCTAGAGGGAATTGATGCTCTCAAGGGGTTTGTGCGGGAGACAGCTGCAAACCCCCAGAATTAAAGTCTGCGACTGTCATTCGGGAGAGATTTGAGCTGCGCGGTCGTTTCGAGGCTGCTCTCCCCAGGGCACGGTGGTGCCGGGAGCCACGCAGGGGAATCGCCTCCCTGGGAGGAAAACCTCCTGCTCCTTGCAAAGACAGTTTGCAGCCACGATCGGCGCTGGCTTGTGCCGGGGAAGAGCCTCCCTCTGGCTACGAGACAGCAATGCGTTTGCCAAAAAATAGGAAACTCTTGTGCTAACAGGGTAATTAATTAATTACAGCTCATTAAAGGAATTACAATCCCATTAGTATCTCTGGATGTCGGTCAGGCGGGGGGGAAGTGTTCCTTGGAGGAGCACGGGCGCCGCAGGTTGCACTGGGGAAACTGGGGTTTCCCGGCCGGCTCCTGAGCCCAGGCGGGACCAGTCGCGGGTCCCGGTGTCCCAGGTCTTTGCTCTCTCTGCTAGCGGAGACTCTCTCCTGCCCCACTTCTCCCCTGGAAATCATATTAGTGCTGCCTTTATTCTTTGCTTCATGCTGCTGTCGCTTGCTGGTCTCTCGTTGCTTTGATCCCCCCCCCCCAAATTTATTATTTTTATTTCAAAGAATTTAGAGAAAAAATAAATAAATAAGAAGCCTCCGTTTCGGCAAGGCGAGGTGAGTGTGGACCTCGCCGATTAAATATAGCAGTGAGAGGTGCTGATCAAAGCACGCCGGCCCCCAGGCGTATCGCTCGTCCTCCGCACGCCTGGGCCCTTCCCCACCTCCTCCTCCTCCTCCTCCTCCTCCTCCTCTTCTTCCTCCTCCTCCTCCTCCCCGCCGCGGCGCCCGGCCCTGCTGGCAGGCGAGGAGCGCGGGGACCTGCCAGGAGGCCAGATAAATTGCTTCAGACCTTAAACCCCGGCTGGGAAAATGCACCAAGCTTCCCCGGTTCCCAGAGCCTGCTGCTCAGGATCTGGGTGTTTCCGTAATGCAGCAACACACCTCATGAATAAAGATTAAGTTGATTAAAAAGGAAAACCCAGAGCAAGGCAGCAGAAAAACGATTTGCAGAGATTAGATGCTCTGGCACGCCAGGAGTTCCCCGAAGGGCTGAGCGAACATGTTCGAGCTAAGAGCTTTAAGCCCTCTCCCCTGTTTTGTAACTAATGGCTCTGGATCGGGATGACTAACCCTCCGTCTGATAGCCGGCCCCACGGGACACCGGGGATATCGCACACGCCGAGTGGCCGGCGCCGTGCGGAGCCCGCCGTCACCCGCTCCCTGCCGCAGGGCCGGCGCTCGCCGCGCGTGCGATCCGGGCACTGGCACGGGTTGCTCCGCTGGCTCCGACGCTCCCCGTGCCCCTGGCCACGCGCGGGTCGGGAGCGGGGAGCGGAGCCGAGGAGCCCCGTGCGAAGAGGGGTGCGATCCCTGCAGCCTTGCACCCCCTCGGGTGCATCCTCTTCCAGCTTTCCCACCGCGCAGCCCCGGACCCAGGGCGTCCCTTGCTGTCAGACATCCAAAGAACAGATTTTCACGCACCAGTCCCCCCAAATTAAAGAAGCTTCACCCACAGGGCTGCACGAATTCCCCGCGCTCCCGGCCGCAGAGGGGCCGCGCGGATGCCGAACGCCGTGCTGACCCTCGCTTTCCCCCGCGGCGCGGGAGGAAGGGCCCGGCCCTCCCCGGCACAAACCTGGCTCTTCCCGCTCGCCGCGGCATCCTCTCCCCCGGAGAGCGGACGCACCGGCGGCGGCGGTGGGACGCCCGGCCTGGTGCTGCGGGAGCAGCGCGCGGCACTGGGCGCCCCGGGCTGAGGACTCCGGCGGGCACTGGCAAAGAGGCATCAAATATTATTTAATGAGGCGGCGGGGGAAGGAATGTGCCCGCGTAATCTAGAAAATCCGTTCTCTGGGATTTACGGGGGGAGAAATAAGGGTAGCGTCCGGCCTGCTCCGTTCGCAATGCCGCAACCTCGGTCTTGAGCAGAAATTATTATTTGCCCTTGGGTCTGCAGAAACGCCTCCTTTCCGGGCCAGAGCCAGGTCTCGTTAAGCCCCGTTTGAACCCGCGAGATGGTAAAGTAGTTGTCCTTTTAATTCGGGCCTCCAACGCGCCGCTCGCTCTGCGGCGGCTTTTTTCCCCAGCCTCTGTCCTCTCCAGAGACACCGTCACCGTCGCCGGCCGCTCGCCGAAATCCCGGGGCGGCGGGACGGGGGCCGCGCCGGCCGCGGGGCCGGAGGGGCCGCTGCGGAGCAGGCTGCGAGCGGCCGCGCGCGGAGGCAGCGAATTCAGCTAATTTTAAGATTTTCCGTGAGAGATTTCCGAAGGGGATTACGCGCCGCGGTTGCCGGCGCTGGCAGGGGCTGGAGCCGAGGATGGTTCGGGAGCCTCCGTCCTCCTGCCTGTCCCCGCGCGGCCCGGCGGCCCGCACTCCTGCAGGACTTTTATTCGCAGGACTTTTCCCGCAGCCACGGCAGCGAACAAGCGACTCCCTCCGTGCCCGCGCGGGGATGGGACGTGCCGAGAATCCTCGTCTAAACAAATGAGCGGGTGTTTTTTTCTTCCAACAAACCCCACTGATCTTTCTTTTTCCTTTCCTCCCCCCCTCTTTTTATGTGTTGTTCGCTCCGTTCTGCAAACAATGTTCTTTTAAGCCTGGGCAGAAAACTCTATCTGTCTTCCGAGCATGATGTGACAGCAGAGAACAGCGACGTCCGCTTGGCAATGAGATTAAGCGGAAATCATTCATAAAGGTCCTCTCAGCCCAAAGTGAAAAAAAAACCCCAAACCTCCAAAACAAAAGAGAAAAAACCTCAAAACAACCAACACTGTTTGATTCAGAAGATCAGGCACAGAGCCCGGGCCGCAGGAAGAGCAAAGGGTTCGCGGGCGTCACGCGTTTCTGCCCCGGCGCGGTGCAGAAACGCTCGAGGGAGCTCAGCCCCCGGGGCTGCCGGCGTTGCTGCCGGCTCGCGAGAAGAAAAGAGAAATTCTCCAGGTTCTTCTTGGAATAATGCACAGCTTAAAAAAAAAAAGAAGAAGAAGAAAGAAAAAGAAAAAGAGAGAGAGGGTGAAGAAACCCAGCCTGCACGACAGTGTGGCTCGAAAGAAAAAACCCACAATATTTCATCCAGTGTCTTTTCCCTTCGCAGCGCCTGCTCGCCCATTTTCTTTACAAAATGAACTTCTGGCTAAACCTATTCAATCTCGCAAAGCATTTCAATTTTGACATGACTACGTATTCCGGAGGAGCCTGCTTTCCTCAGATTTTCTCCAGCCAGCTCTAATCCCAAATGCCTTGCTGTGACTAAACCTCATTTCTATGTTAAGTGCCCTAGCTCTCCCGTAAGGGCCGGGTAAAAACTCCATCAGTCAAGTAGCCTCCCTGCAGCCGCCTTGTTAAGCGCTGAGGGTTGGTCTTATTTATTTATTTTTTTAGCTTTCCTTTAATAGAGCCGACGTGGAAGATGCTCCAGGGAGAGGCATCATCTGCTTCCTGGAAATCAGCCCGAGCCCCGTGCTGGGATTTTGCTGAGCTCTGCACCGGGGTGGCCGATGCCCCGATGCACGACCACCCCCCCCCGGCAGCGGGGAGGGAAAGTCCTTGCACGGAGCAGCAGGTGCCGCCTGGGAAAACCCGCGTCCCAAACGGGAAAACGAGCGAGACGACGGCGCTGTTTCACCCCGGCTTTTGGAAACGTGAAGTTTTGGTTCATGAATTGTCGGAACACCTCGGAGTTTTTTTTTTTTTTTTTTTTTTTAATGGGGCTTTTCCTTGCCTGGTTTGGAAAGCGCCTTTTACCACCTCGGAGAGAGCTGAGCATATAGGAATGGGTGAAGCAGCCTAGTGAGAAAATGGTTCATTTAGGATTGAACAAACCGTTCTGAGCATTATGAAAACCACCTTTATGGGTTTATCTTCCTTTGAAGAAACGCTTGTCTTTCTGCCCGGCCCCGGCCCCCAAGCGAGAGGCAGCGCAGCCCTTCCTCGGCCCGGCCCCGGCCGCGGCTCGGCTCCCGTTTCCCAGCCGCCCTCCCGGACACCTGCCGCGGGCAGCTGATCCCTGTTATCTTCCGAAAATATCGCTCGCTGTTTAGGAACGACCCCTTGCAACCCCCTCTTCCCGGACACAGCCCAGGTGTCCCCGCAGCTCTTGTGCACGGCTCGCAGCAAAGAACACGGGGATTTTTCTGCCCGTTTTCGACTGTTTCTTCGATTCTGACTGCCAGGTTTGAGGCCGAAGGCACGGGGACGCGCGGCGGCGCCGGAGCGGGCGCAGCCTCCGCTCGCCGGGGCCGGCGGTCACCTCGGCGCGTCCCGCGAGCCGGCGGGGACGGGGCGAACGGAGCCTTTCCAATAACGTGGCAGCACAAATATTTGCTGAGCCTTTCCTCTCTGCAAGCGGCAGCGACAAAGACCCAAATTCGCCGTCTCTGCAGCCCCGGCTGACTCTATTTTCCGCCTAAGCCCTCGCCCGGCGGACAATAGCGCCGACAAAAAGCTGCTGTTGCCGTTTCTGCGGGGACGCGAGTTCGGCCCTGCTCCTCCCCGGCCGTTCCCGGGGGCCCCGGGGCTGCGGGCAGCTCCCGGGTTGCTTTTCTGAGCAGAGCAGCTCGCGTGAAGCGACTCCCACGGCGCGCCCAGCGCCTCGCCGGAAGGAGCCCGGGACCTGGGCCGTCCTAAGCGGCGAGAGCGGAGCGCTGGGAGAGGTCTCCTGCGTACGGCACGACGGCTCCGTCGCAGGTCCAGCCAGAGAGCCATCGCTGGGGTGCTGGGCTGGAAGACACAGCTCCAGCAGGGTGCTGCACCCTTTAGGCTCTCTCCAGCTTGATACCCGGGTGGCCATAAAGTCCTGGAGGACAAATAACTTGCTGGTGGGAGCCGAATGAGTTGTCATTGCCAGCTCCTTCTTCCCTCTATCCCCTTTGGCTGTGGGGGATGGATGGCTCTGCTCTTTACGCCGGGGTTTCTCCTGGAAGATCCTCTGGCAAAATGGGCGGTGATGGGTCACCAAGAGGTCCTAAGACCACGTAATCCAGGTCAACGCTGAGGAAGGAGGCTCAGGCCGCCCTCATGCCTCCCATTCTGGAGAGGCCAGTCCCATCCCGTGTGGCTGAACCGGATCTGACCCGCAGCCAGGAGTGGTTACATCAGAGATTTCCTGCGTGCCCCAAGACCACACTGACGTTTAGCCAAGGTGCCGATTAGGACAGGGTGGATTTCACGTCAGAGCATCTGCTGCCCGCCCTGGTGGGCTTGGAGCTGCTGCCTTGAACTCATCTATGTAAGAAGCTGACCGGACTCCTCCGCTGTCGCCTGCAGGACCAGACTTTCCTGCAGCAGCCCGTTTGGGAAAGCCTGCAGGTTAGTAGAGGTGGCTGCCTGACCCACGGCACCCCAGGCTGACGCTCCGCTGTGAAGGTGACGCGCGCTGCCAAGCAAGCTGCACCACTCCTCCTTCCCTTCTCACGCTCTGGAGCTCCCTCTTGGTGGACACATGCTTGCACGTATAAATACGAAGAGTCAGATTTGAGAGGGAGCTGCAAGGGGTGGCTGTCATGTCCATCCCCTCCACGCTCCATCCCACCCACCCTGCAACCATGGAGGGGGACTTGCTTGGCTGTGCCCTTCCCTGGGGACAGCTCTGCTTGTGGGGTGCTCCCTGGCAAAAGCTATGGTGCTGTGATCACTGCAGCTCTGTCTGCATCTGCTGCTGTTTCTGCTGTACCAAATCCTCCCTCGATCGCAGCAAGTTGCGGTAGCAGCAGATAAGCTTTTTGCTTCCTGCTTTGTCCTACATTTGCCTGACAGAGATCCCAGCACGATGAGATCTCTGACCTGATCTTGGAGTGGTGGCCTGCTGAGGACAGTTGGCTTCCTGAGATGCCCTTCTACACCTTGAGACCCAGAGAAACTCCAAATGCCACAACTCCTATCCTTGCCCATTTGTCTTGCCTGCAAACTCTACTCTGCAGAAGACGCTGGGAGGAACAGAGTGAGCAAGAGAAGGAGCATCATGGTCCCAGCAAAGGCGTGCGGGTGGCGTGTGCTCTGGGCACGGCACGACAGAAACACCTCTGGGCTGATGTGTCCTGCCAGAGGGCTGGATGGTAGCAAGAAACATTGTCCAAAGGACTGGTGCAAGGTAAAGGGATATCCAAGAGCTGGACTTGTGGAGGCCTTTGGGGAGAGCGCTGACTGCTCTCTTCGTACCATGCCTTGTGTAGTGCAACCTGGCTGCTAAAGCGGAGAGAGCAGTAAAATTCATAACAACATCTCTCCCCGAGCACTGAGACTGTGAAAACCACTGGCCCTTGGAAGCGAGAGACCTGGAGCCTCCAGGTCTTGGTTTACACTCTCTGGCCCAGTTTCTGCTCTTCAGCTGAAGGTAAGGGCCAGGTTCCCACCTCTGGCCATCATACAAAGCCCTGGCCAAGGTCTTCTTGTGTGTTTGGCCCTCAGATATGGCCTGGGCCTCTTTTCATGCTGTCCTGAGACAACCACCGACCCAAACAGGACTCACTCCCCTCTCAGTTAAGAGAGGGCTGCCTTTTAAATCCGAGGAGGAGTATCATGACCGTAGGGAAAGCGCACCCAGTATCCACCGGGGAAGTGTGGGGTCACGTTTTATGGAGGACAGGGTTGCTCTGCCCAGCGTTGCTCACGACTGAGGGGAGCAAGGAGCAGCCCCGCGGAGCGGAGCGGTGCGTGCCTGAGCGAGGCGGAGAAGGAAGGAGGAGGTGGCAGGAGGGAGACTCAGAGGAAGGTGCTGGGGAGTGATGCACCCAGGGGACGCCGCTGAAACAGGCTGTAACAGGCGAAACAAAGCTGAAGGGAATAGAAAATTTCCCGGTGCTCAGACACGTTAGGCTTTCCCCGAGGGACACAGTGAAATCCCTGCGGCTCGGTCCCCGAGGGAAACGGCGGAGCAAAGCTCAGCGACGGAAAGCGAGCGCGTCGGGCGCGGGGCAGCGCCCGGGTCCGCCGAGCGCCTGAACCGCGCTGCGGCTCGGGGCAGCCGAGCCTGCTCGCTCCGGGGGCACCAGCATCGCCGCTGGGGATGAAATCCAGCTGGAAGCCGGACGGAGCAATCCGTTATTAGCAAAATCTGCAGAGTATTCACTGGCTACAAGTGACACCTCATTTTCTGGGCATGCGTCTCCTGCGCTCGGTTCAGCTTCCCCGAGCTATTTCGGTCGTGCTCCCAGGCAGCCGGTGCTGCCTTAGCCCCCGGGATCCTCGGGGGATAGATCGGAGCGTCGCAGCATCCAGGATCTCCGTCGATCCAGTTGCTGCTGTCCCAGGGCTGAGATTCCCGCAGCGCCGGCCGACGGAGAGGCCTGGCAGGAGGCTCCCGCGCCCCGTGGGCTCAGCCGTGCCGGGGTTCAGGGTTCGGGGTTCAGGGGGGGCGGGAGGCAGATGGCGGGATGCATCCTGCCCCGTGCCTGGGGCCGGGAGCAGCAGCGAGCCATCGGGGGCCTCGCGCCGGGCACAGCCGGCGCGGCTGGGCAGTCGGGGCAAGGCAAGCTAATAGCACGGCTAAAAGCTATTTTTAACTTTGATAGATGAGAGCTTATTTCCTGCGGCTGCTCGCGCGGCGGAGCAGAGCGGCGCGGGGCGGCGTGGGCGGCTCCCCGTCCCCGCGCTGGCATCGCCCCCGGGGCTCGGCGGCACCCGGGCCGCACCGGGGAGGGGGGGGACGCAGCATCCTGCAGACCTCGCTCGGCCTCGGCTCCTCGCGCTTCGCGGCCCGGAGGCGTCGGTTCAGACGCTCCAACCTGCCGCGGGGCTTCGCACCCTCGTCCCCCCCCCTCCCTGAACCACCCAGCTCCCTCCCGCCGCACAGACCCTGCGGGACCAGCGATGCCCCCGGCGGAGACGCCCACGGGTGCAAAAATTCCCGGGGCCCGCGGGAAGCGGGACGGCATCGGGGATGTTGCCCCTGGTCCGAAAGGCCCCGGGGCAGGACGGGAGCCTCCTTCCCTACCCGCTGCGGCCCCCGGGGCCGGCGCGAGGACGGGGGGACTTGGCGCGTTCCCCCCGCCCCCCTCCCCGCCGCCCCACGGGGCCGCGGCCGCCGGGAGCCCTGGCGCTAACGCAGCGCAAGCGCGGGATTTATGGGCGGCAGCCCTCCAAGCGGGCCATCCGTCTTGATTAAATCAGCCCTAATGGCTCTGCGCCGACTCGCTCGCAGCCTGGCGCGGCCGCGCTGGAGGCGCCCCGAGGCGACGCTCGCCCCGGGCAGGGGCCCGCTGCGGCCCCCCCCTTCCCCCCCGGCGGCGGGCGAGACGGCGCTGCCCGCCTGCCGCAGCCTGTTGCATCCCGGTCCGCTCGCTTTGACGGCACCTGAGCGAGCGGCTTTAACGGGCCCGCTCCGGGATTCGGCCTTGCCCTCCCCGAAGGCCGGCCGCGAGTGCCGAGCTGCGGGAAGGGAGTCGGGGGCAGCGGGGAAGGGAGGCGGCGGCGGCGGCGCGGGCCGGCCGCGGGGCGCCCGTTCCTCCCGCGCTCCCGTGCCGGGCGGCCCCGCGACGCCGGCGGGACGCCGCTGTGCCGGCTGCGCTCCGGGGCGAGCCGGCAAACGTCCGCGAGGGAGCCGGCGGCAGCGCCGGCAAGCGCCGGCACCGGCTGCGCGGGGCTGCGAAAGCTGCAGGCGCCGGCGGGCTCCCATCCGGGTCGCGGTTCCCACCACCACCCCGGCGCATCCCCGCGCACCCGTCGCCCGCTGCCGGGGTCGGGGGGGGGGGGTTCGCCCTCGTTTCCCTCGCCAAACGGGCCTCGCTGTTATAAGGGCAGGACGGCCCGGGGACACCCAGGGCGATAACCACCGCCGAGAACGAAACCTGGACTCCCACCAACCTTAAAAAGGAAAAAAAAAAATAAAATAAAATCCCCATCCGCGGTCAAATCCGGCGGCTTCCCGGCTTCCCTTCCCAGCCCTGCCTCTGCCCCCGGCTTCTCGCCGGCCCTGAGAAGAGCCGAAGGCCCGGCGAAGGCTCCGGGGAGGCGGCGAGCGCCATCGATTTTCCATGGAAGGCGCCCGGAGAGGACGGTGACGGGCGGCGGCGGCCGGCGCGGCGGGGGTGGCTGGGGGGGGGGAGCCGAGACGGCTGTGCGCGCCGGGAAGGGCCGGCGCTTTCCCGCGGCCGGGGCTGCGGGAGCCGGGCGGCCGGGCCAGAGAGAGCGAGCGGAAGCCATCAAGGTGGAGGAAAGGAAGCGAGGAAGAAGAAGGGCCGAAGGGCTCCGGCGACGCAGCCATTAGGAAAGTGCTGATGCGGAGGTTCGCTCGTGCCGGCGGCGGCGGCGACGGGAAGAGTTGGAATAGTTGCTGTTCACGGACAAAGGCGGTAGGAGGGAGTGGAGCTTTGTAGAAGCTGGAGCCTGTCTCGCTGCTGGGCGTCTGCGTTTCATTCCCTGTCAAAAGCCTCTCGGAGCCGGCGGAAAAAAAAGCAGGGAAGCGCCGAGCCGCAGCGCTCGCTCGGGATCAGATAGCAAGAAAACCAATAGCAGGGAGATAAAAAAAAAAAAAAAAAAAAGAGAGAGAGAGAAAAAAATCCCAGCCCACCCTCCAGCACGCCGAGCCTGAAGCAGGCGGGTCGCTGCCGAGCGCCCGGCGCGCAGCCGAGCGCCGCGGAAGCCTGTGCCCGGCCCGGGCGGCACCGAGCGCGGCCCCGAGGAGCTCCGATGGCACTTTGGCACCCATGGGTCTGCCGGCATCTCGCCGAGCCCGGCCGAGGGCGACAGCTCTGAGAGCACGCAGGGAGTTTGAAGCGAAATTCACCTGAGTCTGGATCTCTTGGCTCGCTGGGATTTATTCCTTATTATTATTATTTTTTTTTTTCTGGAGCGGAAGAGAAGGGTGGCAGGAGGAAACCGAACCGATACAAAGCATTTTTTTTTTAATCTCCCTCTTTTGTTTTGTTTGTTTGTTTGTTTGTTTGTTTTTTGGAAGAAGGTGGTTTTTTTCCCCCTCTCCCCCCCCCCCACCCCGCCGGCGGGTGGTTGCGATGGAGGGGTTGGGGCTGCGCCGAAGGAGCAGCAGCAGCAGCAGCAGCAGCCGCCGCCGCCGCCGAGCGCCGGCGCCGGGCGCGAGCAGCGCAGCCGAGCGGGGGGCCCTCGCCAGCTAACTCGCCAGGACGCCCGGCCCCGCACCCCCGCCGGCGCGGGGGCTCCATGCGCTGAGAGGTAAGCGCCGGCGTGCGAGGCGGCTCCACCGGCTCCGTCTAACCCCGAGTCGGAGGGGGGGAAAAAAAAAAAAAAACAGCAGTCTCATAGTGAGTCGATCCCTTCGAGCCGGTGCAACCGAGCGGGAACCGGGGAGGGGGCTGCTGGTGGTGCGGGGGTGGGGGGGAAGTTTTGCAGCACCGGCCCCACGAGCAAAGTTCCCCCCCTCCTCGCCCCGGACCCACGGCGGCTGCTGAACCGCCGCGCCGGCGCTGATTCCTGCCGAGCCGCCCGCCGCGGCGATGCCTCGGCACCCTTCCCCGGCGAGGCTTTCGGCTGCTCCCGCTCGCCCGGCCCTGGCGGCGGCGGCGGTGGGATGGGGGGGTGGGGGGGAGCTCGGATCCTCCGCGGAGCTCAAACTTTTGCACGCCGGCTTTTCGGGGTGCTGCGGCGGCGGTGGCGGCGGGGGCGTTGGAAAGGCGGCTCGCGAAGCCCGGGAGCAAGCCAAGCGGCCCCGCGGCAGCAGCAGAATTGCATCACTGTAATAGTATCGGTGCTGAGCGCCAGCCCGGGGAGTAAAACTGTCCAGAAAATGAGCTGCGCTGAAGTGCTCCAGCGAGCACCTGCACGCCTTCCTCCGGGTGCGCACGAGTATCTGTATTTTTAGAAGTCCCTCTTAATTATAGAGCAAAGAGTGTTAGAGAGAAAATGGTGTGTATTTAGCAGTATTCATTCCCGGACAGTTTCGCAGTGAATCTGAGCATAAAATAAGGGTTTTTCTTCCTCCCCTCTCTCCGCTGTGATTTCGAACCACCTGTTTTGTGGCGGTGCCGGCAAACCAGGGCTGGATTTTTTCGTTCCTGTTCTTAGAAAGCACGACAACGACTTTGCTCGCGCTGTTTACTCCTGGCAAAGCTCGGGCAGAAAGGGCCCAAGCGGGTAATTTGGGGCCGTTTTTTTTTTTTTTTTTTTCCCACCCGTGCCACCCCGAAGCCTGGGGATCATTCGGCAGGGCTGCAGGAGCGTTTCGGCAGGAGCAGGGAGGCCCCCGGCGCCCCTCCCCGGCCCCCCTGCACCCGGGAACGGCCGGGACGGGGAGCTGGCACGGCGCCCCGGCCACGGGGATGCCACTGCCGGCGGTGAAAACCTGCGCCGGCTCCTTTGGCTCCTGTGCAGCTCCTTCCCCCTCGTCCCTGCTTCTCCGCCTGGAAAACTTTCCGCGTCCTTTTGTTCCGAACAGCAGGTGAAATTCCCCTTGGGCGAGCACAAAGCAATGAAGCCGTCCGAAAATAATGAAAACAATACTGAAAAAAAAAAAAAAGAAAAGAAAAGAAAAGAAAAGAAATCCCCGCCTGCCCCTTCCAGGCCCGGAATACGCCGGCACGAGCGTTCCCGCATGCAGTGAACGCGCTTAATAAAATGCCGGGTTTTCCTGGGAGGGCACCTTAGAGGCCACTTTGTTTCGTGTCTCCGATCGCCGCCGCGCTTCGGGACCCAGAATTATCGCTGCTGGACTTCAGCCAGAAGAGTTGTTTTACCTAAACACCCCAGGTGGGCTTTTTTTTTCCCCCGTAAAGAGCCCCGAAATGAGGCTGGGGGACATGCCGAACGCCGGACCTGGCTCGCCTGGACCCTGCCACCCCCCCCCGGCTGGGCTGAGCGATTTTGGGGGTGCGCGTCCGGGGGGAAGCGGGGGCTGCCGCCGTTACGAGCGGGCTCCTGAGCGACGCAGCGGGACGCCGGGCCGGGCTGCGGGCTCTCGTGCTCCTCGGCCTCCTGGCTAACGTGCGGCCGGGGCTCGTCCCAACCCGCCCCCCCGGGCATCTCCCCGCACCCGCGTCCCGGCACCGGGCAGGCGAGGCCGCGGGGCGAGCGCTCGAGCGCCGGCGGCCGCTGCGGACCCCCAGGCTGCCGGGTCCGCGGTGCCAGCAGGGAGGCGGCAGCGAGGCTGCGGGTGGCTCGGGGGCGGCCGCGGACCCGTCGCCATGGCCTGGTCCCACCATCCCTAGCTGCTTCTCTCTTTCCCACCTTGTTCCTCCCTTGTTCCCTCTTTCCTATCTCATTCCCTCACTCCTAGCTCATTCCTTCATTCCTAGCTTGTGCCCTGGTTCCTCGCTCATCCCCTTGTTCCTGACTTCTTCCTAACTCATTCTGTCATTCCTCTCCATCATTTCCAGCTCATTCCCTCAGTTCCCGCTCGTTCCCGTGTTCCCAGCTCTTCCCGTCGTTCCCGTCTCTTTCCAGCGTTCCCTAGTTCCCAGCTCAGCGCCTTGCTCCCAGCTCGTTGCCTCGCTCCCGGGCCGTTCCCCCGCTCCCAGCTCCTTCCCTCGTTCCCAGCCTGTTCCTGGTTCCTCGCTTGCAGCGCAGCAGGACTGCCGGTGGGCGATGGTTTTTGCAGAGCTCCTTCAGATTCCCCGGTTGGACTTTTGAAGCATCTGGTATCACTATCTCAGCGTCATTATGAATTAATTAACATTAATTCCTTGTTCTGGTATCTACTATTTCCAGGAGCCTTAGCCTGGGCTTTTTCTTTTTTTTCCCCTCTACCCCCAAGTGGAAACAGCCAGATCCAGGCTTTGCTTGGCGGAGAGCCAGAGCCAGGCCATGTGCTCGAGGACCGCAGGGTCCCCACCGCCATCCTGTGCCGTGCCGGGGGGAAGACCCCCCTGCCAGCCCCCCCAGCCGGGATGGGGCCTGGCCCCGTGGCCGGCGTGCCGGCAGAGCCTGGGCCGCCGCCGGTGCTGAGCCTCGGGCTGCTGACTCCAGGGATGCTGCTCCCAGGGATACTGCTCCTAGGGATGCTGCTCCTAGGGATGCTGATCCCAAGGATGCTGCTCCCAGGGATGCTGCTCCCAGGGATGATGCTCCTAGGGATGCTGATCCCAAGGATGCTGCTCCCAGGGATGCTGCTCCCAGGGATGCTGCTCCTAGGAATGCTGATCCCAAGGATGCTGCTCCCAGGGATGCTGCTCCCAGAGATGCTGCTCCTAGGGATGCTGATCCCAAGGATGCTGCTCCTAGGGATGCTGATCCCAAGGATGCTGATTGCAGGGATGCTGATCCCAAGGATGCTGCCCCAGGGATGCTGCTCCCAGGGATGCTGATCCCAAGGATGCTGCTCCCAGGGATGCTGCCCCAGGGATGCTGCTCCTAGGGATGCTGATCCCAAGGATGCTACCCCAGGGATGCTGCTCCCAGGGATTCTGCCTCCCTGGAGCTGTGGGGATGGGGATGCAGCCGGAGCGGGCGGGAAGTGAGCTGGGAGCGAGGCCGGGGTGGTCTCCTGGACTGGTGTTCCTCCTCCTCCATGAGTCACCCCGAGGGAAGTGCAGCCGGGAGCCGCCTGGCCAAGTCGGGGCCGAGGGGGTGCCGACGGGCCAAGCGGGAGGCGGGTACGGCGCCCGCCCCACGGCCTGCCCCACAGAGGCCGAACCCTTCACATGTGCCCCCCCCCCCGCTGTCCCCTGCCACCGCCGGGCGCCCGCGCCGCGGGGCCGCGGCAGCTCTCCGGGCCACCCAAGCGAGGTGCCCGCGGGCCCGGCGGTGCGGCTGGGGGCAGCCCCGCGAGCGCCGGGCCGAGCCGGGCCCGCGGCGGGCAGGTCCCCGGGCGCCGGGGGGGCAGAACCCGCGCGTCCTGCGTGCCGCCAGCCCGGCTCGGGCTTACATAACGGCCGTGCTGCAGTCTGCTCCGCTCCTCCGCCGAGCGGCTCCGGCAGAGCCGCGGCGCGGAGCTGCCTCCCGGGGGGCTCCTGTCTTCGGGGAGGGGGGTGTTGGTGGAGCCCTGGAGGGCAGCCGGGCCCCGGAGGGGGGGGATGAGCCGGGGCTGGCTGGCCGAGGCGGCTCCTCCGGTCCCCTCCGACCTCGGGAGCCGAGATTGCATTGGGGGGGGGGGGCCCTGCCCCACGACGGCGGGGGGGAGGGGGGGAGGGAGGCGCTGGGGAAGGGGCAAGTCCTGCCTGCGAGGTTAGAGGAGGCCGGGCGAGGACCCCGCTGGCATCCGTGTTCGCGTCTGCGCCGCGCTGGGGCAGCACAGCCCCGCTGCGCTGACGGGGAAACTGAGGCAGGGTCTGAGCGCGGCGTGCTCGGCAGCCGGGGGGACCTGCCGGGCGCGGGTGTCCCTGGGGTGTCCCTTCCCTTCTGCAGGGAGGCCCCGGCCGGGCCCCCAGGGGCGAGGCCCCCCCCGGGCCGCAGGGCTGAGGACGCCGTCGGGCTCGAGGCGCGCGGGGAGCAGCTAGTCTCCATCGGACCGCGAGTCATCCTTCCTAGCGCTCCGCAGGCTGCGACGACGACAACGTGCTTAAAGGGGCTGATGAATTAAGTGCATCTTATAAATGCATCAGATATTAAAATTTCCATATAATTACAGTGCAATGGATTATGTGTGGCACTGACGGGGAAGCAGCTCAGCGGAGCAAAGGAATTACAGCTATAGAGGAGAGCAAGCGGAGCGTGATTGCAGCAGCGCTCGGTGCGCCGGCGTCGAGCGGGGCCTGGCCGGGAGCCGCGGCAGGAGCGGGGCCGAGCACGGGGAGGGGGTTCTGCGGCGGCCGGCGAGCCGGAGCCGAGCGGCTTCGGGAGCGGACGCCGGGGCGGGCGGTGCTCTGCTCCGTCCCTGCCCGTCCCGCGCTGGGAACAGCCACGCTCCCGCGGGATGGGGCGGTCAGGCGGGGAGGGCTTGAGTTAGTCCAAAGATGAGCAAATTTTCTTTTCCCTTTTCCCTTCTCTTCGCTCCCTTTTGGTGAAACCCGTGACAAGCGGTGACATTGCCCGGAGCAACCTGCTCGGCGGCAGCGGCCGGCCGCGGGGACGCGGAGGGAGGTTGCGCGGGGGTAGGCGCCGCCGTCGCTTGGCCGAGGTTTCCCCGGGCCCCGGCAGCCTCCCCGTCCCTCCCGCAAGAGCCCGTCTGCAAAGTGGCACCGTGGGCCCGGCCGAAGCCCCGCGGGCGGGCGAGCGGCGCGGCGGAGCGAGCGGTGCCGGGTCCCCTCCGCGCCCGGCGCCCGCCCCGCTCCCACCCTCCTGGCCGCGCGCGGGGCTCCGAGCAAAGGCTTTTTGCACAACGAGCCGTCGCCGGTTCCGTAGTTAATGATGTGGATCGGTGCCACGATCAGACAAATCAGTAGCGCGGTCCCAGCTGGCGGCTTCTAAGAAGGGCAGGGAGAAAACCGGGCGGCTGAGTCGGCCCGGCGGGGTGCACGGCGGGCGCGGAGCGGGCGCGGGCCGGCGGCGGCTCGGCACGCACCGGCCACCCTCCAGTGCCGGGTGCCATCCGGGGCCGGGCGCTGTCCGGGGCCGGGCACCGAAGCCGCTTCGCGGGTCCTGCTCGCCGCGGCGGGTCGCGGCGCCCGGGCGAGCCGCGTGATGCCTGCCCGCGCGCTTTCCGCCGCGCTCCCTCGCTAATTAGCAAAACCTGGCAATCCGCACCGCTTCTCCCCGTCATTAATTATTATTAATTATTTGTTATGCAAATAAAAGTTGAGGAGCTCAGCGCTGCAGGCAACACAAGCGGCAACGGGCCCGGCTCCAGGCGGTTTATGTAAGTGCCGTGCAGGCCCCCCCGGCGCTGCCCGCCCCGGCGAGGGGCCGCGGCCCCTGTGCATCCCGCGGGGCTTGAGCACGGCGCTGGGGCGCACCGGAGGGTGCTGCGAGGGAAATCGGCAGTTTAGGGGCGTGGGAGACGCGGGAGCCGGGGAGGGTGGGGTGCTGAGCGCCGCGGCCCCGCGGATGGGGAAGGAGGCGCAGGGTGCTGCAGAGGGACCAATGCGGTGGTGGGACCTGGGGCTCCGTCCTTACGGGCCCGAGCCCGGCTCTGCCCGTCCGTGCCGCTCCGGGCTCTCTCCTTCCTCCTCGCTCGCGGGCTCCCGTTCGGTGCCGGCTGCAGGCGCCCGTCCCCGAAAACGCGCCGGCACGGAGGACGCGGCCCGGCCGGATGCCTTCACTTCCCCTCGGTCGGCAGCGATTCTGGAGATAAAGTCTGGAGAAGCGTTGGGACCTTGCGAAGGATTTCCCGGCCGGGAGCCCCGGCCAAAGTGAGGATGCTCTGGCTCTAAAGCCAGAACCTGTTGCCCTAGACCCTGCCCGGGGCTCGGGCGGGCGGGGAGCGGCGGGGGGCACGCGGGGGGCCGCCGGCGCGGCGCTGCTCTGCTCCTCGCAGCCTGGCCGGGTGCCGGCCGGGTGGTCCAAGACCCCGAGCTGGCGCCCGCGCTCCTCCTCCCCTGCCCCGCGGCGCAGCCAGCCCGGGCGCCTGCCACCAGGCTCTGCGTTTCTGCCCCCCCCCCCCCGCCTTTTTTAAATGCCTGGTTTTGCTTTACGGGCGGGATGAGCGGTGGGAGTTTTTCCCCTTTCCCTCTCTGTACGAGCCGGCAACCGCCCGGGCAGAGCGAAATTAAGAAGTGAAGCGAGCGCGGCGCGCCAGCGGGCCCGGAGGCAACGCGGCGCCGTCGGAGTTACGCAACGGGGGGCCGGAGCCGCTCCGCTCGGGAAGCGGCTCTGGGAAGCTTCCAGCACGGGCTAATGGAGCTCCAGGCTCGGTCACCTGGAACAGCCCCGGAGAACGGATGTTCCCGGCCCTTTTCGGATGCTGTGGGGCATTAAATGTCTCTTTTCCGTCCAGCGCCGGAGCTGCTCTCCGGGCTCCTGCCGGCTGGAGGCTAACGCGATCGCCGGGCCCGCGCTCCCGCCGACGCTCCGAGCAAGGGGGCTCCGAGCTGGGCCGCCTCCGGGGCCGTGCCCACCGCAGGCAGGTCGGCAGAGCGGGCCCAAGGCGTTCGCCCAGGCCCGCACAGTCTGCACGCTTTTTCCCTGGCTTTTCCACTGTTCCGGGGTTACCCCCTCAAGGCGACCCGAGGCGGCGGTGTTTAGAGACGTGAGCGCTCGCATGAGGCAGGTCCCAGGCACAGAAAGACGCCCCAAACCCTCCCCCCCCCGGCAAGGCCCGCTGATTTACGGAGGCACCGGGGAGGCTCGTCCGCCCCGTCCGTCCCCGCGCGCCCGGCTGAAGCTCGAGGCGGCGAACGCTCGCGGCGCCGTCGCAGCAACGCGCTCCGACCCGCGGGCACGTCGCCGAACCCCCCCGGCCCCGCGGCCGGGCGCTCGCAGGCAGTTTGCGAGCAGAAAAATGCAAAGGCGAAACGCCGTTCTGGGAGATTTCACCCTGAATTTATTGGCTCAGAATAAGAAGTCACACGCAAGCAAAAGTCACGCGTCTCGCCCGGCTTCCCGGGGAAAACCGGACCAGCGACGCTGCGGAGCAAATCCCCTTCCGTGCGCTCCAGCCGCGGGCGGCACCCGGCAGCGGGGCGGAAGCGGGAGCCGCCGCTCGTTTTTTCCCGAGACGGGCTGTGCCGCAGCCTCCTGGCGCTGGGGAGAGGACTGCGGCACGTCCGGCGCCGGCAGCCAGCCCCTCCGGGGAGTTTTCCCGACGGGAAGGACAGAAGTGAGCTCGAAGCGTCTCCGCGCGGCCCATCCTGTGCCGGCACGGTCCCCGCGGCGCTCCAACGGGCCCGTCCGCTCCGCTCGCTCGTTTTTTTTTTTTTTTTTTCTCTTTTTTATCTTTTTAGCGCAGTGGCCTGGATTGAGGTCTGGCCCGTTAAGCACCGCGCGCCCTGGCCCGGCCTCGGGGGCGCCGCCGCCGCGACGCCCGGGCTCGGTTCTGCTCATTTGAGCACCGACGGATCCCGGCTTCTTTTGCGCTTCATCACGCGGGAGCCGAGGGGGTCGCCCGGAGCGCGAGGAGCCGATTGCGCCGAGCGCCCGGAGCCGAACCCGGCTCCCTGGGTTTATCGGTCCCTGTTTGCTGCTTTTTCTCCCGGTTTCTTTCCAAGGGGTTATTTATAGCTGGGCCAGCTCTGCGCCCCGTCCTCAGCCCGGCCCCGCGCCTCCAGCAACGCAAAAACGTCTCGCGAGTGAAACCTGCGCTGTCGCCCCGTTACCCTCCGGGCCAGAGGGGGACCCGGGTTGGCAGGTTCTGCCGGTGGCAAAGCATCATTTTTCCACCAGCTCCGTCCCTTCCCCGTGGGGGAATTTGCCCGAGCCGGAGGCAGGGACGATGCCAAGCCGCGTCCCCGGGCGCAGCGCCCCCCGTCGTGCCTGGGGCCACCGAGGTCCCCGGAGCCCGGAGAGCGGCTCCGTGGGCGCCCGGCAGCGCCAGGCAGCCTTTCCCCCAAACGGGGGGTGTATTATTATTATTTTTTTTTTAAAATCCCAACCAAACAAGAAGCCGCAGCCCCGCAGCCGGTAGCTGCAATGCCATCTGCGCCTGCCGTGCGGCGCAGTGGGGGGGCCGCGCCGCCGGCAGCCCTCCGAGCACCTACGGGCGCCGGAGGTGGCACCGCTCTTCCTCCTCCCTTCCTCCCCCTCGCAGAGGAATGTCCTGTTTCTCCCGGGAACAGCACATCTCCTTGGCATCTCCCTCTCGGGAAGCCTTGATTTCTTTTCCAACTGTGGCTCTCCGGCCTGCGGTGGATTATTTTTTTCCTCCCCGCGGCTCCCCCTCCCGTTGATCCCAGCGGGAATGCTGGCCGGAAAGCTCTCCCGCAGCCCGCAGGGGCCAGCGGGCCGGGGCCGGGGCCGGGCCAACACGTTGCCAATTCGATGGGCTCATCGGCGGGTTTGGGGTCTCGGGGTGGGGGCATGGGGGGGGGCAATTTCCCTGGCAGCATCCGAGCGGAGTCACCTCTCCGCTCGGCTCCGTGACGACAGCGCCGCTTTGTCTTCTTCCAACTTGGGACCGATCCGCGCGCCGGGGAAGCTGGGGGGCGGCGGGTGGGAGTCGAGCGCGGAGCGCTGTTCTTTTTCGGTTGTCACATGCCTCTGCAAAGGCTCCTGCCTTTGGGATTCGCGCAGAGCCCGGGCCCGGGCTCCGAACCCCGCCGGCGGCCCGCGGCGCCGTCGCGACGCGCTTCTGAGCCCGGCGCTGGCCCCGCTGGGGCCCTTCCTCCCCGTTTCGGGGACCGTCCCCGGGGGCTGATAACCGGGAGGTCTCAGCCAAGCAGGGGAGCCCCGGGGTGCCACGGGCGAGCCGGGAGACGGGGGGGGGATCCGGCAGCGGAGCCGGCCCGGCCGCCGAACGGAACAGCTCCAAACCGATTGATCAAGCTCGGTCTAATTTGCTGGAGAGGTGGAGAGGTCGGGAAGGAGCAAATTCTCGCTGCTTTTGTGGAAAGCAGGTGCCTGTGTAATGACCTGGCTGCAGAGCGAGCCGCTCGCGGAGCCGCGAAACCGCAGGAGGGGAAGCAGCGCGGAGAGAGCTTGCAAATGCCCCGGGCCCAAGGAAAGCTGAATTTGGTGGCTGCAGCCGCTGCAGACACGCGCCGCGGCTGGAAGCAGGCTCCAGCGCTCCCGGCGCGGCTCCTTTGCTTAATTTTATCTCGCACAAAAAATTAGGAAAGGAAAAAAAAAAAAAAAATGAAACGCTGCCGTTTTGCTCAGCTGCAGCACAAAAAGCCCGAGCGGAGCCTGCAGAGCGCCGGGGACAGAAACGCTCGCCCGAGCGCAGGTACTTCCGCCGGGGTCTGCAGAGCCGCGCCGAGCGCGGCAGCGGCAGAGCAGCCGGGTGCTCGCCGCCGCGGGGGGATGCCGCTCCTCTTTTCCAGGCATTTCTTCCTTCCTTCCCCCACCCCCCCATATTATCAAAAAACATGACAGCAACAGCCTGGATGGTACCGGCAGCTCGGTGCCGCCCCGGCGGGGCTCTGCACCCAAGGGCGCCCTGCGCCTCTCTCCTGCTGCCCCCCCCCCAGTGTGTCGGACCCTTTCCGTGGCATCTGGCCTGGATCCCGCTGCTCATTTTATATCGGAGCTGGCAGCATCCCCCTCGCTGAGCCAAAATTCCTCCCCCCCCCCCCCCCAGCCCAGCGTCGGCATTGCCGCGGCCGGACTGGAGCCGTGCTGGTGCAGCAGCCCCGCCGGCCCGGCTGCCTCCCACCTGGAGCGAGGCCCACGGGGTGTTTTGGGGTGAAAAGCTGAGGGATCAGGCAGAGCGGCTGGTTTGCGATTTGCACTCCGCGTCCAGCTTGGCTGCCTCGCTGCCCTCAGGCGCGGTGTCGCAGGGCGCCCGCCTTCGCAAGTGTGAAAACGGGACCTTTTCCAGCTGGAGCCGTCAGAAACGTTCTGCTCCGGCGGCCGCCCGCGCCGCAAGCCGGGCGTCGGGCGCCGGCGGCCGCCGCGCTCCCCGAGCCGCCGCGACCGAGGCTGAGACCCGCTGCGCTCGTCGCACCGGTGCGGCGGCCCCTTGTCCCCGCTCCTGCCCTGCTCCCAGAGCCCCCGGGCTCCTCCAGGGACCTGCCCGTGGTACCGGCCTGGCAAAGCCCCCCCCCCCCGTCCCCTCCCCGGGGAGGATAGGGCTCTCGGGGCGGGGGACTCGCAGCCTGGCGCCCGCCGCGGCGCCGGTTCAAGTCCCGCCGCCGGCCGTAATGCCCGTTTGCCCCGACATGGGCCCTGTCGGCCGGCAGGCTTGCGTCCCACGGCGCGTGGTCCCCTAAGCTGCTTAATGAGGGCTAAGAGGCTCACGGGCTTATTTCCAGCAATTATTATTTCCACGGCCCGGTGGGTGTCCCCGAAAACTGCAGGGCCCCGCGGCGCGGAGCATCCGGCTGCTGCTCCTGCTGCTGGGCGGCCGCTGTTGGGCA
Source organism: Rhea pennata (assembly GCF_028389875.1). Taxonomy (NCBI): domain Eukaryota; kingdom Metazoa; phylum Chordata; class Aves; order Rheiformes; family Rheidae; genus Rhea; species Rhea pennata. Next base: position 16,064,627 of record NC_084677.1, on the reverse strand, counting down.
TCACGGCGACGCCGGCGCTCAGCTTGCCGCCGGCGCCAGACCCGCGAGGTTTGGGCAGGAGGGCGGCGGGGAGGGGGGGTGGCATGTCTGTCCCCCCCCCCCCCTTCACCGGTTTGCGCCTCGGCGCTGCGGCGGGCGCGCAGCAGCATCCCTGCACAGGCACCGGCGCCGGTCGCCTGGAGACGGCCGCCGCGGGTTGCCACGGCGACGCAGCCTCCGCCGCAGCATCCCGATCCCGGTTCGGCTGGAGTCGGGAGAAAGGCGCCGGGGAAACTGAGGCACGGCCGGCCAGGTGCTGGGGGGGGGGGGTGCGGGGAGGCCGATGCTTAAACGGGCCCCCTCCTCAGCGCCGTGCCTCGGTTTCCCCCGCCGTGGCGGCCAGTGCTCCTTGCTGCGGGGCGACGCCGGCACCCGCAAGGCTCCCGGTGGGGACGGCGGCGGGGGCGAGGGGGGGACGCGGCACTGCACCCCTCACCCCAGTGCCCGGCGACCGTCTGCAAAGCCGTCCGCAGTCGCACACCTGGTTTGCTAGGATTGACCACGAAAAAAAAAAAAAAAAAAAAAAAACAACCCCAACCCCACGTTCCTGGCTGCGATTTTATTGTTATTTTGTTGTTTTAACGATCCCGCAGCGGGCGGCCAGGGCCGGCACCCAGCAGTGACCGGGACTTTGGGAGCAGAAACGAGGTGCCCGCCCGAGCCGGCGGCCTGCCGGGCGTCCCCCCCGAGGAGCACGGGCTGCCCCGAGCGCCCGAGGCAGCTCCCGGAGGGTGGAAAGGCCGCAGCAACGCTTGCACCGGGCTCGGCCGCTCAGCCAAGGCCCCTCTCCTCTGGAAGGGCCTGGGCCACGTCACACGTGTGCCGGGGGGGGGGGGATTTTCCTCCCCAAGAGAAAACGAGGGTGATTTTTCTTCCTCCCGTGGGAAAAGCTGGAACACAAGGTTTTGGGGGCCGTAGGAGCCGTTGAAACGTAGGTTCAAAGAACCAAGGTTTTGCCTTCGGCCACCAACAGAATTGCTCCAGTCCGGGGTCAAATCCCCAGTTCGTTGCATCCTCCCGGTTGGTCCTTTTCATCCTGGAGATCTCTGGAATCCCCTTCCAGCAACTTCTCTTCCAGCACCCTGAGCTGGGAACGGCCGCGGCATTCCGGGTCCCTGGAAGACCCTCGGCTGCGGCGCCTGGAATTCTGCTGCGGTTGCAGCCAAGGTGGGAACTCTCCCCCCCGGCTCGCCGGGGCTCCCCGGGGGGCGGCGGAGGACCAGAGGTCCCCGGTGCCAGGTCCTGCTCATATAGGGCGCAGGAGAGGCTGTAACCTGAGCTGGGAAGCAATTAGCCTGGACCGCGGCGCGCTGCGCCGTCAGGCCCCCGTCGGCCGGGTGGGTGCCGAGCAGGACGCCGGCGCCGGGCAATTGGCGCCGTCACCGCGGCCGGACCCGTCCCGCACCGACTGCGGGGTGAGTAGGGCCGGGGGCTGCGTCGCGTCCTTCGGCCTCGTTTCCTTCCTCCGGCTGTTTTGCACCTTGCCGGCGGCAACGCCGACGGGCTTTGGAAACGCTGGGGCGCGAGCGCCGCGGAGCTGGGACGCTTGCTCAGGATGCAGGGAGAGAGGCTGTGTCTCAAGGCAAGCGCCAGTGCCGGGGCAGGGCGGCGGGGGGGGGGGGGTCTGAAAGCCCCGGAGGAGGCGGAGGAGTCGCCCTGCTTGCATCCCCCCCTCGCTGGACCCGGGGGTGGGGGGGGGGGGTCTCGCGCCGGCCCCGCTCCCCTCCGTCGCGGAAGCCTGCCGCTTTCCGGCCAAAACGCTGCCGCGGAGCCGGGCGCCGCTTCCCGAAACGCCGCTCGGGGTACGCGTCTCCCGGGCGCGGGCTCTGCCCACGCGCCGCCTTCCCCTCTCGCTCGAGACGCGGCTCCTTGGCGGAGCTGTTGGTGTCGGGTGTGAGTGGAGAAACCAGCCCGGGATAAAAACCTCCTCGGGGCTTTCTTTGAACGCGGGTTGGAAAAACAACCTCGACGGGGAGAGCGGGGCGCGCCGGGGCGAGCCCAGAAAAGCCGCGCGAAGACCTTTGCCTTTGGGCCCTGCTTTTTCCCTTCCTTCCCACGGTGCTTTCTAGCTGCCGGCGATCCCCCGGGCCCGGGGCAGGCTCGCTGCCCCGCGCCCCGGGCTTTCGGCACGTGCCGATCGGGAACAAACCGTCCCCCCGGTGAGAGCCGACGTCAACGGGCAGCGCGTTTCCAAAGCCCGGGGCAATGGCATAACCTCGCCGGCGCTCGGCAGGGAGGGCGCGCGCGGCGCCGGCGGAGAGATCTTGCCAAGGGCATCGCCCGAAAACGCCGTCCGATCCGGGCGGTCCGGGGACGGGGCTTGTTTTGGGGATGGGGGAGCCGCAAATCCCAGCTCGGGGGGGTTGGTGGGTGTCCTCCAAAACGACCCCGTAGCCAGCCCCGTTTCTCCTCCCCGTGCCGGACATCTCCACCTCCGCCGCTGCCATCCCGGGGGCTCCCGGGATGCTCCGGTTGCCTATGGGCCATTGAGGTGGCCGTTGCGGAGGGGGGAGCAGCGCCCTCCCAGCACGACCTGGCTCTCCGGCCCCCGGCGGGCGAGGGCTGCCGAGCCGGGATGCCCGGGAACGCCGCTCCGACGCGGCCCAGCGTGATCCCCCGGGACAAATCCTGCGGGGCGCGGGGCGCGGAGCCCAGCGAGGGGCGCGGGGCAGGTGTTAGCAGGCTGGGAACCCTCCCTTCCCCCTCGCTAAATCCCTTCCCCAGCGCAGGACAGTAGGTTACGGGACTCGCCTGGAGGTTGGATTTAAGGAGATTACAACTTCTCCCCCCGGATAATCTAGAAATTCAATTAAAACTCTCTGTCTCTCGGCCGGGCGGCAGCAGGGCCACGGGGCACCCTGCGCCCTGCAGCCATGGCCGGCGAGCGCCGCGGAGCCCCCCCCGGGCGGGCACCAGGTAAGGGCAGAGCCCCCTGCCCCGGGGACCCCCCCCCCACCCGTGGGGCGGCCGGCTCGGCCCCGGCCCGGGGCGCTGTGCGGGGGTGTCAGCACCCGTCTGCGAGGCGGTCGGGGGCGGAGGTGGAGGGGGGATGCGGGGAAGGGGCTGGAGGGGTTGGGGGGGGGACACGGGATCGGCCGGGGCCCCCCGCCGGCGTGGGGGGCGGTGCAGCGGGGGGCAGCCCGTGGGGCTGGAAGGGCACCAAGGGGGACCCGAGGGTGACTGCGCTGTCTGGCAGGCCCCGGTGGGGGGGGGGACACGACCCGTAGCGCTGCTCGGAGGGGTCTTTGCCGAGGCCGCTATAAATATCTCCGCAAATCCCGGCTGGATTTAGCAGGAGCTTTTAGGGTGCTTAAATCAGAGCCCATCGCCCCGAAGGTGGCACGTGGCTCCCCCTTTCCCCCCCATGCCCACGGTGTCGTCTGCGCGCCGTGCCGGGGGTCCGGGCCGCGCGGGGACGAGCGCGCGTCCCGGAGGGCACCGCCTGTCGTCGGTCCCCCTGCCTCAGTTTCCCTCGCGCGGGCGCCTGCTGCCGCAACGGAGGCTCGCAGACGGCGGCCCCCCGGGAGCCACGGCCCTGCCGCAACGGCGCGGTCCCTCCTTGCGGCTGCCCTGTCGGGAGCCGCCCCGGCTGTCGTCTCCGGCAGCGCCGCGCGCGGAGCCGGGGGGTCGTTCGTCTTCCCGGCTTCGCCAGGTCCCTGATTTATGGGAAGCGTGCAAACGCGGCGCGCCGCCGGGAGGGAGGAGGTCGGCCAGAAGCGCTCCGCTAGGTACGGCGGAGCGGGGCCCGGGTGTAAGACGGCGTCGGATTTGGCCGGACGCCCCCATTTCCTATGTGATTCTGCAGCACCCCCCCCCCCCCCGGGAGAAAATCCCAGCGAGGAGGAGGCGGAGTGGGAGGGGGCCCACAGCCCGAGGCCCCGCTGCCCCCCGAAACGCAGCTCTCCCTAGTGCCGGGAAAGGCAGGACGATAAATCGCGGCGGGGCGCTCAGCCCGGGGCGGCCAGCGAGCTCCGCTGGGCTCGGCGCGCTTGTCCGGTGCTCGCGGCGCCCGGCGAACTGCTGCAACACCAAAGGCCCTTTAAAAAAAAAAAATATATATATATATAAATGTTAGCAGAGGAGTTGGGGGTTTGCGTGCGCGGCGCGGGCTCTGCGCGGGCAGCCGTGCCGCTGCGGGGGGTTTGCTGCCGCAGCCCCGCGGCCGGAGCAGCCCCGCGGCCGGAGCAGCGGCTCGGCCCCCCGCCCGCGGCGGCACCTTGCCGCTCTGGCGTGAACGTGAAAACCCAGGCGGGGAGGATCCCGCCAACTCCGCAAACGCTGTTTCCAACCCAAACTGAGCTAAATAAAGCGGGAGCCGCGGGCAGCCGTGTGTGCGGGGCGGATCCGCACTCCTCGCCCTTGCTCGCTCCCTGCACCGCACCGCACCGCACCGTGCTCGGGCTCGTTCCCTGCACCGCACCGCGCTGCACTGTGCCCGGGCTCGCTGCCCGCACCGCACCGCACTGTGCCGTGCCGGGCTTGCCCCCTGCACCGCACTGCACCGCGCTGCACTGTGCCCGGGCTCGCTGCCCGCACCGCACCGCACTGTGCCGTGCCGGGCTTGCCCCCTGCACCGCACTGCACCGCACTGCACTGTGCCCGGGCTCGCTGCCCGCACCGCACCGCACTGTGCCGTGCCGGGCTTGCCCCCTGCACCGCACTGCACCGCACTGCACTGTGCCCGGGCTCGCTGCCCGCACCGCACCGCACTGTGCCGTGCCAGGCTTGCCCCCTGCACCGCACCGCACCGCGCTGCACTGTGCCCAGGCTCGCTGCCCGCACCGCACCGCACTGTGCCGTGCCGGGCTTGCCCCCTGCACCGCACTGCACCGCGCTGCACTGTGCCCGGGCTCATTCCCTGCACTGCACCGCACTGTGCCGTGCCGGGCTTGCCCCCTGCACCGCACCGTACCGCACTGCACTGTGCCCGGGCTTGCTGCCCGCACCGCACCGCACTGTGCCGTGCCGGGCTTGCCCCCTGCACCGCACCGCACCGCGCTGCACTGTGCCCAGGCTCGCTGCCCGCACCGCACCGCACTGTGCCGTGCTGCACCCGGGCTCGCTCCCTGCACCGCACCGTGCTGCTCCATGCCCAGGCTTGCTCCCTGCACCGCGCTGCACTGTGTCCGGGCTCATTCCCTGCACCGCACTGCACCACGCTGCACCGCGCTGCACCGCACCCAGGCTTGCTCCCCGCACCGCACCGTGCCGCACCCGGGCTCGCTCCCAACACCGCACCGCGCTGCACCGCGCCCGGGCTCGCTCCCTGCACGGTGCTGCGTGGCCCGGCCCAGCCAGGCCGTGGGGCAGCGCCGGCAGAGCAAAGCCTGGATAACAGGGGATGAGAAGAGGCAGTCAGAACAGGGGAAGAAAGAGAGGGGGGGAAGGAAGGAAGAAGGAGAGAGAGAGTAAGAAAAAGAAGGAAAGAAAAAAGAGAAAAAAAAGAAAACGAAGGAAAAAGAAAGAAAGAAAAGAAAGGAAAAAGAAAGTGAAAGGAAGGGAGGAAGGAAGGAGAAAGAAGAAGCAAAGAAAGAAAGAAAAGAAAATATGGAGGAAGGAAGGAGAGAGAGAATGAAAAAAGAAAAGAAAGAAGAAAGAAAAATAAAAAAGAAAAAAGAAAATAAAGGAAAGAGAAAGGAAGGAAGGAAGGAAGGAAAGAAAAAGAAAACAAAGGAAAAAGGAAGGTGAGAAGGAAGAGAAGAGAAAAAAGGAAAAAAAGAAAGAAAATGAAAGGATGATAGGAAAGAAGGAAAAGAGAAAGAAAGAAAAGTAGGAAGATGAGAGAAAGGAAGGAACAGAGAGGGAGGCGGGAGGGAGGGAGGGAGGGAGGGAAGGGCGCGATGCTGCCGACGGGGCGCTGGGGCTGCCCCGCGGAGCGTCACCCCGGCTGGGCGCAGCTCCGCAGTCATCCCGGGCACGTCTGCCCTCCCAGCACGGTTAATCCCGGCCCCAGCTAATCCTCCCGCAGGTCACCCAGAGCTCCTTGCGTTTTATTCACTTCTCAAATGCGTGTAGAATTAATTAAAAAGAAGCAAGAGCAAATTCGTCCGGTGGCACAACCGGCTGGTGTATTCCTGCGCGTGCGCCCACGGGGCTGCGGGGAGGGCAGGACGGAGGCGGTGGAGAAGCAGACAGGCTTCCTCTTACCCCAAGTGCTCAACTTTCATCAAAAAAGGAGAGGCAGAAAACCTAAATAAACTTCCTCACTGGAGTGAGGAGGAAAACTTGGGAGAGGTGGCTCGGGTGGAGTCTGCAGGCAGCCCGAGGCGCGAGCTCTGCGGTGGGACCTGCCAGGTCCCTTCTGACATCGAGCAACAAAAGCGGGAGTTTAATACTACCTGTTTATGCCTATTTTACTCTTCACTCTGGCCTGCAAGGAAGGAGAGGAAGGCGGTGGCTGAAACACGTGCAATCCGGGCCAAGCAACCCTGGCTGGGCACGAACAACTGCTCGGTCGGTCTCCTGACACACTGAAAAATAGTCGTGGAGCTTAAAAATTAGTATTTGGGATAAAAATGGTTGCATCTGGATTCGAGCACGTGGAAAGATGTTGTTTGATGTATGAGATGGAGGACACACGTGGGCTGCTCCCGGGGCCGGGGCCGTCTGGGCACCGGGGAAGTTCGGTAGTGCTGCTGATTGGGGTGCTGGACTTGCAGGGTGATGCCGAAGTGCCAGGTGGGATCAGGCAGGACATAGGTAAGAGGAAATCCGTGGTGTCGCAGCTGGCTGGGCCGATGGAGCTCGGGGCAGGCCGTGCTCGGCAACGCTGGCCGCCCGCCCCCGGGCCTCCGTGTAATGGAAAGGGCGCGTTTGTCCCCGCGCGTCCCCGGGCTCCGGAGCTGATTGCAGGAATCGACCGCATCGACCGGGCCAGCCGGTGCAAAACAGCACATACTGCCCGGCTGCGGGTCGCTGCGACGCCTCGAGGCACCGGCCGGCCACCTCCACGGCCGAGGGCGTCCGGGGGGGGTCTGCGCCCGGCCACCCTGCGGCCCAGCAGCACGCGGCACCGGGCGGATCGGTGGTTTGATCCCGTGTGACAAATGCCGTGTTGTTAAGTAATCGCAGGAGAAATGGCACGGCGTTGTTTTTGGAGCGCACAAGCTCTCTGGGACTCCTGGGACGTGGCCATGTGGTTTTTCTGCTGTCTCTTCTGCAGCTTGATGCAGCCCTGCTTGCAATCCCTTCCAGAGGTGCTGGGGGGGGGACAGCAGCACCCTGGCAGGATGCAGCTGGGAGCCCCTGGAACCCCAGCAGAGAGCTGGGCTTTCCTGCTCTGGGGAAGCTCCCCAAGCTCGGGCCACCTTGCCTGTGCCCATGCTACCCCACCGCTCCCCCAGGCAAGGCTGATGATCCATGACCTTGCAGCTGGGCCACTGAGAAGGCACCAGAACAGCTCCTCATTCCCCAGCTGCAGCACTCCCATCATAAGACTTGGCTGGCAAAAACATATCGGTTACCACACGTGGCCACATTTCCCAATGGATGCGTTGGGAAAGTTGCTCCTTGAGACATCTGCCCCCCAGCGAGTGCCTTCCAGAGGCCTTCTCCGACCGGCCGCACACTGGCCGTGTCCTCTCCCATCCCAGGCCTGAGGATGGAGGTTAAATCCACATTGCTCTGTGGTTTCCCTGGGCCCCAGAAGAGCGGGTGCTCGGGAGGGCGGGCGACCGCTACTGTGATGTGCTGGGCAGTGGTCCATCTGGCACAGGCAATGTGAACTGATGGAGCCGGTTTCAGGCGTACCTTTATTAATATCCCTGCACGGAGAAAGGAGCATGGCCTGGCCTTTCTGCTTTCCTCCATGGCAGCCCAACCCCAGAGACTCCGCTCCAAAAGCAGAGCTCATGAGAAAAGCGCAGGGAAGCGATCTTCAAAGGCTCCAGCTCAACCCAGCGCTTTGAATCAGCTGGTTTCTTCTGGGTTCCCAGAAATGCTGGTTTGCTCGCTTGCTTTGTAGGATGAAAGAACAAGCTTTAGGACCTCTTCCTGCCTTGTTCAGAGTTTTTTAGGGACAGCTTGCCATAGGAGTGAGAGCGAGGGGAGCTGGGGGTTCCTCACCCAACATGCAACTGCCCATGCCCCTAGGCTCACAGCCAAGCATCCCCTTGGGCCCCTTCGCCGTGCCCAGGGTTCGTGTGGGGAAGGTAACGGCCGTGTCTTTGTTTTCAAATTGTTTGATGAAAAAACAAATTGTCAGATGTGTTTTTCTCATTGCAGAGCCTCTCACGGGATCCGCTTGGTGACGCAGCGGCCAAGACGTGGAAGCTTGGGACTTCTCTTCCACCGCAACAGAATTTGGGGGGTGGGCAGGGGTGGGCCACGGGGACGCTGGAAGTCAGAAGACAATTTTCCTTCACTGTGGGCTTGGCTCAGGGATGACTGCAGGCCGAGTCAACCCTTACAGCATAGTGTCCTCCGAGGAAGACGGGCTGAGGTTGACCACCATGCCAGGTATCAACGGCTTTGGCAACGGGAAAATCCACACCAGAAGGAAATGCAGGAACAGGTTTGTAAAGAAGAATGGCCAGTGCAACGTGGAGTTCACCAACATGGACGACAAGCCTCAAAGGTACATTGCAGACATGTTCACCACATGTGTTGACATTCGCTGGAGATATATGCTATTGCTCTTCTCCCTGGCATTTTTGGTGTCCTGGTTATTGTTTGGCCTGATTTTCTGGCTAATTGCACTCATTCATGGAGATCTAGAAAACCCAGGTGGAGACGATACCTTCAAGCCTTGCGTTCTGCAGGTCAATGGCTTTGTGGCTGCTTTTCTGTTCTCCATTGAGACCCAAACGACTATTGGTTATGGATTTCGCTGTGTAACGGAGGAGTGCCCGCTCGCCGTCTTCATGGTGGTTGTGCAGTCCATCGTGGGGTGTATAATAGACTCTTTCATGATTGGTGCAATAATGGCAAAAATGGCCAGGCCCAAAAAACGGGCCCAGACATTACTTTTCAGCCATAACGCGGTAGTGGCAATGAGAGATGGAAAACTCTGCCTGATGTGGAGAGTTGGGAACCTTCGGAAAAGCCACATAGTAGAAGCCCATGTACGAGCTCAGTTAATTAAGCCCAGGATCACAGAAGAAGGGGAGTACATACCACTTGACCAAATAGACATCGATGTGGGGTTTGATAAAGGCTTGGACCGTATCTTCTTGGTGTCCCCCATCACCATTCTCCATGAGATCAACGAAGACAGCCCGTTGTTCGGGATCAGCCGCCAGGACTTGGAGACGGACGACTTTGAGATCGTGGTCATCCTCGAAGGCATGGTAGAGGCCACTGCCATGACGACACAAGCTCGGAGCTCCTACTTGGCCAGCGAGATCCTGTGGGGCCACCGCTTCGAGCCTGTTTTGTTCGAGGAGAAAAACCAGTACAAAGTAGACTATTCCCACTTCCACAAAACCTACGAGGTCCCGTCCACCCCCCGCTGCAGCGCCAAGGACTTGGTGGAGAACAAATTCCTGCTGCCTAGCACCAACTCCTTCTGCTACGAGAACGAGCTGGCCTTCATGAGCCGCGACGAAGAAGAGGAAGATGATGACAGCAGGGGTTTAGACGACCTGAGCCAGGACAACAGGCACGAATTCGACCGGCTTCAAGCCACAATAGCGTTGGATCAGAGGTCGTACAGGAGGGAGTCAGAAATATGACGCTTGGCCCTTTCACTAACTTTGCCGAGGGTATTTTTTTTCCTCCTCTAATCTCTTCCCCTCCAACCCGCTCAAATTATGCAGAACAATGCAAGTGCCATAGGAATGCTTGAGAAATTAGTATTGTTCTTAGTTTCCAGTTTCATTGCAATAAGCACCGGCCGGCGCGCCGGAGGGACCGGCGGCGGGCCGCGGGGCGTTTCGGACTCGCAGCGGCCGCGCAGCGCCTGGCGGGCGCCCCGGGGCGGCGCGGGGCGAGCAGAGCCCGCGGGCGCGGGCGGGCGCGCGGCCCCGCCGCGGGGCTGCCGGGCTGGGCTTCTCCCCCGGGGAAAACGCGAGCGGGTCCTTGGAGCTGAGCGCTGCGAGAGCCAAAAAGAGGAAATATCAGGAAACAAATCTTTCTCTCTCTCCTTTTTTCCCCTTTTTTGTCTTTTTGTTTTTGGTCTTTTTTAACTGAGCAACAACAACAACAGAAAATTGCTCCTTCCAGCAGGCAGTATGATTCAGTTGCACAAGAACAACACTTGAAATAACATGCAACATTAACGTAGTTCTTTTTAATTTTGGAAAAGGGGGGGGGAGGCAAGAGGGTTTCTAATTTTTTCAGTGCAACATTTGGGAGACTGTTTACCAAAATAATAATAACAATAATAACAACAACAACAATAACAATAATAATAACATTAAATCTGAAAGAAGCGATTCAGTATTTTTTAAAAATGAACAAGGGAATGAATAAGCCACCGGGGTCTTTTGAGGGGGTGACTTGCTGGGCAGACGCAAGAGCTAGAGGTCAAGACTTCATCCAGTTTGGGGTTTTTTCGCCGGCACGGCTTCGCAGGCAGAGAGCGGGCGCGCGTGGCTGGAGATCCACGGCAGCGAAAGCACGTAGCGTAATTACTGGCAAAGTAGCTAATACGGCAAAGCCAGACTGCGATAGAAAGAAGCATCGGAAACACAATAATTAGCCAATGTCTGGAAATATTTGTCCTCAGGGTGGAAGCCGAGCCTGGAGCGCCGGGCGCCGGAGCTCCCCAGCAGCTCCAGCGGGCAGGTCCTGAGTCTCACCGCGGCTAAACCGAAATGACAGAGAGCACCAAGAGCAGTCGGGAGCGCTCCGGAAGCTGGGGGGTTTCCCAGTTTCCGAACCGATTTGGCATTTTCCCCTTGAAGAGTTCAGGCACTTCAAGCGTGGAAGATCCAAGGGAAATTTGTCTTCCGCGCTCGCCCCGCTCGCCCGCCCGGCCCCGCGCGTTGGTGCCGGTGCCGCTTCGGCGCCAGGCTGGCGTTTAGGAATTACCCAGCCGCCGAGGCCGGGCAAGGGCATCCCCCCCCCCCGCCCCGGGCTCCCCGGGGGGGGTCCCGTCCCCACGGCCCGACCTCCGGGTGGATCGTGCCTTAGAGATGCACACCGGCCCCGTTCCCGTGCTGCCGACCCCGTTCCCGCGCTGCCGGGCGCCGGAGCGGAGCACGGCCGCTGGCCGCGCGCGGTTTTGCAGCCCCGGGCCCCCCCCCCCCCGGGGATTTGGGGGCGGGGGGCAATAATCCGCCGCCGGGGGCTTCGCGCGAGAGCCGAGGTCACAGCTCCGCAGCGGTTCCCTCCACGCTTCCTGCTCCCTTAGCTGCCGCTTGGCCGCCGACACCCCGCTGCGCCCGTCGCGGCGGCTCTCCCTTTTTTTTTTTTTTTTTTTTGGCTAAAGGGAAAAATTGCTGCTCCCAGCCGGTGCTGGGGAAAGGGCCCGTTTCGGGGCTCTGTGGGGTAAATCCAGCGGCGGGGGCTTTGCAGCCGTCCCGCGGACCGGGGCGCCGGGCTCCGTCCTGCCCGCGGACCGGTGCCCCGGTGCTGCCGAGATGCCCCGGTGAGGGCCGGTCTTGCCGCCCGCTTTTCTCCCGACAGCATCCGGGTGGGCAGGGGAGGGCAGCGGATTGGGGAGGGAGAGGCAGAGGATTTTGTGTGCGCACTACTTATTTATTTTTTTTTTTTAAAGATGCTTTTAAGTGGTTTTAGGTTCTTTTGAATAAATAATAATTTTTTAAAAAAGGTGCACATCTTGCTGCTGTAGGGATCTCAGAGAGTTAATTCCTTTATAAATATAAATATATATATATCTCACAGTAAATATTTGTATAAAAATGAAGGATAACTAGAGATGTCTTTAAGTAAATTATTGCTTAAAAAAATTATATGATTGTACAGTGTTACCTGAGAGAATAGAATAATATATACAGATGTATTTTTAAACTACTGCGTAGGAGGATGGGAACAGGTTGGGGGAGAGCCGGCGGCCGGCACAGGGCGTTGAATTTCGGACCCTCCCCGACTCCTGTTCCTGCATCCCCTCCCTGCTCCTAGCTCTGGCGAGTCATCTTATATATACTGTATAGTCCTAGACGTGGAACATGCTGTTACATAACGTATAAATATTATTTTTGCCTACCTGTGAGTGCTCGAAGCTACTGATCTTTTTACTACCATCAGGGATCATTAGAAGGCTGCCCAGGCGGTTTCCCTTCGGCAACTAACTGGTAGTTTTATCCTGTTAATTTTCAAAGGGGGAGAAGCAAATAAGAAACCAAAAAGTCGCGTTCGTTCAATGGCCGGTTCCCAGGGAGGAGGAGGAGGATGGTGGCAGGGCTGCCAAAAGGGCGAGAACCGCCTTTTGGAGGGGTTTTGGCCCGCGGGAAGGGCGGCCGAGAGCGGGTGGCTCCGCGTGGGGTGGCAGCGGGCGCCAGGCGCATCGGGGGCTTCTCCCGGCGAAGCCGTTCCCTGGGAGCCGGGGCCGCCCTCGCCGTGGGGTCGATGCTGCCGTTGCACTTGATCCTCGGAGGATCACAGGTGTCCGGGCAAGGAAAGACCCGTTAATCCTCGTGGCTGAGGGCTGCCGGAACCCGGGGCTCAGGCCAGCGCAGGGAGCCGCGGGCTGGGGCGCCGCGCCGGCCGGCTCCTGCTCTCGCTCACCGGCGCCTGGCAAGGCTGCCCGAGCGTCCGCGTCCCCTCTGCCGCAGCCTCGGATCGCTGCTTCGGAAGAGCATCCTTCACCTCCGCCCAAGGGCCTGCAGGGACGCCCGGCGTGGCCGGCCGGGGGAAATGCTCAGTGCATGTTCCCGTGGCCGGCCGAGGGAAATGCTCAGTGCATGTTCCCGTGGCCGGCCGGGGGAAATGCTCAGTGCATGTTCCCGTGGCCGGCCGGGGGAAATGCTCAGTGCATGTTCCCGTGGCCGGCCGGGGGAAATGCTCAGTGCATGTTCCCGTGGCCGGCCGGGGGAAATGCTCAGTGCATGTTCCCGTGGCCGGCCGGGGGAAATGCTCAGTGCATGTTCCCGTGGCCGGCCGAGGGAAATGCTCAGTGCATGTTCCCGTGGCCGGCCGAGGGAAATGCTCAGTGCATGTTCCCGTGGCCGGCCGGGGGAAATGCTCAGTGCATGTTCCCGTGGCCGGCCGGGGGAAATGCTCAGTGCATGTTCCCGTGGCCGGCCGAGGGAAATGCTCAGTGCATGTTCCCGTGGCCGGCCGGGGGAAATGCTCAGTGCATGTTCCCGTGGCCGGCTGGGGGAAATGCGCACCACGTGTTCCCGTGGCCGGTCGGGGGAATGAGCACCGCGTGTTCCTGTGGCCAGCCGTGGGAAATGCTCAGTGCGTGTTCCCGTGGCCAACCATGGGAAATGTGCATTGCCCGTTCCCGTGGCCAGCCGTGGGAAATGCGCACTGCCTGTTCCCGTGGCCGGCCATGGGAAATGTGCTGCCCGTTCCCGTGGCTGGCTGTGGGAAATGTGCTGCCCTTTCCCGTGGCTGGCCATGGGAAGCATGTGCTGCCCGTTCCCGTGGCTGGCCGTGGGAAGCATGTGCTGCCCATTCCCGTGGCTGGCCGTGGGAAATGTGCTGCCCGTTCCTGTGGCCGGCCGTGGGAAACACGCACTGCCTGTTCCCACGCTGCCGGCCGTGGGAAACGCATGCTGCCCGCTCCCGCGTGGCCAGCCGAGCCCAGCCCGGCTCCCGCGCGCCCGGCATCGGGCCGGGGCACCGGCCAGCACCGCGCAGGCCAGGCGCCAGGCCGCGGCGAGCTCAGCTGCTGCCTGCCCCCGGGGACAGGGGACCGCCGAGATGAGCCTTAGCATCTCATAACGAACCTCGTGCACTTAGTCTTCAGGGCTGGGACAACCGCTTCGCACTGAACCTTTTGAGAGCTGGTGCCTGCTTGACCTTCAAACCTTTTGTAGGAAATGAATTCAGAGCCACCTTTTCTATCTTTAATAAGGCAGAACAAATACATTTATTTTTAAACCCTCTTGCTCTTTCCTTTTCCCTTGTGCTGACAACCAAAAGAGCCCCCCCCGCCCATGCAGGAACCGCAGAGCTGCCAGGGTGCACAGCGGCCAGCCCGGCGCTCCGACCGGAGCCTGCTCTCCTGCCCCTCCGAATTCAGGGATGCTGCCGCGGGGCGGGGGGGTGGGGGGATGCCCAGGGCCGGATCCAGCTGCACCACGAACGGGCCGGCGTCCGGAGGGGCCGTGGGGCAGCGCCAAGCCCCGCGGCAGCTCCCGCCAGCTGCGCACATCTGTCCGGGCCGGCGGGGGCCGCGCGACGTCGCCCATCCTGCTTCCCGCGCCGAAACACGCCGCGGGGCTCCCTCGAGCTGGGCTTGGCCGCTGCCGCTCCTCACTGGGGACGCGCGACCGGTGGCCAGTTCGCACGGGCCAGTTGGCAACTGGGAGCACTGGTCTCCTGGAGGTGAAATGCAGCGGTGGTGACCTGCAGCGGGCAGAGACGCTGATGGGTGCAGTGGAAGTGTCTGTACTTTTTCCACCTCTGGTGTTTCTCTGTCTCATTGCACATATATTTGAGATATATGTGACAATGTATATATATATTTGTAAAATGTATTTCAAATGACAAAACTGGCCAATTTTATGTTATTTTAAATATATTATATATATTATATATGAGTCTCCAAAAGATATAAATAGCCTAGAGAAAATAATATAAATATGTAATAAATGTATTTTGATCTATTTAAAACACCTCGGGTTGTGCTGTGTGTTTTAAAGGCCACGGGAAGCTGCCTGGCCGTAGCAGATTTCGAGCGCGTTTCGCAGGCTGGCTGGCGGCAGCGCGCGGCAAGCTGCGAGCGAGGCTGGCGGGCGCCGCGCGGCTCGAGGCGCGTCGTGGCCAAAGGCAAACAGAGCGCGTGCGCTGGTCGCTGCTTGCAGAAACGCCCAGTGGACGCCGAGACCGTGGGTTAGCCTTTCGGGGTTTTCCTCCTCTCTTTTGCACCTGGGTGTTGCAGGGAACAGAGAGGTTTGTGCAGGAAGATCTTCTAGAGGAATTTATAGTGATAATTTCTCAGGTCCGGGTCTGAATCCAGGTCAAGCGGCCGGTGACCGACAGTTCCCACCGACCGCTGGTCCCCCGGGGCCCGTTGGCTCCATCCCTTCCTCCACGGGGAGGCCTCTGCTCATAAAAAAATCACTGCCAGCCACTGCCTCCAATCACCCAAGATAGGGCCAAGGATAAGCATGATTTAAGAGCACAGCTTGTTTAATTTATCAAAGCGAAAGACTGAGAGGTGACTTGATTACAGCATTTGTCATGGGGAGAAAACACTGGTACAAAGAGGTAACTTAATCTGGCAGGGAACGGCATAATAACAACGTCTTCCTGGAAACTGCAACCAGACAAATCTATCTTAGAAATAAGGAGCAATCTTTTAATAATGATTAGCTATTAGAACGAGCTACCAATCTCTGCCTCTTAATGCCTCTAAATCTGGACCAGATGCTTCTCTGGAAGCTTTTCTCTTGCTGAAGAGAAGAGCAGGGGCAGCTGGGAACGGTAATGGCCCGTTAGGGCTGCGCGGGGGGCGAGACGGGAAGGCGGCCCCGCTCCCTCCGAAAGCGCAGGCTGGAAACGGCAGCGCCGCGGGGGCTGCGCGGCCGGCGCGAGCTCGCGGGGCTGCCGGCGGAGCGGGTCCCAGGAGCGGCTGCCAAAGGCTCCTGGGCCTCGGCTCTCGGCGTTCGCTTCCGCGCTCGACGGCAGTTTGCGCTGCGAAAGCCGCCGCTCCGTTTGGGGAAGCGTTAAACGACTCGGAAGCCCGGCGCTCCCGGGGGAAGGTTTGCGCTGCCTCCGTGGTGCCTCCCGCGGCGGCTCGTTGTAGCAGGAATCCCCGGGGGAGCCGAGCCGGCCCCGGCACCGCGGGAAACGTTCGGTCCTCGCTTCACTTCCACGCCGTCTCCGGGGATTAGAGCTAAATTAAAGGGCTGCGTGACCCAGGCTGCCGCCACGCTGCCGCGCTCGGCCGGGACGGCCCCGGGGGGCTCCGCAGCAGTGCCAGCGGATACGCCGGGTCCCGGGGTTCGACGTGCCGCGTCCTGGGGGTTAGCGCTCCCCAGGGTTTCTGGGCTCCGCAGGGACGGAGTGCCTTTCCATCGGCTCCAACAGCTTTGGCTCAGATCCCCCCGGTGCCGCAGCGGATCGGCGTCTGGGCTGCGGCCGATAGGGAATCCGGTGGGTCGGCAGCCGTCGCCCGGGGTCCGGCAGGCAGCCGCGGGCCGGCTCGAGGGCGGGCAGAGGCGATCCTGCGCTCTAACGAGCAGCTTTGCACCGCTTCGGTCCCCGCGGCGGGACGGTTCCCGCGGCCGGTCTGTCCCTCTCTCCGTGGGGACGGATGTGGGAGGACTTGGCTAGCTGGGATGGGTGCTGCTCCGGGCGCCCGACAGGTCGTGCAGATTGGTGCCAGGCAGGAACAGAGACTCTCCAGAGAAAGCACTTTGAATTTCCAAATTAATCCTCCCCGGGAGCGCTAGTGCCGTGCCAGCAAGGCAGGAGCTTCGCCTGGGGCGGGCGGGCGACGCGGCCCCTCCAGCCCAAAGCAGACAGGGGCTTTTTCCCTCCGGGCCACGGTCGCTTCAAGAAGCCCCGATTCTAGCCGGCACCCTCCGAGCTCGTGCCCAATTTGCCTCCACCCAGCAGCACCCCTAGGACCGGCTCAACCTGCTGCCTGCAGCTCCGGGCACCCACCGGGCCGATAGCCCCGGAGATGCTCCGGGTTCGGCTCCTCCAGGTAACCATGGCAACACGGCGCCGCATTTCTGCTCTCCTACGGCAATTTGCTTTTTCATCCTGCATCTAGGTAGCCCCTCTCCATCTCCATCCTCTCCCCCGCTCCACCTGCCCTCCTTCCCCCCCCCCCCGGCACTCCGCTCTTGGCCGCCTCCGGCCGCCACGCCGGGCTCCAGGGGGTGGGACAGGCGAAGGGGCCTCGAGCACCCCGCGGGGGACGGCGCCGGCCGGTGCTTCGCCCCGAGCGCATCCCTGCGCGCCGGGGGCACAGAGCTAAGGGCTCCCTCGTGCTTGTTGCGACAAGGTCAGCGCCAAGGTTAAAGCCTTAAATTTTATTTTTTTAAGATGCAACAGGTTTCTGGCAGTACTAACAGCCCGGCACGTTAACACAGGTTGAATTTTTCTGCTTTGAATGTAATTATCAGCCGCGCGGCGCTTGTCCCCCTTCGGCACCGCCCGCAGCACGGCAAGGGGAGGGCGTGAGTCAGCGTTGCCTTTTTCTGTCGATTCCAGGCGGTTTCCGCGCCGTGAATCAGCACCGCGCTGCAAAGGGCACGTGGCACCGGCCGCGGCTCCTGCCGGGGGCAAGGCGCCCCCGGCCCCGAGCTTCGGGGGGGAGAACAACCCACAGAGGAGCAGGTCTGGAGGCAAAGCTGCGGGAAGACGTGCGGAGAGGTTTCTGCCCCGTCCGCGGCGGCGCGGCTCGTCCCCGCTCCGCAGCCAACGGGGAGGGAAGAGGAGGCGCGTGCGAGCCGGCGGCCGGGCGCCCCGTTCCCGGCGTTGGGCGCCGTCCCCCTCCTCTCCCCTCGCACGGGCACGGGGGGCGACGCCGAGCCAGCGGGCGATTCGGTCCTCGCCCCGGCGGCATCCCGTCCCCGTGGCGCCAAGGGGTGACGCCGGCCTGCGGCCCCGGGGAAGCCCCGCTCCGGCCGCCCGCTGGGGCCGGCGGCTGACTCAGCCCCAGCTGGCTCCCGCGCCGTTATGTAACGGCGTGCTTTCCCGGGGGCCGGGGCCGCGGCGAGGAGGCGGCGGCGGCGGGGGCGACGGAGGGAACAGAGCTAGAAATAACGGCTGGCAGCGCCGGCAGCGCTCTGCCGGCCCGCGGGGAAAAGCCGCCGGGGATTTGGCCCCCTCCAAACGCAGCGTTGGCCCCCGGCGACTTCGCCGCCGGCGGGGCGGCACGGATGGGTCTGGCCCTGCCGCGGGGCCGAGCCGAGCCGAGCCGAGCCGAGCCGCGGGGAGCTCCCACCTGCCCCGGCCCTCCTCCTGCCTGCGCCTCCGCACCACGGGGACCGGCACCGGATGGCACCGGAGCTCACGAACGTATCACAGATCCGACGTTCGCTTCTCCGTAAGGGGTGTTTCGGGTCGCCTCTGAGCTCTGAGTTTTCCTCTTTGCCCAGCTCACGAGTTCGGTGCAAACACAGAGACGACTTTTGGCTTTTTGGGGAAGTTGTAGTTTAACGCTCCGGAGATTCCCTGAATAAAAACGTTTTGACCAGGCGCGCGGCGCTGGGGGCGACGGTCTCCCCGCCCCGGCGGCCGGGCCTTTGCCGTCGCGGGGTTATTAGCGCCGGGCGAAGCGTTGCAACCCGCAGCCTGCGAAAGCTCCCTGGGCCGAGCCCTCGGCGCGTCCTAAACCCCCGGGGGCGGCTGGACATTGAGCCGGGGGCAAGTTCAACCTCGCGCAGCCTCGTGGAGGCTCCGGCCAGCGGCCCATTTGCAGCGCGCCCCGTCCTGTCCCCTGGGCTCCCCCCAGCCTCAGGTCTCCAGGCGGCCTGGATTTACAGGCCACGGGGATCTGCGGATTAGGCTGCCAGAGTCTGACCAGCCAAAAATTGGTAAAAAAATCAGAATATCCGTAGCCCAAATCCAGCTTAAGATTCAAACCAATCATCCAAACCATCTGCCTCGCCACTGGGGATAATACTACTTTTATTGTTTCCGTAAGCTGCTAAGCGGCTTTTCAGTACGGAAAGAGCCCCTCGGTGCTGGGACATTCGCTGCGGTGGGACGGGACCCCCGCGAGGTCCCGCTCCGAGGGGCGACGGAGGGCTCTCCGCGGGGCCGCCGTGCCCACCGCCGGGCGTCCGGGCGGGATCCAGGCCCGCTGCGGCTCCAGGGCTTCGGCCCTCGCGGGCCGTACGAGGGGACGGGCTGGGGACGGCAGCCCCAGGCGCGGGGCGGCGGCGGCCGCCGGGCTTCCCCAGCCGCCGCGGGGACAACCGCTCCCAGCCCGGCTGTCTCCAAGAGATCCGCAGGCTCCTCCGGAGGCTCTGGCAGCCGAGGGCGACGCGTGACAGCCGGCAATCGGAGCTGCCCTTGCTGCTGCCCACCTGACCTTCTCCCAGGGGTATTATTAGCCCGGCCGAGCCACGAGCTTTCCGAACGAAAGCCCTCTGCGGCTGCGGGCCAGGGGCCCCAGTGGGACGTGCCGTGTCCAGGACCACAGAGGGGGGCGGCTCAGCGCCACACTTGGCCTCGCAGCTCCTGGAGCCGCCCGGGGCGGCTCTTGGTGTGCAAGGTGCTGCCAAGTCCTGCCAGCCTTGCAGATTCCTCCTGGGACACGTGAAATGGCGTCCTAATTAGCAGCTCTGGATTGGCACGCGGTCAGAAAGCGCTCCCTCTGCCAGGCCCTCCCCGCACCGTCCGTCTAAAGCAGCTGCCAGGCACTTCATCCTCTCCCAAACCACCGTCCCTCTCCCCAAGCCTCATCTCTGGCAGCCTCTACGGCGATACGAGCTGGTGTCTCTATCCCCACCTCTGGCTGCTCCAGGGTGTAAAAGCTTCGTCTGCCATGCCCTTAATTGACGTCCTTCCTGATGTACAATTAACAGCCCCTTGGCCCATGGATTTTACAACATGCCATGCAGGGTAGCGAAAGGTGTAAATCATGCTGTTTGCCCCAGGCCTGAGCAGCGTGCTTGAACCGCAGAGGTGTCTGGGGTGATATGTCACTGTGGTCTGTGTGTCCGTCTGTATCGGTACAACTCACGCAGTAAGCACACGAGAACTTAACGAAATCCCCCCGGAGTGACTTATGTTGCATGCTCAAAAGGAGGCTGCTCCTCCCGGCTTCACTATGGAAGTGTTTGCTTGGAGGCAGTGTTATCCCATGGGAAGGCACACCTGAGCCAAAAACTGAGTTGTCCTCACCTAGAAATTATAAAGGAAACAAGAGTTCTTATATCAGCAACCAGCAAGCCAAAGGGAAGTGCTCCTCTAAAAATTACCCAGCTTTTCTTTGTCTTATTTTAGGTATTTGGCCGTGAGATTGCCCTTCCCTTCCCCTGAGAGAGGCCCAGTGTTGCCAGCTCACACGAGTCTTTCATGAGGTTTGTTGCTTCCTCTGCAAAGCCCAGCTCCCAAGGTCTGGTGGTTTGCGGAGAGTCTACACTCCCACTCCAAAAGCAACTTTGCAGCCAGCATGAAGCATTTCGCCCCAGCCCAGCGCACTGGCCCAGGAGCCGGTGGCACAGTCCGCTGCCCTGCACCTCCGGCGAGATTACCTGTTTGTCTTTCTTCCCTCCGAGGACTCTCCTGCCGCTTGCCTGCTTTGCAAGCCTGACCGCAGCACAGCCGGCAGCGGGCTGTGCAGCGGCCAGGGCAAGGAGAGAGCCCCAGCGCCGGTCCCATCCTTCCTCACCACCCAGCCTCTGCCCAGGGCTGCCCTGCTGGGACCCGGCTTGGGACACGCCACTAACTCTTAATTAGGGAGAGCTGCAATTAGTGGCAGAGCAGCAGAGCGGAGAGAAGCACCTCTGGCCTTTCAGTCCTGGCTTCCTTAAAGTGTGAGACCTCCAGGTTGCTCATGCTCTCCCTGGAAAGCCCAGAGGAACACAACTGCCTTGACCGTGGCAGTCCAGGGACCAGGGAGCTCATCGGATTCACAGTACAAATCTGTCCTGGATACTCCTTGTACATGATGCAACTGGCTCCCGAGTGTCCATTCAAGATGCAGTGGCTGCAGAACATCACAGGGCACATGGCAATCATCTTCTGCACAGGAGAAGGGACCAGTGCTGGCCATGTTTCTACTTGTGCATGTGTGTGTCCATCCTTTCCCTATACTGAACTGTAATTCGCTTGGGTGTCTCCAGAACTGGGTAAGGATGCATGTAGACCCTTTGATCCCAACACTGGAGATATCCAAACACAGCAATCCAGGGAAACATAGCGGGAAGGCACTGGCTGGGTCAATCCCCTGTAGCTGTGTTCAACTCTGGGCAACAGTTGCCAGAGGAGTCCAGAGATTTCCATATGCCACAAACCATAAAGCAGCCCCTGGAGCCCCAGAGTCGATACAAGATCTGTTCTACACACGACAAAAAGCCACAGAAACCACACGGAGAAGCAGGAGAGGCCGGGATTTTCATTATGTCCCTGCTACACATGAGAAAGTTCAGCCAAGCCTGACCTGCTGGGGTGGGTTAGGCTCCTCGCCGAGTGACCTCTAGCACCACCAGCATCCCTGGCTCAGCACAGCCCCCTGGCCCCTATCCTGGCCCTGCACTCCAAAAATCCTGGTCTCATTCCTCTGAGCTCCCCTGGGTGCTGCCGGCCACATGAAGCCCTGGTCCTCCATGCGCCCGTCACCCCAGACCCGCGGTGCAGCTCTGCCCCTTGCTCCGGCGTGGAGGTGGCCGCTCTGTCCACTCCCCGGACTTTAATTAATTCCAGGCTCCTCTCTCTTTGCAGCTCCCCAGGGAATAAAAACCTCCATGAAGCAGATTGCTTCCAGCTGACGGAGGAAGCGGCAGATGATCGCGCCGATGGTGGCCAAGCTCACCTCTGCAACAGGGCTCTGCCGAGGCCGGGGAACGAGGCAGAGGCTGCCCAAAGGCTCCTTGTGCAGCTGAGGACGCCGGCAGTAAGTGGGGCATCCCTGAACCCCGTGGGAGCTTCATGTCACTTCTGGAGAGCTGTGCCCTGGCCTCCTTCATCCATCTGTATTGCTAGAGAATGTTTTCCCTTAGATCTGCAGATGCCACAGCGTGTAGTTGACTTCTGGCTGTAGACAGCTCCGTGGGGCTCTTTTAGAGGAGGGTATTTGGGGGTCGGGGGAAAGAGGCTTCAGAAATCCCTGTCCAGGACTGTGGCCGGTCTGGAATTGGTTTGCCCTCACAGGTGGCTCTGATCCAGGCTTTGAACATGTCCAGGGCTCTCATGACCTAGATTTTGGGTTGATTTATAGCCGAGGTTGGGAAGTTCAGCTCCGAATGACGGTTGCCAGTTTTATCTGCGAGGCACAGCTGACCACTGCATGCTGCGAATCCACCACTTCCCCATGGTACTGAAAGGGGCCAAAATCCCCCATCCAATACCCTTCAAGCCAGGTGGGACTGTGAATCCAACTTCTGCCCCCAGCCCCTGTGTCCCAGTGCATTCTAGAGCCAGCAAGAAGCTGAAGGTTCCCTGAAGTGCTCCAGAGATCCTCAATATCCATCTTTGTGTCTGAGGCTGCCAAGATTTTGCTGCCTTTCCAAACTAGCCAGCTTGAGGGTCATCTCTGCCACCTCTGCTGGGCTGCCTGCTCCTCTGGGACAACACAGGGGCACTGGGAGCCAGCTAAATACTGGGAAAATCTCACCTGCCCCATGTCACCTGACCCCATGGCCGTAATCCTGCAGGATCTCCTGCATCACTGCAATACAGATCTAAGCACAGAGACAAGGTCTTCAGGGAGAAAATGTTGCCAGCAGAAACGTGGGGAGCCCCCATTTCCATAGCCCAGACTGTCATTTCCAACTTCACGGAGAGATAGCATCTTGAAACCAGCTCCAGTCGGCAGTTTGAGTCAAGGCTGGGAGGCTGGTTAGGGGGAACAACTATTACTCAGTTGCTGTTTTGAAAGAGAAAAATGTTTGAAAAAACATCAGGACGTGTCTTTGACTGACCCAGTGATGGTTCCCAGTTGACATTGCCAACATGAATCGTCCCAAATGTTTCCCAGCCAAAGGAATTTTCCGCTTTTCATCCCAACCCCAGGGGAAAGGAGGTGCTGAGGCCTCGGCAGTGCTGTGCTCTGAGCAGCACGGCGTGACCCCCTCCAATGGCCCCGTCGTCTCTCCTCTCCACCATGGAGGGACTCTCGGCCTCACAAGGGGCGAGGGATGAGGCAGAGCTCACTGCAGCACCCAGCCTCCAGGGGAATGGTTCGTCCTTCTTCCTTGGCTCTCTGGAGGCCTCATGTCCCCAGAAAAAACAGTCCCAGCCCTAATCCCATCCTAACCTGTTCTAAACCCTAGGATTGAAGAAACACCCTTGGTATTAACTACAGCCACCTGGAGACAGCACAACCGTGGATCCTGGGTGGCTTTGCATGTGAGCCCCAGGCCCAAGAGCATCTGCTTTCCTGGGGACTTTGAGCTGGTAGTCACGCTTGGGACTCCTCTGAGGTCTGGGCAAGTCCTCAGGCTGCCCCACGTGCAGCCCAGGCTGAGCAGCCCTGGCTTAGGGCTCCCGCCTAGCTCCACACTGCTACCCCACAGCGGCTAACCCAGCCCTGACGAGGCTTGTGCTATGGGCTGTTCTTGGCACGTCCCTTTTGCTCAGGCTGTATTTGTGGGAAAAGATTTGGAGGAAACATCTTCCTCGTGCTCTCTTCTGCTGCCTGGTTTCCCACTCTGGTGCTGTTCAAATCCTCCCCTCTCCTCCACTTTCACCCTTCCTTGCAATTACCTGCCTTCGATCCAACCACAGTTTCAACCTCTCTCCCTCCAGACCACGGGCTCCCTGAAAATGCTGTAACTAAGGTAAATGCCAGAGACTGGCTCTGGACTGAAACCAGCCGTGACGGAAATCGCCAGGTTTGCAGTGCTGGGGCTCTTGTTGATGTGTTGCCCAGCCTTCAAGGGATACTGTGGCTTCAAGACAGGCAACGAGGTCTGAAAAGCTGCAGATATCTCCCACCATCGGCTGTTCTGAGCTCAGTGAGTTCAACCCATGACTCAGTGCCATCTGAAACTGTTTCCCAGGTCCTAATTCCAGTGCCAAAGCAAAGTCACTGTTTGTGACCACCTGGACTGGCACAAAGCAAAGCCACAAAGCCAGGGACAGCGAGCTCAGCCTGAGAGCACTGGTGTCCCCAACGCTGTCTGAGAAGATCCCTTCTCCTGGGAGCTGGTCATCGGAGCAGGAGAAAAGGGTCCCGTAGCCAGAGCGCTGCTGCCCTGCGTGCGTCCGGCCAGCGGCCAGCAGGGCACAGTTATCACCGCCTGCTCATTACTCCCATGTATGTGCGCACACATGGTGGCAAGCCACGCGGTGCCAAGCACTCCTCGGGCACCGTCACCTGATCTCCGCGCCCCGCTCCAAGTCCGGACAAAAATAAACCCGGGAGCGCTGCAGCGGAGCCGTCCTGGCAAGCGCGGCCGGGCTGAGCCCCTTGTTCCAGCGATAATGCTAGTTCCGAATGACTGATCGGTGAGAAATGCAGATATTCCCTCCCGCGCCTCTCCGGCCTCCCGCTGCAGAGAGACCGTGCCTCCGTTTCCAGGAGCGGATGGAGGCATTTGCTGCCCTGAGGTCCTCAGCTAAGCAGCAAAGGACACGTTTTTTTCCCCTCTATGAAAATTTTTGTGTTGATAGAAGGTTCCTTCCTCGTGGGTGAGGCTAAAGTTTCCACAGGGACTATTTTTCTCTGGAAATTTATATTTATTTAAGTAGGAGGGCAACTCCCCCACACCTTGAACCCTGAAAATCAAAAGTCTGAGCCCCCAGTCAGCCCCATTCTGGCAGGGCACATCGCCCCTTCCCTGCAGCATCCCTTTGCTCTGCAAGATTGGCATCTCCATGCAGCTACCATGTAGTTTCCAAGTATGTGAAGAACTATCCGTGGGAGGTCAGGCGGATGCCTGCCAAGCTCATCTCACTTGTGACCTAAGTTGGTACTTGGTTCCAGAGGTAAAAAAAAAAATAAAATAAAAAATAAATAAATAAATTAAACCCCACAAAACCTGCACAGCCCCACAGGAGGGATTCACCATTTCCCTGGTATGTGCTGGGCTTTTGCATTCCCTCGGGGGTTTGTAAAGCTACCCTCAAATCCCCGATTTCTCCTGTAACGCCGACGGATTGCAGAGGCTCTGCCCCAGAGGGTCTCCACCTGCAGCCACCCCCCTCCTGCCCCGGCCCAGAGCTCAGCCACGCGCCCTGGCTCTGCAATAGCAGGCCAGCGAAGGCTTTGTCGCAGGAGCAGCTGCCAGCAGCACAAGGAGGTCCCAGCTGCACATCCCGGTGCTCCATGGGGCAAAGTGGCTTCCAAGGCCCCCTGCCCTGAGCTGGAGACATCCAAGTGCCCCGCAGGCACACTGCCACAGAGCAGCCCAGCACGCTCACGGTCTGGCAGGGGCGTAAAACAGGAGAAAACACCAGATCCGGGGAGAAACCTAAGGCAGCTGCAGCAACGTGGCCCTAGAGAAGACAGGAGCACAACTCCGTGGCATCACTCCCCTGCCGCTGCCCTGGCCTTTGAGCATGCCTCAAGCTCCGAACATCTCGCCTTTGCAACGGGCTGATCCCCTGGTGTTTGCTGGGACACAGCCCCGTCCTGATCACGTTAACTGTCAGCTTGAACTTCGGTGCATCCACCAAAGAGCCTCCTGCCTCCCACAGCCACAGGCTGGGGGAATAGCAAGGCACCGGGTTAAGCAGCTCCCCTTGTCCCAATGTGGCAGGGGCCCAGAAATCCTGCCTGCCCCCATTGTGCTGGCTTTTTGTCCCTCTCCCCCGGCTTGAATTCACTCAATTCACTCACCCCCTCCCAGGCCATACCTGGTTCTGTCTTCTGAAGGCATCATGACTGCACTGCCTATTTTTATCCAGCCCACTGCTAAGTAAAAGCAGAGTTGACACTGGCTTTTGTAAAAAAAAAAAAAAGGCATTTTTCTTATTGTGTGGGAAAAGATCCATGGGTTGGGTTTTCTTTTTCTTCCCCCTTAACTTGGAGATTTCCCAAAGCAAACAAGTGTGGTTAACTGGAAAATAGGATGATTCACCAGTCCCATGGGCAGATGGTACCCGGGTCCTCCATTCTCCAGCTCCTGGCAAAGGAAAATGCCCCTTGTAAAACTTAAAACAAACAGTCAACCCTGTATTTGTGAAGGGATGTGTTTTGCAAGGTCAACACATTTTGAATGACCTTCTACACGTGCCCAGGCTGCCTGGTTCATTCTGTCCTGGTGTTTGGCACCAGAAGGGCAGTCTGAGGAGCCGGGTCTTTGTGCTTCTCTTTGCACGCCGAAGTGTGGGATGTGCAGAGATGGATCCAAGACAGGAGAGACTTTCAAGGGTTGCAGCCCTGGGGATGCTCAAATCCCCTCTCTGCGCTGCCTAGCAATGCACTCGGCTACATCCCCCGGCAAAGGGATGGAGCAGCCTCGAGCTCCCTCTCGGCAGCCGCCCCAGGAGCTGAGGCAGAGCTGTTGCTGTGTGCCGAGGTATCTCCTCCTGCGTACAGCATCTGCTGCAGGATGCCCTTGCTCCGGGGGCCATGAGAAGATGCTGACACCAGAAAAGGCTGGCCAGAAGGTCCCCATGGGTGAGTGAACAGTGGGGCTGGAGTAATGAACCGATGTTTATCCTCCCCACAGCCTCTGACACGTGCTGTGGGGAGGCCGCTTGCTTTGCGGTGTGACTCAAATCCCATCTGGACATCGCAGGAATCAGTTATCCTTCCTAGCAATAGGCAATGCCTGTTTCTAATTGCTCCCTCCCGTGGACAACGGGTCCAGTCAAGCTTTTGGGTCCTTAGTACATTCCCTTTAGAGACACCCAAATTCTGGCCTCGCTGTCAGCAGGGCTGTCATTCAAGGTGGCCTCATCTCAGGGTGTCCTGAGCCAGCAATGCAGCAAAGTGAAGGGCTCTTGAGGGAAACAGGGGAGGATGTTGGGGCACTGTAGCCCCTGAAGCATATCCCACAGGAGAGATGTAAATCTCTGGCGCTCTGTCCAAGTCCTTTCAAGGCAGGAGCTGTGACACTGATTGGGACGATGGTGCTAGGAAATAGTGTGGGAGACTGGGCAAGGATGACTGCAGAACGAGTCTCGGGGTGACCGGGGAGATGAACCATTCCCTTTTGAGATGCTGGGTCCTGGCCATCCAGAGCAGGGCTGTATTCGAGGTCTGCCTTTCCCTGCACAGACATTACAACAGCACAGGAGCACAAAGCACAGGCTGAGAGGCCAAATTCCCAGCACTTTAAAATTCCCCCTTGAAAGCTTTTTGGCTGTTTGGGGCCTGGGTTATTTCTGGCTGTGACTGGTGCTCCACAAAAGTGTTTTTCACTTGCTTGGTAGCAGGGGAGGGACAAACGAGCTCAGCTCCCTGCCTCCTCAGGGACAGCCCTGCTGCACTGCCAGTGTCTCTGCAAGCCAAGGCCGGGCTGGCAGTACCGAAGCGAGCTGCGTGCCCTCTCCGGAGGGGACGAGCTTCTCGGGGTGGGGATCAGTTCAAGGTTGCATGCCAGCCACGCGTGCAAGTTGCTTCCTTCCTTTCGCCTTTAAATCAGACCTTTGCAATCCAAAGAGGACAGCAACCCCCGCTGCCCAAATGAGTCTTGTGCTGCTCCCTGGGCTTTCTCCCAGGTCGCTAAAGCAGACAGATAGAGATGTCTGGGTCGTGAAGGGGAACAGCCCGAGGGGAGGCGAAACAGCATCTCCAGCCAGCTCAGTGCGACTGCCTGAACTGCTTCAGTGCCTGAGAGGGCTCATGGAGCAGAGAGAACAGCATTTCTTAAGCAAGTCAGAGATGATAGACCTCAAAATGAGTGTCAGCCGATAGCTGTGTCACCTCATCCCGATCGTCACAGCTGCTCTGGGCACTTTTATTGGCTTTGCCCTCCTCTCATTCTGGAGTGTTTTGTTCAGATTCACCTTCCTCATCCCTTGAGGTGGGCAGCAACCTGCTACGTTCCTCCACCTCTGCCCGAAGTTTAGAAAGAAAATAGAGCCACCCCCCAGGAGTCCTGGTCGGGCAGAGGTGAGGGGACTCGTGGGGCACAGGGTGTTTGGGTCTGTGGGGTGGGCAGTGAGGAGCGGTTGTAGGGCCAGTCTTCCTCTTATGAATCCTCCTCTGCTCTCAGGGAAGGACTGGGAAGCGCTGACTCTGCAGCGGGCTCTGATCACGCACAGAGGCATTTAACAGGGCCAGGTTTGGCCCAGAAGGGTTAAACCACTCCAGTCGTGTCCCCGCCACCCCATCTCGAGCAGTCACCTTCCCCTGCCTTCTCCCCAACGGCCGGCCTGGTGCAATGTTTAGCAGGAAGCTGGTTACAGCCCCTGCTTTGCACCACTCACCCAGCCACACTGCCTGCTCCTCCCAGCCAGCACCCAGCGCCAGGGGATCACATGCTAGCAGGGTCCCGAGGGCAGAGCTGCGAGGGAGGAGGGAAAGGGATGGGGCAAGCGAGCTGGGAATGAGGGATGCAGTACTGACCTCAGTCCTGACATTTGGAGCGGGGTGGGTGGCCAGGACGAGTTGAGTAGCCTCTGGTCCACATCGTGTCCCTGGAAAGGGCAGAGATGTCCTCTTCAAGTCTCCTTGTACTGGGAGCTGGCTGAGGTGCAGAGGCCCCAGGGCTGGGATTCGCCCCAGCCACGAGCCTTGCCTGGCCTGGCCACAGCCAAGAGTAGTAATCTGGCATCCAGAAGCCCAAACTGCCCTACAGCCTCACAATTCACCCCAAACTCAGCCCCCAGGGTCTCCTAGCTTGGATCATGCTGGGATACAATAACCACCAGAGCCACAACAACCTGGGGGCCACCAGGTAACATCCTTCCATAGGGCTTGAGGCAGCTGGAGGGCCCCATTGGTCAGACCCCAGCTTTTGTGCGGTGGCAGTCCCTGTGCAGAGCAGGGACAGAAAGCCTCTGGCATGGTGGCTGCTGGAGTGGGAAGGCTGTGTCCAGCATAGCGGGGTCAGCGTGGCATCAGGCAGCCCTGGGCACCAGAGTGCCACTTTGCTTGGCCCCTCCTCTCCCAGGCCTTGCTCTGAGGGAAGGGCAATGTGTAGGAAAGGAAGAAACGAGCTATATCCAGGCCAAGCTCCCAATGTAGACACTTTTATCAGACAGAAGGGCCATGAAGAGACTAACTTTTACCCTTTCTCCTTGTTAAGGCCCTGCAAGTCTGGATTGGGGACCAGCACCAAGCCATCAGAAGTCCACGTTGGCTCCCTACCTTGGGACAGGTGGACAGGTCTCACTACCTCCCCTCCAGCTCTGTTCTCCATGGCTGTCTCCCTCTCCAGCCATTTCTGCCCTTCCTGGCCCATATCCCAGCAAAATTGCCCAGTCATCCCAGGACTCTTCCATTTGAAACATACTTCATGCTACTGCTAACAGTTACCCAATGGCAACCAGATCCACTCCACTGCTCTAGGGGAGGGAACAAGGTGCCAGAGACATTGGCATGCAAGATCACCCCACGAAATAGTGCCACAGCAGTCTCCTTGTGTCCCCACTCCATTATACCTCCTGCCTTTCCCATCAGTTGTTGTTTTTCCCCTGGCAACTGATAACAAACTGCCCAGTGCTAGGTTTAACTGGAGCTTCCCTGCAGCGTTTTAGCCTCCCATCATCAATCCATCTCCCGGACTTAGTGTCAGAAGTGCATCATGGAAAATAATATTGATCCTGCAAGGTGGTGAGTTAATTTGAGGGCTCTAATGAGGCAGTGATTTAACCTTACTACCCAAAGGTAAGTAGAGCTGCTGGGTGCCCTGTCCTGGAAGGAACCTGTTTCTCCTGCTGCCCAGCATCTCGTGTGGGAAGGTGCTTCCAAGGACACTTTGGTGTTGGGGAAGGCCTGAGGTGGTTGCGTCCTATTACACCCCCTGGCTAGGGTGTCCAGGCTCTTGACCAGGCTTGAGGTTACAAGGGAATTCAAATCCCACATGGCCCTCTGTAAGAGCTGCATCTCTCAGCATTGCTCTCTCTAGCGTTTCTCTCCATCTCCTGATTTCTTCCTCCCCACCTGCCTCTAGGAAACCATTTAGTGTTGAGTTAATGCGTTATGTGAAATCAGCTCATTCTGGCTAGGAAGGCAGGAGACTCTGGGGAAAGCACCCATTAGGAGACTTACAGTCTGACACTGATCCACTTTAGGCCCATGATCAATTATTTAACTCACTTTCCCCATCAGTGTGCCACACTTACATGACTGCCCCCTAGCCCAGATGTATTTGTCCATCCTTCCCTCATGCCACACAGCTTAACTGTCTGGATACCTCCTTGGAGTTTCCAGGGCTCTTGGGACACTGTCAGGACAGAACTGGGGATCTCCAGGACTAAAGCACTGCTGCAAGATGGAGCTAAGAGCTTGGCTGTGCCCAAAGGCAGTGGAAGGTGGATGTGGAAAAGCTGTGTACCAGCTCAGATGGTCCTCACTCACGAGCAGCAACAGCAGGCAGCACAAGGAGGGGAGTTACAGCTTTCATAAAGCCACAGGCAAGGGAACACGTCCTCTGGGGCCTAACTTAGAGCAGTCTTGTCGCTCACACTAACCAACACTCACACCGGCAGCTCAGTTCTACAAATCATCTTGACAATGGGTTTATTTCTGAGTCCTCTGCTGCTGATGGCAAGGATCTTCCAACCTCCCTGACCATAGCTCTCTGCACAGGAGTTATCAGTCTGTGCCGTGCTCAGCCCAACAGAGCCCTGAATTTTCCTGGACTCCTAAGACACCACCATGTTCCTTCACTCTCTCCAGGAGCATTTTCTTTCCTTCAGCTGGAAGCTGGCTCCTGATAACTCTTCTTTTTGTCCACAACAGAAATAAGGCAGGAGAACAACCCTGTGTAAGCAGAGAGTAGCAGCCCTGTTCCCACTGAACTAGTCTTAGTCTGAACTAAGACTTGGAGATGATTCTTCCCTGCTCTCTGCCAGGTTTGGGAGAGCAAGACACTGCATAGAAAACAAATGCTTAAATCTTCCTAGCCAATGATCCCATCGATGTCTCAGCACAGACTAACAATCAGGATTTCTTCCTTCTCACAACTGGTGGAGGCAAAAGCACATATTGGTACAACTGTCCCAGCTTCCAGGACTGTCTGTACCAGCTACAAAGGGGTACATAGAGAGTAGGTTATTGCTCTCCCCAGCGATGGCAGGCGCTGATATATCTGGGATACCTCCATAGAGCAATGTTGTCTTTTGAATTCTTGCTGTAATAAACTTTGGCATCACGTGAAATACCGCCTGGAGTGGTGGTTGAAAGCAACATTTAATATGCTTAAATTTAAATGCTCTAGATGACCCTGCTTGAGCAGGGGGGTTGGACTAGATGATCTCCAGAGGTCCCTTCCAACCTTGCCGACTCTATGATTCTATGAACATACTGGGGTTTTTATTTTCTTCCTAGTTACACACAAGCATCCTCCTGGCTCTCCTGTTCCAGATGTGTGTTGTAAATGTGAATCCCCACAGAAAAGCGTAGCACAAAAAAAACCCAAACAATCCCCCCCACACACACTCCTGGACACTGCAAAAGAATCACATAGCCAAGGTAGTCAAGGGAAGGAGAGAAAACAGACCCAGATCTCCTACAAAACCCGGGCATCCCTTTATCCTTTCTTACGTATGAATGCAAGAAAAGTGGACCACTACGGAGGTCAGGAAGGGATTGCCTCCTCCATTTCCTTTCCTCCTGCCTAGCACTAGCTGAGGCTGGCAAGGACAAAGAGCAAGGTTAAGGGCCTTTTTCTAAAAGCAGGGACAGGGCAGGGCAGAAAACCTCCAAACCCAATCCATGCATCTCTGCACATTCTAACACAATCACTCCTTCAGAGACATGTTCTCCCAAACATCCTCCCCTCACTGCCTCCCGCGTGCAGAGACTCATACGTCACCGTGTGGAGGAGAACCGGTGGGCTGGGGACCGAACTTTGGTCTGTGTGGGAAGCTCCCCGCACGCAGCAGTAGGGGCGAAGTTTAACAAGGATGTTCAACAGGATCCAACAGCTTAAGAAACCCCAAGATCTCTCCCATGACAGGTGGAGGCTCTAACACTGTGATAACTCATTAAATGCACAGGATTGCCAAAAGAAAAGCCTGAGGGAAGTGGGGAGGAGGGAAGAGAGTGGAAGAAGAGAAAGAGAGAGGCTGGAGAGCTGTTATCCCCTGTCCTTTTTCACTCTTTGACATGCAAATTACATTTCCCTTTCAAGGAGCAATGAAAAACCTCTACATCTTGGCAGCAACCAGAGCTAAGTCAGATCCATGGAGTAACTGCCCCCTGCAGCCAGCCTGAGATTGTACCCTACAGCGTATCACACACATTCACAGCCAAGTCCCCAGCAACCCCCATTTTAAACTCAATCAGCACAGAGATTTCTTTGCAACCACAGGATATGCAATAGGTTGCTGGGAGAGAGGGATGCCAAGGGAGAAAGGTTAAACAGACATTGCACTTTGAGGGAAAACAAGGATCCAATTCAGCACTGCAGTTCCTAAAACAGTCTCATTAGATCCTGACTGAAGTGTGTGCAAGCAGTTTTGGCAAGGAGAAACAAAAGACCTGAGAGAAGTGAAAGAAAGGATAAATGAACAAAAGACAGGAAGGCTGCACAGGTTTTCAATCCCTTAAGTTCACTCTTTTAATTTTGTCTCTACTTTAATGTCCAAGCACTTTTTATCATGAGGTACCTCTGGGAAAGGTAGGAAATGGGAGTGGGAGATTTACTACTACCGGTTTTCTCAATAGATCCCATTAAATAAAAAGAATGGAAGCAAGAAGAAATTCCCAAAGCGAGAAAAAATCCATCAGTAATTGATGGGCCCCCAGGGGGCTGCAGCGGAGATGTTGAGCTGAATTCAATTACAGTCCCGGTCAGAATCAGGCAGGAAGATGTGGCTTCTTTCACTGTGTCAATTAAAGAAGTGACTGGGAACGATAGACTTCTCTGCAGAGTCTCTGACCCATGAGTCAAAATGTGCTTTTATCCGGTACTGCCTGATGGCTCTGTGGCTCCCACTGGGAACATATGGGCTCATGGATGGTAGAGATGCCAGAAGGCATTTTACAGACTGAGTTCTCTATAAAAACCAAGCCTTGTGCCCTCTATAGAAATTGCTGTGCTCCACAGGAAGGTGGCATCATTAACAATAATTAATTTACAGCCACAGTCCTTTTCCTTTGTGTTACCTGAGCACAGCTGAGTGCACTGCATAACTGCATTACTGATTACAGTGCAGCACAGTGCCTGCGGATTACTGCACACTGTGGGATTTGCGTACATAATTTCTTAGATCTCCGTTCAGCATTTCCCACAAGGAACTAAGAAATAGCTGGCCACATTCCCCTACAGCTATGTGGAAAGAGAAAGGGTGGAGAAGAAATTTTCATATGGTATTTGAGGACTAAAAACATAGCATCAAATCACACACATGTACCCCTTCCTGGCTGATGGAAGCAGGTACAGCTCCATTCCCATCAGCTGGGTGCTGTTCTGCTTGTATTGGGTTTCACCTGCAAGGTCCAAGAGCGAGAAGCATGTGACAGGGAATATCACATCCTTCAGCCTTCTCTGTCCTCCACCTGAGGCTAGGTGTGGGTATCCCCAGATTTCAGCCTTCCATTATTTCCTTGCAAGACCATTATGCAGCTTAAGAGCTCCTAGACATGCAAAGCTGTCCTGGCTAATCCACTTACCGTCTCTCTTCCTGCCCCTATAGTTCACCTACAGCATTAGGAAAACAGATATTGATAGAATACAATAAAATAGCAAGGTGTGTGTAGCTCAAAAAATGCGAAACCAAAGCACACGGATGTGCCCACAAACGGGCAGAGAGCATCTGGTAAGCGATGTTTTAAATGCAAGAGTGCATGTGTGTCAAGGGAGAGAAACAGGAGAAACCAGGGAATGGGGAGAAAAGCAGCAAGGAAATTCCAAGCTCAGCACGGCAAGACTCTGAGAGCAGGGCCAGGAGAAGAGACAGGGGTCAGGGATGTCTGTACTGAGCACTGACAACACACGGTAGAGGTGTGAGCATGGCCACGTCCCCTGCTTCCAATTCCTGCTATGTTCAGTGAGTCCCTTCTTTGTAGGGAACCAGAACACATCAAAGGAACCTCCACTCTGTCGCTTCTTTCTCCTCTTACCTGGAATGACCTGCAAGTCCTCCCATTTTCAGCAAACAGCTGTGATCAAAAGCAGTAACAATACTATGTTCCTACTGGCACCATTTTACAGTTTAAAAGTATCTCTTTCTTCAGATTCCCCTTCAAGGATTGAAATAATCCTTTCTTCTACTAGCTCCTACTACTTTACTCCTTTGAAAACATTTCTGTTATTGAACAGGCTCCATCGCTGCACATGGGATTTATCTCATCCCATTCTGGATCCATAATAACTGGCCAGGTCATACAATGCTAGAGGCTGTTTCGAAGCTTTCCAGTCATCCTTAAACAGTCCCTCTAACAAAAACATGGAAACTGATGCCAGAAAGGTCTGATTCCTTTTGCCTGCATGGCCCACAGCACAGGACTTGCAGCAGTAAGAATGATACAGGACAATCCTGAGCTCTCTATGGACTAGCTGAAACTAGGAGCACCATAAAGTTAGCAAG
This sequence comes from Rhea pennata, assembly GCF_028389875.1. NCBI lineage: Eukaryota > Metazoa > Chordata > Aves > Rheiformes > Rheidae > Rhea > Rhea pennata. The sequence continues at coordinate 16,030,289 of NC_084677.1, read as the reverse complement.
ATCAGAAGCCCTAAACACACATATGTGTATATATGGCTCTTGAGTGCTCCTTTCTGGTTGGTGCTCAGTTGGCATTGCCAGCACCTGGGGGAGGGGAGCTAATAAATGCTCAAGAGCTGTGAATAAGTGATGGAATTATTGATCACTAGTTAATGGATAATTGCTGATTGGTGGAAGAAGCTGAGCAGGGTGGTACTTTGTTGGAAGAACTCTGAGGCCTTGGAAGGAAGAAAGAAGCTAAGAACAAAGGATCTGTGCAGTGTCAGGCAGAGCTTGGAACGCCAGGAATTTCTACTTCTCATGCTCTTGGCTTATTTACAGAGATTCCCAAAACTCCTGTAACGAATGGATGAGTTGGATGAGCAATGCTTCTTTCCTGGCCCCAGCGCATGGACCCAGCAACCGAGGGAGAGGTCTGTTACAGTCAACAAAACCCAACAGGGTGTAGGGAAAAAGAGCTTTTCTGCTACGGCTCCAAACATTACCTCCAGTCCTACCTTTACAGCGACCTAAGCCAGACCCTCAGCTTGGAGATAGCTGAGGCTGTGGGGAACACGACTCGAGCTCTGTGAATTCCTCTGACTCGCGTTGCCACTGAAATGGAAAGGGCAGGCTGTAGCCATAACACAGAGCTCTGGAAAAGCGGGGAGGGAAAGCGTCATGCCCCTCTCTGCCTGGAAGCATTTCAGTTCATGTCTGAACCACTTCTTCTTCCAGTAGAGCATCCCTATGTTTTAAGACATTTCTAGTGTCTTTCCCCCTCTTTTCCTGCCTTACTCAGCTTCCTTGGCACTCTGGGGGTATCAAGGCAGCCTGGAAGCAAAAGGTAAGAAGAGTCCCATTTGAGACACTAAGAAATGCTCTCCTGCCCTGGTTAATAGGCCTGTTCCCGAAGAGCTGCTCCTGACCCGAGCACACACCAGGTGTTTGAGGGAATTGCCTACAGGAATGAAAGGAGGGGAGAGAAAGAGAGAGGCGTGTGCTCTACCCACTGGTCCTGACTAAACCCTGGGACTCTGTTTGCTTGGGCTCTCTATTAAAGTGAAATGAGCTTTTCAGCTCAGAGTCTAGGGGAACAGAGAGGGCTGGGATAAGTGAGGCCATTACCTTCTACCTGAGCCATTTCAGTCCTTTGCTCTTACAGAAATACCTTGTTCTTGGGCTCCTTCTTTTGCAAGTTTCTCCCTCTAGGAGCAATTCAATAAGGCCACAAAAACGTCTGCCAAAACCCAGATGTCCCAAGAGATTATGGAGAGTAGTGAACTTCTGATGAGCCCAGACTGAAGCTGAGCAGGGCCCTAGGACCAGCAGAGAGAGGAAGGCAACCTCACCAGCTCCATCACTTGACCCTTCCCTCTGCCTCCCCCCCAAGGCGTGCGGCAGGACCGACCGGCAAGGCGGAGGACGGCTGCCCATGACAATGGAGAGTTTCGGAGCAACGGGGCAGAGAGCACAAACTTTTGCAAAGACGTTCTGCCAGCCTGGGAACCAGAACGGCAGCAACAGAAGCAGCGATTTCCCCTGGCAGGAAGGAGTGAAGGAGGGAGGATTGCTTGGCAGAGAGGTGTAAACGGAAATTTTATTTTACAAGGGCCCAGTCAGTCCCGCCTGTACCAAGTGACAGACCTGACAGGAGCATTTAACGACAAAACACAAACAGTATCTGCAGGTACAAAACAACTGCAGGGACTCAGCAATCCTGCCCCACCAGGTATTCGGATGCTGAGAGACAGCTCCCAGGTAACACGTGGGGCTTTTTATTTGAAAACTGCTCCTTTTATTATCATCTTTCCTCCCACTGCAAAAGGCAAAGAGAAAAGAGACAGGGAGAAGGAGAGTTGTTTGACAAGCTGAAAACTTTTATGGGGAAAAAATGAATAAGTGAAAAAAAATGAATAAGTGGGGAAAAAAAAGAATTAGAAGTACAAGTCACTTTGTAAGGAAGGAAAAACACAGTCAAAGGGCTCAGAGCTGAGTCAGTGTGTTGCAGGGTTCGTGAGGGAGACTGTGTCTTTTGGAAATCAGTAATCCAAAGGGCGCTCTGTGTGTGCATAAAGTTATTGACTGACTGCATTATATCCACTTATCCCCCATTAAGCAGCAGGCTTCAGTTTGATCCCAAACAGCAAGGAATTAGAGTAACTCTACCCTGCATTGGTAGAAAGGTTTCCATCTCTGAGGAATCCAAAGTGCTTCAGCAGCCCTCTGGGGAATGCGGGACTGACATGTACACGCTCCTGCAGCGGAGGCTGGCAGTGGGACAGTGCTGCGTACAGTGGTGATGGGGGGGCAGAGGACTGGAGGGAAACCCGTGTATTTATGTAAAAAGCTACACGATCTGTATTATGCAAGCAGAGCAGAAAAGATTTGGCTTCCAAGGACAGAGAATACACTTTGGTTATCTCAGAACAAGTCGCAATTTCCCTTCTGCTAAGCTTCCCCTAGTTCAAACAAATCATCTTTCCTCTGCTTTATTCTCCTGGATGTTTCCCCACGTACGAAAATCAGATAGTCTTTCTAGTCTGGAAGGGACAAGGAGCTATAGGTCCTGGTACAGTTACAGAAATTTTTCAGCAGTAGAACTGATTAGAAAGTTTTTGTTCCTTTCTGCCCTCACTTCAGTTTTCCACCCCCTCAGCAATACTGAGGCATCTGCTTCTGGATCTGTGGGGAAATCAGACCACAGAAATGATTTTTTTTTTTTTTAATCACTTTTTGTGTTTTTAAGACACATTCACTTGCATCAGTTCAGCAGTATAGGTTCATTGCAGCCCCGTTCTCGGAGCAACACAAAGTTTAGCGGAGCGGTGGGAAGAAGCACCGAGGCGTGAGAAGAAAAGGAAAGGGGGCCTCAGGATGCCCTCTCTGCCTCGCTGCTACCCCGAGGTGCTCTGCTACGGAGCCCACCCTTGACGCATTACCCTGGTGACCTCCGCAGTCTCTGCCAAGCCAGCCCCATCCAGATGTCCCTGCAGCTGGCACAGGGAGACACTTACACTCTCTTGTTTTAAAGATGCTTTGCTTTGTGTCCCTGGCTTCACTGCCATGCCCCAGCTGACTTGCAGTACTGTAAAGCCGCTTTGTAACAGCTACCACTGAAACTGCTGTTTCTCACGGAGCTAAAAAATAACTGGGCAGCTCTACAGGAAGAGCAGGCTGCAGCTTCCCCTGCACCAAGGGAAACGGAGGCAACTGAACGTACAGGATTTTCAAGGCACCCCAAACCTCTAGGGCAGAACTGAGAAAACAATTTGAAGGAGCAGATAAAATCAAATCATTTAACTCCTGCTGTGATAGGAGCCCTATAGGTCTCACATTATGCACACTCTGTGCCTTAATTGCCTCCTCCCATAACAACCCAGGGATGCTTTGCTTCTGCTGCAACATACAACAGTGATCCTTGACTGCACTGCATCTGTCCTGCACCGCTCTCCAATTCCTCCAGATGGGAGTTGGGGACGATTATGTTTCTTGCCTTGAAAAGAGATGGTGTCCCAGCACCAACTAGTGAAGCAGGGAACCGTCAAATTTCCCTGGATGCCCTTATGCACCTTCCACACAGCAGATCTAAGAAGCACCTTGTTTATGGGCTTGACCCGGAGTTTGACAAAATAAGCTGTGACAGGGGTGATCTTATTTAGAGGAGGAACTCCTAATGCCTCTCATTCAAATGTCATGTTGGAGACAAAGTAAAAAATGAAATAGAAATGACCCTTGAGTTTCTACTTTCGATAATGGAAATTTCAGCTGATGACCTGGCCAGGATGGGCAGCATTTGGCCAGTTTCCTCAAGGTCACCCTGAAGTTCACATCACAGTCCAACTTTCCATCTTTGAATCTCCTTCCCTTCCCAGCTTAGCACTCCTGAAGCATTTCAAGTCTGGAGCCCCCATTTTGGGGCACCCCAGAACTCCAACCCAGACCCAGCTCAGTTCATTATGAGAGATATGTGAGGTGATGAAGTCCCGGAGTTACCACTCGAAGTTGCAGAAACACTCTGCTAAAGGCCCTGAACACAGGTCAAGGAACAGCCAACTAACCACCTTTATTCCTCCAGCAGCCAGTTCCCCCATTTACACCAAGTACTATGGCAGAGACCTGCAAATGAGCCTTGTCTTTTTCCTGTGTTTTTTCCCTAGCATCTCAAGGGATGGCTGGCCACTCATTCTAGAAACTCTCATTTGGACACCACTGCTAGCCATCAACTCCTGCCCTGCAGGGCAGCAGCCAGAAACCAGCGCATGTGCATTGTTGTGTGCTGAGCTGTGTCAGGAGATGGAACGTGTGCAAGGCATCTTGAGCTCCAGGCGGCTAGGATGAGTCAGAGCCAGTCGCCTTTTTCCCTGCGGTGCAATTGTACCAGGCCCTGACAGCATCAGCTGGCTTTTATCACCATTCCACATCAGAGCTGTCAGTCCTGAAGACAATGGAAGGTGTGCGGAGGGGGAGGAATTGAGCATCTCTGAGCTCTGTTGGCTTTCCAGAATGATGCCAAGGTGGCGAGCAAAGAGTTTTTGATTAGCAGCCTGCTGCCGCAAGAGGATTAGCGAGGACGTCAGTGACTGGTGGCAGCACTGAAATTAAAACGTGATACTTCTTGAGCTTCCTCCACTACTGCTTTGCAGGGAAAAGCTTGATTGATGGTGACGAGAGCACTGGAGGGCACATGGCCACTGGAAGTTTCACCCATGCTCGTGCCCCCACGCATGGAGAGCACCTGTCTTTAGATGTACTCGTGCCAGTGGGGTCTGTGAAGGGCTGGCACCACTCATGATTCGCATCACCTCCTCAGTGCAAACTCATTGTTCCCTGCATGTAATGTGGGGTGAGAGAGCCTCTTCTCAAACTCACATTTTGCTTTGACAGTGACAAAGAGAAGGAAAACAGACTTGATAAATAAGGCCCAGAGGCATTTAGAGAACAAACAGAAACACTTAAGTGAGTGAAAACATCAACTTTTGGCAGCTGAGCTCTCTGCTAAGGAGAGGGCAGGTGTTTGTGCTCCCTGCAGGCATATCCTGGGTCGCCTGTCCACCAGGCTCGCTGAGAAGATCATCCACACAGATTCTCCAACCTCCACCTCTGTGTGTTGTCCCATGCTTCTCCCTCATGCTTAGGGGTAGCTTCCTGTGAACACCCCCTGAGAGCGATTCAATCGCTTCCTTCACATCCCTCCCCGACTAGATGCTTATGGAAATGTTGACGGCAGCTAGGCACCTGATGGGCAATGCCCAGGGTCTGTTTGGCAATCTGCTCTACCTTGTCTCATTGCTTCTCAGCAGACTTGCACCTGCCTGTTGTTTCTATATTGCACTTAAGCAGTGCCATCCCTCCAGGGCAGAGATCACCATTCTGTTTGTAAAGCACATAACACAGGCACTCCGATGCGTCCTAGATCCTATGTTTATCCCTCTATCACAAGAGCTAGGGAGTGTTGTTATGTTGATTATTTTCCAGAGAGAGAAGTTAGATTCAGAGCAGAGTAAGTGACTAGACAAAGGTCTCAGGAAATCTGTGGATACTGTTAGAACAGGATCCATTTCTCTGGAATCTCAAGCCTAAGTCCATCCCTCCCCTCAGAAAGGAATTAAAACAAGTGTGTTTCCTTAAAGTGCATGGTGCTGAAGTATTATGCGAAATAAATTGGTTTGGTCTGTGCAGGGCTAGGCACAATGGATTTCTAAATTTAAGCCTTCTAAATGGAAATGCTAAGACAGATGTGCGAGAAGATACCTACAGGCTGGAAAGCTTAATCAGAAATGAAAGTTGCTGAATGGGCTGCACAGAGTGATTTTTAGCAAGAATTGCATGGTGTTGCTCCAAAACAGCAATAAAATGGTTATTTCCTTAACGATCCCTTGCAAGCTGCACTGGCAATGTTCCTGAGGGATCCACGCACTATGTCACTGTCAGCATGTTCCTGTGGGCAGCTGCAGCAACAGAAGTGGTCTGCTGTCCTAGGGCCCTACATAGTTTCAGCCCATAACTTTCCAGCCAGCCCCTACAGGTAAATGGTCTGTGATGACTGAGTGGCATTTCACCTCAACAGTGCTTCTCTAGAAGTGACACATGGAGGAAAGAATATATTCAGCATCCGGCCAAAAGCTACAAAATTAGCAGAAAGGGAAGAAGTTTAAAAATTAATCAGAGCTCAAAGTGCTGTCAAGTTTCTTCTCTTCCCTCTCTGTATGGACACACAGCTATCACCAAAGATTAAAGCTGATCAGCAGATCAGGTCAGGGCAGAGAAGGTGTAGTAATAAAGTACTTTTCCAGAAACCAGCGCAGGCTAAGAAAAATCCTAAAGTCCAGCATCCAGGGAAAGGAACAGATAGAATATATTTATCATCTGCTGTGCTGGGATCAGGCTAGCTGAATGCAAACTCCCAGTAGAGGACAGTCAGAATGCAGACTTTGACTACCTTTGACGAAGCTGTGTAAAGCCAAATCTGACCAGTTTTCAGAGCATGGTGTTAGACTCCCCTAGAAGGCCCCCCAACCCTTTCTAATTCATTCCCGTTTCCATGCTATGAAGTTTGGTTGTCATCGTCTTTTTCTGTCTGAATCGTTCCACAGCAGTTAGCTGCCATGGTGATAGAAGTTACAGAAATTAGTAAGAAGAAAAGTCATAATTAACAATTGACTGACAGTCCCATCTGACCTGAGACAGTAGCTGAAAGCTGCCTCCCACTTCAATCTGCTTGCCACAAAACAGCCAGGAACATACAGATTTGCTAGCCAAGGTGGTTTGGCTATTTGGCTAAATTCTTCTAGTGGCTGTCCTCAGTTGATGTCATGCTCAGAACATCAGTGAGGATGTGTCACCATTGCCCTCTTCTGGATCCATAACCAAGTCTGCTCCAAAGTTTGGGAGATGTCACTGTCTAGTGATGGCAACACACAGTGACTCCAGTGGGACTGTTTCATACATCACCACTGGTACCTCATGCAGGTGCTCTGCAGTTTTAATTTAAAGGGCTTCAAGTTCTTTCCTTTTCTCTTCCCAGCATGGTGACCACACTTCAGTACAAATTTACAACAGATGGTGGATTCAAATAGATGGCAAATGCAAAAAGGCTTTACCACTAAATGCAAGGCTAATTCAAGATCTCTGCGAATGTGTTCCACTGCTAGCTAAAAGTCTGGTAGCTCAAAACCTGCTGCGAACAGGGTGGGTTCAGGTTCAAATGAAAGGAGCTGTGTGGTTAAGCTGGGGAATTCCTTGCCACAGGACATTGCAGAGGCTGAAAACATATATGCAGAGGAGACTGCAAAAGTTTGTGGAAAAGAAATCCACTGAGGGTTACCAAATACATAGACCTTTTAAGCATTTATGTAAGTCGTATTTCCAAATGAAATAAATATTTATGAAAGAAGATTCTTATAATCCTTCCTAGGCACCCTCTTTTGGGCTATGTATAAGACAGGATACTAAACCAGATGGCCCATTGCTGATCTAGTACAAGCACGCTTCTGTTTTTATCAATATAGAAAGTACACAGATCTAATCAAGGGTGAGGTCCTCAGCTTCTGATTCAAGATTTTATTCAGCTTGTGTCAGGCAGAGACTTAATAATTGCTTAGTGTGGTGAGGTCTGGCCCACCACAAAGCTCTCGAGATCCAATGCTTCTGTAATGCACAAAATTATGCAAAAACCACACTGTTTTAATGGAGGAGAGAATTAGCTAGACTCAGGGAAGTACATTACTTATGGACCGAACGAGGCAAATTTTCACATTCAGATGGAAAGTAGTTCTCCACTTTGCCTATCTTTTGAAGTACAAGCAATGTGGTAACATGGAGCACCAAACCTAATTGACACCAGAAATTCAGGGCTGTTGTGAGCATCAAAGGGCTGAAAGTGAGGAGGCAGAATCAGGGTACAGAGCCTCAGGAAACTGGTGAGGAGTCTCAGCAGCTTGACCCAGCTCCATAACTGACTTTGAGTCAAGAGAAGGTTGATGGTAGCTGTTAATCCATTCTAGCACAACCTATTCTTCCTGTCAGCTTTGCCTGTTGTTCCTGACTGTTTGAATAAAATACCTCCCAAACAGGAGGAAAATGGGAGTGTTATATCCCCCCTGGCATGGAGAAAAGGAAAGATAAGGGGAATGGTGAGCCCCTGACAGAGGGGAAAAAGCAGAGAGAACGAAGAGTGAGAGAGAGAGGGGACGCATGGAGTCCCTAGCACAAAGAAGGAAAAGGGGGATGCTGTATGAATGGGGACCCATTCATATGGTAAAAGGACCCATGCAAATGATACAAAAGGAGAGGGTAGTACACAGACCTCTTATTTCAAGGGATGGATCAGAAGATTGTAGGGTGCTCCTTACATAGATGTGGTAGGCAGGGGCTATCCAGAAAAGTAAAAGGCTGTCTGTCAGGCTTACACTGCATTATCAGACCTACTCTCAGCCCAGGCATCCTTTGTCAGCACTAGTCCAATGCACTCAGCCCCAGCATGAAGTTTTAAGTGTGCACAGTGGGCCAGAAAGGGTCAAACCCACAGCTAGGGTATGTCAACATCATCTCCTGTGGTCTCTACCAAATGAAGACCCCAATGTTGTTCTGCAGAGCTCTAGAGAGGAATCTGTGAGATGAAGCTCTTCTGTGTCTTGTTCTAGGGTGATGAGATACAGTATAATTTAAACATAACATACATAAATTACCTTCTTTAATGTCTACATGACAGAGTGACAGCGAATCAAGATTCTGGGGCTTTGTTTAGGTCTTGGCAAATGCAAATTTACACTGGGTGGAAGACATGCTCTGTTCCAGTTCCCTGCTCTCCAGCAAGCGTAACAGTCATTGCCTGCCCTAGCAAAATAGCATTCTCCATTCATATTTGGAGAGCTCCTGGATAGCAGAAACTGTGCAAGTACAGAGCATTAGCATCTTTTCAGCATGCTGCAAGAACATCCCAGCAACATTTAACCTCTCTTCAAATCTGGTGGCAGGTCCCAGCTATTGGCGGGTCTTGCATGTATGTGACTGTGAGTCACTGAGTATTACTGATCTTCACATTAATCTATTGTTGTAAATGACTTGGAGCTGCCTACAGACAATCCTTCAGAATATGGAACAATGGAGAACCTGCACATCTGAAGAAAACCTCCTCTGCATGGCAACTTATTGCCATCGTAACCAGCATAAACAAGAGCAATTAAGACAATTTCAGAGCATCACCTCCTCCCTCTAGGGTCTTAATGAGAGCACGCTCAGAAGGGGGCTGGAGCAGAAGCAGGCAAGGGCTGGGAGTTAACTTGTGTGGGAAAAGAAGGGTAGGAGAGTTGAAGATTCAGAGGATTGCCTCCCCTCCACCCCGTAGCATAATGCAAAGGGCAAGTGGGGGGGGGGAGAGATTCAAGCAACTCTGTGGTAGATAAAAAAGGCTTAGACAAGCAGAGTATTTCTGCTGCCTCACCCTCACACCAGGTGTCAGGACCCTGCGTAGCAAGGCAGAGGATTTTGCTGACACACTTAGGTAGCTAGATGTAGCTAGAATGCATTACTGTCACAGGCACCACTTCAGGAACGTAACAGGAATTTGAGCTATAGCTCCTGGTGAAAAAAACATGATCAGACCGGATTGATGGCTATTTAGTAGCAAGGGGTTATGGAAGAAGCTCTTCTAAAGCCGATGATTATTTATTCCAGAAAATAAGGACAAGTCTCTGCATGGTGCTTTTGAGTAGTGTATGGGCTCTTTGTCCATGCTCCCTAAAGTTTTGCTATATGCTAGTGATCTACAAGCATTCAGATAACTGGAGTTCCTCTAATCAGCTACTGAAAAGCTGCTTGTGGGTGGTTGCACAGGGAGGAAAGCGCGGAGGTTGGGAAGCTTTCCTAAGGGGAAATTGCCAGGAGATGTGAGTGTATGTATTGGAGGGACTGACCTGTATAAACTCGCCAGGGAAGGAGAGGAGATAGCTCGTATCAGCTTGGTGATCACAGCTCTTCTTTTGGCAACGCGGTCCCCTGCAGTGGAGAGGAAATGGATGGAGCTATAGAGGAGAGCTTTTCTAAGGTTTCCATATGATCTAATACTGCAAGAACAATATGACTTTCAATAGACTCTTCTCAGAATTAAGGCAGAAGTCCGAAACTTGAAACAAATAGCCTTGATGGAAGCATAACAGGAGCTCAGTTAGGTTTCACCCAGTAGAGCAAATGATATATCATGGACTTACATCTTTTGAGGCCAGACAGGATCATTGAATCATCCATCTGGTCTGACAGCCTGTAAATTAAAATGTTGGAGGATTTCATCCAGCTAGTCCTGCAACAAGCTCAGTAACTTGTGTTTGACTAATATATGTGGAATGACAGCCACACGTCTTGGGTGGATCGCAAAACTCACCACAAAGCCAAAATGGTTTCTTCCATTCTCTGCAGAGACAATCTTTTCCTTTTAACTTAAAATTCACTATCTCAGACCTCATTGTCCGCTTTAAAAAAAAAAGAGAGAGAGAGAGAGAGAAAAGAGGCACATTAGCTTGCAGAGAGAAGAGAGGAGCTAAATCTGAGATCTCTTATCTGAATCTTCTTGAATGCTGAATAATTGGAATTGCTGTCTGAACCATAAATGCTGTTTTGCTCATATGTTGCTAACCTCTTGTAGTCTATTCCTTTCTGCTTTTCTAGCACAGCAGAATTCTGGATCTCAGGAGATACCTGAAATCTTATGATCTTCAATGCAGAGAGATCCTGCAGAAACTTATCAGTCACCAGGAGATTAGTGCTTTGCAAAATGAGAAACACCCTTTCTGGGGTTAGGAGCTGTTTAGAAGCAAAACTTGCAGCAGCCAAACCATGTGGACCAACTTCCCCTTAGCTAAACCTTTTGGCAACCACAGTTCAAACCCTCTCAGCCAAAGGACTTTCTATCACCATATAGGTCTTTAGGAGGGATGTGTGAAATAGTTACATTGTTGTTCATAGCAAGTCAGGAGGTTGGAGCTATCTGCTGTGATCCTCCATGTCTTGTGCTGGTTTTGTGTGTATCAGAGTAGATCAGTGTGCATAGCTGAGGTTCACCTGCAAAAGCATAGTGAGTGCACCAAGGGGAATAACAATTAGCAGTTGCTGATGTTCAAGACACGACAGCTTCCTGCAAGGATATCTTGTTTAAGTACTGCCTGGAGGGAACTAGTGAGTACTCAGCAATTTTGAATACCAGGTTACATATTTAAGAATCTCATTTTAAATGCCTTCTAAAATAGAGCAAACGGGCCAGAGAATAGAGAAAATGAGATGTGAACAGCTGAATCTCCTCTCTGCCTCACTAACAAAGATGGAGCAAGTCGTCATGACTCAAGGACTCCTTTGTAAAATGAGGCCAAAAGAAGAGCATGTACAGAACTTTCTGAAGTGTCTTGGTCTCTACCCACTGATGCGTGTGTCTGGATGCACTGGGTTGCACAAGAATTTTCAGTACAGAAGAAAGGCCTGTAAAGAGACATCAGTGTTAGTTAACCAGTGCTTTATAATGTTCTGATATCTGGAAGGGCAGAGCAGTATTGTTATTGTTAGGATGATGGTCACTGTCTTGGTCATTAAGAGGCAAGAAAAAGTAAGTGGTTATAATTATCATTTTGGACATCATTCCAATGGCATGATTCTCAATATGGGGTCGAGATTATAATGCAATAGCAAAGTGAATGTCATCCTACAATTCTTTTATTCCCTGCAGCACAAGTGTGAGCCGTAAGATCCCTGCTACCTCCTTCCCTGACATCCAGCTGTGCATTTCCCACCATGGCAAGCTCCCTCTTTCTGAGGTCCACTGCGACACTAACAAAGGCAGCCAAGCTGTATTGTTAACATCCAAATAAAGGAAGGGGATGTAGAATTCCTACCCCCCCACACTCAGCATCTCTGGAGGTGAAAACAGTCACTTTGCATCATTCCAGAGAGGAAGAGAAAAAATTACCAGACACAAATTTGTCACCACCACCATCTCCTGCTCTGAGCTGAAGTACCGCCTGTTCTTTTGCTCACTGCTCCATTCAAGGAAAAGTGCCTGCCTCTGGAATCTGCTAACCTTTTCCTGCACTGAAAATCAAATGAACACATTTGGTTTGGGGAAGGCTTGTGCAGGGTTTCATAAAAAGTCGTTGTTGACGTGACAGAGCTTGTTATTGACTTGGAGCCAAATCTTGAGGTCTCTGCCTGAAGTATCAGAAGGATTTGACCCCAGGACTGTTATTAGCCTTGACATCATCAGCTCCTGACATGAGATAGTTTTCCAGTGAACTTGCTTGAGAATGTTTAGAAATGTCAAGTGGCTGAGCCACGAGGACACAAGAACGAGAAGGTGTCAAATTCGCCCAATTAAATGGGAGAATTTCAGTCCTCCCCTTTGCTCTCATTGGTGATAGCAGTGGTGCTGACAACGTATGTCAGGCTTACACTGCATTATCAGACCTACTCTCAGCCCAGGCATCCTTTGTCAGCACAGTCCAAGTGTGAGATCCCTGCTAAGTGACAGTAGTGGGCTCCCTACTTAGCCTCAGAGACCTGTGAGAGCATGTTTTCAGCACTATTTGCAGTGTGGTGGATGAAGCTTGTACCAAATCTGTTTAAGCAAGAGATGAACCCTGCATCAGTTGGAGAAGAGCCTGCAAGTTCTGGTTGCGGTGTGATAAAACTTTGCCAAAACATCTGGTGTCACAACACACTAACTGACAGCTTCCCTTTTGAGGGTGCAGAAAGAGAAGGCAGAGGAGACTAAAGAAGACAAATAGCTATATGAATCAACATACTGCTCCAATGTGCAGCAATCCCCTCACATTTATTCTTACTTGACTGAGGTAAGACTTCTGTGTTTGAACTCTAGCTGACAGAAGACTGTGCGTTCAAGTTAAAACCTTCTGACCAAACTGTTCACATTTTGACCAGTTACTGCATTGTCTCTAGTGCCCAGTATTTGGGGAACACCTCAGCTCACCAGAGTTCAAGCCAATCTCCCCAACAACGTTTTCTGTTCTCCATTGCCTCCACTGTTTTCAAGCTGCCATCTTCCCTTGGGCACATCCACAATCTGAGTTCAGCAGTAGATCTTCTCACTCCTAATCTCATGGACTCAAATTGCCATTCTAGTTGTTGACATCAGTCATGGTCTAACAAGATCATGCCTCCAAAACACTTACACCATGTAGATGCTATTATCTAGTGACACTCAAGTCATTTCACACAGCTAAAATCAGTTTTACTAACAGCAATGATAAGGGGTAAGAATAGTTTTGTATTGATCATATATCCACTTATCTGTCTCACCATCTCGCCATAATATCCACAATACTTGAGAGTAGAGCTTGTTGATACGCTGGAAGAACTCATTCAAGATGCTTTAAGGTCCTTAAATTAATAATGGAGGATTCACCTTCCTTTTTATCAGGGAAAATAAAAGCTTGAAATTCAAGGGGAGGGCTAAAATCTACTGAGCTGATTGGCTGGAAGGTGCCTTCTCCCCCGCACGTCCCAGTTGGTAACATTTCCAAATATTTTTGAGCAAGCCGAAAACAACCGTGTTGGAGGGGAAGAGAGGGCCTGCTAATACCCTATCGGTTTCACATTCTTAGGAGAGTTCCCAGCCCACCAATCTGCTGTCCTATATCAGGCAACGAGCCTTCAGCTGGAAACTTTACCCTGCTCTACCTATTGTCCAATGTTTTCCTTCCTGCCAGATGATTGGAATCGCACCAGTTGTTAATTTTACACCTGCTGTTTGTGAATATCCCTGAGCGACCTTTCCAACAACAGCTAGCAGAGGGTATTTCTTGGTGGAGAGATGCACACACAGGCACGCAGCAGCAGATAGAAAGGGAACAGGAAGGGGCCTCCCGATGAACGATGAGGGATTAAAATAGCTCTTGCAGGGGCCATTGTGGGATACCGGGCAGCAGGAATGATGAAGCGGATGTTTAAAACAGATTGAAGCGTTGATCTCAGCACAGAGGGCAAAACAGTGTTATTAGATCCTTTCCTCTTTCCAGCTCCCTCCTTCTGCCCAGCTCGCTAAGCGATGTCACCTCTGGAGCTTTGAGGCTTAAAGAAACAGATGTACAAAAGAATACATCTCACTGAGATGCTGAACCAAGGTCTGGGAAGTCAGAAAACTTTTTCACTTGGAAATTAGAAAGAAATACCTGCCCCAAAGCCCCGTTCATCTCTTCCTTATCTTGCTGTAACTGGTCTTAAAGACACCTCTGGAAGGCATTAGTCACCGAGAAGAGGGATGTGTCAGTACAGCACAGATAGGAAAAGCCATTGGCTTCACAGTCCTGAATTCTAGTTGGTACTCAGGTATCACTGTGACTAGCTTTAATACTCAGATTAAATTAAATAGATCTAGCCCACATTAGAACTGCTGCATTAAATGCACTCTGGTTATTAAAAATGACTTATGGGACCAGAGATGGATCAGCAGAGAAACTGGCCATGGACCATAGCCATGTCATCTCAAGACTTCCTACAGCAAACAGACTCAGGCCTGGCCAGTATTTGGTGTAGGAAGTGGAGTTAGCATATGCAGGAGCAAGAGATGGCACATTTCCTTTTGAGGGAATATTGAATAAATGTCTCAATACAGTGGTAGATTTCTGTCGAGTGGTAACAAATGTTTGGGGACAGGCAAGCCTGACCCTCATGGAGAAGAAATCACTGATGTATCAACATGATTCAGTGCATACGCTGCTCAGTCACAAGCTTCCATTCTTTCTGGTTCAGCAGTGATCAGTGTGCCAAACAGCCCCTCTCCCAGGGATCTCAGCTCACCTTTTTTTTTTCTTCAGAGAATGATTGGCTCAAGAACAGACTATTCAGAGACAGCAAATCTTGCTGTTCACACAGCTCCTCTGCCCTCTAACCTGGCTGAGCACAGCTCAAACTGAAAAAGCCTTCTCGGGCATGAACCCCAGGTGCAAAGCAAGCTGCAAGAACGTAGTGCAGCAGCCCTCAACTCATGTCACCTGTCACAGTAACAGGATCCGGGGGTCTTGCATTGTTTTACATGCAAACTTGCAAGTGAAGCTTTAACTGCATCTTGGTTAATTATCAGCCCCATTATATCTTCAGCAAAAGTGGAACTTTGGAAGTTGGCCACTTGTCAACCTGAAGAACAACATCTTGATAATTTTAATTCCCGCTCTGGTTCTAACCCCAGAAATCACTGCTCATTATCTTCTCCTAACCAAGTGTGGAAGACAGAACTATGCTCAGAAATCCTATCCATAAGCACCAGGTAGGTGATCTCAACAGAGGCTTGTAACATGTAGCTCCTCAGAAGAAAGGAGCTCTAATCACTGTGCCATAGAGTTCTTGCAATTTCTTCTCTTCCCACTTTCATGCTAGCAAGCCATCACTTGCTGCCAGCCAGAAGCTCACTGAAGTGCACAGGCAGCTGCAAACAGTACAATGCAGCACAGGCAGTATTGGAAGGAGTCTCTGAGTTGAGTTCCTCCAAACCTGAGTTGCAAACCAGTGGAACAGTAGTTATCTGAGAAAAACAGTATCTCAGCTAAGTGAAAGCCATCTTTGAAGATGAGGGATGACAGATGAACTTCTCTATGCAGCCCCACAGACATGCGAACAGCCATCTGCATCTCTGCATTTGGTTCTGTTCTTGGCCAAGTCAGTTTAGAAAAGCTTTTGTTTTTCTTGGTCTGTTTTTGTTTACAGCCGCTTGACCGAGGCAGAGAGTTCACCAACAGCTGAACATAACTCAGGGTCTCTCAAGTGTAAGTGCTCCAGTGAAACATCTGGTTAAAAGGCAAGGTCAAACAGGCCTGAAATGGATAAGGGGCACAGACTCTTTCCACAGAACTGCAGCCAGCTGGAAAAAGAAGCTTTTCTGGGTATGTTTCAGCATTAGGCTGGGAAAAGAGGGGGAAAAAAAAGGAGAGAGAGAGAGAGAAAGAAATAGATACTGCAAAAAAGCCTGAGATCAGCAAGTTGGTTCTTTTGTTGGTTAAAAGTCAAGACCACCCTAGTTGCCATACGAACTGCTGAGTCTTATTTAGCAGGAATTCTATTTGTTCCAGATAGACAGAAGGTCTCTTCAAGTCCCTCATTTATATGTATTTGCTAGTGTGTATGAATTTCTCTCTTTCCCATCATCCTGCTATTGCCTCGGATATGTATCTCAAGCAGAAGACCTTCCCACTCTCTGTCTCTATTATTTTCTTTTCATGATTGCATTAGAGCTGGAAGGATAAAGAAAGACCTGAACTCACACACAGCAAACCTTGATCTCCTTTTTCTTTTGACCAGAAATTCCTTAGGACTGGACCATTGTCTGTACAGCACGTAGTACACTAGAGCCCAAATCAATGTCTGGTTACAGTACTGACAAAAATAGTAACAACATTCTTCATGAATTGGTGGAGAGCTGCTGAGAACGAAATAAATCATTCTGGAAGCCTAAAGAAGGGATCCTTCCATAAAGCCCAGGAAATGTTAATAGAAATCTAAAATTTAGTACGTCCTTGTTTTTTAAAAAGCCTCATTCCTCTGCGCAAGGATTAGGAAAACCCCATGTGAACCTAATAACTAATCAAATACATGGAACGCTTACCAAGAGACAGAGATCTTATCAAGAAGACACAGCAGGAACTGTTTGGTGAGCAAGGATTAATGGACCAAGAAAAATTAGTGGAAAAGTTTAAATTCACATTATAATGTTTCTACTACACAAGCTGTTCAGCCCTAATAATACTGATTCCTAGTACATGACTTTTCAGAGAAAAACAGGTGAAGAACAATTACCCGAGCACTGTCTGAGCATGGGACCGAGCACTGCCTCTGAGCTCTGACACTTCCTTCTTCAGTGACCTTGACTAAATCTTTTAGCCTTTTTGTGCTTGAGCATCCTTCTCTAAAAGGATAAGGACTACAGCAGACACTCACCTACTTCATGGGATAATGAATGATTCAGATAGCTCTCATCGACTTCTTCAAATCCTATACACAATATCCGATGTGTCATGCAGCAGCTCGCCTCAGCCAGAAAGCTACTGTCTCTTAATGGGATGGAGTTGCAAGGGTGATGGACAGGGCAAAGGCTGTGGAAGGACCTGGCCTCTGAAACCTTTTCCTCTGGTAGGGACTCATTTGCAGCAGGATCCATTTACTTGTGACAAGAGGCAAAAGGGGGGGGGGGTTATACTGAATGTAAGACTTGTGTAGGGTCATGCTGGAATCCAGACATCAGGGCAGAAGCATTGTTTGAGGCACAGCACATCAGCTGCTGCCTTCAGGCACCAGAAATAAAGGACTCCAAATCCAAACTTGGAAGCCACCCAAAATACCAAAAGATTGTTGTGCTTCTCACGTGCATAATCTAATGTCTAATTTGCATGCACTACTTGTGTATCTTAATCCCAGTTTTCCAGAGTATGCTGTCTCATTCCTGATCCTATCAGCAGATGGACTACATCTGCACAAATGAAAGCCACAGTTTCCCCCCTACTCAGATTTTTTCCCACCAAACTGTTAGATGCAGCTGTTACCCAAGTCTCTGCCTTATGCGTGCTTTGGTCTGGATGCACAGATTTTCTTTCACAAGCTTGTTCCCACTTCAGTTGCCCTTCAGGCTGCCTGGACATGAGCAAGCTCTAATTTGGAATCACTGTGCTCCAGCAAATACAGTAAGTGCTGCTGAGCACATAATACTGGCTCACTTTTGTCGCTCTTTGAGCATAGATACTGAACAAAACCCCACACATCTGGATTGAGACTTTACTCAGACATTATATTCGAGAGTGTAAATGGAGGCTCTTGTTCACTTAAACGCAGACTTCACGTTCAAGTACATCTTTGCAATCCTATTCAAAGCCAGCCATGCGAATTTGCAACTTTCAGCGCCCCTCATCCTACAGGTAGGATTCAATGAAAAGATTTGCTCTGACTTTCTCATACTTTAAATAGAATTGGAGGGTAAAATGGAACTTGATCCCATGCTTTTTCCAGAAAGTCCTGGGAACAACCCCATACACGTATTCCATCCCCCAAATAACAAATAACTACAGAGACTCACACACTCATTGCTGATTTAGCTTCCCCTCAAACTGAGCCAGTGGTATTAGGAAAATGTGTATTTGAAAGCCCTCAGGCTTAGATTTCCTAGGGCAAACTGAATAAAGACAGGTAAATGCAATTTAGAGCACTACATGTGCACATTTTGGAACCCCTTGTAGAAACTGGGCTTGAAAAGCAACAGAGCAAAATTTTGATTCATCCTCGCCTCTTTCCTTTTCTTTTGTCTTTTCTCTCTGACAGGGGGAGTCCCTCTAGCAAATCTCATCCTGTACCTTTCAACTCCAATACAAAAATACCCTTTCAGCTGTCCAAACTTATACATCCATGCATTGAGAGTGGGCTTTTCTCATAACATAAAGGGTCAAACAGCTTCCCTTTCCCTCTACTTACTTTCTGATATATTCTGATACTCATGTCATTCTCAACCTTTCCTGGGCAAGAGGACTTCTTTCCCTGTTAAAGCTGTACCAAAGCAACTAGCCAAGTTTGGCAAGGCTCTCCTCCCTGCTGCCAGGAGGGAGTGAACTGCATGAACAAACTGTCTGGGATTTGGGCATTTCTTTTTCCTCTTCCTTTAAAGCATAAAATGTTTTGGTTACACTAGTAAAGCTGATCATTTTCTTTTGTATTCCTTAACTTTATTTCTGTTACTTCTGACCTGCTTGAAATATCCTCTCCCATGCAACATTTACTGCACCAGCCTCCGAAGCCAAACCTGCTGCCTCCCCATACCTAAGCAACACATAACGTACGTTCTTGGGCAGTCAGATCCAGTATCATCTGGGGAGCAGCACTGAACTTGTCCATGCCCCATTCTCTGCTCCCTCTGGACCCAGGACGCGGCATCTGCCAGCACTGCATCCCTGCTGGGACAAGTCCCTGACCTGCTCCCTGTGGGTCTCATTTAGCAGGCACCACCAACTACTGCTGAGAACGGGGAGGTGCCTGCAGATACACCTCCGTCACCTACCCATATCAATGGTTTAAGGGTGCTGACTGAAAGCATCCTTTGTGGCTGGGCAGTTGTCCAAGTAAATTAGTTGAATGCAAGCTCAGTTGCATTTCCACGGGTAGGATCACACTCCTGGATCACAGTGTAGCCAACCCTTATATTGCACTGGGAAAAATCCATAGCCAGGGAAATATGCCTCACAAGCTTGTACCCTCTCTGGTTATTCACAGCAGGGATAAGCAAGGCTTCATCTATAATCACCTAAAAACATCACATGATTCATGCTCTCACAGTACAACAGCTGAGCACACTGCAGGATACACAGCAACATACATTGGTGATGCACCATTACACACTACCCCACTGCAGGCCCTGTTGAAATGGTGTCATCAAATTATTTCAGCTGATCAAAGTAGGAAAAAAATAGAATTTTAAAGCCCCAGATATCAAATTAATAAGAATAAAAGCATGTAGGTGAGAATTAAGAAGGCATTAACATTCTGATGGCATCTGCTGCCTAAATTAAACTACATGAAAAAAAAAAAAAAAAAAAAAAAAAAAACGAGTTCAGCTGATGCTCTGGATCAGGACAAATAGTTCTCAAATGGAAATTACAGTTTTGAAAATTATGCACCAAAAAAGGAACCAAATTAGGACATTTCTGATTTGCAAAGTTCCTTCTCCAGGTGGGGATCTCAGGCTTGGCTGGAGGGCGGGCAACATGATTTGGCAAGATGCTACTGTTGCTCAGTTCCTACATCGCCCAGCAGGACCAAACTGGCCCACTGCCCAACTGGGGCAGTGCCTTGTCATGCCTTCCATCCCTGTGGGGCTCCATTCCCTTCTGGAGTGGGACCACGAGGATTTGGTGTGCAAAGTGTGTGTTTCATTCCTGAAGACACCAATATGGAAAAGGAGGAGGAATCAGGCCTCGATTTTCAAAGAAGCTCAATGCTAAATTATGTGGATAACTTCATTCGTAATCTACACGAGCAGTTACTGTGACAACTAATAGTGAACGTCATAAGTAGCCAGCTGAGCATGTAACGACCTGAGCTATATGCATCATCATGTCTCTTTGGCACACCAAATTAGGTGTGCATACACATTTTGCATGCCCCAACGGACTCCTCCTTCAGCAAAGAACCTTAATTTCACAGCACAAGCCTGATCTCAGCAACCCAGCACAGTACAGACAGTTTATGCAATGCAAAAAGCTGGCACGAGCTCCGAGGCCCGGGTCAGAATGGATCCTCAGACAGCTAATTAATTTTTACTGCTCCTTTGTGAACTGTAAATTACCCTTCATTTCCTAGATTTCTGTCCCATTTTTTCCCTGCCTTTCTCTAGCAAAGCAGTAAAAAGAGAAAAGTGCCAATAATGGGCTCTCGTTGTGATAAAAGCAGCCGCGATTCACTCACACTTTGAACAATGCTCTGCTTATGACCAGAATACAAAAGGCAAATGGGTTTCAAGAAACTGTCCTGAGATAATGACTTTTCCTGGAGATGGAAGGATCTAAGGAATACTTAAAAAAAAAAAAAAGGAAAAAGAAAGAGGGGAATGTGGCAGGAAGGTGTCTGTTTCTGCAGAACAAACACCACCAACTTACTCTCTTGCATAGGCTTAAAAACAAGATAAATAATCTTCACTTAGAGACCAAGTTCATCAGTATTGTCTGCACAAGAACAAAGGGAAACTACTTAAAATGCTGAACCACTAAAGGCCTCCCCTTCTCCCTCAAACAGGAAAGAAGAGCTTCTCTCCCAGAAAGAGTGACCTTCAGACCACACACACACGCTGCAGTCTTTAGAGACCAGGCCCTGAGCAAATGGTGCCGGAACAAGGATGGGCAGTTCTTTTCACTACTGCTGTGACCCTGTTCAAAGACCAAAGCTGCTGACTTCCCTGTTGAATTCAGATAGCAACACTCTGTCAAGAGAAGATCTAACAGTACATACAAATCCTCCAAGACATGGTTCCAGTGTATTTTCTTTGCTGAAGTCACTGTTATCCAAAGCTGTTACCTTCAGTCACGTATCTATCAATCAGAGGCAGAAGTAGCTGTAAGGTAAAAAAATCAAAATACATACGAGATGAACTTTGCTCAGGCTCTGTTAAAATTCAGCACAGCTTCAGTGTGCTGAGAATCACTTCACTCTAGTGTCAGGACACCAGTATTTGCACTAAATCTGCTGAAAACATAAAGGGTTGCCTGGAGTTTTCATGTGGTTCCATCTACCAAATGCGCTTTGAAAGGCCATGGCCATTACAACATGAAGAAGATCTCTGGGTCCAAGATGTTGGGATGCAGCAAGAATGAGAACATAGCATTGCTGGGGTACATTTATGGGGCCTTCAGTATATTAGATACTTCTATTGCAAAACACCACATTCCTCAGCTCTGACAGAGCCTCTTTTATCTCAGCTGCAGATTCCTAAGTCAAAATCGCTGCCAGATGACTGTGCACAGTGAGTTAATGGCCACAAAAACAGAGTGTCTCTTGCCTCAAATCATTTACCCATAGCATCAATGACGTTACCATGCTCAGCCCATATTTACTACAGCTACAAACTGATTCAGAGAAACCTGGAGTACAGGATTAATCATTACTCTTGGGATGTTGAAAATGGATACCAGAACGGACTTCCAAATTAGGTATCTAAAAGTCCTGCATCTCCCAGGAGAGCCCAATTACATCTCC
This sequence comes from Rhea pennata, assembly GCF_028389875.1. Taxonomy (NCBI): domain Eukaryota; kingdom Metazoa; phylum Chordata; class Aves; order Rheiformes; family Rheidae; genus Rhea; species Rhea pennata. The sequence continues at coordinate 16,008,593 of NC_084677.1, read as the reverse complement.
GTACTCGTTCTAATGGAATCTATAGTATGTGAGCACAGCTTTGCCTCCTACAAGCCCTCCCTGCATAATTAGACCCAGCTCAGATTGCTACTTTCTGTAACGGCTGGAGAACCACTTTCTTCAGACTACTGAGATGCGAAGAGGAAATGTTTATTGCAAAATGCAAGTCAACCACAGCCGGGTCTGGACCATGGTGGAGGGATACAGAAATTTCTTTTTTTTTTTCTTTCTTTCTTTTTTTTTTTTTTTTTTTTTGCCTCAGAAATAGAACTCACTAAAAATAGCAGTTCCTCAGGAACAAGACTGCCTGAAAATAGCTGTTTCTCAGGAGCAGGGCTGGCTGTTTCTGAAAGAAGTAGCTATTAATGTATAATTGTCCCTGAGGCTGGTTTCTGAGAAAATGCTGTATATACAGAGGGGTGTAATGAGATACGGTCACAGGCAGGAAAACATAGGCACTCCTCTCTTGTCAGAGGTCCTGTAAACTCCCAACAGTTCACTTAAGTGCAGTTGGTTCACTGATCTGAGGCACAATCAGATTCACAACACCATTGAGCGGCATTTTCTCCTGTGCTGTTTCAAGCAGTGCTGTGATTCTCTTATCTGACCAGTAAAAAACAAAGCTGGGGAATGCTGCTGCCATCAGCTCTAAATAAGCCTACACTGGTTCTTCTCCCAGGACTAGGAAAGCCTTACCAAGCTAAAGCAGGATTTGAAACTTCAGCACTCTTCTTCCACAGCAGATCCAGGAACTCTGTTGATCTGGAGATTGTGCAATCTACCTCCACTTTCCTGCTCTACTCAGTGCTTAAAGTTTTCTCATGTAGATGATACAATGCAATGAAGTTGAAGAATGGCCCTATATTTTTACCACTATGGTGTTGCCTTACAATGAGGAAACAGTAATTGCTTGCGAGATTGGTTAACTGAGTGGTCAGCCCCTAGAATTTCTCACTCACTCCTTTCTTCTTGTCACAGCTTCAACAGTCTTTTCTTGTGTCTTCTTTCTTCCTTCCCAGCACAGCCACCCAATACCTTTACAGAGGCCATTCTCCTCTTCTTCTCTAGAGGAAAAACTCCAGTTGACCAAAAGTAAATGAGATTAGAAAAAGTCTCCTCTGGAAGAGGAGAATCTTGCAAAGCAGCAGCTTTAAAGAAACAATAGGTCAGATGAAGTGCAGTGAACTATGACTCTTATTGCAGCCATCATTTCAATCCCACATCACCAGGGCCAGAAGCCATAGCATCCTCTGTTGAGAGAATCATTCGATCCCAAAGGTTGAGTAGGACTGGGCTGTGTCATTACTGGATGGAGATCTACAGATTGCCGCTTCCAGGCTGTGATATTAGTGTTTCTTCGTGTAGTACCTTTCCTCTCTAGCCACTGGTGATCTGATGCTTTAGCATGCCGGTAACAGTAGAAGCAGCCTTCTGGAAGAAAAACAGGACTGCAGTTCTGGCCATTGAGTAGCCCATGGCAGTTTTTAGCTCAAAAAATTACTCTCTTCGTCCTGATCAAATTCCAAACCAAGAAATGGCACTCTGCTTGTAGTTATTGCAGACTGCAATAATTTCACTATGGAAGTGTCTTTACTTCTGTGGGTAGGTTTACATCACAGTGTGCAGCAAAAACAGACATTCCCAGACTTGATTTTAGTCTAGTTTCCTTAGGAGGGAGTAGCAGGCACACTGACTTCACATACTTGCGGCTGTGGGAAACGTGTAAAACACAAATTCTGTGTTGCTGAAACTTTGGTGCCTGACATAAGCAGGCAAAACAAGAGCAGGTATACGTACATCTGCCACGCATCCACGACTTCTGACCTCACAGTTAACTGATCTTGCCCTTCCTTATTGCTAATATTGCTAATAATGTTAAAAATATATAATAAAAATAATACATAATGCTAAACTACATACATTAAGGGGAAGACATACAATATGTTTCTGTATACGTACAGTCCTTGCCTGTTTATTTTGTTAGAATTTTCAAATACCTCTTGGGACCCTCACACCAAATTGCCAACAAAAGACAGACTGCTCGACACCATTTCTGTTTGCTACCAGCAGGGTGTGGACCTTTTGCAGCTCAGATCGGTTTGATTAAAAAAGCATTTCATTGCAGCCATCATACAGTGCTCATTAAAAAGTACTCTACATCTGAATAGCATTTATCATCCAGCACTCTCACCATGTTTTACAAAATGTAATTAATTAAACTTTACAGCTCCCCTTGGAGAGAGATACAGAAAATGGAGTTGCCTTAATCCATCACTGAAATGCAGCAAACATGGGTTAGAGGAAAGCAGCTGTTCAACAGCATGCAGCAGCTCTAGGACAAGAAGAGAAGCTCTCCAGGCAAAATCACCCAGGGGATGTAGTACACACTTTGTGTTTGCCTGAATTGTATAGTTACTTTCACTACGGGTTAAATCACTATTCTTGCAGAAAACTGTGAATTTTCTTTTCCCCCCAATTTATATCTGAGACATCTGGCAGTACAGCATGACTTGTCTCCACAAGAAGTTTGCCACCTATTGAATCCCCGGCACTGCTAAAGGCCAGGGGCAGCCACAGACCTGACCAGAACCGACTGAGGCAGAAGATATAAAACCATACAGCCACAAACTGCATCACACAGTACTGGAATGCTGTGCAAGCTAATGCTTAAAGGGGAGGGAGGGTAAAGTCCCCTTAATCCCTCGCCTACTTCCCTCTCCCCTCCCCTTTGGTAAATCCACACCTGTTAAAGGTCACCCTGAAACGAATACATTTGAGTATTTCCTGCTCCAGCTCAGCTCCTCTGTCCCAATAGCACGCAGTCCTGACCAGTTCACGCTGCAGAGCAGGAGAGGGAAAGGAGGTGCCCACGTGACCTGCTTGAATGTCAAAGTCGCATGGCTGAAATCCCACCGGACTCTTAGCTGATCTTTAGAGAGGAATCTCTTTCTCACCCTGGCTTTAAGCTCCTTTCTTGCCAAGCGTATACGATAACATGGCCACTGGGCAAACCTGATTAAACAGATCTGTTATGCTACTTTCATTACCTTGCAAAAAGCTAGAATTTGATCTAGTGCAAGTTGTGGGGGGAGGGAGGGCGATGCATCCCTGACTCATGAGTGAAGTACCACAGTGAAAACCCAGAGATATGTGTGGGGAGGGAATGATGCAAAGAAACGTGTGTATCCACGCTGTGCCAAAGAAAAGCACTAAGAAAAGGGAGAACAGATGGAGGAGGAGGTATCTTACCAACTCACTCACCAACTAATTGAACACAACTGTGAATCCTGTAATGGAGATTGCATGTATTGATTGGAGAAAGATGCATGGTATAACTCTCTGGGTGTGCAAGTGCTAAACTGGAAGGCCTGGGCTATATATGTAGAGACAATTTGCTGCTGGGAGCTGTGGCTCTCCCACTGCAACCCTATAAATCTCCTGATTTCTTGGCGTCTTTTAAGAAGATATTTACATCATCCACCAGTGAAAGAATATGAATGAGCTCTAAATGAAACGCTAATGCTTCTTCTCTCCTAAAGACTTATTTCAATCTGATGTCTTCCCACTATTGCAGGTTAAGTGGCTACAGCCATCAGGAAGAAAGAATAACTCCGGGATAAAAGCACTTCCTGAAGCACAATTGAGAGATGCACTGAGTTAAACCTGAAATCATCTCTGCTCTGAGATCTGCAGAAAGCAACAGCAATGGACATCTCCATGGAGCAGCAGAAGTGGTAACATACCAGGCTCACCAGTGCAATAGACCTTCTACCAAGATGCACGCTAGCAGAGTGAGAATAGCCACCGACTACTTCACCTGGGAAGGCCAGTTAGGTAACATCCACGCAAGGCCATGCAAATGCTGAGTATTTTCATCAGACGTAAAGGTGAGAAGGGAGGAAAAAGAGGAAAGCTACAAGGATTGTGCTGGAGGAACAGACAGTGGATTCAAAGTTAGTAACAAACATGGTGATTTTTGAAGTCTCTGCTGTGCTATTTGATTGGTCTCTAAATCCTCCCCACAGGGGATTTAGGCCCAGCTGTACACCCCTCCTGCTGAAGCACTCACACTTAGCTGAACAGGCATGTTTTTAGGATGGGAGACATTGCACAAACCTCCATGATCATGAATACAGATCTGCTTGAACACACGGAAGGTATGTTCAGCCCTGCCCCTCTGGACTGATCCCACCACGGTTTTCCCCGTGGCTGCCTGTCTTTCCTCTTTTTAGCACGAAGAAATTAGTTTTTACTAGCTCCTAGTCTTATTTGCCTGTTTGTTAATGGGGAGCAGGCAGTCCCAGTTACAGCTGTTGCTGCAGCAGATTTATCTTAGTAAAAATTCCTGCTTGGGTTTTGCAAGTGTTTTAATTAATGTAAATTATTTTACTACATTTTACTACTGATAGCATATAATTATCTCCCCACAGGTATATATTTAGCTAACCAGAAGGCTGATCCTAGAGCTACAAAATAAGATACTTTTGCAACTGGCACTAGACACAAGCAGAGATCAGCATGATGGGACCAAAAGTGAGGGGGGGGAGTTCCCCCTCCGCAGTCCTAAACATCAGTGCCCAAATTTCCTCATTTGAAATGATTATCACAACATTAGTTTACACATCTTATCACAGAAGCATGAAGATGCATGAATAATTAAATGCTGTGAAGGAGAAATGAACCATGTAGATGCTAAACAATTAATTACTGGTAAACAATCTCCTTTGTAAAGTTTTTTTTGAGGTTGACTAAGGAAAACGACTCTGTAATAACACAGAGCAAGCAATCCGATTACAGTCATAGGTTAATTCTCTCAACTGATTTTGCTGGGTCAATCCCTATGTATTATTATCTACGTGAGGGCAATCACCATTTTCCTGAGGAAGTTTGACCATGGAAGAGATTCCAAACTCCACACCCCTTTCTGATCATATTCAGCTCAGGACCCCTGGTTTCCACTGCAAATGTATTTTTAGATGAGTAAGTTTGAGACCTGCTGCACTGCTCTCACCACCTCAAACTGTTCACACAATCAAAAATAACAGATAGGATCAAGCTATCTGGGACTGCCCACCCTTTTCTCCAAATTACTGGATGATAAAACATGCATCTCTACATTTTGCTTCTGGAAGTGCTTGTACGCCAGGGTCGCTCTTTCTCCTTAATGGCTGCAGCCTCTTAACCTGTGATAGGGGGAAAACATCGGACTGAAATAAGTGTTTAGGAGCCCTAAAGCACCCTATGCCAAACCACATGTTTCAGATTTTATCTGTCCACCTGTGTAGGATCCTTTATTAAAGGTTAGATCCCTTATTAAAAAATGAGTGGTTCGTCATCATTTTCAGTGGGCACAGGATCAGATAGGCAAATTCTCATCTCTTGACCTTCTTTAAGGCCACTCCGCTACTTTACACACCCATGAATACTGTGTCTGCTCTTTACTGTAGTGTCACTGAGCACCAGTCCCAGGCAAGATCACGAGTATTCAAGATGTGGCACATAAAACAAAAAAAATGGTCCCAGCCTCTAACATCTTACAATCTGAGGGAGGTTGTATGTGACTCTCTGCTTCTCCTTTTAAGTAACTTTAATGAAAAGTGTTACTTAACTCTTCAGCTGAGTCTGAGTCTTTACACTAAAAGCTACAGTATTTTGTGCTATGGCTGCTACTGGAATAAGAAAACTTCTTTCATGTTTATTGACGTCTTTTGCAAAATACTCTGGTTTGCTGAATGACGTACTCCCTATTATTTCCATGCCATTACTTATAAACTTCATAACATTTTCTAGAGGGGTCCTCAGCAAGATGAAGCCCTCAGGGCAACACTCCATTAGGCTTTCATTTTTATAGATTGGGTTAAACCTTCTTCAAACTGGTAATATAACTGTTTTCCTTTATTTAGGGTAGCTGAAGGAGACATTAAGTCTGTATTTCCACCCAAAATGCAACATTGCTCAGATATCTGAAAGCTCTGAGGGGATGGTCTCGGTAGGTACAAAGTGGAAAGAAGATTGTGCATGGATGGACAATACAGTTCAGGTGAAGGAGGAGAGAGAAAGGGAGCATATTCTAACAGGCAGGGAACGGAAGCTTCAAACATCCTGAACAAGCATTGATATAAAACCTGGACTGAATACAAGAAATAGAGGGATCTGGGGTCACACTGTTGCCTGGAACAGGTTGGGAGTTGTGAGCAAGGAAACTGTCTCTCAGCTGCATGATTTCTTCTGTGTTCAGGAAAAGAGGGCTGTGTGCATTCTTTTAAGTAAACAGAAATATATCAGAAATACCTTTCTTCATCACTCCTCCTCCAATCTGGATCAACCAACAAGACCTTGATTTTTGGCCAACAACAGGGGTCAAAGGGAGGAAATATGTGCTAGAGAACCTCCCACACATCTGTACCAGTTAACTCGTCCTGTTTGGTTCAGGATTAAGATGGCATAAGGACCGCAGTACTATTCCCCCCTTACTCTGTACTAGTGTAGGCAGTCTGTGCCAAGGTTTAAGTCGCTGCTGGCTGCAACTGCACTGGAGATGTATCCTTTTTACGGACTTCCACTCCTACCCTAACAACTCAGACTTCCTCAAACCCTGCTATAAGCAGTTTGTGCAACTCTAGGTGCTCTTCCACTCTGCAGGAAACTCTTTAAAATGAGGACCTGCCTTTGCCTTTTTCCCTGTAGGTAAATTAATCTGCCTTTCGTGAACAAGCCTCTTTTAAACAATAGGTTGCCTTGCAACCTACGAAGCATGCTTTTATGCAAGTTTGAAGCATGCTTTTATCCAAGTACAGTAAAAAGGCCACAGAATAGTTCATCAGGGTACACTTCTGCAATAAAAAGACAGTTACTGGTAAAGTGCAATAATAAAATAGAGAATAATTTAATAAAGGGAGTTTTAACTCATTTTAGAGAGAACAGAGTCAGAACCATTTCTTTAAGTGAGCAGGCATGCTGTATCTTCCTAATCCTAGTTTCTGCTAATAAGTAAGAGGTAGTAATTTGTTCCTTCTGCTTTTACCTTTATACAAAGGGAGAGCACCATTCAATATAAATATATTGATTTCAGGAAAACGGAAGCTGAAGATACAAGCCAGACCTCTAGATCAGCCTCTGAGTATGATGAATTACAGAGCAGCACAGTCTCTTGAGATGAAGAGGTCCCACACCTCAGGTCACTTAATACCAGGTAACACAAACCCTTCATGGCAAGAATCCTGCAATGGCAGGAGGAAAGCATGTAGAACAGGATTCTGTGATCTAAGAGAAGTAGAAACTACAGAGATGTAGTTCAGTGTTTATGTAGGAGCCCTGTGGGCCCTCTTCAGTGTTCTTAATTTAGTCTTCATCATCTCTGATCTGTTCTAACAGTCCTCTGTGGGATGGAGATTTAATATAGAGGAAATCTGGGGTCCTGGCTGACCTGTCAGAAGCAGTAGTGGATGGCTGCTCCCGGTTTGCTACTGCATCATTTTGCTTTTCAGATTCAGCACAATGAACGGCAACACAACCTGACACTGTTTTATGAACCTGAATTATACGATATAAAACCTCTAGAGGTCAGGCTAATTTAGAGCATCTTTCCAGCAGCAGCATTTTGCTAAGTGTGAGTGACATCTGCTGGAATCTTCTCCCCTTTAAACCATTCTCCATCCCATCACAGCTAGTTCTGCAGGTGTTTATCTGCCCAGGGTGGCTCTCTTGGGTGCCTATCTGCATTAAAGCCCCCAGAAAGAAAAGTGGGCAATATGAAATAAATTCGGGTGCCTCTTCCCTATTGCAAGAGGCAAGAGTAGTCCTCATCCACACATCCTCATGTATTACCTCTTTTCCACTGCTCTGGTTAGGCAATTGTACTTCCAGGAGATATGGAGGCCCAGCCTCTCCTTCTGATGTTGACATCCTTTGAGAACAACTACGGTAAAACATGGCATGTTCCCATGTGGAAAAATCCTGCCTGGCCACTGAAAAGGGACCACACAAAACATTACTCCTCTATCACTTGTCTCCACGAAAAAACGTGGTCAGTGTTCCTCCTCTAGTCTTCAAGCCATCTAAGAAGGCTGTAGGAAAGGGCAGTTTGTCCTCTCCTTGGGGGACGGTGCTCCTGGCTCGGGGATGGGGTCCCTCTCACGGGGGCAGGCCGCCCCGCGCGCCCTCGGCCTCGCTTGCGCTGTAACTGCCGTAAACATCGCTTATTGCTGCTGGTTTCCTCCCCTAAGGAGAGATCTGAAAGTCCCTAACTTCTTATGTTACAATATAGCTTAATCTATTAAATATCTGTTACAGTATATAACATTACTAATAAACGTTTATGCACAAGTCACAGTTTTTCAGGCTAAGCATGCAAGAAAAGGTTCATTTTGGGGACGTCAACAACCCCTAAACCAATACTGAAGGGAAGATGCAGATGCACGAACGTTTTCTCTCGTGACCTGCCACAGCTTCCACCGCTCCACGCAGAAGGGCTGGTAGTCGCGCTCAGGGCTGGAGGCCGCTCAGGGCTGCAGAGGGGCCGTGTCTCGGTGCCCTGCAGGTTTCCGCTCCTCGCTGAGGCCCGCGAAGGGACCTCCTCGAGCAGCACAGGAAGGGGAAACCCTGCGGGCACCAGGCCCTGAGCCCCGACGGCACCCGGACCGACCCTCTCCACACAGGCGGCCACAGCTGGGGGGCTGGCAGGGCCACCAGGCCGCAACCCAGAGGCTGGGGCAACCGAAGCAGTGCGTGCAGCCCCTGCAGGGCCCGGATGCCCGCCACGGGGAGGCGGGAAGGGGGCAGGGAGGACGGCCAGGCCTTTCCCCTCCCCAGCGGGCTCAGCCTGCGGGTGGGGTGCGGAGAAGGGAGGCCGACCCGCCCAGCATGGCGCCACGCCTGCGCCACCCCCGGCATCCGGGTGCCCACCTGACCTTCCTCCCGTGAGTCTCGGCGGCGCGCTCCTTCCCGGCCTCCCCCGCGGCGGCGGCCAGCAGCAGGAGCGGCAAGATGGCGCAGCCGCCGGGTGAGTGCGGCGGGCCCGCAAGGTGACCGCCGCGCCGCGCCGCGCCGCGCCTGCTGACCGCGCTCTGTCTCTCTCTCTCTGTGCCGCAGTTCCCCTGAAGGACACCAGGCTGATGGACGTGAAGCTGGGCCAGCTGACCTCCTGGCTGGCGATGAGGGACTTCACCCCCGGCGGCATCGCGGGGGCCCTGCGCAGAGGTGAGGGGCCCCGAGGGGCCGCGGCCCCTCAGCAGCGCGGGCTGGGCCCGCCCTCGCCTCGGGGGACGGTGCTCCTGGCTCGGGGATGGGGTCCCCTCGCACGGGGGCAGGCCGCCCCGCGCGCCCTCGGCCTCGCGTGTGCTGTAACTGCCGTAAGCATCGCTCATTGCTGCTGGTTTCCCCCGGCAGGCAGGAGCCTGCCTACAAGGAGGGCTTAAAGGCAGTTTTTGCCTCCCCCAAACAGCGCCTCCCTTCTGTAAATTTGTTTGTCCCATGGGCTTTATCCATCAGAGGTTTGTTTTCAATATCCCCTCTTGTGCAAAGAGGAAATAATTATCTTAAAAGTACTACTGGGATGACCTGCTTATTCCTGACCAACTTCTGCTGCACTTATCTGCTGAAAATCTTGAACCTTCCCAAGATAACAAGTAAATATAAAAATGTAATCAATCCCTGAAGATGATGAAAAAGAAAATATGACTTTTAGAGATTACTTAGCAAAAGTTTTGACCAAAGTCCTTTGCTGTAGGTACAGATACAGCATTCAAGTAGACTTAAACACAAAACATCAAATGAAAATGCATGTATAATGCATATATTCTAGTATTAAGAAATTAGGTAATGCCAAATCAACTTGAACTCAGTGAAGTTACAGAAATACTGGGAATTGAAAGATAAATAGCTTTTGTTTGTTCTTAAGCTTATGGCTGATACTAACTTCAGAATTCACCTTGCTTAACTAACTCATGGGTTGCCTTCTGTTAAACTTGTTTCTTAAATTAATGAAATATTTGAAGGCCTCAAAGGCAACTTCCTGATGTTCTATGAAATGAAGATGCAGTAAGTAGCCATGTGCGCTTCTTTCTGACACAAAAATGTGCAAATCACCTGGCTGCTATGAAATAACTTTTCTCCTACACAGGTTATGACAGGTATTACAATAAATACATCAATGTGAAGAAAGGGGGCCTTGGTGGTATCACTATGGTGCTTGCTGGTTATGTTCTCGTCAGCTACATTTGGAGCTATGACCACTTGAGTAAGTAAATGCAGTATGGCTGACTGTATGGCTTGAATTTATATCAATGCATAGAAGATTGCTTGGGGCAGTAAAAACAATGAATCTGCTACTGTTTTTAGGAACAAGATGGAAGACTATGCTAATCATTGCCACTTGGCTCTGCCAAGAGACTCTGCCTATGGGCAGATTAACATTTTTTTTTAAGCTGTAGAGAACTTATATATTTTTAGTAAGTTAACAGATGGGCAATATTTTCTCGGTGGTGAAAAAGCATAAACTTTGCTATTCTAACCTGGCAGGACTTGGGAACTATGTGCTCAGATTTCTTGCAAAGTACTTTCTTTCCTGTAACTTAAACATTTCTTTTGTGACTTCAGCAAAATTAACTTGCTTTACTTTGAATGATACAGAGCATGACCGTCACAGGAAGTATCACTGAAGCACAAATTTCAGAAAGTGAAGGTGCAGATCTTGAACAGATTCAGCTGCTGGAACAAGCATCCTGATGAAGTCATCAGAACTGTTCATATTAAAACTATACTACTGTTATGACCAACAATAAAGTGTATGCACTTTGCATTCTCTGAGCTGAGACTCTGGTAGCTTTACTTGGTAATATGTGGGTGAGTTTCTCTTCCCTGAATTTCCCACCTCAAGGATAAGTTCAGAGATGGTTGAAAAAGCTTTCACTACTTACCTGGTGTTATTAACTGGGAAAATTACTAAAATCCTTTCATCTGACTCTTTGATAAGAAGCAGCCCACTGCTATCTTTACTTTTAATGCCCTAAATGTTGCAGGCTGGACAACTGGCTGAGAAGATACAATATTTTGATCTGAATGAAGAATATTTGGGCGTTAAGGGACTCAGTGGTATGGCCATGTTTCTGATTCTCAGTCAGGCTGCCACCTGGGTACTGTGTCTGGGCAATTTTCCATCACAAAGCACTGCTTGAAGAGAGATCCCTGTTTGCCTTTGAGGAGGTACACTCCCTGCGATTGGAACTAAGATGTTTAACATTAGTAGCCCATTTCTGTCAAAACTACAGCTGTTTCTATTACTGAGAAAAGCCCAAAAATTGTGTGTAGGGATGTAAGTGTAAGACTAAAAGGTCTTTAGTACCGCAAGGGTACATGAAATGAAAGTGTTGCTTACTGACTTAAACATGATGGTGATGTTAAGTTTGATAGTTGTTACATGCACAGATGCCATTTAAAGGAGCATCTGTGGATTTGACCCCTTTGCCTTCCTAATGCACTTCACTAAGCAACTGCATCCTAGTGTTACAGCACTATCTGCTGATGCTTGCAACTGTGCCTGGGTTTTGCAGGTACAAGTTGCAGTATGGTTTTCTTAATATTGAAGAGAATGAAAGGCAGTTAAGAGATGCACAGAATCTGTCAATAGCTTTAGCTGTAACAGGAAAGCTGTTCAGTTTCAGAAAACATCCCATTTAGGTAATGAAGATCTTAAATTTCCCTGAACTATATGGGGAAGGTGGCCAGACACTAAAGTGTGTTCTAGTTTCCAGGTGCCTAGTTATATCCAGGCAATACATTTAATACTTTGGCCACTGTTTAACGCAATGTTGTGCTCCTAAAGGTTATGAGAAGTGTCTGATGTCCTCTTTTACTACAGTCAGAATTGAAACTTCTATTTTAACTGACTCTGAATATCCACAGTGAAATAAGTACAGTCACTCAAACCAACATAGGTTCTTCTCTTAATCTAGCCAAGTGTTACCTTGTTCTTAGAAAGGAGGAAAAAAAAAAAGCATATGTCACAACCAACTTTTTGCAACAGTACATTTCAATAAAAACAAAGTATAATGCAACCAGCAAATTAGAGATGGGTTAGAATCAATAAGGCTCACATTGTAGGTGCAATTTTTTTTAATTCACATTTTATCATTGGCCCTTTTGAAATAGTCTTCTCAAAAAATTAATGGATTTTGGCTTGCAGGAGTATGCTCTCAGAAGGACACTCTACCACTTTTAAAAGCAGCATTCCATAAGAATATCAGCTCCACTTCTTGGTGTTCTCTAGGCTATAGGAATACCTCGTCAGTGCGAGCTGAATGACTGAGGGGAGACTGAGACAAGTATCTTTTATTCCTGTGCTTCAAACCATGTTCATTTCCTTACTTGCTTCTTCCAAATCGAAAACAAGCACAAATACAGCTTTCCTACAGTCATCGCTCCTCGTACCTTTGACTAACCATGGAGATGCCAATTTATTCTCCCCTCTCCATCCTGATCGGTTCTCAGGCAGAAGATTAATTCCTAACCTTCAGGATAGTAAGACGCAGAGAAACTAAGCAAGTGGATGGGAGGCTTACGTCCTGGTTTATGTGACGTGTTGAGTTAGCTACCAGGACAAGCTCACCGACTACAACAGACTGGACCTAGGAACATGAGCTTGCTTTTTAAGAGCTATAAGACAGCCAGATTGCTGCTTCCTCACTGAAGGGAAGGCATTTCAAATATTAGTTCTCCCAGTCAGTCTTCCTGCTTCCACAGGGAGGGCTGAAAGGCTGCAGGTTCCCCGAAGAGCAGTGGTAGACGGAAAACATTTTAAAGAAACCTGGAGTAAGATGCGTTTATGTAGAATGCTGCAATGATGAGGGGTTTGCATATCTATCTGCTTTTCAATCTACCTTTCAGCAGGGCTCAATGAAAGTAGGCGGAGGCCAAAATCTATTTTAAAAAGGTTAAAACATAAAAAAAGTTGTGGACAATTACAAAAATGTTGCTTAGCAGCAGCCAGCCTCTGACCAGTTCTTTCAGTAATGGCATTAAAAAAAAACAACCTGATCAATAGTTCAAGAAATAGTGCTAGGCAGAAACCTTTTCTCAGTGTTAATAGCTCCCTTGCACTCTCCTCTCTGCTCTTTCATTGTCCACTGAGAAAGGCCAGATGTCCTTTGGTGCATCTGTTGGCATAATGACCTTTTTCACCACACTAGAAGAGAGAAAGACAGAAAGAGAGGTTATTACACAGTTGACAGCTTTTTCCTGTAGCCGCCTTTAATAATGTAACCAGCAACTGTTCTAATTAGGAAGCTTTTCCATTTATGGAAGATGCAGTGTTCAGCAGGAGAAGTGAAACATGCTGTCACAAGGGACATAACTTAAGCTATTTTCACTAGTTAGAACAAAAGCAGCTTCCGTGCTGGCATCAGCATGATGCCATGTTACTATAACGTACTACCAAGGACAGAGTGCTCAGTACATTACTACAAATAGAAAAGGGCTGCAACACACAATTTGAGACCCCAAGGAGAATTTCTATGTTCAAGTCTTGGAAGACTACCTCATCTGAAACAGACTGCGACAGAGATGTATACAGGGCACTTTCCTGATCAGCTATCCTGGATTAGGCATAGGAAAGTCTGAACAAGAGATTCATGACTTTACAACTTAGGGCTATTCAAACACAGCAAGAAATGCTGACATCTGATTTTCTGCTTTCTCCAGATATGTAATTTACTTGCTTCCTTAAATCCTAGCTGTATAGTGCTCATTTACCAGTCTGGAAGCAGAATAAGGAAGCTTTGGGTAAAAATGTGACTTTCGAAAGCTCCAGTTGGGTGGGGGGGAGAAGGTGAGATCCAAATAAACTGTGCTGTCTTATTTGCTGTAACATATGGCTATCTCCAGTTACAGGAGTTTCTGCCCTGAGGAGGCCACTATCATCAAATGACTTCACTGGAGTGGGTTTACATTGCTAACATTTAGTAAAACTTCATTTTGGAAGTGAATAAGCAGTTAAAGGTTTTCCATGAAATGGATACTTAACATTCCATCACAATCACAGTAACTTTTAAACCACAGATTAACCAGTGAAACCCAAACAAGCACCTCAGCTACAAAGTTGGTGCATACCGTGATGCAGCTGTCCAAGCTGATGGGGAAGGAAGATTCTTTGTCCTTCTCTGTAGTGGCTATGACTGTTTTTTTTTTTTTTTTTTTTTTGAAAAATAAACAAGAGATGGAAACTCAACTGCATCAAGGTTCTGTCTATGCGCCTCACTAAGCAACCAAAGTGAACAGCACACTCCTTGGTTTGACAACTGACAGCCTTTGTATATTTGATTTCCATTACTTGCCTGGACCTTCTACACACTAATAGAGGAGAAGAAAATTCTTCCACAATCATGAAGCGTAACTAAATGAACTCATGAGCACAAAACTCATTTTAACTCTTACTTTGAAACGCAGTTTGACCATCTCCTTTAACTGACACTGTGGCAGGGCTTCTTGTTATTAGCAGACGAGCACAACCTGTGACAGCAGCCGTAAGTGGGCCACAGCAAGCCCATGGGCTGACAAACCAACAACCTAGAGGTATCAAACCTCAATACTAATTCCCACAGCTGTACCCACTCACAAAAATGTAGTGTTTAATGAGCAAAGCGTATATTTCACAAACGTTTTCACTATGAAAAAGAAACTTTGCAGGACCAATGCCACACATCGCAACTTTACTTGTTCCTGTACTTGTGACAAGTAACCAGCAGCAAAACTGCAGCACGGTGTAGTCCAGGCGATGTACACTCTGTCCTTCTTAAATGAAACCCTCTCTGCTTCCCTATCCCATCCCTGTGAATTACCTTGTAACAGGTGACCTGCTCCAGCGGCCGGGGCCCTCTGTTCCCGGTGTTGTTATTTTGAGATTGCATGACTCCAATGACTTGAGGTGTCCTCTGTTGGTTAGGAAAAAAGTTTTGACTTGTTAAGTGCATCATGGAGGAAGACCTTTGCAGTGGTTATTTTGTTAAGAAGGGGAAAGAACACCCCACATATCAAATGATCAATTTTCCTCCAAATTTACGCGTGGGAGATCTGCCAGCTGGAGCACCAGAGAGAAGAAATCAAACATTGAGGCATACAAAGCCCAGTAGTCCTGCTTTTCGCTGAAAAGCAGATTTAGAGAGTTGGTTTAGGCTGCTAAAATATCACTGCCATCAGAGAGATGTCATGCAGATTACAAAAACTGGCAGATAGCTGCACAACCACATATAATGTGCTTCTGCGTACGTGGGAGTGTTCTGTGACTAGATCTTTATGTAAGCCGGAGTAACCATAGGACTTTTGCACCTCGCTATATTGTCACACGGGGTGCTTGCTGCTTAATTCTTGCATAGTACCCCCCATCCAGGCAGCCAAGGAAACAACTGCCACTGCTGGCCTCTGAGTTGGAGGAAGGTAGCAATGATTGAGGAAGTTAAACAAGGTGCTGCAAAGGGAGAAACCAAACAAAGCAAAACACCATGGTCCCAGGATGAAGGCAGCAGCAATATGTTGTGAACAGGTGGTGGACATTACAGGGCTGGGAGAAGGGCAGAGAAGGGACAAAGCTTTGAAGTTTATTAGTATTTTCCTCAAAGTTCTTTACAAGGAAAGAATATCTTGTCCAGATACAAAATAAGTAAAGTTTTCCCTCATTTAATGGGTGTTCCAGCAAGTCAGATCCAAGAGCCCAGGTGTCCTGTTTTGAGCATTAGGCAATACACCTTGTAAAGCACTGTGGGCAGTGCTTTGAGTGTGGGTCTATAGGAGAGGGAAGGGAATTGTGTACCTTTTGTTGTGTTTGTGTTGGCTGAGGCAGTGGTGGTTGCTCTGTAGTTCCCATAGGCAGTTCAAACCGAGGGCTGGTTTAGACAGACAGACAAGAAAATTGATTCTTGAATCATATGCCAATATTTCACCATCAGCTCAGTCAAGTAACTCCGGAAAACAAAGCAAACATTCAGCTAATTAAATTTCACTCAAAAGAAACAGACCTCCCTTCCCACTTCTCTTTGCATTCTGCTGCTCAGCATTACATAAACTAAAATGATAGTCCAGTAGGTTGCATCTCCCTCTAGCTGTGAAGTCTTCTGGATTATAAACCCACGTAACCCCCCTGCACAGATGGTATCTGATCACCACCCCGGAGGCTGTTTGGTAACTCTCTGAGGAGCGCCTGCCCCATGTCCTCAAACTGGAAATATACTGTGCAACAAAGTAAACATCTGCCAGCTTTCCAAGAGCACTGGGCAGCACCAGACCACCCTGATTTGCTATATAGAAGATTATAGAGGAAACAAAGATTACAGGACAAGCCTGGAAACATACTCACTGCATGAATTTACAGGTAGGCCCCTCTGGACAGAATCCTACTAGGTAATTCACACAAATGACTCTTCGAGTATGTCGGTGCCTGCAGAGGGGACCTGCAACACAAAGCTCAATAGTTCACTCTTCACATATATTTACCCCAGCACTCACTAGCAGCAGGCACACAGGCAGATCATGCAATGGAAGAATAGCATCACCCTACCCTTGCTTTATAGGCACATAAGCAGCAACTGTGTGACATACATACCATGTTTACAGAAGCCTCTGTCATACCAGGGACAGTCTTTGATCTTAGACTCCGGGTCAATGTGCAAGAATGGACACTCTTTGTTACTGCATTCCCCTGTACCAAAGGCAAACACACTTTTCAGCAAATGGTGCAGGCACAAGATCAGATCATTCTCAAAACATTACCTGGATCATGTAGCTTCCACAAAGCTGCTACCAACATTTATAAGTTCAAGCACAGAAACCTTATTGCCTGCCTTGACCTAGATGATAAACACCAAGCACTCGCCCCAGGTGGGTAAAACTCTACCAGACTGGACTATTTATGTGTGCTTTTA
The DNA here is from genome assembly GCF_028389875.1 of Rhea pennata. NCBI lineage: Eukaryota > Metazoa > Chordata > Aves > Rheiformes > Rheidae > Rhea > Rhea pennata. The sequence continues at coordinate 15,991,686 of NC_084677.1, read as the reverse complement.
AAACAATGCAGAAACTGAATTTGAAAGAGCAGTCATGGTAACAAAAACCAAACATTTAGTGCACCAAAAGTGTGGAGAAACTACAAATTGCACACTAACCTCAATCCAAGGAAACCTACAAGACTGTAAGTTTCTGACAGCAAGTTGCCTCATTATGTCCAGATCTCCAGAGCTGGAAAGCAAGTGCATAAAAGTTTTGCACCCCCATACCCTCTGCTGCTCACCAACTTCCCAAAATAAAAGTCATGCAAGGACCACCTGCTTAGCTTACTCATCTCATACCCAAAACAGAACATTAGGTACAAAACCCAGACTTGAACTTCCCCCCTCTTCCCCCAAGGGACAAGCTCTCTCTCAAAAAGATACCTACAACACATCTACAACAAAGAATTTAGGGGGATAAAATAAGGTGAAGAGCTAAAGAGATCTGATAAACTACAATCTAACGGTATCAGCAGACACAGAAGAGTTGTTCTGAAGATGGATGAGACAGGGTGAGAAGGACGTATCAGGATCCTCTTCACCAGATTCCCACACTTGCAAGGAACGTCAAGTAGGAGCTACAATGCCCCTTACCAAATTTGGAGTAGAAGTAACACTCAGGCATCTTGGTCATGTCATACTCATGCAGAAACTCGCACTGGTCTCCCTTTTTGCACAGTCCACGTAGCCAGTGTTTGCAAACAACTGTCTTTTCCCCGCTGATGTGTCGGAAGGGGCACATGCCTCCTGCAGAATGATGGGGTAAGGAGAAGGCAAAAAGAGCATTTAAAATCTGCAGCACAAGCAGCTATGTACAGGGCAGAAGCAACACTTGATTCACCTCTGCAAGAGCAGTTTTCAGAATACTTCACTTTTTCTTAAGAGTTTATCCTTTAGTGGCAACGGTAGGACAGGGAGTTCTGGATAACAACGTCTTCTTTTACTCTCTAATGAGAGGAGCAATGCAGTCTCCTGCTCTTAATCCTGGTAGCCACAACCCAGTTACTAACACAGGCATGTCCATGTCCAGAGCAAGGTCTGTTTGTGGTCAGTTCAAGCCTACCTTTGCAGACAGCCTTGCTTATTCACCCCACACTTCTAAAACACAACATTTCACAATTGTTGCAGCTAATTCAGTCTCAGTTATCCTCCCTGTGTTTACAATATAGTATGAGCGTTCTATACAGTGATCCGCTAGCAAATCTCGTGCTTTTCTCCCCACCTGTAAGAGTGTAACTGTATTGGGAATATTACTTGCCTTTTCCACAGGCCGCTTTTAAAAAAAATTCACAGACAGCAGCACCTGATTCTGTAGAAAGAACAGCCAAAGAAACATAATTAATTTTTGTGACAAGTTGGGGCAATTTTTTAAACATTTCCTTTCCCACAAAGACAACTCTGTTCTCAGCATCAAAGGAGTAGTATTTTGGTTTGGGGAATTTACTTTACAGTGCAAGCTCCTTTTTCAAGTATGGCCCTCACAAATATATGTAATCTTTTCAGCAAAATACACACCAAAGGAATTTGCAGAAGCTTGGTAGTGCCTATTTGGCCTTTCAGAGATTCAGTTTTTGTTGACCTGGCTTTCTTTAGCTGTTAACAACTCAATTACATTAGTGAAACCTGCATTTACAGCCAGGGGAACTGAGGTTTTGAATTCTTTTGACCAGAAAGATCTGAGACAACAATTATGATATTATCCCTTGCTGATTCAGACCTACAGGGATCACAATACTTAAGGGCATTGAAACACTAATTTAATAGTCCAAGATGAGTTCTCCCTGGTCCTTAAAATACCTCATCCATGGAAGGGGAATAAAGAAACTGAAGTGCTGTGGAGGGAAGTCAAATTTATTCAGGGTGATGCCTCAACCTTCATTTTCTAGCCCGGTCTGGCGCTAACTACGGCTCCCACCAAGGAAGGAGAAGAGACGTCTGGGTCGAGACCAAAGCCGCAGAGGGAAGAGCAGAACTGGGCTTGATTTAGTCAAGGCCGAGAAAGGGTCTCAGGCCCCCGGGAGCCACCGCCCCCGCCCGGGGCTTCAGGCGAAGCCGGGCCCACCCCCGGGGCAGCCCCCGCCGGCGGCGCAGGGCGGGAAGGGCTCGGCCCGCAGGCCCCGGCGCCCGCACGCACTGTCCATGCCGGGGAAGGGCAGCGGCTGCGCGCCCAGCTGCTGCTCCACAGCCAGCTCCAGGTCGAACTTGATGTGGTCCACGCTTGCGATGAGCTCCTGCATGATGGCGGCGGCGGAGGGGCGGCGGCGGCGGGAAGGGGTCGGGGGGTCCCGGCGTGGCCCGCGGCGGCGGCGTGTGGCGAGCGGCGCCCGCGGAACGCCGGGAGTCACCTCTGACCCCGCCTCCCGTCAGGCCGCGCGCGCGCGCGCGCGCGCCTCCGCCAATGGCGCCGCGCCGCCACGCCCCTTCCGCCCGCCGAGCCCCGTTCCGCGCGGTCGCCTAGCAACGGCGGCGGGAGGCTCCGCCCCCCGGCCGCCATGAGGCTGCTGCAGCTGGTGGCCCGCGGGCTGCTTCGGGCCTCCCGCGCCCGGCCGCGGGCGGCGCCCGGCCCGCTGCAGCCCCCGGGCCCGCGCCGGCCGCCGCCCTGGGGTCTGAGGCCGCTCGGCTCCTCCCCGGCGGCCTGGGCGCCCCTCGGCGGGGACCCGGCGCCGCTCGGGCCCGGCGGCGGCGGCTCCGCTGACGCCGTCCACGACGCGGACGATGATGCGGACGTGGATTTTGGGACGCTCACCAGTAGATTTTCTTCCAGAAAGTATTTTCACAAAACCACGCCGCGCCTTCAGAATTTAAGGCTTCAAGAGGAGGGGAAGGAGATGGAAGAAATAGGAGAGAAACTCCGGCGCGGGCCCAAGAACACACCGTACTGGTACTTCTTAAAATGCAAGGCCCTCATTAAAGAGGACAAGGTTTGTTGCCAGTTCTTTGGTTGCTTTTCGGTAGCATGTGATGCTGGGGAGGCAGCACAGTTTTGTAGACTCGCTAGGCCAGGAGTTAAAAGATGCACTTGGATTCTGTTTGTAAAATGTGGATTATGGCACTGGGCTTTCCTGTGCCTTTTCCCCCTCTGAAAATAAGAATCAGAGTTAACTGATCAATTCTGAGAGCATGCAGTTAGTTTCTCTACAGTTTCATCTGCTGCTCCTCTCGTTCTGCATTCAGCCGTGCCTTGGGGCAGTCCTGGCTTTGATATTTCTGTGCCATGACTTCTCGCTCCAAACCCCTGCGGCACTGTCCTGAGTGCTCACTCGCTTTCTTTACAGAACAGAAGTAAAATAAGGAATACGAGGAATCCTGTACTCTGTAGGACTTCTATCACAGTCTGTCTACTGTCAAATATATTAACACCTGTTATAACTGATTCTGTTGCGCCTTCATTATGGATTTCTCTCTTTCCTGCAGCTGGCAGAGGCTCTGGAGCTGTTCGAGGTGCAGATGCTGAAGGAAGAGCGTGTCCAGCCAGAAGAAAGCAACTACACAATTCTAATGGGTGGCTGTGGCAGGGTTGGCTACGTGAAAAAGGCATTCAGACTCTACAATGATGTAGGTTTACATTCTGTTCACATTAAAACCTTCATGAGGTTTTTAGCTAAAAGTGGTTTTAAGCATTTGGTTGTGAGTCTCTGTATCCAAAATGCCCTTGAGTCAAATTTTACTTTTTGTTAGCCTGAAAAATCTTAAAACAAAACCATGAACTTCTAGAACTCCTTTTCTAAAAAGCCAGTTCCATTTCTTTTTTTTTTTCCTCTCCCTTTAGATGAAAAAACGGGGCTTAATCCCCACTGATGCCACTTATACGGCCCTGTTCAATGCCTGCGCTGAATCACCCTGGAAAGACTCAGGCCTGCAGAGTGCTCTCAAGTTACGGCAGCAACTAAAGAGCAAAAATCAAGAGCTGAACCTGATAACTTATCACGCTCTGCTGAAAGTCTGTGCCCTGTGTTCAGATCTCAGGATGTGCTTTGATGTACTGAAGGTAAGTATGTGACTTTTCGTGTATTAAGTGTAGTCTACTCTATTTAAAACTCCTTGAAGTTTCCATATTGTGTAGATTTCTTTATTTCATTTTAAGCACAGATCATCTTAGATGCAGTAGTCTTTCTTTTGTGGTTTTGGTTTTATACAACAGAATAGTGTTGGTACATATCAAACATAAAGTTTAAGTAGATAAAAAAATTAAAAGAGGCAGCTGTAGGCTTAAACAGAGCTTGTCTTTAAGTCTGTTCTGCTCTCCCAACGATTTATTGATAAGAGTTTTTGAGAGGCTCATGTCTGTTGTGTCCGTCTCCTTCCCTTCTTTGGGGAATGCATGTATTGATACCTAGCTACGTTTATGGCTCTTAAAGCACTTCTTCTCAGAAAGGCCAGTCTGGGAGCAGCCGGAAGAATCGTTATTCCTACTCCTAAACTTCATACTGTTCTCCTAAGGGAGAAGCTAGGATCTATGTATGTACTGTCAGGACTTCCTTTTCTCCTGCAGCTGTCATTCTGCTCACAGTACTTGGAAGCTGCGCTGTGCTTTGTTGCTGCTCTATTCCCAGCAGGCAGTGGCAGTACTTTGTGCTTCACAGCCAGCTGTGGCAAGCTGTATGGCTAAGTGGGAATTTTAATGCTCTCTCCTCTTTTAGGAAATTGTGCACAAGGGCCACATTGTCACAACAGAGACCTTCAGCTTCCTTCTCATGGGCTGCATAAAGGACAGTGAAAACGGCTTCCGCTATGCCTTACAGGTCTGTCTTCCCACTGAGTACATGAAGAGAAAACATGACATTGCTTCTGTATTGTAACTTGTCCCTTGAACCTGCAGAAGGCAGCAGGATGCTCAGAGCTGATGAAAACAGGAGGAGCTCAGCTCCTCCCAAGACTTGTGTTCCATAAACTAGACTTCCCCTGAGGATATCTCATAATGCAAACACTTGTAAACTGTCCTGGCTGATCTCATAGGACTGAACTAGCTCTAAGTGGCTATTCAAAGTCTAATGCCATCTCATCTTGTCGAGCTGTAAACTTTGAATAGCCATTTAGAGCTAATACAGTCCTATGAGCATCCTGTTGCCTTCTGCAGGTTCAAGTGAACCTTTCTGCAGGTGGATATGATTAACAGTAGGCACTGTATATATGCTAAGATATGCTTACACCCAGCTAGAAATGCTCCTGTTATTTAATACAATGTCTGTCGTACGGTCATCTCCCTCTCTTCAGGTTTGGCAACAAATGACTCGGTTTGGAATAAAGGCCGATAGCCACATTTACAACTTGATGCTCCGTGCTGCAAGAGACTGTGGAATAGGTGATCCAGTTTTGGCTTCTCAAGTACTGCTACGACCCACTGAAGAGAATTCATCTCAGCTAAGGCTTGCATCCGGCAGGCAGAAACAAAGAGTGAGAAATCAGAGGAAGAAGGGATCAGAGAGTGCAGCCACTGTCCAGCTAGATGTGGAAGCCATGGAAAAGCAACTGTTTCAGGAGAACTCTGTGCAGCCTGAACAACTGGTCAAGCAACAAAACAAAGACGTGAATTGGCCTGAAACAGAACCAGTACTGGCTGGTCTTGCCAATGCTAATATAGTTCACAGTGGGACTGGAGCATTGATGAGGTCAGACCAGAATCAAATAGAGCAACAAGCAAGCCGAAGCCACAACCTGCATTTCTGCAACCTGCCCAACTTACTGGATTCCAAGATGCCTGATGCAGCTGTGGTTTCCCTGGGGACAGTAGCCACGCCATCTGATAGACTGGCTTTGATGGGGGGTGTGGAGGGCTTCTTGAGCAAGATGAAAGAGGACAATGCAGAGCCCACCATTAAAACTTTTACATTACTGGCTGAGCTGACAGAACCGCAAAGCCCATCAGAATCCTCTCTGTTGGCAATCCTTGATAAGCATAAAGTGAAGGTAGATGTGACCTTCTTTAACACTTTAATAAGAAAGAAAAGTAAACAAGGAGATCTTGAAGGAGCAAAGGTAAGGAAAAAATCCCAAACTGGCCCTACTGCCACCTCCTTGTCAGGGGCCTGCAGTGTTACCTGCATTTTACTATGAGACCTGTTTCTCTATCTACTCCTCAGGTTACTTTCTGAGTATTTATGGGTTCTGTTTAGCACTTCCAGCTCTGTCTGGAAAGTTGCAGCGAGACTTTTTGGAAAGTGATCTCAGCGCTTGCCTCTTGCAGGGCCTGCTGCCAGTCCTAGCAAAGAGGGGAATATCACCTAACCTCCAGACGTTTTGTAACTTGGCAATTGCTTGCCACCAAGAGAAGGATGGACTGCAGTTACTCTCAGATTTGAAGGTAAAAAAAAAAAAAAAACTGCTTAGGTTCAAACTGCAGGAAGGCAAAGCAAACGAAGCGTTAAGCTTGTATAAAGACCTGCTGAGTTTTCTGTGGTCAGCTGTTTATGGTCTCAGTACCAAGAAGATGCAACTCTAGAGTAACTGACTGAAAGCTCAGCTAGTCTGTCTCAGGCCTGCACTGGAACAGTTGAGGGGCTGTGGGAAGGGGAGTACTGACACTGTAGAAGCTGTTACACAGATCCTAAGAGTGGGAGCTGTGCTCCTTGTGCAAGAGGTGTCTGCATGCCTTTTTCACTCTGGGAGTCATGCACTAGTCAGCAGACAAAAGCTTAACTGGAGTGTTTTTGTGGTTTTCAGAGGTCTGGAGTGACTCCCAACAAATATATCTACAGCACCCTTATTGCTGCTGCTGTGAGAAAGCTGAACTACAGATACCTGACAGAGATCCTGCGAGACATGAGGAACAACCAAGTACCCCCCAATGAAGTCATCATAAGCCAGCTGGAATTCGCAGCACAGTACCCTCCTAATTTTGACAAGGTAGGTAGCCACGACTGGTCACAATATGAAGTGTTTATCAAAACTGAATGGTGTAGGTGATAGGCACAAAGCAAGTACTGCTAGCTAGCAAGGGATGGCATACCAAGGGCCACCAGCAAGGCAGGAGATCTTAAGACTACAAAGGAGGTTTTTCTCCTTGGGTTTTGTGTGATCTGGCTAACAGTTACTTGACAGCTGTTCTTTTAGTAGAAGTCTATAGCTATTGCACATTTAAATAAGCTCTCTTCTAATAAAAACTTGTTGTGTTTCTATTTGCAGTATAAGTCAAAGAACACATACCTGGAAAAAATTGATGGTTTCCGTGGCTACTACTATCGATGGTTAAAAGTAATGGCTGGAGAGGAGACTCCCCACCCCTGGGCAAAATACAGAACAGCTAAAAGTTCAGAAAATGAAAATAAGGAAGAGGGTGTGCAGGTGCAGAACGAGCAAGGACCGAAGCTGCAGTGAGCAGGATGCTCTGTGTGACAGCTCAAGTCTTGCATATTCCACATGCTGGAAGAACTTGGACTTTGTCCTCACAGAGCCTTACAGCCCTGTACAAAGCAGCTTTGTACCTCCATGCATCTGAGTTCTTGTCGTAACTAGTAAATAAAATATTTCTCCTTTGCAGTATGGAGAAGCAAGTACATTTTCAGTGAATTTCCTCTAACGATAGAGGAATTTTAACAAGCCTTGTGCTAAACAAGCAAACTCAGTGTTTCCTGGGATTTCAACAATGGCTTAACTCACTGCTAGTTTTTATCTCTTCCTCCTGTTTTACGTGCAGCCGGGCACTTAAAAAGTGAGCTGAGTCTACACAGACTGCTGGCATTCTTACAGTGATCCATGCTAATTACAGGTTGAAAACCTTTGCAAAGAGTTCCAGTGAAATTTAGCTTTCTTCTACTACACAGCACTGGGGAGGAGGCTGTGTCAGACTGGAGTTTTGAGAACTCTTCCATCTCCTTTCCATTCACCCTTTTAACTTCAGTTATTTGGGAGGTCTGGTGGGTGGAAGGAATAAGAGTTGTGTTGGGGGTGGGGTCTTTAAAACACTTTGCAAGAAGCAGGCACTAAACCAAAAAACAAAAAAAAAAAGTCAGCCTTGGTGATAATACAAGAGGAAAACAGGGGCATAGAAATGTTTTGTCAGCACCATGTTCTCAGGAAGCTAGAGTTTATTTTAAAATCAAAGGGCTACACAGAAAACTAATCCAAAACAACAGCCATTGTATTTATGCATGTGATCCAGGTGAATATGAAAGAGCCAATCACACACAGTAGTTCTAACTGCACGAACAGTTCATAGTATAGGACGATACCTCTCAAAGCTGAAAAAGAAGTCCTTTGTCTAAATACTTCACCCAGAACAGCCTCTGCATCCACAGTGAGTACATTCAATGATTCTCCCCTAGAAGAGAAACACGACAAAGATGTTTAAGCCAGCTGTGGTGAGCGCACAGGCCATCAGCCTTGAGCCTCGAAGCAGAGAGGTTGCTGTCTTCTGAATGCACAGGGGCAGGAAAGGTTCATTTTGTGTTGTTTTCCATACACACTTTAAATGATTGCACACCAAACCTGATAATTGCTCTAAAAGCAACTAGATATTAACTGTATTAGCAAAACATGGACTGTATTAGAACTGGAAGTTTTCAGAAAGCATTGCCTCTCTTGCTGTCTCTGACCAGGATATATTAGAATTGCAGACGTACAGGAAAAAAAAAAATAAAAAAAACCCTAAAACTCACCACTTCCAACTTGCTTTTTGGGACTCTACAGATGCAGTTGGTTCCAAAGTTGGTATCTCGTGTCTGGATACACCGCAGACAGCAAAGATTCTCATAACCCTGTTTCTTCCACTTTGCAATCAGGTTTTTGTCAGCGTATCCTTCCTTGATGCAGTATTCGTAGAGCTCTGCAGAAGAGCAGGCAGCATCACAAAGAGCATCCTCGATATGAGGATGTACTGGATGTACCAACTCAGCAGTTAAAGCTAGTCAGACGTCAGCCTTCTCTCCATCTTTCCTCCCCAGACACACCACAGTGTGAGTACGTCTGCAGGCAGACTCCTACTCTACTGTAGTTTCCCCTACCCAGGATAAAATACTTCTGTTTCTCACCTCTGCTGATAGCTTTTCTTTTATAGAAGAGATCAAAAATGTAACGTGTTTTCTGGTGATGAATTCTGAAGATAGGCCAAAGGGATTCCACTTTCCTCTTCCCTTCGTGAGGCTCAGTCTCCGCTAGGAGGGAACACAAACATCAGAGCTCAGCTAACTCTCCCAGACTGCCTAGCTGCAAATTGATTTCTTCAGTTACTTTACAACAAGCTGTTCCAAGAAAATCCGTAACTTTAAAGTATGTCAGAGATACCATGGAAGGAACCTGACCCGACACAGATCCTTTATGACAGGGAGACAGAAATAGGAAGACAGCGGTGATGACATGCCCTACGCAGAGATGGAATGTGACTTCACGGCTACCCATGCTCATCAGACCAGAGCGACAACTCGGACTAGAACTACCAGTCCCTCTGCAAGCTTCAGCTAGGGGCTCAGAGCAGAGTGCCCTAAAACAGCTGTATCTCAGCTTGGAACACTGCTCTGTCTGTTACTTACACAGCCAGAGAAGAGCGATCAGTTCTGACCCAAATCCCACCTTCCAATACGCCCTCTACATCAGAAGCGAGAATCTGCTGTCACTAGACAACTCAAACACTCTACATCTGCAGCACTGCTGCTACACAGAGGTATGAAAAGGCCCATTTACATTTGTTGGCTGCAGCTATGCTTCCTGAAGCAGTTAGGAATTACCTGGTTTCACAGACTTATCCCTGAAAACATCCAGCCTTGCCACTTACCTTCTCTCATCTTCTGATCCAGCTCATCCAGCGTGGGCTCAATCAGTTCCCAGCCATCTGGGGGAGGCTTCCTGCTTCTCTTCACTTTGGGCATTGCCTCAAAAACAAGGAGGCTGAAAGATGAGGTAACAAGAGATGGGGTTTACCAAAACTCAAACGTGTGGATGCCTCAAAGTCCTGAGTGCCGCTGGAAGAGAAGAAGGAAGAAGACTTGTTAGAGGTATTTCACCTAGAACTTACGTGTCCCCTTTCCATTTTCCACTTCGGTGATAAAAACGATTTTTAGTGAGCTCATGAAAGAGGCAAAATCACCCTTCTGCGGCCCCCGGGATACCAGCACATCCTGGGGCAAGTTCTGCAGCAGACCCACAACATTAAATAAGTTTTTTTTCCCAAATTCATCGAGTAAACTAACAGCGGGTCTCCCCTGCCCCGCCCCCGCCCCGGGCTACATCGCCCCGGAACAGCGATTTCTTCCACCAAGTCGCTTCAGCTGCTAACTCAGGACAGACGCTCGCCCCGGCCGTTCTCCGCCCGCCCCCCGGTCCTCGGCCGAGCGGCCCGGGGCGGGGATGGCGCGACCGGGCCCCGCACGGCCCCGCGCTCCTCACCCGCGGCGGACGCGCTCCACTTCCGCCTCGCTGTCGCGCCTTGTGACGTCACCCCGCGGGGCCTTTCCCGCCGCGGCCACGCCGCTGAGGTGGCGGCCGCGATGCCTGAAGAAAACCCTCCCCGTGCGCACTGCCCAGCTTCGGTTGAGGCAGGGCAGGGAAGGGCAGGGCAGGGAGCGCCGCCAGCCGCAGCCCCGTTCGCTGCGGCCGCGGCCGGCCTTGGCGGCGCTGAGGACAGCCCCGCCGCGGGGGCCTCACGGGCGGTGCTGACTGGGCGGTGCGGAGGGCCGCGCGCCGCGCGCGGGGGTGGGGCGGCTTCCGCTTCCGGGTCGCCACTCGGGGCCGCGGGGGGGGGGGGGCCTCGCTGCAGCTGCCGGAGCCGCCATCGCCGCCGCGATGCCGAAAGGAGGTGAGGGCCGGGCCGGGCCGGGAGGCGGCGGTGATGGCGGCGAGGAGAGAGCCAAGGCGCGTGCGGGTCCTGCGCGGCCCCCGCAGGCGGGTCGGGCCGCGGGGGGAGGCCTCTGCCCCGGCTGTGGAAGGGGGAGGGGCCTCCCCCCCTCACCGGCCGGCGCGGTGTGTGGTGTGTGCGGGGGGGGGGGTCTCGTTCCGCCCGCCGGCCGTGGGGGGCTCGGGAGGAGGCCGCACATCCCGCACACGCCGTTGGGTGTAGAGAGGCTCGAGGTGAGAGCTCGCCTCCCCGCACCCGCCCTGGGGGGCTCAGGGAGGGGTCTTGTGCGTCCCCCTTCCCGCCGCAGTGAAGGGCTGATAGATTCCGCACACTTTTGGAGCTGGGGGTCCCTTTCGGAGCCCCCCCATGAAGTGCGCAGGGAGAACAGCAGCCCCTGGGGATGGCCGGGCCATATGCGGGAACCATGAGGTCCCCGTGTGCTCTTCTCTGGCTGGAAACGGCAGCCGGTTCCCCCGGGGCAGGGCTTGGGCCCGCACGGGTACCCAGGGCGGGGAGTTCGCGGCTGTGCTGGGAGAGGCTGAGGGTCCCAGGGCTTTGCCGGCAGCGCGTTCCGGCTCCAGGCTTTCCTGCCCTGGCACGCTAATGGTGGAGGTCTTTGGGGTGGGATACAGGGAACGGAAGCTGCATGGAGAGAGTCTGGCTGTTAAAGGCAAGGTGGAGGCTGCAAAGGTGCTTTTGGGTTCAGGGGGTCTAAATGCAGCTGGGTTTTTCATGGCTCCAGCAGCTACGCATCTGACTATTATGGAGCGGGTACCAACTTGCTTGCGTGATTAAGGAGAAGTAATGAGAGAATGACAGACCGCCAGGTCTGAGCTGGATCCACCCAGAACCTTCTCCAGATGCACCATCTGCATAATTGGCTCTTGTGTGAGCGTTTATGAAATCCTAATCATATACATTAATGCAAACCAATCCTCGTTATTCATGTTTGTAGTTTTCTGCAGTTTGTTTCATTAGCGTTTCCTAAGCTTTAATATCATAAAATCTATTTCCCTGTTATATTCTTTTTATGCAGTTTATTCTATACCTATTCACTAATGTTAGTAAAAGGATCTGAAGCTTCCCCCCCCACCTTTGGTGAAGGCAAATAACTACGATGGGTTATAGCTCTGGTTAACATGTTTGAGTGCCTTATAACTCAGGTTTTTCTGCTCTATATTTCACTGTATGATTTAAAATGTTTCTTTCAAACCTTTACCCCCTCCCCAAGTGAATAGGAGTTTTTATACTGTTAGCAGGGAAGATTTTTGCTCTCATTGCCCAATATAAAATGGGGATTTTAACTTGCCAATAATACATTTTGTTATGTTGTTATTTCTGATATGATCTTTTTTTTCTGAATAGACTCAAAAAGAATAAGTGATTTTTTCAATATGTTTCCATTCTCTTTGATTTGAACTCCTTAACTATGTTGCTTGAAACTGAAAACAAATGTATTTGAAAACATGTCTACCTTAGGCACCAGGTGTTTTACCACAGCTGAAATCTACAGAAGTTTATATTTTAACAGCTCTGCAAAGGAGTATAAGAATCATTATCCTTATTTTACGGATGAGGAAACTGAGGCGCAGAGCTGAAGGGATTTTTGCCTGACATAATGCAGGTCAGTAGTAGATGAGGACCGATGCTCACATTGTCTGGTGTGTAGTGTCAGCTCCCTCTCAAGAGCGAAGGCCCCTTTCCTGCACCTGCTGAGCTCTCTGCAGGACGGCACACCGTAGCTGGATCCATTCTGAATGCCGAGCTGGTGGCGCTGCCAGTTCAGTCATGGTGGTCTTGCTTCTTATTTGTGGGCAGGCCTGAATATAACGAGGATAGGTCCAATACAGATTCACTCTTTGTTTTGCTGCTTTTCAAGCACTTTTCCCTGTAGCTGTTTTTCTCCAGTGCATAGGTATTTGCTGTAATAAGCCAGACTCAGCAAAAACCTTAAAACGCATCTCCTAGGCAAGAGAATTGCCTGGCATTGGCTAATCTTGTAGCACAGCACTGCTTTAATTTGTTTAGGTTTCCTTGGTGCTACATGCTGTGTCAAAGATATTATTGCTGTTCCTTTTGGAGTGATGTCGTTTGCCAGGCAGTGAGGTGATGTCTCTTGCCCTGGAGTCCTTCCCTCGCAGATCTACTTTGGGTATGTTGGTGTTGCCCTGCAAAATGGTTGGGAACAGATAAAACAGAAAAAGCAACGCAAATGTTGGGATGCAACGAAGGTCTAGAGTGTGTTTGTGCTTTGAGTGGCAATGAGCTTCCAAACTGAATTTAGAGAGAAGAATCTGGTCTCTGCACTTCCGCGTTTTGTAAGAAGAAAGCATCTCAGGGGTCTCCGTAAGGCCCGTGCACTGGAGGGACTCGGCAGACCCTGGAAAGGTGCCTCTGTGCAGGGACCTACCACGGTAATTTGCTGCTCTTTTCCGTGCTGACCTGATAGTGTTTGTGTGTTGGGAGCTAGCTCCTTCGATAGCAGCTCAGGGATCTCTGTCCGCAGGCTGGGCTGGCATTCTTTCTTTTTGAGTTTTTCATTCTCTCTGCTAACATCCCAAAATGTCTTAAGACTGTGCCTTAGAACTGCTTTCCCTAGGGACTTGGGAAAAGACAGAGAATATGAAAAGTGTGGAAAGAGATCCTTTAGAGCTACTGGGTCTTTTGGAGAGTCCCCAGGATCCTGCTGTACCTCTCTGTTCTTTTCCCCTCTGTAGTAGAGTTTTTGAATTTGTTCCAAGGCTCAGCGTTAACCAAGCTAGAATAAATCAGATTTGCCTCTGCTGATCCAGGAGAACTGATTAGAAAACATTGAATTTCTAAAGCTTGCAGTCCACAAAGGGTGTCTGCACTGATACTCCCCATCTCTCCAAGTCCAACAAATGCAGCCAGGTACAACTGTGACTTGGTGGTGCAGTCATGGCATCTCTCTCCTAGGCAGCCTGCTAAGTCCTGAGGAAGGAGGGAGAATCTCCTCAGTCCTGTTGTCCTGCACTGCCCCCTCTGCCGTAAGGTTGCTGTTGTCCTCGGCAGGTGAAATGAGGAGGGTGAGAGAGCACAAGGGTTTCCTGCTGCTCGCCGCAGACTTCTGAAGCCTCCTGCAGCAGCAGAGAGCTCCCTTGCCTGAGCTGTTTGTTTTTTGCCAGCCTCATGCACAAGTTGTCTAGCTCAAGGTTCGGGACTGGCTCTTTATGTAGCTTGCTTTGCCAGCAATTCTTTGAGCTATAAGAAGGTAAATGGAGCAATCAGTTGGAGGAAGTGATAATGGCTCCAGCAATTTCATATTAATAACAGAATTTTAATCTTGGATCAGATCTTAGCCAGACAATCCAACCAGCCAGTTTGACCTCTTCCTGGTTTCTAGAGCTTGCTTTTATTTTTCCTTATAAAGTAGTAAAATGTGGAGGCTCCCTTTAATAGTTCTCCAGCTCATTATAATTCCCAATGCATTTGTCTAACTAGCTTCCTATTTTCCTTTGGCACAGCCTTAGTTTAGGGGAGGGCTTAAGGAAGACAGCTTCTCGGAGATGGTTGGAACCACTGCTGCCACAGGAACATGTTGTGATTCCTACTGTGTAGGAAATGCAGGGAGCAGCTGTGGGATTGAGAATTGCCTGCCAGCCCGGGAAGTGAATCAGAGACGCCACAAACGTAGGCTTGGATGGACAAGGGAGGGTAGCCTCACTGAGAGCTGAGTGTGCACTTGGAAACTTGTTGCCTGGTAAACGGTGTGACAGCTCTGCTGTGGTTCAGGGATAGAGGTGCCCCCTCTGGGGAGTGCATTTGTGGCTCTCTCCCGCTAGGACAAACCTGCATTTGCTAATGTGGTTTGGAAAACTCCATACAGCTGATAGGTTGGACTCTTTTTGACATCTCCAAAACAGCCCAAGTGGAAAAAAAGGAATCGATTCTCTGAATATATTTCTATGGATTTGTAATGCTAGTTCTCTGTGTAACTTATCTAAAATTCTTGGAACATTTTGCTGAGGCTGGTAAGTTGATGTTTCTTTTTTTTTGGTTTTATCAGAAGAGATATTTTGACTTGTCCTGTGTGCACCCAAAGTCCAGAGAGAGTACTAGGGAAGAAGTTGTTTTTATTTTTATTTCTTTGGAACTTTATCACTAAACTATATATTAATTTTTTTTGTACAGGTAGAAAAGGAGGCCACAAAGGCCGAGCGAGACAGTACACAAGCCCTGAAGAGATCGACGCGCAGCTCCAAGCAGAAAAACAAAAGGCAAGGGTAAGTGTTTGCCTCAGTTATGTGTTTAATGTTATAAGCTGACTTGTACAGCTTGCTTAATTTGCAGTTCTACAGAAATGGCAGCTTAATCAGCTGTTAAGAGATCATTCTGTCAATGATCACAATATGAATTCTGAATGCCTGTGTCCAGGAAAACTGCAAGGTGTGATCCAGTCCAGTTCCTCGCGTAGAAGTGGGGCCAAGTAGACCATCCTATTAGCAATTGGGAGTTTAAGGGGTAATGAAGATGATTCCACAGTAACTCTAGACAGCTTTTCCCCCACCACAGTTCATCGTTCTAATTGCTAGTGTAAGCTGATTTTGTATCCCTGCTGCACAGTTTGGCTGTGGAGAAAAAGGGGTCGCATCTTAACGTCTGTTTGTGTACTGAAGTCCTTATTATATTTGCCCTCTTTCTGTTCTAGACTTGACGGACAAAACTCCTTTGACTTCTTCTCTATGCCTGATTTTCTTGTTTATGTATGATTTGTAGGGAGAGAGAACAGAGTCTTCTGGCATGAGTCCTTTCTGGGTGTGTTTCTGTGCCCTGACCGCCTTGTGCCCCTGCCATCCACAGCTACCTTTCTGGTATTATCAAAGGAATGGCTGCTTTTTGCAGTTCTTGCTGTCTTATATTCCCAGATTATCACAACTCTGATTACATGTTCACTGCTATTTATCTGTGACTTTCTGAAAGTGCTGCCTAAGTCTGAAAACACTGTTCCAGCTGAAACCTCACACCACTGACTTCGGTAGGATAATTATACCCCATATAGGAAATATGATGAATACGTCCCAGAATAGGATTACTCTTTCATGCAGTTACAAGCTGTGTTATTGGCTCCTTGTTAATGTTTTGACCAGTCGTAACCCAAGATGATTGTGCGGTTTGCTGCTAGGCCAGATATTCCAACTCTACGTCAGACTTCTCTTTCCAAAGTGTAACTTCTTGGTTTGTGTTCCACCTTGTTGGTTTCATGCCATCTTTCCAATTTCTGAAACCACTTATGGTTCTGATCCCATTTTCCAGTTCCTGTTGCTAGTGTGGTGTCATTCACAAATTTTATGAGTGCTCTCTGCTTCCAAGCTGTTAATGAAAATACCAACTAGAAATGGACTAGAACAAGTCTCTGCAGGACCCTGCTTGAAATGCCTGCCTTGCTTTACCTCAACCCAGAGGACTGCTCTTTGAGAAGGATTTCTTTTTCTTTTCTTTTTTCATCAGCCATACCACGTAGTGATGACTGTGTCTAACCTTATTTCATTAAGCAAAGCATAAAAAAAGCTTAATGAAATTATTCCTCTTACTGCCCCCAGCTCATCCACTTTGCCAGTTGCTCTGATGAGGGATATTTGGTAATGGCAAAACAATCTGTTCACACCCATGTTGATTCTTCTAATCTTATCTTCTAATGATTTACAAATTATTTTATAGGCTCTGGCTGCTAAAAGCTGTGCTAAAAAGGCTGTAATTTCTTGGATAAAGTATTCTGGGTGATAGTTGGCAATTTGCTTTTCTCTAGGTTTTTTTTTATCTAGATCTAGGACTGGATCCAGCTCTTTTATATAACATCTGTGTAGTTTCCACCAACATCCCTGAGATGCTGTGTGCTGGAAACCTGGGCCAAAGTATCTCCTGGAGATCTTTCATTTGTGGAAAGCAAGGTGCCAGTTTTGTCTTTCACAATAATTTTTCTGGCCTGTTGCATAAAGAGAACAGCAGAGGTGTTTAGAGATGGTCTGCAGGGACGAGTGATGTATATTTGGTGGGCTGAGAAGAGCTCTTGTTCTTTAATGGCCAGGCGCCTTTCGTGCTGTAAGGGACATCAGGAGCACTGATGTGCTGAAGTGTATCTCTTCTGTCCAGATTAAAAGTCACTGAAAAAGTTGTGATTTTTATTGACACACATTTTGCCTAATTCCCTGTGATTTTGTAGGAAGAAGAGGAGCAAGAGGAAGGGGGAGAAGGAGCAACAGGGGACCCCAAAAAAGAGAAGAAATCTTTAGATTCAGATGAGAGTGATGAAGATGATGAGGATTATCAGGTACCACAACATTTAGGCAACTTTGTGCATTCACATAAACTTGAGATGGGAGAGAGATACAAACTCTTGACAGAGAATTCTCTCTTGAGAGCTTCTCATAGTAAAGTTTTTACGGAAGAATTATTTTTAGAAGCCAGAAAAAGCTTACTTGATTGCATGTTATTCTTGGAGTATTTTTCTGGTAACTTAGGCATTTCTGTAAGTGAAATGCAAAGACAAGGACATTTCTGAAAATACCTTATAATATAAACCTTGATTCATAAATGATTTTGCTGTCTGGTAATGAAGGCATCTTGAATTCCACTTTTGGGGTGCAAGGCAATGTGTTTGAGCTGTCAACAGTTTTGGGTGTTACAGAGCTTATTAACCTTCCTCTTGTTCTTGAACCTTAGCAAAAGCGCAAAGGAGTGGAAGGGTTGATAGACATAGAGAATCCCAATCGTGTAATTCAGACAACCAAAAAAGTAACTCAGCTGGACCTGGATGGACCTAAAGAACTCTCACGGCGAGAGCGGTGAGTCTTTCCTGCTGCCGCAGGGGGAGCTGGCATGTTCCTGGAACTTCATTGTCACTGATTGCAGCAGATTAGCTGGGGACGTGTTTCCCTGCTGTGTACAGGCTGGTGTTTCAGAGAAGCCCTTTTATGTGCAGTCCCCTCTAAAGCTGACACGATGCAGCAGAACAATTGTCAGACTCAGTTTGGTTCAAAATATCCTTCTCTACAAACCTAGTAAAAGCTGTCTGTCCTCTGAGATTAGCTGTGGTCATCCTGGAGTTAGGCAGCTTGGCTGGAGTTGGGAGACTAATATTTTTTGCTGAGAAACAGTTATAGACCATTCATTTTCTGAAGTTTTATGCCCCAAAAACCAGAATATTACTAAAAAAGACTACCCAAAGATCACATTGGGGTCCACTTTAATCTTGATGCAGAAGGTACCCTAGTGATAGGTAGCAGTTTTGCAGATTCCTGGGGTCCTAACGAAGTTCCTGTCTGAGCAGATGAATAACACAAGAAGCAAATTCTAACCTTCTAGTTTCATTTATCAATGGAGAGTTTGAGAGTGAAAGATTTAAGCTTGCTTATTTGGTATGGATTGTCTCAGCAGAAGTACAGCTGTGAGGGTAAGGGTGGGAAAAGCATGTCCCAGTGCTGCGTAATCTGGAGCTAAATTGTTTGACCTCATTGCTTATCAATGTTCTTATTTACCAGAACAGAGACAAAACTAATCTCTCTCATCATCCCCATCCAAACCCTGCAATTGATGTAACCTGTGCTTAAAAATTGGTGACAGGGATCCCAGTCTTTTTAGGCAGCCCATCTCTGTACTCAACTTCCTTCCCGTTCAGAACATCTTCCTTAGTCTGTCTGCCTCTGCTTGCTTATTTGGATACCATGATGACTGGTGTTTCACTCAAACAGAGAAGAAATAGAGAAACAGAAGGCAAAAGAGAGATACATGAAAATGCACCTAGCTGGTAAAACAGAACAAGCGAAGGCAGATCTTGCCCGACTAGCCATTATTCGGAAGCAAAGGGAAGAAGCTGCCAGAAAGAAAGAAGAGGAAAGAAAAGGTAGGAAAACAATTGATCACATCATCTTACCTCTATTTTGCAATGGCTGTACTGCCATGAGGCATGATTTCTGATACTGCACGTAGTAATCTCTCACCTCCTGAGACTCTGGGGTGTTGCTGCATGTCATTACAGCTCCTCTCTTCAAAACTAGGTTCAGCTGTTTCTTTTTTACAAAAGGTATTGCTTCATAAAGCTCTAGGACATTTGAACAGGGAGAAGCCAAAGAAAGAAAGGAATTGCTCTTGATACTCATACTTTCGTCAGCCTCTCAGACAGTGCTTGCTCTAGTTTGGGGGTTTAGTCAGTTCCTTGTGCTTGCTGGGTGTGATTAATCCACTTTACATGCTGGGGATCCAAACTGCACAGGGAATTTTCCTGCCCTTCTCCACTTGCTGGACTTCCCCTTACTTCAGCCTCGATGGGTGTGAATCAGAATGAGTGAGTGTTCTTGCTGGCTTCCATAGACAAATTTGTGCAGCAGCGTTAGGATAATTTATGGCAGCCTGAAAAGAGGCCAAGGAGAGAAGGGATCGAGGTGGGGTAACTATTCCTTTCAGCCCTGGAGGAGATCTATCAGGGATTGGCAGGGGGTGGGGTTGGATGGTGTCAGATTTTTTTCCTGTTACCTCGCTGTATGTGGCTAACAGGATTTCGGTCTCTGGGACTGTCAAGTTAAGTCCCTGATGCAGCAGTCCCTGATGTGCACTGGGAAATGATGACACCTCTTTCTTTTCCTCCCCAGCAAAAGATGAAGCGGCTATGGCAGGTAAAAGACTGCAGTCTCTATCCCTTAACAAGTAAGCACAGGACATGCAAGAGGAGGAAACACCAGGGAACTGTGCCTGGTGCCTGCCAGGAACTCTGTTGTGTTGCATACCATAGACGCCACATAGGATGTACTGCGGCATCGAAGTCACCTTCACCTCCAAGAGACACTGACGATGTGTTTGTCTTCATCCTGGCACAGATTTCCATTTTGGGGTTAGGGGCAGCTGCTATCTTTGGTGCAGAACTGTGCTGAACAGCAATTCTCTGTAACAGTTTGGAAACCTGAATGTTTTTGCTGTTTTTAGGATTAAGAACTCATAGACAGGGGGCAGGGCGGGAGGGAGCCGTGTGGGAGGGGAGATGCTTCGAATATTAGATTGCAAGAAACTAGATTGTGGGGTCATTGTGGGGTGGGGCTTGGGGTGGGGAACTTTGACTTGCTAGTGAAAGCCCAAAGGGTAATATATCTGAGGAAACCTTTTGGGCGAGTGGCCCGTAAAGTTGAGCTGCAGAATGTTGCAGTATAATCTGGGAGCCTGAGTTCATGGACACCTGGAGTGCTGTTCCTTCCCGCTTTCATCCCTCCTTTCTTGCTGCCGATCTTCCCTTTTCCCTCCTCTTCCTTTTTTTCTGCTCCTGATTAGGGATAGTGCCAGTTTTTAACCACATCATCCTTTGTTTAAAGGAAGAAAAAGAACCATTAATTGTACCAGACCCAGATGGAAGAAAAAAAAAAAACAAAACTCGATAAAGTTAAAAAAACAAAACTTGTATATTTGGCTGATTAAAACGTAAATTATCATAACTGCTTTGTCCTTGTCGCCTGTGTTAAATGAACGTGAGCGTAAAGGCTGCTGCTGAGACGTAAGATGCAGCCTGAGTCTCCTGTTGTGGTGACTTCCGTCTGCTGCTTTGCTGGTTCTCTGTGCTGCTTGTGGTGTTGAATTTGTCTAGGGCTCTGGAGCTCCGTCAGCAGACGCAGCCTGAAGGCAGGAAGCTTTTCCGGCTCGTCTCCGATGGATGTCTTTCACAATTTGGTTACCACAGTGGCAGAGACGTTTATCTTCAGGCTGCTTTCTAACCTCTTCGCTGTGTCCGAAGGCCTCGCACTGAACTGTCGCCTGGCAGCCACCCTGCTCCAGAGGGAAGGGCTGCCGGAGCTGGAGGTGCTCTAAGGCGGTAAGCGGTGCAGGGAGCCCTGCTGCTCGCCGGTGCTGGGGGCACCAGCACTTCCTGGGCTCGCTGTCAGTTGTTTAAGGCTGTAGAACTGAGCGGGGTGAAGGGAGCTCTCTAGGAGTCGCTGGTGGATGTTTTGATCACAGAGGTGCTTTGTGGAGATGCAGAGTGACAAACACTGTGATTTGTTCTGTGTGAATGTGCCATTCACGCCTGGCTTCAAGGACTTAGTCATGAGGGTGTGGTGGGGAGGAACATCACTGTGGGATGATGGCTCCAGCCCCACTGGGACCCTGTTGTCCTGGTGCAGATGCTGTTGTCCTGGTGCAGATGCGCTGGGTCACCTCTGCGTGTGTTGAAGAGCCCCCAGGCTGTTCCCCCAGCTTGGGCTGTAGTTGCACTAAAGCAATGATTTGGGGCAGGATATATTTTCAGGGAGCTCTGTGACGTGAGTGATACCAGCAGAGATGCCCTTGTTGTTGGGATTAAGAGGGAAAAACTGATATGATGGGGACAGAGGATTGGTTATAAATATTTGGAGAGAGCCTTGTAGCAAAGAGGAGGCAGATGGAGCAAGGTGGGGGGAGGTAATGGGGTGATGCCTGGGACTGAGCAGGGCAGGAGCCACAAATGGAGGGAGAGCTGGGAGCATGGGATCGATCGCATGTAGAAATGAGCAAAAAAATCTATTCCCTCTCAAACTGGTCTGTCACTCATGTCTGGAGCAGAACCTAAATGTCACCATCCTGCTGCTGCCAGTGAGAACTCCTCTCCCAAGGCCAGTGGTGGAAGTGACTTGTCTAGATAAGGGCTGGTCTGCTTCGAGGGACGGCAGCAGGACCAGCTTTTAACCTGAGCTTCCGCATGGAGAGCTGATCCCAAGAGGGAGGTACCAGGTTGCACAGGGCAGATTCTTTTTTCTTTTTGATGGTAAACGTAGGACTCCCCTTGCAAGAATGCTTGGTTTAACACAGGGCAGCACTTTTGCTGGCTAGGCAGCGCCAGAGGTGTTACCTGCCCATCCGCTCCCAGCCCCATCCTGGTTCTTCCGTCTTTGCCAAGGCTCTCTTACCAACTGCTTCATCGCTACTTTATATCCTGTATGTAATGTGTGAGCGTGCCTGTTTACCACATGCGATTAAACTTGCTGCGAAACAGAAGTATTTATCCTCTTTCTTAGCTTCTTGAAAGGCTGTGATATGCTCACACATTTACTTGTTTGTTTTTGAATAACTTAACATCAGATTTACATGGGGGAAAAAATCCCAATTTTATTTTTAATCTCTTTAAGCAATGTATGACCAGCATCAGGTGGGAAGGTAACAAAAATAGTTAAAAAAAATTTTTTTTCTTTGCAGCCGAGTTGCCTCCGTTGCCAGGTGCTGCCCGCTGGACGCCCCGCGCTGACTGCCAGCAGGGGAGGCGCGCTGGCGGGTATCAAAGCTGGCTTCGCGTAGCGCAAGGTCTCGCGGGGAGAAAGCAAGCAGGATCTGCCGAGGAGAGGGAGGCTGGCAGCGCTGCGACGCCCTTGCCCGAGCTGCCGCCTTCACTTGATCTTGAGATCCTTCAGTGCGGACTCCAGGCTCTAAAGGAAAAGGAGCAGTTGGTCTTAATCAGCTTGTTGCCCTCCGGGGCAAGCGGAGCAAACGAGGTGGTGGTTGTGGGAGAGTTAAACCGGGGCACGGAGGTAGCTGTGGTTGGCGCTGGCACCCGGAGCCACCTTGTCCCTCGGAAAGGAGATCCCAACCTCCGCTCGCTTGGGCTCATTTTTCAAGCCGCGCGGGCAAGGCTGAAGCCAGGAGAGGGTGCTCGATTCCTGCGTGAGCGTTTGCCCTCGGCCTGGCTGGCTTCGGACCCCGTGCCAACAGCTCCCCAGCACCCGCCACCGGGTTACCCGAGATCCCAGCCAGGACAGACGGGCTCTGAGCTGGGCAGGGCTGCGGGGGAAGGACAGCTGTGGTGGGGAGCGCTCCCCTCCCCGAGCAAGCTGCACGCAGCAGCCATGTAATTGCAATTAAGAGCAATTAGTGCTGGGCACCCCAGCCCTGCGGCGGGCACGGCTCTCCGGATGCGCGCCGGCCGGGACGCGCACGAGGCAGCGGCGCCCAGCCCTTACCTTGACGTCCCAGATGCTCATGCCGCCGTCCATCCCCGTGGTGCAGAACTGCGAGCACTTGGCCTTCCCGCCCGCGAGCACGGAGATCTGGCTGTGGGGCGCAAGGAGGCGGAGGGGAGTCAGCACCCGCGGGTGGCAGCGGGGCCGGATCTGCCCCCGGAGCCGACACCACCCACCTGTCCGGGGGTGCCCGAGAACACCGAGGGCTGTCCCAGGGGACGCAGCGGGGCTGAAGCCCCCCCCGGGTGCCGCAGCCCCAGCTGGTCCCAGGCGGGGACCTGCCGGGTGCCCGACGCGCACCTGATGCTGTTCTTGTGCAGCGTGTCGAGCGCGGCGTTGGCGGTGTCCGAGCTGGCTTTCTTGTCCATGTTCTGGAAGCGCTCGCGGGCGGTGAGGCCGCGCTGGGAGCTCTGCTTGGGGACGTCCAGCTTCCCCCCGAAGGTCAGCGCGCCCTGGCTCTCCTCGTAGGTGAAGAGCATCGGGTAGCAGTCGTGGCCCTGCGGGAAGGCGCAGCCCGGCTCAGCGCCCGCTGCCGAGCCGCGGCTCGCCCCCCGCGGCCCCAGCCCGGACTCACCGCAGCCACCAGGCTGTTTTCGGTGATGAAGGTGACGGCCAGGAGGGGAAGGGTCTCGGTGCACAGGGAGGCGACGCTGCAAGGGACGGCGAGCCATGAGCCGTCATCTCGCTGCGCCGAGACCGACTCAGCTTGTGACGCAGGTGGAAGCAGCAAGCGCAGTTCCCCGGCTCTGGCCCTCGAGCGCTTCCCACCCCGGGCGGCCGGGAAAGCCGAGGCCGCCCCCCCCGGCGCCCCAGCCCCCCGGCCCTGCTTACGCCATCCTCCTGTTGGCGTCGGCGAGGCAGACGGTGCTGTCGTGGCTCACCCAGGCCACGCGGGCGCCGCTGGCCGAGAAGCAGATGCTGTGCACCCAGCCGCAGCTGCTGCTCGACTCGAACATCAGCTCCCCGAAGGGCATCTTGGAGCCCCACGGCGTGGGGCTGGGCCGCTCCTCCACCTCCTTGATGTAAGCCGAGAAGATCCTGGCGGGAGGGAGAGCCCAGCCATGCGCCCAGCCCCCTCGGCCGCCCCTTCCCCGGGCCCCCGCTCGCCCCCCCCCCTCCCCGGCCCCTCACCGGCACTTGAAGTCGCAGGAGCCGGCGGCCAGCAGGACGTTGTTGGGGTGCCAGTCGAGGCTGAGCACCGTCGAGCGGATGGGCTTCTTGATGTGCTTGCAGACCCACCTGCGGCACGGCGTCAGCAGGCCCCGGGGTTGGGGGGGGGGGACGAGCCGGGCAGCCCCGGGGACGACGTGCCGCATCCCCAGCGGCCCAGGGACGGGCCACTGCCCTCCGTCTCCCCAACTCCTCCTGTTTCACCTCTATCTCCCACATCTCCTCCTCCATCTCATCTCCCCTCCATCTCCCCCACTTTCTCTTCTGCCTCCTCCTCCATCTCCCCCTCCTCCTCATCCACCTTGTTTCCCTCTCCTCCATCTCCCCAACTCTTCCCTCATGTCTCACCTCCACCTCCTTCCCCATTTCCCGTCTCTCCATCTCCCCCAACTTGTCTCACCTCCATTTCCTCTCCATCTCCTCCTCCCTCTCCCCCCGGCCTCCCCCTCCGCGGCCGGCGGGGCCGCGCCGCCCCTCACCAGTCGTTCTCCTGCTCAAAGTAGCAGATGGAGATGAGGCGGGAGCCGCTGCCCACGGCGAACTTGTTCTCCTTGGGGGACCACTTGACGCAGCGGGCGGCCCGGTTGATGCGCAGGATGACCAGCGTGGGCTTCCAGACGTTGCCCTTCAGGGTCCAGACGTAGGCGTTGCGGTCGGTCCCGCACGTCACCAGCCGGTTGCTCTCGGGGGCCCAGTCGATGCCTGCGGAGGACGAGCGGGGCGTCGAGGCCGGCGCTCGCCCCTCGCGCCCCCGCGGTTCGTCGCCCGGTGCCTCGAGCCGGGGAACGGGGGCCACGAAGGCGGAAAGCGCCTGCTCCGGCACCCCCAGCCCTGTCGCCGGCCGCGGCGCGGGGCCGCCCCCGACCCCGCCGGCCCGGCCCGGCCCGCGCGTCGCCGGGGCTCACCGGTCACCTGCCCGTTGTGCTCCTTCAGCTCGTGGG
Source organism: Rhea pennata (assembly GCF_028389875.1). NCBI lineage: Eukaryota > Metazoa > Chordata > Aves > Rheiformes > Rheidae > Rhea > Rhea pennata. The sequence goes on along the minus strand of NC_084677.1, from coordinate 15,966,904 downwards.
CTTTGCTCCACTTGGCGCCCTCCTTGCGGTAGATGTGCACCTCGTGGTTGTTGGGGCAGAGGGCGATCTCTGCGGGAGGGGGGAGCACCCGGCGCTTGGCACCTCGCAGAGAGAGCGCCCCTCTTCCTCCTCCTCCTCCTCCTCGGCAGCCGGGAAACGCCAGCCCCCCCCCCCCCCCCGAGCCCCTCCGCGGCGGCACCGGCACCGGCTCCGGCTCCGGCACGGCCTGGGGGGGCCGCGGCGGCCGTACTCACGGGTCCGGTCCTTGTTCCAGGCGTGGCAGCTGATGGGCTCCAGCAGGAAGCTGTGGTAGGCCATGGCGCCGGCGCTGCGGGGAGGGCGCCGGTGGGCGAGGGCGGCCCGGCGGGCGAGGGCGGCTGAGCCCGTCCGCCAGCCGAGCTCGGCACCGCCGCCGCCGCGGCCCGCCACCCACCGCCCTCGCCCCGGCCGGCCGGAGCGCCGCGCGGGTCCGGGCGTTATTCGGCCGCTTGGGGAGTTGGGGGACGAACGGGACGTCGCCCGTTTTCTTTGGCAGCTCCAAACATCGCAGGAAAAGGGGTGTGTGTGTGGGGGGAAAACTCTCAAAATCTCTCCCCCCCCCCCCCCCGGCCCCAAGCCTGCCCGTCCGTCCGTCCATCCGTCCCGCTGGCTGCCCCGGTCTGGGCGGGAACGGGCGGCTACGCGGCCCGGGCTGCCCGGCTCCGAGGACGGGTTCCCGGCGCGCCCCGAGCGGCGCCGCGGGCGAAGCCGGCTGCGAGGAGGAACTCGGAGTTAGCGCTGCTCAGGGTCGGAGCAGGGAGCGCGCCGAGGCGGCAGCCGGGGGAGGAGGAGGAGGAGGAGGGATGGGAGGCGAGGGGGAGCGCTGCGTCTGTCCCATACTGAAACGCTCTGGAAGGAAACAGCAATTTTTTTTCTTTTTCTTTTTTTTTTTTTTTTTTTTGGCCGATTTTGATGCTTAAAGGCCTGGAAAGCTGCCCGGGTTCTTTCCTCAGCCGGGGGCACGCTCAGCCCGGGCCCTGGCCGCGAAGGGCTCGGGCACGGCGCAGGCAGCCCGGGGAGCGGACACCATCCTCCCACGGCTGCGGAAAATATCGCTCGGAAAGACGCACGGGGGAGCTCCGTTGGCAAAACCACCCCTCCCCGTGACCGTTTACACGGCATCTCCACGGCGTCTGGTTTCAGAACGTCACTAATTCCCCGCTCGTGCCCAGAGGGAGGATCCGGGGCCGTGCGCGGCGGGGAAGGAGCAGGGAAGCTGTGCCCGGAGCAAAGGCGGAGCAGCCCCCCCCTTTCCGCAAGGAAAGGCGCGCCGACGGGGCCGCTCGTGGCCCACGGTGGCGGGGGGGAGAAAAGGGCATTTTAGAGCCTGGGTGCAGCCGCAGCCCGGTTATCTGCCCCCGGGGCCGCCTCCAGGCCCCGAGCAATTCGGAAACGTCCTTGGAGGCGATAAAACCCCGGCAGCAGCCGAGCGCATTGCGACTCCTCCTAACCTCGAGGAGGAAGTCGCTCGGCGGGGGGAGCCCGCGCTGCCGCTTCGGCGGGAGCTGGGCGGCGCGCCGGCTTGGCGCGACCCGCCGGCGAGGCAGGGACCCGGCGGGCCCCGCAGCTCCGGCCGCCGGCAGGCCCCATCCCGGAGCCTCCCCGGATCGAACAAAGTTTAGTTTTTCTTTTTTTCTTTCTTTTTTTTTTTTTTTTTTTTTTTTCCTAGCGTGAGTTTTCCGCCGGGGAGGTGACCCGTCCCGGGACCCTCGCGGCACCGCAGCAGCGCCGAGCGCGGGAGCCGCAATCCCCCCCGCCCCGGGCACTCACCTGGCAGCGTGGGGCTGCTTCGTGGACTCTGGGCAGTCGACACGAACGGCAGCCCGGCCGGCGGCGAATGAACGGCAGAAGCGGCTGGCTGGCTCGCGGAGGCAGCCCGACTTCCCTTTTCCTCTCCGAGAAATGCAACCACTTCCTTACGTGGGCGTTGGGGGAGCGCGGAGCGGCGCCGGCGGCCGCCCTGCCCCTGCGTGCGCGCCAGCCTCGCCGCCGGCCCCGCGACCCGCCGCGCCAGCAAAGCGGGGGCAAACGAGCCTGGCACACGAGTCCTCGGCGGGACCCCCCTCCTGTCGCCACCCGGCACCAGGATCCAGCCCCGCTGAGCCACGGCTGTTCCCGGTTCCTGCATCCAGCCGAGCCCAGCCGGACCCCTGCGGGGCCCCGGGCCGGCTCCCCTGCTCCGGCTGCACCCCAAGCCACAGGAGGCATTCCGCTGGCTTTTTTTTTTTCCTTCCCCTCCTGATTTTTATCCCTTTCCTCGCCAGTAGCTCCCAGGAACTCAGTGCCTTATCTTTACGCTCTGGGAACGAGAGAAGAGGATGGGGGATGTCCCAACACGCTCATCGCCCTGCTGGAAGTCCCGCGCAGCGGGATGCCCTCGCCCTTCACCTCGCTCCCATCGCCGAGCTCAGCATCGGGCTCTTGCACAAGGAGGACAGGCCTTGGTGTGGCTTCCCAGCTGCAGGATTTGGGTACAGCCCCATATTTCTTAAGCTCCAGGATTAATTGCCAGGTTATGGGGTTAGCCGCAGCGGAGGGCTCCGAGGTGCGGTACTGAGCGGGTAACGCAGCTCTTTGCTCCTGAAGTCCGTGAGCCAGCTTTTCTCTTCATGTGTTGCCACAACTCTATGCAGCACCCATGGGACTGGCTTGCCCGGGTTAGGGCTGCCCTGGCACCCCAGGGCTGGAGATGTCCCCAGGGAGTTGTAGGTCTTTGCAGCTCTGGCCAGGAATGAATCTCCACAGCAGGTACAAGTCCATCTCAGGAGCAGTGAAAAGCCTTAATCTCCGGCACCAGCTTGTCCGGAACAGCATCTGGCCTCTCTCTGAGCATCACTGCTACACGAATGCAGCAAAAGCGATGCAACTCCCACAACAGCTCAGACGCAGCTAGGACTGGAGCTTTCCCTTCTACCTACGCAGTTTCTTTCCTCCTCCCGCAGCTGCTGGCTGCTCTGCTTCTGCTCTCGACCAGGATGGTTCAGGCTTTCCCTGTATCCCACCACCGTCTGCTGTCACATCACTGCAAAGCTCTGCACAGAGGCCAGCAATTCATGTCTGTGCAGGACAAGAGGACACAGCCCTGAAGACCATTCATCTGCCTGTCCTTTCACATCAGATCTTGGCACTGCTTCCAGGCAGGGATGCAAACGAACGATAAGTCAGTTTAATTTCTGCAGCGGGTGAAGTATATCACCCCCCAGCACCATGTGCAAAGTGGTTTCTTATCTGCTATTGCATTTCCTCATTGCTTCTGGTCTTGAGGCTGCTCCTGCTGCGGCTCTTCTCTGAGCACGTGCTCACGAGCACAGTGAGCAGCCACCGCAGGACATGCACCGTTTGAGAGCAGCTAGGGTTTCTCCAAAGCAGGATAACACCCGACAGCCCACAGAACAAAACAGTGCTGCTGAGGATCGGGAGGAAGCATCCACTCTGCTCGACCTCTTGCTAAATCTGACTTAAGTTTTAGCTAAACTATTTCACTTCTTTTGCCTAAGTTTCCTTAAGTGCAGAGATCCTCCTGTGTCCATTGCAGAATGTCTTATAAAGCTCAAAGCCTTTCAGAAAGGCAGTAGAGGAACTAACCCACTGCACGTATACTGGAGACACGAGAACATTTTTTTGCTGGGGTACTTTTCGGAGCTGGGGAGAGGAGACCAAAAAAAAGAAAAAAAAGAAAAAAGAAAAAAAAAAGGAGTAGCAGCAGTTCTGTGGCTTTTTTTCATGCTTTTTTTTTCTTAGGTAAGCTCCCGTGAACAGTCTCTGGTGTCCCTGCTTGTGCACGGCCCCAGTTCTTGCCCCTAACAGTCTGTTAACTGGCACGTAACATCAAGCATATGCAACCAGCAGCTATCCTGTAATTAAGACTGCAACCATGAGCTTTATTATGAACATTACTTTCAAGGGCACCATTAACCATATCACACACAACAACCATGTTAGCAAGCTTTGTGCTGCAGCTAGCTAAAATCTGCTGGTGAATTCTCACCCACGCTGGGCAGAAAGAACACCCTCTGACAGTGTTAAAGATGGGGGAGGAGATTAAGGAAATAGTACAGGCAAAACAAAGCACCTACCTTCAAAATGGCTTACAGAAACTGGAGGAAGGATGGCAGCAGAAAGACCTTCTAGATCAGATAAGCAGCCTACAAATCCGGAAACCTGCCATCTCTGACTGTCAGGTGGTGCACAAGCAGCCGAGCTCTTCCCCATCCTCTTCACGTTGGGCACTTAAGTTGAATCATGCCTTGAGTGATGTTTGTTTATATTCCTCTTGCTCAGTTGGTTTCCAGTGTAAATATCCTCAATCTGTTTCTGATCTCAAACTTCTAGCATAAATATTTCTCTCTGAGAGAGTAAACTGGGATAGTGTTATCAAATGTCAGTTCATTGGCTTTTTGGAGCAAAAAGGCTCGTTTTACCTTCCCTAGATCTTTAATGCAGAAAAAGGCACAAACTTAAAGACTCGATTTCTTCACTCTCTAATTGGCTGAATTTTTCCATGCTTCTGTATTACTTGGGGCATAACTTTAGAACACAGCTCTTTTAATAAATTCTTTGAAATAAAGCAACACACTTTCAAAGCAACTTTAGAAAAAAAAAATCATTACTTTCTGTGAGACAAGCATCTCATAGTATGCCTGCACAAAGATAAATCCAAGCTCCTCTGTCCAGCCCCCGGGCTGGCTGACAGAGTCACTTTGATCCAGAAGACATTTAGCATGGCACTGTATCCTAGCTAATAAACCCATCCTCATCACAAAAGTTATCATACACAGCAGATCACTAGACTAGAAGATGAGTAAGAGGTTAAACGGTCATTTTTTTACGTTTAGAAGGGAGGGGAAAT